>NC_140507.1:52613654-55093654 GCF_964339955.1 Pipistrellus hanaki | reverse complement strand
GGTCAGTGTGCTCACACAACGGAAGCATAACTCAGCTGACCAATGAACACTGGGCTCATGGCTCCCGGTCCCAGTCATGCACATGACTGACTGTGCATGAGCCTGCAGCTGCTTCTCCAGCACCTTGCAAAGAACAAGGCTGAGATGACGAATGGAAGCTGTGAGGGCATGGGCACACTGGTATCGCCCTAGGACAGGCATGGAGACCACTGCGATGGCAGCAGCAGGCACAGTGGGGCTGGGATGAGCAGGAGCAGTGTGGCACCTAGCCTGGGCTTAGGCTATAACAAATGACCTGCTGTTGCTTAACAATTCTATGCCTCATAGAATTCCCTCATGTCTTCTCCTATTTCACCTCTCTCTCTGAAATTATTCTTAAATCCTTCAACACACACACACACACACACACACACACACACACACACACACACACACGGTTCTTTCCCTGTGTTATAAAGCACTTCATATGTCTCTATAATAGCATTCACACATTGGACTATAACTATGTACCGGTATTTGCATATCTATTTTCAACATTAACAAATGTACTCTTTCAAGTCAGAAGCTGTCCTATTCATCTTGCATTCTCGGCACCTTGACTTGTCCTTGGGGCTTTCCAGTCACTCAGTACAAGTTGAATGAATGGATAAATAATGATATCTCTATAATTACATAAAAAATCAGGGAGACTTACCTATTATTTCTAACATTATTTGAAGTTTCATTAATTGAAACAAAAATCTATTGCATTACAAGAATATTAATACACTTTTGAAGTTTATAAACTTGCTGCTTTACAAAATCCATGCACTTATATTCATATTCATTCCTAAGGATCAAAAACTAAACATCACCATTTTAAATTCTTGTGCTGTCATTGAATTAGAACCATTATTAGCGGGGGGAAAGACTGCTTTAGAAGTAGTTAAGAATCCAAGAACTCACCCACCTTTTACCACCACCCCAAATATATGTATTTTTTATTTAGTTGCTTAATTTTTGCTAATAATATATTAAGTGAGAATTTCAATTATGTGGTCTAAAGATAAAATGCATAAATGAATATTTAATCATATAATTCAAAGAGGGAAATGCTCTCAAATAATAAAAATAATTTGAAAAGTATTCATACTTCATTTTCATGAAAGCTAAGAAATGACTTTATGCTAAATACCTCAAGTTATCATATAACAGCCCATGAAGGAAAAAAGCATGAAAAATTATGCTTCAAATCTATTTCTATTTAACTTCCAGAAACAGATGCATTTTTCAAACAAGGACAAGGAAGACAGATCCAAATAATTTTAGTTATAAATATGCCACTAATATTTTATTTTAAATATTTGCATGTGTTAATCTTTCTGGATTTATGCATTTTTAAGCAGACATTTTCAAAAATATAATTATTTGTAGTGTTACAAAAGTTTATTTATCATATATTTTAAACAAAAAATTTTAAAAATACTCAGTAGTCCAGAGAATATGGTTAAGGGTTGAAGGATTAAATTCTAAGTAATAGAAGGGGAAGTCTGTTTTGGAAAAGATCTACTCTAACAGATTTTTCACTTACATATAATTAAAATCTTTCATTGCATGTCATCTCTAGTGCTAAGAAATTAAATTCAATGAATTTTCCTTAGCACTGGTTCACAGAATCACTGTTTTAGTAGCAAAACTATTTGATTTGGGGAGAATAATATCTGAATTACTATTCTAAATGCAATAAAATACAAGTATCATTTATTTGAATTTAATTCTAAATTCCCTTGATGATTCAGATATATTTTAGATGTATTACATTCTCTCAGGTATGTTAATGGTATTTATAATTACTATAATTCATCCATTTAGCAAATATTACTGATACTGTTTTCTAGATTTTGATAAAGTACCAACACTAATTTGTTTGTTTTTATGACTCAAGATCAGTGTCACGAAATCAATCAATCAGTGAGTTATGTTTCCACAACAGATGAGGGATCGTTGGCTTTGTGAAGATGGGTCACATTTTTCTTTTTTAAATTTTCTAACTGTTTAAATTAAAGTTTACATTTAATTTTATGTTAATTTAAATTCTTTATTCTTTAAAGTATTACATAAGTCTCCTTTTTTGCCCAATTAACCTCTACCCAGCCACCCGCAACCCCCAACACGTGTCCTCACAGCCCCCAACCCTGTCTGTGTCCATTGGTTTTGCTCATATGCATGCATACAAGTCCTTTGGTTGATCTCCTATCTCCTCACCCACCACCTTCCCTCATAAGTTGGAGAGTCTGTTCAATGCTTCTATGATTCTAATTCTATTTTGGTTCCTCAGTTTATGTTGTTCATTACATTCCACAAATGAGTGAGATCATGTGATATTCATCTTTCTCTGACTGGCTTATTTTGCTTAGCATAATGCTCTCCAGGTCTATCCATGCTGTTTCAAATGGTAAGAATTCCTTCTTTTTTATAGCAGCATAGTATTCCATTGTGTAGATATACCACAGTTTTCTAATCCACTCATCTGCTGATTGGCACTTAAGCTGTTTCCAAATCTTAGCTATTTTGAATTGTGCTGCTATGAATATAGGGGTGCATATATCCTTTCTTATTGGTGTTTCTGGTTTCTTAGGACATATTCCTAGAAGAGGGATTACTGGGTCCAACTGGGAGTTCCATTTTTAGTTTTTTTGAGGAAACTCCATTCTGTTCTCCACAGTGGCTGCACCAGTCTGCGTTCCCGCCAGCAGTAAAGGAGTGTTCCTTTTTCTCCACATCCTTGCCAGTACTTGTCATTTGTTGATTTGTTGATAATAGCCATTTTGACAAGTGTGAGATGGTACCTCACTGTTTTGATTTGCATCTCTCAGATGACTAGTGACTTTGAACATGTTTTCATATGTCTCTCAGCCTTCTATATGTCCTCCTACTAAAAGTATCTATTTAGGTCCATTGCCCATTTTTGTTATTTTGTTAAGTTATATGATTTCCTTGTAATTTTTGGAAATTAAACCCTTATCAGAGATAACATTGACAAATATGTTCTCCCATTCAGTGGGCTTTCTTGTTGTTTTGTTGATGGTTTCTTTTTCTGAGCAGTTTTTTAGTCTCATGTGTATATCAAAGTGGTTATACAATCATGTACTTTACATAATAGTCCTCTCACTGCTTCAAGTATCCATCTGGCTCCATACATAGTTATCACCATTTTATTGACTATATTCCTTACGCTGTATCTACATTTCTGTGAATAATCTATACCAGTATTTCTATTGATGTTTCTTAATCTACAACACAAATATTCCATAGATGGTCAAAGAAATTTTAATTGCTGAAAGAGCTTCAGTATCTTTACTTCAATATTCATAAATCTATATATACTCAGTGTGTCATACACAGATTCCACATCTACATAATGATGGTGCAACACTTTTTCTGGAAATATAGTATCTAGAAAAGGTATATTTTCAAGTTATATGTTTTTAAAACAAAAATATTTGCCCAAGATATGCACCTTTTACTATAGATGGAACCAAGAAACAAGAACAAAGAGTATGTGCAAGTTTCTCATGCCAAATTTAAGAAGGTTATGGACATCTAGAAGGAAAGCAATAGAGCCTAGTGGTTAAAAACAAGTACTGTCGCATCCATCAGACTTGGGTTTCTGCTCTTGCTCTGTGTGATCTTATCCAATTTTTTTTATCTCTGATTCCAGTTTCCACATCTGTAAAATGAAATACTGCTATTTCATAGATCTGTAGTACTAAGCAAAATGACTAAAATATCATGTTCAGCCCAGTTGACTGAATACAAAAAGTATACAAGAAACAGTATTATTAAAATTGTCTTCAGTGCAAACAAGAAGAAAATTTCCTCCATACTCCTTGAATCATCAAAAATGGAGAGGAGCCTTGAGTGTCGGAGGGACTTGACAACTTCCAAAGAACAGAGTACAGGAAGGGCACCAAGTGTAGAGTGGAGAAACCTGGACCACACTCCCTTTCCAGGTGACCAAACGGATATGACGGTGATGAGCCATATTGAAAGCAGTTCCTCTGATATGATGTGATGAGAAGGGTATGTCACCTTGTGTAGTATTCACCATAGTCTTTCATGAGAAAAACATCAGGCAAACATAAATTAAGAAGCATCCTACAAAAGAGTTAATTAGTACTCCTCAATATTGTTAATCTTGAAAACCAAGGAAAGATTGAGAAACTAATAAACCAGAGGACAACAAGGAGCATGATGCCTAAACACAGCATGGTATCCGGGATAGGATCACAGAACAGAGCAGGGACATTCATGGAAAAACTAGTGAAGGCTGAATAAATTGTGGAGTTTAGTTAATAGGAACTCAGTAAGAAGGAATGATTTTATTAGTTTTGATAAATGCTACGGTTATGTAAGATGTTAAAAATGGGAAGGGGAAAAAAGGGTGCGAGGTATATAGGGATTGTCTACACTGTGTTTGTAACTTCTCTGTAAATCTAAATTTAAAATAATTCCAAAATAAATAATGTATAAAATGATGGTGTTTCACGAAGCCAACATGTAGAAACCATGTGATTCAATTTACTTAAATGATGCTTCCTTAAACATCAAATGGATACTATAAATCCCCTCAGTTTGAGAGCTTATGATTTTGAATTCTGATATCACCTTCACAAATCAGGTCTTAATCCCCACCTATCTGATCTAGTAAAATGTCTTAATGCAACACTAAATTAAAGGGGTGAAAAATAAGACCCATTAAGAGTCTTAAAAGATTCCAAACAGCCCCGCCAGCATGGTTCAGTGGTTGAGTGTCAACCTATGAACCAGGAAGTCACTGTTGTGGGCACAGTCCCCAGTATGGAGAGTTCAGGAGGCAACCAATCAATGATTCTCTCTCTTCACTGATATTTCTCTCTCCCTCTTCCTTCCTTTCTGAAATTAATTTTTTAAAGACTCCAAGCATATTAACATTTTTTACTCTTATAAGTGAAACACTTGGATGTATCAGCATAAAAGCAATTTTTTTTCTTTATGAACTTACCAATACCAGGTAATATTTTTATAGCAAATTCAAATGTGCAATAAATACATTAAAAATACCTTAAAATGCTAAATAAAAATAGATACAAGTTAAAGGCTCCTCCAGAGTTCTTCCACATTGCAAAAAGCGAATGACGACACTTACTGAACAAATTCATTAGCCAGAAGTAGCACTTCTCTTCCTGAGTGCAGGTTAAAACAAAAATCAAACCCTATTAGCCTGAAGTCTCACTGTAACACATGCTTTCTTCAAAAATCTGTGCAGTGAATACTCATTGGAAGTAGCACATTCCCACCTGGCTTATGACCCAGAATGTAGACAATCCCCTTTTGTGTATTTTAAACAGTTTCATCTCTTGCTTCACATAATAAGACAGGGTGTGGTACTTTTGTATGGATTTACAGTTATCCCCAAAACATGGAGTCATCCTATCTAAAGGCCTTCAGATTTGTTTTCTACAAACTTATACTCAACTCCCACCAGAGCTTAAAATGGGCTTGTCTTTTAGGATTCCTATAAAGATATTAAATCTCTAAGGTTGTGGGCAATATGTCACTGCTTCTGTGGATGAATGGCACCCTAGCTACTGGAAAGACTTACTCTTCTGAGACTATCTCTAGCAAGAGATTATACTTTATTATCCTCCGAGTTATCCCAACACAAGGATTGAAGCAAAGTGAGGTGCTCTCCTATAGCTAAGTAATCAATAGAAAATAATTTACTTTCCTTTTGGGTGTATTCTATAGAACAAAATAATAGATATTTTTTAAAGACACAAAAGGTCTAAGTAAAATAAGGTATAATAAAATGTGCTTCAAGTATATTTTCTTTAAAGTCTTGGCATTTTAAACAAAATATGTCTTAAAGTATGCACTCATGCAATCCCACAATGCATTTCTCCTGATATATACTAATCAATACTTGCTCAAAAATATCATTTAAAAATCTTTTAAGCACACATTCACTCAACAAATATTCAAATATTTGTTGAGTGTCCACTATGTGCCACTCAACCCTAAGGCTTTGTGTGAGGAAGCAGCATTACGTTCATTCCTTTAGAGCTATGCTCCCTCCATTAAGTGAACCTTCTACACCAAATCCCTTAATTGTCCGATAATTTAGAGTGCTAAATGTATGTCTGAATGGAGAAAAATAAAAACCTGCACTAAAAGTCCTGACAACTTTGACATGCTAAATGGGAATGTTAGAAATAGGAAAAAAAAAATCATTACATCAGAAAGCAGCAGGTCTTCAATATTAAGAATAAAATTTAGAAATTGCCTTTATTATCAAAATGGAGCATTAGCTTCAGAAAAAAAATGAATCAAGTAATCAAAACCATGTAAGGTACAATTTGTTGGAGGTGATGGAAGTTGGATTTTTAGCTCCTAAATCAAATCTGACAAGCTCAAAGCATTTCATCCCAGGCTGCACACACCCTCAACATACGGAGGAGAGTTTTCTTATTTGGTGCAACTGATGATAATAACCTAAACCACAACATTGTCCTAATCTACCATCCATGACTTTCTAAGGTTAGACAGCAGCTTAGCTGTTTGGCTACTAGGCTATTACTATACAATGCCAGATTCATTTTTTTTTAATATATATGTTTTTATAGACCTAAGGCAAATACAGCCTTATGCCACATATAATTTCGGCTGTGGAGGCCCCACACTGAGTACTGTATAATAGGAAGGGCCAATTCCAGCTTTCTAAAGACCTTATAACAGACCCTCTGGGAACCCCAACAAATTGAGCCACTTATGGGCTACTGTCTTTGGAATTTGCTTCATTAAACACTTCCCTGTTTAATGAAGCACTGTTATTCCACTGTTCCAAAACAATACAATTAAAAATCTTAAATGGCATGTTTGAACTTTAACATGTCTTGAATTAAAATTACTTTATAATTTTGTAGTTAAAATCTTAAGATCAATTTAAATTTTCTGAATCTCTTTATTGAGAAATTATAATTTGTCAAATATATGACATAGTATATATAAAATATATCTCAACTGATATATGTAAATACACATAATATAAAGAACTTATATTAACTCTGATGTCATTGATAAGGGTAGCTAGTAGCTTAATTAGGTAGACAGAAAGGGAGGGGTTCCAGAGAGGATAGGTGCATCTTGGCCTGAACAATTAAAACAGCCATAAACCAAGGACAGAAGTATGGCTGGCCTGAGCAGCTGGGAGAGCCATAGGTGTAATAAAGCTTTTCAAGCCAGAAAGAAAGAAGGAAAAAATAGGCCCTTTACTCTTTGAGCCAAGAAGCCAGGAGTTTCAGTTTCAAGGTGTGACAGGATAAGGTTGCTAGGTACCATAAGATAGATCAAAAGTAACTGTAACTTGAACAGATAAGATGGACATGTGAAGGATGAAGAAAAGACACAGGATATTGGAAAATAGGAAACATACCTTCACAGAGGATAAAAAAAAAATGTTGCAAAATAAGGGAAAAGAAAGGGGGTACCAAGTGGGCTTTACAGAGTGACCAATGTGGAAAGCACAGGGATCCTAAATTGAGGAAAAGACTAATTAGAAAGGATCATGAAGAGACAAAGAACTACAGCCTTTATAGTGCCTCAAGACAAAGAAAGCAGTGGCTACCATTTTTAGGGGGCCCTCTGTGTTTCCTTGGCCAGGAGAAACAGAGTCTTAGGATTAGAACTAGGGCTTTAGAGGTTGTATTTGCTTGCAATAAAATGTCTTCTGCCTACAATAAAGTTTCTTCAGCTTGCAATAAAGTTTCTATGCTTCTCACCTACCCCCTTTTGCCTGTGGCTTCATACTTTGAACCCCTCTGGACAAGAACCCAGGAATAAAATCACCCTTTTTATCTTGCTCAATAAAAATGAAACATAAATCATCATGACTCTTAAAAGGTTGGAAATTTCAAGTGTAGAAGATAAGACTGAAGAAAGTCTAAAAACACTTATTTTATGTTTATGAGTTTTATAATAAAGAGTATTCTAATTAGCTCCCTATTAAGGCTTGGAGAAAGAACAGGAATCTACATGCAGAATGAAGGAGTTCAAAGTTAGACAAAATTACAAATACATTTTCATGTTTACAAACATAAGGCTTCCTAAAGAGATCTTTAAAATCACTAAGATAAACTAAGATGTTTATCTTTCTGGAGTGGATGTGGTTGACCACCATTAATTCTACAGGCCCACAGTGGAATCTATAATTTTCTCTCTCCCACTTGAGTTGATTCATGCTCTCTCTCTAGTATGGGATAATCATACCAACATGTGAACATACACACTTTCCGCTACCAAATTCACCTTTGTTTTTCTTCTTTCAGTTAGGGGCCCCTGGACTTTGGCTGGCACCTTCCTTTCTGTTTCATGATTTGTGACCAACTTTATCATTTATTTCTGTTCAATAATTTTAAGAAACTAGATATTTTAAATAAGAATACACATAACTCTTCCGAGAAATGAAGACTGCATTTCTGATGAAGAAGAATACAGGTGTTCCTCAATTTATGATGGAGTTATGTCCTGATAAATCCATGGTAAACTGAAAATATTTTAGGACAAAACTGCTTTTTCTATATCTAACCTACCAAACATCATAATTTAGCTTCAAATGTGCTCAGAACACTTACATTAGCCTACTGGTGGGCAAAATCATCTTGCTGCCACTGCCCAGCATCATAAGAGAGCATCACATTGCCTAAGAGAAGATGAAATTTCAAAATTCAAAGTATGGTTTCTATGGAATGAATATCACTTTCACATCATTATAAAGTTGAAAAATCCTAAATCAAGCTACATAGGTTGGGAACTGTTTATTCTTTCCAGAGCATCGGGAGGAAAGGTAGTTAAGACATTGGGCCATTTTGGACCAGTGATATAATTTTCCTGAACCTCTGTTTCTAATCACCATCTTGGATACCTCTCACGATTAAAAGAGGAACAAATAAAGATTGTGTGTAGACTATATTTCACTCTGTTGGCACAAATAGGTGATCAGAAGATTACCAACCTTCATCCCTACATATAATTGCAGCCATGCCCTTCAAGTGTATTTATACCACCTGGGAAGGAGTAATATTAAATAAACATATCATGGACAGGGTTTGACTTCATTTCACCATACTGCAACTGCCCATAACCCATCATTCCAACCACCACCACACACACACACACACACACACACACACACACACACACACACACCTTTAAGGTCTGGGATCTTAAATGAAATTCATGAGAGACAAAGTAAAGGGAACTTTTTTTTCTTAGTGGCTATTAGGAAAAAAGAAAGATCCAGCCCCTGTGAGCATTAACTGTGATAATCAACACCCTGAGTGACTAAGGAATCTAAGAAAAACCTTCTCAAGTCATATCCACTGCTGGCATTTAAGATATCAAGCTGACATGCTATTCAATCTCTCCCAAATGAACAATACAAGCTATTTCATCCTGAAACACATTCTTACAACAATCAAAATTATGAATTAATCCCTAAAGACTGGATGATTGCAAGACATGAAATAGGGCAGAAGCTTGCAATGAGGTTTATAAACTGGAGACTGCAGAAGAGATGTTAGAAACTGTGTTACATGGTGAGAAAAACAAGTCTAGATGTCCATGAAGATAATCCATGAACATAGAGCAAATGGGAGGAGGGGGGGAGGTAGAGGGAGAGATGCAAACCAGGAGGCCTCTAGCAACAGTCTATTACATTCTAAAGAAGCAAATCAATATAATAATGTACATTACTAATTAATAAGCTAAGAGGTTTTACATATATTGTAAGTGCATTCTGAAATAAAGGAGAAGTGGCTCCCCAGTGTCCCCCTCCCACTTCTTCATGCCTTTACTAACATTTTGAAACAACTTAGAGTCAGTCAGCAGTGGTTAGGTTTGGATCAGAGTCCTTTTAGTGATAATTTCCAAGAGTTTATATAAATTCTCAGAAAGTTACCTAGTTTTGGTTTCAAGTGTTTAGTTATACTGATGGAAATACTTTGTATTGAAAAGGATTGTGGCAACATCGGGGAATATAATTTCCCAAAGGACAATGAAAACACCTGAGATCCTGGGACCTCTGACTGCCTCCTGAGAACTTACACATTCACATCCCAGCGCTGTGTAACCTGCTACGTCTTTATAAATGTCCTTACAAAACAGGGCTGTGTCTGTGGCTACCAGGTCCACAGCCGGGTGTTTGCACTGTTTGTGAGAAGAAAGCTAAATTTAAAAGACCTTTTATTTTCTTTTTGAAAGAGTTGCTTCTAGGTTTTTAGATATTTGATGAATCTGAATGTTTTTTATTAAACAGATATGTGAATATAAACATAGTCTAAGTTTCCAACATCATTTTGCAAACCCCAAAACACACTGCTTTAATCATAGTGGGCCCCCTCATTCATCAATGCACACCTTACCTTCTTCACTGCATCTCTTCTATGCTGTGTGCCAAACACTGTGCCTGCCTTGGTGCAGACCAAAAACAGCATGATCCCAACCCTCAGATGAACAACTCCTGAGTTGTGAAAACAAGTACTAACCCAATAAATACAACATACACATAAATGTGAAAATCACAAATTATGATTAAGTACTATGATGGAAGGGAACAGAATATTTTGGAAAAGACAAATAAGGTTGAGTAATGGTTTCAGGATAAAGGGTATTTAGCAGAAATCTGATAAATAGGAATGTCCTACTGTAATTCAATACATATCCAGAAAGTTCATAAGTTAAAATAATCAGTCCTGTTGTGCTTATCTGGAAAAATAAGCATCATCTACAGGGGTCTTCAAACTTTTTAAAGTGGGGGCCAGATCACGGTCCCTCAGAGAGCTGGAGGGCCAGACTATATGAACTACTAATTCCTACTGTAACACCTCGGCTGCGCTCACTGCCCAAAAAACCTGGCGGGCCAGATCAGACTCCTCTGCGGGCTGCATGTGGCCCGCGGGCCGTAGTTTGAAGACCCCTGATCTACACTAATAAAAGAGAAACATGCAAATTAACCATCACTCTGCTACACCAAGCCACACCCACCAGCCAATCAGGAGCAAGTATGTAAATTAACTTAACCAAGATGGCGGCCAGCCATAGAGCTGGAGCAAGCAGGAGGCTTGGGTTGCCCTGGCAATGGAGGAAGCCAAGATGGCACTGGCCTGTTCTGGCCTCAACTCAAGGCTACAAAGTTTCAATTACAGAAGATAAATAAATCCCAGAAACCAGGACCTCCGCTTGGATTACCAGGGGTTGTGGCCAGCATGCAAACCACCACAGGCCCCTTCCCCAGGCTGCGCCACACCCCAAGAGAGTTCCCACTCTGATCTGGGATGCCCTTCAGGGCAAACCAGCTGGCCCCCACCTGTGCACCAGGCCTCTATCCTATCTAATAAAAGAGTAATATGCAATTTGACCATCACTCCAACACACAAGATGGCTGCCCCCATGTGGTCAAAGATCCTGCCCCCATGTGGACACAAGATGGCCACCACAAGATGGCCAACAGGGGAAAACAGTTGGGAGGGACCAGGCCTGCAATGGAGGGCAGTTGGGGACACTCAAGCCTGCAGGGGAGGGCAATTAGAGGTGACCAGAGAGGCAGAGGAGGGAAGTTGGGGGTTGACAGGGCCTGCAGGGAAGAGCAGCTAGGGGGTACCCAGGCCTGCAGGGGAGAGCAGTTGGGGGACCAAGCCTGCAGGGGAGGGCAGATAGGGACAATCAGGCTGGCAGGGGAGCAGTTATGCATCAATCAGGCTGACAGGGGAGTGGTTAGAAGGTGATCAAGGCTGGCAGGCAGAAGTGGATAGGGGCAATCAGGAAGGCAGACAACAGTCCTGGATTGTGAGAGGGATGCCCGTTTAGAATCAGGCCTAAACGGGCAGCCGGATATCCCTTGAGGGCTCCCAGATTGGAGAGGGTGTAAGCTGGGCTGAGGGACACTCACACCCCCATGCACGAATTTCATATAAAGGGCCCCTAGTATTTAAAAAAATAAAAATATGAAATATTAATTTAGTATTCTATACAGAAGATATTGGTTAAAAGTTAAATATTCAACAGGCTGTAATTTACTCTTCATCAATAACATCTACTAATTGAGTAATTTTAAATGCTGAGAGGAAGGGTAATAATTGGAGATGTGACATGCACATTTTCTGTATTTTCTTACATTGTCACCTTCCAATCTTTAATGATTTTCTTCTGACTTTTTAATTTTAAGCCCTTATGCTAGGAGGAATATGAAGAATTCTTGCATGAACAAAAGATGTAAAAAGTTGGGTGAACACAGAAGGAATAGAAACTAGATGTCCCCACTACACACAAATCATCTCTTGCCCAACTAGATATTGATTTTCTGCACTGAGGACAGAAAGAATGTATAAAACAAGGGGCCAGGAGGGAAACTGAGGTGTGCTTCTCAGACATTTGGAAAAACCCAGTGTTTCAACGGACCAAGCCTCAGAGAGTTCCTTTCAGCCCCGCATGGTAAGAGCGCAGTCACATTAACTCTGATGTACGTAAAGGGGATGGAGCAGAAGAAGCTTTGAATGCAGGAATGAAGGACAAAACAGCACCACCTGCTTGCTTCTAAGGATGAGATAGAACAATGGGTGTGTCAATAATTTATAGGTATCTTGGCCAGTATGGTTCAATGGTTGAGCATCTACCCATGAACCAGGAGGTCACGGTTCCATTCCCTGTCAGGGCACATGGCCAAGTTTGCAGGCTTGGTCCTCAGTAGGGGACATACAGGAGGCAGCCTATAAATGATTCTCTCTCATCATTAATGTTTCCATCTCTCTCTCCCCCCCTTCCTGCCTCTCTGAAATCAATAAAAAAATATATATTTTTAAAAATAGTTGATGGGTGGATATGTAGCCAGTGAAGACCAGAACCCCTCTCTTCCCAACTGTAATTCTTATCCCATCTTAGTCTCTTACCTCCCACCCCCTAATTCCTGAGAGGAAAAAAAAAAAGTCATTTTATTATTGCTACTCCAAGAAATAGAGACTCCAATTAGAAATTAAATTCAACAACAATGAAAAAATTCTGCTTATGGATTGAGATTTTCATCCTGTACATAAGGGACTGTGCCAAATGCTGAAGGTAAATTGAATCATTTTAGAAACAGCTTAAGAAACAGTTTAAGAAACAGTTTGTGCCCTTAAATTGGTGTTATTTGTTTTGACACCGAGTACAGGTATAACAGAAAAAAACATAAGGAAATGTGTGTGATGTAACAAAACCAAGAAACTGAAAGATTGTTACAATTCCCTAATGTGCCTCCTTTCAGGAAGAATATATGAGTTTAATGTTCAAATCTGCAAAACTATTGTGCTGTAAATGATTTCAAATCATGTGTCTTTATTCACATTATTGGTCTCTTGAGCCTACTAACCTTGTCAAATATTCAAGTTGTCTTGTAGCTACACTGACTCTTCTATAAATGCCACATGGAGCAACTGTACACTAATGAATATCAAGCAATGAATGAAAAAGCTGAAATGATGGGACTAGAAATCTGCCTCTCTACCCATAGTAGTTAGATCAAGCATCCTTTCAAAACCACTAAACCTAATATATTTAATTCTGAGTAGAAGAAAATCACAATGATGCTTCTGCCTTGACATAATTCACAAAGGATCTTGCAGTTTCATTAAGGGCTAGCAATGAATGTGAGATATATCAGCAAATGTTAACTTAAGAAATTATACTAAACTAAACAAACAGAAGTGTAGAATAAATTAACTCTGTGATTTTTTTTCTGGATTCCAGGGGGGGAAAAACAGTATAGAATTATAATGATACCCTCGGTGGAATCTATTGATTTCAAATCACACTTATCTAAAGATGCTACCTGTGAGGGTGATCCTTGTCTTAGAAAATCAGCTCATTTACACTCCTTGTGGATTGCTCATGCACCAGAAGAGTTCAACTAATTATGCAAGGTGATTAGAAATGCTAGTACTTAAGAAAAACAAAGTATAAAATTATTTTAAGACATGATCTCATAAAATAATCACACAGGATACAAAGAAAAAGGAGAGTAAAGCTCAGGGTTATATGAACAATTTCATGTAAGTAAAAATAGATAGATGATAGATTAAAAATCTATATTGTACAAAGAAAGCATCAATTTGGACATTAAAATTTAAGCAAGAAGCCGAAGCCGGTTTGGCTCAGCTTCAGCCTGCGGACTGAAAGGTCCCGGGTTTGATTCCAGTCAAGGGTATGTACCTTAGTTGCAGACACATCCCCAGTAGGGGGTGTGCAAGAGGCAGCTGATCAATGATTCTCTCTCATCGATGTTTCTAACTCTCTATCCCTCTCCCTTCCTCTTTGTAAAAACTCAATAAAATATTTTTTTTAATTAAGCAGGAAGAATAAACATGAAAGCAAAATAGAAACATAATTATGGACTCACTAGTCCTGGATACTTTTTAAGATCTCTTTTACCATTGATGTATTGGGAGAAAAAAAAAATATATATATATATATACCGTGTTTCCCCATATATATATATGAAAATAAGACATCCTCCAAATAAGACCTACTTACAGGTTTCCTTCTGAGTGAAATATAAGGCATCCCCTGAGAATAAGGCCACCTTAGGCTAAACATGAGAGATTTGGTCCACTGATTCTGAAAGAAATGGAGTCACAGGAAATTCAGGTATTATGTTGAGGTATGACCCCTAAATTCCCACTTTGCTGAGGGTTTTTATCAAGAAAGCGTTTTGGATTTTGTCAAATGCCTTTTCTGCATCGACTGATATGATTATGTGATTTCTGTCTCTCAATTTGTTTATGTGATGTATTTTTGGAATAGTCTGAGAAGGATATGTTTAATTCTTCTTTGAACACTTGGTAGAACTCCCCTGTAAAGCCATCAGGACCAGGGTTTTTTTTTTTTGCTGGAAGGTTTTTTATTACTGCTTCAATTTCTTCGATAGTTATTGGTCTAGTAAGATTTTTTTTTTATTCTTCCTGATTGAGTTTTGGAATCTTGCATTTTTCTAAGAATATGTCCATTTTGTATAGGTTGTCCAGTTTGTTGGAATAGAGCTGTGCATAGTATTTTTTCATAATCCTTTGTATTTCTGTTGGGTCGATTGTTACTTCATCTCTTTCATTTTTTATTTTGTTTATTTGGGTCCTCTCTCTTTGCTTCTTGGTGAGCCTGGCTAGAGGTTCATCAATCTTGTTTATCTTTCAAAGAATCAGTTCTTGGTTTTATTTATCTTTTGTATTGTTTTGTTTTGTTTTTTGGTTTCTATGTTATTTGTGTGCTGATCTTTACTATTTCTTTCCCTCTGCTTACTCTGGGCTTTTCTTGTTGCTCTCTTTATAATTCTTTGATTTGTAGGGTTAGATAATTTATTACCTTTTTTTTCTTATTTTTTGAGGTAGGCCTGTAGAGCTATGAACTTCCCTCTCAAGACTGCTTTCACTGTGTCCTATAGATTTTGGATTTTTGTGTTTTCATTGTCATTTGTTGCCAGGATGCTTTTTATTTCTTCTTTGGTAACCCAATCATTGTTTAATGGCATGTTATTTAGCCTCCAAGTGTTTAATTTTTTTCATTGTTTTTAGTATAGTTTTTTTCTAATTTTATGCCATTGTGGTCTGAGAAGATGCTTGATATGATTGCTATCTTCTTGATTGGCAAAATAATTTTAATCCTCTTTATAACTAGTACACACACATTCATAGTATGTATGTGTGTGTATATATACATCCTATATATGTATGAATACCATATATGTGAAAATATATATGTGAAAAATATATGTGTGTGTATATATATATATATATATATATATATATATATACACACACACACACACATATATATTCATATATATAGCACTTTGGGTGTGAGTGTATGTTTGTATCATAACTCTCTGCTTCTCTCTAGTGTTTTCCCTGTTCTACACTCTACGTTTCAGGAAAAGTATCAATGATAGTGACACCATTTTGGCAAAATTCTTCCTGTGGACCACTCAAGAGTTGCTGGCAAGTCTACAGATGGAACACTATGGATCAAATGCTCACTCCTGGTCCAAGAACATCTAGTATAGCATTCCCAAGCAGGAGGCCAAGAGCAATGTAGAATAACAGCAGAAATGCCTATGGTGCTGGGCAGCATGACTATTATAAATCAATAAAATATGACCTGTACTCTTAACACAATTATAAATGCCTTTACGACATACAATTCATATCTTCCTTTTCTCTTCTATATACTACCCTGTTTCCCCAAAAATAAGACAGCGTCTTATATTAAGTTTTTTCTCCCAAAGTTGTGCTAGGTCTTATTTTCAGGGAATGTCTTATCTTTCCATGCGCTAGGTCTTATTTTTGGAGGATGTCTTATTTTCGGGGAAACACGGTAGTCTTAGCAAAGTTGCAGAACATAGCAGCCAACAGAATCAGATCTATTATATGGGATTCCCAAAGATTGGGGGGAAACGGGAGGCACACAAAACCAGACAATCAGATATGTATAAAGAGCTGCTGGGCAAGTCAGGGGGTGGCAACCATGTGTGTTATTTAGCAAGTTAACGGTAAATCACACATAGCAATTACATCGCTTGTTCTTTTTCTGATGCCTACTATCCCCCATATTAAGAAAAAAGTATGAAAGTAAACTCATGCAATGCAGATACTATCTTTCACAATAAATCATGTGCATTATTCAAAGTAACAAATACATAAAATGGTGGTTTTTAAAATTATTTTCTAAATCATTAGGAAAAAAATGGAATCTGAGTTTTATTGAACTACTAGGAAAAGAAAGCATTTTCATAAAGAACATATTGATCCAAAAAGACCATTAAAACCATTCCGTTCATGAAAATCTTTATATTTATCAGTGTTTTTATCTTTATCAGGAAATTGAAGTGTATTTACAATAGTAGATAATATATTTATTATTTCATGGTGCTTTTTCCTTTATTCTGTGTAACAATTTGTTCTAAGGGAAATTACATAGCTGCTTAAAGCTACCACTCAGGTCCTTAATTTTGAATCATTAAATAAAGCAGAACAAAAATAGTTTTATAAGAAAACTTAGAGAGATAATTGGGAAAATGTAAAAATATGATGTATCACACAGAGTTTAGAAGTTTTTCTAATAATGACAGTGGAAGACAAATATTGATTCTCTTCTCCTCAACTTAGCAATTTGTGGGTCTACATTAAAAACAACTCAAGTTTGAAAACCTACTTCTAAGAGTGTGTGAAAAGCTTTTCAACAGAACACTTTCTTTCTTATGCTGCTTTGTGTTAAAATTCATCTTAAAGAATTTCAGGGAAAGGAAAAATAGACCCATTCCAAAAGCACTATGAATGCTGCATTTGCCTCCAGAGAGAAAGAAGTTGCTCTTGATCATTTATTTAGTATGTTAACAGGTGAATGTTCTTGAAACAGCTACTCTTTTCATTGACTGTACTCTATTCTGAATTACAGACATATACTGAGCTATTATTATGAGGATCACTACTCACAGCACCCACGATTCCCTCAGATAATCTCTGTCATTCTCCCAGATAATCCTGGGCAGAAAAAAAAGAAAAAAGAAAAAAATGGAATAAAATGACAGAAGCATCTTTAGCTCTATGATAATATAAAGTTGAACATTTTGGAAAGGAATAAATACAATTAACTGCTGCCTTGGCTATGCATATTTTCTTAAAGATTTAACATTTTCTTAAAGATTACTATTCATTGAACAATTCTACAAGAAATCTTTCCACTGACCATCTGTCCAAACTGTGTATTTAAGTTCTGAGACATTTAAAAAGAGATCTATGTGGCTAGTTCCAAGTTGCTATGGAACTGAGAAAAAAATTATGATTCCAAAAATCATCTTGAGGGACATTAATCTTGGTAATTATATTTTTGTGTGAATATTTCTTTCATAATTTGATTAGATGAAATTTGTCAAGAACTTGCAATTCTATTAGCATTACATCTACTCCAAAAAAAATTTTTGGGATATCATTGTATGCCATATAAGTACATATTTGCATGGAGATCATGAAATTTGATTATAACAATGTTTATGCATCAAATAATAAAGACACTAAATAAATGATTAAGTATGGCATGGAGCTTTATGGCTTTATCGTTCATGTTTGAACAATGATTTTCTTATCTTTTATTTTAGAGTGATTTTTTCCCCGTCTTGCTTCCCTTTGATCCTTAACTTTCAAATAAGACCCACCATGACAACCTATCTTTCTGTTTTCTCTATGCAAGTCAAAAAGCCCATTTTTAATCTGTGACCCTACCATTGCTGGCATAAATGATGATTCTAATCATTCTGTTACTATAGACACAAGTAAATCAGCTCTTGTATCTTCCAAGAATTCTGATGAGCTCCCATTCGAACTTTTGGCTCTATGACAATGTACATAATACAGATACCTCAGACACTTCCCATTTGGGATGTTCTGCTAGAACCTTACATAAAGCACTTTCCTGAAGCAATTGTGTTCTTGATACTAAAACTGAAAGCACCTGTAAATTGCATTCTTTATACTAACCTGTAAATTGCATTCTTTACAATAACTAAGATTGGGAAAAGAAAGTATCTTGCTCTAATACATCTCACAGTAGATTCCTATCTCTATATACTGAACTCAAGGTAGATTCACGTGTTGTTGTTGTTTTTAAAAAAAATCAGATCTTTTACACTAGGAAAGTAACTATGTTGATAAATGGGGTCAGCCCTGCATGAGCCCTCTGGCCACAAACTCCATGGCCATGCATTGGAACAATAAAGTAGCTGTGGGACAACTCAGGATTTGTCCACAATAGCTTTCCCAAATCTAACTTGAGACCAGGCTGAGACAATAATCTAGATCCTCTTCAGGGTAAACATATATGCTTCCCAGATATATTTCAGAAATACAAGAGCAAAGGTCGGGACAGGCCAGGCAGAACAGTAAAAGTAGGTATAACCTCTAGGAGGCCTCCAACTGCCTCTTTCTTCTCTTTCTCTCTTCCAAGTAACAGTATACCAACTTTGAATAGCTACTAAGCTTAACAAGTTTCCTTTCTAAAATCATGTCTATTTTAAAGGAAACAAAAGTCATAACTGAAAGCATCATCTTCCCCCAAAAGCTTTTATCCCTGGATTGACTAGCTTGATGATAAATTAACTCTACCTAGACACCCATTCCAGCAATCTGAGAGTGAGTAAGAGCCTTTTTCCTCCCCACCTTCAATCTATAATCAAGCCCTCACATATTATTTTCGTAAATAACTCTGAAACCTACCACTTCCCAAAGCCTACTAATCTGTCTGATCTTTGTTATCTTTTGCCTGAAACAAAATTGCTTCCCCAGCTTTGATTCTATCCATTGCAATCTCTGTTCAGATGCCAGAGGAAATGCTTCAACAAACATCAATCTCAACACCCCTGCTTAAAGTCCTTCATTGCTTCAAAGAAAAAGTTAAAATATCTCAGCTTCTACAGAGAATTTACATTCATTCAGCATGTTCTGTTAACAGTCTTCTCTAGCTCAGATTGCCCCATGGCATTCTCTAGTCTATATAAAAATGGGACAATTTCTTTCATCATGACCTCTGTAAAGACTAGAGAAAATACACTTTCAGTTAAGTTCAGACCTTAAGATGGAGCTTTTATCATCACAAATTGTCCTCCGGGTTAATTACCTTTATCTTATTTGCTAGCAGGATAGATCCATGCAATGCTGGAACTAATCTAATCTCATGCATCACATTTCTTTAGATAAAGTTGTGTGGAAATGACTGCTCCTTTTCCACATCACCCAAGGGTTAGAATGAAAGATTTCACTGTTTACTTAATCTAAGAAGTTTTCTCAACTATATGAAAGTCATGACTCTTGGTAAGTCCTTTTGTTGTAATTTTGCCAATCAGTACCGATATATGCACTCACAGAAGTTGGTCAGATTTTAACCCTGAAAAAATCCAACCAAACTAAGATATATATATATATATATATATATATATATATATATATATACAAAACCTAAGCAACCCATACAACCCAGTCAGCAGATTGACTGGTCAACAAGTAGCTATGATGCACACTGACCATCAGGGGGCAGACACTCAACACAGGAGCTGCCCCCTGGTGGTCAGTGCATTCCCACAGCAAACCTTCCATTGGTCCCTCCCCCTAGCCACCTGGCCAGGCCAAGGGACCCCACCGGTGCATGAATTCATGCACCAGGCATCTAGTACACTAATAGTGACATTTGTTAGAAAATTTACCATATTCTAAAGATTATATGGTTGTTATGCATAAGTAAGCCATGCAAAATTTTAAATAAATATTTGTTAGTCCTTTGGTAGTAGTTTATTAACTGGGCCCTTGCTATAACATCTTTCCTTTACCAACTTTTATTACTTCTTATTCATATATTTATCATATATTGGATTGTTTCTGCATGACAGATGCTATGTTCACTATATTTATAATGCAATGGCTTTTATTCTATGATACAAAGTCAAATGAAATCTCTCTTTTCCCTTTGCTCAATCCCCTAAAACTGTTGGAAAATTTATAGTTTTTTATTACTTGTACACAAAAAACCTCATCTGTAATAGTGACAATCCAACAACTTTCAGAAATTATTTTAAAAGCAACTTGCCAAGTAAACAGCAAATAAGGTTCATGGTAAAATACAGAGAAATTATTCCGCAGTTTACTCAAGTGTGGCCGAATGCTGAGGGAGTTGGCCAAGCTACACACTAAGCACCAGGATTGTCTACGCTCCATAAAACACTTCAAATCTTATTAAAACAAAGTCAACAGTGGGAGAAGTCAATGGGGGAGAAAGGATGCATACAGAATACTTTCAACAATAAAAATTAAAAAAAAAAAAAAAAAAAAAAACCTTAGCTATCTTCTACATTGGGTTAATTTAACCTAAAAGAAAAAAAATCCGCAGACTAACTTTCAGTTACAATTCCATCTTGTAGAAAATACAGAAGCAATGAAAAAACAAGCAAGCAAAAACTTGTTAACATTTTTATGCAATTGTTAGCAAGCCACTATTGAAATATGGCAGGTATATGAGAGCTTCATACACCAATAGGCAATGTTTAGATTAAAGTTTTCTAATTCTGTAAGATAAAAATTGCTCCAAGATATAAAATGATGGTCCAAACCATTAGAATCCAGCTAACTACATTTATTGTAAGGAAGGGAGGTAGACATACCAATGTGTCATTGTCAGATTGTAACAAGGAGAAAAACATCTGGAAACAAATTTGTCTAGTCTATGAATTAATAGACCATTTTGCAGATGATTTAGGACTTCCTCTATTTGATCCAGGCCACCTACTGAGATGAATCAGAAATCTGAAGTTTTTCAATGGCCTTGGGAAATCTTAATACTGTTGTGAATATGAGATGCCTATTAATCATAGCTAGGTCATTTCAATAGCAATCTAGTTATACTATGTTAATTGAAAACTTTTTAAAATATAAGCAATCACCCTAGCCAGTTTTGCTCAGTGGATAGAGCACTGGCCTGCTAACCTAAAGGTACTGAGCTCAATTCTGTTCAAGGGCATGTACCTTGGTTGCAGGCTGCTCCCCATCCTGGGCTCTGGTTGGCACGTGCAGGAGGCAACCAATCAATGTGTTTCTCTCACATTGACATTTATCTCTGACTTTCCCTCTCTTTTCCACTCTCTTTCTTAAAAAAAAAAAAAAAAAAAAAAAAAAAAAAAAAAAAAAATCAATGGAAAAATATCCTCAGGTGAGGATTATAAAAAGAATAATAAAATAAAATATAAGCTATCAAAAGGCTTGGCTAAGCAGCAGAGATGAATAAATGGTATTATAGTGGTTATGTTACTTGAGATGCACAATAGAAGTTATGAATGAAGAATCTGTAGCCAAATGGCTGAGTTTAAGTCTAGCTCCTTTACTTTCTAACTGTAAAGCTTTGAGCAAATTGTTTAATCTTTATGTCAGTTTCCTGATTAGTGATAATAATACAGTACTCAGCACAATGGCTGCTAGGTGAACTAAATGAACTAAAACACGCAAAGTGATCAGTCAAGTGCCTAGAATATAATGAATGCTCAAAAATGTTAGCAATTATTATTAGTCAAGGTCATTCAACTCATCAGTAGTCGAGTCAGAAGAACTGGAAGTCAGGTGTACTGACACCTGGACCAACTAAACTCCCAACCCTAGCATGTCATGCCAAAGGTAATAATATTTTAGTGTTTAGTTATTATTGTTTTGGGGAGGGATGTTGGTTAAAAATAAAGATTAGTAGATCACACATTTTAGACAAAACAACAACAACAGACTTTTGTTCACTAGTTAGTATTCAGATCTCAGTTAAATTTATTGGGGTGACATTGGTTAATAAAATTATATACATTTCAGGTGTACCATTCTATGACACATCATCTGTATATTGCATTGTGTGCCCTTCCCCCAAGGTCAAATCTTTTTCCATCACCAAATATTTGACTGGAAGTGGTACATATATACAATGGAATACTACTCAGCCATAAGAAAAGATGGAATACTGCTATTTGGGATAACATGGATGAATCTTGAGAATATCATGTTAAGCGAAATAAGTCAGAAAAAAGTAAAAAACTATATGATTTTACTCATGTGAAATATAAAACTGAAAGCAATAATGAACAACTAAGACAAACACACAAACAAAAGTGCGTAGATGCAGACAACAGTGTGTTGATTACTTGGGGGAAGGGATTGGAAGAGTAGTAAAGGGTAAAGGGGTCAGTTGGCTCATTTTTAAGGGACAACAAGGGAAAAGGAGAGAAAGTAACATTAGTTTGATTAAATATTAGTACCAATATTGTCTTTTTATAAATAAATAGAAAACAATAACAAAACCTGTCTAAAATATTATTAAATATCCAAGTTATACACTCGTATCTGTTAAAGCCATAATAACAAAAATAGTTACTAAGAAAAGGAAAACATACCAATTTTTAAGAAAACCAAATAATATCTTTTTAGTTCAAAGAAAATACTTCTTTTATGCTGAGTTATTTTAATATTGTCTTGATCCCTATACTTTCATTCTAGTGGATAATGTCCTCAAGACATTTTTCTGATAAATAGTATTTTCTGTGAAAAACAATGTAAGCTAAATAAATAAATTTCTATTCCAATAAAGCAACTACATCTATTCTAAATCACATCATGTGTAAATTACTATTAACCTGCTTACCTGATTTCCTATTGTCCTTTTGATCTATTGTTCAAAAGTTGTACAGTTAAGTTCAGTGTATGATGCAACGAATCCCAAGACAACAGTTGCTTAAACAAGGCATAGATTTATTGGTGAAGGCCTGGGGTAGGGAAGTGGGGTGGGCTAGAAGAATTCAATGGAGGAAAAAGGAGGGCATATGTAATACTTTCAACAATATAGATTTTTTAAAAGCCCAGCCAGCATGTCTCAGTGGTTGAGTGTCAACCCATGAGCCAGGAGGTCACAGTTTGATTCCTGGTAAGGGCACATGCCCAGGTTGTGGCTCGATCCCCGGTGTGGGGTGTATAGGAAACAACCAATCAATGATTCTCTCTCATCATTGATGTTTTAATCTCTCTTGCCCTCTCCTTTCCTCTCTGAAATCAATTTTAAAAAGTAAAAATATATTTTAAAAAATAAAAGTAAATTATTTCTCTTACAAAAAAAATAATAATAATAAAGTCTGGTCAAGTGGTGTTCATGGCTAATAAAATTGTACTTAGACTCAGGCTCCTTCCATTTCACCTTTCAGCCATTCATGGAGGATGACCTTTTCTTCATGATCCTGGACGGCTGCTAGGCCTGCAATCATAACATCTACTACTTAGGCAAGAGGGTAAAAAAGAAAATAGCCCCCTTAAACATCTCACACACTCTTCTATCCCACTGTCAGGAACCTTGTCATTGGCCATTTCTTTGAACCAGTGGAGCTGGAAACTAGTCTTCACTGAGCCACACTTTTACTCAAGAAGGAAGAGTGAATGTTGGGAGACAACCAGCAAACTCTTCTGTGGGAAGGAAACCAAATCCTGTAGAAGAGCCTTTGCAGGTGGCACGGTTTGGGTTGTGTTGGCTTTGACTAGGGCAAACAGTAGAGCAACAGATGAATAGTGGCTCTACACAGGCGAGTAGGTGAGAGATGTGGATGTTATGGACTGTGTTTTAATTCCCTGTTTATTGGTACCTTCCTGGTAAGGCACTTCTAGTCTGGCTGAAAATTATTTTCACCCAGCTGGTAACATGTCTAGATGCAGCTCTATGCAATCTAGGATTGTTTTCACCTAGAATGGAGGACTCCAACATGATTCCATGTTCTTAGTTTAAATATATAGTTACTTTTGACAAGACCAAAGTTTTACATTACTTGCAACTCCAGAAATTGACTCAGAATTCAAGGTCTTGAGAAACAGTGTAATACAATGGTAACAAGTCTAATTGCTTGAATTTCAATCCTGGTTCCTCTTTAATATTCAAAATATGAGTTGAACAATTTATTTAATTTCTTTAGCCCTGGCTTCTCATCTATAAAAATGGAGATACTAAAAAAAACTATACTTATTAGTGTTGGTATGTGGATTAAATGAGTTTATAGATATAAAACATTAATAATAGGTTCTTACACGTGGTAAATGTTCAAAAAAAATGTTAGCTCTTATCAACTGGAGATTTGTACTCTGGAACAAAACTGTGGATTATAACCTGAAATCATGTGGGCTGCTGGCTAAAATGTAAAAACCACAGCCTGCAGAAGTGTTTGATGTCAATGGGATGAATTTGAGTTTTGTCATACTCGATCTGGAATTGATTCTCCCTTGTGGAGTAAGATACCATGCAATCTTTATACTGCCACAACGTAATTCAGAAACGGGTAAGTGAAAATGATTACATATTATTTGGAAGGACATAGAGATATATGTCAGAGAGTAATAGTATCCTACAAAGAGAGAGAAAACATTATAGGACAAAGGTGTCAGGCATATCAAAAATGTGGTAACTACAGAAGGAACTGCCTCAAGTTTTATACAATGGGGAGCCAGGATAGTGGGTCTACAGAAATGCATTTGAAGGTGGCTGTGTAAAGTATAGCCCTTGAGTACTTACACTGACTGAAGTCTAGGCAGCTATTATTGAATGCCCTGAAGCAGGATGAGATGTGTGTGATGTGACAGAGACAAGGTTGACAGACCTGCAAAACCTGGATTACAAAGGACTGCCCTTACATTTCACTTATTATGAAGTACTTTTTTCCCCTCTCTTCTTTTAAAGAGAGAGGTAGAGTAAGGGAGAAAGAGAAACATTCAGCTGTCTCCTGCACACCCCTACTGGGAATCCAGGAATCAAGCCTGCAATGGACCAAGCATGTGCTCTGACTGAGAACTGAACCGGCAACCCTTCTGTGATTAAAACAATGTCCAACCAACTGAGCCAACTGGCACAGGACACAAAGGCACTTTTTTTGAAAAATAAAAATGTAACACCAGAACTCCAATCTATATAGTTTGTAATATAATTACATATGAGAACATGTGGTTTTTCTTCTTAAATCGATTATATAATTTTCACTTCATTCTGTGACTTGAATAATACTCATCTTATTTGGCTGTCATTAAAAAGTACAGAATTTTTTTTATAAAATCTTCAGATTTTGTTCTGAACACCTGAATTGGATGAACTCCAAAGACAATTACACTTTCCCAATGCCCATGTTAAAACAAGACAAAGCAGCATCCCAAACAGAAAATGCCTTCGCTTGGTTGATTCACCCCCTAACTGTGTAATATATTTCTTCCATGGAAATGAGAAAATTATTTTTAAAAACCCATATGTGGTTTAAAACTGTCATTAATATGACACCTGGTGTGGCTCAGTGGTTGAGCATCAATCCATGAACCAGAAGGTCACAGTTCAATTCTGAGTCAGGTAACATGCCAGGGTTGTGGGCTCAATCCCCAGTGGAGGAAGTGCAGGAGGCAACCAATCAATGATTCTCTCTCATAATTGATGTTCTCTCTCTCTCTCTCTCTCTCTCTCTCTCTCTCTCTCTCTCTCTCTCTCTCTCTTCTCTCTCTCTCTCTCTCTCTCTCTCGCTTTTCCTCTCTCTGAAATTAATTTTTTTAAAAACATATTTTTAAACTGTCATTAATAAAGCTCTTTGATGTAAGGAAAGAATAAAAAAAGTCACATATCTAAAGTTTTGCCTCATATTTTAAAGAATTACTTTGCCTCATTAGTTCAGATAACTTTTTAAAGAGGAAAGTGATATCATCAATGAAATAATAGGCTTTGTAAATGACATATTAGCTAGGGCCCATGCCTGGGTCATACTTACATTCTAGAATAAGAATAGCAAAACAATATGCAAACACTTATGCATATTTTTAAGGCAATCACATAAGCCAAGACAATCCCTATCATATGTTTTTCACACATTCATGCATCTAATTGTACATTACTGGATCCAATTTTCCATTTAACAAATAGTTATTGGAATCTACTTTATGCCAGGCACTATTTTAGATGCTGGAGAAATAATGAAAACCAAAACAATATTCTTATCTTCATGGAGTTTGCATTCTACTTAATTGGTCTAGAAATCAGGAAAATTTTCTAATAAGCTAGAATTCATTCATTAGGGAATTAATTCCAGAATTATCTGCCAGATGATAGTTCCCAAAATCTCTAATGAGATGAAAGGCCTAACAGAAGACTGGAATCAGGAGGATTAAGGGATTACTGCTCCTCAAATAATGACAAACACTGGGCAACATGAATTCCAAATCATAAGAATGAAGTCAAAGAAGTTAATCCTGCTCTCCACCCACAAGCTGAGAGCCACCAATAAGCACTGGGTTTTTCCCACATTTTGGAAAATGAAGCTGTTACCAACCATTCAGACTGTTCCTATATTTGTTGAAAAATATAAATCACAGTTTCCCAGGAGTAGCCCTGATAATCTAGTTATATAAAAGCAATTTTGAAAGTTACAGACACATAAAAGCATATTCATTCCTGAAATAAAGCTTTACATTTTTTGTGTAGTAGATAATTAAGCTGCTTGAAAGCCTGAGATATTTAACCATTAGCACCCTTCTGATGAAAACATGCTTAACATAATATTTTTAGGTTTTTTTACATCACTAGTTAATATTTCTTTTATCCCTTTTATTTAAAAATAATAATATTTCCTCCCCTAAGTGATTAGCATTACCTTTCATTATAGTCTTAGAGATCTTACTGTTGGCAAATAAGGAAAAGTAAACACTGGGCCATTCAAAATTAGTGGCATTAAAAAGTACTAGTATAAATGCAAATTTAATTACAAGGGTGAATAATTAAAGTATTCTGAAAGAAGAAAAAAAGGAAATGAGTGAGTTAAAGCATTCTTTCAAATGTTGAAATACAAGATTTTGAAGAGAAAGAACAGAAATGCACTCCTCTGATTCTGGATTCATTAGCACAACTGGGTTTTAGCACTTTAAATTCTTTTGTTCAGCCTTTTATGTTCTACATGCACTTATGCATGTATTTTTTAGGTATTAATCCAGGCTACTAAAATGCCATAGGAGTGCACTTCCTTTCTTTCTGTTCGATCAGACCATCAAACCTCAGAGGGAAGGTAAGGGAAGGTGGGGGTAAGGAGGAGAGATCAACCAAAGGACTTGTATGCATGCATATAAGCCTAACCAATGGACACAGACACTAGGAGGGTGAGGGCATGAGGGGGGAGGCAGGGGGAAGGGAGCAATGGGACGATAAGGTCACATATGTAATACCTTAATCAATAAAGAAAAAAAATTAAAACAAAGAAAATAATAAAAATTTGTGGACCTTATCAGATCATTTCATAAAGCATTTAAAACAATGCTTTAACTCACTCCATTTTTTCTCTTTTGGTCACATTGTAAGGAAGCAAAATTTGCCACACTAAAATGCATCTGTCTGGCATGAGGGTTATTTTATTTAAGACACAATGAACAATGGGCCTTGAAAGGACTGACTCCATCCTGTCCCTCACCCTCCATCTGAACCATAGGCACTCCATCTTGTTCCCATAACCTCCATTTTATGAGAACTACCATTTAAAATTTTCTACTAAACACAGATGGTCCTTTGTTCTGTTAATTCCAGGAAGTAACTCCCACTACTTTCTAGCTTCTGTAAGCACACTTGCTTAAATAATGGGGTAAAGAAGACATTTTTTGGGGGGACTAGAAATCTGAATCTGTGCCAATAATCTAATGTACATTCTTAAAGCCTAGAGTCTATCCACTGCTCCCTCTTAATTATCTGGTCCTTCCAGCCGCTCTGCAGGCATGGGGGTTTGGTCCGTCTTTGGTTCCTCCCATGCCAGGTGTCCTCTGGTTATCTAAGCTATGCTGTACTCAAGGCTACAAGCTTTCTGCAAAGTATCTGCTAAACACAGCTTCCCCCTGTGTTCTAACCAGGATGTAGTTTGCCTTTATAAGCGATCCCCTAAGCTCATTAGGGGGCTGCAAAGTTTGAGAGACATGAGCCCTTCTCTGCCACTTCGTTTGCAATAAAGACTCCAAAATCTACCCTCTGACTGTGGCGTCTTCTGTTCCACTCGCTAAATTCCAATGTAACAACAAAAGACTCGGGAAGAACTTTGAATGTCTCATTTGCTGCCTCAATGAATTTAGATAATCTATTTCCAGAAGGGAGCTATCCCCATTGATAACTACAGTACAACATGAACTAGGTTTCTGGCAGGGCCTGAAAATCAGAGTAAATTCTAAGTGGCTCAGCAAAACCTTTATCAGACATTTGCTTTTCCACATCCATATGAATTGCCTTCCTCCCCTTTTAAGTCCCAAACAACTACCTCCTTCACCTTAGTTCAGATGATACAGAGGCCTCAAATGCCTGATTCCTCTTGGAGCCCATATTTTTAAGGAACCTCCAGGTGTATATATGTAATTAAATGTGGTTATTTTTTTCCTGTTAATCTGTCTCCTGTCAATTTAATTCTTAGACCAATAAGAATAATCTAGAAAGGTAGAATAAAATTTCTCCCCCCCCCACACACACACACAACTTTACATATAGTGTTATGAATCCATATAGATGCATACATATATGATTTATAATTCCCAGGAAAATTTTTGTATGCATAATGTTAACAAGAAAGTCATCTCTGAATACTTCTCTCAATCTTCTCAACCTTATAATTATCTCTTTTATAATATATTTATACTCTAACTTTATTACATAAAATTTCAAAGATATATAATAGCAGAGGAGACAATATAATAAATTTCCATGCTTCTATAATTAAAAAAAAAAACATTTAAATAAATACATGAATGGTCTTATTCCCAATATTTTTGTTCTTTAGAAATGAGCCAGGATCCCACATAGTTCAATGTCTCTCAAAGCATTCATTTCCCACTTGGATTTCCCTGTATTTCTGTCTCTCTTTTCTAGCTTTCATTCTTCCTCTTTCAACTTATTCTTTCTCTTATTCTGTCTGTTCCTAGAAAAGCTGTGACAAATATATGTAACAGGTATGCAAGCAGAAAAAGAAAAAGACAGAATAATGGGCTAGAGCAGTGTTTTTCAACCTTTTTTGGGCAAAGGCACACTTGTTTCATGAAAAAAATCACGAGGCACACCACCATTAGAAAATGTTAAAAAATTTAACTCTGTGCCTATATTGACTATATATAAAGTAATTCTCTTGAATAGGAATCAAATAAACACAAAGAAAGTATTTTATAATTACTTTATTATGAAATATTAAGTAAACAAAATAGTGAAAAATTATAAAATTCTTGTCTTGTCTGCACCTACGGCACACCAGGCAACATCTCGCGGCACACTAGTGTGCCGCGGAACAGCGGTTGAAAAACGCTGGGCTAGAGCATGCTTCGGTCATGTCTTCTTCTATTTTTTTTTTATTTTTTTTTTTTAGGATGCCTGGAGCTGATATATCACACAGACACACAGACAAACATCTATTGCCCTGGTTTCCATCTCCTCTGACATGCCTGTGTTACCTGCCAAAGACTGTTATAAAAAAAAAACACACAATAATTATAAGGCTGCCTTTAGAAAAAATGATTATTCCTATTCACATATCTTGGTGTGTATTAGTACAGGTTGCCTGTCTATTAAAATTGAGTCAAGAAATGGGATTCTGAGAAAATTGGACACTGCACTGGGGATGGGAGAAACAACCAAGGGAGGTGGTATGGGTACAGGCAGCACTGTTGAGGGTAGGAAGAGACTGGGTACCATGCACTACTGGGAGTCCTGGGGGCAATATGCACATGAGAGCTGGGTTCTGGAATACAAAAAAGATCAGCTTTACTGCGTCTCAAACTTTTAGGGCTGGCCATGAACACAGAAAAGAAAAGTGCTGATTTCAGCACCTAGAACTCAGTGCAATTACTGCCACACTTTAGCTGCATGTTGATTAAGTGGGCATCTGTGAAACAGTCTGGATGCCAAATCATGGTCATAAGATTGTGGCTATGAGGGAGAGGTTCTTCAAGTTGACTTCAAAAAGAAACACTAATATGATTACTTGGCTAGGAGCTGTCTATATTAAAACATACTTTCATTGCTGCTAATTTTGGGGTAGGATTGTAATATTATGGGTATAGCTTTTTAATGATCCCTGTATTTAAATATATATACTAAACTGTATGAGTAAAATGAAATGTGTGGGTTTTCCTTCAAAATAACCTGGGAGAATGGGAGGGGTGTGGAAGAAAGATGAAACAAGACTGGCCATGGGAGTTCATTTTAGTGTCTTCTCTGTTATTGTATGCATTTCAGATTTTACATAATAAAAATAAAATGTAAGAAAAATATTATCAAATTGTGTATACATACATACATACATATATGTTCTCTCTTCTAATCGCCAATTGGCAAACTTAGTATGCTATATAGCATTTTCAATTTTTAAAAAAAGGACCTTTTTCTGATTCTACTTTTCAAAAGTAGTAGAAAGAACAGTTAGTTGTTCAATGAGAGTTAATGAACTTGTATTTGCTCTACTGAGAGACAACATCAGTATCAAACTCATGAATATAAAATGTTGAGGCAGAAGGTTCACAGCTGTGAAAGGGAAGATGTTCCAACTAGACCACCAAAGGGCAAGAAAGTACTTCTCCTTCATAGATGAGAGACTGACTAAATAACCACACTGGCTCTTCTGAAAATTGCCAATATGCCTGAAGGAAAACCCATGTGTCGCGTAGGAATGTTCACACACAGCAGGAAGTGGTGTTTTAATAGTAAGATAACATCAGTATTTGGTTAATGCAAAAAGAATGAAATATGAACCAGCAAGGGTTTTGTTTCTTGGGGCATGTACAGAATATGCAATATCCATTGTAAAATGAACTATTTGCCTCAAAGGCCCAAAGATCCCCACCATCATTTTTTCATGCAAACCAGTTTCCTTACTCCATTTATTTTATAAATACACTAGCGGCCCGGTGCACATAATTCATACACAGGGAGGGGTCTCTCAGTCTGGCCTGCACCTTCTCCCAATCCGGGATCCCTCGGGGATGTCCAACTGCCAGTTTAGGCCACTGCAGCTTCATCCAGAAGGATGTCCAGAAGGACAACCAGAAGGTTGTTTGGCTGTCTGGTCTAATTAGCATATTATGCATTCATTATTAGAGATAGCAAAGAGCTATAGGACAAGTGTGTGTGTGTGTGTGTGTGTGTGTGTGTGTGTATGTGTGTGTTTTAATTTACTTCCTTTAAAGCAAATATCTTTTTTTTAAATAATGCATCTTGGAAGAACTAATACTTTCTCTCCCAGTAGGAGTTGCTAATATTTGTATTAAAGATGCATTTGCTTTAAGGCTAACATTTGTGAATGTTATCAATATGAGAGCTACTTTCTTCTCGCCCTTTTTTTTGTAGGTGTGGCAGGCCAGTGGTTTGACTGATGCTGAGACAAATTCACCATTATGGTTAAGAGCTGAGGTGGCAAATGTGCAGCCCCTTGGGTATCAGAGCTGAGACTTTGATCTCATTAACTCTGAGTAAATGAGCTAAGTGGACCTAAAAAAGTGATGCCCTATATATAATAGGATATAGAAAATGTCTCTTAGGAGTTGAGCTCAAGTAATAAAAAGGCAAAGGAAATCTTTGGATAACTAAAATTTTATATTCTATAAATATACAGAAGTTGAATGTTTTACTTTTAAGAAGTAAATGTTTTATTATTCTTTACAATCCATTTTAAGAATACATATTATACGTATGAGATATATATATATATATATATATATATATATATATATATATATATATATATATTACATTGTTCACATATATTTAGTCTTAAAAGACACATCCAATAGCAAGGCCTGGAGACCTGGTTCTCATCTTTTGCCTCTTGATATTTTTAGTACAGTAATGAATGCTCCTGAAAATTCCGATATCCACAAGCCTGTAATTATATGTACATATGCTTAAGTGTAAACAGTCAGACTTGTAAAATGGTTAGTCTTTTCTCTTCGGAGATGTGCTGAGTCATGTGAAAAGATGGCTTTATTGTGCAGCACTTAGCAGTTCTTGGCACTAGCCCTAATAATGTGTTGAACCACAGAGGAAGAGTTGGGGTGTGATGGGAAGAGATCAACCAAAGAGCTTGTACGCATATATGTATAACCCATGGACACAGATAATAGGGTGGTGAAGGCCTGGGGCTGAGGGTGGGCTAGAAGGTGTCAATGCGGAAGGAAAGGGGAACATATGTAATACTTTCAACAATAAAGATTTAAAAGAATAAGAATAATTTGTTGAATGAATGAAGATTTACAAACAGCCATAAACATTATAGTGATTGTCATAATGCCTAAATGAGTCAAGGGATTCCTCTTTGCAGAGTTTAAGAAAAATATAAAATATAAATAAAAAATAATTTAATTCTCAAATTCTTTTTTTTTAAAAAAACCCTTGATACTAGCATTGCCATCCCATACTAGATTTTTTTTTAAGTTCATTCTGCCCTGGCATTCACAACTGGAATTATCCTCAAGTGAGTGTGTTGGGAAGAAGTGGACCTTTGCTTATTCACTCACATTTCCTATATTCTTTGAACTGAGTCTGGTACATACTAGGTGCTCAACATTTGTTGAATGAACAAATGAAGAATACATAATAAACTGGAAGAAACAGCTTGATTTGGGACTAAGCTAAATGGAAAAATGGCATGCAGTTCTGGAAAACCTCTTTCAAATATCTTTACTTTTATTTAATCCATCACTTTGCACTATAATAGATTTGAGACATTATTTCTAGCTGTCCTTCTAAAAACGGCTGAGTAAGAACTATTCCTGGTGACTTGCACCGCTGAGAAATAGCCCCCAGAGCTGGAATAATGAGGAATGGGGTAAGTTCTTTTCCCGGCCAGAAAAGAATATCTCTTTTAGGCAAAGGGACCAGGTATTGTGCTCTATCATCCCACTCTTCCCAAGGGCCTGCTGTATCTTCCATCATGTTAATGAATGATGTTGAATGCATTTCCTTTGCCTGTTCTTAGCTATTTTTTCTTTTCTTTAAGTTGTCATACTGATAAAGGGCAGTGTAGCCTATTTCCCAAAGTAGGTTAATTATTTAGTTCTTGTATCTCCACTGTACTGCCATTTTCAAGAATCAAAACAAAATGAAACATATAATGAAATTCTCTACTGCTGTATACTGGAGAGCAGTATGAAGGAAAATTGTTCACTAAGTTCTGTCGTCACTGAGAAGTTACAGCACTTCAAAGAACATTACTTTAGAGATGAAAGGGTAAACTGGAAGCAAGGACCAAGATGCTGGAAGAGACAAAATGGGAACAAAGTATTTTAGAGCTAATTAAGGTGAATAGAACATGTCTGTTTATGACATTTAATACAACATATGCTATATATTCATTTTTTCAATACACAGTGCCTAAGAAGTTAGCATTATCCATCATCCTATTCCATTTTTAAATAGTTTTGAAAAGGTAGGGAAGGAAGAATGAAATAATAAACTAAAATAAATGAAAGAGAATTCAACACTTGCCTATAGGGATGTGTGTGTGGGGGGGGGGGGGGTAATCTGATAATTCTGCAATTTTCTAGGAGCAGGTGGAGAAAGGAGATAAAAATCTAGACATTTTTGCTCAATAATTGGCATCAAGAGAGTCAGCCTGACTTTCTTTGTAGATCAGCCTTACTTAAAAGTATAGAGCGTTCCTAGCAGCCCAGCCAGTGCTGATTTATAAATTGGCTTTATTTTGGAGAAAGGAGGGAGAGTCCCTACTGGATTCATGGCAATTAGAAATGAAGAATAGAGGGATAATCTTTACTTAAAGTATTTACTTACAAGAACAAGAATCACTTCCTACATTAAAGTTGGGATTTGTCTAATCCCAACTTTTTTTAAATTTCATGGTGTGTTTCCATGATCTGAGAGAGCTGAAGACACAGATATATAAAACCGTGTTTATAAGGAAACATTGCTCTCTTGGTCCTTCTTTATAGAAGAGAACATCCTGGCATTCTGAGAAGGCTTAGAGCCTGATCTGAGAGCCATGGGGCTCTAAACTCCATGGGAGCGTGGGAGTTAATAAAAATATCACTTCCAGAGAAAAGCAATAATTTATGGAAGTTGAATATCATAATCAGAATCATTCTACTCGTAGGGAGGTTTTATCAGTACATAGCAGATACTTGTAAAAGAACATAATGTGAAGGGACAAAAAAGAAGAAAACATGGGAAAATGTTTCTTTAGCATTTGAGATAAAATAAGAAAGTCACATACAATGATGACATTTCAAAGTTATTTTGTTCAAAATGTTTCAAGAAATGTCAAACATACAAAAGACAATATAACATGGTGGTTAAACAAATATTTGGCTAATGGAGTCAGAAACACCATAGCTGGAATTTCAAGTCTATCATTTAGAAACTGAATAATTTTTTGACAACTAAACAATTTCCTCATTAGAAAATTAGGACAATAGCACTTATTTCTCAGAACTGTAAGAATGAAATTATAATCTTTATAATGCATATAAGCACACACATATTTAAACAAATAGACATTCGATATAATAAAAGGTTAATATGAAAATCAACCAAATGCAAAACGACCGGTTACTATGATGCACAGTGACCACCAGAGGGCAGATGCTTAATGCAGGAGCTGACCCCTGGTGGTCAGTGCGCTCCCATAGGGTAAGTGCTGCTCAGCCAGAAGCTAGGCTCATGGCTGTGAGCACAGTGATGGTGGCGAGAGCCTCTCCTGCCTTTGCCGCAGTCGGACATACCCCGAGGGCTCCCGGACTGCAAGAGGGCAGAGGCAGGGCTGAGGGACCCCAGAGTGCACAAACTTCATGTACTGGGCCTCCAGTATTTTAATAATCCTAGAAAAAAAAATGCACTATTACGTTTGTTATCATGGTACTGTAGAATATATAAACTGCCTCACTGCACAAAGATTCTATGCTTTTTTATATATATTATTGATTTCAGAGAGGAAGGGAGAGAGAGAGAGAGAAACATCAATGAGAGAGATTGGCTGGCTTCTGTACACCCCATACTGGAGATTGAGCCCACAGCCTTGGTATGTGTCCTGGTTCATAGGTCGGCACTCAACCACTGAGGCACATCAGCTGAGCAAGATTCTATGCTTTAAAATAATGTCTGCCATCCCTGGCTGGTTTAGCTCAGTGGACAGGGTGTCAGCCTGTGGACTGAAGGGTCTCAGGTTGATTCCGATCAAGAGCACATTCCTGGGTGTGGGTTTGATCCCCAGTGGGGGGTATGCAAGAGGCAGCCAAACAATGATTCTTTCTCATCATTGATGTTTCTATCTCTTTCTACCTTCTCTTCCTCTCTGAAATCAATAAAAAATATTTTAAAAATAATAATAAATAAAATAATATCTGCCAATTTAGTTTCATATCATATCAAAGTACAGTAAAATATTATCTCTGGAGAGGCAATCTAATACTCTCATACTGACTGTATTATTGTCTCTTTTTTTCTATAATATTTACCATAAACTTAGTGGCTTACAGTAACACAAATTAATTATCTTATAGTTCTAAATGTCAGAAATGCAAAATCAGTTTCACTGGCCACAGTTAAGGCGCTGGCAGGGCCGCTGATTCTGGAGGCTCTGAGGACACAATCTGTTTTCTGGTCATTTTCAGCTTCCAGGGGCCACCTACATTCCCTGGCTTGCAGCCTTCCCTCCCATCTTCAAAGCATGTCACTTCATCCTCTGCTTCCGATCTACATCTCTTGCTCAAACTCCAGTTCCTCCTGTCTCCTCTTTTCTTTTTTTTTAAATTTATTTTTATTTTTATTTATTTATTTTTTTAATAATAAATCTTTATTGTTCAGATTATTACAGGTGTTCCTCTTTCACCCCCTCTTCTCCCATAGCTCCCCTCCACCTGATCCCCAACTCTACCCCATGCCCTTACCCCCCGCCCCTGTCTTCATCCATAGGTGTAAGATTCTTGTCCAATCTTTTCCCTCACCCCCTGAGAATTGTTAGTCCAATCCCTTTCTATGTCCCTGATTCTATTATATTCATTAGTCCATTTTGTTCTTCAGATTTTTGATTTACTTGATTTTTAGGTTCGCTTGTTGGTAGGTATGTATTTTATGTCTTTTTGTTGTTCATAATTTTTACCTTTACTTTTTTCTTCTTCTTCCTCTCCTTAAAGAATACTCTTTAGCATTTCATGTAATTCTGGTTTGGTGTTGATGAACTCCTTTAACTTTTTCTTGTCTGTGAAACTCTTTATCTGACCTTCAATTCTGAATGATAGCTTTGCTGGGTAGAGTAATCTTGGTTGTAGGTTCTTGTTGTTCATCATTTTTGAATATTTCTTGCCACTCCCTACTGGCCTGCATAGTTTCTGTTGAGAAATCAGCTGACAGTCGTATGGGTACTCCCTTGTAGGTAACTAGCTGTTTTTCTCTTGCTGCTTGTAAGATTCTCTCTTTGTCTTTTGCCCTTGGCATTTTAATTATGATGTTTCTTGGTGTGTCCCTCCTTGGATTCCTCTTGTTTGGGGTTCTGTATGCTTCCTGAACTTGTAAGTCTATTTCTTTTACCAGGTAGGGAAAGTTTTCTGTAATTATTTCTTCCATTAAGCCTTCAATATCCTGCTTGCTCTCCTCTGGCACCCCAAAAATCCGGATGTTGGTACACTTTAAGCTGTCCCAGAGGCTCCTTACACTGTCCTCACACTTTTGGATTCTTCTTTCTTTCTGCCTCTCTGGTTGGGGGATTTTTTCTTCCTTATATTCCAGATCTTTGGTTTGATTCTTGGGGTACATTGATCTATAGTTGAGTTTCTGTATATTCTTTATTTCAGAGATAGTATGCTTAATTTCTGACTGGTCCTTTTCCATTTTTTGGTATTCTCTTTAAGGTCTTTGAAGGTCTCACCAAGCTTCTTGGAGGTCTCATCAAGTTTCTCAAACGTTTTTAGAAGATTCTTGAGTAATCTTATAAATGTGATTCTGAACTGTGTGTCATTGATTAGTTTATTCTCCTCCATCTCTCCCACTCATGTCATGCTTCTGTGTTTCCTCATTTTGGCCATCTCCCTCAGTTTTTCAGCGCTTGTGCTCTGGATTCTCCTCTTTCTCTTTCAGTCTAGATGAAGGGCTTCCTCTCAGCCAGCTTTCTTTTGGTTTGGGGAGATAGACATTTGTTTTATAGTTTTTCCTTGGATTTGTTGTGCCCGGCAGCTGTTTAGGTGTGTTTACCCAGCACCGCCATCTTCCTTCCTCCTGTCTCCTCTTAAAAGGATTATTGTGATACTAGTATTGGCCAACCCAGATAATCCAGGATAATCTATCTCCCCTTCTCCTGATTCTTAACTTAATCACATCTGCAAAGTCCCTTTTGCCACATAAAGTAACATTCATAGGTTCTGAGAATTAGGAAATAAGGGCTTGGGGGGTTCATTATTCAGCCTGCCACATCTACATAAGACATATAGGAAATGCCAATTTTGAAAAATTACAATGTAATAAAATACACTTAAGAGAACAGTTCTGATTATAGTCCAAACGATATTCAATACAGAAGCAAGTCAGAATCCTATAGTGGCAGAGGCATTGTAAAAAATGAATGTGAGGTCTTAGCTGGTTTGGCTCAGTGGATAGAGTGTCGGCTTGCAGACTGAAGGGTCCTGGGTTCAATTCCAGTCAGGGGCACCTTGTGGGCTCATTCCACAGTAGGGAGCATGCAGGAGGCAGCCAATCAATAATTCTCATTGATATTTCTATCTCTTTCTACCTCTCCTGTCCTTTCTGAAATCAATAAAAATAAATATTTTTAGGAGTTGGGGTGGGGGGACACAATGGTAAGATATGTACACATATAATACCTTAATAAAAATGGAAAAAAGTGAATGTGAGTTACTAATTTATCTTACATACTAAATGTCAATCAGTAAAAATCTTGTGATAGATAAAAACTAAAACAGAATTTTTCTCTCCTCCCCAACACTGATAAAAATAAACCTTCAGCTAGATGTTAATTTTATACAATAGATATTTGAGAAATATATTTTCCCAAAAAACTTCAGAAGAAAAAGGAAACATCCATTTTCTGGAAGAGATCATGGACAGGTTTCAGATTGTCCCAGATTCTGTAAATCCCAGTGACAGGTGGCAAGGTGAGGATCCTATGAATGAGAGGGAAAGACTGCAGAAATCACACTATGGAAATTTTTCTGAACAAAGAGAATACGAACCACTGCTCAGGAAGACATGAAAATCTCTCCCACAATGTTGAGCTTACAGCAGTCAGTCCATCCACAGTATACAACCAGTGCTCCAGGTGTGAGTCACAACGGACCTTCCGGAGCCTCCTCTGCTAGGGAATGTCTGCTCCTTGGACTGTGAGCCAGATGGGTAGTGAAGACTTTGATGCCTGCTGGGAGCCCTCGTGATCTCTCAGAATGACTAGAAATACAGTCATGTGCCACATCACCATCTTTCTGTTAACAAAGGACCACACAACCCTCCAGCTAACAATGGAACACATATAAGATGGCAGCCCCGCAAGATTGTAATACAGCTAAAAAGTTCTCATAGCCTAGTGATGCTGTGGCTATGGAAGAGCAATGCGTTGCTCACAAGTTTGTGGTGATGCTGGTGTAAGCAAACCTACTGCACTACCAGTCATATAGCCCATCCAGTTACAGGAGTGCGCTATAGCACCTAGGTTTGTGCAAGTGCATGCTAAGATGTCTGCACAACAAAATCACTTAAGGATGCATTTCTCAGAACCTATCCCTGTCATCAAGGGGCACATGACTATAGACAGAGGTCATAGGTGGACAGTCTGGGAATAGCTAGGGTGGCTGAAGCGCATAAATGTAACAAGTCACTGGCCAAGGAACATTAGATCTTTGCACTAGAGAAAGAGTTAGAAGACAAAAGAGACCCTGGCTGGGTTTAAGAAAAAACTGAGATAATAAATGGAAGAGCAAGAATTTCAAAATGAGACTTACTAAATGGAATATCTTAAGTTAATTTTACAAAAGTAAATGATGTTTTCAACATGCTTTTTTTCTTTGGGGACAGAGAGTGAAAAGGAAGTGTAAGCTGATGGTACTCTTGGTAAATGGAAAGTGCTGGGCCTAGTTAATTTAAGTGGTTTATCATTTAAGCAGACATCATTAAGGAAGTCAGTAAGATCATCAAGTGATAAGACAAGCTGTAATTAGATGAATATTATTAACATCATCCCAAGAAACTGAAATCTATATTCTGTCTATTAAAATAAGTTCATCATTGTGTATGAAACAGGAAGTGCTATTGAGTAATTATTGTTTAAGAACTGGCTTTTAGACATCTGGCAACAGGATATTTAAAAAAAAAAAAGTAACAAATGTTTAAAAAAAAAAAAAAAAAAAGCTCCAAAGGTCATTTAGCTCTTTCTATGTATTTTTATAGCAGTGGCATTTTCTTCTTTTCTTCAAAGTATTTGGAGGAAGATATGTTAATATATTCTAATATCCAAATCCATTTAAGAAAGGAGTTTCCCTAATTACTCCAGAAAATCTAACCTTAAATTACAAAAATAAACCTTTGTTTTTTTCTAGAGATTCCAAGCAAACATTTCTAGTGCAATAAGTGTATTTAATAGAAAAGCAATTTTACTCCTCTGCACCCAGCTGTTATAGAATGATGGGAAAATGTGGACATTCGCATCCTGCCTTAAAGCTATCAACTCCAGTGAGGTGTGTCATTGTGTGTGGTGGTTCTGATAATGCTCTATTCATGAAGTGATGTTCTGGAAGGATTCATTCTTCCCCTTGGTTGACACTGTTTTCAGTATTGTTATCTGATACATTTAGAAGCTCTGAACAAACCAGGAGGTCTGTCTGAAGTGAGACCCTTCAATTAAGTTACTGTTTCTGCCTCATCCCAAGAGAGATCTCTTAGCTGCTTTCTCTATTGAGAAGAAACATTTCAAAAGTGTATGATGCCTAATTAAGCTCATCTGAAGCCCTTACTTCTGATGTGCAGTCAGTAAACCATGATACTTATAGTCCATATCCTATATAATAAAAGCCTAATATGCCAAAAGTTTGGTTGTCCAGTCATCTGTTCAACCAATCAAAGAATAATATGCTAATGATATGCTAAGATCGCTCAACTGCTCACTATGACTTGAATTGACCACCAGGGGGTAGACATCCTGAATGGTAAGTTAGCTTGTTGGTGAGGTCTGGCTTATCAGGACACACTCTGGAGGCCTCATCAGTCCCTCCCCAGCTGGCCAACCTTCCACATCCCTCCCCAGCCCCAATCATGCACTGGTGGAATCCCTCAGCCTGGCCTTCACCTTCTGGCAATCCAGGACCCCTTGGGGATGTTGGAGAGCCAGTTTTGGCCCAATCCTGCAGGCCAGGCCGAGGGACCCCACTGGTGCACAAATTCGTGCACTGAGCCTCTAGTACTATTATAATAAGGTGAGTATATAATTTAACCAACTGGATATGCAACAGAATATTCAAATTATTTCTATGCTACAATTTCAGCATACTGTCTATGACATCAAATACATGAGACATTGTCTAGACCTTACTTTTTTATAGTAGTGAGGTATTTGCTGTAACAATGTCTATTTTTTAATTTTTTTTATATATTTTATTGATTTTTTTACAGAGAGGGAGATAGATAGAGAGCTGGAAATGTCAATGAGAGAGAAACATCGACCAGCTGCCTCTTGCACACCCCCTACTGGGGATGTGCCCGCAACCCAGGTACATGCCCTTGACCGGAATCGAACCTGGGACCTTTCAGTCCGCAGACCAATGCTCTACCACTGAGCCAAACCAGTTTTGGCGACAATGTCTATTTTTTAAATCATCCTCATGAGAGCTGATAGTGCTATAACCTATGTGTTTACATTTAGCTAACACCTGTAAGTTCATCTTTCTGGGAAACACAGGTCACTAAGAAAATGACAGACTATTGTTCTCATTTCAACTGTAGAAATCCCATCAGATCAGTGTGGCTAAGTGGTTGAGTATTGACCTATGAACCAGGAAGTCAGTTCAATTCTGGTCAGTCAGGGCACAAGGCTGGGTCGTGGATTTTATCCCCACTAGGGAGGGTGCAGGAGAAAGCTGATCAATGATTCTCTCTCATCATTGATGTTCTATCTCTCTCTCTCTCCTTTCCTCTCTGATCAATAAAAATATATTTAAAAAATTAAAATAAATAAACTGGAATCCCTGAGAGGGGGCCCAGAATTTAGACTTTTTGCAGTTCTACAGGTGATATGATTTGTACTGTAAGAACCACTGATATTTTTAAAATTAAAAATAGCATTATATCAGAGAATATAATATTTTAGTAGCCAATGTGAACATGACCCACAGGAGCATTCCAAGAAATCAGCACACCAGGCAAGTATTAGACACCTGTTTCAGCAATGCCTGCCCCAGCTCATGTCATTCCTTAACTGTCCTTGCATGATCATTAAGAGCATCACAGTGAAGACTTTGTGACCCACAGAGCCACTGGCTTTCCTTCCCCTGGCTTTCTCTGCAAAATAAAAGCTTCTAGCTTTATCCACTAGAAAAAAAAAAAAAAAAATCTGTTCTTTTTCTCCAGGATTTGCAATCTGTTTAACACAGCAGGTAGCTGCTTGTAATACTTCCCGGGGCAAAATGGCTTCTCAGGCATCTGCCCCCCTATTGAGTGAAGAAGGGGAAGTCTTAGTCTCCAAAGAATCCATAGCAAACATTCCTGGTATTTGGTGATCTTTATGTCTCTATTATTTCTGCACTTTAAAATCGTTTGAGAGAGAACTGCTTGAACAAAAAACAAAACAAAAAATAATAAAGATGAGACGAAATAAAATGCCACTGTAAATCTGTGATAAGTGTGCATACTCCAACAGAAACAGGCTTTATTCAAACAGCATTCTACAAAATTGTGGCCCACTGTGTATATGCAACACCCAGAGAATTGGTTAAATGGAGGTTTCTCAACTTCTCCCAAAGAGTTGGCCTGAGATGAGGTTCTGCATTCCATTGGCCCTTCTAAAAGATCCTGATCCAGGGAGTCTCTGAATGTGTGGTTCTCTGCACTCTTCTCCCCGCTGCGAGAACCACAACTTCCATAGCAATCACCATTTTCATACACGTGTTTATAATAACAGCTGAAAGGGTTATCTAACTGAATGTTACAGACACAGAAATACTCAGTGGAAAATACCTGAACCCACAACTGGTAGTAAACCATATGTAATTTACATTTAAGTATGCCTGGGATATAGGAGTAAAATATATATTTAGTAAGTGAGCAAATTTTAAAAAAGGCTTACATTGAAAGCCTTTTCTAAGGAGCAATAAATAATAACTAAAAGCTATGGACAGCTATGTGTAGGATTCTCTCTCAGAAATACACACACTTTAAAATATGGAACCCTGCAAACACAGGTCAAGAGTTCAATTTCGTTTTAAAATGGTCAATTCCTTATTGTCTATTTCCCTGTTAGAAGAAAACAGGAGTGTATTCCATACCAGAAAAATCTAAATGAACAGTAATTGTTTTTGTTACTGCTAATATTGGAGGGACATGAGTTCAGGGAGCCTGTGATTTTTATGAATGAAGGTGAAAGCCATAAGGGAGCTCCGCCTCCACCAGAGTCCTTTTACCGAAGTTCACTGCACACAGACCCTTAAGACTAATTGGATGGGAAAACAGTCACATATTACTCCCCACAGAGGTCAGAAATTTTATTTTATAACACAAAGTAATATCTAGTTAATATTTAAATAGTGATTTGTGATTTATCAAAAGCTAGTCAGTTAAGACAGGGAAAGAAAATATCAGAGATATAAAATGACAAGGAGTTTGTATAATAATATTTAACATCGTTTGCTGAGCAACAGAGACCTAAAAGTTTGCTGTGGCTCGAAACTCATCTACTAATAGTATTGATGCTATCTCAGCTGTCCCTCTTTCAGGTCTAGCTTGCAGGAAATGGGACAATTAGAAACTGAGGAATGTAACTCCATGCCAATAATATTCTACCACCTCTCATTCTCACATAAGGAGTTCTGAAACTTCTTATTTCAGCAGAACTCCAAGAACTCCAAAAACTCCACTCCTATGAACAACAGAGGAATCCCACTTGTGTACTATGTACTCCTCCGGCAGCAGAGTCATCTACAAATAGCTGTTCCTCTCTTCCAATTATAATGATAGATGATAGAGAATAGAAGATAGATAGATGATAGATAGCTAGCTAGCTAGCTAGCTAGATAGATAGATAGATAGATAGATATTCCTCCAGATTGCCTCAGTTTTGTACCAGTTGTTTTTCCTGTAAATATGTGTTGTGTAAAATATAATTGTTAGAATCATTGCTCACACACCTAAAAAATTGCTGATTAGGATATATAGGCTCTTGTTGCATTCACACTTGCCATCTCCCTGATAATCCAATATTTTAGGAGATAAAAAGCCTATTAATAGTAATCTCACAAGAAAACAATTTAGCTTACATAAATCATGCATGTTCCATTCTGTTTCAAACTTATATGTGGCCAACTTTTATAGATCAATAAATGGTATAAAAAAGGTACTTTCAGATAACATAAAGAAAACAGTTATTAAATATAAGCTGGATCTGAGGCGTAATGAGGGCAGAAATGAGGTTTATTTAAGATAAGTCAATTTAATTTAAACCAATATGAACTAATTTTATCTTTGAGAAAGGATTTCAGGGCTTATCACCATGGCAACTGAGGTTCCATCCAGGCTGGACCTTCTGAGAAACTACAGAAAGCCACTCAGAAGTGCCCACCCATTCCCACTGATAGGAGGGTTCCCCATGGGGTGGGGCTGAGAAGCTGTATGGCAGGGCCCAAGAGACATTTAATGATAATCCTTCTAAGAATCAAAGTATTACTCATCAGAGTGCCAGCCCAAATAATGAGCCAGCAGCACCACAGCAGCCAGTGTCTCACTCTCACCAAACTTCAGTAAATTTCCTAATGGACCTTGGACACTGACTAGAAGGCAGACAAAGGAAATAGGCAAACTGGCACCAAACCATATTGTAAGTAATTTGACTATTTAGTAAAATCTGGCTTCTTTCCGGAACAGTACTTTTTAAAAAATTAAATAGGTTTAGTTAGCTGGACTGCATAGGAACCTGTAGGCTATTATTACTAAGTCTAGTTTTGTCATCAAGTAATGATCTTGCATCCCTGTACAGCTATTTTTGTCAATGGTGAAAAATAATGACCCGCTTCAGTTGACAGTTATGGTGGAATAACTCACAGTGGACCAACATTATCAAGAAGAATTAGAAAAGCCAACTACAAGGGAAATTTTTTTCTTAAAAATTACTGGAGAGCTTCTAAAGAAACCAAGACTAAAGAAACTGGCTTCAAGATTCCAGATGGAGAAAGCATGGAAGTTGTAAGCTGAATTTTTGAGGGTGCATCTTCCCCTGGGATGAAGAATCAAGGAATCACCCAGTTTGGCTCAGTGGATAGAGCGTCGGCCTGAGGACTGAAGGGTCCCAGGTTCTGTTCCAGACAAGGGTACATGCCTGGGTTGCGGTCTTGATCCTCAGTAGGGAGTGTACAAGAGGCAGCCAATCAGTGATTCTCTCTCATCATTGATGTTTCTATCACTCTATCCCTTTCCCTTCCTCTCTAAAATCAATAAATATATATATATTTTTAAAAATAAGAAGAATGGGGGAATTTGCCCATCTAGACACAGCAAGAGGCTGAGAACATGGGCTCTGTCTGAACAGAGGACCACTAACAGGGGATAGAGAATCCAGCAGAAATGTCAGCAGTTTTGTGGGGTTAAAGAAAAAAAAAATGTTACAGATAGGAGGCACCAAGATCGTAGTGAGAAATAAATGATCAAACACCCACACCAATGAGCCATGCCTGGTGCCTGGTGTCGCCCACATGACCTTTGATGATGCCTGAAGTTGCACATGTGATTGGAGGTGAAGAAGCCAAGGAGAAGGCTTCTGAAAAGAAGAACAGGATTCTTGCCAGAATTGTGTTTAGCATTTGTGAGTACACCAGTGGGAGGCTCTGGATTCTATGCCTTGGCAGGGTGGGAGCCCCTGCAGTAGAGCCTATTAAATAGCTCAGTCACTGATTGGATCACAATGAGTGGCCACCGCTCCATTTATCTGCCTGGCAGAAGAAATGTTGACAACTCTTTGGGCTTGGATAAATCATCTGGAGCCCCTATAATTTTCATACTAAACATAATTACAAAAATCAAGAGCAAAGAGGGACACTGAAAAGAAATTCACAGTAATCCAAATAACAGATAAAAATTTTTAAATAATTTTTATTTGTATGTTCAAACTAAAAGAGGCGAACATGGAGAAAATAGATTAATTGGCATCCATAAAAAAGAATGAAATGCACATTTGAAAGCTGAAAAAGAGACAATAATTAGAGTAATAACCCGTAGATGAGCCAGATGGCATAATAAGTATGATGTAAAAGGATTTTAGTTAACTGGAAGAAAAAGTCGAAGGGCCCTAGCCAGTTTGGCTTAGTGGTAAGAACATTGGCCCGTGGACTGAAGGGTCATGGGTTAGATTCCAGTCTAGGCCATATACCTCGATTGCAAGGCTCAATCCAGGCCCCTTGTAGGGACACATTCGGGAGGTAACCAATCAATTTGTCTCACATTCATATTTCTCTCTGTGTATCTCCCCCTCCTTTCCACTTGACTTAAAAATCAATGGAAAAAATATTCTCAGGTGAGGATTAACCAAAAAATTAAGATAAATCAAAGGAAAGTATTCAAACAAGCATAGAAAGAGTAAAATATTAGTGAAACAAGTATAAGAGGAATGTTGGGCACAGTGAAATCTTGTGTTAACTATGTATTGTAACTAAGGGCTCAGAAAAAGAAAGAAAACAGAATGGAGTAGAGCTATCAATCAAGAATTCCAGTGAATTTCATGTGATGAAATATATCCATCCACAAATTCAAGAAGCTCTGAAAATTCTAAGGAGGATAATTAAAAAGAAAACCATACCTAGGAACATCATAGTAAAACTGAAGAAAAAGAAAGACATATGAAAACTTAAAATCAGTGAGAGACAAAGACACATTTTTTTCAAAGCAACAATATGACTGACAGATTAGATAGGAGCCAGAGTCAAAAGAACAGCAAGTTTAAAAAAAATAATAATAAATGCCAAAAAATTCTATACCCAGGTTAAATATTCTTTAAAAATCAAGATTGTACAAAAATATTTTAAACATAAAAAAATAAGAAAATTTGTTGCCAGCAAGCTTGCAGTAAAATATATATATATAAGAACCTACTTAACACTTTTATAAATTATAATAAATGAATTGTCAAGAGTCCCACTAATAAAAATATCAGATGCTTAAAACAGAAATCACAAACTAGACTAACCTCTATATAAATTTACTTCTTTATCTGACAACACTTAGAAGTTAAAAGTTAACTAATAGATTATATCCATTAGATAGTTCTTCCAATATTTTTAAAATCACTTTTGCACATTAGCTCATTTACTATGCACCATTCTCCGTGAGAAAGGCTGGGCAGATATCATCTTTATTTATTTATTGTTTAAAACACCATTAATAATATTCTCTGAACCCTATGAATAAGATATCATCACACTCTGAATATTTTCAGCGATCCCATTAATGTTGGCTTTCACTCCTAACGAAATTCCAGAAAACCAAAACACCAATACCTTTCAGCCAAAAAGGTTTTACGGACCAATTTCCATATCAAAGGCCTACACAAAAGTAAAAAATTGACAATGTTTTGTGATCCATATTCATCATTAAACTAGAATTTGAATTATACCATGGAAAAGGCCATAAAATAACCTTTTGATGGAGTTCAAGATATAATTTTGCCTCAAGGAAGGTGAAGAGAATCTCACTGTATCAGAGATCCTACAGTAGCTGTTCAAACCAAGCAATTGAGACAATGAAAGCAAGAGGAATAAATGTATTCCTCAAACATAATCTTCTCTTGGAAATCTTCCAGTGTTCTGACACAATACTCTTTTCCATGACCTTGAAACATCACCATTGCCTACTTTGGACAATATACCATAGCTTTGTTTTTGTCTTATAATGCAACTCCATCTTCTTCCTCTCATCTTTTTCAATTAAGAGTCCTGTTTAACAAAACAGCCAAAATATTTGTGAAATACATTAAAGATCATTATGAGAATATTCTCTAGTATAAAGACATCATTTTACTTCATGTTTTTATTTATTTATTTTAATATATTTTATTGATTTTTCTGCAGAGAGGAAGAGAGAGGGATAGAGAGTTATAAACACTGATGAGAGAGAAACATCGATCAGCTGCCTCTTGCACAACCCCCACTGGGGAAGTGCCCGCAACCAAGGTACATGCCCTTGACCAGAATTGAACCCAGGACCTTCCAGTCCATAGGCAGACGCTCTATCCCCTGAGCCAAACCGGTTTCGGCAACTTCATGTTTTTAAATATAACATTATACGCTTATCATCTGTATCAAACCAGATGGATTTGTAAGATGCTTACACTTTCTGAGGACTGTTCTTACATATTCCAGTGTATGTATAGTGAAGTACCAGGACATTTTTTTTTTTTACCTTCTTGGACAAATATTTTTGAAATTAAAGATTTCAGACATAAAATGTAAGCTGCTTTCCTTAATGTATATATAAGGAGTAAAGCATGTTATTGTTAAAGAAAATATTTGCCAAAACCATGAGCCAAATACCCCATACTTCCTGCTTTTTTGGCTGATTGTCTTTTTGAGATCATATATATCTTATATTAGTGTATTTTCTTTTATGTTGGCTATCCCCAATCACATATGCGTATCGGCAGACCATATGTTCACTGGGCTAGTCTCAGAATGAAATTTTGTTATTATAATACTAGAGGCCCAGTGCACAAAATCCATGCACAAGTAGGGTGCCTAGCGACTGCCCGCTTCAGGACACCAGCCAGGGCCTCCCATCCCCTGGCTGCCAACCAGGGCCTCCTTTCACACTTGCCTTGGCCTGGAGCCACGAGATAACCTGCTCACCCACTGCAGTTCCACTCTGGTCAGGGCCCATCAGGGCAGACAGTGCCTCCACTGCTGCCCACTGCCAGCGTGGCATCGCCAACGCCTGCCAGGTTCCTTGCCACTCCCTTGTGGTCAGCACACGTCTAACTCCTGGTGGGTCTAACTCCCATCCCTAAGGACAATTTGCATATTAACCTTTTATTCTATAGGATTTGAGGCAAGCAGCTAGCAGGAGCAACAAGTTCTCTACGAACTTTCATATAAACTCCTTAAGCTTTACCATAAAGAGCTGAGTATAATATAGTTAGGAAAATAAATAAATAAAACTTTTGAAGACACAGGTGGAATCCTTTGTGATAAGAAGCCAGGAAACAGATAATGAAATAAAAAATTATTTCTGAGTCACAGGAGAAAATGTTGCTGCTAATCCCAGGAATCCTGGGTAAAGATAAGCTCCCTTTGGTGGTATTAGTGGTCTCAACAGAACAGAATCAAACATCTTAATTATGCAATTTCTGGAAGGAAAGACAGCCTGTCAAAGCTACAGTGAACTTTTCCAAAAGCAAAACTGATATGACATCTTCTGATACCCATTTTAGCTAATCCCACCATTTATATTTAGTAAAACCGCCCTTTATTATCTCACCCAGTTCCTCTTGACAAGAATTTCTTATTCCAGCATTTTTATATCAAGTCTATTCTGAAAAGACTTCGATTTTATCAGAAGAGCAACCACTGACCAAGAAAGTTTACTTCGATACTTTTGTTTTAGAAAAGCTTCAATAGGATTACCTATCTTTAAACAAAAGAAACAATCTAAAAGAAAACCAGTAAGCCTTCTTAAGATAAAGAAAATAAAATGAACTTGGAATTATGACCATGATTGTTATGTTAGATGCTGGAATATCAAAGTACCAAGAATCTCCTTAATATTCTGGAATCAGACTATGACATAGCACTTCAAATTTTTAAGATTTTAGAGTGTAGTGATGAAGTAGCAATCTTCCATTCCTTTACACCTTTTTCTTTTGGAAATAAACTAACATTTAAACCCAATACTCCAATAGTTATCGCCACTTCTCTGTGATGTGAAAATTGGACTTTTCCCAAACAGAAGGAATTCATTGATAAACGATATGTCAAACCAACAGGTAACGAGGAGGCGTGGGCATTGTTAGCACTTAGAGGCAGCAGACTCTAAACTAAGGTACCTGAGCAGGTTCCGAATCTCTTCTCTTAGGCTTAGGAAGCTCGGTAATACAACAGACACCGGTCTAAGAAACACTTAGCAAGCAAACCTCTTCCGGAACTACTAAATAACAAAAGGAAGGGACGGCCAGGAAGGCGTGGAACACTTAACTACATACTGACATGCCTGTAACTCCATCCACCATCAGCAAATAATCCTCAGAGTGCCTGGGAAACCAGAGTGGGGTGGGGAAGCAGGGGGAACGACCCAGAGCGAGTATCCCAAGTTTGCTCTTTCCCGCATGCCGCCTGGGGACAGAACTTGGGCTCCCTCTGCCTCGAGTGGTCACTCCCTTTCCTGGGGCTTGGGAAGCTCTCTCCACACCCGGATAACCGGATAGACACTCACCCGCGGGCGCAGGACCCTCCTGCGGCTGAAGTTCCTGCGCTCAGTTCCGCCGGCAGCAGGACCACAAGGGCATCCCCCGCCCAGGCGGCGAGTGCAGGGGGCGCGGATCCCAGGGACAGCAGCGGATCGCCGGGGAGCCGGAGTCCAGTCTGAGCGCATCCGCGCTAAACCCAAGACAAAGGCTGCCCTGGGCGGCCCGCGGCGCGCGCCCTGCCAGGGTACCCGGTGCCCGCGCGCCCCCAGCCCGCACCGGCGGCTCCTGGAGTGGCTCTCCTCGACTCCGCGTTTCCCGAGGGGTGCGGCTCCGGGACTGGTAAAGGAGCTGGTGCAAACCGCGCGGATCTGGTGCAAACAGCGCGCCGCGCACTGGGATCCGCCAGAAATGCCGGGCGCGCGGGGCGGGCACAGGCTGGCCAAGGGAGACAACTGCCCCACGCAGCTGGCTCCACTCGCCAAGAGCGGCGCCTACAGGGCGAGCCCGCCGCCCGAGAGTTGCGTCCCAGCACCCACCACGCACCCCAGCCCGGAGCCTCCGCTCCGCCGGCGCGGACCCACCGGGCAAAGGCACCTGCTGCTCGGGCGCCGGGGACCAGGGCTGTGCCAAGCCCCGCTCAGGGTCAAGGGCGCAGGCGCCTGGGACGGCGAGCCCAGGAGGGTGCGGACTCGCCGCGAGGGTGATTGAATGATCTTTGGCGTCACTCACCGGCGGAGGGCGAAGTCGCTCCCGGGCGCGGGCATCCTCCCCTCCTTTGTCCCCGCGGGCGGAGCGCTCCTCCCCGGCTCGCGGCCGTGCAACTGGGCGGCGGGCAGCCCGGCTCTGGCTCAGCTTCCCAGCCCTCTCTCCTCATCTCCTCCCCTCCCCTTCTCCGTCCCCCTCTCCTCGGAGCCGGCTCTCACTCGAGCTTCCATGATGTCATCCGGTGGAAATCTGCCATGCTCCAAGCCTGGAATAAGCCGGCGCTCACTCCGGGAAAGGGGCGCGGGGGCGGAGGCGACAGCGGAGCCTTGAGGCGCGCGCCCAGGACCCGCCGGGTCAGGATAACCGGGGTCAAGGGCAGTACCGAGGAGGAGGGGGGTGCGCAGAGGTGGCTCTGAGGATGAGGGTAGGCAGGTGGGCGTGGTGGGGAAAGAGCACAGGGCGAAAAGTGCGCTCCCTGCTGCAAAGATCTCTAACTTGGTATGTAGTTAGGGTAGGGAGAAAGTTTCCTTAGCTTCTCTGCAGCTCAGGCGACCAGCACGGTGATGGACATCTTAGGTGCGACTGGGAGAAGGATGAGAAGCCCCGGGACTCTGGAGCCTCAGCTTCGGTGAGAAAGTTTAGGATGTCTAGCTGACGCCAGGTAGTCTCGATGAGGAGCAGCTGAAAGGGTGAAGAAAAGACTCCGACTGTTTATGGGCGAGATAATTCGAAAGGAAACATTGTCTTGTTTGGTGACGGCGGGAGGGGGACCTGACAACCTATGAAACTAACATGCATAAGATAGCTGCTCCCAAGAGAGAAGCCAAAAGCAGAAATTCAGCCATGGCCCTAATTTTTTCCTCCTTTCCTCCACACCAAATACTGGGTGCTCTGGCAGTGGCTTCCTCTAGCCTCTACCAACGACTGCCATAGCTGAAACCACTTACATCATGAGGTTCTGTAAGAGCTGTAAAAGATGTGATATTAATTCTTTTTGCTTATTATTCTTTATAATATCAGTAGATGCTTTATTAGAGAAATAGACAGCCCCAATACTTTGGAAGATTCCCTTGTAGCAATGGACGCACCCACAAACACACACGTGATCTGAGATCAACCCTGCATCAACCTAGGACCGCTTCATGTAAAATAAACTAACTCTCGCTGTTCAGAGAACGCCTCCCAACAACTGATCCCAATCTTATCAAGCATTGCTTAAACTTGCAGTGTTTCCCAACCTTCTCTCATGATGAGAATCACCTGGTGGAGTTGTTAAAACACAGATTCCTGAATCCCAACTAAGAAGTGCTAAACTAGAATTTTTGGGAACATATAGGTAAAATTGTATACTTAACTAGTGCTCTAAGACAGATTTTATATACAGAGCACTAAGTTAGGTATGCAATTTTACCTATATGTTCTCAAAAATTCTAGTTTAGCACTTCTTAGTTGGGATTCAGGAATCTGTGTTTTAACAACTCCACCAGGTGATTCTCATCATGAGAGAAGGTTGGGAAACACTGGCTTAAAGGAGTCTGTTGAGGTTCCTGGGATTACCTACCACTATGGCACCTGGAAGAAACAGGTTGCAGAGAGCAGCCTTGGTGGGAACATACAGGCTCTGCCAGAGGATTCATCCACCATCACCCTTTAAGTATAGACTAGAAATGACATTTACTGCAAATCCTAGAAGCCCGGTGCACGAATTCATACACGGGTGGGGTCCCTTGGCCTGGCCAGCGATTGGGGCCAAAGGGAGAGCAGGGGAGTAAGGAGCTGCTGGAGGTTGGCTGTGAGAGAGCACAGAACACCAGCCCAGTTCAGCTCCTGCATTGAACGTCTGCCCCCTGGTGGTCAGTGCACGTCATATTGACTGGTTGACTAGTTGTTCCATCGTAACTGTCACTTAGGCTTATATATTTATACTAGATGCCCAATGCAGGAAATTCGTGCAAGGGCCTTGGCCCTCCCAGCACTGGCTTCATCCAGAAGGTCATTCTGCTGTTCAATCATTTGGTCAATTGGCATATTATGCCTTTATTATTCTAGAGATAGATGGGTACGATTAGAAATACCTTAAACTTTGTAAATACAAAGAGAAGCACTCAGCATAATGTCAACTTGAAGGCTAGTCAGTGTATTAAATAAGTCTGTTAATTCACTATGAAATTATGAAATCCACTGAGACATTTCTTAGGGAAAGTAATAAGTGTGAAAAAGCAGAATCAGAAATTATTATTTTAAGTAAAATATCAAAAAAAGCCATAGAATAATGGAAACCTAGAAGTGTTAACTTGGCCCTGGCCAGGTAGCTCAGTTGGTTAGACTGTCCTTCCTACAAGCCAGGGTTGCTGATTCAATCCTAGGTCAGGACACATGTAAGAATTAACCAATGAAACACATAAATAATTGGAACAACAAATCAATGTTTCTCTATATATATCTATCTTCTTCCTCTCTATCTAAAATCAATAAAATAAAGATAATTTAAAAAACATAGTAAGTGTTAACTTGCATTTATTTATTTTCAAATTAAAATATTTTAGGTTGCTCAATGGTTTAGCATTGACCTATGAACCAGAAGGTCATGGTTTGATTCCTGGTAGGGCACATGCCCAGTTTGCTAGCTCGATCCCCAGTGGGGAGCATGTAGGAGGCAGCCAATGAATGATTCTCTATTTCTATTTCTCTCTGTCTCTCTCTCTCCCTGAAATCAATAGGTATCATTAATGTATTTAACATCCTTGTCAACATCCTTACTTTAAAAAAGCATTTAGCCCTAGCCAGTTTGACTCAGTGAATAGAGCATTACCCTGCGGACTGAAGGGTCCTGGATTTGATTCCGGTCAAGGGCAAATGATCAGGTTGCTGGCTCGATCCCCAGTGTGAGGCGTGCAGGAGGCAGCCAATCAATTATTCTTTCTCATCATTAATGTTTCTATCTCTCTCTCCCTCTCCCTTCCTCTCTGAAATCAATACAAATATATTTTTTAAATTATAATATAAAAAATGATTTTTAAAAATTTTAAGAATAGTCACTTACTTTTTCCTCCAAATCAAAATACAAAGGAACATATAAAATGCATAACAACTTTTGCAGGTGAGTATTTTTTAATATCAAAATAGTAAAGACTTTAAAAAATCAGGGCAACTAGAAAATACTTTTAAAAATATATTAGAGGTAAGAATTTGGTAATGTAAGCAATGGCTATCTCTGAGAACAGACAAATAATCTAATTGCTTATAAAAAAGTAATTAGAACTGTTAATGATGCTGTTCCAAAGATATAAGAAGGTCAAGTTGTAAACCTTCCTTCGTAGATTGCTTCTCTTCTGCTCCATCTATCTTCATTGCCTCTGTTGATCTTGCTGTGCTTCAGCATTCTCGGGACTAATGCGCAAGTATGGAGACAAGAAGGTCATAGGAAGTCAGCAGATGTGGGGAACTTACACAAATAACCAAAAAGATCAGAAAATGTATCCCCCAGTTTTTAAAAAATCACTGCTCTAAAGAATTAAAGCAGAATCTATATCATGTTGTACACTTAAAACTTACACAATATATATATAATGCAAATTAGGCCAGGACATCGTAATGGTCATGACCAGCTCAGGAAGAGGGGCCAGATGCGATCCCAAGCCTGAGAGAACAACACTTGGGGGCCAGAGCAGAGACAGACACAAACCCGCAGGGGGGCCCAGCCCCCAGCAGCCCTGCGACTGTGGCACTGGGCTGCTAGAGGCTAGAGTGGAGACACAAACTCACAGGGGGGCCCACACCAGCCCCGTGGCTTCAGCATGCCAGCAGCCCGCCACTGTGTGGGAGCTGCAGAGGAAACACCTTTTCTGACTGCTCATTGGCTAAGCTCCCCATACACCACTGGCAGTGTTCTTAGTAACTTGAGTAATAAGATTCCAAGAAGATGATCTAGGGTTTTGCCAACTCACTCCTGGAGGAAAAAATGAAGGTCCATTGCTGGAGGGGCTAAGAAATGTCATATACTGCTGTAGCCAGTTTGGCTCAGTGGATAGAGCCTCAGCCTGTGGACCGCAGGGTCCAGGTTCGATTCTGATCCAGGTCAGGGCTCAAGCAGGAGGCAACCAATCAAAGTGTGTCTCTCATATCGATGTTTCTCTCTGTCTTTCCCTCTCCCACACTCTCTAAAAAAAAAAATCAATGAAAAAATATCCCAGGTGAGGATTTAAAAGAAAAGAAATAAAGAAATGTCATATCCTATGAAAGAGACATCTTGAAAATGCCTAAAGAAAGTTGTCGTTTTTTCATGGTGAAGGGACTGGAGTCTATGTTGATGAAAACACCTGGGTGGCTACAACAGCCGGCAGTGGCAGCAGCAGGCGGGTGATGGGGATAGCACCTTTCCCTGACCAGCCTGGTTGCCTCCTGCAGAGGAGTGGGCCTAAGCCATCAGTATGACATCCCGAAGGGATCCCAGACTGTGAAAGGGGGCAGACTGGGCTGAGGGACCCTCCCCCACCCCCCAGTGCCTGAATTTCATGCACCAGGCCTCTAGTCCTATATAAAAAAGGCCAATATGCAAATTGTCCCCTTGACAGGGAGTTCTACCTGAAGTTCAACTAGGAGTTCGACCAGGAGGCAGGGATGGCTAGGCCATGGCCCATGGCTCCTCCCTTCACTGGCCTGGCTATATCAGCAATCAGGGCAGTCCAGCTGGATCCCACCCATGTACGAATTTGTGCACTGGGCCTCTAGTATCTAATAAAGCTATAAAATTTTCTTAAAAAAAAAAACAAAAAAAAACTTATATCTCTTACTTTAAGGATATGAAATGCATTCATTTATTTGATCCTATGTAAAAGTCTTCAGTTATATGATCTTGGCATTCTTTGAGAATTGAAAACACTGTGCTGTGTGGCCTTCACTGTGGCCCTTGATCTTAGCAAAGTGAATGTACTACATTTCTAGAAAAACCTCTTTCTCAATGTGTGTTAACCACAAGATCTTTGCCAGATCACTGACACTTCCTAATTCCAATGCATGGTTTTATCTTTATTTCCAATTTCTAAGTAACACTGTTTGAATATGTTAAGATACTTTTATCCAAATAGATGCCTATTAACAACTAAAATAAAATATCCAATTGTTACAGCCATATCCACCGGTTTGGCTCAGTGGATAGAGCAACAGCCTTCGGACTGAAAGGTCCCAGGTTCAATTCCGTTCAAGGGCATGTACCTTGGTTGCAGGCACATCCCCAGTGGGAGAGGGGGGAGGTGCAGGAGTTGGCTGATCGATATTTCTCTTTCATCGATGTTTCTAATTCTTTATCCTTCTCCATTCCACTCTGTAAAAAATTAATAAAATATATTTTTAAAAGGATAATATCTGAACTCATACCTTATGAACCTAACTTATATTCTGATATTGTTTATATGATGAATATATTAAGCCTTGGAATTGAAGATTTAGGGTGGAAATATTAACTCTGCCTCAATTATTGATGCTCTGCTGCACTGTTTTCATATTGATACATGATTCTCTTCTCTTCACAAACACAATGAATGTTTTGGTGAGGGGGAAAAAGCACATTGTAATATTCCCTTGTGGGTTTCACAAAATGCAAAATTTTTATACTCTGGTTTTATCTGAATTAATAGATTTACTAATAGCTAGTGACTTTTTAAAAACAAGTTTTCCTAGATATGAATTTAACTGTTGGTAAATAATAACTAATAAGTAAAACTAATATTATTAAGCCCTTATAATATGCCAAATACTATGCTAAGTGCTTACATGTATTAGTCTATTTGATCTTTAAACTTTTCCTATGATATGATTGTGTGATTAACCTCTCTTAAAGATGAAGAAACAGATACCTAGAGAGGTTAGGAAAACAGTCCAGGCAACTAAACTAATAACAGTCAAATTTAAGATTTTATTCTATTGACCTAAACACATAGAGCCTGCTCTCATAATAGCATGCTAGTAACTTTTAGACAATTTTTACTATGAAAAAATGATGAGGTGAACAATATACTTTTGTGAACTTTGCCATCAGTTACTAAACCTATCATGAACTTTATTTTCATTATCCCTGTTAATAAAATGTTTCCAAAATTATTTACAATGAAAAATAATCTCAGGATACCAAATAAAGTTTAGTTTCTTATCTATCCTTAAGCAGAATCAGACATTTTAAAAATGAGAAATGATTTTGTACTTGGAGACAGATCATTGTAAAATGAAATTTTAAAAATAACCATAAACTACTAAGTTAAGTAAAGACAAAGACCACCTCAGCAAATATATTCTCTGTACAGTTAATCCATTAGTGGATCTAGGAAGGCAAACTACGTCATCCATTTAAATGAAAGTGTCTTCCCTACTGTGAATATTAATGAGGAAAAGAAATCATTTTACATATTGTATCTCAAAGGCCCTATATGTTTTTATCATAGAAAATAATATTCCCTGGGCACAGATGTATAACCAGGCTTCTTTAAATAGAAAAGGTTAGAGTAGATTTTTTTCAAAATCCTTTTTTAGCTTACCTTTTTTATAATTGGCTGGTGTTCAGCAGCTCTGCTTACAAGGGCTATTGGAATAGACTTGTGAAAAGGTTACAAGGCACACAGAACAGATTTTCATTCTTTCAAGGTATGCTGCTAACCTAGCTCTTTGTATTAATTTCACTCTTATGAAATAAACATGTAAACAAGTAATGGCAATCCTTATATTCATAAGATACATTAGCAGGCATAAATTGATTTATTGCATACATATCACCTAACTGTTAATGGTATTATGACTTTGGCTGCTATATGTTCTTCTATCATTAAACATCCTTATTTTACAGGACAGGTGGTCCATCCCATGTTCTTATGCTCATTTTCCAGTTGCTCTATCTGTAGTTCTGGTCATTGGCACTACCATGACATAGAAGTGATCATAGAGGAACTGATTTTGTTTAAAGGTAGAGGGATGGATGAGGAAAAGTTATCTTGAAATGTACACACTCCTTGTAAGAAGAAAACAAAAACCCTAAATAAAGCCATATGAAGAAAATTATGTATGCAATTTCTCCTAAAATAAAAGTATTTGAAAAGTAGAGTTGCTGATTTACCTAAGCATGTCAGTTCCTCATCATCTAAGTGGAAATTTTTCCTCATCAAATGCTTGTGGTATTCAACTGTAATAATAACATGAGTGATCTGCCTTCAGTATTTCCATGCAGATCTTGTGATAAAGCATATATCCTTAAATTATTTCAATAACCTTTTATAGGTATAGAATTAAGAATAAGACAGAATGAAATATTCTACTATAAGAAAATCATCTGATTTTTTTGTTATAGTTCTTAATTTTTACAGTAGACCACTTTCTTGAGGCTATATCTTTTAAATATTACAGGAGAAAAGACTGACAAATATGTTTGCTAAGGAAAGACCCTAAGAGATACTCCCGAATTTCCAAGTCAACTTTATTTCCCAAAGCACACTGAAAGCCATATGGAAAGAAAAAGCTTAGCGAGCTACAACCTTGCTTCTGCATTTGACACTCTTGCAGGTGTCTTTTCGACATAAGCAATTCATTTAACCTAACCATCTTATCTTTCTCACTTGGAAAACATAGTTAATGACATCTGTCTTACCTCTCACATGAGAAGATTTAATGTGGAAAGAAAGTAGAGTGGAATTCTGATAAAAAGTACAGTAACAGTTGTAACCGCCCAAAACAGGGCTTCCTGAGCTGTGTCCTGTACAGATACAGTAAACATTCAATTATGTGTAGTTGATTATAGTGATTAGGACCAGAAGGGGAATATGGAAGAGAAGAAAAATGAGAAAGATGTATTCTCATAGGGATTTTTTCAACATACCTAAAAATGGAGAGCAACCTGTGGAGATGTTCAAACTCCAGTTTTGCATTTACTACAACTTCATCAATATATCTTAATCTCTCTGAACCTCACTTAATCTCTATGAACCTGTAAAATATAACTAAAGTTATTTTCCTCAATCTATTTTAACGTTTTTGAAATCAAAATGTGTGCCATTTTATGTACTCTTTCCTTCTTAAAAATATCACAATTTGTAAATGTATATATTTTTCTTTAACATAAAAGTTTGCAATCTATACTAATAAAAGGGTCTAATTCTATACTAATAAGCTAATTATACCAGGACATCTTCTGGTCATTCTTCCGGATAAAGCCACAGTGGGAGGGGCTGAGCTAGAGGTGGTTAGGGGTGATCAGGCCGGCAGGGGAGAGCAGTTAGGGGCAATCAGGCAAACAGGTAGGTCAGCAGTTAGGAGCCAGCAGTCCCATATTGTGAGAGGGATGTCTAACTGCTGGTTTAAACCCCATCTCCCAAGGGGTCCTGGAATGGAGAAGGTGCAGGCCAGGCTGAGGGACCCCCCACTCCATTCACAAATTCCGTGCACCAGGCCTCTAGTATACAATAAAACAAAAGGGCTGAGGAAAATAATTTCAAAATAAGGGAAGAAAAAGAAACTTAAAGTTTAAATTAAAGTTAAAGGCATTTTCTTAAACCCTGATGTTGAACTAGTGACTTTTTGTGTGTGTGTTTGCTTATGGGTTAGGTAAGTAATATATTTAAACTAAAGACCCAGTGCACAAAATTTGTGCAATTTGGGGGGGGTCCCTCAGCCAAGAGCCCTTGAGGGATGTCCAACTGCTGTGGAGGCAGGAGAGGCTCCTGCCGCCACCACCACTGGGCTTGCCAGCTGTGAGCCAGCTTTTCTGGCTCTGAGCAGCACTCCCCGTGTGGGAGTACACTGACCACCAGGGGCAGCTCCTGCATTGAGTGTCTGTCCCCTGGTGGTTAGTGTGCATCATAGTGACCAGTCGTTCAACCATTTGGTCAATTTGCACATTAGCTTTTTATTATATAGGATTATTATATAGGATGAGGAAGGGCGGGAGCAGAGTGGAGATGGTCTATGGAGGGGGGGGGGGGGAGCAATGACATTTGTAATACTTTCAGCATAAAGATAAATTAAAAAGTAAAAATAAAATTTCAGTCCAGACATCCACAACTGCTTCCAAAAGCCTCATGCCTGGCCCTCCCCAATAAGGTTGAATTTTAATTTTTATGCCAAGTTTGGGATTGTCACAAGTTCACAAATTTCAATTCGCCATCTAGTCATCGCTATCTACATGGTGCCAGCCAGCTAGTGTCATTGGTAGGTGTTGAATCCTTGCACTTTGCGGTTCTGACCTCAACCAAAGCCACTTCCACCTTAATACAATGTTATTTATCATCCTTCCTCAAAAGTTATTTTATTAATTATAAATAGTCTCAAAGAAATATGATGCCATTTCAAAGAAAATTTTATCTGCTTTGTTAATGATACATAACAAATACCTATTGGTTGATTCTGGAAACTACTGGTTGAATGAATGTATATGTGATTGAATTGTTGTGACTATTGAGTAAAATAATAGAATATAAGCAATGATTCCTGGTATTTAACATCTTACCAATAGATTTGGGGACTAACTGCATCCTAAAACATTCTATTCATTTACAAATAAAATACAGGATATATAATGTAGTATTTTATATACTATCCCCACTGGAGTCTAATTTTCTCCTTCCTTCTTCTATAGCTCACCCACATGCACTTACATTTTACTTAAGTGTCATACACACTCTCTCTCTCTCTTTCTTTCTCTCTCTGCATCTTTGCTTTAGCTAACTCCATATTTCTAAACTCTATCCACTCATACTCAATAACACTTTCATGGCAAACTCTTTCTTAATTTTCATAATTAAGCACCCTAAAATCAAGCACAGCAATAAGTTTAGTGAAATATATGAAGATTCACACCAAGTCTGATAAAACAAGCTTCATGTCAGTTCAGAGATTTCTAGATTTTAGAATTTGGACAAGTAGTTGTGAATATTAGTAGTTAACATTTATTAAGTAGCTACTATGTTCACTGCTCCAACCACTTTACAGGTATTAATTAAGCCTCACAACAATCCTCTAAGGTAGGCACTATTATTATTATTTTCATTTTATAGGGGAGAAAGCTGATGCACAGAGGGTAAGTTACTTGCTTTATTTGGCTTATGGACCAAAATAAGTCTGGAAGGATTTGTGTTAAACTTTATAAAAATCAATTGAATTAAATTAAGGATAATATAAAAATAGACATTGCTCTCAGTAGCAAATGAAATTTTAAGATATAAGCAATGAAAGAAATTACCCAAACTAGTAATATGTTTTATTAAGTAAAACATTTCTAGAATATAAAAAATACCATATAAAATTTAAAATTTAATAAACTGGATTAAATATTTTCAGCTGATATGGTTAATAATGTAATATATGAAGTTCATACAAATCAATAAAAAGCACCGAGACCTCAGTAGAAAAGAAGGAAAGATAAATAAATCACACACACACACACACACACACACACACACACACACACAAAAAAAAAAAACCAGTTGTAAAAATAATGTGAGAATTGAGTCTAAAATTCAAGTTTAACACAGAGATACAATTTTTCAAGTAAAGATTTTCATAACTTGAAATACCTGCCAAATACTTGAGGAACTCCTATAGCCAGTGAGGTAGTGATTTGAATTTTTTTAAGTCTACTATAGAGAAATAAAAGTACAGGGAAAAAATATTTGTCCACAAAGATGTTCATTAATAAGTAATTTATACTGTAAGAGGGGAGGACAATGCTTTTTAGGGTCACGGCACCAATAAACAACTTCAAACAAATGAAGCAGAAAAAATTGTTTAGGCCAAATAATAACCATTTTTAACACCCTGCTGAGTCCATCAGAACTGTCAAATGTTATAAAATTATAGTTAAGTTTCCTAATGTCACATTAATAAGCTCTCTGTAGTTGTTGCCAGGGAATCTGAGACCCCGAAGCCATATATCTAGGCAAGATAGTTTTCTCTGCAGTTGTCCTGATCGGGTGGGAGGATAATTTTCACTGCAGAAGTATTTTTTCACAGTAAGTGATAACTAGCTGTGAAATTGTTATGTTACACTGTGGACCTGGATGCTGTCCCTTTCTCCAAATAAGTTGTTAATACTGCAACTTTACAGCAGTATTGACTTTGAAGCCTTTGGGAATTAGATTAAACCAACTAGACTAGAGTATAATAAAATAGCAATGTTAATCATTTAAAATAAGCCTTAGGCAAATTATTGACCACCTTTCTTAACTCCAACTCCAGCCCTTCTTCCTCTATTTTTGTTCTATCTTTTGTAATCCTTTTCTCAGTAAACATTTTCTCCTTTCATCCAGGTTTTCAGTCAGAGAATGTAAATAATACTACAAGCTCTTCCCTCTCACTTGTACCCCACTGGAATAATCACTACCTCCAATTTACACATACATCTATTTTAACCAATTATTCTATGTTGATTAAATGGCAGCTCTTTTAAAACACAACTGATATTATGGCAACAGTCATCATATATTTTAAACAAGTATTTATCATATGTATTGGTAGAGTTCTCTGGAATATAAGTGACATAGTCACCAAGTCTTATGGATTCTATGTCATAAAAAAGTTTTTGTATTTATTCCCCCTTCCCCATACCCATTTTGATTATCCTCAGTTAGCCCTTTCCATCTTGTGTTGGCTATTTTTGATTTGCCCTCCTAGTCTAGTCTATATTCTTCTTTGTCTTTCTCAGTGTCCCAGAGCCTTGACCTCTAGGAAGTTTTCCTTGTCTTCTAGGTCCTGGTTGGGTTTGGGTGGGAAGTACCAGCAGAATTTGAAGAGTGGGAAGAGATAGAATTGGGTTTATATTTTCCCCATTTCATCTGCTCAGGTGTGGTTGTGTAGGATGCTACTTTGCTTCATGACTATAGCTTTTCCCATGATTCCAGCCATCATCCAGGCTCTTGTGATATCTTAAGAATAGTAAGTATTGTAAGGCTATAAAGAGTAGTAATGGCTTCCCCCTTTTGCTAGTGCCCACCTAATGGTTGCTTTACCTTTACCTACATCTCAGTAATTATTTCCTTTACTAAAATCTCAGCAGACTGTACCTTCTGATTCCTATCAATACACAGGCTGACATATGTTCCCTCTCCAAACCCCTGAAATGGCCTCTAATTGATTGTATGCCTACAGCCTTCTCCCCTTCCCCACCATTTTATAAAACATCCTTCAATGATGGACACAGAACCTTTCTCAAGTGCAAACAGAGCAAAATCTTCACTGTTCTGAATCATCAGCAGTAGTTTCCGATCAGAGTTATTACAAATGACCTACGAATACTTATGCACCCAAGCATTTTCTGTGGAATAATAAGTCTCATATATACACATATTACTACTAGTATATTCAGAAAATTATGCTTCTTCAATTAATTAAATGCCTCATTTAAAGCATGACATCTTCATTCTGACTTTGTCATTACATGTTTTCCCAGGCAATAAAATCTTCCATCCTATGTATTAAAATAATCCTCATATTCAAAATAAAGTCTAGACTCTTTCTAATTTTCTCCTTCCTTCTTCTAAAGCTCACCCACATGCACTTCATTTTACTTAAGTGTCATACACACACTCTCTCTCTCTCTCTCTTTCCTTTTCTCTCTCTGCATCTTTGCTTTAGCTAACTCCATATTTCTAAACTCTATCCACTCATACTCAATAACACTTTCATGGCAAATTCTTTCTTAATTTTCATAATAGAAATATCATATTAAAAACCAATAATCTGAGTTTGAGCTAAGTACTTTGCATGCATTATCTCATTTAATATTATAACAACTGAAATAAAACTTTAGGGGTTTGTATAAATTCACACAAATTATAAAACTAAGAATGGAAATCAGACTTGACTTCAAACCTACAACTTAAAAACTAAACATTTTATTTTTTAATAAAATGTCAGACCAAAAAGCCCAAAATTACTCTTTGAAATCTCCCTCACATACCTGTCTTCATTTTTATTCCCATGCCACTCCATACATACCTTCTCTTTATTTGTTTACCTATTTCTCTCTCCCATTGACCTTGAATTTTTTAAGGATAAAAACTCCATTTTGCATTTTGTTTAATTTTTATTTTTTACATATAAAAATTTAACAGGGTATCTAGGTATTAAACATGGAATATTTAATTAATCATGTTAATGCTTTATAAATGAATGGTACTACTTTTAATATTAAAATAAAACCATTTTAATTAGAGATTGTTTTAATGCAACATTTCCCAAGGTGCCCATTTTTTAAAAATATGTATATTTTATTGATTTTTTACAGAGAGGAAGAGAGAGGGATAGAGAGCTAGAAACATCAATGAGAGAGAACATCAATCAGCTGCCTCCTGCACACCCCCCACTGGGGATGTGTCCGCAACCAAGGTACATGCCCTTAACCAGAATTGAACCCAGGACCCTTCGGTCCGCAGGCCGACGCTCTATCCACTGAGCCAAACCGGTTTCGGCAATACCAAGGTGCCCATTTTGTTCATATTTCTGATTCCATACTGGCTGGATAGTTATATCTGTGTCTCAGTTTCTCATTGTGGCAAATGCCCACTTTTTGCTGGTTTCTTTATTGTCTCAGTTTCCCAATAATGAATCACTAATCATATATGCAAAGAAACATCAATTCTTCTGTCAACTTTAATTGACTTGGTTCAGATATAAATGTTGATAGTTACCTTAGTGTTATCAGTATCATATACTGTAAATTAGCTGTACAGTGAAAAACACTGTTTATTTGGATGTCTTCATTTGTTTCTATTTACTCAGCTACATAGGCCAAGTGTAGAAGATGCATATAGAAATAAAAGAACAGTGAAACCATAAAATGTATACCATAAAATCAATGCATAAGATAGAAAATCAAATAAATTTAACCATGTCCTTTGGCTGGTGTAGTTCTGTGGTTAGTGCACCACACTAAAGAGTCATGGGTTTAGTTCCTGGTCAAGGGCATGTTCCTAGGCTATAGGTTCATCTCCACTAGTCAGGGCACATGTGGGAGGCAATCAATCAAAGTGTCTCTCTCACATCAATGTTTCTCTCTCTCTTTTTCTCTCTCTCTCTTCTTCCCTCCCTTCCTTCCTTCCTCTCTCTCTAAAAATAAATAGAAAAATATCCTAAGGTTAGGATTAACAACAAAAAACATGATTACAACCCAATTAATGCCATGAAAATATGCAATAATGATAGCAAATGTTTATTAAGTTCTGTTATATGCCAGGCATTATTATGAGAACTTTACATTCATCAGTTTATTTACTCCTCACAACAACTTTATGCAGCAGGCATTATTATTTTCTCCATTTTGAAGGTGAGAAAACTGAGATGCAAAGGAGGGGGGGGGGGGGAAACGTGTTTACGTCATGTAACTACAGTTGCCCCAAATGATATTCAGAATCCAGGTAGTGTATCCCCTCAGGCCTGCTTAATCAATATGCTATTGTGACTTTATTTAAATAAGTAGCAAATAGAATTAAGTATTATCTGTGCATGAGTACACACGCATATACACACACACTCTACATCAGAAATAAAGGAGGACTCTTGTCCACGTTCCTGACCTAACTAGTTCCTGGGAAAGGGTTGTAATTTTACCACTTTAAAGTTCCCCACCTATAATATGAGAGTAGTAAGAGTATTGATTTTATAGGGTTGTTGTGATGATTGCATCAGTTAAGACATTGCAGACAGTTCTTGAGAACTCTTGCTTCATATTACACAGTGTTTTACAAAGTATCATACTTTAAAAAGATACTAGCTTGTAAGAACATGTAATAAATAACTTCAAAATGCAATGGGTATTTAATTTTACAACATGTCTCTAACATTTACATAAAATGTTTTTTTGTACTTGTTCAATAGAAACTTATCTGGCCACTGGATAAAGCTAGCAATAAAACTACTGGTCTGCAATGTGTTGATAGAGTGCCTGGTATAAACTAAATGTGAGTTATTAGTATTTTCTGACTAAAAGGAGATTACTGAATTTTTAATAAACATTCATTTAGTTAGCATTTATGTAAAAATTAATAAACTATTATTTTAGCTTATGGATCAGTCTATTATGTACCACGAGTTCTTAAATCCATGTACAAATGAGACATGACATTAGACGTGGATTGACTAATGGGTTTTAATTTTTGAACCATCTATAAGAAACTGAGAGCAATTTCTTGGGTGTGTAGTTGAGATTCCTGCAGGCATACAAGTTAGCAGGTTAAGAAAGCTTTGGTGGATTCATCATTAGGCTGTGGACTTGGGTCAGGAATACTGTTTCAGAACCCTGGACAGCACATCGCACAGACACAATGGCTACTTTCTTACTCAAGGATTTCTTAGGCAAAGAGGTACAATAAGATGAGACCTGGTATTTTCCAGAAACTTAAGCAAAAATATATATATGTTTGTATAATTTAGTTAACTTTTGTGTGTATATATAGTAGCATTTATTATTCTATTCACAATAAGCCAAGGTCATTATAGCAAATAAATATGTCAAACAAAAGCTAAACAAGGAAAAGAAATAGCTAAAACTTCAGCAGCACTATATTGTTTCCATATTATTAGATGCTCCCAGAAGATTATATTCTGGTTATTTTCCCAATTTTACTATAAACATTAATTTATAGAAACTGGAGTTTGAACTGGAGTTTGTAGTATTTAAAGTGGTAGAATTCATGAGATTGTTAAGAAATGGCAATAATGTTCTATAAGTCTTACTTTACATCATGGCAATATAGTATTATATAAAGTTTATATTTAAAGCTACAAAATCTTGTTCTTTGGAAGATAATTCTATTGGAAATTTATGCTTTTCAATACCAAAGATGTTTGCACTCATGTTTTAAAATATTTTACCATAAAATTATAAATTATCAGTGCACTTGTTATAGTAGCTGAATTGTTAAATTTGCTTCTGTTTCCTTGCATTTAATAATAAGGCAAATCAACTTCTTTATTGACCTTTCTACTTAGTAAAATTACCTTCAAGACGATAGCATTGTGTAAGTTCCCAGAACAGGCAGCTGGCTTTCCTTAGCAAATTTTTATCTTTACTCATGCTTCCCATTCCTAAATCCATAAAGCCTTTTCAGATTTTCTTTTTGTAAATGACATCTCTCCCTTTTCTGGATTCTTCCTATAGATTCCTAATATACTCTATTTCTGCCTACTTTTGCCTTATAATGTTTGTATTATTCAACTCATATAAACATCCTTTGCTCTATTAGACATCAGTTCCTTGAAGACAAAGATTACATTTTTTCCATATTTGTAATTTCCACATGATCTAACATAATACATTACACAAAGAAATCCATTAAACAGGGTTTATGAAAGAGCCATCAACTGTTTTGAATATCAAGTTGTTTAAGGGGCATGAACTGGATGCTTTGTGGTATTCAGAACATTGTTCTTTTGGTAACTTTTTAGAAAAATAAAATAAATATGCATTACTACAAATACATTTCACACACTATGTAACAGGATTAATAATCATGCAATAAAAAGCCAAATTACTTTGCTATAATGTCTATTAGTCCTGCCTTAGAAAATTTTCTGTTATAAGAAAAGCTGTCATATGGCAAATTATTTCATGCAAAGATATCCTTCAAGTATATTGGCAGACAAGATCCCAAGGGTCACATGATAGAAGAAGTCAAACTGCTGAAGTTAAATCATTTACTTAATCAATTAAATACATAATGAGATATCTTAAAAAATATAAAGAACTCATACAACTCAACAACATAAAAGCAAACAATCAAAAAAAATTAAAAATAAGCAGAGGACTTGAACAGATACTTTACCAAGAAGACATACAAATGGCCAATATATAATAGTATATAAAAATATGTTCAATTTCACTAGATATTAGAGAAAGGCAAATCAAAACTACAATGAGGTACCACCTCACAACTATTAAAATAGTTATCATCAATAAGACAAATAATAACAACTGTTGGAGAGGTTGTGGAGAAAAAGGAACCTTCACACACTACCAATGGAAATATGAACTGATACAGCCACTATGAAAGACAGTATTGAGATTCCTAAAAAAATTAAGAATATGACCCAGCAACCCCTCTTCTGAGCATCTACTGGAAAAAAATTAAAAACGTTTATTTGTAAAGATATGTGAAACACTATGTTCATTGTAGCCTTATTCATGGTGGCTAGGACATAGAAACAACCAAAGTGTCCTTCAATAGATGATTGAAAAAAGAAGATATGGTATGTATATACAAAGAAATACTACTCAGCCATAAGAAAAAGTGTAATACTAACATTTACAACAATGTGGATAAATCTTGAGAACACCATGCTAAGCAAAATAAGTCAGGTGAAAAAGTCAAGAATCATATGATTTCAGTCATATGAGGGATCCTATCTAATAAAAGAGAAACATGCAAGTTGACCATCACTCCACTATACCCACCAGCCAATCAGGAGCGAGTATGCAAATTAACCCAACAAAGATGGTGGCAGCCACAGAACTGGAGCAAGCAGGAGGTTTGGGTTGCTTCTGGTGAGGGAGGAAGCCAAGCTTCCCACCCACCCTGGCCGGCCTGGCCTCCACTCAAGGCTACAAAGTTCCAATTATAGAAAATAAGTAAATCCCAGATGCCTGCTTCTAACTAGCCCTGGCCTCCACTCAAAGAGGCACTGGAGAAAAAAAAAGGAGGGGCTTGGAGCTTGGGACACCAGGGTGTGTGGCGAGCCTGCAAACAGCTATCAGCCCCTCACCCAGGCTGGCCACTCCCCCATGGCTTGATCCCTGTAAATGGGCAGTTGAACATCCCTTGAGGGGTCCAAGGTTATAAAGGGTGCAGGCTGGGCTGAGGGACACCCCTCCTTCTGCACAAATTTCATGCACCGGGCCTCTAGTATAAAAAATTAAAAGCTGCAAATGAACAAATATTACAAACATAAAGTTATAGACACAAACAACTGATTGATGGTTACCAGATGGTAAACGGGGTAGAGAGAGGCAGTAAAGGCTAAAGGGAGTCAAATATATGATGATGGAGCAAGACTTGTCTTGTGTCTCTTATGAGCTACACTAGCCCACTAATGACATAGTTATAAGCACTAGAGTTGATATCTTAGTAAATTGGCTCAGCTGATAGGATCCTAAGGCCAGAACACATACTTGCTCTACTAGAGAGATATAGGGTAAGTATGATCGCCAATGGAAAAGCTCACTGGACTACAGCCTATGAGAAGCTAGGCTGGCCAAAACTGGTTTGGCTCAGAGGATAGAGAGTCTGTCTGTGGACTGAAAGGTCCCAGGTTCGATTCCAGTCAAGGGCATGTACATTGGTTGTGGGCACATCACTGGTAGAAGGTGTGCAGGAGGCAGCTAGTTGATGTTTCTCTCTCATCGACATTTCTAGCTCTCTATCCCTCTCCATTCCTCTCTGTGGAAAATCATAAAATATATTTAAAAAAGAAGAAGAAGAGGAAGAAGAAGAAGAAGAAGAAGAAGAAGAAGAAGAAGAAGAAGAAGAGTCCTCCACTCTTTATGTCCAGGACAGATTCCACTAGGGACAGAAGTCTACCATCTTATAGTATCACCACATCAATATTGTGGCAGGAGACACATGAATAAAGAAGCTGCAGTAGTTTCTAAGTGCATAGCCTAAGTCACATTAATAGTATAAATAAGCTTTCCTCATAAGGAACCAAATTTGCAGTCTTTGAAAAAAGATTAACATTCACCTTCTAACATGCCATGGTTTGACATGAAATGCAGCCTCAACACCTCCTAGGGAAAGTGGGAAGATGGAACTAGAATGAGAACACCCACTGACATTTGAAAAAAAAAAAACCCACCTCTTTCGCTTCTATATCAGAAATAGTGACACTGAGTGAGCAGAAAAGTTCCACTCCAACTGCTCTGAAAAATCCCTGTAAAAGGTCTACTCAGCCCCCAAACTGAAACTGAAATTCTCAAATTAACAAGACCTCAAAATGATGCCTTTCTTCCTGAAGGGGTGGGGGCAGGGGGTTCTGGACTGTGAGACAGGAGCAGGGAAAAGTGAGGAGCCATGGGGAAGAGGGAGAGTCTACCTTTTAATGAGGAGGCCTTCTCTACTTCTGTAAGATAGAAATGTCAGCTCACTTGAGTGTGTTTTATATATTTTTATCTTATATAAATCTGAGCCTTTAAAAAAAACAAAAAAGCAAAAAAACACAAAACTGTGTCTTTTATCCTGGGCTGGAAGTCCTCACAGAAGATAGATTTCTGATCCTCTTGCAGCTTTCCAAGCAAGAAGAGGCTGAGAGACCTCTAAACCCTTCAACCCCATCTTCCAGGATCAGTGAATGAAGCTGCCGTCATTCACCAGGAACTACAAAGACACTCACTGACCTGCTCCAGCTTGAAAGACCCAAAGACTGGACTTCCCATTCTTAAACGTTCCCCCTTACACATACAGAGCCCATGGACACATTGGGGATTTTGGAGAAGGGATAGGGGAGCTGGGGCATCTGCATTACTCGTAAGTCCCTAGGAAATGTATTTTAGTTCTCAACTCTCATTTTTCTTATTTGTAAAATGGTAGTCGTAATACCTGCACTGTTTCTGTCACTAACATTGTGAATGACTAAATGCCTATGAATGGCCTCTGAGCTAGTGTTTTGTTAATAACCTGATTATTTTGAATATTTAAATTAGATCATCTTAATTTATATTTACACAGGTGTGTATGTGTGTGTGTATGTGTGTGTGTGTGTTTTAAAAAACAAGTCATTTTGTAGAAGAAAAAATATCCAATCTGATATGTAGATTATATATTTTTCATTAAAGTAAACATATCTTGTATAAGCATACTTCTTTCAGATTTCCCTTTGTAGTAAGCTACCCCACCTGTGGGTTAAGACAATGAGAGTGTTTATTTTAAAAATTAAATCCTCTTAAAGGCAAAATATAATACTAACCTTTTGGTGGTCAGCACATCAGTCATTAAACTTCTACTGATAAATGTTTATACTATATTATTACAGCTATTATTACAGATATTTCTTAACAGCTGATATGGCACTGTAATTACAATGTTATCTACTTTTCATAGAAATCTTGACACAGCTTGACAATATCATACAATTTTAGAATACTAAGCTCAAAACGATCTCAGAAATCATTTAGACCATGTCTAGATAAAGTAACTAAGGCCCAGAGAGGTTAAGTGGCTTTTCTAAGATTCTATAGTTAACACTTGGCAAAATTATGACTCTTAGAGTTGCTTTACTAAATAGTGAATTTTCAAAACCTTTATAAAGACGCTTTCTCAATTTTATTTAGTAAAGAGAATATATACTATGGTGATGTGTGAATAGAAGAAAAAAGATTTTGCTTCAAAACTGAATAAGACCTTAATTTTTAATATACATACTAATAATTAGTCAAGTGGTATTACACTGAGCTTTAAATATTCATTAACTAAACAGTGTATGAAAAACAGCATTAAAAAAATAAAGTATGGAAAGTATACAATCTATACTAATAAAAAAGAAACATGGAAATTGACCATCCCTCTGCTATGCCCACCAGCCAATCGGGAGTGAGTATGTAAGTTAACGCAACAAAGATGGCGGAAGCCATGGTGCTGGAGCAAGCAGGAGACTTGGGTTGCCTCCGGTGATGGAGGAAGTCAAGCTTTCATCCATCCCTGGCCTCCATTCAAGGAGGAGCTAGGAAAAAAATAAGGAGGTGGTGGGAGCCTGGGTCACTAGGGGATGTGGCCAGCCTGATAACAGCCTTCAGCCCCTCACCTAGTCTAGCCATGCCCACATAGGGTGAGGGTTACTGCTGGGGGCATGGCCAACCTGCAAACAGCTATCAGCCCCTCACTCAGGCTAGCCAGGAACCCAAGTGGGAACCCCCACCCTGAAGAGGGTGTGGCCAACTTGAAAACAACCCTCAGCCCCTCACCCAGGCTGGCCATGCCCCCCCAGCAGGGATCCTCACCCCATGGGGGCATGGCCAGCCTGCAAACTACCACAGGCCCCTCACCCAGGCTGCCCCATGCCCCAAGGGAACCTCCACCCTGATCCAGGACTCCCATCAGGGCAAGCCAGCCAGCTCCCAATGCTTCCTCCCCCCCCCCCGCCCCAGGCCTCTATCTATACTAATAAAAGGGTAATATGCTAATTAGACTGGGAGACCTTCCAGATGTTCTTCTGGACAAAGCCATGGTGGTGGGGCCAACGTAGAGGCAGTTAGAGGCCAAGAGGAAAGGGCAGTTGTGGATAACTAGGCTGTTGGGGGTGGGGGTGGGGCATTGGGAGTGATCAGGCCAGTGGCGGGGGGGGGGGGGGGGGGGGGGGGGGGAGGCAGTTGGGGATGAGGATGAGAAGACCAGCAGGGGGGTCAGTTAGGGGCGAGTTGGCTGTCAGTGAGGGTCAGTTGGGGTGATCCGAACAGCATGGGGGACAGTTTGGGGTGAGTAGGTCAGCAGGTGGGGGCAAGTAGGCCAGCAGGGGTGGCAGTTTGGGGGCTAGCAGGTCGGCAGTGGGAGGAAGTTGGGGGCAAGCAGGCTAGCAGACAGAGTAGTTAGGGGCAATCAGGCAGGCAGGCAGGTGAGCGGTTAGGACCCAGCAGTCCCAGATTGCTAGAGGGATGTCAGACTGCCAGTTTAGGCCTGATCCCTGTAAACCAGCAGTAGACCTTCCTTCAAGAGATTCCAGATTGGAGAGGGTATAGGCTGGACTGAGGGACAACCCCTCGCCTCCCGTGCACAAATTTCATGCACCAAGTAACTAGTGTATCAAATAATATCTGAAATAGTTCAATGTACTACATATATTTATCTTCTAAATCAAATATTTACTAAAAGAGGATAAATGAAAATTAGCCATCAGTAGTTTTCTACATGTCCAAAAAGTACCAATTATATAAAAATTTGTGTGTGTACACACACAGAGAGAAAGTATATTCTATTGAGTCTACTTATAGCAAAGGTTTCTTTTTAAGGGAACTAACTACATTGTATCATCAATATCTTTTAAACAAGGTTCTTTCCAATTTAAAATTTATGTTTTCTTTAACTATTATTTTTTATCACCAAATTCTGTGATTCTTAACTTATTTCATATCTGTGCAATGCTATTGGTAAACACAGTGAATTTTTCTCCTTTGGGAAAATAGTCATAATTCATCTACTGCAAAATCATGTTGGTAAAAAAAAAGTTTAGTAGGAGATTTAATAAAAGCACAGTCTTACTAGGGTTAGAGTTCAATGACATCAAAATAGGAATTTGGCACTCTATGTAGCAAATTATACCAGATAAAGCCCATGTAATATATATATTTTTATTTTTTTTTTGCAATTTTTATTTCTAAGCATATAACACATAGGAAAGCCACTTTTTAGGAAAAATTCAAAATATGCAAATCAATTTCATGATATTGATCTAAGATTCCATAAAATACTGAGTTCAAATTTATCATCAAATTCTACTGTGTAAGGACCTCATCATTCAGCACTAAATTTATTGACAGAAAATTACATGAGAGGTACCACCCTCTTTGAGGATGGATGTAGCAGCACTCATGAGGCCTTAATGTCTAAGACTAAAATGGAGGCTTATTAGAAAGCTACTAGAGGCCTGGTGCACAGGTGGGGTCCCTTGGCCTGGCTGGTGATCAGGGCCAATCAGGGCCGGCTGGCTGTGGGGAGAGAAGTGGGAGGTTGGCTGTGGGAATGCACTGACCACCTGGGAGCAGCTCCTGCATTGAGCATCTACCTCCTGGTGGTCAATATGCATCATAGTAATCAGTCAACCGGTTGTTCGGTCATTTTGTTATTCAGTCATTAGGCTTTTATAAATAGATAGATAGATAGATAGATAGATAGATAGATAGATAGATAAATAGATACTAATGCCCAACACCCTACATGGGCATTGTGAGGTCAGTGTGAGGTCATGTCTGGTATCAGATCCATCTTCCTTTCTTCCTATTGGGCATCTAAAGCACCAGGCATTTCTGTAATTAGGAAGTAAAACATCTGTACTCTTAGGAGCTCTCATAAGATTTGTACACATATGGAATGAGCTCTGACACTTGTGCGAAACTCTTGTATGATCCTTAATATTTGAGATGTGTTTCAAAACGAGTGTGTTCATTACTCACCTAGTAGAGGGGTGTCATATTCTGATATTGCTTTGAGCTTGACCATCAGGAACAAAGTTTCTGTACAAGTTCATTGTACTCTCCTCACAGCTTTGCCTTTGCTTAGTTACAATGCAGTGTAGACCCTCTATTTTTATGTTGGATTGATTTTTTTAAAAAACAGATTGTACATGCTTTCCTTACTGATTGTAAAACTGTGCTAAGGATATTGTACCGCCTGTCATTCAATGTTCTCTACCCAAGGACACACATAATCAATTTGTGCTTTAGTTTAGTTCAACAATCACAAAATAATCTTTATAGATGGATGTGCATGTGTTCGGTTGTCACAAGATGAAGACTGCATTTCTTTCTTTTTAAAATCTTAGCTGACCGAAACAGCATCAAATGTACTTGCCAAACACTGTAATTCAATTCTGTCCTGAAAACATTTCACTTTTTCTGCTAACTTTAGAGGCACTATTCCATTTCATACTTCCAATATACAATTTTGAACTCTTATTAAACTGGTAAACTTTCTCAAAATTCCCTTTTCCATCTTGCCTTCTTCTGCTCCATTTACCTGTCACTATCTTGGCCCCTTTTTGGAAGCCCAATCACAAGGGGATGTTGAGCCTAACCAGACCAGGAAAGGAGCATGTTAATTAGGAGGCCTTACCTAGTCAACATTTCTGGTCTGAGATAAGATAAACTACATGAAATTTTGGATCTAGTGAGCTGGGTACATTGTGGATACCTGGATCTCCACTTAGCAACACACTTCTCTCTTTAACCTTTCTTTTTACTGTGAAGATTGAGTTTTTGCCTCAGTTCTAGAATTAGCACTCCATGTATTTTGCATGGAGTGAAATCCTACTTTAACACTAATTTTGTTAGAATCCCAATAGCAAGTATAACATCAGATAATCTGTTTCATACAAGGAAGATTCTATATTGTGTATCCCTCTGTGAGGACTGGTGTCCTCCAAATCACAAAATTGCTCAGGGTGGACCAAAAGTAGATTATAGTTGTTTGCATGAAAACAATACAATAATTAATAAGTAATAATGCAAGAATAAACTCTGAGTTTCACATAATCCCACAACTGTAAACCTAGTTTTGTCTGACCCTGTAAAATAGCCATTTTCTCAAGCTTAACCGTGATTGCTACTTTGAGAACACAGCTGCCATACACTTGAACTGCTACATTGGATTTGTTCATATATCAGTGTTTGCTCAAATCAAGCTCAAGTTGATGACCTGTCACTTTTATCCCAGGCCATTCTAATCTCATTGAATTCTTATCACTGCCTACATACAGTCCTACTACATTGCCTTAGACAATTCATTCTCTGACTTTCTCAGGCAATTATTTTCTGCCTTTTAGTCTCTCCTGAACCCCTCAACCCTCTACCCCCTTCTCACATGCAGATGAAAGCCTTCTCCATCTTAGATATCTTCTTCCTTATATATTATACCATCTATGCAACAGACAAAATACACCTGCTTCTATTAAGGTATCATCTCTACTTATTCTTCCTAGGTCCTATTTCTTCTCATCTGCCCATTCCTTTTCAAGTATTCTGACTCTATGCTGTAGCTTCTGTATTCTGTATTATTAATTTTTCTCTTTTTATTGTATTTTCAGTCACCATATAAATATACCATTACTTATTCCATCTTTAAAAAATCTTTCTTAAAATTATTATCTTATTTTTCTGTTCTCCTTTAAATAAAAACTTCAGTTGTCCACATTTCCTGATTCTACTTTCATATTCACTGGCTCTGTCTAGAAGTCACTCCAATTGGGATTTTATTCCATCCAAATTTTATTCTACTAAAACCGCTTTGGTCAATGATCTGCACAATACTCTTTGCAATGCTTCATTTTCAGTCTTCATCTTATTTGACTCCTTAGGAACATTTAAAACATCCACTTGTATTCTTCTTGAAACACTGTAGTTGGTCATTGGTCTTCTGGAACACTATACTCCTACTTTTCCTCTCATCCAACTATTATCTATGTCCTGTGATCTCATCCAGCTTCATTGGATTTAAATAAGATCTTTTTGCTAAAAACTGTAAAATTTCTCTGCAGGCTCAATTTCTTTGGTGAACTTCAGATTAATATAAGCAAACGTCTTCACTGGAATAAGCTTCTCAGTCCCAACACTTCTTCAGACTTCCTCCCTTTAGTAAATAGCACTGTCATTGATGTTCCATCGTCCTTGGTGACTCATTTTATATAACATCTTAATCAAGTGCATGAACAAATTCTGTTAAACCACAATGTAAATCTTATCACTTCTCTCCTCCTCCACTGCTAGAAGACCACCCCAAGCCATTATTAGCTTTACCTAGAATAAGATCAAAGTATCCTATCTTATTCCCTGTTTCCAAACTAAGATTCTTTTGCCACAGAGAAGCCAGAGTAATCTTGTTAAGACATTAAAGCTGATCATTCCTTGCTTAATTCACTTCTGTAGCTTCTCAAAATACTTAAAAATAATTTAAGTAGAAAGTTCTACAGTTACAGGACCTGGCCCTGGCAAACTCTCCATCAGCACCCTCACTCTGAATAACTAATTCCAATCACACTAGCCTCTGGCTATTTCTCCAATTAGCTAATGTGTCTTCTACCTCAGAGCCTTTGTATTGGGTGGGTGTTTTCTTTTCTTAAAATGTCTTTACCCCCAGGTATCTTCCTCCTGACTTCATTCAGGTCTCATATGTTACCTCCTCCAAGAAGCCTTTGCTGAAAAGAAAAAAAAAAAAAAAGATAGAAAATAATACCTTACCTCACAATAGCCTTGAATTCTTTTATTCCATGTCAGTTATCATTACCTGTCACAGAAACAACCAGTGAATCAATCTATTTTGCTTTAAAAAATATCAGCCAGCTTCATGAAAAGTTCAGCTTTCATTCCTCGCATCATAAGAGCAAAAACCAAACCAGTGAATTAATTTTAAAAGTTTATTTTGGCATTGAGAAGACACAGAATGTGGTTAACATTATCTTCAACCTCTCTCTTTAAAGGGCATGATGTGAAAATGTTATAATATATATTATGTGAAATCCATGGTAATGTTATCTGGGAAAGTCTAGGAGATAATTTTTAGATATATAATAATTTTCAGATATATAAATTTCACATATTTTGACACAGAACTAGCAGTATTTTTTCAAATGTTAAATATGCCTACATTATACTACATGTTAAAAATCTCACTTCTAACCTATTCATCCCATTCATATCATTCATATTAGGGACAATTTGTTGGAAAATCTTCTACTGTATAGTTGAACTCATAAATAACTCAAATTGTAATTGAAATGCTCATATCCTCCTACTTTGACAAGGGTGTTAACAAAAAAATATGTGGAACCTAAAATCCAGAGCTTGAGTCTTGGTTCTAAAACAGGAATTTTAGGCGTGAAAAAGACAGGTTTTAGGCAATTTTAGAAATGTTGGAAATTAAAGAGACCATGAAGGAAGCACAGGGCTACAGAGCAACAGAAGGTGTATTTCCATAGAATAGAGAAGCTGAAAAGCTGCAACAGGTACATTTCCATAGAATGAAGGAGCTGGGAACAGCAAAAGGTCTATATTTACAAAAAAAAGAAAAGGAAGCCCTTCATCCAGAAGGAGAAGAAGAAAGCCCAAAGGGAATAGGAAAACAATAAGGAAAGAGGGGGTGGGGGGAAGAACCCCACATGGTTCAACCTTTGAGCCCAGGAGTTACTATAGTAACCAGTGGAAGGAAATAGTGACCAATCAGAGGGGATATCAAGGCAGCAGGATCTGCAGCCTTTATAAGCCATAAAGAAAAGGAACTCAGTGGGAGACTTTCCCCCTCTCCATGTGGGAGTCCATTTGTGGGACTCTTCTTCCTCTCTATGTGGAAATCTGTACTTGTTTTTAATAAATTTTCACTTTTGCTATATCATCTTTTGTCCATGGATTCATTCTTCAACTCTGGCAGACAAAGAATCTGGGTTCCAGTCCAAAAGTTCTGTATCAGTTCCACCATTTACTATGTCTGTGGTTTTGAGTGAGTTATTCAATGCTATAGCCTCAGTGCCCTCAATGCTACCAAAACACACACACACTAAAGCCTGAACAGTGTGCTCAGTGGTTGAGCATCGACCTATACACCACAAGGTCACGGTTTAATTCCCAATCAAGGCACATATCCAAGTTGTGGGCTCAATCCTCCTCAGTAGGGGTTGTGCAGGAGGCAGTCAATAAATGATTCTCTCTCATCATTGATATTTCTTTCTTTCCTGTCTCTTCCTCTCTGGAATCAATTAAATTTTTAAAAGGTGTAAATATTTCTGAGGCTTAAAAATATACAATGAAATTGTCTGAAAACTGGGAAATTATTAGGGATCTAAAATAAATCTTAACCAATTTTATGATCTATTTGTTGAATACAAATGATGACAGACAGCTGGCAACAACTATGTAGGCACTAAGATATATATTGAGTATTTTCCAATATAATATAAAAGAGTTTTGGAAGGGTAAATATGTTTAGCAAGTCCTTATTTGACTCTCATATACTACAGGAATAATTTAATCAATTAAATACATAATGAGATATCTAAAAAAATATAAAGAACTCATACAACTCAACAACATAAAAGCAAGTAATCAAAAAAAATTTAAAATAAGCAGAGGACTTGAACAGATACTTTTCCCAAGAAGACATACAAATGGCCAATATATAATAGTATATATAATTTAAAAAGAAAGAAACTGTTCCATATCCAAAGAATATAACCTGGTACCATAAAGTAAATATATTTATAATTATTTATTTGCATAAGACTTTTCTTGAAGTAACTTCAAATGCCTAATATTCATGTGTCATTTACACCAAAGAGATTCCAAATTAGTAAGGGAATTATTCTAGTTTTATGAATTTCACCATTTACAATCCAGCTGATGGCTGTCAAATCACCTAAAGTCACATGATAAATCAGTGATAGATTAAAAACAAAAAGAAAGAAAATAAACACAGCCCAGCATAAGTCCTAAAATAGAAATTTTAATTTTCAATTCTCTTAACAGACGTTCCTGTGATGTGAGTATATTGTGTTCTTCCAATCTTGAGTTGTTGAAAACATATCTTGGATGATCCCCGTGAGAACACTCACTCAATTAACTTAGAATTAGCAAAATCAGCCCTAGCCAGTTTGGCTCAATGGATAGAACATCAGCCTATGGATCAAAGGGTCCTAGGTTTGATTTCGTCAATGGCACATACCTTGGTTGGAAGCTCCTCTCCAGCTTGGGCTCTGCTGGGGGCTCATGCAGGAGACAACCAATCAGTGTGGTTCTCACATTTCTTCTGCCTTTCCTTCTCTCTTCCACTCTCACTAAAAATCAATGGAATGTATCCTTGGGTGAGGATTAACAACAAAAAAAAAAGTATCAAAATCATCTTATCACTGAAAGAAAATGGGTAAATTTAAAGACCAACAATACAATATTAATTTTTGAAGTTAACTATTTCCAAGCTAGCATACGGGTGATATGCAAAAGAAATTTTCACTTTCTGGAATGGCCCTTTCAAGTGTCGAGAGGCAAATGCGGGCATAGCACATACTCCACGAGATACCCCTACTCACCCCCCTTTCTTCTCTTCAGAGGGTGCTCAACCCTCTGCAGAGTCACTCACAGCACTTTTGATGCTGCTATGGTGAGATAATGAGTTTTTCTCTTTGGATATAAGAATTTTACTCACATACTTACAGATTATGCTGTGGCTTTAAGGCATGCAAAGCTGACAGCTACTCTAATTAGGATATACTCTTGAATTCAGGGAAACTCATACATTTAAGAGATGATGTGATCCTTTGGTGGGCACATCTAGCTTAAAGGATGATCTTCTCGTGATGCAATTTATTAACCTCCTTTCCCCTTTTTAAATAAACCCTTGTTGGAAGTCTTGAGAACATTAGCATTTGCCCAGGGGATACCACTTTTACAGTTTGGCTTGATAATCAATTCTACCATGAACAACATTAAAATTAAAGTGCTTGAAATTCAGCTTCTCATCTACCTTATGCATTGGTACTTTTTCTGTGGTATTTAATGTTGTGATTTTCCACTTCAGTTTCTTACACTCAAAGAGAATGAGCTGATGCAGTGTGCAACAATTGAGGTATTTTCTTACATGCAAGCTAACTACCTCATACTTTTCTTGAACCTACAACTTCCTCTAATTGGATAATCTATGGACAACTCTCTTGTGCTATTTAACTTGACCTGTTTCTAAAACATAAAGGAGGCAAAACTCCAAATCTAATCAGATGTCACTATGAAACCTCTTACTTTCAGAACCTGATAGCAGGTAGGCGATTTCTTCATGTAACGCCCAATCATTGAGGACTACCAAAATCAAGGCAAGCAGAGCCTCAAATTCTCAGTCTTCCCTAACTCTCTCTCTTGTCATCAGAAGTTACTTTTTCTGTGTTCCATTCTAACCCAGACCCTCCTCTTTATCTTAAGAATTTGAGAAATTCATGCGGCTTGCTTTAAAAAATGCAGCTCTTTGGCCCCTTAAGTGTGGCTCTTCCACAAAATACCATGGCCTGGGTGAGTCTATTTTGAAGAAGTGGTGTTAGAAGAAGTTTAAGTTTAAAAAATTTGGCTCTCAAAAGAAATTTCAATCGTTGTACTATTGACTTTTGGCTCTGTTGACTAATGAGTTTGCCGACCACTGTTCTAAGGTAACAAAGACTAAAGATACCCCACCCAAGAAACATATTAGCCTTGAATGCTTTCAATTTGACAGCTAAAAGGAAAGTTCAAAGGTAGAATTTCAGGAGTTGAAATGTTAGAAAAGGGAAATATGTGTGTTGTAGGGGAGGAAAGGAGTAGCTTCCTCAGTGGTCTTAAGAACACACTGTTCACTAAGCTGCTGGTACATAAACTGACCTTATTTACTTAGTTCATAAGGTAGCTGGCAGAGCCTACAACATGCTGTTTTAAGAGGAACTTGGAAGATATCAAACAACAAAACTCTATCTGCTTTTTTTTTTTTTTTTAGCATATGTGAAATGCAGCCAGGATGGGAATAGGGAGACCAGGCTACCTTATTAATCCAGGGGACAGGCGTGATGACCTGTGCCAGGACATTAGTGGGAAAGTCAATCTTGTCTCCAACACTTCTGGCTGACAATTGAAAGAAGAGAATTGTCACTTATGAAACTAAAAGAAGGAAGTGGAGATGTGAGGTTTTTGGTTGGAAGATCAGAATTGCAGTTCTGGATGTGCTATTTTGAGCTTCTTAGAAATCTAAGTGGTGGTGTAGACATCCAAGCGAAAACTTTTGGATACAGAGGCTAGAAGTTGGGAGAGATGCCTGCGCAGGAGATGTAAATTTAGGAGTGATCATCACATTCTTGGCATCTTAACACATAAGGCAGGATGTGATCACCAAACACTATGTAAGCTTTGATACAAAAGTGAAGTAAAAATGCTGAGTCCTAGGAATCCCCACAGTCTAGAGATCTGAAGATTAGCAGAAACCAGGAGAAAAGAGGGTGGTGAATGACTCGGGTTGGGAACAGGTATGGGCTGGAAGGGGTCAATGGAGAAAAAGAGGGGACATTTATAATACTTTTAACAATAAAGATAAATTTGAAAAATAATAAAATAAAAGAAACCAGGAGAGGAGAGTGAGAGGAGCATCCAGTAAGGTGGGAGAAAAACTCGGAGAGTGATGTCTTGAAAACCAAGAAGGGTTTCCAAGAAGAGGAAACGACCCATTGTGTCAAATGCTATCTATATGTCAAGTAAACAGAGAACTGAGAATTGGCTATCAGACAGTGGAACATGAGATTGTTGACTTTGACAAAAGCAGTGTTGTTGAGTTTGAGGGAGTGAATTCAAGAAATAATTTAGCTTATAAATACTGAAGCATAGTAAGGACCCCTCCTTAGGGAAAACTGCTGTTTGAAACTGCTGTTTTGAAGTTCTCTGCTATTTCTTGCTAGTCCCTAGTTTCTTAAGTTAACTCTGATATTTTTAGATGGTCTCTTATTCTATAAAAATAACTGTTTTTTAACATAAATAATAGAAAAGATAAACTTGACTGTCTGACCTTGCAAGCTAGCCATCTAAAAGGGCTGATATGCTGATACGATAATAAATTCCCATATTTTTATGCCAAATGTTTGTTCATTATGTATTCAACATTACAGGTGTTTGTTAAATATGATATATACTCAAGTCTACAAGCTGTCTACAAAAATAACTTACACAAAGACCTAGAAGGATATAAAAAGGGAGTACTCCTTCCTGGGTTAGTTCAGAATTTGACAGAGGTATTCTGCTCTGAACCTGCATGCAATAAATGACTCCTAATTAATTGGCTTGTTAAGACATTTTGTATCTAGCTCTCTGATTGACAATACAACAATACAAAATGTTTACAATAAAAGTACATCAACACTACCAATAGACAAGTTAAATATAAAGTTTATTTGACAAAAAAAAAAAAAGCAAGGATAGCTGTTAAAGTACTAAAAATAAAGGCAACTGGGGATAGGAAATATATTATATGCCTTCTGTAATTAAAACAATATGGCCTAAGAGCACGAATAAACTGTCAAACCAATGGAATCAATTAAAAACAAAAAAGAAATAGAGCTAATGTCATATAAAAATTTAACACAAGATAAAGGTTGTATCTTAAACAGCTGAGGAAAATATGGATATTTTTATAAATAGTATTGAGAAAAACTGGATAGCAAAATAATAGAACATGAATTTGACTCTGTCCCTCTACACTATAATGAAATCTAAATAGATAAAATATTTCAATGTAAAAAATAAAATTATTCAAGTATTAAAAAAATAACATGACTAAATTCTTCTTTAACTTGGGTTTGGGTAAAGCTCTTCTACCAATACTCAAAAATAAGATGCAATAAGAAAATGATTGATAAGTTGGACTAAATAAAATATTAAATTTAAATAAGTAAATTTTAAATTCTCTTATGTATGGTAAAATTTTATACTATCAAGATCAGAATAAAAAAATGAAAAACCAGAAAAATATTTTAAACATATATTATTTTTCAATGTATACATCATATTTTTCCTCTTAGATATCATATTTTCAACTCATATGATACTTTATCATTAATGAAACATTAAAACCTTAGTATTTAAATAGTTTTCAAAAACAGGAAAAAAAATACTCCCACAAAATTAGATAGAAAAATGTTCAGGATATATGAACAATTCATAGAAAGAGAAATGCAAATATTCTTTCAACATATAATATGTTCAGTTGATCTTGAGCATTGATAATGGAAATAAAATTTTGAAACTACTCTGAGACACCATTTGTCCTCTATCAGTTTGGAAAAAATCTGAAAGTTGGAGAATAGATTTTTGTTAAACAAAGCTCACATTATTAGCATTGCTGGTAGTGACAAAAACTTGAGACAACATAAATGTTTTTCAGTCAAGATTTAATTAAATTTTAATCCATTTATTTAGTGAAATAATATGGGACCATTCAAAGAATAAAATACAAATAAACAAAATCACTGGATTTCAAACTTTTAACAAGTATCATTTTTCTGCTCACTAACCCAGAAAAAGGCATACTTTTTAAAAGGGTACTTTGAATAAAATAGAATAATAACCAATAAAAAGCCAATGTTTGTTCTATTTAATCAGGCTTTTTAAAAAATCACCTACCACTCTAAAATTTTCTAAATAGCTAATGTAGGGGTGTTGAACTCAATCAGAGAAGGGGCCAAAATCTAAAACCCAGCCTAAATCGCGGGCCGAATGGTTTACTGAACAGTCATAAACTGACAATGTCATAAACTGACAGCGGAGTGCAGTGATGACAGCGCGGTGCGGCCACATTACAAGGCCTGGCGGGCTGGATTTGGCCCGCGGGTCTTGTGTTTGACACATGTGAGCTAATGCATTTAATTTTTAGTGAAGTACACAAGACCATGTATGAAGCCAAAAAAACTTGATTAAGCACAATACAAGTGCTAACTCAGAGTTATTCATGATGTGGAAATTTAAATCAGATAAAAAAGAATCTTGATTTAGCTAGGGATCTGAATCTATAATTCACATTCAACAAGATGAAAATCACCATTGCCACAAGTATTATAATCAGTAACCTAGGAATTCAGTAACTACCCTGTTTCCCCGAAAATAAGACAGTGTCTTACATTAATTTCCCCCCCCCCTCCCCCAAAGATGTGCTAGATCTTATTTTCAGGGGATGTCTTATTTTCGGGGAAATACGGTAGCTTGGGGGTGAGGAGAAGAGAGAAATAATCAAGTCTTCAGCATTTCTCTTATTAATGCCAATCTTATAAACACATTTTCTTTAAAAACAACAAAACACTAAAAAGGAAACATTCATATTTCTATTACAAAGCCATACATTTTTATTTTAGCTTGAAAATTTGTGTTAGAAATATACAAGGAAATGACTGTCTGGCACAAGAAAATTAAGTGATATCACCCATTTATTCATAAATCCTCTGTTTGGTATATATACAGTGTGTCCCAAGAAAAGCATACACACTTTGAAAAATTATTAATCCCAGTGGGTTAATTCTGAAAATAAACAAACATCAACTGAAATATAAGCTATTAAAGTGTATTTTTTTGGGGGGTGGGGTGGGGTGGGGGGGGAAACACCCTGTATATAAATACCATACCAAGAGCTAAACTTTGTGCTAGGGAATAGACATTTGAAGTTAACTGTTGTTGGAAAATCCTATATAAAAAGTGGTAATATGCAAATTGACCATCACAAGATGACTGTTTATGACTAAGCCAGCAGGGCAGCAGGGGTCTTAGTGAGGGACGACCAAACAACTGAACAAGCAGGCTACCTAGGGAGACCAGGTCAGCAGGTGGGGCCATGAGAGGTGACCAGGCTGGTGGAGGGGGCAGTTAGGGGCAACCAGGCCAGCAGAAGGGGGCTGTTGGGGACAACCAGGCCAGTAAGGGGGGAGGGGGTCAGTAAGGAGTGACCAGGCTGGCAGGGGGAGGGGAACTTGGGGATGACCATACAGGCATGCAGAAGCAGTGAGGGGTGATTAGGCCAGTGGGGGCGGGGGGGGCAGTTAGGGGCAACCAGGCAGGCAGGCAGGCATGTGAGCAATTAGGAGCCAGTGATCCAGGATTGTGAGAGGGATGTCTGACTGGCCTAAACCAGCAGTCAGACATCCTCCAAGGGGTCCCAGATTGGAGAGGGTGCAGGCTGGGCTGAGGGAACCACCACCCCTGTGCACAAATTTTGTGCACTGGGCCTATAGTATAATTCAATAGGATAAATTCTATAAGAAAGCAATATAAAAGACTAGAAGGAAAAATTGAGTCTCAAGGATAAGGTCATAAAGCAAATAGCATCTGAACTGTGTCTTAAAGACTGTTTTATTCCTTAATCTATTCCATACCCAGATGGAAATAAAAAATGCCCATGCGAATGAATTAACATGAGGAAATGGAGTATGATATTACATGATCTATTCAGAAAACGCAGACAGTTCTGTGGTAGTAGTATTCATTGCAGTGACAGTGGCCACAAATGAGGCTGAAATGTACCATGAAGCCACACCATGGAGGCTTCATGGTACATTTCCTCTACCAAGCTAAAAAGATTTGTAAACTATCTGATGGAAGACAAGAGACAACCACAGGTACTTAAGTAGGATGACTAAATTTGGATTTTACAAGGAGAACTCTGAATGCAATATTATATTTGGATTGGAGAAGTGAGAGACTAAATATATTTTCCTAATTATCTAAAGTTGCTATTAATCAACAGGTCTTGATAACCAATTGGGTGTTTAAGGTAATAAAAAGGAAAAATCAAAGGGTGACCCTAAAGTTCAATCTCACAAGAAAGGGTACATTTATAATGGCACAAAGTAGGGATGACAGGAGAGCAAAATTTGGAAAAAAGAACAAGATTAGTGTTAATACCAGAAACTTCCAGGAGATGCCCAGATGACAGATGAATATACAAGTTTTAAGTTTGAGACAGAAGACTAAAAACAGATCTTGGGGTAAAAAACTTGCTGGTGACAAAAAACAAAAAAACAAACAAAAAAAAAAAACTGTTAAGAAAATCTATAAAGCCCTAACCGGTTTGGCTCAGTGGATAGAGTATGGGCCTACGGATTCAAGGGTCCCAGGTTCAGTTCTGCTCAAGGGCATGTACCTTGGTTGCAGGCACACCCCCAGTAGGGGGTGTGCAGGAGGCAGCTGATTGATGTTTCTTTCTCATCAATGTTTCTAGCTCTCTATTCCTCTCCCTTCCTCTCTGTAAAAATCAATAAGATACTTTTAAATAAAAGAAATAAAATCTATGGGAAATAAAAGTAAAGAGGTCCAACAACAGAATAGAACCTTGGATTACTGGTTTTTAAAGGACAAAGAGAAGGAGGGAATCTCGTGGGAGGTATGGGAGAACCTAAGTCATAGATATCAAGAAGGAGAGAAATTTTTGAAGTGCACATTATTGTCAAATACTTTAGTCATGAAAAAAATAAAAACTAACATGTTCCCATTGCAAACATTTGTAAGAAGAGTGAGTGATGGATGGGGGGGAAAATGGACTGCAGTTAGTTGAAAGTAAATGGAAGACAAGCAATGCAGATAGTGAATGTATACATTTTTCTATAAATTGCATGATAAGAATGCTTCTTCTCTATTTTAGGATTGAGTTTTTCTCAAGTATTATAACAAAATATTGTCAAATTGAAATATTCAACTGGTTTACTTTATGTAAATAGGTTTACAAGGTGGAAAAGGGTTATTATTAACCTCAATCAAGACATGAGAAAACTGAATCTTAGCAGGAACAAGTAATCCATTCGAGTCTGTATGAAGTGGGGAAAAGTGAGATTACAAACCAGCTCTGCCTGACTACTGAGCCTCGCATCCTCACCGCTAAGCCCTACCACCTCAGATGATGATGCCTATGAGAAATTGGTTTTGTTTAACTCCAGGCAAAAATCTCCACACACCAAAATATAATTGAGTATTTAATCTTTCATTACATATGTTGGTACTGTCGTTATTAGTTTAGCTTTTGCAAGTCCTGAGGTAATTTATTTTCATTTCAATTCCAACACATTTTGAGCCATTTTATCAGTCTATGGGGAAAACATATTGTTGCTTTAATTTTTATTTGGTTTGTTTTTCTAAAAAACTCAAAAAGTTGTTTACTACATAAAAATATCATAAATATTCACCTGGGGATAGTTCCCTGGGCAGATACCCTGTTTGTAGACTATCCTTCCATCAGCTCAGTAGTTGAGATTAGTGATATGGGAAGGGGTTGAACATTGCAGGTGGCAGAAAATGTGACTTAACAGAAGGGCTATGCAAATTAATCTACCGCATCTCACAGTCATCTTGCAAGTTTACAGAAAAAGAAAGAAAAAAAAAGAAAGGAAAAAGAAAAAAGAGAGAGGGGAAAATAACATTTTCTACTTTCAATATATTGATAGAAGGTTAGTTACGTATGATTTTTGTTTACTTTCTATATTTATCCTTGGCATTACTTTTGTTACAGTGTGCATGTATTACCAAAAACCTCTGCTACAATGTGCCTCCCATTGATGGGCATTTGTGCATAATGCAAATAATACTCTTCCTCCTTTGAGCCCCAGATCTCAAAGGAAGATGGGCTAGTTTTGCCTTTGGGCGAAGGGCATGTAGAAAGAGAATGATGTTGGACAGGGAATAGCAGGTAAAAAGAACAAGATTAGTGTTAATACCAGAAACTTCCAGGAGATGCCCAGATTACAGATGAATATACAAGTTTTAAGTTTGAGACAGAAGACTAAAAACAGATCTTGGGGTAAAAAGCTTGCTGGTAACAAAAAAACAAAAACAAAAAACAAACTGTTAAGAAAATATAAAGCTCTAACCGGTTTGGCTCTAACCGGTTTGGCTCTTGGCCATCCATAGAGTATGGGCCTATGGATTCAAGGATCCCAGGTTCAATTCTGCTCAAGGGCATGTACTACAGAACAGGACAATGGTGGATTCCTGTGTTTCCCAGAATTCTACCAGCCTGATCTCCCCTGATGGGGTCAACAAAAAGGGTACCATATGGCCTGACTATTCTTTAAATTGTCGCAGACATGCTGGCAAGTCCAAATAGGCACAGAATGCAAAACTATCCCCGGGGAGCACCAAGTTGTTCTGACCCTAGAACTCCATCAGGCTGACACCTTGTATTTTGATCAACTGCACAATAGCACAATTTTACATTTTATCAGATATAAGATCTTTTTTAAAATATGTATTTTGTTGATTTTTTTTTTTAGAGATAGGAGGGGTAGAGTGTTAGAAACATCGATAAGAGAGAGACATCCATCAGCTGCCTCCTGCACACCTCCTCCCGGGGATGTGCCCTCAACCAAGGTACATGCCCTTGACCAGAATTGAACCTGGGACCCTTCAGTCCACAAGCCCATGCTCTATTCACTGAGTTAAACTGGTTAGGGCACAGATAGAATATCTTTAGATGCTACTTCTCAAATTATAACTGAGATTTTCTTTGTCTACATAAAAGGTGAGTGAAAAAAATAACACATGCCAAATAATGTGTGTTTATAATAGCAACAAAAATTAGAACCTATTTACTGTGGTGGAATCTACTATTGTCCCCCAATGTCCATTTTCCCCTTCTTCCATACTTACATAATACTGAATCTTTTACTTACTCATAGTGTCCCAAAATAAGGAAAATATTTCTCAGACTCTCTTGCCACTAAGGGGTGGCCATGTGACATCTTATTCTGGCCAATGGCTTATAAGTGGGATATAATGGAATTATCCTGTATCAGTTTCCAGAAGCCTTCCTTGTAAGGCACCTGGCTGTTATCCCTGCCTTCTTATTGTGTACCTTTTCCTAAATCATTTTCCCTGGAATGCAGATATGTTGGCTACCATTCTTGCAGTTATCATGAATCATGAGGACCAGAATTGACACTTTTAGAGATGGCAGGGCGATGTGGAAGGATCCTGGGGCCCTGAAGACTGTGCAGCAAAACTACCATACTAGCCCTTAGTGAGATATTTTCATGTAGAAAAGAAATGAATTCCTTTCATATCTACTTTACTAGTACTTTGAGATTCTTTTACTTTCAGTCAAACCTAGTTCTGGATGATATACCTGGGAATAAAATTAATAAGAAATGTAAAAAAAAAAAACCTGTGTAGTGCACACTTTATTTAATGAGGGACATAAATGAATATGTAAATCAGTAAGAATCATGCTAATTTTCTGGTTGGCGAGATTCAATATTATACAGTTATAAATTCTCCCCGAATTGACCCATAAATTTAATGCAAACACAATCAAAATCTCAATTGGATTTTTATGTGGATCTTAAGGTGATTCTGAAGTTCATCTGGAAAATTAAATGTTCAAGAATACTCCAAAAAAAAATAAAAAATCTAAGAAAAGGATCATGAGTAGGAACTTGCCCTTTAATATATCAAAGTACACTATAGAATACATGAATTAATGTATTATAGGATTAGAAAGCATAATATACATCAACAAAATCCAAAATTTATTTATACCCTCCTAGAGGATATCATCTGAACAACACTAACACTCACAATCCTGGTAATGCTTTGAATCATTAAATAAATAGAAATGATAGCAAAATCACAGTTTTAATTGTAGCTATTGCCAGGGAACCTAGCAGTAAATTTAGATATCAGATATGTAAATTTTTGGATATGAGGCTTACTTCATTTATATGTAACAAAATAGCACTAATTTTATATACCAGGAAGTTATAGAATAGAAACGTCTAGAAACTCTTAGTTAAGGTTTCAAAATACTCAAAGAAAAAAGAGAAAACTTTTAATTTTTTTACTACTACCCTAAAATATTGTTATTTTATTTGGACTGCTTTATCAAAGTGGTCTATAATTATTGATCACTGAAATATTTGCCATCTGTTAAGAGTCTTAGAAACATTTTATCCTATTTAACCATTTAATTCCAATGACACAAAAAATATATTTACTTTTTCACTATATAAACTTAGAAATGGATGCTTAAAGGAGTATTTATGCAATTAGTTATTATCCCTCTATGAGTAAAAAAAAAATGCTTTAGAAAAGGGACATGACACAATGAGAGGGCCAGAATCCTAGCAGTGTGAACATATGCTATTTACATAACCTCTTTGACTACTAGTTATAGTGTGCGAAAACTCTTTTTGATCATTTATAGAAGCAACAACTTAGGAATTCTATTTTATTTAATAACACAAAACAGGCTAGATTGAGATTTCTAGGTTCTAACACAAAGTTATTGAATTAGCATGACAAGGTATGAGTTCTAAAATTCTATACAAAGATCTTTCTAAGTAATTCTAATGATCAGCATCAAGAAGCAAAACTATCATAGGCCATTTAGTAAATGCAAAAGAAAAAAAAGATTATTTAAAATAACTGCCAATAAAACTCAACAGAATTAAAATAGCATGAATAAACTATGAGAAAAGGTGCAAATTTATTTACATCTTTTAAATCTAACGTCTCTTCATTTTAGCCATATGTCTATATTCTAATTTTTTTTGCAGTGCGTACAGTAAAGAGTAAATAAAAACATCTCACTTATTCAAATAATAATCTTTGCAATCTAGTATCATTATTATAAACTCCCAAGGAGCTCTCATTGTTTCTATCTGGTCGAAAGTATTGCATGATGAATAAATCTGCATTTCACATGACAGATTGTTTTGCGTTTGCTTCATCTTGCTTATAACTCCCGGTATCATTTATGACATATGACATTGTGATGGAAAGACACATGCGCACAGCCAAACACTATGCTCCATTAATTTTATTTGTTTACTTAGTGAAAGCTCCAGCCACTGCATCCAACCAGCTTCTTTTTCTGGGTCAAGAACATGAAATAACAAATGGAGTGTGACCTATTCCAAGAGTTACCTCTCCTCCCCATCTCAGGTTGCTATATAACCTAAGAATCAGAGCTCTGGAAAAAGTCCTCCTGAGGTACCTTAGTTCTTATTTCTGTCTCCAGACCAGGTCTAGTATCCAACCAGCCAGTAAAATGCACAACCCTAAGCCACTTTTGAGACTGTCTATATGTGGAGAAGTGGGTGTGTGCATGTGTGAGTGTGTTGCATACTGGTTTGAGATGATTTCAGGTCCACTTATGACAAAAACGAAGTCAAGTGTTTTCTATGTGAGCGAAGTTGCTGTGATAGCGTGTCATCATCATTGACATCTGTGGTTGTTAGTAAGCACTCAGCAGCCCACAGGGTATGTGTGTGGTGGTGGTGGGGGGTCCCCATGGGGAGTGGAGAAAGGGGAGAGGGCTAATCATAAAGAACATGTGGAGAAGCAATGATGACCAGGGGCGTTTACTCTATAAATACCAGAGTGTAAGTCTGGGCAAGTGACTCTTTACTGACCTAAATAGCTCTCTGAGACCCTGGGGTATTAGCTTCTGCCTGGGTAACTGATGCTTCACCTGCTGACAATGGTGAAAACCATGCAGTGACCCCATGAAGGAGATGATCTTGCTTGCCAACACCTGCACCTTCCTTCCCTAGCAACCTGCCCTAGCAACAAGGAGCTTTCACTCTTGTGCTGCCCGCAGGGTATCCACTGCAATGGGTAAGCCCACTCTCCTGAGAACCAACTCATAAAAAGGTACACCTCAGATTAAATGTGTACTTTATTTCTCTTAAACTCCGCTTGCTGAAACAATTGCAAATTCATTCAAAGTGTGTTCTTTCTTGGCTTACTAAGAGACACTGACTTGTGAAATTATTATAATTCCCGCAGTGATCCTGTGCTAAATAAATTACTGGCAAAGGCAATTTTAGTCTCTGAGCATAATTCGCCACCCAAAACAAAACAGAATGTGAGTATGTAAAATGAGATATGACCAGAAAAACACTAATATTTTTAAACCAACTGTTACATATTAGAAATGCTTTTGATAGAACTGAGAAATTACTCCTGTACTTATTAATTTGGTAGCTATATACATTTGGTGCAATGGTTTGGAATCATGAGATTGGTTAGTCTATTCTGTTCCCCAGCTTTCAACACCAGCACATTGAATACCCAGGGACAGAGGAGAAAGTAGCCTACATGATATGGTTTTAAGGATACCGAAACCTGGGTGCCTCACAACATCTCCCCAGTCTACACCCTGGAAAGTCTATCTCCTCCCCTTATTAAAAGGTTAAATTCATTAAAGGTTCTGGAGCTCAACTTCTTCCTTCAAGTTCTTTCTCCACCATTTCCTAACAGTCACCATAGGCAAGGTCCCCCAACTGCCCTGTGCCTACCAATAAATTGTTAAAAAAAATAAATAAAACACTTCTTAAAACTCTTGAGAAAAATTGAGATCATAAACATAGGTAAAGCATATAGAACAACACCTGGCCCATTGCAAATGCTTTATGTTGATTATTACCTTTACTATTATTATATTTAGAAATCACTGTGAAAATACTTAGCTGCAATGAGTCTCTCTTTCCCACCGTTAGAAATTGACAGTAGGTGCTCATAGCTTTTACCTAGAGGCCTAATTTGGTATGACAGAAGAGACAAAATTCATTGCAGCATAACAATAACAAAATTATGTGTTTGTTTGTTTGTTTTACACAGTGTTCTAGTCCCTTGATGTAAGTCCCTTCCATTCAAATCCTAACCTTTTGTGAAAACCCAGTTCCAGTGATTCCCTTCTTCATAGCAGCTCCCCTGAGCACTTCAAAGTGCAGTTGTCCCTCCTCCTGGAAGTAATAACAGTGGTTAACACATGGTTGCAAGTTGTCAGTTCTATACACTTTAGGTGTACTTACTGACATACTTACTCCTCACAAAATCCTGTGATATGAGTACTGTTCTTCCCTCATTTCACAAATAGGAAAACCGAAGCCTGGTTACAGAGACAGCAAACGGTGGAACCAGGACTGAAATCCAGGTCTTGAACTCCAGAGGCTGGTTCTTGACCCGAGCCCTTCCTGTCAATGCTTCTGGACTCACATTCACTTGTGCCACTTGATGTTGTGACACTACTTGCATTTTCCCACCAGGGTTCCCCCTGGGAAAGGGACGGAGCCCCACACCATCCTGTCATCCATCCAGTGTGGAAGAGAGCCCATTTTCTCCTTGGACTCAGAGCCTCCCATGGTGACTTTGGCTTCTGCATCTTCTTTCCAGAAAATTCCCTGTGTCACTGGCTGCCCATCCTCATCTTCCCTGGACCTGTGGAGTTGGGCCAGGAGCTGGTGTTAGCAACAGGTGCTGCTGCCCTGGTAGGGAAGGAAAAATAAGTTTCCCTCTACTCTTCAAGGTTCTTGACTGAGAACCTCGTCATAAAATGCAAATTGACAAGAAAAAAACAAAAATTTAATAACATGTATATCTCTTGTATACATGGGAAAGAGCCAGAAAAATGAACTCCCCAAAATGGCCCAAGTTGTCACCTTAAAAAAAAAATTTCCAGCTAATAGAAAAGTGAAAAGTTGGGGAGGGTGATTGGTGATGGGAGATTATCAGGGAACACACAGTAAAAAAAGGGTAAGGTTATTACGCAGATCTAATTAGGTGCCTTCTAGAGTTTTAGTCATCCTTCCCTTCCTAGTATAGACAGGGAGACACTCCTACAGTAGAATGTTTCCTTTATAAACGTTAAGTGTCTCAGCTGTCAGAGTTTTTCCCATGACTGCTGTTTCTTAAAAATAACCAGCCTAAAATAATCAATATGCCAAAAAGACATATTTGGGATCACAAATTCTACTCCCTTTCACCCTCACTGAAGCCCCACTGCCTCCCCGCCTGAAGCACTGGGCTCAGGGGCCACAGAAAGGCAACTGCAGGTTGTAACACTGGTCTAGCACGGTGGTCGGCAAACTCATTAGTCAACAGAGCCAAAGATCAACAGTACAACGATTGAAATTTATCTTGAGAGCCAAATTTTTTAAACTTAAACTATATAGGTAGGTACATTTTTATTAACTTAATTAAGGTACTCCTAAGCTGGCCTTTGCTAAAAATTCAAGGGGCCAAAGAGCCACATATGGCTTGAGAGCTGCAGTTCGCCGACCACTGGCATGACTCTCTTAAGTTCCCCTGCCCCCAGACTGGGGGGAAACTCTCTGCCCAGGACCCAGGGGCCCAGTGTGGGCAGGCCGGGGCAGCACAGAAGAGGGTCCGGTTGGGCCAGCTCTCCTGGCTCCAAGGCGATCAGTGTGTCCCAGAGCCAAAGTCCAGTTCGTGCCACTGCCCATGGGGTGCCACCTTGCTTACTTTCCGCTTAGATTATAGGTTGATTGAAGGAACTGACCATACTTTATAAGGTTTGTGTTCTCCCCAAATACTCACCACAGCAGTGGCAGCTCCAAAAGTTGCCTGAAGGAAAAATGAGCATTGCCTTCTGCAGAGGGCAAGGCAGGGATGAACTAAGATTTGTCTTGCAGCTTCATTTTCAAAGCAAACATTTGTTCTTAGATTACATACTTATTTGGGTGGTGGACGAGAGGCTGATAAAATTTGGGATTTGGGCCCCAATAGTGGACAACAGTACTCTGTACATAGGAGGCAGTGCTTTTAAAAAATATATTTTTTATTGATTTTTAAGATATATATACATATATATATCTTATTGAATTTTTTACAGAGAGGAAGGGAGAGGGACAAAGAGTTAGAAACATAGATGAGAAAAAAACATCGATCAGCTGCCTCTTGCACACCCCACACTGGGAATATGTTCGCAACCAATGTACATGCCCTTGACCAGAATCGAACATGGGACCCTTCAGTCTCCAGGCTGACGCTCTATCCACTGAGCCAAACTGGTTAGGGCCTAGGAGGCACTTTAATGACTATTTAATGTATTATTTGATTATTATAATAAGATTCAAGTGACAGAAATGCCATGGTGTCTTCATGGAGATTAAGGAGGACACTATTCCTAGAAGAAAAAAGGACAGTCTGCCCATCCACAAACCGAGCGACAATTACCTCCCTGCCCCAGTGTCTGTTACAGAACGCCCCACCATGACTCCAGTGATGGAGGGCCGCTCTGAACCAGTCCCAGATGGATGGCAACCTTCGAAAGGAAGCCTGTCCTTACGAATTAGAAGCAAGATTTTATAGCACACTAACGTCCAAGACCATCTTTTTCCTCTGTAAAACTTCCAGAAAGGAGACAGAATTTAATTAAGCTGCCATTACTCCTGAATGATGCATTCTGTTTTCTACTTTTTTCCAATGGTTCTTCATTCTATTTCTGTTTTCAGCTTGAAACAAAAGAGGAGGAAGAGGAAGAAGAGGAGGTGGAGAAGGAAGAAAAGAGTACATTTAACAGAGGAAAGGGGCCCTGCTTGAGGGAACCTTGTGGATGATTTACTTAAATCTGTGTCCCAACTCAATGCAGGGGAACAGCACAACAAAAGAAAGAATAGGAATCTAAAGTTACAACAGTATTTGAAATCAGGCAGGCCTGGTTCACTTCCTGGCTGTACTACCAGTTGTGTGAATGGAGTTAAGTTACATACCATTTCTAGCTTCAGTTTTCTCATCTGTTAACAGAGACACTAACATCTATGTCTCTTGGTGAATTAAATGAAGGAATGTATCTAAAATGCTCCGCACTGGGCCTGGCAGTGTAAAGCCCATTCACTAGTAGCCACTACCACACAGGTTCTCTGGGCTGATGCTGCCTACTGATGGCAAAGGAGGAGGTACAATCTTGAATGCTGAAATAAATATGCTTCCTCCCAGTGTGCTGCTCTAAGGCAAAAATATCTTATACACTGTCATTACTGTGATAGGACTAAATAATATTCTTTTTTAAATAAATACATTTCTTTATTGAATTCAGAAAAGAAGAGATAGAAACATCAATGATGAGAGAGAATGATTGATCAGCTGCCTCCTACACGCTCCCCACTGGGGATTGAGCCCACAACCCAGGCACGTGCCCTTGGTTGAAATCAAACCTGGGACCCTTCAGTCTGCAAGCCAACACTCTATCCACTGAGCCAAGCCAACCAGGGCAACAATATTCTTTTTTAACAGCTTTATGAGATATAATTCACACATCAGTTATTTCACCCATTTAAAACATACAGTTCAATGGTTTTTAAGTATATTCAGAGCTGCACAGCAATCACTCTGTCAATTTTTAAAACATTTTCATCACCTTAAAAAGAAACCCAAACAATATATTGTCGTTTTCTAAGACTGCCATTTTATTTTTTTTATTGAATGTATTGGGTGACATTGGTTAATAAAATTATATATGTTTCAGGAGTATGATTCTGTAATATACCAACTATATATTGTATTGTGTGTTCACCATCTCAAATCAAATATCCTTCCATCACCATTTATTACTCCTATACTCTCTCCTACCTCCCCCTACCCTTTCCCTCTGGTAATCACCATATTGTGTATGAGTTGTTGTTGGGGTTTTTTTTTGCTTAATCCCTTCACCTTTTTCACTCATTCCCCCCAGCCCCCACCAGTGAATCTGTTCTCTGCATCGACGAGTCTCTTTCTAGTTTTTTGTTAGTTAATTTTGATGATTAGATTCTACATATAAGTTAAATCATATGGTATTTGTCTTTCTCTGACTGGCTTATTTCAGTTTGCATAGTAATAATATATTTTTATTAATAACTAGAGGCCCAATGCATGAAATTCATGCGAGAGTAGCCTTCGCAGCTACAGCGGCTGCCTGGATCCCACGGCTGTGGCCCTGGCTTCATCTGGAAGGTCATCTGGAAAGACGTCCAGTCGATTTGCACATTATGCTTTTATTATTACAGAAAACTGTTATGCTTTTAGAATGTCATAAACACATTCTCCTCATTACAGGTAATTTCCAGATAAATAATGTAAAAATAGTAAGCAAAGTAGAATAAGTCATATCTGTGGATGATCAGCTTACTCAAACATATAATATACAATACCAAACTAACTTTATAATTTCAATTAAACACGAGTCGCATTAAAACAGAGAATAATGCTAATAGAATTGATACAATAACAGCTATAATGCACACCCTTTGTATTTTCTTCTAATTCTTTAAGTTAGTAAGTAATCAAATGTACTTTAAAAATCTTTTTTAACCTTAGGAAACATATAATTATCATATTCAAATATTTCAAGAAATTTAATAATTTCTCTATTCTTATTTCTAATGGTATAGAATAGGGAACCATAAGGTTTACATTCTTTTTATAACTGATTTCCTTTCCTTATACTAATCAGACTGGAGGAAACAATAGCAATAGTAGGGGTTAACGAATGCCATATGGTACCAGATGCTCCTTATTAAATCCAGTGGGTAACCTTAAGAAAATCACATGATCTCCTGTGCCTTAGTTTTCTCATCTGTAAATTTTGGGTAATGATAACAGCTCATATAGCCCATAGGGTTGGAATGAGGATTAAATATATGGCATGCATAAAGCGATGCCCAAATGTATGTAAATAACCCCTTCCAGGAAATGAAGCTTAATTCTCCTCCATATGAATGTGGATTGGACTTGGTGAGCTATTTACAAAAACTAGTGCAGGTGTCTCCCATTTCTCCCCTTTGCCTCCTTCCACCCAGCTCCTGCCCCACTCCAGGCCCTCACCACACTATTGTCTGTGTCCTTAGGCTGTTCATATATGCATATAAATTATTTGGTTAATCTCTTCCTGCTCTCCTCTCAGAGCTGTCAGTCTGTTCCATTCCCCCATTGATGTTTCCACTCTGGATCTACTTTATTCATCAGTCTAGGCTGTTGCAAATTACAAGAGCTTCTTCTTTATTACAGCCACATAGTATTCCATTGTGTAAATGTACCATAGTTTTTTTATTCACTCATGTACTGAAGGGCACTTGAGCTCTTTCCAACTGTAGCTATTGTAAGAAATGCTATTATGAACATAGGGATACAAATATTCTTTGTGATTGGTGGTTTGGGATAAACTCCTGTTCTCGGTCTCTGATAATCACCAGTCTTTCTCAGGTATATATCTATAACTTTCATGCTTAACAACATCTGATCCAGACCCAGTGGACCATAGACATCATGCTAGCAGATGGACTGTAGAATGAATCATTCTGCCAAGGCGAGGTCCACACTATGGGAACATGTCCTAATCACTCCCTTCCCTTAAACCACAGCTTTCCTTTAACTCTTGCCATATTTCACCTCCCTCTAGTAAAAACTATCTGTAGATTTTCTTGTCCCTCACTAGAATAGTAGCCATCTCTGACCTCAATGTAATTAATCAGAACATTACATCTTGTCTAGCACTCAATAATCCTGACCTAAGACACAGATTCACATATGTGTGGTTCTTCTACTCTTATTGCCCACACATGGATTGTCACCCACCTCACTTCAGGAGTGGCTCACATTATACTCTGGTAGCACCAAAGGCTCCAGGTTAGAACCCCTTGGTTCAAGCAGAACTTCCTTCCTATGCTTCTTTGGATACAGAACATTAAATGCTAGCTATAAAACCTAGATTTTCTTTCTTCTTTTCAACCAGCAACTGCAGCTGAGGTCAGAGTATTCCTGAAGAAAAAGTTCACTTGCATCAAAAACCTTATTTAATACAACTTGCAAAAAAAAAATCATAACAGAACCTACTTAAATTACTGAAATATTTAAAAATAATAAATATATCCTCATTATATGACAAGCATAGAATATAGCAATAGAAATTAATAGACTTTACAATATTTAGCTCAAAGTTAAGAGCCACTGGCATAGTTTGATGATTCCAGTTAATCATGATACTGCCCTTCAACAACATGGACCATTTAATCATTTTTGAAGGTAACATTTTGTTAAAGAACCACATACCTAAGGAAAAGTTTACCAAGTTTTGTAATTTTAAGAAAGATTTACTGTCACCTTTCATAGAATCCCAAATCTTTATATTTCAAGTTGTAGAATCTATAGAATATTGATTTGTTTTTATTTATTCAGATTCAACTCCCAGTAAAAACAAAGAAGAAAGAATTCAATTCCTTTTAGTAGACTCATGAGAAATAAATGTAGCAATTTAATATAATGGCCAAGTGACCAAAGGAAATATTGTGACTATCAGAATGCAACAAAAATAATGTTTTAAAACACTAAGCCAATGTGTTTTCTCTTCTTATTAATCCAATTTTCCTCCCATAACTCTTTCTGCCACTAAGGCTGCACTATGAAGTTTATTATCTGAAAAAAAGTATGAATAGACTTTACCTAGACTTCAGCATATAACCAAACAAAGTAAAATAGCATAGAAGTTCTCAACAGAGTAAGGGGGAAATCTAAAAGACAGAGGAATTTGGAGAAGATGAGAAGATGTTACTAAAAGGAATATGTTCAGAATTCCCTCATCCCTGGCTTGTGTTGAGAAGATAGAGACCTCTCAACACAAGCTCTTGCACCCTATTCCCATCTCATAGAGAACACCTCTTTGAAATGTGCTCCACACCAATGATAACAGGAACAGTGAGCTGAGGGTTTTTTCCTGGGGTTGTGTGCCGCAACACTGAAGAATGAGAACTGCAGACCAAAATATTTAAGCAAAAGCATGGAAAATTTATTACAAGCAGATTCAGACTCCCCGAACAGGGAGGGAGCCCAAATAATGGGTTGCCTATGAAGCTAGTTGGTCTGCAGTGTTTCCCAAAGTATGGTACTCATACCCCTAGGGGTACTGGAAGAGTTTGGTGGGGATATGCACTGCAAAGTGCTTAGCTGCACCTAATTCTATGTTCTCATGAGTATGAGGGGTACTCAGTGTTACGAAAATTATAGAAGAGGTACACATATGTCAAAAGTTTGGGAAACACTGGTCTAGGGGTATATATGTGCTACAAGCCTGCTCTATATGTCCCCGTGTTGCCAACTGATTGAATCCCTCACCGTTCTTGTCCAGCACATGAACTTTTCCTGTTCCTATGTATCACTAGACCTTGTTGTTGCAAGGCCTTCCCTGGATGTCACATGCTTCCCTGTCTGCATCCAAAAACATTCTATTATTTCTGCATGGTTGGTTCCTGTAGTTAGGCTGGCTCAAACTGCTCATATAGCCCATAGGGTTGGAATGAGGATTAAATATATGGCATGCATGTGTCTGTCCCTGCCTATGTTCTACCTGTCTTTGTGTTCCACTGGACCCCTGCCCTGTCTACTGCATGTCAAGCTAACGAAGTGGTAATATAAAGGTAGAAGTATGTCACTTTTAGGCAGAGGGTGGTTTAGAGGTAGCATTCCAAAATCTCCCTAAGTCTAAGCATGGTACAAAATGTATCCAAATTCCCAAGTACTCAAGTTGGAACTCTAGATGAAAGCAGATGTTACTTGGTTAGCAAGCTTGCTAGTGGGTTGGGCTACTGGTCACTGTGGCAGAGGTAAAATCTTCTTGCATGAAAAATTACTGGGTGGCCCTAGCCAGTCTGGATAAGTGGATAGAGTGTCAGCCTGAAAACTGAAAGGTCCTGAGTTCGAGTCTAGTCAAGGGCACATGCCCAGGTTGTGGGCTCAATCCTTAGTAGGGAGCATGAAGGAAGTAGCCAATCAATGATTCACTTTCATCATTGATATTTCTCTCTCTCTTTCCCTTTTCCTTCCTCTCTGAAATCAATAAATATATAAAAAATAAAATAAAATAGCTGAAACCAGTTTGGTTCAGTGTATAGAGTGTTGGCCTGCGGACCGAAGGGTCCCGGGTTCGATTCTGGACAAGGGCATATATCATGGTTGCAGGCACATCCCCAGTGGAGGGCATGCAGCAGACAGCTGATCAATGTTTCTCTCTCATGGTTTCTGGCTCTCTGTCCCTCCCCCTTCCTCTCTGTAAAAAATCAATAAAATATATATTTAAAATAAAATAAAATAAAATAATAAAATAAAATAAAAACTACTGGGTAGACTACCCCAGGACTAGATGGAATTGACAGCCAGAAGTAGAGGGAACTTTAGTACCTGCCAGAACCAAAATGAGATCCTACTCTCTAGAGGGCAGGGTCCAAACTCTCTAGGATTTTTGCCAACTCATAGTTTTCATAAGTGATAAACATATATAGCAGATTCTAACAGCATGTCCAGTGGTGAAGATGCACTGTGGACATGACCACAGAGGTCGTGAAAATTACACAAAGACCAGCATGCAGCCCACTGTGAAAGAAAAGAGCCACATGCTAACCTGACAAGATCAGGGAAGGCCGGTGTGGCAGTCTTGCAAACCCAGAGACCTAAGATAACCACAAAAGATGGTTTGAAAATTAAATATCTTACAGATTATAGTAGGTAGTCATGTCCCAGATATTTTCACAGACAAAGATCAACTTTGATCTTTTTACTGAGCCCATTTGCCTTTTTGCCTCAAAGATAACTTATCTATGAGATGTCTGGGTAACTTGTGGCTTCCCTTTTTCCAGAGCCCCTGGGGCACAACCAAAAGTGGTGAGGCCAGAACAGATGCCTCAAATTCCTTCGTTATCATGTTAATTGTTCCTGCACTCACCTGAGTACACATCCATTATTTTACTTTTTATCCAATCCCAGGAGTTTCCCACCACTTTGCTTTCTCCCACCTCCTTATTCCATCACCAATGAATTTCATGTAACCCACCTATGTCCCTCCTTTGATTTCAGTGTATAAATAGAGAAATGTAACCCGCCATTCTTCGGAGCATTATCTCAATCCCTTGAGGTTCTGCTTCCCGGCATATGTCGACAGTAAGGCTCAAATAAACTCACAAAAAAATTCTTTACAGGTTTCAATGTTTTTTTTTTTTCGTTAACACCACCTTTCTAGTGTCCCTAATGCATAATCTTTCTCTACATCTAAATACCTCTTGAGAAAAAAGTAGGAATGTGATAAAATTTTTAGTGAGAAGCAAAACTGGTTGGTGAAACTTGAATTTTATTATATAATTACCCAAAACAAACAGAGACAACATTAAAGAAACTATTTTAATTTGAAGAGTTCAACTTAATTATAATTATCAAGTTTTACCTCTGATTCCCATTAGTGAGCTGTTGATTCATTAATAAGAAGTCCTTTATAAACAAAAAAGAAAGCTAACTTTTTGCACACCTGAGTATAGTGTGTAAATATTTTACTTTGTGCCAATATTTTTAAGAAGATTTAATGAAAGATATTCAGTAGAGATTAGGAGAAATTAAAATATGAATGATTGCTAAATGGAAATATAATAATCAAATAGGTGAAGTTTCAATGAAACCCACTTGTATTATATTAGGGTTCTCTAGAACAGCATAACCAAGAACATATATACAGAGTAGCCAGATTATTATGACCACCTGATGTTTGTTGGCAAATTAGCCATACACTGCATTGTATGGGATATAAAGCCAAGGGCCTGTTTGAACACCTTTGTTGTCTGCAGTTACCAAAATAAAATGACTCCAATTCGCACAGGAACACAAGGATTGGACAGCTGAGCATTGAAAAAGAGTCATGTGGTCCAATTCATCCCACTTCCAGATGCATCATGCAGATGGCAGAGTGAGAATTTACAGAAACATCATGAAAGCATGCACCCCACATGCATGAGTACAACCTTTCAAGCTGATGGGGACAGTGTTATGGTTTGGGGAATGTTTTCCTGGCATGATTGGGCCCTTTAATTCGTGTGGAACATCTGAATAGCACAACATACCTAAGTATCATTGCTGATCAAGCTCATCCTATCATGTTGATGGCGTATCCCAATGGAGATGGCTTCCTCCAACGAAACAATGTGCCATGCCACAGTGCTTTAAATTAGGGAAAGATAGTGTTAATAAAATAATAAATGCTTAGAAGACATTTTTTTAAATGTCATTTTTGTCATTGGCACAAGCAGTCTTTTCTTTCTTCACCTTTCATTAGTACTGTTCTTAAATTGACTGTCTCACACCATAGGACTTTGTTAATATCCTATGGTCAATCAGAGAGCTCATTTGATAAAGGTTTTTCAAAAAAGGAACTGGCTATAGCCAAGTCTATGGCACCAAGAGGCACACTAATTAAAATTCGCTTTTTTTAAGAGTCAGATCACAAAAGGTATTAGGCTAGTAAAGTTCTGATTATTACCTAAAGTTGTACCATTAATAAAAAAGTTTAGGCAAAAGTAGTTTGCCCTAAATCTGAAGGGACTAGAAGAGTTTGAGAAGAAAGGAAAAGTGGTATAACTGTGTAGAAACTCTGTTTCTTTAATATGACCTTTTCCCCTTTCTTTCCTTTGTATTCAAACTGGCCTCATCCAGCATCCTGACTCACCTGCCTCCTTCCCCCTTATAAGACCAGTCCCATCATCATTAAGCCTCAGGACAAAGAGGTTTTGGTTGGCATCAAATCATTTTAGGAACAAAGCCCCTGGTCTGTTGACCCCACAGACAGAGTGTTGGTCACACCAGAGATAACATCTAGTGTTGCAGGTTTTTTTATTTGTTGATTTTAGAAAGAGGGAAGGGAGGGAAGGAGAGAGAAAGAAGAAAGGGAGAGAGAGAGGGAGAAAGGAGAGAAACATCAATCTGTTGTTCTACTTATTTATTCACTGGTTGCTTTTTCCTTGTGCCCTGCACAGAGATTGAACCCACAACCTTGGCATATCAGAATGACATTCTAACCAACTGAGCAGCTACTTGGCCCGGGCTAGTAGAGAGAACTTCTAGGCCTCCGTTGTGTTTCGGCTCCAGACCCAGAAAAGCAGCGAAACTAGATGAAGCAACACCACGGCTGACCTCAGTCAGGACCAGATACCCTGACCAATTAGTAACTCCCTTAGTAATCATGGCTAATGATTTTCCCCCTCTACAACCCATCCCCTGGAAGTCATCAGGGGACCATGTCTTTAAGCATCAGCTAACTTGTCTCTAGGCGGAGCCACTTCCTCAGCTAAAAAACTCTTACTTTCTTTGCTGCAAACTCCTGTCTGTGTCGTACTCAGCTTTGATGCACCCAGGCAAATGGGCCCCTTTAGTTTGGTAAAAGTAGCATGTCCAAGGTGAACAAAGGAGGAAATGAGAGGAAGGCCAGAGCAGAAGGAAGTCATTCCTCTAAGTGTCAGCAATTTTAGCCCCCTCGTTAATGTGCTTTTTTCTTCTTAACATTCTATTTGAGTAATTCACAGTTAAAACTGGTTGAATCTAAAAATGGTGCTTTTCTTACACTAATGTACTGATAATAACATTAAGATAATGCCGCAGAAGAAAAGATCAAATCTTCCCAGGGTCAGATTGACACAGCCAGTCTGAAAAGTGTACCACACACATTATTATTGGCATCGTTAAATATAACAAGTGTTTGCAAACAAAAACTATGAGAAACAACAATGATGCTTAGTTTCCCCTTAACCTTTCAGAGAAAGAGGACTGCAGGAAACCTACCAAGAGGCCTCACTGAAAGTCACTAGCACCAAGACCACAAAGGGTTTTAAAGATCAAAGTAACATATGCAAACTCCACTGGCTTCAGATGTTAATCAAAACATGAAAGCCTTCTTATTCTTCAAAACCTCTAATGGATTTTGTCAGGGAATTTGTGTATGATTTCCCCATTTCTCTGTTTTAATTATTAGAGAGATTTGCATAAAAACGGGATTTTCATTTTTAAGAGTTCATCTGTTCCTCCTGTTCTTCCCTCCCTTGAAGTTATAATCCAGTATAAGATAAATAGCAGCAGGAGGAGATAAACTCTTTAAAGACAAAGATCTTGTTTTCATGCAAATTATTCAAATAATGTTTTTGAAGTCAAACAGAAGATTGATGGTACGCAAATAACATTGTAATATATTTTTCTGTATAGTCTAGGACATTTTTTTTTCAAAGTGCTTGCTCTATTAAAAGAAATTAGCATCCTGACTGCAGGGGAGCAAAACATTCCACCCCAAAATATGCCTCTTTGGTATACTGATTATTTTAAGCTGGTTGTTGTTAGGTCACCGATGGAAGAATGCACGAGGAGGCCAGAGGGGTGAGGGATTACAAATGTATCCGATCATACACACACCAGGTGGCTGAGCCTGGATGGGAGTCAGCAGCTTTTAAAGGATGTTTGGCAGGCTTCTTTCCTGGTGGAGACTTCTTTATGCATACCCGGATAGGAGATAATGAAATGTGGTCACCGCAAGTGGTCTTCAGCAAAGGGAATGTCCATAGTGAAATGACCTGAAAAGCCAGTTCCCAAGAAAAGGTATCAATTCAATTGCTCAATCAAACCTAACAGTTATTTTTAAGAAATAGCAGACACAGACAAAGCTCTGAAAACTGAGTAGAAATAAACATTTACATTTGTAAGGGAATTCTCCATTTGTAAGTGTGTCTCCCTTTCTCTACCAGGAAGAGAAGGATAGCTCTAAATCTCTGTAAACTCTTACTGTTACCATGGTAACCAGCTAGTTAATATTAATAATAGAAAGGAGCAAAGGAGGGGCTTGACATTGTAATCATGTTCATCTGGGCAGCTTTACCAGAAAGCTGCAGTTTCACTCCTCGGGGAACCACTGGTCTATTCCTTGCAAATCGCTGGGAGAGGGACCAAACCAAGGGGAGATGGGCACAAGCGCTGTGAAGTCAGGGCGACAGGCCATGTAGGGAAGGTGCTTGCCTATCAGTCTAACCTGGGAACAAAGATAACTGACTAGTGGGTGGAGCCATGACAAACACAGGGGACTTTGAAGGGTAAAATCCCTGAGATAAAGTTCTCTTTCTCTTGCTCCTCATGCTTCCTTCCTGCTACCTTACACTCTCCGGTGCTCCCTCCGTAGCCAGGTGGCCCTAGAAGTCCCATGGCCCATGGCCATGGAAACCCCACACACAATGGACTGCAGCTGGAAATGAAAACGCCATTGTTGGTGAGTGGGCTTGTTATAGAAGATCGGAGAAAAACCAAGCAACGCTTTAAGGAAATGGAGTTACACAGTTTATTAAGCCGGCGGACTCAGCAAAATAATTTCCCAAGTCTGAGCAAAGTGACATGCGGGGAGCTTCTCCTTTATATCTTTCTGGTGTCTTTGTCCCTCAAATATGAATTTTGCTTCCAGTCTTTTCACAGGCTTTGCAAAAAAGGCCCCAGGTGTTGGGGGTCTTGAAACAATATCTAATGGTCTGGCCTAGCGCTAACACTAATAACCCCTTTCCCCCTCCAAGGCTGTGCACTGTTCAGAGTTTATGGCCTCTGTATTTAGGTAACAGGTCTTGCAAGACCAGTTTCTGGGAAGGAGGCGGTGACTTAATAATAGGTTATCAAGAATGTACACTGGGCTTGCTGGCACAGGTACAGATCACTAGCCCCCCAAATATCAGGATTACATTGGAATTAGCCTTCTCAGGCTGATCTCTTTCTTGGGGCCAGATGCTGAATTGGACTGTGCAAATCTGGAGCAGAAACTCTGGACACTGGCTTTGATCTTAACTCTTCTGAAGACGAAATGGGACTTTTTCCATGGCAGGATGGAGGGAGATGGGACCTGGGAAACTCAGGGGTTTAATTCCACAGAGATAAAGTTTTCTGTGATACCTCATCATCCCACAGTCCCTCAGGAAATTCTCCTTCCTGCAGCACTGCAAGAAGCCTACTTCTGCCAGCAACAGGTGGGGACACTGATAATATTGTTAATGGAGAAGGCAAGGATTTAGATGTTAACAACCTTACTCTTGTTTACTATGCTTCTCCTGATAACCTTACATAACTGACTCCCCACCCTTAAGATTTTCCAGTCTTTAGCTGAAGATGGCATTTAAGGTGATGACTTAGGCCACTTTGGGGAGTTACTACTCAGTTTTCCTGGGTCTCTCGCACATATACAGGAAATATATAAGCTATTAAACTTCTGTTTGTTTTTCTCCTAATCTGTCTTATATCTGTGTGGTTATTAAGCCAGCCAAAGAACCTAGCAGGGTAGGATGAAATATTTTCCTCCCCTGCAAGAGGCCATAATAAACATTTTACTTATTAAATGCCAACGTACATATATTAGCAAGAAATTCAGATATAATTAAAATGTGGGAAGGTATATCAAAGATCACTTTAAATAAGGCTCACATCATATTTAACCAACACTTCTGAAAGCCACACAATTCTACTGTGACTTTGGAACGTTTCCAAACCGAGCCCCAGGGTCCCTTATAATAATGCATTATTTCCTCATGTGTCTATTTTTCCAGATTTAAAGTTTTTGTTTGCTCCTAAATAATATTCTCTCAAATGCACTGAGAGAAGAGTTATTTCTTAATCCACTATCCATAGAACTACTTCAATGTACAGTATCACTGTGTATAGGTTTAATATGAATTCAAATCCACTGACACTGTATTTTAGATCAGAATATACACTGAGTGGCCAGATTATTATGATCTCTGAACACATAATAATCTGGCCACTCAGAGTATATCCTATATAATAAAAAGCTAATATGCAAATTTTCCCCTTGACCAGGAGTTCAACCAGCAGGTAGGCCAGCCAACCGCCCATGTTCCCTCCCCCTGTCCGGGCTGACCGGACCTCATCCATGCACAAATTCATGCACCGGGCCTCTAACATGTGTGTGTGTGTGTGTGTGTGTGTGTGTGTGTGTATATATATATATATATATATATATATATATATAGAGAGAGAGAGAGAGAGAGAGAGAGAGAGAGAGAGAGAGAAAGAGAGGGGGGAGGGGGAGAGAGAGAGAGAGGGACAGAGAGAGAGAGAGAGGCCAGATTATCATGCTCATGAGCATGATAATCTGGCCACTCAGTGTATTTTCTAATGTTTACCTCAAGGGCTGAGAGGCTGGAAGGCGAGGTTGCAGGATGTGGGGGCTGCACATGCAGATTAAGGTACTGTTGGGTAGGGGGAGAAAGGCAGGGCAAGCAGAGGCAAGTCTGACATCAATGAACTTGGGTGAAAGTTGGATCTGAGAATGTGCTTCCAGTGAATTTTGGCGTCAGGGTCCTGGGCCTGCAGTCTGGGGAAAGAGCAGGCTTTTGGCTGTAGGGCTCACCTGTCCCTGACCTGGCCAGATGTAAAGTTGTTTTAATCCACTCATTTATGAGGGAAAAAATGTTGCTTTGATGTAAGAATAAAGTAAGTCATGCAGGGATATCATCCTTTACTTCAAGATAGAACATTTATAATAGAAAGCAGACTTGAAAGCAGATTATCATGATAGCAAAGCAAGTGAGAACTTGCTTCTGCTGGCTTGTAAATTAATTCCTCTACTGGAAATATCTGGTAGCCCCCAACTACTATCTTTCACTAAAGGAATAAACACACAAAGGGGATTCTTAGAAAACAGGCAAGTAGCCTGGTGAGTTGTGTGATTGTTTCCTGGGTTATTTGCTCCTTAAAAATATAGCCAGAGTGACAATCTCATATTCCCTCTCTCTCTCTCTCTCTCTCTCTCTCTCTCTCTCTCTCTCTCTCTCTCTCTCTCTCTCCTGTTTTGGGTTTTAGCTTCCACTAAAGTTTCCGTAATTTAAATAAAAAGTACTTAAAGCCCATTATGACACATTTTTTCCATAATTTTAAGTGTTATTATGTGGGTAGCTCCTACTATAGGCAACCACAGTGTCAATCTCTGTTCAGAGCTTATCTAGTGTGCAAACTTAATAGTTAATAGTTTCCTCTAATTTCTAGCTGTCAAGCACATGAAAGATGGGGAAGAGTGTCTGCTAAGGTGACATCAGAGAATAAAAAGGAAATTATCTTTTTATTCTATCTCTTACTATGAAAAATATATACACATCACACACATAAAAAATATATTTGTGTGTGAATGTATCTGTTATCTATGGTTGAGCAACAAATCATCCCAAAATTGACTAGTGTAAAACAACAATGGTTTATAATTTCTCATGACTCTGGGTTCTTCTGCTGATGTCACCTAGACTCAAGTAAGCAGCCATTTTCAAGTGGAGGGTTAGTAGGAGCTGGGCTGCGGGGGAGCTGGGACAGCTGGACCCTCTTCTCCATGTGATCGTTTCTCCCTGAAGGAAGCTAGTCCAAGCCTCCTCAAGTGGTGGCAGCAATATTCCAAAAGGGCAAGCTCCAATATGCAAATATGAACTGTATAAAGCCTCGGCTTGCCATGTGTTTGCGGATGTCCCCATTGGTCAAAGCAGATCCCCTGACCTCGCCCAGTGTCACTGTGGGAGGGGCGATCACCACACCAGAGCATTGATTCCCAAAGGCATGGCCCCTGAGGGCCACGAGTGTAATTATACAGCATTGCGGGGGCAGCATTGCTACTTTGAAATAGAACTATTTGCACGCTTGGACTCAATCATTCTAGCCAAGTGTGATCAGAGTGTCTGAGTGCTTTCACAGTTGGGCATCTTCAGGTGGGGAAGACTCTGCTACCTTATCTTGAAATGATAATTTAATATACCTAACTTATTGAACATCTTAAGATTAGCCTAGTCTATCCTAAATGTGCTCAGAACACTCACATTTGCTACACTGGGGCAAAATCATCTTACTGCAGCTGCCCAGCATCACAAGAGAGTATCATGCTGCATATTGCCAATCCGGGAAAAGATCAATATTCAAAATTTGCAGTATGGTTTCTCTGAATGCATGTGCCTTTTGCATCATCGTTAAGTCAAGAAATCATAAGTCAAACTATGGTAACTCAAGGACCACCTTTATATACTATGTTGTTGTTTTTTTCCTATACATATCTATACTAATAAAAGGGTAATATGTTAATTAGACCAGATGTCTTGTATTCTGGACAAAGCTGCAGCGGCTGCTGCTGCAAGGGCCTGGCCAAGGCTCAGGCAGCCATGGCAGTCGGCAGTGGCAGTAGCATTAGCGTGATGGGGACATTGCCTTCCCCTGATCATCCCTGTGACCTCCTGCAGAGGGAGGCCAGAGGCAGCAGCAGTGAGGAGGTAATGGGGGCTCTGCCTTCCCTTGATCTATAGAGTAGGCCAGACAGTGGCTTAGGCCCACTTCTAAGCTGTCAGTAGGACATCCCCTAAGGGCTCCCAGACTGTGAGAGGGGGCAGGCCGGCTGAGGTACCCCTCCCCCAAGTTCATGAATTTTAGTGCACCAGGCCTCTAGTATACTTATAATAATGTTTTGTTTATAAATTGGCACTTTAAGAAATTAATATTATCTAATAAAAAAATGAACAATTATAATACTAAAGGCTCAATGCATAAATTTATGCACAGGTGGGGCTGCTAGGCCTGTTTGGCGATCAGGGCCAATCTGTAGGGTGACTGGTAGGGTGATCGGGGGCACCTGCCTTGGCCAGCCTAGTGCCACCTGTTTGCCAGCCCTTGCCCCCACTGCTTTGACTGGTCGCCTCCCTCAGAGGGGTGATCAGGGAACCCTGCCTTGGCTGGCATGGGGCCTGTGGGCTGGAGGAAGCTCTTGCATTGAGCATCTGCCTCCTGGTGGTCAATGCACATCATAATGACTGGTTATTCCACTGGTTTTTCTGCTGTTCAGTCAACTTCCATATTAGGCTTTTATTATATAGGATACTATAATAAAAGTTATGTGAATATAATATCTCTCTCTCTCTCTCTCTCTCTCTCTCTCTCTCACACACACACACACACACACACACACACACACACACACACTATCTTATTGAACTGTAACCACCCTCCTTCTTGTGATGATGTGTTCACTGCAGATAACTGAAACAGCATAAGGTGGATTGCTGTATTTCTGGGGATGAGTATGCATTAAGGAAGTGGGGGAGGGGCAAGGACTTAGGAGGGGGGAGCTGGCTTAGTAAACAAAGGCCTGCCTTAAATTTGTTTATTATAAAGAGAAGAAATTTTCTAATGAATTAAAACAAAGGAAGCATGTTATTATTCTACCCTTTAGGTATAGGTGGCATTGGTTTCTAGATATTTGTTTTACCTTGATTAAGTTGCCACGTGTTTTATTAACTTTTCTTTACCCCCCTTCCTAATTTTTCAGAAACCACTTCAAACATACACAGGTTTGGTCCTCCTTGGCACTGTACCCAGGTCTAGCTCAGCAGCAGCATGCCTCCTGGGCATCCAGCATGCATCGGGGCCACCAAAGGAGAATAGCTGGCACTGACCCAGGCCACCTCAGCCTGCTTCAGGGAGAGAAGCCAAAAACACCTCTTAAAAGCTAAGGTAGGCCACCTCTTCAAGAAGTAAATGCCACACATTACAGTTGTAATCTTTTCCCTATTCATCTTAGCGACTTCTAAACTTTCTCAGGGAAACTTGACTTATCCAGTATCCTTGATTGGGTCAAACTGGTTTTGTCATGGAAACTATGTTATTTTCTCAAATTTCATCCGTAGCTTTATATGTGCTGAATCCTGGTCTCTGACGAAATAACCGTGTTTATCCAGTTAGTAACAGGACAGACCCGAAAAAAAGAAACCTAGCCACCGAATCCAGTCATGCAGTGACTGATTCTTAAGAAAATGTCTAGTTTCTACAATAAATCTCAGTTCTTCTCTCGACCACAATGACTGAAACTTTGTATATTTCCTCACAGCAGCCCTGCCACAGCCTCCGCTGTGCTGATTGTTCCAAATTAGAGATCTGCTGCTTCCCCGTGGGCACCCTGTTGGAACATATAGATTTTCGATTGAGCTGCTAGGGCTTCACTTCAGTTTTGCACAGTAGCCAATTTAGGCAGATTGGAGCAATACATGCAATCCTGCTGCATAGTCAGCATTGGAATTGTCTTAGCAAGATGGATGTGTTGGAGAAGAAGTCATATCTTCTGTCACGCAGAGTGAGCCAGTGCAACCTGACAGACAGTGTGCAGGCCAGGGGGCTTCCTATGTTCCCTGGCCCTTCTCTCATTTCCCTCATTTCTAAAGCATCGTAATAACATGGATTATAGATAATGCATATAAAAATACCTGCCATGGTATCTGAAATATGATACTCGTTGGTTCTTCTTCTTATTATTATTATAAAAAAGTGAAAGATCTTTGGTTCAGAAAATGTAGAAAACAAACATTCCTTTTTAATGCTAATATTGAAATTGAGTCCCATCAATGACTCTAATGATCCTAATATTATTGGGGCCTCTTGTGTAATTAAAAGGATGATCAATAATAAACATTAAGATGAATTTTAGTAAGTTTAGCACCTTTGTGACTTTTTTGCAATCAGAATGACTGATTTTTTCAAGAAATGTCAATATTTAAAATCTTTTGCCTGAAGCACATTTTAAAAATTTGCCTTAGGATAGTCCAGCACTAAAACAACAAAGGAATACTTTGTTGTAATACTTTCAACAATAAAGATAAATTTTAAAAATATTAAAAAATAATAAATAAAATAAAATGTACTTTCAATAACTTTCACTCAAAAACTTTAATTTCTTTTTTATCTTTTTTCCTAAGTGTTTCTTAAAAAAGTCTAGTGGCATCATACTTCCTGATTTCAAACTACTACTACAAAGTTATTGTATTATAATCAAAACAGTATGGCTCGCCGGGACCGTTTGGCTCAGTGGATAGAGCGTCAGCCTGTGGACTGAAAGGTCCCAGGTTGGATTCCGGTCAAGGGCATGTACCTTGGTTGCAGGCTCATCCCCAATAGGGGGTGTGCAAGAGGCAGCTGATCGATGATTCTCTCTCATTGATGTTTCTAACTCTCTATTCCTCTCTCTTCCTCTCTGTGAAAAATCAATAAATATATTTAAAAAAAACCCACAAACAAACAAACAAACAAACAAACAAACAAAACAGTATGGCTCATACATAGAAATAGTCACATAGATCCATGGAACAGAATACAGAGTCCAATAATACGCCTTCACATATACAGTCAACTAATATTTGGCAAGGAAGCCAACAATATTAATTGGAGAAAGGGTAATTTATTCAATAAATGGTGTTGGGAAGACTAGATAGTCAGTGCAAAAGAATGAAATTGGACCTTAGTCTTATATCACTCACAAAAATTTACTTGAAATGCATTATAGACTTTAATGCAAGATCCAAAAGCTCCTAGAAGAAAATATAGGGAAAAGCTGCTTGACATTGGCCTTGAAAACAATTTTTTATATGACACCAAAAGCACAAGCAACAGAATAAAAAGATGTAAATATATCAAACTAAGAAGGTGGGTTTTTTTACAGCAAAAGAAACAATCAATAAAATGAAAAGGCAACCTATTAAATGAGAGAAAATATTTTCAAATAATATAACTGATATGGGGTTAATATTAAAAATATACAAGAAACTCATACAACTCAATTAAACACACACACACACACACACACACACACACACACACACACACAGCAATTAGCAACAGCAAATATGTCTCCCAAAGAAAACATACAAATAGCCTACAGGTATATGACAATCACTAATTGTCAGGAAAATGTAAATCAAAATCCAAACAAGGTGGTATCTAATGCCTGTTAGAATGACTATCAACCAAAGGACAAGAAATAACAACTGTTAGAGAAAATGCAACCCTTATACATTGTTAGTGTTAATATAAACTGGTATAGCCATTATGGAAACCAGTATGGAGGTTCCTCAAACAATAAAAAATACCATATGTCCAGCTATCCCACTTCTCCGAATATATCCAAAAGAAATGAAGTCAGTATCTTTAAGAGATATGTGCACTCCCTGTTCATTGCAGCATTATTTACAATAGCCAAAACAAAGAAGCAACCTACGTGTCCCTTGACGGATTAAAAGATTTAAAATGTAATTTTATATGCACACACACAATGGGATTATTATTCAGCCATACAAAGGAAATCCTGACATTTACACAACATTAATGAGCATTGCCAGCATTATGCTAAGTGAAATAAATCAGACAAAGACAAATGTTATATAACCTCTTTATATGTGGAAACTAAAAACATTGAACTCATAGAAACAGAGTTGAATTGTAGTTTCTAGGAGCTAGAGGGCAGGGGAAATGGGGAGATATTGGCCAAAAAGGTATAAATTTCCAATTATAAAATGAATAATTTCTGGAATCTATTGTACAGCCTGGTAACTACAGTTAACGACATTATTTATTACATACTTGAGTGTCGATAAAAGACTAGATCTTATATGCTCATTGCACACATACACAAAGGTAATTATGTGAGATGATGGATGTGTTAACTAACCTTATTCTGGTAATTATTTCTCAATAAACATGTGTTTTAAGTCATCACAACATACACCTTACATTTACAAATTATCTATCAATTATATCTCAATAGAGTGGGGGGAAAATAAAGTAAAAAAAAAAAACTCTTCCATTAATGACAACCATAAATGATTTAAAAAATCTTAATCACCTAAAAGGGACAGAATCAAGTACAATATATGCACTTGGAAAGGTTGGTTATCATAGCCATAGTTAAATCGTGACTACTTTTCTAAGATCAGTGAGTGGCATAGTAGGGCTAAGAATGTCTATCTCTTCAGACACTGAGGGTTAGGTGAAATCTAAACTATAGGCATTAGGTGACATGAAGGATTTCACCCTCCATATGCTTTTCTGCTATTGGAATTTGTGTTTACTTTCCAGTTAATAAATCCCTTTTCCAATAGTCCCATGTTAAGAGTTAGCAAAAGGATTGAGTGGATCAGACCAGCCCCATATTTCACACATTACCCACAGTGCCAAAAGAAGAGGTATAGACCAGCAAACGCAATGATGCTGGATCTAATAGCCCAAGGAACTCCTGGAGTATATTAACATGGCAGTTTCATTGTTATAAGATCATTTAAAAAAACAAAAACACACACACACACACACACACACACACATACACACACACACTGATATTTTGAGTATCTGCCATTTGTTTTCTCCACAAAATAAAGCCCTCAGCAGAGAATTGAAGGATAGACTAGATTCATAGTTCCTTGTAGAAATTCTTATCCATCCATATAGTGGAATCAAGAATTTATTTTCAGTCAGCAATTATAATTGATGATCTTATTTTCATCATCCATCATTTATATAGATAACTCAAGAAAACAATATTCTGATATTTTGTAAAAAGCCAGCGTTTACAAAAATTTAAAAAATTCATTGTTTGATATCATTTTTTTTCATTCATTCTGCCCTAATACCATGACTTTTATACAATGGTATTCCTTATAAAATATTTGAACTATTGGGAACACTGTAATATAACTTTGGGGCTTTTGCCCTACAGAATCTAGCCCTCCTTCTTATGATCATAATTTGCTAAAGTTTATTTGAAGACCTACTAATGTCCATCATTAGGCCATGAGGATTGCACAGGACTGCCCATCCCTTCAACCTCAGTTTAGAAGTGGATATATGACTCAGACTTAGACAAGCAAAGCATAACATTTCCTGAGGCACAATGATTAGCTTAAGAATGACCACATGGCAAAATCAGATTCAATAGAATTAGTTCTGGGATGTGAGTAGATTTTCTGGAGAAAGGCAAGTTTTCTTTTATGCTTCTCCTCAAACATGAAAACCTGATATTGATGGCAGCCAGGTTGCCACCACATACAGAGAAATATAGACTGAGTGACATCACCAGAGCTTTTGGATCAAGTGGTCCCTCATGCTCTCCTGGGAGGTTTTAGTTATATAGCCAGTATTTTATTACTGTTCTTTCTAAATCCAATTTAAGTGCTTTCTGCCTCTTGTAACTAAAGGAATCCTGACTGATACTACATAATTTAATCTTAAGAGAGACAAATAAAGAAACTTTGGAGAGCTAAACAAATCTAATATGTTCTATTGATGTAAAAATAATAATAATGCAGCCTCGAAATTCTTAGGGAGAAAGAGGTGACATTATTTACAGTAAACATACTCATAATGTCTGTACACAAATTTTTTCAGAGTAAAAGATAAATAGAGAGAGAGTCTACCATTAAAAATTTGAGGCTATAAAACAATTTAGTAATTTATTTTGGAGTCCTAAAGAATTCAAATCCAAGAAATCCAGATTCAGGCTGCACTTCAGAAAGAACAAAGAAGACAGGGTTTATAAAGGCAATAACCATCTATGTCATTCTTTCATGCAAATGAAGGATTGCTGGCTAGGTTAACAGAGATTCCTTAGTTCCAATATGCACATGAGATGGGGCAAAACTTACAAAGAGGGGGGATAGTCTATGTGTCCACACAGCAGTTGCTGGTTCTAGATGTTTATGGCTTCACCATAAGCTGAGTTTAATAACAGGTTTAGCAACTTAATAGAAGTCCTGGCAACTGAGGGACAGAATGTGCACAGGCCCCACTTCCTTTATATGTGAAGACTCTCTTAACAATGCTTACTTCATTTTATATTTTTTCTATTTAGATGATAGAGATAGATAGATAGATAGATAGATAGATAGATAGATAGATAGATAGATAGATAGATGATAGATAGATTGATAGAATTGCCAGATATATGGCAATCCTGATTTTTTTCCTGGGGTTTGCAAAGCCTAATTTTGAACCTTAGTTCCCCTACTGCTAAGCCTCAGTTTCCTCACCTATGAAATAAATGTGACAAAAATAGTACCTACTTCATATGCTTTCATGAGTTTAAATAACATGGTACTTGTAAAACTCTAGAAAAAGGGGGTATACAGTAAACATTAGTTGCAAGGCATTTTTATAGATGGCATTAAGCAGAAAATACATTTGTTTTCACTGGAACTAAAGGGAAATAGAAAGTTAAGTCCTAAGTAGGCAAATTTCTCTTAGACTTCTGGTCTTGTATCATTCTGATTGGACAAAAAGCCAATTCTTCCTAGATATATCTAAGTTTAAAAAAAATTAAATATAATCTAGTTATTTGAATTTGTTATTACCTTCACAGGATGGATTACTTTTAGCATTTGTTCAAAGTAAAATGACTAGAAATATTTGAAGAACTCTGGACAGTTCTCATAGTCTCTGTGATTTAATTTGTTTGGTGCATTAAATAGCCAACCTCTATCTGAAAGAAGATTAAATTTTTTTCTTTAAATAGTAGAAATACAGCAATGACAGCATGTTTTCCAGTTTAACTGGAGCTAGTGTTTTGGGAAAGATGAATGGGAAATGGTTTAGAATGTGGGTCTCCCTGCTGTTTGTCTTGGCAAGTTTTAACACCACACTTACTAACTCTTATTTAAAAAAAAAAAAAAAAAAGTCTAGTATATCAGGCAATAGTCATCATAACTCATCCTATATAAAACTCACTCAGATCTAAGAGAAGCCTACTGATACTTATAAAAAGATATACACAAACTACTATTTTGTCATTTTAAACATGAATAATCTATTCTTAAAATTCTGAGTTTTTGATAAATTCAATGAATTATTCCTTTTTTTAAAAAAATGTATTTTTAATGATTTCAGAGAGGGAGAGAGAGAGATAGAAATATCAATCATGAGAGAGAATCAGTGATTGGCTGCCTCCTGCACACCCCGTAATAGGGATTGAGCCCACAACCTGGGCATGTGTCCTGGCTGGGAATTGAACTGTGACCTCCTGGTTCATAGGTTAATGCTCAATCACTAAGCCATGCTGGCTGGACTGAAATTATTCTTTAATGCAAAAGTATTCTCAACTCCCATCAGGTTGATTTTCACTTTAAGATAATTTGTAATTGAGAAAACATTTACATCCAGATAATACAAAAGACAGATTCCCAATTGACACATTAGCACGAGGCTTAATGTTTTGGTAGCTGCTATAGTCACAAGAATTATATGAACTATAATAGAAATAAAAACTAAATTAGGATCTGAGAAATGCAGAGATATTTCACTTAAATGAAAGAAAATAAAAGGTGGTTGTTGTACTTCCTTCATTCTTACTGCACCTATAATTTGCCTCTCTCCCTGTTGCCAGTTCTGTCCGGGAGCACGCTGAAAATCTTAGATACATAGCTTTATGAAGAAATCTGATCACTCTGATGAGAGAGTTCTGCTTGCTTTGTATTCTCCCTGGTCCAATTCATTTTTAGTCATTTCCCCAGGAGACTGAAAATAGGAGTTTTTTCCTTTCATCCTCAACTACGATCTCATGGCTAGTGCTGCCAATATTTTTGCAATGAAGATTCTTAATAAAGATGAATTAGATCAAACTCTGCCCTCCTTGATCTTTCCTCTTATTATCTGCTTCTTTGCTATACCTAGAATCTTTTTGACCATTGATCTGAAAGAGAGTGCATGATTCACAAAGTGCTGTGTACATGCCTTTAAATACACATAATGAGACTTCGTTTCTGGAGCAGTAAGTGACAGAGGCAGCAGCATGGACACTCCCTGGTCACCCAGTCAGCTCAATACACAGTCACTGAAGCATTGACTTAAAGTTTGTGTATTTTCCTATACATCAGACATGGGGGGCAAAGTGGAGTTTCCCCCCTAATTCTGCTATTAGGCAAAAGGGGGCAAGGTATAGTGTACTATAAAATGTAAATGTAAAGAAAGGAAAATAAAGGATTCTTTCAGTGCCAATATTCTGTGGGCAGACTACCACCCACTTCTTTAGTTTTTAAATTAGACTTTCCATTCATTTTTACAAATCCTATATAATAAAAGAGACACATGCAAATTGACTATACTTCTACTACGCCCATCAGCCACACCCGCCAGACAATCAAGAACAAGTATGCTAATTAACCCAACAAATATGGCAGTGGCCATGGAGCTGGAGCAAGCAGGAGGCTTGGGTTGCCCTTAGCAATGGAGAAAGCCAAGCTTCCCACTCACCCTGGCCTCCACTCAAGGCTACAAAGTTTCAATCCCAGATACTAGGGCTCCACTTGGGTCACTAGGGGGTGTGGTCGGCCTTCAAACCACAGGTCCCTCACCCAGACAGCCCCCTGCCCTGATCTGGGACACCCTTCAGAGCAAACCAGCTGGCCCCCACATGTGTACCAGGCCTCTATCCTATCTAATAAAACAGTAATATGCAAATTGACCATCACTCCAAAACACTAGATGGCTGCCCCCATGTGGTCAAAGATCCTGTCCCTATGTGGACACAAAATGGCCACCACAAGATGGCCAGCAGGGGAGGGCAGTTGTGAGGGACCAGGCAGGGAAGAAAGGCAGTTAGGGGTGATCAAGCCTGCAAGGGAGAGCAGTTAGGGGTGACCAGGTCAGCAGAGGAGGGAAGTTGGGGGTGACTGGGCCTACAGGAAAGGGCAGTTAGGGGGGACACAGGCCTTCAGGGGAGGGCAGTTGGGGGAGCCAGGCCTGCAAGGGAGAACAGTTAGAATCAATCAGGCTGGCAGGGGAATGGTTATGGGGTGATCAGGCTGGTAGGCAGAAGTGGTTAGGGGCAATCAGGAAGACAGGCAGGTGAGCAGTTGGGAGCCAGCAGTCCTAGATTGTGAGAGGGATGTCCGACTGCCCTATTAGGCCTGATCCCACGAAGGGTCCCAGATTAGAGAGGGTGCAGGCTGGGCTGAGGGACACACACCCCCATGTATGAATTTTGTGCACCGGGCCTCTAGTGTTATAATAATGAATATCATTAACCTTTGTACTGATTTATTTGTACTGAACAGACATGAATAACCACTTTTTAAAAATAAAAATAAAAATAAAAATAAAAATAATGACTCCTTAATTTAAGTATAGTTGACATATTAGTTTCAGTTATACAACACAAATGATTAGATATTTGTATGTATTGTGAAATGATCATCAGTAAGTGTAGTTAACATCTGTCACCATATTTTGTTACAAAAATAATTTTGTAATGAAAAATTTAAGATTTACTTTTAGCAACTTTCAAATATGCAATACAGTTATTAACTATAGTCATCATGTTGTACATTAAAACCCATGACTTATGTATTTTATAACTGGAGGTTTGTACCTTTTGACTGCCATCACTCATTTTGTCCAATCCCTAGCCCCTGTCTTGGCAACCAGCAAGCTATTTTCTTTATCTATGAGCTGGATTTTTATGTTTGTTTTTTGAATTCCATATATGTGAGATCATACTGTATTTATCTTTCTCTGACTTATTTCACTTAGATAATACTTTCAAGATCCATCCATATTGTCCCAAATGGCAAGATTTTCTCCTCTTTATGGCTAAATAATATTTTATATCTATATATCTATATATCTATATATCTATATATCTACATATCTACATATCTACATATCTATATATCTATATATCTACATATCTACATATCTATATATCTATATCTAAATCTATATCTATATCTATACACACTAGAGGTCCAGTGTACAAATTTGTACATGGGTGGGGTCCCTCAGGGTGGCCTGCGGAAATCGAGCCCCAGCTCGCACCCCTCACAGCTCCGAAGCCTTGCCTGACACTCCTTTCCCCACATTCTTGCCTCACAATGACATTATATATCTGCACCATACTTCTGTCTTTTGGAACATTTCACATGTATATGGCCAGGAGCACACCTGACCTTCATTCCACTCTTTTTGAGGAATGATAAGGTCTCTGACTAGAGGATTCTGGGTAAAAAAATAAACCACTCAGAAATCTTGGGCCTGACCTAACAAATTTTGGGTTTGCATTGACATGTGGTTCAGAAAGCTGAGGTTTAACATAAAAATTGGCACCAGACTAATGATCTACTAGAAGCAAACTCTAATTCTCTCTGGAGGAATTTCCTTTTGTTATGATAGATTATCACTGGAAAAAAAACAAAAAACCTCACTAAGATCAGCATTTTACAAAACAGATCAGTGAACATCATCAAATAAACACTGTTACAAAAACTCTGTGAGATAATGAAACATAGTCTGAATGAATATAAACATTTTTTAAAATAGAAGAAAGTGAATATAATCTTAAGCATAGAATAAGACTCCAATAGAACTTCAAAACAAAACAAAAATAATATTTGATGGAATGATTTAGCAACAAATTAAATATTTCATAAGAAGAACTAATGAACTGGAAAATAAATCTGAAAAAAATTACCCAGAATGCTCCATGTAGAAATCAAGAGATAGAACATGGAATGAAAAGCCAACATAAAACTAATAGGAGTTTCAAAAAAAAATAGAATAAAGGAACATTAAATTTGTGGTATTGGCACAGAAACAAACAGACCAAAGGAGCAGACTAAGAAGTGTTGAAATACACCCATATATGGACACATCATTATAAAGCCATGGGGAAAGGCTAGTCTTTTCAATAAATTATATGCTGAGTAAATTGGAAATCTTTATGAGAAAAATAGAACAAATGTCAATTTTGTACCTTACATCACACACAAAAAAGCAATTCCAATGTCTTACAGACGTAATATCAAAGGAGTAACAATAAGTCAACTAAAAGATAACATGGGAGAGAATCTTCAAAAACTTGAGGGTAAACAAATACTTTAAAAACAGAGTGCATATGGGCGTGCCTGCGTACGCGCACATGCACACACACACACACACATACACACACACTACTAACCACAAAGGGAAAAATGGATACATTGGACTACACTATAATTAGGAATGTCTTTTCATCAAGACATACTACTGAGAGAATAAAAAAATCAACCCACAGACTAGAACATACTTGTAATATACTTAACTGACAAATAACTCATCCAGAATGCCTAAGAACTATTACCAATCAATAAGAAAAAGGTAGAAAAACTAAGAGAAAAATGTGTAAAAGACCTAAATCCCCATTTCAAAAAGGGGAAAATATAAGAATGTCAATAAATAATATTAAAAAGTATTCATAATAATCAGCAATTAAGAAAATGCAAATCAAAATCACAATAAGGCCCCATAACACTTGTTTCAGAACAAATAACATTAAAAATTCTGGTAACTCAAGTTTTGTCTAAATGTGGAGCAAGTTACATGCTGTGGTTGGGAGTATAAACTAGCAAAACCACTTTGGAAAGCTGACAGTCTACTACACATATGCATATTTCATTGCTTTATTTCACTTATAGGAATATACCTAAAAGATAGGGTATATATATATATATGCATCCAAAGACATAAACAACAATGTTCATATTTGTAGTTGTACAAAATGGGGAACAACCTGATTTTTCACCAATATTGGAGCAGATAAATAAATGGTGACATATTCATACAAAGGGAGACAATACATCAGTGAAAAGAAACAAACTATGTGAAATAATTTTGATAAATAAAACAATATATTGAGGGGAAAAGAAGCCAGACCAGAAGAATATATTTATATATAAAGTTAAAAAAAAAAAAAAAAGGAAAAAAGCAATACATGGTGACAGAAATGAGCAGTGTTACTGTCTTTGGGGAGGAGAGAGTAGTGACTAAGAAAGGACCCACGGGCAAGTTTTTTGGGTGCAGACACTATTCTATTTCTTTATTTGGGTATCGGTTCCATAAATGTATTTACTTTGTGATAATCCATCAAATTATACACGTGTTGTTTGACATCTTTCTGTATTTATATCTTGCCTCAATAAAGATTTATTTAAAATAAAATATAAATAGTTGTAATTATGATTTTATATTTGAGAATTAGCTCTATGAAGACCTTCCTTCTAAAAGAAGTATTTCCAGCAGCTCTTTGAGATTGCATCAGCAGAGAGTACAAAATTGGGAATCAGGGCACCTAGGTGCTAGTTCCTCTCTGACATAACTAGTCCTCTTACTAGAACAAGCCAGCCAAGATGCCTTGTCTTCATGTGTCCTTTGGAAATAAAAAGGTCTTTAAACCAATCTTGAACATTACTCCCAACTCCAAAGGTCTCATCTTCCCAACAATTCTCCTAATCAGGTGAGTACAGATTGCGGAGCCCTATGAGGTGCACTCTTTCCTTCTAACCCAGTTACAGTAAGATCCAGATTACAGAGGGGAAATGTCAGTGTTAAGAAGAGCATATTATATTATATAATAACAAATAACTCATTTTCAAAAGCACATAATATTAGACACATAAAGCATCAAGATGAATTTGTGTTCCTCCTCATTTGACCTTTTAAAATAAAAAAAATATATTAGTTATAGAACTCTCCTCCCTCCCCATGCCATTTATGTCCAAGACATTCCTGACCTTTGTAAATGCAAGGTCTGGGACTCGGAATGTGACTTTAAAATCAATTAATAAGGACTATAAAAATATTTACCCATGTAGTTATTTTTTTTTCCTCTGTGAAAACTTTATGAAGCAGCCAGATAAACAATCTAATAAATGATAAAGGTCACATTGACTATAGAACAGACTCCCATTCTAACTCTTCTACATAATCATTGCAGTCTGGCTATCCTCTGATAAGAGTTAATTATCTTATATTTAGTTTTTAAAAGCAACCTAAGAACTAAATTAAATGCTTAAGATGAAAAAAAAAAGAGGGTATTTCTGTTGTTGTTCTCATCCAATTTCTTTATGACTTGAACCTGACAATTTGGTGATAGGAAAGTATTGTCCCTCCTTGTTCCCCTCTGAAGCCCATGGCCCCTGCTGGGGTGCTCCTCTGAGTTCTAACTCCCGCTGTAGCCTCCCGCAGTTGGAGGAGAGAGCTAATTAATTTCACTGCTGTCATAATGTTCACAATGGGATTATTGTCTGCCACTGCAATGCCTGGAGGCTAGGTCATTTTTCCTCCTACATACAGGGACTTGCCCTTTCAAACCTATGAACCAGTTTCTTGAGACCAAGGAAAGCATGTGAAATGAATTTTACACTTTGCCAACTTACCTCACTCATTTCCATTTCAGCCTAATTCCTTTAAAAATAATAATAAAGAGATATTCAAAGGTCAGACTCTCAGCAACTGGCTTACCTCTCTCTCTCATACTGCAGGACACACAGTGTATTCATAAGACCCTAAATTTAGGAAACTACAGCTCTATTGTTCTTCAATCTTCATACAAATTCCTCATTGATTTCCTGTTTCCCTCTTTTCTTCCCAATCCCATGTGTGTGGGGGTTTTGTTTTTTGCCTCATCAGCATGCCCCGTCATAAATGTTTTCAGTCTAAATATTACAAAAAGGAGCCTTGCCAGAAAAGACTTTTATTACAGTTACTCCAACTTTTCCTTACTATAGTCATTCCAACATTCAGAGGGCAACTGTGAAATTTCAGCCAATGGGAAGGAGGAGGAATTCTAATATTTAATATTACAGTATGAAAATAGGAATGAACAATAGTAAGATGACAGGCAATGAGTATCTGGCTAGAAGTTTCACATGGCTTCTTTCTATCCTGTATCTATGGGGGGTAAGGGGAGAAGACTCGTTCAAAGACACTGAATTTAAAAGAAAGATTTAATATGTAGGTGTTTTAAGAGCTTTATCGAAGTTCATATTGTTTAACAATAGAAAAGCAATCTGGTCATGAGTTTAATGCTGCTTCGAAACAATAATTTATCTATGCACAATTTAATGACTCCGTCATTTAATTCTCATGCTAAGGAAAAGTTAAAGCAGACTTGCTTGAAATCCATAGTTTCACAGCCAAATCTGTGAGCAGAAAGTATTAACAATATATAACACTGAGATAACTATAGATGTATAACTGGTTGTAATAAACTGAATTTTGCTGTTTTGAAAAACAAGATCGTGTTTTATCTAGGTTATATATTCGACAAGGACTGTGACATTTGTAGAAAAATAAACTTTCAGGGGGAAAAAAAGGAAGACTATTGGTGGTCAAACATTATATAGAACAGATCATTCAATAAGGTAAACTAATCCTTTATCCCAGCTGGAAAAATGAGTGGTCAGATCTTCCCAAGCCCTTGAAGTCACTCGCTATATTAGCTCCTACTGTGTTTCCTCAAAAATAAGACATCTTCCAAAAATAAGACCTAGTGCATGGAAAGATAAGACATCCCCTGAAAATAAGACCTAGCGCAACTTTGGGAGAAAAAATTAATATAAGACACTGTCTTATTTTCGGAGAAACAGGGTAGGTCCTAGGATATCAGAGTATCTGATAGGTTCCTACCAAATTTGAAGTTGCTGTGAGATGCTGAGTCCTAACAGGCAGATGTGGAATGAGAGCAGGTAAATGAATCAGCATACAGACCAGAAGGAGTCAGAAAGCTATATGGAAAGATATGTGCCCACCAGTCAAGGATCAAGGCAATCACTCAGCATGCTGGATGGCCTGCATGGTTAATGGATCATGGTAGCCATAAGTACCAATCAACTATTTCAAGAAAAAAAATGAGTTTTAGTAGCCGACCAGCACTGTGTGGATAGCAGTCCGAAATCAAATAGTGAGCATAATTCAGTCATTAAGATACCCAGCCAACCCAAAGGGTTTTCTTTCATCCTTGAAGGTGCACTTTATGTTGCACAGGTACTGCCTGAATTTCAGTTTCATCATCTTTTATTTCCATTTCCCATCCTCTGATAGAGGCACTAATGAGAGGTAAAAAATAGCCAAGAGGCAGACAAAATAAGGATGAGGAAATAAAAGGACAAGGTTAACCTACAAACCTAGAAATTACTCCCACAAAAATCAAGATTTGGTTAGTGATGCTGTGAAATGATAAAATTATCTCCAAAAATAGTGTCTGTGGGTGATTTTTTTGTTTGTTTGTTTTTTACCTATTGGGAAATATATATAATTTTTAAGATCTTTACCAGTGTCATGTTTCATGTAACTTTGATTTTGGTTTCTCTTACAAAAGAAACTGTCCATAGAAAAATGCTGAGTCTAGCTTAGCCAAGAGATTTTTCATTGGTGGGCTATATTTTTTAAGGGATCTCAGTCACCAAAGGATAATGATGTGGAAGAATCTGTGTAATAAGCTAGAGACAAAAAGATTGCAGAGAGCTTAATTAAATGTCAACTAAACAGTTAGAAAGCTGGATAGGAAAGGAACAAGTAGACTGCAAAAGGTATTCCAGTTTTTTAGATTGTTTTCTATACTTAGATAATGTTGGGCACTGTCACATATGTTATCTAGTTTAATCCTCCAAACAACCCAGTTGTTACCATCCTTATGCAGATGACAAATTGTAACTTAGAAAGCAACCAATTTGCTCAAGATCACAATTAGGAAAAAAGACTCTGACAACATAGCCCTTCCTCCTTTTTACTCCAGATGATTCTCTCAGATTTAGGGAGCAAATAAAAAAGGGAGGAGCTTGGGAGGAGGCCGATGACAAGAACAAAGTGCATTTTCCTGTATATCTTAGCTAATATTTATAACAAAATAAGTTGGAAATTTTCTTTGCACAAGGTCCTGACTTGGTATGTCTGAAGTACTAAAAGAAGGCCAGTGTAGCTACAGCATAGTGGCCAGGGAGGGAGTGGCAGGAGAAAAGTCTAAAAGGATAAGCAGGGCCAGACCATGCAGAATGTTATAAGCCATATTAAGGATTTGGATCTTTATTTTAAGAAAGGTGTAAAGCCTTTGCATGGTTTTAAGTGAAGGGTAACATGATCAGATGTGAATTTGAAAGGTACACCCCAGGTGCTCTGTGAAGAATGGACTGTACGAAGGTCAGAGTAGAATCAAAGAAACCAACCAGGAACCTCCTGCAATGAATGGTCCAGGCAAGAGATGATTGTGGTTTGCTCCAGGCTAAAGGTATGAGAGTTGTCAAGAAGTGAAGAGATTTGAAAAATTTTAATGAATTGGATAAGAGAATGGTTCTTGAAGGAAAAGAAATGCTCTGCAATATTTTATGAAACTGCAGCTTGCAAACCAAGTCTGGCCCGCTGTCTGTGTTTGTAAATAAAGTTTTATTGGACACACACAAACACAAATCCTTTGCACAGTAAATTAGGTTTCATTAAAATGAATATACAAAAACTAATAACCAGATTTAAACATGGGCTAAGAACTTGAATATTTCTCCAATGAAAAAAATAAAAGTGCTAATAGGTAAATGAAAAAAAAAAAATGCTCAACGTCACTATCAGGAAATTCCAAATCAAAACCACAGTGCAATATCAGACCTGTTAGGATGGCTATTATAAACACACACACAAACATACACACACACACACACACAAAGATAAAAGGTGTTGGTGAGGCTATGGAAAAGTTTTCAATGCTTGCACACTGCTGTGGGAGGCAAAATGAAGCAGCTGCTATGGAAAACACGGAAGAGTGTCCTCAAACATTAAAAATAGAATTTCCATATGATCCAGGAACCCCAATTCCAGGTATTTGAGACTTATAAAATATCCCAAGCTAAAGAAAGGGGCAGGGGTCTGGGGATACAAAGGAAAGGAAGGCCATTCACAGGAAGGGAGTCCAGAGGTTCAGAAAACAGGGGTTACCTTGTTATGCTATATAGATAGGTTTCTTAGGTAAAAATGGGACTTTGGAAATAGTTCTCTTCCTGGTACAGGCCCATTTCCAATGTACATTCTGGCAGTTGAGGAGGAGGTAAAGAGTATTCCTCAGCCTTCTGGGTTTTGATTGCCATTCTCTCAAAATGATCCTTATGACAAAAAGACATATTTGGGAGTGGCAAAACCTGCTCCCCTTCAGGTTTTAGGTACTAATAAATGCAATGATTTTAAAACATTTACCTTTGCAGATGTTTGGATACAAAAATAATCCTGAAAAAATCTAAAAGTATGATATTTCTCAACAGAGCATTAAACAGATGGCAGTAACAAGTGCCATGTCTTAGTCTGGGTATTATGGCAACTGCAAAGATATTGAATAACATCTGCAAGTGATTTCAAAGCAATAAAAACTGTTCTTGCTTAAAGATCTTCCATAAATAGCTACATTGCTTCCTGAAACTGGCATTGCAGAAATCTCTCTGTAGGATGTTATTTTGTTATTGAATTTTATGAAGGGATAAGATTCCAAAAAGAGGAATTTATTAATTAGAGCCAAATAATTTTTGAAAGGCCTGTCAATAGTATTCTTAAATTCTAACCAATTGAATCCTTAGAATTTAATTTAATATTTTAAATGGGGGAAACTCTGCTCAGAGGATTTTGATGGCTCTTGAGACAGAAAGGAGACCAGAAAAGAGAGGTGGCAAAGGCATATAGCTGAATGTGGAGAAAATACTGTAGAACACAAATGTCAGGTATTCAATTTTAAGTTTTCATATTCTGTGAAGAAAAGCCCTTTTATTTTCCCAAGCCTTTTTAAAAATTGCTACATACTCAGAGACTTGACATGAGTGCGTGTGTCTATGTGTGAGTGCATGGAATCAAAAAGGGGCTGACTTTCATGTTTAGATTGACTCCAGCAGACATGAGGAAGTGTCATAACCCACATCATGGAAAGTGAGATTTCAAGGGAGATAAGATGCCTGGGCCTGAGTTGCCATAGAAATACAACCGAATCATACAAACACTTTTTTCTCTTTTTCTCTCATCCCTCACTCTCAAAAATTTACAGAAATTAACACTGACCTTTTTGAAACACACACACACACACACACACACACACACACGTTTAAATCAAACTTATTTGGATCTATTCTAGTATCTAGCTCTTAAGGATTTAAGTTAGGCAAGGAATAGCTGAAGAGAACAAAGATAGTAGCTAACATCTGCCGGGAACCTGTATCATTATTTAATCCTCAGAAAAGATGTGTAGTCAGTTCCTTTGTAGCTATTTTGCAGACAAGGAAACTAAGACTTACAAAAGTTCAATAAAGTCAGACAACTTGGAAGAGGCCAGGGGGAGTTTTATTTCAGTCTGTGCATTTACCTTTGCCTCGCTGAGCAAGAAGAGACTGGGAAAAACATCATAGTTTTCCTAGCGCTATTATGTTACCGTAGCTATCTAATTATTGATGGGAAAGGAAGCAAAGAAGGAGTCAGACATTGGTGAGCACAATCAGCTGGGAAGCAGGAGCCTGTTTGCTTCACTGGAAGCTACAGGTTCACACTCCTCCCTACAGGTCACTGGGAGAAGAGATAGAGCAAAGGGGGAGATAAGGACAAGGGCAATCAAGTCAAAATGGCACAGGGAAGGTACCAACCCATAGAGGACTGTCAGTCTAACCTAGGGAAAAGATCATTGACTAGGGCGATAGATTCAGTGAAAGCCCTGAAAACTTGGGAAGATGGTTGGTTATTTTGAAAAAGCTCCTGGTTAAAATCCCAGGAGACAAAGGGCTCTCTCTCTCCCCATACTCACTCCTTGCCCTGCTTGCCTGTTCTCTCTGTACTAGCACTGGGGCCCTAGCCGCTATGTGGTCGCTGTCTGCATGGACTCCACACACAGGCTCCAGGCAGGATCCTGGGTATAGCCACAAAGTAATGGATTGCAGCCGGGAGCTTGCTAAATGCTGGACTGAACTAAGCTTTAATATGGACATTTGCTCTATTTCAGGCCCTGATTCCCCTTGGTGGGACAGATGGAGATGGGACATTGGATGGGCATCCTTTTGATTCTTTCTTCCATCACAAATAAACATCACCACCACACCCCATCCTTCCTTGTGAGTCCCCCAAAATGCTATTTCTCATGACACCACAAGTACTCCACTTCCACTAATAACAATTATATTATTTTGTTATATAAGAGGCCATTGGTAAACATACGGAACCAATCTCCTTTTAAAAGGCAGATCCAGGATAATTCGTAAGCATATCTGGGAGGAGTATTATCTCCACATAAGGGATTCCAGCAACTAAACATGCCCAACAATGGAACTGCTAGGACATCAAAGCAGAGTTTGAATGATCATAGGACAAGAACACCATGGGAGAAATGGAAGTTGGTTTTTAATGAGGTGGGGTGAGGGTCTGATGATGTCCAAGCTCCATTAAAGCCTAAGATTCTGTAATTGAAAATCATCATAGAAAGTAAATTTCCCTTCTCTATTTTACCCAAATTCTATAGACATAAAACTAGAGTTCTTAGGCTAGTAAACATTTGGTGGTAATCCAAATTTCAACTTCTGTTTTCTCTCTAAGTTACAAATGATATAATTGAAATCTTATTTTCTTGTTTTAATTCCAGCAGGAAATAATTTCTGATGAATAATGTACTCAAGTATTTTTACATAAACCATTACTAACAAGATCACCCATCCTTGAATGTGTTCAATTTTGCATCTGTCCCAAGAATTCAGAAACATTTCCTATGATTTTTGGAAAAGAATCAAATGCCTAAATATCCAATAGACATTTTATCAGTCCTTATGGTGTAAGAATTCTTAAGTAACATGATCTGTGTGGTTGAAGGTGGCCTTTAAATTAATGAAGCTGGGATAGTTTCTGGAGGAAATCCCAGTCTCTTTTGGATTGTTGTAGATGAACATAAAATTTTGTTCATAAAATGATTATGCATAGATCCAACCTACTCAGACTTTCTTCTCAACCAAAAGAATATTAAGAAAATTTTTCAGGATCATTGGGTGTATCAAGAAGGGGTATAAGGCCATGATTTACTTTAAAATATATTTTTTTCATTGTTTTTAGTCATTTCGGGATCAAAAAAAGACATATACTGATGGTTCTTCTATCTTTTTTTTCTGGCAAAGCAACAATGAAAACATCCATGTAGCCTGGCCAGCATGGCTCAATGGTTGAGCATCAATCTATGAACCAGGAGGTCACAGTTCAATTCCTGCTCAGGTCACATGCCCTGGGTTGTGAGATTGATCCCTAGTAGTGGGCATGCAGGAGGCAGCCAATCAATGATTCTCTCTCATTGATGTTTCTGTATCTCTCTCCCTCTTCCTTCCTCTCTGAAATCAATAAAAAACATTTTTTTAAAAGCATCCATGTATGTGCATGAAAGATGACATGAGTGGAGCCATATAAAAATAGAGCCATGCCCAACCTGCATAGCTCAGTGGTTGAGTGTCAACCTATGCAGCAGGAGGTCATCCCCTGAGGGGTCCTGGATTGAAGAGGGTGCAGAGTGGGCTGAAGGGACACCCCCCCCCCCATACACAAATTTCATGCACGGGGCCTCTAGTTTTATTACATATTAGTAAACCAAGAAGTTCAATTCCCAGTCAGGGCACATGCCCGGGTTGCATGCTCAATCCCCAGTAGTGGGTGTTCAGGAGGAAGCTGATGAATGATTCTCTCTCATCATTGATGTTTCTCTCTCCCTTTCTCTTTAAAATCAATAAAAATATTTTTTTTTAAAGAGAGCCAGAGTAGCCACTTCAGAAGGCTTGTCATTGGAAAAAAGCGAGGATAGTCTTTCTCCATTGCTAGTGGGAGTGGGTTTCTTGGGTTACTGATGGAATAAGCATTTCCAGAGGCCCCCAGGGGAGGATGATATGTGGTAGAAAGCTTTATTTTCATGGAATTACATCCCTTGGTTTCTACAGTCCCATTTCCCTTAATACAGTCCTGGAAAGCAGAGCCAGTATCCAGAGTTTCTGCTCCATATTGGAGTTGGGTCTGGTTTAGCATTAGTCCATTAGTCCATGTGTGGCATCCACATGGCTGTGGGCCCTGTGGGCAAAGGCAAGAGAGCAGGAGCATGAGAGCCCTGCGGGCCAGGAGTCAAGTGCAACACATTAAGAAGCGAGTGAACTCCTTTATTTATGAAGTAATATCTCAAATCTTCCTATGCTTGCAGTGGCCACGCATACTCTGGCTAATGACCTGTTCCCAGGTGTGATTGACAGACATGTACCTTCCCTATGTCACCCAGGCTTTACTTGGCATGTGTCTATTCTTCCCCAGTTCAGTCCCTTCCCCCGGTGATCTGTGGTGAAAATACCAGGAAAGTATTAAACTGCAGCTTCCGGGTAAAGCTGCACAAGTGGCATGCCCATGGCATTTGGCTTTCTCCTTGCTCCTTTCTTGTCATTAATAAATTAGGTTAAATTACAATGGTATCAGTACTTCTCTGCAAATCTTCTTTTCTTCTTTATCTTCTGAAATGAACCAAACCACCAATATTCCATGAAGTCAGTAAGAATAAGAAAATTCTGTTTGCAAGAACAGAGGAAATTAGGCTTTGACAATAATCAAATCCCTAACCAATCAATGATGTACAAATCTAGCCTTTTTGCCTGATAACTGTTTTGGTTTAGGGGAGGTAGCAACGTTATGCTCAAAAGACTTATTCTGTCTTTGTTATAATTTATTTAGCACAGTTTTGCTATGGGAATGATAATTTTACAAGCCAATATCATAGAGAATAATATATTTTAATAAACTAAATAAAGATATAACAAACTCCAAACAAATGACACTGATCACATTATTGTTCCAGGCAAGGAAGGTGAAAGGAATAAAGTCCAAATTTAAAGGCGTACCTCTTATACCAGACTAGAGGCCTGGTACACAAAATTTGTGCACAGGGGGTGGGAGAGTGTCCTTCAGCCCGGGCCTTCATGCTTTCGCAATCTGGGACCCGTTGGGTAGGGTCCTTAGGTCTGGCCGGTGATCAGGGACTATTAGGGCTTTCCTTCCCCTGGCTCTGTCCCTGCTGCTACCACTGTTTGCCATCTTTGTGGCACTGTCCCCCCACCCTCCTGCCACTAGTTACCTTCCTCTGTGGGTGACAGGCATAGGATGTGATCGCTGGCCTGCGCCTTTCTCTGTGGGGGGTGGATCATGGGGCCCCCAGATCGATGACCTCACAGATGGAGACCCCAGCCACCCACCGCAGCACCGCTGGTCAGGTAGCCTGAGCCTCCCTCTTTGAGGCAATCAATTGCGGGGCTCCATGATTGATCACCACCCACAGGAGGCCCTGCCTACCCAGTAGAGGCTTCGTGATTGATCACAGCATAGAGGGAGGCCCTGCCCTCATGGCCAGGTCTCTGCAATCTATCGCTGGGTAGAGGGTGGCCTGGACCTCCCTCTGTGGGGCAATTGTAGGACCCCCTGACCAATCACATGGCACCTGCCTTGGCTGGCCTGGTGCCAGTTCATGTCATAGTGTGGTTATCTGGAAGGTCGTCTGGACGGTTGTCCTACTGTTTGGTCATTCAGTCGATTTGCATATTATGCTTTTATTATTATAGATTTTTTTTTTTCAGGAGATCTGGCTTAACTAAGTAAGAAGCTGACTTTTAGTTGTCAGTGCAAAAGTCAAAGTCACTAGAGAACACTGTTATGGAACCAGAGGCGCCAGTGTTGGCAGAAAAGCTAGGCTGCTCTGAGGGATATCACTCCAGGGATGTATATGGTTTAGCACTCTGCCAATCAGAGTCGTCTTGGCCATTGCAGGAGCAAATGTCTCAAGACCTTCAGAGAGCTGTTTAAGTCAGCAAAGTGTGCCTTGCCCAAATGAAAACTCTCCCAGGGTCCTCACAAACTCTCAGCATTTACAGTCGAAATGCCTCCTTGCTGTAGTTGCTTCTGACTGATCAACCCCGAATGAGGACTGTCAGCTGTTGACTGGTGACGATAATAAATGAGATGATGACATCCTGACATAACTTACTTTATTCTTACATCTAAACACCTTAACGTGTAAAAACAACTTTTTTGTCTTTGTCATAAACAAATGTATCAAACAGTTCCCATAACCCTAAGCTTCAATCCTACGGGGTGGGGTTGGGTGGGGCACTATTTGGGCTTCTGCCTGAATGGTACTCTCCAAATTACAATTGTGTTAGTCACAAATAAATGCTTTTTGTTCAATTATTGTTGGGTAGGTCTGTAGCTTGACAGTGCATATATGCATGCATGTGTATATTTCCTTTAAGGTTTTCATTGTGGATTCTATTAGCACTTCATGTATTTTCTGCTTTTTGTTTTTTATAATCAGGTCATAAATCTTAATGATGGATATAGAATTGGGGTCACAGTTGTTGCTCTGCATAGCAAAGTCAACCATAACTGGATGGTCAGCTAATGCTGTTCTTCATGGCTTGTTCAGGAGGACTTTGAAAGAAGACATCCATCTCTCTGGAATGTCAGCATTTTAGGCATAAAGACTTATTATTTTCTTACCAGCAAGGATACATCCCTGGGGGTATTATATTTTTTTCTAAGTACAGTAGACTTTTAATGGTCTACTGCGTGTTTATGTGCATCTTCTCACAGTGCTATTTTCTGTGGGTCATTCATTTTCTGCCTTCTGTAAATATTCAGAAAATAGCTGTCAGCAATCAACTGAGTCAATGGAAGTTTCTGATTAATGGGGAAAGTTGAGTTATCCATGGCTGATCTATTCATTTTTTACTATAGTGATAACAGAAAAGAAAAACAGTTTTAATGTCACTTGATTTTTTTTCTTTTGCTAGAATTATTATAGTATCTTTTAATTGATAAATTTGTTTGTGGACTGAAAATCATCTAATCTTGATTTAACCATATGCCTAACATTTATATGTTAAACATTTTAAATAACCATTTGTTAATACAATTTTTAATTAATAAACATATTATTTATTGAGCACATACTATATACTGGAGAATAGTCTAAGGGCTCCAAATGCTTTATAGGGTTTAGCTCTCATTATATGCTAGAAAAAGATAGATGTATTATTTCCCACTTTACAAATGAGAAGGAAAAAAAAGTTCTGAACTTATTCAAATTCACAGGTCTAAAAAGTAGCATAATACTTGTAGTCATAAATCAGTATTTTCATACAAATTTTCATAGTAACTTGTGAATTATAAAACAAAATACCCAGTCATAAGTAAGAGGGAAACATCAAGTATCAATAGGAATGAATAATGATATACATGCTTGCAATTTTTGATGAGGCTAGTTACTAAGACCACAAAATCATAACAAAAATATTTACATCAATATTCCAGTGGTCGGGGGAAAATCACAATGCTTTACAATATTATATGATTCAAATTTTTAAGATATATTTAGATACACATGTGTATATACACACACTATGGACTATATTGTACCACCTCCAAATTTCATACATTGAAGTCCTAACCCTTACTGGAATGATATTTGAAGATGGGACATTTGAAAGGCATTAGGGTTAGATGAGATCTTAGGGGTGGGACCCATGATGGCATTAGTGACTTTATAAAAAGAGGAAGAGAGAGCAATAACTCTCCACTATTTCTTCAGGCCATGACAAGAGGACAGCCATCTACAAGTCAGGGAAGAAGTCTTCACCAGGAACCAAAAGGCTGGCACCTGGATCTTATACTTTCCACCTTCCAGGACTGTGAGAAATAAGGTCTTCAATGTCTGTAGGTTAACATACTTAGTCTATGGTATTTTGTTACTGCAGCCTGAGCATACCAATAACACACACACACACACACACACACACACACACACACAGACAGGATTCACATCAAATTTAAAAGTGATTCCTCAGAGGAGTTTTAATGGGAGTTTTGAAGAGAGGAAGGAGATGCTTACATTCCATTTATGCCAATCTTGTGTAATGTTTGAAATTTTAATGAAGTGAGTATATTGATTTGTTTCTTAAAACCCAGACAAAAATTAAACGTATTAATGAGGGGATGACTATCTTTTTTCTCTTTGCAGAGTAGCTACAATGGAATACTAAAAACATAAAAATTTTGGCACAGAGTAGGTATTAAAAAATTATATGTTGTTCTTAACAGCAATATATTTTGATGTAGTGACTTACACAGCATTTCTGATGGTTTTTTAATATACTACCTTATATGTTGTATGTTATATTCCTGTTGGCAAAGACACATCTCTGTAATTCCTTAACTCTGTCTTTACTTCTGTTTCATCTTATTTTATAAAAGCAGCATTTTATGTTTCTTTCCCTCTATATTGCAATATACTTGGTAATTAAATACTTCATATTTGAGGTAACTGGCCTAATAAAAACCATTTCAGTCCTAGTTTAAAGTTTAAAAGCCATAGGATGAAATACTAACATAATTTTGCATGTTTAAAGGTTCATAGAATTGACTTTAAATGACCCACATGAATCTCCTAGCACACAGAGATCGAGAAGAGTTCATTAGAGCAGGCATGTAGAATGGTTACCGAAGCAACATTTTTTCATAGCTGTAGTTTTATATGATTACAAGTCACTATCTTTTATTACAATGACCAATTAGAAGGCAGCAGTCTATGTTAATAAACTGGAAATGCAGCCTAGATTTTTCTTTGTTAATGCAAAGGACAAGACAGTGCTTTAATTTGAGTTTAATGGTCTACAAATTCCCACCTTCATTTTGCAGCATGGAAATTTAACCCAAGAAAGAATAGTTTTATTTATAAAAACTGATCTTACTACCTTTATACAAGCAGAAGGCCCAGGGAGGATAAGCCATAAGAGCAGTTTTCCAAAGAAAGTGGAATTATATTACGACATTTTCCTTTTAATTCCTATATTTCTAGGAAGAAAATGGAGAACAGAATGAAAAATAAAAACTTAAGGTGAACTTCACAACTTTACTTTGGCAGTTGGGTACTAACTTTGGAAAGCAGAGTTAGGAGTACAGAGAGTTTATGGGGAAGTGATATCCATGAAAGCAAAAGAGAGATCTCAGTTCAATTCATAGTCAGGGCACATGCCCGGATGTGGCTCTATCCCCAGGAGGAGGCATGTAGGAGATAGCCAGTAAATGATTCTCTCTCATCAGTGATGTTTCTATCTCTCTTCTTTATCCTTGCTCTCTCTCTAAAAATTAATAAAGACATATTGAGAGCGAGAGAGGAGGAGGAGGAGAAGGAGGATCAGGTGGGGGAGCTATGAGACAACAATGTAAAACCAACAGTCTGCTTCCCAGGGGAGCACAGGAGCAAAGATCAATCATCCATTAAAGGAATCACACTTGGGTGGGAATGGCTAGGCCTTTGTCCCACTGTCTTGCTCAGCATTGTGATATATATCAAAAATAGTATAACCTTGACTCAAAAACTGAGGTAGACCTGAAGGGAATAACAATAGGAGGCTATCAGCTGGCCACCTTCCCGTCATGGAAGGGGAATCAGTGAGGCATATCTCAATGCTTGTCACATGTGGTATACATCTATTGGTTACACATATAAATATGAATGTTATATTACATTTTTTATGTATAGTACAAGCACAAAAGTCCCCATGCATTTCATCAGAATAAATCACTTCCTTAATTTTCTATAATTATAAAAGACTAGTGGACCAGTGCACAAAATTCATGCATAGGGGGTCCCCTCAGCCCAGCCTTCACCCTTTCAAATCTGGGACCCCTTGGGGGACGTCTAAGCTAAATTTGCAGTCAGACATTTCTCTCACAATCCAGGACCACTGACTCCTAACTACTCACCTGCCTGCTTGCATGGTCGCCCCTTATTGCTCCCCTTGCCAGCCTGGCACCCCAATTGCCCCCCGCTGGCCTGGTTGCCCCCAACTGTTCACCATGCCAGCCTGGTTGTGCCATGTAGCCTGCTGTTCAGTCCTTTGGTCATCCCTCACTAACCCCCCTGTCAGCCTTGTCGCCTCACGCAACCTGCAGTTTGGTCATCACTGTGATGGCATCCTGGACAATTTGCATATTCCTCTATTATTAGTATATATTATAAACACACAGTAATATGCATCTTACCCTGAATATGTCAAACTGCTTAAGAATTAAAATATCACAGAGTAAAAGGACTAGAAAGTATATATTCAGTTCTATGTCTAAATTATAGACAGAGTTAGAATGAAGCCTATATAAAGAAGAATATAATTAAGGTCAGCAGGAAGTTGATTCTTCTGAAAAGTTTCACTGCCCTGGGTGGCCATTATCCTGGCCCCACGTTGTGTGGATGGCCTGTTCTATGCACAGGACAGGACAAAGCAATTCCCCAAACTAGACTCAGACACAAAGATTATTCCAGTGTTGGTCATTGTCAGTTGCAAAGTACACTGCAGAAGTCATTTCCCAGTTGCTTCAGTGGTATACAAAGTTTTAAATGTTTAAAGTAATTTAGTTAGTACTTGATAGCTATAGCTACTTAATGAACTAACTTGAAAAGAAACTTTAGTGCAAATGATATTTCAAGATGAGGCCTCATCAGGCTCCTACTGGGAAGCAAAAACAAACAAATAAAATAAATCAAAGTCTAAATCAACAAAGAAGGAGGATAGCAAAATAGTAAATGACCATCAGGGAAATTCAGGGGTGAGAGAAACACTGTTGGGACTTAGAATATGTGGAAATTTCTAAAGGATGTTAAAGATGTGACTTTCAGTACAGAATCTCTGGGATGCATGTGAGACAGTTTAAATGGTAAAATATTGAAACAAGCATATACATGCTTCCTTTTTAGTCCTTCATCTTCATCCCTTCTTCTGACCATCCCACCATGCACTTAGTGTCTCCAAGCTACTGCAACACTTCAGTTGCTCGAATCTGAACAGTCCATCACTCTTTATCAAACACCTCTCCCTTGCTTCTGTGACTTGACTGCCTGACAGTGTGTTAACACAAGGTAATAACTAAGCTGTTTGATTTAAAAACTGAGGACATCATCTAACAGTTGTAATAACAAAGAGGTACCTAGATTGAGGATAGCATATATACTGAGTGGTCAGATTATTATGATCTCTGAATGCATAATAATTTGGCCACTCAGTGTGTGTGTGTGTATGTGTGTGTATACATATTAGAGGCCTGGTGCATGAATTCGTGCATGGGTGGGGCCGGCCATCCTGGTCAAGGGGAGGAGACATGGGTGGTGGGCCAGCCTGCCAGCTGGTTGAACTCCTGGTCAAGGGACAATTTGCGTATTACCCTTTTATTACATAGTATATACACTGAGTGGCCAGATTATTATGTGTTCAGAGATCATAATAATCTGGCCACTCAGTGTATGTGAAATTACAGAGAGGTGCCTAGATTAAGTATATCCTATGACAATTGCAAGCAATATTCTGAGGGCTAAGAGTATGTTTTGCAGGTTAGTTTACAGAAAGTACCATACCTGAAGTTATCTTTTCACAGCTGACCCTGACACCAGGGCACCAGTGCAAAATGTTCACACATCCCTTCCTGCTCCACCCTTTTAGTTCTAATATATAAACATTAGAATGTATAGATGAATCAATTGGTTTAAATAAAAAGGATCAGTTGAAATAGGCATAGTAATGTATTGGGGAAAGGGGGGGGGGGCACATCTTTCTAATAGTTCATTATTCTGTTCCAGAATTCGGTACACTAAAATTAACTAAATTCAAGCAGATGTATGTTTATATCACTTAGAAGAGGAAAAGATACCATTACACTACACCCACACACAAAAATATTATTTTATACTATTCAAATATAATAAATTAATATCTAAATATTAGTTATCAGGAAATATATGTATATATTTTACATATATGTGTATATACACACACAGAAATATATGTGTGTATATATGTTTGTGTGTGTGTATTTATGTGTGTGTGTTTACACACACATAAATACACACACACAAACATATATACACACATATACACACATAGTTACACACATATACACACATATATACACATATACACACATATACACACATAGTTCTTTTCCTTTTTCCTTAGGGAAACTTGACCTTATTTTCTTCTGTAGTTACAAAATAATCCTCTCCATAAATATTAAAGTATACAAATTATGAATTGAAAGAGGATGGTTTCTATTTCCACTATCAAGTCCAATTGCCAGAAATTGATACCAGAGAATCTTTAAACAAATACATTATAAAATTTGTAATGTATTACAAACATACAAACATACAAACACACGCACAAACACACAAACATACAAACACACACAAACATACAAGCATACAACCTTACAAACATTATCATGTATGTGTGTGACATTATTACAAACATACAAACATTATTACAAACATACAAACATTATTACAAACATACAAACATACAAACACACACACAAACATACAAACATACAACCTTACAAACATTATCATGTATGTGTGTGTGTGTGTTTACACACACACACACATACATGATAATGTTTGTAAGGTCTAAACATCCAAAATAATGTAATCACTTCTCCAAAAAGTATAACATATTAGAAATAGACAGTTGTTTTACTGAATCTTCAGTTTTCATCCAGATGCTTAGCTTACATAGCTCTATCTACCACCTAACAATTTTGAAACATATAATTTTTTAAAGAACAATCATAAAATAAAGATACATAAAATTTATCTACACAAGTGTTAAATAGAAATCAAAATTATAATCAACTTAAATTTTTCTATAGTTTACTTCCTTCTTAGAGAGGTAAAATATAGAAAAACTAACATGGTTGTGATTCCAGCTCCTCTCTTTCCTAGCTATGGAAACAGGCATGTTCTGAAATGAAAATTAAATAAATGTGTCTAATGCATACGGTTGTTGTGACGTTTAGATAGGTTAATACATGTAAAGCACTTAGAAAAATGGATCATTATTTATTTAGGAAAATAGGCAAATAAATAATCTAGATGTAGGAAATGGCCCATTTATTGATGTTTATATATTGATTTTTCAAAAATAGAGCTAATTATTGATTGTTTATTAGAGGCTGGAAATTTTATAATGTATTTGTTTAAAGATTCTCTGGTATCAATTTCTGGCAATTGGACTTGATAGTGGAAATAGAAACCATCCTCTTTCAATTCATAATTTGTATACTTTAATATTTATGGAGAGGATTATTTTGTAACTACAGAAGAAAATAAGGTCAAGTTTCCCTAAGGAAAAAGGAAAAGAACAATTAATAGAATTTATTATATCTTTTGTTCGTCAGTCTCCTTAGACCAGGTTGAATCACATTAATTAGAGAAGTAAAAGCTAGAAGCTAGTGGAACTACTTTCATAAAATATTGATGAGATTTGATGTGAAGAATGAATGTCAGAAATTGACAGATTTTGAGAGAACCTCAAAGCACATTCTCCTTGCCTCTGCACAAAAACCAAAACCATGCTATCACTCTAAGAATCCTGAGATGATGCCCTTGGCAAGGACTGTGATATTTTCACTATGAATGTCATCAGCCATGTCAGCGGAGTGGCTTTATGGAGTGACATTATAAACAATGGATGTCAAAACTGGTGGGTGCCATATGATGAAGTGCAGGTGATTCATTGGCATAAGGCTGCTTTATAGGCAGATATGAGACATGCCTCTGGAGATTCTCAGAAATAGTTGATAAATGCTTTGAGATACTGCTTGAACATGAAGACTGTTGTTGAGAATCATCAAAATTGGAGAATAAAAATAAATGTGGTTTCACTTGTGTCCCAAAGCTAGTATTTCCTAAAAAACTTTAGGATTATATATAGTTACACCCAGTGGATTCAGGGCTCTTGTTTACAGAATATAACTATATACTATCAACTAAAACATAAATCAATAGTTTTAATAGCATAGAATATAAAGAATAGATTATTACTGAAAGAAAAAGTTACTAGTATTAAAAATACAATTACTTGAAACATTTATTTTAATTTTTTTTATTGATTTTTTACAGAGAGGAAGAGAGAGGGATAGAGAGCTAGAAATATCGATGAGAGAGAATCATCGTTCAGCTGCCTCTTGTACACACACACACACACACACACACACACACACACACACTGGGGATGTGCCCACAACCAAGGTACATGCCCTTGACCGGAATTGAAACTGAGACCTTTCAGTCTGCAGACCGACACTCTATCCACTGAGCCAAACCGGTTTCGGCAACTTGAAACATTTTTTAAAGTATTTTTTTATTCCTTTCAGAGAGGGGGAGTGAGAGATAGAGAGAGAGAGAGAGAGAGAGAGAGAGAGAGAGAGAGAGAGAGAGAGAGAGAGAGAGAACATCAATGATAAGAATCATTGATTGGTTGCCTTCTACATACCCCCTACTAGGGATCAAGTCCGCAACCTGGGCATGTGCCCTGGCCTGGAATCAAACCCTTACCTCTGGTTCATAGGCCGATGCTCATTCATGGAGCCTCTCTGGCTAGGTGAAACATTTTTAACTTATAGGATTAAAAAATTTGAAATAGGAAAAAAAATAATCTGTACTTCTTTAATTAAAGACAAATACTATAAAGAAATGCTTAAAAGTAAAATTAGAGTTACTAGGTAAGATTATAATTGGCAATTATAATTTTCCTAGTGATTCATATAAGATAGAAGAGCCAAGAATCAATATATTTGAAAAACATTAAAATTGGTTTTACTTCTAAAGGAAATTGCACTATAGTATGATCCTACCTCATGTCATAGATATAAATCATGTCACAGGAAAATCTCCTCCCACATCCAGTTAAAACCTCTGTCCCCAAATTTTCACTTTCGTACATTAAGGAATAATAGGAACTAGATTTGTCTCCTCCACCTAAAATAATGAAAAGACTACACAAAATATATGAGACAACACTTTTCAAACATTGGACAACAGAGAGCATTCAGAGAAAAGAAAGAAGCAAGAGAGACCTAAAAATGTATAGCATGATGACTGTAGTTAACTAGAGGCCTGGTGCATGGGTTGGTGTACTGGTGGGGTCCCTGGGCATGACCTGCAGGGCTTGGGCTGAAACTGGCAGTCCAATGCCACCTGCCACACCTGCCTGCCTGCTGCCCCTGCTCATCCCGGCCCTGCTGCACCAGCCACCACTGCCATGCAGTAGGCTCTCTATTGCTCTGCTGAGGTCTCCAGGCTGTGGCAGCCAGCCATAAGCCATGTGTCTGGCACCTGTCAGTCATCTGAATGGCACTCCCACTGTGGGAGTGCACTGATCACCAGGAGTAAGCTCCTGCATTGAGCATCTGCCCCCTGTTGGTCAGTGCACATCATAGCAAATGGTCACTTGGGGTTTTATATCTATACTAGAGGCCCAGTGCATGAAATTCATGCATGGAGGAGGGTGACTCTCAGCCCAGCCTGCACCCTTTCCAATCTGGGACCCCTTGAAAGATATCTGACTGCCAGTTTAGGCTCAAACCCTGTGAGATTGGGCCTAAACCGGCAGTTGGACATCACTCTCACAATCTGGTGCTGCTGGCTTCTAACCACTTGCCTGCCTGCCTGTCTGATTGCCTCTAACTGCTTCTGCCTGCCAGCTTGATCGACCCATTACTGCTCCCCTGCTGGCTTGATTGATGCTTATCCGCTCCCCTGCCAGCTTTATCACTCACAATTGTCCTCCCACAAATGTCCTCACCTGTTGTCCCAATCGCCCCCAACTGACTTCCCCTGAGGGCCGATCACCCACAATTGCCCTCCCCTGCCAGCCTGATCACCCCTAACTGCCCTCCCCTGCTGGCCTGATTGCCCACAACTGGACAATTTTGTGGCAGCCATCATTGTGGCAACCATCTTTGTGGCAACCATCTTGTGGTAGCCATCTTGTGATGATGTCCGGTTCAAGGGTGTGAGGACCACCTAGGCTTTTATTAGTATCCTAATACATAAAAACCCTGGGTTGTAACGACCAGTAACGACTGGAGGCTGACCAACCAAAAGTCAGTGCTGGCCCCACCCCCAAGCAAGTGGTAGTGGACAATTAGGCAGGTAGTTAGAGGGGTTAGGGATGATCAGGTATGCAGGCAAACGGTTAGGGGAGATCAGGTAGGCAGATGGCCCCTTGTGGGGCTGGCCCCACCCCCAAGCAAGCAGTTAGGGGCAATCAGGAAGGCAGGCAGAGTGGTTAGAGGTGATCAGGTAGGCAGATCAGTTGTTAGGGGTGATCAGGTAGGTAGGCAAGCAGTTAGGGGTGATCAGGTAGGCAGACAGACCCTTGCAGGGCTGGCCCAGCCCCTAGCAAAGAAAGAGGAAGGCCCAGGCCAGCCAAGCCATGGCGTACCAGCTTGTCATCTGCAGAGGGAGGCCACTAGTGGCAGGGGAGTGTGGGACAGTGCTGGACAGATGGCATGCAATGGCAGCAGGATGGGGCCAGCTGCCTGTAGCCTGGGGAAAGAAAGCCCCAATAGGCCCTGATCTCAGTCCATACTTAGGGACCCTACCCAAAGGGTCCAAGATTGTGAGAGGGTGCAGGTTGAGTTGAGGAACCCCCCACTCCCGAGTGCACAAATTTTTGTGTACCAGGTCTCTAGTAGATATATAAAAAGCCAGTGACCAGAATGCCGTAATGACTAGAACAACCAGTTGCTATGACACCCACTGCAACCAGCAAATTGGCCTGATGGGGGCTTAGGGCTGGCTGGCCAACCTCCGGTGTCTCCTCCCACTGCCTGGCCCTGCCCCTGATTTTCCTCCAACCCCAATAGGGTGCAGGGAAGGCTGGCCAATCTCCTGCAGCTTCTCCCCCTGGCCAGCCCCACCCTAGATAGGCCCTCCCACCCCGATCAGGTCCAGGGCCTGCCAGCCAACTGCCTGGGGCCCCTCACTCTGGCTGGTTATGCCCCAAATGGGCCCCCACAACCCCAGTCAGCCTATGGCCACTCCCCCCAGTCATCTCCACCCCAATAGGTCTCCCCATTCTGATCAGGATCAGGGCTAGCCGGCCAACCACCCACGGTCCTTCCCCCAGGTTGCTGACCCCTGATTAGCACACCCTAACCTGCCCCACTGCCCACAGCCCCTTCCAATGGCCAGCCTCAACCCCAATTGACCCCTCACCCCAATTGGGGGTGGGCCCACTGGCCAATTACCTGCAGGCCCTACCCCTAGCCAGCCTAGTCCTAATCAGGCCTTGATTGAAGTGGGACAGCTGGCCAGCCTCCTGTCATTTCCTCCTCCCAACAGGCCTGACCCAATCTGCCTGGATTGGGGCTGGGCTGGCCAGGCCCCACCTGTGCATGAATTCATGCACTGGGCCTCTAGTATATAGATAATATTCCAGCAATTTTCAACCAGTGTGCATGATAATTTTTAAAACATACAATACCTGACTATTTAGTCAGAGGCACTGACTTCTTTTCCCTTAGATTTGAAATTAAAAAATGACAATAGCCAATACAATATCTGTCCATTATGAATCAAAATTAGATTGGCAAAAAATATGGGTTTTTTTGGTGTGCCACAGAATTTTAGTAATTAGTTTATGTGTGCCATGAGAGTAAAAAAGTTAAAAATTGATGCTATATTGAATTCTGGAAATACGATCAGTGAGTAGATTAAAGATGTTCTCATCGCACGAGCGCGATGTTCAATCCTCAGTGTGGGCATACAGGAGGCAGCCGATCAATGATTCTCTCTCTCTTTCTCCCTTCCTCTCTGAAATCAATATATATATATATATATGAATTTTTAAAAATAATTAATTTACTAATTTTTTAAAAAAAGAACTGTTCTTTAGTCAGAAGTTAAGTATAAGTTAGGCTAAGTAGTCTTCTGTGGTATCTAGTGGTTCTATCCAGTATCATTTCTTGCTAAGTTTTTGTCTCAGTCTATCTGACCAGCATACACTAAAGTTCTATCAAATAACAAGTTTGTGATTTCAGCAAAAATACAGGCTGGAACCCTTGCTGTTAACACTTAACCACTTATCTCCAAGTGACCATAAGTTATTAAGTAATTTTGGTGTGCATTTGTACTCTTTTAAGTGCTTTAAAAAACCCACCAGCATTGCTATTAAAAACAATTTACAAAAGGAACACTGAATTCTAACCAAATGTATTTCTTGTCTCATTTTAAATGGTAACCTTAATAAAATAAATGTTTAATTCATTGCTTAATCTTCTTGGTATTTCTGTATAGTGTAGCATCTGTGGGACTATGCAAATTACTCACCAATGTCATCCAAGTAGAGATAGTAGAGCCATAACCTTGGCCCTAGTTCAGCTCATCACTTCCCTAATAAGACTTTTTAAACCATTTTTTGGAGTGTGTGTGCGTGTGTGTGTGTGTGTGTGTGTGTGTGTGTGTGTGTGTTAATGAACATACTGATAGCTTGTGTACTGATTTGGCACTTAGAATGGAAGCAAGGAGAATTTATAAAGAATAATAATGTTTTCATTTATTTAGGAGCAGCAGATGTTACCTTAAGCTTCCAAAATCATTTGGAAAACATGTCCTATGGAAGTACACAAAGAGTCTTGAAAATTGCAATGTAATACTTTTATATTTACTTCATACAATTAAAACAAATTCTGATGCCTTCATGGTGTGCTGTGAATGCACTGAGCTGAGAACCAGGAAATGTTCACTTTTGTCTCAGCTCGATTCTATCTCTATGACTTGAGGCAAACTGTTTTACCTCTCTGGGTCTCAGATCTATCATTTGTTGATTGCTAAGTTCCTTTTCAACTATAAAATGTTATGTCGGCATTTGTATTTCCGTCAATGTGGCGCTTGAAAAATACCAATCTGGTGCACCTCTGCTCCTCTTCCACAGAGCAAAGAAGGCAGAAACAGTGAGCCTGTAATGAAATTCCTCTGCTGCCTGCTGACATGTCACATGAAGTTATCTGGCCAATGAACAAGATTAGGATATTTTCTAACCCCATGTTTGAAACCTCCACCATTTTCATTATCAATTTCTATTGAAAATATTTTTCAGGACAACTTCACAGCAGCTGAGTATATGGAACAGGTTAGAAAAGGACATAATTTTTAACTTTTAGAATAGGCTGACTACACACCTTGATGGATGAATCTTATTTTAAATCCTATAACCACTAAATATACAGATCATGACTATGGCTTGGTACCTGATCCAAGCTAATTAAATGATTTCCAAATGATCTGACTATTGCCATTTCCAACAATTTTTCCAAAAAGGAAAAATATTTGAGTGTGGTCTAGAATTGAGGTTAATTTGATGTTCAAAGAGATGTTTTTTCTCAAACTCAGTGGGAGGGTGTTTCCCTCCAATTGTTTTGTTAAATTATATCTAACTTTAATTCCCTTTTTGTGTCTATGAAATTACTTCTCCCAGAGAAGTGGATAGACTGTGAATCGATCTAAACTAACAAGTGGCTGGACTACCAGTAAATAAATTTGGTGGGTCAATTTACCACAGTAAGCCATTATACTCTGTATATTTAGGCAGAACAGGCTAACCACAGTCAAGTGTTCCCAATTATTCTTACTCTTCCTGCCCATTTCATTTACGTTCCTGATGCTTTTCATTTCTCAGCAACACAGAAACCCATGAGGCAGAGAATGTGATTAGATATTTTTTGAGTAGCCTGTCAGGTTCACTTTTGAAGAAGAGTTTAAAAACAGCTATTCCTTATTGGTATGCAACCATGTCAAACTGAGTGGTTTTAATTTGGTTTTCTTTTCCTACTGAGTGCCAACAAAGTGTCTAGTGCTATTAGCTACCATTGTGCTGTCCATAACTTATAAGTAGAAGAATATTAGCAGTTTTACTCCTAGCTTCTAATAAAAAATTTGATTTCTCAATTATTATAATAATATTGAAAATTAGGGAACACGATGACATACTGCCTTTTCAAACTCTCATCCTTTTTATATTCCCTAGATAAAATTTTCCATATAATTTCCATTATTCTCACATCTTGTCTCATGTAATGTCTGCCCAAATGTGGGCAAATGCAGTTGAAAATTGCTCTTTCTCCTGTAAAAAGTTATAAATTTAAACCTTACCAAGATCAAATGATAACAGAAATCTAGTCCATATCGTTCTTTGATATAAAAGACTATGGCAAATAGTGATTCAAACCATTGTTTTAAATATTACACATTAACTGTTTTATGTTGAATGAAATAATGCATTTTTTTATTCCACATGGTTGTCCTTCCTTAAATTCTGTTTCTCTTTCCATGTTTTCTTTAAAAAATATATATATTTTATTGATTTTTTACAGAAAGGAAGAGAGAGGGTCAGAGAGTTAGAAACATCGATGAGAGAGAATTATCGATCAACTGGCTCCTTGCACACCCCCCACTGGGGATGTGCCCACAACCAAAGTACATGCCCTTGACCGGAATCGAACCCAGGACCGTTCAGTCTGCAGGCTGATGCTCTATCCATTGAGCCAAACTGGTTTCAGCTCTTTCCATGTTTTCAATTTCCCACCATCTATCCTTGTCTGAAAATAACATAGTATTTTGAAAGGAAAGAGAGAGAGAGAATATTCATATAACTTTTATTACAGTATATTATTATGATTGTTCTCATAATAATCTACTACTGTGCCTAATTTATAAAATAAACTTTATTATAGGGATGTATGTACAGAAAAATACATAGTATATATAGGGTTTGGTAGTATCCAAGGTTTCAAATATCCACTGGGGGAACTTGGAACATATCCCTCACAGATATCAGGGGACTACTGTACTTATTTGTATTGTACTTACAAATTTTGCTATAAGATCAGTTTAAACTATATAACCACTTGAGAATTTTTCCAAGAGAGAAGTTAGCAGCTCAAAGTGAAAAGCTTTAATATAATCATCACAATAATGAATAAAATATTTTCCTATCAGCACAGGCCTTGACTTACAGAGCAAAGCTATATAGGAAAGGCACACCTGAGACAAATGGAAGAAATAACATAATGATTCCCTTTATTAGTTAACTGTCTAAAGTTCACATTGCAGCTAACCCTCTGTGGTGCTCTGCTTACCCAGAAGACAGGTTTTGGATAATGTGGATTCCTGAGCCCATAGCCCCTCTCCCCAGCCCCTTGATGGTTGTGGGCCTTTCGGAGGAATAGGTGAGAACAATCTTCAATAGCACACAGCTCCTTACTTAGGAAGAGAAGACAGAAAATCTGCTTTCGGATATTTTTTCTATGACAACGAACAGCAGAATTAGTGCCCTACAGACTGCATACAAAGTCAATCCAAAATAATATTCTCCTCAATTTTCAGATGTCTTTTCATTTTTAGGCTCTAAGTGAAGCTATCTAGGGTTGTATCCAAGACACAAAGTTATTATCTCCTCCTTGCCCCAGTTTGTCTCTTTTCCACACCCTCATAAGTAAAACATCCCCCAAAAATCCTCCAAGTAGCTAATAGGTCCATTGCATTTGAAGAGAGGGCAGTGGTCTGCCCAGCAGATTGGAACCGGCGCTCAGCGGCACTGGGAGGGGAAGCCTCTATTGTGCCCCGAAGGAGAAGACTTGGATCCAAAGGGTCTGTGTTTAGAGTCTATCACACCATTCCATCAAATCATTCTAGCTAAAATGTCTGATAATTTAAAATAGAAATACCTTTCTAAAAGTGTATTTGAACCACAGCATCTGTATTATTGATTATTAAGTAATAATACATTGAGACTGACAATGTACTAAGAGTGAATAGTAGTGTGTGTGTGGGTGGGGGGTGCTCTGAGGTTTCCTGTCTTAGCTCCCAGGCACCTCTGCATGGGAGGGGAAGACCCACAGCCTCTCAGCCATGTTGCCTGGAATGGGATTTGCTAACTTGCCCAGGATCTCTTCAGCTCCTCGTGTTTTGTCTAAACCCAAAGACTCTCCCAACTTCAAAGAATGTCTCATATGCAAGCAAGACAAAAATTGTAAAGGGGAAGGGGTGAATTTTGAATTAAACCCCTAAGAATAAAATATTTTCAGCAAGGCACAAGATAATGGATTTTTTTAGAGGAAAGAATGACAATTTTCTTTGTTTATTATCACCAACATAGAGCACAATTTCTATTTCTACAGAGGAGAGTCTTGAATATGTTTCTTTTTTAAGTAAGCACAGTGAAAGGTTGTGGTTTCCTTAGCAACAGATGACTTCTTTCTATTTCTCCTTTTTTGGGGGGGAAAATGTACTTTGGCTTTATAAAGAGCCTTTCATCATGGTATCAAAGCATTTTATGGCAAATTGTCATCCTGCCCCAGAAAAGCCAATACATTATATCACCCCCAATTAAACGGGGGAGAAAATGGCAGCTGGAAGAAGCATCTGCAGCTCTGGGCTATGTTTCTCTAACCTGCATTGGTAGCCCTGTGAGGTCTTTGGTGAGGGAGTATGACAGAAACACCTTAATGTGGTCCCCAATAACCTACTCCATGTAAAGTGCCTTCCCCTTCAATGTGGGCAGGACCATTGATTTGCTTCTAACCAATAGAATATGGCAAAGGTGCTGGCATCTCCCTGCCTTGATTAGGTTAAGTTTATGATACTCCATGGTGACACACAGGACAGGGAGACTCTCCTGCTCCCTTCAAGAAGCACACAGCCATAATGTGAACTGCTGTTCGTGACCTGAGGGGGACTCCCAACAACAGCCATTAAGAAGCCAGGGCTCTCAGCCATAGAGCTGCCAGGAAATGAACTTGACCAACAGCTTGGAAGAGGACACCAAGCTTCAGAAAGGAAGAGAGCCCGGCTGATACCTTGATTCCAGTTTTTGAGACCCTGAGTAAAGGAGCCAGCTGATTGGATGAGGCCCACCAACACTGTGGAGAGCAATCTGCTCTATTCAAAGTCAACTGATTTAAATGTTAATCTCATTCAAACAACAAACCAACCAACCAAAAACCCAGAAAACAAAATCCTACATAATAAAAGGCAATATGCAAATCGACCCAACAGTGGAATGACTTGTTGCTATGATGCACACTAACCACCAGAGGGAAGACATTCAACACAGGGGCTGCCCCCTGGTGGTCAGTGTACTCCCATAGGGGGTGCACCGCTGAGCCACAAAGCTGGGCTGACAGTTGGTGAGTGCAGTGGTGGTGGCAGGAGCCTCTCCCACCTCCACAACAACACTAAGGATGTCCAACTAAAGCTTAAATGGGGAGTGGGCCTAAGCCACCAGTTAGACATCCCCTGAGGGCTCCTGGACTGCTAAAGGGCACAGGCTAGGCTGAGGGATCCACACTGTCACCTCAGTGCATGAATGTCGTGCACCGGGCCTCTAGTCTTCACATAAACATCCACGTAGTGTTTACCCAAATATCTGAGCCTCATGGCCCAGCCAAGTTGCCACATAAAATTAATCATCACCCTATCTTAAAAGAATATTCTGAGCTTTAAATCATTTAATACACATAAAGCACTTAGGACATTGTCTGGCATATAACATTCATTGGATGTTACTCGTATTATTGCTGTTGTTATTAGTATTCAAGCAGTCGCCTTTTTAGAGTTATATTGAAAGAAATGACTACTACTGTTTTATAGTTTGTATAGGAAATACTTGTACTGTTTGAATACGAGACATTTTAGTGATCATGAAAAACAGCAAACATGATGTAGATAAGAGCTTTCTAGCAAATTGTCTGACATTCACATTCAAATTGAATTTTTGTGAAGAGAAATGCATTTATGTATCTATCCCAAGAAAAATACACTGGGGAAAAAGGTCTGTTACATTATTTTCTTTGGCATTTTCAGAGATACAACTATTTTCTTTCCATTGGTCAGAAAAAGCTTTGCTTCTCAAATCCAATCAGGAAAAGCGGCTTGCTTCCTTTTAACCTTTGGAAGTTTTTTCTTTACTTTTCTCTCTCCCATTAGCTATTACTGGAGAATCAGTATAAAACAAAGGCCCAGCTCATAAAATTTTATGCAGTGGCACAGTTAAATTATTCACATGTAGTTCAAATGGAGACGTTTGTTACAACCAGAAAAGTTATAAATAATATGTGAATCCCAAAAGGATTGGCTTCCCACCAGATAAATCATCATGAATGCAAAAGTTTTGGCCTGGACTTTCCTCTTGGCACTTGTTTCATTGTAGGCTCCTCACTGCCCACACGCTGATTTAACAGCTGAAGCCCGAAGTTGGGAGATCAGCAGTTTCTTGCTCTGACAGTGATGGTGTTCTCCCTTCGTCATTAATTGTGAATTCTGTCAAAGCCTTCCCCCAACCCCCACCCCCAAATCACAATTGGTTAAGAACTTTATCCTCAGGTTCCTTAATAAATCATCTCTTTTCTCAAGCAACTTTTCTGGCTGCCTATTTATGTCAAGGTGGTTTGAAAGAACGGCCTTTTATGACGAACACCCCTGACTCCTTTCCTCTCTCCCTCTTTTACTTCACAGACTTTGACTTGCTTTTTTCCTCTCGTGTCATATGGGAGTTCATTCAGTTTTGCAGCTTCTACTGTGAAAGAGCATTATTGTGTTGCTCCCCATGTTCTTTGTTTCTCAGCCTTATTAATAGTTAATCCAATGAAGGCCTCTGCTATCATTTCTTTGCAGTCGTCCTGAGTGGGTATGGCTGTAACCCAGCTTGCCGGAGTCGAGGGCAGGGTAGCTGGGGTAGCTGCTCGGCTGGGCAAATGGAGAAAATGAGGGAAAGGTGTTTGGGGTGCCTTTGTCCCTGAGGCATCCACTGCTTCAAATCTTGAAGCTTTGTTTCTCCTTTTTTCATTCCCCAGCCACTGCTCTTCCTCTGCCTTAAGATCCTTCTAATTCCGAGAAGCTAATTTTCATTTGGGAGTTAAGGATCTCATGTTATCTCTAATTTCCATTATATATGAGAGCCATGTGAAGAGAGAAATATTCAACTCAAGGAAATATGAATTGAATATTCAGATTCCAGGGATGGACAGTGTTCCCTTTCAGCCATCTTATATGGGTAATTACCTACCCTATTTGTCCAGGGATCTTTAAGGAACTATGAAGTGGATCACGCTAGATTCCTGCTAAGCAGATTGAATGTCATGGAAACTCCTGTCTTCCCACTCCGATACTCTCCTGTGCTGGTGGTGTAGTTACCCCCCACTTGCTTACAGTGTAGGTGCTAAGAACTCATAGCGGTACCCTTCTTGGGAGAAATCTCACACACCAATTGAAGTGACCCAGCTTACAAAGGTATGGAAAGATTATTCCTGCCTTGGGGGAATAATGCCCATAGCCACAGCCAGTGGCTGGCTGATAGGAAGTACCAAGTCCCAGCCATCTCTCCTAAGCTGAAACTACTGTGGGCCACCATTCAGGCTGCAGAACTCCTCATGGGCTCAGCCTGAGGCTGGTGTCAGCTGAACCCACACCCCTACTCTGCTTCCTTCACTTCCTCACACAGTCCTCCTGAGGACACTGTCTCCAATCACTTGCTCCCTCATCTCCGAAAGACTGTTTCTAGGGGACAGGACTGAAGGCCCTGAGCAAAAGCTTAGGGGACCAGCATAGCATGGGACCTAAAAGTTAGGAGGGACATTTTATTTACAGAAAGAATTAGGTATCTCATTTAAAAAAAAAAAAAATAGCATGAAATACCCATCCTAGAGAAAATTAGAATTTTGATTGTTGTTGTTTCTTTTTTTAGTTTCATGTTGTTTTTTATTTGACATCTTATTATTTGACATCTTAATCAAGCATTTTTAATATATATATTTTATTGATTTTTTTTACAGAGAGGAAGGGAGAGAAATAGAGAGCCAGAAACGTCAATGAGAGAGAAACATCGACCAGCCGCCTCTTGCACATCCCCTACCGGGGATGTGCCCGCAGCCAACGTACATGCCCTTGACCTGAATCAAACCGGGGACCTTTCAGTCCGCAGACCAATGCTCTATCACTGAGCCAAACCGGTTTCGGCTTAATCAAGCATTTTTAGTAGAAAAGAAAGTCTACTTCACACTCTTATTTGTTTTCCAATCATTCAAAACTGCATGCCTCTGTGAATTCATGAAAAATACATAAATTATAGATTCATAAGTTTAACTATGTGCAAATCTCATAGCTATAAATGAATCTTTCAAAATTAGTGCATTGGTGGCTTTCCAGGTGGCAATGGCTACTGTAGGGATTGTGCACTTGGTCACCCTACAGGCAAATTGTGGTCCAGGATGGTGTGGGAGGCTCTGGCACTTTCTGCATACTGTACTGAAGGTCAGGGCTTGTTTTGCTGGGTTTCCTGTCTAGAAACCTACCTCAAAGACAAAGAAAATGCAAAGAGTTTATCCTTCAATGGCATTGAGCTTCTGATTGTTCAAATGGAGGTGCTCTGATTGTTCAAATGTAGATGGGCCATATCTCTTCAGTTATCTACAACTCAGAGCTATGCCTGGCTATGCTTACATCATATTTAAATACAGCTAGACACTCATGCAAAGCATCTGTCCATAAAATTGACGCCTCTCCTTCCAAGAGTGAATTCTGCCAGCAGACTGCCTTTGAACTCAAACTGCAATTCTTCCTGCAACACATCCTGTTGCTTCTGTTTCTCTGGAGAATAACTAATACAGATGGGTACTATATTATTATTTCTTTTTAGATGAAAAACTAACTTGTAACCCCAGACTCAGTTTTCCAATTTCTTAAGCTCATTTTTTATTCTATTGCTCAAAGCAACTGCACCACAAGGCACTTAAAGAATCAGACAGACCATATACTTGAGAGTACCCACATAAACATGAGTGTCTTTATTCTATGGATGAGAAATTTACTAAGAGCAATAGTAAACTAAAGCATTTGTCACTTCAATTCTGAGTCATGAAAACCTAGATTCTACAATTCTTTTCTATTCCCCAAAATGGTCCCCTCTCAAATCTGTCAAGATTAAAATAAACCATTAATTATTTGAATTATGCAATTCAAAATTGTACCATTGGGGAGGAGGAAGGTGTGTGTTTTCCCTTAAAGTTCTATTGACAAAACTTTCTTTAGTTAAGTAAAAAGATTTCTACCAGGAATCTAAGTGTGATTTTCTTATTTTTATGGATAATATAGGATCAAAATAGGCAAAACTATAGTCCTCATTATAGTCATTCTTACCAGGATTTTATTTTTGCATTTTTTAAATGAAAGAAGAAAGGAAGAGGGTAGGGGATAAGATATTAAAAATATATATTAGTTAACACACAGTCAACAAAATATTTTAGAAAAATATTTTTAGGATATTAAAAATGTTATTCTTTCCAAGATTCACTCCTAGGCAGTCTGTTCTAAACTTAAATGTCAAAATTTTATTTTTCATTCATACATAAATCGTTCATGCCAAAGTTCTCCACATTATTATTCAGTCCACTGGCAACTGCTCATCTTCCAGGTTGTCAAGTTCATTTATTTTTGGTTATTACAATCTGTTCATATTTTTCCAATTCATCCTTTTATTAAATGAGAAAAGCTATCAAATAAATCTATTTAGGAAATGAGCAGTTAGTGCAAAAAAAAGCATCAGTAATGCTTCAGAATATTCTTCAAAGTGTTTTTATGTCCTGCTGTTCATTCAGTGCCATATCAATTTACTAATTTGAACATAAGACAATACATCATTTTTATCAATTTTAAAACATGTACTTTCAAAACTCAAACATTCTTCTGATTAGTTCTGGAGAAGAAAATGCCACTTTATAGGAAAGAAGTAGAGTGAAGAGAATCTGAAACGACCATCGAACAAATCATTCTCTATAAACTTTTAAGTATCTTCCCTGCAGTTTTCTCTTAACTCTTGGCACACATTTAATTTTCATTTCCTTCCCTGGTTTCTGTTTATGAATTTATTTTTGCAAGTGCTTTCTGTAGGTATTTTAGAGACCTATATTATATAAATCGAATCCTTCTAAAGCCGTCAATAAAATCTGTCTGCACTTAAACCTGGGTTACAAATTATTCTTCCTTGAAGACATTAACATCTATAGCTGGGCTGGTGTGGCTCAGTGGTTGAGCATCAACCCATTATTCAGGAGGTCACGATTTGATTCCCAAGTCAAGGCCCATGCCTGGGCTTCAGGCTTGATCCCCAGTAGGGGGAGTACAGGAAACAGTAGATCAGTAATTCTCTCTCATCATTGATATTTCTCTCTCTCTTTCCCTCTTAATCTTTTGTTGGAACTATCTTTTCCTCAAGGTATGACTTGTCTTTGACTTGTCATTGTCTGGAAATGCAGAAATTTATAATTTTATGTAAACCAAGTTATCAATTTAATTTTTAGTTTGTGATTTTTGCATCTTATTTAAGAAAGTCTTCCCTATGATGAAGTCATAATGATTTTCTCAGACATTTTTGCCAAATGTTCTAAGGATTTTTTACATTCAGGCCTTTTACTTTGTCTTAAATGCATTTATGTATACTATGAGATAGGCGTTTAATTTTAGTGTCCCAGCACCATGTATGAAATAGACCTGTCCTTCCTGCATTTGTAATGACACCTCTATAGTGTATAAAATGTCATCATATGCATGAGTCTCATTCTTAGCCCTCAGTTGTACTACTTTAGTATTTAAAATCTGCATCGATTTTGTCACTTTTTATTGTACACTTTCATCACAAGTCATCATATCTGCTCAGGTGAATCTGTACTGTCTATATTCCTTAAATTGACCCTCTATTGATACATGAGAATTTTTGAATCAGCTTTCAGCTTTCACATTTTCATTTAAATCACAAAAACTCTATTGGAACTTTATGTGGGATTATAATAAAAATTAAGTTAATTAGAAGCTAAGTAACATATATGTTCTTTTAAATTTTCCAAATGGCAAAATTCCTTTTACTCAGGTATTTTAATATATCTTTTTATATAATTTGATAATTTTAACTAATAATAGACAAACATGTAAATTGATCGTACCTCTGCTACACCACCAGCCAATCAGGAGTGATATGCAAATCAACCCAGCAAAGATGGCGGTTAATTTGCATACACAGGTGCCAAGTGACTGGGGTGGGTAGGATGCAGGCTTTCTGCCCCGCCCCCTGGTCTCTCAGGGCCTCTGGGCAGTGTGGGAGGGTGGGGCTGGAGCCAAAAGAGGTAGCTCCAGGGCCTGAGCAGAAAGGGGCGTGGCTGGAGTGGAAAGGCAGTGCTGGCAGCCAGGGAAAAGAAAGCCCATTCTAGCACGAATCTTCGTGCATCGGGCTTCTAGTTCTCTCTATAAAATCTAAAACCACATTTGTTAGATTTCCTTAGGTACTTACATTTTCTCTTTTCAAAATTAAATTTTCAATTTAAAAAAATATTTTCTGATGTATGAGACCACAATTAACTTTGTGTACTTACCATGCTATCAGTCTATGTGTGAGCTCGCCTAGATGGATTCAATGACTTCCCTGTAGATTCTCTTGGATTGTCTATGTAGACCATCTTCTTATCTGTAAAGAGTGAAAGAGTTTTCTTAACACCATTACATGTTTTATTTCTTATTTCCAACCTTCTGAGCTGACTAAAGCTTCCAGTATAATTTGATTAGTGGAGATACAGTGAGCATCCATTCATTGTTTTTGACATGAATTAAAATGCTCCTAATGATAGATGCGATGTTTAGTCTTGATATTGGGTAGGAATATAGCTATCCCTATTTTCTATTTCTAGTTTGCTGTGAGTTTTTCTCTTGAATAGATGTGAGGAATTTTATCAGATGCCTCTTCTCTTCAATACAGCTATATATTTTTTTATCCTTTTAATTTAATTTACTTTAATCGTTCCATCAATATTTACCTCCCCTATACCTTCTTCCACCTACCTACCCTTCTCCATTATGTCTTTTGGCTAATTACATTAAAATATTTTCTAATGTTAAAAATCCTTACATTCCTGGTGTAAGTTCAATTTGCTTGAGATGTTTATTTTTAAGTATTTTCAAATAATTAATTTAATGTAAACACTCTAACAAAATAAGTTTCACAATGTGGTTTCCTATATATATGAAAAAATATTCCTTCAAAATATTGTCAAACAAAGGCTGAACCTGCCATTTTCAGGAAGATCCTAAAGTCCAGAGTGGACAGTCCCAGGAAACACCCTTTATTATGTGTTCTAACGGATTGATTTTCCTTTGGGCCAACAACATTAAGCATTGAATTAACCGTGATTTATATGGCCTAGGTAGTCATTAAGTTAAATTAGGAAGCAGAGACTGATGTCATATTCTCCCTTAATGAATTTCCTTGTTGAAAGCAAAAGGCAATTCAAAATCATTCCAGAAACCTTAAAGCTACAACAAATAGTTGGTGTTCAAAAATATGTTTGTGTTGTTCATGATGGTGGTAATGTTTCTTAAAGTGAAAAACATTTTTCAAATGTAATAGCTGACCATTTCAACCTCTCTAAGCACTTCAGTTTATTCACAGCTTCAAGTATACTCACTATCTGACCAACACAGGAATGCCACTATTAAATCACCCTTTCTCATCCTCAGAGGTGATGGGATTTGCTCAGTATTGTTCTGCTAAAAACACTTTGATTGTACCATCAAGCATTTGCTACAGAAAGTGCTCCTTGCAGAAACCAAACCCAGTACAAAAGCCCTGCACCTGCCTCCTTAATCTGCTCACTTCTCCCTAGGTTTAGCATTTCCACACTCTCCTTTGCATAATAACCCTCCACTGTTTTAAGCGAACAATAAGAAAAGATACATTCTTTCTGAGTAAGTGTATTGAGTAAAATACAAAGCAGAAAAACAAAATATTCGTTACTATGTTTGATTCTTGTCTGTCATATATCTGAATACTCTTATTTCATGGTGAACTTTTAAAATAATTACCAGAGCCGAAACCAGGTTGGCTCAGTGGTAGAGTGTCGGTCTGCGGACTGAAAGGTCCCAGGTTCAATTCCGGCCAAGGGCATGTTCATTGGTTGCCGGCACATCCCCGGTAGAGGGTGTGCAAGAGGCAGCTGGTCGATGTTTCTCTCTCATCGACATTTCTAGCTCTCAATCCCTCTCTCCTCCTCTCTGTAAAAAAATCAATAAAATATATTAAAATAATAATAATAATAATAATAATAATAATAATTACCAGAACATTTGTACAATATAATTTTTACTCTTCCCTCTTCTCAGCCCCCATAATTGGCAGTTCCCAACTTCTTTTCTTTCTAATACCAAAAATCTCTCCCCATCTCCATTAATACTGCCAATGATCTAGTTCAGACCTCATCCAGTGGTCTCAACTTTGTCAACATGGAAAAAATTTTTAAATGCTAATAAAATTGTTTATCCTCCTCCTACAAAAAAAGAGTTTATATTTGTACTTCTAATGTTTGAGAAAAACCATAATGACAAAAGCTACTATTAGTTTATTAACATATCTAAATAATCTGTACTTCATTAATCATAGTAATGTCTAAGTATATTTCCTAAATATTGTGTGTGTTGTGGGTTTTGCCTGTCTAGCACCTCTCCCTGATTTGGAAAACAGACTGCCTTCTTTGACTGTGGTTGTGTTTTCTTTGCCACAATAATTGGCCTTGGGTCCTGCAGCAATCACGTAGCATACGTCTGCAAACACTAGTCCTCATGTGAGGGATTCTCCCAGGGCTTTGGAGAATAACACATGTTGATATCATCACAGTTGCTCATTGTGACTGGGGAGCAGTGCTCTGTTGTGCATCTTGGTAAAGCCATGCGGGTGTGAGCTCCAGTGCTGCCAGCAGCTGTCCTTCACAACACCGCCATCTGGAAGGAAGCCAGCTCATCGAGGGCAGCAGAAACTGAAGATGAACACTAAACACTTTAAAATTCTGCTTTTTTGCATATAAACTGGTTTGAGTTTCTCTTATTTTATACCTCCTGCCCTTGTGTACAACATTTATATTTTATTTTTTAAATTCTTTATTGGTTAAAACATTACATATAGTATTACATATGTCTCCTTTTTCCCACATTGACCTCTCCCCAGTCACCTGCACCCCCCAGCACATGCTCTCACCCCACTAGTGTCTGTGTCCATTGGTTATGCTTATATGCATGCATTCAAGTCCTTTGTTGATATCATACCACTTTCATCCCTCCCCCTTCACCCTCCTCCCCCCCCCCAATCTTTTTTTGCATGTATCTGCCCAATTTTCCAAACACCATTTCTCAACACCATCAAGAGACTGTCTTGACTCCATTGTATGCTCTTGCCTCCTTTGTCAAATATTAATTGAGCATAATGGATTGGGTCGATTTCTGGGTTCCCTATCCTGTTCCATTCGTCTATATGTCTGTTTTTGTGCCAGTACCAGGCTGTTTTGAGAACAGTGGCTTTGTAATACAGCTTGAAATCTGGTATTGTGATCCCTCCAGTTTTGTTCTTTCTCAAGATTTCTGTGGCTACTCAGGGTCTTTTTACATTCCAGATGAATTTTTGGAGAATTTGTTTTAGATCTGTGAAATATGCCATTGGTGTTTTAAAGAGGATTATATTAAATCTATAGATTGCTTTGGGTAGTATGGACATTTTAATGATGTTGATTCTACTAATCCTTGATAATATACATTTAAAAGGCAGGGTCTGAGAAAAACCAAGTGATCTTTAAAATAATCAAATCAATTTTTCAAATATAAAAATTAAATATCAACATTAATAAAAATCAATCATTACATAGGAATATAAAAGTAAAATTTCCCCCACTCAAATCCATAGCCCAACTTTTCATTGAATCTTTCTAGATTTCCTTCTATAATACTGTTGACATACACAAAGATAAAAGACTTACAAAGGGGGATTTTTTAAACTTTGTTTAAAGAATTAGTATTATATAATACATATTAGTCTACTAGTATTTGCTTTCATCATGGAAATAGGGATCTTCTCTATTATTTTTAATGAGTTACCGAACATTTAATTGCAATAATAAGCCACAATTTCTTTTACCAGCCCCTTAGCAGTAATTAGAAAAATAAATAGAGCATTTAGCTCTAATGAAGAAGTAATTTTTCTCCATATTGTTTGGATGCTGAAATATAAAAGTCTTTTCTTGTTTCACATGGACTTATAGTTAGAATGTTAAATAATGATTCCCACTTTGATGATGGAATTGACTGTATCTTAGCTATGCAGCTGCAACTAGGGCTTCGTTTAAAATTCAAAAACAAATAAATTCCCTTCATTTTCTTACCTTTAAAAAAATATCTGCTGAGTAGTTAAGCAAGTAATATTTTCATTGTGACTCAAAGATGGACTCAAAAGTAATTTTTTTATTGTGACTCAAACAATAAGCAAATTTCCCCCTCATTCTAGATAAATAAAGTGCTGCAGACAAGAAAGACCAAATAAATTCAATATATTTCTGAGCACTACGGCAACTGGAAGAACTGTAAGTTCCATAATCGTTTTACATTTTTAATACTTTCAAGAAGTATCCCCATATTTCTTTAATATGTATAAAACTGATGTTATATTATAAAGTCATTCAATCAATAAAGACTTTTTTCCATTTAAGTATGATGCTATTTAACACTCCTGAATTTTGTTTGATTTCCTCATCGCTGTTAGTCCTATGTATGTATTATGCTGTCCCTGCTGTGCATGGACTGTTGGGTAAATACACAGTTTCTTGATGTTTAGTCTGACTAAGCCAACCACTTTGGGGAAAAAAAAAAAAAAATATATATATATATATATATATATACATATATATATATATATAGTATTTAAATTACCTTTCACAATCTGATCAAGTTGGCTTCAGTAAACTGTATCTTATCTCTTTGATCAGAAATATATCATTTTATAAAGCAATATGGAAAATAATATTCAATGGTGTGCATTACAAAAGCTGGGATCTATGACCTCTGAGAAAGCAGCCACTGAAGACAGATTTTAATATAACTCCATTAAATATCACATCTATTATAGATAAGCAAGTTTAACTTTCCGTGATTTTCCACAAAATGCTTCCACAGTGTGGTAGACATTGGACTTATGTTTAATAAAATGAATATTTGAGAGACAGAGAGGTTAATGTGACCCTCCCTCCTCCCCCGCATCAAAAATATTTAATTAGGTAATTTGGGGTCAACACTACAAATCATTTGAAATTCTTTAAAATGGTTAAATGTGAACTTTTTAGTAGACATTTTCTACAGCAAAACAATCAAACAGATGTGTTTAAAATGATCCAATTATAATGAATATAAATTTAATTTGTGCCTTCCTAGAAAAGCTCTGAAGACTTTAAGGACCATTATTTTTCTTGCTGAGTTTTGGTGCAGAGTAAAGAAAGGTACTTAACAAGAGTGGACCCTGTCTAAAGACTTATTTCATATATGAGCCATATTTATATATATAAAAGCCAAGTGACCGGAATGATCAGAGTGACCTGAATAACCTGTAACTATGACATGCTCTATGGGGGCCAACCGGTCTTATGGGGGGCCCCAATTGGCCCCTCACAACCTCCTGCAATTCCTCCCTGCAGCCCGAACGGGGCCTCAATTGCCCCCACAACCTCCATGGCCCCTCCTCCTGGCTGGCCTGTCCCTGATTGGCTCCCCGAATTCTGATCAGGAGCTGGGCCCATTGGCCAACCTCCCTTAGCCCCTCCTTCCAGCCAGTCCATCTGGCCCCCATCAGGGTGGGTGAGCCAGACCCCACCCATACATGAATTCGTGCACTGGGCACCTAATAAAAATATAAGTAATGAGACAAACTCTTTCAAAAGATAAATATGTGTCCCAAAAATGTGGATTAATGTAGAAAGCAGCTTAGGATTTTGTCAGTTTCAATCCAATTGTAAGTTTTCTTCTTGAGCAATAACTGTCCTTAATTGCCAACGCCTTCTATAGCCTATAAAATATAATAATTATACTATATATAATTATTATACCTGGTACAGTTTTTGTGTTCCTCCTGTAGAAAAAAATAAATAGTAAAAAGTGAGGGCAGTATGTTTTTCTCAGTTCAATTTAGACACTTCAGATCACTGCAGAATGTTCTGTTATTGGACATGACGACAGTAGCACATTTAGGAACATTAACAAGTAATCATTCTTTAGTAAAGCCAATTGGCAAAAGCTACTGCCATATCAAATATGAAATTAGCAAGCGCTCATATTTCTTCTTGCATTGGAAGTGGAAAATCCTCACAATTTCAACTACATTACATGACATACAATTACATTATTTTTAATGTTTATATGCACAAAGTATACATTTACAAAATACTTGATTTTTAATTAAAATTCAGAAATTGCTTTGAGGCCCTAGTGAATATGTTGTTATTTGCCACGTGATGATTCACATGGAGAATTGGGGACGTTTTTCATAAACAAATGCTCTTGCCAACAATGTAAGGCAAATCAAGTAATCCCCAGGTTGAGATACTAGAGCTCCTAATAGTCTCATGGAGGATCTATTCTCAGGAGAGCTGTTTGTTTTGTGTGTATGGTTTGTTTTTTAAAAATCAATACTTTTGAAATGTTTAAATGGATACACAGAGTTAAAATTTTCAAAGATGGCCTTTCTTTTGATATCAATAGTACAATTTTAAAAAAATAACAAAAAGAAATTGGCATATGGTTTATCAAATACTCCCATCTTTCTCCAACTATTCCATTATTATGTAACACCACTTCACCATACTTTACTAATTTAGTTTCTTTAACTGTTCACCTGGTAAAAGATAGGTTATTTGGCCTAAGTCTATATGGACCAATATAACTTAAGCTTAATAATAAAAGTTAAATATTATTATTATAATTTATTGAGTGTCCATTACAGAGTGGGCCCTATCCCTGACACTTTACAAGGCTCTATATGGCAAGCAATATTGGGGGTAAGACCCTTGACTCTTGAACAATGCAGGAATTAGGGATGCCTACACCTATGCAGAATAATCTGAATATAATTTAAGTCAGCCTTCCACATACTCAGATTCCCAACCATCAGTCTTAAGGAATTCCAGAATAACCTTTACATTATATTTTCTAAGACCAAAGAAAACTTTAACCTTGGTAATAGGTAGTACTATCCTATAAATATTACTAGTGTAAAAAAATGATACTTAATTATGATTTTCAAACATATCCTCAGGTGAAGATGTAAAAATATTATGGATACTACAAAGGCCCCAAATAGCCAAGGCAACACTAAGAAAGAACAACAAAGCTAGAGGCATCATACTTCCTGATTATGACAGATCTGATAATCTGTCATAACCAAAACAGGATGGTACTGGAATGAAAATAGACAGAACAATGGAATAGAATCACCAGCCCAGAAATAAACCCTTGCATCTAGGATAAATTAATATTTGTTAAGGTAGCCAAGAATACTCAATGGAGAAAAGACAATTTCTTCAATAAATGGTGTTGGGAAAATTGGATATTCACATGTAAAAAAAATGCAACAAGACCCCTATCTTATACCACTCACAAAAATTAAACTGAAATGGATTAAAGACATAAATGTAAGACCTGAAACCATAAAACTCCTGGGGGGGAAAAAAGAAAAGAAAAGACCTTTGACATTGATCTTAGCAAGAATTTGGGGTAGGGGAGCTATGACACCTAAAGCACAAACAACAAAGTAAAAAAAGAAATAAATACTTTAAGCATACCAGCTTCATTTATGCCATCATTCCTGTGACTGAGGATATGATAGAATAACTGGTTAAGTGGGAGGAAATGCAGCTTCCCAAAGAAAGGAAAACTGATACCAGAAGATGAGGAATAAGACATAAAAACACAACTTTTGCAACTTCAGTTTTCAACAAGTTGACCTACTGCTGCAGGTCAATGCCGATAAGACATTGCTATGACTGCTATTCAAGTATCAGAACAGCTGCTATCTTTTATTCCTGGCCATGCAAGGTTTAATGTACTAAGTCTTAATCCTAGAAATTCTGACATGCTATCCACTACCAACATAGACCTATGACCCAAATGATCTTCAGAATTTAAACTATAGAGGTAATGACAACCTTAGCTTGCTCTTAAACAGAGAGCTCATCACTCTGTGAGAGATATTTCCCCTTCACAGGTCCCCTCATCAATGACATTTAAATAATCTTGAGAAACACAACAATTTTTTCTTAGAACTTCAGGATTCCTCCTTTTGTCATAAGGCAAATCTATGCCTGGTCCATAACGTTGGCATGGTTTCCCTACTCTCCATTGTAGATCTGCCAGTAAGAGTTGGAAATGGGCTGCTGAAGGGGAAGAAGAAGACCACAAAGAGATGGAGTTCATTGAAAAAATTGCCTAGCTGGCATGGCTCAGTGGTTGAGCACTGACCTATGAACCAGGAGGTCACAGTTCAATTCCCAGTCAGGGAACATACCCAGGTTGCAATTTCAATCCACAGTGGGGGATGTGCAGGAAGCAGCCAATTAATGATTCTCTTTCATTGAGAAGGAAAACCTCTATTTGTAACAAACTGCTGTTTGGAATTTTCTGTTTTTCTTAAATAAAATGTTGCTTTCTAGTCTGCTTTAGCCTGTTTGAATGGTGATGAAGATAAACTTAGCTGTATGACCTTGTAGGCCGGAGACTAGATATGCTCATAATCTCAATACCATGCCAGGTGCATTTTTTTAATTGGATAGAACTGTATTGTTTTTAAGGCCAGCATCAAGATAACCACTGAGTGCACACAGGGCTGGCTCTTTAATAAAAAAGGGAAGTTCTGCTTGTAGCCTTGCTTAGAATTTGAATTCATTTTCTCTAAGCCCATCGCACAATGAATAAAGTGAGTCTCTCCAAACTCTCCTTCTGCATTGTTTGATTGTTCGGGAACTCTGTAACATCATCACTGATCTCTCTCTCTCTCTCTCTCTCTCTCTCTCTCTCTCTCTCTCTCTCTCTCTCTCTCTCTCTCTTTCTTCTCTCTCTCTCTCTCCCTCCCTCCCTCCCTCTCTGAAATCAATAAAAATATATTTTTTTAAATCAAGTAGCTGGAGATATAAGGATATCTATATCACAAAACAAGGGGAAAGGCACAGGCTAAGATAGATGTGGGTTCTTACATTCTAAAAGCAATGAGTCATTGGCCATTATTCCAAAGTGGCCAAATGCCTAGAGGGATTTAGAAGAAAAATGAAAAAGCAATCCAGGGTGCAGCAGAGCCCATTCATGGGCATACCCTGCTAATTGCTCTTTACATAAACTTCCCAGGTGAATAGCCATTCTGGCAACAGCAGAAGAGAGCCCTGAGGTTATAGCCCATCTTATTTCTAAAATAGTAAAATTCCTATTAAGATGATAAATCACAATGTTCCCAAAGTATGACTCATTCACTGTCAGGCAGGTGAATAATCACTGGATTAAGTCCTAACAATATTATAGATGTAATAATGCATTATAGCTCTTTTAAATAATAGGTCAAGAATTCTTAGCTTTTAATCCATATTGTTTTTAAAAGCTATTATAACCTAAGTACATGAAAATTAAATTGACTTTTCTGAGAGACCAGTAAAGAATTTATTATTGAATTTAGTTCCAAAAATATGGCTATAATGAACTCAAAACAAATGAAATGCCATCAGGACCAATAGCCACTCAAAAAATAGTTTGAATTATAATATTCCCAAACTAAGGACCTCATCAATTTAAATTTACTTTTCTAATAGCCTAGGAAAAGCATTTACTTAGTGCCTGACATGCAGGAATTAGACTATGTGAAGACAATATTAAAATCTATACTATTTACCTTAGATTCCATAGACAAAATAGAACAAAACAATATAAATAATAAATTTATTATTCTAAATTTAAATAGATGGGTTTGATGAAGTGGACTCAACATTAACAATACAAGGACTCTATAAAACAGTTGTTTTATCAATGATGAGTTGGTGGATTTATCTCTGGGTTGTTAAATTTAATAGCCATAATCTAAACCAACCTTGAATTGCTAATCTGGCCAGGGCTGTTCGTTCGTGGCTCTTTCCATCCTGGTGGATTAGGTTTCCCTTCAGCCAATGGCTTTACCTGTGGGATGAAGCCAATCGGTATTCCAGCTTACTCCCTTTCCTTTTAAATAGCTAAAAATTTTCAGAGCAAGGAACAGAAGCTGCTATGAGATTAAATCAAAGTCAGGTTCAAAGCTCTTAGTGAAGAGAAACTGAGATTTCAGTCATAGTAAGGAGAGCTGATAAAGGTGGAGAGGTTTTTTTCCCATCTCAGGGGGACAGCTGAGAGATTGTTTCGGTGCAGGTGATATGTCGGTGTGTTACTTACTCATCACACCTGCCAACCTTGAGAGGGACTCTTTGTCATTACTTATAACTGCCAATTTACAAGATGGTCCAGCAGGGAATGAAAAAAACCTGCTGGAACAAATAGAGGTTTTACCATAGCTGCAGTCTGTCTACTCCAGTCAGCACAAGCAGTGAATCTTAAATAGGAAGGAGCAACCCAATTACTCTCCTTGCAGGTTGCCAGACATCACCGGCCCCAGAGATGGGTCCTGGGCTCAGCAGTCAGCTGTCCTGGAGTGATGTGACCAGGGGTTTTGGTGGATAGCTGAGAGAAAAGGCTTGATTTGATCACCTAATGATTTTCTTTCCATATTAATTGGTTCAGATATATAATGTTTCCCTAGTAACTTCACCTTGAGTTCAAATTCTGGGAAAGACACAACCAATTGAGCGGAAGCATCAGTGAACAGACTCCGTGCAGCAATATGGGGAACACACGAGGGCAGCCCCGGCAATCAAGCTGAACTGAAATGAGACCAGCTGAAATGGAGAAAAGGCTCTTGTCTGCCTAGACTATTTCTGCTGTGCCATCTACCTCCCAGTGGTCGCATTTGTGTAGGGAGGCATTGCAAGCTAGAGGCTGTCCTGGGCTCATCTGTTCACCCTGATCTTACTTTGATTTGACCTTTTTGTTAAATCAGCATTTTGTAGTTGTTTGGAAACCATGCCTTGGGGGGAAGTTTGCAGTGCTGAGCAGGGAGGGTACTGAAGCCAGAGAACACAATTTATAACCACTTGGGGTTATCCGTTGGCAATAGAAAGTCAATACTACGGTGTTTGAATGCATTTTTGGGGACTATGTCAGCACCCTAATGTTAAGCAAGTTAAAATTTAGCTTGGATTTGCCTATAAAGCACAATAGAAGGACTTAGGGAGCATGCTTAAAGTGTCCACGCCTGGATCTCATCCCCAGATATTCTGATTTAATTGGGTTCCATTAGGATGGAACCCAATCATCAGTCTTTTAAAAAGATCTTTCAGGTATTTTATATAATGTGCACATATTTCTAATATGCACCCAGGACTCAGAACCCCTGCTTTATATCAAGTAAAGCAGGAGAAGAGCCAGATGCAGAGAAAAGGTATGCTCTGGTCTATAAGGGCATGTCTGCTGCTATTTGGAAAGAACCCTTCAAATCTTGGGTGGCACTGAATCTGATTTGCTGAGATGCATGCCTCTGGTGTTTCTTTGCCAACTAACTCATCTATCAAAACTCCTTGAATGAAGTTATGCAGGTTGGAATCTCATACGCTCTCCCCCAATGATGTGTGTATGTGTGTGTGTGTGTGTGTGTGTGTGTATGTATATATATATATATGTGTGTGTGTGTGTGTGTGTGTGTGTGTGTGTGTGTGTGTGTGTATATATATATATATATAAATATATATATATATATCCTGACATGCATGCAGTTTGTATACTTATTAACATTTTAAATTAACAGTAGTGTCCAGTGAAAATTCAAACTTAAGAAAATCCTGCTGCAAGAATGGCACAGTAATCATTATAACACGAAGGACCTTTCAAAAATATAAATCTTCTCTAATTTGGCCTTAAATTCTCCTTTACATTTGGCATTAAAGAGATCCTTCTGTATCTAAAATGTGATATTCAACCCCAGTAAAGAATGCTACCATTTTTAAATTGACACAATTTCTCTGATGAAGTAAAGGCTGTCCAGTTTATAAGTAGAAGCCCCAAGGCAGGAGGAAATATACTTTCCGACTCCGGGTAAACAAAGTTCTTGACAGAGCCTGAGTGAAGGAAGAGAGTGGTCCAGCAGGCAGCCTCCTGATGGAGCGGGGCATGAATAAAGAAGGGTGAGGAAGAGGGACATAATTAGCTTTCGGCGCAGTGTCATGACAGAACCCTCTCCTCTGTGGGCCTAGCCTTATGGAAGAGATTACTTATTATACACACTGCCATTCCCTAAGTGGGCTGCATTATGCAACCTACGATAAAAAATGTTTGACAATCCATGAAGCTAAATCGAGAAAGCACAGCATGTGAATGATAATTTAAGTGGGAAAGCAACCTCGTGGGAAGAGAGCAGTATAGTCCAAGACAAGCAATTCAGGCTTTGCAATTCCTCGGTGTCCCAAGTTTCAATAGACTGATAAATAGGAAGTGGTGAATGATTAGCTTTGTTGTAGAGTGTATTGCTCCATGTGGAAATTAGGATTGATACTGGATACTGATTCAATATTCCCAGTGGTATTTGCTTTACAATGTAGTGGAGCAAGCACACAACTCAGTACTAGGAGTTCTATGTTCTGATCCCAGTTTTTCAAGTAAGTAACTGTGAGAAATTCAATATCTCTGAATCTTGCTTTTTATCACCAGTAAACAATAGTATTCTATTCATTCATTTGTTCATTCAAGAAATATCCAGCCGAAACCGGTTTGGCTCAATGGATAGAGCGTTGGACTGTGGACTGAAAGGTCCCGGGTTCGATTCCAGTCAAGGGCATGTACCTCGGTTGCGGGCACATCCCCAGTAGGGTGTGTGCAAGAGGCAGCTGATCCATGATTCTCTCTCATCGATGTTTCTAACTCTCTATCCCTCTCTCTTCCTCTCTGTAAAAAATCAATACAATTAAAAAAAAAAAAAAAAAAAGAAATATCCATTGGCCCTAACCGGTTTGGCTCAACGGGTAGACGGTCAGCCTGCAGGCTGAAAGATCCCAGGTTCAATTCCGGTCAAGGACATATACCTTGCTTGCAGGCACATCCCCAGTGGGAGGTGTGCAGGAGGCAGCTGATCGGTGTTTCTCTCTCATTGATGTTTCTAACTCTCTCTCCGTCTCCCTTCCTCTCTGTAAAAAAAATCAATAAAATATATATTTTTTAAAAGAAATATTATTTGTTGCTTACTGTATACTTAAGCACCTGGCTAGGGACTAAAGATAGCGATAAATAATACCTGGGGATTGTTCTCAAACAGTAAAATTATGGATAAACCAATATATTTATTTTTTAAATCATCTATAATCTACCAGAAATACGTCCTTCTCTATTGTCATAGTGCATATTTACACCATTTTCTTATAATTCATTTTTAAAACTGGTATTTTTAAAATTTTGAGATATTTTGGCAGATTTTCTACCAATTTGTGTGAATAAAGAAGTGTATTGTCATTATTTAAAAGATATAACAGTAGCCCTGACAAGATAGCTCAGTTGGTTAGAGCATCATCCCCATAAGCCAACCTGGTGGGTTCTATCCCCATAAGAGAACATAGACAGAGCAATCAATGAATGCATAAGTAAGTGGAACAACAAATTGATGTTTATTTGCTTCTCTTCCTCCCTCCTTTCCTCCCTCCCTCTCTTTCTTCCTTCCTTCCTTCCTTCCTTCCTTCCTTCCTTCCTTCCTTCCTTCCTTCCTTCCTTTCTTCCTCTTTTTCTCTCTTCCTCTCTCTTTCTTTCTCTCACTCTCTCTCATCAATACATTTAAAAATACATATGGCAATATAATAATAGGTATGCTGGCATTTCCATTTGCCCTTCCGGATCCACACTCTACCCATTGCCATCCTGTTCTATGCCCCAGGAGGCTTTTCCAGGAGGATCATATCAACCAATTCCCTTGCCTCCGGCTTCTGGTTGGGTTTGGCCAATGTGAGACAACAGCTGAATATTGAAACTTTGTTGGGAAGACAATGTTTATTCCCCTGGCTCCCTCTGTACCAGCATGGTTGACAGTAGCTATAAATCTCTTCTGTTGTGTGTCTCTTCCCTGCAAGCATATCTCTCCCAGCCTTCCAATGAAAGCTCCTTTTGTTGCTCCATCCAACCAAAGATAGTAATGGCCTCCGATATTATAATTACAAAATGCTTCACTGTTTCTTATCGGTTACCGTAAGCTACCCACAACTTTAAAGCTGTCCTTTCATTAAACTCTCTTTAATTACCTCATGGGGAATGTCAGCTGTTTCTTGCTAGGACTCTGACCAAAAATATAGATAAGTACAAAGTTGTAAACATAGAACCAGCCCAGTGTGGTCTATTTGGAATGCTTGTGACTAAAAAATAACAACGTAAACACTTTTCACCCACCCTAAATCCTGTGAGATGCTTCTCTCCAAAACATCAGATTTTTCCATTAACACGTTGATTTGGGTCACACAAAAAATGACCAAGTTACTTTTTAAATGCTTTAAAATATAGTTTTCTTGTAAGAAAATAAAAATTAAGAGATAGTTTCTAGTACATTGAAACGTTGTCAATTATGTATTTTTACCACTTTATAATATTGAGATAAATAGCTGATTTTAAATAAACTAGAAGCCCAGTGTATGAAATTCGTGCATGGGTAGGGTCCCTGGGCCTGATTGGTGATCAGGGCCAATCGAAGCCTTTTGGCTGCCAACTGCAGCCTCCCTTCCCCAGCTGCTAGCTACTGACCAGGGCCTTCCTTCATTCTGTGCCGCCCCTGGTGGTCAGCACATGTTATAGCAAGCAATTGGTCTCCTGGTCAACTCCTTCAGGCACAATTTGCATATCAGGCTTTTATATATATAGACCAGAGGGGGTGGGGGTGGGGGTGGGGGTGGGAGTGGGGGTGGGGGTCCCACTCCCAAGCCTGCACCCTCTTATAGTCCAGGAGCCTTGGGAGATGTCAAACTGATATCTTAGGCCTGCTCCTTGCTCAGCCCTGATCAGCTAGACCCCAGCAGCAAGCTAACCTACCAGTCAGAGTGTCTTCCTCCTAGTGGTCAGTGCATGTCATAGCGAGGGGTTGAGTGGCCTTAGCATATCATTAGCATATTAGGCATTGATTGGTTGAACAGATGACTGGACACTTAGCATTTTAGGTTTTTATTATATAAGATATATTCTAAAATACTTATTTATCCAACAGGTACAGGAAGAGGTGCTCAATATAATTATCAGGGAAGTGCAAATTAAACCACCACGAGATATTACCTCATGCCTGTTAGAATGGCTATTATTGAAAGCTGGGTGTATCATGCTTATAAAAGGCTTTATGATAACACCTCAAAGCTGCATGAGGCTGGCAAATTCACAAGTTCTAGCATCCTCAGAAATAGAATATATATAATCACATTTCCTTGATGTTAAACACATACATACACACACACACACACACACACACACACACACACACGCATGCACACACTCACACAGTCAAGTTGTAGTTCAGAGAGTTTGCTCTATCCAAAAAATTATATCTAGTTTATGCCTAAAAATGAAGAGGCTTTTTTTCATGTTTTGTCTTTACATTAGTCAATTATTCTACACAGCCCTAAAAGACCTTAGATGGAACAAATGGCAAAATAAGTTTCCATCTCAGGAAATATAAGGAAATTAAAAATTTGGCATAATTATTCAGTTTTGAGTCTTTACAGGTATAAGACAATAGACCATATTATATATTCAAGAGCTTATGTGGAAAACTTGAATTATTGGTTTGTTTGTTTTTTGACATTTTTATTGATTTTAGCGAAGGGAGAGGGAGAGAGATAGAAATATCAATGATAAGAGAGAATCATTGATCAGCTGCCTTCTTTAATCCCTACACTGGGATGTAGCTTGCAACGCAGTCATGTGCCCTTGACCAGAACTTGGGACCCTTCAGTCCGCAGGCCAATGCTCTATCCACTGAGCAAAACAAGCTAGGGCTTGAATTATTGTTTTCAAGCTGCCAGAATAATATTTTGAACTATAGCTTAGAATTTATTATTAATTTCAATTTGTGATTCTGCTTGAAACTACACAGTAGTTCTGAGATGTTTATAAACTTCAGGCACGTGAACCTGAAAGAACAAGGTATAATTGCAGAGCCCAGTGATTACTTAGCAAATTCTGGTCCTGTGCATCCCTAAAGAAGCATGGTAGCCTCTAAGATTAATTTTCTTTCAATTTGGTATGGAATGTTACAGGTCTTAAGTAAAGCCTCAAAGCACCATAATTCACAGTTGTCAGTTTTGTCTCGGGAAGTACTTGAAATGCCAGAGGAGAACGTTGATAATTAAAACAATAACAAATTAAATGTAAAAAGACTACTGGGTACAATCTCCATTTTCTAGTTCCTGTCAGAGTAAATGTACGTAAAATTACATGAAAATTAGCTTTATTTATCATCTTCGACAAAACACAGTGTTTAACTAGTTTTGCAGAATGCCAAGTAGTTTGTAGTCTTATAAGTAATTAAATGCTGCAGAGGGCTAATTCGCTTGATGACACAAAGAATTAAAAGTAGGGGGAAATTCCAGGCAAAATGTAACCTTTTTCTCAGGAGCTTTAACCCAATTCCTTTCAGAAATGGATCATGTTCAATAGGCATCATTATTTCAAATAGTATTTAAAGAATTCACAGGTGCTACATGATCACCAATGACACTCATTCTTCCCTAAGTGGAAATGAAACAAGTGCTGGCTTAGAAGAAATTAAATCAGCCTTATTAGCAAGACTTGGATAAATTTTGACTGAGATCCTACTGTATGTAAAAGAAAGATAAGACATGTTCCCTAACCTTATGTTACTTACAACCTGAATAGAGGATAATACTGGGTAGGGCAAAAGTAGGTTTACAGTTGGTATGGAAACTAATACAATGATTAATAAATAATAATACAAGAATAAACTCTGTTTCATGTATTCACAACTATAAACCTACTTTTGCCCCACCCTGTGTAAGTTTACAAATAGTAATGTAGACAGGATAAATAAGAATAAAAATAAAGAGTGAAGATAATTAACCTGGGAGGTGCTAAGTACTAAGGGGGGAAAATGATGCCTGTAGGAGGGCATCGGAAAATTTCATGAAAAAGATAGCCTTTGAGATGGAAAGAAGGCCCACAAATGAGGACAACTTTCAGGAGAAAGTAAAAACATGAAGAAAAAAAAAATAAAGAAGGAAAAAAGAGCTCTTTTTTCTCATGGCACAGAGAAAAAAGAGCTCGATTTCACTGCAAAATGGACAGGAGTGGGACTAATAATTGAGAGACTGTGTCAGGATAAGATTCTAGGTTTCACTCTGTAGCAACAGGGAGACATAAAAATTGTATGTGCAGAACAAGTGTCATGGACAAAGTTGCGATTCATATCTCAGCAATGCGTAGGGATAATTGGTGTGAGAGGAACAAGAGTTGAGACAATCAGGTACAGTCCAGCCTCACTAGTTCGAGGGAGAGGTGTGTGACCCATACCAATACTTCAGTCAACATGGCAGTGACAGTTGTTGAAGAACTTTGTTGCTCCACATGCAGCCACGAGATCTAATCCTATGAAAACAAGTCTTTTGCTAGAACACGATAGTATGCAGTCAACTCGCTGTAATACACTCAGAAAAGGAATGGGGCAGGGCATGCCCTCACACCTCGCTGTGACAATATGTAACACAGCAGGGTCCAAGCACCTCCGGGAGACGGACTCAAACAATCTGCATTGCTGTGAGTAGGTGTCTTTGCCATCTCTTCTCATTACCGTGAACTCTGGATGGAAACGCTGTACTGAGCAGCTCAGAACTGGGCCAAGGCATAATAATCTATAATGGCAGCTGAGACCAAAAACGCTGGTCTTCATCTTTAACCCTATATTTATGCTTTCAACATTTAAAAACATTTTATTTTTTAAAAATTTATCTAGAAGGTGATGCAGTGATAACTGGTACCTAGGCTGCTGGGATCTTCCTTATCTTCCAAAGCTGGCTTCCTCTGCTGACAGGAATGCCTGTCTTCAGCAAATAGCCTGAACCTAAATAAGATAAATAGGTGTCCTCTGGGGCTTATCGCAGAGAAGCCTCTGGGCATTACTGAATACACTCAATTAGGAGGTGTCATTCCCAGGTGGTGGCAGTGACAGGAATTAAATCCTTAAAAAAAAAGTGCAATCCGGGCACTTGAATGCCGAGTGACTAATTGGGTTGACTCTACTTGCAAGGTTCGACTGGCCACTGCAGGTGGAAGAATTTGATTGAGCATAGATCAAAAATCTCCCAGAGCTGAGTGACCTTGTTAAGCAACTTTGCTACATCTTTTATGCAGTGAGTTATGCTCAGCAAAGCACGAATATTTTCCATTAACCTTAGAAGCAACAACAAATTTATCCATTTCCTTTTCCTGCTTACCTCACTCAAATCCTTCAGCATAATGTCCCTCATTTCTCCCATTTGCCAACTTGTCCGGTGGGCTGTGTGAACTGTGTCCTGAATAAAAAAAATGCTGTCTTATACTAAATCTAGAGGGCTTTTTAGTTTTAAACCAGGTTCCTGGAATTCTGACTTCTCGAAAAGAATTCCAAATATAATTTAAAGTGCGAAATGGAGAGAAAACTTTTACTTCCACAATCTTTTTTAAAATACGTTTTTAAATTGATGTTAGAAAAGGGGGGAGAGGGAGAGATAGAAACATCAATGATGAGACAGAATCATTGATTGGCTACCTCTTGTATGCCCCCTAAGGGGATGGAGCCCAAAGGCCAGGAAACAAACTGTGACCTCCTGCTTCATAGGTTGATGATCAACCACTGAACAACACCATCCAGCCTACTTCCACAATCTTCTAAATAGACTAGCCAAGTATCTTTGTCAAGCTGCATCAAATCAGTCCAAATAATTCACTGTATGCCTAAAGTGTCATGGCCTGTGCTAGGCACTGGATATACATTCACAAACCGCAGTCCCTAGAGAAAGAGACTTATAGAAAGGTTTTGGAGGCCGACAGACCTGGGCTCACATCCCAATTCTAACTTACTCTGTGGTTTTGATAGGATACTTAATGTCTCTGAGCCTCAGTTTCTGAATCTGCGAAATGGGAATAATGACACCTCATAGAGTTTGAGAGTATCATATGATATTAGTGAAATATTTAATTTTGTTTGCAACAAATAGTGAGGATCCCCAAGTGTTATTTGTTTGTGTTGCTGTATCAGGTTTTTATTTTGTCTTATTTCAGTTTGGGTTGGGTTTGTTTTGTTTTCAAAACTTACTGTAGATTCATCGCGGTAATCATTCACAATATATGCATGTATCAAATCATTATGTTACACACCTGAAACTAACATATTGTTATATGTCAACTGCAGGTTCGGTACATGAATTTCGTGCACAAGTCCCAGCTGGGGCGTGGGGCCAGCCTGAGTGAAGGGCCTTGAGCAATTTGCAAGCTGGCCAGCCCCCTGTTGGAGGGCGGGGACAACAGAGGTGAGGGGTTATGGGGGATTTGCAGGCCAGGCAGCCCCCGATTGAGATGGGGGGTCTCTATGAGGGTGGGGCCAGCATCGGTGAGGAGTACAGGGGTTTGCAGGCTGGCCAGCCCCCGATCTGGGTTGGGGTCCCTGCTGGGGGGTGGGGCTGGCCAGGGCAAGGGGTCGCAGTCATAATGGCCTTTGGTCATTCGCCATTTTGGTCACTGGGCTTTTATCTCAATAAAAGGAAAGAGAAAAAGAATAGAAAACGGTTTTCTATTTTTTTTATTTATTTTTTTTATTGATAAAGAAAAAGAGAAGGAAAATCGCTATTAGGGGGCGGGAAGCAAATTAAACCCCTATCTCTCAGATAATGCCCAGATTGCTCTTCTTCCTCAGTAAACATTTCATCATTTATGGAACTAACACCTTAAATGAAATATAAGAGGACATCTTTTATCTTAACATTACAGACCTAGTGCATGAAATTCGTGCAAGGAGCTCGGCCCTCATAGCCCTGGCTAGCTTGGCTGGCCCTCACAGCCTCAGCTGGCCCTCACAGACCTTCACAGCCTTGGCTTCATCTGAGAGGTCGTCTGGATGGTCATTCTGCTGTTCAGTCTAATTAGCACATTAGCTCTTTATTATATAGGATCATAAGGCATGTTGCATGTGTGTGTATATAAATAATAACAAAAACCCTTAAACACACTTTATTTTTAAGGCAGCAAGAAAGAAATGCTTTGGAGTGGCGTTGTTACCCTCTGAGTTATTAGTGCCTCCCATAGTGTGATTGGGTAAGGCCAGCTTTTAGTCCAACTCTGGCTCAGCCACTATAGAATTATAGGAAAGCAGTGAGCATGCTGCTTTGCTAAGTGCATTGAAGAACAGTCATGCTTGGAATTGTTGCTAAGTTACCAAAAAGACTGCAAGCTCATGATACTCCCACAGCAACCCATGTAACATGCACAAAAACCTGTGGGGTTTCTATTAGCACTCCTAACAGTCAAAGGGCCATTTGAAAAATGTGTTGTTCTGTTTATAGCCTAGACCTCGGAATACACAATTTTAAAGCAGAACCTTCATTAAACTCTCTTTAAATGCCCCATGTAGAATGTCATCTGTTTCTTGCTAGAACTCTCACCAAAATATGGATGGCTGAACACAAATTTCTAAACATAGAACTGACCCGGAGTGGTCTACATAAAATGCCTATGAATGAAAAATAAATGCTTTTCACTCACCCTTTTATACTGTGACATGCTTGCCTCTTTTTTTTTTTTTTAAGTCCTCAAGTTATTTTAAAATGCTTTCAAAGAGAAATTAGTTTCCTCATAAGAAATATTTTTAAATGTTAGAGGTCTTGTTACATTCAGCCCTTGAGTTATCTCCATAGCATTGGTCCATCATGCCATGGCCCATCACCAAAGGTTCACACCCAGCAAAACTTCATGAGATGGACAGAAGCCATTAGAAACACAAACAAGGACAGTAACTTACAGGATCTACAATCCCCACAGACCCAACAAATGCAAGTATTGGATGGCACTCCTAGTTTCACTCCTAGGAGCTCTCCCACCTTGTGAGCTACAGGCCAGGGAAGTGATCACCCTCCACCCCCAAACCCAGCCTCCATGTCCACGTACGAAAGGCTTCCTCAGAGGCCTGCCCCACAACACCCCGGATGATCACAAAAATCTAGTTTATCATAAAAAAAAGAAAAGAAAAAGGCTAAGGGATTTGATTGTTGGATGTCTTGTTCTTTGGTATATTCTGAATGTAGAATTTTAACTCAGGTTCCACGTTTTATTCTTCCTCCCTTGACCTGACAGACCATGCTGTCAATTGCCAAGACATCAAGCGTCCTGGGTTCATGCTCGGCGGGCTTCTAGCTCTAGCCTATGCAATTCCTCTTGCTCGCTGCTTTTATTTTCTCTTACTGTGAATTTTCCACTGATGTTAATTAAGCTCCCTTTAGTGTTAAGAGCTTCTTCGTAGCTGATCTAAAGCCTTTCACACGTTTAAAAAAAAAAAAAAAAGAGTTAGAAAGAAAGCAGTTCAACCATAAAAGAGATATGGAATCTGTTCAAGTCGCTACATTATAAAAAGGTTAGCCTTTGAAATGGTCAAGTTAAATAGGATAAAATTTGGGTTAAACCATCCCTCTGTGAGAGTTCACGAACCCACCCTCAGGCCCGCTAATGCCTGAAAGGATCTGCAGGCTTCCTCTCTGTGGTGCAAGTTACATTTCAGCAGTTGAACCTGCTTTGGAAGTAAACAGTACTGGGACTCTCACAAATCAAAACCAACCTAAACTATATCTTAGAACCCCAAAAAAGCAAATTGTCTGTGGTGATAGCCCCACAGCACATACAAAAGACAAGACTTTAAAAAAGCTTTTTAATAATTATAATCTTAATTTTTTTATAACAGGTTTGAATCTTATTGTTATTGTCATTTTTGTTTTGTTTTTTAATGTCACATATGAGGTCTAAAAGGTTAAGGGTCACCTAGGGCAGTGGTCAGCAAACTCATTAGTCAATAGAGCCAAATATCAACAGTACAATGATTGAAATTTCTTTTGAGAGCCAAATTTTTTAAACTTAAACTTCTTCCAATGCCACTTCTTCAAAATAGACTCGCACAGGTCGTGGTATTTTGTGGAAGAGACACACTCAAGGGGCCAAAGAGCCACATGTGGCTCGCAAGCCACAGTTTAAGACACTGGCCTAGGGTAAGACACTGAGAGGCATGCTAGGACTTTTATTCTATTGCTAATTACAACATAATATTTTTTCCTTGTAGTATTCAGATCTGCCAGGAGGAGAAGCAGAATCCTAACTTCACCACTCCTATCACACCATCTTCCACTATGTTAACCACACCACCCAGGTCCCCACACAGAACTTACAACAAAGATGATGTCAGAGAGAATTACTGTCTTCTTACTAGCCAGGACTCCAGTCCCTGAATTTCATGAACATTATCAGGATCCTCTCTGCTCTTTTCTACTCGTTACTCAAGATCAGCCCTAGAAGAAAGCCCACTTAGATTCTACTCCCTGCCTCCTTCCCCCTGAGCCCTGGCCTCATCTTAGCACATCCTCACAAGCTGGTCTCATTTTAACACCCCAAGCTCACAGGAATAGCCTATAAAAAAGACTAACTCAAAAAAAGGGATATCCATACACAAAGACATAAATGTGATCTCTCACAACCCACATAAAATTTTTCTCTTGCCTGAGCACCTGACCCAACAGATAACTTTGAGGACTTACCTCATCTTTCTGCCTCTATAATTTCTTTTAATTTTTTTAATTTTTAATAGATATTTTATTGATTTTTTTACAGAGAGGAAGGAAGAGAGATAGAGAGTTAGAAACATCAATGATAGAGAAACATCAATCAACTGCCTCCTGCACACCCCCTACTGGGGATGTGCCTGCAACCAAGGTATGTGCCCTTGACTGGAATCAAACCTGGGACCTTTCAGGCTGCAGGCCTACGCTCTATCGACTGAGCCAAACCGGTTTCAGCTGCCTCTATAATTTCTGATGTAGCCTCTTGCAGACTACATTTGGGAACCACTATCCTATATAATAAAAGGCTAATATGCAAATCAACTGAACAGGGAAAAACCAGTCACTATGATGCACACTGACCACCAGGGGGCTGCCCCTTGGTGGTCAGTGCACTCCCACAGGGAGAGTCGGGGGGGCCTTCTCCCACCACCACAGCAGCACTAAGGATGTAGGCCTAAGCCATTAGTTGGACATCCCGAAAGGGCTCCCGGACAGTGAGAGGGCATAGGCCAGACTGAGGGACTCCCCACAAAGTGCATGAATTTTGTACACCGGGCCTCTAATTTATAATAAAACACAATACCATCACTATAAAGTGACTTACTTGAAAAATAACAAAGAGGATTTAACCATCAAAGTAAGATAACCATCATGGTTATCAAACTAACCATGTAAATAGCAAAAATATTCACACTGTTCAGAGAGAAAAGAGCTAGTTTATAGAAAAGTAATGCATGATATTTGAGAACATACATTATAAAGGAGCGATTCAAGTATCCACATATATGATCTTCTCAAAGGATCATAGAATTTTAGTCTTTCCCCACATATGAAATACTCAAGTCCAAATCATTTTCACCAGACATAATCCCTCACCTCCTACCTTAGCTGGAGACAAAGAAAATGCCTGTGTTCATTTTTCTATAATGCAAAAGAACACAAATTCCAAGAACTGTTGGAATTGTCCTCCATTTCCCCACGTACTAGCACCTAGCTGCAAATTGGACACAAAAGTCTCAGGCATACTCTAACCCGCAGAGATTTCTCCAATTCTAAAAGGCAAGAAAAATTCTATGCTAACCACTAATAATATGAATTATTATTTACTCTTAAAAAATATAGCTAAAAACCACCGAGTCCCCTCTAATCAGCACTGGAGGAGTTTGGAACTAAAATATCCAAGATGCTTTTTAAAAAAAATAACTTAAAATATAGTTGGCCTGTACATTAACAGTAAGCAGTAGCCCAAAAAGTATTTATAAAATAAATACCATCCTCACAAAGAAGCTAGTGATACATTTTTAGTGAGAGCTATATGTAAATGATTTATATAAAGAATTCAAAAATAACCATAAATATTGTATATATCCTTTAATATATTAAAAACCTATCATTGTCAGAAGACCTTCAAAATAGCTCTTCTGTTAACATAAGCACTGCACCCTGCTTGATAAAAATTTGCCTTCCAGTTAGCTGGTTTTTAAGAAACAGCAACAACATAGGTCTTCCCACACAGTAGACATATTGCTAGGAAATTGTAACCACAATTCAGTTTTAGTGAATCAAATACAAACTTGAAAGTGCTTTTCATTATACATTTTAGTTAAACAGTCAATGGATAGTTTGCTGTGTTAACACTTTCCTTCCTCTGGCCTGTTACACGGCGTAAACAAAAGAAGAACTAAGGGAGTCACGTTAAAGCCATTCATGTAGTAATATCCAGGGTCTGGGCAGGACACAGAGGCCAGGAAAGAGGATGAAGCAAAGAACTGGGAAAGTGAATGAGCAAAAAACTCTTTAGGATTCATCTGCAAACCTGTGAGTGAAGATGTTACCAATGCTCATCTTCAGAATTCCTCTCACCGATTTCCACACCATAACCAAATTACAGCCATTTCTGCATCCTAACATGTATGGAAGGAGTTCAGTTCCCACATACACATCTTCCCCCCCCCCCCCCAGAAGTGTTTAGCTTCTTGCACACTCTTTGATTTGGCAGCATTCAAAACACATTTCAGGAAGCAAAACAGAACATTAACCAACAAAGACACACGGCTATTAGTATGTAGAGTGCCCTGATTTCCCCCTCCTGTTTAGCCCCTGAGCCAAAAAGCTTTTCTCATCTACAAGCTAAAATAATGTATCATTTCTACAATTTGTTATTTACAAATAATAATAATGAGTCTGGTTCTCGTTGTTTGCAATCAGGGCCAGACAGTGAACATATTTACCTGATGTTTTTATCAGAACCGAATGAAATCAGAAGATCGTTACAATTATAGAAATGGTGATTGGCCTTTTGTTTATACACAGCCGTGGTGATGCACAAAGGTTTGTTATAGTCACCGTGGTGTGTTCTTTACCTTTAAGTAGGCATCTATTGACATAAGCTGGTTTCTCAATTTTGCACAGCAAAGAAATCATATAAAAATTCCATTTGCAGGTAAAACATTTGAAATCTAAGTCCATTTGCCCAAGAATGAAAAATGTAGACACTAGTTCCCTATGCTCTTTGATGGCTTAGTTTCTCTGGGCAGTCCACAAATTAGCTACATTTATCATGGGGCGCCTATCTACAGAGATATCCACACCTGCATCTTTTAAGGAATAAAAAGCCGTGTTTAGGAGCACATCTGTTCCTGCAGCTTACAGTATTGATTTGACTGTACTGAGGAGTGAGGCAAATGGATGAATGCAGGTAGTCATTTGTAGAAATCCCAAGACTGCAAAAACAAGGGACAGGGAAGGAGCCCTATCAGCAGCCTAAGCATCCCAGTCTAAGGTGACAGAGACAATGACAGAGAGGACTGGACAGACTATATTGTGGAATAGAACCAAGAACCTTTCTAATGAATATACTGGATACGTTGAAGGAAGCACAGAGATGAACCTGATCTTAAGAGGAAAAGTTTTCAGAATTTCACCACAGAGCATGGTATTAGTTGTGGGCTTGTCATATATGGCCTTTATTATGTTGAGGTATGTTCCCTCTAGATGCAGTTTGTTGAGAGAGTTTTTACCATGAAAGGATATTGAATTGTGTCAAATTATGTTTCTGCTTCTATTGAGTTCTTACGATTTCTATCATTCATTTTGTTGATGTCGTATTGCAATTACCGAATTGCAGATGTTGAACCATACTTGCATCCCTGGAGTAACTCTGACTTGATCACAGAGTGTGGTACTTTTAATGTGCTACTGGATTCAGTTTGTTGATATGTTGTTGAGGATTTTTGCATTTATATTCGTCAGAGATATTGGCCTGTAATTTTCTTTTCTTATAAGGATCCTTGTCTTGTTTTGCTTTATCAGGTACTGCTGGCTTGTAAAATGAGTTCAAGAGTATTCTCTCCTCTTCTATTTTCTGGAAGATTTTGAGAATAACATCAATTCTTTCTTGAAAATTTTTGTAGGATTCGCCCATTTCCCAGTCACAATGTTTCCCTATTAAAACAGTTGACCAACGTGGTGTAAGCACCACGAGGGGCTTAGAGAAGGAAGCACCCATGCCGGGCCTTTGAAACAGCAAAATTTTTGTCATCCCTTTCCCTTACCTATAGACAGCCACTATTGATAGTTCTTTATGGATCTTTCTACAATTTCTGCAACTGCAACATGTAGACACACACAGAGAGATATTTCCCTCATAATATTTATATAGATGAGAGTATACATAGGACTTTATACCTCCCCTTTTTCACAGAATAATGTGTCTTGGATGCTATTTGCATATAAATAAAGTTGCCCCATTCTATTTAACAGCTCTGTAGCATTCTGTTGTTTGCACATGTCATGAACTATTTAACCCATTACCCATAGGTAGACATTTATACTGTTTCCAATATTTAATTAACATCAACAATGAATAGGAGGATTTCTTTTCCCTCAATTCTCACTTCCTCAAAGTAAATTTTTTTTAAGTTAAATTATTTAAACTAAAAACCCAAAACGATTCCCTCATTACTACCACCCCTACCCTCTGGCAACCATCAATCTGTTCTCTGTATCTATGAGCTATCTATATCTATATCTATATCTATATCTATATCTATATCTATATCTATATCTATATCTATATCTATATCTATACCTATATCTATATTATCTATATTTATATCTCTACTTATAGTTAGATTTAGATAGATATATAGATACCTTTCATATCTATGTTACATATAGAATCTTTAGATTCCACATATAAGTGAGATCATATGGTATTTGCCTTTCTCTATCTGACTTATTTCACTTAGCATAATGCCATTGAACTTCTCCTATGTTGTAGCAAATAGCAAGATTTCATTCTGTTTTTATGGCTGAATAATATATATAATATAATCACACCTTCTTATCCATTCATCCATCAGTGAACACTTAGGTTATTTACATTTCTTGGCTATTGTAAATAATGTTGCAACAAACACGGGGTACACAAAGATTTTTTCCAGTTCATCATTTTCTTTGTTCTTTGGATTAATATCCAGAAGCTGGATCATCAGGCTGTTCCATTTTTAAATTTTTGAGAAACCTCCATTCTATTTTTCATAGTAGCTGCATTAATTTACATCCCTACCAAAAGTGCACAAGGATACCCCTTTCTCTACATCTTTCAACATTTCTGTCTTTGTGATAATATTCTAATAGGTGTGAAGTGATACCTCATTGTGGTTTTATTTTGCATTTCCCTGATGATTAGAGCATCTTTTCCTGCACCTGTTGGCCATCTGTTTATCTTCTTTGGAAAATTTTTTACTCAGCTCTTCGGCCCATTTTAATCAGATTGGTTTTATTTTTTATTTTTTTTTTACTATTGAGTTCCATGAGTTCTTTGTGTGTGTGTGTGTGTGTGTGTGTGTGTGTGTGTGTGTATATATATATATATATATATATATATATATATATATGGATATTAACCCTTTATTAGATATATATGATCTGCTAATATGTTCTCCCAATCACTAGGTTGCTTTTTTATAAAATTTTTTGATGGTTTCTTTTCTTTTTCAGTTTAATGTAATCCCATTGTTTATCTATTTTTGCTTTTGTAGCTTTTGCTTTTGGTTTCAGATTTGAAAATCATAGCCAAGACCTATGTCAAGAAGCTTACTGCCTATGTTTTCCTCTACAAGGTGCATGGTTTCAGGTATTAAGTCTCAAATCTTTAATCCATTTTGACTAATTTTATGTCTGGTGTTAGAGAGTAATCCAGTTTCATTCTTTTGCATTGTAGCTATCCAATTTTCCTAATACCATTTATTGGAGGGACTGTCCTTTCCCCATTTTGTATTCTTGGCTCTTTTTTGTAAGTTAACTAACCATATTTGCATGCATGGGTTGTATTTTTGAGTTCTCTATTCTGTTCCATTGATCTGTGTCTGTTTTTATGCCAATATTATTCTGTTTTAATTACTATAACTTTGTAATTTTCACAAGAGAGCAATGAATACATTTTTTTTACATTTGTTTGATATATTTTGAGCATGCTACATGGCATGATTCTATTTCCTGGTCCAACTATTTCTATATGAATGGCCATTGTGACTGAACAGTTTTTGCAAAGGCATGTGTTTTTTTTAAAATTATCTTTAGTAAAATTAAAAAATATGGACTTACATCTCTATTGTTCCCATTATTTAGCTACTTAGTCTGTTTTTGCTTATTTCATTACAGTTTTTAAGAATTAAACCTACCATTAAGATAATTTTTATATTTATAGTTTGTTATGTAAGAGCCAAAAGACCATGACAGCATTTTCTTAAGGGACAATTTAAATCATAAAGTAACTGAAGAACACCTGACACTCACAGTAAATTGACTTGTTACAAATTGTTTCCTCGTTATCAAGTACTCTGCTATCTGAGATATGTGTACCTCCAAAATTTGTACAATAATGCATTTTAGATAGAAATGCCAAACCCACAAGACAATCTTTTAGAAAGAAGTGCATTTTATAGCTTATTATTTCTGAGGTTTTCAAAGATGTCATAAAGTAAGTCCGAAGAAGAAAGAAATGTTCTATATATTTCTGCTAAATTGCCATTAACTGTGAATACAGTGGTTGTGCCCAACTCTTAAAGAGACGCATTACGGTCTCCTTTAGTAAATCTTCATGCACTGCAACCAGCTTTAACTAGATAGAGTACTTCTGTCAGACCTTAATAAATGGATTATAACAGAAAAAAACCCATGCATTTTCTAATTTAGGACTCCATGCTCGGTATTTTTTTTTAAAAAAGGGAGGAAATTGGGTTGGGATGTTTCAGAAGGCCAACCCTGTGCCTAAGCCACATCATAACTAAAGAGAGCTTTCTCCTGTTCAGGGGGAATTGGGCTGGAGACAAAGAAACAGAAAAGCAGCAATGCAAAGCTGAGCTTGAGTTTATGACAAATGGAGATGTGTCCACGGTTTAAAATAAGCTCTCTTCCCGTTCCTGCTAGTGAATTTGTCAAAGGAGCTGCATTAATCGTAAGCCAGAAAGATGCTCTGTCGGAGGATTTGGGGAAACCTTTGTTGCTCAGCAATTAATCATTATGAAAAGCAATTGAAGGTCTGGTTCTCACAGGTGACTCCATATGTATAAACTGGGGGGAGGGTGGGAACGAACTGAAGGCGTTTAAACTTACATATGTTATAAACAGCCAAGCAGGGTCTCCCAGTTTCTCCTCTCCAAATCAGGTGGAAGATTTAAAAGCATGACAGCAGCTGCCTGGTTTAGGATATGAAATAACTTTTGACTAAAGTCTATATTGTCCATTTGGATATGATTATCATACCCTATGTTGAAATAAAGCCAACTTCCTCTACCAGAAATGCCACACAAAAAAAATCACCAAAAAGATGTGATTGAGCTTGAAATAATCAGCTTTAAAGCATTAGGTGAGCTGGTTAGAAGAAATACTTTTAAAAATATGAAAATAGCAGTTCCTGCCTGGGCTGGCACAGTGAAATCATACTAGAGAGGTATGGTGACTCAATGAAGGTAGGAATAGATTAGAATAAATTCTCTACCCTTTATTCATTTTTTAAACATAAAGTTCTGAACTACAGAGGAATGAAAGAAAAATGCAAATGCCACATTATCACCAGTGTCTATGTAAGGAACGATTCCCTGATAATTAGTTATGCCCAGATGATAATGATACATTTTATGGGGGAAAAAATTTATTCTCCCCCATTAAAAAAGAAGATTTGGATTCTGGTTAAAATATTTTAAAGAGAAGTTAATATCTATTATGTTTAATATGACTTTTTAGTACAACCATTCACAGTGATTTTTCCCTATTGGAACAGAATAATGTGTCTTTGTTCAAAATGTATAGCACTTCCAGCTTCAAATAAGCTTGTTAAGGGCACATTTTTCTGAGTGTATAATAGGTGACCTGGTTAAAATGAGACACTTGCTATCCAGATGGAACAATCAGGTAAGTGTGCCTCTTCCAGCTCCTTCTCAATGGTCTTAGACTTTATTGAGAAATACGATGAAAATAAATAGCAAAGCACAAATGAAAAGTTTATTCTATACAATAATGACAACTTAGAGTTTAGAATACATTAAAATCAAGGATCAAAGATTCTGCCCCCATGTGGAAACAAGATGGCCAGCGAGGGTGGGGGAGGGGCAGATTGGAGAAAGTGCAGGCCAGGCTGAGGGACCCACTCTCCTCCACCCCACCTCGCCCCATGCACAGATTTTGTGCACAGGGCCTCTAGTGTGTGTGTGTGTGTGTGTGTGTGTGTGTGTGTGTGTGTGAGATATATATATATATCTATATATATATATATATATATATATATATCACACACACACACACACACACACACATATATATATTTGACAGAATATATAGTGTTGGTTACTAGGAACTGGGGTATAGTGAAGGAGAAGGGGGAAATGGTGGTCAAAGAGTACAAACTTCCAGTTGCAAAAGAAATAGTTTTGAAAAATCTATTGTATAGCATGGTGATTATAGTTAACAATACTGTATTATATACTTTGAAGTTACTAAGAGAGTAGATCTTAAATGCTCTCACCACAAAAAAATAAATGGTAATAATGTGAGATGATGGTGGTAAACATTTCGCAATATTTGAATGTATCAAATCAACATGCTGTCTGCCTTAAATTCATACAATGTTATATGTCAATTACATCTCAATAAAGTTGGAGTAGGGGGCTAGTGGGGAGCACATCAACTGATTTATAAAAAAAAAAAAGCCTTATTTTCTTTGCTCATTGTGTGATGTGATGTCAATAATCCAACTACTAATGATTATTTCTCATTCTAGTGATTCAGCACTAGATCAACCACCATGTAATAAATGTGGTAAAAAAAAAAAAAAAAAAAAAAAAAAAGAACAGCAAATAATTACTGCAAAAAGCTGTAAGCCCTAACTGGTTTTGCTCAGTAGTTAGAGCTTTGGCCCTGGACTCAAAGGTCCTGGGTTTGATTCTGGTCAAGGGCACATACCTCAATTGCAGGCTTGAGATCCTGAGCCTGGTCAGGGCGCATGTGGGAGGCAACCAATTGATGTATCTCTCACATTGATGTTTCTCTCTGTGTGTCTCTCCCCCTCCCTTCCACTTTCTCTAAAAATCAATGGAAAAAAATATCCTCAAGTGAGGATTAATAACAATAACAACAACAACAAAAAGCTGTAAAAATAAAACACATCTTTGACAATCATCAGTCTTCCTAGTGTCCAAATGCTCACTTTCAAAACTTGAGAAGAAAGGGGTTTCATTCTTAAGCTCCATCCTTAAGGAAGTTCTTTGTTATTTTGTTACAGTTCAACCTCAACTTGCTTTCTATCTTACTCAGGGCCTAATACATGACATTTATTTCCTCATAGAAGCAAACAGGAAACTGCACCAATTTGCAAAGACATTGAACACAAAGCTTACCTGCCATTTCTTTTCCTCTCACTTCAGGTCTTCTTGTCATGCTCCTCTGAGATTTAATCACATAGACAGCAAAAACTGGATGTTCGTTCGCCTCCTACATCCTTGGAGCTATAATTTTAGTTTCTTTGTTATCTGCAGCATTTATCTTTTCTAGCCCATCAAATTTAGTTAAGATGATTTCTTTTTACGCCTTAGGAAGTTACACTTTTCCTGTGCAGTCATGTTCTGTTGTAAAGCAACGGAGAGTTTGCATTATTCCACCATGTCCCTGCAACAGATGTTAGCTCCTCTTTGGCCATGAATTTCTTATAGGATCATGTATGTCCTCTATGGCTATGGTATCAATAATAATTGGACTGAATTAAGGGACCTGTTTACAAAATAGGTTCTTCAAATGGGAATCTGTGTGCCTCCCAACAGTTTTTTGAGATTTGTACAATTTAACCACAGTAAAATGTCCTCTCACAGGGGCTCAATGATTGTAGATTCAACGTATCAGATACCTTATATATGTTAGGATTTTCACAGAAATTATCATTTTTCATGACCACAATCTTATTTGCATTTTACAGGAAAAAAAGACAAAGAATCAGGAAAATTAAATGACTTGCCCAAGGCTTCATCTAGTCAACTCCTGATACATTTTACAATAAAGCTCATTTTACTGCCACACTATCCTGCCTACCTAGTTACCAACAAATATTCCCTTGTTATTTTCCCTGTACCCTATAATATTATTCAAAGCCATCAACTTGGAAACCACAGTGAAATCTGTATTCTAAGGCTGTGGTTGCAAACATCAGAAATTACCTGGGGTGCATATTAAAAATGCAGTTTTTGAGCCCTCTCTCCAAGAAACTCTGACTTAGCATTTTATAGTGGGGCTCATATATTTGTATTTTAACAAGTGTATCATTCTACCCTTCTTTCTAATAAAAGAGTAATATGCAAATTGACCATTACTCCAAGATACAAGATGGCTGCCCCACGGGGTTAAAGATGACTGCCTCCATGTGGACACAAGATAGCCACCACAAGATGGTCTGCAGGGGAGGGCAGTTGTGAGCAGTTAGGGATGACCAGGCCAGCAGGGGAGGGCAGTTAGTGGTGACCAGACTGGCAGGGGAGGGCAGTTAGGGGTAATCGGGCCGGCTGGGGAGTAGTTAGGCATCAATCAGGCTGGCAGGGGGGTGGTTAGGGGGTGATTAGGCTGGGAGGCAGAAGCAGATAGGGGCAATCAGGCAGAGGCAAGCTAGTGGTTGGAAGCAAGCAGGATTGTGAGAGGGATGTTCGATTGCCCATTTAGGCCTGATCTCACCAGTCAGACATCCCTCAAGGGACCCCAGATTGGAGAGGGTACAGGCTGGATGAGGGACAACCCCTTCTCCCCTATCCACACGAATTTCATGCACCAGGCCTCTAGTGTAATTATAGTACAAGTTTTCATTTATACCCCACTGGACCACACTTAAGCTGGGCTCACATTAAAATGCTTCTCTTGGCCATCTGGTGTGACACATGGTTGAGCCTCAGAAGGTCACAGTTTTATTCCTAGTCAGAGCAGGTTGCTGGCTCAATCCCCAGTAGGGGGTATGCAGGAGGCTGCTGATCAATTAGTTTCTGTCATCATTGATGCTTCTATCTCTTTCTCCCTCTCCCTTCCTTTCTGAGATCAATAAATTTTTTAAAAAATTTTTAAGTGTTTCCCTTTTTCCATTAATTTAAGCCATATTGTTTTTGGATTTTTGTTAATTTTGGTTTTTGCTTGATGGATAACATCAAGTTGCTTATTGAAACTTTGGTGACATATCACAATGTGGATCAAAAGCAAGATATTTACTCTCATGTTTATGTAATTCCATTGTGTAGAGCTAGAGTAAATCAATAATCTTTCATTTCTACCAATTCCTTTATTTCATTTTTCCAATTCTCTTGCCATTGCCTGAGTCCCTTCCATATTTAGTTTCAGTCATGTTAACAAGAACCTACTATTGCTTTCATTCAGTTAGTGATACAATCAGTGACATTAACTGACTACCTTTAAACACTACTAGATTGTGAGAAGTTGCGAGAATGAAAAAACCTAATAGATCCCTGCCCAGAAATATCAATTTAAACTAATAAGAGTAATTTTAAAAAACAAAAACACATATATTTACATTACATGAAGAAAAATTACAGAAACACTTGTCTATATGATAGCTACAAATTTATGCCTCTCTGTAGTAAAAACCATTTACAAGTACATGAACAATATTTCTGTTTAGTATTTCACTTTTGCACTAACTCTGGTTTAAACGAAACCTAAGAATCATTTTGGGACTCTCTTTCTCTTAAAAATGTAGGTAAATTTGGATCAGACAGCCAATATTATGCCCTGTAAAATCCAGATACCTCCTTTCTATGATTTCTGCAAATTCCTAAATTTATTTCCTTGTGTTCCATCTCAGAAATAAAATTTAGCCTCATCCTTGTTTTCAAAAAATATGTGCACCCACAATTTTAGGAATGTTAGAAGTTTACTGGGGATTACAGACATTATGGGGAGAAATTAGACCATGTGCCTCCCAGCCTTCGGCTGTGTTAGTGGCTCCAGCCCTCTCCTTTATGTCTGGCTATAGGCCAAAGCCTGCACTCCCTTCATGTCACCCTGCCAGTGCCCACAATGCCTGGTAAGTGGAATACTATTCAACCTCAGGACACTATTTATTATCTAAGCAAGATCAACCTCCCTGAAATTCTAATAAAATTTTCTCCAACTTGGCTACATCAATAAAACATCAACTCTACCCAATAAATGAAAGAACACTAAAAAAAAAAAGTCTAAAGTTTAGAGTGTAAAACCCAGAAATTATTACTTAATAAAGGTTGTTTATACATCTACAATCCTAATGAAAACAAGAAGCAGTAGCACTTACATCAATTATAATGTATACTCCCTTGAATAATCTATTTCTATCCTAACACATGCTTGTGACCTTCACAGCATCTACAATCGATGACAGGTGTGTGCTCTAAAATTATGCACATACTCAAAGGAGATCCCTGAGGACTCTCTGCAGATTTACATTTAATTTAAATATACACTTTAGATATTAATTTTTATTATGTATACAAAAAAATTAACAAAAAATTTAGAGATGGAGAAGGATGTTACTTAGAGGTGATTCCACTCTCAAAAACTGTTCAACCTTAGGCCTGCTGACAAGGTTGTCTAAAACAGAAAGTCTGAAATCAGAGCAAGATCTGGCCAAGTGCAAAAAAGCCCATGCCTCCCTATAATATAATATACTACAATCTTGATTGTAACTTGGTTTTAACTTGAGTATAACTAGAGTCTAATTTTTTCTTTTTTTACAACTACTAGGGGTTCCATAAAATAATGAATAACTCAATAAATATAACACTGACCTTATAATGTTAATTCCAAATAAATAAAATGTCAAATTTATATTTAGCATTTTCATTTTAAGAAAGAAATTAAATGTATATTTCAGAAAGTTAAAGCAGTTTTTATATATATATAAAAAAAAAAGGAAGTCTTTTGCTATTTGAAAAACAGTTATCTGCAATAGCTCCATCTTTAAAAATTCTGAAGTGGTGGTAATATGTACACATAGCAGAAATAAAGAGTGTTCAAGACTATCCCTGATAAACCAATTAATTAATATAAATAGATGGAAAATATGAATCACATCCCATTGATGCACCTTCCTCATTATTATTATTTATACATTTGAATGTGGTTTTTTCCTCATGTAAAACCATGACATACTTAAATAAAAATAAAAAAAACAACAACAACAAACTTTTAATCTTATAAAATAATCACATTTCTTATTTGTTCTTTGTTTTGCAAAGTCAAACTTTGTTAAATTTTTAATGGACATAGGGGTTGCTGATATAAGACAGCAGCTGCCAGCCAAATTAGCAAATTTGGCTGGCAGCTGCTGTCTTATATAATAAAGAGGTAATATGCAAATTGACCATCACTCCAACACACAAGAAGGCCACCCCCATGTGGTCAAAGATGGCTGCCCCCATGTGGACACAAGATGGCCACCACAAGATGGCCTGCAGGGGAAGGAAGTTGTGAATGATCAGGCCAGCAGAGGAAGGCAATTGGGGGTGAACAGGTCTGCAGAGGAGGAAAGTTGGGGGAGAACAGGCCTGCAGGGGAGGGCAGTTGGGGGCAACCAGGCCTTCAGGGGAGGACAGTTAAAGGCAGAAGCAGTTAAGGGCAATCAGGCAGGCAGACAGGCAAGCTGTTGGGAGCCAGCAGTCCTGGATTGTGAGAGGGATGTCCAACTGCCCATTTAGGTGCAATCCAGTGGGACATCCCTTGAAGGGTCCCAGATTGGAGAGGGTAAAGGCTGGGCTGAGGGACAAACACTCCCATGCACAAATTTTGTGCACTGGGCCTCTAGTATATAAATAAGCACATACGTGTTTTCTGCCATCGTAACAGGCAGTGGCTGTATCATTGACTTATGGATTAGCACATGCACCAATATGAGAGTTGGCTAGAGTAACTGCTGTAACAGGAACTTGATGAAAGGCTAGTCTAAGAATGCGTCAGGGAACAGACACTTAGAACCAATCAGAAAAGTGGCCACTGCAGTCAACTGGATGTAGTGCGTGAAAAATGGGATGGATCTCAAAGAGAATTTCTCGGTAGCACAAGTTAAGGTTTAATAGGAAGAGAGAGTACATAGAACAAGAAGAGAATTATAAAGCAAGTCAAGAGGCCTGTAATCTAGAGACTTAATGTAATTCAAATTACAATTGTCAGCCATTATAAGTAAAAGATTATAAATAAATGGAGTCTCATGTTAAAAAGACTCTTATCCTCTTAAAATTGAAGAAAGATTTTCCTCTCCAGTGTTTTAATAAGTGGCTATTCAGATTCTTTTTTAACATGTCTTGGAGTAATTAATTTCTTTCCTTACTGAGAAGAAATTCTTGTGTTAGGAAGCTCCTAATTATTAGTATAGTCTTTGTCTTTATAATATCCACTCACCATTGATGGTAGGGACATGTGGAACCTCATAGAACAACCTATATCCTACCTGTTGACCCTTATAGTATTTAAAAGATAAAAAGCCCTTACTCCATGACATTAAATATTTTTACCCTTTCATCATTTAGGCTGTGCTAAAATTTCACTTCATTTCTTTTTTTCCTTGCTTTCCATTTGTCCCTCAACCTAGTAACATCTGATTACTGATCATTTTACCTCACCAATGTAGTATCTACATGCCTACCTTTGGCATTATACTAAGAAGACATTAAAGAAAATATAAATAATATTGACAATATGTTCAGAGAAAATATTTAACCTTTGTGATTTTCATAATAAATTAAAATATTAAACACATGATAATCTAAAGACATAAAATAAATAATAAAAAGACATTAAGATATACTCATCCTCAAACCAGTAGACAAAATTAAATCCTTACTTATCTATTTTTCTCTTTTATCACCCTTGACCTTGAATCACTGCTTCACTGCTTCTCTTGGTTCTTCTCTACCTCTCTTGCCTTTTTATACTGTTATATTTGCCTTTTCTTCTACTAGACCCTTAAGTACTCTTATTTCTCAGGGTTCCATGTTTTATTCTCTTCTTTTTTTTTTACTCTCACCTCTTCCTAGGCAACCTCATTTGTTCTCATAATTTTAATTAGTACTCTTAGGTTAAAAAATTACTATTCTTGCCCTAGCTGATTTGGCTCAGTGGATAGAGCATTAATCCTCAGACTGAAAGGTCCCAGGTTCAATTCCGGTCAAGGGCACATATCTCAGTTGCAGGCTCGACCCCTGGCCCAGGTAGCGGTGGGTGTGGGAGTCAACCAATCTCTCTCACATTGATGTTTCTCTCTGCCTCTCCCCTTCCCTTCCACTTTCTCTAAAAATCAATGAAGAAATAAGTTTAGGTGAAGATTAACAAAAACAATTCTTTATTATCAACATAGACCTCTTTTCTAACCTCTGTAAATAAACCTGTACGTTCTGGAGAATCTTTGAAATTAAAATGTCTACAATGTCTTCTGCTCTCTTCAAACCTGTTTTGCACCGAGTACTCAAAATCTTCATTGGCAGTGTCACCACACAACCAGCCACACAGACCAGAAATCTGGGAGTCACTTTCAGTCTGCTCTCACTCTCTCCTACATAAACCTGTGCCAATCAAAAGCCTAGTTGGTCCCATCTGCTCTATAGATCTTGAACCCAAGCTTTCCTCCGCATTTATACGCCCACAGCCTAGTTCAAGAAGTTTTTTTATCTCGTCTAAACTCTTAACTGATCTTTTAAGCGTCACTCCTTCAAAACTATCTTTCATATTACCACCAGAATGATTGTGCTAAAAGACACCTACATCATGTCATTCCAATGGCTTAAAGCTCTTCACTTGTTTTCCGTCACTTATAAAATAAAACCCAAACACTTAGCATGAATAAAAGGACTTTCATAACCTGGCTGCTGCCTGTTTCCTTCTTTTTCTCCTGATAACCTCCCCCATGCTTTCTAGGCCTGCTCAGTGCTAAGAGTTCCCTCTGCTTATAAGGTGCTAATCCCACTCACCTATCTCCATCTTCTCATCCCTGGTAAACAAGTCAACATTCACAGCCATTTCAAATGTTACTCTCACTAAAAGCATCCCCTGACTAACCCACACTCTTCTGTGTTAACTCTTTTTCCTGCATATGTATTCTGTGATCTTAGTCACACTGTAAAATAATTATATGTTCACCTACATATCTACCCTGTGGGACTCTAAGCTCCTTGGGGAAAAAAAAAAAAACAATGTTTCTCTACTAGTAAATCCTTCCTCCTCCCTCTGGTGCATAGTAATTCACAGGTACACAATAATTCAGTAAATATTTATTAAATAAGTAAATGTAAAATCAATAAATTATCATAAAGTAGTGGTAGTCTAGTAAAGAGAATATATAAGTAAATCATTAAAATGTGATCTATTCTATCCCAGGGTTGTATGGGTATCAGAGTAACACAGGCTTCACGTAATTGTGTGTCCTAATGAATATCACCTCCAGGCTTGATCTATTCATCATCTGTGAATAAAAGCTATTATAGCCTGAGAAAAATATTGATAACCCCTACTTACCCAACTAAAATAGAGAAACAAAGAACAAGCCAGGCAGGTGTAGTTCAGTGGTTGAGCATCAGTCTATGAACCAGAAGGTCACAGTTTGATTTTTAGTCAGGGTACATGCCCAGGTTGCGGGCTCGATCCTCAGTGTGGGGCATGCAGGAGGCAGCGGATCAATGATTCTCTCTTGTGATGAAGGGACAAAGAAGTGGGGGCAGGGCAATAAGTAATGGTTGAAGTGGTGGAGAGCCTGGCACACAGGCACAAAACAAATATTTCTGAATAAATAAATAAATAATAAGTGATGGTGGATAAAACAGAGTAAGAAAAGGTCTAATAATACAAAAAGTTGTGATTTGAACTACTAGCTCTCTCTTGAGTGTGATTAACCTATCATTAAGTAGATTTTCCTTGCTATACATTGGTTTGCTCCCTGTTGCCTTAAAATCGCTAATTAAGTTGGTTCAAACCACATGATCAAGGCTATGGACTTCTGCACACATTTAAGAGATAATTTTCAGTCACCTTCTTTGATCCTGTTATGCAAGCCTCCAACCTATCAGTTATCACCTTCCCTGTCAAACCCAAGTTAATGCTCATACGTAGTCACTTCCCCCTAGCCCAGCTACCACCACTCTGTGCAAGCTTCCGTCCTTTCTCATCTGGATCACTGCAAGAGCTGTCTAATGATCTGCCCATATCCAATTGCCCTGCCCAACCCACTTCAATTCGTTCTCTGATTTTACTCAGAACTCATCAGAACATAAATGTGAGTGGATGGCCTGCCTTTTCTTCATACCCTATCCCAGTTTAAAAAGCTTCAAAGGATTTAAAGACCAAAATTCTTAACTTGACCTACAAGAACCTGCCAGGACAGGCCCCTTCCTCTCTCTAGCTTCATCTCACACCACACCCCTATTCACTTTCCCTGCCCCATCTCCACTTGCCTCCTTTTGGTTCATAGAATACTCATATTTCTCCTTTGCCTATAACAATAGTCAGCAAACCACGGCTTGAGAGCCGCACGCGGCTCTTTGGCCCCTGAGTGTGGCTCTTTCACAAAATATCATGTGTGGGTGCGCACGTACAGTGCGATTGAAACTTCGTGGCCCGCACGCAGAAGGCGGTTGTCGGCCTGGGCGAGTCTATTTTGAAGAAGTGGTTCTAATGCTGAGCCACAATCAAGGGGCCCCGCATGTGGCTCGTGAGCTAAGGTTTGCCAACCACTGGCCTATTCCACTCCCACTGTATGAAGAAATTCACTGCTCACGGTTCCTTTGCCTATTTTAATCTTACACTTCCCTCATGTCTCAGCTTCTCAGTTCAGTAACCTCTTTGACGAGGTTAATTACATATTCTTACAGCGCAGTGCTACTTTCCCATCCTATCCCCATTGTAATTGTACGTATATTTGTCTCCTTTTGGTAAATTACTATCTTTTCTACTAAACAGTTACCTCTATATGGGACTTGTTTTTGTTGTGTTGTTATTGTTTGCTGTTTTGCTATACTGAAATGCCTAACACAGCATCTGGACCACAATAGTAGATTCTTAGCAAGTATTATGTAATTCAGAATTAGTTAAAAGAGAAACATTTCATTTTACTTAGGAACATGTCTGTGCTCCCTTCTGAGCCTCTCAGAGGCAGGACTTGCCAGGGGGAGGGTAGGAGTTGCTGAAACCTGTCAGGGCAAGGCTTCCCAAGACATTGAACTGGTTTCTAAAGACGTTTGGTTAACCGGAGCTTTTGTTTGGCTAAATAGGGCATGCAGAGACCACGTGGCTGGCCATACAAAGATGATCTGGAAAATGTAGCTACAACTGGGGGACTGAGGAGTGGCAGGGGTGGGAAGAGTGGAAAGAGATAAAGAGCTAAGTGTGAGAAAAATGTGGAGGGGAGGACATCTAATGAGAAGTTTTTGAAGCTCCACTCTGTTGTGTACAATGTAAACATTCCCCCCTATTCCCTACTAAACCTGAAGTAAAATTTTGTGAACTTGCTAATGAGTGGTGGAATTGTATTTGGTTTGGGCAAGGGCATGTGGGAAGAAGATAAAGCAAGTTCCTGAGTTCCACTTTGAGGATGCAAGATAAGAATAAAGCATTTCATAAGCAATGGACACAGATGGTAGGGGGGTGAGGGCTAGTGTTGGGGGTGGGGGCGGCTGGGGAGAGGTCAATGAGGGGGAAAGGAGACATATGTAATACTTGTAACAATAAAGAATTTAAATTAGAAAGAGAATAAAGCACTTCTGCGTGATACTGTAATGGTGGATACATGGCATCTGTCAAAATCCACAATACAGAGTTAATTCTAGTGTAAACTATGTACTTTAGTTAATAATAATGTGTTATACACTAATATATAAGCTCCACAAAAGGCAAATCTTTGTTTCACTGATGTATTTATTCAACTGATGTATTCATTCAGCACAACAGTGTGCATCATCATTCTGGGCTTGACATATTTGGAAAGCTGGATTCTAGACTGGGGCAGGGGAATGGTTATAAAGGATATTGCTGAAATAACTTACAAAATTGGAGTATGAACTATAATTTCTAATGATTTTTAATTTCCTGATTTCAGTAACTGTATGGTGATTTTTTAGAATTTTTTGCTCTTAGGAAATACATAATGATGTAGGAAGTAAAGAGGAATGAAGTTTGCAATTTAATTTCCAGAAAAAATAATAAGTACATACATAGGTATAATCAGAGACAGAAAGAGAGGAAGAACAAAAGAAAAGAGAGAGGAGAGAGAGAGAGGAGAGAGAATGAAGGATCAAGCAGATGTGGCAAAGTTAAAAATTGGGAAATCTGGGTAAAGGTTATATAAAAGTTCCATGCACTATTTTTTTTGTAAGTTTTCCATAAATTTAAAATTATCTGCAAATAAAAAATTTAAAAACCACATTAAAAAAGGAATAAAGCACTTCACTGTCATTCAAACACATTCAAGAATTCCACTAAAAGTCTGAATAATACCATCCCCTACCCAGTTCTTTTGGAGATTAAGAATGTAGGCCTGTGCCACTCTTTGGCTTTCCAATTACCTTGTGTTACCATGGTCTGGTACTTTGCTATGCCAAAAGTAAACTATTTCAAACTTCACAATGTAAGATTTTGTTTTCCACCCCAGGATCAGAGGGCATTTCCAAGAACATTCTCTAAATACCATTTAGCTTGTGTGTGTGTGTTTTATATTTTGTTCCTAGAATTAGGGACTACAGGTTCATGAATCCTATAGGCTAATGAAAATATTAAGCAATGGACTTTACATCTATACAATAAAGAGGTGACTGGTTATTATCAATCCTGGCAAAGAAGCATGAGCCATTTATCCCATTCTAATGGGATAAATGGGCAGGAAAATTACACTTGCTTACTCTATGCTAAAGCCAGTGTACTATTTGGATGCATGAATACATTAATCCCAAGGGCCATGCTGGAATGGCAGAATTATAACACTCTTGTGCAACATTTATGAGGTCTCTGGTGCATTTTCCAAATGGAGAAATTTTTTTCTCATTGTTTATGTCTCACAGTAGTACTGTAAAGATGAGTCAATCGCTTTATTTTAACAGTATACCAGTATTTGAATCCACTGACAAACAGCCAGGTGAAATAAACTGCTAGTATCACGCACAAGTGAGGGCAATAGCTAGAGTAAGTGCTTTTGTGTCTGGGTTATCAGACAGTTTTAATTTATTTTCAACTGCATCACATGGGCCCAGAAGGGCTGTCAGGTGAAGATCTACAAAGTTAAAGACAATCCTTGCGTTGGGAAAGAGTCACATACTACAAAGTATTTTTATCGGACACCTCATCTTATACTCAAAAACCCTGGAAATGAAGGCAAGTATGGGCTCCAGTTTTACCAACAAGAAAATGCAACCTGGAGAAGCGAAATAAGGCCCAGGGTGTGCAGCTGAAGTTGCTAGGGCTTGAATTTCGTTATCCAGTTTTACTGAATTATAATGTTATGTGTATTATTTATATTGAAGATTGTATGTGTCTAAAGACATAACACCGGCTCTACAGCATGGCGTTCAAAGAGACAGAATTATTTCTTTTCGCACTGTGTACACTGAAAGATGAATGAAGCGAGGTTTCCTGGTCCTAATAATGAAAAGAGAGTTTTCTCTCATACAGGCACAGTATCAATTTTTTATACTGCATAACCGTAGAATGAAAACTAACAAAATGATTTAGAAAACCTATCAATTTTTCTAATACCCAATTGTGTAATGGAAACAAAAGAAAGCAAAAACTATTTACAAAGTTTTTTTAATGCAGTGTACCAAAGAAAAGAATTAAATATTTAATTCTTATAGTCCATTATCTTTAAATACATATGCAATGAACTAACTTTCTGTGATTTGGATTTTGTAAGTACAGTAAAAAAAAAATATACCAATAAGAAAGGAAATGTACCAGTTCATAAAACCGGTAAAAACATATGTTCTCAAGCACAGGCTCTCTCTTTTCAATAAAAATGTTTCCTAAAATGATTCTAGGCTTTGGAAAGAATCACAAAGCCTAGAGCAGAAGATGTTTTCCAGGAAAGTAAAATAAATGTTTCAACAAATATTTAGCAAAGAAACAGCACACTCATTTTTAAATACTCTAAATGTTTGCATTTTTAAATTCTGAGGGGGGGAAATCCTATACCTGGAGGGAAATATGTCTAACTGGTTCCAAGACATTCAAGTTATTTTTGTGCTTTCACTTTCAGTGAAAAATTGGTTGTGCGTATGATTATGTATTTGCAGAGACAAAACTGTTGCCTTTCCTTCAACTTTATAATGTCACCATGGATTCAGGGCCCATTGAAGATTTCCATCAAGAATAATCTCCAAAAAAAAAAGACTAATCTCAAAGCTTTCAAATCCATTAAAATGAAAAATGACACGAAAATGTATAATTCTTGACACTGAAAATGTTTTACAGTTATCAATCATCCAAAGAGAGGGCAGGCAGAATTGTTTAAAGAACCTGCAGTTACTTCTTGGGTCCAGCAGAGTGACAGCTGATATAAATAGCTCCATTATTTACATATCTCTCCTACACTGCTCTAGAAAAGAATGCGTAAAAATTCCATGTTGTTTTGTTTGCTTTTCTCCCCTGCATTGGAGGTTTTTCATCTGCCACATTTAGGCCTGTCACCCAAGGAATGAATCCACGTCCCAAATCAATTAGTAGGTAAATCTTTAGCAATGTAATTGAAACTACAAATCAGACTTTCTATCAAGAACAATGTCAGGAGGGCAATAACAGCAAAGCAGGATCCTGTGGCATTTCCTGAGACAGACAAAGTCTCAAAGGAGAGAGGGAAGCTAATTCTAAATAAATAAAAGGAGTACTTATGAGGATAGAGGTAGAAAGGAGATAACAGAATAGGTTGGAGCAGATAAAGTTTATTGGAATAAAAAGGAGGAGAGATAAAATGTAATGGAGTACGATTGTGAAGAGAGCAATAAGCCAAGTAGAAAACACTAGAATATATTATTGTTCTTTTCACTAGATAGTAGTGCTATAAAAACATTATTTTCTTGACTGCATTTGCTTCTACCAGAGGCATTAATGGGTGAATTGTGTACGATGGTGATGACTTGCAAGTTCAACACACACAAAAGAATAAGCCTTGTGCAGGGAACATCCCATACAGGAAGTTGCTAACCTGTCACCGTTTTCTGGGCATTAGAAGCATGACTATAAATATCACTTTGGCCAACAAGTTCACTCTGTCTCCTTGACCAAACCGGAATAAGAAGTTTTTAACCAGGGCTTTCCAAAGACCCACAAAGGATGGGAAGGTGTGGAGTGTGTAGTTGAGGATGCCATTGTCCTGTGGCTTCAGAACCACACTCAGTTCCCCTAAGCCATAGAGCATGACGTTCAGCTTGCATTTCCTTGTCAATTTGCTAACACACCTTGATGGCAAACGTTCAAAAGGTGTGGTTTATCGCCAACTGTATGGCCCTATCAGCCTGTGCTCTCCTGGGAATGCGTTCTTCCTTCTGCTCTGCTGCCTCCCTTGCCTTTGAAAGGAAGAACACACCTGCAGGTAAGTGCAATCAGGAAGTCAACCAACATCTTCACACACCCCAAACCTATGAGTGTTTATAAGCAGTCTGACCAGTCGCCTCAAGAACATGATTTTCTGTCACAAAAAATGAGGAAGTTTGGCCCTCTGCCTCTTATTTAAACTATTTTCTATATTTCAAAGGAAAAAAAAATAAGTAATGTTCCCAATCTGATAAACCTTTCCCCCTGCTCTCGCCAGAGCTCCCAGGCTCAAGCAGAAAGACAACCTCTATGGGCCCATCATTATTCTGTTGGCAGAATAAGCCTCATCCCATCTACTCTCTCTGCTCTTCCAGATGACAGTGCAGCAAATGCACAGGCAGGAGGAGCTGCATCCTTCTTAGCCAGACTTCATTCCTCAGACCTTTAAACAAACCTCGCTCATGATCAAGGCTACTTAAGACTTCACAGATTATACAGAACCTGTCAGCTGGTAAACTTGCTTGATTAGATTTATGGCTCACATATGGTTGTTTCCTGTGTCAAGTTATTCAATGTACTCTCCCACTCTGAACAAAGGCCACACCAACTGCTCTGGTTAAAAAATTCAACCTACTTGGTTTTGTTTTGATATTATATTCTCACTACTTTTAGGCAATAGATGAGCATACTTAGCAAACAAACATCAAGCAAATAAGAACTCTGAACCATTTATATCAGATCATAAGTCCTCATCTTTCAAGTTTTCATCTCCTTCATGAAGCATTCCATGATTTTTACATTGAATATTTCCTTCAACTAACTTTTGCACCTGAAAGAATCCATAAATCAATGAAATATACCAGATACTCCAATATTTCTGTTTCTAAAGCATGTATCTAGCATGCTTCTTATACAACCATAATTATGTGTAAATAATGTTCAACTCCACTGATTATAAAAGAAGTAAAATTAAAACAAGATGGCATTGTTGGCCTATGAAACAAAACAAAAAAAAATTAACAGTAAAGTAATAAGTTAAATGTTAAAATACCAAAACTAGTGATTAAATGGTAAAATGTGCATCCTTATTGCCCTTATTTGCTAATAAAAGAAATCTATTCAAAAAGCACAGGCCATGAATGGTAGGTAATGGAGGAATAAGGACACATATGTAATACTTTAATCAATAAAGAAAAAATTTTTAAAAAGCACAGGCCTCCTTTCTTTCTTTGCCTATTCATCTCATTTAAATCCAAATCCTGCTAATTTACTTAGTCTTGTCCCCTCTGATAGTATGGACTGATTATCTTCTGAAGTTACCAAAAATAAAAGGAAAGAACCTGTTGTCTTTTTAAGAAGAGAGTAGAGTTATATTAAATTTACCACCATACACATACTGTACATAGAAGGCCAATAATTAGAACACTTTCATATGTTGATAACAGGTAATACACTAATCCTAATTCCCCAGGAGTTTCCAAAACTTTTTTAAAAAATATTTTATCAACATATAGTTGCCTATGATTACAAAATACAGAGAAGATCCTACTAACCCCGTGGTCAGCAAACTGCAGCTTGCGAGCCACATGCGACTCTTTGACCCATTGAGTGTGGCTCTTCCACAAAATACCATGGCCTGGGTGAGTCTATTTTGAACAAGTGGCATTGGAAGAAGTTTAAATTTAAAAAAATTTTGCTCTCAAAAGAAATTTCATTCGTACTGTTGATGTTTGGCTCTGTTGACTAATGAGTTTGCCGACCACTGTACTAACCTAATTTAATGTCACACAAAGAGATAACACCTTGTCATTCAAAGGTGTTCCTGCCTCTAATTCATTGACCTTCCTGGGCAGGTGAAACAGATAATACCTCTTTTAATCTGAGCAAGCAAAGAAGTCAATAAACTTCACTATAGCTAGGAATACAGAAATCATCAAAACTGGATAAGTATGGGACTAAGAGCTACTAAAAATATGACAGCAAGTCATATTTTTACAAAATGAAACAGGATAGATATAAAAGCATTTGCAGTCTTTTATTATCTAAATGTCTTAATATGAAGACTTGGAAACATCCATCAAGAGAAGTAAGCAGCCGAGTCCATTGTGGCTCAGTGGTTAAGCATCAACCTGTGAATCAAGAGGTCACAGTTCAATTCCAGGTCAGGGCATATGCCTAGGTTGCAGTCTTGATCCCCAGTAAGGGACGTGCAGGAGACAGCCCATCAATGACTCTGATCATTAATGTTTCTATCTCTCTCTCCCTCTCCCTTTCTCTCTGAAATCAATTAAAACATTTTTAAATCAATAAAAGTATAGGTGGTTTTTTTTTTAAAGAGAAAGCATCTCACAAAGAGAGTATACATTAAACAACAATAAGGAGATTTCAAATCAAGAAACTTTGCCTTTATCTTTGCACAGAAAACCTACCTCCTCTCTCCAAAGCAGGGTTCCTTAGCTAAAAGAGAAAGGGAGGAGGAAACAGTGTTAGCAATCAGTAAATGAGAGAGATAAGGAAAGTAGTGTGAGCACAGCTGACCTACTTTAAATTTGAACTCCATAGGGAGAAAGAAAGAATAGAGCAAATATTTGAAGAAATAATGATTGAGAAATATCCAGAACTGATCAAACACTTCAAGTCACACTCTGAAGAAATTAAATGAACTCATAGCAGAACATTTTTATAACAACACATAACAAAGAAACAGACATCTTAATGTCAACTCAAGAGAAAAAAAATTACACAGGAAGTTATGCATCTTTTAAAAATATATCAATCAAAATATCAAAACTTTTTACCTTTTTAAGTTGGAAAGGTCATATTTCTAGTTTATTACTTCCCAAGTAGGAGAGATTGACTTAATTCCCTCATTTTAAATTAAATTTGAGCTTACTAAAGTTCATTACAGACAAAGCATGTATAATTTATTATTTTATAGGGAAGAATAAAACATGCAAGTTCGTCTTTAGTGATACTATACTCTATTTAGTATTGGGGTATTACCTCACTTTTCAGTAATAATTTCTCGCAGACATTTAGAGCCTAATTCACCAAGCAACTCAGCTGGGAGGGAAAAGGTCATACTCTTATTCTCTATGGCCTTCCTGGCTTGCATGGAGAACATATTATTTTTTAGCCATTTCATGACAGTCCAGGAACATTTCAACTTACTCTAAATATAAAGAACATTTAATGAGGATCATCAAGACATTTGAATAAGTCGTTTAAAAGTGGTAATGTCTTGCTGTCTCCCATAAGTCCCTTTTCCTGTTTCATACATTCCACTTTGCCTTTGACCCTAGCTCTCTTGGTCATAATTGAGCCCTTATACTTTTACTAAAAATTATTTATTTTTTTTCTAAACTATCAGACTTAGCTCATCTCTGAGGTACTTTAATTTGTAATTCTTTACTTTGTAATTCAAGCCAGATTGTTGTTCATTTACAATCTAACTTTTGACATTACCCAAAACGTATTAAGACTTGAATAAAATCCTAGTTTGGGTTTTTATTTTTATTTTATTTTATTTTATTTTATTTTATTTTTTTAGAGAGAGAGGAAAGGAGTGGGAGAGAGAGAAGCATCAATGTGAGAGGGGAACACTGATGGGCTGCCTCCTGTATACCCACTACTGAGGATCAAGCCTGCAACCTGGACATGTGTCCTGACCAGGTATCAAAAAGCAACCTTTCAGTGCATGGATGACACTCATGATAACTGAGCCACACCGGCCACAGCTATCCTAGTTTTAATACATACAATTTCTTTAAGTCATAATACTTTAAGTTAAAAAGTAAGATACTAAACTAAGATACTACCACATTCTAATTCTAGCAAATAGACTATGGTCTGATATTCCATTTATGTGTTAGAAAGAATGAAAAGGGCAGGACATAAGAACTCCAGATTTCAATGTCACAACTTTTGAAAGCAGGGTAGACAACTTTATATACTTACTGTGACACTCCCTGAAGGAGAAAAAATATCCTTCAAGCACTGTCTCCTTAGAAGGCATACCATACTGTGAAATAATAATTGTTGAACTCACTTTGCCTTATAACCATGGGAACAAAGTCTGTGCAATGATTTTGTTCATCGTCACTGTATGTGTAAACAAGATGATAATGTTTTAATTGCAGTATAGTTAGCACAATCAAGATTTTCCATACATAGTAGCAAGGATCTTTGTAAAATGTCAGTTCTAGATTTAAACCCTCCAATGTATTTCTATTTCAGTAGACTAAAATCCAAAATCCTTACTAGGCTATACTATGATTGGTCATGACTCGGCCCCTGAAGACCTCTCCAATGTCATCTACTTCCATGTTATCAGTGTCTTCATCTCTAGCTATTGTACAATGTATGAGTTTTTCCTCACACGGGCCAGGAGCACTCCTGCCTCCAGGTCATTGTAGACTGTCACCTCTTCCTTGAACATTGAGGGTGGGGGGAAGGTCCACATGGCTCCACCCACTATTTGTTTCTGGTCTTTGCAAATGTCATCTCCCTTGTCCGAAGTACTTTTGTTCTCTCCAAAATAGAAATAGAATATAGCTGTTGGTTCCTTCATTGGAGTGTAAACTTTATAAGAATGGGAGCTTTGTTTTGTTTTCAAAGATGCATTCCTAGCACCTAGAAGAGTACCTGGTACAAAGCAAGCTCTCAATAAATATTAGTCTTAAATGAAGAAATGCAGAAGCTAGTATAGGACACTACTCAACTCACATTAGGTATTCAGACAATACTAGTCCTCCTGACCCCCTTTTTAATGAGGCCAAGGTTGCTGATGTGATCACCATAAAAATTAAGCAGTTCAAAGCTGAAATGGAAGCTGTACTCTGCCCACACTGGTGTCCCCTAATCATAACCTATATGCAGCCACTCACAAGGGTATTGGAACAACTCAGAGTGGAGAGATTGAAGTAAGCACAAAAAAATGTAACAGGAAAAAATGTTCAGAGAAAATTCATGGCGTGTATGAATTGAAACATCAAATGTGTGCTACTTGGAGCTTGCTATGGTTTTAAAATTTGGTGCATTGCTGTACTTCCCACCCCAGCCCAGCTCAGAAAACTTACTCTGCCTGTTGCTGTATGTTCAATCGCATGCAACAACATTCCCCTCACTTATGATTTAAAATATTATCTTCTAAAGATAATCAAGTTCACGTATCCCTATCACAATTTAGTAACTAATTCTTTTCACCTTCCTGCTGGTGATCCCTTTTATCTCAGAGCTCACGTGCGGGAGAGTGGGAACCGGGCATCGGTGGAAAAGAGATTAAGCTGGCCACGCTTCGTTTGGTCAAGGAGCTGCTCTAAGGCTGCAGGAACCTTCCAAGGCTGAGAAACTCAGACTTTGTTCTCTCAGGGGAATCTAGCGCTGGCCCTTCTGTGCGGCACATTGGAGGGTCCCAGGTGCCCAGCTAGCCCTCCAATGTGCCTTATTTGTTGATCACATTTATAGAGACCCACCTTACTCTCGGACCCTGAACTGCTTTCACTCCATAATTTCTGTGTGGGGGTGTCATTTAAAAAAAAAAAAAAAACTCAAGAAAAGAAGAAGGTACCATCCCTGGAATTGGCAAGAGTAAGGGAAAAGGGAAAGAAAAAACAAACTGTAAAAGTGTGACTTTGAATTTAGCAGCTAAAGCATGTAGGCAACCTTGCTCTCAGCTGTGAGCAATCTCCGTTTGACATTTTCAGCTTAGCCTTGGACAAGGGGGCAATCAATAGCCTTGTCAAGGGAGAGGGCGTTATCTCTACCTCACATTTCGCATCACCAAATACATATCTTAGTGCTAGAGATAAATGTCTTCTTCAGAATATTTCCAGTATTTTCTGCCACATGAAGTTAATTAAGGGATTTTATTTGTTTAGTGCCAGCTATGTACCAAGCATTGTGTAAAGTTTACAAGCATTATCTCATTTAAACCAAAAGACAATCTCCTGACACAGACATTTTACACATGAAATAGAGGCTCGTAGAAGCGTTGTAGTTTATTTAAGAGCAGGTGGGTAGTAGTACTTGATGCGGCTTTCATACAGTCTCATTCTCTCCCCACTCTCCATTCTATTTTTTAACTATCAGACTAGTAAACCATTGATTTGACTTAACTTTTTTTTTTCCAGAGAGGAAGGGAGAAGGAGAGAGAGATAAGAACATAACGATGAGAGAGAATCATCGATCAGCTGCTTCCTGTACATCCCACACTGGAAATCAAGCCCACAACAAAGGAGAGTGCCTTGACTGGAATTAAAACCATGCAGTGTTGGTTCATTGGTCAATGCTCAACCACTGAGCCACAGCAGCTGAATCTGCCCCTCTTTCTTTCTTCCCAATCTATCCAAGACTTTCTGTGTTTGATGTATCCTATTGTGTGCGAACGTGCACACATTTTTTATTGTAGTCACTAAAATAGTGTCACCATGAAGTCATAACCAACTAAAAGATAGGCTATAAGTTGATCAATGGAAGACTTGAAGCTAAGAGCCTAGACACATGCCCACAGTCAGAATTTAAACTGAATCGCTGTTCTAACCAACATAGTGCTTCATTTTATTTTATTTTTTTAACATCAATGTGAGAGTGAAACATTGATCGGTTGCCTCCCAAACATGCCCCGACTAGGGAATTGAACCACAATCTAGGTATGTGCCCTGACTGAGAATCAAAGCCGTGACCTTTTGGTTTACAGGATAACACTCCAACCAACTGAAACACACCAGCCAGAGTCCATTTAATTTTTTTATTTTATTTTTTTAGCAGGTTGTTCACCTGTCAGTTTGAAGTTTCTTCAACTCACTTCTGATTGATGTCCCCTGTCCCACACATACACTCTTCTCCATACAGCTTTTGAAGGCATTTGAGTTTGGACCCTTTGGCTAAGGTCAATCATAAATTCATGGAAAATATTATTCTTTAGGTTGTCTGATTTGAAATTATTGTCTATTCCTACTGAGAAAATAAACTTTCATTTGGAAAAGAAAGGAAGAAAAGAAGACTCAGAGATCATAGAACATGTTGAAATACAGGCTTGGGTGTAGAGAATTTAGACCTCAAACCAAAATAGCTTCTTAAATAGGAAAGCTGAGTAAAAGGGAGCAGTATACCAGCTGTCAAAAGTTAAGTCGGGATTCAAGTCACAAATGTCAAAGGAAAGCAGCCTACCTTTGTTTGGTGTAAGATGTGGGGCATCCTGATATTTACACCTCTCTCTTTCCATGAGAGTTTGGATTAATATGCAAGAATGATTCAAATCTTCCAGGCGGATTAATGCAGATGGGGAAAAGCATCCTCTGTCTAAAACTGGAGTGCACCAACCTTGCTTACCTGTGATGCTCTGGTTAAGCCTATGAGGCCCTAGGGCCTAGACTGAGATAACTCTCCACGTGTTGACTATCTCTCAACACGCAGCCGGCAGACGATCTACAGAAAAATCATTTGCTAAAATGTAGACTTCTAACCACTCCTCTCCCCACAGTGCTGCAGGACTTCTCAATGGGAGTTTCAAAGTGAGATTTTGGAATCTGTTTTTTATTAAACATGATCATATGATTTTATGATCACTCACACTTAGGAACCACTGCCTTAGACTTAAGCCATAGGTCCTCCTGCTTCCCTTTATTTAAACTTGACCCCTGTCCTTCCAGAAACTCTAGTCCTTGCCAGATTGCTCTTGTTGAACTGAAGTCCAGATACAATGCCTTCTGGCTGGCTCTGTTCTATTGCTGCCCAATCTCCAGCATAACAAGGTGATTATATTTTATAATTACTTCTACTCTCCATTCTCTGGTTTGGTGTTGAAATAACTAACTGCCCTGTTAAGTTGTCACAAGCAGTACTTGTGTGTCTGGAAACTACAAGCTAGCTATTCCCTATAAAGTGGTAGAAAAAAAATAACATTTCCAAAGTAAACAGAGGGGACTCATTTGACAGATAAAATAGATCAGGCAACGACAGCTAATAAATAGTTCGCTTACCTTGAGGAAAACAAAATAACAACTTCTCTGGGTTTTGTTCTTGCCAACCTTTAAATCTTTAGAAGAAATAATTTATTTTATAGTTCATTCCATTATATGCTTGCAATCAATGAGCAAACTATTGCATTACATTTCCCCAACTTTCCTATCAAGACCACAGAACAAAGAAGTTATTGGACTACATGTATATATCCCATTAAAATAGATGGAAAATATATATAAATAATTTTGTCTCCTGAGCATAGGCAGCTATGCAAAGATGTTTAAGGATGATCACAATAATGCCAAATTTATGACAGCTCATTTGCTATAATAGCAACTCTGAGTCACAATGAAGAATTGAGGACACATATGGGAAACAGTTACAGTAGGAAGGTAACCTGTGTATACAAAATTTTAAGGGAAGCAAAGTTCTCTGTTAACTTCAGTAGTGTAAGTGCTATGCTGTCACTTCCTCCTGGGCAGCCAATCATAATGCAGGCCTCTCCAGGGATCTGAAATGCACTGTGTTTGCTACCATGGCAGTTTAGAAGTCTCGGAATTGTAGAGAATCCCCAATGGCAGTGGAAACGGTATTTCTTCTCCCTATGTCACATCCCATTAGGAAGCGTACCATTCCACATCAATTGCACAAATACTGATTCTGCAAACAAAACAAGTAATGATGATAAAGGACAGAAGTATGTAGAGAAGCAAAATACCTAATTTAAAGAATAACATTCAACCTTTTTAGAGGGTAACTTGAAGAGACCTATCAAAATTTTAGATGCACATACCTTTTGACTGCTAGGAATACATTGACATTTGCGCTAACAAATAAAGATGTACACAAAAAACCATTACTTGCAACATTGTTTGTGAATAAAATCCTTAAAATGCTCTCGACCTTCAGCTATGCAAACTAGGTTAAATAAACCATGGTACATATTCTATTGTGAGGCCATAAAAAATAATAAATTTGCATTCTATGTAATAAATAAATTATCTATAATATACTGTCAAATGAAAAGAGTTGCAAGTTATTATATTATCTTTATACTTCTATATAAAATAATTATATATTTGTGTGTATATAGTGTTTACATATATTGACATTTTCTAAAAATATATGCAAGATGTTGTTAACCATCATTATCTTTGGAGGTTGGAAATGAGGAAGCTGAAAAGCCTGAGCACTTTCACTCAGCATTTTGTACTTTCTGTACTATTTTAGTGGTTTTATTTTTTAATATTAGTCTGTATTAATTTGAAATAAAGACCAAAATCTTTAATAAAACCCACTGTGAGTAATAGTATATAAGTCATCGTACATTGTTTGAAAAAGTGTTCACTGGTAACATTTCTATGAAGGAAAATTTGGCAGTAGATTTTAAAATTAAAATGTATATATTATTTGACTCAGCACTTCCTTCTCAAGAACTTTATTTTACATCTATGGTGACATATGCCCAATATTGACATTGCAGTATTATATATGAGAGCAAAAAGTGCAGCATTGCATATGGACAGAGAGAGAAACATCGATGTGAGAAACATTGACTGGTTGCCTCCTGCACACACCCTGACTGGGAATCGAACCCAAAACGTAGGTATGTGCCCTGACGAGGAATGGAACCTGCAGTTTTTTTATATACAGGATGATGCTTCAACCAACTAAGCCACTCAAACAAGGCTCAAAACTTACTATGTGTCAAGTATAGTTCTAGATCCTAAAACTCTCTGACCTTATAAAGCTTATATTTGGGGGAAGGGAGCAGATGCAGGGCAGGGACTAATAATAAAGTCAATATAATAAAGAATATGTCATATGGTATATAGTATGGTACAAGGTGATAGGTGGCCATGGGGGAGGGGAAGAGTAGATTTAGGTCACCTCAGGGATAAGAAAATGCAGAAGCTGAAACCAGTTTGGCTCAGTGGATAGAGCGTCAGCCTGTGAACTGAAAGGTTCCAGGTTCGATTCCGGTCAAGGGCATGTAACTTGGTTGCGGGCACATCCCTTGTTGTGGGTGTGCAAGAGGCGGTCTGATCAATGATTCTCTCTCATCGATGCTTCTCACTCTCTATCCCTCTCTCTTCCTCTCTGTAAAAAATCAATAAAATATATTTTTTTTAAAAAGAAAATGCAGAAGTGGAAGATGGGGGGATAAATAAAAATATTAAGTAAGATGCCAATGGAGGCCTCACTGAGAAGGTAAGATTGAAGCAAAGATTTGAAGAAGGCAGATATCTGGGTAGGTGTCTGCAGAAAGAGAAGTTCAGGCAGAAAAAAAATAGCTTAAGGTAGTAAGTGCCTAGTATATTCAAGAGTCAAGACGACTCATGGGGCTGGGATGAATGATTGAGAAAGACAGGATAGGAGCTGAGATCAAACATATAACTTAGATCAGACACACTACTCTGGGACCTTGCATGCTGCATCAGAACTTTAGTTTTTATTGAGTGAAATAGCCATGGCAGAGTTTAGGCAAAGTGGCATGATTTTGATTTATTTATCCAAGGGTCACTCCCACTGTTATATGGATATTAGATTGTAAGAAAAAGGGTGGAAACAAGAGACCTGGAAAGAGGCTATTGCATAACATCCCTTGAGGGGTCCCAGATTGGAGAGGGTGCAGGCTGGACTGAAGGACACCCCCACACACACCCTGTGCACAAATTTTGTGTACTGGGCCTCTAGTAAATAATAAAAGACAGACATTAGATATTAAGTTTCCCTAAAGCTATCAAAAGGGGAAAAAGTTGATCTAACTGGTTTGGCTCAGTGGATAGAGCATCGGCCTGTGGACTGGAAGGTTCCAGGTTTGACTCTTGTTATGGATATGTACCTTGGTTGTGGGCACATCCCCAGTAGGAGTTGTGCAAGAGGCAGCTGATCGATGTTTCTCTCTCATAGATGTTTCTAACTCTATCCCTCTCTTTTCCTCTCTGTAAAAAAAAATCAATAAAAATATATATTTTTTTAAAGGGAAAAAAGTAATCACATTTCACTCAGCAAATGAGATTTAAAAATAAATAAATAAATAAATAAATAAATAAATAAATGGAAGCCATAGTGAATGTACATTTCTTCTTGGTCTATATATGACCCAGAAATGTTCATCTTCTGCTGTGCAACATGGGCAAGATTCTTAACCTTTTGTACTCAGTTTCCTCATATGTAAAACAAGAATGAGCCCAGGCACTGACCTATGAACCAGGAGGTCATGGTTCTATTTCCAGTATGGGCACATGCCTGGGTTGCAGTCTCAATCTCCAGTAGGGAGCATGCACAAGGCAGCCAATCAATGATTCACTCTTATCATTGATGTTTCTATCTCTCTCCCTTACTCTTTGAAATCAATAAAAATATATATATATAATTTTTAATGAGTCATAATTGCAGTCATTTATTTTAGGTAACTAGTATATGAGTTTGGTCGTGATGATCAATAGGAATCAATCAGATTTCACAAAATGATCTTTGGGTTTCCTTTTGGTTTTTAATACCTAATTCTAAACTGAAGTAAAAATATTGGGTCGGCAACGAAGTAATTGCGGGTTTCACACATATATGGCTTCAGTTGAATTTTTAGGTTTGCAGACGTAGTACAAATGTAAAACACATTTTGTTATTTGATAGTTGGCTATTCAGCTGTTAATCAGTAAAAAAGTTTTTTGATCTGTTTTGTAGTTTTCGTTTGGCGTTCGTTGAAAAATGGAAAATCAAAAGGAACATTTTCGTCATATTTTGCTTTTTTATTTCTGCAAAGGGAAAAACGCATCGCAAGCTCATAAAAAGTTATGTGCTGTTTATGGTGACGAAGCCTTAAAAGAACGGCAGTGTCAAAATTGGTTTGCCAAATTTCGTTCTGGTGATTTTTCACTCAAAGATGAAAAACGCTCTGGTAGTCCAGTTGAAGTTGATGACGCCCTAATCAAAGCAATAATCAATTCGGACTGTCACAGTACAACACGTGAGATTGCAGAGAAGCTTCATGTATCACATACATGCATTGAAAATCACTTAAAACAACTTGGTTATGTTCAAAAACTCGATACGTGGGTTCCTCACGAACTGAAAGAATCACAGTTAACGCAACGCATTAGCAGCTGCGATTTGCTAAAGAAATGTAATGAAAATGATCCATTTTTAAAACGACTGATAACTGGCGATGAAAAATGGGTTGTTTACAACAATATCAAGTGGAAAAGATCGTGGAGCAGGCCAGGTGAACCAACTCAAACAACATCAAAAGCTGATATTCATCAAAAGAAGGTTTTGTTATCAGTTTGGTGGGATTACAAAGGAATTGTCTACTTTGAACTCTTACCACCCAACCGAACGATCAATTCTGATGTCTACATTGAACAACTAACGAAATTAAGCAATGCAGTTGAAGAAAAGCGGCCTGAATTGACAAATCGAAAAGGTGTTGTATTCCATCATGACAATGCAAGGCCACACACATCTTTGGTCACTCGGCAAAAATTAATGGAGCTTGGTTGGGATGTTTTGCCACATCCACCATATAGTCCTGACCTTGCACCATCTGATTACTTTTTGTTTCGATCTTTACAAAACTCCTTGAATGGTAAAAATTTCAATAATGATGATGATGTCAAATCGTACCTGATTCAGTTTTTTGCTAATAAAAACCAGAAGTTTTTTGAACGTGGGATTATGATGCTGCCTGAAAGATGGCAAAAGGTCATTGATCAAAATGGGCAATACATTACAGAATAAAGTTATTTAGTTCCATGAAAAAATTGTCTTTGATTTTCTTTAAAAAATCCGCAATTACTTAGTTGCCGACCCAATAATTTGGCTCGCACTTGAGTTTAGAGAGTTCAGAATATTTCTTCCCCTTACAAGTTAAAAAAGTGGTACAAATTACTGCTACATCTGGTCTTGACTATGGCAATTAATGAGCATAGAAAATGTAAAAAACAGAAAAGGGAGGACTTTAGGATGTGATATGATTTGGCTGTACCGGAAAAGGAGATAAATAAAAAATATATTTTTAAAATAAATAAATAAAATAAAATGGGGATGAAATCATGCCTACCTCATAGGAATTTTTTAAATATTTAATATGTTTTTAAAAGACTTGGGGACATCAAGCATGGTTCCAAAGTCTGAGACCACAGCTAAAGTTTTCAAAAATGTAAATTCAGACTAGGTAAAGCACAGTAAGTGCACACGATAGAGTAATTGGTACTCAGCCAGACTTCCCATAGCAAAAAGCTATAAAAATGGGCAAAATACACAAAGCAACTGTTGTCAGGAAGCAGAGACAGTACTGGACTCTAATCCCAAAAAGGAAGCAAAAGCCACAAAGCAAGCCCCACAACTGCCCCCACTTCTGCCTGAACAATTCCCCAACTTCAGCTCCTTATCTGCTACTATTTGAAGCTATCACGTGAAAGATGAGGCTTATTGGTCATTCATAGGCAATAAAGGTAAGAACAGTTGATGGAAGGCCTTAGGAGACAGTTCATCTTAACCAAATGAAACACAGCCTAGGTTCAAATTTTGTTACTGGAAGATAGAATAGACTGCTTTATAAGGCATTGTTTCCTGCCATTGAATAAAAATCAACCAAGGTAAGTAAGCCAGTTGTTACAGGGTGGTTTGGTGAGGATTTTAACATTAAAGGTGTCAATGAATAGGATGAGTTGATATCAACTTAAAGTTCCCATAACCAGGTCTCTGGGAAACACACAAAGGTCCTGAAGGCCTTTGCTACTATGAATGCCTTAAATGTCTTTTCCATTTCTACATTCCCTGCCACTAACACAGGGAAGGTGCTAATAAATCTGCTAAATAGAGTATGGTTGTAAAGTGACATAAGTTACTCCCCATCCTGTCCTCCCATGTTCCCTAGAGAAATACCAGTACATTTACAGGAGACTTGTAAAAACAGTCTGTGGAGAAAATGCCCATCCGTGATGGAGTAATTGGTGCTGAATTAGACCTCTCCCACTAAACAGCTATAAACCTGAACAAAATATATGAGGTGACTGTTTCAGACAGCAAGCAACACACACGTAAGACTGCAACTCCAGAAAGAAGCATAATTCACAAGGCCAGTCCCACTATTGCCCCCTCTTTCTGCCTGGGGACAATTTCCCAACCACAGCGCAGAGAGCTGGAATCTCAGCAGAGAATGGCACACCTGCCAAGCTGATGAAAGAGAACAGAATTCAGAGTGAGTGAAGTGACTGGAATCTGCAGGCTTTAGACAGGAGGGAGCTGTGCAAAAGAGGCCACAGATATACATGCAGAGGGTCTCTCCTACGAGTCCAGGGCTGAGAGCTGGGCGGTATGTGTGGGTGAGGTCACATGTAGCATAGCAGATCTTGGTTGCTTTGTGTTGGAGAGTAAAAATAGAGTTACTAGAAGTCAAGCAGTGCTGCAGAAAGAGCATCTCCATGGAACACCACCAGACTCGAAAGAGTTTGCTAACAACCCTGACATTCAGCTGAGACACCTCACAAGAAAGGCTCATTCCCTAATCAAATCTGCCCAGACATGCATAAGGAAACCTAAAACCAAGTTCCTAAAACATGTAAAGAGACAGATTTTGTAACGTGAGTGAAGAAAGAGTTTTGCCTACCTGGTGTGGCTCAGTGGTTGAGTGGTGACCTATGAACTAGGAGGTCAATGTTCAATTCCCAGTCAGGGCAAATGCCTCAGTTGTGGGTTTGATCCCCAGTGTGGGTATGCAGGAGGCAGCCTATCAAAGATCCTCTCGCATTTTGATGTTTCTATTTTTCTCTCCCTCTCCCTGCCTCTCTCTCCCTCTCTCTCTCAAAAAAAAATCAATTAAAAAAGAAAAAATAAAGTGCCAGAAGCCAGTTCCAGCATGTCATAATTACAAGAGTTTCATCAAAAGGTTGATGGAACTTGTGGACTCAACAAAGGCTGAGTCACATATGTTATCACCTGTTGGGACTGGCTGAAGGCATTTTCCCAAACCTGAAAAGGATGATTGTTTGCTGCCAGAGAGCTCAGGGCATCTTAATCTACATGTTATTACCTCCTACTGACCAAACACCTGAACAGCCATAGGCTATTCCTCAATCTGACAATGCTTCTGTAGGAAAACCTACACTTTGAAGTGTATATCTCCACCTTGCCTTAGAACAATTTGTGTTAATAAAAAGCAAGGGGTCCTGAGACAAGGAGAACTTGGTTTCTTCAGCCAGTCTCCTATGCCTCCCCCAAATGCCTTTCAAAGTTATGTTTCATCTCTGGACTCCTATTTAATCTTTGCACAGCCCTTCTCCAGATTCCAGAACCCTTCTACATGCTGGATCAAGACTCACTGGCGTTAAGTGTAGCCCAAGAGTTTTGCTCAAAAGTAATTGCAAAAAAGGCTAATATATCCCCTGGCCAGCATGGCTCAGTGGTTGAGCATCAACCTATGAACCAGGAGGTCATGGTTTGATTCCGAGTCAAGGCACAGGCCCAGTTTTCAGGCTCAGTCCCCAGTGGGGGTGTGAATGAGGCAGCCAATCAATGATTCTCTCTTATCATTGAAGTTTCTATCTCTCTCTCCCTTCCTCACTGAAATCAATACAAATATATGTTTTAAAGAAATGCTAAGATAGTCTATAATAATAAAACTAATGTGTGCTTTCTATGTACTTCTAGACAGTGTGCTTAAGCACTCTATATTGAGAATCCCAGCCCATCATTAGGACAACACTGTAAGGTAGTTATGATCTTTTTATGAAATGAAGTTGGAATCCACTTATCCAAGCATCCAAGTCCACATGGCTAGTAAAGTGCAAGGCTGAGAACTCTAGGCCTGAGAAAGCCTATGGGAATTGTCTTCCTCAGGCTTTAGATCAATGATCTTTCATAAGCCCTCACAGGCTTGAACTATAAGCTGTGTGGTCACAGTGTAATTTAAATACAACAAATCATGGTAGTCCTCACCTAGGCACCCTGAAGACTCAACAAGACAGCTGCATCTTCTCCCAAGAATAGCTCACTTTGAGAAATATGCTTTTTGTTTTTATTGAATGTAGTGAAAATAGAAGTAATTTGGACACTTCCTCTATCACAGAAATGTGTGCCAGAATGGCTGGGGAGAGGTGATAATCCAATCCTGTCCTGTATCTAAAAATCTCGATAAGAAAAACAAAACCACTATTCATCATATGATAAAGAATAAATGAATTCTTTCAGTACATATGACATAACCACCATAATGAAAACAGGCCTGAACATCAGATGAAGAGATTCATTGTGGAAATTATAGTTATTTTGTTAGTTGCATACAACTAAGAATACTGTATCATTCATATTAAAGTAATCCATAATGTCTTCAGTTATCTTTCTTCCTATAAAAACTCATTGTCAAGTTCATTGATGGTTCCATAGTAGTGCCTGGCACACAGTAGGTAGTGAAAGAAATATTTGGGGAGGTAAATGTATAAAGATTTCCCTAGGGCAATAAAAGAGTACAATCACAGACCTTTTTAATCTGCCAAATGACGCACACAAGATATACTTATGAAATGTCTCCCCAGAGGGGCTGAAAGCACTGACGCCTGCTGCCTTTTGGCAGCATCAGAATCTCTCTCCCAATGCAGCAAAGCTTGAAAAGCAATGAAAACAACTGTTGTGTTTGGTAGGTTTGTGTTCCTGTGAAACTGAGTTCCCAAAACTGCCAGGACTCTGAACCCATTGAATAAAATTGCTTTTATTCAGTTCAGCATCATTTTTTGAAATTGTTTGATTCAATGAAATAGCATCTTTCTGGCAAGCTACTTGACATTCTTTTTATATGAAAACAAGCATGGCTATAATGGAGAGTGAGATGCTTTCAATTTCTCTTTCAAAATAAAACATGATCTTTGAAAGCATTTTCAAACCTTCACTTTGATATGTGAGGAGGGCATGATGCCATGGATTCTTTGAGGTTACATGTTTGTTCCTCTTTTCTCTCATTTAGAGATGCCTCAATGGTTAGGTTTAAGGAGCCCTGCAATTGGTGATAAAAAGAATCTCAATATCTCTCTCTTTCTTTCTCTCTCTCTCTCTCTCTCTCTCTCTCTCTCTCTCTCTCTCTCTCTTCTCTCTCTCTCTCTCTCTCTCTCACACACACAGACACACACACACACACACACCTTTCTTCCAGATTTTCACCCATGCAGAAAGGTGCCCACATTTCCAGTCTCGCTGCTTCTCCCATTTCTGTAGCCCCTCTCTTCAAATGACAGTTGCTGATTCCATAGCAAATTTGAGTGACATTTTTTGCAAAAAAAAAAAAAAAAAAAATCAACAAAAAGAGAAAAATATGTATTGCAATATCTTTCTTTCAAAATAAATGCAGTTTTGTTGTGTCCATGACAGGGGAGAAGAAAATAGATGAGAACTGTGTAACTTTTTTTTGGCACGAGAAAACAACCAAGATTAATATATATTTATATATGGGAAACCTACATACATGAGAGTCAGAGATCCCAGATACAGGAAAGGTTCAGAGCTAGACAGGGAGATTGGTGAACTCTGACACTCTTAGCTAGGGGTGAGGTAATGCACTCTGGAGGCTTCAAAGAGTCATTTCAGGATGAGAAGAAGAGCATGTTTAGTAAAGTATGCTCTGTCATGTGGATGGGTCGAAAAAATTATTGCTGCTAACCTGTTATGGGCAAGGCCTCTAACTCAGTTCTTGTAGATAGTTAAGAGAAGGTCAGAAGTTTCTTCTGAACCTGTGGTTAAAATTTAGCTCAAAACAATTTAAGAAAAAAATCTGCATACCACAAAAGCAAGTCTTGGGGTGACTCATTCTGGATCCCCACAACTCCCTCCTCTGAAACTTCCTTGGAAATTTCACATGAAACTGTTTGTGTTTTTTTTTTTTTATCCTCACCCAAGGATACATTTTATTGGTTTTTAGAGAGAGAGGAAGAGAGAGAGAAAGAGAAAGAGAGAACAACAAAGACATTGCTGTAAGAGAGAAACATGCCCAGATTGGGGGTCGAACCCACAACCTAGGTATGTACCTGACCAGGAGTCAAATCCACAACTGAGCCACCTGGTCAGGGCATTTATTATTATTATTATTATTATTATTATTATTATTATTATTATTGCAGTTGACATACAATATTATATTAGTTTCAGGTGTACAAACCTATGATTAGACATTTATATGGCATGAAGTGATAACCCCAATAAATCTGATACCCATTTGGCACCATACATAATTACTACAATACTAAAGGCCTGGTGCATAGATTCATGCACTGGTGGAGTCCGTCACACGGGTGCATGATCAGGGCCAGGGAGGGATGACAGGAGGGCTCCAGGTGTGTCTGGCCCATCTTCCAGTCCTGATCAGCAAGCTAACCTACTGTTTGGAGTGCCTGCTCCCTGGGGTTAGTGTGTGTCATTGCAACTGGTCAAACAGTGGGAATGAATGGTCAGACACTTAGCATATTACACTGTTATTATATAGGATTACTGACTATATTCCCTATGCTTTACTTTATATCCTGTGACTATTCTGTAACTACCAATTTGTACTACTTAGTCCCTAAATCCCTTCACCTTTACATCCATCCCCCCAACCCCTCTCCCCTGTGGAAACCATCAAAATGTTCTCTATAGTTATGAGTCTGTTTCTGTTCTGCTTGTTTACTTTGTTTTTTAGAATTCACATGCAAGTGAAATATAGCATTTGTCTTCCTCTGACTGACATATTTCACTCAGCATAATACCCTCTAGGTTCATTGACATTGCAAATGGCAAAATTTCATACTTTTTTATGGTTGAATCATATTCCATTGTATATATACAATGAAGCTTAGGTTTCTTCCGTATGTTAATTATTACAAACTAGAGACTCAGTGCACAAAATTTGTGCATGGGGGCTCCCTCAGCCAAGTCTGCCCCCTCTCACAGTCTGGGAGCACTCAGGGGATATTTTACTGACAGCTTAGGCCCACTCCATGGGAAGCGGGCCTAAGGTGCAGTCTGGCCTTCCTCTATGGAAGGCAACCAGGCTAATCAGGGGAAGATGTTACCCCCATCACCCCGCTGCTGCTGCCACTGCTGGCTGCCATAGCTGCCAAGGTGTTTTCATCAGCACGGATGCCACTCCCTTCACCACGAAAAATGACAACTTTCTTTAGGCATTTTCAAGATGTTTCTTGCATACGATATGACATTTCTTTCTTTATTTCTTTTTACCCTCACTTGAGAATATTTTCCCATTGAGCTTTAGAGTGTGAAAAAGAGAAATATCAATGTGAGAGGGACAGTTTGATTGGTTGCCTCCTGCATGAGCCCTGACCTGGGTCCTGGCCAGGGAGGAGCCTGCAACCTAGGCACATGCCCTGACCCAGAATTGAACCCAGATCCTGCAGTCCACAGGCTGAGGCTCTATCCACTGAGCCAAACCAATTAGGGAAGAATATCACATTTCTTAGTCTAGCAGCAGACCTTCGTTTTTTCCTCTAGGAGTGAGGTGGGGAAAACCCCAGATCACCTTTTTGGATTCTTATTAGGCAAGTTAACAAGAACACTGACAGTGGCATACAGGGAGCTTAGCCAATGAGCAGTCAGAAAAGGTGTTTCCTCTGCAGCTCATGAGCAAAGGTGGGACTGCTGGCAGCTCCCCCTGTCTCTGCTATGGGCCTGCTCAAGCCGCTCCCACAGCTGTCTCTGGGCCTGCACCATCCATGGCTTGCCTCACCTTGCACACAGTCCCTTCCCATCCACCTGCATGCTCAGCCTCCTCCTGAAAGGTCGCGACATTATGGTGTCCTGGACAATTTACATATTACCTTTTTATACACATAGATAATGCTGCTGCAACAAATAGGAAAAAAGCTAAAGGAGTTCATACCACTAAACCAGCATTGTAAGAAATGTTAAAGGTTTTCTTGAAGAGGAAGAAGAAGATGATGAAGAAAAAGAAGAGGAGGAGGAGGAGGAGGAGGAGGAGGAGGGGAGAGGAGAAAAGGGGAGAAGATAAAGGAGAGATCAAAAGTATAAATAATAAAATGGCAATAAATACATATCTATCAATAATTACTTTACATACAGATGGATTAAATGCTCTAATAAAAAGACATACAGTGATTGAATGGAACTGTGTATTCTTAAATGTTCAAGCATCATTAATGAAGAGAAGAAAGGTTTTGAGGAAAAGATTGCTAGTTTTTATCAGACAAAATGCAGGTATCTAAGCATTTCTGAGAAAGCAATATGGAGGCAGCTTGCTGATCTATTTTTCTTAACATATTTTTATTGATTTCAGAGAGAAAGAGAAAGAGGGAGAGAGATAGAAACATCAATGATGAAAAAGAATCACTGATCAGCTGCCTCCTGCAAGCCTTCTACCAGGGATCAAGCACACACCTGAGCATGTGCTCTTGACTGGAATCAAACCCAGGACCCTTCAGTCTACAGGCTGATGCTCTATCCACTGAGCCAAACTGGCTACGGCAGCTTGCTGATCTTGACTTTAAAGTTATAAATGGGGCTCCATATGGGATCCTCCCCATCCCCAACAGTATATTGGCTCTAACACTTAGGGCCCATTCTTTCTTCTGTCCTTATTCGTTCAAAGATGATAATTGAAACAATGGTCAATGTGTAGAGTAAAATAAATGTGAGTTCTGGAAATCTAAAGGATAGACAGAAAATGAATGTGAGTTCTGGAAACCTAAAAGATAGCCCTTTATAGAGTAAAAGGTAATAGCTAATGAGGTAGGAAAAAATCAGAATTAAGGTATGTTATGGCCCTGGCCAGTGTGGCTCAATTGGTTGGGTATTATCCCATGCACCAAAATGTTGCTGGTTCAATTCTTGGTCAGGGTACATGCCCAGGTTGTGAGCTCAATCCTCAGTGGGGGTCATGGAGAAGGCAGCTAATCGATGTGTCGCTCTCACATCAATGTTTCTCTCTCTCTCTTCCTCTCCCTTCTTCTGTCTCTAAAAATCAATTTAAAAAAAAAAAAAAAACAACACCCTTTTCTTGCCAAAACCGGTTTGGCTCGGTGGATAGAGCGTCGGCCTGCAGACTCAAAGGTCCCAGGTTCGATTCCCATCAAAGGCATGTACCTTGGTTGCAGGCACATCCCCAGTAGCGGGTGTGCAGGAGGCAGCTGATTGATGATTCTCTCTCATCGATGTTTCTAACTCTCTATCCCTTTCTCTTCCTCTCTGTAAAAAATAAATAAAATATATTTTTAAAAATAAATAAAATAAAATAAACCTTTTCTTGCTGAAACTGGTTTGGCTCTGTGGATAGAGCATCGGCCTGTGGACTGAAAGGTCCTGGGTTCGATTCTGATCAAGGGCGATTCTGTTCAAGGGCGTGTACCTTGGTTACGGGCACATCCCCAGTGGGGAGTGTGCAAGAGGCAACTGATTGATGATTCTCCCTCATCTATGTTTCTAACGCTCTATATCTCTCTCTTCCTCTCTGTAAAAAATCAATAAAATATATTTTAAAAAAACAAACCTTTTCTTAAAAAAGGTACGTTGTTTTTTTTAAATTTATCTTTATTATTGAAAGTATTACAGATGCCCCCTTTGTTTTCTTGTTGTTATTTTCCCATTGACCCCCCTTCACCCTGCACCAACCCCTCCTAAGCCTTCACCATACTATTGTCTGTGTCCATGGGCTATGCATACATGCATATAAATTTCCAGGTTAATCTCACCTCCCCAACCCCCATCTTTACCTTCCTTCGAAATTCATCAGTCTGTTATGGAAACCAAGAGCCAAGAGATGTTTGAGAGAGTAGGAATAGTTCACAACAGGAAACTGAGATAGAAAAATGTAGTATTGGATTTAGCTTTAGGGAAATTATTGATGGCTTTGATAAGATGATGGAGCTGATTTGGAAGTGAAAAGTAATATAGCGCCTACCTCACTACATTTCAATTTCTATTGACACATCTGTCTCCTTTAAGAGACTGTAAATTTCCCCAGGGCTTTGTTTCTGTCTCCCTCACATCTGTCTCCTGAGAAGTCTCCACATTTTCTTTAGAGCAGAAATGTAGTGACTGATTGGTAAATGTAAAGATTTTGGAAATGAAAAAGGAACTTGAATTATTACCATTATTATTACATGAAAATGTTAAGAGAAATATAAATTGGTATTCTGTGTTCATATAAAAATCAACACCATTGGAAAACAGTGATGATTACCACTCTCTGATGAGAAACCAACTCAATTAATGAGCACCCTTTCCCATCAGAGAAGACCATCATTGAAATTTCACGTTATTACATTATAGCATGGATATAAAAGTCTTCTGCTTTGTTGATAATCACACTATTATATTAGCACTCTCTGGATTAATGTGTTATTCATTTGATTAAATAAAATAAATATTATATTGAACTGTAGTTATATCGACTATACTGTGTATGCTTTAAAAAAGCCACAGGGAGGATTTCCATAAAGATTTTCTGTGTAGCTGAACAGTTTCCATACTTGGTTGGTCAAGCACATAATATTTTAATGCTTTAGATATGACAGATTTCAGATTATCTACGTTGGAAAAAAATGAAAACATTCTTCTTTTGCCAGGAAAGATTGCTTTCCTGCATCTGATCTTAGTTACCATTTCAAAGAAGAATCCAGCCTCAAAAAGAAAGAAAAAAATTTAATAACATATTTTGTTTGGCCAACTAGATAAACACATTAGTCCCCATTGAAAATATGAATTAATGGTAAGCAATAATAGACCTTGGAAATTCCCAGAATTCAGTATGTCAAAACAAATCTGCTGCTTTCCCTTGACTTGTATTTTAAAATAAAACTAGGGTTAAAAAAAAAAATCTTCCAACCTTATTCTTCAATTCTTAGAATTTAAAATCTGTGGAAACCCTAGCTGGTTTGGTTCAGTGGATAGAGTGTCGGCCTGCAGACTGAAGGGTCCACTTTCAATTCTAGTTAAGGGCACATTCCCAGGTTGCAGGCTTGATCCCCAATAGGAGGTATGCAGAAGGCAGCCAATCAGTAATTCTCTTTCATCACTGATATTTCTCTCTCTCTCTCTCTCTCTCTCTCTCTCTCTCTCTCTCTCTCTCTCTCTCCCTCTTCTTTTCTGAAATCAATAAAAATATATTTTTAAAATAAAAATAAATAAAACTTGTGGGAAACACTTATAATCAGGTCAATAGATTTTTCTGATGTTCAGAAATACAGACTAAAGGATTAAAATTAAAACTTGAAAATCATTCAGAAATATTGACTCTGGATGCCTTTAAATTGGTTAGTATTATTTGCTATCACATGGTTTTGAGAGCAGGTGAATGAAGAAGAAGTTGATAGATATAAGATCTCACTTTTGTTTGATTAAAAAAAAAAAAAAAAAAAGACACCAAAAATAATACTACCCACTGTGAAAGGTGTTTTAGGAAAAGACTAGGCAACTTGATTCTACTCAGCCTGATACGTCTGACTTGAACCAAAATGTTCCCATATACACTCGAACACCTGAAAAGCACAAATATTTTTCACTGGTTTTTATAGTCTAGAAAAGAGATAAGACTTAGATAAACTGTTTTTATAATCTTCATAAACAATTAAGTGATCCTTGTCTCTACCATTAACTGCATTTGGGGACCAGGTTCTGCATGATTCTTATCCACTGGTGGCCAAGATCTCCCAGCTGGAAACTCTATTTAAAAGTAAAAAGAAAAGTGACCAAAATTTCTCAGAAGGTACAAAATAAATAAACAAACAGAACAAAAATGGACTCACAGAGAGAGAGAACAAACTGTTGGTTGTTAGAGGAGAGCGGATAATGTGGAACTGCATTGGGAGTAAGAGTCAATAACCCTTTGTAATAAAAGCCTAATATGCTAAGTGCTGGTTGTCTGTTCAACCAATCAAAGTGCAATATGCTAATGATATGCTAACGTTGCTCAAGTGCTCACTATGACATGCACTGACCACCAGGGGGCAGGTGCTCTAAATGGCAGGTTGGTTTGTTGCTGGGGTCCAGCCAATCGGGACTGAGTGAGATGGGCAGGACATGCCCTGGAGCCCTCCCACGATCCCTCCTCTGCTAGCCAACCTCCTGTGTTCCTTCCTGGCCCTAATCTTGCACTGGTGGGGTCCCTTGGCCTGGCCTGCACCCTCTCACAATCCGGGACCCCTCAGAGGATTTTGGAGAGTCAGTTTCAGCCTGATCCTGCAGGCTAGGCCGAGACCCCTCTGGTACACAAATTAGTGCACCAGGCCTCTAGTATTGTTTTAACTGTGTATGGTTAGGTAGGTACTGGAAATATCAGGGAGAATACTTAGTAAAATATATAATAATTATTTAAACATTACACGTGAAACCAATAAAAAATAATATTGGAAGAAATAAAAAAGAAAAACCACCAAAATAGCTCAGAAGGCACAGACTCTCTACTTTGCTAAAAACTAGGAAATATAATGTGCTAGCTTTTGTTTTGAGTAATGAGGCTGTCCATATGTGCACCATAGCTGTTAGAGTAACATTTTTGGAGTAACACTACTGATTCAAGCAAGAAGTAAAGGGGGAGACGTGGTGAGAGCATGTGAAATTAAATATATCAGTGGCACTGAATTTAAGGGAGCTGTTGGTTTACTACCATCTAAAATCTGCTGATGGAAAACAGTTGCCCATTTCTGAGTGAGGAAGTTGGGACAAGTCCAGATTACTTCTCTCTGTTATTCTGTAGGTAGGTGGGGCTTCCTTCAGTTCCTGACAGCCGTGGCCTGTGTGTCACAGTCATTTATGACTATGTCTCCTTACTCTCCATGAAGGGCTGAGTAAGAGGGATCCCCCATAAACACTATGACAGAAACTTGAAATCTTGCTGAAATTAATTCTAGTGGGGTATGAATTAAACATGATCACATGTTTTATAGTCACATAATGCCTTTGCAAGTACCCTAAAATTTTGGCAGAGTCTTAGTTTTAAATTTTAATCAGAAGTTTATTTTTTCCTGTTAAAGGAAATATCTCTTCAACAAACTTGTTAAGACATGTTGGTAAGAAAGAGACTTCTGGCTAAAGTAATTTAGTAAAGGCTTCATCTGTGAATACAGATATGTATTAGTTGGTTGACTTATAAATTACAGACATACAATAACCAAGTAATTATTTGTAACTGAATACAGAGATGTTGAGGACAGTTTCAAGTCAGACTTACAATTTTTGGATAGATAAATATTATATTATTTTAAACAGATAAATTTATCCAAGTTATCTGTAAACTCTTGGAAATAATTTATTGATCAGTACAGAAATGCTGGGGAGGATAGGGAATGATCTCATTTTAGAATGACAAATGCTGAAAAATCTGAGCAATGAAGTGTGTATCTCTGCTGGTGGAAGAAAATATATTTGGTTAGCAACATGCTCTCATGTTTTCATTGGTAACAAGGGAACATTTGTTTTTAAATTGCCTTTCATTTTCATGGCTGTGATTCCTGAAATAATAATCATATCCTCTAAGTCTGTGAGATAGATCTGTGTGAATATAATATGTAAGACAACACTTCGCCTTTCACCATGGGATTGTTAAGTGTAACTGAGGCCAAGAGAGGTCAAATGACATGGCTCAGGTCTTCTGACATCAAACCCAGTTTTTTTCCCTGGGCTTCAAGTTATCAACTTATCCCTCCTAATGATCCATGAAAGAGGATCCAAAGTAAGACCGGAGGAAAGATATTTCTGAGAAGTCATCTTATATAAATGCATTTACTCTTAAAAATAATTTGAGGTATGGAGCAGTGCTATAACATAAAAATACAAAAAGATAGGGATAAAAATAGACTATGGTGCAAAAGAGCCTCTAAAAGCGACTTCCTGCAAAGAAACCAAGAAATGGTTTTAGGCCAAAGGCAGAGGAATGCCTTACAAAGAGAAAAGAAAATGTGAGGAAAATGCAATTCTCCAGGCCAAAAATGGACCTATTTTGAATGAAATCACATTGCTTCCACAAATTATGTTGTTTCCATGGATTGCTTGGCATTATGGTGGCCCTATGAACTTCCTCAATAGACCAAACAAAAAAATTTTGAAAGTAAAAAATAAAATAAAAGGTAATTTGAGCTTATTGGTGTTATTTAAAATCCAAATAATAGCCGAAACCGGTTTGGCTCAGTGGTAGAGCATCGGTCTACGGACTGAAAGGTCCCGGGTTCGATTCCGGTCAAGGGAATGTACATTGGTTGCGGGCACATCCCTGGTAGGGGGTGTGCAAGAGGCAGCTGGTCGATGTTTCTCTCTCATCGACGTTTCTAGCTCTCTATCTCTCTCCCTTCCTCTCTGTAAAAAATCAATAATATATATTTTAAAAATAAAATAAAATAAAATAAAATCCAAATAATAGTTCTACGTAGGAGCCTAAAGAAGGTGTTTGCCTCATCATCTGATATAGCCCTATCTCTGTCAGCTCCATGTCATTCATAAAAGGCATAATAATCATGGCTCCTTTTGACTTTTTTCAAGTCACTGATACACTTAGTGGATACACTAAATTAATTGGGGAGAAAAGTTTATCTTATGATATGAAAATTATAGATTAAAAGTGATTTTATTCCTGTCTTCTGAAGCCTGGGATAGAAGACTTAGTCAATTGCTTCCAAAGAACATAATGTTGAGAAAGTAACTTGACAGTGGTAACACTTAACAAAGGCTATCTGGCCAGGTGGTCAAGGTTAACATCACTGGGAATAAATCATGTTGATATCATATCCCTGGGGTGTGATGAAAAGGGTTCTCTACCTCTATGGCATTGTTCCCCCAAATTCATAACCCCTATCTAATCATGAAAAGGGAAATAAGGCAAATCCAGTCTACAAAATACCTGATAAGAACTTCCCAAAACTGTCAAAGTCATCAAAAACAAGGAAAGACTGAGACACTATCACATACCAGAAAGACTAAGGAGATGGAATGACTAAATGCAATGTTGTATCCTAGATGGCAACCTGGGACCGAAGAAGGACATTAGCGGAGAAACTAGTGAAATCTAAATAAAGCCTACTGTTCTGTTAATAGCAATGCACCAATATTGGTTTTTCAGTTTTTACAAGTGGTTATGTAAGAAGTTAAAAGAGGAAAACTGAGTGCATGGTATATGGGAACTCTCTGTACTTCTCTTGCAACTTTCCTGTAAATCTAAAACTGTTCCAAAATCCCTTTACCTGTTGTACCCCCCCCACCCTTTGACAGTTTTCAGTATCTATGAGTCAAGATAAAAAGGAGAAGGAGGGGAAACAAAAGGAGAAGGAGGATGAGGAGGCGGAGGAAGAAAAGGAGGAGGAGAAGAAGGAAGAGGAGAAGGTGGTAGGAGCAGGAGCAGGAGAAGGAGAAGGAGAAAGACACAGGCAACAGTATGGTGATTGCCAAAGGGAAAGGGGTTGGGGGGAGATGGAAGAGGCAAAGGAGGAATAAATGATGATGGAAACAGATTTGACTTTGGATGGTGAGCACACGATGCAATATGCAGATGATATGTTATAGAGTTGTGCACTTGAAACTTGAATGGTTTTATTAGCTAATGTCACCCCAATAACTTCAATAAAAAAAAAAAATTTAAGAAAAAAGTACAAATTGGTAGTTACAAAATAGTCATGGGAGGTAAAGTAATAACTATGCATGGTGCCAGATACATACTTGAATTATCAAGGGAATTGCTTTGTAAATTATATAAATTGTCCAACTAGTATGCTGTATATCTACAACTGATATAAAATATATTGAATGTAAAGTGTAATTGAAAATTCAATTTAAAACATTCCAAAATAAAATGTTTATATTAAAATAGTGATAATTACATCTGTAATTTCTGAGTATGTAAATCAGATCATATAGAAAGAATAACTGCAGGAAAAGAGCATGCATGAGTCTGGATCTAGGCTGCTCAGTTTTGAATCTCAGTTCTGCCACCTGCTACCTCTGCATTATGGCTATATTTACTCATTTTTAGAAATGAAAGAATAGCATGTCTAATTTTTAAGGTTACTGATGGATTAAAATTATTATTCATGCAAAGTGTTTAAAACCGTGCTTATCAGCTAGCTATTTAAGTAATCTATTAGCTACAACTGTTGTGGTTATTGTTTATTAACACAAGTTTAAAAGCTTAAGAGCTCTAGTTCACAGTGAATAGAATACAAGCAAATGATTATATACTAAAAAAACAAACCAACTGATGTAAATTCTTCATTAGTAATAATAGTAAAGTATTTCAAAGGTATAAAGTAAAACTTCTCTTCATCAATCAGATCCTATTAGGGATATTAGACTGGGTCTGGATATTAAACTTTCAATCGCATATTAACAAGAAAGTTTCTTCTGACAAAGGCCATCAGAAACTGTGCCATAAAGATGCATTTGGGAAACCTGGGAAAGTTTAACCTAGAAAATAAAAAATAAAAATTATGGAGAATAGGATACCTGTTTTAAAAATGTGAAATATTTTCACATTTAAATAATTCAATATTTATAACAATTTTAAAGACAAACTTGGAAGGAAATTAAATAATTTGTTCATACAAGACAACTACTAATACTTAGTAAGGATCTAAAATATGATTGAAGCCACAGATAAAAAAATATTAATAGAACTGCCTCCTCAAGAATCTTATACATCCTCTTTAATAATAGATTCATATTTCTAATCTGTCTATAATATGAATTTTTAATATTTATGTATGTTACTCATTATTGTGCTAAGATGTCTTAAAGGGGACAGTCTACAAAATGTGTGCAAGTGGTGGCTTTTTTAAATGTTAACTTCTCAAGCTCTATTTAAAACAGAGCAGAAAAGAAGTTACATGTTTTAAAACCCTAAGATATATTTAAAAACTAGAATACGATTCTATGAGGAAAAGAAATGTGAAAATGCTTTCACAATTCCCTTCCTACATTATAACCTTATAAGATATTTCTTCTTAACATTATACCCAGCATGGTGTCTTCCTCAATTAGATGCCAAATGTGTTTCAAGAAGATTTGAGAGGGAGAATCCAAGATGGCTGCTCGGGTAGGCACCTAGCCGCAGCCGCACGCAACAATTTCAATAAAATACAACTAAAATATAAAATGGACATTACCCAGAACTACAGGAAAGTCGACTCACTGGAAATTCTACAACGAGAAGCAAGGAGAAAACCAGAAGGAAGCGCGGAGGAGCTGGAAAAGCCCAAGGTACGGAGACACGCGGCGCGCGCGGAGAGGAGGGAGGCCGAGTGCCTGGCAGGCGTTCCCTAGCGGAAAGGAGATAAACACTCCGACTGTGCTGGGCCCCCAACTGCTCTGAACCTCCGTTCTAGGCCAGACCCCGGGGACCCAGGCTCATCCAGAGGGAGCTGGGCTGTAAGGCGGAACCCGGGGAAGCGGCGTAAGGAGGTCCCGGAGGCGCACACAGTGCGCTCAGAGAAGGGACAGCCGGCTGTGCCGTAGGACTGTCCTGGCGGGAAGGAGACAGGCTCCAGACTGCTCTGAACGCCACCTCCAACTCCACTTCCAACTGAACTGAACCCCAGTTTTGGGCCCATTGCGGGAGAGCCTACCCTACACTGTTTGTTAGCAGGCGAAAATCGAGGGCACCTTTCTCTCAGAGGCGCTTGCAACAAGTACTGAAGGACCCTGAGTCTCAGGAGTCGCATAGGGCGGGGCTGACGGAAGCCGAGGCTGTAGGCTCCACCCTGAAACCCTGCCCCATCAGGAAAGCTGCTTGCGAAAATGCCTAAACCAAATAGATCACAAACGAAAGAAATGGAGGACAAAAAGCGACTGGATATAGAGTTCAAAACCACACTTATAAGGTTTTTCAAGAGTCTCCTAGAAAAGGCCGATAAAATAAATGAGACCTATGAGGATATGAAAAGGGATCAACAAGAAATAAAGAATACATTGTCTGAAATAAAAAATATTATACAGAGTCCTAAAAACAGAATAGAAGATCGCAAGAATCAAGTCAAAGATTTGGAACATAAAGAGCCAGAAGACACTCCTCTGCAGAAGCTAGAAGGCAAGAGAATCCAGAAAATTGAAGATAATGTAAGAAACCTCTGGGACAACTTCAAACGATCCAACATCAGAATCATGGGGGTCCCAGAAGATGAGAGAGAGCAAGATATCGAAAACATACTGAAAGAAATAGTGACAGAAAACTTCCCCCACCTGGGGAAAGAATTGGACTTACAAGTCCAGGAAGCACACAGAACTCCAAACAAAAGGAATCCAAAGAGGACCACACCAAGACAAATCATAATTAAGATTCCAAGAGCAAAGGACAAAGAGAGAATATTAAAAGCAGCAAGAGCTAAGCAGGTGGTTACCTATAAAGGAGCACCTATACGATTGTCAGCTGATTTCTCAACAGAAACCATGCAGGCCAGACGGGAATGGCAAGAAATATTCAAGGTGATGAATAGCAAGAACCTACAGCCAAAAATACTCTACCCAGCAAAGCTATCACTCAGATTCGAAGGTCAGATAAAGAGCTTCACTAATAAAAAAAAGCTAAAGGAGTTCATCACCACCAAACCAGAATTATATGAATTGCTGAAGGAGGTTCTTTCAGAAGAGAAAGTAAATAAAGATAAAAATTATGAACAACAAATACGTAACTATCAACAAGTGAATCTAAAAACCAAGGAAATTAAAAAAAAAATCTGATGAACAATATTAACTGTTGAATATAATAGAATCAGAGGTATGGAAGGGGAGTGAACTGACGATTCTTGGGGAAAAGGAGAGGGGGATGTGGGAAGAGACTGAACATAAACTGTGCACCTATGGATGAGGACAATGGGGAGTGGGGAAAGGGCAGAGGGTGGGGTGGGAAGGGGGGGGGAAGGAACACTTGTGATAATATGAACAATAAAAATTTATTAAAAAAAAAAAAAAAAAAAAAGAAGATTTGAAACATTAAAGGCCATCTGCAGCACATGGACCTATATATCTTAAATTTCCCTCTAGAAATGGGACTATATCATATAACAATTAGAGATACAGGAAAGAGCAAACCTGTTTTATTTTGCATAACTAAATCTGGAAGTGTTGAAGACTAGCATCCTGCCTCTATAATAGTCAGTTCATATTGATAGGAGGGCCCTACTTACTGTATATAATTCAGAATTGCTTTCTCCCTCAAATCAGAATGCTTTCTGTTAGTTTAAATGCATTAATTAGTAGTAGACATCTTTTAGTTTTAGAAATAACACCTGCCAACCTTCCATCAAAGCAGAGTGTGTAGCTATTAAGTCCTTTATACTGTGCAAATAGAATGAAGAATTTTAACATGTTGAGTGAACAGGTAGCAATTAAAATAATAGAGGACTCACAGAGGACTGCCAGAGAGATGATGTTATCCTTATATCAAAATGTTATAATTGATTGAAAAAAAGAGAGAGAGGAAGATATAAACAAATGGAAGAACATACCATGTTCATGGACTTGTAGAATCAACATCATTAAAATGTTCATACTACCCAAAGCACTCTATAGATTCAATGCAATCCCCATTAAGATACCAATGGTATATTTCACAGACCTAGAACAAACTCTCCATTTGGAATAGCATGGATGGACCTAGAGAGCATTATGCTAAATGAAATGAGCCAGTCAGAAAAGATAAATATCACATGATCTCACTCATTTATAGAATATAATGAATAACGTAAACTGATAAACCAAAATAGAGCCAGAAAAAAAAATATTTCACAAATAATAGAAGCAATCCTGTTATTTGCAGATGTTTAATATTTCTTACAACTTTTATGATATTATACTATGTTAGTACAGTTTTGGTAATATTATTATATTTAAAATCATTTTTCTTGAAATATTAATGTTTATTGCATATAACTTTATTATATTTAAAATCAGTTTTCTTGAAAAATGTTTATTGCATGTAATTTTATTATATTTAAAATCATTTTTCTTGAAATATTATTTATTGCATATAACATTGTTATACTTAAAATTGTTTTTCTTGAAATATTAATGTTTACTGCATGTAAAAAATAAAATATTTTTAAAAAAACAAAAAAGTGTTATAATTGGAATAAGAAGAGAAAGGAGAGAGAAAGGAAGGCAAGAAGGGACTTAAGGAAGGAGATCACTATTTTTTAAAGTACATACATATTTTTATTGATTTCAGAGAGCAAAGGATAGGATGAGAGCGTAGAAACATCAGTGATGACAGAGAATCATTGATCAGCTGCTCCCTATTGTGCTCTGATCGGGAATCAAACAGTGACCTCTGGTTCTTAGGTCAATGCTCAACACTGAGCTATACTGGCTGGGCACAAGATCACTCCTTGAAGTCCTTTCATTGTCCTGGATGACTGAAATTTTTGAGTAAGTGACTTGTACAATGACCTTGCTTCCTTGACACCCAAATTCTTCAGCCCACATCAACAATCCACTTCCAAGACCACATCAGGCTCACTGTTGAAACCTGACACCTGAAACAAAACCCTTAGTCATCCTGCTATGGTCACAGCCTCCTATTCTCCCTCTCAATCAACTCTGCCTCAATTCTTGAATCTTACAAGAATAACATTCTATCCTATAGTCCCTGATACTTTCTTCCTTCTCTCCTCACTTTCATTTGCTCTGCACTAAATCCATAGATGGTGATAATGTCCTAGTCCTAGTGTGAGAACTCTAATCAGAGTATGTCAGATGTTCAAGGCCAATTTGACATACGCTTGGGCAAAGGCAATGACACAGCAATTTTATTGTATGCACTGTGCAGTGTAACTTTCTATCACCCAAATATTGTTGTACCTTTCTATTACCCAAATATTGATTCTCTGTCATCACTGATGTTTGACATACACTTGGGCAAAGGCAATTTGACATATGCTTGGGCAAAGGCAATGACACAGCAATTTTTCTGTATGCACTGTGCAGTATACCTTTCTATCACCCAAATATTGATGATACTTCTTGGCAAGAAACCTCTTTTGTCAGAATTGGTATAAAGATGTGAGTGGAGCAGCTGATGCACTGCTTCTTTGTAGGGCTACTTTGAAGAACTGTTTTGTCTGATGGCTCCTTGTTAGCAATAACTTCTTGGTCTGCAATAAAGTCTTTCTTATATGCCTATGACTGCTCATATCATCTTCCAATACCAGGCATCCGAGGAGCAGTGCTCCGACACTTGGTTACACAGGTGTGTTCAGTGGGTGAAAATTCATCAAGCTGTACTTCTATGATATGTGCACCTCTCTGTTTGCATTGCAAACTTCAGTAGAGTTTACTTTTCAATCCAGAGCCCATAACTTCAACTACTTTCTTGTCAAGTGCTCTATCTCCTTTGTTCTTCTGTCCTTTCCATGTGTGAAGCCTCGCCTATATTTGAAACCCGCTATTTGCCCTCCCTGCACTTTTCACCATGCTGTTCAGCACTGCTGAGAGGGAATCACAAGACCTCACAGACAGATGTTACTGGAAATAGGTGCTTTCTCATCTTCCTGTCTCCAAATCTAAAGACACACTTGCACCTTTTCTTCTTCGTTTAGTTGCAAAGACTGGCAGTTCAGAACCTTTACCAGGGGGCGCCCTACTCCCCTGTGCCCAGATCCCATGCCTGCTGACTGTCTTGGGGAACTCAGGCCATTGTATGTCCTCTCTCCGCCCTCTGTTTTGACCTACTTCTACTGGACCCTTCCATCACCTTTCAGGTATGCTCTACTATTTCAGTTTATTTTATAAAAACATCCCTCATCTATGCTATTCTCACTCCATAATTCTTTCATTCAACAAATATTGATTGAGCAACTCTGATATATCAGATACCAGTGACCCAAACAGACAAAAATCCTGTTCTCCTGGACTTATATCCTAGTAATGGCAAGCAATCATGCAGACTGTGAGAGAACAGTGTTCTGAAGAAAAATAAAGTATGCTGAAGAGAAAGGGAATCGCATGAGGCAGCACAATTTTAAGCAGGCTGCTTAAAGAAGACCCACTGAGAAATAATTGAGTAAAATGCTAAAGGATGTGGACCATTAACCATATAGAGACCTGGGAAAAGCATTCCAGGAAGAGGACCCTCCTTCTCTTCTTCTCTATGTACTTTCCATGGCTTAGGGTAGTCTAACTCCAATTTCTGCCTCCATTCTCATGTGGAGTAGGAAGAAACTTTCTCCCACCCTTCTAAGGTTCTCTTGGCTGGTCTAATAATCAAATTGACATGAGACAGATTAACAAGAGAAAAATAACCAAATTTAATTACACACATATGTATGGGAGCCCCACATACATGAGTCAAAGACCCCACATACATGAGTGGTTCAGAAACGAGATGAAAATGAGGCATATATGACATTGTGAGCTAAGGATGATGTAAGGTGCCTTGGAAGAGGAAGGTCATTGCAGGAGGATAAGAGCGGATGTTCAGTAATTAGTAGTTTGCTCTGCCATATAGATAGGTCAAAGGGTTATCTCTGATCATCTCTTATAATAGACAAGGCCCATAATTTAAATTTTTCTAGGTAATTAAATGGGGCAGAAGTTTCTCTTGAGGGTGCAGGGTCTCTGTTGCCTTTAGCTCAGTATAATCCACTGACCAGAGAGGCACATCTTGGGGTGACTTGTAGAGTACTCAGCATAACTCCAGTCTCTGCCACCTATCTGTTTCTGTGTCTTCTCTTGGATCTTCTTATAAGAACCCTTGTCATTGGATCTAGAACCCATCCATGTAATCCAAAATGAACTCATCTCAGGATCCTTAACACCTGCAAAGACCCTCTTTCCAAATAATACCACATTCACAAGTTCCCTGGGACTAGGACATAGGCATGTGTTTTGGGGGACTACCATTCAATCCACTACACTCATGTATTTTAAATGTAGGACTATGTTTTAAAACTAAATTGAATCTTTCCCCAATCACCCCTTTCTCAGCAAATATCTTTATTAGCTATTCCATTACCACTGTCCTATCTTATTTTAACATCTTCTCATAAAAACATTTTATGTTGTTTCCTGCTTCCAACTTTGCTCCTATTACAAATTACCCTTCATAGTTCCAAGCCTGAGAGATCCTGCTAATATCTCATCTTGTTTTGCCTCGTTTAGTGTCACATACCAGAGGCTTATAAAACACCACACCCCATTTCCAATACTCTGGAGCCATCTACTTTCCCAGAATGACTGTTTAGCACTCCCTGCCTCACACTTCTCTCAAATCTTCAAACCTGCCGTTCCTAAAGTAAAACTCTCTGGTCATCATTTATGCTAATCTCTCCAAGAAAAACACTCTAATCTCCACCCCCACTTCAAATCATTTCCTACTTATTCCTAAAATGTCTCCAAAAAGCTTTCCCTGGCCTGTTAAACAATAATAACAATAGTAGGTACCTTGTACATTGATTAGCATCCATGTTATCATTTATTACCGTCGTTGTTAATTGTCATTCTCTTTAAATAGATTGTAGCACGAGGCAAGATGGGACCATGCGTTTTTCTCCTTGATGTGAACTCAGTGTTCAGCTCGTTCTCCGGCATGTAGTAAAGCATAACGAATGCATGTAATTAATTAATGACTAAAAGGGACCAGCTGAGACATGGGTTCAGGGTGGGATGTTTCCTCTGGAACACAATTAGTTCACTCAGCATCATCAGGGAAAAAAAACCTAAATGTTGCTTTAAAAAAATCCACCATGTTGCTTTTCCACAGCAAAACTTGAATGAAACAACTGATCATTTCTTATCTAAAGGCCATAACCTGGGGGGTCTTAAAACACTCATTTGCTCAAAATTTCATAAACCCAAATAAGCAAAGCTGACATTCAATTTTCAAGCACACAGCTTTTTTTTTACCATTAAAAAAAAAGATCTATATTTCCAAGTTGCAACTCCTACATGGAATGGTAAAGCTAGAAGGGCCTAGAGAGGATCAAAGCCACCACCCTCTTTTTCCAAGTAATGAAGTCAGCTGAGAGGATGACACAGTGTTTTTTAATGATAGTGTCTGTACAAAGCCTCTTAACTATCATTGCAGGGGCTTCCCAGTCTGCCTGACTGCTTCTCACTTGAGGATGGGGAGGTGAGGAGGGGGGGAGGGAAACAACAATAACACAATGCCCACCACAGAATTATGCTGCAAACCATATAACTGTTGGGGATCATTAGAGACTTTCTCATCCTATATAATATGCTAAGTGTCCAACCAGGGGCAGATGCTCCGACTGGTAGGTTAGCTTGCTGCTGGGGTCTGGCCAATAGGGACTGGGTGAGAGGGCCGGACACACCCTGGAACTCTCCCACAGTCCCTCCCCGGCCAGCCCCCTCTGCCCCGATTGGGACTCTGGTAGAATATAAGAGCAGGAAAGAAAAGTAGTATTTATAAAGCCCCTGCTACATGCCCATCACTGATAAGAACATTCTGATAGGAACATTCTGTGTACTATTTCACTTAATCTATACATGAGTCCTGTGATTAAATATTACTATTCCCATGTTAGAGATGAGAAACCAAGAACAGAAGTTCAGGAATATAATAACTTCCCAAAGTAGTAATATACATTGTAAAGAGCATAATCTCTATTAAAATCCAGTTCAGTCTCAAAGTAAAAAATACTTCCTTTTTTCTGATCGAAAAATGTTTTGTTTTAAATGTTCACAGTTGCCTGGCTGGTATTGCTCAATGGTTAAGCATCGATCCATGAACCAAGATGTCACTGGTTCAATTCCTGAATTAGGGCACATGCCTGGGTTACGGGCTCGATCCCCAGTGTGGGGTGTGCAGGAGGCAGCTGATCAATGATTCTTTCTCATTGATGTTTCTACTTCTCTCTCTCTCTCCCTTCATCCCTCTTTTAAAAAAAATCAATAAAAACTGTATTTTAAAATATCCACAGCTGCTATTGGGCCTGAGGGTTCCTTTTACTGCACTACTTATTGGCCCAAATGTTCTAGGGTATTTTTCAAAACAGTATTTTTATTTTTATATTCTACTAGGGAATAAGGACTTCATGAGTTGTTAAGTATACTAAAATTTGGTATTGATAAATGAAAATCATATATCACTAAAGTTTGCAGACAACTCCAATTCAATATTCTACTAAAGTTGAGCTATTACAGAAACCCCTTCATGTACACCCACACAAAAATAGTGGAAATGCCCACATTTATATTCTTGGTCACTGACACATCATCAGAACAGCTTTCTTTCTTTTTCTTTCCTTTTCAATTTCACATGGCTACGGTTCCAGTTGCTGCTATTTTCACTTTTCATTTGTAAGTTATCACCACCTGACATTGGCAGCTGTGGTTAGAGCACTGGCTCTGGGGCAGGTGACCTCTGGCTGTGGTCCTGGGCTCACTGCTCAGCCTCAGGTTACGCGTGGGTTTGTTCCTCACAGAATTAAAGGAGAGATGTTGTCACAAACTTAGAATAGAGGTTGAAACAGTAGCTTCTTAATAAATGTTCATTATTCTAATTGTTTTCAAATTAGTTTTGTAAGATTATTTGGTTATGTCTATAGTGGGTGGTAATGCACATTTGCATAAGTAGTTTTTATCTTTAATTATTCACTAATGGACTTAAGAACTACATTGTTTAATCATTCGTTACACCACGATCAAAGTAGATAATTTTATAACCCCTCAAAATTTGCTTCTTCATTGATAGGTCATTACTGTGGTCTTCAAATTGTCCTATTTAAAAATTTATAACATTACCAAATGGAATGTAATTAAGCTATTGTCATTTTGATTTTTTTAGAGAATTGAATTATAAAAATTAAAAGTATGAACATATATCCTTATAAGTCATTCACATGTTGCCAACAGGTGTTTTGTTTATTTTTTAGAGAGAGAGAGTAAGGGAGAGGGAGAAAGAGACAAAAACATCAATATGAGAGAGAAGCATCAATCAGTTGCCTCCTGTACGCACCCCAACCAGGGATGGAATCCACAACCTTGGTATGTGCCCTGACCAGGAATCAAACCCATGACCAAGGACACTCCAACAACTAAGCCACACTGGCCCAGGCACCAACAGGGTTTATTTGGTTCTTTTCTGGTTCTTTTTTTTTTAAGATTTTTTTTTTTAATTGATGTTGAGAGAGAGAGGAAGGAAAGGAAGACACACAGAGAGAAAAACATCGATGTGAGAGTAAAGAAACAGTGTGATCAACTGCCTCTTGTACATCCCCTACTGGGGATCAAGCCGGCAACCCAGGCATATGCCCTGACTGAGAATTGAATAGGCAGCCCTTCTGTGCATGAGACACATTGGCCTGGGCACCAATGAGTTTTATTTGGTTCTTTTATAGCTTTTTTATTTAACTCATTCCCCCTCCCCAAAAATGACTATCAGTTCTTTAGGTGGACCCCAGAGAATCTTGCCCTTAACAAGTGGAGTACGATCAAAAAAAGCTGTGAACCAAAACAATCACTCTATCACTTTGAACCTCAAAATTATCACTTGGTGACTTATAGTTATCTTCCAATCTACCTCTTAATTCTCAACAAGATTATATTCCATGGAGGCCAGGGACCCTACTGATTAAATGGATTATAGGACCCCTGTTTCACTGAGTGGAGAGTCTCTCATATAGTAGATTCTCAGTAAGAAGGTAGGAGGATGGCCATAGCTATGCTTTAGGGATGGGTATAGTCTTTAATCCTACTCCAGTAAAGATGAAAATGACTTCCCTCATGACTAGCTTTTGGATGAGAAATTGCTGTAATTAGAACACCATGATAGACTTTTAGATACGCTTTATGTTTGAACTATTGCTATGATAATGACAATGATATTAAAAAATTAACTATGAACTCATAATCAGCCTCCTAACACAGGGATTTCATAAGTTTTTTAAATGGCCAAGGTCCAACGTTAAAGGTTATGGAGAAGATGGGAGCCTGACGGGTACTAAGCTCCATGCAGGTGAACTAGCATCAGAAGCAGTCCTGCCTGTCACCACGCCAACGACACACACCAACATTGACCGACAGGAGTTCCTCCATTCGTGGGAATTGACTTAAGTCACTCTCGATCCTTATTTTAATGATGATTGATATCTAAAGTGTCCCTCTAGCAAGAAGTTCTCCTGCTTTGACATTCAAATATCTATGTCACAAGTTCTAAGAAAATGAGCCAGATGGTGAAGACCAGCAGGGAATGTAAGGCTGCGAAGTACAGCTCCGCCCCTTATTAACTGAGAGTTTGAAATCTGAGAGGGCTGGGAAGGAACACCTGACAGCGATCAAGTCTGTTTATTACATAGGAATATGAAATAACTGATTGGCTTTCTTTTATGCAAAACGTAGTTATGCTTGATCAGGACGATCATACTGAGTAACTGGGTAGGACCAAATCTAGGTAATTGCCTCGGCTGTAAAAGGTAAGGATGAAAAACAGAGAAAGGATAGAAAACATTATCTTTCATGTTGGTATTTTACCTCACTTCAACATGTGAGATCACACCTCCCCCAAAGATTAAGGTGACATGTCCTTGTATCTATATGGGAGGGAGGCAGAGTGACAGGAAAGATAGAGCATTGTGTAGAAGAAGTAATTCCTTTTGGACAATATGAATGATGTGTCTCCAGAGACATTTCTTTTTTCTGCCTGTAACAAATACCTATAATGTTTTTATTTGCCCCCCTTATCCAAGAGCTACTATAATTGCCATTAAAGGAAATTCAATTTCATTCAACAATTATCTGTGAGGCCCTTAGTATATAAAGCTCCAGAGGGGACACAAGGAAAAGTAAGGGAGGACTGTTTCTCAGAATTTGTCATCCAGAAGAAGGTGAGAAATGTTTGAGAATAACATTTCAAGGTAGAAGGAGGTGAGTGTCATGGAAGCCTGGCTACCAGAGAATGTAATCCTGATCTGCCATTTCCCAACTCTATAAGCATATGCAGGTTCTGGCATCGGGTAGTATCTCCCTGTCTTTACCTGGAAAAGTGGGAAATAATAGAGTATGCATTACAAGTCCTGGGTGGGAATTAAATGAGTGAATACATGCAAGTTCTTAATACTGACACATTAGAAACAGCCCATGTGTTATTAGCAATACTCAGTTGAAGTACTATACCTCACCAGAAGGAGACCCCGCATTCTATGCAGAGGATCAGAAAATTTTGTGGAAGAAAATGTAGCCCTTGGAATGAGTCTTTAAATATAGGTGTGATTTTGAGAAGTGGGGAGAGAACAGTGTAAGGAATGAAGTAGAGGTGGAAAAGCTTAAAGTGTGATAGAAAACAGCACCACACAGTATCAAGTCACAAGGATGTGAGGTACTTATACAAGAAAAAGGCTTAGAAGTGTTCATGGAAGACTTCCCATCTCAGAAGGTAGGATTTTCACAGGGAGGTGGTTTGGAGGGCAGGCTATTATCGAAGCATGTCAAACACAGTGATTGACAGGAGGCAAGAAAACCCAGGGCATCTTCCAGACTAAGAGAAGGCCATGACGACACATTACCTTAATCCAGAGGAGCATAGGTGGATATGTCTTGGAAAAAGTAGGAACTTGGGTTTGAATATGTTGAGTGTAAGATGTCAGTAAGATACCCACATAGGCAACTGGAAATACATCAAGCTGACCCATGAGACGAGTCTAATTATTAAGTTGTGGTCAGAAACATTTTGTTTATAGGCTTGGAGTTTTTTCTTCTAAGATGTTTTGGAAACTGAAATGCTAGACTATTAAATAGTTTTCCCATAATTATATAATTTATCATTCACAACAGTAAAAACATAATTCATGATTTCTGATTTATTTTTGCATAAGGTTTCATGCTTATTACTAGTAACTGATATTCCAAAGCCCTTTTTACTTTTGGAGGGGTACCCTCTGAAGTGAAGATGAGTGTAGCTGATTTGTTTGGGTTCTAATCCAAACCCATGACCTCAAGATTACCATTAGATGAAAATAATTATAGGCCCTTTAATTTTAAGAAATAGATATGAAGAAAATAAACTGCCACATTGAATCACACATCAAATTTTAAGACCAAAGGGATGTGTAGTTTTGTGCAAGCTACCAAAACTAAAAGTACCATTGTTTCTCTCTCACCATTGATGTTTTTATCTCTCTCCTCTCTTCCTCTCTAAAATCAATAAAAATGTATTTTTAAAAAGATAATTTCTGCCGGGACTGGTTTGGCTCAGTGGATAGAGCGTCGGCTTGGGGACTGAAGGGTCCCGGGTTCGATTCCGGTCAAGGGCATGTACCTTGGGTGCAGGCACATCCCCAGTGGGGGGGGTGCAAGAGGCAGCTGATCGATGACTCTCTCTCATCGATGTTTCTAACTCTCTATCTCTCTCTCTTCCTCTCTGTACAAAATCAATAAAATATATTTTTTTTAAAAAATAATTTCTTCTGTATTTATAAAAAATGCCATTGGTATTTTGTTACGGATTGCATTGAATCTGTATATTTCTTTGTGTACTATAGACATCTTAATGATTTTGATTCTTCCTATCCTTGAGCACCATATATACTTCCATTCAGTTGTATCTTCTCCAGTGACTTTCTTTAATGTCTTTAATTTTCCAAGTACAGGTCTCTTACCTCCTTGATTAATTTGTTAATGCAATTGTAAATTGAATTGCTTTCTTAATTTCTCCTTCTAATAGTTCATTATTGGTGTATAAAAATTCAATCAATATTTTTCTTTTTTTAATATACATTTTATTGATTTTTTACAGAGAGGAAGGGAGAGAGATAGAATTAGAAACATTGATGAGAGTCGTCCATCAGCTGCCTCTTGCATGCCCCCTACTGGGGATATGCCCGCAACCAAGGTACATGCCCTTGACCGGAATCAAACCCAGGACCTTCAGTCTGCAGGCTGACACTCTATCCACTGAGCTAAACCGGTTTCGAAGCAACAAATTTTTTAATATTACTTTTTTATCGGGCTACTGTCCTGAATTTGTGTATCAGTTCTAATAGTTTGTTGCTTTTTTTTTAATATAAATCTTTATTGTTCATATTATTACAGATGTTCCCCTCCACCCGGTTCCCACCCCACCCTCTGCCCTTTCCCCACCCCTCATTGTCCTCATCCATAGGTGCACAGTTTGTTGCTTTTTTTATGCACTCTTTATGGCTCTCTATATATAATATCATGTAATTTGCAAATAATGATAGCTTTACTTCTTCCTTTTCAATTTGAATGCCTTTTTAAAATATATATTTTTATTGATTTCATAGAGGAAGGGAGAGGGATAGAGATATAATAACAATGATAAGAGGGAATTATTGATTGACTGCCTCCTGCATGCCCCTCACTGGTGATCGAGCCCTCAACTCAGGCATGTGTCCTGATTGGGAATTGAACCATGACCTCCTGGTTTATTGGTCAATACTCAATCACTGAGCTACACCAGCTGGTTGAGTGTCTTTTATTTATTTTTTTTGTCTGATAGCTATGTCTAGGACTTCCTATACTATATTGAATAAGAGGGGTGAAAGTGGACATTCCTGTTTTGTTTCTGATTTTAAGGGAAATGCTCTTTAGTTTTTCCGCATTGAGTATGATGTTAGCTGTGGGTTTGTCATATATGTCCCTCATTATGGTGAGGTATGTTCCCTCTATTCCCACTTTGTTTGAGAGTTTTTGTCATAAATAGGTGCTGGATTTTTCTAAGATGCTTTGTTTGCATCTATTGATATGATCATGTGATTTTTATCCTTCATTTTATGTGGTATATCACATCAATTGATTTGTAGATTATAAACAAACCTTGCATCCAGGAATAAATCTCACTTGATAATGGTGTATGATCTTTTCAATATATTGCTGAATTTTGTTTGCTAATATTTTATTTAGGATTTTTATATCTCTGTTCATGAGAGATATTGGCCTCTAATTTTCTTTTTTTACAATGTCTCTGTTGGTTTTGGTATTAGGGTAAAGCTGGCCTTGTGAAATGAACTTGGGAGTCTTCTCTTTAATTTTTTGGAATAGTTTGAGAAAAATAGGTGTTAATTCTTCTATGAATGTTTGGCAAAATTGACCTATAATGCCATCTAGTCAAAACTGCTGTTTGTTTGGGAGTTTTTAATATTACTGATTCAATTTCATTAGTGGTGTTTATCGGTTTGTATGGAATTCCTACTTCTTGATTAAGTCTTGGAAGATTGTATTTTTCTAAGAATTTGCCCATTTCTTCCAGATTGTCCAATTTCATAGCATATAATTATTCATAGTATTTTCTTGTAATTCTTTTTATTTCTGTGGTATCAGTGTTTACTTCATTTATTTCTGGTTTTATTTGTTTGGGTTCTCTCTCTTTTCTTGATTAGTCTGATTAAAAGTTTATCCATTTTTGTTTTTTCACAATACCAGCTCTTGGTGTCATTGGGCTTTTGTATAGTTTTTTAGAATCTGTTTCATTTATTTCCATTGATTCCAAATAAAGTCCCATTCACAGATTTAGGGTGTTAAAGAATAGGATAGACCTATCTTTTGGGAGAGTCATCATTCAGTCCACAGCAGAGGTTGAACAATTTTCCTAAATCCATATAGATAATAAGGGGCAAATTTCACCTGTCTGACCCCCAAATACATGCTCTTAATGACATGGCTATTTATAACTGCTCTCTGACGAGTTACATGTTCATCAGGGAGAAAATGCCTTACTTGGGAAATATATTAAGCATTGAATGTGATATTAGCAAGGCATTATAAAAATGCTATTTTTAACTTTTCTTGAAACACAGTAAGTTCAAAACCATTGAATACAAATGCTATGTATTATACTGAAAGTGACTTATTTCCCTTAGAAAATAATGAAACAGCCACATCATCTTTCTTAGGTTTAGTCTTTTTTAATTACATTGATTCATTATTATTCAGTTTGCTTAAATACAAATGGACAAGTCTGATAATTTCAGTAACTTCTTCATCCTAATTCAAGTAGTTGGGCCTATCTGTATGGAGTTAATAATTATAATGACCAATCAAGAAGAAATGTCCTGCCGAAACCAGTTTGGCTCAGTGGATAGAGCGTCGGCCTGTGGACTGAAAGGTCCCAGGTTCGATTCCAGTCAAGGGCATGTACCGTGGTTGCGGCCACATCAACAGTAGAAGGTGTGCAAGAGGCAGCTGATTGATGATTCTCTCTCATCAATGTTTCTAACTCTCTATCTCTCTCCCTTCCTCTCTGTAAAAAAAATCAATAATATATATATATATATATATATATATATATATATATATATATATATTATATATATATATATTTATATATATATTTATATATATATATATTTATTTATTTTTATTTATTTATTTTTTTAAGCAGCAATGTCCTTACCTAACACTGGAAGTGAGTCTCTGAATGCTGTGGCAGACCCACACCCTGGGGAAGAACAAGAAAGAATCATTATTCCCCCAAGATTTCTATGTCTGCCTGGCTGACATGACTTGTTGGTTGAGCATTAACCTATAAACCAGGAGGTCATGGTTCAATCCCCGGTCAGGGTACATGCCTGTGTTGCAGGCTCGATCCCTAATTGGGAGCGTGCAGGAGGCAGCTAACTGATTATTCTCTCTCATCATTGATTCTCTCTCATCATCTCTGACGAGTTACATGTTCATCAGGGAGAAAATGCCTTACTTGGGAAATATATTAATATACTTGGGAAATACATTGATGTTTCTACCTCTCTCTCCCTCTCCCTTCCTCTCTAAAATCAATAAAAATATATTTTAAAGAAGATTTATCTCATTTTATTTTTTATATAAATTAGATAAGAATATACTGTTACAGTTAAAACTGTTTCTTAGATATCTTAAGATGCTTAAGATGCTATACCCTATGGCTTTTATTTTACTTATTTTACTTTTATTTATTTTACCCAGAGAGGAATTGAGAGGGATAGAGAGTTAGAAACGTCGATGAGAGAGAAACATCGACCAGCTGCCTCCTGCACACCCCCCACTGGGGATGTGCCCGCAACCAAGGTACATGCCCTTGACTGGAATCGAACCTGGGACCTTTCAGTCTGCAGGCCGACGCTCTATCCATTAAGCCAAACCAGTTTCGGCTACCCTATGGCTTTTTAATGATCCATTAGTTGGGGAAGAAAGTGGGGAAAGAATAATATTCTTTTAACTCCATTTATCTGAAGGAGAAATTCATCTTCTGCATGATTGCATAATGATGGAACATTATCAACTCCACTCTTTAATGGTCCAGAACAAAATAAAATACTCAGATGGCCAATGAGCCTAAGACCCAACAAAAAAAATCACAGCTACCTGCTATGAGCACCATTAATGCAAATGAGAAAATAGCCCATTTTTAGAAGAATTAATTTGTGTGATAGATAGCCAACCAGAATTCTTTTAGCAGGGGTATCCTTTTTTCTTTTAATCTTCTTATTGCTTTGGGCACAGAAACATTTGCATGCAGCAATCATTTAGTAAAAGTGTAAAATATAATGAAGAATAAGGCTGAGGGATACTGTCTACTTTCAAATACAGAGGTTGCAAGTAAAGACAGTACAAATATAGAATTTTCAAATAAAATTGGAGAGCACCATTATCATTCTTATAAAATTATAGCAGTGTGAGGAACCTTTGTTGCTTTGCTTTGACAAGCAAGCTATTTTTCTTCTTTCCTGTTACAAATCACGATATTCTTACCAGATATCAGATTTTTTAACTGCATTTTTTTCCATCTGTGCATGTCTAAGACACTTGTTGTTTTTTTATTGTCTTATTTGTCTAAATAATAAGGTGGTGTAAAGAAGAAAGCAATCAATCACCAGTTATTGAGCTATTTAAATGGCCAGCATTGTGCAAAGTGAAGTAGGAGAGACAGAGGAAGCTCAGATAGGATGTTATCAAATACCAAGTACATGGTAGAGAACATGCTCCAGGAAGCAGCAGTGAATAAAAGCTTCACATGCAAGAGACTAGGACTTGGCCTTGAAGCTCAGGTAAAACAAATATTGTGAGAAAGATGGAAGGCTTTCTAGCACACAAAAAAAGGCCCAGAGGTGGGACTGTACACTTATATGTTTGCTCACTAATTGATTCCAATAGCTGCTGTAGTGCTTGGCACATACATGGTACTAAGTATCTGTGGATTATTAAATGGTTAATATAATGTATGCAGATAATATTGATATAGGACTAGCCCAGCATCTTCAAGACTTCTGAAGCTACTCAGAGTGCTTTAATGTGACACAATAAGCAATGACGTGCACCATTATTCTATAGTATAAATAGGCTAGCTCACCCCAAGAGTGGCAGTGATGTTACTAGAACATGAAAGCAGTAAGAATTTAAATTCTTATTGCAATAATTTTCCACTGGATAGTCTGGATGGGAATGGGGATAGGGATGGGGATGGAGATGGAGATGGGAAACGTATTGGTCCAGTAGGGGGTTAGGAGGGATCTTTAGATCACTTTATCCAGTTCTCATATTGAGTTCAACCAACCTTAACAAGCATCCAGTGATATGGTGCTTCTATATCAATCAATGTATCCAAAAGAGCCCCTCCATAAGTGATGGTCCTAGGGGTATTCTCCTCAAACTAGCCTCTCAATTTAAGAATAATATTAGTTTCAAAACTATGAAAAAAGTTCATTGAGAAAGCTGTAACTTCCAACTGCATCGGTATTAAATAATGCTTGAATCCCAAGCCTAGTTAGCTGGAATGGTATCATTAGATATCACTAAGCCTGTGTCTCCTCTTCATTCCTTATGTTCCCCCATGTCTTTAAATGGTACCCATAGAGGACTGAAATGTGCTTTTTTAGCATATATTGGATATATTGGCTAAAGGTTTATGTTTCTGCTCCTTTATTTTAGAGCAGATGGTTAATGAATGTGCTTGTGTGCATATGTGTGTGTGTGTGTGTGTGTGTGTGTGTGTGTGTGTGTGTGTGTTCAAATGACTTTCTCTAAAAAACAAGACAGAATTAAATAGAGTTATTTTCTTTATCTGTGACTCTCAGCTGATGGCATTATTCATGTGCATCTATAGCTCTCAAAGAGACCGAGGACCTCTTGGCTAATTTTTAATTTCTCTGATATATTTAAATCCCATTTTTAGTGCATGGCAAAAATGTTAAGTTATATTTCAATATTAACAATTTCGCTTGGCTTCCGCAAAATGCCAACCCCCAGAGGAGTGATATCACATATGCTCTGCCAAAACTGTCTCTTCTTCTCCCCATTCCTCTCATTCTCCATGCTCAAAAGTGCTTCCTTGTAGGTTTAAAAAAAAATAGGTAGAAAACAGCATGAACTTTATACCTTCTTTCCCACCTGCACCTACTGGTATAAGCCAAGTTTACTGTTATATATCAATTTTATCATTTTAGTATTAAGGGACAGACTTAATATCAACATAACCAACTATTTCACTGCTGTATCCCCTAGGACCTAATGGGCTGTGTTCTTGAACTTTTGAGAGAGAGAAAAAATTGTTAGTGTGAAGTGCTGGCAGGAACATGAGATAAAAACTCTTCAAAACCTCACTAAAAAAACTAAGACCGTCCCTGGTGGCAAATACAACAGAAGACTAATGTTTTAGTTCCATATTGAAATATTTCAACATAGTAGTATAGAATATTTTCTTCCTAAGTGTTAAAATGACATTGAGGTATGACATATATTATAGAATATATTATCATACTTCTGAAATTTTTAGGATTATCACTGAGATGGGGGGTGGTATAGAAATATAGACATAGCAACAGAGATATAGTCTCGTCAAAGATATGTCAGCCTAAATAGAAGCTTTTACTTGAAAACCAGCCCAGGAAGCATGTCTGTGGAAGAGACTTTGTATCATCAAGTCCCTGATCCAACCACCTCACCACTTTCAGATTCCCAAGTACAGATTCCCAACCATGGATGAAAAATAATGTATTCTAGCTGCAGTTGGTTGAATCTGCAGATGGAAAGATCTGGCTGTATTTATGGGGGGTAAAGTATGCATATAAGTGGATCCATGCAGTTCAAACCAAAGTTGTCCAACTCTCAGCTGTGTATTTTCTCTATATTCTTCCCTAGTAGGACCCAACCTATGGGACCTGTGTTTTTGTTTGTTTTTTTTGTGTGTGTGTGTGTGTGTGTGTGTGTTGTTTTCCCTTAACTCATATGTTTCATCTTAGTAAACATCATGGGCAATTTCTTAAACTCTCCATCAACTCTCAAGGCTGTCTAATCACCTCTGAAGGTAGAAGCCATCCAGAAGAACACACCAGACACCCTGAGAGCCAAGCACCCCTGAAGTGAGTACACTGAACCACCGGAGATCAGCCTTGCTCCACTGAAGTGTGACACTTCTGAAACTCCTTTATGAATGGGGAAATGCACAACACCAGCTCATCTGGCATGTACAAATGAAACAAATTTATAGGACAAAGTCATTCACCTCCACAACTTAGCAAATTTCTGTTCTATCTACAGATCAGTTATTTCGATTATACCAAATATCTATAAGAATTAGTATTGCATATAGAGAATACTTCAATTGGTAAGATATATACACATATAATACCTTAATAAAAAAATGAAAGAAAAAAAAGAGAATACTTCATTTAGTTATCTAAATTTGTAAGGTTTAAAGGTGGGTGAAACCAACAGGAAGTTTCCTGTCTACTCTCATACACTGACTAACCATATCTTTGATGAGACTATATCTCTCTTAACGACTTGAAGCAGCTTTAAACCTACTCATTATGCATGAAAATTTATACTAGCATATATTTAAATACAAATTATTTAGAAATGATATCCTGTTTTACTTTGAACTATTCCTATTCATTCTAAACAAGACATTAATAGCACGCAATATAAGAATAGTAATAGAACTATGTCTTATATTCCAAGCCTAGCTGAGTACCTGACGTGCAATATAGCTTATTGAACAAAAACATAAATGAATGAATAAATACATGAGTGAATCAAAAAAATGAAGAAAATCACCTAGAAGTTAATATAGAAAATCAGAGAGAGCTTTTCATTAATGTATAGTAAATATATAATGCTTTCTTTTGCAATAATCTTAACATTAGAGTCATGGAAGATGGATGGGGATTCTTGCCATAAAAATAATTTCATTTATATAATTCGACAAATATTTCTTCCAAAAAAAAAGATGGCAGAAACACAAACATCACAAAATGGGGAAGATTGCACAATAGTCCCAACATTCTATAGTTAGTCAAGATGCTTATCCAAGACAAAACTATATCTATATTACCATTAAGGCAATGGGGGAAAGCTTATGTTTAGGGAATTGATCAGGATGAGCTAATTTATGCTAAGTAACAAACAATATCCAAATCTTAGTGCTTTAAGACAACAAAAGCTTATTTCTCACCTTTGTGACATATCCATCACAGAGTGGCCAGATTTTCTGCTTTATAGCATCCCACACTTGGCCTGGCCTGACCAATAGAGGCCACCACCATCTGGAATGTAACTAGTCCCCTTGCCAAAGAAGAAAGAGCATTCCACAGTGTCTTGCCCTGGCCATTAAATTCTCTGGCTTGGAAATGTCAGTCACCTGAGCGCTAGGAAACACAATCTTACTACTATGAGTCCAGAAGGGAAGGAAAGCTGCAATATTTCATACATACCGACTCCCACATTTAGAAAGTAAACCCTGGCCGATTTCCATCTTATCTAATAATAAACAAACATGTAAACTGACCATACCTCCTCTACACCCACAGCCAATCAGAGTGAGTATGCAAAGTAGGAGGCCAAAGATGGCAGCCACCCAGGTGCTCCAGGCGCTGAGTGGCCAGGTGGGGCAGGATGCCTGCTATGAGAGGGAGAGCCAGGGGCGAAGGTGTCTACAGGAGCAGAATGATGCAGCAAAGACAAAACTGCAGCCTCCAGAGTCTACAGCGAAGACGAAGATGGCAAACTCTGGCTGAAGCAAAGGCCTGGGACCCGGGTGCCAGAGGAAAACTGGTGCTGGAAGCCAAGGGAAGGAAGGCCTATTGCATGAATCTCTTCATGCAACAGGCCTCTATTGAAACAATAAAATCCTATAAATGTCTTAAAAGGATAATGAACTAAGATGTATTCAAACCCTAGCAACTTTGTTTTCCAGGCTTATAGTGAAAGCCTCCTGAAGGCTTGGAGACTTGTGCTTTGGAATGTGTGTGCAAAATGGCAGAGCTGCACACAGCAGGGCCCACCTACTGCCACTCACTGGCAGTCTTGTCCCTGCCTGCCCATGTGGAAAAACACCTAAAAAGACATGAGAACATGGAAGCATCGAACAGACTGTCAAACTACAGCAGGAAGGTAGGGGAGGGGAGGGGGAGGTGGAGATCAACCAAAGGACTTGTATGCATGCATATAAGCACAACCAACAGACACAAGACACTGGGAGCAAGGGAGGGGGGATGAAGGCAAGTGCCAGGAGATAGGGGAGGCCGGGGGGAGGTCAGTGGAGAAAATAAAAGAGAGACATATGTACTACTATTTGTAATACCTTAAACAATAAAATAAAAAAAAGAGCATGCAACTGTGAATGTGGTTACTTAGGGAAACCAATTTTTTTTTTTTTACAAATTATAAGGAGCAAAGACACTAGAGGGCAGATTTTAAATGCTCACACTAATGAGGTTTTCTAGAAGGAAGAATGATGTGTGAATGTGCAAGTGTGTGTGTGTGCACTCACACTTCATTTGGCTGCCCTTTCCAAGGAACCAAGAGAAATTATGTGCAGCCCAGTAAAGAGAAAGAATGGAGTGGCCTTAGGTTGTAAATTCAAGGAAATTCAAGAAACATTTAAATATTGCATACTGAATATCTTCTTGTAGGAGTTGACAATGATTAAATGAGGAGAAAGAATGAGGAGAACAGGATTTACAATCTGTTAAAGCCCCAGCTCCCCACCCAGTGAAGAGAGAGAGGCGCTCTCCTCCTCTCCGCTCCCGCCCCAGCCTTCTGAGGTGAGTCTCCAATGAACTAGTTCAAGGATTCTCACAGGGCTGGACTGGAAAATGGGCAGAGAAGCTGAGAATACAAAAGAAGAGAGGAAAGCCTAAGGAGAGGAAAAAGTAACTAGAAGAGAGTAAAAAAATAAAATGGGGGAGAAGGAGAACAGAAGAGAGAAGAGTGAGCCGAAGAGTTTGGAGGAAAAGAGGATTTGTTTGGGTGCTTTCCCTGTATGTAATGGGTGGAGAGCCAGAGATGAGAGGCTCCGATATGGAAGAGAATTGTGAAGAAAGGGAAAGAAACATGAAAAGTATTTCCGGGGTTTATTAACTGTATCCCCTTTACTGCTTTCCAGAGACTGGATGTTTTTATTATTTTTGGTTATTTGGACATGCTATTTGAATAGGACTCTCCCTAAGGTTTGCATTTTTTTTTTTTCTAAATGTACATGTAAAATTTGTTCCACTTTACTTAGACATGTACAAATTAATATGCCAGAATACACTGAAGGGATATCAAAGTGTTTGAGTCTTTTTATCAACAGGGGGAAGAAATGGTTGTTTGCTAGCATTCTCTTAAGAGGTCTCCTTTCACAGACTGAAAAGAGTCGCCAATCTTTCTTATAATGCTGGCACCGACCCTCTTTACTGTTCTTGGACCCTGTGCTGGCTTTAAATGTATTGTCTCATAAGTCAAAATATCCTTTGATTGGTTGCCTCCTGCATGAGCCCTGACCTGGGCCCTGGACAGGAAGGAGCCTGCAACCTAGATACATGCCCTTGACCAGAATTGAACCCAGACCCTGTGGTTGGCAGGCTGAAGCTCTATCCACTAAGCCAAACCAGCTAGCACAGAATATGACATTTCTTAGCCCCTCCTGTAGTGTACCTTCATTTTTTCCTCCAGGAGTGAGGTGGAAAAACCCTAGATCACCTTCTTGGATTCTTACTACCCAAGTTACCAAGAACACTGTGAGTAGCATACAGGGAGCTTAGCCAATGAGTGGTCAGAAAAGGTGTTTCCTCTGCAGCTCACACATTGTCTGCAGGCCCCAGCGCCTGGCAGCCAGGCCCTGCTCTCTGTGCCTGCCTCTTGCCGCCCACCAGGCCATCAGTTTTGCTGTGATAGGAGCTTGTGGGCCGTGGGGGTAGGACCCAGAGGTGCTCCATGGTGACCATTCCTCTGTCTGGTCGTGACGGTCCTAGGCTATTATTTGTATAGATATATTTTATTGATTTTAGTTAAAAACATCAATGAGAATCATCCATCAGCTGCCCCCTGCACACTTCCTCCTGGGGATGTGCCCACAACCAACATACATGTCCTTGGCCAGAATCAAACCTGGTACCTTTCAGTCCGCAGGCCAATGCTCTATCCACTGAGTCAAATCAGTTATGCCAAATACCTTTTATAATAAACCACAAATACCCTGATTTTAACCTTTCCCAGTAGAGGGTGCTAAAGGGCCGCTACAAGAACAAGAAGCTTTGGCAAGTCCTAGCACAGCCAGGACAGGCAGGTAGGTGTCAGCCACGTGTAAATGGAGATAACAGTGAAGCCTGGACCTGGTGATAAGGGGTCCTTATGTCTCTGGAAAACTTTTCCTCCCTTTGCTCCCCACCTCACAGGTCATTTCTCGCTCTGAAGGTCTCTTGCCCTCTGGCATCCACACTGCCTGCCCACACCACCTGTAGCTGATCCACTCTCCCCTGCATTGCCTTGAAACACCACTCTGGTCTAATCCTCTGCTATTGGATGGCGAAAGCTCCGTGTACCCAGGACATCTGCACTCTTCCAAATGTGTCCTTCCTTGGGTATTCTCCCCCTCAGCCCTAAGGTGCCCGATAGAGTTTCTTCCTATCTTATAGTCACTCTTTTATTAGAGTTAAGAATTCTTATATTAAACCCCTCTGTTTAACCTACTATGTGTTTTCTCTTTTAATGAGACCCAGACTGTCACAGACTCTTCAATGTGGTCTGGAAGACCAAATACCACTCCTAATACTAGTTCCTGATGGAAATGCGTAATTGGCTCACTACTTGGAAACACCTACTTTATAAATGCTGAAAAAAATGGGCTGATAGCATGACTTACACAGAACAGGGGGCTGCAACAGACCCAAAACCAGATCTCAAAATTCTAAAAAATTCCCTTTGTTCCACTTCCGAGTACATGGTGAAAAAATGAACTACGGATCTTAGAGGGGAGGGGAGTAGGGGGAAGGGCAGAGATTATCCAAAGAATCTGTATGCATATATGCATAGTCCATAGACACAGACAATAGGGTGGTGAAGGCTGGGGTGGGGCAGGGGCTGGGTGGAAGGGAACAGGAGGGATTGGGGGAGGGGGAGAGAGATAAGGGACAGCTGTAATACTGTCAACAATAAAAAGAATGAGTTACAGATAAATAGCAAACCATATTCTGTGAAAGGCAAAACACAGGGATGAAATGACATGTCCAAAACTGTAATTGAGCTTTGAGTCCACGTCATTATATCCCTCTCATTATATCCAAACTCTCAATGACACACCTTCATGCTACGTAAGCATGTTTATTAACATGACATACATTTTTAGGGAGCACGCAGGGCCTGATACTTTTCTAGGCATCCTCTCACCATTATTTCAGAGATTTGATGTTTCACTCTGAAAAGTTAATAGCTGAAAGGTTAAAACCACCTTTCTCATCCACACCACACACACACACACAGACACACACACACACACACACACACACACACACGCGCGCGCACAACTTTTGGTGCATCTGAGTTCTGAGTTGCATTTATTCCTACATCCTATGATTTCTTTTTTTCTTCTCTCATTTGCAAATGCCACTATTGCTTTGAAAATCAGGTTATAATTTGCTGAATTCAAAATGTCTTACTTATTGGTCCTATAGCCACTTTTATCTATAGCTCTTGAGCAATTATCTGAGGGGTGCCCCCCCCCCATATTTGTCATGCCACTTGCCTTCGATTAGAACAAGTCATTTAGATGTTTTTAATATCATTCGTGGGCCATACGAAATTCTCAACTTAGAAATTAGCCCACTAGCCGAAACCGATTTGGCTCAATGGATAGAGCGTCGGCCCTCGGACCGAAAGGTCCCTAGTTCGATTCCGGTCAAGGGCATGTACCTTGGTTGCGGGCACATCCCCAGTAGGCAGTGTGCAAGAGGCAACTGCTCGATGTTTCTCTCTCATCAATGTTTCTAACTCTCTATCCCTCTCTCTTCCTCTCTGTAAAAAAATCAATAAAATAATTTTTAAAAAAGAAAGAAAGAAAAGAAAAGAAAAAGAAAATGGATGACATAAAATGTATTTTAAAAAAAAATTAGCCCACTATATTTGGTCAAACATTTGAATAACTCACCCCTAATGCCTTGGCAGGGCCAGACCAAATGATTTCTCTAGGCTTATACAGCCCACTGGCCAGATGTTCCCCAACCCTGGATTAAAATGTACAACCCCAAGCCCATAAAACCCAAGCATTGGGGGAAGAACCTAAGGTTAAACTAGCTTTTGACTGGTAAAATAACATCCGGTTGCAAACACCTTTTCATGCTCGAGAGGGCTCATTTTTTCCAAAAGTGCAAAGTTCAACAGGCCAAGAAATTGACATTGAATGTGTGATCTTGAGTGTGAAATGTCTAACTATGCACTTCCTGCATCAAACATTTGTTTATTCAAAGCAAATGAAATTTCCCTAATAATCCACTGATGGTCGCAAACTAATATTTTAGTAATCTCTTAACAGGAATGGGACCAAATATAAATTTGAACCATACTAGTCCAGTTATTGTCTGATTTTCTTATATGTTAAAGAACACACAAGAAAAAAAAATATTTTCAGTAGAGAAAAAATAAGAGAGGTCATTAGAAAACACAGGTTGAGTCAAGCCCTGGAAGATACTATCAATTGAAAAACATTTGCGTGCACTTTCAGTAAGACTTGTGATGTTACAAAGTGAAATCAACTAGCCTGAAAGGCACCCAATGTAGAAATTGAAAAAACCATTGCTAGGCATGTCAAAAACTGAAAAATAATATTAAATAAAGTGGAGCATGTTGCATGTAAATATATTTACCATCAGTCACCAGTTTCATATCAGCTGCAAGTTTCCTGTTCTTTCAAAGTTCTCTACAATTCTGATTTTTTTTCCCACCTTCTGAAACTTTATTGTTGTAGAGGTTTATTGTTGTGGGTTCTCTGTTTTCAATAAGTTCCTATCAATTCACTATATTCTCTTTGGTATATTCATGTCATCTTTCTCCCTCAAAGCCTGTTTCTGTAGGGAGCCAGCTATAGGAGTAAGCCTGGAACTGACCTGTTGGCAAAGCCACAAGTCCCAGCTTAGAGGGCACAGACCTCTTAGCATAATTAAGCTTGACCTTATGATGCCCTGTGATCCTTCCTGGGTAGTTAATGGGCTGTGGGAGGTGCAGCAAGTGCTGCCAAAACAAGTGAAACTCACAAGAACATTGTAACTATGGTGACCACTACCTTGTTTACCTCTGGCTATAAAATAAAGGCTCAGCTTGCCATCTGGATCTTTTCTCTGTGGCCTCAGGCAGGCACAGGAGATGCACATAGACTAAGGTGACCAGACGTCCCACTTTTGGCGGGACAGTCCCGATTTTTAACAATTTGTCCTGCGGCCCAGGGCCTTTTAAAAAAGCCCCAATTTTTGGGAAAAACACACGACAAGCTAGGGGACGGCAGAGAACGGGAAGGGAATATACAGTTTTCGGCGCCCATGTGGCTATTTAGCCAGGATATGAGTTTTATATTATTTTTGTTAATTTTATAATGTTAAACTTTAATAATAACAAATAATTCTTGAGAACTGGTTATCGAGAACTGCTTATCAAAGTTCGCATTGTTGATCAGTTGTTAGAATTGTGGAAGATGCGCTGTCCTTACCAGGAACTAATGCTGCAACTGAACGCGTTTTTTCTACGGTAAATAAAGTGTGGACATCAGAAAAGTCACGATTAAGTGTTGAGACTTTGAAAGCTATTTTATGTGTGAAATATAATTTAACAAATTCTTGTGAAAAATTTCATGACCTTTTAAACAACGACAGCAATCTACTAAAAAAAAAATTCACTCAAATGAGAAATGTGCCAAAGAATAAAATAATACTATACATACTTTTGTTTATTTATATTTGTAAATTGTATTTATGTTGAAATTTTAAAAAAAAATATATTACAATACTATTTTTGTATTCTATATAAATTTTTGTTGCATCATATAGACCAAATTTTTAATCAAGAACCTTCCTCTTCCCCCCCCCCCCCAGTCAATGGTGTCCTGCTTTACCAATGTTAAAATCTGGTCACCTTAACCTAGACCCAGCTTATTCTCTTTGTCTTTTCTTTAATCTTTCACTGCCACTCTCCCCCAAACACACACACACACACACACACACACACACACACAAGCTTGCTGAATCCTTTGCTGAGCTGGCCCCTCACATGTTTCCTTACAACATTTTGAAGCAATGGCTTGGCATTCTTTCCAACTATCTTCTAAACTGCTCTTAGACCAGCCCCTGCCTCTTTTGCTATTCCCATGATCCTAATACAGGCTCTCTTCATCTTTCACCTGAACAATTCAAGGAGATTGTCTTACTGCTTCCCTTCCCATTTATTTTTCAATAATACCTCTACAGGTACCTTTAGAAAACACATCTGGTCATGTCAATTCCTTGTCAAAACGTGTAAACTCAACATATGAAAGTGAATGTGTTAATATTTCCATATACCAGCAACAAATAATTTATATGCCTAAGCAGAGCTTCACAGGCTCATTCTAAGATTTTTCATGGGAATGGGAAAGATGGGAATAACTAAAACTTTTTTTCTGGGGATGAACAAGGTATTAAGACTTGCTCTACCAGTTATCACGATTATTACAAAGCCATGGTAATTATGAGAATGTGGCATTAATGCAGAGATAGACAAGGAAACCAATGGAACAGAAGGAGGAAGCAGTGCCATGCCATCTTATTTACAGGCAAGAATATGCTCCTTTCAGTTAATGTTTTGGAATAAGTACATATTCATATGAAAGAGGATGAAAGTGTCCCTTTACCATATACACATAAAAGAATAAATATAGCTGAAACCGGTTTGGCTCAGTGGAAAGAGCGTCGGCCTATGGACTGAAAGGTCCCGGGTTCGATTCCGGTCAAGGGCATGTACCTTGGTTGCGGGCACATCTACAGTGGGGGTGTGTGCAAGAGGCAGCTGATCGGTGATTCTCTCTCATCGATGTTTATAACTCTCTATCCCTCTCTCTTCCTCTCTGTAAAAAATCAATAATATATATATATTTTTAAAAGAATAAATATGCTCTGAAATCAAATATATATATAAAGAATCAACATGTTTAATGTGGAAAACAAAACTGTAAACATTTGAGGGACTGATTTAGAAGACTACTTTTCTGGCTTCAGAAGAGGAAAAGTTTTCTTAAATACGACATAAAAACCAACCAGAAAAGGAGAAATTATTTTAACTAATAATAGACAAACATATAAATTGACTGTATCTCCGCTACACCCACAGCCAATCAGAAAGAGTATGCAAATTAGAAGGCCAAAGATAGCAGCTGCCCAGCTGCTCAAGGTGGGGCAGGATGCCTGCTATGAGAGGGAGGGCAGGGGCGAAGGTATCTCAAGGAGCAGAGTGAGGCAGTGAAGATAAAATTGAAGACTCTGGAATCTGCAGTGAAGATGAAGATGGCAGACTCCAGCCAGAGTCTACAGCAAAGACAAAGAAGGCAGACTCTGGCTGGAGTGAAGGCCTGGGTCCCAGGTGCTAGAGAAAAACTGGTGCTGGAAGCCAAGAGAAGGGAGGCCTATTGCACAAATCTCTTTGTGCAACGGGCCTCTTAATTAAAATTAAGAACTTATAATTCATCAAAAGACACATTTATAAAGTTAAAAAAAAAAAAAAAAAAAAAAAAAACCTCAGGCCCTGGCTGGTTTGGCTCAGGGGATAGAGCATCGGCCTGCAGACCGAAGGGTCCTGAGTTCAGTTCCGGTCAAGGGTACATGCTTGGGTTGTGGGCTCAATCCCCAGTGGGAGGCTTGTGGGGGACAGCTAATCAATTATTCTCTCATCATTGATGTTTCTGTCTCTCTCTCTTTCCCTCTCCTTTCCTCTCTGAAATCAATAAAAAATATATTTTAAAAAATAAGAGTTAGGAAAGCTATGGCAACATGTAAAACCAGAGAACACTTATATCCAAAACATGTTTATAAAAAAACAACAACACACACTTTAAAAGCATTTAAAGGCAATTCTATTACATACCAGGTTGGCAAAAATTAAAAGTCTGACAATATCAAGTGCTGACAAGGATATGGAGCATTGGGAACACTCACACCACTTGTAGTAGGTAAAATGGTCATGCTGCTTTAGAAAAGAGTCTGGCCTCTTCTATTCAATTTGAAGATATGGTTCCCTTAGGACCTAGAAAGGACACTCCCTTGAGAAACTTGTGTGCATATGCATGAGAAGACATGTGCAAGTACAGTCATAGCAACATGGCTTGTATGACCTAAAAGTTGTCTAGGGTATTCATACAATGGAACAGAAAGTTGTCTAGGGTATTCATACAATGGAACAGAAAGTTGTCTAGAGTATTCATACAATGGAAAACTACCTGTCAAAGAAAATGACCACCTGCACAAAGCAGGTAATGGCATTAAGCAAAAGAATATATATAGACTGACTTAATGTGTATAAAATTCAAAGCAAGTAAAACTAAACTGCAGTGTTTAGGGATCTACACATAGATGGTGGAACTCTGCGAGATGGTAAAATTATAAAGTTAAGCAAGGTCAGGATTGTGGTTCACATTAGGTGTGCAGGGGAAGGTGCAAATAGGAAGGATTTCTGGGGTGCCGGCAAGACATCACCTGTGACCTGGGTGGTGGCTGTTCCATGAGTGTTTGCTTTGTAATTTTTCAATAAAAAGTATATTTAGGCTCTGTGCACTTTCCTCTCTATGGGATATATTTCACAATATAACCAGATTGAAAACAAATATTTTTACTAGACAACTGTAAATCAAAATACACAAACATATTCCTTATACACCCAGTTGGGTCAATTATTGTTTTTGGATGAGGAAATATTTGCCCCATTTTGAATAATTATTTATTGATCTTGTAGTCCTGGCATTGTCACAGGCTCACAGACTAGAAATCCTTTTCCATCTCTCTAAATTTGGCTTTCAAATTTTTTTCATTATGTACTCTCTGACTATTCCCATGGGAATAATATGCAGGTAGAATCCAGATATATTGAGTGTGTGTGTGTGTGTATATATATATATATATATAATTGGGAAAAGTTTACTTGCAAAGGGAAAGCAAGCAATTGGCAATATCCCTGTGACCATTATGTGCAGGCTGGGACCAGAGCTTCTGCTTTCTGCCTGGGACCAGAGCTTCAGAGAGAGCATAGGGCTGTCACCCCAGCCACCATCAGCCCTGGGGATGCAGGCTGCCGTTCCTGTTTCGTCTTGTGCTTTTCAATTCTCTCCACACAGCTGATATAGCAGTCTTTTTTAATTAAAGAAGAAAATGAAATGTCTTACTTGGCAGATTTTTAATATCTGACTAGTCTATTGCCGCTGCTGTTGCTACCTTATAATTGTCTAGTTTCTTACCTGCTCATTTGTTCTGTGAACAACGCTACTTCTGATCAGACACAAGGCACTGTGCTGGGCACTGCCCACCACAAGCACAGTCACCTCCTTACCTCAGGCACCCTTTCCAACAATGCTAGGGGGTAGGCTGTGGACAAGTTGTAATTTATTGCTTTTTTAAATTGGATTTTTGTATCGCTTATATTTTGCTATAAACAACTGACCCCAAAATTTAGTGGCTTAAAGAAACAACCATTTACTTAGCGCCAATTCTGTGAATTAGCCAGGCATGTTTGGACCAGCTCACCTACTTCCAGCTGGACTCGCTGGGGAGTCAGCTAGAAGCCTTGCTCATATGTCTGGCCACAATGACAGGAGACTGAGCCACCCATATCTCATCATCCTGTAGGCTACCCCAGGGTTCTCTACAAGGCAGGCACAGAATTCAGGAGCAGCGTGAGAGCAGGCCAAAGGTGCATGCATGTTGCAAGTCTCTGCGTACATCACATTGGCTAATTAATGTCCACTAGTTCAAAGAAAATCACATGGTCAGTCAAACCCAGAAGCAGTGGGGTAGGTATGACAAAACTGTGTGAACACAAACGTTGATGACCCTATGGCCATCGTTGCAATCCACCGCAGACTTAGAGGGCCTCACCCAAGGCCACACAGTGAGGATGTAGCATGGCAGCCACAGCTCCTGGCTCCTTGCGTCCAGTTCCATCAGTATTCTCTGTCCCAAGGCAAACACACAGGGAAGGAAGCTAATGGAGGTGGCCAGTAGGGAGTGTGTTCAGGAGAAGCTGATTAGGGAGTCACTCAGGACTTGAAGTGGTTATCGAGGTGAAATTAGCTGAACAACTGCCGTATGTTTGCTTTGTTTTATGCAGTGCTAATCAATTTAGAATATAAGAATCATCCGCAACAAAAATGTGAAGATGAACATTGATTCATCCCTCCCATCATTTTATGTGCTTTCACCTTCCCGCCATCTCCCCAGGGTCACCATCCATCCAGCTCTCCAAGCAGGGGTCCTTCATCTTCCTTGCAAGTACTCACAGCATTAAACTGGGTTTCACAGAGTGAAGTTCATTAAATTTGTGTGCCTACATTGAAAGGAGTAAAATCGGCAGGGGTAGGGAGTTTTAGGAATACAGAGAGACTATGGGAGAGGACTGCAAAGGTGGGGGCTTGAAGCTGCCAAAACGCATATATTCACAGAGAACAAAAAAAGGAGGTACCACAGGATAAGAGGAGAGGAAAACATCCATTCACAAAAGATAGGGGAAAGCCGCAGGTTATAGGGAGAAAGAAGAAGCAAACTTTCACAGAGGATAGAGAAATGCCGACAAATGGGAGAGAGAGGAAAACAGGTTTTCACAGGATTCTGCCACTGAAGGGGGAGAAAAAAGGGAGCACCATGTGGGTTTTGCTCTTTGAAGCTGATATTCTACCAAATGCAAGCCAGCATCAAGAGATAAAGAACTACAACCTTTATAAACTTAGGAAAAAGAAGTTTAGTGGGCCACCCCCTGTGACACCCCCTCCTGTGTGGGAGTCTGTACTTATTTCCAATAAATGTCCACCCTTTTCATCTACCACCTTTTGTCTGTGGCTTCATTCTTTGAATCCATCTGGACACAAACCCAGGAAATAAATCACCCTTGCATCCTGCTCAGGAAAAACGACTCCATTTTTTAGTAGAGAAGCCTTTATGTCAGCGAGTTTATTCTTCAAACTTTGTGAAGACAAGACTCCGCAGAAAGAAGTCTGAATCCTGAACCTCACATTTCAGTAGGATAAAAAAACGAGCTACATTAAAATATCAAACTATTTCCCCTGGGAATAGTTATTTTCTTAGCAGCACTGTTAATGCTGCAATGAGTGTTCAGTCTTGGCATGCCAGGGATGGTTCCTAAGTTAGAAGTTCAGTTTTCCATTCCCCTCATTTCTTATTCAGAACATGGCAGTCAATCCTTATGTTTGGGAAAGCCAATGGACATAATCTGTTGAGGGGATCATGGAGCCAGACCTGCCTGTTTTGGCTCACACCCCTGCCCTGACTACCTCTTCATCCTTGAGCATGTTGTTAGCCCTGAGACTTTCGTGTCCCCTGCTGTAAAATGAGGATCATAGTGCCCATCTCAGAGGACATGTGAGGGACTGAATAGGACCAGTCTGTATAGAGCATGCTGAGCACAGAGTATGGCTCACCATGGATATTCTTTAATTGGTCATCTCTACTATTATTGGTAATACTAGAGGCCCAGTGATGAAAATTCATGCACTGTAGGGGCAGGGGGCTCAGCCTGGCCTTCCCCCTCTCACAGTCTGGGAGCCCTCAGGGGCAGGAGGCAACCCGGCGATCAGGGGAAGGTATTGCCCCCATCACACCTTTGCTGCTACCACTGCTGGCAGTGCAAGCCTCAGCTGGCCCTGGTTACCTGAGCCTCTGGTGACCCTGGGTGGTTGGGCAGCTGTCATCCAAGGCTTGCCTGTGCCTCGGGTTGGCCCTGGATGGCTGGGGGGCAGAGGAGACTAGGGGACTCTGGAATAAGGCATGTGGAGTGGCCGGACCTGCCTGGGAGCGGGCCTGGCTGGGTTGTGTGCCTGCCACCCCTGCGAGGCTGAGGGCACAGGGCACCACCATCTTGTGGCTGTGAGTGCCACCATCTTTGAGGATGTGGCAGCAATTAGCATATTCCCTCCTTATTGGCTGTGGGCACCATCATCTTCGTGAGGATGTGACAGTCAATTAGCATACTGGATATGCTAATTTGGATAGGATTATCATTAAAAGCCCAATAAGGAATGATTGGTTCACAAACTGAGGTTACAGGGGAAACTACCATGTTTCCCCGAAAATAAGACATCCTCCGAAAATAAGATTTAGCGCATGGAAAGATAAGACATCCGCTGAAAATAAGACCTAGCGCAACTTTGGGGGAAAAATTAATATAAGACACTGTCTTATTTTCGGGGAAATAGGGTAGATCTATCTCTAAGTAATTCCCAGGCTCTGTCCTTTTGTTTGTTTCCAAATTCACTAAATCTCCTTTACAGCAAACCAGATAAGCCATTTCCTGATGTCCTCTTGAGTCAGGTAGTTTTTCCTGAGCAGGATGCAAGGGTGATTTATTTCCTGCCTTCTTGTCCAGGTGGATTCGAAGAATGAAGCCACAGACAAAAGGTGGTAGATGAAAACGGTGGAAATTTATTGGAAACAAGTATGGATTCCCACATAGGGAGGGGGTCCCAAAGGGAGTAACCCACGAAGGTCCTTTTTCCTAAGGTTTATAAAGCCTGCAGGGTGTTTTTGTTTGTTTTGATTCTTGATATTCCCTTCTGACTGGTCACTATAGCAGCTTCAAAGCTCAAACCCCATAGAGACCCTCCTTCCCCCCCCCCCCCCACCCCCCTTCAGTGGTAGAATTCTCTGTTTCCTGTGAAAATGTTTGCCTCTTCCTCCCATTCGTTGGCGTTTCTCTGTCCTCTGTGAAAGTTTGCTTCCTCTTCCTCCCCAGACCCTGTGGCTCTTCCCTGTCTTCTGTGAATGGGTGTTTTCCTCTCCCCTCATCCTGTGGCACTTTTTATTCTCTGTGAATGCACGCCTTCTGGCAGCTCTGAGGCCCACCTCTGGGCTCCAATACTTCCTCTCACCAAGGACCCTCTTTATTTTTAAAACTCCCTAAACCTGCCTATTTTAGGCCCGAAAAGTCCTTTCACTGAAGTACTAACGAGCTTGGCAGGCCTGTGTCCACATTACCTACAGCTCCTTTTCCCTAGTCGGAGAACAGATGTTGTTGACTTTCCTTTGCTCCATCAGGAAACTGCACTGTCTTCTTCTTTATAATTTTTATTGCGTTTTTTGTGTGTTTGTTTTCTTACAGAGTGGAAGAGAGAGGGATAGCGAGTTAGAAACATCAATGAGAGAGAAGCATCGATCAACTGCCTCCTGCGCACCTCCTGCTGGGGATGTGCCCGCAACCAAAATACATGCCCTTGACCAGAATCGAACCTGGGACCCTTCAATCCACAGACAGACGCTCTATCCACTGAGCCAAACCGGTTAGGGCCTGCACTGTCTTCTTAGAGTCACTGGCCAGTCTTTCTGTACGTGGTGAAAAGCACTGCAGGGATGAAAACATCAGATGCAGCCTAGTTCTTTTTATTTATTTTTTAAGTCATGTTTCTGAATAAAGATTCCAGATCTCAGTGCTAATACCCTTCTTATTTTTATGCAGATATAAAGAAGAGAAGGCAAACTCTTTGTAAGGGACGGGTCTTTGAGCCCCCGTTGTTTCATAAACAACAGCATGCCTGAGCCAGAGGGATAATATCATGTTGAAACAATAAATGGCCCCTAAAAACCTCTGAGTGCTTTGAGGAAATTGCTATTCGTTTTCCCAATCACCCTTTAGCAATAAAAGCCTCAAATTCACAGAATGGAAGTGAGATCTCTAGAGTCAGGTGGCAATTGTGTAGTAAAGAGATCCCAGTGGTCTACTTTCTAAAAATATTTGGTTATTTTCATCAAACGTTATTTTGAAAAATGAATATCAACAGTTCAAAAACTTTACTCATTATTCTGAAGAAAAGTTGTCAAAGAGTCTAGGCAACTCTAAATTTCCTTTCCAGGTTATTTGAAAAATTGACTGGAATGGCCAAAACTGGTTTGGCTCAGTGGTAGAGCGTTGGTCTGCGGACTGAAAGGTCCGGGTTCGATTCCGATCAAGGGCATGTACGTTGGTTGCGGGCACATCCCTGGTATGGGGTGTGTAGGAGGCGACTGGTCGATGTTTCTCTCTCATCGACGTTTCTGGCTCTCTATCTCTCTCCCTTCCTCTCTGTAAAAAATCAATAAAATATATTTTTTTAAAAATAAAGAAAGAAAGAAAGAAAGAAAAAATGACTGGAATGGATCATAGGGTGGAGGGAAACCTGAAAAAATTGAAACAGAATATGGAAAAAGATGGGGGGATCTGGCCCTAGTCAGTTTGGCTCAGGGAATAGAACATCAGCTGTTGGACTGAAGGGTCCCAGATGTGAGTCCAGTCAAGGGCACACACCTTGGTTGCAGGTTCCCCAGCCCTGATCAGGGTGCATGCACAAGGCAACCAATTCATGTGTCTCTCTCACATCAGTGTTTTTGTTTCTCCCTCTCCCTAAAAATCAATGGAAAAATATTCTCAGGTGAAGATTAACAAAACAAAACAAAACAAAAGAAAGAAAGAAAAGGTGTGGTAGAGCTTTCTATGTCCTCCTAATGCACAAGCAATAGGTAATAGGTATGACTTCATTCAGAGACATGGATTCAAAGGACCTTCTATGTAAAATTGTTCTGGTACATGTTGTAGTAAAATATAAAAATATTTAAAAGTGCTTTTAAAAATGCCTAAAGCCCTAATCGGTTTGACTCAGTGGGTAGAGCGTTGGTTTGTGGACTGAAGGGTCCCAGGTTAGATTCCAGTCAAGGGTATGTACCTTGGTTGCGGGCACATCCCCAGCAGGAGGTGTGCAGGAGGCAGCTAATTGATGTTTCTCTCTCATCGATGTTTCCCTCTTCCTTCCTCTCTGAAAAAAATCAATAAAAAAATATTTTTTTTTAAATGCCTAAGAATGTTAGGAAGATTTTTAAATGTTTGGGTTAACTTTCTTAGACACATAAAGTGTGATATTAAGGGCACATTCCCCACTGCCCTGAAGCATGTGTACCTCAAAGAAAAGGATTTGAATGGACTCAGAATGACTTGCCAAGATAACCATTTGTGTGAGTGATGTACTCTCCCCAGATAACCACATGTAGCCCCTCGCCCTGTTTGAGATTAACATGTGTGCATTGACGTAATTCACTGATAGCCACCTGAACCACTGTGGGTGCGGAGTAGACTTTAAAAATAAATCCTGGCCAGCTAAGGGCCCTCGCCTGTCTAGACAGCCATAAAGGCACGTCCTTTTGTCAGTCCGGCCAGCGACACCGCTCCACGTTCCTCTTTCCTGACAGACGATAGAAGAATGGCTAGTAACTTCTGATCGAGATGAGAACAAGCTCTTGGGTGAGGAACGCCGGCCCCCTACATGCCAGATGGAACCAGCCCAGCTGCTGGACACCACCGGGATCCCCAATAGAGTTTGTTCCCTCAGCAACAGGAATTTGTGTAAATAATAAAGTGCTGTATAATCTGCAATAGCATATGTTTCATGGGGTTTAATTCCTCCAGCAGTTAATTGAATTATTTTGTGTATGCTTAAAATTTAAAGTAAAGCTTCTGGTCTTTTTTGGTCCTAAGGCTGCCCTTGGTCCTGCTGGCATAGAGTACCCTCTCCGCTAACAATTACTTGTATGTCCCAACTCCTGCGTGGTTTAAGTTTATCAAGAGGGGTGCCTTAAATAAACACCCCAGGTCCTTCCCCGGGATCTACTTGGGATAGTACACCAAAATGTCTATTTAATAATTAAAGTTATTGCTCCAACAGTTCCTACTTTGATTCTCCTTCATTTAGATTAATTCACCAACACCTCTAATAATGACTCTGGAAAGAGTAACGCAATAAGCCACTGTTAGTGCAAATATATTAGTGTGAATTAATTCATCCAAAGAAAATTAAACAGACTAGATTTTGTGTGTGTCAAGGGGTGAGGATGCAGGGATTTAGAGCATATCTGATGCGATGTCACATGGTGAATCGTGAGCAAGCAAAGAAGGGACAGTCAGAGGACATAGACACTGCCGAGGTTAAACGACAGAAAACAGTTTGTAGTTAAGCAGCCTTCTCTAAGTCTCAACTTTCTCCTTGTAAAATAGAAATAATTCTATCTTACTTATCTCACAGAGTCACTATGAAAATTAAATTCAACAATATCCTTGAAACAACCTAAGGTTTCATTCAAATATTTTTTTAAAAAAATAGAAAACAGGTCTTTGAGATAAGTGACAGAGGGGTCACAAGACCAAAAAAAAAGAAAAGTGCATTAAGATGGAATAGGAGTGATGCTATCAATAAACGAATACATAGATAAATTATACAACAAGTGTCAGCTACTAAGTTTGCTGGAAATTACTCCTAGGAAACAGTGTAGATATTTTATTCAAGGACATAAAATAAGAATAAAAATAAGACAAGCTGCCGCATTAAACATAGATTTTCTAACTTATTTCTAAAGAACCCTGGAGACACGAAAATCAGTCTCATATATAAGAAGTGTCAGTTACTTAAGTTTTGCTTGAAATTACTCCTAGAAAACAGTATAGATATTTTATTCAAGGACATAAAATAAGAATAAAAATAAGACAAGCTGCTGCATTAAACAAAGATTTTCTAACTTATTTCTAGAGGACCCTGGAGACAGGAAAGAAGTCAGTCTCTTTTCCGGATCTCTCTTTAAGGAAGAGGCAGGCGATTGCTACAAAGAGCGTGCTAGTTTTCAAGCACTGACATGCACAGATGCCCGTGAGATAGGAAATGAAAAAAAAAAAAAAAAGCAAGCTGCTGAACTGTATTCCTAGATAGATTCCATTATTTATATGCATGTTTGTAAATGCAGATAAATGTTCTAGAAAACACACTAAACTATTAATAGTGTTACCTCAAGGGAGGACAGTGAGGCTGGGGAAAGTTGGGGAGTAAGACTTTCTTTACATTTTTATAATATTTGAGAAACTTCCAATTGTGCATTTTACAAATTAAAAAATTTACCATAAAAAAATAGCATGCTACGTATTATGATGGACATTTCCACAGTTTCTTACCATGGGGGTGGGGTCAGCTGAGCCTTGAGGACTAGGCAGGAGTCAGTCAGATGGAATAGCAGAGGAAAGGCATGAATGGCAGGCAGTGTGTGCAAAGACACAGAGGCCCAGAAGAAGGAAAGGTATCTAACAGGTGGAGTGGTTTGGTAAAAGCAAATCTTGGGTAGATATGGGAGAAGAGCGGAAGGTGATGGTACAGAGCTGATCCCTGTCTCAACATTTCACAATCTGATCATTGAAACAACATCCCCTCGAGTTGCTGTGATTAGCAGGAGGCAGGGATCACTGACAGTCATTGTAGAGACTCCCTAAACCCCCAAGAGTCCTGCTCACCCAAATAATTACATTTAGATCTGGATCGACACCAACTCTATGTTCAGGCTTTTCATTTACAGATAAGAAAGCCGAGACACAGGGTGGTTTTGTGACTCACTCAGGTCTAGCCTAGAGTGAGAATCGAGGTCTCTGAGCCCCATTTTAATATGTTTCACCCCACCCTGCAGCTGCTTCTAACGCCCAGCCCAAGTCCCACCTCCCAGCAGCTCCAGTCCCTCGGAAGGTTCGCCAGGAACACAAAGCCTCTATCTTGCTTACCTGGAATTGAATCAAACAGTGCCTGAGTGATGGTTGAGTGTTCTAGAGTGACTGCCTTACCTTCCCCGAAACCGCATCTAAGCCAGATGTCTCATACATCTCTCTTTCCCTCCTAAAGGAAATCCCAAAGCTTCCTACCCACAGAAGGAACTTAGTGAACAGTTTGCTGACTAATGAAACTTAAAAACTGCAAGGAAGCACAAATGTCAGGGGAGGAAAAGTGATATCCTTTGCTTTTGGGAGTCATATAACATCCTCACGTTGTCAAGGGAGCATTTCCTTAAGTAATTTTTTATGGGATTCCGTGGGGTCTGTGAATTAATAGGAGCAAGCATCAGCACTGTCCATCCAGGAAAGTTCAACAGGAGGAAGCACGGGGACTGAAGCTAATTCCCACCTCTCCACCTCTGGCCTGGGCTGATTAGCATTACCCTCCACGAGTTCTGCATTTGCCCGAGGAAAGTCTATGATATGTTACAAGAGTGTATAAGATGCATAAAGTACAGAGAAATACTTGAAATATGCAAGCCAACTACAATAAACTTTCAACATTTGAGAGGAGGAAAATCATTTTGATTTTTTCATTCATATTCCAATGCCCTGATCCATTCACCTTTCCCCTATAGGAAATGAAGTAGATTACTATTATACATAAACTGGAGGTTAAAGCCAGTCCTTGCAAACTCTTCAGTGAAAGCCAATAGCTGTATACTTTGTCCAAGGCAATACGAATTGTTTCACACTATGAACTTTCCTCTTAGAGGAAACAAGAAGCTATGTTTTAGGGAGAAGACTTGTTTTATTTTGAGACATTATGGATAAAGTAAAATATAATTTATAGGGTCCTCAAAATTCAAAGACGAATGGAATATTCTCATGGGTGTAGCAGGCAATACTTCCTGCAGGACAGGTGAGTTTAACATGTGGGCAAGTGAACTGAGAGGATGGCAGTCTATGAGCACTTAATTCTAGTGATGCTGCTGACCAAAAATAAAAGAAGTCCGGGAACACATCAGTGATGTGCCTGAAGTTTTTACAATGTTTCTATAGCCCACTTTCTCATTTGTCACTTGTCTCCACAATCATATCAAAGGGAGACTGGGATTTTATTTTACTCTAAGAAGTGGACTAGTTCTCCCATTCCCTGTACAATGAACAGATAAAGTCCTTATTCTGACATAAATACGTTCTTTTTTATTATTTTTTTAATCCTCACCTGAGGATATTTTTCCATTGATTTTTTTTTTTTTTTTTTTTTTTTTTTTTTTTTTTTTTTTTTAAGAAAGAGAGAGAGAAAGTGGAAGATGGAGGGAAAGACAGAAAGAAATATCAATGTGAGAAAAACACATCAATGCACAAGCCCCTACCAGAGGAGAAGCCTGCAACCAAGGTACGTGCCCTTCAGCAGAATTGAACCCAGGACCGCACCTTTTGGTGTGCAGGCCGATGCTCTATCCACTGAGCCAAACCAGCGAGGGCAATTGGTTCTCAATATGCTCGTCTTTGATTAGCTACTGACGGAACAGCGGTCAGACACACTCTTCCTCACTTTGGATGGACATCATGCTTCTAAACACCCCTTAAACTTAGAATTATTTATTACTGGAAGGGCTTACATCAGAAGACTAGGAACATATCATCAATGCCAAGGCCTTCTTTTCCCCCAGAAGGTTTGTCTCTTCCCATCTCACTGGAGTGAAGAAGATTCCTGCTTCCCTTACCAACATCCTTTTAGGTGCCTGAAGCAGAGTGGATGAAAAGTGCAAAAGAGATTGTAAACTCTGAGAACTTATTCACATGGAGGAAATAAACATTCTATCAAGATTTCAATACCCCTGCCTCAAGAAACACAGACAATCAAGCAAAATTTAGCTTACAAAAATCCAAATCGATGCCTTGGAGAGAAGTAGCACACACTAACAAATGCTCAGTCATTTTAGTGATCTTTCAGAACATTGGGATTGAACAGCAGTGTGTTACCTTCACAACAACAAAAACAATGGGACCGCAGGTCTAGGCATCAAAACAAAATTGTTCCTGCTACCTTATCCACAATATGGCAATTGTGAAGAACTCATCAATACTAAATAAGAAATGTGTTCTAATGAATGTAGCTGTTATGTTTAATAAGATTGACATGGGCCTTGCATTTTAGAAATGCTGAATAAAGCAGCAGGTAATGAAAAGTGATTATCCTCAATAAGAAGAAAGAAAAAAACAAAGGTACACACAGTAGGCTCCTGAGATGCCCTAATGTATAGCATCAAACTTCCTCCTATGTGAAGTCTCTGCTACCCTCCATAAAGAGTAAGAACTTTGCTTAATTCCCTGTTTAATATTAAATAATGATATTTTTCCCCCCTGTTAGTCACCTCAATTCTGAAAACCAAAGAAAGACAAAATGAGAATAAAAGTCCCTAATGATAATGCTGGGGACTCTTAAACAGAAATATGGTATAAAGGCACTTTATTTTTTTTTCCAATTACAGTTTACATTCCATTTTACTTTGTATTAGTTTCAGGTGTAAGGTATAGTGGTCAGACAATCATATACTTTACAAAGTGCTTCTCCTGGTATTTCAGTACCCACCTGGCACTATACACAGTTATTGCAGTTTTATTGACTACACTCCCTAAGCTATAATGTACATCCCAGTGACTATTCTGTGGCTACCAATTCGTGCTTAATCCCTTCACCTTTTTCACTCAGCCCCAGCCCCCTTCCCCTCTGGCAACCATCAGTCTGAAAGCACATTAACCTTTAAGGAATCAGATGTGTGGGTTTGGGAGTGGGTCTAACTCAGAGTGCCATCTCCTCATAGATTGGCACTGGTCTGCATGGGGCCTGGTGATTCTGGCCACTGTGGCGACAGAGACTCCAACTGCGGGTGGAGCTTGGTAGCATGCACAGGCCCTGGCTTATCTGGTGTGAGGTTCATGAAGGGGCAGGCCGATGGGCTCCCCTGCCTCCTGTTTCACCTGTTCTGTGCAATCATCGAAACCCCCTTCTCAGGACCTCAACAGAAGCAAAATGTCAGTGGGGAAAGGTGTCTCTGGATAAATCCCCTGGGCAAATAAAAAGGGATGGCCATTAAATAGAAATGATATACATTTTGTTCTAGTACCTGACCTTTTTCGCATGCTTAATACATGAAAATACCCTTGAAACATTTTCACTCTTTTTTTTTTTTCCTGAGAAGATAACTAATGTTTTCTGGGTCTTGAATGTGTCAGCCTCTGTGCCAAGTGCTTTGACATTTGACATGTTATCTAATGTAATCCTCGTAACCCCGTACAGTAGGTTTCATTCTAATTTTACAAATGAAAAATGAGCCTCAGAGAAGAGCAAAGGATAGAAAGCAGATGATAATTTCTTGAGTTAGAGTATGAATAAGGCATGAGTTTATTATCACCAGCATCTAGAGAAACAGCTATTCCAAATACAAATAAAATAAAGATTGAGGGCAGGGTGTGGAAGAACGGGGTAAGGGGGATAAATAGTGATGGCCAGAGACCTGACTAGAGGAGATGAACAACAATGCAGTGTACAGATGATGTGCTGTGGAATTGTACACCGGAAACCTGTATAATTTTGTTGACCTGTGTCACCCCAATACATTCAATAAAAATGAAAAAATGAATATAAATGAATAAATAAGAACCTTTTTTCATTTTTTTATACAATCATGAATAAGAGAAAGAATGAATATAAATGAATAAATAAGTTTTTTTTTTCATTTTTTATACAATCATGACTTAGAGAAAGTGTCTCTTCTCAGCAGCTGGCCACCGGTTCAGAGGTAAGCGTGCTTCAGTCGGGCCACACTGATGCAGCTCCCAGAACTTCGGTTCCTGGATCTCTCTATAACTCATGCTAGCGTTAGACTCTCTGGGTTTGAATCTTAGCTGTATATTCAGGGTGAATCCTAGCAATAAACTTACTGGCAGTGTTTCCGTAGGCAAATTACCCAACTTTGGAGTTTATTGTAGGCTATTGAAAGAACAGGATGTGTCCACAGGAGACAGGCCTCCTCCCACTCCCTGTACAGCAAATACCACCACCACTGCGCCTTGTTTACTCTTACCATTGTTGTCATTGTTCCTCCCATCTCTCATCCCCGTATCAAATGACAAAGGGAACTCTGTTTGACAAACCAAATTCAAGTAAGATCTAAATTCCAATGCAAGAAATTGCCTCGAATGACGAAAATAAGAGCATCCCCATTTATAATGGCATGCTGGAATATGTCAGAATGCATAACATACTATTCTGTTCTTTCTCTTGGGGATTACTGTACTGAATATGAAGTGCCTTCCCATGAGCTGTTTGGATAAACAAAACAGCTCAGTGTCTCATTCAAAAGAAGTGTCCCGCTGAAAGGAGGTGTCAGTGGTTTGCGTGTGTTAAGAAGAGCTGTCCTTCTCTGCTGCTGAATGCCCACAGAGCAGGCACAGCTGGCCTTTCACCTGGTGAGTGAGCATACCCAGTTTGGGGAAGGCAGCAATTGCCAAGCAATTAGTGAGGACCAGTAGTAACTTAGGTAGTGCCCCCTTCTGAAGGTTTCCAGAAAGCAAGACATGAAAACATTCATGGAGTCTTTAAAGTCAGAACTACTCGAGCAAGTAATGTTAAGATAGAACTACCTAAGAATCTTTTTGCCACTAGAATATGGTGTCAACCTGGCATTAAGGTTGAGGTCAAGCTAATGACTCATGAAATGGTAGCTTACATCAGAATGGTCATGTGGTAACCATTGCTAGAGTATAAAACAAAAATACTTTGTTTATTACATCGGACTCGGCTCCCTGGTGGTCCTTGGGAATCACGAAGTCTGGGCATAACAGTTACAAATAGGGGTTTCCTTCTCTTTCCTTCTCATTATGAAATGATTAGGTCATAAGGATAGAGCCCTCATGAATGGGATTAATGCCCTTAGAAAAGAGGCCCCAGAGAGCTTCTTATCCCTTCTGTCATGTGAGGACACAGTAAGAAGGCAAAAACAAAACAAACAAAAAAAAAAAACACTAGGAAGTGGGCTCTCGTCAGACATGAAATCTGCTAGTACCATGAACTTCCCAGCCTCCAGAATGGTGAGAAATAAATATTTGTCGTTAAAGAAAAAGAGAAAAAAAAATTCTTCTGTCACTTCCTCTTTGTTATTTATGCCCCCAGGACTGAAGAAAAAAATAACATCACCCATGAGATCCTGGAGTTCAGAACCTCTACATATATACTATTACTGAACTGTGGAAGCCCTGTTCACACTAGTAGATGAGTAAAAGTGCAATTAGCATATTCCCTCACAGCCAATAAGGAGGGAATATGCTAACTGATTTCCCCCGCCTCAAAAATGGCAGCGCCCAATCCCCTCAGCCCTGCCAAGGCAGCAGACACATGGCACACCTGGGCCGGCCCCCAGGCAGGTCTAGCCGCTCTGAGCGCCTGCCTCTAGAGTCTCCCAGTCCCCTCAGCCCCTAGCCGCCCAGGGCCAGCCCGAGGCACAGGCAAGCCTCAGATGGCAGCTGCCCAGCCGCCCAGCCACCCAGGGCCGCCTGAGGCTTGCACTGCCAGTAGTGGCAGCAGCAGAGGTGTGATGGGGACATCACCTTCCCCTGATTGCCAGGACACCTCCTGCCCCTGAGGGCTTCAGACTGTGAGAGGGGGCAGGCCAGGCTAAGGGACCACCCTCCAGTACATGAGTTTTCATGCTCCAGGCCTCTAGTTTTATTTTATAACTTTTCTAAAATGGTTTCAGTTCTGCATGTGTTGCTTTCCTATCTTCTGGCCAACAGAAACTGTGACTAGTATTTTTTTAACCCTACCAATTAAACTTAGCTATTAAGAGCTCTATACATCATGGGTGCTGCTGAGTAATTAAATTCAAGTTTGCAATATACAGTATACATATTGAGCAACTATTTGATGTGAATAACAACAGACTGTAGAAAATGTAAAGATGAATAAGACAGAGTCTTACCTTGCAGTCATGAAACATAACTCTTAGTAGACAGGAGAGACTGGTGAACAATGATACAAGGTAGAATGCCATAATTGCTTATGTAATTAGCTAATGTATGCACAGATGCTATAAAAAAAAAAGTAAGACATTTGCTATAATGATTACAGAAGAAAGTAATTCCTTTACACTTGAAAGACCAGGAAAAACTACATGAATGACATGAAGTGTCGCAGGAGGATAAACATGAGAGCAGGGCATACTAGACTGAGCCTGAGCAAGTACATGGGAGTCAAGAGTGCAAATTATGTTTAAAAAAAAAAAAAGAAAGAAAGAAAAGTGCCTGGCCAGCGTGGCTCAGCAGTTGAGCATCTACCCAGGAACCAGGAGGGTGCTAGTTCAATTCCCTGTCAAGGCATATTCCTGGGTTGCAGGCTCTGTCTCTAGTAGGGGATGTGCAGCAGGCAGCCAATCAATGATGTTCTTCTCTCATTGGTGTTTCTATCTCTCTATCCTTTCCCTTTCCTCTCTTTCAAAAAAAAAAAATCAATAAAAACATATTTTTAAATCACTTTAAAAATAAAGAAAAATATAATATGGCTGTATATTATGTCACTGAGAAAAAAATGTGAAGCGGAATTGGAAGTTTAGTTGAAGTAATCATGGGAAATGTTGAAAGTTATACTAAATAATTGTATTTTATTGTGTAGGCCTCTACAGGCATACCTCATTTTATTGTATTTCACTTTATTGTGCTTTTCAGATATTGCATTTTCACAATTTGAAGGTAAAAGCCCACCAGCAAAAAGATTACAACCAGTTGAAGGCTCAGATGATGGTTGGTATATTTTAGCAATAATGTATTTTTAAATTAAGGTATATATATTTTTAAGACATTTCTATTCTACCATTTTAAACAGCTATTTTATTTTATAACTTTTCTAAAATTATTTCAGTTCTCCATATGTTGCTTTCCTATCTCCTAGCAAACAGGAACTGTGGCTAGTATTTTTTAATGCTATTGCACACTTAATAGACTATAGCATAGAGTAAACATAGCTTTTAAGAAACCAAAAAAAAACAGGTATGTGACTCGCTCTATTGCAGTATTCACATTATTGAAGTGGTCAGAGAGCTGAGCCTGAAATATTTCCAAGGTATCCTGTATTTCCCAAACTGTTTTCCAAGAAATCCTAGTCCTAAGAAACTTTCTGTTATTAAAAAGTTGCATGGTCAGAAATTTGGGGGAAATATGCATGCTGTGTTCCCCTGTTGAATACTCTTCACACACTCTAGTACACTAAAATTTCTGTAAAGTCTGACAGTAAAGAACATTTTAGTATTTTTAAAAAATATATTTTTATTGATTTCAGAGAGGAAGGGAGAGAGATGGAAACTTCAATGATGAGAGAGAATCATTGATCAGCTGCCTCCTGCACCACTCCCTACTAGGGATCAAGCCCGCAACCCCAGGACCCTTCAGCCCGCAGGCTGACACTCTACCCACTAAGCCAAACCAACTAGGGCCATTTTAATATTTTTAACTCACAGTCTCTCAAGTTCTATAATTCTCTCAATTATTGATTTTTCCCATGATATTTATTAATACCTCTAGATCTAATTTTTAGGATAATATGTTTGGAAATGCTGCTCTAGGCAAAGAGAACCAATTATTTACTTGGATGGAAGGGTCTGATCCATGTTTAAGATTGTCCACTTTAAAAAATAATTTCAAGCAATACAGAATTATTAGTAGGATCCCTGAAACCAATGCATCAACAGATCAGGCCCAAAGGAGGGGTAGTAGGGTAGGTTAGGCTGATTCTTCTTTTTCTGTTTTGATAAAATATACATCACATAAAATTTACCGTTTTTAAATGTACAGTCCAGTGGCATAAAGTATATTGACATTACTGTGTGATCATCACCACCATCCATCTCCAGAACTTTTCCAGCTTTCCAATCTGAGACTTTATGTCCATCTCACAATAATCCCCATTACCCCTTTATTCCCAGGTAACCACTGAGCTACCTTTTGCCTCTATGAATTTGTTTATTCTAGGCACCTATACCAATGGAATCATACAATATTTGTCCTTTTGTGTCTGATGTTTGACTTAGTATAGTGTTTTCAGGACAACTCATTTTTAAAAGAGATGACCCGAAGTCCACTTAAAAAAAAAAAAACAGGAAAAACCTCACACTACAAGAGGCCCTAATAAGAACTATGAGCAAGAAGATAAGCAATACAGATCTCTATGTGAAGCACTGACTGATATCAGGGCCTCAAACCCCTCCTCAAGGCAGAGCTTATACTGCTTCCTGTTATGCAAAACTAATCAACGTCACCCAAAGCTTCCAAAGGCATTGCCTGTGTTTAATTATCCAGAGTACGTCAAACATCACAAAAACCACTGAAGCTGCTGTCCAAGATCTCCCATTAAGAGAGTACAGACTGAGGATCCTGCTTTCATTTGTCCCATATGGTTTACCTTTCAGGCCACGAATAGCAGAGCAGAGCCTGATGAGCACTCAGATATCAAAGGCAAAAGAAGACTGTGTTGTTGCCCTGGGAAACTCTCACAGGGAAGGAAAACAGAAAAAGTAAGTGTGCTCGTGGTAAGGCAGGAAGCTGAGCAAAGGAAAATATTGAGGTGTATCTTTGTTATCTTCTCCCTGTCTCCTTCAATCAAATTGTTTTAAACCCAAATCACTGTACAACTAGGCAATTGTGAGGCTGGTCCTAGTCTCTCACCTTGTTCCTAACACCCTAACTCCCACCTCCTATGTCTCCCCACTAAACCATCACTCACATGGCTGCCAAATAATTTCCGTATAAAGCATCGCCATGGTAGTTTTCCTTCTTGGCTGAAAAAATTTCTAATCTTCTAGTAGGCCCCCACTGGCTGACAGTTAAGTTCAACATCTACAATCCTCCATCCCAGAGCTAACTGTTTAATTTCTCTGTGCCTGAGATGGGGAAATACTTACGTCTATGTGACTAGATGTGTTGTATAGATCACACGCAATTATATGGATGAAACAGAATGGTCCTGGACACTGTCAACAGTACCCAGTCTGTGATGACTAGTTCGGAGTATCACACACAATGTGACATAGATCACTTAATAATGTCTTCTGGATGAAAGAATCAGTTGAAATTAAATAATAATATGGCAAAATGAAAGTCTTGTGTTCAGCACATGATACCCTATTAAAAATGAAAAATGTCTAACTATTTAGGGATGTCTATCATATTTATGAGTTATGAAAGGGTATAAAATATTAAAGTGGTAACTTCTTGCTTTTCATAATAAATTGAGAGATTTGAAGATGGTGGTGTAGGTAAACGCTTATACTCGCCATTTCCCACAATTACATCAAAATTACAACTAAATACAAAACAGTCATCCAGAACCACTAGAAAGCTGGCTGAATGGACATCCTACAACTAAAGAGGTAAAGAAGAAAGCACAATGGGCTGGTCCAGCACCCACGTCTGCCGCTTTTATAATTGGGAGGGAGATCGTCTCTGTAGAGGGCACCTGGAGAAGCAAGAGGTCCAAGCCTCACATCAGACCCCCAGCCCAGGATCCCAGAGCTGGGAAAAGAAGCCCCTACGGCAGTAAGAAATACAGGCTGTAAAAACCAGTGTGGATTGGGGCTGAGTGACATAGAGGCAGCTAGAGACCCAGCTGTTCCTCTTAAAAGGCCAGCACCATGAACTGAACTTACAAGATCCTGCTTCTTTTGAGCTCCAGCACCAGGGTGAGGCTCTGAGGAACACACACATATGTAGAGGAACTGCATTGTTTGGCAGGAACTTGGGGGCAGCTTTCTCTCAGAAGGAGGTGCTTGCAGGGATCATTGTTCCTACACTGAGACCTCCCCAGGAACAGGACTGACTGAAAGCTATTTCTGTTTGCTTTGCTCTGGTGATTCCCTAAGATCCCACCTCATCCAATTGACAGCCCCACCCAAGCTGCATGCAGCAGCTTTTGTATATGAATGGACTTTCCTTGCTTAGAGTAAAATTTCTCAAACAAGCTGCAACTGGGTCAGGGAGCACCAAACCTATCAATAAAAGGCCCAACACCTGGCACCAGCACCAGCCTGCCGTGCTTCATAGCTGGGCCTCATCTGGGCACTTACAAACCTGGTACAAAGAGGAGGAATCTGCAGTTCTCTCTGTAGCTCCTGTTGGGTGGCCCCAGGCAGTGGCTGACTTTGCACCTCTATGGAGACCCAAGAGCCAGTGTACCCAGTAATCAGTATCAAACCATATCATATTATAACTCTACACATCCAGAAGCAACACACTCAAACTTAGTGAGCACCAAGGCACCACTGAAGCAAGTCCTGCTCCATAAGGGTGTCTACTGCACAGCAGCTCTCTCACTGTAGTCACAGCTGTTCCTCACAGCCAATTGGCCTGGAGGTCAATTCCTCCCAGTGACACCAACAGCAATCAAGGGTTAACTATAATACTGTGCTCTCAGCCCACAAAGGGGTGCACCTAGAACTCCCAGCTCAGGTGACTGGGGAGGCTGAGCCACTAGGCCCTATAGAACATCTACTACACAAGGCCACTCTACCAACTCAAGGAAAAATAGCAGCTCTACCCAATACATAGAAACAAACACAGGGAAGCAGCCAAAATGTGGAGACAATGAAATGTATCACAAATGAAAGCAATGGAAGAAAGCAAACTACTGGATATAGAGTTCAAAACCACAGTTATAAGGTTACTTAAGAAGCTTCTAGAAACCTCCAAAAAACAATGGAAAGAACTAGTCAGAAATTAAGTATACATTGACTAAAATAAAAAATAATATACAGGGACTCAACATTAGAATGGAGGATTCTGATAATCAAATCAACAATTTCACATATGAGGAAGTGAAAAATACCCCACCAGAACAAAAATAAAAAAGAATTCAAATATATGAAGATAGTGTAAGAAGCCTCTGGAAAAACTTCAGGCATACCAACATTCGCAATATGGGGGTGCCAGAAGAAGAGACAGAGAGCAAAGTATTGAAAATCTATTTGATGAAATAATGCCAGAAAATTTCCCCTACTTGGTGAAAGAAATAGACTTACAAGTCCAGGAAGCACACAGAGTCCTAAACAAGAGGAACCCAATGAGGACCACACCAAGACACATTATAATTAAAATGCCACAAGCTAAAGACAAAGAGAGAATCTTAAAAATAGCAAGAGAAAAGCAGTTAGTTATCTACAAGAGAATGCCCATATGACTGTCAGCTGATTTCTCAACAGAAACTATGCAGGCCAGAAGGAAATGGCAAGAAATATTCAAAGTGATGAATAGTAAGGACTACAACCAAGATTACTCTACCCAGAAAAGCTATCATTTAGAATTGAAGGTCGGATAAAGAGCTTCACAGACAAGAAAAAGCTACTTCCCTGTATTTATTCATCACCACCAAACCAGTATTATACAAAATGTTGAACAGTATTCTTTAAGAAGAGGAAGAAGAAGAAAAAGATTTTTTTAAAAATATGAACAATAAAATGGCAATAAATATACACCTATCAATAATTTGATCTAAAAATAAATAAGAAATCTAATGAACAGAATAAACTGGTGAAAAAAATAGAATCAGATGCATGGAAATGGAACAAACTGATGATTCTCAGAGGGAAGAGATTAAGCAAAGATCTTATGTGCATATATGCATTATCTATGGACATAGACAATAGGGAGGCAAAGGCCTGGGACAGGGTGGGAACTGGGTGGAGGCGGGTAATGAAGGGAAAAAGAAGGTTCATCTGTAATAATCTCAATGATAAAGATTAAAATAATAACAATAAATTGGCCAAAACAAAAGAAGAGAGTAATGGGAAAGGTCAGCCATCTACAGATGTCTTTTATTTGTATAGTTATGTAAGCCCTATACCACCTCTCTGCAAATTGCTCTATCACAGAATTATGAACACCATCCTGCCAGAGCTCAGTCACTCTGCACCCTCACCAGAGAGGAAGCCTGGATTTCCCCTGGGACACAAAATCCTTCTTAAAGGCTTCCAATGAAAGTGAGCAAACCCCTAAGGCATTGACAAAATAAATAGATAGATAGATAGATAGATAGATAGATAGATAGATAGATAGATAGATAAAAGGATTCACATACATTTCAGTGCCCAAATTTAGCAAGCAATCACCTTCCTTACCCATCTCTGGCTTTCATAATTTTTTGTTTGTTTGTTTAGTTTTGTTGTTTTAACTTTTTTATAAATTTGTGTCAACCTCCTCCATCGTGGTTACTCTTGTCCATGGACCTACAAGTTCCTCTCTCATATTCTTGAATTTTTGTAGGCATATATCCTTGTCTTTTACTCTTGGGCCTTTGTGAATGTATTTTAAATCACCCTTTGGACTGGAAAGTAGAAAAAGTGATGTGTAGCAGCAAAAGAAGACTTAAAACAGATGCACCAAGGATGCCTCCTGGTCTCTCTCTCTAGAATTATAGAGCATGACCGCCCTCCAAAGACCACACAGATAGATTCCCTGCTGTTAGAGTCACAAGAGACCCTGGCATCCTTCTCCTTTAACTCCATTTGGTTCAAATTGAGTTTCTATTCTAATAGAACAACCCTTTTTCTGTATTAGTCACCTAAAGTCAGAAAAAGTTACAGCTCTTGTGTGAATGTGGCCTTCATTTAAGGCATGAAATCAATGTCTTATGCTGTCTTTGCCTCATTTTTTATTTGAGCAAAATGAGAAGTTGTACTGACCTGCTTCCCAGAGCTATCGGAAAGAACCACTAATCAATCAGCACATTGTGTCTTGAAGAAATGTAGTGAACATCCCCCACACTGTGTGGCTCAGTGTCCTTTCATGAACACCAGTCAGTACTCTAATGAGAACATCTCTCACTAGCTCTTTGACTTAGGGCAGGGGGAAATCCCACTAGTATTGGATTCACATTTGACTGAGTCTCCTAACTCTGTGGCAAGTATAAAGGGATCAGTGATTATCTGCAACTCAAGCTCAAGACTTGGGTGATTGAACCTATTGTAGATTGGGATGTTGAATATCAGAGACCCAAGTAATTACATATCCATAGGCTCATCTAACTTAGCTATTCTGGTCCCGGTTAGAGTAAATATCTTATTTTAAGTGCTCTCTATAATTAGTTGCTACTCTCTCATATCTTTGATGCATCTGTTTTCTTTCTAATTTTGAAACATCAGCCTAATTCCCTGATGTGTATGTACTTATTTTTAAACTATTCAAATAAACACTTTACAGATGGCCTGATTCTTGAATCCCTTCACTTTCTCTTAAATAGTAAAAGTTTATCATTCCACCCTGAGCACTTGAAAATATAACTAAGGTACATGACAACCGATCTTCTTTGCATGGCCTCTCTTCAAATTTTGACTCGTGATAATCTGACCCCTGATAAAAATGCAAAGCAATACAAAAAAAAAAAAAAAAAAAATGAAACTCCATTTGATTTTATAGCCAACCAATCAAATTAAAGCCTCTATATTTCCTTTCTCTGATTTATCTTCCAAGAAGGATTCAGCTATCTTGGTGAAACAACCACTAATTCGGATTTTATCTGATTTAAGAGTCTCCATGTAGCTCCCAGGTGACAAAGATGTACGATCTTTGGATATTTATTCTAAAAGAAAAAAATACAATGCAGAAGAATTTTGATTGAGCTTGAGGTGAAATCATGCTGCTCCTAACTAATGGAGGATATATCCCATCAGCAGCCACCCTCCCCCCTCCCCAATCCCTTCTCTTAGTGATGTATGGCTCCAAAATTCTGCTCCTTCCAATTTCTCTCATGGATTGTGTCCCCCTGGAAGCAGCCATGTTTGCTGAAGCTGAAATGTCATAATGATGGATCGCAACCAGACTCTCCATTTGGGGCTAGCTACCTGCGATCTGTCATTATGTGCAAATTTGCTTCTCAATGGGCCTGGGAGAGAGAGACAAATAAGGAAGATGAAATTGCACATTGTTTTACATCCTGGTTTAAGTAAATGAGCATGTAGCCCTAGGAGAATCGGGGTCAGATATCACGGGACTCAATGCAGTCTGTGAGTTAGGGAAGTGAACCAGCTAAGGCCCCTCTAAGCCCTCCTCCTGTCCTCCAGATTTTCAGATGCACAATGACTTAAAAAAAAAAAAAAAAAGTAAAGCCACCTGATTCAAACTCTGTTTTATATTTGTTCACTTCATGTTTGGACCCTTGACCTGCTCCTTATCTCCTTCAACCCACCCAGATCCTAATTCAGAGATGATGCGTGGCTTCATTTCAGACGCCATTGTTTCAGTCCCCAGGAGGAACCCTGGGGAAATGCTCACTATATTGACTTTATCTCCAGTGAATATCAAATCATCTTCAACAAATAAGAGTGAGAAAGACTTTATCGGTTTTATTAAAGCTGTAGATTTTGTTTTTAAAAACTGCCAAAGCCTGTGCTCCTAGAACGCTTGAAGAGCAAATTAACTTTTTTCTACTTTCTCTACTGAGTCCTCCAACCAGTCAGGCTAGTCAGGCTAATAGCAAACCACCCCCCACAGGGCAGGCATGGGAGTTGTTCTGTGAGTCAAGTGAAAGGCTTCTGGCAGGAGGAATATTTGAGTCGGTGCTGTGCTACAGCTCAGAAAGAACAGCTGCATGTCTATGAAATGGCTGATGTGGCTCAGTGGTTGAGAATCCACCTATGAACCAGGAGGTCATGATTCGATTCCTGGTCAGGGCACATTCCCAGAATGGGAGCTCTATCCTCAGTGTGGGGCATGCAGGAGACAGCTGATCAAGGATTGTTTTTCATCACTGGTGTTTCTATCTCTCTCTCACTTTCCCTTCCTCTCTGATATCAATAAAATTGTATTTATTTTTAGAGAGAGAGAGAACTGCAAACCCGGAGGACAGTTGTTGGCTCTGCTCTCACAGACATGCAACAGCTATTTTGAATGGCTTGATGTTATCAACCAGGGAACCTCAAAATATACTTTATCTTCCCGCTCCTTGTTGTGACCTTCTTTTCCACCCTCTGTAACATGATCCTTCCCCAGCCAGGTCTGGGTCTTCCACCATAAGCCAGCTCTCCAAGTCACTTGCAGAAAGTAACACTGAAGGCAGAGATGTTGGTCTGTTTGCTGCAGATTAGAACTCACAATGTGTCTGGTAGACATCTTGTATTTGTCAACTGAATGATTGAATGGGGGTCAGATCTCCCATTCAATCATTCAAACCAAGTTACATTTTCGACTCTATCCCAGTTTCAATCAGAAGTCATTACTAGGTATTATGCTAGAAAATTACACGATCAGCCAGGCAGGTGTGGCTCAGTGATTGAATGTCAACCTATGAACCAGGTGGTCATGGTTCAATTCCCGGTAAAGGCACATGCCCTGATTGTGGGCTAGATCCTCAGTATGGGGCGGGTAGGATGGCAGCCAATCAGTGATTCTCTCTTATTATTATTGTTTCTACCTCTCTCCCTCTCCCTTCCTCTCTGAAATATATATGATTATATATATTTAGATTAGATTCCATTTGAAAAGGTGACACTGGTGTCGGAGTAAGGAAAGGCAGAGTGGAATGCTGGAAGAATATTAGGAAGCTATTGTCCTAGTCTATGTCAGAGCTAAAAATACAGCTTAAGGGATAACGACATGGGACTAATTTGACAGAGTTTTAGGAGGAAGATTTAATAGGATGTGTCTGTGGCTCAGGTGTGGGTGGCAGAGTAGAAGGGTCGAAAGCTGGAGCAACTAGTGTTAGATGGCAGTGCTGTTGATCAGATGCAGTAACAGCAGAAGAGTGAGTTTTACAGGGAAGACTGTGTGTGTGTGTGTGTGTGTGTGTGTGTGTAAAACGTATAGACAATAAAGAAATCTGGTAGGTAATTGACTCCTCAGGTCAGGAGCCTAGGAGAGAGGCCTCTCCCAGCAATGCAAGCACAGTTGAGTGGTTACAACTCATGGCCCACAGGCCAAAATCTGCCCACTCACTTGTTGAAACAGCTCAACATTTTAAAAATGTTTGTTAGCTGGAAACTTTTAAAAATGCACATAAAGTCCAAATTTTTTTTAACTTTTTTCAACAAAAAGTTGAAAATCTAGTGAGGTTAAATCCACATTCCTGAAACCAGCAAAAAGTAAGGGCTAAGACGTGGCTTTCCCCTTGGATGGGGAATGTTCTTTTCTGTTCACATAGATAGAAGCCTTATTCTATGCAGTCTCCCCGCTAAGATTTCCAGGTACTATTGTCATGAGGTGTGTTTGTTCTTCTTAGTGAAGAGCTAAGCGAAAAGTGAAATCTCTCTTACACCACCATCTCTGTTGGAAAATGAAAGCTACTGAGAGAACTGAGTATTTCACGGCAGAGGGGGGTGGGGAGGGAGAGGCAGGGATAGGGGGGGTTACATTTGTCTCATATCGTATTATCTATCTAGCACCTAAAGCCACTTGAGGTTGTGACCCTGTGACATAGTTTCAAGAGATGATTTGAGTTACTGTCATGAGATCTGGCTTGGGGATTCATCGCCCAGAAATTCAGCAGCAGATAGTTCACTCTTGTAGGGCTGCAGGGGTCTGGAGTTCTGATTCTATTCTTCGTTCATCTTTATAGCTTGGGTGCCATAGCAAACTGTTTTTACATTTTTGTTATACTGGTGGTTAAGTAATTTATGATAATAAAATTATGTGTATTGATATTCTTTTATGATGGTATTGATGAGTGAAAATTAGACTGTTACTTGAGAAAGAAGCAAGAAAGCACTAATACTGAGCTAACATTAATTCCTGCTTATTTTAGCAATTCTAGGGCTTATGAATTTCCAAAAATGTCATTATCAAGAAATGTGGGCTGAAACCAGTTTGGCTCAGTGGATAGATTGTCAACCTGAAGACTGAAAGGTCCCAGGTTCGATTCCAGTCAAGGGCATGTACCTTGGTTGCGGGCACATCCCCAGTAGGGGGTGTGCAAGAGGCAGCTGATTGATGTCTCTCTCTCATCAATGTTTCTAACTCTCTATCCCTCTCTCTTCCTCTCTGTAAAAAAGCAATAAAATATATATTTTTTTAAAAAAGAAAAAAAAGAAATGTGGCACAGACCATTTATGGAACTCTAAAGCCTCCTTAGACTGAGCACACCTTTTGTGAGGATAAATAATAAAATATCTTTATTAAACAACAACAACAACATAGAATCTTAATTCTGCTTGGGCTCAGGTCTCAATTTAGCCACAAATTTGCTGTCAGTCTTTGGAAAAGTTAATTAATTTTTCTAAAAATGAAGGCTAAATAATAGGTGAATAACATACTTTATAGGACTGTGGAAATTAATATGTAATATGTTTTGTAAAGCCATATATAACATTTTACAAACTTTAGTTATAGTTATGTTTTCTGAAGATAACAAAAAAAATCCTATGTTGAATTTGTCTCTTGTTCAAACTTTTATCATCTTTCTTCTGGTTTATTAATATTACAAGATAGTTGAACTCACTGGTAAAACAGAGGCTTTTCATTCGTGTTTGATTTAAAAAACATGTTGAAGCGTGGCCGAGCGGTCTAAGGCCCTGGATTAAAAAACATGTTGAAAAAGAAGTGTTTTCATATTGAACTGTCTTTTCAGAGACATCATTTTTTGGCTTCCCTTTGTTATCCATTGTTGCTGAATTTATAGCTAATTATTTGATTTTTTTTTCTGAAAAGCTTGTTCCTCAAAGGCTGGAAGGTTGTGCAACTTAATAAAAGATGAACAACTAACATTGCAAAGAAAGAACGACTGTTCCTGAAGTGATCGGAATTGCTAGGGCGCCCTCTTGCGGGGATGTTCTGTAAATGCACCTCACAAATGGATGATGCAATTAATGTGGTTATAGGAGAAGGATATTCGCAGGATGAATTCTGCTGCTCTTTATTTAATATGTTGAAGAAATTATTATGCTTGGAAGTCATTAACCACGACCCTCTTAACCTATCCAGAAATACAACTAGATTTTGACTTTTATCATAGTTTTTTTTTTTTTTTTTTCATTCGTGACTATTGGAAATTTGTTGTTAGGAAATATAGGTTTTTAAAATTATATTTTGATTTGTGTTTCATTTGATTTTACAAATACACATATATAAAAATTATCATTCTGTTACTTTTTAGAGAAGAGAATAGGAACTAATAATTATTACATGGCCACTAAATGCAAAGCAATGGGCTTTATATACGCATATTATTATTTGCTATGTCAATTAAAATTTTAAGCATTATATTTAAGCATTATAAAGTAACTATTAATCTACAGTCACATTACAAAGTAACTATAAACCTAAGTAATTCTAAAGAAAGTATGAATCGATACTATTTCTGTCCTCAAAAAGTTGCAACGTCCATAGTTAGTAAACAAACAATCCCAGCACATCATGTTGACCGGTGTGTATAAACTGCCTTGGAAAATGTGACCCAAGTGAGAAAACCAGAAACTGAAGCTCAGATATGAAGGATGAGTACAAGTTCGGCAGGTGGAGGAGGAGGAGGGCAGGATGTTCCTTTCCCAACTAGATCCTGGTTCTTTGTTGTGATCATTAAGATTAGATGTAGCCAAAACCGGTTTGGCTCAATGGATAGAGCGTTGGCTTGGGGACTGAAGGGTCCCGGGTTTGATTCCGGTCAAGGGCATGTACCTTGGTTGCGGGCATATCCCCAGTAAGAGGTGTGCAAGAGACAGCTGGTCGATGACTTTCATCGATGTTTCTAACTCTCTATCTCTCTTTCTTCCTTTCTGTACAAAATCAATAAAATATATATTTTTAAAAAGATTAGGTGTATGTGCATCTCATAAACCAAAATAGTCTTTTAAAGAAAGTAAGTTTGCTTCTCACTCACATAAGAGAAATCGAATGATGGATAGAGGCTGTTACGGCAGATCTGTTGTATTAGTAGGGACTGGGTTCCTATCTTTCTGGCTCCCTATCCAGCCTTCTGACCTCATGTCCAAGATGGCCCTGGAAGTTTGAGAGCTCCAGCGGTCACAACCCTGCAGCTATGAGGAGGAAAGGGGAAGAAGTGCAAAAAGGACACCTCCCAACTGAGTCTGCACCCTTTCAGGGGTCCTCTCATGACTCCCAAGCATAACTCTCATCTTATTGGCTGTAGTATAGACACGTGGCAACACAGAGCTGCAGGGGCAGCTAAAAAATTCTTTTATTCTGTACTGCAATGTGTACAATTTAAAAGCAGCATTCTGTTACTAAGGAAAAGGAGAATAAGTGAATGAACTAGCAGCTACTAGCAGACTCCAAATTCCAAACTTCCACACACTAGAATTGTCCAGGGAAAATGTTTTAGGAAATTAACAAAAGAATCAATGGAAAGGCAGATGTGGGGTGGAGGACATCAGTGAGGAAAAAGGGGGACACTTGTAATACTTTCAACAATAAAGGTAAATTTAAAAAAACTAAATCAATGGATTTGCATTCAGATTAAATAAAAGCAAAAGAAACAGGAATGTTTTTAATGACCAAATGAACTACTACAACAAAGAATATTTAGAATATTTGAACATTTGTTCTCTTACAACCAACATTGAGTATGTTGGTATATTGAGTATGCTCCCTGTATGTCTGAATTACTTTATAGCAAATCAATCAAACATACTAGAGAATCTAGAAATGAAATCAAAGAATGAAACCAATTGATATACAAGAAAAATTGGGTAAAATAAAATGTCATGAAACAACAACCACATATACATACGAAATCCATAACTGAACTTTCTGTGCAAAATCTTTACAGCACAAATGCCAGAAAGCTCATTTTCTTAATATACAAAGGAAATCACCACCAAACAGCAAAAGAAGAGCAATATTAAAGAAAATTGATAAAACATGTATAAGCAAGCACTTCACAAAGAAATAAAAACAAACAGCCAAAATATGTAAATAGCTGCCTTAGGACTTTTGCTTAAATTTCATGAACTGAACACGTATGATTTCCTCCATTTTTTCCCAAACTCCCATTAAAATTACAGTAGAGAAATTTTTTAAGACATACATTTGTAAAGATGAAGAGAGTGTGAAATGAGATAGCAGACAAGTAATCACAAAGTTTTAGAATCTTGGAATCAGTCAGGAGAGTGATACCTGAGTTAGAACCGAAACACAATGCACTTAAGTGCCAATGAGAAGGGACATGAGAAGTTGGGCAACTAAGAAGAATCGGGATTATCTGTTCTGTCCTGAAAAGACCCAAGAGCTGAAGTACCAAATGCTATCAAAAGTGAAAATACATGTCAGGTAAGAAATGCAAATCATTCTGTTTGCCAAGCGTGCCTGTTCACTAGAGAAATAGTGCAAAATAAGGAGGCAAAAATGCCTATCCTAATGCAGCTTTATCTTCTAACTAGAGGCCTGGTGCATGAAATTCATGCACTTAGAGGGGGAGAGGTGTCTCTCAGCCCAGACTGCACCCTCTCACAGTCCGGGAGCCCGCAAGGGATGTCAGAATGATGGCTTAGGCCTGCTCCCCATAGGACCATGGAGGAGGGAGAGGCTCCCACCACCACTGCTGTATTAGCCAGCCATGAGCCCAGCTTCTAGCTGAGCAGTGCACCCCCTATGGGAGCACACTGACCACCAGGGGACAGTTCCTACATTGAACATCTGCCCCCTAGTGGTCAGTGCATGTCATAGCAACCAGTCGTTCTGCTGTTCTGTCGTTTTGCATATTAGCCTTTTATTATATAGGATAATGAAATCACATTCTAATAATATAATCTCACTATTAGAATATATACTGATAATATATACTAATCCCATATGGGATTAAGGGCTGTGGGGAAAAAATCAGAACATAGGTAGGTAATACTGAGAGTGTGAGTACACTGTAGGATTTGGTGATCTGACAAAGCCTTGCTGGAAGGTATTATCTGAGCACACACTGAAGAATATGAGGGAGCTGATCATGTGGGTATCTGGTAGGTGATGGTACCTCAAATATAAATGTGCTGAATTGGGACTGTGGCTAGGTATTGGGGACTAGTGTGGTTAGGGGGTTGAGGGCAGGCATCAGGAGATAAAATCAGGAAGTAACTAGGACACCTTGCAAGACATTCTAAGGACTTTGGGAAAAGACTGGAAACTCTAAAGTTTAGAAACTAAAATTTGATGAATTGAGAGTCACTAAAATAAGATAGAAGAAAAAAAATCACTAATAAAGAGCAGTTTGACTCTCAGAAACAGTTCTTCTTTCAACACAGCTAGGAAAGGATCTGTCTCAGCAACAGCAGGAAACTGGAAGTTCGCATTCCTGAAACGTTTGAACCATGGAGCATCCAGGCCCAGAGGCATCAAGTGTGGCTGATGGAGCGAGGCCTCATTCTGAAAACAGACAGTGAGAGGAAGCCAGCTTACACAACGCCTCTTAGTCCTTTTCTCCACTCGCCCCTGCTCCCTCGGAATGATGGCTGCCAAGCAAGAACATGGGGGATTTCTGTTTGGAGAAAACTGGCCAGCCCAAGAAGAAAGCTGTAGACATTCTGTAATCTCAGTTACTGAATTGCCTAAGTCCCTGCACAACTCTCCTGCAGCAAAACCCAGCAGCTGCAGACCCTCGCCACTCTCCTAAAACTGCCCCAACACTCTTCGCTATGTTCAGCCAGATACAATTCACAAGGCATGTGTGGGAAATCTCCAACATAAAGGAGAGACTAAAATAAATCAACCAAAGGAACTCAAAGAAAGCAGAGACTACACATGATCCTGTGAAAAGCAAAGACCTTTTTAAAACCAATAATTAACATTCTGGGGTGGGGTGAATAATATTCCAACTGAGAAATAGAGGAAAAGCTATTACCAAAATAGTGCATCCACATTATGGTAACCAGCCATCCTGGTTAGTCCAGGACTGCCCCAGCCTTAGCCCTAAAAGTCCCTTTTCCCAGGAACCTCCTCAGTCCCAGGCTAACTGGACAGTTGGTGACCCTACTAACAGGGGGAAACCTTTAGTAAATTAAAAATTTGACAGCAGAATCCAAAGCCAATAGAAGCGTTGGGAAATAAAGCTGTGCAGGAGTAGAACATAGACACAAAGATAAAAAATAGAAGATAAAAAAATTTTTTTCGAAAGTGGAGAATCAGATTGTCTGAATAATTGAAGTCTTGAAAGAGAAAATAGAGGGGGAGCAGTATCAAAAAACTAATACAAGAACATGTTCCAGAATGAATGAACATAAGTTTCCAGACTGATAGGGCTCACTGAGGGCTCAAAACAATGTTTGGGGAAAAAGAATTGATACATGGAACAGACTGACAGCTGTCAGAGGGGAGGGGAGTGTGTGTGTGTGTGTGTGTTGGGGGAGAGGGAGTACTGAATGAAGGAAGAAGATGAGATTAGCCAAAGAACATATATGCATATCTGATGTACACAGACAACATGTGGTAAAGGCTGAGGCATGGGGGTTGAGAGGATACTGGGTAGAGGTGGGCAAAGGCTTGGGGGAGAGTAAGTGGAGGACATCTGTAATAGTGTCAACAATTAGAAAAAGGATACAGAAGAAATACTTTTTCAAGAAAGAGAAGTAGGGAGATACCCTGTTTCCCCGAAAATAAGACAGTGTCTTATATTAATTTTTGCTCCCAAAGATGTGCTAGATCTTATTTTCAAGGGATGTCTTATTTTTCCATGAAGAAGAATACAGTACACATTTATTGTTAAATGAAAATAAAGGAAATTTATTACCTGTATACGGTACGGTAGTACGGTAGTTGTCAACACAAACCAGGCAAACTATGAATCCTTCATTATTAAGAATTCACTCATTTATTCAATGACAATCATGTCATCATCTTCTGGAACATCATCATAACAATCCAATTCTTGAGTTTCCTGGTGAATTTCTTGTGACTCCATTTCTTTCAGAATCAGTGGACCAAATTTCTCATGTTTAGCCTAAGGGGGGCCTTATTTTCAGGGGAATGCCTTATATTTCACTCAGAAGGAAACCTGTAAGTAGGTCTTATTTTCGGAGGATGTCTTATTTTCGGGGAAACACGATAGGCACAGAGAGAACAGATCAGATTCAAAGGGTTTAAATAGAATCAGTAGTAAGAATGGCATTGCTGCTGAAACCGGTTTGGCTCAATGGATAGAGCGTCGGCTTGGGGACTGAAGGACCCGGGTTCGATTCCGGTCAAGGGCATGTACCTTGGTTGCGGGCATATCCCCAGTAGGGGGTGTGCAAGAGGCAGCTGATCGATGACTCTTTCTCATCGATGTTTCTAACTCTCTATCTCTCTCCCTTCCTCTCTGTACAAAATCAATAAAATATATTTAAAAAAAAAAAAGAATGGCATTGCTAGAAACTTTCATTCATAGGAGACTATGCCTTTAAAATTCTGAGAGAAAATGATGACAATATTGACTTTTACAGCCATTGCACCAGGGTAAATGTCCAAGGTGGGTTTGTGCAGCATTCCTTGTATAAGCAAAATTCAGATGCAAGCTAAGTGTCTGTTTTTAGAGGTGGGAATAAATGCAACAAATAAATATAACATTAAATAATTATAATATTTATACAAAGATAATAAAATATAAATAATTATAATATTTTATAATGTTCTGATCATTTAAAACCACCCTACAAATTTTGTTGAAAACAAAATTAATCTGTATGTACTGACATGGAAAGAACTCCATTACATATCACTAGGTGTTTAAAAAGCAACTTCCAGCTGAAACAGGTTTGGCTCAGTAGATAGAGCGTCAGCCTGCAGACTGAAAGGTTCCAGGTTTGATTCCGATCAAGGGCATGTACCTTGGTTGCGGGCACATCCCCAACAGGGGATGTGCAAGAGGCAGCTGATCAATGTTTCTCTCTCATCGATGTTTCTGACTCTCTATCTCTCTCCCTTCCTCTCTGTAAAAAATCAATAAAATATATTTTTTTAAAAGCAACTTCCAAAATAGCAATGTGCAGTATGAGATATTTTTTATTAAAAAAATATTTTCATAGATATAGATATATATGTAGATGTAGAAATATAAATAAAATAATTAGAAAGAGAGAAAAATCTCTATGTTATCTGTGTCTGTCTTTGGAGAACAGTACTTAGAAGCTTAGCTTATACTGTTTTTAAAATACATTTTATTGATTTTTTATAGATAGGAAGAGAGAGGGATAGAGAGTTAGAAACATCCATGAGAGAGAAACCGACCAGCTGCCTCCTACACACCTTCCCCTGGGGATGTGCCCGCAACCAAGGTAGATGCCCTTGACTGGAATCGAACCTGGGATCTTTCCGTCTGTAGGCCGATGCTCTATTCACTGAGCCAAACCTGTTAGGCAGCTTATACTTTTTTTTTTTTTAATTTATCTTTATTGCGGAAAGTATTACAGATGTCCCACCCTTTTTTTCCCCATGAACAACCCCCCCCCCCCATACTCTCACTCACCCCTCCCAAGTCTTACCACACTATTGTCTGTGTCCATGGGCTATGCATATATGCATATAAATTTCCCAGTTAACCTTTTTGATTGTATATAGTTCTGTAGTAGTTCAGTTTGTTCATTATGATGTGGAAATTATTTTTAAAATATGTTTATATTGTATTTCATTTCTTTGTGATGACAGCACCATCTAGTGGTCTATGTTAACTTTTAAATATTTTAACTTTAAAATAATGTAATATTTAATATTGTAATAAAAACAAGCAACTACAGCATGAAAAGAGCTTATTTTTAACATTACATTTAAAAGAATATGCCCTCATAACTTATTTAAAGATTTCATATTCTTAGAACGACTTCCAATATATATGAAATAGAAAAATCAAAATACAGAAAAATATGTAATGTGATATTTGTACTAGAATAAAGCAAAGTATTTTTAAATATTTGAATGTATATGCATAAATATCTCTGAACTCTCTCACACACACAGTGAAGTTGGTTGTCTTTAGTGAGGATCAGAATATAGGAATGAGAGCCTTTTGAATTTAAGCCTTAATATGAAATGGGAGTTAAAAACAAAGTTTCTATCTAAGGAAAATTTGCTCTTTGTCACTTTCAAATCTTAAGGTTATAAACTCTCTTCTGTTTTTTACATCTTATCTGTACCATATGTTGAAGTAGAATTTTCCTTGAAATTCAGAGGGACACAGACCCAAATAATCTCTGTAGGCTCTAAGTCTAGAATCTGACTTAAACACACTGAGAAAAACCAAACCTTCAAAAATAATCATGATTTTTCTCCCCAAGGTACATCCCCACCACAGTTTAAGAGGCCCACATTTTCGAAGTTCCCTCATCAGGGACAAGAAATATCTTATCCAGAAAGCAAGCTCACAATAAAAAAGAAATGTATAAACCCCTAGAATGGAAGCTGGAATCATTAAAACCACAGCTCATTAAGGAAGAACAAGTGGTCTTGAACCAACCTTACTTCCTAAAGTTAACCTAGAGTAACCAACAAAATAGCATAACTGGCCATCAGCAAGTCCTTGACAGTGTCTCATAATGACCTGTACTTCGGTAGAGAAGTTTAAATGGATGGGAGTAATGTCCATATGAGGACTATTAGCTGGTTGAACAACATAACCACAGAATGCTGATTACTAGATTTAAGCCATATTGCAGACTTCAAGTGCCATTTTCATCCAATGCTTTTCAACAGTTTAACCCATACTTGGACAGAGAAAACAATATGCTTATCAAATTTGTGAAAGACACAAAGCTGCGAGAGATAGTATATACATTACATGACAGAATTGCATTGTGTGAAAACTAACATGGATTTAGGAAAAAAGAAATATAAGGACCTACACTTATTTAAAAAAACAAAACAATATCTTTTCTAGTTAAGTATAGAAAGGTCTGGTCTATCTGCAGCAGGCTTAAAAGAGAATGAACATATTGGTTCATAGTAAGAACAAAACTTGTGTTTAAGGGGGGAATTATTTAGAATGAAGAGGCAATATTCCTGGCCTATTGTGTCCAGAGAAGAACCCCTGTAGATGTTGTATACACTCTACACCACATCTAGATGAACACTTGAAAAACTACAAATGATTTTAATAAAAACAACCAGGATTTTCAGAGGATTTATGTTCCTAATATAAAGCAAAAGCCTATAAAAGAGCTACCAAACTGAAGTCTCAGAAGAATGATTTAACCATCTTCAAATATCCCCATTGTAAATGATCTATGTACATAAAAGCATGAAAATAAGTTCTGTTGGTAGAAATTTCAAGGAAACACGATTTGATTTCATGTAAGTTGACCTTTTCTAACTGTCAGAACTCTACAGTGATGGAATGCGTCAGAAGTAATGTATCCCTCGAGCAAAAGAAGAAGAAACATTTATTTGAAAGTGTTATGAAGGGCATGCCTACAGCATAAGGTTGAAAAGATTAGGCCGAATTGCCTTAGGAGAAAAAGAATTCAACATTTCACTTTTTTTTTTTTTAACATATTTTATTGATTTTTCACAGAGAGGAAGAGAGAGGGATAGAGAGTTAAAAACATTGATGAGAGAGAATCATCAATCAGTTGCCTCCTGCACACCCCCTACTGGGGATGTGCCTGCAACTAAGGTACATGCCCTTGGCCAGAATTGAACCTGGGACTCCCCTTCCAGTCTGCAGGCCAATGCTCTATCCACTGAGCCAAACCGGTTTCGGCCAACATTTCACCTTTAAGTGTAATGTTAGCTCTGGGTTTTTATACGTGCCCATTATCAGACTGAAGAAGATCCCTTCTGCTCCTAATTTGCTGGGGATTTCTGTCACGGAGGTACAACTGAGATTGGCATTAGAATCCCGTGGAACATGGGCAGGTCTTCCTATCTCAACCTCTCTTGCTTTTTCCACGTGGTATTTCTGGTGTTCAGGGAGAGCTGATACACTTTCTACACTCTAAATTTTAAAATCTGCATAAACCAGGGCACTTTTTTAAATCTACATAATAATATGCTGTGTGTGTGCGTGCATTTTTTAAAATATATATTTTATTGATTTCAGAAATCTATACTAATAAAAGAGTAATATGCTAATTAGACCAGGTTGACCAGCCATCTTCCACACGTCTGACTTCCTTCTGGGCAAAGCCATGGTGGTTGGGGCCGAGGCAGGGGAGAGCAGTTGGGGGCAAGATCAGGCCAACAGAGGAGGGCCATTGGTGGTGAGATCAGGCAGGCAGGCAGAGGCAGTTAGGGGTGATCAGGTGAGTGGTTAGGAGCCAGCAGTCCCAGATTGTGAGAGGGATTGGACCTAAACTGGAAGACATCCCCCAAGGGGTCCCTGATTGGAGAGGGTTCAGGCTGGGCTGTGGGAACCCCATCCCCCTGTGCATGAATTTCATGCACTGGGCCACTAGTAATATATAAAAACGTGACTCCACCCAACTGGTGTGGCTCAAGTGGTTAAGCATCGTCCCATGCTCCCAGAGGTCATGGGTTCAATTCCTGGTCAAGGCACATGCCCCAGCATGCAGGGGGTGGTGTGCAGGAGGCAGCCCATTGATGATTATCTCTCATCAATGTTTCTCTCTCTCTCTCTTTCTCTCTCTCCGTCTCTCTCATGAATAAATGAAAATAAGCATTTGGAGTGCCTGATGTTCTAAAAACAAGCTTTGGAATATGGTGCTTGGCACTTACTTGCATTTTTTTTTCTATTCTCCAAAATTAGCTTCATAGTTTCACATAGAGGCCCTGTTCGTTCCTTAAACTCACTATTTTTTAAATATGATATTATATCTTTTTTTAAAAAAAATATTTTTTTATTGATTTCAGAGAGGAAGGAAGGGAGAGAGAGAAATATCAATGATGAGAAAATACCACTGATTGTCTGCCTCCTGCATGCCTCCTACTAGGGGGTATTGAGCCCACACTTGGGTATCTGCCCTTGGCCAGAATTGAACCCAGGACCCTTCAGTCCACGGGCTAATGCTCTATCCACTGATCCAAACCAGCTAGGGCTATGCTATTATCTCTTAAATTCAGTCTATGTTATCCAATACAACAGCTACCAGCCACTTGTGACTATTGAGCATTTGAAACATGGCTAGTCAGAGTTCACTGTGAAATACACAAAGGATTTATAGATTAAAATTATATTTTGCATATAATGGATTAAGTAACACATAAAATTAAAATTTAATTTTTACCATTTTATTTTGCTTTCTTATTGTGTCTATTAGAAAATTTAAATTACGTATGTGCCTCTCACATTTTTACTGAATAGCACTGCTTAGACTTCCCTGTATCTCTCACCCAGGATCAGAACCTGATGCCCTCTTGGATTCCTCTCTTCAAATCTAAAATATTTCTCTTGATTTTTTTTCAGAGTCAGCATACCCTTTACACAGCCAGCACTTAGCACTGTAATCATCACATCTGGGAGGTTTTGTTGTTTTGCTTATTTATGCATTCATTGGTTGCTTCATGTATGTGCCCTAAATAAAGATCAAACCTGCAACCTTGGCACACTGAGACAACACTGAGTACCTATCCAGGGACCAAATGCTTATTTTTCAAAAGTGACTAATTCACCACAGCATCTTTGTGCACTTCCTGGAGAGCACATATGAGCAAGATTTTTCAACTTGTAAATTCTGTGCAATAGACATGAATTTAGTGATCCCTTATAACTCCTTCCATTCAAAGGCCTCAGCTTAGAAAAATGTATATACTAGTGGCCCAGTGCACAAAATTTGTGCACATTAAAAGGGGATTAATTAGAGGAAATAATTTAATATTGCTGTTTTCCCTTTCTCTATAATAGAAGTGTCAGAGATTAAAGAAAATTAGTAAAATGTATATGAAAACCTTCCTCCTGTCAGAGTCTAGGATGCACCATGGGACCCAGAGTCAAGTCTGCGTCTACCCACATACCCTGAAAATCGCCTGAGATCCAAACCCAGTTGGCTCCCCTCCCCATTGTGCTAGATCTAGACCTGGCCAGTCCCACCTTTGTCAAGCCCCATTGGGCAAGGGACGTAACCTCAGGTCCCCTAGCTCAGTGCCAGGATTGGGGGCATGGTCTGAGGTCCCCCAGCCCAGCCCAGGGCAGGGGGCATGCCTTGAAGTCCCTCATCAAGCCTTGCCAAGTGGGGGCCACACATGAGATCCCCTGTTAGCCCCACTAGGTAGGGCACAGCCTTAGGTCCCCTAGCCTTGGTGTGGGGCATGGGGAGCAGCCTGAGGTCCCCTAGACCAGCACCAGGACGGGAAGCACACCTTAAGGTCCCCTGTCAATCCCTGCTGGGTGGAGGGCACACCCTGAGGTCCCCCATCAAGCCCCAATGTGCCAGGGGTACCTGAGTTCCCCCGACCCAATACTGGGAGTGCACCTTGAGGTCCCTCCTTAAGTCCCATTAGGTGGGGGGTGTGGCCTGAGGTCCCCTGTCAAGCCCCATCTGGTGGGGGGCATGGCCTGAGGTTCCCGGGCCTGGCTCTGGGGCAGGGAAAGCAGCCTGAGGTTCCTCTAGCCCAGCACCAGGATGGGAAGTGCACCTTGAGGTCCCCCGTCAAGCCCAGCCGGGTGGGGGGCATGGCCTGAGGTCCCTGTCAAGCCCCACAGGGGCGGGGGAGGGTGTAGCCTCAGGCTCCTGCTGATTGCTTGCTAAGGCTACTTAAGGTAATTTGGCCTCAGCCATCTTTGTGATGGAGTGATGGTCAATTAGCATATTCCCTCTTTATTAGATAGGCTTGCTAAAGTCTTTTCCAGAAGTTCTGCTCTTACTCCTTAATTCTTCAATTAATTAATGCTTTTAAGACAAAAAACATAATAAAGAAAAGAAAGTAAAGGAATGAGATCTCCTGGTGAAATAAAATACAGCAATTAAAATGGAGACAAACTGACAACTAGCTATAAAGTTTCAAGTAAACAATGGTTGGAAAGTTAATTGTTTACCAAACTCTCGTTAGTTCAACTTGGCTCACTGTTGAAAGAATGCTATGGAAATTGACCTGTGTTCAGATACGTCACTCCCATAAACCAACCACCTGTTGGATCTCAAGTGTGTACCAGCCGAGGGTCAGTCTTTGCTTGCTCAGAGCTGTTTATATTAGAGGTATTTACAAAAGGGTGTGTGATAGGAAAAGTTAATAACTGATCTTCACTCATACTGCTTCCTGTTTTCTTCTTGGTTCTTCAGAGGTACACTCTCTTCTGGGATAAAGCCTTGCCTCATGAAGTGGCATGAGGAAGTGCCTACACTCCACAGCCCAGGAGAGCTCAGTGAAAATGTGTGTTCACCACGGCAGGCTGTCCTTTCCCGACCCCGAGACACTGAAGCCTCTGTGTGCATCGTGCTCATGGGTTCCTTCCTAGCCACTCTCGGGGACAGGAATGCTTGGTAAGTTTTTATGAAATCTTCACATCTTCTTGCCTCTAAGTAAAATTTGTTTTTATTAATTCAGATCAACTGATATGTATTTTATTGCCATGGATATGAAATTTCACTTACTGTTCTTTCTCCAGATACTTTTTTAATGCAAAAGAAATATGGCTAGAAGAGGGAGAAGGCCAGGAAATCTCTACTTTGTAAATCATTCCCTCATATTTTTCTTCTTTTTGTGATTCATTTCTGTGTGCCTTTTTTTTTTTTTTTCCAATTCTACCTTGGAATTAAATGAAGATATGCTTTCATTTAATTCCAAGGTAGAATTAAGCAAATTAAATTAAATCACAAGACTTTACTCATACTCTCTTATTGTTGAAAACATGGTACAAAATTTGGTAAAAGCAAGAAATAAATTCAAAGAAAGTATTTCTGAAGAGACGTAGTTAAATAATTGTTTATTTTTAATTTAAGACTAACAACAGATAAATGATAACATTTCCTCCTGAATATTTATAAAGCCCTTTTTAACAAACTTCTGATGATATAAATCTGTGACCAACATTATTTTGTTCTGGATATTTAACTAGGCAATCGCAGGTAAAAATGTTATGGGATATGCCTCAAAAATTCAAATCGGAGCAAACTGATGCTACTGAGTGGCCTATTGGGTCATGTAACAAGGCACAGAAAATTCACACAGTCTCATGGGGTACTGTTCTGTTGAGACAGAGCAGCGATTACATTATCAAAAAAAAATAAAAATTCTCTGGGAATATTATAATTAATCTTTATAAGCACACACACAAAATGCGATGGTTTTATTTTTTAAATAAATAGAAGCCCCACCAAGAGTCATTTTACCCGGAACTGTAGCAACAAAGACTTTTGTTCCCAGTACTTTATTATGAAAATTTTCAAACATAAATAAAAATTAAGATAATTACACCATGAACACTAAAATACCTACCATGTGATTCTATAATTATCATTTTGCTACATTGGCTTCTTCACATGCTATCCAGTATTCAGTCAATTATCCATCCACCTATTCATCTTCTTTACATTTAAGATGTGTTTTTAAGTTGCAGACCTCAGTCTACTTTATCTAACATTTAGGGATGCATATCACTAACTAGAGTTTAATAGTTGCTTAACATTTTCCTTGAGGTAAGTTTCGTGTTCAATAAAATGCACAATTTTTACTATACCATTTGATGTGTTTGGGTAAACAATATATTTGGATTAAAAATATATATGTATTACACAGAGCTATTATATATATATATATATATATATATATATATATATATATATATATAATCTGTGTAATCCAAGCCCCTGTCATGATATACAACATCATTATTCCAGATCTGCAATGTTTCCTCATTCCCCCGCCCAGTCAGTCCCTGCTCCCACTCCCAGAGGCAAACACCCTTCTTCTCTTTCATACCTGCACCATGGCCATTGATGCGTTTGTGTGTATCAATAACTCATTCCTTCTGTATTGGTGAGTAGTATTTCAATACTACAACACTGTATGAATACGCCACAGTTTATCCAGTCTTTTATTGATGGACACCTGAGCTTTATTCAGCTTCTGGCTAATATGAATAAGCTTGCTATGAATATTCTTATACAAATCTTTCTTTGGACATGTTTCCAGCCTCTTGTATAAATACCTCTTGTATAAGTCCCGGGTCATAAAGTAGTGATTATATCATTTCATCACCCTCACCAACACTGAGAATTTCAGTTCCTCCACATCCCTGCCAGTTTTGTGGTGGTCAGCCCTTTAAATTTTTGTCTTTCTGGTGATTGAGTAATGCTGTCTCACTGTGGTTTTATTTGCATTTATCTGATGACTGATATTGCGGAACACTTTCCCACGTGCTTAGTGCTCATTTGTATATCACCCTTTGTTAAATATTTGGCTTTGGCCCACTATTTTAAAAATTGGATTGTTTATCTTTTTATTATAGACTTGAAGGAGTTTTTAGAAGTATATATTGCGGCTACAAGTCCTTTGTCAAATATATATTTCCCACTTTGTTGCTAGCCCATTTTTTAAAAAAGGTATAGTTTGAGCCCTGTCCAGGTATCTCAGTTGGTTAGAACATGGTCCCCATATGCCAAGGTTGCAGGTTCAATCTCTGATCAGGGCATTCTATAATACTGTCTATCAAATGCATTTTTATAATCATAAAAATATCCCACTGATGAGGAATCATTCCAACATCCAAATCTATATCAAACCCATCAGACCTCCACTCACTCATCAATTTGATATTGATAAATATTAATTAAGCAACTACCATGTGCCAGGTACTACTTCAGGTACTGTTCTAGGCTCAGTAAATGAAACAAGCAAATATCCTTGCCCTTGTGATATTTAAATTCTATTGTTATACTAAATCAAAAATACCATAATAAATAGATAATTAGAAGGTGAGAAATGCTTTGCAAAAGGAAATTGGTGAGGTCCAAATATAAATAGGGTGGTAGGAGTCTACCATATTGAGAAGGTAACACACGTTAGCAAAGATTTGAAAAAGAGAAGCATTCAGCTATATGGAAGAAGGGCTTTTCAGGCAGAGGTCAGTACAAAGGCCCTAAGATAGAAGCGTGTCTGGAATGACAGAGCAATAGCCAGGAGGCCAGCGCAGCTGGAACGGAGTGAGAGAGGGATACAGGAGGAGAGAGGTTTTGCAATACAATGGGAAGCTGATCATTTAAAGATGGTAGCTTTTACTCCGAGTGGAGTGGGGAGTTATAATAGAATTTTGAGCAGATAGGTGTTAGAGTATAACAAATTACTTTTGAAAGATTGGACTTAAGAAAATCAAGAAAGAAGCTGATCATTTAAGAGGTTATTTCATTAAGTTTTGTAAGGGCTAAGAGTACCTCATATTAGGGTAGCTGCAATCTCAGGGTGGGATTTTGAATATATTTTTAAGATAAAGCCAACAGAATTTCTTGATTACAGATATAAAGTGAGAAAGAAAGAGAAGGTTGAATATGACCAAGGATTTTGTATTAAGCAGCCAGAAGGAAAGAGATGAAATAAAGTAATAATTCACTTTTGAACATCAATTTGAGAAAAGGTATAAAAAATCCAAAGATATATGAGATCATTGTCCAATGAAATCTCTGAAGTACCTTGCAGCTCAGAAATACTGTTACATTTTTTTAAAACATCTTTGGCAATCCATGATGAGTTTTTATTACTATTCTAAGCCAAAGCATGAAAGTGCCCATTTTGAGACCTATTATAATTTCTTTTGTAGTATTTGAGTGTCAATTCTTCATTTTATTTTTTTTAATATATTTTTATTGATTTCAGAGAGGAAGGGAGAGGGAGAGATTAAAACATCAATGATGAGAATCAGCTGCCTCAGGATCAAGCCGGCAACCCGGGGATGTGCCCTTGACCAGAATTGAACCCAGAACCCTTCAGTCCATAGGCCAATGCTCTATCCACTGAGCAAATCTAGCTAAGGCCCAATTCTTCATAAAAAAAAAAAAAAAAAAAAAAAAAATCATAGGATTTACCAGTAATTGAGCTCCGGGTCAGGGTATAACTTTATCAGAGAAATATTCCTGTGATTATTATGAACACAAAAAAGTAAACTAAAAATTTCATTTCAAGAATTCCATATAACAAATTGAATGGTTGATTTCAATTTCAAGAATTGAATTGATATCTATTCTTCACATAACCATTTTGTGTCTATTATTAAGCCACCATTGTTACCACACAAAAAAAACTGTTTGTAAACTGTTCTTGAGCCTTAGCAAGGCTTATCTTGTAATTTTTAAAATGTAGCTGCACAGATAGATACAATTCCTGCCCTTTAGAATCTAGCAATCTACAAATCATAATATTGACTCACAATAAGGGAAGCCAAGGTCAATTACTCAAGCATACAGTAGAGCCTGTAGTTGCAAAGAATGGGGTCAGTAAGACTTTATGTTCAGCAATCCTGTGGCCCACCATCACAGCTATGTCTGACAAGCAACAGGTAACCTCCACCTTGGACATAAGACTCAGTTGTATGAGATATCTAATGCTTGTCTTGCTTCAAGCACTCTGGCAAGCTCAACCAAGCTCAACAGGAAGGAGGGGAACATGTGGAGAGCCACCCCACTCTTCCACCCCCAACAGTCACATTGCACACTTTCTGCACAGCCTAGTCGTCACAAAATGGGAAACCATACTTCACTTTAAATGGAAACTTTGTAATGTGAAGCTCGTGTTTGGGAGGTGATTATACATATGTCTGTGTTAAAATAACAAGAAGCATGGGCCAAACCAGGATAGCCCCTGCAAGGTTTTAGGGAGCCCAAAGCCTGAAGATATACCGAACATCAATCTGGAATTCAAGGGGATGGGAGCAGTATAGGTATAATAGAAGTTTCTTAAAAGCTTCTTCTATTTTTAACAAAATGTAATGCAACTAAAATGACTAAATTAATGTCCAATTTAACCAAAATATTTAACAGCACCTAATCAGAGCCCCCAATACTGCCGTAAAATAAGATATGAAGCATTTGCTTATATGTAGTGCACAATGAATCTAAACTCTATCAGTTGAAAAGCAGTTGTGAGTGGATTTACATGATTTTGTACTGCCTGTAAGAGTGAAATACTTTAAAGAATAAGCAAAGAGGAGTCTCTAAAGACACCTATATTCATGCTCGACTTGGTCATGAGCTCAAATGGTCATGAATTAAAAAAAACAAACACTAGAGATCTATTTTTTTTTGCCGCCACATGGGGATGCTTATTGTTTTGCTTAGGAGGATAATATTTATCTAGAGACATGAATATTTAGCAAGTGCCACCAAGAAAACCAAGTTTCTGCCTTCCCGACTGTCTTAGTCCTTTTGGGCTGTTAGAATGAAAATACCATGGACTGGGTGGCTTAAGAAACATTCATCACTCACAGTTCTAGAGACTGGGAGTCCAAGATCAAGATGCTGGCAGATTCGATGCCCCATGAGGCCCTGCTTCCTGTTTCTTAGACAGCCTCCTCTCACCCTGTTCTCACATGGCAGAAGGGCTAAGAGAGCTCTGCAGGGTCTCCACCCTCATAACCTAATCACCTCTCAAAGGCTCCACCTGCAAATACATTGAGAGTTAGGATTTCAATATATGAATTCTGGAGGGACACCAACACACAATCCATAACAAGTCTACAAAGCAAAAAGATAATTCAGGAACACATATACGACAGAACGTTGTTTTGAAATATGTGAAGGATTACAGTTCAAGGCCTTGTTTTATAGGTGATAATTACACCGTGACAGGAACATAATGTATAACCCTCTACACTCCTTCAAACACAAGAGAAAAAGGTGAGACTGGTTTCAAACTACTCAAATGAGGTAATCATTCCATCCAGCTGGTAAGTCTTGTTCAGATTTTTTTTTACAAGAGACAGAGGTACATTGTCTCAGAAAAGAGCAGGCAGACACATCCAGCAGGCCAGAGGAATGGTATGCATATTGGCTTAGTGGCCAGCCTTATGCTTTCAAGTGAGACCATGCAAATACAGTAAATGATATCACTTCTAGACTTCCTCCTAAGGCCTCCGAAAACAAGCAGAGGAATTCCTGGGTCTCATGGAATTATTTTCAGTCTCTAGCTTTCTGTTCAACTTGGCTGTAAAAATTCAAAATACTAAAAAGCCCACCTGGCGTGGCTCAGTGGTTGAGCATCAACCGATGAACCAGGGGGTCATAGTTTGATTGCCTGTCAGGGCACATGCCTGGGTTGCCAGCTAGATTCCTGTAGGGGGCGTGCAGGAACCAGCTAATTAACGATTCTCTCTCATCATTGATGTTTCTCTCTCTCCTCCCTTCCTCTCTGAAATCAATAAATATAGTATATATACATATAAATTTTAAAAACACACACACAATACTAAAAAAAGTCTTTGGTTCCCCCCAAAAATTACTTACTCTAATGAGAACTCTGTATTGACTCAGGCAGATTTTTTTTTGTATTAAGGCAGTGGTAAGCAAATTCATTAGTCAACAGAGCCAAATATCAACAGTACAACAATTGAAATTTCTTATGAGAGCCAAATTTTTTAAACTTAAACTTTTTCTAATGCTACTTCTTCAAAATAGACTCACCCAGGCCGTGGTATTTTGTGGAAGAGCCACACTCAAGGAGCCAAAAGAGCCGCATGTGGCTCTCAAGCCACAGTTTGCCGACCACAGGATTAAGGCAATCATTTAACCCGGTCCTTCCACCCTCTCCTCTGTGCATACTCACATCATTTGTACTGGGAAAGAGATTCAAAACCAAGGCACATATTCCCAAGCAATCATAACAGCACTCAAGGGTTTATTCCAGCATCCATGAAATAAATGGATGGGACACAATAAGAGCTGTGAGCATGGCAAGGAGCCACCAGAGAGAAAAATCAAGCAACAAATGAGAAGAAACACATCTCCCCTATTTGGGCAATAACAGCAGCAAACAAAACATCAATCCCCAGCAGGCTACCTAGTTTATTGAAGCCTTAAGACCATTTTCAAAGTATACTCATGTCCTCTGGGTAGGATTTCTCAAGAAATAGAGGGCTTGATATCACTAAAATTTCTGAATATACAATAACTTCAGCCCAGATTTTCTGTCCACAGCTATGAAATCTGGATCTCTGTGTCAACTTGCTTGTTTATGTGCTGCTTTTGTTACTCATTTATTCACTTACATTCATTCCATGAGTATCTATAGAAAAATTACTACCTACCAGTCATTTCTTATAACTCTGCAGATTCAGAGATAAGCAATAGAGGGGCCAACTTTCACAGAGCTTTATTTCATGGGAAGAGAAAATTCAACAACAATAAAATAAAAAAATACAATGGATAAGAATGGTGATGAAAATAAAACAGGGTAATGAAGAGTGCTCAAAACCTGGCTTAGACAAGAGCTCAAGAAAGGCTTCTACTAGGTCCTCTTGTATGAGCCTCTCTGACTGGACCAGGAAGGGAGGGAGGGAGGGAGGGAGGGAGGAAAACAGACCTCTGCAGAAAAGTGGCAGTTGAACAGAAAAGGGAAGGATGCACAGAGACTAGATAAGAGAAATTGCGGAGGGAGATCCAGGCCCAACCCGCATGAGCGAGGTAGGTAGGACCAGGGACACAAACAAGGTCATTGTGCTGGAGCCTAGAGAGCATCACAGGAGCATCACCAGAGAGGATGTGGGCAGGTGGGAGTTAGGGATTTATTAGAAGGAAAGCCATTTTTGAGCTAAGCAGATAAGTAACATGATCTGACTTACAGTTATAAAGATCATTTTGAAGGACTGCAGGAGTGCAGGATGATTGGGTAAAATTAGTCCAATGACTTCATTTTATTCTCCAAATGGAGAAGATAATATGAGTTTAATCAGTTTCTGGGGATTATCTAAAAATGACAAATCAAGGTGGCCATGCTCTAGTTATTAGTAAATGACTGCAACTTAAATAAGTTTAGATAAGCTTAGAAGTGATATACAATATGATAAAAGGGGTAAGATTTATTTTTATTCTGTAAAAATGCATATGAGTTATCTACAGTCTTCTACTAAATAATAATTATGGTTAATCCTACCCTAAGCTAAACTACAGGAAACATGTGATTCATTTAAATGTCAACTCAACTGAGATGGACAAAGTGTCCAGAGATCATGAAACTGAACAACCAAGGGGTCCAGGCTGCCTGTCACTAGTTGAACCAATTAAACAGAGACAGGGTTGAATCACATATAAGCATTTATTCCAATGCCAACAGGATGGGAGAGCAGCAGATCATCCACAAAACTCTGCTCTGCCCTCCCCATAGCCAGCCTCTTATATTGGGCAGAAAGACAAAGATTACATGGGAAAGTACGCAAGGTATAATGGTTATAGGTTATAGGCAGTGTAGACTGGGTAAACAGAATCGTGACCTCCTGGTTCAAAGGTTGATGCTCAACCACTGAGCCATGCTGGCCAGGCTAGGATTTTTTTTTTTTTTTTCTTTTTCCCATCTGTTTTGCCCTAGTCAGTTTGGCTCAGTGAATGAAGTATTGGCCTGCAGACTGAAGGGTCCTGGGTTCGATTCAGTCAAGGGCATATGCCAGGATTGTGGGCTCAATCCCCATTGGGGGTATGCAAGAGGCAGCTGATCAATGATTCTCTCTCATTGTTTGATGTTCAATCTCTTTCTCCCTTCCTCTCTGAAATCAATATCTGCTTTGTTGTAATCCCATGATTGAGCTTTAATTAGCCCCTCAGGGCAAAGAAGCTGAGCCATTTAGCTGCCATCAAATTTGCCTGGTGATTTCAAATTCTTGAGATTCCCAAAATGTCCTGAGGCTCCTTCCTCACCATTTCTCAGAAAAGTAACCTTTGTTCCTTACCTGGAAAGACTGCCATGAACCACATGATCGAGCAAGGTACCAGGCAGGCTATTTCTCCAAGGTGCTCGTATTGCCTTCAAAGTCAGTTTTTATTCCTTAAAGCTTTTTGGTGATATCCAGAGTCCAGGCATGTGTCTCTCAAACATGATGTTGTAGTCAAAGTCTTGGTTAATAAAACCACGATTGGAAACTGGTCTTATTGAATTCATACAGAGAAACATATTGCCATGTCTCACTCATTAAGTATTACTAAATTCTGGAGGGATCAGTGAGGCAGAAAAATATATAATTTGCCAAATGACTTTGAGAAAAGAAACAAGCCTGGTCGTCATGGCTCAGTGGTTGAGCATCCACCTATGAACCAGGAGGTCATGGTTCAATTCCCAGTTAGGTCATATGCCGGGGTTGTGGGTTCAATCCCTAGGGTGGGGTGTGCGGGAGGGAGCCAATCATTGATTCTCAGCATTGATGTTTCTATCTGTCTCTACCTCCCCTTTCCTCTCTGAAATCAATAAAAATATAGATAATTTAAAAAAGGAAAAGAAACAAGTTTTATTATGTCTGAAAAACAAAAAAAATTAAAAATCAGCAATATTTTCAACAAAAGTTACAAAAACTATATAATTATTTTCAGTTCATTCAGTCCTATAATCATTTTTTGTTTCTCCTGATTTTCCTTGCCAGTATTTCTATAAATCCAGGTATAGAGTTCTTTATTATTTTTAGAGAGAGAAGGGAGAAGGATAGAGAGATAGAAACATCGATGAAAGAGGAAGTCAACATTAATTTTTAGGTGACTAGTAAATAATTTACATCCCTCAGATTAGCAGTACATTCACATTTTTATGAGATAGATTTCAAATAAAATACAAGACATATTCATTAAAATATTCAAGAGCACCTCTAGATTCTCTGTAATAAGACGCCAAAAGTAAGCAAAATCAGATTTCAGTATCCTATTATTTCAAAATATCTCAATATTTAATAATTTGCATTTTTTAACTCAGTAAAGATGCCAAAGTTTTAAGTTACCTAGGTTACCAAAGACTTTGGAACTATGTTTAGGTATATATATTTATTACTGAAAAGCTTTATCTAACATCCTTCATTTTAGATACATCTATTTATTATGTCGTAACAGCTTTGTGAGATTTTAAAGCCAATTATTATTTCCCAAGGCATTTTCTTGGCAAATTTGGAACAGGGATAACATGGTCCTGAGCACTTTAAGGAGGCTGGAGAAAAGGCATGGAGGGAGGAGGAGAGGGCAATATCAGGCCCCACCTTATTCCTAGGAATGCACCAACTGCCAGGCCTTGGGGAGGGGGGTTTAGGTTTATTTCCCATATTTTCCTTTCTGAATAGCTGTAACAACATGAAATCTTGCATTTCAGATGAGATCTTATCCTATTTCAAAACAGGAACAAAAACAACCCCTAAAGTTAATAGATGAGTACTCCCAAAAAGAGCGACTGGGACCTTAGCGAATCTTATCTCACACTAATCCAGCACAACAAATGACCTTGGGACTGAGTGGCACAAAGCCCAATATCAGAGACAGAGGATTCCCTGTTTCCATAAAACGGCAAACTAAGTCTCCAAAAGATAAGAAAGCAAGCAAAGGACATCTGTAACCAGTTACATTACAGACAGACAAGAACTCTCACTACCTAAGTGTTTCCATCAGCTGATGCCTTGAGAGGCAGAGCATCCCCAGTATGAAGAGCTCTCAGCAGCTTCTGGGAAGTTCCCGAAGTCCCTGCCATGGGTTCAGCCTGACACAAGTATATGCCCCATCTGTAAAGTAATACATGCCCCCATCTGTAAACAAATTAAACCAAACAACAAAGAGACCCAAAACAGCTCTCAAGAGAGACTCTCTCATATACAATATTTACAATGGGCACAACAGAGAGACAACTGTTTGTGGCTTATCATGCACAGCCAGACAGAATGCCAGACAGAAGTCCTGCACCATGCAGGGCCTTGTCTCAACCCTGAACTGATCAGGCTTGAGTGCGGAGAAAAGGCAAGGATCCTGAGAGGCGACTTGCAACCAGGAGCTGATTAGGTTCACACCAGATTGGGGGTTGGGAGGGCAACAGACAACAGATGCCCTTTATTACAAAGTTACAGAACACAAGATTCAACTTAGGTCTTCAATGGAATTGCTGGGGTTGTGGCTGGGACTCAAAATAGGAAAATTACCGAGAGTGCTGCAAATAAGAGTTCGGGCCTCAGCCCCAGGAACCTCCAGTCCAGGCAACAAGCGTGATCCCCAGTATGGACCTCAGAGGACTAACCTGCTTGTGGTCCCATCTAGGTCACCAGAATATGAAACTGGACAACCAATGGGTCCAGGCTGCCTGCCACTATGTGAGTGGACTGACTACATTCTTAGGTTAACTCCTACGTCCAGGGGCATACAGCTCTCAGCCAGGTTAGGATGTGCTTACTCTAATCAGAACAAAACAGTCACAGTTAACAAAGCATGATTAATATTTCCTAAACTTAGAGTCAGGCCCCACTACTCTATTTCTTCCCCTCACAATCAGAGTATGGATATGCAAGGCTGTACAACCAATTGTTTTCTAGATGCTCCCACAGAATACTAAGAGTAAAGGGAGTGCAGGTAACACGATCATCTAAAGGTAACAGTAAACTCATGACTGGTTTTAAGACCCAGAAGATGACCATGGACCTGCCTTTTCTGGAATTAAGGCCAGGATGATAGAGAGTTCCTGGTAAAGGGCTCTGAACCCTGAGCACTAAACAAAGAGATAATTAGATTTCACATTGAATAGCTGTAGATATCTGGCAAATGTATATTATTGTACTACATCTTTTTACCTCGCTTTCAGTTTTTGTCTTTTTTATGCATAGAATAACAGCATCCAGTATGATAAGATAGAAATAGCTCACTGCATATGATCTATATGTACAGAAAATATTACTGAGTGCTTTCTTCCAGAAACAGTTACCTTGAAGTCATTGAATATTCTTGGAATAGAACAAAACTGAAGAATGTGGGAAATTATTTGGCTTAGGTGTGTGATACCATACAAACTACCATATATATATATAAAAGCCTAAGTGACCGTCTGACCATTTGACCATTCATTCGGTACCTATGATGCTCAATGACCACCGGGGGCACATGCTCAATGCACAGGCATGGAAACATGGAACAGACTGATGAACCTCAGAGGGAAGGGGGGAAAGGGGAGGGCAGGAAGAGATTAACAACAGATTTCATATGCATGCTAGAGGCCCAGTACACAGATTCATGCACAGGTGGGGTCCCTCAGCCTGGTTGGTGGGGATCAGGCTGAAACTGGCTCTCTGACCCCTTCTCATGAGGGCACAGGCCAGGCCAAGGAACCCCACCAGTGCATGAATCTGTGCACCAGGCCTCTAGTCCAATAAAAAGCCTAATATGCAAATTGTCCCTCAGGCAGTCATTTGACCAGGAAACTGGGAGTTCAACCACTCGCTATGATGTACGCTGACCACCAGGGGTGGCCCAGAACATGGCAGGCATCAGCAACATGCTGCGACCTCTCACTGGCTACCTGAGTGTAAGAGTGACAGGGACGGAGGTGTGATGAAAATACAGGGTGTCTGCCAAGCTCACTCTCACTCCCCCTGCTACTCTACCCCGAGACTCCAGGGCTCGCATGCCAGGGAAGCTCCCCGCACTCAGGTGCCAGGCACCCATGAGAAGCCCTACCCGCACCTGCACAGCCTCTTCTCAGTGAGCCGGGCTGCAGCAGCCAGGACTGCAGGGGCCAGTCAGGCTCTCCTTAGGTTTGCACAGAAGCTAGTCTATGTGGCCGGCCAGGAGAGAGTGCGCTGCCCATCTTTAGTGCAGTGCAGCTGGGCAGCCCAGAGGCCCACGCTGCACTCCAGCCTGGCGTCCAGCCACACTCACCACATCTCTGCATGGGAACTCTAGTGCCATAACTCAGGCAAAGGTGAATATATAGAGGCCTGGGGTCCCAGGTACTGTCCAGGATCCAGAGGTCAGCTGGGACCTGCCCTTCCACATCAAATGCTCACACTTCAATCACTGGCCAGGCCTAGGGACCGCACCTGTGCATAAATTTTGTGCATTGGGCCTCTAGTATACATATAATGAAATATCATTAAAAAGCTTGAGTTAATCATTTTTTTCTCCCACCCATAGCACTGAGTCATCACTAGATGGCACCATTTCTTTTTCTTTTCTGTTTTCATTTTGTTTTGCTACATTTTTTTCATGAGGAAAATAATATTGGCAAGGAGAATTATTTTTGTTGTTGTTCTCTGAGCTGTTTTAACAGACTTAGTAGTCCTCATATTCTCTGGGAAAGCAAAAGCATGATCAATCAAATTGCAAATATTGGAGAAGTGCCGAATGTATGAGTATAGTCTGCATCTCTACTAAGCATGAAAAAGTTTGAGGAATTAATGTTCTCTACTGCCAATTCACACAAGATTCTCTGGATTTTTTTAGTGACCTTCATCTCCCTTCTTCCTCCTTGTACTGCATTTTTACTAGTGTTGGGTTGACCTCTGAACCCCATATAATCAGCAAACTCCCAAGATCCTCCTCCCCTTCCTTCAAGGTGGCTCTTAGCTTCATCCTTCCCACTCTATTACTATTGTGGAACCTAATACAGAGCTGAAAATCTCATTCTGAGTTTTTTCCGATTATCATTCTTTTTCTTCAATCTCTCCTTCACATAGAAATGCAATTAATATTCTCAGAATACTGCTACAACATGTCACTGTTCTATCAAAGACCTTATAATCACCTTCAAATAGCATTTGAATCAAGTCTAAGCTCTCATCTTGGCATTGAATTCTGTCAATTGTGTTTGCTTAGCAGATATTATCTTACTACAGTACCTACCATAAAAACTCCTTTCCAGTTAATCCACAAAATGCTTTGCCAAACCGGATTCTCACTATGAAGGTGAATTTTCAGTTTGCTTGCTTATTTGGTTGGATGAATGTAGGCAGAGTATATTGATTAAGAGAGAGGGTTCTGGAACCAGGATGCTCAGGGTGATATTCTATCTCTGCCATATACTATCTTATAGTTTAAGATAAGTTACTTTATATTTCAGTTCTCAGTGCCCTCATTTATGAAACGGAGATAATAATAGTATCTACCATATAGAGTGATTAGGAAGATTCAAGGAGATGTAGGCTGTGAAGCTCTTGAAATAGTGCCTGATTCATTTTAAGTGCTCATTCCTTACATGTCACCTATGTCCTGCTCCCACTTCCCTCTCCCATCACCTCACTTCATCACAAACAACTTAACATAATGCCACACTCAAAAAGCATATGCTGAATCAATCAATCTTTTCTCTTTAAATTTACTTTGCTTCTTTTCTCCACCAAGATCTGGGGTTTCTTTAGTGTTGAACTGAAGATCCCTATTTCCCCCTGAAGCCTTCTTTCCTTCCTAAACTAGCATCACTATTTGGCTCAGTACTGAACTGGGGGAAGGAGAGGGCTGCTTTTAACCATCATGGCAGAGGACATACACTGAGGCTCTCCAGAGTGAACACTGATAACACAAAATTAAGAGCAGTCTTCAGTTTGTTGAGATAGCTCATCTCCTATCTTAAAATAATTAATATAGAAGTAGATTTGAGAACCACAGGACAGTGCTTAAATTGTCATAAAACAGTCTCCACAAAATAAGTTTCTAGAAATATCAGAATAGAGAGCCCAGAGACAGACACATAGAGATAGTCATTAATCTTTAGCAAGGGAGCAAAGAGATTACAATAGAGAAAGGATAATCTTTTCAACAAATGGTACTTGAGCAACTGGATATCCTATTTGAAGAAGGAGGAGGAGGAGGAAGAGGAGGAGGAGGAGAAGGAGGAGGAGGAGCAAGAAGAGGGAAGAGGAGAGGGGAAAAGGGAGGAGGAGAAGGGAAAGAAGAGAAACTAAACAGACTTATACCTTTTACAAATATTAACTCAAAATGAATTGTAGATATATAAAATGGAAAATTCTAAAACTTAAAAGATAACAGAAGAAAACCTACATGATCTTGGGTTTAGCAATGAAGTGTTTGTTTGTTTTTATACAATTAAGCATGATCCAAAAAGAGTTGGGTTTTATTACAATTAACACTACTCTGCAAAAGACACTGTTAAGAACTGTTTGGGAAACATTTATATGGCACCGTACTTGAATACAAAATATACAAAAAAACTCTTAAAATTCAGCAATAAGAAAACAACACAATTTTAAAATGTGCAAAAAAATCTGCATAAAAGACAAAGAAGATATGTAGTGTCAAATAAGTATATGAAAAGATGTTCAGCATCATATATTACTAAGGAATTGCAAATGCAAACATACTACATACCTATAAGAATGACTAAAATCCAAAAATTGACAATACCAAATTGATGCAAGGATGCAGAGCAATGGGAATGCTCCTTCATTGCTGGTAGAAATGCAAAATAGTACAACCACTTTGGAAGACAGGTTGGCAGTTTTTGATAGAGCTAAACACAGTCTTACCGTATAATCCATCAAAAATGACCTTAGATTGAAAAATCATGTGCATACAACCTGGCAGTGTGGCTCAGTGTTTGAGCATTGACCTGTGAACCAGTAGGTCATGGTTCAATCCCCAGTATGGGGTATGCAGGAGGTAGCCAATCAATGGTTCTCTCTCATCATTGATGTTTCTATCTCTACTTCCCCTCTCTTCCTCCCTGAAATAAATAAAAATATATATATTTTAAATCATGTGCACACAAAAACCTGCATTAAAATGTTTATAGCAGCTTTATTTATAATCACCAAATGCTGGTAGCAACCAAGCTGTCTTTCAATGGGTGAATGGATAAACAAACTGTGGTACATCCATATGATGAAATGTTATTCTGTGGTAAAAAAAAAAAAAAAAAAAAGAGAGAGAGAGAGAGAAGTGAGTTATCAAGCCATAAAAGGAAATGAAGTGCCTTAATGGCTTATTGTTAAGTGAAAGAAAACAATCTGAAAAGTCTATATTCTATGTGATCCCAACTATATGACAATTGGAAAAGGCAAAACTAGAGACAGTAAAGAGATTTCCAGGGCTGAGGAAGAGAGAGGAAAGAAATGAATACATGAACCAGAAGAGAAACTATTCTGTAGGATATTGTAATGGTGGTTGACATGCATTTGTCAAAACCCACAGAACTGTATAATACAGAGTGAACCTGAATGTAAATTATAGATTTCAGTTAATAATAATGTATCAATATTGGTTCATTAATTGTAACTAATGTAAGATGTTAATAATAGGAGAAATGGGGGGTGGAGAGATGGTATACGTAATTATTTGTATTCTATGCTCACTATTTTTGAACCTGACCTTTATGTAAAGGACCCCAATAAATTACTTCCCTAAAATAAGAAGAATTTGGGATAAGTTACAATGAAAGGATGTGAAATCTCTTTCTCTAGGAATTCTTAAAATTATAACATCCCCACAGATGTCTGCAGTGGCTTAAATATTTGGCGTTTGTGTAGTAAACACTGAAAGACAGAAAGATGGGTGAATTCCAACTGGGTGATGCTATAATTTTCCTCCAATGGAACTACTATTTCCAAAGTGAGCTCCACTTTCTAAGTCTTGAATTGGAAGTTTTCATGGTTAAATTATGAACACATTTATTTTTATTTGGGTTAGGTTTGATACAGCTTCTCAGAGGTCTATGGTTTTTACACTAAAAAAAAAAAGGCTTCAATTGTATATATCTCACTTGACTAGCAGATGCCAGGTAACTTCAGGCACATGAACCAAAGAGACTTTACTCTGAACATGAGTATAGACATGTCAGATACCAACATTACTACTTCTTCCTTCTTAAAATGAAATATTCCCTATCTTTACTCCCAGAGTTGTATCCGAAAAACTCACAGACGCGTACAAATATAAAGAATTCCATGCTCTCTTCCAATCTACACAGTAAATGTAAAAGTTCAGTTATACCAATAGTTATGCCAAAGTTCAAGAAATGAGAGTACAATCCATTTTTACCGGTCCCAGGTGATTTGTTCCAGGTGCACAGAAGTATTTTAACACGTTTTAGTAAATTTTATATGTGTCTGATTCTAAAATAAGTAATTGCTGAACAAGCTCTCTCTGGATAGAGTGTGCTAAGCCAATGTTTGTTTTCTATTGAAGGTGAAGAAGTATGTGGTGGTCCATAGAGCTTCCATTCACCAACCTGGAAATGGCATTCATCTTATTGGCCTTTGTTATCTTTTCATTATTTACTGCGGCTTCCATCTACAGTAACCCTGACGAGAGGAATGAAGGTAAAAAGAGAGAGCTCTTCATAGTTAGTCTCTATTTCCTTTCTCCTCCCAATCATCTTTTTGTGTGGTTTGTATGGATTGAATTGGTTTAGCATGTGAGAATGAGTTTGTTTTAGGGTGAGATGTGTGTGTGCATGTGGAGAGAGAAAATGTTTGCTTCTTAAATAGCCTGAAACACCTACTATGGCACTTACTTTACCACAATTTATTTAGAAAGGTTTGGAAATGAAAAAAAAAAAGTCATTCACATGACTTCTGATCTCAGAATTTAGCATATCTTTTGCACCCGAATCTAATTCTTCTATGTATAATGTATTTTATGCATATGTAATAAATACAAATGTATGTTTATATATGCATACCTACATATCCATATGTGTGTGTGTTTATCAAATTTTATTTTCCACCATTCTCCCATCCCTGGTCCTAATTAGAAACATAATATGTGGCAAAAGCCCAATGCCTTAAAAAACGTTTAAAGGATATTTTTTACAGGTTAAATGCAAATTAACAAAAAACAAGTTCCATTATAGCACATATGGAAGAGGGGGTGTTTTTTTTAACTATACATAGAGAGGAAAATAATTAGAAGTTTTTTTCTAATGAGTTCTTGTCAAACCCAAACTTTCAAAAAATATATAGAAGTATTTTAAAAACTTAATGCTATGTTTGCTCATTGCCAATAATAACAATTGTTAGCAAAAGAGTATATAATTTAAAATTTAAATGGTTGTTCTTGGTATTTCACTGTACTTTTGGGCCTACCAAGCTACATACAAAATTGATGATAACTGGTCATTTTTTAAAAATATATATTTTATTGATTTTTTTACAGAGAGGAAGGGAGAGAGATAGAGAGCTAGAAACATCAATGAGAGAGAAACATCGACCAGCTGCCTCCTGCACACCCCCTGCTGGGGATGTTCCCACAACCAAGGTACATGCCCTTGACCGGAATCAAACCTGGGACTTTTCAGTCTGCAGACCGACACTCTATCCACTGAGCCAAACCAATTTCGGCAATAACTGGTAATTTTTGAGGCCAAATTATTTATATGTGTGTATAGTATATGTCAAGGAAATTACACATATTTGTAGAGAATAATATTTGTAGAATATTTCTATAAATATTTTCTACATATTTGTAGAAAATCATAAAAAGAAAATTGTGTTTCCTATGATTGTGATACCACTCCATCAATTTTTGGCTCTAATAGAAGTGCTTTCTGTGAGATAAAATTTTATTCTCTGTCTTATAGATATAAAACACTTATAGAAAAAGCCATAGTAAATAGTCCAACTCATGCCCACATATAGATTAGAAAACATAATTAGAATCTATAAAGTATTCTCCTGCTCCACATTTTGTTAATTTAAATGGGTTTGGCTGAAAGAAAAGGTAAAGACAAAATGGCAGTTATTTTAACTAGATAATAATGTACTTCTCTCAAATGGAAAGGAAGCCTATAGGTACTAAGTTCACGACTGGCATGGCACGCTGTGGTGTTTTGGACCCAGGCTACTTCTATCTTGGTTCTCTCCCATCTTCTACTTGCAGCTTCCACTGGCATGACCAGTATGGCTCACCCATCTTTTGCTATCATGTATGCACGCCAGTCCACAAGAAGTAAAAATAGCACATTTCTAGCTTTTATCTCTGGTTAACAAACAGTGAATCCAACTATTCATATTCCATATGTGACAACAGAGACTAAAAAAAGTTTAGTGAGTTAATTAGCAAAACTAGAGTGCAAGTCCTTTAATTCAAGTTGACTGCCTCATCTTCTATACCACCTTGCTTCTCTAATGACCATTCATGAGCATGAAGAGTAAAAGGGTTAGACTGGTCACAGAAATTTAGCTTTCCTTTACATTTTGTATTTCATTTTCTATAATTTTTCATTCAATCCTTTTCCTCTTATATATAACATTTATTTCCCAAGCTAAAGCTATTCCTCCGTTTGAATTAGATCATACTGACAGAGCTAAAACTAGCTGCTCAAAAACTCCTGTCAAAGAACACCTTGGCCTAGCATTTGCTTCTCTTTGTGACCTACTTGCCAAATAAGCACAATTTTTACATGAGAATACAAAAGGAGTACACTTTCCCAAATGTGATAAGATATGAGTAAAATCTACCTTCATTAAAATAGCAGAAATGGCTGAAACCGGTTTGGCTCAGTGGTAGAGCCTCGGTCTGCGGACTGAAAGGTCCCGGGTTCGATTCCGGTCAGGGGCATGTACGTTGGTTGCAGGCACATCCCCGGTAGGGGGTGTGCAAGAGGCAGCTAGTCGATGTTTCTCTCTCATCGACGTTTCTAGCTCTCTATCTCTCTCCCTTCCTCTCTGTAAAAATCAATAAAAATATATTTAAAAAAAAATAAAATAGCAGAGATGGGGGGCTCCAGATCTCCTGACAGGACTGCCAACCATTCCTGGGCAATAATGGTGTTCTCTGAGGTGGTGGGCCGGGGTGCCTGCCTTCAGATGTATTTGGGCGAGTTGATGAGCAAACCAAGGAGAGGTTGGATGATTAAGCGAGAAATAAGGGATTCTTGGTTAAACTGAAGACTTCATTTGGGAACCAAAAATCTTAACAAATCTCTTGGACCTTGAGCCACATATTTTTCCTGAAAAGTATGCTTTTTTTTCCCCAGCAGAATTTTGTTGAGGGTTACATTACTGAGGAATGAAATGAGATGGGTATGTGGAATTTATTTAATGGCTTACTGTACTAGAAAACTGAAGACCTGCAGGAGATTTAAAAACCACCTCTTGTTACAACTTTTTAAGATTGTGAAATTGTCAAAATGCACATGAATCAAGTTTTAATATGCTGTAAGATGGGTTGGAGAGGATGTCCATTGTACAATTTCTTTCTTTGAATTCTCAGGCATGGTTTGGCAGTGCAAGAACTCTTATAACATTAACAAAGTCAATAAAAAGTGACTGGGGGAAAAAAAATAGCAGAGTTACTTTAATCTACTTTCTCAGCACAAGAAGAGAATTGCAGGAGCCACTAAAAATAAACTTAAGCCTGGACAGATGGCTCAGTAAGTTGGAGCATTGGCCCATACAACAAAAGATTGCGGGTTCCATTCCCAGTCAGTGCACGTACAGGAGGCAACTGATTGATGCTTCTCTCTCTCTTCTTTCCTCACTCTCTCTCTAAAATCCATAAATATATCCTCAAAAGAGGATAAAAATAAATAAATAAATAAATAAATAAAAATAAACTTAAAAGAATGCAGTTTTAATTTCAGACATGTTCATTATAAATGTAATGGCCTGAAGCCATACATAATCGAAGATCAAAAGATGAACAGGAATCAGTTTCTACCTCAGGAAATCCATTTCTACCAGCAGTCTACTGGGAGATTCAGTTGTATAACCAGAATTCAATAAATGGTCTACCAGAGGTTTTTAATAAGAACAATGAAGTCACCGAAACTGGTTTGGCTCAGTGGATAGAGTATCGGCTATCTACTAAAGGGACTCTGGTTTGATTCTGGTCAAGGGCACATACTTTGATTGCAACTAATCGATGTGGTTGCAACCAATTGATGTGTTTCTCTCACATCAATGTTACTCTGTCTCTGTCTCTCCCCTCCTCCCTTCCACTCTTTCTAAAATAAAAGGAAAAATATTCTTGGGTGAGGATTAACAAAAAACAACAACAAAAAGACTGTCAATTTAACAATTTTCCCACTGGAAGGAGATGTCTGTCTATATGATCCCTACCTGAAATTACATAGACCATCTACCTTTTACCTTTCAGACATACTTAACAATGTTGCTTTTGTTCAGGACCTTAAAATATGTTTTAAAACTTAAAGTTGGAACTTAAAATATAGTTATTTGTAATTGTGTTTATAAATAAGAATTTAGTCATTGTAGAATCATGTAGCCCAAAAGAAATCTTGACTGTTCAAGGAAGCTTCACCTAACACCATGATCAAAAGCATCCCCTATGGATTTTCTGATCAACCTAACATATTCTACCATCACACAAGCACCCAATAATCATCCCAGAGTCACTGTTTTCTTTTGACATTCATAGGTACCTATTTCAATGCTACCTTGTCTGTCTTCAAAACAATAAAATATTTATGCTTGATAAAAATTAATGTAAATGATGCCTTTTCAAAGAAGTTTTAAGAATTAACTCAACCTGAAAAAAAATAGCTCTAGCTGGTTTGGCTCAGAGCGTTGGCCTGGGAACTGAAAGCTCCTACGTTCAATTCCAGTCAAGGGCACATGCCCGGGTTGTGGGCTTGATCCCCAGTGGAGGGCATGCAGAAAGCAGTCGATCCATGATTCTTTCTCATCATGGATGTTTCTATCTCTCTATTCCTCTTCCTTCCTGAAATCAATTAAAAAATAAATAAATAAATAAAAATAATGTTTATCTTATCTTGATGACTTAAAAATTGAGGGGAGGAAGTGAAAGTTACTTAATAGTTGTGGAACTTAGAATGAAGCAATGGTGCTTTTTTTCAGTCCAGATAACTGTTCACTGGATTATTTGATTCATCTCCTGTCAGCACAAAAACTAGTGGAAATGTTTATAAGGAGCCTTCCACGTAAAAGGCAAGATACTGAGATTTTAGATGTATTACTATGTTTAATCTTAAAATAACCCTCTGAGATCAGTAATAATAACCTCACTATTTTACAAGTGAGGACTCAGGAAATTGAACTCTAGTTTATAGGACTCCAGAACCTGTTTATGTTACAAATTACATGTTACCAAATAATCACTACAATTTATTTTCATCGTTGTAAACACACTTTCTCTCTACTTTATCTTCAAAAAGATACTTGCTTTGAAAAAAAAAAGCATATGTACCTCTTTATTTTCAGAAAGGACTTAAATTGGTTAAAAACTTATAACCAGATATAACAATTCCTAAACAGGAATAGACTCATAGATACAGAGAGCAGACTGATGGTTGCCAGAGGAGAGGGCAGTTGGGGGACTAAGTGAAAAAGGTGAAGACATTGAGAAGTATAGATTGGTAGTTACAAAATAGTCCCAGGATGTAAAGTACAGCATAGGGAATACAGTCAATAATATTATACTAACTATATATGGTGCAAGTGGATACTGGAAATATCAGGGGGAACACTTTGTCAAGTTTAAGATTATCTAACTCTTATGGTGTATGCCTGAAACTAATACAAAGTAATATCGAATGTAAGCTGTAATTTTAAAATATGTTTAAATAAAAAATAAAAAACACTAAATTTCCAGTGAGTAGATAAGGAAATCCAGGCAAAGGAAAAAAAAAAAAATTAAGGTAGGAAAAATTTAAAAATGGGTGGGCATGGTGAGGAGAAGGCTAGCATACCATTGAGTACAAACTATGTAATTAAACATTTCTTTGTTCACGTCTAGGCTCTGCCATTTAATAACTCACTTAGGGCAAATTATACAAATTCTCAAAACTTCCTGTTCTTCACTTGTGTATACGGGATAATAATAGCATCCCTCTCATAAAGTTGAAGTGATTATTACATGAAATAAAGCATTTAAAATGCAAAGGGGCCGAAACCGGTTTGGCTCAGTGGATAGAGCATAGGTCTGCGGACTGAAAGGTCCCGGATTCGATTCCGGTCAAGGGCATGTACATTGGTTGCGGGCACATCCCCGGTAGGGGATGTGCAGGAGGCAGCTGGTCGGTGTTTCTCTCTCATCGATGTTTCTGGCTCTCTATCCCTCTTCCTTCCTCTCTGTGGAAAATCAATAAAATATATAAAATGCAAAGGGTGGCTGTTATTGGGGTTTTCATAATTAGAAATTTAGATAGAGCAAAAAGGGTCATCACAAAGTAAAGGAAAATATGGATGACAGAACCAAGGATTTGCACTCAAGTAATCCACACACTGGGCCACTGTCTTTGTTTTAAACATTCACAATATAATACCTGCAGTACACATCGACTAGCAGGTGATATCACATACAACAGATGTAAGTCTGTTGTAAGGGACGGGAATGACTGCTGGAATTGCTCAGGCAAGGTCTCTGACAAATAGACATTAATAGAATGAGACCACCTGTCAAATGGAGAAGGAAACACAGGCACTTCACAAAATAAAGTGAATATCAAAGGATTGAAAAACTTTTCAGAAAACTGATAAAGCCTCGAATATTTTCGTAAATGATATCTCATATAAAATTGTGCTATGAAATCACAAATAAAGAGGAAAATGTTTTATGGAGCTATGATATAAGTGTGTCAGAAAAATCAACATCTCATCCAGCTTATATTTACAAGTTGCATGTTACAAAATAATCACTACATTTTAAGTTTTATTTTTCAAGATAAAGGTTCATTTAAACTTATTTTTTTTGCTATCTTCTATTAAATTTTGCTCTGAAAATAGATTCACTTTAAATGATCTTTTCCAGTACCAACTATTCTCAGATTAAAAAGAAGTTACCTGTTACAGAGTTATATGGTCAACAGTGTTAGCCACCTTCAGAAATTAGTTGGATGCAAAATCTTAATATAACCACTGTAGCACGTGGGTCAGAAATTTGTTTCTATGCTTTCTTTAAAGCCAACCCAGAAGAGAAAACTGATAACATTGAAGTTGACCTGAGCTTTCTACTTCTGGAAAGCAGCTAGATTATTTTTTTAAATACCCTTCGTCATGTGTCCTAGGAAATGCCTTAGCGAAAGGATCACCTTTCCCCATGTGACATAGATAAGATTCGAGGACCACTCTTTCTCCTGACTCCCATAAGACTCTCGATGACTCCTTTGTTTACCTGTGACAGGGACACTTATTGAACCTGCTGACAAGAATAGACACAGACACTCCAACTCCTTGTTCTTTGTCTCACAAGTGATATAGCTGAGATTAGAACTATTTGTCCTCCTAAAACTAGCTAGACACAGAGATAAACTTTTCCTGCACAGATAGCTGAGGTTTTCCTTGATTACAAAACAATTCCAAGGGTAAAGCACCCCATCTGTAACTTTTCTATTTCTCCCAATGGAAGTCTGGGGTAAAACCACCCCACTGAGACTATTAGATCTGCAGTGCTCTCTCCATTGTAGAAACCTGAACATAATCAACATTATTACTTTTGGGGGGTTTTTGTCTTTCACAAAACACAGTCTAGTCCCCATATGTGATAATCTGATATATACGTAATAAAAACATATAGTTGCTAGTTGAATACAACTATTTCTGCTATGGAGAAAAGAAAGACATGTTTACTACTAACGAATCTCATCAAGGATTCTAACTTGGTGGTTTTATACATTTTTTGGCTGAAATTCGTTTCCAGACCCCCCACACACACACTTACCTGCATGTGCACAGCTGAAATGGAAGCTTCATAAAACAATACTTAGCCTCAATAACTGGTGATATACTTTAACACTTTATATTCTGCTTAAATTTTCTTTATTTAATGCTGATGGAAATCAACCTAATAAATTACATGGTATTATCAGTACATTCTATTAAATTCCATTAAATTCTGACCATTTCTAAATTCCAAATTTAGGCATTAGCAGCAAGTATAACTGAGATCATTTTCATAAACTACATGTCAATCTCCCAGGCAGAAACCTTCACTAGTTGCCTAGAGAATAAAGTAAAAATTCCCAAGGCTCTTGGTATTCTTCCACATGGGAAATTTCCACTTAACTACTAATATCAACCCATCCCTTCTCTTTTGCCTGAATTTTCTTATTCAAGGTTAAATTCATTTCCTCTCTTCTGTAATCACTCCAACACAAAATGAGCTCCCTCCCTGTGGAACTTTTATAGCACACCTTTTAGATATCATTAATGTGGCACTGGTCTTTATCAACTTTATCGTTAGTTATCTTTGCATGAACAGAAAATACAACTACAAAATAACAGACAGAGTTCCATAATTTGTTACTAAAACTGGTTGGCCATTCTGCAAATATATTTTTACTTCACTCTATTTACAAAAAGACACTGTGCTGGCATGGAGTGAGAATGAAAAATTAACCCATTGCCAGTATTGCCCTTAAACTTTAGATAAGCTCAACATATGAGTTCCAAATGTTATTAGCATAATACATTGTCTTTCTCCTTTATCCCATACTTCTGTCTACTACTAATAATAGCTCATATTGTCTTATGTATATTCATCATTTAATTCTCATATTAAACATATGAGGTAGATATTTTTTACTATAGTGTCTAAAATCCCAAAAGAATACCAGTTAGAATCCTGTCTATTAACAGGATTTTGTCACATGAACTTGTGAATGAATAGAACTGCTATGATGAGGCTGGTTTGTGTGCAAAGTTAATATCTGAACTATTTATAAACCCCCTTCTCAAAAACTCAGTGGTGTACAGCACAAATTACTTCAGAAAAACACAACTCAATATAGAGAGGCTCTTCGTACTCATGTACATTTGATCACCCTTTTATAACGTCCAGGTTATGAGCTGAAAATACATTTTAACCTCAGTTGAATAAAATATAAACTAGGATAGGAATGCCTGCTGGACAAAAGAAATTATGTAATTCATGCCCAAGTCAACTATAAATGGTTTTGTGTATTTTCATTTTTTTTAAATTATCCAGGCCATTGCTTCCTTTTATTTCCTTAATTCTGAAGAATCATTTTCCATCCACTTCATGGTTCGCTGGTTTTTAAGTTGAACACTGTGAAGCTGCAGTATCAGTTTAGAAGACATTGCGGTAACACCTCCTTATATCTTTAGAGAATAATAGCACATTGTGATGCAGCTATTTCCTGCCTGAATTGTATTGTTGTCCACCTGCACACCGGGCCCTGTCTTTGAAAGCTGTCTGGACTAATGACCAATAGGAAGTGGTAAAATGTAAGTGACCCATCAGGGAGTTATGAGGACCTTCTGCGGAGGTAATGATCAAAGGTGTGTGCAGCCTCCTGGCAAACAGCAGCCTTCCAACATCCCTGTGCCAGACGCCGCCTTCCAGGGTGGCTGTGGGAACGGCCAGGTGAGCCGCCCGGCGACCTCATCCAGGTCACACAGAGCTTTAGAGAGAAATGAAGCCCAAGCCTCGAGAACCCCCTTCTCGATTAGGATAAATTTTAAATTAGCTTGGAACTCTTTAGTGAGTTCCAAAACTTTGTGTCTGTTAAGAATTTGTTTAGATGTCTTAGCACCTATTATCCGACTTTGTCAATGTGACTAAGAAACCCTACAAACCTTTCTACCCTTCCTATCGTAAGAGACTAGATACAGGGTCAGTGGGAAATGCTAGCTACATTACACGTGTTAGCCTCAGGTAAGAAAGCATTGGAATCCTGTCCCTACTACTTACTTGCAATGTGATGTGAGCAAATTGTATAAATGCCCCAAGACTCACTTCTTTTATATGATAATAATTACTTGCACAGACTGTGGTAAAAATTAAAATAAGATATTTAAAATAAACATCACTATTATAAGAATTTAATCATAGCTGCTGCTTTTATTATTTTTGTTATTGTTGCTCAGACTGCTCTTTGATTTGTGTCTATAACTTGCTGTTTGTGAGGAGATATTTGTGGCTCTCTAATTCTAACAGCCGGCTGTAGGTAGGGGGATTACTATCCCGAGGTTCATCTGTTGGCTGTTGATCACAGAACCCTCTTCTGCCATTTCTCCTATAGATGCTGTTTATTCACTCTAAACAGAGTTATAGCAAATGAAGTCTCACTTCTACAGTGGCTTATAAACTAATTCTAATTTTAGTTTTATTGTTTTGGTTTGGTTTTCTTGGTGACACAGGGTGTCAGTTGATATTAAGAAGGACTTGTTGAGTATTTGCTACTGAACTCTGGAGCAGACATTACAGTTCTTCAAAAGAAAAAAAACACCACCTTTGTTCTGGAAAGGCATGTTGACTGGTCCCCAAAAAATGTCCCAGGCACATTTTTTAATCCTGTAAGTTGTGTGACTCTGTCCTTAAAGGAACATTGAACAAATACAAAACAGCATTAACAAATAGTAATTATTACAACACAGTCACGGCTCTAACCCAATCATCACTTGCAAGGCCTCCATAGTTACTTCACGGAACAGTTGGTCCCTGTGTATGTCACTGTGGACTAGATGGGTTCACTGCTCTGACCACGATCGTTTAAACATTTGCGAGGCAAAATTCTTGCACATGCCAGTGAACACATAATCTTTCAGGAATTCCTCTTCCCTCTTACAAGGAAAGGTGTTAACTTATTTTAACCACATCACCCCACCCCACAAACAACACTGTGTGCACTCAGTTGTTGCCAAAGTAAATTCGGATAGAGTGATCAAAATTTGGCAATAGATCTCTGAAGGATAGGCTATGGATAGTTGTCATTTATTGTCAACTGAGTTTTTGATTGTGGTTTAGATTGTGGCAATTTATAAACAAGGAATAACTAAAGAAATCTCACAGAATACTTACATCCATGTGTATTTCTAGTATAATGAGATGGACACCACAACAATTCAATAAATGTTTAAAAAAACAAAACAGAATATTGAAAGCATGAAAAATTGTAATGGGATTAGCTTACACTGAATTTTGAAAAGAGGTGGATTTTTGTCTGTGCTCTGAAGGAAGGGGGAAAATAAAATTTATAAGGAGAGAATTAAGATAGCATATGTAAACAGGGGATTGATATGGCAAAGGCAAAAAGGTAGAATTAGAAAGTCACATGTAATGAATAGGCCAAATGCCAGAACAAGAGACTATACTGATTGCACATATAGCAACTGGTCGTTCAGCCATTCAGTCAATTTGCACATTAGCCTATTATTATATAGGATATTTTTATTTATTTATTTGTTTGTTTGTTTGTTTATGTATTTATTTATGTATTTATTTATGCATTTATATATCTATTGATTTCAGAGAGGAAGGGAGAGGGAGAGAGACAGAAACATGATGAGAGAGAATCATTGATCAAATTGACTGAACGGCTGAACGACCAGTTGCTATAAGCGCAACCAGTATAGCCTCCTGAACTCCCTTCTCGATTAAGATAAATTTTAAATTAGCTTAGAATCCTTTAATTAGTTCCAAAACTATGTGCCTGTTAAGAATTTGTTTATATTAACCTATGTAACTAGGGAAGTTTTTTCCCCCACAATACCACTATTCCCTTTTCCAAATAATGTCTAAATAACAATAGCGTATATATGTATACATATATACACGTTAATATATAGCTTCTAATAATACTATATTAATTTGATAGTATCAACATACTTAGGGAGCTAAACTTGATGACTTGATACAAGCTTATTTCCTTTTGTACACAAGTTGACTTGTCTGCAAAATTATACATTTTTAAGAATTAATGACACCTATAGAGTAAATAATAGTTTCATTGGAGGCAAGAACAGCACCAGATGTTATATCAATGGAGTCAGACAAGGCCTTGGTTCAACAACCATGGTACTTGAGTTATGGCTAAGAAAGAATTCAGAGCCAAAACTCAAACTATAAGCAAAAGTTTATTTAGAAACTCAAAGGTGAATGTGTAACCGGACAATCCATGGGTCCATGTTGCCTGTCACTACTTGAGCCGTTTAAGCAGAGAAAGGGTTAAATCATATATGAGTGTTTGTTCCAATACTGCTGGCAGTATGGAAGAACAGCAGGTCAGCCACAAAAATCTGCTCTGCAGCCCTCCTTTCCCCCCATAGGCCAGCAGTTTATAGCGTAAGACAAGGATTACATGAGGAAGTAGGGGTTACAGCTATGGGGAAGTAGGAGGCTAGGATGGGACTCCATTGTTGGGGCAACAAGGTTGTTAACTTTCCATGATAATAGGCAGTTCTTGAATGAGAATGGTTTCAAGGTTAATTCCCAGGTCCAAGGTTGACTCCCAGCACAACTCCCAACCACTGTCAGAAAGTCCTTTCTTTAACCAACACAAGTTCTGGTTAACAGAGCTTGATTAATATTTCCCATAACCATAGCTAGTCTCCAGTCTTCTGTTTTTGTCCCTAACAGAAGAAGTGAACTGTAGAAGAAATGGGTTCAGGAAACAAGTTACAGAGACAAAAGAAGGGACCCTTAGGAACTTAGGAGAAAGAGAAAGGGGTAAAGGTAATGTGCTTGGGGTGAAGAAGAGGGTGAGGGAAAAGTCACTGGCAGGCTCCTGGGAGGGAGAGCCACTGGGTCCTTCATCTTAAGGGCTTTTAAGTGTAGGTATTTTAGCAGAGAACCCAGAGGAGGACCTCAGGAGAATATTCATCAGCTTTCCAGATGTGTTTTTTTCAGGGACGTGCTCTCTCCTGATGAGTTAACACCAGGGCAAGGGGTCATTTGTCAATGCATCAGGTCCTGATGTCAGCCATGGCATTGCTTGTCAGGTTTTGCTGCTTTTCTAGGCTTGGAGCTGAAACACAACTGAGTTATGTTATCTCTACTACTTAATGCTTAAGGGAGTGGTGATGCAAGGGCTTAAATGGGGTCAAATGAGGCTATTCTCCTTCCTTTTTTTTCTTTTCTGACTGCCTACCACACTTTGTTTATTCCACTAACTTAACATATTTGATTCCTATGATTATATTATAGAGCAGGGATTTTTTTTTATCTCTACTTAAGAGATGAGAAAAACGAAACTCGAAGAAGCAATGTGCCCGTGGCCAAAGCTAAAAAGGGGCAGGGTCTTAGTCTGAATGCATGATCATAGTCCATGTTCATAATCCATTTAGGTGAGTCAGGAGAATGGAAAGCAGGATTTATTCAGAACTAGTTGTGTGATTGAGGATGAGTTGCCAAATTAACCTTCCCATCTAAATTTAGATATCCTTGAACAAAGGCAACCCACCATTGTTTACTATAGCCGTGAATATTTCACGAATAAAAAGTGACCTCCCACCCAGAGAAAATGTGAGAATGCTGAGAATGGAAGGCACGAATGGAAATCCAGAGCATTGACTACATTATTTTCAACTGAGGATTTCCTTAACTCCCTGGAAATTGTGTTCGCAATTACTTAAGGTTGGACGTAAATTATCTAAATTGGAACATGTCTTTTAGTCCCACAGAAGTTTGGCATTTGGATATGTATAACTAAAACTGTGTGGTCTTAAAGAATGTAGGTAAAGACTGTTCTTTTCCAGTTCTCCAGTAATTAGAGTTGTGTTTGCATTTTGGTCACCCTGGGCTGTTTCCATAGTGTGTGGGTGAACTACAGAACATGTTCAACTAATACCTCAGAACATAGTCTAGTCCTGTGGGTGCCAAAGACCACAGGCTCCAGGGTTTCTTGTTAAATTGTTGGGAGTAAAATGCCAAAGTGTCTCAATCCCACAGTGGATGCCTGTGCCCCCACTTTATAAAAGTGAGGAAAACCCCATTAGCAAAAGACCAAATTGAGATTACTGACCAATCTATAGGTTCGTAATTACTATACATAATTTTAAGACTAATTTTATGCAATTTTTGGTCTTATTAGATACCATTGGCCTTTTGCTCTTGTGAGTCAAATTGTCCAAAATTAAGAAGGCATGGCTATTATTAGAACAGAGTTCTTCCTATCCATCTGTCTTTTCTATAAATCATGAACTTGACTGGAATGATACAGGACTACCTGTAGTTGGTTAATTTTGAGAGTAAATTTCAACCTTTTTGTCAATGAAATCATAACTTCCTCTCTGCATCAATATTCCTAACACACCTAATTTAAAGAAATATGTAGATAAGAAGGAATAATGCAAGGAAGCATTTAATAATGAGCTGCTAGATGTAGGAAAGCAGCAAGTTTTGAGAGCAGGTAACTGGTCCCTCTATATCATTTTTTAGAAGTAATTTTAGCAGCCAGCCAGTAGAGGGAAATGTTTTACAAACATTTGAATCCAATAAAAATAATTTCACTGTTGTGCTCAAAGACTACTTCTGTGGAATTCATAAACACAGGACAGAAATTATGCTAGACAATGAGAATATTGAGGTTTTATCCCTTTTCCTAGGAAACTATGAGAAATCAATGAATTTCACAGATAATTCCTTAATTTAAAATGGGGATGTCTTCTTTTCTTAAAGTCCTGGGCCAGATATATCCTTAAAGCCTTTGATCCTTAAAACCCTTATGAACTAGGGGCCCAGTGCATAAATTTGTGCATCTTGAAAGGAACTGTGGGCCACAAGGCTGTGGTGGGCACAGGGGCGGGTCTTGGTCCATCCTCCATGCCCCTGCCTGGCCCTTCTCTATTGCCACCCCTGTCTGCCAGCAGACCCACTCCCATGTGCTGATGTCATCGGCCCCACTCACACCCCCTGACAGCTTGGAGTGATTGGGACCGGCAACAGCAACAGGTGCAAGTGGGGCCTGTGCCATCAGCAGGTGCAAGCAGCAGCTGCTGCCCTGATCACTCCTCAAGAACAGGGGGAAGTGAAGAAGCCCTGAGGGGTGGTCAGGGCCAGAAGCCGCTGCTTGTACCTGCTGATGGCGCCAAATGATCAGGGCTGACAGCAGGCATGAGCACCAGGCAGCAATACGTGGAAGCAAAGAATTTTCAGTATCTGCCAGAAACTCGCCTCAATAACAGCAACCAGCACTCCACCTTGCTCTGGCGCCCCCACTCACCTGCTCCACCATCCCGCTGCAGCAAACACCCTCCATGTTCTGCACTCTGCCACTGTGCCAACCCAGCCATGTTCTGCATGCACCCCCTGGTGGTCAACACATGTCATAGCAACCAGTTGTTTGGTTGTCCTGTTGTTAGGTTTGTTTGCATACTAGCCTTTTATTATATAGGATTCTAACATTGGTAAGCTAGTTAAAAAAGAGGTTATAAAAGGATCATTAGTGCCAAGACCGGTTTGGCTCAGTGGATAGAGCGTCGGCTTGGGGACTGAAGGACCCGGGTTCGATTCCGGTCAAGGGCATGTACCTTGGTTGCGGGCATATCCCCGGTGGGGGGTGTGCAAGAGGCAGCTGATCGATGACTCTTTCTCATCGATGTTTCTAACTCTCTGTCTCTCTCCCTTCCTCTCTGTACAAAATCAATAAAATATATTTAAAAAAAAAAGGATCATTAGTTTTACAATGAGAAAACAGAATGAACATCTATAAAGATGTTGATAACTTTGTCAGTTACTCAACTTCTATAACACTATTTTTGTAATCTCAGGAAATGTGTTTTTATTGAAGCACTAGAGGCCCAGTGCCCAAAATTCGTGCATGGGGGATGGGGGGGGTGTCCCTCAGCCCAGTCTGCACCCTCTCCAATCTGGGATCCCTTGAGGGATCTTCAACTGCCTGTTTAGGCCCAATCCTGGTGGGATCAGACTTAAATGGGCAGTCAGACATACCTCTCACAATTCAGGACTGCTAGCTCCCAACCATTTGCCTGCCTGTCTGCCTGCCTGCCTGATTGCCCCTAACCACTTCTGCCTACAGGCCTGATCACTCCCTAACCATTCCCCTGCCAGCCTGATAGACACCTAAGTGCTCCCCTACCAGCCTGATTGCCCTTAACTGCCCTCCCCTGCCAACCTGGTCACCCCCACTGACCTTCCCTGCTGGCCCACTCACCCCTAACTGGCCTGGTTGCTCCTAAATGCCCTCCCCTGCAAGCCTGGTCCCAAGTTTTCTCCCCTGCAGGCCTGGTTGCCCTTAACTGCCCTCCCCTGCCAGTCTAGTCATCCCCAACTGCCCTCCCAAGTAGGACTGGTCTCCCATGATGGCCTGATCGCCCACAACTGCCCTCCCCTGCTGGCCAGCTTGTGGTGGCCATCTTGTGTTCACATAGGGGAGCCATCTTTGGCCACATGGGGGTGGCATCTTGTGTGTTGGAGTGATGGTCAATTTACATGTTACTCTTTTATTAGATAGGATAATTGACATTTAGCATTATACTAATTTCAGTCATACAACATAATGAATTGGTATTTATATACATTGCAAAATGATTGCCACAAAAAGTCTAGTTATCACCTATCACCATATATAGTCACAAAATCTTCCTTGAGTGTGATGGGAGATTTTAAGATCTATTATCTTAGCAATAGATAACAATTTTAATTAACTATCAAAATACTGCTTTAGCAACTTGAAAATGGCAAGAATTCCAGGCATGATTTCCCTTCACTGAAGTATAATAAATTTCCCAACTCACACACCATTTGCTGAAAAGCAAAGTAAAAATGGTGGCCCTAAAAATAAAAATTAGAAGTAGAAAGAGAGTTGAGGACAGAGACCCAGCTGGGAGATGAGACTAGTGGTGTGGGAGTAGTAAGGGAACACGAAGACTTTCTCACCACTCCCTGGGGAAATGTAAAATGTTTGATTAGAGGACAAAAGACATTCCAAGTTTGACTCTTTAGATTTTGAGTTATAGATAATGATGGAAGCCTGGCTATCTCTCTGTTTAAACTCTGAAACAAACAGCAGTGCAATTTGTGGTTGGTAAATGTAACTGTTAGATCCCATTGGTTCTTTTTTCTTTTTTTTTTCATCCTCACTCAAGGATATGTTTAGAGAGGAATGGGGAGAGAGAGAGAGAAACATCGATCTGCTGCCTTTGTTACATGCCCTGACCAGGGATCCAACCCAACCTACAACCTAGGTATGTGCCCTGACTGAGAATCAAACCCTCAGTCCTTTGGTGCCCGGGATGACACTCCAATCAAGCCACGCAGCAAGGACCCCACTGGTTCTTGATATTAGAAAATGCCATATATCCAGATGTTTTTCAATGCAGACTTCATGTGTGTAAGAAAACTTTTAAAAGCTGGAAAAATAACTGCAAATAGATGGAATTGGCTACTACATAATAAATTTCCTAAGAATGGAAATTCAGCACTAAATCAGTAAATTAAATAATATGGTTGGTTTATTCTGTTTAAAAGAGGATAAATTGTGATAAATAAGATCCACAAACTTTCTCATGGGTTGAGATGCAAATAAGAAAAGCCTAGTTTGGGAATCCTGCATTCCATTTTTGTACCTGGGAATCATAACAAGAATCAGTATGGGACCATGAGACCATATCAAAGGGATATGCCATAGCTGGGCTCATTCAACTGATTAAATAGAGTGCCATGGGTACCTTTGCAATACTTCATCTTTGGACAAAAATATCTTTGTTAATATCAATTGTTCCTGAGGTGTTTTGGGAGAGGAGGAGGACACCTACTCCTCAGCCCCCAAATAGAGCAGATAGTCTTGTAACATTAAATGAAAAAATAAAGTTTTCTTCAGGACAGTATTTAAAAATCACTCCAAAATGATTTCTTGTGTTACTTTTGTTGGTTTGCATTGCTTTCTTTCTCAAAAACTTCATTAACTCTGAAATACAATATCAGTCATCTCGCATCTATAAACCTCAATCTCCCTACTTTGTAAAACAGAAATAACTCCATGTACCCTGTCTGGTGGAAGAATCCAATGAAATGATGTATTCAAGTGAACCTTGGGAACTATAATGCTAATCATGTTCAAGAAATTATTTATATAGGCACTAAGTAATGTTTTGTTCATTAATGAAATAGATTCTTTTTTTAAAAAATATATATTTTATTGATTTTGTACAGAGAGGAAGGGAGAGAGATAGAGAGTTAGAAATATCGATGAGATGGAGTCATCGATCAGCTGCCTCTTGCACACCTCCCACTGGGGACATGCCTGCAACCAAGGTACATGCCCTTGACCGGAATCGAAACTGGGACCCTTCAGTCCCCAAGCCGACGCTCTATCCATTGAGCCAAACCGGTCTCGGCAATGAAATAGATTCTTAAGATACAGATCCAGCTTTCAGCTATGGAATATATATTTTACATAAGCTTGTTAGATATGCCTTTTTGACAAATGGAAATCAAAGCATTGAGAATTATAACAGTAGAAGAATCTTACAATGGTAAAAGCAGGATGTCATTTGGAATAGGTTCTGAAATGTCATGGCAACAGATAACATGGATCCTCAGCTTCCTAAATCCCATCCCAAACTTCAATTTGTAAATAGTAAAAATTATGTAGTATGAGGGGTAGTGGTTGTCTCTAAACACCACATTAACTATGGTTTCCCATCTGAGATGTCAAGAGACCACACATTTTTAAGAAAGTATGTATGTACAATAAATTTGTACCTAAAAATTATAGCCCTAAGGAAAAATCAACTTTACAGCTTTGAGGAAAGTATAATTTATTTTTATGACACAATTTCCCAGGAACTTAATCCTAGTTGAAAGTCATTTGCTAAGTTATTTGCCCAGTAAAACAACTTCCTCCCACCAGCTTTTGTGCTCCAGTTTTAAGCAAGACTATCCTCAGAGTTATTGAAAGTGCTATACAAGAGCTTACAGGAAGTTGCTCCCAGGGCTAGTCTATGTTACAGGTGAAAGGCTGCATCAATAACATCTTCCTGGAAACTTAGATAGCTATATTTCTTCCTGGTTAGTTAAAATTCTGACACTCAGCAGTTGGATTATGGCCAGAAAACCTAGGATTTAGGAATGAGAGAGAGGGAGGGAGAGATTTGCACACTTTTGAAAATGTATTTTAGCATATAGTATGCATATTTTCTTTTAGAATTCTAAGGCTTTATTCTGGCATTCTTGGGCCAAAGACTATATAGAAAATGTACTCAGTTTTGCCACTAAACTTTCTCTTCTTTTATGTCTAAAGGCTAGTGGCAAGGTTGTCTAGGTAGGAAATCTAACCTGTAAGGCTGGATTGAATTGTGCCCAAAGGGCTCTGTCACTGCCAGGTTGAACCCTCCGACACTTTAGGTTGGGTTAAGAGGCGTAGAGCCTGCTTGCCTTCATCATTCCTTCCTCTCTTGTTTTCTTTACTCTATATCTTTTTTGGGGGGTCCAAGTTAAAAATAAGCATTTTCTGAAGCTAAAATTGTGGATAAAGTCAGGGTAGGCCCAGTGTTCTCTGTGCCCTTTCATCCTTGACAGTTGAATCTCAAATGTCATGAACTAGAACTTACTTTGCTTGGGTAACGGAAATTCTTGATCTCTTAATCCTGACCTCAAAATCCCTACCTCTTTAGTAAATCCATGCCATGTAAACACATGCACACTATCTGCTGCTCAAGGATATAGGCCTGTTTTTTATCCTGTTCTGTTCTCATCTCTTTAGTGCTTTAAGAAGTCAACTATTTAAGAGAAAGTCTTTGAAGATAGCATTCAGTTCTCATTTAGACACATACTTGTCCTTTAATCTCTTTAGCAATGTACTTTTGTACATATATACTACCTTTGAGCATGTGTTATTATTAATTTTTCAGGACTATAGTATCATTTCCATTCTAGGCTTCATGCTCAGCTCTTCGGTTCAATTCTTTTCTTTTCTTTTTTAATATATTTTATTGATTTTTTTTACAGAGAGGAAGAGAGAGGGAGAGTTAGAAACATCGATGAGAGAGAATCATCGATCAGCTGCCTCTTGCACACCCCCTACTGGGGATGTGCCCGCAACCAACGTATATGCCCTTGACGGGAATTGAACCCGGGACCTTTCAGTCCACAGGCCAAAGCTTTATCCACTGAGCCAAACCGGTTTCAGCTCAATTCTTTTCAATGACTGTCCCTACCATCCTCACTCTTGTAATATTAGGAAGACTTAGGATTGCATGAATATTTTCAGTTATCTTTTCAAATCCTTGCTTTTCTTGGGAAATAATACAAATATCACCAGTGGTCATTGAACCCAATTGTTTAGATTTGGAATAACTTTTTTAATACTGTACAATTCTTACATTTCAGAAAAGTAGTTGAATATAGAAAGTGATATATTATATATTTGAAAGTTGGTAATAATACAATATTGTATATTTGAAAGTTTAAGTAGATCTTAAAAGTTCTCATCACAAGAAAAAAACTATAGTTATGTGTGGTGATGAATGTTAACTAGACCTATTGTGATCATTCCACAATATATATAATGTAAAAGCATCCCCCTTACCTTTTCTTTCCTTTCCTCATTTCTCCTGTGTCCTTTGTAGATTCCTAACATTGGAGGAACCAGGACTCAATACTTAGGCATCTTCTCTTCTCTATCTTCACACACTCCCTTGGTGATCCTTTTGTATAGTCTTCTTAACTTTAAACACCATCTCTAAACTGATGATTCACAGATTTATATCCTCAGCTTAGATCTATTTTCTGCTCAGCATCTCTACTTCAAAGTCTAATACCAGTCCAAGGTGTTGGACTTAAAAAATGTTTTTATTGACTTTTCTTTTTAAGAGAGCGAGGAAGGGAAAAGGAGATAGAGAGAAACGTGATGAGAGAAAAATAGACCAATTGTCTCTTGCACACTCCCTGATGTGTTTGGAGCCTGCAACTCAGGTTACCTGACCAGGAATGGAACTGGTGACCTTCAAACTCAATTAAAACTGCTGAATGAATAAACATTAATGATGCTAATTAACATAACACTAAATAAAAATCAATAGTATGAATGACCAAAGTTGATAGAAGTTGAATTTCAAAGTCGTAGATGCTTTAAGACTTACCCAGTACAACCCATTTAAAAATTTAGATAGCAGAACCAGAGAAATAAGATTTATCAGAGATCATACTGCTAGTTCATGGCAAAGAGGAAAGAAAATCTGGTTCTTTTAGCTTAGTGGTTTTCTCTAATCTTCACTGATTCTCTTACTTATTCCCTAAGGTTATCCTAGACTTATTTTAAAAATGTATTTTTATTGATTTCAAAGAGGAAGGGAAAGGGACAGAGAGAGAAACATCAATGATGAGAGAGAACCATCGATCAACTGCCTCCTGTATGCCCCTACTGGGGATCAAGCCCTCAACATGGACATGTGCTTTTGACTGAATCAATCCCAGCACTCTCAGTCCACAGGCCAATACTCTATCCACTAAGCCAAGCCAGCTAGGGCTAACCTAGACTTCCTGAGGCTCTAGAGGATCATCATAACTACATCTAAGTTAGAGGCCCGACACAAGAAGATTCATGCAAGAATGGGCCTTCCTTCTCCAGCATCTTCACTCTGGCTGGAGCCACCTTTCTGCTCCAGCCCGGAGCTGCCTTTCCACCTTCCCACATTGCCCACTCGGCAACTGTGTATGCAAATTAACCCACCATCTTTGTTGGGTTAATTTGCATACTAACTCCTGATTGGCTGGTGGGCATCATGAAGGTATGGCCAATTAGCATGTTGCCCTTTTAATAGGTAGATGGTGTTTAACATATTTCTCCCAAGAAACATTAACTAATGCCTAAATAAATGGTATCTTGATAGCTCATATACAAGGACCTCACAACAGCCACCAGAAAAAAATGATAAAGACGCCCAACTTATGGATCTGATCACAGGGCTCCCAGAATCTATCACCAATTGTCTTAGGCACCCACCTCTCTGTAGCCTCCTCTGTCTTTACAGATAATATTGCTCACATATAATTACTTTTAACATCAATCTATACACTTTGTATAGTTCAGAGGCAGTTCACATGTTACAAAAGATATGATTAGCCTTTGTGGTATTGAGAAAACACATTATCAGGGAAGCCCTAGCCAGTTTTGCTCAGTGGATAGAGCATCAACCTGTGGACTCAAGGGTCCCAGGTTTGATTCCAGTCAAGGACACAAGCCCAGGTTGCAGACTTGATTCCCAGTAGCGGAGGCAGCCAAACAAAGATTCTTTCTCATCATTGGTGTTTCTCTCTCTCTCTCTTTCTTCCACTCTGAAATCAATACAAATACATATTTTTTTAATTACCTGGGAAAAAATAAATGTTCAGGAATCTTTTCTCAGGTCAGATTTCTGCTTTCTCTTTTCTTTGTCCTCTTTTCCATAGGTGCAATTACTTTCCTTAGCCAATAGGAAAAGCTACGTTAGTGAGTACCCAAGTCTTTTTATAACCAAAGTTAATTTATACTTTTCCAAATGACTAATTCCCATCCTTTTTTCTATTTATTTTTATTATAGGGGAAGAACAGCAGATAAAGAAAAAGAAAATCAGAAAGTCTGGAAAGAAGAAAAGTTGTTCAGAGGAAGAACACAAAATGGAACCTATTTAGGTTCAGAGCTGCCACCCCTGATGCCACAGCCACAGTTATTTTCCACCAAAGAGATGGAGGAAGTGATTCATGGGAGCTACTTTGCCACAGTAAATAAGATGGGATGTGGCCAAGAAAAGTTAAAGCATGCACTTACTGACCAGACAAGATGATAATAACATTAATGAACTGAACAGGGGGAAGAGTTTTATAACATTTTTGTGACTCAGCTTTATCCAAAAGTATTCATTATGCTTAGTAAGAGCATACTGTACTAGGGGCAATGTGTTATACCAAGGAGTATGGCCAAAGTGGTACCAATAATAAGATAGTACAAAGAACAAGAAGAGTCCAAACTATACATGTTACAATTTGCTAAGAGAGAAAAAAAACACAGCATTTCAATCATGTTTTTTAAAACTTAAAACTCCTATAATATTATATAGGCCTTAATTCTCCTAATATATGATGATAAAAACTTCAATAAACTGCTTCTATACCTGAAATAAACATAAAAGAGAAAAAAGCACAATGTATTTTTACAGACTTAAGGCAGAAATTTTGAAATATTTACATTAAATGGGACTTTTTGAAATGTACCCATCACTTGTGCCTCCTGTATTGATGTGTGTAATAAATACAGATTTAAAATATACTTGCCCTCTGACCTTAATTATAAATACCAAAAGTAGGTGTACAGTTGTATGTGAAACAGTTTTTTTCTTGTATTGTTATTTATTAATTATTGTATTATTTTCCATATGAACAACTGTAAAACTACTTTTGCCCCACTCTCTGTATAGCCATAGATAGACCCCTTATGTTTTTTTTCCCTAATGAGAATATTAGAAGTAGACTTTGTTTCAGTGCTAATCACACTTACCAAAAACATTCTCTTGACTTAATACAAACTTTCAAGCAGCCACATACTAAAGAAAGAAACCCTGCTTCTCTTCATAGCTTTTCCTGGTGCATCTCCAGAAGAATTGGCTGTTTTTACTCAAATGGGTTTTCTATTTTATAAAGTAAAGGAGTGCTGAGGATTGTAGAAATATGATGGGTAATACTTATATTTCAAACTTGTATTCCAGAAACAGTCCGAGCCCACCCTGGAGTTAATGGGCTGCTCTCATGTCCACTCAGAGAATGAGAACCAAACAAAGAAAAATGTTTGCTCAGATAAGAGAAGGATTCCATCAGGAAAATAAGAAGAAAAAGATAGGGGAGAGAGACTTAAAGAAGGTATAGTGTTCCCAATAAGTAAACATTTTATTTTGTTTTACAATAGGCAGGAAACAATCTACTATTTGTTATTTTCCAAATTATCAGTATTTTTACTGATTAAAGACTAAAGTATTTTATTTCTCTTTGGTCTTATTTAGGAAGAAAGGCCAAGGATAGGAGTTCTGGGTCACTCTATTCCTAAGAAAACCTTTGTATTTCAGAGTTCTGTCTATGGGCACCCAGCAGCCCTTTTGCGCCTCCACTCCTCCCACCAGTCTCTATGCGGTCTCCACTTTTGGTATCAGGGTTCTCTCTTGCAAGTTTTCCATTGATTATTCAGGAAGTTTTTCTGTATTTTAGTTGTAATTCCAGTTTGTTCCTGGGAGCATGTCCATGCAGCATTCACTTACTCTGTCACCATTTTTTAATCTCAAAGGCATTCTCAAAGGAGTGTTAGAAATTGGATCAGAAAATCATAAATAAGATAAATTTGTAGTTATGGATTTGTCCATATCTCAGACCACAAATTTATGTTTGCAAGAGAAGTGATAAAATTTTAGCCAAAAAGATCTTTTTTAATATATTTTTATTGATTTCAGAGAGGAACAGAGAGGGAGAGAGAGATAGAAACATTAATGGTGAAAGACAATTATTGATCAGCTGCCTCCTACATGCCCCATATTGGGGATCGAACCCACAACCTGAGTATGCACCCTGACCAGAAATTGAACCATGACCTCCTGGTTCATGGGTCAACGATCAGCCACTGAGACATGCTGGCTGGGCTTAATAAAAGAGATTTAATCTCAAGGATACTATGCCCTCTTATCCAGTTTCTTGGAAATTTTCCATACATGATTTTAGGATCTTATGCAGTTTCAAGTTTGTGCGTGTGGTTTTGTGTTGTTTTTTAGGAGGAAGTGGAGGGGGTTGGAAGGTGGAAGGTAGTACTTAAATTAATATCTCATAATATTATCCAGGCTCTGAAACAATAACTCTATTATACATGGGAGAAGAGATTCAAATTACTCTTTGGGATCGTTGTAAAGCAGGGGAGCTCTGGCTATAGTAGTTCCTAAGGCAACTATGGAGAATCAAGCACCTTTCTTACAAAGGACTCAAGATTACCCCTGCCCTTGTCTTACAGGTCCTGTGACTTAAAGCATGAGTGTGATTTTCTGCAACAAATGGGGATGGGAAGAGAGTATGAAATTGTGTACATTTCAAAAAAACAGGGAAATTTAAAAAAGGGCTATATTTCCAACAGATTGATTTTAAATAAAAGTCTGGAAAAGACAGGATGACCTTGGAGTTTCTGGGAAGAAACAGAACATATTCCCTTGTCCCCCTGATGGCCTATGTCCTGGAATCCATGTAGGAAACTCCGTTCTTCCTAGAGGCACAATGCCTAAACTGAGTGATGAGTGAAAACTGATTAAGACTTGTCAGCCACAGCAAATGCTTTTTATCAAGAAAAAGAGAAATTCCTTTGCACTTAGGAAAAAATCACAAAAAGTACAAGAACTTTTTGTTGCTGCTATTTCTGCTGTGGTTTAAATAACATAACTCGAAACAACTAAAACCATATGGAGAACACATGTCAGTACCTTGTAGACCAAATTATACAGGGTTTTCTACTTTGAATTTTCATTAATGCTATGAATCAAATAAGAGTAATTTCACAAATTATCATAGCATCATGTTGTAAGAAAAGAATTTTTAAAGAAAGATCTGAAAGTTTGATTAAGTATTCCAATTAAATCTATTGCTATAATACCAAAATATATCTTCCTTGGCCTAATCATATAAGGAATTTAAATTAACTGTCTAATAATAAAGCCTCCATTAATCTTAATTTCTCAGTATAATGTGTTGTTGGATATAAACTGGTCTGAACTGGATAATTCTTTTTTTCCAGGTTTCCTAAAGTGAATCATAACATTTTATCCCTGGTGCATTAGAGATTAGGAATTTCATATTAAAACCCAGTCTTTATCCCACATACCAAAATAATATACTTTTGAAATTACAAAGAACCTTCAAGATTTAATCCACTCACTTTTCTTTCTTCTAGCACCACCACCTGAGTCCCTGCTACAATCTCTTTTCCCAACTGCGCTGACTCTCTTTCCTTTTTTCTATGTCATATACCCAGAGTGATTTGCTCAAAAATGTGACTGACAACCCATGTCCAGTCATCCCATCCATCTGCCAATATCCTCCATCTCACAACAGACACATCTTAAAACTTTCCAATGTTTTTCCACCATGTTTGTGATAAATCTAAAACTCCTTAACTCAGCCTGCAAGGCCCAGAAAAAATTGGTCTTCACCTTCATCTCAGACCACGCTCTCCCTGACTCCCACACTTGGCCTCATTGAGCATCTTTTAAGTTCTTGGCAATTCCTTTGCTGCATCAAACTTCAGCATATACTTCCTTCTGCCCAGCATGTTCTTTCCTCCTTTGCCTAACTGACTGATCATTCAAGGTATTTTTTTCTGAGATAGCAATGCCCTGTGTTTTGAACAAATCCCCAGTAGCTTCTATTTCATTTTTTTGCTGGTAGGCTTGCCTTAATAAAACCCTTACTCCAGTGCCTCTGACTAAAACAGTACTTTCCACAAAGTTGGTATGAGACATGATTGTATTCAAAATATTATTTTAGTTCTGTTTTTGGAGGCATGAGAGGAAACCACTTTGAATAAATGTAAACCTAATGTTCACATGCAGCAGGTTTTCAACTTGTAATATACCCAAACCTCTTTATCCTATGAAGGAGCAGAAGCATGAATGCAAAGTGAGATGCAGATGGGGAAATGTGCTACACTTATGTGTGTGTGTGTGGGGGGGGGGGGGGGGCGAGGAGAGAGGGAGAGGAGGTAGGATGGTGGTGGCAGAGATGTAGATGACCAGTTAGTGTGGAAGGCTTACTGAGCGTAGTCCTGAGAAATCTGTCATTATCCTGTGCAGCAGTTAAATGGGCCCCAATTAGGAAATGGACCTCATATTGTTTGATGTCCTGAATTGGAAGTACATCTAAAGAAGCCAGGCCTGCCATCAACCTAAACCTTGGAAATCAGGTGTACTTATGGATAACAAGGAGAAGGTGAAGTAGGAGGAGAAGGAGTAGGAGAGGAAGTTTGCCTTTTCTTCTACTAAATCTGAGGAATGAGGTCCTGAAGCTTTTCTAAGAGCTAAGACTTTTGTAAAAGGCTCTCTGATGTCTTATCAATGTTTACTTATCTTTCTTAGTTAATGTTGGTGGCAAGAAAGGTTAGTTAGATAAACCTCATATCATTGTTCTAGTGTCTCTTAAATGAGTTGGCAAAAGGTCTGGGAATGTAGGTCAATAGACTCTACATTTTTCCTCAGTAATTTAATAAAGACTGTTTAAAGTGTCTATAGAGACTAGCAGTAAATTGACTTGTAAATTTATTGAGTGCTTCTGAGTGCTGCTTTAGAGCCATGTCTGAAAGGAATATGTTAAATAATGAACTTGGTAGTGAAATATTCACATTCATTTGTTTAAGTTGTACAGAACCACTGAGATAATCTACTTCTTATTTGAAAGCATATGGTAAGTATTATTTGAATAAAAGATTATTGAAAACCAGGTCTATCTGAACCCAAGGACACATTCTATTTTAACTTTACTATAAAATGAGTGCTTGTCAGGAGCAGAGGATGCACAATAAATAAATGCTTCTGGACTATACTGACAACAAAAAGTTTACTAATGGAAATCTGAATTTTTAAATTTTTTTTAATTTCCAGTCTTTCATAATAAAACTAGTAAACTTTTCTGCTTGTTTTAAAATTTGCAAAAATGTTTATTATAAAATGGGATTTGTGCAGATTCATTAGCAAAAATAAAAATCTCCAATGTCAAATTTGATAACTAGTCACCTGATAACTAAAATCAGCAATTCTTGGAATAAAAATGTCAGTAGCTAATATAAATAAAAGCATTCAGTTGTAATAAATGATACCACACATGCACTTAGCCCTTTAACCTAAGCTACAGCTCAGCTTGTCATTTTTAAAATCATCCTTAAGAATTACATAAAACTAAAAATTAAATGAGTTTTCAATCATATCAAGGAAAGATCTATTAAAACACGATTATTATTTTTATACACCGATAATGAACTCTCAGAAAAGGAAACACACACACACACACACACACAACAACCCATTCACAATTGCTTCAAAAAGAATAAAATGCCTAGAAATAAATTTAAGCAAGGATGGAAAAGACTTGTACTCAGAAAATTATAAGATACTGGGGGAAAAAAAAAAAAGATACAAATAAGTGAAAGCATATGCTGTTTTCATGGATAGGAAGGATTAACGTCATTAAAAATTCATGCTACCTACAGATTCAATGCAATTCCTTCCAAAATACCAATGGCATATTTTATAGAACTAGCACAAATATTCCTAAAATTCATATGGAACTACAAAAAAAACCTTAATAGCAACAGTGATCTTTTTTCAACTATATTTTATTGACTTCTGAGAGGAAGGGAGGAGAGAGAGATAGAAACATCAAAGATGAGAGAGAACCATTGATTGGCTGCCTCCTGCATGCCCTCCACTGGGGATCGAGTCTGCAACTCAGGCATGTGCTCTTGACCAGAATCGAACTGGGGACCTTTCAGTCCAAGGCTGATACTCTGTCCAATGAGCTAATAAGCTAGGGGACAACACACTACCTGATACCAAATAATACTGAAAGAATATATGTATCCCTATGCTCACTGCAGTGCTGTTTACAATAGCCAAGATTTGAAAGCAGTCCAAATGCCCATCCGTAGATAAATAGATAAAACATCTATGGTTCACTTATACAATAGAATACCACTTGGCCATAAAAAGGAAGAAAATTTTACCCTTTGGGATATCATGGATGGACCTGGAGAACATTATACTCAGTGAAATAAGCCAGTCAGAGAAAGACAAATACCATTTGATTTCACTCATATGTGGAATTTAATTAACAAATTGAACTAACAAGCAAAATAGAGACAGACTCATAAATGAAGAGCAAATAGACAGTTCTGGTGTGTGTGTGTGTGTGTGTGTGTGTGTGTGTGTGTATGTGTGTAAGTGGGGGAGGGTATTGGAGGAGTTGGAGCAATTGAGTAAAAAAGAAAAAAGAGAATGAACTCATGGACACAGACAACGGTGTAGTGATTGTGGGGGGTGTGGATGAAAGAGAGTATAAGGGGGATATATGGTAATGGAAAAAATATAAAATAAAATAAAGAAAATATGCTATTTCAAAAAAAAAGTGTTTATTACCATGACATATGGTATGCACAGAGTAATTCCAATATTACCCCCAATCCCCCACGAGAGGAAGTGAGAGGGAGAGAGATAGAGAGAAATATCAATTGAGAATCATCAATCAGCTGCCTCCTGCATCCCCTCCACTGGAGATCAGGCCCGAAACCCTGACTAGAAATCAAACCATGATCTCCTGGTCCATAGGTCCACACTCAAACTCTGCCCACCAGGGCCAAGGACATTTTGTGATGATGTAAAGATACAGAGCAGTTAAAATTTTTTCTATTAGCAACAAATTAATCATTTCTAAGAAGACCAAAATTATCTACTTTATCTATAATTTCAGACTACTACAAACAGATTTCAGATTAAAATAATATACACTGAGTGACCAGATTATTATGATCTCTGAAAGCATAATAATTTGACCACTCAGTGTAAATATTAGGAGAAGGAAACATTAAAACATTATACTCTATATTGTATTTGGCTATTCAGCAGATTTTTTTATAAATAAAAATGTAGTCCAGCTAGTATGAGTCAGTGGTAGAGCATCGACCCATGAACCAAGAGATCACTGGTTCTATTCTCAGTCAGGGCACTTGCCTGGGTTTTGGGCTTGATCCCCAGTGGGGAGCATGCAGGTGGCAGCCCATTGATGTTGATCTTTCTCTCTCATGGATGTTTCTCTCTCTCTCCCCCTTTCCTTTCCTCTCTCTCTTAAATCAATAAAAACATTTTAAAAATGAACTACAAAATGGCAGCTGGACATTAAAAATAATACTAATAATAATAACGTATAGCCCAGCCAGCGTGGCTCAGTAATTAAGCATCAACCCAACCCATAAACCAGGAGGTTCCAGTTCAATTCCTGGGCAAGGTTGTGGGCTCAATCCCTAGTGTGGGGCATGTAGGAGTTAGCTGATCAATGACTGTCTTTTATTTTCATTTTTATTTTATTTTTATTTTTTAAAATATATTTTATTGATTTTCCACAGAGAGGAAGGGAGAGAGATAGAGAGCTAAAAATGTCAATGAGAGAGAAACATCAACCAGCTGCCTCCTGCACACCCCCTACCTGGGATGTGCCCGCAACCAATGTACATGCCCTTGACCAGAATCGAACCTGGGACCTTTCAGTCCACAGACTGACGCTCTATCCACTGAGCCAAACTGGTTTTGGCATGACTGTCTTTTATCATTGATGTTTCTATTACCCTCTCCTTCTCCCTTCCTCTCTGAAATCAATAAAAAGATATTAAAAAATAAATTTAAATTAGTTAAATATTTTCAAAAGAAGAAATGCTGCTTTAAGAAGAACTGGCTACAGGGTAGAGTTAAAATTGTTTCCAGAAGATTATCCCCAGATTAATGGTATATGAAACCTCAAATTGTCCCCTCAAAACCCAAGAAAACAGGAAAGAACCTGATATATTTAAGGACTTAATTTCTGACAGAGAAAGATATTATGTGACTATGAATTAAAGATACAAAATGCAAAATAAATGTGTCTATTTCCTTAAATATGAGACTATCCAGGAGGCCTCAGAGACCGCTTTTCCCTTCACACTCTCAAAACCATCTATTTAAGAGTATTTCATTATTTTATAATTTTATATTTATACTTTATAAATAAATAAAATGTTAAATACTTACACTCTTTATGATCATGGACAAGTTATGGAATCTATTCCAACCTATCTTTCTTCTATCACAGGGAAGATGGAGATCATAATTTATAGCTGCCCCTACAAATATTAGGAAATTTAAAAGCTGTAATGTAAATAAAATGCAGTGGCTGGCCCATAGGAAAAGATCAGCATCCTATAAAATATCTTGATAGTTTTTCTGTGCCCTTATGTTTTCAATCTTCATAGCAGTTTTGTTTGTGTTATTTAAAGTCTTTATTACTTCTGTTCAACAACAATAACAAAAAAAACAGAAAAAGAAAAAAATTTTTAGAAGCTTTTCTTCATTACACTATTATTCCCCCCCCCCCCCAAAAAAAATGCCTTTAGTCATTTTTATGTATAATGGACACACACAAGGACCTTTAGGATCACTCAAATGCCAGAGAATTAAAACTTTCCCCCCCCATTCCCATGTCACTTGAACAGAGAGAAAAGCTTTTGTTTTATTTTCTGTTAGGTGATATTATTTCTAAGACCTGGGAAAAATGAAAGCAGCTGAAAAGCACATGAAATCAATTATGCAGGCAACAGTCTTGATAACCAATAGCAATATCAACTACATTTGATTTTGTTTAGTCAGTATATGAACCAGGCAGAACAGCTGACATGAAATCCCACTTTGTTGGGAACAAGGGAATACTATTCAAAGGACCTAGGTGTTCAGGAATACACAGGGTGCCCCCCCAAAATGTATACACACTTTGAATAATTATCAATTCCGATGGGTTAAATGTGAAAAGAAACATCAATGAAGCTATCAGCTGTTAAGTGTGCATACATTTGGGGGGGGGGGGGGGACCCCCTATGTGTAACAGACAGCTATATCACAGATTATGTGACAGGAAGAGAAGGAAGCAATGTGCCTTTTCAACTACTTTGCAAACTTCCTGTCCTAAATTATAGGACTGCAGTTTTATTAGAGCTGTGATCATTCTACTGGAGAAGACCACAGCCCTGTTTACTTTGGCTGTTTTCATGCTTCCCTGCAGTTTTTTTTTCTGGATGCTAACTGCTACTCACATTAAAAACAAGCACACCTCAAAGTCTAGGGAAATAACGCCAAAGGGATTTGGAATAAAACTCTTTAAAGTTCTTATAATACACATTAATCAGATGAAAGCAGATGAAACAGTTCCCACTTAAAAGAATCATGCTAATTACATGATGCAATCTTTCTGTTTCAGTAACCATACAGGACCTTGTATGCATTCTATGTACACAGGACAATCATTCGGGAATTGTCACCATAACAAGCAAATGAAGAAAACAGTGATATCCTGCCACAATTTTGGCATCAGCCCTTTGTTTTTATAGGTTTTGAATTGGTAAGAGTTGTCCTAATCCCAACATATGCCTGGGAAGTTAGAGTATGTTTCAACTAATCAAGCTATGGCCAGTGGTTGCACTGATAGGCCAAAAGCACCCTTTTATATTTATTTACCCAAGAATTAGAAACTGATAATATAGCTTCAGCCAGAAAATTGCAGCCCTATAAATGTCTTCTGTGTATCCTCCCTGCTTAATTAACCTCAACAGGACTGAGTTTTCTTGGAAATCACTCAACTTGCTAAAGGGTAACAGAGATGAGTCTTCATGGACTGAAATCAAAAGAAAAGTCTAAAAAGTTACAAGTTCAGATGAAAAAAATGCTTTCATTATATTTGAGGTTTTTGTTTTTTTTCTTTCAAGTTCTAACTAGCTTTTCAGGTCCACATTCCTCCCCTGTGCACCAAATCTATATACATCCAAGTTCTAATTAGCATTGCCTGGAGGGAAATACAGTTTAAGGTTCACAAATTTTCCAATTTCTTCAATCTTTCTAGAAATACCCTTTTATCCATATTCACCTCAGCCCAGAGCAAACACTCTTTTTTTGCTCTCCAAGCAATTAGAAGTAATTTTTAGCAAAGTCTGTTGTTTTTGCTTTATGAGAACAAAAATCACATCAACTTCAATATAAAAATAGGAGACAAATACAGAGGCCTTAACTTCTCCTGTATACATTTAGGATATTTTTGTAGCAATATTCAATGAGGTTAAGAAATAGTCAGTGAAATTACTTTTTTTTCCCCTTCTATTTCTTCTCTCTAGTTGCTCTAATATTAATTTAAAATAAGACTTTGTATAATAATCACAGCCATATTCTTATTTAATTATCTAAAATTTGGAGCTTTTATTTCGAATTTTGCTATCAACTAAACATATAACCATGATCTTATTAAAAGTGTCATAACTAAATCGGCTGTACTACGCAGCTCTCATGTGCAAATGAGGCTTAAATGTATTCTATTCTGTCCTGGCCCACTTTCCTTTCAGGCTACTCGGCCAGCCTTACCCCAGATCCTGGATTCTGGCTCTTCTTCTTCTTCCTTCTTTGTACCCCTAAGTGGCAGCCCTAACTAAAACTGTCAAATAAATTATTTGAGTTTTTCAAAATAAGGAGGGCGAGTATGAAAGGCACAAAGCCATTCAGCGCGAACTGGCCATTGGTTTCTCATTCAGTTCTGTGCTGCTTTTACAAACCCTTCCTGGAAGGGGGTGAAAGGATGGGAGATGCAACAACAATGAACTCGGGGGTGGGGGGGTGGGGGCACGGAGGATTCGTTTACTTTCTTCTTTGTTCATCTTTTATTAGCCCTCCTGAAGTTTCCTTGGTAGATCTTCTCTATTGTATATCTCTATGTACCTTTAGGAACTAATCTGCGTTTTACAAGCCTACTTTGTGCTCAGAGAATAACTTAAAAGAAGTTTGTTTTTGTGATGTGGTTGGCAACTTTTCATTATAATAACAGTAGGAATGGAATTTAGTAAGGGCTCACATTTACATCTCCTTTCACCTTCCCCTCTGTGATCCATTCACTAGGAAAGAACTGAGGAGAGATGTCTGGAAAAGCATTCCCCACCCCCTCCTCCACCCCAAAGAACATCTAACAGCTCTATCCACGGAGCCAAAGCAGTTAGGATCACAAATTTATCTATATTGAAAGTATTACAGATGTATCCCCTTCCCCATTGGTCCCCCTACCCCCAGACCTTCACCACTCTATTGTCTGTGCTAATAGTTACTTCTGAAGCCAAAAGATTTCAGTCAAGCCTTTCTGTGCACATTACATTTATATTAATTAAAAGTAATGACAATATTACTGCCAAGTTACCATAATTTTTTAAAACAAGAACCAGCATTGGTAGGATCCAGCAGGGGAAGGAATGGGTGCACCATGAGAACTCAAACTACTTTCCCTCTGTTTCCCATCTATTACCTGGTTGGGGGAAGGAAGTTACTACTAGAAGGAACAAATGAAAATGTTTTATGTGGCTTTTTTTTTTTTTTTTTTTTTTTTTTTCCAGAGAGGTAGGAAGAGGGAGAGAATAGAAGCACGCCCCCTACTGGGAACCACGCCTGCAACCTGGGCATGTGCCCTTGACAGGAATCGAACCCGGGACCAACACTCTATTCACTGTGCCAAACCAGCTAGGGCTTATGTGTCTTTTTTTATTGTTTTGTTATTTAGTGTATTCTTGTTCTTTCAATGATTTTTTTAAATACATTTTTTTTTTTTTTTAATCTGTACATGCCTTAGCTGTACATGCCCTGTGGACTGAAAGATCCTGGGTTTGATTCCAGTAATGGACATGTACTTTGGCGGGAGGCTCAATCCCCAACCCTGGTCAGGGTGTGTGTGGGAAGCAACCAATTGGTGTGTCTCTCTCACAAAGATGTTTTCTATCTCTGTTTCTACCTCTCACTTCTCCTCTCTCTGGAAAGCAATGGAAAATATATTCAGGTCAGGATTAACAAAAAGTAAAAAATAAAAACATTAAAAAAAATGGATAATCCCGACAATTGGATAATCCTTTCATATACACATCACAGATGGAAAATACTCTTTTTGACCCATGGCTGGTTGAATCCATGAATGCAAAACCAGGGGATATGGAGAGATGACTGTATTTTTCTAATTTGTGTATAAGTGGATCCACACAGTTCAAATCCAAGTTGCTCAAGAGTCAACTATATATGTGTGTATTTTACCCCACAGAGTAAATGGGATAAAAGGTCATTGTTTACTCTGATAAGATCAGTTTGGTGGAATGATGGGTCTAAAAGGCAGTTTAAAATATGTTTCTTTGTCTGCAATTGGCTCTGAAAAATCAGGTGCAAGGTAGATAATGGATATACAGGTATTCATTTCACAATTCTCTTTTTGTTTAAATTTTTCCATAATAAAAAGTTAAAAAAAAAAATAGGCAACTCAAACGTTTGTTCTAAGAGAGAGAGAGAGAGAGAGAGAGAGAGAGAGAGAGAGAGAAATAGGGTAGTAGTTGGAGAGTATCTGAAATCCAGAGATTACTTGTTTGTTTGTTTGTTTGTTTGTTTGTTTTGAGGGGAGAATGGCCCAGGAAAGAGGGAGGAAAACATTAAAGATGGAGCAGAGATTGGGGGCCAGCTACTGGAGAGAGAAGTTTAAATGGGTGAGGGAAAGGGAGGATTATGAAGGTCGAACATCAGGAAATAGGCAGAATAGTCCAGGCCAAAGTGACAGAGCCTTAAATCCCCCTGAGCAAGGCTGGATTTTACTCAGACGACAATACTGGGAAACATCAAAGGATTTTAAGCAGGGGAATGGCATGTTAGGTTTGTGCTTTAGATAACAACAGCTATCTAAATGGGATTTAATTTAGAATGGGAACTGATCCCCACTGCTCAAATTTGGTATGTTTTATAGGGCACCAAGACCTTCAGTGGATGGCATTTTACTTTGTTTTGAAAATCCTTTGAGTGTCAACAAATAAAGTTTGCCTCACACAATAATATCACCATCCATTATGTCACTACCCAAAGTGTAATGGTTTCTGTAATTTAATATAGAAAAATTGGTATTTCATCACTGTTTTAAGTTGGATGTATTGAACTTCTAATGAGAACAAACATTTCCATATGTATACTTATTTGTGTATTTCTTTTTCACTGCACACCTTCTATTGGTGGGCTGTAGAAAAGTGTGTAAACATCACTTGTAAGCTTTTGACTTTTTTTTTTTTGAGGGAAGAAATATACATACATTAACATAGTATTAAGAAAGAAGAAGAGAAAGTAAGAAAAAAATCTGGACCTATTTTGGGTTATTTGCAATTGGGGAAAAAACTTTGGTGTAGTCCTCAAAAAAAAATTATATATTCTTCTCAAAAATATTAAAACCACTGATTCCTATTAAATAGCTATCTAAATGGGGGGAAATACAATATATATGTTGCTGTAATGCAGGAGTAAGTAAACTTTTTCTATAAAGGGCCAGAATAATAAAATAATCATCTTGGACATTTTTTTTTCTCAAATAACCTCTGAAATAATTTTTAAAAACTATCTCCTCACACATTTTTAAGTTGACATTCAAAATTCTTCAATTATGGCTTTACGAAGTTGCTACACATATAATGTTTGGTACATTGTAAATGTAGATATCTTAAATAAAACCTTTATATTATTTTTCTTAATGTAGACACTGGAATCACTAAGAATAATTTATAAAAATTAAAAATATGACTCATACAAATATAAAGTGAGCATATGCTAAATATTTACTTAAGTCATTAATGAGGGAACCAGCAAAAATGGTAAAGTGGGTTCAAATAATTATTGGAGAGAATGTTTATAGGTTCTTTGTGGAAGATGGATGAAATAAGATTGCTAAATTATATATAAAACTCGTTATTGTCATACAGGGCAATAAAACGTAACCTTTGAGTTATCTTTTCTCATTCACATCTCTTTTAGAAAAAAATTATTCACATCTCTACCAGACAAAATTCATTTGCAATGCTATTGAACAAAGAATCTTTGCAATGCCATTAGTTTTTCTGCAATCTAGCATCTGCACAATACTTAACTCAGTGGTTTGATTAACAGTAAATAGTAGGTCAGAAAAGACCTTTAGAAAATCATGTTTAAGCCTGCTAGGTAAAGCTTCAATATGACACTGAAAAGCCATTGTTTATTCTTTTGCCTGTTTGCCTGTGTCAGATGTTTGATTTCTTATCAAAATTACATAATAATCTGATACCCAAAATTAATTATTTTAAAAATACATTTACTCTTCTTTAACAGAATAATTTACATTTTTCTTTTTTCCCTTGGCATAGTGTTTTTATTTATCTTCCCCATATTCTAATTGAATATGTGTTTTTCTGTGTGACTATTCTTCACTTAGTATTTCTACAATATGAATGAGAAAACAAAGTACTAAGTAGCTGAGTTGAGGAAAGAATGAAACATCAAATATAATAACTCATATTGTATAAATAATATCTGAACCACACAGTCTTTAGTCTACAAGATTATGTTTAGATCACATGTGTCAAACACAAGGCCCGCGGGCCAAATCCAGCCCGCCAGGCCTTGCAATGTGGCCCGCACCGCAATGTCATCACTGCACTCCGCTGTCAGTTTATGACATTGTCAGTTTATGACTGTTCAGTATACCATTCGGCCCGCGATTTAGGCTGGATTTTAGATTTTGGCCCCTTCTCTGATTGAGTTCGACACCCCTAGTTTAGATGCTTTTCTGAAAAAAAAAAAAAATTATCATGAAGAGATATTTGCATTCTCTTGTTCATTGCAACATTATATACAACAGCCAAAATAAGGGAGACACCTAAATGTCCATTGATAGATGAATGAAGAAAATGCAGTACATATACATACAGTAAAAGGTTTTCAGCTTTTAAAAAGAAAATCTTCTATATGTGAAAACAATCTGGATGAACTTGGAGGACATTATGCTAAGGGAAATAATTCTGTCATAGAAGGACAATAGCTGTACGACTTCACTTATATGAGATATCTAAAATAGTTTAATAGTTGTTGCTCATGAAAGCAAAAAAAAAGAATTGTGGTTGCCCAGTGCTGGAGGGACAATACAAAATTTCAGTTATTTGTCCTGGTTGGTGTGGCTCAGTTGGTTGAACGTCATCCTAAAAGACACCAGTACAGCTGAAACCGGTTTGGCTCAGTGGATAGAGTGTCGGTCTGGGGACTGAAAGGTCCCAGGTTCGATTCTGGTCAAGGGCATGTACATTGATTGCAGGCACATCTATGGTAGGGGGTGTGCAGGAGGCAGCTGGTCGATGATTCTCTCTCATTGATGTTTCTGGCTATCTATTCCTCTCTCTGCCTCTCCGTGAAAAAAAATCAATAAGATATATATATTTTTTTAAAAAGACACCAGTTAGATTCCAGGTCAGGGGACATGCCTGTGGGCTCAACCCCCAGTAGGGGTGGGGGGAGCATGCAGGAGGCAGCCCATTGATGTTCTCTCACGTTGATGTTTCTCTCTCCCTCTCTCTAAGATCAATTAAAAAAAAATTACAATTTTTTCAACTATGTAAGATGAATAAGTTCTAGAGATCTGCTATACAACACTGTGCCTGTAGATCACAATACTGTATTGTTCACTTAAAAATCTGTTAAGAGGGTAAATCTCATGTTAAGTGTTTTCACTGCAATAAATTAAAAAAAAATCCATCATGACAAATATTCGCTATGTTTTACTCTGGGTGGTCTTGGGCATAATATTAACTGAGTGGGTTCAGTTTCCTTTTCTGCAAAATGGAGATAAAATTTCCATATCACAGGATTTTTGGCAGAGTTAAATGTGAAGAGAGGAAAAATACTCAAATAAAGCCTGACACAGAGTAACCACCTGATAGTTATTATTCTCTTTATCTGCTTTAAATTAGAGTTTTATTGATAGTGAGATCAATATACAGCTGGTCTTCAAATCAAAGGAGATTTTTCAGTAACTAAGTTTTTCATTCCTATAAAATTTCTAGTGAGCCTAAGAATCTGTAGAAATTGTAATTAAAAATCAGATTTTTCTTTTGCTCACAGCCATCTTGGCCCCACAGCTGCAGTGCAGAACAGTAGAACCCGAGTGTTCTCCTGAGGCCACGAGAAGCCACGTCACCCTTGCTTATCCCTGTGCCTCTCTATTCTAAATATTCCCCTCAAAGTAATTCAGATGAGGATGACAGCCGAACAGAAGACACCTGGGAGCAGTTGTGGAAGTTGTTAGCCTCATATAAGCACGAGTAAACATAGCAAATAACAGCTTGAAATATTTAGTTTAACCCTCCATGAATTTACCGGATGTGTGAGTCATATCTTATAATTACCTCCCAGCTCCTAGGCACAAATTTATCCTGCTTCAAACATTCCCCGGCAGAGCAGCCTTTTTTCCCCCCCAAAACATCTCAGTGCACGAAGAAGAAGAGGAGGAGGGGGAGGAGGAGGAGGAGGAGGAGGAGGAGGAGGAGGAGGAGAAAGAAAGAAAGAAAGAAAGAAAGAAAGAAAGAAAGAAAGAAAGAAAGAAAGAAAGAAAGAAAGAAAGAAAGAAAGAAAGAAAGAAAGAAAGAAAGAAAGAAAGAAAGAAAGAAAGAAAGGAAGAAAGAAAGAAAGAAAGAAGACATAATGTTCCCAAAACTTTTGGGCAACCACATATGTAATAAAGACAAATTTGTATTTTTCCCCCCAATTCAGTATTTCACAAGAGAGGATAATTTTGTCATTGAAATCAAATGATGCAAAATAGAGATTATAAAATGTGTGCTTATTTGAACTCTCTTACTAATGTGACTATTAAAACTTGGGAGGAAATCAAGTACTTTTACATTTGTCTTAGCTGGAAGGCATTAAAGACTGCAGAGCTCAGCACCTGTTTGTTGACTTTTAATGAAAAGCAGGATGGTCCTTCTTTAGCCATGAATTCAAACAGTCTTAAATTATTACCAGCCATGGACCTGAAACACATTATGAAAAGTGTGGGTTTTGTGTTCTGGAATTTATATCATCAGCAACTCCTTGGAACCAGGAACTTTGGCTATATCAGCAGAGAGGGAAGCAATGACCTTGCATCCACCAAGACACTCAGGAGAGCCCAATACAGCCAGCCCACATGCTGCATCGTAGGAGAGACATAGGTGGGTGTTTCCTCCTATGCTCAGCCACACACACTCCTTTCTTGCATTTAAGACTCAAATTCTAGTCCAACACACAGCTATTATTTCTCCACATCTTCCTGATTGATCACACACACACAAAAAGCACACAATAATAAAAGTACTAGGTAATGTTTACAGTAATTTAGAGTTTATGAGATCCCTTTGTGTAAACTGTCTTAATACAAGGCATCTAATATCGAGGTAACAGAGTTCTATTAAATCAATTTCCTCATCTTTCAGTATTTCACAGTGAACCTTCAAAAGAACACGTTTAATAGGTAATAAAAGTGGGGCTTAAATAGATTTTATGACTTTCTCGAGGTCATGCAAGAAAATGATGTTAGGTCTGTCTCAGAGGTAAGTGACAGTAAGACTGTTACAGAAAGGTTCTGTTAATATGCCTGGGCCACCATGGCTCATTAGATCTGAGCACTTTAAATTCTTACTTTTCATAAGTGGAAAGTCTCTGGGTGTTCCTAACCTGGGCACAGTCCACCTCTAGGGAGGGCAATCTGAAAGGAGAGGCTGAAGGAAAATGTAGGAATTGATATACTATGTGCTGTGGTTGAGTCAGATCCCACTAAACAGAGAAGGCAGACATCAGCATCATCTTTAGGACACAGGGGAGCGGGATCTGGGTGTTTCAGGGAGCAGAGGACTGAGGATCTGGAAGTCACATTGCTGAGTTTCAAAGAGACATCACTATGCTCAAACATTTCTGGTAGACAACTGAAATGATTTCTGGGAATACAATCATTAGGTATTTGAAGTCAAGAGTACTAAGCCTATGAAGGACTTCAGGAATCATGAAAAACAATGTTGCTCAATTCAGAGTGAGATGCTATGTCCCCCTCGCTTCTGCCCAGTTAAAACTGCCTCTATTTTGTTCCTTCCTCTGGTTATCAAATCTTCTGTTCCTCCTCATACATCCCACACCGGGACAGGAAGAGGAAATGAGGTTAATGGGTTGTGTTATCAAGAATTAAAGAAACTGAGCAATGCTCTTGGACGTCCCGGATCTGTCTCCTGCTTCAACAGTGTTTGGACGAAACAGACCCAGGGACGCTCCTTCTTCCTTCTTCCACCTTCCGACCACTTTCCTGTGTCTTATCCAGTCTCCACCTTCAGAACCACCTCCGGGACCAGCCAACACACCGGTTCTTTTTCTACTTTAACTTCTGATTGCCGAACAGCCATGAGCTCCCAAATTCCTCAGAATTATTCCACCGAGATGGAGGCTGCGGTCATCCTCTTCGCCAAGCTGCATTGTGGGCCCCCCACACCGACCTCTTTCTGGGCTTCTATTTTGACAGGGAAGATGTGGCTCTGGAGGGTGTGGGCCACCTCTTCCCCAAGTAGGCGAAGAAGCAAAGTGTTAGGGTGCTGAGCAACCCTTAAAGTTGCAAAACAAGCGCAGTGGCCGCATTCTCTTTCAGGATGTGCTGAAGCCTTCCCAAGACAAATGGGAAAAATTCAGGACCCCATGGAAGCCGCCCTGGCCTTGGAGAGGAACCTGAACCAGGCCCTTTTGGAGCTGCAGGCCCTGGCTTCTACCCACACAGACTCTCATCTCTGTGACTTCCTGGAGAACCACTTCGGGGGTGAGGAGGCGAAACCAATCAAGAAGATGGGTGACTGCCCTGGCTGGTTTGGCTCAGTGAATAGAGAGCATTGACCTGCAGAAGAGTCCCAGGTTCAATTTGGTCAAGGGCGCATGTCTGGGTTGAGGGCTCAATCCCCAGAGGATGGCATGCAGGAAGTAGCCAATTAATGATTCTCTCTCATCATTGATGTTCTATCTCTCTCTCCTTCTCCTTTCCTCCTTGATATCTATAATTTAAAAAAAATTTTTTTTTTAAGAAAATGGGCGACCACCTGACTAACATCCACAGGCTGCCTGGCCCCCAGGCTGGGCTGCAATAGTATCTCTTCAAAAGGCTCACCCTCAAGCATGACTAGAAGCCTTTGGAGCCCAGAGGCCTCTTCATTCCCCTGGTGTCTGGCTTTTACCTGAGCCTCTCCCTGAAACTACTAGCCCTTCTTTTAACCACCCTGAAGCCCTCTCCCAAGCATTGGACCAAATGAAACAATAAAGCTTATTTGCAGGGGGGGGAAAATTAAAGAAACTGGACATTTTATAAAATTGTGTTCACACACTCATTCATCAGTCACTGCTGCCTCAACTTGATTGTAATTTAAAATATAGTAGGACTGCCATTAATAGTAAGAGCCAGGATTTTGTTCACTAGGTCCTGCATTGAGTGCTTTACCTGCATGCTAATTTATTCCTCAGATCTTTCCTATTACTTTATCCCTATTTACAGAAAATAAATTTAAGAGCAACACAATTAACATGTGTTAGAATGAAATTTTGCATCCAATCTTTCTGATACCAGATTATATAAGGCTCTTAACTACTATATTATACTGTTTTTATTGAAATGAATGGGGTGTCTAAAAAATAAATGAAAAGAGAGGAGAGTAGAAAAGAAAGAACTGCAAGAAGAGATCTTATGCACATTCTTTTAAAAAGCCGAATTCCATTCCCATGTGAAATATGCAGATTATGTTTCCTGCCATACACACAAAATGCCACTATAAATGATGTCATTAAAACATTTTCTACACTGTATGCATGTATGCCCCAGCAGCTGGGTGAACTTGGTGTCCACTGGGACCACTGCCACTGATGGTTCAGAGGAGATGAAGACTCTCTAGTGCCCTCCTCTACTTAATTTCTACTGAACAATAATATCTTATTTCTCACTGCAAGTTGCAGGTTTTTGTTTTTTTTTTAATATATTTTATTGATTTTTTTTTTTAGAGAGAGGAAGGAGGAGAAATAGAGAGTTAGAAACATTGATGAGAGTCATCGATTAGCTGCCTCTTGCACACCCCCTACTGGGTATGTGCCCACAACCAAGGTACATGCCCCTGACTGGAATCAAACCTGGGACCCTTCAGTCTGTAGGCTGACACTCTATCCACTGAGCCAAACCGGCTTCAGCAACAAGTTGCAGTTTTTAATGCTTACTGATTTATTAGCAAGAATCAAAATATGTAATGCACCGAGAATAAATAGAAAGGTATAAACATTGTCAGTTTTTTTGGGGAAAATCTCCTATATAATAAAAGGCTAATATTCAAATTGACCGAACTGCAGAAGGACCGATAGCTATGATGCACACTGATCACCAGAGGGCAGACGCTCAACACAGGAGCTGTCCCCTGGTGGTCAGTGCGCTCCCACAGGGGGAGCACCACTCAGCCAGAAGCCCTGAGCCGGGCTCATGGCTGGCAAACACAGCAATTGTGGTGGGAGCCTCTCCCAACTTCACAGCTCCACTAAGGATGTCTAACTGTTACAAGGAGAGGGCCTAAGCCATCAGTTAGACATCACCAGGGGGCTCCTGGACTGCAAGATGGTGCAGACTTGGCTGAGGGCCCTCCCCCCAGAGTGCACAAATTTCGTGCAATGGGCCTCTAGTATATTTATTACTATTCACATTCCAAAGCTAAAAAGTGCTGCTTTAAAAAGAAATTATTTTGCCCTAGGCTGTTTGGCTCAGTGGATAGAGCATCGGTCTGCAAACTGAAAGGTCCTAGGTTTGATTCCTGTCAAGGGCACATGCCCGGGTTGTAGGCTCGATCCCCAGTTGGGGACTTGCAGGATGCAGCCAATCCATGATTCTCTCTCATCATGGATGTTTCTATCTCTTTCTCCCTCTCCCTTCTTCTCTGAAATAAATAAAAATATTTTTTAAAAATTATTTTTATTGCCCTGTTTTGGCTCAGTGGATAGAGCATCGGCCTGTGGACTGAAGGGTCCCAGGTTCAATTCTGGTCAAGGGCATGTACCTTGGTTGCGGGCACATCCCCAGTAGGGGGTGTGCAGGAGGCAGCTGATCAATGTTTCTCATCAATGTTTCTAACTCTATCCCTCTACCTTCCTTTAGGTAAAAAATCAATAAAATAAAAAAATATATTATTTTTATTGATTTCAGAGAAGGGAGAGGGAGAAATGAGAAAATCATTGATCAGCTGCCCCCTGTATGTCCCCTACTGGGGATCAAGCCCACAACCTAGGCATGTACCTCACCAGGAATTGAAAATAAGAAAAATGGGGAAAATTTTAAGGGAAAAGATACTCCAAAATATTAATAGTAGTTGCCTTTAAGTGTGTGGGGTTATGAGTCATCTTTTTCTCTTCTTCTTTCTCATACTTCTATACTCTATGAGACTTAATAAGTTTGAAGTAGGTGCAGAAAGACCTATGTTTTAAAATTCCAAAATCTAAATGAAGGGAGTTCAGATGTTATTGACTGGGGGGAAACTAGGAAACTAAACTCCTACCATACATTCTCTTCTGTTGGTGAGACAACCTTCATGGAGAACAATGCAGGCAGTTTTCACATGATAAAATAATAATTGAATTAAAATACTTTCTTGTGTTTAAACCCTCAGATTTCAGAGTAAATAAAAATAACATATAAGGCTCCTTTTCAATACGCTTTTGTAGTTCATTGTCTGGAAACCTGAACACGGTTTTCAAACCAAAATAACTGATTCCTTGAGACCAAGGAATATGCTTGTCATGGTTTAAAAAACTCCCTGAAATGGGTTCTGTTGGTCTAATGTGTAAAGCACATAGAATGAAGCTTTATACATTTGCATAAATTAAACCTACCAGTCATTAATCCAGAGGTGACCTTTGTCAATTTGTGGATGTTCTCTGATTCTCTGAACACAAAGAGAATAAGCCTATATGTGAATGGCTCCCTCAGTCTGGTATTTTGTGATCCACCTGACAGGTCTTCAGCATACAATGAGCCAGGCCTGGGCTGTATTCTGTTGTGTGTGGGCAGTGACAGAGTACTCTTGGGGGATTTAAACCTTGCCTTTGTTCATCTGGAGGTCAGGCAAATTAAATGCTTTCACACAATAAGAAAAATAATTACCCAACTACATTACAAAATAAACATTTTCTCCTAAATTCAATATAGTTGAGTCATAAAACCGCTTTGTAGCATGGGTGGTCAGAATATAAACATATACATAAAGAAGATGTAATCTATTTTGGAAAATGTCATTTCCCAATCTGGTAAAGGCTCTCAAAAGTTAGCTGTTTATTGCAGAAATGATTAATTATATTGGGTTGTGTTTTTTAATCCTATAACATTTCCCCCCCTATTAAACATAAATGAGTTCCCTGGTATGCATGTTAACTTTTTATATTTTGTTACTCAGAGTTAAGTTTTTGGGACTTACAATGGTTAGCATTTATGAACCCAGGCTAAGATATTATCTTGCAATGTTATTTATAAGTATATACAGCAAAAGTCAAAGTATTTGCTGCAGTGATAATAAAGTCTCTAAATTCTCCTTCTCCCCATTCCAGAGTTCTTGCAGTGAAGCTTGGGTGCTCAAGTCTGATTGAACAGGTAAATCCAGCACAGCGAATGGTAGAGTTCATGAGGATACTGTCTTGCCATTCATTCAATTATTGATCAAATGTTTATTGAGTGCCTACTATAAACCAGGCACTATTGCAGGGTCCATGGATAGAATGAAGAGCATGAGAGACAACACCCTCACTTTCAAAGAATTTATAATCTAGTGAGGAGAGACTCACTAGACACATACATTAAATAATTTAAGATTGCATTAAATATCCTAAAGATAAAGAAACAGAACAATATGAGAGAATGTAACTAGAGGGATAGCTGAAACATTTTCTAACCTTATAGGTTCAGAAAATTAATCTCAGAGTTAACAAGAGAAAAGCATGGGTACACATTCATTTAATAAGTTTTACCTGACAGGGGGGCCTTCTCAAGAAAATAATAAACCTGAGTACATTTTTTTTAAAGTAAATCTTTTTGTTCGGATTATTACAGTTTTCCCTCTTTTTTCCCCACATATCTCCCCTCCACTTGGTTCCCACCCCACCCTCTGCCCTTACCCACCCCGCACTGTCCTCATCCATAGGTATAAGATTTTTGTCCAGTCTCTTCCCGCACCCCCATACCCCTTTCCCCCTGAGAATTGTCAGTCCACTCCCTTTCTATGCCCCTGATTCTGTTATATTCATCAGTTTATTCTGTTCTTCAAATTTTTTATTCACTTGATTTTTATTTTATTTTTTAAAATATATTTTATTGATTTTTTACAGAAAGGAAAGGAGAGGGATAGAGAGTTAGAAACAATGATCAGCTGCCTCCTGCACACCCCCTACTGGGGATATACCCACAACCAAGGTACATGCCCTTGACCGGAATCGAACCTGGGACCTTTCAGTCCACAGGCAGATGCTCTATCCACTGAGCCAAACCGGTTTCAGCTATTGTTCATAATTTTTACCTTTACCTTTTTCTTCTTCTTCCTCTTCATTTTTTAAAATTTAATAAATCTTTATTGCTCAGATTATTAAATTGTTTCTCCTTATTCCCCTCCTGTAGCTCCCCCCCAACCCGGTTCCCACCCCACCCTCTGCCTTTACCTTCCCCCCCCCCCCATTGTCCTCATTCGTAGGTGTAATATTTTTATCCAGTCTTTTCCTGCACCCTCCCCTTCCCGTTCCCCCCTGAGTATTATCAGTCTACTCCCTTTCTATGCCTCTGGTTCTATTATATTCACGGTTTATTCTGTTCCTCAGATTTTTTTAATTCACTTGATTTTTAGGTTCACTTGTTGATAGATATGTATTAATTGTTTGTAATTTATAGTTTACATTTTTCTTCTTCCTCCTCTTCTTAAAGAATACCTTACAGCATTTCATATACTGCTTTGGTGGTGTTGAACTCCTTTAGCTTTTTCTTATCTGTGAAGCTCTTTAGCTGACCTTCAATTCTGAATACCAGTTTGGCTGGGTAAAGTACTCTTGGTTGTAGGTTCTTGCTATTCATCACTTTGAATATTTCTTGCCACTCCCATCTGGCCTGCATAGTTTCTGTTGAGAAATCAGCTGACAATTGTATGGGTGCTCCCTTGTAGGTAACTAACTATTTTTCTTTTGCTGCTTGTAAGATTCTTTCTTTGTCTTTTGCTCTTGGCATTTTAATTATGATGTGTCTTGATGTTGTCCTCTATGGATTCCTTTTGTTTGGGGTTCACTGCACTTCCTGGACTTGTAAGTCTATTTCTTTCACCAGGTAGAGGAAGTTTTCTGTCACTATTTCTTCCAATATTCTTTTGGTATCTTGCTCTCTCTCTTCTTCTGGCATCCCCATAATTCTGATGTTGGTATGCTTGAAGTTGTCCCAGAGGCTCCTTACAGTATCTTCATATTTTTGGATTTTTTCTTTTTTCTTTTCTGGGATGCTTTTTGCTTCTTTGTATTTCAAATCTTTGACTTGATTCTTGTGATCCTCTAGTCCAGTGTTTTTCAACCTTTTTTGGGCAAAGGCACACTTGTTTCATGAAAAAAATCACGAGGCACACCACCATTAGAAAATGTTAAAAAATTTAACTCTGTGCCTACATTGACTATATATAAAGTAATTCACTTGAATAGGAATCAAATAAACACAAAGAAAGTATTTTATAATTACTTTATTATGAAATATTAAGTAAACAAAATAGTGAAAAATTATAAAATTCTTGTCTTGTCTGCACCTACGGCACACTAGGCAACATCTCACGGCACACTAGTGTGCCGCGGAACAGTGGTTGAAAAACGCTGCTCTAGTCTACTGTTGGATCTCTGTATATTATTCTTTTTTAAATATATTTTATTGATTTCTTACAAAGAGGAAGGGAGAGAGATAGTTAGAAACATCAATGAGAGAGAAATATCAATCAGCTGCCTCCTGCACCCCACAACCAAGGTACATGCCCTTGACCGGAATCAAACCTGGGATCCTTCAGTCCGCAGGCCGATGCTCTATCCCCTGAGCCAAACTGGTTTCGGCTGTATATTATTCTTTTTTTAGTCCATGTATGCTTAATTTCTAGGTGGTCAATTTTCATAACCTCGAGGGTCTCACTAAATTTATCGGCAGTTTCTAGAAATTCCTTGAAAAACCTTATAACTGTGGTTTTGAACTTCATATCCTGTAGTTTGCTTTCCTCCATTTCTGTAATTTGTGACCTGTTTCTTTGTCTCCACATTTTGGCTGCTTTCCTGTGTTAATAGAGTGGCTTTGTGTGCTAGGTGTCCTATCGGGCCCAGTGGCTCAGCCTCCCCAGTTACTGAGGTGGACACTCTTGATGCACCCCTTTGTGGGCTGTGTGCGCAGTCTTGTTGTAGTTAAGCCTTGATTCCTGTTGGTATCACTGGGAGGAATTGACCTCCAGGCCAATTGGATGAGAATTAGCTATGTCTATGATGGGAGAATTTCTGAGCTGGAGACACCCTTATGGGGCAAGATTTGCTTCAGTGGGGCTTTGGTGCTCACTGAATCTGCCCCATGATTGTATCCCTTATGGGTCTGAGGAGTTGTAATCTGGATGGTCCCACTCTGACCACTGAGTACACTGGTTCTTGGATATCTAATGAGGTAAAAATTTAGCTCTGCCTGAGGCCACCCAGCAGGAGCTACAGAGAGATCTGCAGATTCCTCTTCTTTGTTTGGGTTTTGGAGGTGCCCAGATGAGGCCCAGCTGTGAAGCAATGCAAGCTTCTGTGAAACCTTGGGCCTTCTTTTGGAAGTTCTGGGGCTCTTTGATCCAGATGCAGTTTGTTAGGTAATTTTAGATTGCAAATGGCCAGACCATTCATATGCAAAACCTCTGTGCACAGCAGTGGTAGTCGGGGTCTCAGGGAATCAACAGGGTGGAGCAAACAGCTATGACTTATCCTCAGCCTTACCCTAAGAGGCTTGGGTCTCAGTGTCCCCTGGTAATTGCTACAAGCACCTCTGAGAGAAAGCCACCCTCGAGTTCTGCCCAATGCCAGATAGTCCAGTTTCTTCCCGTATGGGTCTGGATCCCCAGAGTCTCGCCCAGAACTGGAGTTCAGAGGAGTAGGGAGATTTTTTTTTTTTTTTAAATATATTTTTACTGATTTTTTACAGAGAGGAAGGGAGAGAGATAGAGAGCTAGAAATGTTGATGAGAGAGAAAGACCAACCAGCTGCCTCTTGCACACCCCCTACTGGGGATGTGCCCGCAACCAATGTACATGCCCCTGACCGGAATCGAACCTGGGACCTTTCAGTCCGCAGACCGACGCTCTACCACTGAGCCAAACCAGTTTCGGCTTTTTTTTTTTTTAATTTTATTTAATTAATTAATTTATTTTATTTTAGAGTAGGGAGATTTTATCTTTCTCCCAATTGAAAAAGCCAACCTCATACTCAGTTGCCAGCCATTTCCTCACACGTGCGTGCCTTCATACCTCCACACTTTATTTCTGTACCTCCTCTGAGTCTCAATGTGCTTTTCTCTTTCCTTCTAGTTGTAGAATTTCCACTCAGCCAGCCTTCCTGTGGTTCTGGATGATGCCCATTTTGTCTTTTAGTTGTAATTTTGAAGTGGTTGTGCAAGGCAGCAATTTCAAGTGTTTACCTATGCTGCCATCTTGGTTTCTTAAACCTAAGTACTTTTAAGCTAGGTTTAATGAAGAGTGGGCAATTGTTTAGAAATAAAATTTACAAAGTCAGAGTGAAAAAAAGGTACTTAAAATTCCACTACATAGAGATAGCCACCAATAACTACAACATAACCCTACATCTCCTTCCAGGATTTTTTCACATATTATGTGGTCTTTCTTTTGTTTGCCTTGTTTTTGTTGTCAAGGTGAGTTTATGATGTACATGCTATTTTGGAAGCTTAGGCAACCTCTAAGCCATTTCTTCTACTCTTCTCTCCCCCTTCCCATGGAATTCTCTGTTTCACCTGAGCTCATGACACATTTATTTTGACATTCCTAATGTTTATCCATCCTTTCTACATGTACAACATAGCAGAACTATGTTGTGTTAAGAATAATTCCATATTGATAAATCATCTACATAGTTGGAAATTACAGTTAGCACAGTGGTGAAGAATGCAGACTCTGAGTGAGACGAGCAAATGATTAATCTCTCTGTGGCTCAATTTTATTGCTCGTAAAGTGGAGAAACAATAGTTTCTACCTTTTAGTGTCATTGTGGATAATGTAGAATAATGTATGCACTCATGGTGTTTGTCACTGTTTAAAAAAATCACAACACACACACACACACACACACACACACACACACACACACAAATTTAACCTAGTAAATTTGAAGATCTAATTGGCTTTATTAAGAGATCATGAATGTGGCAGCCAACCAATCTAACAACTAGAAGTATTCTCGAAAGAGTTTTACAAAATGGGAGGTTTTTAGAGGAAGAAGGGTGGGGCAAGAAAATATTATTTTTAGACCAGGACATCTTTTGGGGGGGAAGGAATAGCAAGAATTTTTATCATGGAAATTATATCTTCCTATGGGGGATGAGAGGACCCATGTATCAGACTCCTTCATTAGCACTGCTCAGAAAATTATAGACTGGTTGATTAAGATTATGTTTCTGGAAGAGGTTGAAACATCAATAAGATCAGGTATTAATTTCCCCAGATTGGGGAAGGAAACAACTATTGGTGTAGGAATAAAAACTTACCTTTCACCCTAGTCAGGTTGGCTAACTGAATAGAGCATTGGTCCAGGCTTGATTCTGGTCAAGGGCACCTACCTTGGTTGTAGGCCCAGTTCCTGGCCCTGGTTGGTGTCCAGGTGCATGCATGTGGGAGGCAACCAATCAATGTGTCACATCGGTGTTTCTCTCTGTCTCTCAGTCTCCCTTCCACTACCTCTAAAATCAATGGAAAAATGTCCTTGGGTGAGGATTAACAAACAACAACAACAACAACAACAACAAAAACCTTATTACCTTTCATTAGTCAATAGTGGTTAGCAAATGAGAGCAGGAGGAATCTTGCTAATACAAACCTTCATGACAAAACCTGAGAGAGTTTTTCTGGGCTACACACAGCAATGATCTGTGCTTCATTTCTAACCTGTAGGTAGCATTGAAAAATCATTTTAAAAAGTAAAAGAATATGGTCTCCAAAAAGTAGAAAGGAGAAAACCATCTCCTTAGAAATTCTGCCTTAAAATTTTCCTTCCACCTTATTTTGCTGATAAAAATCCTCCTGCATTAGATGAGACACACACACACACACACACACACACACTAAAAAAAATCAGAAATAGAGCAGAGATTCAGCAGAAAACAAAGTGAAAAGGTTGACTACTTTTGCCAATTTTATTTTTAAGGTGAGATTTTAAGGAAAGTAACACTTCATTGTTCTTTACTACAATAAGGAAGAAACATTGATATGTTAACTCCCCTCTTTGCCTCTCATGCCGAGGTGTGATTAGCAAAGTATTTTCAAATTGTTTCCCCATAAAATAGTCATTCCAGCTCTATGATTTCCTTAAATGCATTTAACTTGGCATGGATTTAATGTTATTTTTCACCAGGAGCAATCACGTTGTGTGGTCATTAAATTTACAAAACAGATTTTCCTAAAAGTAAACAAATACTCTATTGAAATTCCTTGACACTCAAGCTCTCTTTTCAGTTTACCTTAGTCTTATTCCCTCTACTTCTTTCTCTCTTTACATCTTCCCATTTTCCCCTGTCACTTTCTAATTTTTTTTTCCTTTTCAAATGGCTAGATTACCATAAACATCTTTTCCTTCACACACACACACACACACACACACACACACACACACACACACACCATTTACCCAACTGCATCTGCTACTGATTGGCTTCTTCTAAAAGGACAAAGGACAAAGGGTCAGTTAGAGGAGCCATCCTTCAGTTTGCATGTACAGATCTGCCAGACTAGCTGAAATGGGTAGAAGTAACTGTCATTACAATTCTGCAGACAATTAAATAATTGGATCCATATGTGCTGGCTTACAGGATTTTAAAAAGAAATTAAATTCAACTCGGAGTTCTGATTTTTGTAAGAAAGGACACACTTACAATTATTAGTCTAGTTTACTTCCTGGAAAGCAATATAGCTATCTTTTATACAGACTTGTGCTTATGTTATAGCATAGAGTTTTGGGCCTGTGTTATAGAGTCATTGAATATTTTAAAGCTATTTACAAGAAAATAGGACCTCACTTAAAAATTAAGTTTTTATAAGTACATTCATTCATAAAAAACAAATTCTCTACACATACATATTTCTATAACCATTGTATTTCTATAATCGTCTATAGCACTTGACTGGGAATTCAGCAGGAGTCAGAAATCTAATGACTTGTTCATTTGAAGGCAAGAGCATAAACAATACTTAAAATTAAAGTAGATTTCATTGTAAGTATTAAGAAGGCTCCACAAAGTTTAACATATGATAAGGATTGTTTTATTCTGAAGCTGTGGAGAAGTAGCTAGCAACTCAGAACAGAAACTCTCGGGTGTCCCTGTCTGGGTGGAAGCCCTACATCTGTTTAGCAGCTTTGCAGTCTTGGAAAACTATCGCATTTCTCTGCACCTATGTTACCTAATTTATAAAACAGGCATAAGAGGGTTATTATAAAATTAAATTAGTTAAAGTAAAATTCTTAAACTAACGTTTGAAATATAGTAGGTGATACAGAGAGGATCTTCCACATTAAACCTGCTTCTAATAAGAACCATTACTAGTGCACTGTTCTATTACTAACTTGCTTTTTGGCATTCAGCAAGCGATTTAATGCCAGTTTTCTCATTTGCATAAAGGAAACAGATTGGACTTCATTTCTAACATTATAAATGTGTATTTCTAGGACCTTTTATTGGACTTCAATAACACATAAGATAGTTTAAATATTGTGTATGCCTGGCTAGTGTGGCTCAGTGGTTGAGTGTCGACCAATGTAATAGGAGGTCATGGTTTGTCCTGGATTGTAAGAGTCGGACATCCCTCCAGGGGTCCCAGATTGGAGAGGGTGCAGATTGGGCTGAGGGACAACCCTGCCCCAACCCAGTGCATGAATTTTGTGCACCGGACCTCTAGTATAATAAATAATAATAAAATACTCCTTCCAGCTACGTCAAGACACTGACAGAGAACTGTATCCAACATTCTTATTAAATATCCCATGTGGGTGCTCACTGCAGAAAGGATAGAGTTGAAAATTGCTCTTGACTAATTATCAGGAAAAAAGACAAGCAAAGTAGAGCAATGCTAGACAACTGGGCTAAGCATCCTGGGATAACACTAATTGGACTGGATTCTCTGGGAAAGAGAAATGATATTTTGCAGGACGTCACCAGGGAGTGAAATAAGGGTCAGGGTTGAAAGGATGAAATGCTGGGAAATTGATCAACAAGGTTTTCTGTACTTTGTCAACCATATGTCAATTAGCATGCTACCAACCTAGTGTTCTATTTGAAACATGAATGCTTTGGGCTTATATTTTTCTTTCTCATAACATGCACCAAAACCCCTGCATATACTAAGTGTTTTCATTTCATGTTTATTATGTGAGTTAATGAAACCTCTTAAATTTTCAGCCAAAGGAAATTTAAATAGAGCCAAAAATTAGGTTTTCAGAGAACTTAAGAATCTGTAAAGTTAAAGACTAAATGTCTCATTTTTAAAATGAAGGATAGGTAAAATAACCTGACCAAATCCATATGACTTAATTACAGGAACCAAACCTAAAAATTCAAGTTGCCTGACTCCTAAGATCATGCAATTTCCATTAGACCAAACTACCTTCATTTTTTATGATGAATAAAATCATTACAAGCCAAAATTCAAATATCAGATTTCTATTCTCTTAGTTTAATGTTAAACTCTAAACTATTCAAGCTTTGTAGTTGAAAAATGATTCAAAGTTGCATGAATATCAAAGTCTTAAATATGACCTTAAAAAATTCCTACAGCCAAAACTGGTTTGGCTCAGTGGATAGAGCATCAGCTTGGGGACTGAAGGGTCGCGGTTCGATTCCGGTCAAGGGCATGTACCTTGGTTGCAGGCACATCCCCAGTAGGGGGTGTGCAAGAGGCAACTGATAGATGATTCTCTCTCATCGATGTTTCTACCTCCCTAGCCCTTTCTCTTCCTCTCTGTAAAAAATCAATAAAAAAGTATATATATTTAAAAAAATAAAAAATAAAGCCGGGACCGGTTTGGCTCAATGGATAGAGCGTCGGCCTGGGGACAGAAGGGTCCCAGGTTCGATTCCGGTCAAGGGCATGTACCTTGGTTGCGGGCATATCCCCAGTAGGGAGTGTGCAAGAGGCAGCTGATCGATGACTCTCTCTCATCGATGTTTCTAACTCTCTTTCTCTCTCCCTTCCTCTCTGTACAAAATCAATAAAATATATATTAAAAAAAATAAAAAATAAAAAATAAAAAAAGAATTCCTACACAAGGTTTACTAGCAGTTTTATGACATATATAATTCATCCAGTAAACAATAAGCATTGTCCAGCAGCCAGTCACATTTATGAAAATTCCTGAGACTGTTTTTTATTTTAAAATAAGAAGAAGAAGAAGAAGAAGAAGAAGAAGAAGAAGAAGAAGAAGAAGAAGCAGCACATAAATAAAGTTAAAAGTAGGGATAGAGAAGATGAACCAAAATCTTTCACTTGGCCAGTATGGCTCATTGTTAGAGCATCAGCCCGAGAACTGAAGGATTGCAATCTAGGACAAAAAATCCACATACCTGGATTGCAATACCTGGGTTGCAGGTTCAATCCCCAGCCTTGGTCAGGAACGCATACAGGAGGCAACCAATCAATGTGTCTTTCTCACATCAATGTTTCTCTCTCTTTCTCTCTCTTTTTCTTTCTCTCTCTCTCTCTCTCTCTCTCTCTCTCTCTCTCTCTCTCTCTCTCTCTCTTTCTCTTTCTCTCTCCTTTCTTTGGGTGAGGATTTTTGTTTTAAAAATCTTACACTCTTATATGTGTGTGTGTGTGTGTGTGTGTGTGTGTGTGTGTGTGTGTGTGTTAAGAGTGATATTACTAAGTGGGATCTCTCCTCTGTCAACTGAATAATTTTTACCTAATTTGGTGTTCATTAGAAAAATATGTAAAAATCACCGATATTGCTTTTAATCAATAACAAAAAAGTCTTCTTGATGTCATTTGATTAATCACTTTAACCCAGAGCAAGCATCACCACAATGTACGGTGGTATCTAAATGTTCCACATATGTAGTGACCTCTATTCTTTTTGTCTGCTACTCCCATGACCATGTTATTTTTTTAAGTTTGCCAGGCATATGAAGGTTAGGAAGATCTTCATACTCTCAAAAATTGTGCGCCTTTTTTTGAGTTTTGGTTTCTTGTGAAAATATATGTTTTGGCTCAGATATTAGCTTGATGCATCATTTTTGATCACAATGTTTTTTCAACCAGCACATGTGCCCAAGAAGATCCTGGGAAAGTTTTTAGTGATCGTTGTACTGAATAAATGCTTTACCACACTTAATATTCTAATTTTATACATTTGATATCTCCAACATGTCTAATTCACCATTTCCTCTAAGTAGAAAGAATGTTAATTTTGGTTACATATTTTCAAAACCAATAAATTTTTATTTAATATGATTCAATTTTCTTTCTTTTTTTATATTTTATTGTGTTTTTTTTTTTACAGAGAGAAAGGGAGAAGAATAGAAAGTTAGAAACATTGATGAGAGAGAAACATTGATTGGCTGCCTCCTGTACACCCTTTATTGGGGATGTGTCTGCAACCAACATATATGCTCTTGACTGGAATCAAACCTGGGACCCCTCAGTCCACAGGCCAATGCTCTATCCACTGAGCCAAACCGATTAAGGCTATGATTCAATTTTCTATAATTTTGGTTGTTCGTTTCCTTTTCGGTATCAATTTGGACCCAAGAATGGCAGTAGATAATTAAGGGAACCCTAGGAGAACTAGAGTAGGGAATGAAAACTAAAAAGCATAGGATTAATCTAGATCTAGAAGAGGTTAAAACTGAAATCAAGGATCAAAAGAAAAATGACAATGAATGTACCAAAATCAAAGGTCAATAAATGTTTTGGTTTGAAATTCAGAAAGAGTCAGAAAGCAAAGAAATGATAAGCTAGAAGGTAATAAGGTCTCAGATAGATAATTGAGGTCCAAAGGAAGTCGATGGGAAAGTATAGTCAACAACATCCAAGCAATCAGAAAATAGGAAATATTCTTGTGAAGATAAACTTTAAATTATTCCATAATCTGTCTCCACCAGATTAGTTTTAAGTGTCTCCACTAAATGATTCCACTACTAAGAGATCTACTTTCTATACTAGGATACTTAGAGTAGAATTATGCTAATTCATTTATTCTAGAATTAATTTGATAATGAAGACATGGAAATTAAGAAAACATAAAATATCCTACCTTCATGGTAGATAAATCACAGTTTATGAAGCTTAGTTACATAACCAGCTTTTCAGAATTGAAAGGTAACTTAGTTTCTATCCTTACCTAGGTTAAGTTTCATAAACCACTATCCTTATATTTGCTCTTGTTCTAATTACTGAATTTATCTCTTTTTTTTTTCACCTTTCCAGATACATATTTTTTACATATTTCTTCTCTTTATTCAATATTCACTTCTGGAGCCATCCTGGTTTTACATTCTCACCCATTCCTTTTTTTTTTTTTTAATATCTCATGATTTCCATATTCAATTCACTTCAATATGAATTTAATATTTCTAGGCCCTGGAGAAAACATCAAAATGAGAAAGGGCAAGTCTCTCCATTCAAGCAATCCATATGTTCTCAAGAAACTGTCAGGCCAGGATAAATGTATTATGGCCCACAAGGGAGGAATTAAGGGCTACGGTGATGAAAAGGCTATGATAACAGAGGGAATTTTCCAGCTCTCCGGAACAGAAGAGAAATCACTTTCAGCCCTGGCTGGGTAGCCCAGTTGGTTAGAGTATTGTCTAGATACATCAAGGTTTTGGGTTCAATCCCCAGTCAGGGCATATATAAGAATCAACTAATCAATGAATGTATTACTAAGTGGAACATTAAATCAATTTTGCTCTTTCCTTTCCTTTTTCTCTCTAAAGTCAATAAATAATATATATTTTTTAAGAAATCACTTCCACTTTGTAAGAATGAGAAAAAGCTTATAGAGAAAACCTAGTGAATCTATTTAAAAATTAAATTAGATTAAATTTAATAAATAAACATTAAATTCAAGAGTAGGGCCTATTTCTTTATCCTATACCTAGAACAGAGCCTGGTATATGGCAGTAGTTTAAGTACTCAACAGATATCTGTTGGACTGATCTTAAATGTCTGGATTAAATCCTAAATAACTAGTATGACTTCAATTAAGTAAAATTGGCACAAACAGAGCAGATGTTTCCAAAGAAAAGAAACACACAGCATGAGCAAAAACAAGAAAAGAGAAAAATGTGAGCAGAGTTACCTAATTTGAGTGGATTGAAGTTTTCACAGAAATGCCTTCTTTGACAGTTTAATGATTTACTTTTATTTTATTTATTTTATTTTATTTTTTATGTGAGACACACCAGAGTCAATGGTGTGGTGAAATCTGGAGTCCAAGAACAAGGAGATGTATCCTGAGAAGGTGGTCAGGGAGCAGAACAATATTTGTTTCAGTTATTTGAGTGAGTAGTGACTGAAAGAAAATGGGCAAAAGGAGATAAATTTAGATTGGGAAGAGCATGTTTATAGAGAAGGAAAGATTAAGATGCAAGTGAAAAGGGGAAAAAAAGATACAAGTGAGAAAGAAGACAAGGTGGATGGGGCAAGCTTTCTTTGGACAAATGAGGGCACAGGATCAAAGGAGTAAAAGGCACAGGACTGGATAAATAAATGCCTCATCTTGGCTTTGATTTTAGCTATTTCATTTAATTTGGGGAAAGTCACTTAATTCTCTGAGTTTGTTCTCTCATCTGTAAAATAGAGATGAAACTTATATCATAGGATTATGATAAATAAAATAACTTCTGTTAATACGTGGCATATACAGTATGCCAACATAAAATATATCTATATCTATAAAACCCTAATATGCAAATAGACCAGACGGCAGAACAACCGAACAAACGGTCTCTACATGTGTTGACCACCAGAAGGTGTGCACAGAAACATGGGGCGAGCCTCTGGTGGCCACTGAAAATTATTTGCTCCTGCTCGCTGCAGTCTCACCCTGCACTCACACCCACTGCCAGAACTGGAGCGCCACTTGCACCCCTGCCAGCACCTGATACCGGCCCCAATCACTCAGCATTATCAGCAGGTACAAGCAGCATCTGCTGACCCTGTACACCTCTGAGGGCTTCTCCACCTACCCCTGCTCCTAAGGGGCAATTGGGGCAGCAGCTGCCACTTGAAACCACTGATGGTGTAGAGTGATCGGGGCTGGTGCCAGCAGCAGGTATGAGCGGGCTGGCACTGTTAGTGTGTGGGAGCAGAGGCAGCGTGAATGGGGCTGCCAGAAGACAGGGAACCATGGGGCCGCGGCAGGAGGGACCAGGCAGGGCACAGAGGATGGGCGAGACACCCTTCCCCTCCTCCCTCCCCCCGTGCCCACCACAGCCTTGTGGCTCACAGTTTCTTTCAAAGTGCACAAATTTGTGCACTGGGCCCCTAGTATATATATATTTTTTAATAAAATTACATAGAGAATAATCTACTTATGGAATATATGCACCTGTACTGGTTTCCTAGGCCAATTATAACAAAGAACCACAAACCAGGTAGATTAAAACAACAGAAAAATATTCTCTCACTATTCAGGATGCCAGAAGTCTAAAATCAAAGTGTCAGAAGGTTTGATTCCTTCTTGGAGACTCAGAGGGAGAATATGTTCTATGCTTCTCTCCTAACTCTGGTCGTTGCTGGTAATCCTTGCTTGTAACAGCATAACTCCATTCTCTAGCTTTGTTGTCACCTGGTATTCTCTCTTTATGTCCCCGTATATCTCTGTGCATCTTCTTTTGTTATAAGGACACCAGTCATATTATTGATAGATTTAGAGCCCAACCTACTCCAGTGTGACCTTGATATTAACTAATTACATTTGTAAAGACCCTATTTCCAAATAAGGTGACATTCTGAGGTTCTAGGTTGGCATTAATTTGGAGAAGACACTGTTCAACCCAGTATAAGTATTTTCTTAACTTTTTTTTATAACTAGAGGCCTGGTGCACCAGTGGGGTCCCTTGGCCTGGCTGGGTATCAGAGCCAATTGGGGCCTTCTCGCCCAGTTCCAATTAGGGCTGATGGGGGCCAGCTGGCTGGGGAGGGACTGTGGGAGGGCTGCAGGGCATGTCCGGCCCTTCTCGCTCAGTTCTTATCAGCCAGGCCCCAGCAGCAAGCTAACCTACAGGTTGGAGAATATGCCCCCTGGTGGTCAGTGCGCATCATAGTGACTGGTGAAATGGTTGAATGAATGGTCAAATGAACGGTCGGACACTAAGAATATTACACTTTTGTTATATAGGATAGCTTCAGTAGGCCATTATTACAAGAACTAGAATTTTTACCTTGACAGGAGGATAGGAAAATGGATGAAAGCTCAAGTCATGGAATTTGAATTCCATCTACTTCTCTTCCCAGTTGTGTTGCCTTGGTAGTTACACTCTCTTTGGTTGATAGTTTTCTCATTTAGTAAACAGGAAATAATGTTTCAGAGTGTTTTGAGGAATATTAAGTGGTGTAATAGATGAGATGCATTTTGCACGGTACCGGGCCCAGAGGACAGTGCATTACTCTTAAAGAGGCTGACTTTACTGTAGGTGGGGTGGAAGTTGAGGCTTCTGTTCACATAAACAAAGATGATTTATCATTTTCATCTAATTTCAGGCTAAACATCCTGTTTGCAGAACCACTTTGCTACCAAGATTCTGCCATGCCTGATTGCTCAATACTAACAAGAGTGATTTACTACAATTGTTGACTCGCATTCCATAGAAATGCTGGGTTATTTGTTATTGTCCTTCAATGTTTATAATTTCAGTTTGTCCCTCAATTTTATAACACTTTACTACTACACTCCAGTAATCAACTGCTTAAACATCATCTTCCTTAAGTTGTTTTTTGAAAGAATAATTTTAAAATATATACATAAACAATGTATTAACTTTCATAAATTTAATCCATTATCTTGCTAAACCTTTAGAACTCTTGTAAATGGAAAACCAGGTGTTTTACCTCATTTTTTAAATGAGAAAATTGACGTTTAAAGTGGTTACATGACAAATACAACACTTTGCTGCACCCTGTGGAGATATCATATATCTAACACAGTATTTGCTTATTTTGGCCACCTTTGAGTTCATTGTTGATCTTCTGGTAATAAAATATAAACATTGTAATCTACATATGCAGTCTGTGGTGGTCACTATTTTATCCACAGATAAACTAACCTTTGAATAGTTTAAAAGTTGGCTTGAAATCATATTGTCAAAATCTATACTGGTTTTCATTGGTTTGCTTGATTTAACACTCAACCTTGTTAGCTTACTGTCTTCCATCGTGACTGTACAGAGAACCTGACAAGAAAAGTTCTGATCTGAGGCACTATTTGCCATTCATAAAACACTTTTATGAGTCCAAACTGTTATATCCAACTGTACGTAGTGATGCACAAATACAGCATGATAATGCAGTACCCTTTAGCATTATGCTTCCAGTCTCTAAACAGGCAAATATTCTTTGGATTTTAAGAATTTCTGAATGCTATTCCCTTTTATGAGGTGCATGCATAGCTAGTGTCAAGGTGTTGTGGGATGGCAAAAACAGCACCAGGTGTTAGACACATGGGATCAGATTGGGACCTGGGCTCAGCAACCTTGGTACTGGAGTTCTGGCTAGGAAAGAATTCAAAGCCAAGATTCAAACTCTAAGAGAACATTTATTTAGAAAATTACAGAGGAAGAAGAAGTAATTCCTAGAAGAAATAGGCTCAGGAAACAAGTTATAGAGGTAAGGAGCTTAGAGGTAAGGAAGGTAAAGGAGACATGCCTGTGGAGGTAGGTTAGGGAGGGGGAGGGAAAAGGCATGGGTGTACTCCCAGAGGGAGAGTGCTCTGGGCCTCCCTCTGTCCTAAGTGTTTTTTGGTGATGGTGGTGGTGGTGGTTTTTTGTTAATCTTCACCTGAGGATATTTTCCCATTGATGCTTAGAGAGAGTGGAAGGGAGGAAAGGAGAGGGGAGAGGAGAGAGAGAGAGAGAGAGAGAGAGAGAGAGAGAGAGAGAGACAGAGACAGAGACAGAGAGACAGAGAGAAACACATCCATTGGTTGCCTCCTGTATTCCCATATTTGCCCCGGCCAGATTGAGCCTGCAATCAAGATGTGTGCCCTTGACAGGAATCTAACTCAGGACCCTTTACTCCCCTAGCTGATGCTCTAGCCACTGAGCCAAATCAGCTAGGACTGTCTTAAGGGTTTTAAAGGTAGAGATTTTAGGGGAGATCCTAGGGGAAGATCTCAATAGAATATTCAGCAGCTTTCCAGGTGTGTCCTTTCAGGGCTGTGATTTATCGGTCAGCGCCTGGGCAGGGGCTCATTATTCAATTAGTCTGGTCCTGAGGTCAGCTGTGGGGAAGGGGGTGGAGGTGGGAGGGGGAGCCCTTGTCTGGTTTTGCCGCTTATCTAAGCCTGGAGCTGAAATACAACTGAGGCCTAGATGTTATCTCTATTGTAGAAAAGATCAGGGGGTCCAAACCACATGACCGGTGATATGCTAGGGGAGGAAAGGTCACCCTGGGGATGAGGTCCCACCTACAATTGTCCTTTGCTAGCACCCAGGGATTTCCTCCCTGGTAACCTGTACCTGGCCCATCGTCCTTGCACTGTCCATGTCTGTCGAACTGCCTTCCGCAAACATAGGAAACATCCAAATCTACAAGAATTTTTTTATGAGTTTATTTGAGACAAACTGACAATTGCCAGGAATCAGAATCTCAATGGATTGAGAAAATGCTCCAGGACATGGCAGTTTTACCACTTATTTTATACTTCAGAATCAAAGGGGAAGATGGAAGTGGGGGTTACATGAAATACATTAGTGACCGATAAGGGAGGGGAGAGAGAGCAAAGCTGGGAAATCTCTCGGATAGGGTAAAAAGGAAAAGGGTAGACACATGCTTCTTTTACATAGGTGGCTATAGAATAGTTAACAGTTAACAATTGACATGATAATAATGACAATGAGAGGATTTGTGGGTCTCTGCTCCAGTGCAGTGGTTGTGCTTTGAGAGGTCCAGAAAAAAGAGGAAATAATTACTTTGATATTCCAAAGATACATTATCAGGTATGTTATTGTAGATGCAAAAAAAAATTTTTTTTTTTTTAAAGATAACAGGCAGCCTCAGTTAAGGTAAAGACTGACCTTTGTTAGGGAAAAATACCGCCTGTGACAACCCACACAGAGCTGCTTTGGTAAGGCCGCTATGTAGGCCTCCCCTGAGCTTGTCAGGTTTAGGATGTGGCCCCTTTTTATTCACATTAGGCAGGCAGGGGATTTTACAAACTGACTTGTAAGATCAAGACAAATCATACATTAATTTCAGAACTCAGTAAGCCCAGGGTTGTGTACCAACTACCTGAATCTCAAGAGGCCAAGTGTCACAGATTGCTGATAGTTCATCAAAGCTGCATACGCTTTAGATTTGGTATTTCGGCTCTACATGTGTCTCAAAAGTGTTATCTTCATGATTCTTTTGGTTTACTTTACAGTAAGTATAGTAACTTTAGTTCATAAAAGGGAAGAGAAAGTACTTTAAACAAAAAGAGATGTTGGTGCATGTGTCAGAAGACAGCACTGATGGTTTTTGTGCTCTCTGAATTTGTTGGGAGAGCTCTGATTTCTGTGACTGTGGTGTCCCGTTAGCCTGGCATTTCACCACATATAAAGTTTTTAACAGAACACGGATTTCATGCGTTTGTAACTTGTCTACACTTCCCTTTTTTAAAAACCCTGGACATAACTGCAGATAAAAAAATGACTTTTTAAATTGCTTTTTAAATTGCACTTTACAAAATGAAAATGTAAATTCTTTTCAGATTTGTTTCAGAACATTCTAAGCCCCAGGAATGTTCATTGATATAAACCCACATAGATTAAGCAATTTAGAGATTTAAGATAAATAGGCACCACTTTGCCATCGATTTGGTAACGAGAAAGCAATTCAGCACATTCTGCCACAAAGCATTTGGGAGTCTTAAGTTAGAGCTTCAGAATTCCTTCTGAAAAAGGACAAAAGAGAGACTTCCTGTCATTTCCATTGGTTTCTGCATGTGGGACCAATATGGGCAACACAAAGTTTAAACAGATGCAAGTGTTGAGGGGAGGAGGCAGAGCCATGCCTAGTTTTACATATTCCGCCAAATCCAGATGGAATTAAATCAGTCTCTCCTAAAAGCTTCCAGAGTAGCCTTGCACTGAAGTTACGGCACACTTGAATGGTTTATTTCACCAATATTTGCTTATGGAAATGAAGGGGAGTGACAGAGGGGAAGGAGGAGGGGAGTGGAGGAGGGGTTTGGGGCCGGGGGAGGCTCTGACCGCAGCACAACACACCAGTAACCTTGTCTGATGTGATCATTAACCTTTCTGGAAAAGGCAGCTGGCAGTTCTCCGAGGTTTGTCATTAGAATGTGAGAAGAGCCGCACAGATATTGCACAGGCTGTTCAAAGAAGTTTGATTTACTTTGAGAGCTACTGCTCCATTTCTGGGTGGCAGAAAAATGAGATTTCAACAATTCTTTTTTGTATTTTTAATTTTTATGATGAGTCTTCTTCTTATCAACGGACAGAGACCAGGTAAGACTTTGATATATTTGTAAGAGGAACTTGTTTTTATGTCTGCTGTTGTCCATGAGGCTCTGAGCGTGATTGTGTTTATGTTGAAAATCTCTTAGGCATGCTTGTGGTGTGTAGGACTTCAGAAGTATTCTTTCTATCTGGATATTTAAAAATTAGCTAGATATTAAAATGATGATAAATATTTTACCACTATTTTTCTAATTTAAAGACCCCTTAGCTATTGTTGATATATTGTTCTTACAAGTAAAATGGAACGGAAACGTTTGGTCTATTATAGATTTTTAGGTAAAATGCAAATCCAAAGCAGTTTATTAAAAGAATATGTTGCTGGCTGGAATGGGTTAATGTTAACTGAGTTCACAGCATATAAAAATCATGTGGCAAATTGTAGATGAATTCTTAAAATGGGTCAATAGATATTTCCAGTTATATAATTAGGTGTGCCACTTAAAACAAGAAAGTACAATTGTAGTATTATTGTGCTTAAACCCCAAAAGTGTAAAAAATATGTATGGTCAAGGTAAATATTAATTTACTTGAGATATTATTTAAATATTTGTGTTATTCTTATCCAATAGAAATTTAGTAAACAGTTATTCTAATGTGCTTTTACTTCAGAACCAAATACCTAAGGTTTTGAAGCACTAGCAAGTAAAAAAAAAAAAAAGGAAGTTTTCTGACTCAGGAAAAAGCAAACCTAAATATAAATAGAAAGGTATTTATATTTATATCCAAATACGTTCTATTATTCACTTGATAATGTGATTCTCCATTTAGGTCAGAAAATGGTAAGTAACTGGTTAAAAAGCCAGTCTCTGCCTCTTAGTTAATCAGAAGTTTGATCACTGAGGTTATTTCAAATGGAATCCCCTGGTGTGCCCTTTTACATAAATAAGAAAGAAGTTCCAAATTAGCAACTCAGAAAGCATTCCTCCTTAATGTTTACAACAATTGCTATTCAAACCATATCTACTTTTCTGAAATATGGAACACTTTAGACAATGTTCTTATAAAATGTGATTAATTCACTACTTAAAATACAAGGTCCAGGAAAGGGGAGAGGGTATCTCCATCAAAGCTCTATGGAACTCTTAAGACAGGCCCATCCAAATGATTGGAGAAATTAACGGAAACCAGTGACTACACAGCAATAATTACAGCCAATAAAAATTGTTTTAAGGCAGACAAGGGATAAGATTTCCTTTAGCAGTTAATAATGATATGCACTGAATTTAAAATCTATTTTATTATAGAGATCAGTTTATAACTAATGAAAATGTTTCATCTGTTCCTTAACTGTGTAAATAATATTAAATTTCTTTGAAACTGAAAAAAAAAAAAAAAATACAAGGTCCAGGAACATTTAGGAATAAGATATGTAGATGGAGGAGCATATTGCTATTAACATGAACTGCTGGGAATATACCTTGTGTATTTGCATCACATTAATTTTTATATCATAATCACATCTGAACAAGTAGCAGATCACACTATAATTTAATTCTAAATATTCTCTTGCATCCCCCAGACTAAACAACAGTTCATTTTCTGAAAAATGAAACTAATACTTCTCTTTTTTTCCCCTCAGCTAATTTGGCAATGAGAAGAAAACTACACAGACTCAGCTGCCATCAGAGGAGATGTATGCCTCTCCATTCACGAGTGCCCTTCCCCTGAGGTATTTCTGGTGGAAAATAGCTTTCCTAAATTTAGGCAACATTCCAGATTGAAAATAGGTACCAAAGAATGCCTATTCATATTTTGTTCCAGGTGATAATGGCCTTATGGTAATGTCAGTGTAAGAGATGCATGCTAACAGATGAAAGAGAGAAACAAGCTGGAGGGGGCCAATGAAGATAAAGGAGGGACATATGTGATACTTTCAACAATAAGGAATTATTTAAAAAAAAGTGAAATGACATGATGATTGAAAATAATTTAATAGGATAGATAAGGAAAATGTAGGAAAATCTTGATAATTGTTGAATCTGAATGAGAGTTATATGGGGATTAATACTATTGTGTATGTTTGAAAATTATTATTTAACTTTCAGGCACCAGGAGAATATAATTATGAAAGTATCTCTTGAAACATGTGTTTTGAAAAACACTTAATAGCTCCTTAGGTTATCCAGAACAAGTGTATTTCCCATTAAGACCACTGTGTGCTTTAGCATATGGATGAATTTGCCCACCAACACTCGGTGAATGATGTGCTAGCCTCATTATGCAGTTTATTTTTTCCTGAAAAATATTTCTTTTAATATGTAAAATCAACAATATTAATGGCATAGCAACTTTAGAGCCTCACTCATAGAACTGGTCTTGATAGTTGCATTTTTAAGGATAAATTCCAAATAGATTTCTGCTCCTCTCCTCTCTTTTTTGTTGCGGGGGGGTGGGGGGGGGGAAAGATAGTTAAAAGACCTATGATTTTACACCACCACCAGTAATACCGTCTGAATCAATCAACTTCAAACACTGCCCCAATTTAAGTTATTTCATACCAAAAATAAATAACTTGGCATTCCATTGTAATTATTTTAAGCTAGTTAAGTCATAAAATATATCTTCCTAAAAAAATGCCATAGAAATATTTCCCAGCTGGTTAACACATAGGCAATTGCTGAATTTGCTTATTCATTTGACCAATAGATTGTAATGCTTATGGCATTATTCGTGAAAGAAATGTACCTGTTGTTTAATATGTGGTTTTCAGACCCAGTGAAAGTCCTGAGTAGAACATGAAAAGAAGGAAGAGCAATTCAGTAATAAGCATTTCACTAGTAAGCATTTATCATGGGGACTAAGACAAAAAGCCAAGTTCTCTGTGCCTGTAATCTATAACAAATTACTATTTGCTATCAACATATAAAAAATAAATTTGGTGGAAGAATCCATAAAGATACAGTAAGTTCTTGAGAAAACAATTAGTAGAGGCTCAAACATGCTTTAAGAGGATTTAATATTTAAAGAATCCTTTGCTGTGTGTTGATAATGCATTCCCCTCTCACATCTAAAAAATAATGGTAACATTTGTGCTGAGGAGGAGTGGAGAAGTTCAAGATTTTCCCAGCACTCCCCCACAAATAACAAAGAGGAGAGGAGGTATTTCACAATAGCAAGGGAATTCCTGCATATACAGAGCAAGATACCTTACAAGCCCTTAGTGAGCCACAGGTTATATTGGCTTTCTCTACAAAGCACATGCCATAAAAACTAGTGCTTCAAGTAAACAAAATAGAGTTGGGAAATTTGAATTGTCAAAGTTAAGGAAAAATTCTGACCTACAAACCAGATTTGTAAACGAAAGGGAAATTTCAGTGAAGGCCATATAAAACATTTAATAATAGCAACCTTTTACAAGATTAGGCTGATTCCTTTAAAGAACTGCTCAGTTTACAGCATTCATTTCGTCAGTGTTTAGACTAGTCCTACATTCCAGCTATGGTTCTTTGAAGAAGGTATAAAAGCCTTATTTTGGAATCCAGAGATAGTATAAGAACCAATGCAAGATAAACATTAGATAATTTTCCAAGATCTTGCTGAACCAGGGCTATAACAAGTGCTACCTTCAAATTTGGCAGCACAATTCTCACTGTCCCACATGTTTGCACACTTTTTATAGGTCTTGCAACAAAACATCTTGACCACTTGTATACTGGGTAAAGGCACACTAGACCAAAGTAGTGGAAGAACTCTGAGGCAGAAGAGCCTTTTCATTTATTCCCTTCTATTTTCCTGCCACATTTTAGATAAAATCACATGGGGCTACATGATTCAGTTAGGTCAAGTAAAAGTGTAAAAGGATAGGTAAGGTAAACAATTGACTTCAGAATTTTTCCAGATTAACCCTTTACAATGGTTTAGACTTCCAAATTACTTAGTGGGAATGTTCTATTACCTTGAATATCAACTTTTTCAGCTTCTTGAGTCCTCTTCAGTGAACCCCAGCAGGATTTCCTAACAATTAAAAAGAAACTTAATCAAATAGAAAACCTATGCTGTATACAATTCATTTTCTTGAATTTTTTTTTTCCCTCACAGAAATATTTCAGCATCCCATTCAGCCCTAAGTGAATTAGATTTGGGGAAAGCAAGAGAAAGGGGTCAGGAATTCCAAGCTTCCAGGTTAATATGAGAGCTAGAGTGGAAAATGGGGTAGAGGTTTTAGATTAATGATTTCCCCTTTCCAACAGTAAAATCTTACTGCCATAATACTTTTACTTAAATGTGTACTCTAGATAATTACAGTACATAACTATTAGTACATGCTTTTTAATAACTATAATACATTTTCATGGTGTAAAATTTTTTTCCAGCCGAAACCGGTTTGGCTCAGTGGATAGAGCGTCGACCTGCAAACTGAAAGGTCCCAGGTTCAATTCCGGTCAAGGGCATGTACTTTGGTTGCGGGCACATCCCCAGCAGGGGGTGTGCAAGAGGCAGCTGATGGATGATTCTCTGTCATCGGTGTTTCTCTCTATCCCTCTCTCTTCCTCTCTGTAAAAAAATCAATAAAATATATTTTAAAAAAAAATTTTTCACCCAACAGTATAAAAGTATATAAAGTCAAAATCTTCCCACTCTCTTGCCCATTTTCACTTACTAGAAGTAATGGCTATGAAAAGAAATTTGGTCAAGTTACCTTTTATAAATTGAGACCAGATAATTTTCTCTTGCCACTCTTTTTAAATTTCTTTTTAATTTATTGATATGCCATTTATAACTTCATTAACCAATGGTGTATGTACAGTTTTATAATTGTACACCATTGGTTGTACAATTTTATAATTGCTATCCTTGATTACTATTCAAAATGTCTAGTTCTCTATTTTCTGCCTTATTCTTACCCCTCAAAGTTGATGGATCTCCTACTTCCTTGACCAAATCTCTGGCCTGCCTCCTTTCTTTTCACAAGTGTCCTATTGTCTTGGCTCTTCTTGCTCCATTCTGCCTTTTTAGCTGAACTGAAAGCCAGCTTTGCCTTCAGCACAGAATCTCCACTTTAGCAGGGCTCATCTCATCAAGTTTAAACCTTTCTCCCTGACTAGGGTTCTCTTCAAATACCATTTTCTGTATAAGTCCACCCAGATCCACCTAAAAGTAAACTCTTCAATTCTTCCCACTCAAATATTTCTCCTGTTTTCTCAAGATTTTGAGAATTGTAAAGATAGCATATATTAGATGTTTACTATGTAAGATACTATATACTATGAAATACACATTACTGTCTCAATGTGATTTTCTGAACACAATGTCCTAATATTTAGTTCCAGTTGGTTTACAAGGATTATCATTTCTATCTTCAAATATTTTTAAAATGTTTTTATTGTTTAGAAAAAGAAGAAAGGAGAGGGAGGGAGAAACATCAATGATGAGAGAGAATCATCAATCAGCTGCCTCCTGCATGCCCCACACTGAAGATTAAGCCCACAACCTAGGCATATACCCTGACAGAGAATGGAATCAAACCGTTACCTCCTAGTTCATAGGTTGATGCTCAAGCACTGAGCAATGCTGGCTGGGTTTGAAATATTTTTTTTTTCAATTTTTCCTTCTTTTCATCTCCATTACTACCATCTTAGTGCCTATTATATCTCCCCAACATGACTTTAACACCTTACCTGATCACTCCAGCCTCCAGTTCTGGCTCTGGAAAGTCTGTTCTTATCATCTGATCTTTCCAAATTAAATCCAGTTAATTCACACCAAGATTAAAATCCTTATGTGTCCCTGTAGCCTTCAGAAAATTAGAACTCACATAATTTAATCTTACAAATTGTATCTCTTTAGCATCATCTGTCACTGCTTCTCCCCTTCCCTCTCCCAGAGGGAATAAGAAAGAATTGAAACTGTTTTAGACTTTCTGGTCATATAGTTCACTGGTGATCATTGGTAAGCCACTTATCCTATCTAACTCTCCCTCCACTTTCAGACCTGTAAGAGGGAACTAGCAATAGTACTTATCTTATCATAACCATCCCTAGCACATAATAAATGCTAAATAGTGGCTAAAATTTTTATTAGTATCATTACTTTAAAGTCAGTCAATTCTTCACCTCTTGCTACACTACTGCCTTCAATGTCCTTTCTTCTTTCCTCCATTACCAATTCATCCTTCAAGAAATCCCTACCAATTATATCAGATGCCCACTTTTTAAAAATATATATATTTTATTGACTTTTTTACTGAGTGGAAGGGAGAGGGATTAGAGAGTTAGAAACATTAATGAGAGAGAAACATCAATCAGCTGCCTCTTGCACACCCCCCACTGGGAATATGCTCGCAACCAAGATACATGCCCTTGACCAGAATCGAACCTGAGATCCTTGAGTCCGCAGGCTGATGCTCTATCCACTGAGTCAAACCAGTTAGGGCAGATGCCCATTTTTTCTCTCAGCACCATTTGAGTACTCCTGTCAAAATACTTGACTCACTGCATTATAGTAATGTGTTAACTGAAAAGCATCCTTAAAGCAGAAGGCAGAGTGTGGTATTCCGATTTTGTTAAACTAACATTTGTTAAGTGGAGCACCCAGAAAACAAAATGGTAAGCCTTAATTCAACAGCTGTCTAGAGATAAGTTGCAGTAAATAGGTTTATTACTCATGGCATGCCTGGAGGGGCCAAATGGAGAGGTCAAGGCAGAATGGAGACAGCCAGCGAGAGTAAGCGCTAAAGATATGGGACCCGGGCCACATGCCTGTATTAGAGTTTGTGGATGGGGTGTGCTGGCATTCCTGACCTAGGGTTGGATTGGTAAATTCAAATAAAAAGAGATGGGTTTGGTAAGTTCCGCAGGGTCTTATCTAAGAGATACATAAAGTATACTAGCCCTAGGAGGCAGGGGAGACAAGGGCTATTGGAGAAGTCAAAATCAGGAACTTACATTTGCTTGTGACTCTGTGGCTGCTGTCCAGGACATGTATTTGTATAAGGGAGCTAGTATCATCTAAGATCTTTGCTGGCCTCTTAGCCAAACAAAATGAATGCTGAGGCAGCAATAACATGGAGTAGCTTACCTAAGCTCTCAACAATGGTTGTATTTACCTTTGTATCTCCAGCCAAAAAAAAAAAAAAAAAAAAGTGCCCAAAATATAACAGGCATTCCACAAATGTTGCTAAAAGAAGTAAAATGAAACTTTTATTATCTTAGCATTTAAGACTTGCCATCATTAGATCCCATCGCACATTTTCAGCTTTATTTCCTAATGCTAACTGCCAAGCTGAATTTCAATTTCCTATCTCTGCTGGAAGTGTTTCCTCCTCCAGGAATTAATTGCTTCCCTGATCTCATCAAATTCACTTTCCATCTCCTGGGGTTCTCTTCAAATCCCATTTTCTATATGAGGCCCCACCCTGATCCAACTAATGCAAAATAAACTTCTACTCTTAACAATCATGGCATTTTAATCAATAGGTTTTATTTATTTATTTATTATTTATTTATTTTACCACCATATATATAATTTATATACAATTTTTTTTAACCAAAACACAGGAAAACAAATCCATTTTATGAGGGGTACAGCGTTACGCAGATTCTGTGTCCAATGGCCTTAGCAGGAAGGTTTGCTTCAGAATTTAGCAAGAACCATGCCACTGTTTCCATGAGTGCGAGTTACCTTTCCCCAGATTACTCTGGTTTGTTTGGTTTGCCACCAGGAGTCACTGTGTTGTTCTTTGCTTTGTACACATAAGCACATCTTTTGCCTAGATAGAATTTTGTTTCATCTCAAGCATAAACACCTTCAATTTTAAGAAGAGCTGTGTGCTCCCTCTGGTTCCCGATATCCCGCTTATAGCAAGCAAAAATGGCCTTGGACCACAGCCTGCCAGACATAGTTCTCCTCATAGAAGCCCTGTTCCCAGCAGGCATCTGTAGGGTCCAATATGATGGAAAAAATACCACTATATTTTTAAAAGCCACTTATCATATTCTTCTTTTTTGTGAGTGTGATTTGGGCCATACTCTTGACAATTATCTATTTTGTCAAATTTTATTCATATTTGAATGTGAGCACCTTGAAGATAAGATAGGGCCCCTTTAGAGTATGCATCTTTACAATGTGTGAATAGCCTGAAAGTAGCTAAAGTATAGGGGATTCCTTCATGGGCTATAATATCTGGGATATCTTCCTTAAAATTAAACATAGAAAATTATTATTTTCTCAATCACAGTCCAGTGTCCAAAGACCATGCTCAGAGAAAATCCCTAACATTTTAAATTTACTGATAAAATTTTTCTATAAAGATCATGATGCTTTAATGAATATGTGTTGAAAATATAAATGTAAAAAATATAGTTGTTATGTTAATAAATGCATATTACCCCATATGTACTGATGTATATGATGAACTAAATCCTCATGTCAGAGTTTTCTTCACCTTGGAAACTGATTATCATTACAAAGTCTATAATAATTCTTTCTCCAAATATTTACTTAAAATAGCAGCTCCCTATCAAGTTGATCAGGAATCTAAAATTTCTTCTTAGCATAAATCTTCTGTCTTTACTTTGTCCTCAGTTGTGTATTTCAATTAGTGACCTAGAGATATTAGGTTACCTTTATTATTATATAGCAATAATATATTTGAAAAAAACATTATCTTATACTAGGGGCCCGGTGCATGAAATTCATGCATGGGGTAGGGATTCCCTCAGCCCAGCCTGAACCCTCTCCAATCAGACATCCCTCTTGTAATCTGGGACTGCTGGCTTCTAACCACTCACCTGCCTGCCTGCCCAATCGTGCCTAACTATCTCTGCCTGTCTGCCTGATCTCCCCTAACTGCCCTCCCCTGCCAGCCTGATTTTCCCTAACTGCCCTCTCCTGCCAGCCTGATCTCATCCCAAACAGTTCTCCCCTGCCGGCTTGATGTCACCCCCAATGGCCCTCCTCTACCAGCCTGATCTCGCTCCCAACTGCCATCCCCTGCCAGCCTGATCTTGCCCCCCATTGCCCTCCCCTGCTGATCTGATTGTTCTTAACCCCCTGCCTGCCTGATATTGCCCCCAACTGCTCTCCCCTGCCAGACTGAGTGCCCCTAACTGCCTCTGTTGTGGCCTCCACCAACATGGCTTTGTCTAGAAGGAAGTTGAACATCTGGAAGATGGTCGGTCGACCTGGTATAATTAGCATATTACCATTTTAGTAGTATAGATAGATTATATAAGATAGAATTGCTTAAATGGGAAAGGGGGGCCTTTTCAGCAGGAGAAGATGCTTTTGGCAGACAAAAACACATAATTCCTATAACTGGACTGATAGCCAGCCATATGCACTATACTACCAAACCAGTCATGAAAAAATTAACTGCTTTCTTACACCTTATACCAAACAGCTGTTGCCCTTAAAACCTCTCCTCAGCCCCAACCTTATGTTCTGCCTTCTCAGTTCACCCAGATGATTTTCTGATTGGTTGGTGTCTATGCCAGTCAGCATCAAAAGCTCCACCTCCTAGGCAACCATTGGCTTTTGGCACATCACCCAGATTTGGTTCTGATTGGTCAGTTTCTATGCCAATCAGCATCCCTGGGTCTGATCAAAGAGTCAGGGCTGATCAGCAGCCCCCTAGGAGGCCTGGAGAGAAACAGAGGCATGTCTGCTGGTGGAGCCAGGAGAGAGGCAGTGGCTAATCAACAGTACCATGGTGGCTGGGGATCAGACCTTGCCTCTCTCTCTGCAGGCCTCTCTGGGCCTGATCTGTAGCCCCACTGTCAGTCAGTGCTGGGTTGCTGTGCTGGCACCAGCACTGACTTCTGGTATTCGGTCGAGCCTTGGTCATATGGACCCTGGCTCTATATATAGATAGATAATAAAAGGCTAATATGCAAATCAACCGAACAATGGAACGACCAGTGGATATGACATGCACTAACCACCAGAAGGCAGATGCTCAATTGCAGGAGCTACCCCTGGTGGTCAGTGTGTTCCCACAGGGGAAGTGCCACTCAACCAGAAGCCAGGCTCCTGGCTGGCGAGTGCAGTGGTGGTGGAGGGAGCCTCTCCACAACAGCACTAAGGATGTCCAACCGATGGCTCCCAGACTGCGAGAAGGTGCAAGTCTGGCTGAGGAAACTGCCCCCACCCAGAGGTGGGTCATCGGGGCAGCACTCCTGGACTTGGGGCCATCCTGTGGTGTGCCAGCCATGTGGGGTGGGACTCTAGGACTCAGGGTGGTCCCATAGCATGGGTGCAGGGTAGGGAGGGTCACTAGTATGTCATACACACATATATGTAAATATCATATGAAATATGGAATGCATTCATTACCTTGCCTCTTTACAGGTCACTAAAGTTAGATGTATTTATTTGTAGATACACAGATAGTTGTTTTGAATGACTAGTATTTCATTGTATGTATAGCCTTAATTTGTTTAACTGGACTATATTGATACTTATATTTTTATTTTGAACAATGGTGCAAAGATGTATAATGTGTGTATACATCCTTGAACACTTGAACACTTTCTTATAAAACATTGAGAATTAGAATCACTAAGGCATGAATATTTTTAATTTTGGCGATATAATTTACATACTATATAATTTATTCATTTAAGGTGTCCAGTTCAATATCTTTTACTACATTCAAGTAATTGTGCAACCATCACCATAATCAATATTAGACCATGTTCACCATCTCATAAATATCTCTACCCAATAGCAGACGTACTACATTTCTCTCCAACGCTCTAATCCTAGACAACTATTAACCTACTTTCTGTCTATGGATTTATTTATTTCGGACATTTTGTATAAGCAGATTCTGTGTGTGTGTGTGTGTATGTGTGTGTGTGAGAGAGAGAGAGAGAGAGACGGAGAGAAAGAGAGAGAGAGAGAGAGAGAGAGAGAGAGAGAGAGAGAGAGAGAGAGAGAGAGATTGGCTTCTTTCACTTACCAAACTGTTTTCAAGGTCAATCTATGTAGTAACATGTATCAGTACATGTTACTTTTTTTAATGACAATAAAATTCTGAAATTCATATAGAAAAATCGTATTTTATTTTGTCACCTATTATTCTCATTATTTGGCTATTAACAACAGCTCATGTGCAAATTTTTGTTTGAACATATATTTTCAATTCTCTTGGGTATATACCTTAGGCTAAGAGTCAAGTTGCTAGATAATATGATTTTTCTTAAAAAAAAAAAAAAAGTTTTTATTGATTATTTCAGAGAGAGGAATGGAAAGGGAAAGAGAAATAGAAACATCAGTGATGAGAGAGAATCAATTGATTGCCTCCTGCACGCCCCCTTCTAGGGATTAAGCCCACAACCTGGGCATGTGCCTTGACCTGAAATCAAACCATGACATTCTGGTTCATAGGTCAACCACTGACCATGTTGGCGGGACTGTAGCAATTTTTTAAGCTGAGACTGTGGATACTCCAACTTTGTAGTTTTCAAGACTTTTTTGATTATTCTGATTCCCTGGAATTTCCATATGAATGTTAAGATCATCTTATCAATGTCTGCAAAGAGCCAGCTGTGAGTTGGATAGGTATTGTGTTGAATCTGTATATCAATATGGGAAGTATCGTTATGTTGGCAATTAAGTTTTCAAATCCATGAACATGGCATATATTCCTACTTTAATTTCTTTCAACAATGTTTTATGCTCTGGCTGGTGTAGCTCATTTGGTTGAGTATTGTTCTGTGCACTGAAAGGTCACCAGTTCAATCCCCATTGAGGACACATGCTCAGGTTGCAGGTTCAGTCCCTGATCAAGGTATGTAATGGAGGAAACCAATCAATATTTCTCTTTCTCCCTCTTAAATCAATAAAAACTTTTAAAAAAACACACACGCACAATGTTTTATAATTTTTATTTTATTTGTTTATTTTTAATATATTTTTATTGATTTCAGAGAGGAAGGGAGAGGGAGAGAGGGAGAAACTTTAATGAGAGAGAATCATGATCAGTTGTCTCCTGCACATGCCCTCTCAGTTCACAGGCTCTCTATCCACTGAGCAAAACCAGCTAGGGCTATTTTATAATTTTTAGAATGCAAGTTTTATACTTCTGATGTTTAATTTATTCCTAAGTGTTTTATTCTTTTGTTGGTATTACAAATGTAATTTTCTTCATGTCATTTTTAATTATTCATTATGAATCCTATATAATAAAAGGCTAATATGCAAATTGTCTCCTTGGGAGTTTGACCACTTGCTATGATGTGTGCTGACCACCAGGGAACTGCACGGAACAAAGAAAGGCCCCAGCCAGCAGCTGGCAGCTGGGGGAAGGAAGGCCCTGGCTGGCTCAGATTCCATCCAGGTCTAGGAACCTTATACATGCACGACCAGTAGACCAGTCACTATGATATGCACTGACCACCAGGGGGCAGACGCTCAATGCAGAAGCCATCCCTGGTAGTAAGCATTGCTCAACTTACTTGATGGGTGCCATACACAGGGCTCACAGCTGGTGAGTGCCGCTGCAGCTGCGCCAGCCTCTTCTGATTGGGACTAACTGGGCGCAAGCCCACAGCAGGCACATCTGGGCTGAGATTAGCAGGAGCAGCAGGCAAGAGCAGCAGGCAGTGTTGGACTGCCAGTTTCAGCCCAATCCCTGCAGATCACACCAAGGGACCCCACCAGTGCACAAATCAGGTCACTAGTTAATATATAATTAATTTTTGGTTATTGATCTTATATTCTATAACCTTAATGAAATGATTGATTCATTATGTTCCTTAGGATTTGCTATCTACAAGCATGTTCTATGCAAATAGCGATAGTTTTACTTCTTTCCTTGTTTCTAATCTAGATGTATTTTATTTATTTTCCTTGCCTAAAGTCTTAACTAGAACCTTCCATACAATGCTCAATAGAAGTGGTGAGAGCAGACATCCTGGTTTCATTCCTTATCTTAAATTCCTTATCTGTCTTTCACCATTAAGTATGAAGTTAACTGTGGGTCTTTGAGATGTCTTTATCAATTTGAAGGAGTTCCCTTCTACTCCTAGTGTTGAATGTTTTTATCAGATTGTTGGGTTTTATTAATTGTTTTTTCTTTGTCTATTAAGATTATCATGCATTTTTGTCCTTTATTCTATCAAAATTATGAAATTTTCATAACTCTTTATCTATATGAAAAAATAAGCATGGGTAAATTAGTGTGCTGAATTGCATTTCTTATTCTGATATGTTCTTTTTCCTTTACTTTTCAAATATAGATCTTCTTTTACTGACTTCACCTGGTCTGCCAGAAGAAGAGGATTGGAGGAAAAATACCTACCCACACAATAGTGTGCTTGCTTAGAAGTTCCTGTATGAAAAGGGATCCTTTGAAAGCACCTGGGATGTCTTACAAGATTCTCTTCTGTTTTCTTTTCAGAGGGAAAATAACAGGAATTCAAAAGCAATTACAGTCTGAAGCACAGTTATTTCCTGCATAAAAAAATCTCTCATCTTTTCTGCACATTATAATTCTTACATGGGTTAGCAAGAAAAATACTTTATAATGTCTTTGGACTTTCTAATAGCAAAAAGTGCAAGAATATAAAATTTGGCTTTCATATTCCTATAATTCTTCAAAAATATTAAATAATTTTGTATATGTTTGAGTGATTATTCTTAAAAATGCTAAATCTGGAATCAATTTCAATGACTTTGGCTTTGCAGAAGTGAGAGAAAATAATTGGTTCATCAGTTATTTATATAAAAAGACTAAGAAAAAAGCTATTAGTTGCTACCAGTTTTATATTATAGGCTTTAATGTTTATGATATGAAAGTATTTTTATTTTGAATAATATTCACTTAAAGTGGTAAAATAAGTTTGAAATACTGATTGTCGCCCATTTTAAAACTGAAATGTTCATTTCTGAATCTTTTTCTCATCATTTAATTACAAGAAGCCAATGTTTGGTTTCCTTTGAAGTTCTGTTTATTGTCCTTTATTCACTTGTATAGTTTCTTAAAAGGCTCACTTAAAGTTGACATTTAAAATATAGTTATGCCAGTGAAGTCCCAGCTGGACAATACCTAACATGTGTGCTCATCATTTTGTTAGGCTCTGTTGTGGTGCTGTTCAACCTGTGGTGGTGAGACTTGTTAAAAAAAAAAAAAAAATCAGACGAATTTAGGAATATGGAAATTAACCTGTCTAATTCTGAATTGTATTAATAATTAGATGTTCCCAAATTATTGAATATACTCTTAATTTGTTTTTATTGAAAGACTATTAACTCAGTGGTCAGTGCACTTCCACAGAGGAAGCACTGAACATTTCTTATACAAACTAAGCTAGCTCATGGCTGGACAGCGCCGCAGTGGTGGCGGGAGCCTCTCCCACCTCTACAGTAGGGCTAAGGATTCTGACTAACGACTAATGGCAGGGAGTGCACCTAAACAGTTAGTCAGACATCCCCTAAGGGCTCCCAGACTGCCCAAGGGATATCTGACTGTCAGCATAGGCCTGATCCTCTAGGAAGTGGCCCTAAGTTGTCAGTCAGACATCCCCCAAGGGGACCCAAAGTGCAAGAGGACACATGCTGGCCTGAGGGACCCCCTGAGTGCACGAATTTTCATGCACTGGGCCTCTAGTATGTGTGTGTGTGTGTGTGTGTGTGTGTGTGTGTGTGTGTGCATATATATTTTTTAAAACACTTAGTGATTTGAGTGTCTAGTTGTTCTTAGTTTGTATAAGAAATGTTCAGAGTATTGAGCGCAGCATGATAGAAATGTTCCCTGAAATTTATTTGTATTCCACTGTTTGTTCCTTTTAATTAAAGCATTTCAGACTTAACAGCCTTATTGTATATCCTGCCACAGAAGATTTTTAACTTTCACATGTGTCAAACACAAGGCCCGCGGGCCAAATCCAGCCCGCCAGGCCTTGCAATGTGGCCCGCACCGCGCTGTCATCACTGCACTCCGCTGTCAGTTTATGACATTGTCAGTTTATAACTGTTCAGTAAACCATTCGGCCCGCGATTTAGGCTGGATTTTAGATTTTGGCCCCTTCTCTGATTGAGTTCGACACCCGTATTCTAGATTATCAGAATGAGGGCCAAGATTCTCAAAATCTATAAAAAAACAACAACAAACAAACACAAAATCAACAACCAGTGGATTGTATGCTGACAGCGGCATAACAGAGCAAGTTCATGACAATGGATCATATTTTACTCACTGGCAAGGTAGAGCCATAGATCAGAGGCGTGTCAAATATGTGTACTTTAAACTTAACCATCTTTATGATTTGGTGTTTGTTTTATTATTTTTCTATTAAAAGATCTTTGTAAGAGTGATTCTTCTCAGAATACAAAAGAAAAGAGATTTTTACATAGTTTAACCAAGATCAGAGGTAATGGCGCTATCCTAACTTGGGGCCATGGGGTGAGTCAGTGAAGTAGAGCAGATGGAGTGATAGACCAAAGAATGATTATAAAATTTGATCCCTGCTTTCTTGGCTCAGTTTCTTCCAAACTCTGAAATCAGTTTTTGGTCCTATTCTTGCATCATTTTCTCTCTCCTTTGAAAACCCAGCACTGAAATGAGTAGGTAAAAACTATAAGGGTGTGCCAAAAGCCTCAGTAATATCGATTAGTAATATTTTTACACCATTTTTGAAAAAGATAAAAATACCAAACTTTTAGGAAAAAGATTGGACTAATTAAACTATGTTAGAGCCTGAGGCAAAAGGAAAAAATTAGTCATACTAATCCTGTCAGTAACAAGAGCCTTATTTTAGGCATAGTGGAGGCTGGGTTCCAGCCTTTTGATTTTTTCCATTCTTCTCACTTCGCAAAATGACTTCACTCCCTAAACTCCCTAGATCTTATCCCATTTCTCATTATTGGCTTCCACCTGGGAGAGTGTTCATGGAAAGAACACTGACTTCTAGCCCTGGCTTTTTATATCTAAGTTCACATCTTACTATAAATTCATATGATTGGATTCCAAGGAGTCTTGGTTAGAGGTAGTGAGGTTGATAATTGCTCTACAGAAAAATCCTATCAGTTTTATCTAGAAGTTTGTCATCTTAGTGTACACTTAAGAACTACCTACAACTATCTTTTATACTATTAGGATAATTATGATACTATATTTTCAAAAATAATTCTATTGATTTCAAAGAGGAAGGGAGAGGGGGAGAGAGATAGAAACATCAATGATGAGAGAGAATCAGTGATAGGCTGCCTCTTGTATGCCCTAAACTGAGAATGGAGCCTGCAACCTGGGCATGTGCTCTGATGAGGAACTGAACCTTGACCTTCTGATTCATGGGTCAATGCTCAAACCACTGAGCCACATTTGCTTGGCCCAATACTCTATTTTGCAAGTTCTTGTGCCTTGTATCAACTGTTTTGTGGCACTTGCTAGGTAAGTGACTGTATAATATTCTAAGTATTGTTGTATTATTGTTGTGTGTTTTTGTTTTGTTTTTTTGAGAATTTGTTTATTAAAGCTGGGGACAGTGAAACAAGGAAGGGCTTAGGATAGAAGAAGCAACAGGAGAGAGCCTAGGAAGTGGTGCCTGGCTCACTGAACAGTCAGAGAGAAAAGGGGGTCTTGGAGACAGGTTCACAGGGTTAGCCCAGGACGAGGTTAGCTGTCCATTGCTCCCCTGGCTGCAAGTAGAGTTTAGTAGGAGATGCATGCCTGTGGAGGAAGGATCAGGCTTGAGCATGCTCCCAGGAAGAGGAGCACGCCTTCTTAACTTTTTAACTCTAATGGTTAATAGTAAAGGAATAGTTTGATACGTAGCCATTTCTCAGTCTTTCTATTTTTAATGTCATGCTCCCTGGTGGAATGCAGTAGTATGTCAGTTTCACGATATTTTTCTCCCCTCCTCCAATAGGTTGTGAACAATGTGTTTCATAACTCAAATGGTGTTAATGCTTAACTAAGTACAACTTGTGTAAACTGAGCCATATGTGGGATGAAAAGTTCAAATACTGCACTAAAACAAAGCAAAAATATTTCCAATTATTCATCATTTGGTAAACTTAATACATTATCTTTGAAAAATGAAAAAAAAAATTCTAACATTGAAATTTGACCAAAAAAAACAATAAACAAAACAACAAAAAACAACTCTTCCCTCCAGTGAGATTGTGCAAATTATAATTTTTGGAGTTCTGTTTTTAAAGTATCTGAGCCTGTTTTTAAATTATTCGGGGTTTTTGTTGTTGTTTAATGTAAAAAGTGCACTTGTTAGAAAGGAAGGGAAATGGGGGGACAGGAAAAAAAAGGTCCTAGGCCTCTGCAAAATAGTTTCCTGTATCTGGGAGGATTGGGTATTACTATGCCCATCTTTAGATGAGGGAACAGACTTAGAAATAAGAGTACCTAGCTGGTTTGGTTCAGTTGACAAAGTGTCAGCCTGTGGACTGAAGGGTGCCTGTTTCAATTCTGGTCAAGGGCACATGCCCAGGTTGCCTGCTTTATCCCCAGTAGGGGACATGCAGGAGGCAGCTGATCAATGACTCTCTCATCATTGATGTTTCCATCTCTCCCAATCAACCATACATATACATACACACTGAGTGGCCAGATTATTATGATCTCTGAATGCATAATAATCTGGCCATTCAGTGTGTGTGTGTGTGTGTGTGTGTGTGTGTGTGTGTATTAGAGGCCTGGTGCATGAATTTGTGCATGGGTGGGATTCAACCAGCCTGGCCAGGGGGAGAGGACATGGGTGGTTGGCTGGCCTGCCTGTTGGTAGAACTCCTGGTTGAGGGGGGCAATTTGCATATTAGCCTTTTATTATATAGCATATACACTGAGTGACCAGATTATTTATGTGTTCAGAGATCATAATAATCTGGTCACTCTGTGTGTGTGTGTGTGTGTGTGTGTATGTATAATTTTTTAAAATTAAGAGTATATAAAATCACAGCTAGTAAACTGATATATTTGAGACACAACTCCATATGTCTTCTAAAATATGCTCTTAACCACAATATAAGAGGAGTTTTAAATATTTTTATTAAAACCACATATTTTGTAATGGAATAAAAAAGTTTCCTGAAAAATGGGTATGATTCAAATGAACAAAGTTTAGATTAATTCCTCCCAACCAAGCCTTCCCTCCTTTCAAGGAAACTTAAAAATTATTTTTTGATTTAACTATTTTTGTTGGTGTTTTTTTTTATGCTTTTACTACTTTTTAAAGAGAAAAAATAGTACTCATATAAACTAAAATCTCTTTTTGTTTGTCATATTTAAGCAGAATATTTCAAACTACTCTAATAATGGTATGGGTCTTGTTTTGGGAAGGTAGCAAAATTTTGCCCCAGAAACTATTTTTTGTCTTTGCCAAAAATTAATTTAGCATAGGTATGGTGTGTGAATCATAATTTCACATACCAATAGCATACAGGATATGCTATTAATAAAGTCAAATATGCTATATTAGTAAATCCAAATAGGAAAAAAAAAAAATACTCCAAACAAATGACAGATTAATCACAGTATTTTTCCAGACAAGGGGGGTGTGAAGGAATGAAGTCTAAATTACATATGAGGTGTATCTTTTTTTTAAGGAGGCGGCATTCTGAGAGTGGGCAACCACCAACCAAAGGGCTGATTTCCCACTGGCAGGGAGGAAGTAAAAGATCCCTATTGCTAGAACATGTTGCTAGGGAACAAAGACCTCAGTGCTGGCAGGTGGGCTTGTCTCTCTCACCAGGTTAATGTGGGTTTATCAACAACATCTTCAAGTAGTACCTCCCCAGGACAGGAACAAATGCCCCAAATATCTTCGGAGAGTCTTTAGGTTAGTGAATAGTTGTCTCACCCAAACCAAAACTCAAATAGTCCTCACAAACTCTCAGTATTTATAGTCGGGTCCCCACAGAAGCTGGGCTTCGGACTGATTTTCAACGACACAGATATACAATGACGACATCCTGGCATAACTTACTTCGCTCTTATATCAAAGCCACTTTTTTCCCCTTCGTCATAAACAAGTAGATTAAAACAACTTCACATTAAGACAAACAAGTGGCTTTAAAATTTTACAAACCAATACACAGCATCAAAAATCTCAGGGTGGGGGGAAGAAACTTAAATGATATAAAGCAAAAGCTCCCTCTAAATCTCCCTTCTGCTCTAAGAGGGACAGAAATAGACATTTTTAGGTGAATTTATAATGTGTATGTTCATATACACATACACAAATATACACATTATTATTTAATTTTTACACTACATTTACTATGCCACACACTGTTCCACGTGTTTACCTTGTGAAAAGTCGTTTAGTACAACTCTAAGAGGCAAGTTGTACTGTTATTGCCCCCAGGCTTTTTTTACTAGATGAGAAAACAGGCCCAAAAAGATAACTTGCCAAAGGTCACACAGAAGGCAGAGCTTGGATTTGAACTCCTATGAGCCTGATTCCAAAGCCAGGCTTTAACCACTGCTCTTTAGCTTCCTCTCAGCATGCAGCAGGACAGCGACTGGGTGTGTGTACATTTACAGATACACATCCATATGCATGTTTCATACTACATTTTATCAGATGCCCTTGAAGATCTTTACATATCAGCATGAAGGGCAGGAGAGGGAGAGCAACTGCTAACACCAGAGGGATATTCAGAGACAAAGATTACAAAGCCTCTCAGAGAGTAACAGGCCTGAAAATTATTCCTTGCTAAGAAACTAGATCACTGATCAACTGAGAACAGTTTCAGTTTTTACACGAGGAGTAGGGGTGAAAATAAGATTGCTTCTGAGCTAATCTTGTAGAGAAGAAAATAATTCTATAAACACAATGGACCCAGAGGAAGAATCCAGTGTAGAACAATCAACGCATTAGGGTAATTAGCATCCAGCAGGTAGGCTGGCTACATCCGGTTGAATTATGCTATACTCTACAAAGCACAGCAGACCTCTCAGTGTCATAACCCAGGGACTCCTGTCTTAAGTGATAACTCATATTTTTGTATATTATAGTAACATATATTCACCCCATAGTAAAAACAAACAAACAAAAGAGGCAGTTGTCATCAACAATTCAAAAGGTTTAGACGTCACAACTTTATACCTATTGAGGAGTCTCTAATTCACACCAGTATTTAACTGCTCACAAAGCACTACCTCTTGGATTTCTTAAAGACACCAAAAGATCTGTTTTCTGAATTGTGGCCAGTAATTCATTCAAATTTCAAATTTTATTACAGGCAGACTTTGCTTTATTGTGTTTCATAAGTGTTGCTTTTTCTTTTTCTTTTACAAACTGAAGGCAAGACCCTCCACTAGCAAAAAAAGATTCTTTTATTGCAACACACGCTTTATTACATTGGTCTGGAACCAGACCCATGCCTCTGAGGTCTGCTTGTATAGCATTTAACTATTTAAAATGCTCCACTTGTTTCCCTTAAAGACCAAAATCCTCAGCTTTGCCAAAATGATCTTGCAGCAGCAATTTTTGCTGATCTCCTCAGCTTCACAAAAGTTATTTTTAATCTTTTGTATACTCCCTGTGCCTCCTTATTTCCCCTTGAGGTGTCAGCTAAATCAACTTCTTTTAGTCACACGTGTACCAAATTCTTTAGAGTGAAGAGCCTTCTCATGGACTCTTAGTCCTTGAAGACTTCTATCTTTGAATGTGTCCAGTTAACTCAAGTTCACTCCTCAAATTTTACCTCTAAAAATTTTTTGTTAATCCTCTCCTGAGGATATTTTTTCCATTGCTTTTCAGAGTGGAAGGGACGGAGGAAAAGAGGGGAGGCGGAGAGAAAGAAGAAAGAAGCATCAATGTATTAGAAACACTTGGGGGCTGCCTCCCCCATGCACCCTAGAATTTGAACCTGCATCTTAGGTATGTGCCCTTGACAGGGAATCGAACCTGTGATCCCTCAGTGCTCAGGCCTACACTCTAACCACCGAGCCACATCTGCCCAAGACAAATTTTACTTAAAAAAAAAAAAAAAGTTAGTATTAAAAATATTAGCATTTTATTTAATTTAGCACAATAAAATGTTAGTATTAAAATATTAGCATTTTATTTAGCTTAGCACAATATACTTAAAATACTATCATGATGTCATGTAACAACAGAAGAACTCAAATTTTACCTTGAATGCCACTTCCTCAGAAGATCTCAGAGAGCAGAGTTGAGACGTGGTATAATTCTACAGGATGGGGCAGACCCACCCACTCACCCACTGATATGCAAACTGATCCATCCAGGCGATTGTTTCCATTTCATTTCAAGGTTTACTACCTCTTACCAGCCGCCACAGGCTAGGTGAAGCAGCTCCTCCACTGCTCATCCCCTTGGGTCTAAGAGGAGGGTGTAGTGGTGAAGGCTTTAAACCCACCTGGAAACCTTACTTCCACCTCAGGTCGCGCAATAGTAAGAATCTGGAAAACCTGCCATTCTCTGGGAATGAAATGGCCAATTCAAGCCAACAATGACTTGATCACTGACGGACACGCCCCCACCTTTGCTCAAGATTTCTTCCCGCCCTCCACCTCACTCAGAGCCATTGCGCAGGCGCATGTCCATTACCTACCCACCTCTGGGAGCAGGGGAGGCCTCCAATCAACGCGAGGCAGTCCAAGTGTGCGCCCCGACTAGAAACACACCCAGCCCGGGTGGTTGGGTCTCAGTCCTGCGTTGCACTGGATTCCAGCACAGTCTCATCCCTGAGCCATCATTTCCTGGTGAGCAGGGGGCCTGCAGAACCAGGCCACGAGGAGCCGGGTGGGGTTTGGCTGAGCACATCCTAAAAGGTACTGGGCGCCAGACCTCCACGTCGTGGCTGGCCCACGCGTGAGTCTCCTGGGTCTGGCAAAGATCTTGTGAAATCGACCATTCCCAGACCTGTGGGGTCAGATTGCGGGCAGCAGAATCAGAATGTGGGGTGTGGAATCAGAACATTTGATTAACACTTACTTAATTAGTCAAGAAGATTTTGATCTGAACAATAATTTGAGAATTGCCTTGTTATCTACAAAGAATGACTGTGTCTGGCGGAGAAAAGTAGGGGAGGAGAGAGGACAAGTGGGAGGGAGGTGAAGGGAGTAGTAGCCACCATTGGAGAACCCACTGCCCTACATTGCCTACACTTCTTGGCTAATGGAAACACCCCTTAGTCCTCCCCAAGAACTTACAGTGAAGAATCATCAATACAAATGTACAGAGGAGCTCATTCAGGCTCAAGCAAGTCAAGAATCATCCCGTATGACAATGAGTGAAACTGAGGGCTAGCAATCTACCAGTTTTTTTTTTTTGTTTTTAAGTTTTGTTTAAGCAGTGGTTCACAAAGGAAGGTTCAAAGGCTTCACCTGGGGACTTTTGAGAAATACTATACACCAACTGAATCAAACTGAATTGGCTGGGGGTGTTGTGACCCAGCAACCATTTAACCAGACCTACCCGTAACAGACAAGCTAAGGTTTGAGAACAACTTTCTTCAAGGACCAGGGGAATGTTTTAAGCTAGAATATAAAAGGATTACATTTGCATTTAGGAAGATCAGTGTAGCCAGAGTTAGGCCGTTGATTGGAGGCACCATTGTGTTTTAGGATAGAAAAGGGGCTCTTGCTGTAATGGTGGAAAGCTTGAACTAGAATGGTAGCACCTGCCTTTGAAACTAGTAGTTGTGTTCACTTCATGGTCTATTTTGTTAATGGCCTGACTTACGAAAAGGAGGGAAGACCAGTGAGCCAGCCATTGTGACACAATGGTATCTATGAGATGCCTTTGAATGGGAGCTTGGGAAATGGAGGGTACAATTTGATACTTGGAGTGAATATCTACTATGTTCCTTAGTACCAGAATCCTTTTTGTGTGTGTGTGTGTGGGGGGGGTCGATTACATACTTTCTTAACAGTTACATAATTTTTTCTTTTGATTTTAGATTTCCCATTATGCTCTGCAATTGACTAGCTGCGTGATAGTGGGTAAGTTTCATAAAACATCTTTCAGCTTCTATTTTCTAATCTCTGACTACTCTTCCAATTTAAAAAGTAAACTTCATTCTAGAAGAGTTATGGATTTACAGATAGTACAGAGAGCTTCCATACACCCCCCCCCCCCACACACACACACACACACAGTTTCCCTTATTATTACATCTTCTATTTGTATGGCACATTGTCACAGCTAATGGACCAGTACTGATACATTGTCAGTAACTGAAATCCATATTTCCCTCAGATTTCCTAGCTTTTCACTTATGCCTTCCAAAATCCCACTGAGCACTTTACATGTAGTTGTCACGTTTCATTATGCTCTTTCTCACTTACCTTGTTTTTTATGATCTTGACGGTGTTGAGGAGTATTTTGTAGAATGCCCCTCTATTTGGGGAGAGGGGTGTTTTTCTCATAGTTATGCTAAGGTTGTGGTTTTTGAGGAGGAAGACCATGAGAGGTAAAGTACTTTTCTCATCACATCATATTAAGGGGGCATATAATCAACATGACTTTAAAATATATATATTTAAAAAATAAATAAATAAAAATAAAAAAATATATATTTTTATTGATTTCAAGCAGGGAAGAGATAGAAACATCAATCAGATGACAGAGAACCATTGATCAGCTGCCTCCTGCACACACAACCACCTCTGGGGACTGAGTCTGCAACCTGGACATATGCCCTGACCAGGAATCTAACCATGACCTCGTAGTTCATAGATTGACTCTCAACCACTGATACACAACAGTTGGGTTCAACATGACTTTTCACTGTTGATCTTGACCTTGATCACCTGGCTGTGGTAGTGTTTGTCTTTTCAAACGTTCCCCTTAAGAAGGAAGTTGCTAGGTGCAGCCCACTCAAAGAGTGGAGAAAATTCAAAGCTTTTAGCCTGGTTTGTGTGCCCATTTTTCTTAAGATGTATAACTGCTGCATACATCTGAGAGACCCAGGAAAACTGGGTCCAAAATAACTGGAAACAAAGATGATGTGTGACAGAGGGTAGGGGAGGCTGGGGGAAGGTCTATGGGGAGTGGTGGGGGGAGGATATATGTACTACTATATGCAATACTTTAAACAATAAAATGAAATTTTTAAAAAAGGCGATGGGGAGGTGGGGGGGTCAGTTATACCATAAAAGGTATAGCAAGGAGGGGGAAGCACTATATATTTGGATAAGATTGTTGTGCAGATTTAACTCATTGTCCTCTGCACTGATAAAAATCCCTAGAGCTAAAGTCATCCTGGCCCAGCCCAGGGAGACACATCTACAAATGAAGGCTTCCCTTACAAATGTAAATACCTTTCACAAAGAGTAACTTATTTTGTTTTCTGAACGTCTAAGCATACTCTTAGAATTAACTAGCCTGCAATAATCCTTATGCCAAAGAGGCATATTTTGGGGTGAATACTATAGGCAGTTGTGACACAATGGTATTTATCATATGTAATGCCTTGTGCTATGGCACTAGGAAATTTTCGGCTCCATTGTAATCTTATGGGACCACCATAATGCAGGGGTGGTGGAGGGGGCGCTGGTGGCAAAAGTAGGTTTATAGTTGTTCTTAAGGGAAATAATACAATAATACAATAATAAATAAGAATACAAAAATAAAGTTTCACATACAACTATAAACCTATTTTTGCCCTACCCTATTTGTGCAGTCCTTCATTGATCAAAATGTTGTAAAGATTAAAAATCACCAAAGCCACCAAAACTGGTTTGGCTTAGTGGATAGAGCGTTGGTCTGTGGACTGAAGGGTCCCAGGTTCGATTCCAGTCAAGGGCATGTACATTGGTTGCGGGCACATCCCCATGGGGAGTGTGCAAGAGGCAGTTGGTCGGTGTTTCTCATCAATGTTTCTAGCTCTCTATCCCTCTCCCTTCCTCTCTGTAAAAAAATCAATAAAATATATTTTAAAAAAAAACAAAAAAAAAACCTTAAAAAAAAAATCACCAAAGCCTTAGTACCCATCATTACAAATAGTGTGGGCAAGTAGAGAGACTGATTTAGCAAAGACTTAAGGCTTTATTTGATGTAGTTCTGTGTTGGCATTTAGTAAAAGCGGAGTGTATTTTAACATTCTGAAACTTCCCTTGATATGTAAGTAAATTCACATATATGTAATGTGTAATGTAAAAAAGTGTAAATTTTATTGTATAACTGGATTTAGCTAGATTTCTTAGAGCTTTTTAGATTTTCTGAGATAGTCTTTTTTAAAAAAAATAAATTGATTTTAGAGAGGAAGAGAAGAGGGGGAGAGAGACAGACACATCAATGATGAGAGAGAATTATTGATTGGCTGCTTCCTGCACGCCACCAAGTGGGAATCAGCCTGAAACCCTGGCATGTGCTCTTGGCTGGAATCGAACCTAGGACCTTTCAGTCTGCAGGCCGAGGCTCTATTCATTGAGCCAAACTGGTTAGGGTGAGATAGTCTTACAATACTTTTTTATTGTACATGTGTTAAATGGCAGCACTATGTATTCAAATTATTGTAGACTCAAATTTTACAGCTCTAATTGAGGATGATAGCTCCTGACTTATAAGATTGTTCTAAGAGCTTAATTGAATTAGTGACTGTATGAAAGATTTGTCTTTAGTGTATCACATATAAAAAAAAAAATCTTTTGATCTGAGTCTCCCAAAGGAGTAAAACTTAGTCCCAAGAAAGAAGTGAGGAAAGGATAAGCAGTGTGGTTTATGAATAGGAAGAATAGCATGACACAAAATGAAAATAAGGTTGATGAAAAATAATAACAACCAAGTACTTCAGAGGACCATAACCAGATGAAGATAATAAGCTATAAAGGACTCTGTATGGTTAGCTGAGGATGGAGCACTTTATCCTGCCTCTTGGTAATTGACAGGCTTAAATAAGAGGAAAGAGTTAATTAGTTAAAAAGTGAAGGCTTAAAGTGTGAATTAAATAATATCAAAAAGCAATAGAGATATATAAAATTTGAAATAGCTTATAAAAATATATACTACATTTTAAAAAAATGAGAGAGTCTGTAGGACAGGTAGAGGCAGGTGACACTATTCTAAACAACATTTAAGAGCACTAATCAAATGCAATGTATGGGTGATATTTGAGTCCGTAATTAAATCTAAAATAGCTCGTCATTGGCAAATAACAACAGTAGGCATGTATTAACTGGCATTTATATGATATCCTTATTTTAAAAAAGTGTAATCTCCATTTTGTAGGTTAAAGAAATGTTCATTCAAAAATTCATTTTCTGAAAAATACTCAGTAAATATCAGGGATTTCCTATCCTTTTACTAATGTTAGCCCTTATGTTGTGAAACACTGCCTCCTGTCATATGTTGTTATAATAGCTTTTACTGATGGAGATTTTATAAACTATTGCATTTTTCCTATTCTGCTGGTAGGAAGAGAAAATCTGGATAGTAAAAGAAATTGCTAGGTCATCAAGACAAAGCCAAATGTCAAAGGATACCCATATTATTGGGTTATGAGGAAAGAGAGAGGAAAAGCAAAAGTTGAGAAAGTGTTAGTGTGAGAAGGGAAAGAATACTGTGTTAATGGTTAGGTGGCTCAGAAAACTTGGAGGAATTTGAGCCAGGACATTTTCTCCCTAACTTTTTATGTTGAAAATTTTGAACCTACAGGAAAGTTGAATGGATTGCAGTAAACATAGATATGCCTGTGTATACCTTTTGGCTGTATTTACCAATTGATATCTTTTTTGCTATATAGTTGCTTTTTCTCTATTTATACAATAAGTTCTCACTTAATGTTATTGATAGGTTCTGGAATTTAAAGCAAAATGATGTACAATAAAACCAGTTTTACCATAGGTATTTTTTTTAAAAAAAGAATTAAGTTCCTGTGGCATCTCATCAACATTATAACAATACAACATTGAACAAAATAATGTTATTCAAGGACCTGCTGTATAAATATTTCTTTTTAAATAAGCCTTTATTGTTCAGATTATTACAATTGTTCCTATTTTTTCTCCTCATGGCTCCCCTCCACCTGGTTCCTACCCCACCTTGTGCCACCTCACCCCATTGTCCTCATCCATAGGTGTTCAATTTTTGTCCAGTCTCTTCCCAAACCACCCACAACCACCCACCCACCCAGAATTGTGAGTTCACTCCCTTTCTATGCCCCTGATCTTCTTACCTAATAATAGTCAAACATGTAAATTGACCGTACCTCCCCTAAGCCCACAGAGTGAGTATGCAAATTAACCCAACAAAGATGGAAGTTAATTTGCATATGTAGGCACCCATTGGCTTGGGTCCCGAGAACATCCTCGGTACTCTAGTCACTCAAAGGTAGGCCTCTCGAGGCCTTGAGCAGCCTGGGAAGGGCCTGAGCCAGGGGGCCCTGGGCAGGGCCAAGCTGACAATCCAAACCAAGGGGGCCCCTATCTAAGCTCAAAGCCTCGGCCAGAAGTTTTAGGCTTGGGCAGGGGCAGACCCAGAGATTGGAGGGAGGTGGGGAGCCCCTGCTAAGGTCCCAAGGCTTTAGGCCTGTCCAGGGGCCTAGCCACAGATTGGTGTGAAGTACAGAGGAAACACCTTTTCTGACCGCTCATTGTCTAAGTTCCCTGTATGCCACTGGTAATATTCTTAGTAACTTGGGTAATCAGAATTCAAAAAGGTGATCTAGGGTTTTTCTACCACACTCCTAGAGAACAAAAAGAAGGTCTGTTGCTGAAGGGCTAGGAAATGTCATATCCTGCCCTAGCCGGTTTGGCTCAGTGGATAATGCCTTGACCTGGTGACCGCAGGGTCTGGGTTCAATTCTGATCAAGGGTATGTACCTAAGTTACAGGTTCCTCCCTGGTTAGGGCCCAGGTCAGGAGTCATGCAACAGGCAACCAATCAAAGTGTTCCTCTCACTTTGATATTTCTCTTTCCCTTTCTCTTCCACATTCTCTAAAAATCAATGGAAACATATCCTCAGGTGAGAATAAAAAATGAAATAAAGAAAGAAATGTCATACCCTATGAAAGACACATCTTTTTTAAAAATTTTATTTATTTTTTATTTTATATATATATTTTTTATTAAGTTATTATTTTTGTACATATACCAATGCCCCCCTCCCATAAATACCCTCCCTCCCCAGAGTTTTGTGTCCATTGGTTGTACTTATATGCATGTATATAAGTCCTTCAGTTAATCTCTTATCTCCCCCAGATCTCCCCAGCCTCCCGTCTGTAATTTGACAGTCTGCTTGTTGCTTTACTGTCTCTATATCTATTTTTTGGTTCTTCAGTTTATAATGTTCTTTATCATCCATAAATGAGTGAGGTCATGTGGTGTCTCTCTTTCATTGACTGGCTTGTGAAAGACACATCTTGAAATTGCCTAAAGAAAGTTGTCATTTTTTTCATGGGTGAAGGGACTGGAGTCCATGTTGATGAAAACACCTTGGTGGCTGTGGTGACTGGCAGTGGCTGCAGCAGCGGGGTGATGGTGTTGCAGAAGACCAAAGGAATACCAAGCATTCTTCCTATAGAAAGGGAGGGACCCTGTTTATTAACATTAGTGGACTACGGGAATAATTTCCAAATCAGTGAAGAGACACAGAGGGCTTCACTTTTTATAACCTTCTGGGGTCTTTGTCTTGCAGATATGGTTCCCTGGGCATACAGGAAGACCACTTACTATTATTGACAGTATTACAGATGTCTCCCATTCCCCCCATCCCATATATTTCTTAAGTAAAAGGACTTTTTTATTTCTTACCTATAATTAATACGATAAGTTAAAAACAATACTTTTGTAATATATCTGTACTAAAATTCTCATATTTGACCCCAAAATGTTTAACTTTTTAAGATCCCAGATTAAATGTGCACATTTCATTTGTAATAGCTTTATAGCCTTAAATCTAGAACTTCTTTAATAAGATTGAGATGGAATATTTTAGGCAAGAATACTTTATAGACAATGCTATTTATTTAATATTGCATCACATCAGGAAGCAAATTAAGTCTGTTCAATATTTTTGTTTTTTTGGTTAATAAGAAATGTGTGAAGTTTACAACTATCAATTCTTGTTTTTCAAAGAATTTACAATGATTTTAGCATTCATTGGTGATTCTTATGTGAATGTTTTAATACATTGGTGATTGTGGGATCATATTTTTTAATTTAATGTCTTTTCTCATCCATAGGAAGGATTCCTGTCTTAGACCCAAGTCTACCTTCTCGAAGAAAGTCATTAAGCTTGAATTCATATCATTGAATGAAAAGAGTAGCAGTCCAGCCAATATGTTCTAAGACACAAAAGTGGTTATACTTGGTACAGCCTGTGGCGCATACTTGGCAAAAGCTAAGGGGCTGAGGGATAAACAAGTTAGAAGATGCTATCATTATGCCAAGCCAGTGAAACCAAGCTTGTCAGTTCATGAGGTCTGCAGGGGGGTATCCACTGCTGTCTGTGTCTTGAAGCTAAAGCCAGGCCTTACTAAAGGACACATTACCTTTATCCACCACCACCTTTGTTTACAGTTCAATGGAGTTTGAAACAGCACTGGCAAACTTTCAAGCAGGGGCTAAATGTCCTGTCTGTTTGGACTACTTGAAAAACCCAGTGACCATTTATTGTGGTCATAACTTCTGTCTCTCCTGCCTCAATGTGTTCTGGAAGGATCGAACTAATATATTCCCCTGCCCCATTTGCCGATTTTGCTGTCTAGAAAGGAAATTTGCAAGCAACCCCTTGCTGGGAAATTTGACTGAAATTGCCAAGCTACTCCAGGTAAGAAGAAGCAAGAGGAAGGGAAAAGAAGAGTTATTATGTAAAAAGCACAATCAGATTTTGAATTTTTTCTGTGAAAAGGACTTAGAGGTTTTATGTTCACAGTGTGTCTCCAGTGATCACCTGGGTCATAACATTTGGCCCATAGCACAAGCTGTCCCCAAATATCGGAAAAAATTGGAGGAAAAAATTGAACCATGGAAGGAAAGAATGGAACAAGGTGAAAAAGTGATAACTATGCAAACCAGAAAATCATTGGAACTGAAGAAGAAGGTAGAATATAGGAGAGAAGAAATAAGGTCTGAATTTGAACAATTTGAGTTGTTTCTCCAAAGTGAGCGAGAGACTGTTCTTCAGCAATTAATAGATGAAGAAATTGATATTTTAACAAAGCTAAATGAAAACCTAACAAAATTTTTAGATCATATTTCCACATTAAAAAATCTCTCAAAGGAGATAGAGAGCGAATATGTGAAGTCAGACTTGGAATTCCTGACAAAAGTTAAAAGGATCTGCCATAGATATAAATCCTCAAAGGCCCCTCTACCTTTTTCATTCCAGTTAAAGGAGTATGGTTACCATCTTCCTCCACAATATTCTGGCCTAAACATAATTATCAGGCGATTTCAAGTTCCTGTATTTCTAGATCCTGAAACAGCAAATAATAAACTTACTGTCTCAGGTGATCGGAAGACAGTGCGATATGGACATAGGGTGCAAAACTTACCTCGTAACCCAAGGAGATTTTATAATGGCCCAGCTATTCTGGGTTCTGAGGGATATAATTCTGGCAGACACTATTGGGAGGTAGAAGTGAATGACAAGCTTGAATGGATCTTGGGTGTCTGTAAACACAATATTCCCAGAAAAAGAAGGAGTCAGAATCCATCAATTTTTTTACAGAATAGATTGTGGTGTATTGAGCGAAGAGGTCAAAATGATTATATTGCATTCGGTCCTAAAAATGTATATCTTGTGCCAAAAGTAATGCCTAGTAAAATTGGAATTTTTTTAGACTATGAGTTGGGTGAGGTTTCCTTTTACAATTTGAGTGATAGATCTCTTCTTTATATTTTTAATGATTATTTTACAGGAGTACTTTGGCCTTATTTCAATACTGGAACAGATTCAAAACCTCTTAAAATCTGTACAGTAACACATTCTGAATGATGAGCTATTGTAAAACCCTTGTTTCTTTTTATTGTTCCAGTTATTAGAATTGATCCTCTTCCCCTCTCCCACCCCCCCAGCTCTCCTCCACCTGGTTCTGACCTCTCCTTCTGCCCTTAACCCACCTCTACACTGCCCTCATCTATAGGTGTACGCTTTTTGTCCAGTCTCTTCCCATACTCCCCACACAATCTCCCCCGGAGAATTGTCAGTCTACTCCCTTTTTATGCCCCTGATTCTATTATGACCAGTTTATTCTGTTCATCAGATTTTTTATTCATTTGATATTTAGATTCACTTTTTGATTGATAGATATGTATTTGTTATTCATAATTTATCTTTACCTTTTTCTTCTTCCCCTTCTAAAAGAATATCCTTTAGCATTTCATATAATACTGGGTTGGTGGTGATGAACTCCTTTAGCTTTTTCTTATCTGTGAAACTCTTTAGCTGACCTTCAATTCTGAATGCCAGTTTGGCTGGGTAGAGTACTCTTGGTTGTAGGTTCTTGCTATTCACTTTGAATATTTCTTGCCACTCCCATCTGGCCTGCATAGTTTCTTTTGAGAAACAGCTAATAATCATATGGGTGCTCCCTTGTAGGTAACTAACTGTTTTTCTCCTGCTGCTTGTAAGATTCTTTTTGTCTTTCGCTCTTTTTTTTTTTTTTTTCTTGTCTTTTGCTCTTGGCATTTTAATTATGATGTGTCTTGGTGTGGTCCTCTTTGGATTTCTTTTGTTTGTGGTTATGTGTGCTTCCTGGGTTTGTAAATCTATTTCTTTCACCAGATAGGGGAAGTTTTCTGTCATTATTACTTCAAATAGCTTTTCAATATCTTGCTCTCTCTTCTTCTGGCATCCCCATAATTCAGTTGTTGGCACGCTTGAATTTGTCCCAGAGGCCTCTTACACTATAATTTTGGATTCTAGTTGTAGTTTGAGGTGGTTGTGCGAAGCAGCAAGTTCAAGTGTTTACCTATGCCACCATGATGGTTTCTCCAACTCTTTTTTTTTTTTAATCAATCTTTATTGTTCATATTATTACGAAAGTTCCTCATTTTCCCCCCCCTCCACCAGGTTTCCACTCCACACTCTGCCCTTTCCCCACCCCCCATTGTCCTCATCCATAGGTGCAGTTTATGTTTAGTCTCTTCCCGCATCCACCACTCCCCTTTTCCCTGAGAATTGTCAGTCCACTCCCCTCCCATATCTCTGATTCTATTATAATCTACAGTTAATATTGTTCATCAGGTGTTTTTTTTAACTTCCTTTTGTTTGTTTTTTTTAAGTAATAAATTTTTATATTTTTAAGAATAAATTTTAAAATCTAATAATTTTAAACCTTGTTTTTTTTGCCCTGGGAACTGAGAAGCAAACTTGTTTACATGTAAACTTGCCCTTGGGCTATCAAAAGGTGTAGCCATTCAAATGTAAATGAACACATTGTTTAAAGATAGCTGCTGGCTGGAATCGGATTACCTGTTCTGGGTGGGAAGGGCATGTCCTCCCCTTTCTCCGTTAAAATTAAGGTGTTAGCTTTAAAATCTCTTTTTGGCAAGAGACCTTAAACTTTCAGAACTTTAAATTTTTCAGGTAGCACATAAATTAATTAACATTTTCTCAAATCAATAATACCTCCACATTCCCAAGGATACACTTCAAACAAAAGACATATCCAAATAGATGAACCAACCTCATCCAGACCCCACACAAGGAACTCACAGTTCAACACCCCAGCACTACAACAACTCAACACAACCAGATCTAAGCCTTCATCACTTGATTCAGCAGACCCTAAAGTTCCCCCAAAATTTCCAGCCATGTCTGAGAAGCAGCCCTGGGGCATGGGAAGGCGAGGATCGAGCTGTTCCAGGCCTGGCCACTGCTGTTCCGGGCCTGGCTGCTGCTGCTCCGGGCCTGGTTGCTCTGGGCCCGGCTACTCCGGGACTGGCCACTCTGGGCCTGGCCGCTCCCAGCCTGGATGCTCCAAACCTGGATGCTGCTGCTCCGGGCCTGGCTGTGCCCGACCCAGCTGCTCCGGGCCTGGCCGCCCTGGTCTTGGCCACCTCCGCCCCAGGCCTGGCTGCTTCGGGCCTGGATGCTGCTGCTCCGGGCCCGGCTGCCACTGCCCTGGGCCTGACCGCTGCCGCTCCAACATTCTGTCTTTTTTTTTTTTTTTTTTTAACACATTTATGTTGCAATGTTGGCTGCTGAGTTGAGTTCTGTCCTAATCTTCGATTTTTCAAGATCTTTGTATTCTTTCTTAAGTAATTTTACTATCTTTTTGCTATAACTTGATTTCTTCACATTGAAAACTTCTTCTGTTTCTTCCTCCTCATCCTAGAAGCTCAGCAGGCTGGCCCACAACGCCCTTGTTCTCCTCCTGCACGGCTTAAGCCTGTTGCCGGGGTCGGCGCCACCCAGGAAGCAGCCCCAGGCCTCGGCTCCATGGCCAGCGATCAGCGGTCGAGGGCCCAGCGGCACCTCCCCCCCGGTGGCCCTGTCACCCAGCTCCTTGCCTGCGCCCAGCTCCTGCTCCTCATCGCGCTCTTCCCAGCCTGGAGCCTTTGTCTCCTTCCTGCCAGGGCAGTCTAGCATCAGAGTCAACGGTCCGTCCTCTGCGCACAATGTGCGCAACTCCGGGGCTCTGCTTTTCGCCGCTCCCCTGGGATTCGACCTCACAGCCCCGTCTCCCTCTGTTTGAGCCTGAGTCCCCAGGGTCTGGCCTAGAACTGGGGTTCAGCCCAGTCCGGAGCTTTTATTTCCTTCCCGCTAGGGAACGCCAGCCAGGAACTCAGCCTCCCCCTCCTCTCTGGCTCCGTCTATTCTGCGCGCGCGCGCAGCATGTCTCCATACCTTAGGCTTTTACAGCTCCTCTGATTTTCCTTCTGGTTTTCTTTTTCCTTCTTGTAGAATTTTCAGTCAGTTGACTTCCTGTAGCTCTGGGCAATGTCCATTTTATATTTTAGTTGTATTTTATTGAAGTTGTTGTGTGCGGCTGCGGCTAGGTGTTTACCTGTGCAGCCATCTTGGATCCTCTTCTGTCCAATGCCATTTACTTTTAAGTATTACACAATGATTGCATTTTGTTTCTCCCTAACTTTGTTTTCCTGTAATTAATAGTTCACTTATATTTCTCATTTGCTTTGTTTTCCATGTCCTTATCCTTAATTCCCAAACTCCCTGCAGTGGTTTAAATCTCAATTTAAACACAATTAGCGCCAAAACCGGGTTAGCTCAATGGATAGAGTGTCGGCTTGGGGACTGAAGGGACCCGGGTTCGATTCCGGTCAAGGGCATGTACCTTGGTTGCGGGCATATCCCCAGTAGGAGGTGTGCAAGAGGCAACTGATTGATGACTCTCTCTCATGACTCTCTCTCATCGATGTTTCTAACTCTCTCTTTCCCTTCCTCTCTGTACAAAATCAATAAAATATATTTTAAAAATAAATAAATAAATAAATAAACACAATTAGTTTTCTACCACTTGCTTTTCAGACCACTCAAGAAACCATCTGGTCCACTCCAATGCAGTTGTTCATTAAGCCAACTACTCAGATATCTTGGGGATACCCTTGGCTTTTTTGAGTTGTTTTATGTATTTCCATTTGGAGGTTGATGTCTTGTTTTGTTGGAGAATATCCTTCAGTAACTTCCTAATCAGGGTGGGTGGGAAATATTTTGAGAACTTAATGTCGGTAAGTTATCTCATTTTTTTAAAGTTTTTCAGGGTATAGAATTCTAGTTTTCAAATAACTTACCCTTATATATCATTTGCATTTTTATTGGTGAAATTCATTATAATGTCTGAAAATGACATTATGACAATAGACAATGTGCAATAAGCAAAACTGCATACAGAACTGGTCAGTTTTCCTAATCATGAATTCATATCCAGGGATTGTCAGCTGGCTTTCCAGTGAACAAACTCCAGTTCTATGTGCTACAGCTTCAATCATCTAAATATCTCATAAATTTTGAGACTATAATTAAAATAATGGATACAAAAAAAAAAAAGGCACAGGTAGAAATGGACATCATGATTGGTTGAAGTATTTGAGTAACTCCACACTGGCATGCATAGGACAATAAAGTGTAGGAAAGGAAACCTGTAGTGTGTACTTCATCAAACATGAGACTAGAGCTCAAAAAACTAAAAATCTGTACAGCCAGTGGTTTTGAGGAAGGTGGGGTAACCTCATGATGACTAATATTAGGTGAATCTTGCTTTACGGATTGTTTCTGCTTGAAGTGAACCCTTCTCAAGATAAAAGCACCTTGAGGACATTATGCTGGGAACCCTGAGCTTACCAAGACTACGAATGTATAGTGACTGCTAAGTAAATGGCTACATAAAAAATGTCTGCATATAGGGCAGAATTTTGACTGAGATGTTTTTGTTATTAAAAATTTGGTTTTGATCAGCTTTTTCTGTTATTTATTAAACAATTATTTCTTTCTCGGGGCTTAATTGAGCATTTTTTATTATTCCATTTCATTTCTTCTATTGAATTAATATTTTATAACTTTTAGAAACATTTCTAGTAGTCTAATCCTCACCTGAGGATATGTTTTTATTTATATTTGAGAGTGCGAGCAAAACATTGCTTGATTGCCTCCCATATGTGCCCAAGCAGGGAAAGGACTTGAAACCTAGATATGTGCCCCTGACCAGGAATTGAACCTTTTGGAGGAAGGAATAACACTCTAAAGTCCCAACTGAGCCACCAGGCCAGGTTTACAACATACATTTTTAAGTATCCTGCACTTTTGAAAAGTATTTCCATAGACTATTGTGTGGTTTTTTTTTTTTGTTTCAATACTTTAAAGATGACTATATATATACTATTTATATATAATCAATATATAAGTTATTGATTTCAGAGAGGAAGGGAAAGAGAAACATCAATGATGAGAGAGAATCATTGATCATCTGCCTCCTGCCCACCCCACTTTGTAAATATTTCATCATAATCTTGCTATACAGATTGCAAGAAGTTATGAATTATATCCAGTATAAAATAAGGCTAAATATTTTTGTGATATCACTTGAATAGATATGAAACCTGCTATTCAGGTCTTAAAATTAAACCTTACCAATTTTAACCAAGAAAAATGTCAGTCCTACTGGGTTTTACCTTTAGCAGAAAAAAGATTGCCCCTGTAACTAGTGCATGAAATTTATCACAGTTCTGTAACTGAATCCTACAGCATAAATCTTATTGTGCTAGTGTCTTCCTCCTTCTGGGAAGATAATTTTTACAAACTCATCCCAGTCACATTTTATCTTCTTCCATTTCTTGCTCTGAATAATGGTACCCTGACAGAATGTCTTCTGATTATAGTTTTGTGGTTTATTTCAAAATTTCAATGTCTTTCCTCTCCTTAGAGTAAAATGAGGCTATACTGTTTCAGGATTTAGAACAAGATTAATCATGAATTGATACTTTTGTAGACTGTAATGTGAAAAAGCCCATAATCATCATTCTGTACTTAAAATGAAAATGCCCTGGAGTTTTTATCATGTAATAGCTATTGTGGATACTTTATCAGTATTGTCAATCTAACTGATGCTGTTTCCTCTGCTATCTCACTTATTAGAGCTTTGAGTATGAAAACAAACTTGACCTAATATTCAAGTCTTTATACTTTTAAGGCTTTTGATGCTGCAGCCTGTTCATATTCCAATAAGGGCATATATTGCTCAAAATCAGAGTTTAATCTCTAGTATTCTGCAGCTTTAACCTATTTATAGTAAAGTATAATAATATCCTTTGGGCTTTTGCCTCTTCGAAACTGGTGAGTCCAGTGGGGAACTCTATTGCAGACACAAACCCTCTAGGTCCTCCCAAAGAGTAGATGTTATAGTATTTCTTTTTGGGTCATTCCTCATGCTACTATTTGGGATCAGTTGGCAATTTCAGTGATCTGTCAAGGTATCCTATATAATAAAAGGCTAATATGCAAATCGACTGAATGGCAGAAGCAATGGCAGCTATGACACGTACTGGTAACCAGAGGGCAGGCACTCAAGGCAGGAGCTTCCCCCTGATGGTCAGTGCGCTCCCACCAAGGGAGTGCCTCACAGAAGCCAGGTTCACAGCTGGCAAACACAGCTGTGATGGTGGTGGAAGCCTCTCCCACCTCCGTGGCAGAGCTAAGGATGTCCTATTCTAGCATAGTCCTGCTCCCTATCTTCTAGTTGGTAATAAAATTCCTCCTGGCATGGTGAGCAGTGGACAAGTCTGGGACAGAAAGCTTTTAGCTTCTCCCAGGTTATTGCAAGAGTGATGGCATTTGTGCTGAAACCGGTTTGGCTCAGTGGATAGAGTGTCAGCCTGCGGGCTGAAGGGTCCCGAGTCCGATTACGGTCAAGAGCACGTTCCTTGGTTGCGGGCACATCCCCAGTAGGGAGTGTGCAAGAGGCAGCTGATCGATGATTCTCTCTCATCAATGTTTCTAACTCTATCCCTCTCTCTTCCTCTCTGTAAAAAATCAATAAAATATATTAAAAAAAGAAAAAGAAAAGAGTGATGGCATTTGTGCCACATGGTTGTCACTGAATCTCCGAGTACAGGCACAATCAAGGCTGCCATGCCTCAAGCACAGTCTGTCAAAGCAACTAACTACCCTGAGCAGAAAACTGCTCATCCAGCTGATCCTTCATGACCAACTCTCCAGACAATGAGTCCAGGATGAAGAGGACAGCTCCTTTGCCCATCCCAAGTACCTTTCCATCCACCTCCTTGTGTCTCATGAAGAGGCCGACCCAAAGCCTGCTGTATGCTGCCACTAATCACAGGTTGGCCACCCAGAGTCCTCAGAGCTGCTGACCCATAGGCAGGAAGTACAGGTCCTCCTATGAGCAAGAATCCTTGCACTCTGAAGGATCCAAAGGTGGTTTTGTTCATTTTTTTTTTTTTGATGCCTTTCCCCACTCCAGTTGGATTGTGCTTGTTCTCTGCCACCTCCAGCCTAGCAGATTCCTGATCCCATTCTTAAATCTCATTCTACCATAGTTGATCCTCTCCCACATCCAGCTCACCAGACTCTGCTACCTTTTTCATTATATCCTATATACTAAAAGCCTGATATGCTAAGTGTGCTGTGATGTGCACTGACCACCAGGGAACAGATGATCTGACTGGTAGGTTAGCTTGCTGCTGGGGTCTGGCTGATTGGGCTGCACATGAGCTGGAGCTCTCCTATGGTCCCTCCCTGGCCTCTCTTGTGCACTGGTGGGGTCCCTTGGCCTGCCCTGTGCCCTCACAATCCAGAAACCTTCAGGAAATGTCAGAGTTGGTTTTGGCCTGATCCCTCAGGGACTCGCTGGTGCATGAATTCTTGTACCATGACTCTAGTACACAATGTATATATATATATTGATTTCATAGAGAAAGGGAGGAGAGATAGAAACATCAGCGAGAGAATCATTGATTGGCTGCCTCCTTCAAGCCTCACAATGGGAATCCAGCCACAAAGGGTCCATGTGTCCTGGCTAGGATGGAACGCTGACCTCAATGGTTTTCTTTTAGGCATCTCTTGTAACCCAATCTAAGGTTGATGAAAGAAAAGGGAAGCCCTAACCGGTTTGGCTCAGTGAATGGAGCGTCAGCCTGTGGCCTCAAGGGTGCCAAGCTTGATTCCAGTCAAGGGCATGTACCTTGATTGCAGGCACATACCCAGTGGGGAGTGTATGGGAGGCGGCTGATTGGGGAGGCAGCTGATTGGTTTTTCTCTCTATCCCTCTCCCCTTCTCTATTTTTTTAAAAAAGGAATTAATCTATATAAACAACTTGGCTATTCTGATTCTTGATATCTAATGTGACATATAATATTAAATTCTACCTTTAAAATGTAGATATACAAATACACTGAAGGTATTTAGGAAGATTTTAAATATTTAATTTCTGATGAAGGAAAGCTATACATATATTCCCTTAAACCCCAAAGCCACACAACTGCCAAAAGTTTGACTTTAAATGAAAATGGCCAAAATATTTGTAACATTACAAAGTAAATATTTCTATTACAGATTATTATTCATATCTGTAAAGGTTCAAGGACATAACATAATACATGACTCAAGAAAATGAAAGATTAGCCTGGATGGTGCGACTCAGTTGGTTGGACATAATCATCATGCATCAGGAAGTTGCCAGTTCAATTCCTGGTCAAGGGCACATGCCCACTTGCAGGCTTGATCCTGTTAGTGGGCATGCAAAGAGGCAGCCCATCAATGTTGTACTCTCACATCAATGATTCTCACCTCTCCCTACTCAGTATTATTTTGTCTATTAGGTCTGTCTTATACCATATAAATTCTATCAGCTATCCATTTTTTACTAAAATTACTATTAAGGTTTTTTTAGGAAATGATTTTGTATATTGCTTTTAGTAGTATTGCTATCTTAATACTTCCAATCCATGAGAATGTGATATCTTTCAATTTACTTAGGTCTGTAATTTCAGCAATGTTTTAGTTTTCAGTGTATAACTCTTGGTCTCCTTGGAAGGCTCAACTTTCTGGTTGCACCAAAGGGTGGAACACCTGGAATTCTCAACTTTCTCAGGTGTGAAAAAAAAAAAGATGAAAGATCTTGATTAGATCTAAAAAATCTGATCAAGACACCATTTAAAAAATATATTCATAAAAATAGCTGGAAGACCTATTTGATTTGGTTCACTGGGTAGAGCATAAGCCTGCAGGCTGAAGGATCCCATGTTCAATTCCTGTCAAGGGCATATGCCTGGGATGTAGGCTCCGATTCCCAGTGGGTGGTGTACAGGAGGTACCAATCAAAGATTCTCTCATAATTGATGTTTCCATCTTTCCCTCTCCCTCTCCAAAATCTGTCAAAATGTATTTAAAAAAAAAAAAAAATAGAGGCCTGGTGCATGAAATTTGTGCGGGGTGGGGTGTCCCTCAACCTCTGCAATCTGGGATCCCTCTCACAACCACTTGACCACCTGCCTGCATGATTGCCCCTGACTTCTGCCTGCCATCCTGATAACCCCCTAAGCATTCCCCTGCCAGCCTGATCAACACATAACAGCTCCCCTGTAGGCCCAATTGCCCTTAACTGATCTCTCCTGCAGGCCTGGTTGCCCCCAACTATCCTGCCCTGCAGGCCTGGACCCCACTGCCCTCCCCTGCATGTCTGATCTCCCACCACTGCCCTCCCTGATGGAGTGACAATTTGCATATTACTCTTTTATTATAATAGTTGGGAGCAATCAGTACCTTATTCTCAACGGATGCAAAAATAAAATAATTGTAAACCTCCAAGTTCCCCTATAATTCTATCATCTCTCCTACTTGGAATGTATGAGAAACTTATGCATAGAGTTGCATTCTAAAACATAGACGAAATACATTCTAATCCAAAAATTTCAGAAACACTTCAGAAAGAATGGATCAGTCATTATTCCAAATATTCCACACTTCCATTTGTTCCCATTAATCCATGCTCTTAAAGATAAATGGGGGGAATAGGGAAATGAGAGTAATGTTCCAAATCACAGATGTGTCTTTATACAAAATTTTGATGCTAGCCCTGGCCAGTATGACTTTAGTTGCAGCATCATCCATGAACCAAAGGGTGGCTGATTCTATTCCTAGTCAGGGCACATACTCTGATTGGGGTTCAATCCCACCTTGGTCCATTCTGCAGGCAACCAAAAGTAATTCTCTCTCACACTGATATTTCTTTTTCCCTTTCCCTCTCAAAAAATCAATAACACTAAAATATTTTGATGCTGGATCACTGAGAGTTCTACAAAATTCTAACTATATGAGGACCTAGGTAATACTTGCAATAATAAATATTTAAAATATACATGAATTAAAAATTATGGTTAAAAAATTCTATGTACTAGATCACAGGAAAAATATGAAGCAAAGACTGTTCATCCTTCCTAATCTCTTAAAGCACAGACAGTAAGAGGTTTGGGGTCACATCCGATATAGAAATAAGGCTTTAGCACTTCAGAAAATGTGTCCCTGAAGGTATGGATATGAGACATGTCATTCAAACTGTAAAAGGAAACCTGACCCAACTCATAGTCCAGATAGATGCCAATCCCTCTGGGCATTTCCTTCAGCACAAGGGTGACAGGAACAGACCCTCGTGCCACATAGTCACCATCCAGCAGCTGAATCATCCAACATCTGTTCTGTCTTCTCAGGTGCTGCTTTCTCTCCTTGAGGAGGGAGTCTTTACAGACCCCCACAGCCCACTCAGGCTTGTCATCCACCTGGACCTCCCAGTAATGTCGGCCACAGTCAAACCCTTTAGTACCCAGGACAACTGGGTCAACCATAAATTGCTTTGGATTCTGGTGAACTCTTTGCTTTTTCTTCACAAAAGTCACAGACTTTCTATCCTCAGACACCAGCAGATTAGGATGTGCAGTTTCAGGATCTAGGGTAATTTCTTCTCTAAATCTCTGCATAATTTTCTGCAGGGCTGAACATTGTGGAGGAAGACTGAATTCTTCTCTCTTATACTGGAAACAATAGACACCTGGAGGCTCTAGTTTTTCAGAAGGGTGGAGGACACCTTTGATATTCATCATCATTTTTACATCTGACATCACACTCTTCTCAGCCATCTCCTTTAGTTGAACTTTAACTTTGTAAATGTGGTCTGACAATTCAGTTTTGTTTGCGCGGAGATTCTGTTGAATGTGCTTCTCTTCTGCAGCTAGCCTTGAGAGAACTGCCTCTTGCTCACAGTCAACAGACTCTATCAGCTGCTCAAATTCAGAGGCTAACTTTTCTCTCTGGTTTTCCGCCTTTTCTCTCAGTTCTGATAGTCTCCGGTTTTGGGTGTCAAGTAGTTTCTGAGTGTTTGCCATCTGCTTCTTCAGGGGCCCAATGTAACTCCTGAACCTTTGCCTGTGATGAGAGGCAGCCTCCACTATGGGCCTCACCTGGTGGCCCTGGTGGTCAGGGGGCTCAGTGCACAGGGCACACAACAGCTGTAGGTCCTCCTCACAGAAGAGGGTCAGGGCCTGGTTGTGCTTCTCACACAAGCGTCTTCCTTCTTGCCGCTTCCTCTTATCCTTGGTGATCTGGAGGAGCTTGACCCTGTCTACCATCCTTCCTATCTGGATGTTGCTCCACGTGTGCAAGTTTTTGCATGGATAACGGCACACAGGACATGGGAAAATGTCCTCCTGATCAGTCCACGACTGCTGGATGCAGGAGCGACAGAAGTTGTGCCCACATTCAATGGTGACAGGGTCTCTCATGATATCCAGACAGATGGGACAGTTGATTCTTATCTGTAGTTTTTCCACAGCTTCTTCACCTGCCATTGCGCCCTGAGTGAAGGATGGGACTGAGGTGTGTTTCTCCATGAGGTTGAGTTCTGTGAAACTTCTCCACCCAGAAGCTGATGCACCTTCAGATCTCGCTGACCTTCCTGTGTTAATTCTCTCTATCAATAAGGGCAGCCCTTGGAGTCCAGTGAGGTCCTTAGCTACAGAGGAAGCTGCCCAGAGGAGTTCTTCTGTCCACCTGCAGCCAATCAAAGTAGTTTGAGAACTACTGTTCTTGGCGGCTCAGAGGATATGAATCCAAGTTCAGCAATTCTCTTGGTCAGAAAGCAATCGTAACTTTTAGGTACTGATTGGTTCCTGGGGATGAGAAAATAGAGTTTCATGTAAAAAAAAAAAAAAATGAAAGAAAGAAAGAAAGAAAGAAAGAAAGGAAGGAAGGAAGGAAGGAAGGAAGGAAGGAAGGAAGGAAGGAAGGAAGGAAGGAAGGAAGGGAGAAAGGGAGAAAGGAAGAAAGGAAGAAGAAAGAAAGAAAGAAAGAAAGAAAGAAAGAAAGAAAGAAAGAAAGAAAGAAAGAAAGAAAGAGAGAGAGAGAGAAAGAGAGGAAGAGAGAAAGAGAGGAAGGGAGCGAAGGAGGAAGGGAGGGAGGAAAGGAGGGAGGGAGGGAGGAAGGGAGGAAAGGAAGGAGGAAAGGAGGGAGGGAGGAAGAAATGAAGAAAGAAAGGAAAACTATTTACTATTTGTTCTGCTGCTCTGCCCTGTTAACTGCCACTTTTGAGGGAACCATTGACTTCTTTTCCCCAGCCCTACAGTCACCTATACCCACATTAATAACTGTGGGTCTGCAAGGAACTACCAAAGGTGTGAGAATGTGTCCTACTTGATTCTCTGTCCCTGTGATAGGTTCCGACTTTAGTCACCTATTATCTAGGGGGTTAGGGGAAGTGCTTTACATCCTTAACAGTAGAGAGTCAGGTAAACAATTGTAAAAATCCCAACATCCATCACTTCCAGTTTTTGAAAAACCTCAGCAATGGATTTGGCACTTTTTGTTTTAAAATACAGTTATTTCTGCCCTGGCCAGTGTGTGCCACTGATTACAGTGTTGACCCGATTACCCAAGAGTCTTGCGTTTTCCGTTCAAGAGCATGTGCCTACTGCAGGTTGCATCCCCAGCTCCGCTGGGGGCAATCTCAGGAGGCAACCAATGGACTTGCTTCCCACAGCAATGCTTTTCCTTTCTCCTCCACCCCACTCCCTCACTGCCTTCCACTCCCTACAAAACCATCAATGGAAATATATTCTCAGGTGAGGATTAGCATAGAAAAAAGAAGTAATTTCTAGTAACACTGAATTCATGATACAGTCAAACCCCATCTCCCATCCCAAACAATACAGTTCACTCAACCAAATTATTCACAGAAAATGTCTCAGTTGTCCACCAAAACTTCATTTTCCACCTGACAGCTCTTTCATGCTAATACCTCAGCATGACAAAGTATCTCAGACAAAAAAACAAGAAAGGAATGCTTTTGTTGGTGGCTAAATCAATAATTAGCCCTATATTAAAACATGAGATGACCCAACAGAGAGCTAATGCAGCCTTAGTCCAGTTTGGCTCAATGTATACAGGTTTGGAATGAGTACCTACGGGTCCCAGGTTCATTTCCATTTAAAGGCGTGTACCTGGGTTGCAGGGTCCTCTGGGATCTGGCCCTGGTCTGGGCACCTGCAGGACCAACCAATCAACATGTTTCTCTCACATCCATGTTTCTGAATTTCCCTCTCTCGTCAGTCTCTAAAAAAAAGCCATTGGAAAATATCTTCTGGTGAGGATTACAAAAATAAGAAAGATAACTAATGTTGGTAAGGCTGTGAAAGTGCTCACAAAACCATCACAGCCAAATGACAGGTAGGAAAGCTGTTGCTGATTGGATAAATGAAAAGCACATAGCCAGTCATAGCATTTCCTAAACAGTTGAGAAGACAGTTGAGCTTCCCCTTACAGTCAGCACTTATCCTAGTAGAGACCAAGAAGAGGCTGGAATGACCTCCGCCCGGGGTCACCTCGGCCACCACACATCAAGGAACAGTAAAGACAGTATCATGAATTTTTTCAACTCACGCTGAAAAATAACACACATTTAGAAGATCTTAATTCCCCGTTCCTATAACCTCTTTGTAACCTTAGTTTCTGTGCAGCTGCCATGGCTAAAGCTGTTGAATAAGTAAATACTGGCCAGGTCTTCGGGTTTCCTTTAGGCACTGAGAGATTTTGGCTACCTGCTTATACTGAGTGCCTGCAGGCCTATTTAGAAGGTCCAGTCAACACAGGGTCTGAGTTATCTGGGATTCAGACCCATATCTCTAACCTCTCCCAGCCCTCCTACACAGAATCACTCCCACCTATCTCTGCCTGTACACACACCCGGCCTCTCTGACACATAATGGAAGGTAGTCCACATGCAGCTCCTGACCAGCACCTTTAGGTGCTTTGTCACCCCCTTAGTTCAGATTGGGATCTCGGCTTCCAAAATTTTAGCAAAAGCATTTGATGACTTAGGAAGGCCTGGAACCATGACAGCATTGGGCTTAAATAACCTGAATCTGCAAAAACCGGTTTGGCTCAGTGGATAGAGCATTGGCCTGCTGACTGAAAGGTCCCAGGTTCGATTCTGGTCAAGGGCATGTACATCCCCAGTAGGGGGTGTGCAAGAGGCAGCTGATGGATGATTCTCTCTCATAGATGTTTCTAACTCTCTATCCCTCTCTCTTCCCCTCTATAAAAAATCTGTAAAATATACACTTTTAAAAATAAATAAAATACCCAAATCTGATTTAGAATTCCCTCAGGAAGAGAGGACTGGGCCCTTCCAGGGCAGCTGCACAGAAAGCAGGTTTTTACTGCCCATGGCTCTGGGCAACTCTGTGCAGCTGGTTTTTGAGGACCATTGCCTTGGCTTTACCACACTCAAATATTCCCATTCCCATTCCTGACCCCCCAGGGGTCACATAAGTATTTCTAAAAATTTGAAGGGCATTTAAGTGACTTATGTTTCGAGCAGGGACCAGAAAAACATAAATAACTGCATGCATTTTAAATACGCAGACGCCTGTTTGGATTCCCTTTGGAGGTATATATCTCTCTGCGGGGCACAGAGCAGGCCCTCAGAACACATAGGCCTTATCTCACTCTGGCCTCCCGCACCCACTTGGTGGCATATCTGGTCTCACCAGGAGCAGATGGCTCTTGTCCCATCTGTAGGGTCCACAACGAAAGGAGAACCTCCCACAAGGATGTCTAGATCAGCGTTTTTCAACCGCTGTTCCTGGTGTGCCGTAGGTGCAGACAAGACAAGAATTTTATAATTTTTCACTATCTTGTTTACTTAATATTTCATAACAAAGTAATTATAAAATACTTTCTTTGTATTTATTTGATTCCTATTCAAGAGAATTACTTTATATATAGTCAATATAGGCACAGAGTTAAATTTTTTAACATTTTCTAATGGTGGTGTGCCTCGTGATTTTTTCATGAAACAAGTGTGCCTTTGCCCAAAAAAGGTTGAAAAACACTGCTCTAGATAGTCTGGCACAGGACTGCATGGGCCATGACCTGACCCTGGAAAATATACACCATTGGTAGGACAGATATTACCCACACCCATTGAAGCCCAGTGGCTCCTTCCCCACAGGGTGAGGATGAACCATATATATCATTGATTTTTTACAGAGAGGAAGAGAGAGGGACAGAGAGCTACAAACATCGCCGAGAGAGTCATCGGTCAGCTGTCTCTTGCACACCCCCTACTGGGGATGCGCCCACAATCAAGGTACAGGAGTTTGACCGGAAGTGAACTCGGGACCCCTTAGTCCACAGACCAAACCGGTTTTGGCCAAAGTAAGATTTTGAGTGCTTTCCAGAAGCCAGACAAGATTAACTTTGCTATCAGGCATTACCTAATTTTCCCCCAGGCTATTCTCTATTGATCCTGTCAACACCATTTATTTACTTACTTACTTTTATAAATATACATCTTGGTTTTATTTCAGAGAATGGAGAGGGAGAGACAGACATAGGAACATTGATGATGACAGAGAACCATTGATGATGAGAGAGAACCATTGGGGATGGAGCCCACAATCCTGATGTTTGCCTTGAATGGAATCCAACCAGTGACATCTTGGTTCATAGGTCTATACTCAGCCATTGAGGCATATGATCCAGGAATTAATTTTTTTAAATCTCCAGCGTTGAGCCCTACTTGGTTTGGTCCAGTTAGTGGATAGAACCTTGGCCTGCAGACCTAAGAATTCAGGTTCCATTCCATTCAAGGGCACCTAGGTTGGTTGCAGACTCCTCCCCTTCCTGGGCATTGGACAGAGGTGTGCAGAGGCAACCGATGGGTGTATTTCTTTCACATCCTGGTTTCTCTACATCTTTCCCTCTCCCACTTCCAATCTCTCTCAAAAGCAATGAGATAATAGCTTCCGGGGAGGATTAAAGAAAAGAAAATAGAATGTTAACTGTGCTAGGGGTATGAAAGTATTCTCAAAAAACCATCACATGAAATTGAAAAGGTAAACAAAACTTGTTGATTGGATAAAGGAAGATCGGTTGACCAGCGATAGCATTTCCAAGGTAGTTTTATATTTAAAAATCCTTTAAGGCCGAAACCAGTTTGGCTCAATGGATAGAACTTTGGTCTGCAGCATGTACCCTGGTTGCGGGCACATCCCCAGTAGGGGGTGTGCAAGAGGCAGCTCATCGATGATTCTCATCGATGTTTCTGACTATCTATCCCTCTCTCTTCCTCTCTGTAAAAAAATCAATAAAATATATATTTTTAAAAATGTTTTAAAAATTAAAAAAATAAAAATTCTTTAAGGCACTGATCTTAGCAGAAACTAAGTGGCTAAAATGACTTCCAGGATGGCTCTCCTAGGTTGCCTCAATGTCAAGAAACATTAAAAGCACTATCATGATTTTTTTCCAACTCCTCACAAAATAACACACATTTGGAAGATTTCAATTCTCCAGCACTATATCTATCTCCCTGTGAATCTCACCATGTACCCCCAGCCCCTGGCTAAAGCTGCTGAATAAGGAAAAAACTGGCCTGGAGTTGGGGTCTCCTTCAGGGACTGAGAGACTTCACCACCTGCTTATACTGTGGGAGACTCTCTCCAGGCCGATTAAGGAAGATGGAATCAATACCGGTTCCTAGCATCTGGGATGCAGGCCCTGGGCGCTAACCTCTCCCCTGCCCTCCTGTACACAAACACTCCCACCTATCTCGGCCTGCACACGAGCCCGGCCTCCCTGAGAGGAGACATAATGGACTCAAGTCCAAATGCAGCTCCAGACCAGCTCCATGAGGCGTTTGGGTTGGGATCCTGGCTTCAGAAATTTTAGCAAGCATTCTATGACTTAGTACAAGACTCCCCATAAGGAAAGCATGTGTGCTCAACTAACCTCAATCCGAATTCGAATTCCCTCTGGTAGTGCGGACTGGGCCCTTCCAGGGCAGCTGCACAGAAAGCAGTTTTTACCACCCACAGCTCTGCGCAACTGTGAGCAGAGGGTGTGTGAGGACCTTGGCCTAGGCTTTACTCCATACCAATGTTCCCATTCCTGACTTAAGGTTCCCACGGGGTGAGGGGGTGGGGGCTGGAAAACATAGCCGCTTATGTTTTAAAACTAGCCAGTCCCGAGTTTGAATCCCCTTTGGAGGTCTATGTCTTTCATTGGGGCACAGAGCAGGCCCTCAGGAACCCACGGGTCTTCCTCACTCTGGCGGCCCGCACCCACTTGGTCCCAACTCCGGACTCACCAGTTGCAGAGGCTCTCTTGATTCTGAAACGCCAGAAGGAGAGGCGAATCTCCCACCAGGAGCTTTCCACAGCGCGAGGCACAGGACTGCATGTGCTCTGGCCTGACCCAGGTATATATGCTCCAGTAAAAGCTCCAGCTATTATCCACGCCCACCAAAGCCTATTGGCTCGTCCCCACGTGGGAGGGTGAACCAGGGTAAGGGGATTTTCTGAGTTTTAACTTACTTAAATAAGTTAATTCCAGGGTGGAGTCTGCAACCGAGGTGATGATGACCCTTTGACAGGAATGTAACCCAGGACAACTCTATTCACAGAGCCCAACTGGCTAGCACTGTTTTTTTGCTTTACAGGATTCACTGTTTTACAGGTTGATAGCACATCATAAATGTTGGATTTTTTTTTTTTTTAATGTGGGTGCTGTCAAATATAATTGAAAAATAAAGAAAGGTATGTGGGTAATTTATTAGTTATCTATATGAATATCAATTTGCCTAATAAGTAATCTGCCAAAAATTGCGAGGCAGAATTTTATTTTTTAATTTTTTTTAAATTAAATTATCTGTGTAAATATTTTAACATTACCCCTCCCTCCCATACACACCCTCCCTCCCCAGAGTTTTGTGTCCTTGGCTGTACTTATATGCATGTACACAAGTCCTTTGGTTGATCTCTTATCTCCCCCAGATCTCCCTACCCTCCCGGCTGTAATTTGACAATCTGCTTGTTGCTTTATTGTCTCTGTATCTATCTTTTGGTGCATCAGTTTATAATGTTCTTTATTATCCATAAAGGAGTAAGATTATGTGGTATTTCTCTTTCATTGACTGGCTTATTTCACTCAGCTCAAAGAATATTTTTCAAAGAAAGTAACAATTAGGCTGGGATCTGAAGAAAGATGCCAGTACAAAGGGAGTAAACAGTGTGTGACGGGCAAGGAGCTGCCATGGACAAAACCTGCTTGTGCAAAGTTCTGTGGTAGGGGGTGCCATACTCAGGCTAGTAGGAGGGGGTTAGAATCAAACACAAGGCCCGCGGGCCAAATCCAGCCCGCCAGGCCTTGCAATGTGGCCCGCACCGCGCTGTCATCACTGCACTCCGCTGTCAGTTTATGACATTGTCAGTTTATGACTGTTCAGTAAACCATTCGGCCCACGATTTAGGCTGGATTTTAGATTTTGGCCCCTTCTCTGATTGAGTTCGACACCCCTAGGTTAGATCAATTTAAGTGTTTATTTATAGCAAGCATGTCAAACTCACCACCCAAGAATACTTTTCCAGCCCAGCCAATATAATGGTATATAGGAAAGGTTTTAATAAAAATGTCATAACTTAGCGTTGGCCAGTTTGGCTCAGTGGATAGAGTTGGCCTGTGGACTGAAGGTTCCCAGGTTAGATTCTGGCTAAGGGCATATGCCTGGGTTGCAGGCTTGATCCCTAGTAGGACGTGTGCAGGAGGCACCTGATCAATGAATCTCTCATCAATGATATTTCTACCTCTTTCTCCCTCTCTCTTACTCTCTGAAATCAATAAAAAATATTTTTTTTAAATGTCATAAATTAATTTTTAAGATATCCCATTATACATAATTATTAATAACAAATTATTAACACAACATCCCTTATGACTGATTACTATAATCGTGTTGCATTCATTTCCCTAACACATGTTACCTGCAGGCACACCATTTCTTTCCACTAATACTAGCAGCAAATCTTTTAGCAGCTGACTGCCATATCATTAGTTTTATACTGACTTGTTTGGTGTGACAAATAGGAAATACTTTGCTTTCAGAGACTAAGAAAAATAGGTTTATTTGCATTACACTTTTCTTTTCTTTTTTTTTTTTTTTTTTTTTTTTTTGAGACATTAGCCACTGTATTTGGTCAAACATTTGACTCGCCCCTGAGGCCTTGGCCAAACCAAATAAATGATTTTGTGGACCTCATACAGCCCGAGGGCCAGATATTCCCCACCCTGGGATAGAGGGACAGGGAGACAAAGGTACATGGAAGTCAGCGCTGTGGAGTGTGGGCTGGGGAGGGCGAGGCTGGCATTCAGGAGCTGGGGTCCTTTTTCCTCTTCTGGAATCGCCGGAACTTGCCCTGAATGGCCAGGGCAGCTTTCTCCGTCTCTGGCGCTGACAGGTCGATGTCCACCTCCTCCTCCTCCTCCTCCCCCTCGGCCTTCTTGGTGTTGCCAGCTTCCCCCCTCTCCTCGGGGCCGGGGGCCTGGCTGGCTGCTGGGGACTTTTGTGTGTTGAGCTCGCTCATCTCGGCGGACGGACAGACGGACAGATGGAGCAGGCGGCCCGTGCAGCGAGGCGTGGCCCTGCGGCGACGGCGGGAGTTGCGGGCGCGGCACGGCTGCGGGTGGGGCGAGGAGATCGGTGTGGGGCCTCCGCTCGCTCCCTCCAGACCAGCCGGGCTCTCAGCTGTCAGGCCGCCGCCCGCATGCACCCTCCGGCCTGCATTACACTTTCCAATTTGTACAGTTATTCTGTGTCTGGTAAGTTAATGTTCAAGAAAAACATTAGAGCCTGGCTAGTCTCTCTTGATCCTCTCAACAACGTTTATTTATTTGTTTGTTTGCTTGTTTATTTACTTGCTTATTTATTTACTAGAGGCCCAATGCACAAAATTCATGCATGGGGGAGGGTTGAGTGTGTGAATCTCAGCCCATTCCACACCCTCTCCATTCTGGGACTTCTTGAGAGCAGTGGGAAATTCCTCTCATAATCCAGGACTGCTGACTCCCAACTGCTTGCCTGCCTGCCTGATCACCTCCTAACCACTACTGTGCCAGCATGATCAATCCCTAACTGCTCTCTGCCAGCCCAATTTCCCATAACTGCTCTCTTCTGCCAGCCTCGTTACCCCTAATTGCCTTCCCTTGCCAGCCTGGTCACCCCTAACTATCCTGCCCTATAGACCTGGTAGCCTCCAACTGCCCTCCCCTGCAGGTCCAGTAATTCATAACAGCCCTCACTTGACAGCCTGGTAGCTCCCAATGCCGTCCCCTGAAGGCCTGATCCTCCCCAACTGCTGTCTCCCACAGACATGGTTGTCCCCAACTCCCCTCCTCTGCTATCCTGGACACCCCCAAATGCCCACACCTGCAGGCTTGGATTCTCCCCAACTGTCCTCCTCTGTAGGCTTGGTCCACCCCATTGTCCTTCCCCTGTAGACCAAGTTGCCCCCCCTCCACACCCCCAAATCCCCTCACCTGCCAGCCTGGTCACTCCAACTACCCTCCCCTACAGGCCTTGGTTCTTCCCAACTGTTTTCCCCTGCAGGTCTGGTCCCTCCCAACTGCCCTCCCCTATAGGACTGGTCCCCCACAACTGCCCTCCCCTTCTTGACTGGTCTCCCCCAACTGCCCTCCTCTGCTGGCCTGCTCACCCCCAACTATCCTCCTTTGCTGGTCTGGTCCCCTCCAAGTGCCCTCCCCTGCAGAACAGATCCCCACAATTGCCCTCCCTTCCTAGCCTGGTCTCCCCACTATCCTCCACTGCCAGCACAGTCACCCCCAATGGCCCTCCTCTGCTTGCCATCCTGTGGAGGCCATCTTGTGTTCACATGGGGGCAGCCATCTTGTGTGTTTGAGTGATGGTCAATTTGCATATTAATCTTTTATTTGATAGGATTCATTTAAAATCTTTACTGTTTGAGCCCTGGCCAGTTTGGCTCAGAGGTGGAGACTGGGTGAGATAACCAAAGTTTCCTGAGTTCCATTCACATCAAGGGCATGTACCTTCTTTCCAGGTTCCTCCTAGCCCAGGGCCCTGGTAAGGGCATGTGCAAGTGGAAACACATCAGTGTTTCTCTGTGTTTCTCTCTCTACTCTCCCCAAAAGCCAATGGAAAAATATCCCCATGTGAGGATTAAAACTAAATAAATGAAATAAAAATACCCTTAAAAATAGTTGGAAGCCTGAGCCAGTTTGGCTCTGTGGCTAGAGTACTGGTTTGTGGACTGAAGGGTGTGTGTTCCGTTCTGGTCTAGGGCACATGCAGGGGTTGCAGGCTGCTTCCCCTTGCAAGAGGCAACCAATCAATGATTTTCTCTCACCGTTGGTTTTTCTGTCTCCCTCCTCTCCCTCTCTAAAATCAATAAAAACAATATTTTAATAGATAGTTGGAAGCAATCAGTAACTTACTCTCTACACACACAAAAATAGGAAACCACTGAAAGCCCTCATTCTACCCCCCATGAATCTGCCACCTCTCCCACCTGGAATACATAAGGTACTTATGCACAGACCCATGTCCCAAAGCAGACAAAATTTGAGATTCATGCAAATATACAAAAACTTTATTGAACTGTGCCTTTTAATGAACATTCTAATACAAAATTTCAGAAGCACTTCAGATATAATTGATCAATTAATATTTCAAATAACCCACACACCTTGATCTTGAGAAAAATGAGGCAAGGAAAGAGAGAGGACAAGTATTCATATCACAGAAGTGCTTTTTACAAAATATTGGTGTGAACCCTGGCCAGAGTACCTCAGTAAGTTGGAGAATTCTCCCATGCACAAAAGGGTGGGCAGGTTTGATTCTGGGTCAGGGAACATACCCAGATTAAGGTTCAATCCACAATGTGGGTGCATTCTGGAGGCAACCAATCAATGGTACCCTCTCACACTGATGTTTCCCTGTATCTCTTTGTTCAACTCTAAAAATCAGTGCAACAACAACAAATGTTGATGCTAGATCACTGATAGTTGTATGAAATTCTACCCCCAAAGACCTATGTTATACTTTCATATATATACATATATAATAAATGTAAGGACCAGCTGGTTTAGCTCAATGGATAGAGCTTCAGCCTGTGGACTGAACAATCCTGGGTTCCATTCAGGCAGGGACACATTGCCTTGGTTAGGGGCTGGATCCAAAATAGAGTGTGCAGGAGGCAGCCGATCAATAATTCTCTCTCATCACTTATGTTTCTATTTCTAACCCAATTACTATCCCTCTCCCTTACCTAACATCTATGAAATTATATTTAAAATATACATGAATTAAAAATTATGATTAAAAAAATTCTATGCACTAGATCACAGGAAAAATATGAAGCAAAGACTGTTCATCCTTCCTAATCTCTTAAAGCACAGACAGTAAGAGGTTTGGGGTCACATCCGATATAGAAATAAGGCTTTAGCACTTCAGAAAATGTGTCCCTGAAGGAATGGATATGAGACATGTCATTCAAACTATAAAAGGAAACCTGACCCAACTCATAGTCCAGATAGATGCCAATCCCTCTGGGCATTTCCTTCAGCACAAGGGTGACAGGAGCAGACCCTCCTGCCACATAGTCACCATCCAGCAGCTGAATCATCCAACATCTGTTCTTCTGTCTTAGCTGGGGCTGCTTTCTCTCCTTGAGGAGGGAGTCTTTACAGACCCCCACGGCCCACTCAGGCTTGTCATCCACCTGGACCTCCCAGTAATGTCGGCCACAGTCAAACCCTTTAGTACCCAGGACAACTGGGTCGACCATAAATCGCTTTGGATTCCACTGAACTCTTTGCTTTTTCTTCACAAATGTCACAGACTTTCTATCCTCAGACACCAGCAGATTGGGATGTGCAGTTTCAGGATCTAGGGTAATTTCTTCTCTAAATCTCTGTATAATTTTCTGCAGGGCTGAAAATTGTGGAGGAAGACTGAATTCTTCTCTCTTGTACTTGAACTGATAGACAGCTGGGGGTTGCAGTTTTTCACAACGGTCGAAGACATCTTTGATATTCATCATCATTTTTACATCTGACATCACACTCTTCTCTGCCAACTCCTTTAGTAGAACTTTAAGTTTGGAAATGTAGTCTGAAAATGCAGCTTTGTTTGCACTGAGATTCCGTAGAATGTGCTTCTCTTCTGCAGTTATCCTTGAGATAACTGCCTGTTCCTCACACTCAACAGACTCTATCAGCTGCTCAAATTCAGAGGCTAACTTTTCTCTCCTGTTTTCCGCCTTTTCTCTCAGTTCTGATAGTCTCCTGCCTTGGGTATCTAGTAGTTTCTGAGTGTCTGCCATCTGCTTCTTCAGGGGCCCAATGTAACTGCTGAGCCTTTGCCTGTGATGAGAGGCAGCCTCCTCTATGGGCCTCACCTGGTGGCCCTGGTGGTCAGGGGGCTGAGTGCACTGGGCACACAACAGCTGTAGGTCCTCCTCACAGAAGAGGGTCAGGGCCTGGTTGTGCTTCTCACACAAGCGTCTCCCTTCTTGCCTCCCTTCTTGCCGCTTCCTCTTATCCTTGGTGATCTGGAGAAGCTTGACCGTGTCTACCATCATTCCCAGCTGGGTGTTACTCCACATGTGAGAAACCTGGCATGGGAAAATGGCCTGCAGATCAGCCCAGGACTGCTGGATGCAGGAGCGACAGAAGTTGTGCCTGCATTCGATGGTGACAGGGTCTCTCAGGTTATCCAGGCAGATGGGACAGTTGATTTCTGTCAGGAGTTTTTCCACAGCTTCTTCACCTGCCATTGCGCCCTGAGTGAAGGATGGGACTGAGGTGTGTTTCTCCATGAGGCTGAGTTCTGTGAAACTTCTCCACCCAGAGGCAGATGCACCTTCAGATCTCGCTGACCTTCCTGGGTAAATTCTATCAACAAGGGCAGCCCTTGGAGTCCGGTGAGGTCCTTAGCTACAGAGGAAGCTGCCCAGAGGAGTTCTTCTGTCCACCTGCAGCCAATCAAAGTAGTTGGAGGACTACTGTCCTTGGAGGCTCAGAGGATATGAATCCAAGTTCAGCAATTCTCTTGGTCAGAAAGCAGTCATGACTCTTGGGTACCAACTGGTTCCTGTTGATGAGAAAATACAGTTTCATGTTAGAAAGAAAGGAAGGAAGGAAGGAAGGAAGGAAGGAAGGAAGGAAGGAAGGAAGGAAGGAAGGAAGGAAGGGGAGGGGAGGGGAGGGGAGGGGAGGGGAGGGGAGGGGAGGGAGGGAGGGAGGGAGGGAGGGAGGGAGGGAAAGAAAGAAAGAGAGAGAGAGAGAGAGAGAGAGAGAGAGAGAGAGAGAGAAAGAAAGAGAGAAAGAAAGAAAAAGAGAGAAAGAAAGGAAGAAAGAAAGAAAGAAAGAAAGAAAGAAAGAAAGAAAGAAAGAAAGAGAGAGAGAGAGAGAAAGAGAGAAAGAAATAAAAAGAAAGAGAGAAAGAAAGGAAGAAAGAAAGAAAGAAAGACATGAAAAACTAATTATTCATCTTGTGGCTCTGCCCTGTTAACTGCCACCTTTTGGGGAACAATTGATTTCTTTTCCCCAGCCAAACATGTGGACTACACCCACATTCATCACTGTGGGTCTACATGGAACTGCAAAACATGTGAGAATGTTTCCTACTAGATTCTATGTCTGTGGGCTAGGTTCCACCTTTAGTCACTTAATATCTAGGGGGTTAGGGAAAGTGCTTTACATCCTTAACAGTAGAGAGTCAGGTAAACAATTGTAAAAATCCCAACATCCATCACTTCCGGTTTTTGAAAAACCTCAGCAATGGATTTGGCACTTTTTGTTTTAAAATACAGTTATTTCTGCCCTGGCCAGTGTGTGCCACTGATTACAGTGTTGACCCGATTACCCAAGAGTCTTGGGTTTTCCGTTCAAGAGCATGTGCCTACTGCAGGTTGCATCCCCAGCTCCGATGGGGGCAATCTCAGGAGGCAACCAATGGGCTTGCCTCCCACAGCAATGCTTTTCCTTTCTCCTCCACCCCACTCCCTCACTGCCTTCCACTCCCTACAAAACCATCAATGGAAATATATTCTCAGGTAAGGGTTAGCATAGAAAAAAGAAGTAATTTCTAGTAACACTGAATTTATGATAGTCAAACCTCATCTCCCATCCCAAACAATACAGATCTCTCAACCAAATTGTTCACAGAAAATGTTTCAGTTGTCCACCAAAACTTGTTTTCCACCTGACAGCTCTTTCAGGCTGATACCTCCGCATGACAAAAAGTATCTCAGACAAAAAACAAAAAACAGACAAACAAAAAAAAAAAACACAGGAAAGAATGCTTTTGTTGGTGGCTAAATCAATAATTAGCAGAATTTCAAAACATAATGTGATCATCAACAGAGCTAATGTTGTCCTAGAAGCTAAGGTCTAGTATATAGAGGTTTGGAATGAGTACCTAAGGGTCCCAAGTTCATTTCCATTTAAAGGCGTGTACCTGAGTTGCAGGCACCTCTGGGCCCTGGCCCAGGTATGGGCACCTGCAGGAGCTAGCAAATCAACATGTTTCTCTCACATCCATGTTTCTTTGTTTCTGTCTCTCTTCCAGTCTCTCATAATATCAATGGGAAAATAACCTAGAAGATGATACATAGAAAATGGTACACTGTTGGGGAGATCTGGGGGAGATAAGAGATCAACCGAAGGACTTGTATACATGCATATAAGTACAACCAATGGACACAAAACTATCGGAAGGGAGGGTATGTACGGGGGGGGGGGGCATTGGTATATGTACAAAAATAATAATTTAATAAAAAATATATTATTAAAAAAAAGAAAAAAGAAAATGGTACACTGCCCCAGGTGATTTCTGTGACAGGATGACTTGATGATCCTTTTTGTCCTCAGTCAAATTCTAAAATTCGTTAGAAAGGCTTCTAACATTTCTCCTCAATATTGTTAAGTGTGTGAAGGTACTCTCAAAATTATCACAACCAGCCAAAACCGGTTTGGCTCAGTGGATAGAGTGTCGGCCTGCAGACTGAGGGGTCCCGGGTTCGATTCCGGTCAAGGGCATGTACCTTGGTTGGGGGCACATCCTCAGTAGGGGTTGTGCAAGAGGCAGCTGATCAATGATTCTCTCTCATCGATGTTTCTAACTCTCTATCCCTCTATCTTCCTCTCTGTAAAAAATCAATAAAATATATTTAAAAAAAAAAAAAAAGGATCACATACAATGAGTGTGTTTCTCTCAAATCCCGGTTTCTCTACATCGTTCCCTCTCTCTTCCATTTCCAGTCTATCTATTTACCGTTGCAATGAGATAATAACCATGGGAAATAACTGAAAAAAAAAGAAAAAAAGAAAGAATACACTGCTAACTGTGCTAGGGGAGTGAAAGTGCTCCCAAACAACAATCACAAGCAATTGCAACAGTAAACAAAACTCGTTGATTGGATAAACCAGCGATACCATTTCCAAGGCAGTTTTATATTTAAAAATCCTTTAAGGCACAGATCTTAGCAGAAACCAAGTGGCTAAAATGACCTCCAGGATGGGTCTCCTAGATTGCCTCAATGTCAAGTAACATTAAAAGCACGATCATGATTTTTTTTCAACTCCTCACAAAATAACACACATTTGGAAGATTTCAATTCTCCAGTACTATATCTCCCTGTGATTCTCACCATGTACCCCCACCCCCTGGCTAAAATCTTAGAATGGGATTACTGGGTGAAATGGGAGTTCCATTTTGAACTTTTTGAGGAAACTCCATACTCTTTACAAAACCATCAATGGAAAAACCAATAAGGAAAAAACTGGCCTGGAGTTGGGGTCTCCTTCAGGGACTGAGAGACTTCACCACCTGCTTATACTGTGGAGGCTCTCTCCAGGCCGACGAAGGAAGATGGAATCAACACTGGTTCTGAGCATCTGGGAATCAGGCCCTTGGGCTAACCTCCACGCTGCCCTCCTGTACACAAACACTCCCACCTATCTCGGCGTGCACACGAGCCCCGCCTCCCTGAGAGGAGACATAATGAACACAAGACCATATGTAGCTCCAGACCAGCTCCATAAGGCGTTTGACACCCGCTAAGATCCGGATGGAATCCTGGTTTCAGAAATTTTAGCAAGCATTCTATGACTTAGTACAAGACTCCCCATAAGGAAAGCATGTGTGCTCAAATAACCTCAATCCGAATTCGAATTCCCTCTGGTAGTGAGGACTGGGCCATTCCAGGGCAGCTGCACAGAAAGCAGTTTTTACCACCCACAGCTCTGGGCAACTGTGAGCAGCGGATGTCTGAGGACCTTGGCCTTGGCTTTACCACAAACCAATGTTCTCATTCCTGACTCCTGGGGCATCAGGTCTGGATGGCTAAAATTTTAAAGGGCATTTAGGTGACTTAAGGTTCCCACGGGGTTGGGGGAAGGGGAGAAAACATAACCGCTTATGTTTTAAAACTAGCCAGTCCCGAGTTTGAATCCCATTTGGAGGTATATGTCTTTCATTGGGGCACAGAGCAGGCCCTCGGGGAACCCACGGGTCTTCCTCACTCTGGCCGCCCACACCCACTTGGTCCCAACTCCGGACTCACCAGTTGCAGAGGCTCTTCTCCGTTGTGAAACGCCAAAGGGAGAGGCGAATCTCCCACCAGCTTTCCACAGCGCGAGGCACAGGACTGCATGTGCCCAGACCTGACCCAGGTATATATGCTCCAGTATAAGCTCCAGCTATTATGCACGCCCACCAAAGCCTATTGGCTGGTCCCCCACCGGGGAGGGGTGAACCAGGGTAAGGGGATTTTCATTGCTTTCTTGAGGCCAAAAAGGATTAAAGCTGGTAATATGCATGATCTGATTTGCATCTTGGCTATTCTCACTTGATCTTCTCTACACTATTTTATTTGTTTAAATAAATTTTTTTTACTTAATGTAATCTATCTATATATATTATTGATTTCAGAGAGAGAAAAATAGAGAGAGGACACATCATTGATGAGAGAGAACCATTGATTGATGCCTCCTTCACACAGCTACTGGTGTAGAGCTGACAACCCAAGCTTGTGTCCTGGACTGGAATGGAACAGGGCCACTAGTCTATAGACCACCCCTCTACCCACTGAGTCAAACCAGACGTATTGAAATCTTTATTGGTGAGCCCTAGCTCGTTTTTGTTCGTGGATAGGGCTTTGCCTGCAGACTGCAGGTCCCAGGTTTCACTTGGTTCAAGGGCACCTATCTTGATTGCAGGTGCCTCTGCCACATGGAACCTGGACAAGGCATGTGCAGGAGGCAACCAATTGATGTGTTTCTCTCACTGGGATGTTTCTGTCTTCTCTCTCCCTTCCACTGTCTCTTAAAATCATTGCTGTGAAAAAGAGTATGGAGTTTCCTCAAAAAGTTCAAAATGGAACTCCCATTTCACCCAGTAATCCCATTCTAAGATTTTATCCCAAGGTACCCAAAACACCAAACAGAAAGGATATATGCACCCCTATGTTCATAGCTGCACAATTCACCATAGCTAAGATTTGGAAACATCCTAAGTCCCCATCAGCAGATTAGTGGATTTAGTAACTGTGGTACATCTACACAATGAAATACTATGCTGCTATAAAAAAAGAAGAAACGGCCGAAACCGGTTTGGTTCAGTGGTAGAGCGTCGGTCTGTGGACTGAAAGGTCCCAGGTTCGATTCCGGTCAAGGGCATGTACATTGGTTGCGGGCACATCCCCGGAAGGGGGTGTGCAAGAGGCAGCTGGTGGATGTTTCTCTCTCATCGACGTTTCTAGCTCTCTATCCCTCTCTCCTCCTCTCTGTAAAAAATCAATAAAATATATTTTAAAAAATACATACAAAGTTAAATTAAAAAAAAAAAAAAAGAAATAAAAAAAAAGAAGAAACATTTACCATTTGCAACAGCATGGATGGAACTGGAGAAAATAATGCTAAGCAAAATAAGCCAGTTGGAGAATGATAAATATCACATGATCTCTCTCCTCTGTGGAATATAATGATCAACATAAACTGATGAGCAAAAATAGATCCAGAGACAAGGGGCAAGGGAGGGGTATAGAGATCAATCAAAGGACTTGAGTACATGCATATTAGCATAGCCAATAGTCACTTACACAGGGGGCTGTGGGGTTGCCTTCAGGGGTGGGAGTGGAAGGGTGGGATGTGTCAATCAAGGAAAAAAGATACATGTGCAATACTATAAAAAAAAAATAAACATTAACCCTATTATTTGGAACATCCAAAAAAATAATAAAGAAAAAAGAAAGAAGTTAAAAACAATAACAATCACTGGGAAAATATCTTCAGTTGAGGATTTAAAAAAATAGGGAAAGAAAAAGTGTGCTAATGTCATTAAGGGTGTGAAAGTGCTCATAAAATAACAAAGTAACAATAATAGCCATTGACAAGATAGAAAAACTGTTGTTGAATGGATAAACTAAAAGCTATTAGCCAGTGATTACATTTCTAAGACAGTTTTATATAAAAAATCCTTTCAGTCTAGTAGGAGGTGATTGGATCAATATGTGTTTATTTATAGCAAGCATGTCAAACTCGACGCCCAAGAATACATTTTTCTACCCAGCCAATATAATGGTATATAGGAAAGGTTTTAATAAAAATGTCATTACTTAGCCTTGGCCAGTTTGACTCAATGGATAGAGAGTTGGCCTGTGGACTGAAGGTTCCCAGGTTAGATTCTGGCCAAGGGCATATGCCTGGTTTGCAGGCTTGATCCCCAGTATGGCATGTGCAGGAGGCACCCAATCAGTGAATCTCTCATCAATGATATTTCTACCTCTCTCTCCCTTCCTCTCTGAAATCAATAAAAAAATGTATTTTAAAAAATGTCTTAACTTAATTTTTACAATATCCTATTATACATAATTATTAATAACAAACTACAATGTCCCTTATGACTTGATTACTATAATTGTGTTGCATTCATTTCCCTAACACACTTTACCTCCAGGCACACCATTTCTTTCCACTAATACTAGCAGCAAATATTTTAGCAGCTGACTGCCACATCATTAGTCTTGTACTAACTTGTTTGGTGTGACAAATAGGAAATATTTTGCTTTCAGAGAATAAGAAAAATAGGTTTATTGGCATTGCACTTTTCAATTTGTACATTTATTCTGTGTCAGGTAAGTTAATGTTCAAGAAAAAAATATTATTATTATATTTATTATTATATTTATTATTTATTATTATATTTATTATTTTTTTTAAATATATTTTATTGATTTTTTACAGAGAGGAAGGGAGAGAGATAGAGAGCTAGAAATGTCTATGAGAGAGAAACATCGACCAGCTGCCTCTTGCACACCCCCTACCGGGGATGTGCCCACAACCAATGTACATGCCCTTGACCGGAATCGAACCTGGGACCTTTCAGTCCACAGACCGACGCTCTACTACTGAGCCAAACCGGCTTCGGCAAAAATATTATTTTTTATTAAAATGTTCTATTTGGAACTCCCATTTGACCCAGTAACCGCACTCCTAGGAATATATCCTAAGAAGCTGGAAACACCAATAAGAAAGGATATATGCACCCATATGTTCATAGCAGCATATTTTATAATAGCTAAGATTTGGATGCTAGGACAGAAATTTTATAATAGCTAAGATTTGGAAACAGCCTAGGTGCCCATCAGCAGATGACTGGATCAGAAAACTATGGTACAAAAAAAAAAAGAAAAAAAAAAAGAAAAAGATAACTATGGTACATCTACACAATGGAATACTATGTTGCCATAAAAAAGAAGGAATTCTTACCATTTGCAGCAACCTGGATGGAATTGGAGAACATCATTCTAAGTGAAATAAACACATGATCTCACTCATTAATGGATAATAAAGAAAATTATAAACGGTTGAACAAAAAGATAGATACAGAGACAGTAAAGCATTAAACAGAATGTCAAATTACAGCAGGAAGGTTAGGGAGAGGTGGGGGAGATAAGAGATCAACAGAAAGACTTGTGTGCATGCATATAAGCATAACCAATGGACACAAAACTCTGGGGGGTGAGGGCATGTATAGGAGTGGGGTGGGGGTCAATGGTAAGATATATACACATATAATACCTTAATAAAAAAAGAAAAATATAATACCTTAATAAAAGATGAAAAATAAATAAATGAACAAATGTTCTATTATTTTATGTTAATGATTACTCATTTAGTTCAGCCTTTGTATTCAGCATGTCTCTATAGAAATAAACCTATATTTCTATGGAAATTGAAGCTTTTGTTTTTTTTGTTTTTTGTTGTTGTTTTTTTTAATATATTTTATTGATTTTTTACAGAGAGGAAGAGAGAGGGATAGAGAGTTAGAAACACTGATGAAAGAGAATCATCAATCAGCTGCCACTTGCATAGTCCCTACTGGGGATGTGCCCGCAACCAAGGTACATGCTCTTGACCGGAATCGAACCTAGGACCTTTCAGTCCGAAGTCTGACGCTCTATCCATTGAGTCAAATCGGTTTCAGCTGAAGTTTTTGTTTTTTGAGGGAACACATAAACTTATTAGGCCAGTGCAGGCTTTGAGTTTGACATGCTTGATTTATAGCTTAAGCATTACATGAGACATGTACTGTATACATAAGAAATGTTAGAACAGAGAATCATTTGGGGGTCTGGAAGGTATTAATGCAATGTACATGATTTCTAATGGGAGAACCATGATATAGTTTTTGAACAGCCTCCAGAATGAATTGACTTAGAAAGCCGAGGCTCAAATGTATATCAAGATTTACTTGCTTTTCATTTACATTTATGAAATGCAGGATATATTCACTGTGTACCTAAGTAGATGGGATTTGGATGGGAAAAAAATTATTTTGAATAGTCTCGGAACAGGAAAAGTAATTTATCACATGCACAGAATGCAATTCAGGGACAGAAATTTTAAAATGTGAGAAAAAGCTTGGAACCACACACACACTAGCCTTTGAAGTTGGCAATCTACCACTCCTCAAGCTTCTTTGAGGAGACAGTTGAGCTTTCCCTTACAACCAGTCATTCATCCTAGCAGAGACCAAGAAGAGGCATAGGGTCAAGGACCAATGAAGACAGGATCATGAAATTGTTTCAACGCGAGGAGAAACACCGGAGGGAGGATCCAAGATGGCTGCACAGGTAAAAACCTAACCGCAGTCGCACACAACAATTTCAATGGAATACAACTAAAATATAAAATGGACATTGCCCAGAGCTACTAGTAGTTGACTGACTGAAAATTCTACAACAAGAAGGAAAGAGCCAGAAGGAAAATCAAAGAAGCTGGAAAAGCCTAAGGTACGGAGACATGCTGCGAGCAATCAGAGAGGATGGAGCCAGAGAGGAGAAGGCTGGGTGCCTGCCTGGCGTTCCCTAGCAGGAAGGAAATAAAAGCCCCGGACTGGGCTGAACCCCAGAACCGGCAGCGCTGAGCCCCAATTCTGGGCCAGACCCTGGGGACCCAGGCTCAGGCAGGGGGAGATGGGGCAGTGAGGTGGAATTCCAGGGGAGCGGCTAAAGGCGGAGCCCCCAGAGTCACACATATTGCGCGCAAAGGAAGGAATGTTGACTCTGATGCTGGATTGCCCTGGCAGGAAGGAAACAAAACCTCCGGCTGTGCTGAGCCCCAGTTTCGACTGCTCTGAACCCAAGTTCTAGGCCAATCCCTGGGGACCCAGGCTCAAACAGAGAGAGACGGGGCTGTGAGGCGGAGTCCTAGGGGAGCGGCGAGGGGCAGAGCCCCCGGAATCACTCACATTGCGTGCAGAAGACAGTCTGTTGACTCTGATGCTAGACTCCCCTAGCGGGAAGGAGAAAAAGCTCCAGACTGGGAGGAACGCAATGAGGAGCAGGAGCCGCTGCTGGACACCGGCCAGCAGTGCACCAGCAAGGAGCCGGGTGACAGGGTCCCCGGGGGTGGGGGTGCTGCTGGGCCCTCGACTGCTGATTGCAGGCCACAGAGCCGAGGCCGGGGGCTGCTTCCTGGGCAGCGCCGACCCCGGCAACAGGCTGAAGCCACGCAGGAACCCGCGGAGAACAAAGGGGTGCCGCAGGCCAGCCTGCTGAGCTTCCAGGATGAGGAGGAAGAAACCGAAGAAGTTTTCAATGTGAAGAAAGCAAGTTATAGCAAAAGATAGTAAAATTACTTAAGAATACAAAGAAGATCTTGAAAAATCGAAGACTGAGACAGAACTCAACTCAGCAGCCAACATTGCAACATAAATGCATAAAAAAAAAAAAAAAAAAAAAAAAAAAAGACAGAATGTTGGAACGGCGACGGCCAGGCCCAGAGTGGCCAGGCACAAGGCAGTGGCAGCTGGGCCCAAAGCAGCAGCAGCCAGGCCCCAGAGCAGCAGCAGCCAGGCCCGGAGCAGCGGCAGCCAGGCCTGGGGCGGAGGCGGCCAAGCCCAGGGTGGCCAGGCCAAGAGCACCCAGCCGGGCCCAGAGCAGCCGGGTCAGGAGCAGCCGGGTCGGGAGCATCCTGGTCTGGAGCAGCAGCAGCCAGGCCTGGAGCGGCTGGGCCCAGAGCAGCCGGGTCGGGAGCATCCAGGCCCGGAGCAGTGGCAGCCAGGCTGGGAGCGGCAGTGGCCAAACCCAGAGCAGTTGGTTGTGGAGCAGACCAGAGCAACAGAGGCCTGGCCCGGAGCAGCCAGGCCCGGAACAGCTTGCTCCTCGCCTGCCCCCGCCCCAGGGCTGCCTCTCAGACATGGCTGGAAACTTTTGGGGGAACTTGAGGGTCTGCTGAATCAAGTGATGAAGGCTTATATCTGAATGGGTTGAGTTAGTATAGCGCTGGGGTGTTGATCTGTGAGTGCCTTGTGTGGGGTCTGGATGAGGTTGGTTGATCTATTTGGAAATGTCTTTTGTGTGAAGTGTATCACTGGGCATGTGGAGGTATTATTGATTTGAGAAAATGCTAAGTAACTGATTTACTATCTGAAAAATTTAAAGTTCTGAAAGTTTAAGGTCTCTTGCCAAAAAGAGGTTTTAAAGCTAACACCTTAATTTTAATGGAGAAAGGGGAGGACATGCCCTTCCCACCCAGAACAGGTAATCCGATTCCAGCCAGCAGCTATGTTTAAACAATGTGTCCATTTACACTTGAATGGCTACACCTTTTGATAGCCTAAGGGCAAGTTTACATGTAAACAAGTTTGCTTCTCAATTCCCAGGGCAGAAAAAACAAGGTTTAAAATTATTAGATTTTAAAATTTATTCTTAGAAGTGTAAAAGTTTATTAATTAAAAAACAATAACAACAACAAAAAAAAGGAGATCGAAAAACCTGAGGAACAATATTAGCTGTTGATTGTAGCAGTCGGGATATGGGAGGGGAGTGGACTGACAGTTCTTGGGGAAAGGGGGAGTGGTGGATGTGGGAAGAGATTGAACATAAACTGTGCACCTATGGATGAGGACAATGGGGGTGGGGAGGGGGTGGAGGGTGGGGTGGGAACCTGGTGGAGGGGGGAAGAAATGAGGAACCTTTGTAATAATATGAACAATAAAGATTTAAATAAATAAATAAATAAATAAATAAATAAATTGTTTCAACTCATGTTGCAAATTAACACATTTGGAGGATCTCAATTCCACATTTCTGGCATCTCCATGTGACCCTGGCAATATCTCCTCAGTCCCTGGCTACATCTGTTGAATGGCTAAAATAATGGCCACGCCGAAACCGGTTTGGCTCAGTGGATAGTCAGTCTTCGGACTGAAAGGTCCCAGGTTCGATTCTGATCAAGGGCATGTACATTGGCTGTGGGCACATCCCTGGTAGGGGTTGTACAGAAGACAGTTGGTCAATGAATCTCTCTCATCCATGTATCTAGCTCTCTTATCATTTTATTAATTTCTTACAGAGAGGAAGAAAGGGGAGAGTTAGAGACATTAACAAGAGAGAAATATCCATCAGCTGCCTCCTGCACGACCCCCACTGGGGATGTGCCCACAACCAAGGTACATGCCCTTGAGCAGAATCGAATCTAGAACCCCTCAGTCCGCAGGCCCACACTCTATTCACTGAGCTACACCTGTGAGGGCTAAAATCAATAAAAAATATTGTAATAGATAGTTGGAAGCAATCAGTAACGTACTCTCGAGTCTATACACACAAAAATAGGAAACCACTGAAAGCTCCTCCCCACCATGAATCTGCCACCTCTCCCACCTGGTATACATAAGGTACTTATGCACAGAGCCATGTCCCAAAACAGACAAAATTTGAGATTCATGTAAACATACAAAAAGCTTTATTGAACTATGCCTTATAATGAACATTCTAATTCAAGATTTCAGAAACACGTCAGAAATAATTGATCAATCAACATTCCAAATAATCCACAACTCCACTTGTACCCACACACCTTTATCTTGAGAAAAATGAGGCAGGGAAAGAGAGAGAGAAGACAAATATTCATATCACAGAAGTGCATTTTACAAAATATTGGTGCTAACCCTGCCCAGAGTACCTCAGTAAGTTGGAGAATTCTCCCATGCACAAAAGGGTGGGCAGGTTTGATTCTGGGTAGGGAACAAATCCAGATTGGGGTTCAATCCACAATGTGGGTGCATTCTGGAGGCAGCCAATCAATGGTACTCTCTCACACTGATGCTTCCTTATCTCTTTTCTTCTCTAAAAATCAGAGCAGCAACAACAACAAATGTTGATGCTAGATCACCGATAGTTGTATGAAATTCTACCCCCAAAGACCTATGTAATACTTTCATATATATAATGTAAGGACCAGCTGGTTTAGCTCAATGGATAGAGCTTCAGCCTGTGGACTGAACAATTCTGGGTTCCATTCAGGCAGGGACAAATGCCTTGGTTAGGGGCTGGATCCACAGTAGAGTGTGTAGGAGGCAGCCGATCAATAATTCTCTCTCATCACTGGTATTTCTATTTCTCTCCCACTCACTATCCCTCTCCCTTCCCTCTGACATGTATAAAATTATATTTAAAAATAAAAAGAACAATAAAATTAGGATTAAAAAATTCCACCTACTGTCCCTAAATCACAGGAAGAAAATGAAGCAGAGTGACAGTTTATCCTTCCTAATCTCTTAAAGCACAGACAGTAAGAGGTTTTCGGTCACATCCAATATAGAAGTAAGGCTTTAGCACTTCAGAAAATGTGTCCCTGAAGGAATGGATATGAGACATGTCATTCAAACTATAAAAGGAAACCTGACCCAACTCATAGTCCAGATAGATGCCAATCCCTCTGGGCATTTCCTTCAACACAAGGGTGACAGGAGCAGACCCTCCTGCCACATAGTCACCATCCTGCAGCTGAATCGTCCAACATCTGTTCTTCTGTCTTAGCAGGGGCTGCTTTTTCTCCTTGAGGAGGGAGTCTTTACAGACCCCCACGGCCCACTCAGGCTTGTCATTCACCTGGACCTCCCAGTAATGCCGGCCACAGTCAAACCCTTTAGTACCCAGGACAACTGGGTCAACCATAAATCGCTTTGAATTCCGGTGAACTCTTTGCTTTTTCTTCACAAATGTCACAGACTTTCTATCCTCAGACACCAGCAGATTAGGATGTGCAGTTTCAGGATCTAGGGTAATTTCTTCTCTAAATCTCTGTATAATTTTCTGCAGGGCTGAACATTGTGGAGGAAGACTGAATTCTTCTCTCTTGTACTTGAACTGATAGACATCTGGGGGTTGCAGTTTTTCAAAATGGTGGAAGACACCTTTGATATTCATCATCATTTTTACATCTGACATCACACTCTTCTCTGCCAACTCCTTTAGTAGAACTTTAAGTTTGGAAATGTAGTCTGAAAATGCAGCTTTGTTTGCACTGAGATTCCGTAGAATGTGCTTCTCTTCTGCAGTTATCCTTGAGATAACTGCCTCTCGCTCACACTCAACAGAGTCTATCAGCTGCTCAAATTCAGAGGCTAACTTTTCTCTCCTGTTTTCCGCCTTTTCTCTCAGTTCTGATAGTCTCCGGTTTTGGGTGTCCAGTAGTTTCTGAGTGTCTGCCATTTGCTTCTTCAGGGGCCCAATGTAACTGCTGAGCCTTTGCCTGTGATGAGAGGCAGCCTCCTCAATGGGCCTCACCTGGTGGCCCTGGTGGTCAGGGGGCTGAGTGCACAGGGCACACAACAGCTGTAGGTCCTCCTCACAGAAGAGGGTCAGGGCCTGGTTGTGCTTCTCACACAAGCGTCTCCCTTCTTGCCTCCCTTCTTGCCGCTTCCTCTTATCCTTGGTGATCTGGAGGAGCTTGACCGTGTCTACCATCATTCCCAGCTGGGTGTTACTCCACGTGCGAGAATCCTGGCATGGATGACGGCACACAGGACATGGGAAAATGGCCTGCAGATCAGCCCAGGACTGCTGGATGCAGGAGCGACAGAAGTTGTGCCTGCATTCGATGGTGACAGGGTCTCTCAGGTTATCCAGGCAGATGGGACAGTTGATTTCTGTCAGGAGTTTTTCCACAGCTTCTTCACCTGCCATTGCGCCCTGAGTGAAGGATGGGACTGAGGTGTGTTTCTCCATGAGGTTGAGTTCTGTGAAACTTCTCCACCCAGAGGCAGATGCACCTTCAGTTCTCGCTGACATTCCTGTGTAAATTCTATCAATTATGGGCAGCCCTTGGAGTCAGGTGAGGTCCTTAGCTACAGAGGAAGGTGCCCAGAGGAGTTCTTCTGTCCACCTGCAGCCAATCAAAGTAGTTGGAGGACTACTGTCCTTGGAGGCTCAGAGGATATGAATCCAAGTTCAACAATTCTCTTGGTCAGAAAGCAATCGTGACTCTTGGGTACGGATTGGTTCCTGTTGATGAGAAAATAGTTTCATGTTAAAATAAAGATAGATAGAAAGGAAGAAAGAAAGAAAGAAAGAAAGAAAGAAAGAAGCTGAAACTGGTTTTTCTCAGTGGTTAGAGCATCTGTCTGCGGACTGAAACGTCCCAGGGTTGTGCAAGAGGCAGCTGAACAATGATTCTCTCTCATCTATGTTTCTAACTCTCTATCCTTCTCTCTTCCTCTCTGTAAAAAATCAATAAAATATATATTTTTAAAAACCTATCACAACCCATTTTGTTGTTTTGCATTGGCATTGTTTTGCATTTGTATCCGGCTATTTAATAGCCAGAGTTTTGCTCTTGACATTCAAGTTTTGAAAATAACATGTATGTAATTTAGTTTGTGCATTGGCATTGTTTGCAGTTGTTTTAATTTTAGAGCCCTAGTATTAATGTTTAAATTTTATTTTAATTAGTAAGAAAGGGTGAGATGTAGAGAGCCACCTGAGTAGGTAACTGGACATTCTTTTAATTCTTATCAGCTGAGCCTGAGGGCAATGGCAGAATCCTCTTATTAGTACTGATTTCTTAATCCATGTGCTTGGAATGAGGAACAAATAGGACCTTGACTCACCCAGGTCTGGATATGCTAAATCTTGCACAAAAAAAAAATAAGGAGCTTATCCAGATTTTGATGAATAGGATCTGGGCACACCCAAAACTCCTTTTGACCTTAAACTCCCCTTTGGAAGCCAACAATAAATAAATAAAATAAAAAAAATCAAACAAACAATGGAATTAAAAGAAACAAAACAAAACAAAAAACTATCACACTATCACAACCAATGGGTGTGTTTCTCTGACATCCTGGTTTCTCTACATTGTTCCCTCTCTCTTCTACTTCTAGTCTCTCTAAAAAGCAATGAGATAATAGCCTTGAGAAATAACTGAAGAAAAAAAAAATACACTGCTAACTGTGCTAGGGGTGTGAAAGTGCTCCCAAACAACAATCATAAGCGATTGCAACGGTAAATAAAACTTGTTGATTGGATAAAGGAAGATCGGTTAACCAGCGATACCATTTCCAAGGCAGTTTTATATTTAAAAATCCTTTAAGGCACAGATCTTAGCAGAAACCAAGCGGCTAAAATGACCTCCAGGATGGCTCTCCTAGGTTGCCTCAATGCCAAGAAACATTAAAAGCACTATCATGATTTTTTTTCAACTCCTCACAAAATAACACACATTTGGAAGATTTCAATTCTCCAGTACTATATCTCCCTGTGATTCTCACCATGTACCCCCAGCCCCTGGCTAAAGGAAAAAACTGGCCTGAAGTTGGGGTCTCCTTCAGGGACTGAGAGACTTCACCACCTGCTTATACTGTGGGAGGCTCTCTCCAGGCCGATTAAGGAAGATGGAATCAATACCGGTTCCTAGCATCTGGGATGTAGGCCCTGGGCGCTAACCTCTCCCCTGCCCTCCTGTATACAAACACTCCCACCTATCTTGGCCTGCACATGAGCCCGGCCTCCCTGAAGAAGCAAGTCCACTTGCAGCTATAGACCAGCTCCATGAGGCGTTTGGGTTGGGATCCTGGCTTCAGAAATTTTAGCAAGCATTCTATGACTTAGTACAAGACTCCCCATAAGGAAAGCATGTGTGCTCAACTAACCTCAATCCGAATTCGAATTCCCTCTGGTAGTGCGGACTGGGCCCTTCCAGGGCAGCTGCACAGAAAGCAGTTTTTACCACCCACAGCTCTGGGCAACTGTGAGCAGTGGGTGTCTGAGGACCTTGGCCTAGGCTTTACCCCAAACCAATGTTCCCATTCCTGACTCCTGGGGCGTCACGTCTGGATATCTAAAATTGTAATGGGCATTTAGGTGACATAAGGTTCTCACAGGGTGAGGGGGTGGGGGCTGGAAAACATAACCGCTTTTGTTTTAAAACAAACCTTAAAACAAGCCAGTCTCAAGTTCGAATCCCCTTTGGAGGTCTATGTCTTTCATTGGGGCCCAGAGCAGGCCCTCGGGGAACCCACGGGTCTTCCTCACTCTGGCGGCCCGCACCCGCTTGGTCCCAACTCCGGACTCACCAATTGCAGAGGCTCTCCTTGGTTCTGAACTGCCAAAGGAGAGGCGAACCTCCCACCATGAGCTTTCCACAGTGGGAGGCCCGGGACTGCATGTGCTCCAGCCTGACCCAGCTATATATATACTCCAGTAGAAGCTCCAGTTATTATCCACGCCCACCAAAGCCTATTGGCTGGTCCCCCAGGGGGAGGGGTGAACCAGGGTAAGGGGATTTTCAGTGATTTCCTGAGACCAAAAAGGATTAAAGCTGTTAATATGCTTGATCTAATTTGACCCCTGGCTATTCTCTCTGGATCCTCTCAATACCAGGTATTAACCTATGTAGGTATCCTTTTTTTTTTTTTTTTTTTTTTTTTTTTTTTTTAACAATTATCCTGAATTGTCTTTTATTGATTTTTGACAGAGAGGAAGGGAGAGAGATGAGAGTAAGAAACTGGATGAAAGTGAAACATTGATCAGCTGCCTTCTGTTGCCCTTGACTAAAATCGAACCTGGGACCCCTTCAGTTTGCAGGTCGATACTCTATCCACTGAGCCAAACCATCTACGTTCGTACTTACTTAAAAAAATATCTTTAGCGAAAACTGGTTTGGCTCAGTGGATAGAGTATCGGCCTGTGGACTGAAAGGTCCCAGTTCGATTCTGATCAAGGGCATGTACCTTGGTCGAGGGCACATCCCCAGGAGGGTGTGTGCAGGAGGCAGCTAATCAATGATTCTCATCGATGTTTCTAACTCTCTATCTCTTCTCTTCCTCTCTGTAAAAAAATCAATAAAAATATATTTTAAAAAATAATCATAAAAATTTAAAAAAAATCTTTATTGTTGAGCCCTATCCAGTTTGGCTCTGTGGGTAGAGCATTGGCCTGCAGACCTAAGGGTTAGTCAGACTCCATGCCGTTTAAGAGCACCTACCTTGGTTCACAGGTCCTCCCCTGCCTTAGCCCTGGTGGTGGTGTATGCAGGAGGCAACCAATCAATATGTTTCTCTCAAGTCCAGGTTTCTCTCTGTGTGTTCCTCTCTCTTCCACTCTCTCTAAAAACAAATGAGAAAATATCCTCAGGTGAGGAGTAAAAAAAAAAAAAAGAAATAAAGAGTGCTAGTGTTGCTGAGGGTGTGAAAGTGCTCACAAAACAACAATCACAGGCAATTGAAAAGGTAGAAAAACTGGTTACTTAGATCAACAAAAGCCAGTGATAGCATTTCTAAGACAGCTTTCTATAAAAATCCTTTAAAAATAGGTGATTGGGATCAATTTAAGAAGTGTTTAATTATAGATTAAATACTACATGAGACATGTACTGTGAATATAAGAGACATTAGAACAGAGAATCATTTGAGGGTCTGGAAGGTATTTATTCAATTTACATTATTTCTAATGGGAGAAATATGATTCAGTTTTTAAACAAGTAGGCTTTTCCAACAGCCTACCAGGATAGATTAAGTTAGGCTCCACTATATATCAAAAATTACTTGCTTTTCATTTACACTTCTTTTTAAAAAAAATGTTTTATTGATTTTTTACAGATAGGAAGAAAGAGGGATAGAAACATCGATCAGCTGCCTCCTGCACACCCACTACTGGGATGTGCCCGCAACCAATGTACATGCCCTTGACCGGAATCAAACCTGGGACCTTTCAGGACGCAGGCCGACGCTCTACACACTGAGCCAAATCGGTTTCGGCTCATTTACACTTCTTAAATGCAGGGTATATTCAATTGTGTGCCTAAATTGGTGGTATTCGACCAGATTAGATTTACTCTGAACACCAACCCATCTAGGAAAACTGATTTATCACATGCAAGAATGCAATTCAGGAATAGAAATTCAATGTGAGAAAAACCTGGAAAGCAGAAACACACACACATATATATACACACGCAAACTAGCCTTTGAATTTGGTGAGCTATAACTAGTAAAGACAATTGAGCTTTCCCTTATAATCAGCACTGATGTAAGTTGAGACCAAGAAGAGGCTGAAGTGACCTCCATGTTGGGTCTTCTGGTTGCCATAGTGTCAAGGAACAGTAAATGCAGTATCATGAATTTTTTTCAACTCATATTACAAATTATCAATAACACACATTTGGAAGATCTCATTTCCCATTACTGTAACCTCTTTGTGATCCTTGCAATAGCTATATCTCCAATTATCTCCTAAGTCCTTGATTAAAGTTGTTAAGTAATGAAAATATTTGCCAGGCCTCTGGGTCTCCTTTAGGGACTGAGAGACTTTGGGCCACCTCCTTATATTGTGGGAGGCTCTCTCCAAGCCAATTAAGGAAGTTGAATCAATACCGGTTCTGAGCAACAGGGATTCAGGCCCATGGCTCTAACCTCTCCCCTGCCCTCCTGTACACAAACACTGCCACCTATCTCCGCCTGCACATGAACTCGGCTTCCCTGAGAAGAGACATACTGGAAGCAAGTCCACATGCAGCTCCAGACCAGTTCCATGAGGCCTTTGTCACCTGCTAAGTTCCAGTTGGGATCCTGGTTTCAGAAATTTTAGCAAGCATTCTATGACTTAGTACAAGACTCCCCATAATGAAAGCACGTATCCTCAAATAACCTGAATCCGAATTCGAATTCCCTCTGGTAGTGCAGACTGGTCCTTCCAGGGCAGCTGCACAGAAAGCAGTTTTTACCGCCCACAGCTCTGGGCAACTGAGCAGTGGGTGTCTGAGGACTTTGACCTTGGCTTTACCCCATACCAATGTTCTCATTCCTGACTCCTGGGGGGTCACATCTGGATATCTAAAATTTTAAAGGGCGTTTAGGTGACTTAATGTTCTGACAAGGATCAGGAAAACACAATTGCATTTAAAAAATAATCTAATTCCGAGTTTGAATTCCCTTTGAAGGAATTTGTCTCAAAGCAGGGCACAGAGTAGGCCCTCAGGAACCCAGTGGTTTTACTTCACTCCAGCCTCCTGCAGCCACTTGGTCCCATATCCCAACTTACCAGGAGCAGACAGCTGAGGTCAGGTCTGCCATGCTAAAAGAAAAGGCAAATCTCACATAAGGATCTTTCTACAGTCTGGCACAGGACTGCATAAGCCATGCATGACCTGACCCTGATGTTAATAGGTAGATCTACCTATTAACACATTGCCTGACAAAGTCCAGTTGTTCCTTCTCCACAGGAGAGGGGTGAGCTAGAGTCAGAGGATTTTCAATGCTTTCATCAGGCCGGAAAGGATTATCTCTGCTAATATGCATGGTCTAATTTGCACCGTTTATTCTCCCTTGATTCTCTCAGCACTATTTATTTATTTAGTTAGTTAGTTATTTCTATTGAGCCCTAACCGGTTTGGCTCAGTAGATAGAGCCTAGTTAGTTAGTTAATTAGTTATTTCTATTGAGCCCTAACCGGTTTGGCTCAGTAGATAGAGCCTGGGCCTAGAGCCTAGTTAGTTAGTTAGTTAGTTATTTCTATTGAGCCCTAACCGGTTTGGCTCAGTAGATAGAGCCTGGGCCTGCAAACCAAAGGTTCTAGTGTTCGATTCAGAGCAAGGGCAGGACCCTGGTCAGGACTTGTGCATTGGTTAATCGATGTGTTTCTCTCACCTACATGTTTCTCTTTGTCTTTCCCTCTACCACTCTCCCTAAAAATCAGTGGAAAAATATCATCATGTGAAAATTAACAAAAATAAATAAATAATAAAATAAAAATACCCTTAATAATGGTTGGAAACTCCAGCTGGTTTTGCTCAGTGGATAGAGCATGGGCCTTTGGACTGAAGGATATGGGTTTCATACTGGTCTAGGGCACATGCCAGAGTTCAGACTGATGATCAATGATTTTCTCTCATTATTGATTTTTCCATCTCTCTTCTCCTCTCCCTTCCTCTCTGAAATCAATAAATATATTTTAAAAATAGTTGAAAGTAATCAGTTCCTTACTCTCAACACATGCAAAAATATTAGAAACCCACTTAGAGTTCTGCCATTCTATCTTCTCTCCCACATGGAATATGTGATGTACTTATGCATAAAAGCCACATCCTGAAACATAGACAAAATTTGTAATAGATGTAAATATACAAAAACTTTATTGAAGCTGTGACTAACAATAAATACATTCTAATCCTAAAATTTCAGAAACACTTTAGAAAGAATTGATCAATCAAAATTCCATATATTTCACACTTTCGTTTGTTCCCACACATCTTGCTCTTGAAGAAAAATCGGCTGAAAAAGAAACATCCCAAGTGTTCAGATCATAGAAGTGCTTTTTACGAAATTTTGGTGCTAACCTAGGCTAGTGAAGCCCAGTTAGTTGGAACATCCTTCTATGTTCCAAAGGGCGAACAGGTTTGATCCAGATCAGGGCGCATACCCAGACTGGGATTCAATCCCCAGTCTGAGTGCAATCTGGAGGCAACCAATCAATGATCCCCTCTCACACTGACGTTTCTCTCTCTCTTCCTCTCTAAAAATCAACTGAAAAAAATTTGGTGCTAAATCACTGATAGTCATACAAAATTCTACCCAAAGACCTATGTATTACTTTCAACAATGTAGATTAAAAATCTATACTAATAAAAGGGTAATATGCTAATTAGACCAGGTTGACTAGACATCTTCTGGTCATCCAGTCCTCCTTCCAGACAAAGCCACTGTGGCGGGCCTGAGACACATACAGTTAGGGGCAATCAGGCTGGCAGAGGAGGGCACTTAGGGGCAATGAGACAGGCAGGCAGAGGGGTTAGGAGTGATCAGGCAAGCAGGCAGATGAGTGGTTAAGGAGCCAGTGGTCCTGGATTGCAAGAGGGATGTCAGATTGCCAGTTCAGGCCTAATCCCACCTGACCGATCCCAGATTGGAGAGGGTGCAGGATGGGCACAAATTTTGTGCACTGGGCTTCTAGTGTGTGTGTGTGTGTGTGTGTATAATACAAATAAGGTCCAACTGGTTTTGCTCAGTGGAGCTTCAGCCTGTGGACTGTAGGGTTTCAGGTCCAAGATTCGGTCAAGGGCACATGCCTGTGTGGGGGCTGGATCCACAGTAGGGGACATGTAGGAGGCAGCTGATCGATGATTCTCATCACTGATGTTTCTTTCTCTTTCTCTTTCTCTCTCTCTCTCTCTCTCTCTCTCTCTCTCTCTCTCTCTCTCTCTCTCTCTCGCCCGTCCTATATGAAATCAATAAAAATACATTCAAAAGTAAAATAATGACTAAAAAAAAAAAATTCTACCTAGTGTCTGTAAATTACAGGAAGAAAATGAAACAAAGTGACAGTTCATCCTTCCTAATCTTTTAATGCACAGATAGTAAGAGGTTTGGGGTCACATCCGATATAGAAGTAAGGCTTTAGCACTTCAGAAAATGTGTCCCTGAAGGAATGGATATGAGACATGTCATTCAAACTATAAAAGGAAACCTGACCCAACTCATAGTCCAGATAGATGCCAATCCCTCTGGGCATTTTCTTCAGCACAAGGGTGACAGGAGCAGACCCTCCTGCCACATAGTCACCATCCTGCAGCTGAATCATCCAACATCTGTTCTCCTGTCTTAGCAGGGGCTGCTTTTTCTCCTTGGAGAGGGAGTCTTTACAGACCCCCACGGCCCACTCAGGCTTGTCATCCACCTGGACCTCCCAGTAATGTCGGCCACAGTCAAACCCTTTAGTACCCAGGACAACTGGATCCACTTCAAATCCCTTCGGATTTTGATGAACTCTTTGCTTTTTCCTCACAAATGTCACAGACTTTTTATCCTCAGACACCAGCAGATTAGGATGTGCAGATTCAGGATCCAGGAATACTTCTTCTCTAAATCTCTGTATAATTTTCTCCAGGGCTGAACATTGTGGAGGAAGACTGAATTCTTCTCTCCTAAACTGGTAGCAATAGACACCTGGAGGTTCTAGTTTTTCACAACGGTCGAAGACATCTTTGATGTTCATCAGCAATTTCACATCTGACATCACACTCTTCTCTGCCATCTCCTTTAGTTGAACTTTAAGTTTGGAAATGTGGTCTGAAAATGCAGTTTTGTTTGCACTGAAATTCTGTTGAATGTGCTTCTCTTCTGCAGCTAGCCTTGAGAGAACTGCCTCTTGTTCATGCTCTACAGATTGTATCAGATTTTCAAATTCAGAGGCTAACTTATCTCTCCTGTTTTCCACCTTTTCTTTCAGTTCTGATAGTCTCCTGTCTTGGGTGGCTACTAGTTTCTGAATGTCTGCAACCTGCTTCTTCAGGGGCCCAATGTAACTGCTGAGCCTTTGCCTGTGATGAGAGGCAGCCTCCTCTATGGGCCTCACCTGGTGGCCCTGGTGGTCAGGGGGTTGAGTGCACAGGGCACACAACAGCTGTAGGTCCTCCTCACAGAAGAGGGTCAGGGCCTGGTTGTGCTTCTCACACAAGCGCCCCCCTTCTTGCTGCTTCATCTTGCCCCTGGTGATCTGGAGGAGCTTGGTGATGTCAACCATCCTTCCCAGCTGGATGTTGCTCCTCATGTATCTCTCTCTGCATCGGTGACGACACACAGGACAAGGGAACCTGTCCTCCTGAACAGCCCAAGACTGCTGGATGCAGGAGCGACAGAAGTTGTGCCCACATTCAATGGTGACAGGGTCTCTCAGGTCATCCAGGCAGATGGGACAGTTGATTTCTGTCTGGAGTACTGCAAGAGCTGCTTCAATTGCCATTGCGCCTGAGTGAAGGATGGGACTGAGGTGTGTTTCTTCAGGAGGTTGATTTCAGTGAAACCTCTCCACTGAAAAGCAGATGCACTGTCAGATCTCACTGGCTTTCCTGTGTAAATTCTATCAATTATGGGCAGCCCTTGGAGTCCGGTGAGGTCCTTAGCTACAGAGGAAGCTGCCCAGAGGAGTTCTTCTGTCCACCTGCAGCCAATCAAAGTAGTTGGAGGACTACTGTCCTTGGCAGCTCCGAGGATATGAATCCAAGTTCAGCAATTCTCTTGGTCAGAAAGCAGTCATGACTCTTGGGTACCAATTGGTTCCTGGAGATGAGAAAATACAGTTTCATGTAAAAAAAAAAAAAAAAAGGGGGGGGGGAGAGAGAGGGAGAAGGAGGAGGAGGAGGAGGAGGAGGAGGAGGAGGAGGAGGAGGAGGAGAAGGAGGAAGAGGAGGAGGAAGAGGAGGAGGAGAAGGAGGAGGAGGAAAGGAGGGAGGGAGGGAGGAAGAGAAAGAAAAGAAAGGAAGGAAGGAAGGAAGGAAGGAAGGAAGGAAGGAAGGAAGGAAGGACCACTTACTATTTGCCTTGTGACCCTACCCTGTTAACTGCCACCTTTGAGGGAACAATTGATTTCTTTTCCCCAGCCCTACAGGTCACCTATACCTACATTAATAACTGTGGGTCTGCATGGAACTGCAAACGGTGTGAGAATGTTTCCTTCTAGATTCTCTGTCTGTGGGCTAGGTTTCAGCTTTAGTAACCTAATATCTAGGGGGTTAGGGAAAGTTCTTAACATCATTAACATTAAGAGAGTCAAGTTAACAAATGTAAAAATCCCAGCATCCATCACTTCCAGTTTTTGAAAAACCTCAGCAATGGATTTGGCACTTTTTGTTTTAAAATACAGTTATTTCTGCCCTGGCCAGTGTGTGCCACTGATTACAGTGTTGACCTGTGTACCCAAGAGTCTTGGGTTTTCTGTTCAAGAACATGTACCTAGCCAAAACCGGTTCCCAGGCTCAATTCCGGTCACAGGCATGTAACTTGGTTGCAGGCACATCCCCAGTGGGGAATGTGCAGGAGGCAGCTGATCGATGTTTCTCTCTCAATGTAAAAAATCAATAAAATATATTAAAATAAATAAATAAATGAATAAATAAATAAGAACATATACCTAGTGCAGGTTTAATCCTCTGCTCTGCTCTGATGGGAGAGAGCTCAGAAGACAACCAATAGATTTGTTTCTCACAGCTATATTTTTCTCTTTCTCTTTCTCCTCTATCCCATTCCTTTACTGCCTTCCACTCTCTCTAAAAACAGCAATGGAAAAATATTATCAGGTTAGGATTAATAAACAAACAAAAAACAAGTTATTTTTGTTAGCACTGAATTCATGATAGAATCAAACCTCATCTCCCATCCCAAATAATTCAGTTCTCTCAACCAAATTGTTCATAGAAAATGTCCCAGTTGTCAACAAAACTTCAGTTTTCCACCTGACAGCTCAATTATGTTTTCACCTCAGCAGGTCAAAAAGTGTCTCAGATAAAAAACAAAGAAAAGAATGCTTTTGCGGCTGCCAGGCCTAGAGTGGCCAGGCACAAGGCAGTGACAGCTGGGCCCGGAGCAGCAACGGCCAGGCCCCAGAGCAGCAGCCGTCAGGCCCCAGAGCAGCAGCAGCCAGAACCAGAGCATCAACAGCCAGCTCTGGAGCAGCCAGACCTGGCGCAGTGGCAGCCAGGCCTGAGGCGGAGGAGGCCAAGCCCAGGGTGGCCAGTCCAGGAACACACAGACCTGGAGTGGCTGGGCCCGGAGAAGCCGGGCCCAGAGCAGCCGGGTTGGGAGCAGCCAGGCCCAGAACAGCAGTAGCCAAGCCCGGAGCATCCAGGCTGGGAGCGGCCAGGCTTGGAGCAGCCGGGCCCAGGGCAGCCGGGCCCAGGGCAGCCGGGTCGGGTGCGGCCAGGCCCGGAGCAGCCAGGTCTTGTGCGGCCAGGCCCGGAGCAGCGGTTGCCAGGCTGGGAGCGGCCGGGCCCGGGGAAGCCGGGCCCAGAGCAGCCGGGTCTGGTGTGGCCAGGTCCGGAGCAGCGGCTGCCAGGCTGGGAGCGGCCAGGCCCGGAGCAGCCGGGTCAGGTGCGGCCAGGCCCGGAGCAGCAGCTGCCAGGCTGGGAGCGGCCAGGCCCGGAGCGGCCAGGCCCGGAGCAGCCGGGCCCAGAGCAGCCGGGTCGTGTGCGGCTAGGCCCGGAGCAGCTGGTTGTGGAACGAACCAGAGCAACAGAGGCCAGGCCAGGAGCAGCCAGGCCCGGAACAGCTCGCTCCTCGCCTGCCCCTGCCTCACGGCTGCCTCTCAGACATGGCTGGAAACTTTTGCAGGAACTTGAGGGTCTGCTGAATCAAGTGATGAAGGCTTAGATCTGGATGTGTTGAGTTAGTATAGCGCTGGGGTGTTGATCTGTGAGTGCCTTGGGTGGGACCTGGATGAGGCTGGTTGACCTATTTGGAAATGTCTTTTGTGTGAAGTGTATCACTGGGCATGTGGAGGTATTATTGATATGAGAAAATGCTAAGTAACTGATTTACCATCTGAAAAGGGATTTACTATCGGGGAAAGGGAGGGAGGAAGAGACTGAATATAAACTGTGCACCTATGGATGAGGACAATGGGGGATGGGGAGGGGGCTGAGGGTGGGGTGGGAACCTGGTGGAGGGGGGAAGAAATGAGGAACCTTTGTAATAATATGAACAATAAAGATTGATTAAAAAAAAAATAAATAAATAAAATAAATAAATAAATAAATAAATAAGAAAAGAATGCTTTTGTTACTGACTAAATCAATGATTAGCACAATTATAAAACATGAAGTGATCATCAAAAGTGCTAATGTTGCCGTAGCCAGTTTGGCTCAATGGAAAGACTGTAGGCCTGTGGACCTTAGACTCCCAGGTTTGTTCATGTCAAGGGCATGTACCTCGTTTGCAGGCTCTTCCCTAGCCTTGGCTTTGGTCAGGGTGTGTGAAGGAGGCAACCGATCCTTGTGTTTCTCTCACATTGATGTTTCTTTCTGTTTTTTCCTCACTCTTCTACTCTCTAAAAATCAATGGGAAAACCTCCTCTGGTGAGGATTTTTAAAAAAAGAGAGAGAGAGAGTGCTAATGTTGCTAAGGGTGTAAAAGTACTCACAAAATAATAATCACAGGCAATTGAAAAGGTAGAGCCTGGCTGGCATGGCTCAGTGGTAGAGTGTCGACCTATGAACCAGGTGATCACAGTTAAATTCACAGTCAGGGCACAGGCCTGGGATGCAGGCTCCATCCTCAGTGTGGGGCATGAGGAGGTAGTGGATCAATGATTCTCTCTCATATGTTTATCTCTTTCTCTCCCTTCATTTCTGGGAAAAAAAAAAAAATATATATATATATATATATATATATATATATATATATATATATATATAGAAAAGGTAGAAAGACTATTGTTGATTGGATAAATGAAAAGTGGTTAACTACTGATAGAATTTCTGAGGCAGTTTTATATAAAAAATTTTAGGCTAGTATCCAATGATTGGATCAATTTATGCAGTGTTTATTTATAGATTAATTACAGCTCATGAGACATGTATGATATATATATATAAGAAAGACTAGAACAGAGAATCATTTGGAGGTTTGAAAGATATTAAATCAATTTATACTATTTCTAGTTTTATTATTTCTATATTATTTTTGAAAAAAAACCCTTTTCAAATATTCTTCCAGAATGAATTAAGTTAGAGTACCAAGGCTTCACTATATATTAAGATTTACTTAAAAAAAAAAAAAAAAAAAAAAAGATTTACTTGCTTTTGCCGAAACTGGTTTGGCTCAGTGGAAGAGCGTTGGTCTGGGGACTGAAAGGTCCCGGGTTTGATTCCGTTCAAGGGCATGTACCTTGGTTGCGGGCACATCCCCGGTGGGGGGTGTGTAGGAGGCAGCTGGTCGATGTTTCTCTCTCATCGATGTTTCTGGCTCTCTATCTCTCTCCCTTCCTCTCTGTGAAAAATGAATAAAATATATTAAAAAAAAAAGATTTACTTGCTTTTTGCATTTACACATCTCAAATGCAGGGTATATCCAACTCTGTACCTAAGTAGGTGGGAACTAGACCAGATTAGATTTACTTTGAACACCTCCCCACGTTGGAAAACTGATTTATCACATTCATAGAATGCAATTCAAGATCAGGAATTCTAAGTTAGGAAAAACTGGGAAAAGCACACACACACACACACACAACACACACACACACTAGCTTTGAAGTTGGTAAGCACAATAAGTGAGCCCTATCCTGTTTAGCTCAATGGATAGAGTGTGGGCCTTCCGGACCTATGGATCCCGGGTTCAATTCAGGTCAAGGGCTTGTACTTGGGTTGCAGTCTCCTCCCCTGCCTGGGGCCTGGTCAGAGCGTGTTCAGGAGCTAACCAATCGATGTGTTCCTCTGACATAGATGTTTCTCTGTCTTTTCCTCTCTCTTCCACTCTCTCTAAAATCAATGGAAAAATATCCTCTGATGAGGATAAAACAAAATAATAATACTTCTTCATTGTTGAAAGTATTTCATAAGTACTCCTCCCCACCCCCCTTCCCCCCATTAACCTCTTCTAGCCTCTCAACACCTTTAATCCCATCTTTGCTGAAGAAGAATAAATCTGAAAGATGGAGACCTGCTCGTTTTCTCACCCAAAAACATACAACTCTGGAACTCTCCAGTTTCACCCTCTCTGTGCAGTCCTGCCCTCTCTCTCCATACTCAGGTTATGGCATCCCCTACCACAGAACTTTACACAAGCAGGTTTTGTCCATGGCAGCTCCTTATCCCTTACACACTGTTTACTCCCTTTGTACTGGCATTTTTCTTCAGATCCCAGCCTAATTGTTACTTTCTTTGAAAAATATTCTTTGAGCTTTAAAATTCTGCCTCACAATTTATTTTTGGCAAATTTCTTATTAGGCGAATTGATATTCATATATTGTAGATTACTAAAAAATTAACCAGATACTTTTCTTCCCCCCCCCCACATACTTTATTTTTCAATTATAGTTGACATCACCCACATTAAAAAAATATTCAAACATTTATTATATGCTATTAACCTGTAAAACAGTGAGTCCTATAAAGCAAAAAACAGTGCTAAGGCAGTTTGGCTCACTGGATAGAGTGTTGGCCCTGGGTTACATTCCGATCAAAGGGATGTCACCTTGGTTGCAGGCTCCACCCTGGCCCTGATTAGGTCTGTGCTGGAGGCAACCAATTGATGTGTCTGTCTCTGTCTCTCCCCCACCCTTCCACTCTCTCTAAAAGCAGCTCTTAGGCAACATATCCACAGAAATCTTTACCAACTGAGCTCCTCGTCCCCCATTCATTCCATTATATTTAGATTTTACTCCAAATGATTCCTTCTCTAATGAATAATACAAATGCAGGATGTTAGAGTATTGAGGCTTCCCTGTGGATCTAAGGCTCCCAGGTTCCATTCATGTCAAGGGCATGTACCTTGGTTGTAGGCTCCATCCTGGCCCCTTATTTTACTTTAAAAAAAATATATTTCCAATGTTGAGGAAAGTTATTGAACAACTGCCATACAATTAAGCCAAAATAATGTAAATTTCTGTTAATTTCTTTACAAGTTCTAAGTGGAGAGTTTTAATTCTGGCACTCATCGTTAATATAAATTTAACAAAAATTTAATTGGATTCAGAAATTATGGCAAGCAGAAGCTTTTCACTCATGTATTCTTGAATTTTTGTATGCATGTATTTTTACCTGGCCCTTGCAGGTAAGTGGGACTTTACAATCGGTTTTAGAAAATGGAATACAAGAAAATGCGTGTCAATAAAAATATATATATTAAAAAAAAAATGCGTGTCAATTCATAGTGTTGGCCTTCAAGTCTCAGTGTGCTCCCTCTTTTGTTCAGTTACAGTGACCCTTTGCTGTGATAACCCATGACTGAGGAGTTAGATCCCTGGGTGGGTAATGGAGCAGCGCCCTGATGACCTACCCTGCACTTGGCAAGAATGAGCCCCTGAGGTCACAGGGCCACTCTGGTCAGTGCAGTGGTCCCTCGTCCCTCGACGAAAGCCCGGCTGAGCACCTTTTCAAGATACGGAGACCGACACACAGTACATTGATATGCAAAGTCAAGCTCTATTTCCCAACACCATAAACAACACACCTACAGACTTCCAAACAGAAGCATGTTCTAACATGTCGGCAGTTTCACATGTTAAACACTAAAGTATCCACTCTGCCGCCAGAGAACCTGCTCCAAGATACCCAGTGAAATAAAATAAAATAAAAACAGAAGAAAACAAACAAACTACCCAAGGAGAACCTCCGGCCGCTGGCACCCCGCACAGGGCGCTGCCGGCCATTTCCGCCATGGCCGTTCTCACTGGCCTCCAGAGGCCTCAGGGCCGTCGCCGGGCCGCACCCCCACCCCGCCAGGCCCCGCGGCCCCGCCCGGTCCGGTCCTTCCTGAGTCCCGCCTCCCGCGGCCTGGGACCCGCTCACCTCCCCGCTCTGCCCGGTCTCCGCTCAGCGCTGAGGGCGGAGCGGAGCTGTGTCCTCAAGGCCCCGGAGGCGCCGTGCGCTCCTCTCCGGCCCTGCGACGCCAGGCTCTTCCACTTCCGGGTCAAAGGGCGCGACGCTGCCCAGTTTCCGGTTCACGGGGAACTGGTCCGCTGCACTCTCTGTCGGGCCAGCGCCTGGGAGGTGACAGGCCCTCTCTATGACATTCTCCACCTTCCTCTCTGACTTTCCACCTCTGATTTCTGTGGCGGTTCATCCCCCCTCCAGTTCCGTCAGTGTCTGGTTCAATCCGTGCTTGAATATCTTGAAAAGCCCCCATTTTGTTTTTCTCAAATGAAATTGCCTAGGGTGGGAGGGTGGGAAGAGATCAACACGACAACGTGTAGGCATATATGCGCCATCCATGGACACAGACTATAGGGTGGTGAAGGCCAAGGGGATGAGGGGATGGGAGGACGGGTATGTGGGGAGGGAGGACGGGGATGGGCAATAGGGGAAACTGGGGGGGGGGGGGGGGCGGGGAAATGGGGACACATGTAATACTTTCCGTAATAAAGTTTTTTTTGTTTGTTTTTTGGTTTTTAAAGAAATTGCCTAAAGGTCTCAGCCTGTTTCGTTAGGAGTTCTCTTAATGGCTTCTGCCCTGCTCGGTTTGGCTCAATGGATCAAGGGACGGCCTGCGTTCCATTCTGCCATCACTATAAGCAATACACATACAGACTTCCAAACAGAAGCATGTTCTAAACGCCCCACTGCGGGCTCCATCTCCCTCTGTAGGGGGCGTGCAGGAGGCAGGCAATGATTCTCACCATGGACGTTTCTATCCATCCCTCTCTGAAATCAATAAAAACATTAAAAAAAAAAAAAATAGCTTCTGCCCTTGAAGGAGGTGTTTCACAACCTGGCTTTGTCTCATTTTCTACTTCACAAAATCATCCTGCGGTTCTCAGCCTCCACAGGTCCCCGCGCAGCAGACCAGGCCCCGCAGCACCGTTTCCCTGTCCCCGCCCCCGGGAGAGGGCGGCCTGTGGGTGCGGAGGGGCTCTCACGGGCCCCAGGCGGGCGTGCCCGGTGCTGGGGAAGAAAGGCCACTGCTCGCTTGGGCAGCGCCTATACTGAAACTCGAGCCTTAGGGAGAAGATTGGCATGGCCCCGGTGCAAGGATGATAAGAAAATTCGTGAAGCATTACATACTAGTATTTTTTTAAAAAGGCTACTATTCAACAACAGATCAGAGTTTGGAGCAAGGACAGATTTATTGAGGAAGGAGATGGGAGAACCAATTCTCAAACCCATTTTCAGAGTGTCTGGAATCCAGGCATCTTTTATTGTTAAGGGAAAAGACGGGGGAGCGAGTTGTGGATGCTGGCCCCTTCCTTCCATAAAATCCAGAATGTTGGAAAAGTTTTTACTCTATTATTTGTTGACACATCCAGTAAAAATGTGCGTACTGTGCACATTCTATGCACTTCCATCAGTCTATCGAGGATAACATTTGCTTTTTTTTTTTTTTTTTTTTAATAGTGAACTCTTTTTTTTTTTAATATATTTTATTGATTTTGTACAGAGAGGAAGGGAGAGAGAGAGAGAGTTAGAAACATCGATGAGAGAGAGTCATCGATCAGCTGCCTCTTGCACACCCCCTACTGGGGATATGCCCGCAACCAAGGTACGTGCCCTTGACCGGAATCGAACCCGGGACCCTTCGGTCCCCAAGCCGACGCTCTATCCATTGAGCCAAACCGGTCTCGGCTGCTTTTTTTTTTTTTTTTTTTTTTTTTTTTAAGAGAACACTAGAAATAAGGTTTTGGAATAAATAACTCCTGAAGTCTCTTTATACTCTGAGGTGTTTTTTGTTTGTTTGTTTGTTTTTAATTTTTATTGATTATAGAGAGAAAGGAAGGGGCAGGGATAGAGAGATAGAAACATCAATAAGAAGGAAACATTAATCAGCTGCTTCCTGCACACCCCTGAAGGAGGATCAAGTCCACAACCTGGGCATATCCCCTGACCAGGAATAAACCAGTGACCTCCTGGTCCATTGGTCCACGCTCAACCACTAAGACACACCAGCCAGGCAATTTTGTTTTTTAATCTACTAATTCCTTACTCATTTGTTTGTCATGGGCACTGACCTAATGCTAGTATTATTTATGGAATAGCTATTTTATGTCTGTTACTACGATAGTAAATATCCTCTTCCATTATAAACACCATCACTATGACTTTTGTTGGCGAAGAGAAAAAAGAGCATAAGACGGTTCTAGGGATAGTAACCTCACAGGATGATCTTGATCATAAATTCCTAACAGGGCAGGTCATGGTGGGTAGTCAGGTCCCAAGCATATAACGTATATATGCTTTACATTCATACGTACATTCTCATCCGATAATGTTTTTATTGATTTTAGAGAGAGGAAGGGAGAGAACTATTGATTGCCTCCCTTACCTACAAGAGGATGGAATCTGCAACCTTTTTGGTGCGCCGGGTGATATCCCAACTAACTGAGCCACCTGGCCAGGGCAAAACGTATAACTTCTTCACTAAAAGGCTTATCTTTGCTTCAGGCAAGCCCCATCTTTGTTTCTGTGCATCTAGGCTAACACACGGTCATGTAATTTTCCTACCTTCTCTCCTTAATTTCAAAAGTATAAATGAAACTGCAAAACTCTTCTTCTGTGGAGTGTTTGAGTTTCTGCTCCCAAGCATATGTCCTCAGTTTGCCTCAGATAAACTCATAAAAATTATTTACAAAGAAAAATACATTCTTTGCAGTTTTGGAGGTTTTTCATTTATTTTGTATAAAAAGAAACTCAACTTCATAGGAAAGATTTACAACCTCGTGGCTGAAACAATCTAGTCCTGGAGGCACCTGCTCTTTACCACTCCCCGCCCTTATTACCTATAAACTACCGTATTTTCCGGCGTATAAGACGACCCCCTAATTTTACAGTTAAAACATAGGTTTAGGCCTATATTCACTGTATAAGACTACCCCCCACTTCCGAGGCAACACCAGTTCTTTTTTTAATAGACTGCCTCTCTGACTCTGGCCAATCTGAGCAGGCTTTTTACTAGAATACAGTGTAGCTTCGGGTACAGAACATGTATAATTTGCATGCATAAAAAGCCTCATTATTGGAATTAACACTCATATATGATTTATCCCTTACAACCCTGCCGCAGAATCTGCACCCCACACTCTACCTCTGAGAATTCTAACCACCCGCCTTCTCCTGTGCTCTCTGCCGAATCCCCGCTCCCATGACTGCCAGCAACCTAATTTCGTGAGAGAGTGGCTGGCCATTCCCTTCTCACTTTCTGATCTTCCTGAAATCCTGAGAATGTGAGCTCCAAAACAGCCTTTCCCATCTGACACTCATTCTCAGGCCACCCAAAGACTGCCTTCCACAACAGCTTCTTCTATTCCCATGTCCATTCTACCCCTGAGGGAGGCAGCAGGAATTGAGGGCATAGTCTGAGTCCACTTCCCATTCTCTATGTCCAGTCTCACAAACTGAGGTGCTCTTAGGAGGGTCCTCTGTCCTAAAGGATTAAATGTTAACTGTTGGGAGGAAAGGTCAGGGGATCCAAACTGCTTAATCGGCATTGCACTAGGTAAGGAAAAGTCACCCTGAGGCCAGGGTCCCATCCTACAATTTATTGCACCTTCCTGTGGGGCTTTCCACCCTGATGACCTCCTGTACCTCGTAATCTTTCTCTGCTCTTATCTAACTGCATACAACAGATTAACAAGAGATAAAATATTTTAAATTACATTCTTTTATAGGTAGATAAAATATTTTAAATTACATTCTTTTATATGTAGGAATTTCACAAAGATTTGAGAAGTGAGACTTCTATACCACCTTGAGGTGACGAATAGGCTAGGGGTAAGGAGCTTCTGAGGTTGTGGGATGCTATTCACTGGAAAAAGAGAGGAAGAAATGTTTGATAAGCAAAGGTGGTCCAGTTAAACTTGTAAGCCGAGAAGAAAGTTTTATTTTGTTTCAATAACACAGCACTGATAATGTGATTTGCACTTTGCAAGCAGGAGACCCAGGAAAGACAGTGGTATAGTTAGAAGGCCTAAGAGTTTGAGAGCAGATGGTTCAGATTCCAGCGAGGGTGTGAGGGGCTGAGAACCAGCAGCACCCAGGACAGGAGGTGGGGTGCTACCTTATTCAGTCCAGCAGAGAGTGAATTCAGCCTTCTCCCAGTTTTTGTTCTATTCAGGCCAGTGGATTTGATAATGCCCACTGACAAATGCCCACTGCTTTGCTCATCTACTGATTCAAATTCTAATCTCCAGAAATCTCACAGTCACACTCAGAATTAGTGTTTCCCCTGCTATCTAGGTATCTAGTGGCTGAATGAAGTTGGCGTGTAAAGTTGACCAGTTCATCCTTCACATCTTTCTCTATCCCTTATATTTTTTGAAAATGGGTAATTTGGAACTCTATTTGTTAGGTTCACTTTACTTACAAATATTCTTCACAAATAATGGTATATAGTCCCTTCAACAGTTCTATGATATCTGATTGTTATTTATTATTATTATTAGAGAGGGAGGGAGATAGAGAAAGAGCCAGAGAAATATCAGTGAGAGAAACACCTTGATTAGTTACCTCTGTTAGTACCCCAACCAGGGATGGAACTCGTGACCTTGTGATGCATCGGGCAACACTCCAACCAACTGAGCCACACTGGCCATTCTTAAAAAAAAAAAAAAAAAAAAAGAATATATATATATATATATTGGTTTTTAGACTGAGAGGAACAGGGGGAAAAGAGATAGACAGAAAGAGATTGATTTGTTCCAATTATTTTTGCATTCATTGTTTAATTATTAAGTGGGCCCTGACCATGAACTGAACCTGAAATCTTGACACATCAGAACCATGCCTCAAACGACTGAGCCAACTGGCACACATCACTTTTTAAAATTTTATTTTATTTTATTTTTTCATAACTTTTTAAAAAATGTATTTTTTATTTTTTTTATTTCAGAGAGGAAGGAAGAGGGAGATAGAAACATCAATGATGAGAGAGAATCACTGTTTGGCTGCCTCCTGCACACCCGTTACTGGGGACCAAGCCCACAACCCAGACATATGCCCTTAATCGGAATCAAACCTGGGACCTTTTAGTCCACAGGCTGACACTCTATTCACTGAACCAAACTGGGAGGGAATTTTTTTTCAATGATGATTGAGACCAATGATAAATTTGCCTAGATTGACTAATTCCTTTAAAGTTAAAAATAGATAGTCTTTACTTCTAGCTCCTACTAAGATATTGTCATGATTAAATGATTTGGTCTACCTGACATAGTCTTTATACAGGGATAGAAGGATTAATGCTGCTTGAACCTTTAAATGGCTGTATCTTTCTGTTCACAGAAACTACATATGATTTGGATAGTGCTTGTTTTTTTTTTGTTTGTTTGTTTGTTTGTTTGTTTTTTACCAAAGTCCACAACTGATTTTCACTTGGGGCAACCTGATATTAAATACAGAAGGAGAAGGTGACAGGAAGACTGGACATCGGCTGGCCACTGGGATTGTGTGTGGAAGCTCCTACTGACTTCCACAGGGAAGGAGCCGAAAGCCAACCATTTCCTTGCTCCTGAAGGATCGCACTGATAGAAGAGTCTCTTCCTACAGACACCTTCACTGTGCAATGGCCTTTGCAGTTTCCCTGGCTGAGCTCCAAGCAGAGGCCAGCTGTCCTATCTGCCTGGATTACCTGAGAGACCCAGTGACCACTGAGTGTGGAAACAACTCCTGCATCCTCCGGCACTGGGAAGGTCTACCTTTCCCTGTCCTGTCTGCCTCCGCCACTGCCCTGTCAGGATCTTGAAAAGGAACCCCCAATTATGTCACATGATTGAGATTGTTTAGCAGATCCCCACCTCAGGGAACCAGAGGAAACTTCAGGAAGAAATATCCCTGTGTGGGAAGCACCATGACATTCTGACCCTGTTCTGTGAGAAGAAATGAGCTGTTGTGTCCCCAGTCAGACCACCAGGATCAGCCCTTGATACCTATTGAGGAAGCTATTCACAGGAGGATGCTCAAATTTTACATGGAGGCCCAGATGAAGAATGCTGAAGACTATGAAGCTGCATATAACATCCAAGAAGGAAAAACTTCCTAAGTGAAGAGATGGATGACAAAATAGAGGGGAATATTTGGAAGATGACTGTAAGAACTTAAGAGTTCCTTGGAAATGCAGAGAAATGAAATTAAAGATAATCTACTTATTGAAGAGAGAGATATTGAAGAAAACCTAACTGAAAATGGAAGGCAAATTTTATACCATAAGTTCAGATTAAAAAACTGCTATGTGAAATTGAAGAGAAGTACTTGCAGACAGACGTGGATTTAATTACAGGTATTGAAAGTATCTACTGCAGGTTTAGAAACCTAGGGGCCCCTGCAGATTTTATATAATAAAAGAAGGAGATTTTCACTCTTTCCTCCACATTACTTGGGACTCCAGAAAATGATAAGCGTGCTTCAGGTACATTTGACACGATCCTGAAACTGCACACCCAAGTTTCATTATCCTGAGTGATAGAAAAAGTGTGACATATAGGAGACCAGATGGTCTTCCTAATCCCCAGGCACTTACTGCTTACCCAGCTGTCCTGAGTTCTGAGGGATTGGATGCTGGCAGGCATTTTTGGGAGGTGAAAATAGGAGGCACAGGCGAATGGTCCTTAGGTGTGTGTAAGGAATCTTTTCCCAGAAATACTCACATATCACCATCCCCAAGGAATGAATGCTGGACTAATATATTTGGCTCTTCCTAGGATAATGTAAGATTGGCATTTTTCTGGACTATGAGTTGGGAGAGGTTTCATTTTATAATTTAAATAACACGTCATACTTGTATGGGTTCACTGATACATTTAGAGAAAAAACTTATGCCTTATTTTCTAGTGCATCTTCTTCAGAATCTCATACAATCAGTATCATCAGAATCCAATGATGAAAAATATGTAGATATTGTATGTGCTTAAGGTAGTTTCTTCCCTTGTTTTTTTTTTTTTTTTTTTTAAATGAAGCAGGCTAGCCTTCTGGGCCCCCTGGCTCATGAGGTTTATTTATTTATTTATTTATTTATTTATTTATTTATTTAAAAATATATTTTATTGATTTTTTACAGAGAGGAAGAGAGAGGGACAGAGAGTTAGAAACATCGATGAGAGAGAATCATCCATCAGCTGCCTCATGCACACCCCTTACTGCGGATGTGCCCGCAACCAATGTACATGCCCTTGACCGGAATCGAACCTGGGACCTTTCAGTCCGCAGGCTGACGCTCTATCCACTGAGCCAAACCAGTTTCGCTAGGTGCTCCATCCTTGAGTTTAGGGGCCACGTTCCAATCAAACAAACTTCCACCAACAGCACCCAGTAACCGCCATGAACACCACAAGCCAGTCTCTTTTCCCGGTCTCCTCAGTCATTTTGGGTCCTACTCAAATACCCGCCCTACTTTCCACCCAAAACCTTATCATGTGAGCAATAAACTTTTCATACTCTCCTGGTATGTGGTTAGTCATCACTGTGAACAGCTGAAACCAATTTTGGATGGCTCCACCCTGCCTAAGCAAGCTGGTCACCACCATTGACATTGTGAGCAGGATTTTTCAGATATGAAGCCCCCGCCCCACCTGACAATGTGGTGACACACCCAGGTTCCCTAGGCAAGGTGTCCTTGTAGCTTGTGCCGCGTTTGCTGAGTTCTATGGAAGCTGTGCTGTAGATTTAATAGTTAAGTCAGAATTTTCGATAATAAACAAATTCTGTTTACTTTTTTATTTTCCATATAATATTTTAGAAATCCTTATTGTCCTGCCTTTGTTTCATGTTTTATAAAATTTTCACGTATAGGGGTGAGCAAAAGCAGGTTGACAGTAATGATACAAATAATATAGTAGTTAATAAAAATTAATAAAAGAAAAACAATTTTGCATACTAACAACTGTAAACATATTTTTCTTTTAAAATCCTCACCTGATGATATGTGTATTGATATGTAGAGAGAGGAATGGACAGAGAAAGTAAAAAACAGGTATGTGAGAGAGAATCATCAATCTATTGCTTCCCCAATGTGCCCTGACTGGGGATTGAACCTGAAATCTATGTGCCCTGAATGGGAATCCAATCTGCAACCTTTTTGATGTAGATGATCTTCCTTGGAACCAAGCCACCCAGCCAGGGCTGTACAACTACCTTTGGCAATCCCTGTATGACCTCCAAAGGTCACACACTCGTTTTTGACATTGTTTATTTGCCAAATTTTCAGAATATCCTTCCATTTGAATGCCTATATGTGTATTGTTTACAATGTTTGAAATTAAAGTGTGCTTTTGCATATCTCTGTACTATCTGTCTATCTCTGTAACTTGAAAAGATGCTTAGCAGAGCTTTCATTGAGGTACCTGGATTGAATCTACCACCTTTGGCACAAGCTCCAAACAACTGAGCCACACTACCCTGGATTGGGACCTGTTTGTTTGTTTGTTTGTTTTGTGTGTGTGCTTAATATGTTTTTTAGAATTAGGGCAAAGATTTTTCAATTGTTCATGGATAGATCACTGCAGCTTCCTTTAAAAAGGTTTCTAGCCCAGCGAGAATGGCTTGGTGGTTGAGTGTCAACCTATGAACCAGGAGCTCAGAGTTTGATTCCTAATCAGGGCACATGCCAAGGTTGTGTGTTCAGTCCCCAATGGGCAGTGTACAAGAAGCAGTAGATCAATGATTATCCCTCATCATTGATGTTTCTCTCTCTCCCTCACTGAAATCAATAAAAATATATTGAAAAAAAAAAAAACAACCTGCCTATAAGCTATTGATGTAAAAAAGAGTTAAGTTCCTATGACATACCATCAATATTTTAACAAAATGACATTGAATGAAATGAGGACCTGCTGTATTTGATTATAAAGTCAGTCTTCAGATTTTCTTTCTGCTGTCATTTTTGCTACTCAACCATGACACAGACAAGCTGAGAGATACAATGGGCTCACCAGTGGAATGTGTCATTAGTGGGAATCTCTCTTTTTTTTTTAAAAAAGAGTAATATATATAATGGACATCAAAAGTATTCTAAACTTTTGCTGGAGATCAACCACCTATTTCCCCTTCCCAGTGCAAAGGGGAAAAGTGATCAGGTGCATGATTTATAGTATCTTTGATATCAAGTAAATGAGGTACTCAAGAGAAGTACACTGAATGGCCAGATTATTATATATATATATATATATATATATATATATATATATATATATATATACTAGAGGTCCAATGCATGAAATTCATGCATGGGGGGGCATGGTATTCCTCAGCCCAGCCTGTACCCTCTCCAATCTGGGATCCCTCTCACAATCCAGGACTGCTGTCTCTCAACTGCTCGCCTGCCTACCTTCCTGATTGCCACTAACTGCTTCTGTCTGCCAACCTGATTACCCCCTAACCACTCCCATGCCAGCCTGATTGATGTCTAACTGCTCCCCTGCCAGCCTGTTTTGCCCCCAACTTCCCTCCTCTGCCAGCCTGGTCACCCCTAACTGCACTCCCTTTCAGGCCTGGTCCCTCCAAACTCCTCTTCTCTGCTATCTGATCACCCACAACTGCCCTCCCTTGTAAGCCTGGTGCCTCCCAACTGTCTTCCCCTGCTGGCCATCTTGTGGTGGCCATCTTGTGTCCACTTGGGGGCAGGATCTTTGACCACATGGGGAGAGCCATATTGTGTGTTGGAATGATGGTCAATTTGCATATTATTCTTTTATTATATAGGATAGAGGCCTGGTGCATGGGTGGGGGTCAGCTGGTTTGCCCTGAAGGGTGTCCCAGATCAGGGTGGGGGCATGGGACAGCCTGGGCAAGGGGCCTATGGTGGTTTGCAAGCTGGTCACGCTGGCCCCCCATCAACCCAAGCAGAGGCCCTGGTACCTGGAATTTATTTATCTTCTACAATTGAAACTTTGTAGCCTGGTGTGAAAGCCTGAGCCAGCAGGGCTGCAAAAGCTTGGCTTCCTCAATCTCCTGGGGAAACCCTAGCCTCCTGCTTTTCCAGCTCAGTGGCTCCCACCATTTCTGTTGGAATTTATTTACCTTCTATAATTGAAACTTTGTACTCTTGAGTGGAGGCGTCGGCCTGCCAGGGTGTGAGGAAAGCTTGGTTTCCTCCATTGCCAAGGAAACCCAAGCCTCCCTCCTGCTCTCTGTGGCCACAGTCATCTTGGATGGGGTTAATTTGCATGCTCGCTCTGATCATCTGATGGGTGTGTTGGTGGGCGTGGCTTGTGGGTGTAGCAGAGTGATAGTTAATTTGCATATTATTCTTTTATTAGAGAAAGTTAGAAACATCAATGATGAGAGAATTATTGATTGACTGTCTCCTATATTATCTCCATTGGAGATTGAGCCCACAACCTGATTGGGAATCATACTGTGACCTCCTTGTTCAATAGGCAGATACTCAAACACTGAGCAACACTGATTGGGTTTAAATATATTTTTATTGATTTCAGAGAGAGGACAGGAGAAGCAGAGAGAGAAACATCAATGATGAGAGATAATAATTGATTGGCTGCCTTTTTGCACAACCCCTACTGGGGACCGTGAGTTCATGAGTCGATGCTGAGACAATGAGTCACACTGGTTGGGTGAGGTTATATATATTTTTAAAAATCACCTCTATGCTGTCTCAAAGACACCTTTTTTTTACAGCTGCATAATATTCCATTGTGTAAATGCTCCACATCTTTTTTAAAAAAATTATATTTTATTGATTTTTCACAGAGAGGAAGGGAGAGGGATAGAGAGCTAGAAACATTGATGAGAGAGAAACATCGACCAGCTGCCTCCTGCACACCCCCTACCGGAGATGTGCCCGCAACCAATGTACATGCCCTTGACCAGAATCGAACCTGGGACCTTTCAGTCCGCAGACCGACCCTCTATCCACTGAGCCAGATTGGTTTCGGCTCCACATCTTTTTTTATCCACTCATCTACTTAAGGGCTCTTGGGCTGTTTCAAGATAAAAAAAATAAATAAATAAATAAATAAATAAAAAAGAGGTGGAACTTTTACTCTTTGAGACAGTGTGGAAGGACCTGGAGAGTATTATGCTAAGTGAAATAAGCCAGTGAGAGAAAGACAAGTATCACTTGATCTCACTTATATGTGGAATCTAATGAACAAAATAAGCTGAGAAAATAGATCCAGAGACACTGAAGCATGTAACAGCTGATAAACTTTACAGGGTGAAGTGACAGGAAGAGAATAATCAAAGAACTTATTGGGTAAACACATAAACGCCATGGACACAGACAATGGTATGGTGAAAGCCTGGGGTGGGAGGGGGGAGGGCTGGATGAGGTTACTGGCGTGGGAAAGGGGACATATATAATACTTTAAACAATAAATAATTATAAAATAAAATAAAATAAGATAAAATAAAATAAAATAAAATGAGCATGCAAGGAGTAATGAGAAAGATGCTGGGTGTCTAGAGGAGGGTCATCTTTAGTTCTTTGGGATGGATTCCAGGAACTCTGGGGTATAGAAAAAAGAAAACAAGCTATGATGACAACTTTCTGGATTATGTTTCTAAGAACAAGTTACTAAACTATAAAGCTTAGAAAGCATTGTACAAGTGAGATCTGCTAGGATATATAGTAAAACCATACAAATAGCACCCCATCACTCTCTAATTCACATCTGCAAATGAAAGGCGACAGGAAGATGCCCTCTGAATACAAATAATTTCTTCATTTTCACCATTAATAACTACATCCCTACCTGTAGAAAATACTTACTATTTTTTGCCCATACTGTATCTCTTCTCTCTTCTTTTGTGACAACAACTCTATTTTCTTTGGGGACCCACCATTTACCTCTACATTAAGTCTCACTGGGAATATATTTCAATATTCTTCACCCTCCTCTGGCCTAGGGGTGGTCATGGAACTAAAGAGATCTGAACAATTCAACTCTGTGAGCAGCAAAGCCAAAGGAGAGCCTGGTTAAGGCAGATTCATTCCAGGGCAGACCCTGACAGGACTTGAGCTGCCCTTGTTGGGTCATTTCAGAGGGCTGGGTGCTCATCTGCCCTATTTCAGAGAAATGTCTGCTTTCCTTAAATTGGCCAAAGTCAGTTTCGCTGCTTGCAAACAATGAACCTCAACTAAAAAGCCTTTGCTTTTGTGAAGTCATTGAAGTGTCTGGGCCTATGACATGACAGATAGTTTTTAATTTTTTATTGAATAGTAGAATTCATACCCACACAAGACCAAAGCAGGCAACTTGCTCAGATTGAAAGTGATTTAGCTTTGTTACTGTTGGTGAAACAGATTTATAGGAATTGTACTCATTCTAAAGCTAAAAGCTATAGATCCAAGAACCCTGGGGTAGCTTAGCATCAACCAAGAAGCATTGACTGCATGCATTTTCTAAGTCTTTCAATTTACTTAGATACTCATTTTATTCCCATACATTGTCAGTTCATGCATCACACCCTTAAAAATGTAGAAACAATCAAATTGCCTTTAAATATGAGTCTTAAATCTACATCCAGGTGAAAAAGGAGGAATTTTCAGTCTTATTAGAAATTGTTCAGTCTTTATTTAGTCAAGATAATTTAACTATGGCCGTACTTACCAAAGAATCTGAACCATTGTAGGGCTGGAACTGTGTTTCATATGACTTGCCTGATAGAACTCATTCAGTGATAAGATCACAGTAATATTTCTATTAATTTATTAATCTTTAATGTAACTCTCAACTTTGCATTTTCCAAGATCACTAATTTTGACCAGTAGGGTAATTCAATTAATTATAAGCACAAATATCTTTCCCCTGAAAATATTGTAATACACTTAAGAAAAGATTTTTTGCAATTATGCTATCACTCTGTACACTGTAAAATAGGGCACTGTTTTTTTGTGTGTGTATTTGTTTGTTTTTGCTTTTTTTAGTAATCTGGTTTGGATCTAAGAAAGGAGAGTCAAAAATCCTTTCATGCCGTAGCTAGTTGGCTCACTGTATAGAGCATCTGCCTGAGGACTGAAAGGTCCCAGGTTCGATTCTGGTCAAGGGCATGTACCTTGATTGCGGGCACATCCTCAATTGGGGGTGTGCAGGGAGCTGCTGATAGATGCTTCTCTCGCATCAATGTTTCTAACTCTCTATCCCCTCCCTTCCTCTCTGTAAAAAAATCAATAAAAATATATTTTTTAAAAAATCCTTTCATTACTACCATGCCTGCCTAAATTCAAAACAGCCCATTGTTTTTCTCCAAGGTTTCCTGGTGATGATGGCCTCAGGTCTGACTGTTGCAGCCGCTCAAGGTCGGTCCACAGCCCTTCAGAGCCAGGGCAGGCGACCCCTAAGGAGGGGAGATTAGCCCCATGGGCCCCAGTGGGACAGAGCGGAGCCCAGAGGCCCAGCGCCCAGGACGCGCAAGGAACCAGGACTGTGAGGCCAGCGCGCTCAGGGGAAGCTCACAGTTCCCAGAGCAGATGCGCCAGGCACGCGGGCTGGGCATCCCTCTGAGACCAGGCACCCGCGCAGCCACCGCCTAGCAGCTCACCCAGGCAAGGACCCTGGAAAATAATCCGGCGAGTAGTGGACTCCATCCCACTCTGGTGCCTCCTCTTACAACCCCGCGCCCCAGGCCAGCCTCGCGCAGGAAGCACTGCCTCATGCCTGGCCGCTGGGGGTGAGGGTGGCTTCCCCGCGCAACCTCCACCTAGCGCGTTTGGGACCAGCCGCCCCCCACTTTTGTGCGCTCATGTTCTCTAGCTGGCCCCCCACCGTGACTTCTGATTGCTTGAGACCAAAGCCCCAGCCAGCTACACCTCCCCACCTGTTCCCAAGGCCTCATTCATTTCGTGGCATTTAGACATTAGTCTCAATGATTCGTTTTCCAATGGATCACCAAAATGTCAAAATAATAGAGCTTTATATTGCAACCAAATAACGAATGTTTTAAGGCTTATTTTACTTAAATGAAATGTCTTCTTTATTGGGGGAAATTACCCAACAACTGCTATAGGCTTAAGTAAAGATATTGTAAATGTCTATGTTAATCTATTTACAAGTTTTTTCTTCTTTTTTCTACTTTTTAATATGTTCTTATTGATTTCAGAGAGGAAGAGAGAGGGGAGAGAGACAGAAATATTAACGATGAGAGAATCATGGATCTGCTGCTTCCCGCTCCCCACTTGTCCCTCCCACTTGGGATGTAGCCACAACAAGGACTTGAACATGACCTTCTGATTCATAGATCCACCCTCAACCACTGAGCCATCCAAGCAGGGCCTATTTGCAAGTTTAATGACTTTTCATTCTCATACTCATTATTAATGTACATTTTACTAATGTCTAATTGGAATCAGGAATTATGGCAAACAGCAGCTTTTCACTTCCAATGCATGCATTTTTCTTCACCTCTTGCAGAGAAGGAGGGTCTTGCAATTGCTTTTAGAAAGTGGATTAAGAGAAAAGTGTGTCTCTTCCTGGTGTTGGTGGCCCTTCAATGCTCCCTCTTTCTCTAGTTGTAGTGACCCATGCTGTGACAACACATGACTGAGGGAGGTAGATCCCTGGGTGGGTAATGGGGCAGTGCCCTACTGGCCTACATTTCATTTTATAACAATAAGCACCTGAGATACCACAGCATAGCAGGTGACTCTGGTCAATAGTGGTCCCTTGTACCCCAATGAAAGCCCTGCTGAGCATTTTTTTTTTCTTTATCGATGCAGTGGTTCTCAATCTTTCTTTTTTCCCCCCCTCAATCTTTCTAAAGCCACGACTCTTTAATACAGTTCCTCATGTGGTGACTCCCAACCATAAAATTATTTTTCTTTCTTTTTCTTTTTTCCCCATAAAATTATTTTTGTTGCTACTTCATAACTGCAATTTAGCTACTGTTATGAATTGTAATGTAAATATCTGTGTTTTCCGATGGTCTTAGGCTCTACAGCAGCGGTTCTCAACCTGTGGGTCGCAATGGAAAACACAGATATTTACATTATGATTCATTAACAGTAGCAAAATTAGTTAAAGGAACATTTACAGCCGTGGCCAGGTGGCTCAGTTTGTTGGAATGTGTCTCCTACACCAAAAAGTTGCAGATTTGATTCCCACTCAGAGCACATAGGTTTTAGGTTTAACTCTCCTTCGGGGCACATAAAGGAAACAACTGGTGGGTGCTTCTCTCTCACATAGATGTTTCTTTCTCTTCTTTTCTATGTCTGTATATCAATAAACATATCAGTTGAGGATTTCATTTATTTTATAAATATATTTTTAAATATGATTTTTGTTGGTTTTATAGGTGAAGGGAGATTGAGATAGAAACATCAACAATGAAAATCATTGATCTGCTGCCTCCTACACATCCCCTACTCGGGATTGAGTCTGCCACCCTGGGCATGTGTCAACTGGAATTGAGCCCAGGACCTTTCAGTCTGCAGGCCAGTGCTCAATACACTGAACCAAGCAAGCTAGATCTCAAGTGAAGATTTTAAACAAAAGTGTTTATAGTTAATACACAAAAGTTTATTCTTGTATTGTTATTAATTACTGTACATATTTGTATCACTACTGCCAGCCTGCTTTTGCTCAGCACTGTACATGCACATTTTATAAAACATGAGACAAAAGCAAGACAATTAGGATTAAAAAAAAAAAAAGTCATATGAAAAATAACAAGCAAATAAAATGAGTTTCTTTTTAAAAATATATGTATTGCCGAAACCGGTTTGGCTCAGTCGATAGAGCGTCAGTTGGTCTGTGGACTGAAAGGTCCCAGGTTCGATTCTGGTCAACGGCATGTACGTTGGTTGCGGGAACATCCCCGGTAGGGGGTGTGCAAGAGGCAGCTGGTCGATGTTTCTCTCTCATAGACATTTCTAGCTCTCTATCTCCCTCCCTTCCTTTGTAAAAAAATCAATAAAATATATTTTAAAAAAAGCAAAAAACCAAAAAACCACTTCTGACTTAGGTCAGTCAAATCTACAACACAGCCTCCATAGAACTCAGCAAATGTAGCACAGACTGCAAGGATACCCTTGCCTAGGGAACCAGAGGTATTACCACGCAAAGCCAGAGGAAGCCCTGGTTGGGCGGGGGTGGAGGGATGCAGGGAGGTTCATATCTGGAAAATCCTGCTCACAATGCCAATGATGGTGACCAGCTTGCATAGTCAGGGTGGAAGCCATCCAAAATTGGTTTCAAATATCCATACTGATGACTTGCCACATACCAGGAGAGTATGAATAAGTTTATAACTCACATGATGAGCTTTTGTGGTGTCAGTGGACCTTAGAGTGGGAATCAAAATGACTGAAAGCACAGGGAAATGGGACTAGCTTGTGGTGTTCATGGCAGTTACTGGGTGCTGATAATAATGGAAACTTGCTTGGTTGGTACTTCCCACTTGCACCCAAGGGTGGACCACCTGGACTTTCTCATCACTTTTCCAGGTGTAAGGTCAGGGAGGAGAGAAGGATGCATCATAAAAGCTTTCAACATTCAAACATCAAAACTGGAATCAGGATCTTTATAAGTATTCAATGACAAGGAAAGGAAATAAGCACATAAAAAATTTAACCAGCCGAAGCCGGTTTGGCTCAGTGGTAGAGCGTCGGTCTGCAGACTGAAAGGTCCCGGGTTCGATTCCGGCCAAAGGGCATGTACATTGGTTGCGGGCACATTCCCGGTCGGGGGTGTGCAAGAGGCAGCTATGTTTCTCTCTCATCGACGTTTCTAGCTATCTCTCTCCCTTCCTCTCTGTAAAACATCAATAAAATATATATATTTTTTAAAAATTTTTAACCCAAATTGTCATCTTTTGCCTCTAATGATTTTGATTTCAAGAGATTCTGAAGTTGCAGCAACAGAAAAATAAGCCTTAAGTTTTTCTGTGAATGTACCAGTGGTTCTATACAAGTATGAACAGTCATTCAAATTATAAAATGAAACCTCTCCCAACTCATAGTCCAGAAAAATGCCAATTTTCATTTGTCCTGTAGGGTTAGGGCCAGTTTTAGGAATACAGACGGAGTATTTCCAGCATCCATTTCCTGCTGATGGTGATATGTGAGTATTTCTGGGGAATGATTCTTTACACACACCTAAGAAACATTCACCTGTGCCTTCTATGACTACCGCCCAAAAATGCCTGCCAGCATCAAATTTCTCAGAACTCAGGACAGCTGGGTAAGAAGTAAGATCCCGGGGATCAGCAGAACCACTTGGTGTCAGATAGGTCACATGTCTTCTAAAGCTTGTACTGATGTTTCGATGGGCTGTCTTAGTATCCAGTGTCAAATCTACCAGAAATGTGCGGATCATTTTATGCAGGCCCAAATAATGTGGGGGGAGATTGTAAGAACCCTTCTTTAAATCACATGAAAAAATTGCTGGGGTCTCTAGGTTTTCATACCTGTTGTTGATTCTTTTAATATCCGTGAGTAAGTCCAGGTCTGTCTGCAAACACTTGTCTTCTATTTCACTTAACAGGTTGCCTAGCCTGAACATATGGCTTGAAAGTTGCCGTCCATTTTCCATTAGTTTTTCTTCAACATACTTCTCTTCCATAAGTAGATCATTTTCAATTTCATTTCTCTCGATAGCTAGGAAACTCTTAATTTTTTTACATTCATTGACCAACTCCTCCCTCCATTTTCCTATCTTGCTCTTCACTTCTGAAGTTTTTTCAACTTGGTTTTTATATAAAGTTTTAACAACTTTAAGGTGATTATTCTTGTCCTTAATGTGCTTTCTGAGCATCCTCCTGTGATTAGCAGCAGCTTCCTCAATGGGGACCAGGGGGTGATTCTCGTGGTGGGACACAACCCTGCACTGGGCACACAGCAGCTCCAGGTCCCTCTCACAGAACAGAACCAGAACCCTGCGGTGCTTCTTACACAGGGGTTTCTCTTGCCTTTTCCTCTTTCCCCTGGGAATCTGCTGAACAACTTCATTCATGTGACATAGTTGGGGGTTCCTCTTCAAGCTCCTGTCAGGGCAGTGGTGGAGGCAGACAGGACAGGGAAAGGTGTCTTGTAGACCTTCCCAGCGCTGGTGGATGCAGGAATCACAGAAGTTGTGCCCACACTTTGTGGTCACTGGGTCTCTCGGGTAATCCAGGCAGATGGGGCAGCTGGCCTCTGCTGGGAGCTTAGCCAGGGAAGCTTCAAAGGCCATTGTGCAGGGAGGGTGTCTATCAGAAGAAATACTCTTCAGTCAGTGTGATCCTCCAGGAGTGAGGAAAGGTGAGAAGCTGAGGTCTGCTCAGGCCTCCCTCTCTGTGGAAGGCACTAGGAATTTCCAAGAAGAGTTCCAGTGGCCAGCTGATGTCCAGTCTTCTGTCACCTTGTTTATTTAACGGCAGGTTCCCCTAGTAAAGATCAGCTGTGGAATCTGGTCAAAAACCCAGCACCATCCATCCAAGTCATAAGTGGTTTCTGTGGACAAGAAAGTTCAATTTAAAAGTTCAATCAGCATTAATCCTTCCCTCCCTGTATGAACAGTAGGTCAAGTAGACCAAATCATTTATCATGACAATATTTAAGGAGGAATTAGAAGTAAAGTCTATTTTGCAACTTAAAAGGAATTAATCAATCTAGGCAAATTTATCATTGGCCTCAATCAGAGAAAGCAGGTGATTGATGTTTTCTCTCTCATCGATGTTTCTAGCTCTCTATCCCTCTTCCTTCCTCTCTCTATATAAAATAATTAATAAATAAATAATTTTATTTTGCCGAAAACTGGTTTGGCTCAGTGGAGAGCATCAGCCTGCAGACTGAAAGGTCCCAGGTTCGATTCCGGTCAAGGGCATGTACATTGGTTGTGGGCACATCCCTATAGGGGGTGTGCAGAAGGCAGCTGACCAATGTTTTTAACTCTATCCCTCTCCCTTCCTCTCTGTAAAATATCAATAAAATATATTTTTTAAAATGTTTTTTTGTTTTTTTTTAAAGAAAGTTACCTACAAAGGATCTCCTATTGGAATATCAACTGATTTCTCAACAGAAGCACAGCAGGCCAGAAGGGAATGGAATGAAATATACAAAGTAATGCAAAGCAAGAGACTGAATCCAAGAATATTATACCCAGCAAGGCTATCATTCAAAATTAAAGGTGAAATCAGGAGCTTCATAGACACAAAAGGGCTAAGAGAGTTTATTACTACCAAGCCAGCATTGCAAGAAATACAAAAAGGGACTGCTGTAAAAAGAAGAAACAGAAAGGCAAGAAGAATCACAAAAATGACAATAAATAAGACTTTGTGTCCTGGGATATAGGTGCTTGTTTTTTTTTAATATATTTTACTGATTTTTACAGATAAGAAGGGAGAGGGATAGTTAGAAACATTGATGAGAAAGAAACATTGACCAGTTGCCTCCTGTACACCCTCTACTGGGGATGTGTCCACAACCAAAGTATATGCCCTTGACCAGAATCAAGCCTGGTAACCTTCAGTCCACAGGCTGATGCTCTATCTATTGAGCCAAACTAGTTAGGGCTGGAATGTAGGCTTTAAATGGATATTGACTATATCAGCTTCATTAAAGTAAGAAAAATATTTTTTGAGGAAAAAAAGTGATCTTGGCCAGGTAGCTCAGTTGGTTGGAGCATGGTACAGATGTGTCAAGGTTTCAAGCTCAGTTTGTGGCCAGGGCCTATGTAATAGTCATAATAAAAGCCTAAGCGATTTGTTGACCAGTTGCTATGACACACACTGACCACGAGGGGACAGATGCTCAATGCAGGAGCTGTCTCCTGGTGGTCAGTGTGCTCCTACAGCCAACCTCTCATGCTGGCCAATCTCCAATGGTCCCTACCCCCTGGCTGGCTGCCTCCCTCTGCTCATCAGCCCCAATCACTGGATAGGCTGAGGGACTCCGCCTGTGCACAAATTTGTATAATAAATATAAAATTATTAGTACAATAATTACACAAGGTCACGGGTTCCATCTGCAATTGGGTCATAAGAGAGGCAACTAATCCAGGGATCTCTCTTATGCTTTCTTTCCCTCCCTCGCTAAAAAAAAAAAATAATAATAATAAAATAAAAAAATAACAATAACAAAAAGATAACAAAATAACAATAACAAAAAGAATAGTAACAATAACAAAAACTGTTGGAGGGACTGTACCATTATTTGTGAAGTTTTGCCAGATAAATGAACCTAAATCTCAGAGTTCCAAACTAACTAGTTACAGGAAATATAAGCGATAGAGAATGCTCTGAAGAATAATGTGGTCAATATAAACTGTCACCTTGATTGGACCACTGCATAGCTGGTATCAGGTGAAACACTAGTTCTGAATGTGACTGTGAGGAGGTTTCTGGGAGAAATTAGTATTTGAATTGGATGAACAAAGCAGATCTTTTATGTCTTTCTAGATACATACTATTGGTTATGTTTCTCTGGTAAACCTTTAATAACACATGAAGTAAGTAATCAGTAAAATCCCAACTGTAATAAACTGTACTGCAAATATGATCATGTTGCTTCAACCCAAATATAAACAGAAAGTAAAAACACATGGGAGTAGGTTATAGGAATTAAAGTAGACTTACAAGGTATACACATCAGGTTATTACTAGTATGTATAAATCTAATTTCATTTCGTATAAAAATATTTTATCAAAATTTAGTTGGATATTTGAGGATTAAAAAAACTGATTGATAATTATGTACATTGATGTAATTAATGATATTATAGGTATGAAGATTGCCTTGGCCTATTATTTCAGTTAGTCCCAATAAGCCAAGGTTTCAAGTTAAATCCAAAATCAGAGGACATAGGATTCACCAATGAATGCATGACTGAATGGAACCACAAATCAATGTCTCCTCCTCATTTCCAATCTCTCTCTCTCTCTCTCTCTCTCTCTCTCTTTCTCTCTCTCATCTTGCCCCATCCTTTCACTTTCTGTAAAACAAGTAAATTAAAACAAGTACATAATTTCAAAAATTTTAATGCAGAAGTATGTAAAATAAGAGTTTCTTTTAGAAATGTATAATGAAAAGTCTAGAATTAAAATCTTAAAAGAAATGGCAAAATTTTGTATTGGTAGAAGTTATAAAAAAGTTATTTATAGAATATGGGTTCTTCATTCATGAGTTAATAAAATTTTCTCTCCTATTCTGGATATCTAGAATATTCTATAATTTACTTTCTTAAAAATGTACCATTTTAATTCTATTTCAGTGTTACTCCACTCTCTTTAGTCAAGGTTTCTCCCCTTCCATTTTGTAAGCTTCATCCCAGAGCTCTCAGATCCAGTCCATCTCCTTTCTTCCTCACAGTTGTTTCAAACTGGTTCCCTTTCTCCACTCCAAATCCATAATCTTCTTTCCTGTTCCCACATTCCATCCCCCCATACAAATCTCAATTTTTAGATAGAGATTAGAGAAAGACCATGGCTGACATTAAAGTTCCATCTGCTTGTATATTATGTGGGCTGGATTTCAGGTCTGATCTCAGTCCGCCTGAGTAATTAGGGGTGGGATTTTAAATCCTTTGTTCCTCCTGAGACACAAGGAACTGGGAAATTAGCACTCAGCTTCCCTTTCAGTTTGGTGTCAGCATACACATCAATTTAGGTAAACCTCTTGGAACCTGTTTTTCCCAACAGATATTTAAATATTTTTTAAATTGATTTCAGTGAGGAAGAGAGAGTGGGAGAGAGATAGAAACCTCCATGAGAGAGAAAGAGAATCATTGATTGATTGGCTCCTGCATACCCCACACTGGGGATTGAGCCCCTAAACCCTGGCATATGCTCTTGCCCGGAATCAATCCTGAGATTCTGAGCTAAACCAGCTAGAGCAGAAGCTCTGGTTTTAAACAAAAAGAATTCGGCACCAAACACAGATATTCTAAAAGAGAATTCCCACAGGCAGCTTCAAATCAGCACTTCGGGGTACTTTGCATGAGTAGATATTCCTCATCCCTTAGGTCAGCTTGGGAACCTGGTATCTGTATTTTTAGCAAGTATTTTTATGACATAGGGCAAGGCTGAAGGACACCAGCAATAATGAAAGCATGTGTCTTAAAATAACCTGAATCCAAGTTATGCTTTACTTTTGAGGTAAAATCAAGGTCCTGTCAGAGTAGCCACCCAGAAAGCCAAGGGCTGGAAGCAATATCTCCATTGCTCTGAGTTTGCTCCCACCTCCTGCACCAGTATCATCCTGACTCCCAGCTTACCTGGAGCCTGCTCCCTTGAGTGAGTCCCTGAAGTGTGTTTCCAAGAAGAGTCTCTGAAGCGAGTCTCCTACCAGTTAGAAGGGTGAATCTCTTAAAGACCTCACTCACCAAAGCCTCCACCCTGGAGGTGGAACACGTGAGCCAGGGTGGGGGTAGGAGGATGTTCAAAAGTCTCCTCCTATTCCTGCAGGCTAAGGAGGGACTAATCTTGTTAGTATGCTTAATCTATTCTGCTCCTTTGTAATCCTCCCTTGAACTTCTCAACAAGGAAGAAACTGAAATTAAAAGTAAAATCTTGTCCTAACTGGTTTGGCTCAGTAGACAGAGCTTTGCCTGTGGACTGAAGTGTTCCCAGGTTCGATTCTGGTCAAGGACACATGCCCGAGTTGTAAGCTCAATCCCCAGTGGGTGGTGTGCAAGAGGCAGCTGGTCAATGATTCTTTTTTTTTTTTTTTTAATATATTTATTGATCTTTCACAGAGAGGAAGGGAAAGGGATAGAGAGCTAGAAACATCAATGAGAGAGATACATCGACCAGTTGCCTCCTGCACACCCCCCATCAAGGATATGCCCGCAACCAATTTACATGCCCTCGACCAGAATCGAACCTGGGACTCTTCAGTCCGCAGGCCAGCGCTCTATCCACTGAGCTAAACCGGCTTCGGCTCATCATTGATGTTTCTATCTCCCTCCCCTTTCCTCTCTAAAACCAATACAAATATATTTAAATAATAATACTAATAAAAGTAAAATCTTTGCTTCCTTTCCAACTTGGGCCTAGTATAATGGCTTCAGCAAAGAAGGGTGGAGAGAAGAAAGGCCTTAGTGCCATCTTCATGACACAGTGACCAGAGAACACACCATCAACATCCATAAGCGCATCTATGGAGTGGGTTTCAAGACGCTTTCTGCTCTGGCACTCAAAGAGATTCAGAAACTTGTCCTGAAGATGGGAACTCTAGATGTATGACTTGATGCCAGGGTCAAAGCTGTCAAGACTAAATGAGTAAAGAATGTCCCATACCATAGCTAGGTGCAGTTGTCTGGAAAATGTAATGAGGATGAAGATTCATCAAACCAGCTCTATGCATTGGCTACCTATGTACTTGTCACCACTTTTAAAAATTTACCAACAGTTAATGTGGATGAGAACTAACTGGTGACTGTCAAGTAAACATATAAAACTGCAAATAAAAGTAAAATCTTTTAAAATATATATATATTTTATTGATTTTCTACAGAGAGGAAGGAAGAAGGTTAGAGAGCTAGAAAAGTCGATGAGAGAGAAACATCGACCAACTGCCTCCTGCACACCCCCTACCGGGTTTGTACTCGCAACCAAGGTACATGCCCTTGACCAGGATTGAACCTGGGACCCTTCAGTCTGTAGACCGACGCTCTATCCACTGAGCCAAACCGGTTTCAGCAAAAATAAAATCTTTACAAAGAAAGGAGTATAGTTTCTTTCTTTTTTTTTTTTTTTAAATACATATATTTTATTGATTTTGTACAGAGAGGAAGGGAGAGAGAGAGTTAGAAACATCGATGAGAGAGAGTCATCTATCAGCTGCCTCTTGCACACCCCCTACTGGGGATGTGCCCACAACCAAGGTACATGCCCTTGACCGGAATCGAACCCGGGACCCTTCAGTCCCCAAGCCGATGCTTTATCCATTGAGCCAAACCGGTTTCGGCAGGAGTATAGTTTCCTGAGGAAATCTGGCAGTGGGCAGAGCATTTGCCTAGGGACCAAGGACGCCTGGATTCATTTCCAGTCAAGGGCACATACCTTTGTTGCAGGCTCCTCCCCAGCCCAAGGTGGTTCAAGGTCTGGTCAAGGCGAGGCAACCAATCAACGTTGTTCATTATAATTCACAAATGAGTGAGATCATGCCATATTTATCTTTTCCTGACTGGCTTATTTCACTTAGCATAATGCCCTACAGTTACATACATTCTGTTGCAAATGGTAAGAACTCAGTTTTTTACCTCAGCATAGTATTCCATTGTGTAGATGTACTACAGTTTTTAATCCACTCATCTGCTGATGGGCATGTAGGCTATTTCCAAATCTTAGCTATGGTGAATTATGCTGCTATGAACATTGGGGTGCATATATTCTTTCTAATTTGTGTTTCTAGTTTCTTGGGATATGTTCCTAGAAGTGGAATCACTGGGTCAAATGGAAGTTCCATTTTTAGTTTTTTTGAGGAAACTCCATACTGTTCTCCACAGTGGCTGCACAAGTCTGCATTCCCACTAGCAGTGTATGAGGGTTCCTTTTTCTCCACATCCTCGCCAGCACTTGTCTTGTTGATTTGTTGATGATAGCCATTCTGACCGATGTGAGATGGTACCTCATTGTCGTTTTGGTGTGCATCTCTCAGGTAATTAGTGACTTTGAGCAGGTTTTCATATATCTCTTGGCCTTCCTTCCGTCTTCTTTCGAAAAGTATTTTGGTTTGTTGCCCATTTTTTCTTCTTTTTTTTTTTTTTTTGGCTTGTTTATCTTCCTTTTGTTAAATTGTATGAGTTCCCTGTAAATATTGGAGATTAAACCCTTATCAGTGATAACATTGGCAAATAGGTTCTTGTAGTTTTGTTGATGGTTTCTTTGCTATGCAAAAGATTTTTATTTTGTTGTAAATATCCCTTTTGTTTATTTTCTCTTTAGTTTCCATTGCCCTAGGAGCAGTATCAGTGAAGAAATTCCTGATTTCAAAAGTCTGAGATTTTGCTGCCTGTGGATTCCTCTAGTATTTTTATGGTTTCCCTTCTTATGTTTAAGTCCTTGATCCATTTTGAGTTTATTTATTGTTGTGTATGGTATAAATTGGTGGTCTAGTTTCTTTCTTTTTTCTTTTTCTTTTTTTTTTTTTTTACATGTATCTGTCCAATTTTCCCAACACCATTTATTGAAGAAGCTGTCGTGACTTCATGGGGTGTTCATGCCTTCTGTAGCAAATATTAATTGAGCATAGTGTTTTGGGTTGATTTCTGGGTTCTCTATTCTATTCCATTGATCTATATATATGTCTGTTCTTGTGCCAGTACCAGACTGTTTTGAGAACAGTGGCTTTGTAATACAGCTTGTTATCTGGTATTGTTCTTCTTTCTCGGGATTGCTGTGGCTATTCAGGGGTCTTTTTTATTTCAGATGAATTTTTGGAAAGTTCATTCTAGGTCTGTGAAATATGCCAAGATCTGATTGTTTTCAACCTCCCTCGCAGGTAATTTTATCAGGAGCAATGGGCAGAACACAACATATGAGAGTTTCCATCCAAACCAAACCCAAGTGTTTGCTATTAAGCCCCTAGGGGCTGCTGCCCCCCAAGCTGCTTGGTAGAATATCAGTGCAGTGCAATGAAGGTGTAACTGTTTGGTGGACCCTGTTCTTCCAGGGAGGCCTGGGCTGAAGAGGAGAGAGAGGAGAGAGAGGGGAGAGAGAGAGAGAAGGAGGAGAAAAGAGAGGGGAGAGGGAGAGGGGACATGGGGAGAAGGGGAGAGATAGAAAGAGAGACATGCCCTGACTAGCGATGGAACCCACAACCTGTATATATGCCTGACCAGGAATTGAATCCATAATGGGATGATGCTTCAAGCAATGGAGTTACCTGGCAAGGGCAAAACATTTTGAAAATAGAACTTGTGTATTAACTCAGTAATGTTCATGTCATAACATCATAGTCATCTCCCATGGAGCCCTGTGCTCAATTACATTTTAAGTGGTAGATTCAAACCCAAATGATCTGGTTAAATAGTTTTGGTCTTGTCCTGACCAGTGTGGTCAGTTGCTTAGAGAATCACCCCATACACCAAAAGGTACTTGGTTTGATTTCATGTCAGGGTAAACACCTATAATTTTCTATTCCAACCCTAGTGGTGGTGTGTATGGGAAACAACCAATTAATGTTTCTCTCACATCAATGTTTTTCTCTCTCTGCCTTTCTAAAATCAATAAGCATATCCTCAGGTGAGTATTAAAAAATAAGAAAAATATGTCTTATTTTAAAAAAAAATATATTTTTTTAAATTGATTTCAGAGAGGAAGGGAGAGGGAGAGATAGAAATATCAAGGATAAGAGATCATTGATCAGCTGCCTCCTGCACGCCTCCTCCTAGGGGTTTGAGCCCACAACCACTGCATGTGCCCTTGACCAGAAGCATGTGCCCTTGACTGAAATTGAACCTAGGACCTTTCAGTCTGCAGGCCAATGCTCTGTCCACTTAGCAAAAGTGGCTAGTGCTCAGGTGAGGATTAAAAAAAAGAAAAACTATGTTTACAGTTGTTAATATGCAAAAGTTTATTCTTATATTTTTTGTTATTAATTACTATACATATCTGTATCACTACTGTCAACCTGCTTTTGCTCAGCACTGTACATGAAAATTTTATAAAACATGAGACAAAAGCAAGACAATTAGGATTCCAAAAAAATTATATGGAAAATAATACCAAGCAAATAAAATTAGTTTCTTTAAAAAAAAAAAAAAAAAAAAAAAAAAAAAATATATATATATATATATATATATATATATATATATATATATATATTATTGATTTCAGAAAGGAAGGAAGAGGTAAAGAGATGTAAGCATCAATGATGAGAGACAATTGGCTGGCTCCCACACGGGCCCTACTGGGAATCTAACCTTGAATCCTTGGTTCATGGTTCGATTCTCAATTAATGAGCTATACTGGCTTGGCGAAAATGTATTATTATTATTATTATTTTACATAGGTAGGGAGAGAAAGAAACATTGATTTGTTGTTTCACTCATCTGTGCCTTGGCTGGGGATTAAATCCCTAACCTTGTTGTAGCAAGAATATGCTCTAACCAATTCACTACCCTGCCAAGGCCATATGACACAGGCAATAGGGAACAAACAAAAGCAACCAAAAGCAGACCAAGTTTGTGAAGCAGAAATTTATTTCTATTTAAAAATGCTCAAGACTTTAAAAAGGCCCAAAAGCCCAAAGATGTCCAGGTTTAATTTAAGATCATTCTGACTTGGTGTCCTTCTGTTTCTCCTTTTGTGAGGCATTAATTTGACCCTTGTTAATGAGACACCTTGGTAATTCTAGTTGGATTGTGGTGACATCTTGTGACTTCCAACATTTTCATAAATGGCCATCAGGTTATGAATGATGAGAAATGTAATACCAGAAATAATCAGAAAACGTCTGCAGATTTTACTTGGATATCCTTTCTGAATTATTATTCCCAACCAGGCGCAGTGATAATCAATTTGAGTAGGGAAGATCACGATGTCGCCTGCAAAGACTGGTATTAAATGCAGTTCTTTCAGAAAAAAATCAGCAAACACCCTTCAAGATGAAACAACAACTGTATTGACCTTCCTTCGGAGATTCTGCACTCCATTCCATGCTTCCATGATCACAGGTCTCGGGGCAAGAAGTCACATCTTGCTATTCTTAAGGAAGGCTATCATTTTCTCCAAAGAAGGACTGAGTGCCATTATAGAACCCGGCGGAAAGCGTTGGCAGGATAAAAGATCCTGTGTTTTGTGCCTCTTAACCAACTGCAAAATGTATGGCAGCAGTAAAATGCTAACAAGACATTGAGGAGAAGGAATACCACATAACCAGACATCCTGAAAAGAGAGGCCATGGGAAGACAAAAACATAGTCTGCACTTGAAAGAAAAGCAGGCATCACCAGAAAAGGAAGTAAACGAGCCAGAGGTAAGCAGCCTGCCAGAGCAAGAATTCAGAGTAATGATCATAGCATGGCTAAAAAGAATGGAAGAGAAATTTGACAAAAGCCAAGAAGAAATGAGAAAGAACCATGAGGAAATGAAGGAGAGCCATGAGGAACTGAAGAAGAACCAAGAAGAAATGAAAAGTGACATCGCTACCATGAAGAACTCAATAGAAAGCATCAAGAGTAGACTAGATGAAGCAGAGGACCGCATCAGTGAGCTAGAAGATAAGATGGAAAAAAATACCCAAGTAGAGCAACTTCTAGAAAAAAAGATTAAAAAGCAGGAGGAGAGCCTACGGGAGCTTTGGGACAAAACAAAACAAAATAATATTCGAATAATAGGGGTTCCAGAAGGAAAGGAAACTGAGGTAGACATGGAAAAAGTATTTCAAGAAATAATGACAGAAAACTTTCCTGAAATAGAAAAGAAAAAACCCACACAAATCCAAGATGCCCGCAGAGTCCCAAGCAAAATGAATCCCAGAAGACAGACTCCAAGGCACATTATAATTAAATTGGCAAACAACAACGACAAAGTAAGAATCTTAAAAGCAGCCAGAGAGAGACAGAAAGTTACATACAAAGGAACCCCCATCAGACTAGCAACTGATTTCTCAACAGAAACTTATCAGGCCAGAAGGGAATGGGATGAAATATACAAAGTCATGCAAAGGAAGGGTCTGAATCCAAGAATACTGTACCCAGCAAGGCTATCAATCAAAATTGAAGGGGAAATCAGGAGCTTCACAGACAAAAAAAGACTGAAGGAATTTATCTCCACCAAACCAGCAATGCAAGAAATGCTAAAGGGTCTACTGTAAAAATAAAGAAATAAGAAGTGAAGAAGGAACACGGGTATAGAATAAAAATGGCGTCAAATGAGTACCTATCAATAATAACCTTAAATGTAAATGGATTAAATGCTCCAATCAAAAGACATAGGGTAACAGATTGGATAAGAAAACAAGACCCATACATCTGTTGTCTACAAGAAACCCACCTCAGAAAAAGAGATGCACACAGACTGAAGGTGAAGGGATGGAAAAAAGTTTTCCAGGCAAATGGAAATGAAAAAAAAGCTGGGGTAGCAATACTTATATCTGACAAATTAGATCTCAGAGTGAAGGACATAACAAGAGATAATGAAGGCCACTTCATAATACTAAAGGGAACAATCCAACAAGAAGAAATAACCCTGGTAAATATATATGCACCCAATACAGGAGCAACCAAATACATTAAAAAACTGCTAGAGGACATTAAGGGAGAGATTAATAGCAATACAATCATAGTAGGAGATTTTAATACCCCACTGTCACCCTTCGACAAATCATCTAAACAAAAAATCAGCAAAGAAATATCAATCCTAAATGACTCACTAGACCAGATGGAATTAATTGACATCTTCAGGACACTCCACCCCAAAGCCACAGAATATACATTCTTCTCAAGTGCACATGGGACATTCTCAAAGATAGACCACATTTTGGGACATAGGCAAAGTCTCTTCAAATTCAAGAAGATAGAAATCATATCAAGTATCTTCTCAGACCATAATGGCATAAAACTGGAAATTAACTACAATAAAAATAATCCAAAGAAATCAAACACATGGAGACTAAACAGCTTGCTATTAAACAAGGACTGGGTTACCAGAGAAATCAAGGAAGAAATTAAAAACATCCTGGAAACAAATGACAATGAAAGCACAACAATCCAAAATCTTTGGGACACAGCAAAAGCAGTTTTGAGAGGGAAGTTCATATCCTTACAAGCCTATTGCAAAAAACTAGAAAAAATAGTAACAGATGATCTAACTCTACAACTCAAAGAGTTAGAAAAGGAGCAACAAGAAAAACCCAGTGTAAGCAGAAGGAAGGAAATAACAAAAATCAGAGCAGAGATAAACGACATAGAGACCAAAAAAACAATACATAAGATCAACAAAACCAAGAGCTGGTTCTTTGAAAGAATAAACAAGATAGATGGACCTCTAGCCAGGCTAACCAAGAAACAAAGAGAGAGGACCCAAATAAACAAAATCAGAAATGAAAGAGGTGAAATAACAACAGACCCCACCGAAATACAACGGATTGTTACAAAATACTACGAACAACTCTATTCCAACAAACTGAACAACCTGGAGGAAATGGACATATTCCTAGAAAAATACAAACTTCCAAAACTCAATCAGGAAGAATCTAAAAATCTCAATAGACCAGTGACTTGGGAAGAAATTGAAACAGTCATCAAAAAGCTTCCAGCAAACAAAAGCCCAGGGCCAGATGGCTTCACAGGAGAGTTTTACCAAACATTCAAGGAAGAACTAAAACCTATCCTCCTCAGACTATTCCAAAAAATTCAAGAGGAAGGAACACTTCCAAACTCCTTCTATGAAGCCAGCATCACCCTAATACCAAAACCCGATAAAGACAACTCAATGAAAGAGAATTACAGGCCAATATCCCTCATGAACATAGATGCCAAAATCCTCAACAAAATTCTAGCAAATCGGCTCCAGCAGAGCATCACAAAGATCATACACCATGACCAAGTAGGATTTATACCAGGAATGCAAGGTTGGTACAATATCCGCAAATCAATAAACGTGATACATCACATAAACAAGTTGAAAGATAAAAATCATATAGTCATATCAATTGATGCAGAAAAAGCATTTGATAAAATCCAACACCCTTTCCTGATAAAAACTCTTAACAAGGTGGGAGTACAAGGATCATACCTCAACATAATAAAAGCTATATATGATAAACCCACAGCAAACATCATACTCAATGCGCAAAAACTAAAACCATTCCCTCTAAGAACAGGAACAAGACAGGGATGCCCACTATCGCCACTCCTCTTTGACATAGTACTGGAAGTACTAGCCATTGCAATTAGACAAGAGGAGGAAATAAAAGAAGAAGTAAAGTTATCCTTATTTGCAGACGACATGATATTGTATATAAAAAACCCAAAAGACTCCATTAAAAAACTAATTGGCTTAATAAATGAATTTGGCAATGTAGCAGGATACAAAATTAACACCAAGAAATCTATGGCATTTCTATACACCAACAGTGAGTTTATAGAAACAGAGACTAAAAAAGCAATTCCATTTACGATCGCACCAAAAAAATTAAGATACCTAGGAATAAACTTAACTAAGGAAGTAAAGGACCTATTTGCGGAAAACTACACGACACTGAAAAAAGAAATAGAGGAAGATGTAAACAGATGGAAGAACATACCATGTTCATGGATTGGTAGAATCAACATCATCAAAATGTCCATACTTCCTAAAGCAATCTATAAGTTCAATGCACTCCCCATTAAAATACCAACGGCATATTTCACTGACCTAGAAAGAACTCTCCAAAAGTTCATTTGGAACAATAAAAGACCCCGAATAGCCACAGCAATCCTGAGAAAGAAGAGTAAAGTAGGAGGTATCTCAATACCAGACTTCAAACTGTATTACAAAGCCACTGTTCTCAAAACAGCCTGGTACTGGCACAAAAACAGACATATAGATCAATGGAATCAAATCGAGAACCCAGATATCAACCCAAATCACTATGCTCAATTAATATTTGACAAAGGAGGCACTAATATACAATGGAGTCAAGACAGTCTCTTCAATAAATGGTGTTGGGAAAATTGGACAGATACATGCAAAAGAATGAAACTAGATCACCAACTTACACCATACACAAAAATAAACTCAAAATGGATACAGGACTTAAACATCAGACGGGAAACCATAAAAATACTTGAAGCATCCACAGGCAACAAAATCTCAGACGTATGCCAAAAAAACTTCTTCACTGATACTACCCCTAGTGCAATGGAAGCTAAAGAGAAAATAAACAAATGGGACTACATCAAAATAAAAAGCTTTTTTACAGCAAAAGAAACCATCAACAAAACAACAAGAAAGCCCACTGTGTGGGAGAACATATTTGCAAATGTTACCACTGATAAAGGTTTAATCTCCAACATCTACAAACAGCTTATACAACTAAATAAAAGGAAGATGAATGATCCAATTAAAAAATGGGCAATGGACCTAAATAGAATATTTTCAAAAGAAGACAGAAGGAAGGCCAAAAAGCACATGAAAACATGCTCAAAGTCACTAATTATCCGAGAGATGCAAATCAAAACAACAATGCGGTACCATCTCACACCTGTCAGAATGGCCAACATCAACAAATCAACAAACGACAAGTGTTGGCGAGGTTGCGGAGAAAAAGGAACCCTCGCGCACTGCTGGTGGGAATGTAGACTGGTGCAACCACTGTGGAGAACAGTGTGGAGTTTCCTCAAAAAACTGAAAATGGAACTCCCATTTGACCCAGTAATCCCACTTCTAGGAATATATCCCAAGAAACTTGAAACACCAATCAGAAAGGATATATGCACCCCTATGTTCATAGCAGCACAATCTACAATAGCCAGAATTTGGAAACAGCCTAAGTGTCCGTCAGCAGATGATTGGATCCAAAAACTTTGGTACATCTACACAATGGAATACTATGCTGCCATAAAAAAGAAGGATTTCTCATCATTTGCAGCATCCTGGATGGAATTGGAGAACATCATGCTGAGTGAAATAAGCCAATCAATGAAAGAGAAACACCACATGACCTCACTCATTTGTGGATAATAAAGAACATTATAAACTGGTGAACCATAAGATAGATATAGAGACAGTATATCAACAAGTAGACTGTCAAGTTACAGTGGGGACGGGAGGAAGATCTGGGGGAGATAATAGATCAACCGAAGGACTTGTATACATGCATATAAGTGCAACCAATGGACACAAAACTCTGGGGAGGGAGGGAGGGGGTAAAAAAAAAATCAATAAAATATATTAAAAAAAAAGAAAAAAGAAAAAAAGAAACAACAACTGTATTTTTAAAAATATATATATTTTAAATATACATATATTATTATATATATTATTGATATATATATGTATATATAATAATATATATATATTATTGATTTCGGAGAGGAAGGAAGAGGGAGAGATAGAAACCTCAATGATGAGAGAGAATGATTGATCAGATGCTTCTTGCATGCCCCCTACTGGGGATCAAGCCTGCAACCAGGCGTGTGCCCTTGACTGGAATTGAATCCGGGACCCTTCAGTCTGAAAGCCTATGTTCTGTCCACTGAGACAAACAGGCCAGGGCTAAAATGTATTTCTTTTTCTTTTTTTAAAGATGGATCTTTTTTTTTTTTTTTAAGTATATTTTATTGATTTTTTACAGAGAGGAAGAGAGAGGGATAGAGAGTTAGAAACATCGATGAGAATCATCCATCAGCTGCTTCTTGCACACCCCCTACTGGGGATATGCCCACAACCAAGGTACATGCCCTTGACTGGAATCGAACCCAGGACCTTTCAGTCCGCAGACGGACGCTCTATCCATTGAGCCAAACCGGTTTCGGCTAAAATGCATCTCTCTCTTTTTTTTTTTTTTTTTTTAAATATATTTTATTGATTTTTTACAGAGAGAAAGGGAGAGAGATAGAGAGCTAGAAACGTTGATGAGAGAGAAACATCGACTAATTGCCTCTTGCGCACCCCCTACCGGGGATGCGCCCGCAACCAATGTACATACCCTTGACCGGAATCGAACCTGGGACCTTTCAGTCCGCAGACCAACGCTCTACCGCTGAGCCAAACCTGTTTCGGCTAAAATGTATTTCTTATCAAAACTTCTGGCTTAGGCCAGTCAAATATACAACACAGACTCCATAAAACTCAGCGAATGCAGCACAAACTGCAAGGACACCCATAAAGAACACCGGAGTGCATTACCACACAAAGCCAGAGGAGGAAGCCACGGGGTCTTCATATCTGCATAATCCTGCTCTCAATGTCAAAGGTGGTGACCAGCTTGCATAGTCAGGGTGGAGCCATCCAAAATTGGTTTCAAATCTTCACATTGATGATGGCTCACTACATACCAGGAGAGTATGAATAAGTTATTACTCACATGATGAGGTTTCGTGGGGTCAAAGGGTCTTAGAATAGGAATTAAAATGACTGAGAGAACAGGGAAAAGGGACTAGCTTGCGGTGTTTATGTTGGTTGCTGGGTGTTGCTGATGGAAACTTGCTTGATTGGAACTTCCCACCTGCACCCAAGGATGGAGCACCTGGTCTTTCCCATCAGCTTTCCCAGGTGTAAGGTCAGGGCGGAGAGAAGGATGCATCCTAAAAGCTTTCAACATTCAAACATCAAAACTGGAATCAGGATCTTTATTATGTTTTTCCTTTCAATAACACGGGAGGAAATAAGCACCTACAAAATTTCATCCTAATTGCCATTACTAGACTCTGATGATGCTGATTGTAAGAGATTTTGAAGAAGATGCAATGGAGAAATAAGGCATAAGTTTTTCTGTAAATGTATCAGCGATTCCATACATATATGACCTGTTATTCAAATTATAAAATGAAACCTCTCCCAAATCATAGTCCAGAAAAATGCCAATCATCCGTTCTCCTATAGGGACAGTGCCACATGTCCGGGTCAAGAGCTGATATTCCCAGTATCCATTGTTTGCCGATGGTGATATTTGATTATTTCTGAGGAAAGATTCTTTACACACACCTAAGAAATATTCACCTACGCCTGTTATTTTTACCGCCCAAAAATGCCTGCCAGCATCAATTCCCTCAGAACTCAGGACAGCTGGGTAAGAAGTAAGATCTTGGGGCTTAGGAAAACCATCTGGTGTTGTATATGTCACACTTTTTCTATCACTTGACATATTGAGGTCAGGATGGGCAGTTTTAGGATCCAGTGTCAACTCTACCTGAAACATGCGGATCATTTTGTGCAGGCCCAAATAATGTGGGGGGAGAGTGAAAAACTCCTTCTGTAATTTACATGACAAGACTGCTGGGGTCTCTAGGTTTCCATACCTATTCTGGATACTTGCAATATCCGTGAGTAAGTCCAGGTCTGTAGGCAAACACTTGTCTTCTATTTCACTTAACAGATTGCTTCTCCTGAAAATATGGTATGAAATTTGCCTCCCATTTTCAATTAGTTTTTCTTCAACATCCTCCTCTTCTATAAGTAGATCATTTTTAATTTCATCTCGCTCTGTTTCCAAGAAACACTTAAGTTCTTTACATTCAAAGTCCAATTCCTCCCTCCATTTTCCCATCTTTCTCTTCACTTCCGAAGTATTAGCAACTTGTCTTTTGTATACAGTTTCAGCAACTTCAAGGTGATCAGTGAGGGCCCCAATGTGCTTTCTGAGCATCCTCCTGTGATTAGCAGCAGCTTCCTCAATGGGGACCAGGGGGTGATTCTCGTGGTGGGACACAACCCTGCACCGGGCACACAGCAGCTGCAGGTCCTTCTCACAGAACAGAACCAGAACCCTGCGGTGCTTCTTACACAGGAGTTTTTCTTGACTTTTCCTCTTTCTCCTCATGGTGGGGATCTGCTGAACAATCTCAGTCATGTGACATAATTGGGGGTTCTTCTTCAAGCTCCTGTCAGGGCAGTGGTGGAGGCAGACAGGACAGGGAAAGGTGCCCCGTAGACCTTCCCAGCGCTGGTGGATGCAGGAGGGACAGAAGTTGTGCCCACACTCAGTGGTCATGGGGTCTCTCAGGTGATCCAGGCAGAGGGGGCAGCTGGCTTGTGCTTGGAGGTTGGCCAGGGAAGCGTCAAAGGCCATTGTGCAGTGAGGGTGTCTATTAGAAAGGGCTCTCTTCAGTCCGTGTGATCCTGCAGGAGTGAGGAAAGGTGAGAAGCTGAGGTCTGCTCAGGCCTCCCGCTCTTGGGAAGTCAGTAGGAGCTTCCAAGAAGAGTTCTAGTGGCCAGCTGATGTCCAGTCTTCTGTCACCTACTCCTTCTGAATTTAATGTCTGGATCCTCAAGCGAAGATCAGCCGTAGACTCTGGTCAAAATCCAAGCACCACCCATGTCATAAGTGATTTCTTTGGACAAAAAGAGATCAACATTTAAAAGTTCAATAAGCATTCATCTTTCTCACGCTATATGAATAGTATGTCACCTAGACCAATTCGTTTGTCATCACAATATTTAAGAAATAAATTTTTTATTTTTATTTTATTTTATTTATTTATTTATTATTATTTGGGGGGGGGGGGGTCAGCTGTTTATTTACAAAGTGAGACCGGGCCCTTCAGGGGCTAGTAGAGCCAGGCCCTTCTTTCTCCGCCTGGTTTGGAAGGCCCCCGATGTCTGTTCCAAGTCAGGGAGCTTGCGCTTGGCAGCTGCCTCCAAAGAGGTCCACAGTTCATCTGCCTCTGTGTCTTCTGAGGACAACTGACTGGGCTCTTGAGGCTCCTGTGGCTCATCCTCCCAGCTATCCCGGCTTTTCAGGATCCCGGTCTGTTAGGGCACTGTGCATGTGCAGATTTTGGCACCCCTTAGGTCAGATTGCGATCCAGGTATCTATATGTTTAACAAGCATTTAAATGACATAGGGCAAGGCTAATTTAGGGACACTAGCAATAATAAAAGCATATGTCTTAATATAACCTGAATCCAAGATATGATTAGCTTATGAGGTAAAGTCAAGGCCCTGTCAGAGTAGCCACCCAGAAAGCCAAGGGCAGGGAGCAATACCTCATGGCTCTCAGTTTGCTCCCACCTCCTGCACCAGTATCATCCCGACTCCCGGCTTACCTGGAGCCTGCTCCTTTGAGAGAGTCCCTGAAGCGTGTTTCCAAGAAGCCAGGCTCCTACCAGTTAAATGGTTAATAATGTGACTCTGGCCTATATATACCATAAGAAGCGTTTATCTCTTTAAGACCTTACCCACCTAGGCTCCTCCCTGGAGGTGAGACATGTGGGCCAGAGTGGAGGTATGAGAATGTTCAGAAGTCTGATTGATGAAGGACTTGTATGCATGCATATAAGCATAACCAATGGATGCAAAAGTCTGGGGGGCAGCAGTGAGGGCATGTATGGGAGTGGAGGGGTGGGGAGGCAATGGTAAGACATGTACACATATAATACCTTAATAAAAAAATGGGGGGAAAAGAAGTCTGGTTGATGGGATCTCCTCTTATTCCTGCAGGATAGAGGGGACTATCCATTATGTAATCTGCACCTTTGTAATCATCTCTTAAAGTTCCCTGTACACTTTAATCCCATTTTGCTAAGGAGGAAACTGAAACTAAAAGTTAAATCTTTTCCTACCTGATTTGGATCAGAGGATAGAGCATCAGCCTGCAAGTGAAGGGTTCCAGATTTGATTCCAAACAAGGCCACATACTAGGGTTATGGGCTCAATCCTCAGAGGGGGGTGTGCAGGAGGAGCTGATCAATGATTCTCATCATTGATGTTTCTATCTTTCTTTCCTTCTCCCTTCATCTCTGAAATCAATAAAATATATTTTAACAAAAAGTTAAAACAGCATCAGCCTGTGGACTGAAAAGTCCCAGGTTTGATTCTGGTTAAGGGCGTGGACCTTGGTTGCAGGCACATGAGGTGTGCAGGAGACAGCTGATCAATGTTTCTCTCTCATCGATGTTTCTAACTATCCCTCTTCCTTCCTCTCTGTAAAAAAAAAAAAAAAAAAAAAAAAGCCAAAACCGGTTTGGCTCAGTGGTAGTGTCGGTCTGCGGACTGAAAGGTCCCAGGTTCGATTCCGGTCAACAGCATGTACATTGGTTGCGGCACATCCCCAGTAGGGGGTGTGCAAGAAGCAGCTGGCCGATGTTTCTCTCTCATCAACATTTCTAGCTCTCTATCTCTCTCCCTTCCTCTCTGTAAAATATCAATAAAATATATTTTTTAAAAATAAGTTAAAACATTATATGTTACCAATCTATGAAAGAATGATTCCTACAAAGCACACTAGTATAGAATCAAAGTTGATTCTAGTCAATCTCATTGCCAAGAACAGAGTCATTAAGCAAAGTGACCTGAAGACTAGTATTCAAGGAACTTTGCTGTAAGATGACTAATGAAATCACTAAAAACTGTTTCAATCAAGTTATAAGCTTAGGTATAAGACTGCTTTTGGTTACAGTGTAAAGAGGAGACTAGGATAAAATATGTGAAATTTCCTGTTCTAAAAGATATCATCCATGTAGAACAATTGTCTCCTTAAGTCAATTCCATCAGGCAAAGTATTTCTGTATTCTAACCCTTCCTACCCACAAAAATGGGATTTACCACACCTGGAGAAGACATATTTTTCTGGAAAATGTCAGTAGAAAAATGAATGTGAAAGGTCCTTTAATGACAACTCAGGAAAATGAGGCCTGTGTTATATGATACTGAAGAAAGGTGATTATTGTTGTAAAGGGCCAGAAAACCTAACTTAGTGGAGTGGTACCATGGTGTGGAAGGCAGACTTTGTAGGTGATGAACTGCTGAGGAGAGTAATCCTCTGGGGCTGGAGACCTCACCCTTTTGGTCCATATTATTCCTACTTTAAGAATTACAGTTCAGGAGAAACCAAGATGGAGGCATAGATAAACATCTGGTCTGCCACTTGCACAACAATTTTAAAAATTAAAACTAATATAAAGGACATTTATCATCCAAAACCATGGGAAGGCTGGCTGAAAGATAGGGAAGCGCAAGCGCTGAAAAGCTGAGGAGCCTAGGTACAGAGGCATGCGAATCGGGCTGGTGGCGGTGACTGGGCACGGTGTGGCTTTTCTTTTCCCTGAAAGGAAACAAGCTCTCTATCACTTTGAAATCCAGTTTCTGGGGTCACATGGGTAACCCAGACGCCAACAGGGAGAAGCTGGTCTGTTGGCCATCGGGTCAGAAGTGAGGGCAACTCTTGCAGAGGTGCACGCAATAATCATTGTTTACTGCGCTGGATCCCAGGGAAGCAGGGACTTGGAAACACGCGAAAGGACAGGGATGGCAGACATTGCTGTTAGCCCACGCCCCAACCTAGTGAGGTACTGAGATCCCGCCCCACCCTGAGGCCCCGCCCACACATTCTACAGACCCTCCCAGGCACCACACAGCTGCTTTTATATATGAATAGCCTGTTTTGAGGCAGCTTAACCAGATATAAACTGCAGCTCCAGCAAAAAATAAAAAAAAACAAACCACCAAGTCCCAAGCAAACAGGAAAAAACTGTACTGTAGTTCTCTCTGTAGCTCTTGCAGGGAGGCTTCAGACAGTAACTGAACTGAATCCCATTGGAGATCCAGAAGCCAGTGTTCCTAGTGGTCAATTTCAACCACTCACACCCATAAGTGATGCATTTGGGAGACGGGCTCAGTGAGCACCAAAGCCCCACTGAAGCAAACCGAGTTTCCAGCACAGCAGTTCTTCCTTTATAGACAGAGCAGGTCCTCACAGACAGTTGGCCTGGAGATCAATTCCTCCCAGAGTACCAACAGCAAACAAGGCTTAATTACACCAAGACTTTGCACTCAGCCCACAAAGGGATATACCAAAAGCGACCACTCCAGGTGATTGGGGAAGCTGATAGGTCACCTACCACACAAAGCCACTCCATCAACACAGGGAGGAGACACAGAAACATGTCACGAATGGGAGATATGGAGGAAAGCAAACTACTGGATGACACAGAGTTCAGAATCGCATTTATAAGATTACTCAAGAATCTTCTAAAAACCTTTGAGAAATTTGCCGAGACCGGTTTGGCTCAATGGATAGAGCGTCGGCTTGGGGACTGAAGGGTCCCGGGTTCGATTCCGGTCAAGGGCATGTACCTTGGTTGCGGGCATATCCCCAGTAGGGGGTGTGCAAGAGGCAGCTGATCGATGACTCTCTCTCATCGATGTTTCTAACTCTCTATCTCTCTCCCTTCCTCTCTGTGAAAAATCAATAAAATATTTAAAAAATAAAATAAAAAAAATAAAAACCTTTGAGAAATTTGATGAGACCTCCAAGAAGCTTGGTGAGACCTTCAAGGACCTTAAAGAGAATACCAAAAAGATGGAAAAGGACCAGTCAGAAATTAAGCATACATTGTCTGAAATAAAGAATATACAGAAACTCAACTATAGATCAATGTACCCCAAGAATCAAACCAAAGATCTGGGATATAAGGAAGAAAAAATCACCCAACCAGAGAGGCAGAAAGGAAGAATAATCCAAAAGTGTGAGGATAGTGTAAGGAGCCTCCGGGACTGCTTAAAACGTACCAACATCTGGATTTTTGGGGTGCCAGAGGAGAGTGAGCAGGATATTGAAGGACTATTGAAAGAAATAATGATAGAAAACTTTCCCTACCTGGTAAAAGAAATAGACTTCCAAGTTCAGGAAGCATACAGAACCCCAAACAAGAGGAACCCAAGGAAGGACACACCAAGATACATCATAATTAAAATGCCAAGGGTAAAAGACAAAGAGAGAATCTTATAAGCAGCAAGAGAAAAACAGCTAGTTACCTATAAGGGAGTACCCATACAACTGTCAGCTGATTTCTCAACAGAAACTATGCAGGTCAGAAGGGAGTGGCAAGAAATATTCAAAGTGATGAGTAATAAGAACCTACAACCAAGATTACTCTACCCAGCAAAGCTATCATTCAGAATTGAAGGGCAGATAAAGAGCTTCACAGACAAGAAAAAGTTAAAGGAGTTCATCAACACCAAACTAGGATTACATGAAATGCTGAAGGGTATTCTTTAAGGAGAGGAAGAAGAAGAAGAAAAGTAAAGGTAAAAATTATGAACAACAAAAAGACATAAAATACCTACCTACCAACAAGTGAATTTAAAAATCAAGTGAATAAAAAGTCTGAAGAACAAAATGGACTGGTGAACATAATAGAAATAGGGACATAGAAAGGGATTGGACTAACAATTCTCAGGGGGAAGGGAGTCTGAGGGGTGAGGGAAGAGACTGGACAAAAATCTTACACCTATGGATGTAGACAGGGGCGGGGGTAAGGGCATGGGTTGGAGTTGGGAATCAGGTGGAGGGGAGCTATAGGGGAAGAGGGGGGAAAGAGGAACACCTGTAATAATCTGAACAATAAAGATTTATTAGAAAGAAAGAAAAAAAAGAATTACAGTTCATATGCCATGTAGAACTGAAATTTAAACCTGTGATGTACTTGGGTTGTTTAAGTAACCATAGCAACTGAATTTGTGCCCATTGAAACAAACACTGCTACATGTGAATTGAATATGGGAGTGTCTACTGTAAACATACCCTGTTGTCATCACTGGATGTCACAATGTCACACCCATCAGTTGAGTAACTCCTAGGGCCCTGGCCAGTTAGCTCAGGTGGCTGAGCATTGTCTCATGGCCCAAAAGGTGGCCAGTTTATTCCCCATCAGGGTACATGCCTAGGTTGCAGTTTCAATTCCAGGTTGTAGCATGTATAGGAGGAAAACAATTGATCTTTCTCGCTCTCTGTGTCTCTATTCCTCTCATTCTAAAATCAGTAAAAGCATATTTTTTTTAAAAAAACAAACATGTCCTAAGAACTATTTACTTATTTAGGGTTACTATTATTTTTTTAAATTAAAAAGTGTTGTTTTTTTCAAAGGTAGCTCTGAGCACCATCTGGTTTGGTTCATACTGCTCACTGAAGGGTCCCAGGTTCAATTCTGATCAGGAGCACATACTGAGATTGTGGGCTCCATTCACAGTGGGGGTTGTGCAGAGGCAGGGAATGAACAATTCTCACTCAACATTGATGTTTCTATCTTTCTCTCCCTCTCACTTCCTCTCTGAAATCAATAAAAATATATTTTAAGAAAAAGGTAGCTCTAAAAAAAAGGTAGCTCTGAGTCTACTTGTCCACAGAAGTCTCTCCCAATTATACTTTTCATCCCATTGTGTATATAATTACTCAATCATTCATTTTCTAATGAATCACCGAAATTTCAAAATAATAGTGCTTTATATTTCTACCTAATAAATAATGTCTTAAGACTTAAAATAAATATCTTCTTTATACCTGAATTATTGAACAACTGCTATAGAATTAAGTCAAATTTAATTTATAGTATAAATTCCTCTGATAATATTTTTACCAGTTCTACTGACTTTTCATTCTAGCACTCATCATTTCTGTACATTTCACTAATGTCTAATTGGAAATAGGAATTGTGGTAAAAAGCAGCTTTTCACCTCCCAATACATGCATTCTTTTTCACCCCCTGCAGAGAAGTAGGGCCTTGCAATGGCATTTGGAAAGTGGAGAAAGAGAAAAGAGTGTCTCTTCCTGGTGTTGACCTTCAATGCTCAGGGTGGCCCCTCAGTGCTCCCTCTTTCCCTAGTTGTAGTGAGGCAGTGCTTTGACAACATGTGACTGAGGGAGTTATATCACTGGGTGGGTAATGGAGTAGTGCCTAAAATGCATTTTACAAGAATAAGCACCCAATATCACCACAGCATAGCAGGGTGACTCTGATCAATGCAATGGACCCTTGTACCTCAATGAAAGCCCTGCTGAGCATCTTTTCAAAGTATGGAGACAGACAAACAGACAAACAGTAGAGAGATATGCAAACTACAACTTTATTTCCAAACATTGTAAACAAAATCATGTTTCAAAGGTTGGCAATTTCCCATAATGTCAAAAATGAGTACCGGTATGTGACCTTTGGAGGTCATACAATGTTGTCAAAGGCCTGGACAGGGGTCTCAATTCATTGGAATGTCTTATCATTCACCAAAACGTTTGCAAATTTGATTCCAGTCAGGATACAAAGGTTTCAGGTTCAATCCCTGGTCAAGGTAAGTATGGAAAGCAACTGATGGATGCTTCTCTCTCACATTGACTTTTTCTGTCTGTCTGTCTCTGTCTCTGTCTCTCTCCCTTCCTCTCTTTCTATATATCAATAAACATCATCAGGTGAGAATTTAAAAAAATAAGTGTTTACAGTTGTTAGCAGGCAAAAGTTTATCTTGTATTACTTGTTACTAATTACTGTACATATTTGTAACACTACTGTCAACCAGCCTTAGCTCAGCCCTTACATTAAATTTTTGTAAAACATGAGACAAAATCAAGACAACTAGAATTCCCAAAAAACTACATGGGAGATAATAAATAGTAAATATAATGTTTTTCTTATAGAAACTTGACCAAGAAAAGTTAAATCTACAACACAGACACCATAGAACTTGGAAAATGCAGCACAAACTGCAAGGAGCCAGGGTGTGTTACTACATAAAGCCATAGGACGCTCTGGTGGGTGCACTTCGTAACTGGAAAATTCTGCTCACAATGTCAATGGTGGTGACCAGCTTGCAGAGTCAGGGTGGGGCCACCCAAAATTGGTTTCAAATCTTCACACTGATGACTCACTACATATCAGGAGACTATGAATAAGATTATTGCTCACATGATGAGTTTTTGTGGTGTCAGTGGGTCTTAGAATAGGAATCAAAATGACTGAGAGCACAGGGAAAAGGGACCAAGATTTATAGTATAAATTCACAGAATTACAGTTAAAGGTAAAAATTATGAACAACAAAAAGACATAAAATACCTACCTACCAACAAGTGAATCTAAAAATCAAGTGAATAAAAAGTCTGAAGAACAAAATGGACTGGTGAACATAAAAGAAACAGTTAAAGGTAAAAATTATGAACAACAAAAAGACATATGTTGTTCATAGCTTGTGGTGTTCATGTTGGTTGCTGGGTGCTATTGGTGGTAGCCTGCCCACACTGATGGAAACTTGCTTGATTGGAACTTCCCACTTGCACCCAAGGATGGAATACCTGGGCTTTCTCATCAGTTTCCCAGGTGTAAGGTCAGGAGGGAGAGAATGGAGAGTCCTTAAACCTTTCAACATTCAAATATCAAAACAGGAATCATGATCTTGATTATAAGTATTTGTTTCAGTAAAAATGGAAGAGAATAAGCAATACAAAATTTCCCAAAAATTGTTCATCACTTCACTCATATGATACTGATTGTAAGAAATTCTGAAGAAGATGCAATGGAGAAATAAGGCATAAGTTTTTCTGAAAATTTATTTGTGAATCCATACTAGTATGACCTGTTATTCAAATTATAAAATAAAACCTCTCGCAATTCATAGTCCAGAAACATGCCAATCTTATGTTGTCCTCTAGGGAAAAGGCCAAATGTACCAGTCCGCTGCTGATATTGCCAGCAGCCATTGCTTGGGGATGGTGATATCAGACTATTTATGAGGAAAGATTCTTTACACACACCTAAGGACCATTCACCTGTGCCTTCTATGTTTACCTCCCAAAAATGCCTGCTAGCATCAAATCCCTCAGAACTCAGGACAGCTGGGTAAGCAGTTAAGTGCCCAGGGATCAGGAAGACCATCTGGTGTCCTATATATTACATTTTTTTCTATCTCTTGAGATAATGAGACTTGGATGGGCAGTTTCAGGATCCAGTGTCAAATCTACCTGAAATGTGCTGATCATTTTATACAGGCCCAAATAATGTGGGGGGAGAGAGCAGTTCTTCTTTAATTCAAATGAAAATACTGCTGGGGTCTCTAGGTTTCCATAGCTGATGTGGATCTTTTCAATACCAGTGAGAGTAAATCCTGGTCTGTCTGCAAACACTTCTCTTCTTTTTCACTTAACAGAGTGGTTAACCTGAACATGTGGTATGAAATTTGTCTTCCATTTTCAGGTAGTTTTTCTTCAATATCCTTCTCTTCTCTAAGCAGACTGATATTAACATTATACCTCTCTATTTCAAAGGAACACTTAAGTTCTTTACATTAATAATATAATTCCTCCCTGAACTTATCCATCTTTCTCTTCACTTTGAAAGTTTTTGCAACTTGGTTTTCACATTCCATTTTAGTATCTTCAAGGTGGTTAGTCAGAAACTCAATGTGCCTTTTGAGCATCCTCCTGTGATTAGCAGCAGCTTCCTCAGTGGGCATCAGGGGGTGATCCCCATGATCAGATGAGGCCCTGCACTGGGCACACAGCAGCTCCAGGTCCTTCTCACAGAACAGAACCAGAACCTCACGGTGCTTCTTACACAGGAGTTCCTCTTGCCTTTTCCTCTTTACCTTCATGGTGGGGATCTGCTGAACAATCTGTCATGTGACATAATTGGGTGTTCCTCTTCAAGCTCCTGTCAGGGCAGTGGTGGAGGCAGACAGGACAAGGAAAAGTGCCCCGTAGACCTTCCCAGCACTGGTGGATGCAGGAGGGACAGAAGTTGTCCCCATACTCAGTGGTCACTGGGTCTCTCAGGTGATCCATGCAAATGGGGCAGCTGGCCTCTGCTTGGAGCTTGGCCAGGGCAGCTGCAAAAGACATTGTGCAGTGAGGGTGTCTGTCCCAAGACCGTCTCTTCAGTCAGTGTGATCCTCCAGGAGTGAGGAGAGTGAGAAGCTGAGGTCTGCTCAGACCTCCCTCTCTGTGGAAGGCACTAGGAGTTTCCAAGAGTTCCAGCCACCAGCTGACGTCCATTCTTCTTGCCGCCCTCTCCTGTATTTAACACCACGCTGCACAAGCAATGTAGAGTGCTCCTGGTCAAAAACCAAGCTCAATCCAAGTCATATGTGGTTTCTGTGGACAAATGATATTGCCATTTAAAGGGCTGTTCAAGCAGCAGTAACATCAGGTAAACAAAATCATTTATCATGACAATATCTAAGGAGATGTTTGCAATGAAAACTAAGATCTATTTTGCAACTCTAAAGGAATTAATTGTTTTAGGGAAAATTATCATTAGAGAAGTGTTTGCAGACAGACCAGGATTTACTCTCACTGGTATTGAAAAGATCCACATCAGCTATGGAAACCTAGAAAGAGTGACAAACAGGTACAGAGAACTGTTGAAAGGATGATATAACATTATTTGTGAAGAAGTTTTTCCAGAAAAATTAACCTAAATCTCAGCAAACATGTTCCAAACCACTTATTTACAGAAAATATGAGGAGTAGAGAAACATGTGAAGAATTACCTTCACATGTTTCAATTCTAACATGCCAACTTGATTGGTCCACTGTATAGCCAGGTAAACACTAGTTCTGGTGTAACTGTGAGGAAATTTCTGAGAGAGATTAGGATTTGAATCTATGGATGAGCAAGAGGGTGGCTCAGCCCAATGTCAGTGGGATCATCCACTCCACTGAGGGCCTGAAGAGAACAAAAACTGGGCAAAGCTGCATTCACTCTCTGCTGGACTGAACAAGCTAGCACACCCACCTCCTGTCCTGGGTGCTGCTGGTTCTCAGCCCCTCACACCCCCACTGGAATCTGTACCATCTGCTCTCAGACTCTCAGGCCTTCCATCTATACCACTGTCTTTCCTGGGTCTCCTGCTGGCAGATGGCAGACCATGGGATATCTCAGGCCCCAAACCTTGTGGACCACTGTTTCTTTTTTGTTTTTTGTTTTTAATTGAGCCACTGCTTTTCAATAAATGTCTTTTTAGATTCATATTACTGGTTCTGTTTCTCTGGTAAACCTTGAATAATACACTAAATAACCAGTAAATTCTGGACTGTAATAGTCACTATTGAAAATTCTATCATACTGCTTCAACATACTGTTTTCTCTCAAAGAGAGAAAACAAAAACATACGAAGAGTCCAGCTGGTATGGCTCAGTGCCTGAGCATCCAGTTATGAACAGGAGGTTGTAAAAAGAGGGAAAAAACAACAAGAGGTTGCAGTTCAATTCCCAGTCAGGGCACATGCTCCATCCCCAGTGTGGGGCGTGTAGAAGGCAGACGATTTAAGATTTTTTCTCATCATTGATATTTTTATCACTCTCTCCCTTTCCTTTCCTCTCTCAAATCAATAAAAAACAAAAACAAACAAAAAAAACAAAAACAAACAAACAAACAAAAAAACAGGGAAGGAGGTTTCAGAAATTAAAACAGACTTCAAACTGCAAGAAGTTGTGACTTGGGTGAAGAATTCATGGGAGAAAATCACTGACAGTTGCATTGCAAATGCACTGCAAGCAGGCTACCTTGACAAGAAGTACTCATTTAATGACAGTGCTATTGCTAAACATGAGAGATTTGGTCCACTGATTCTGAAAGAAATGGAGTCACAAGAAATTCACCAGGAAATTCAGGAATTGGATTGTTATGATGATGTTCCAGAAGATGATGACATGATTGTCATTGAATAAATGAATAAATTCTTGATACTGTAGGATTCAGTGTTTGTCTGGTTTGTGTTGACAACTACCGTACTACCGTACCGTATACAGGTAATAAATTTCCTTTATTTTCATTTAAAAATAAATAAATAAATAAAACAGACTTCAAAGCCACACTACTCAGTAATTTCATTTTGGAATATTTGATCATAATTCAATTGGAAGTTGGATATTTGAGGATTAAAAAACAAAAAACAAAACAAAACCCTGACTGATAATTATGTGCCATTGAGATATTGAATAGCATTAGAAGTATGTAAATTGCCATACACAGTAGCTCCATTGGTCCCAATATGACAAGGTTGGATCCCAGATATGACAAGGTTGGATCCCAGGTTACGGCGCTTAGGAGGAGCAAACAATGAAAGCATGGCTGAATGGAACAACAGTTCAATGTAACTTCCTCTTACTCAGTTATTCATTCTCTTCTTCTTCTTCTTCTTCTTCTTCTTCTTCTTCTTCTTCTTCTTCTTCTTCTTCTTCTTCTTCTTCTTCTTCTTCTTCTTCTTCTTCTTCTTCTTCTTCTTCTTCTTCTTCTTCTTCTTCTTCTTCTCCTCCTCCTCCTCCTCCTCCTCCTCCTCCTCCTCTTCCTCCTCCTCCTCCTCCTCCTCCTCCTCCTCCTCCTCCTCCTCCTCCTCCTCCTCCTCCTCCTCTTCTTCTTCTCTCTCTCTCTCTCTCTCTCTCTCTCTCTCTCTCTCTCTCTCTCTCTCTCTCTCTCTCCCCTACTTCCTGTGTATCTCCCTCTCTCTGTCACTCTGTCTTTAGGCCTTCCTATCCCTATCAAAATTTTTTTAAGCAAAGTAATTTTAAAAATATTTTAACACAGAGCTATGTAAATTAAGAGTCACTTTTAGCCGAAACCGGTTTGGCTCAGTGCATAGAGCGTCAGCCTGCGGACTGAAGGGTCCCAGGTTCAATTCCGGTCAAGGGCATGTACCTTGGTTGCGGGCACATCTCCAGTGGAGGGTGTGCAGGAGGCAGCTGATCGATGTTTCTCTCTCATCGATGTTTCTGACTTTCTATCCTTCTCCCTTCCTCTCTGTAAAAAATCAATAAAATGTATTTTTTTTTTAAAAAGTCACTTTTAGAAATATATAAAATTTAGAAAGTAAAATTATAGGTATGACCTGCACAGAAATGGGGAAAGGTTGGTACAACTCTAGGTAGAAGTGAAAAAAGATTAGTTATAGCATATATTTTCTTCCTGCATGAGTTCATAGTATTTCCTCTCTAATTCTGGATACCTAGAATATTCTGTAACTTAATTTTTCAATTGGCCTTTTGAATTCTATTTCAGTGTTTCCCTGCTCTCTTCTAGCCAAAAATTTTTCTCCTACTTCATTTCTTAAGCTTCATCCATGTCCCTTCATCTCAGAGTTCTCAGATCCATTCCATTTCCTTCCTTCTTCACAGTTGTTTCCTTTTTCCTCCTCTTCAAATTCATCATTTTCTTCCCTGTCCTCACTTCCTTTCCACCCAAAAAATCTCTTCTATGGAGATAAATTGAGATTAAGGAAACACCAAGGCTGGCATTAGAGTTCCATCTGCTTGTAGGTTATGTGGGCTGAATTTCAAATCTGAACTGAATGCCTGTGTCCTGAGGATGGATTTTTTGATCCCCTATTCTTTCAGTAACACATGAAACATAACGCTCAGCTTCCCTGTCAGGTTGGAGTCAGAATATATTTCAATTTAGGTAAACCTCTTGGAGCCTCTCGTTTTAAAAAGTAAGAATTGCCGGTACCGGTTTGGCTCAATGGATAGAGCGTCGGCTTGGGGACTGAAGGGTCCCAGGTTCGATTCCGGTCAAGGGCATGTACCTGGTTGCGGGCATATCCCCAGTAGGGGGTGTGCAAGAGGCAGCTGATCGATGACTCTCTCTCATCGATGTTTCTGACTCTCTATCTCTCTCCCTTCCTCTCTGTACAAAATCAATAAAATATATTTAAAAAAAATAAAAAGTAAGAATTGATCACTAGACACAACAAACATTTTGGAAAGCCATTCCATGCAAGGCTTCTGATGAGCTTTATCACACACCCATGTTAGTCACCTCTTAGATCAGATGGGGGTCACAGTAACTATTTTTTTTTTACCAGGTACTTAGAGGATTTAGGTCTGGCTCACATAAAAACTAGAAAAATAAGAAAGGCATTTGTCCTATATTTACCTGAATCCAAGCTAGGATTGACTTGCCTGTTGAGGTCCATGTCCTGCTAGAGCAGCCACATAGGAACCCAAGGCTCTCACAGACTCACACTTCCCTTGAGCACATACTCTGTCTGGATCCCCAGATCACCTGGTGCCAGCTTTCTGTGGGCCAGTCTGTGGACTGAGTCTCCAGGAAGGGTCTGGGATGCATCTTGTACCAGTTGTGAAGTTAGTGCTGTGACCCTGGCATCTATATATACTGCTAGGAGGGTGGAGCTATGAGGACTTCCCTCCATCAGACTAGTGGCTCCACCCTGGAGGAGGGAAATGTGCCAGGTGAGGCTTAGCAGCTGTTCAGAGTTCCTGGTGAATGGGAGGAAGTGGATTTCCCTTAAGATCAGCACAGCAGAGGCCTGCAGCTCTTCATTTTCATGATCTTATCTGGACTTTTGGGATTCCCTGCCCACCTTCTCAACAATCTTTAATCCCTTCTGTGCTCATTAAGAAGTAGACACCTGCCGAAACTGGTTTGGCTCAGTGGATAGAACGTCAGCCTGTGGACTGAAAGGTCCCGGGTTCGATTCTGGTCAAGGGCATGTACCCTGGTTGCGGGCACATCCCCAGTAGGGGTTGTGCAAGAGGCAGCTGATCAATGACTTTCTCTCATTGATGTTTCTAACTCTCTATCCCTCTCTCTTCCTCTCTGTAAAAAAAATCAATAAAATATATATTAAAAAAGAAGAAGAAGAAGAAGAAGAAGAAGAAGAAGAAGAAGAAGACGACACCTGAAGGATAAGGGAGGCCCATTTCTTTCTCACTTTGGAATGTGAGAAGCCCACCACTTTCACCCCCTGTCATCCCCAGCACTCTGCAGTCCTGCCCCGCACCCCCCACCCCGCCCATACACACACACTCAGGGCCTGGCACCCTCTGCCATAGCACTTTGCACAGGCAGGTTGGTCCGTGGCAGCCCCTTGTCCCTTATACACTGTTTACCCCTTGCACTGGCTTTCTTTCTTCAAATCCCAGTCTAGTTGTTATTTTCATCGAGAAGCTTCTTTGAGCTCCAAAATTCTTTATCAATTAATTTGGGTCATATTGCTTATTAGGGAATTTGGTTTTTATATTGACTGCCAAAAATTTACAGAGTTTCTCTTTTTTTAATTTATTTTCAATTATGGCTGACACCACCCTCATTTTTTAAAAATTAAACATTTGCTGAGTTGGTGTGCCTCAGTCGCTGAGCATGGACCTATGAACCTGGAAGTCGAAGTACATTTGTGGGTGACAGCACATGCCTGGTTTCCGGTTTGATCTCGATGGTGGGCATGCAGGTGGCAACCTTTCCATGATTCTCTCTCATCCTTGATGTTTTTATCTAATCTATCTCTTCCTTTCCCTTCTGAAATCATTAAAATGTATTTTAACAAAAATTCAAATATTTATTATATTCTACCAATCTATAAAAGAGTGATTCCTATGAAGCAAAAAACTAGTGCAGAAACAGTTGACTCATTTCAATTCTATTTCCAAGAAGAAAGTCTTTAAGCAAAGAGACATAAATAATATAGAAACAGTATTCAAGGGACTTTGCTGTAAGAGGACTAATGACATTACTAAAACCTGTTTCAATCAAGTTGTAAGCTCAGGTATAAGACTGCTTTTTGTTACAGTGTCAAGAGGAGACTGGGATATAAAATGTTTGAAATTTCCTATCCTAAAGGAACAATTCCATTGGGATTCTGTCCCCCCCCACTAAGTATTTCTGTCTTCTAAGCCTTACTACACACAAGAATAGGATTTACCCTCCCAACAGTGAGGCTTTTACAAATAAGATAAATTAGCCCTGGAAAAGACATACATTTTCCAGAAAATGTCAGTAGAAAAATGAATGTGAAACATCCTTTGGTGACAACTCAGAGGAAAATGAGGAACATGATATATGACACTGAAGAAAAGCTGATTGATAGAAAACATAGCTTAGTTGTGTGGTACCTTTGTTCGGAAGGCAGACTTGGTAAGTGATGAACTGCTGAGGAGAGTAATCCTCTGGGGTGGAGACTCCATCCTCTGGGTCCATTTTATTCCTATTTAAGAATTACAGTTCATAAACCATGTTTAACTGAAATTTAAACCAGTGATGTACTAGGGTTAAGTAACCATAGCAACTGAATTTTCTGCCAAATGAAAAATTGTTACATGTGCTGTAAACATACCTAATGGCACCACTCGCTTTCACAATGTCATTCCAGTCATATAAGTAAATCCTAGGGCCTTGGTCATGGTAGCTCAGTTGGTTGAGTGTTGCCCCATGGCCTGAAAGGTGGCCAGTTTGATTCCTTGTCAGGGCACCTGCACAGGTTGCAGTTTCAATTCCAGGTCAGGGCATGTATGGAGGCAACCAATTGATGTTTCTCTCTCTCTCCCCCTTTCCCTTTCTCTCTAAAATGATCCTAAGAATTATTTTTTAAAAAGATAGTTCATTCCCAAGATGGTTTGGGTTTGTGGATAGAGTGTCCACTTGCTGGCTGAAAGGTCCTGGGTTTCTTTCCAGTCAAGATCACATGCACTGGTTGTGGACTCTATCTCCAGTAGAGGCAGCCAATCAATGATTCTCTCTCATCATTGATATTTCTATCTTTTTCTCCCTCTCCCTTTCTCTCTGAAATCAATAAAAATATATTTTTTTAAATTAAAATTAATTTTTTTTTCTTATTGTAAATCCTCATCTGAGAATATTTTCCCATTGATTTTTAGAGAGTGGGAGGGAGAGGAGAGACAGGGTGAGAAACATCAATGTGAAAGAGATACATCAATTGGTTGCCTCCTACATAAGCCCTGAACAGGACCAGATCTGCATCTGAAATCCACGCCCTGGATTAGAATCAAACCCGGGACCTTTCAGTCCTCAGGCCAATGATCTATCCACTGAGGCAATCTGGCTAGGGCTAAAATAATTTTATTTATGTATTTATTTTTTATAGAGAGGAAATAAGAGGGACAGAGAGCTAGAAAAAACAATGAGAGAGAAACATCGACCAGCTGCCTCCTGCACACCCCCCACAGGGGATGTGCCTGCAACCAAGGTACATGCCCTTGACCAGAATAGAACCTGGGACCTTTCAGTCCGCAGACCAACTCTCTACCATTGAGCCAAACCGGTTTCAGCTAAAATAATTTTTAAAAAAAGGTATCTTCTAGGCTACTTATCCACAGAAGTCTCCATTTATGTTTTTTTATCTCATTATGTTTATACATTAGTCTCAAGGATTCATTTTCTTTTCTTTTCTTTTTTTCAAAGATTCATTTTCTAATAAATCACCAAATTTCAAGTTAGTAGTGTTTTATTTTTCTACCAAATACAGAAAGTTTCAAGGTACATTAATTAAAAGAAATATCTTGCTGAAACCAGTTTGGCTCAGTGGATAGAGCGTCGGCCTGCAGACTGAAAAGTCCCAGGTTAGATTCCCGTCAAGGGCATGTACGTTGGTTGTGGGCACATCCCCAGTGGGGGCGTGCAGGAGGCAGCTGATTGATGATTCTCTTTCATGGATGTTTTTAACTTTCTATCTGTCTCTCTTCCTCTCTGTAAAAAATCAATAAAATACACTAAAAAAAAAAAAAAAAAAAAAAAGAGAAATATCTTCTTTATTGGGGGAAGTTATTAAACAACTGCTGTAGGATTAAGTGAAACTATTGTAAATGTATATGTTAATCTACTTATAAGTTATAATGAAAGACATTTAATTCTAGGATTAATCTTTAATGTGCATTTCACTAATGCCTAACTGGATTCAGGAATTGTGGCAAATAGCTTTTCATCTCACAATACATGCATTCTTCACCATTTACAGGTAACTCGGACCTTGAAATTATTTTGAAAAAATGGAAAAAAAGAAAAGTGTGTGTCTCTTCCTGGTGTTGGCCTTCAAGGCTCAGTGTGGCCCTTTAATGCTCTCTCTTTCTCTAGCTGTACTGACCCAGTGGTGTGACAACACATGGCTGAGGAAATTTGATTCCTGGGTAGGAAATGGAGCAGCACCCTGCCAACCCATATTGCACTTTACAAAAATAAATACTAGGTTGTCTTGCTAAGTAACTGAGATTACCACAACATATCATGGCTACTCTGGTCAGTGAAGTGGTCCCTTGTACCTCAATGAAAACTTTGCTGAGCATCTTTTCAAGTTATGGAGAGACAAATAGTACAGAGATATGCAAAGTAAAGCTTTATTTTCAAGCATTGTAAACAATATACATACAGGCATCCAAACAGAAGCATGTTCTAAAAGGCTGGCAATTTCACATAACATCAAAAATGGGTATATGACATTTGCAGGTGATAGGGGAGACCCATAACCTCGTAGATTGAGCACCTGAATCAATCTGAAAAATAACCATATATTTTAATTCTTAGAATACATACTTATGTGAATAGGGGATTAGGTTTCTTACATATGAATAGGGGGTTAAGTTTTTCTTAAAGTTTCCTTTTCAAGGCCTGTATGAAGGGACTGGGGAGGTGACTCAGCTGTGAACCCAGCAAGCAGAACCCACCAGCATGGTCAAGCCAACCCACCAGGAGTCAGAAGATCATCTCATCAGCTTCATCTTTTCGCCGGATGACAAATTACAATAGCTGATGTCTGCGGACCCCAGGCTAGCATGTAGCTACATTCCTCACCTCAGCTCCTCCCCCTTTATAATCTTGTCCCCCTGAATCTTGCTGGGAGGCAGGATTTGCTTGTAAGCAACTTGTCTCCTTGGCTGTCTAGCCTTCTCAATAAACACCTAATATGATTCAACCCTCCATTATTGGACACAGTGACAGGCAGCCCAAGCCCAACCATGGGTTTCCATGTAACACAGGTCATACAGGATAGTCAAAAATAGGTTTATAGCCCTGGCCAGGTGGCTCAATTTATTGAAATGTTGTCTCATATACCAAAATGATGCAGATTCAATTCCCAGTCATGGCACATAGGTTTCATGTTCAATCCCTGGTAGTGGTGCCTATGGGAAGCAACCGATGGATGTTTCTCTCTCACATCAATGTCTCTCTCCCCCCGCTTCTCTCTCTTTCTCTCTTTGTATCTCTCTCTCTCTCTCAATTTCTCTCTATATTTATCAATAAATATATCATCAGGTGAGGATATTTATACAAAAGTATGTTTACAGTTAGTACACAAAAGTTTAATCTGACATTTTTATTAATTACTGTATTATTTGTAACACTACTGTCAACCTGATTTTGTTCATCTCTGTACATAAAAAGTTTATAAAACAGGAGACAAAAGCAGGACAAGGTATTCCCAAAAATCATATGGAAAATAATAAAAAGTAAGTAGAATATGTTTCTTTTCAAAACTTCTGACTTAGGTCAATTAAATCTATAACACAGACTTCATAGAACTCAGCAAATGCAGAACAAAGCTGAAAGGACACCTTTGCCTAGGGAATCAGAGTATGTTACAACCCAAAGCCAGAGGAGGAAGCCTGGTGGGGGTGCTTTATATCTGTAAGATTCTGTTCACAATGCCAATGGTGGTGACCAGATTGCATGGTCAGGGTGGAAGCCATCCAAAATTGGTTTCAACTATTCAGACTGATGACTCACCACATACCTGAAGAGTATGAAAAAGTTTATTACTCACATGATGAGGTTTTGGGGGGGGGAAGGTAAAGTGGGTCACAGAGGTGGTCCCAAAATGAGAGCACAGGGAAAAGGGACTAGTTTGTTGTTGATGGTGGTTACTGGGTACGTTGGTGAGAGCACATTGGCACTACAGGAGCTTGCTTCACTGCAACTTCCCACCTGCACCAAAAGCTTTCTCATTAGTTTTCCCAGGCATGAGGTAAAGGAAGAAGAGAAGGGTGAATACTAAATACTTCCCAGAAACATCAAAACTGGAATTAGAATCTTTATACAAGCATTCCTTTCAATAACAAGGGAAGAAAATAACCACATACAAAATTTCCTCCAAGTTATTCATCATTCATCTCTGATAATAAATGAAAGAGATTTTGACAAAGGTGAAGTAGAGAAATAAGGCATAAGTTTTTCCCTAAACTTACCAGTGATTCCATACAAGTATGACCCATTATTCAAATTATAAAATGAAACATCTCCCAACTCATAGTCCAGAAAAATACCAACCCTCATGATGTGTCCTCTAAGGCATGTTCCACATATACTAGCACAAAGATCAACGTGCCTGCAGCTATTGCTTGGGTATGGTGATATTAGACTATTTATGAGGCAAGATTCTTTACACACACCTAAGGACCAGTCACCTGTGCCTCTTACTTCCACCTGCCAAAAATGCCTGCCACCATCAAATCCCTCAGAACTCAGGACAGCTGGGTAAGAATTGTATGCCTGGGGATTAAGAAAATCATCTGGTGTCTTATATATAACACTTTTTCTATCTTTTGAAACAATGAGACTTGGATGGGCAGTTTCAGGATCCAGTGTCAAATCTACCTGAAATGTGCTGATTATTTTATACAGGCCCAAATAATGTGGGGGAAGATTGCAACTCTCCTTCTTTATTTTATATGAAAAGACTGCTGGGGTCTCTAGCTTTTCATACCTTTTGTGGATATCTTCAACACCTGTGAGTAAATCCACATCTGCCTGCAAATACTTCTCTGCTATTTCACTTAAAAGATTGTTTAGCATGAACATATGGTTTGAAATTTGTCTTCTGTTTTCAGTTAGTTTTTCTTCAACATCTTTCTCTTCTATAAGTAAACCAGCATTAAATAAATCATGCTCTATTTGTAAGGTACACTTCAGTTCTTTACATTCATACTGCAATTCTTTCCTCCAACTTCTCACCTTTCTCTGCACTTCAAATTCTTTTGCAATTTGTTTTTCATATTCCGTTTCAGCTTCTTCAATCTCCACCATCAGTTCCCCAATATATCGTTTGAGCTTCCTCCTGTAATTAGCAGCAGCTTCCTCAATGGGTATCAGGGACTGATCCTGGTGCTCTAAGGGGACCTTGCAATCAGGACACAGCATCTGCTGGGCCCTGCAATGAGGACACAACATCTCTTGGGTCTTGTCACAAAAAAGTGTTACAACTTCATTGTGCTTCCCACACAGGGGTTTTTCTTCCTGTAATTTTCTCTCGCTCCCTGAGGTGGGGATCTGCTTAACAATTTCAATCATGTGACACAATTGAGTGTTCCTCTTCAACTTCCTGTCAGGGCAATGATGGAGGCAGACAGGACAGGGAAAGGTGCCCAGTAGATCTTCCCAGCGCTGGTAGATGCAGGAGTGACAGAAGGTGTGCCCACATTCAATGGTCACTGGGTCTCTCAGGTAATCCAGGCAGATGGGGCAACTGGCCTCTGCCTGGAGCTCAGCCAGGGAGGCTGCAGACTCCATTGTGCAGTGAAGGTATCTGACCTTCAGCAGTGTGATACTCCAGGAGTGAGGAAAGTGAGAAGTTGAAGTATGCTCTGTATGCAATACAGTAGGAGAGTCCAAAAAGAGTCCTACTTTTCAGTTGATGCCTAGACTTCCTGCCACTCTTGCCTGTATTTAATGCCTTTTCCCCCAATTGAACATGGCTGTAGAGTCCTTGTGGTAAAAAACTCAGCACAATCTAAGTCATATGTGGTTTCTGTGGACAGAACAATATTGCCATTTAAAGAACAGTTCAATCAGCAATTAATCCTTACATTCCTATATTAAAAAAAAGTATCTCTGGTAAACCAAATTATTTACCAGGACAATATTTAAGAAGGAGTTAGCAATGAAGACTGTCATCTATTTTGCAACTCTAAATGAATTAACTGTTCTAGGGAAATTTATCATTGGCCTCAACTATCAGAAAAAAATGCCCTCGCTGATTTGGCTCAGTGGTTGAGCATCAACCTGTGAACCAGGAGGTCAGGGTTCTATTCCTGCCCAGGGCATATGCCCAGATTGTGGGCTAGATCCTCTGTGTGGAGCATACAGAGGCAGGCGGTCAATGATTCTCTCTCATCATTGATGTTTTATCTCATTTCCTTCCCTTCCTCTCTGAAATCAATAAAAATATATTTTTAAAAAAGAGTGACAAAACACATATCATAGAATTGTTGAAGGGACTACATAAAACTATTTGCAAAGGAGTATTGACAGAAAAATGAACCAAAACCTCTACAGAGTTCCAAAACACCTATTTATAGGAAATATAAGGGATGGAGAAACCAATGAAGGATAATCATGTTAAACTTGATTGGGCCACAGAAGATGCAGATAGCAGGTGAAAAACTTGTTCTGGGTGTGACTGTGAGATTTCTGGGAGAGATTAGTATTTGAATATGCGGATGAGCTAAGCAGATAGCCCTCCCCAATGTCAGTGGGCATCATCCAATCAACTGAGGGAAAACAGAGACCAAAAACTGAGGAAAGTCTGAATTCACTCTCTGCTGGACTGAATAAGCTAGCACATCTATCACTTATTCTGGGTGCTCCTAGTTTTCAGTCATTCAGACCCACACTGGAATCCGTACAATATGTTCTCAGACCCTCAGGCCTTCCAACTACACCACCGTCTTTCCTGGGTCTCCTGTTTGAAGAATATAAATCATGGGACATCTCAGGCTCCACAACCTTGTGAGGCAATACTTTTTAACAAATGTCTTTCTAGATTCATACTATTGGCTCTGTTTCTCTGGCAAACCTTTATTTATATACTGAGTAATTAGTGAAATCCAGACTGATAAACTACTGAAAAGTCAACCATTTTTTTGACACAAATGTAAAAAGGAAATAAAAAAACCTATGAAGGAAAAATACAGAAATTAAAGTACATGTAAAGATCATAATAACCAAGTACAATGTATAAACTTAATTTCACCTTGAAATATTTAGCCAAAATTTAACTTGGAGGTTAGATATCTGTAGGTAAAAAAATTTTAATGATGATTATGTTAGGTTGAGATAATGAATGGCATTATAGGTTTGTAAGTAAAGTCTCTTTTAGAAATATATAATAAAAAAATTTAGAAGTGTAATCCTGTGATATCTTTGGATTTGTTTAATAAAAATGGCAAGAATTCAGGAAAACTAGCCCTATCCGGTTTGGTTCAGTGGATAGAGCATCAGTCTGTGGACTGAAAGGTTTGATTCCGGTCAGGGATTTGTGCCTTGGCTGTTGGCACATCCCCAACAGGAAGTATGCAGGAGGCAGCTGATTGATGTTTCTCTCTCATGGATGTTTCTAATTCTTTATTCCTCTCTCTTCCTCTCTGTAAAAAATCAATCCTATCTAATAAAAGAATAATATGCAAATTAATCACCACTCTGCTACACGCACAAGCCATGCCCACCAGCCAATCAGAGAGAATGCAAATTAACTCCAATCAAGATGTCTGTGGCCACAAAGTGAGCAGGAGGTAGGCTTGCCAAGCTTTCCACACACCCTGGCAGGACAAGGCCTCCACTCAAGGCTACAAAGTTTCAATTATAGAAGATAAATAAATCCCAGATACCAGGGCCTCTGCTTGGGTAGCCAGGGGGCATGGCCAGCATGAAAACCACCACAGGCCCTTCACCAGGCTGCCCCATACTCCAAGAGAACCCCCACCCTGATCCAGAACACACTTCAGGGCAAACCAGCTGGTCCCCACCCATGCAGGCCTTATCCTATCTAATAAAAGAGTAATATGTGAGATGCAAGATGGCGGCTTAGGTAAACACACCTAAACTGCTGCTGTGCACAATAATTTCAAAATTACAACTAAAAGACAAAACGTCTATCACCCAGAACCACGGGAAAGCTGGCCGAGTGGAAGCTCTACAGCTAGACTGAAAGAGAAAGGAGCATTCAGGGCACAAGCGCTGAAAAACTGAGGCACAGGGGAGAGCACACAATATGGGCTGCTGGCGGATACCAGCTGGTGGAGGGCATTGCTTTCTTCAACCTAAAGAGAGACAAGCTCCCAATCTCTCTGAAATCCAGTTTCTGGAAAGAAGCTGGACTATCTGCCATCAGATTTGAAAGTGAAGGTGGCTTGCTTTCAGAGCTGCACATAAGAATAATTGTGTGCTGTGCAGAGGCACAAGACGCAGGGACGTGGTCAGAGAGGCAGAGACAGCTGACTGGCACCCATCACTGTTTGCCATGCCCTACCCTAGTGACACCCTGAGACTCCACCCAGCACAATCTACAAACACACCAAAGCTCCAAGCAATGGCTTTTGCATATGAATGGCCATCTCTATTGCAGTTTAACCTAGCAAATTTGCAACCTGGTGCAGACAGCTCCAAAGCCTCCAAATTCCAAGCAGGGAGAAGAGGACTGTGGTTCTCGCTGTAGCTCCTGCAGGGTGGCCTCAGACAGTAGCTGAACTGCACCACATTGGAGATTCAGAAGCCAGTGTATCGAGTGGTCAGTGTGAGACACCAGATTTCAACTCTTCACATCCATGAGTGACACATTCAGGAGGTGGACTCAGTGAGCACCAAAGCCCCACTGAAACAAGACCTGCACCACAGCAGTTCTTCCATTATAGACCCAGCAGGTCCTCACAGCCAATTGGCCTAGAGGTTAATTCCTCCCAGTGTACCAACAGCAGTCAAGGCTTAACTATACCAAGACTTTGCACTCAGCCCACAAAGAAGTGTACCAAGAACAACCACCTCGGGTGATTGGGGAAGCTGAGCTACTGTCCCCTATAGGTGACCTACCACACAAAGCTACTCCATTAACACAGGGAAGCAACAGAAGCATGTCTCAAATGGGAGAGATGGAGAAAAATAAACTACTGGATGACACAAAGTTCAGAATCACATTTATAAAGTTACTCAAGAATCTTCTAAAAACCACTGAGAAACTTGAAGAGACCTTTAAGGACCTTAAGGAGAATAGCAAAAAAATGAAAAAGGACCAGTCAGAAATTAAGCATACACTGTCTGAAATGAAGAATATACAGAAACTCAACTGTAGATCAACATATCCTAAGAGTCAAACCAAAGATCTGGAATATGAGAAAACAAAAAACATCCAACCAGAGAGGCAGAAAGAAAGAAGATTCCAAAAGTGTGAGGATAGTGTAAGGAGCCTCTGGGACAACTTCAAGCATATCAAAATCCAGATTTTTGGGGTGCCAGAAGAGAGAGAGCAGGATATTGAAGGCCTATTGAAAGAAATAATGACAGAAAACTCCCTACCTGGTGAAAGAAATAGACTTACAAGTCCAGGACGCACACAGAACCCCAAACAAGAGGAATCCAAAGAGGACCACACCAAGACACATCATAATTAAAATGCCAAGGGCAAAAGAGAAAGAGAGAATCTTGAAAGCAGCAAGAGAAAAAGTTAGTTACCTACAAGGAAGTACCCATATGACTGTCAGCTGATTTCTCAACAGAAAATATGCAGGCCAGAAGGGAGTGGCAAAAAATATTCAAAGTGATGAACAGCAGAACCTACAACCAAGATTACTTTACCCAGCAAAGCTATCATTCAGAATTGAAGGTCAGATAAAGAGCTTCACAGTCAAGAAAAGTTAAAGGAGTTCGTCACCACTAAACCAGGATTACATGAAATACTGAAGGGTATTCTTTAAGAAGAGGAAGAAGAAAAAGGTAAAGGTAAAAACTATGAACAACAAAAAGACATAAAATACATACCTACCAACAAGTGAATCTAAAAATCAAGTGAATAAAAAATCTGAAGAACAGAATGAACTGATGAATATAATAGAATCAGGGACATAGAAAGAGAATGGACTGACAATTCTCAGGGGTAGGGGGCCCAAAGGGTGCGGGAAGAGATTGGACAAAAATCTTATACCTATGGATGAAGACAGTGGCGGGCAGGTAAGGGTTTGGGTGTGGTGGGTAATCAGGTGGAGGGGAACTATAGGGGGAAAAAAGAGGAACACCTATAATAATCTGAACAAGATTATATTAAAAAAAAAAGAGTAATATGCAGATTGACCATCACTCCAACAGACAAGATGGCTGCCCCCATGTGGTCAAAGGTGCTGCCCCCATGTGAACACAAGATGGACACCACAAGATGGCCAGCAGGGGAGGGCAGTTGGGAAGGACCAGGCCTGCAAGGGAGGACAGTTGTGGGCAATCAGGCCAGCAAGGGAGGGCAGTTGGAAGGGACCAGGCCTGCAGGGGAGGGCAGTTGGGGGTGATCAAGCCTGCGAGGGAGGGCAATTAGAGGTGACCAGGTCAGCAGAGAAGGGAAATTGGGAGTGACTGGGCCTGCAGGGAAGGGCAGTTGTTGGGGATGACCCAAGCCTGCAGGGGAGAGCAGTTGAGAGGGATCAGGCCTGCAGGGGAGGGTAGTTAGGGGTAACCAGGCCTGCAGGGGAGGCAGCAAGGGGCAAACAGGCTGGCAGAGGAGCAGTTAGGTATCAATCAGGCTGGCAGGGGAGTGGTTAGGGAGTGATCAGGCTGGCAGGTAGAAGCGGTTAGGGGCAATCAGGAAGGCAGGCAGGCAAGCAGTTGAGAGTGAGAGGGATCCAAGTTTGGAGAGGGTGCAGGCTGGGCCGAGGGACACCCCCTCCCCATGCATGGATTTTGTGCACTGGGCTTCTAGTAAAATATATTAAAAAAAAAAAAAAAAAAAAAAGAATTTAGGAGAGCTATAGGTAAATAGTGGCAAAAAGTTCATAATTATAAAACCTGGGTTATTCATACCTGGGTTCACAATATTCACTCTCCTTTTATGTGTACCTAAAATATCCCTTGATTTTTAAAAAGTTTTAAAAAATATTCTATTTCTTGATTCTCCTTTCTTGAAACTTCACCTCTTTCCATTTATCTCAAAGCTATCAGATCTATTCCATCTCTTTTCTTCCTCACAGTTGTTTCAAACTTGTCCCCTTTCTCCTCCACTCCAAATCCATCGTTTTCTGTGTTCCCACTTCACATCTGCACCAAAATCTCCCAAGTTATATAAATTGAGACTGAGAAAAGACAAGAAAGGCATTAAAATTCCATCTGCTTCTACGTTATGTGGGCCGGATTCTAAAGCTGACCTCAGACTATCTGTGTCATTGGAATGGGTTCTTTAATCCCCTTTTCTTTCAGAAACACATGGAACAAGGAAAGTAAAACTCAGGTTCCCTTTCAGTTTTGTGTCAGCATAAACATAAATAAACCTCTTAAAACCTGTGGTTTTAAACAATAAGAATATGTGTGACACAGAACTTAAGAATTTCTGCATAGTATTTCCATTTTTCTTTTATGGTACAACTAGAAATATATACTTATTCTTTACCCTTAATTTCTGGTACAGAACTCCTAAAGCCCTTAAAATTTCCCGAGTGATAGGGGGATATATATTTTTTATTGATTTTCTTTTTAAAAAAAATATATTTTATTGATTTTTTACAGAGAGGAAGGGAGAGAGATAGAGAGCTAGAAACATCGATGAGAAACATCGCCCAGCTGCCTCTTGCACACCCCCTACCAGGGATGTGCCTGCAACCAATGTACATGCCCTTGACTGGAATCGAATCTGGGACCTTTCAGTTCGCAGACCGGCGCTCTACCACTGAGCCAAACCGGTTTCGGCGTAGATAGGGGTATATTTTAGTAGTTATTAGCAACACCCTTTGAACACATCTGAACTTACCTTAATGATGTGACTGCATGGGCAAGATGGACACCCAGTAGCTTGGTCACCAAAAGACCAATTGATGAGATTAGACCTTTGGGCCCCACCCACAGAATTCTGGGAGGTTAGGCGGGGGCTAGACATTAACTTCTGTGAAAACAGTACAAACTTTTGGAGATTTGAAGAGTGTCTGTGTTGAGGAGCATGTGCAAATGCCAGGAGGGTGGCACACTCCAGTTCCACAGGGATAGAAGCTCCTGCCCTCCACATATTTCCAGATCTCTCCCTTTGTACCTCTTCATCTGGCTTGTCATCTGTATCCTTTGTAATAAAGGTGGTAAACCCAAGTAAAGGCTTGAGTTCTGTGAGCCCCACTAGCAAATCAATGGTCCTCAAAGAGGGCGTTGTGGTGACCTCTGATTTAAGCTATTGGATCAGAAGTACAAGTAGCAACCTGGACTTTGGACTGGCTTCCGCAGTGGGGATCTGATGCTGTGGGGTCTGACTCTATCTCTAGCTAGCTAGTTTCAAATTCACCCTGTCAGTGTCTGCTGCTTTTTGGAGAATTGCTTGAAGGTGTATCATTCTTATTTGGATGATTTAATTGTAGGTCTGCTGATTTTTCTCAACACTGACAAAATGCATTTAATGAACAAATTCACTATGAAGTCCTTGGAAAACTGAATACCTCATGATTTCACCAAAAACAAATTCCACAGTTTGTTGCAGAGTAAAAAGGGAACATATGAAGCCATAAAAATACCAGTAAATATTTCATCTTCAATTAATTACACACACATGTAAAACCTTAGAGCCCAGCAAGTGTGGCTCAGTCCTTGAGCTTCCGCCTATGAACCAGAAAGTCAGGGAACATGCCCGGGTTTCGGGCTTGGTCCCCACTGTGGGGATCATTTATGTTTCTCTCTCCCTCTCCCTTCCTCGCTGAAATGAATAAAAATATATTGTTAAAAACAACACCTTAGCCGGAACTGGTTTGGCTCAGTGGTAGAGCGTCGGTCTGCGGACTGAAAGGTCCCAGGTTCGATTCTGGTCAAGGGCATGTACCTGGGTTGCAGGCACATCCCCAGTGGGGGATGTGCAGGAGGCAGCTGGTCGATGTTTCTCTCTCATCGACGTTTCTAGCTATCTCTCTCCCTTCCTCTCTGTAAAAAATCAATAATATATATATATATATATATATATATATATATATATTTTAAATCCTAAAATACCTTAGCCAAAACCGGTTTGGCTCAGTGGATGGAGTGTCCACCTGCAGACTGAAGGGCCCTGGGTTCGATTCCGGTCAAGTGCATGTACCTTGGTTGCTGGCACATCCCCAGTGAGGAGTGTGCAGGAGATGGATGATCGATGGTTCTGACCCTCTATCCCTCTTCCTTCCTCTCTGTAAAAATCAATAAAATATATATTTTTTTAAAAAAACACACACAAAAAAAACCCCTAAAACAGCACCTTAAACAGGGAGTACACGGATAAAGAAAGTGGAACAGCCATGAGCCCAGGGCCTGGCACCCAATGTCCTCACCAGGAGCCCTGGGGCTTTGACGCAGCTCCCTGGGCTGGGGCCCCGAGGGGGTTGGGGGAGAAAGGGGGGCTGAAGTCGGGGTCCCTCCGCAGCCACCTCCGGAACTTCCCCTCCGCCTCCGCCTCTGAACCGCAGGACCCTCTCAGCGGCCAGAGCACCGGTTCCAAACGCCCAGTGAGAACCGCAGCCCCGCAGCCCTCAGCGCCCTGACGGCCATTTCAGCCATGGCCGCCCTCACCACCACCAGGGGGCGCCAGAGCCGTCGCCGGGCCGCACCCCCGCCCCGGCCTCCCGCACCCCCGCCCCGGCCTCCCGCACCCCCCGCCCCGGCCTCCCGCACTTCCGCTGCCGCATCTGCTCCTCCTGAGTCCCGCCCTCCCGCGGCCTGGGACCCGCTCCCCTACCCGCTCCGCTCGGTCTCTGCTCAGCGCTGAGCCGGGTCCTCGAGGCCTAGAGGGCGCTGTGTGCTCCTTCCGCCCGCAAAGCCAGAGTCTTCCACATCCGGGTCAAAGGGCGCGACCTGGTTCTCCCCTCCCTCCCCCCATTTCCTTCACTCTGCTGAAGAGAATATGGACGGGTCAGGGGTGGCCCTAAGGAGTCAATGGGAGGGAAAAGGGCAAATATGTAATACTTCCCTCAATAAAGGTTTAAAAAAAAAAAAAAGAAATTGCCTAAAAGTCTCAGCCTGTTTCTTTAGAAGTTCTCTAGATATTTCCACAGCCTGTTCTTGTATCGTTTGGTGCTTCACAAAATCATCCTGTGGTTCTCAGTCTCCACAGGTTCCCGGGCAGCAGACCAGACCCTGCAGCACCGTTTCTCCTGTCCCCGCCCCCGGGAGAGGGCGGCTTGTGGGTGCGGAGGGGCTGTCACAGGCCCCAGGCGGGCGTGCCTGGTGCTGGGGAAGAAAGGCCACTGCTCACTTGGGAAAATATGGGTGTGACTTAATTTATGTTTGTATAGAGAACATTGTCCCTATATATCCTCAAAGGAGAGCAATCTACATATCCTACACCTGCCTATGTTTCACATACTTCCATCCTGTATCAGCACATTGTCTTATTTATATATATATATATATATATATATATATATATATATATATATATATATTCTTTATTTTAGTGAGAATGGAAGGGAGAGGCAGACAGTGAAACATTGATGTGAGTGAGAAACATTAGTCTACTGCCTCCTGCATCCCCACCCCTATCCCCACCCCCCTACTGGGAATCAAGCCCCAAATCCAGGTATGTGACCTCCTGGTTCATAAGTTGACCCTCAACCATTGAGCCAAACTGGTCAGGCTGATTGTAACCAAATATGTCCGTCACTTTGGTTGTCACTATACAGTATTCTGTATGTCCCTCTGTTCAAAAGTTTTCCAGCAGATGGTACTAGACACTTTTCAGGCACAGGTCTGGAGAAAAGGAATTTGTGATCCTGAAGAAAAGCCAAATTCTCTCCCTGAATAAATGGTCATCCACACAAAAGCAGGGCAAAATCTGCATTGCTTTTTTATGTCTTTTCTCCCTGGGTGGACACTGACTATTGTCTCTGTGGCCAGGATTCTAATGATTAAGTTTTAAATGAGCATGTAGTTTGTTGAATGGAGGGCTCAGTGAATGAACTGATAAGGAGATGATTGGATCTATAAGAAGATGTAGCCCTAGCTGGTTTGGCTTAATAGAGTGTTGGCCTGTGGACCAAAGAGTCCCAAGTTGGATCTCAGTCAAGGGCACATACCTTGGTTGTAGGCTCCTTCCCGGCCCAGGCCCTGGCCCCAGTTAGGGCCCATGCAAGAGGCAACCAATTGATGAGTTTTTCCCACATTGATGTTTCTCTCTGTCTTTCTGTCTCTCTTCTGCTCTCTCTAAAAAAAAAAAAAAAAAAAAAAAATTGGAAAAAATATCCTCTGCTGTTATATATATATAAAAAGTTGCAGGCAAAACACAGGAATTAAGTTCAAATTTAGCAGCTTTTCTACTTAGGTGTTAGCTGAAAAGAATATGGTACTTTGTGTTTCATATTGCCCAGGATCCTTCAATACATTAGAATATTCTGAAAGTTACAACCTTGTTTCCATAAATCCAATTTTTATTTTTTATTTTTAATATATTTTATTGATTTTTTTACAGAGAGGAAGGGAGAGGGATAGAAAGCTAGAAACATCAATGAGAGAGAAACATTGACCAGCTGCCTCCTGCACACCCCCCACTGGGGATGTGCCCGCAATCAATGTAAATGCCCTTGACCGGACTCAAACCTGGGACCTTTCAGTCCACAGACCAATGCTCTATCCACTGAGCCAAATCGGCTTCAGCATATAAATCCAATTTTTAAAAAATATATATTTTATTGATTTTTTACAGAGAGGAAGGGAGAGGAATAGAGAGTTAGAAACATCGATGAGAGAGAATCATCTACCAGCTGCCTCCTGCACACCCCCTACTTAAGGATGTGCCCGCAACCAAGGTACATGCCCTTTACTGGAATTGAACCTGGGACCAGATATTCTGCAGCATCAGCAGCCTTTCAAAAATCATCAGCCCCCAAAGAGGCCTATTTTAGGGTGGCATATTCTGTTCCCTTTCAACAGCAGTAAGTGCCCCCAAAGCCTCATTTGTGAAATGTGATCCAGGGAATAAAGACATTTAAAACATAAAAACTGAATATAGACAAAACCAGGGGAAATAGTTTCAGTATTTACTAATAAAATATCATCTCTAGATAAAGAATGTATACAATATAAGGAAGTCAAAGAAATAAACAAACACGAAAACACAACTCCCCATCCTATGTTGATGCTCAACCACTGAGCAAGGCAGGTTGGGCTAGAATGTATTTACCTAATTCTTGACTTAGATCAGTGAAATCTACCAGCCTCCCTAAACTCAGCAAATGCAGCGCAAAATGGAAGGACACCCTTGCCTAGGGAAGCAAGGTGTGTTACAACCCAAAGCCAGAGGAGGAAGTCGTGGTGGGGGTGCTTCATATCTGGAAAATCCTGCTGACAATGTCAATGGTGGTGACCAGCTTGCTTGGCCAGGGTGGAAGGCATCCACAATTGGTTTCGAATGTGCACACTGATGATGACTCACCACATACCAGGAGAGTATGAAAACGTTTATTACTAACATGCTGAGGTTTTAGTGGGAGAGTAGGGTGGATATTAGAATAGGAAACAGAGAGCACAGGAAAAGGGACTTGTGTTGATGGTGGTTACTGGGTGCTTTTGGTGAAAGACTGTTGACACTATTGGAAACTTCCCCCCCCCTGCACCCAAGGATGGACCACCTGGACTTTTTCATAGGCATTCCCAGGAACAAAGTCAGGAAGGAGAGAAGAGTGCATCCTAAAAGTTTTTAATATTCAAACATCAAAACTGGAATCAGGATCTTTATTGTAAGTATTCCTTTCAATAACAAGGGAAGAAAATAAGCACATACAAAATTTCTTCCTAATTGTTTATCTCTTTATTCTGAAGCCACTGATTGTAAGAGATTCTGAAGACAATGCAATGGAGAAATAAGGCATAAGTTTCCCTGTAAACTTCTCAGTGATTCCATACATGTATGACGTGTCATTCAAATTATAAAATAAAACCTGTCCCAACTCGTAGTCCAGGAAAACGCCAATTTTCCGTTCTCCAGTACGATTCCAGAGCTGAAGATGCCAGCATCCATTGCTTGGGGATGGTGATCTGAGAGTATCTCTGGGGATAGATTCTTTACACACACCTAATAAACATTTACCTCTGCCTCCTATGTTTACCACCCAAACATGCCTGCCAGAATCAAATCCCTCAGAACTCAGGACATCTGCATAAGAAGTAAGTATCTGAGGATTGGAATGACCACCTGGTCTCTTATATGTCACACTTTTTCTATCACTTGAGATAAGGAGACTTGGATGGGCAGTTTTAAGATCCAGTGTCAACTCTACCTGAAACGTGTGGGTCATTTTTTGCAGGCCCACATAATCTAGGGGAAGATTGCAACTCTCCTTCTTTAATTCATATGAAAAGACTGCAGGCATCTCTAGGTTTCCATAGCTGTTGTGGATCTTTTCAATATCCGTGAGTAAGTCCAGGTCTGTCTGAAAACATTTCTCTACTATTTCACTTAACAGATTGCTTAGCCTGTGCTTATGGTATGAAATTTGCATTCCATTTTCAATACATTTTTCTTCGACATCATTCTCTTCTATAAATAGATCATTATCAAGTTCCTCATGCTCTATTTCCAAGAAATATTGAAGTTCTTCACATTCAAAGTCCAATTTCTTCCTCCACTTTCTCATCTTTCTCTTCACTGACCAAGTATTTGCAACTTGGATTTTATATACCCTCTCGGCATTTTCAAGGTGATCAGTGAGGACCGTCATATGCTCTTTGAGCATCCTCCTGTGACTAGCTGCAGCTTCCTCAATGGGGATCAGGCGCTGATCCTCCTGGTTTGAGGAGACCGTGCACTGGGCACACAGAAGCTCCATGTTTTCCTCACAGAACAGGGTCAGAGCCTCATTGTGCTTCCCACACAGGGGTATTTCTTCCTGCAGTTTCCTCTGGCTCCCTGAGGTGGGGATATGCTGAACAATCTTCATCATATCACATAATTGGGGGTTCCTCTTCAAGCTCCTGTCAGGGCAGTGGTGGAGGCAAATAGGACAGGGAAAGGTGTCCTGTAGATCTCCCCAGTGCTGGTGGATGCAGGAGGGACAGAAGTTGTGCCCACAGTCAATTGTCACTGGGTCTCTCAGGTGATCCAGGCAGATGGGGCAGCTGGCCTGTGCCTGGAGCTCAGCCAGGGAAGCTGCAGACTCCATTGTGCAGTGAAGGTATCTATCAGAAGAGACTCTCTACAATGAGTGAGATTTTCCAGGAGCGAAGAAATGTGAGAAGCTGAGGTCTGCTCAGGCCTTCCTCTCGGTGGAAGGCACTAGGAGCATCCAAGAAGAGTTCCAGTGGGCAACTGACACCCAATCTTCCTATCACTTTCTCCTGTATTTAATGTCAGGTTCCGCAAGTGAAGATCAGCTATGGACTCTGGTAAAAAAAAAGCAAGCAACACGCAACTCAAAAGTGGTTTCTGTGGACAAAAAGATATCAACACTTAAAATTCAATCAACATTAATCCTTCCCTCCTTGTATAAACAGCATGTCAGGTAGTCCAAATCAGTTATATGTTAATATTTAAGGAGGAATTATAAGTAAAATCTATTATTTTGCAACTTAAAAGGAATTTGACAATCTAGGCAAATTCATCATTGCCATCAACCATCACCAAAAATAAGTAAATAAATAAATAATAAAATAAAATAAAGTGATCTTGTTCTGTGGGGAAAAGGATTTGTAAGCCCAGAAGCAAGGTCCTGCCTACCTGATGCTACTTCTCTGCAGAGACCCCAGCTGAAACACCATGCACATGTGTGACCAGGAGGAAAAACCCTAAACAGGGAATTCGGGGAATAAGAGAGAAGGAAAACACATTTAACTCAAAGTCATTGGACAAAACTGTGCCACGCTAGCACGGCCAAGAGTGAATCCAAGTGGGGGCGATGAAAGAACTGAGAAAAATGTTAGACAAGAGAGGAAAGCTGGGACTCGGTGGGACGCTGCTTCCCTGATGGGGAGCCAGCAGCGCCACGGACTACAAGTATCTTTATTTTATAGCAGATGCCCTGAGGCAAAGTAAGGGCATGGCCAAGATGTTTACAGCATTCTCATGAGTTTCGATCCTACTCAATTACATACACCTGATCAAGCTTCGTGTACTTGCAACCTATATCACTTAGGCCAGTGTTTCCCAACCTTCTCTCATGATGAGAATCACCTGTTGGAGTTGTTAAAACACAGATTCCTGAATCCCAACTAAGAAGTGCTAAACTAGGATTTTTGAGAACATATAGGTAAAATTGCATACCTAACTTAGTGCTCTGTATATAACATCTGTCTTAGAGCACTAGTTAAGTATACAATTTTACCTATATGTTCCCAAAAATCCTAGTTTAGCACTTCTTAGTTGGGATTCAGGAATCTGTGTTTTAACAACTCCACCAGGTGATTCTCATCATGAGAGAAGGTTGGGAAACACTGACTTAGGCACGTGGGGCGACGTGTTTGGACCACAGGTCCAAGCTTACAACTACAGCTGTTGGCTATAATTGTGCTGGGAGGGCTCTGCCCTCCACGCTGGTACTTGCACATGGTCATGAGAGGACTGTGCCCTCTCATTAGTCCAAGGCTCGAACCTATCCAAACACTATAGCCTCACCCCACACAGGACAGCAGTGAGATTCACTTTAAAGGGAGAATGACAACACACCTCAAGAAACCCAAACAATCATGCTGTCTAAGATGGGAGTTCCAAATGAACTCGCTCAGGTTTCTCTTGGAGGGTCAGAGAATGGCTGATAATCACACTCCAAGAGAACTGGGAATGGAGGAGGAAGATGTGAGTGAAGTTTATCAGGAACAACAGGGGGTCATTCAATGGTTTATTCTTTTTCTTTTCTTTTCCCTCAATCCTTCCTTATTATTAAAAATAGTTCTTTTGTAATGTGGTGTTCTAAATGGAATTGAAAAGTGATACCACCACCCCCATCTCTTTAAAACCTCTGGTAATTTGAATTCCAGTGCCCAGTGTTCATTATTGTTTGTTTTCATTGTGCTGAGTTTGGGTGATCAAGCCCAAGTCTCCTTCACATTGCCCTCTCCTTTTGAAATATTACCTGTGCACAGGGAGGCCAGCCTTTTCAGGACTGTGCATTTTGGGGCTTGTGATAAATGAGGTGGACAATGCAAGTGATCGTAATACTTCTAATTGGCCCGGAAGTCCTAGCATGTGATTGCCTTACTCTGGAACTATTTCTTTTTTTCTTTTGATATATTTTTATTGATTTCAGAGAGGAGGGGAGAGGGAGAGAGAATTATCAATTGGTGGCCTCCTGCATGCCCTCTACTGGGAATAGAGTGCATAAACCAAGCATGTGCCCTTGATCAGAATTAAACCTGGGACCCTTCAGTACAAGGCAACCAAAGAATGCATGACTGAATGAAACCACAAATCAATGTCTCTTTCTTTCTTTTTTTAAAATATTTTATTTATTTATTTTTTACAGAGAGGAAGAGAGAGGGATAGAGAGTTAGAAACATCAATGAGAGAGAAACATCGATCAGCTGCCTCTTGCACCCCCCCCACTACAGATGTGCCTGCAACTAAGGTACATGCCCTTGACCGGAATCGAACCTGGGACCTTTCAGTCCGCAGGCCAACGCTCTGTCCACTGAGCCAAACCGGTCTTAGCTAATGTCTCTTTCTTTTAAAATAATTTTTAAAAATTTAATGTAAAAATATGTAAATTAATAGTCTCTTTTGAAACTATATAATGAAAAGTTTACAAGTGAACTTGTAGAGATTTCCTGCACAGAAATGGCAAAAGGTTGGTACTGTAGGTAGAAGATGGAGAAAGTTACTTATAGAATACAAGTTTTTCATACATAAGTTCATAAGATTTCTCTCTCCTATTCTGAATACCTAGAATATTCTATAATTTATTTTTAAAAACTAACCATTTGAATTCTATTTAAGTGTTTCTATGCTCTCTTCTAGCCAAGAAGGTATCTTCTATTCCCTTCTTAAGCTCCATCCATGTCCCTTTATCTCAGAGCTTTCAGCTTACTTCATCTCCTTTCTCCCTCACAGTTGTTTCAAACTGGTCCCCTTTCTCACTCCAAATCCAACATCTGCTTCCCTGTTCCAACATCCCAACCCCACCCAACAATTGAGATTGAGAAAAGACCAAGGCTGGCATTAAAGTTCTATCTCTTTCTAGATATGTGAGCTGGATTTCAGGTCTGATTTCAGACTCCCTGTGTCATTAGAGATGGGCAACCTGGACATCTGCCCCTGGACTGATCAAATCTGAGAACTTTCAGTTCGAAGACCGACACTCTAACCACTGGACTGAACCAGCTAGGGCTGGAGGATGGATTTTTTTGATTTTCTGTTTATTCAGAGAAATGGAACAAGGAAAATAACACTCAACTTCCCTCTCAGTTTGGTGTCAACATATACAGCTATTTAGGTAAACCTTTTGGAACATCTATTTTGTTTGTTTGTTTGTTTGTTTTTTAAATACATTTTTTTCATTGATTTTTTACAGAGAGGAAGGGAGAGAGATAGAGAGCTAGAAACGTCGATGAGAGAGAAACATTGACCAGCTGCCTCTTGCACAGCCCCTACTGGGGATGTGCCCATAACCAATGTATATGCCCTTGACCGGAATCGAACCTGGGACTTCTCAGTCCTCAGACCAATGCTCTACCACTGAGCCAAACAGGTTTCAGCTGGAACATCTGGTTTTAAACAAATGAATTTGACACCAGACACTGAGACATTCTGGAAAAGGATTCCCACGGATAGCTTCAGACAAGCACTTCAGGGCACTTTGCACAGGTAGCTATTCGTAATCCCATAGGTATCTGCATTTTTAGCAATCATTTTGATGATGTAGGGCAAGGCTAACTGAGGGACATCTGCAATAATGAAAGCATGTACCTAAAATAACCTGTATCCACGTGATGGTTGGCTTGTGAGATAAAGTGAAGGTCCTTCTAGAGTAGCCACTCAGAAGCCAATGGTGGGGAGAAATACCTCCATGGCTCTGTTTGGCCCCACCTCCTGCAACAGTATCATCCCGACTCCCAGCTTACCTGGAGCCTGCTCCTTTGAGTGAGTCCTGAGGTGTGTCTCTGAAGCCGATCTCCTAACAGATACATGGTTAGTAATGTGACACTGGCCTATATATACCACAGGGAGGGTGAATCTCTTTAAAACCCCAACCAATAAGGCTCCTCCCCAGAGGTGGGAGTTGTGTGCAAAGGAGATAAGAGGATGTTCAAAAGTCTGGTTGATGGGATCTCTTATTTTTGAAGGCTCGGGCAGAATAACCTTGTTAATATGCATAATCTGATTTGCACATTTGTAATCCTCCCTGAATTTCTTAACACCCTTTAATCCCATCTTTGCTGAGGAAGAAACTGAAATTAAAAGTAAAATCTTGCTTGGGATGATTTTGCTCAGTGGGTAGAACAACAGTCTGTGGACTGAAGGGTCCCAGGTTTGATTCTGGTCAAGGGCACATATCAGGGTTGGGGGCTTGATCACCAGTGGGGGTGGGCAGAAGGCAACCAATCAATGATTCTCTCTCATCCTTGATGTTTCTCTCTCTCTCCCTCTCCCTTCTTCTCTGAAATCAATAAAAATATATTTTAAAAAATAATAGTAAAAGCAAAGTCTTTGCTTCCTTCCCAACTTGGGCCTGGCAAAATGGCTCTAGCAAAAAATGGTGGAAAGAAGAAGGGCCTCTGTGCCATCCATGACGTAGCACCAGAGAACACACTATCAACATTCATAAGCACATCTATGGAGTGAGTTTCAAGAAGCTTGCTGCTCTGTCACTCAAAGAGATCCAAACACTTGCCCTGAAGGATGTATGAATTTGAGAGGGTTAACTTGAAACAACAGCAGGTGAAACATAGGTGGGGCAGACATTTGAGCTAGCCTAACCACGGGAAGCAACCAAGCAGAAATAATAAAATGTTTCTGGATTCAAAAGTGGAGCCATGGAAAACCAAAGGAGGGCCTACAGCAATAAGGTGTACTGACACTGAAACAGCAATAAGGTGTACTGACACTCAGCACAGAAACAGAGAGAGAACACATAGAAACAGCGAAAGTTCAGGACCTTTGCTGGGAAAGAACAATTGAGGGAATCAATCAGATGATGTCATAGGCAGGCTTGTAGCAAATATTCACCCCTAGACTACAAGGCTTTGATGGGTAGCCCATTATAATCTCCCCCACCCCACCTCATGAGGTCACATGCTTCAGGGATTATAAATCCAAGCAGAATACCTGCAGGGTGTGCACATGCTTCCAGACCACCTGTGTGTACCCTTCTACCTAGAAGTAAAGATATTTGCCTTGCTGCCTGGCCACCAAGTATGTTTTGTGTTCTACCAGTACCCCAGAATTTGGGGGCTGATCTTATTTCTTACAGGAGAGAGAAATCTGTGTTTGACTGCAGTGTGGTAGTGGGTGGAGCCACTAGAAATAAACCCAGGGATTTAAGGAAGAAATATCTTCTCACACTCAGCAACTAATGTAAGGACTGCTCTTCTGACCAAGAGAGCTGCTTAGTTGGCTACATGTTCTCTGAGCTTACAAATCTGGAGGAGCATTTGTCCAGCTGAGCTGGGATTGGATGCAGGTTGGGGGAAGGGCTTCTTTTGGCAGCTGGAATGAAAAGGTCAGGGGACTCACAGGTCTCACAGGCCTTCAGCAAAGTGAGGACTGAGATTTCCAATGCATCCACTTCTCACTACATAGCCCAGCCTTCTGAAGAAATGCACCTCAGTCCTGTCCTTTTTTCAGGGCCCAATGGCAGTAGACATAGCTCTGGCAGGACTCCAGGCAGAAACCAGCTGTCCCATCTGTCTGGATGGCCTTTGAGACCCTGTCACCATCCAATGTGGGCACAACTTCTGCCTCTCTTGCATCTCACAGTCCTGGGCTAATCTACAGGACAGGTTACCATGCTCTATGTGCCATCATGTAGGAATCTCTTTCACAACCCGGGTGGAAAGAGTTCTAATTCACGGTTCGGGTTCTGGAGAAGGGCCGCACACAAATGAAGACACTTGAGACTTGAAGAAATTCAACTTGGCGATATGGGAGGCCAGGCAGTAGTCCAACTCTAGTGGGAAAACTACTCCCTGCTCTGGCCCTGCCATCCCCTTTTATTGAGGCTTTGGGGAAAACATCTTAGGCAACATAAACAGAAATTTACATGTAGCCCTTAGGCAGGAAATAAAAGAAACTTACACGGGACAAACAAGGTGGAGGCTGCTTCAGCTAACAATATTTCAACTAAAGGTTAGAGCAATTAAGGAAGCCTTCCTGGCTTCCTGTCAACATCTCTTTTTTTAGTGAAACTGATTTGTTTTCCAGCATCTCGCCCGTTTTCTTTCCTTAAAAATTTTTGCATATGCAGACTAGAAATAAACAAAAAATGAAACAAGCAACAATGGCTATGCTGAGAGTCAAATGAAATCAGTCTGCAGTAAGTTTCTTTCTGGGCCAATAGTTTTTGAATCCCAGATTCAATGTCCAACAGTTTTTTGTTTTTAAAAAAATATATATTTTATTAATTTTTTACAGAGAGGAAGGGAGAGAGATAGAAAGCTAGAAACATCGATGAGAGAGTAACATCGACCAGCTGCCTCTGCACACCCCCTACCGGGGATGTGCCTGCAACCAAGGTACATGCCCCTGACTGGAATCGAACCCAGGATCTTTCAGTCCGCATACTGACGCTCTACCACTGAGCCAAACCAGTTTCGGCCCAACAGTTTTTTTTTAGTCCAAATTTCAATGTCCAAAAGTTCCAAGTCCAAATTTTATGTCCAATAGTTCTGAGTCCATGTCAGCAATGGTATCTGAATGGTGGACAAATGGTGGCAATGCAAGTCCGACCTCTGGTTTGGTCCTTGGCAACCTGCAGTGATGCACATCTGCTGACTGCTGGTATGGCAAGGTGTGTCATCAGCATCTTCCATCTCTGAATTGTTTTTCCTCTTGTCTTTATGGCTGGAGTATTCCTGTCAATTCCTCTTTGTTGCAGGAACCCACATGGTCTTGGAATTGTTTTCTGAAAATATACAAACATATTCTCAACCAAAAGTTAATAAGCTTTTCTATAAATTTTACTTGGGATCCTTTTTGTTTTTGCCCAAATGATTTTCCTTTGGCTTTTTCTGACATCATGTGTGTTTTTTGTCCTGCTGTTGGCATTACAAATAGAAATTAGTTTTTTTAAAAAAAAATTTTTTCTGGATATGTTTCCTTACATAATATTTTCCCACTAAACCCCCTTTTTTATTTTTTATTTTTATTTTTTTTAATTTTTATTTTTTTAAAGGAGTTCAAAGTGCCCTGTCAGCTGTCTTTTATAGTTCTTTTTTTTAAAAAAAATATTTTATTAATTTTTCACAGAGAGGAAGGGAGAGAGATAGAGAGCTAGAAACATCGATGAGAGAGAAACATCGACCAGCTGCCTCTTGCACATCCCCCATCGGGGATGTGCCTGCAACCAATGTACATGCCCTTGACCGGAATTGAACCCGGGACCTTTCAGTCCGCAGACCGACGCTCTACCACTGAGCCAAACCGGTTTCGGCTAAACCCCCTTTTTTAAATTTAATTATTAGGAAGCTTTTGGAAAATTTTTATAATGGAGTCTTTAAATTTTAATTTTTTTGCACAAAAATATGACTGTTTTTAGGTTCATTACATGTTAAGTAATTTTACCATGAAATGAACTACCAATAGAAATTTTAGTTAATACTTTGGAAACAGCTTTTTGTACAATGAAATTTTCTTGAATATTTACTTATTTCAATTAGCCAATTTAAATTAATCTGAAAACTTGACTACTATTTTAATGTAAAATTTAATATTCTAACAATAATTTTAGTTTACCCGGTAAATATTAATGCAAAGGGTTATTTGCATCCTTGAGAAGGCTCTAAGCATTCTTGGTATTAGACTGGATTTAGATATAGGGCAGCTGTTGTCAGCCAAGTCTCTGATGCGTGGGTCCTGATCTGAGCTGGACAAGTCTCCATTTGTTGCCTGGATCCTGATCTGAGCTGGGCATGGGAAGCACGAAGCAGCCATAGGGCAGGAGACCCTCCTCAGAAGGGGCGAAGGTTCAAGCCCCTGCAATGTTGGGGGGGGGAGGGTGAGGATTTGTGCCCCACCTCTGTTTACCCCCAAGTTCTCTCCTGATGGCTCCTCTGCAACTGTGCCTGTCTTAGGTTGTTCCTCCCTTGAGGAATCTTATCCGTCATTGGCTAACCAGCCATCCTCTGGGGAAAGCAGGGTGATGTGAGGTTTAGTTCTGTTTCCTTGGTAGCTTATGCCCCTATGGCCTCCATGCCCAGTACCTGCCTTGGGATCCCCTCACCTGCAGGCAGGGCCTTGGCATTGATATCTTGAGGAACCCACGTTTCTTCTCCAGGGAGGATCCAGCTTATGCCATTTGGCAAGAGACAGATCCATGGTACCAGCCACCATGAGGCTTCAACCTCAGCATAAACTGAAAACTCAGGCAACAGCTGTGAGTAATCGGATTGTGAAGAGTAGATCCCTCTTTGGCAAAAGAGCAAGAAGGGCCAATATAGAATGCTCAAGTGCCTTCCTGGGAGGCCTTCCACACAATGGAAGGGATTAAGTCCTTTCATATGCTTTTAAATTGTTGCCAAACATTCAAAGAATTAGTTTGTAAGTTTGTTTGGTATATGCTGGTATAAAATATCAAAATTTTGATGACATTGTAGAATAATATCATGTAAGGATATTCTTTACTCAAGGCCATGGAAATTCAATTTTAAACTGGCTGTCAATTTCTTTTCGAATAGATAAGGTCTTAGGTACATTTTCTGCATCTCTCCCAAGAGAAAGTAGTGATAGTCCCCTACTTCTTTGCCCCATCCATGTTGCTCTTAGATACTACATTAGGTGGGGGATCAGCCCATGTAAGGGTTCTTACCCATGAAGGGTCAGGAGCATACATATGAAATACTTCCACATTTGCCCCAGGTAATATTACGGTACAGATGATTACTGTTAGCATGGCAAGAAAGACGTTCTTGGGCATTAGGAGTCTATACTGTCTTCTTTACCATGCGCCAGATGGTCTCCGGGCTGTTTGCTGTCTGGCTCATCCTCCTCTTGCTTCTCATCTTCAGTGGACTCATTGGAGTCGCTGCTCTCTGTGGCTGAGGTAGTTGATTGTCTGCAGCTGCATGGTGTGGCTCCAGGTGCAAGGTCCTCATTAGTCTGGCTAGTTTCTCTCTTGGACTCCTGTTGCAGTTTAATATTTCTAACAGGAATCCACACTGGTTTTGAAAAATTCTCTGGGAATATACAAGCATACCCTCTGCCAAAGGTTAATAAAGAATCATGTCCCTTCCATAAACCAGGATTGGGATCCTTCCATTTAACTAGGTCATTTTCTTTTCTTTTATTCTGATGCCAATGTAGTTCCATCGGTGTCCTACCTTCATCATAACAAGAGAAAAAATTTAAAGTAATTAAGGCTTGGTGCAGCCTACCTGCAGATGATTTCTCCACCATCACTTATGCTAAGAGAGGTGCTTAAGGAGGAGGAACCAAGATGGTAGCATATGTAAACACCTGAACTTCCCATTTTGCAAAACTACAACTAAAAGAAAACATGGGCCAAAACCGGTTTGGCTCAGTGGATAGAACGTTGGCCTGCGGACTGAAAGGTCCCGGGTTCGATTCCGGTCAAGGGCATGTACCTTGGTTGCGGGCACATCCCCAGTAGGGGTTGTGCAGGAGGCAGCTGATCGATGTCTCTCTCTCATCGATGTTTCTAACTCTCTATCCCTCTCTCTTCCTCTCTGTAAAAAATCAATAAAATATATATATTTAAAAAAAAAAAAAAAAAGAAAACATGGATATCATCCAGAACCATGGGAAGGCTGGCTGAGTAGAAGTTCTACAACAAGAAGGAAAGAGAAAAGTGCATTTAGACTTGTAGGAGATTCAGAGGTGCAGAAAAGTGCAGGTATGGAGGTGCACACAGAAATGGACTGTCAATTGGATACGCTGTAGCCTTTTTAAAAATATATTTTTTATTAATATTATTATTATTATTATTATTATTATTATTATTAATGGTCTTTTTCAATTGGGAGGGAGACACAAGCTCCTGACTGCTCTGAACTTCAGTCTGGATGAGACTCTGGGGTCTCACACTCATATGGGGAGAAACAGGACCGTCTGGCATCAGGCAGGAACACGAGGGTGGCTTTCTTTCAGAGGTGATTGCAGTGTTCGTTGTTCTTGCACATTGCCGAGGGACACAGAGACCCAGGACCATTGCTGTTTGCACTGCCCCATGATTCCCTGAGACCATGCTCCAACCAATTTACAACCCCACCCAATCTGTGGGCAGAGGTGTTTGCATATGAATGGCCTGGCCTTTTGCAACCTAACCTAACAAACTGCAGCTGGGTCAAAGAACCCCAGAGCTTCCAAAAGAAGGCCTAAGGCTCGTCAGCAGCATGTATTCACAGCTGCACCTCATCTGGGCACCTCCAAACCCCAAACTAAGAGGAGGAATCTTCAGATCTCTGTAACTCCTGCTGGGTGGCCCCAAGCAGGGTTTGACTTTGCACCTCTTTGGAGATACAAGAGCCAGCTCACCCCGTGGTCGAAGTGAGACCACAGTAGATTACAACTCTTCAGAACCATAAGAGATACATTCAGGGGGCAGACTCAGTGAGCACCAAAGCCCCACTGAAGCAAGTCCTGCTCCATAAGGGTGTTTCCAGCACAGCAGTTCTCCCATTGTATGATAAAAAAAACTGGTCCTCACAGCCAATTGGTCTGGAGGTCAATTCTGCCCAGTGATACCAACAACAATAAAGATTTAATTACAACAAGACTGTGCACACAGCCCACAAAGGGGTGCACCAAGAGTGTCCAACTTAGGTGACTGGGGAGGCTGAGCCACTGGGCCATATAGGAAATCTAGAACACAAAGCCACTCTATCAACACAGGGAAGCAGCCAAAATGCAGCGACAAAAAAAACATGTCACAAATGAGAGGAATGGAGGAAGCAAATGACTGGATATAGAGTTCAAAAACCACAGTTATAAGGTTACTCAAGAATCTTCTAGAAACTTCCAAGAAATTTTTTATTTAAAATATATTTTATTGATTTTTTACAGAGAGGAAGGGAGAGAGATAGAGAGCTAGAAACGTCGATGAGAGAGAAACATCAACCAGCCACCCCTTGCAACCCCCCTCTGGGGATGTGACTGCAACCAAGGTACATGCCCTCGACCAGAATCAAACCCAGGACCTTTCAGTCTGCAGACCGATGCTCTACCACTGAGCCAAACGGGTTTCGACACCTCTGAGAAATTTAGTGAGACCCTCAAGGATATGAAAAAAGACCAACTAGAAATTAAGCATACTCTGTCTGAAATAAAGAATAATATACAGAGATCCAACAGCAGACAAGAGAATCCCAAGAATCAAGTCAAAGATTTGAAATACAAAGAATCAAAAAACACCAAACCAGGAACGCATAAAAGCAAAAAGAATCCAAAAATATGAAGATAGTGTAAGGAGCCTCTGGAATAACTTCAAGTGTACCAACATCCAAATTATGGGGGTGCCAGAAGAAGAGAGAGAGCAAGATATTGAAAACCCATTTAAAGAAATAATGACAGAAAACTTCCCCTACCTGGTGAAAGAAATACACATACAAGTCCAGGAAGTGCAGAGAACCCCAAACAAGAAGAATCCAAGGAAGACCACAGCAAGACACATCATAATTAAAATGCCAAGAGCAGCCGAAACCAGTTTGGCTCAGTGGATAGAGTGTTGGCCTGCGAGGACTGAAAGGTCCCAGGTTCGATTCCAGTCAAGGGCATGTACCTTGGTTGCGGGCACATCCGGGTGAGGGGTGTGCAAGAGGCAGCTGATCAATGACTCTCTCTCATTGATGTTTCTAATTCTCTATCCCTCTCTCTTCCTCTCTGTAAAAATCAATAAAATATATAAAAATAAATAAATAAATAAAATGAAATGAAATGCCAAAAGCAAAAGACAAAGAGAGCATATTAAAAGCAGCAAAAGAAAACAGTTAGTCACCTACAAGTGAGTACCCATTACGACTGTCAGCTGATATCTCAACAGAAAATATGCAGGACAGAAGAGAGTGGCAAGAAGTATTCAAAGTGATGAATAACAAGAACTTACAACCAAGATTACTTTACTCAGCAAAGCTATCATTTAGAATTGAAGGTAAGATACAGAACTTCATAGATAAGAACAAGCTAAAGACGTTCATCACTGCCAAGTCAGTATTGTATGAAATGTTGAAGGGTGTTCTTTAAGAAGAGGAGGAAGAAGAAAAAAGTAAAGATAAAAAATGTGAACAACAAAGTGACATCAAATACGTATCTATCAACAAGTAAGTTAAAAATCAAGTGAATAAAAAATATGATGAACAGAATAAACTCGTGAATATAATAGAATAAGGGGCATATGAAGAGAGTAGACTGACAATTCTCGAGGGGGAAGAAGGTGTGGGAGGGTGCGGGAAGAGTCTGGACAAAAAATGAACACCTATGGATGAGGACAATGCAGGGGGAGGGTAAGGTTATGGGGTGGAGTGGGAACCGGTAGATGGGAGATTCACCCTATGCGCCCCTGTCGGTTAGAGCGGAGCTGAGCGGCATGGTGCCCAGGATGTCCAAGGAGCCAGGGCTGTCAGGCCAGACCCACAGGGAAGTTCCCGGGGCAGATGTGCACCTGGGCTGGGCACTCGCCTCAACCCGGCAAGTGCAAGCCCCACGGGGACCAGGGAAAATAAGACCAAAGTTGGCTTTTCACGGACCCCATCCCACCCTGAAGCCTTCTCTTATAACCTAGCACACTGGGCCAGCCCAGCTCGGGAAGCACTGCCTCCTGCCCTGGTGGCTGTAGGGGAGGGTGGCTTCCCCCGTCACCTCCCCGCTCTCCCCCTCCCCCTCCCCCCCCACAGTCTACCCCAACGCCACCACCAACTCTCCTCCCTCCTCCACTTTTGAGCACTCAGATCCTCCAGCCTGCCCCCCTCCGCCATTTCCGGACCTTTGAGATCAAAGCCCCAGCCATCTTGACCTCTCCACCTGTTCCCAGGAGCCCCATTCATTCCATTGCATTTAGACATTAGTCTCAATGATTCGTTTTCTAGTGGATCACTAATGTTTCAAAATAATAGAGCTTCACATTGCTACCAAATAATGAATGCTTTAAGGCTTATTTTATTTAAATGAAATATCTGCTATAGGATTAAGTCAAACTATTGTAAATGCCCATGTTAATCTATTTATAAGTTTTAGGAACTTTTCATTCTAGCACCCATCATTAATGTACATTTCACTAATGTCTAATTGGAATCAGGAATTATGGCAAACAGTAGCTTTTTACCTCCCAACACTTGCTTTCTTCTTCACCCCTTGCAGAGAAGTAGGACCTTGCAATGGCTTTTAGAAAATGGAAAAAGAGAAAAAAGTGTGTCTCTTCCTAGTATTGGCTGTCAGTTCTCATGGTGGCCACTCAATGCACCCTCTTTCTCTGGTTGTAGTGACCCGTGCTGTGACAGCACATGACTGAGGGAGGTAGATCCCTGGGTGGGTAATAGAGCAACACCCTGCTGGACTACAAGACACTTTATAAGATAAGCACCTGAGATCACCACAGCATAGCAGGGCTACTCTGATCAATGCAGGGGTCACTTGTACCTCAATGGGAGCTCTGCTGAGCATTTTTTCAAGATATGGAGATAGCCAAAACAGTTTGGCTCAATGGACAGAGTGTCAGCCTGCAGACTGAAAGGTCCCAGGTTTGATTCCAGTCAAGGGCATGTACCTTGGTTGTGGGCACATCCCTAGTAGGTGGTGTGTAAGAAGCAGCTGATTGATGATTCTCTCTCATTGATGTTTCTAACTCTCTATCCCTTTCTCTTCCTTTCTGTAAAAACTCAATAAAATATATTTAAAAAAAAAAAAGATATGGAGATAGTCAAACAGTACAGAGATATGCAAACTACAACTTTATTTCCAAATTGTTAACAATTCACATACAGGCATACAAACAGAAGCATGCTCAAAGGTGGGCAATTTCACATAAGGTCAAAAGCAACCATGTGACCTTTGGAGGTCATACAGGGATTGTCAAAGGCAGGTTTACAGCCCTGTCTGGGTGGCTCAGTTTGTTGGAATATGGTCTCTTACACCAAAAAGGTCGCAGATTGGATTCCCATCCAGGGCACAGTTTTCAGGTTCAATCTGGTCAGGGCAAGTACAGAAAGCTACTGTTTTGGTGCTTCTCTCTCATAGATGTTTCTCTCTCTCTCTTCCTCTCTCTCTATATCAACAAACATATCATTAGGTAAGGATTTAAAACAAAAGTATATAGTATTTACAGTGGTTAATGCACAAAAGTTTATTCTTGTATTATTTATTATTACTGTACATATTTGTATCCTTACAATCAATCTGCTTTTCTCAGCCCTATACATGAAAATTTTATGAGACAAAAATAAGACAATTCGAATTCCAAGAAAATTATATGAAAATAATACAAAGTAAATAATGTGTTTCTTTTTAAAAAATATAAAAGTTTTATTGGTTTCAGAAAGGAAGAGGGAAAAAGAAATATCAATGATGACAATTATCCATTGGCTGCCTTCTGCACGCCCCCTACCTGGTATTGAGCTAGCAACCAAGGCAAGTGCCTTGACCAGAAATCAAACCATGATTCCTGGATTATAGGTCAGCGCTCAACCACGGAGACACCACTGCTGGGCTGGAATGTGTTTCTTACCAAAACTTCTTAGATCAATTAAATCTATAACACAGCCTCCCTAGAACTCAGCAAATGCGGAACAAACTTCAAGGACACCCTCCCTAGGGAACCAGGGTGTGGTGCAACCCAAAGCCAGAGGAGGGAGCCCTGGTGGGGTGCTTCATATCTAGAAAATCCTGCTCACAATGTCAATGGTGGTTACCATTTTCATAGGCAAGGTAGAGCCATCCAAAATTGGTTTCAAATGTTCCCCGATGACTCAGCACATATCAGAAGGGTATGAAAAAGTTTATTACTCACATGATGAGGCTTTGGATGGACAGAAGGGTGGATATTAGAGTAGGTCCCAAAATGACTGAGAGAACAGGAAAAAGGGACTAGCTAGCAGTATTCATGGTGGTTAGTGGGTGTTATATATTCAAAGCTTGCTTGAAACTTTCCTCCTGCACCCAACTTTCTCATCAGCACCTGGAATTTCTCATCCACTTTCCTAGGCTTAAAGTCAAGGAGGAGAGAAGTGTGCATCCTAAAATCTCTCAACATTCAAACATCAAAACTGGAATCAAGATCTTTATTGTGAGTACTATAAGCCCAATGCATGAAGATCCATGCTAGAATAGGCTTTCCTTTCCTTGGCTGCCAGCACCGCCTTTACACTCTGGCCCAGCTCCTTTCTGCTCGGGCCCTGGAGCCACTTCCTTCCGCTCCAGCCCCACCTTCCCATGCTGCCCAGAGGCCCTGAGACACCAGGGGTGGGGCAGAATGACTATATATGCAAATCAACCGCCATCTTTGTTGGGTTAATTTGCATATCACTCCTGATTGTCTGGTGTTATAGCAGAGGTATGGTTAATTTACATGTTTGTCTATTATTAGGTAAGATTGCTTTCAATAACAAGGGAAGAAAATAAGCACATACAAAATTTCTTCCAGATTTTAAAAAATATATATTTTATTGATTTTTTTAGAGAGGAAGAGAGAGGGATAGAGTTAGAAACATCGATGAGAGAGAATCATTGGTCAGCTGCCTTTTGCACACCCCGTAGTGGAGATGTGCCCACAACCAAGGTACATGCCTTTGACCAGAATCGAACCTGAGACCTTTCAGTTCGCAGACCAACACTCTATCCACTGAGCCAAACCAGTTTCGGCTCTTCCAGATTTTTTTTTCTCATTAGACTCTGTTGATTCTGATTAGAAGAGAGTCTAAAGAAGATGCAATGGAGAAATAAGGCCTAAGTTTTCCTGTAAATGTAGCAGTGATTCCATACAAGTATGAGTAGTTATTCAAATTATAAAATGAAACCTCTCCCAACTCATAGTCCAGAAAAACACCAATCTGTCTTTGTCCTAAAGGGAAAGGGCCAAATGTATGAATCCAGCATCCATTGCTTGGGGATGGTGATATGAGAGTATTTCTGGGGAAAGATTCTTTACACACACCTAAGGACCATTCACCCGTGCCTCTTACCTCCACCTGCCAAAAATGCCTGCCACCATCAAATCCCTCAGAACTCAGGACGGCTGGGTAAGAAGTGCGTGCCTGGGAATTATGAAGATCAAATGATGGCCTATAGCACACAATTTTTCTCTTTCTTGAGATAATGAGACTTGGATGGGCAGTTTCAGGATCCAGTGTCAAATCTACCGGAAACGTGTGGGTCATTTTATGCAGGCCCAAATAATTTGGGGGGAGAAAGAAACTATCCTTTAATTCACATGCAAAGAATGCTGGGGGCTCTAGGTTCTCATAACTGTTATGGTTACTTTCAATACCTATAAGTAAGTCCAGGTCTGTCTGCAAACACTTCTCTTCTATTTCAATTAACAGATTGCTTAGCCTAAACATGTGGTTTGAAATGTGCCTTCCATTCTCAATTAGTTTTTCTTTAACATCCTTCTCTTCTATAAGCAGATTAATATCAATCTCATCTTGCTCTATTTCCAAGGAATACTTAAATTGATTACATTCACAATGCAATTCCTCCCTCCACTTTTCCATCATTCCCTTCACTTTCCAAGTATTTGCAACTTGTTGTGTAAATATCGTTTCAGAAACTTCAAGGTGATTAGTGAAAATCCAAATGAGCCCTTTGAGCATCCACCTGTGACTAGCTGCAGCTTTCTCAATGGGGATCAGGCACTGATCCTGGTGATCGGAGGAGACCTTGCACTGGGCACACAGAAGCTCCATGTTTTCCTCACAGAACAGGGTCAGAACCTCATTGTGCTTCCCACACAGGGGTATTTCTTCTTGCAGTTTCCTCTGGCTCCCTGAGGTGGAGATCTGCTGAACAATCTCAGTCATGTGGCATATTTGGGGGTTCCTCTTCAAGTTCCTGTCAGGGCAGTGGTGGAGGCAGACAGGACAAGGAAAGGTGCCCTGTAGACCTTCCCAGCGCTGGCGGATGCAGGAGGGACAGAAGTTGTGCCCACACTCAGTGGTCATGGGGTCTCTCAGGTGATCCAGGCAGAGGGGGCAGCTGGCTTGTGCTTGGAGGTTGGCCAGGGAAGCGTCAAAGGCCATTGTGCAGTGAGGGTGTCTATTAGAAAGGGCTCTCTTCAGTCCGTGTGATCCTGCAGGAGTGAGGAAAGGTGAGAAGCTGAGGTCTGCTCAGGCCTCCCGCTGTGTTCCTAAGCAGAGCTCCCCTGGGCAGCTGACATCCAGCATTCCTTTCACCTTCTCCTGTATCAAATGTCAGATTCCCCAAGTGAAAATCAGCTGTAGACTCCAGTCAAAAACCAAGCAACATGCAAGTCAGAAGTGGTTTCTGTGGACAAAAAGAGATCACCATTAAAAGTTCAATCAGCATTAACCCTTCCCTTCCTGTATGAACAGCTTGTCAGGTAGTCCAAATCAGTTATCTATACTAATAATCTTCTATACTAATAAAAGGGTAATATGCACGCCGAAACCAGTTTGGCTCAGTGGATAGAGCGTCGGTCTGCGGACTGAAAGGTCCCAGGTTCAATTCCGGTCAAGGGCATATACCTTGGTTGTGGGCAAATCCCTGGTAGGGGGTGTGCAGGAGGCAGCTGATGGATATCTCTCATTGATGTTTCTAGCTCTCTATCTCTCTCCCTTCCTCTCTGTAAAAAATCAATAATATATATATATATATATATATATATATATATATATATATTTTTTTTTTTTTTTTAAAAGGGTAATATGCAAATTAACCATCACTCCATGAAAAAAGATGGTGGCCCCCATAGCCACAAAGATGGTGGCACCACCTGGCTCTATGGTTGCTACCAAGCCACACCTCCCCAGGGCGACGAAGAAAACCAAACCTCCCACCTGCTGGGGCCAGCTGCTGAGGGAGACGTGCAGGAAGAACTCAACATTCCCTGTCTAAAGTTCCAAGTCCACTGTTGGTTCCTTTCACCACTGACTAGAGATATGCAGAGTGTCCCCCCAAAATGTATACACAGTTTGAATACCTACTAATTCCAATGGGCTTAAGCATGAAAAAAAAAAGAAACAACAATGCAGCTGTCATCCCTGAGGGGTCCCGGATTGGAGAGGGTGCAGTCTGGACTTAGGTTCCCCAACACCCCCACCCGCACCCAAACCCCCATGTACCAATTGCATGCACGGGGCCTCTAGTTATAACAATATTTAAGGGGGGAGTTAGAAGTAAAGTCTATCTATTTTGCAACTTAAAAGGAATTAATCAATTTAGGTAAATTCATCATTGCCCTCAACCATCACACACAAAAAAAGTGATCTTGTGCTGTGGGGAAGAGAGAAGGATTTGTAAACCCAGAAGCGAGGTCCTGCCTACCAGATGCTGCCTCTGTGCAGAGACCCCAGCTGAAACACCATGCATGTAGGTGACCAGGAGGCAAAACCCTCAACAGGGAACTTGGGGAATAAGGAAGGAGGATACATTCAACTCCAACTCATTGGACAGGACAGCAATAAGATTCACTTTAAGGTGAAAATGACAACACACCTCAAGAAACCCAAACAGTCATGCTGTCTAAAATGGGGAGGAGTTTCAGTGAACTCAGGTTCTCTTGGAGGGAATGGAGGAGGAAGATGTGAGTGAAGTTTATCAGGAACAACAGGGGTCATTTAATGGTTTAGATATTCTTTCTTTTTCCTCAACCCTTTCTTATCGTTAAAAAAAAGTTCCTTGGTAATTGGGTGTTCAAACTGGAATTGATCAGTCACCACACTACCCCCTCCTCCATCACTTTAAAACCTCTGTTAATTTGAATTCTAGTGGCCATTATTCATTATTGTTTTCATTGTGCTGATTTTGGGTGATCAAGACTCAGCCTCCTTCACATTGCCCTCTCCTTTTGAAATATTACCTGTGCACAGGGAGGCCAGTCTTTTCAGGACTGTGCATTCTGAGGCTTGTGATAAATGAGGTGGACAATGCAAATGATCATAATACTTCTAATTGGCCCGGAAGTCCTAGCAAGTGATTGCCTCACTCCTGGACTATGGCTTTCAGTGAGGTGGGAGTTTTTCAGTGAACTGAACTGTGGAAAAATGACCTTTCATGAGCTTGAAGCTATTTTTAAAATCTGAAGGTCTGACCAAAAGGAGAGAAGATCAGGTTGGAATCAAGATGACAGATAAGGTGAGAGTAAAGACTCACACCAAAGATGGCTTCACTGAAGAGAAAGCATTTCCATAGTAAAGAAAAATCCTGTCAGAAGATTCCAGAAAAGTTTTCATTTTTGTCAACATTTAATAAAGTTATTCATGCAGAAGTGTGTGAACGCTACTCTTTATATTTTACTTTATTTGTACATTTCGGCCTGGGATATGACATTTATTTATTTATTTATTTATTTATTTATTTACTTACTTATTTATTGAGGAGTGAGACCAGTTTAATTTAGAAATAAGCTTTGAACAGCCTCCTGATCAGAAGGAGCCTAAGGCCCCCAAGTGGGGAGGGAACCAACCGCATGGGAGCTGGTCCTCCCTCAGACGATACTGGCAGAGCCTGACGTGGTGAGTGGAACAGCTTTCTCAGAGAAGGGGCTGAGATTGCAATTGCACTTGCATTTGCACTTGCCACTCAGAGCGAACATGATTCCAGCGATGCAGAGGAGCGCAGCGCAGATCATCCCGCCCAGCTGCAGGGTCTCCCAGTCGTAAGAAAAGGAACTGTCTTTATCAATCAGGTCGTTGGCTTCCAAGGCAGGCAGGCCTGCCAGCACAAGGAGAAGGCCCCAGGTCACTCCCTCCATGTCACAGCTGCAGGGCAGGGCTGAGAGCAGGGTGCGAAGTGCAGGTCTGGGGAGGCCTCTGGGGCTGTAGGGATAAGACTTTTAAATGGGCATTGTCTGTACCAACTTCATTAAAGTAAAAAAATATTGGAAAAAATGTGATCTTGGCCAGAGAGCTGTTGACTGGAGCATGGTGCAGATCTGTCAAGGTTTCAAGTTCAGTTCATCACCAGTGCCCAAGCAATAATCAAGGAATGAATGCAAAAACAAGCTGAACAAATCAGTCTCTCTCTCGCTCTCTCTTACTCCCATTTCTCTAAATCTAAAATCCTATTAATAGAAAAATATATAAGCATATATTTTTTATAAAAGTGTGGTTAGAATGTTGTCCAGTGCACCAGGTCACAGTTCCATCTTTGGTTGGGTCATGTAAGAGAGATAACTAATCTAGGCATCACTCTCACATTGATATTTCTCTGGCACTCTCCCTCCTTCTCCAAAAACATTTGGTTAGAATGTTGTCCAGTGCACCAGGTCACAGTTCCATCTTTGGTTGGGTCATGTAAGAGAGACAACTAATCTAGGCATTGCTCTCACATTGATGTTTCTCTGGCACTCTCCCTCCCTCTCCATAAACAAACAAAAAAATAGACATCATAGAACTGTTGGAGGGACTATACTATATCATTATTTGTAAGGAAGTTTTGCCAGATAAATGAATATAAATCCATTCAGAGTTCCAAAGCACCTATTTACAGGAAACATGAGGGACTGAGAAAACTTTCAAATAATCTCGTTAATTTAACCTGCCAACTTGATCGGGCCACTGGATAGCCAGGTATCAGCTGACACACTGATTCTGGGTGTGACCGTGACTGTGAGGAGATTTCTGGGAGAGATTAGTATTTGAATCTGTGGATGAGCAAAGCAGCCCTCCACATGTCAATGGGCAACATCCACTCCACTGAGGGCTTGAAGAGAACAAGCACCTGGGAAGGCTGAATTCCCTCTCTGCTGGACTCAGTACACCAGCACATCCACCTCCTGTCCTGGGTGCACCTGGTTCCCAGACCCACACTGGAATCTGTACCGCCTCTTCTCTGACTCAGGCCTTCAAGTACAAGTATAGTTGACTAAAAGCCATAGAAGTCAGTTATTATGTATGTACTGTATAAATCTAATTTCATTTCATTTTGAAATATTTGATCAAAATTCAGTTGGAAGTTGGATATTTGAGGATTAAAAAACCTTGTTGATAATTATGTTACATTGTGGTAATGAATGGCATTAGTGGTATGTAAATTGACCTGGCCAGTTAGTGCAGATAGTCCCAATATGCAAAGGTTTCAAATTAAATCCAAAATCAGAGTGCTTATAAGAAGCAACCAATAAATGCATGACTGAATGGAACCACAAATCAATGTGTCTCTCTCATTCCAAATCTCTCTTTCTCTCTCTGCCTTGCCCCATCCTCTCCCTCTTTATAAAAAAAAAAATTAATTAATTAAAAAGAAAATAATTTAAAAAATTTAAAGTAGAAGAATGTAAAAGGAGAGTCTCTTTTAGAAATATATAATGAAAACTTTACAAGTAAACTCATAGAAATTTAATGCCCAGAAATGGCAAAAGGTTGGTAGAAGTTGCAAAAAGGTTAGTTATAGAATATGGGTTCTTCATAATGAGTTTATAAGATTTTCTCTCCTATTCTGAATACCTAGAATGCTCTATAATTTACTTTTTAGAAACCTGACAATTTGAATTCCATTTCAGTGTTTCTCTGCTCTCTTCTAGTCAAAGGTTTCTCTTACTCCCTTAAGCTTCATCCATTTCCCTTCATCTCAGAGCTCTCAGATCTACTTCATCTCCTTTCTCCCCCAGTTGTTTCAAACTAGTCCCTTTCTCCACTCCAAATCCATCATCTGCTTCCCTGTTCCCAAATCTCAGCATTCATATCCAATTAGGTAAACTTTTTGGAAATTCTGGCTTTATTTTTAAAATATATTTTCATTGATTTCAGAGAGAAAAAGAGGAGAGAAAGAATAGAAACATCAATGACAAGAATCATATCCTCTCTGCCTCCTGCAGGCCCCACACTGGGGATGGAGTCCACAACCTGGGTATATGCCCTTGACAAGAATTGAACGCTGGCACTCTATCCACTGAGGCAAATCGACTAGGGCAGAACCTCTGATTTTAAGCAAAAAGAATTTGACAACAGACACTGAGACATTCTAGAAGAAGATTCCCACAGGCAGCTTCAGACCACCACTTCAAGGTACTTTGCAAGAACAGATATTTGTCACCCCATAGTGGGATCCTGGTATCTGTATTTTTAGCAGCATTTTTATGACATAGGGCAAGGCTAACTGAGGGACACCAGCAATAATGAAAGCATGTGTCTTAAAATAACCTGAATCCGAGTGATCATTGCTTATGAGGTAAAGTCAAGGCCCTGCTAGAGTAGTAACCCAGAAAGCCAAGGGCAGGGAGCAATACCTCCATGGCTCTCAGTTTGGTCCCACCTCCTGCACCAGTATCATCCTGACTCCCGGCTTACCTGGAGCCTGCAGCTTTGAGTGAGTCCTGAAGTGTGTCTCCAAGAAGAGTCTCTGAAGCCAGTCTCCTTCCAGTTAAATGCTTAGTAATGTGACCCTGGCCTATATATATACCACTAGGAGAGTCAATCCCTTTAAGACCTCACCCACTAAGGCTCCTCCCTGGAGGTGGCACTCCTGGCCGAGGGTGGGGATAGGAGGATTTTCAGAAGTCTAGTTGATGGGATCTCCTCTTATTCCTGCAGGCTAGGGCAGACTAACCTTGTTAATATGTGTAATCTAATTTGCACCTTTATAATCCTCCCTTAAATTTCTCTACACCTTTCAATCCCATTTGGCTGAGGTGGAAACTGAAATGAAAAGTAAAATCTTGTCCTAACTGATTTGGCTTAGTGGATAGAGCATGGACCTATGGACTAAAGGTTTCCAGTTTCGATCCTGGTCAAAGGCACACACCCAGGTTGCAGGCTTAATCCCCAGTAGGAGGCAGGTAGGAGGCAGCTGATCAATGATTCTCATCATAGATGTTTTATTTCCCTCTCCCTTCCTCTCTGAAATCAATAAAAATATATTTAAATAATGATAAACATAAAATCTTTTCTTCCTTTCCAATGTGGGCCTGGCATAATGGCTCCCGAAAAGAAGAGTGGAGAGAAGGGCCTTTCTGCCATCAGGGAGGTAGTGACCAAAGAACACATCATCAACATCACAAGCGCCTCTCTGGAGTGGGTTTCAAGCAATGCATGAAATATGTCTGCATGTGGCTGTGAAAACAAAACAAAAATCTGTACATATACTTTTTGTAAAAAGAAATTATAGGGAACATTTGATATCTTGCTTCCCAGCAGTTATCATCATTTTGGGCTCAAATAAATGCTTGTAAATTATTTATTTATCTTTTGTTAATCCTCACTCAAGAATAATTTTTCCATTGAAATTAGGGAAAGTGCAAGAGGGAGGGAAAGACCAAGAGAAACATTGATGTAAGAGAACAACAATTGATTCCTCCTGCATGAGCCTGCAACCAAAGTATGTGGCCTTGATCAGAGTTGAACTCAGACCCTTTGGTCCGCAGATCAACAGGCTATCAACTGAGCCAATCTGGCTAGAGTTCTTCAAATTACTTTTTAAAGAGGAAATTGTAGAACACACCACATAGAAGTCTCATATAATATTATGAAACAATTAAAATATAATGAGTGCCTATGCTTGTGTATTGCATATTTTTAGGATTTTTTTTCACTTGGTGGATATGATGACTGTAAAGATGAGCCAAGTTGTTTATCCTGGGATCGTGTCTCGAGATGCTGAGTGAGCTACATGGACCAGAAGATTTAAGCAAGAGTATGGAAAATTTATTAAAGCTGATTTAGACTCCTGGCAAGGGGAGAGGGGCCCAATAGTGGGATGCCTGTTAAAGCCTTGTAGTCAAGGGGCATGCATTTGCCACAAGCCTGCTTTTGTCCATCTGTGTGATCACCTGTGACTTCCTGAATTGTTTTTGCCCAGCAATGCACTTTCTCTGTTTCTCTGTTCCTATGATGAGCTTTTTCTGTCTCTACCTGTTCATACATCTTGTTTACTGCAGGCACTGCTTTAGTTTCCCATGACTCCTGCTTTGAGTCCACAAACATTTTATTACTGGAGGCCTAGTGCACCACTGGGGTCCCTCAGCCTGGCCTGCAGGATCGGACCAAAGTTGGCTCTCCTTGAGGGGTCCTGGGTGGCAAGAGGATGCAGGCCAGGCCAAGGGCCCCACCAATGCACCATCAGGGCTGGGGAGGGATATGGGAGAGCTCCAGAGCATGCCCAGCCTATCTTGTTCAGTCCCAATGGGTGGGACCCCAGCACTAAGCTAACCTAAAAGTCAGAGCATCTGCCTTCTGGCGGTCAGTGCACATCACAGCGAGTGGTTGAGCAGCCTTAACATATCATTAGCATATTACATTTTGATTGGTTGAATGGACACTTAATTAGGCTTTTATTATATAATATTTCTTGTGTGGTTGATTCCTGTGGGTAGCCTGGCTCAACCTTTCATGTCTGCCCCTGCCAATGTTTCACCTGATTTGTTTTCCACTGGACCCCTGCCCTATCTGCCTGCATTTCTTTCTTTCTTTCTTTTTCTTTTTTTTTTTTTTTTTTTGTGTGTGTGTGTGTGTTTAATTGGTATTTTACAGAGAGGAAAGGAGAAGGATAGAGAGCTAGAAACATCAAGTGAGAGAAAAATCGATCAGCCGCCTCCTGCACACCTCCCACCGGGGATGTACCCACAACCAAGGCACATGCCCTTGACCGGAATCAAACCTGAGACCCTTCAGTCACAGGCCAATGCTCTACCCACTGAGCCAAACCGGTTTTGTCTATCTGCCTGCACTTCAAGTTGACCCTCTTTGATACAGAACACAGGTAAGGATGGTCAGGCAGGAAAGGTCTAAGGAGGTTGGGTGACCTCTCTTCAAGATGAGAGAGCAATTTGCTTTTCAGTGTGTTTTACTTAACAAGTGATTTTCATTAAATTTATCTATATTGTTCTAATTTTTAAAATGCTTCCCAACAAATAACTGGAAATGATATCCATTGGAAAATTGCTATAATCCAGGTGTTAGTTTTGCTCACCCTGTTTGGACACAGCCATTCCTGTGGAGAAAGTCCTCAAGTTACATGATCTCAATTGCCTGGGGGGGTCAGTTCTCTCATAGTGGGGACTCTGAGGTGATCTGTGCATCCAGGCTTCTGGCTCAGTGCCACATACCTATTAAGAGCTCATAAAAGGTTTGCTGGATGGCCCTATCAGGTTTGGCTCAGTGGATGGAACATTGGCCTCAAACTGAAGGGTCCAGGGTTAGATTCTGCTCATGGGTAGATTCCTTGGTTCCAGGTTTGGTCCCAGGCCCTGGTCAGGGCTTGTGAAGGAGGCATCCAATGCATGTGTCCTTCACACATCGATATTTATCTTTCTCTGTCTCCCCACTACCTTCCACTCTCTCTGAAAGTCAATGGGGGAAAAAAATTTGCTGGATGCATAATTCAATAAGATGTCTAAATGGGCTTGATGAGGTAAGACAAACCTGTATTAGAAATTCAGATCTGTTTTCAGCCTCCGGTGCAGATGATTTTGTTAGGATCAATGGACAGAATACGTGAAAGTCTCAAACCCAAGTGTTTGCCTCTAAGCCCCGAGGGAAGCCTGGATGGCTGCTGCCCCCAGGCTGCTTGGTAGAATAACAGTGCAGTGCAATGAAGCTGTAACTGTCAGGTGGACCCTGTTCTTCCAGGGAGTCCAGGGCTGAAGAACTGAAGATGTGATTTGAGCATGGAACCATGATAAGAAACCTGTGAATTCCACACTTTTTACATCCTCACCTAAGGGTGTGTTATAGAAAGAACTAGGCAGAGGGAGAGGGAGAGGGGTCTGTTGTACCTCAGTGAAATCTCTGCTGAGAAACTCTTACAGCTATGGAGAGACAAATAGTACAGAGATATGCACAGTAAAACTTTATTTCCAAACACTGTAAACAATACCATACAGGAGCGTGTTCTTAAAGCTTCACAATTTCACATAAGGTCAAAAATGAGTATGTGACCTTGGCAGGTCATACACTGTAAAACACAGGTTTTGAAGCTTGGCCCAGTGGCTGTTCCTTGGAATGTCTTGTCATACCAGAAAAAGTGGGCTGGGAGCACAGGGAAAAGGGACTAGCTTGTGGGGTTCATGGTAGTTACTGGGTGCTGTTGCTGGGAGCCTGCCCACACTAATTGGAACTTCCCACCTGCACCCAAGGATGGAGCACCGGTGTTTTCCCATCAGCTTTCCCAGGTGTAAGGTCAAAGAGGAGAGAAGGGTGAGTCCTTTTAAGATTTCAACATTCAAACATCAAGACTGGAATCAGGATCTTGATTCCTTTCAATAAAGTATTCCTTTCAATAAAGAGGGAAGAAAATAAGCACATACAAAATTTCTTCCAAATTGTTCATCACTAGACTTTGATGATACTGATTGTAAGAGATTCTGAAGAAGGTGCAATGGAGAAATAAGGCATGAGTTTCTCTGTGAAGGTATCACTGAATCCATTCAAGAATGACCTGTTATTCAAATTATAATATGAAACCTCTCCCAACTCATAGTCCAGAAAAATGCCAATGTGATATTGTCCTGTACAGACAAGGCGGAATGTTTGATTCTTCTGCTGGTATTCCCAGCATTCATTGCTTGGGGATGACAATATGAGAATATCTCTGGGGATACATTCTTTACAGAAACCTAACAAACATTCACCTGTGCCTCTTATTTTTAACACCCAAAAATGCCTGCCAGCATCAAATCCCTCAGAACTCAGGACAGCTGGGTAAGAAGTAAATGCGTGGTGATTAGGAAGATCATCTGATTTCCTATAGGTCACACTTTTTCTATCTTTTGAGATATTGAGACTTGTATGGGCTATTCGAGGATTCAGTGTCAAATCTACCTGAAACGTGCGGATCATTTTGTGCAGGCCCAAATAATTTGGGGGGAGATTGTAAGACTCCTTCTTTAATTCACATGAAAACACTGCTGGAGTCTCTAAGTTTCCATAGCTGTTGTGGATCCTTTCAATATCCGTGAGTAAGTCCAGGTCTGTCTGCAAACAGTTGTCTTCTATTTCACTTAACAGATTGCTTAGCCTAAACACATGGTATGAAATTTGCCTCCCATTTTCAATTAATTTTTCTTCAGCATCCTTCTCTTCTATAGGTAGATTGTTATCAATTTTGTGTCGCTCTATTTCCCAGAAACACTTAAGTTCTTTACACTCCAAGTCCAATTCCTCCCTCCATTTTTCCATCTTTTTCTTCACTTCCCAAGTATTTGCAACTTGGTTTTTATATTCACTTTTGGCGTTTTTAAGGTTATTAGTGAAGACACCAATGTGCCCTTTGAGCATGCTCCTGTGAATAGCTGCAGCTTCTTCAATGGAGATCACGGGCCCATCCTGGTGATCGGAGGAGACCTTGCACTGGGCACACAGAAGCTCCATGTTTTTCTCACAGAACAGGGTCAGAGCCTCGTTGTGCTTCCCACACAGAGGTATTTCTTCCTGCAGTTTCCTCTGGCTCCCTGAGGTGGGGATCTGCTGGACAATCTCTATCATGTCACATAATTGGGGGTTCCTCTTCAAGCTCCTGTCAGGGCAGTGGTGGAGGCAGACAGGACATGGAAAGGTGTCCTGTAGACCTTCCCAGCGCTGGTGGATGCAGGAGGGACAGAAGTTGTGCCCACACTCAGTGGTCACGGGGTCTCTCAGGTGATCCAGGCAGATGGGGCAGCTGGCCTTTGCCTGGAGCTTGGCCAAGTACGCTGGATAGGCCATAGTGTGGTGAGGGTGTCTATTAGAAGAGATTGTCCTTCAGTCCGTGTGATCCTGAAGGAGTGAGGAAATGTGGGAAGCTGAGGTCTGCTCTGGCCTCCCTCTCTGTAGAAGGCACTAGGAGCTTCCAAAAGAGTTCCAGTGGGCAGCTGCCGTCCAGTCTTCCTGTCACCTTCTCTTTTGTTTAATGTCAGGTTGCCCCGAGTGAAGATCAGCTGTGGACTCTAAAACAAACAAACAAACAAAAAACAAAACAAAAACAAGCAACATGCAAGTCATAAGTGGTTTTGTGGACAAAAAGATATCATCATTAAAAGTTCAATCAGCATTAACCCTTCCCTCCTTGTATGAACAGCATATCCAAATGAGTTATTATAATATTTAAGGATTTAGAAGCAAAGTCTATCTATTTTTCAACTTAAAAGGAATTACACAACCTAGACAAATTCACCATTGCCCTTAACCATCACAAAAAAAGTGATCTTGTGCTACGTAGAAGAGAGAAAGATTTGTAAGCCCAGGAGCAAGGTCCTGATACCAAAGCTTGATTTTATGCAGAGACCCCAGGTGAAGCACCATGCACATGTGTAACCAGAAGGCAAAACCGTCAACAGGGGATTAGGAGAATAAGAAGGAAGGAGAATACATTCAACTCAAAGTCATTGGCAGGACAGCAATGAGTCATTGGGGTGAGTGTTTTGATCATCTATTCTTCCTGAGACACACGGAACCAGGAAAATAGCACTCAACTGCCCCTTCTGTTTGGTGTCAGCTTACACATCTACTTAGGTAAACCTCTTGGAATCTCTGGTTTTATTTTAAATTATATTTTTATTGATTTCAGAAAGAAAAAGATAAGAAGAGAGAGAAAGATCAATGATGAGAGAGAATCATTTATTGGCTGCCTCCTACAGGCCCAGCACTGGGGATGGAGTCCATAGCCCAGGACTAAAATTGAACCCTGGACCACTATCTACTAAGCCAAACAGACTAGGGCAGAATCTCTGGCTTTAAACAAAAATATTTGACAACAGTCACTGAGACATTCTAGAAGAGGATTCTCACACGCAGCTTCAGGCCAGTACTTCAGGGCCCTTTGCACATGCAGATAGATCACCTCTTAGGTCAGATTGGGATCCTGTTATCTGTATTTTTAGCTAGCATTTTAATGATCTTTAGGGCAAGGCTGAGGGACACCAGCAATAATGAAAGCATGTATCTAAAATAACTTGAATCCAGCTGGGACTGGTTTGGCTCAGTGGATAGAGCATCGGCTTGGGGACTGAAAGGTCCCCGGTTCGATTCCAGTCAAGGGCATGTACCTTGGTTGCGGGCACATCCCCAGTAGGGGGTGTGCAAGAGGCAGCTGGTCGATGTTTCTCTCTCATCGATGTTTCTAACTCTCTATCTCTCCCTTCCTCTCTGTACAAAATCAATAAAATATATTAAAAAAATAAAATAAAATAAAATAACCTGAATCCAGCCCAAACCAGTTTGGCTCAGTGGATAGAGCGTCAGCCTGTGGACTGAAAGGTCCCAGGTTCAATTCCGGTCAAGGGCATATACTTTGGTTTTGGGCACATCCCCAATAGGATGTGTGCAGGAGGCAGGTGATGGATGTTTCTCTCTCATCAATGTTTCCAGCTCTCTATCCCTCTCCCTTCCTCTCTGTAAAAAATCAATAAAAAATATTTTTAAAAATAACAAATAAATAAATAAAATAACCTGAATCTGTGGTTTTAAACAAAAACATGTGACCACAGTCCTGAAGAGGATTCCTACATGCAGCTTCAGGACAGTACTTCAGGACCCTTTGCAAGTACAGATAGATATATGTCACCTCATAGGTCAGTTTGGAATCCTGGTATTGGTATTTTTAACAAGAATTTTTAACAAGAATTTTTAACCTGAATCCAAGTGATCATTGGCTTATGAGGTAAAGTCAAGGCCCTGCTAAAGTAGCCACCCAGAAAGTCAAGGGCAGGGAGCAATACCTCCATGGCTCTCAGTTTGGTCCCACCTCCTGCACCAGTATCATCCTGACTCCCGGCTTACCCGGAGCCTGCTCCCTTGAGTGAGTCCTGAAGTGTGTCTCCAAGAAGAGTCTCTGAAGCCAGTCTCCTTCCAGTTAAATGCTTAGTAATGTGACCCTGGCCTATATATATACCACTAGGAGAGTCAATCCGTTTAAGAACTCACCCACTAAGCCTCTTCCCTGGGGGTGGGACTCCTGGTCGAGGGTGGGGATAGGATGTTCAGAAGTCTGGTTGATGGGATCTCCTCTTACTCCTGCAGGCTAGGGTAGACTAACCTTGTTAATATGCGTAATCTGATTTGCACCTTTGTAATCCTCCCTTGAATTTCTCCACACCCTTCAATCCCATTTGGCTGGGGAGGAAACTGAAATGAAAAGTAAAATCTTGCCTTAGCTGTTTTGGCTTAGTTGATTGAGCATCAGCCTGTGGACTGAAGGGTCCCAGGTCTGATTCAGGTCAAGGCTACATACCCAGGTTGCAGGTTGAATCACCTGTGGGGGGCATGCAAGAGGCAGCTGATCAAGGATTCTCTCTCATCATTGATGTTTCTTTTTTTAAAATATATTTTATTTTTTAATTTTTATTTATTTTTTTAAAATATATTTTATTGATTTTGTACAGAGAGGAAGGGAGAGAGATAGAGAGTTAGAAACATCGATGAGAGAGAAACATCGACCAGCTGCCTCTTGCACACCCCCTACTGGGGATGTGCCCGCAACCAAGGTACATGCCCTTGACTGGAATCGAACCGGGGACCTTTCAGTCCCCAAGCCGACGCTCTATCCATTGAGCCAAACTGGCCTTGGCTATTTTATTTTTTTAAATATATTTTATTGATTTTATACAGAAAGGAAGAGAAAGGGATAGAGAGTTAGAAACATTGATGAGAGAGAAACATTGACCAGCTACCTCCTGCACACATCCTATTTGGGATGTGCCCTTGACCGGAATCGAACCCAGGACCTTTCAGTCCGCAGGCCGACGCTCTATCCACTGAACCAAACTGGTTTCGGCTAGCGCTATGTAAATTGACCTGGCCAATTAGTTCAGATAGTCCCAATATGCAAAGGTTTCAGATTAAATCCGAAGTCAGAGCACTTACAAGAAGCAACCAATAAATGCATGACTGAATGGAACCATAAATCAATGTCTCTTTCTCATTCCTAATCTCTTTCTTTCTATCTTTGCCTTGCCCCATCCTCTCACATTTTATAAGAAAATAAGTTAAAAAAAAAAAAGAAAATAATTTTAAAACTTTAATGTAGAAGTATGTAAATTAAGAGTCTCTTTTAGAAATATATAATGAAAAGTTTATAAGTAAACTCATAGAGACTTCCTGCTCAGAAATGGCAAAATGTTGGTTCGATTATAGAGGTAAGTTGCAAAATGGTTAGTCATAGAATATGGATTCTTCATAAGGAGTTCATAAGATATTCTCTCCTATTCTGAATACCTAGTATACTATAATTTACTTTATAAAAACCTAACCATTTGAATTCCATTTCAGTGTTTCTCTGATCTCTTCTAGCCAAAGAAGGTTTCTCCTACTCCTTTCTTAAGCTTCATCCATGTCCCTTCATCTCAGAGCTCTCAGTTCCATTTCATCTCCTTTCTCCCTCAAAGTTGTTTCAAACAGTTCCTCTTTCTCCACTCCAAATCCATCATCTGCTTCCCTTTCCCAAATCCCATTCCCACCCAACAAATCTCACGAAAAGAGATTAAGAAAAGACCCAGGCTGGCATTAAAGTTCCATTTGCTTGTAGATTATGTGGGCTGGATTTCAGATTTGATCTCAGTCATTGATGGTGGGATTTTTGAACATCCCAGAGACAGATGCAACCAGGAAAATAGCACTCAGCTTCCCTTTCAGTTTGGTGTCAGCATACACATCCACATAGGTAAACCTCTTGGAACCTCTGGTTTTATTTATTGTGTGTGTGTGTGTGTGTGTGTGTATATCTATATATATATATATATATATATATATATATATATATATATATATATATATATAATTTAGTATATATAATGTATAAATATATATATTATATTGAATATATATATATATATATATATATATATATATATATTTCACAGAGAAGAGAGAGAGAGAGATAGAATCATTTATTGGCTGCCTCCTACAAGCCCAACACTGGGCATGGAGTCCCCAACCCGAGTATATGCCTTAGACCAGAGCAAATTCATTAGTCAACAGAGCCAATGATTGAAATTTCTTTTGAGAGCCGAAAACCGACTTCTTCGCATGGGCCAGGAAGTTTCAATTGCACTGTACATGCGCGTCAGCACTTGGTATTTTGTGGAAGAGCCACACTCAAGGGACCAAAGAGCCGCATGTGGCTCTTGAGCCACAGTTTGCCAAGCACTGCCCTATACCAGAATCGAACCTGTGTGCTCTTTCCACTTAGCCAAATCTGCTAATAAGGAACCTCTGGTTTTAAACAAAAAGAATTTGACAGCAGACACTGAGACATTCTAGGAGAAGATTCCCACAGGCAGCTTCAGACCAGGGCTTCACACACTTTGCATGTGCACATAGATATTTTTCACCCCATAGGGCAGGTTGGGATCCTGGCAAGCAAAATTAGTATGATGTAGGGCAAAGGTTAACTGAGTAACACCAGCAATAATAAAAATAGAGGTCTTAAAACAACCTGAATCCAAGTGATGATTGGCTAGTGAGATAAAGTCAAGGCCCTGTCAGAGTAGCCCCCCAGAAAGCCAAGGGTGGGGACTCTCAGTGACTCTCAGTTTGGTCCCACCCCCTGCACCAGTATCATCCTGATTCCCAGCTTACCTGGAGCCTGCTCCCTTGAGTGAGTCACCGAAGCCAGTCTCCTTCCAGTTTAGTGCTTAGTAATGTGACCCTGGCCTATATATATACCACTAGGAGGGTGAATCTCTTTGAGACCTCACCACCAAGGCTCCTCCCTGGAGGTGGGACTTATAGGAGAGGGTAGGAATAGGAGGATATTCAGAAGTCTGGTTGATGGGATTTCCTCTTATTCCTGCAGGCTAGGGCAGACTAAACCTGTTAATATGCATAATCTAATTTGCATCTTGGTAATTTTCCCTTGAACTTCTCAACAATCCCATTTGGATAAAAAAGGGGAAAAAAATAAAAGAGACAGTAGGGAAAGCTGGGACCAGGTGGAACAGCTGCATCTGATGGAGAGACAGTGACCCAGAGCTGGTGCAGTACATTTATTTTACACAGTATAATTCCAGGAAGTTTTACTAGAGTTTAAGACAAAGAAAATTATGTTTAATTATGGTTAAAGATAAGCTGTAATTCTTCTTTCTTGTGGCTTCTTTGTAATTGTCACTCCTGGCTAAGCCCAGGTAATTGTGTCCTTTCTTTGTGCCTGGCTGAATTTAAATAATGAAAGCTAAGGGTCAGGCTGACAACATACCTGCCTCTAGCATGATATGTTTCCAAAACATGGTTCTGCCAGTGCCACTGGACTCAGCTGACAATAATTTAAAAAAATGCTCATGTGCCTTCCCAGGCCCTCTCTACACCCCTATACCCATTGCAGCATTATTTGTGGTGGCCAAGAGTTGGAAACAGCGCAAGTGCCCTATAACAGATGGTTGGATAAAGAAGCACTACACAGACATAAGAAACAGTGAAATAGTGTTATCTACAATAACATGGATAGACCTTGAGAACATTATGTGAAGTGAAATAAGTCAAACAGAGAAAGCAAAGAACTATATGATTTAACTCATATGCGGAATATAAAACTGAAACTTATGTACACGAACAGCAGAATAATTGTTGCCAGAGGGAGGGAGATGGGGGAAGAAAGGGGTCCTATATGAGGTGACAGAAGATTTGACTTTGGATGGTGGGCACGTGGTTCTATATAAAGATTTTGTAAATGAGTAATCCACACATGTAACTTATATGTTCATGTAGACTAATGTCATCCCCATGAAATGTTTAAAAATGGAAACAAAATAGTGAAACTGAATAAATTATTTGTATTTAGGAGGCATCTTTCCTTCCCTTCACCTTCCATTCACTTGCAGATGGTAAATTAGAGAAATGATGGGGTGCTATTTGTATGGATTTACTATATTTCCTGTCCGATGCATTGGACAGTGTATTTGAAATAGACATGTACTTATTGAACATCAAATGAGAGACAGAGAGAAGAAACTGTATTGTAGGCCCCAACCCCTTCAATGTAGTCAGGGAATATAATACAAGGCAGCATAAGAAATATTCTAACTAAATATTAAGGGTAGTATGTTTCATAAGAATTTTAAAGTAGAAAGAAAACACTGGTCTAGACAAGATTTTTTTTTTAACCTTTTTTTTAAATTAAATTATTATCTGTGTACATATTTTAACATTCCCCCCTCCCATACATACCCTCTCTCCCCAAAGTTTTGTGTCCATTGGTTGTACTTATATGCATGTATACAAGTCCTTCAGTTGATCTATTATCTCCCCCAGATCTCCCTACCCTCCCTGCTGTAATTTTACAGTCTGCTTGTTGCTTTACTGTCTCTATATCTCTTTTGGTTCATCAGTTTATAATGTTCTTTGTTATCTATAAATGAGTGAGGTCATATGGTGTTTCTCTTTCATTGACTGGCTTATTTCACTCAGCATGATGTTCTCCAATTCCATCCAGGTTGCTGCAAATGATGAGAATTCCTTCTTTTTTATGGCAGCATAGTATTCCATTGCATAGATGTACCATAGTTTTTTGATCCAAGCATCTGCTGATGGGTACCTCGGCTGTTACCAAATTCTAGCTATTGTAGATTGTGCTGCTATGAACATAGGGGTGCATATATCCTTTCTGATTGGTGTTTCTAGTTTCTTGGGATATATTCCTAGGAGTGGGATTACTGGATCAAATGGGAGTTCCATTTTCAGTTTTTTGAGGAAACTCCACACTGTTCTAGGTCTAGACAAGATTTATAGAGAACATATGTTTTGTTTGGTTGGGATCTTGAAAGATGAGTTGGATTCTGAAAAGATAAAAAAAAAAAAAAAAAAAAAAAAAAAAAAAGTGTATTTGTGGGCATTCCAGAAAGCTCATTCAAGCTAGAGGAGAAGGTACATAAAATGGAAGTCATGGAAACAGCCATTCCATTTCCATCAGCACAGTGCACTCTACCAAGTGACTTAGCAGGCCTTTGAGTGTGGAATTATACTTTGAAAATGCGGTTATATTAGCATTTTCTTTACAATAGCCTTTTCTCCATCTGCTAATCTTGAAAGAACTGCTTCTTGACCTCATTCTAAAAACTGCCTCGGGTGCTCAACTTCAGAGAGTAATTCCAGCCTTTGTGTCTCCACCTTCTCCCTCAGTCCTAAGGGTTTTTTGCTTTCAATGCTTATTGATTTATAAATGTTTGCTTCCTGCTTCCTCAGGGGCTCAATGTAACTGTTTAGCCTTTTCCTGTAATGAGAGGCAGCCTCCTCTATGGGCCTCACCTGGTGGCCCTGGTGGTCAGGAGGCTCAGTGCCCAGGGCACACAACAGCTCTAGGTCCTCCTCACAGAAGAGGGTCAGGACACTGTTACTCTCTTGCACAAGTACCTATATTCCTGCCTCTTCTTCTTGCACCTGGTGGATTGGAGAAGCTTGGCCATGTCAACCATCCTTCCCAGATAATGTTGCTCCTCAAGCACCTCTCTTGGCATGGGTGATAGCACACAGGACAAGGGAGTCTGTCCTGCAGATCAGCCCAGGACTGCTGGATGCAGCAGCTACAGAAGCTGTGCCCACATTCGATGGTGACAGGGTCTCTCAGGTCATCCTGGCAGACGGGACAGTTGATTTCTTTCGGGAGTCTTCCCAGAGCTGCAAGTCCTGTGAGTCATGCGAGTCCCCTGACCTTTTCATTCCAGCTGCCAAGAGAAGCCCTTTCCCCAACCTGCAGCCAGTCACAGCTCAGCTGGACAACCGCTCCTCCAGATTTGGAAGCTCAGAGAACATGCAGCCAACTAAGCAGCTCTCTTGGTCAGAAGAGCAGTCCTTACCTGAAATCATTAGTTGCTATGTGTGAGAAGATATTTCTTCCTTAAATCCCTGGGTTTATTTCAAGTGGTTCCACCCACTACCACGCTCGAGTCAAACACAGATTTCTCTCTCCTGTAAGAAATAAGATCAGCCCCCAAATTCTGGGGTACTGGTAGAACACAAAACATACGTGGGGGCCAGGCAGCAAGGCAAATATCTTTTCTTCTAGGTAGAAGGGTACACACAGGTGGTCTGGAAGCATGTGCACACCCTGCAGGTATTCTGCTTGGATTTATAATCCCTGAAGCATGTGACCTCATGAGGTGGGGTGGGGGAGATTATAATGGGCTACGGGTCAAGGCCTTGTAGTCCAGGGGTGAATATTTGCTACAAGCCTGCCTGTGACATCATCTGATTGATTCCCTCAATTGTTCTTTCCCAGCAAAGGACCTGAACTTCCCCTGTTTCTATGTGTCCTCTCTCTGTTTCTGTGCTGAATTTCCTGTTTCAGTGTCAGTACACCTTATTGCTGTAGGCCCTCCTTTGGTTTTCCAGGACTCCACTTTTGAATCCAGAAACATTTTATTATTTCTGCTTGGTTGCTTCCTGTGGTTAGGCTAGCTCAAATGTCTGCCCCACCTATGTTTTACCTGCTGTTGTTTCAAGTAAACCCTCTCAAATTCATACATCTGGAGTTCCCATCTCCTTCAGGGCATATTTCTGGATCTCTTTGAGTGACAGAGCAGCAAGGTTCTTGAAACCCACTCCATAGATGTGCTTATGGATGTTGATAGTGTGTTGTCTGGTGCTAGCTCATGGATGGCACAAAGGCCCTTCTTCTCTCCACTGTTTTTTGCTAGAGCCATTATGCCAAGCTCAAGTTGGAAAGGAAGAAAAGACTTTGCTTTTACTATTATTTTTAAAATATATTTTTATTTCAGAAAGGAAGGAAAAGGGAGAGAGGGATAACCTATGAAAGACACATCTGCACAACCCCACAGGGGATCAAGCCCAAAAACTTGATATGTGCCCTTGACCAAAATCCAACCCAGGACCATTCAGTCCACAGGCTAGTGTTCTATCCACTGAGCCAAATTAGGCAGGGCAAAATATACTTTTAATTTGTTTCTTCCTCAGCAAAGATGGGATTAAAGGGTGTTGAGAAATTCAAGGGGTGATTACAAAGGAGCAAATTAGATTATGCATATTAACAAGGTCATCCTGCCCTAGCCTGCAGGAATAAGAAGAGATCCCATCAATCAGACTTCTGAACATCCTCCTATTCCCACCCTTACCCACTACCACCTCTGGGTAGGAGCCTTGGTGGGTGAGGTCTTAAGGACATTCACCCTCTGAGGGTGATATATATAGGCCAAAGTCACATTACTAAGCATTTAACTGGAAGGAGACTGGCTTCGGAGACTCTTCTTGGAGACACACTTCAGGACTCACTCAAGGGAGCAGGCTCCGGGTAAGCTGGGAGTGGGGATGATACTGGTGCAGGAGGTGGGACCAAACAGAGTCATGGAGGTATTGCTCCTCACCATTGGCTTTCTGGGTGGCTACTCTAGAGCAGGGCCTTGACTTTACCTCAAAGTCAATGATCACTGGGATTCAGGTTGTTTTAGATACATGCTTTCATTATTGCAGATGTCCCTCAGTTAGCCTTACCCTACATCGTCAAAATGCTTCCTAAAAATCCAGATACCTATGGGGTTACTAATTACTGCCTCTGCAAAGTGCCCGGAAGTGCTGCTCTGAAGCTATCCATGGGAATCCTTTTCCAGAATGTCTCAGTGTCTGGTGTCAAATTCATGTGTTTAAAACCAGATGTTCCAAAAGGTTTACCTCAATAGCTGTATATGCTACCACCAAACTGAGAGGGAAGCAGAGTGTTATTTTCCTTGTTCCATGTGTCTCTGAATAAACCAGGAATTAAAAAATCCATCTCTGGCCCTAGCTGGTTCTGTCCATTGGTTAGAGTGTCAGTCTGTGGACTGAAGGGTCCCAGGTTTGATTCAGGCCAGGAGGACATGTCCAGGTTTTGGGCTTGATCCCTGGGAGTGTAGGAGGTAGCCAATCAATAATTCTCATCATTGATGTTTCTATCTCTCTCTCCCTCTCCTTTCCTCTTTGAAATCAATAATACATATATACTAGGGGCCTGGTTTACGAAATTTGTGCACTGGGGAGAGGGGATGTCCTATGGATGGCTTAAGCCCGATCCCCATTGGGAGCCGACCTACGGTAAGCCGCAGTCTGGCCTCCCTTTGCTTGAGGCTACAGGGCTGATCAGGGGAAGGCACCAGCCCCATCACCCCACTGCTGCAGCCACTGCCCGTCACCACAGCCATCAAGGTATTTTCATCAACACGGACTTCAGTCCCTTCACCATGAAACAATGGCAACTTTGTTTAAGCATTTTCAAGATGTGTCTTTCATAGGTTATGACATTTCTTTATTTTTATTTGTATTCTCACCTGAGGATATGTTTCAATTGATGTTTTCCCCTTCCCTCTGATCCCAAGCTCAGCCCCTTCCCAAGCCAAAAGCCTCCACCCCCTCCCATCCGGCACCTCTGATCATAGGCTTGGCCCCTTTCTAAGCCTAAAGCCTCTGCCCCAGGCTTCAGGCTTGGGAAGTGGTGCCACCCAGCACCACCCTAAGCCTAAAGCCTCCACTCCTGGCTTTAGGCTTGGGAAGTGCTTCCCCCATCCCCACCTCCGATCCCAGGCTTTCAGCTTAGGAAGGGGACCCCCGCCCCTCTGATGGCAGGCTGGACTGGGAGGTGCTGAGGTTCCCCAGACCCAGGTATGTATGTCGGGTTAACTTGCATATTCATTCTGATTGGCTGTGGGCGTAGAAAAATTTACATGTTTCTCTATTACTAGGTAAGACGAGGCCCGGTGCATGAAATTCATGCATGGGGGTGGGGGTAGGGGGGTTGTTTCTCACCCTATCCTGCACCCTCCAATCTGGGACATCCTTCTCACAATCCAGGACTGCTAGCTCCCAAATGCTCACCTGCTGACCTTCCTGGTTGACCCTAATCACTTCTACCTGCCAACCTGATCACCCCCTAACCACTCCCTGCCAGCCATATTGATGATGCCTAACTGCTCCCCTGCCAGCCTTATTTCCCGCAACTGCCCTCCCTGGCTTGCCATCTTTTGGTGGCCATCTTGTGTTCACATGGGGGCAGCCATCTTTTACCACATGGGGGCAGCCATCTTGTGTGTTGGAGTTATGGTTAATTTGCATATTACTCTTTTATTAGCTAGTATATATTAGAAAAACCCATCCCCAGTGACACAGGCAGTCTGAGATCAGACCTGAAATCCAGCCCACATACCTACAAAGAGATAGAACTTTAATGCCAGCCTCAGTATTTTCTCAATCTCAATTTATTTCAATAGAGATTTGTTGGGTGGTGATGGGATGTGGGAACAGGAAAGCAGATGTCTGATTTGGAGTGAAGAAAGGGGACCAGTTTGAAAAACTGTGAGGAAGAAATCAGTTGAAGTGGATCAGAGAGCTCTGAGATGAAGGGAAATGGCTGATGCTTAAGGAAGGGAGTAGGAGAAACCTACTTTGCTAGGAGGGAGCAGAGAAACACTGAAATGGAATTCAAATGGTACCTTTTAAAAAAAGTAAATTACAGATTATTCTAGGTATCCAGACTAGGAGAGAAAATCTTATGAATTCATGTAACCTGTATTCTATAACTAACTTTTTGCAACTTCTACCTATAGTTGTACCAACCTTTTGCCATTTCTGTGCAAGAAATCTCTACAATTTTACTTGTAAACTTTTCATTATATATTTCAAAAAAAGACTATTTACATATTGCTACATTAAAATTTTAAAATTATTTTCTTTACAATAAGAGAGTGAGAGGATAGGGTAAGAAAGGTGGGGAGAGAGAGAGAGAGAGAGAGACATTGAAAGTGAGAAAGAGACATTGGTTTGTGGTTCCACTCAGTCATGCATTCTTTGGTTGCCTTCTAAGTACTCTGACCTTTGGTTTAACCTGAAACATTGGCATATTGGGACTAACTGAACTACCAGGTCAGGACAATTTCATACCTCTAATGCTATTCATTATCTCACTGTAACAATTATCAACTATTTTTTTTTAATCCTCAAATATCCACTTCAAAATGAATTTTTAAAAAATACATTTTATTGATTTTTTACAGAGAGGAATGGAGAGAGAGAGAGAGCTAGAAATATCGGTGAGAGAGAAACATTGACCAGCTGCCTCCTGCACACCCCTCACCGGGGATGTGCCTGCAACCAATGTACATGCCCTTGACTGGAATCGAACCTGGGACCTTTCAGTCCGCAGACCGACGCTCTATCCACTGAGCCAAACCGGTTTCAGCAATATAGCTTTTAAGTCTACGTTAATTTCTACATCCTTCCATGTTTTTTTTGTTGTTGTTGTTGTTTTTTTTTGGGGGGGGAGGGGGTGTCAATCCCCAGTAGAGGTATGCAGGAGGCAACCAATCAATGATTCTCTCTCATCATTGATATCTCCCCCCCCCCCTCTCTCTCTCTCTTCCTCCCTCTCTCCTCTGAAATGAATAAAAATATATTAAAAGAAAAAAAAAAGTCATAGTGCAGGAGTGAAGCAATCACTTGCTAGAACTTCCGGGCCAATTAGAAGTATTATGATCACTTGCATTGTCCACCTCCTTTATCACAAGCCCCAAAATGCACAGTCCTGAAAAGGCTGGCCTCCCTGTGCACAGGTAATATTTCAAAAGGAGAGGGCAATGTGAAGGAGGCCTAGGCTCGATCATCCAAATTCAGCACAATGAAAACAAACAATAATGAATACTGGGCACTGGAATTCAAATTACTAGAGGTTTTAAAGAGTCTGGAGGGGGTGTCAGATTTGCATTTCATCTGGAACACCACATTACAAAAGAACTATTTTTAACAATAAAAAAGGATTGCCGAAACCGGTTTGGCTCAGTGGTAGAGCGTCGGTCTGCGGATGGAAAGGTCCCGGGTTCGATTCCGGTCAAGGGCATGTACCTTGGTTGCGGGCACATCCCCGGTAGGGGGTGTGCGAGAGGCAGCTGGTCGATGTTTCTCTCTCATGGACATTTCTAGCTCTCTGTCTCTCTCTCCCTTCCTCTCTGTGAAAAATCAATAAAATATTTAAAAAAAAAAAACAATAAAAAAGGATTGAGGGAAAAGAAATTCTAAACCATTGAATGACCCCCTATCGTTCCTGATAAACTTCACTCACATCTTCCTTCTCTTGGAGTGTGATTATCAGCCATTCTCTGACCCTCCAAAAGAAACTTGATCGAGTTCATTGGAACTCCCATCTTAGACAGCATGATTGTTTGGGTTTTTTTGAGGTATTCTGTCATTTTCACTTTGAAGTGAATTTCTGCTGCCCTGTCCAATGACTTTGAGTTGAATGTTCCTCTTTTCTCTTATTCCCCAGATTCCCTGTTGAGGGTTTTGCCTCCTGGACACACATGTGCATGGTGCTTCAGCTGGGGTCTCTGCAGAGAAGCATCCTCTGGTAAGCAGGACCTCTCTCCTGGCTTATAAATCCTCTCTTCCCCACAGTACAAGATGACTTTTTTTTTTTTTTTGTGATGCTTGAGATTGTCTAATTCCTTGTAAGTTGCAAAACAGACTTTTTGTCTAACTCCTCCTTAAATATTGTCATAGTTAACTGATTTGGACTACCTGACATGATGTTCATACAAGGAGGGAAAGGTTAATGCTGATTGAACTTTAAATGTTGATTTCTTTTTGTCCACAGAAACCACTTGCTTCCTTTTTAGACCAGAGTCCACAGCTAATCTTTACTTAGGGAACTCGACATTAAACACAGGAGAAGGTGACAGGAAGACTGGACGTCAGCTGTCCACCGGAACTCTTCCTGGAAGCTCCTAGTGTCTAGAGCGGGAGGCCTGAGCAGACCTCAGCTTCTCACCTTTCCTCACTCCTGCAGGATCACACGGACTGAAGAGAGCCCTTTCTAATAGACACCCTCACTGCACAATGGCCTTTGACGCTTCCCTGGCCAACCTCCAAGCACAAGCCAGCTGCCCCCTCTGCCTGGATCACCTGAGAGACCCAGTGACAATTGACTGTGGGCACAACTTCTGTCCCTCCTGCATCCACCAGCGCTGGGAAGGTCTACAGGGCACCTTTCCTTGTCCTGTCTGCCTCCACCACTGCCCTGATAGGAGCTTGAAGAGGAACCCCCAAATATGTCACATGACTGAGATTGTTCAGCAGATCCCCACCTCAGGGAGCCAGAGGAAACTGCAGGAAGAAATACCCCTGTGTGGTAAGCACAATGAGGCTCTGACCCTGTTCTGTGAGGAAAACATGGAGCTGTTGTGTGCCCGGTGCAGGGTCTCCTCTGACCACCAGGATCAGCGCCTGATCCCCATTGAGGAAGCTGCAGCTAGTCACAGGTGGGTGCTCAAAGAGTATATGGCAGACTTCACTAATCACCTTGAAAATATTGAAAAGGTATATAAAGTCCAATTTGAAAATACTCCATTGGTAAGGATCAGAGAATGGAGGGATAAACTGTACGATGAATTTAGAGAACTTAAATCTTTCTTGGAAATAGAGAAGAGTGAACTTGATAACGCTCTACTTACGGAAGGGAATGATGTTGAAGGAAAACTAGTTAAAAATAGAAGGCAAATTTCAAACCACATGTTCAGGCTAAACACTCTGCTAATTGAAATAGAAGAGAAGTGTTTGCAGACAGACCAGGTCTTACTCACGGGTATTGAAAGGATCCACAACAGCTATGGAAACCTAGAGATGCCTGCAGTCTTTTCACATGAATTAAAGGAGGTGATTTTCACTCTCCCCCCACATTTTGTGGGCCTGCATAAAATGACCCACACGTTTCAGGTAGATTTGACACTGGATCCTGAAACAGCCCATCCAAGTCTCTTTATCTCAAGTGATAGAAAAAATGTGACATATAGGGGACTAGATGGTCATTCCAATCCCCAGACACTTTCTTATGCAGATGTCCTGAGTTCTGAGGGATTTGATGCTGGCAGGCATTTTTGGATGGTAAACATAGAAGGTAGAGGTTTATATTACTTAGGTTTGTGTAAAGCATCTTTCCCCAGAAATACTCTCATATCAGCATCCCCAAGCAACGGATGCTGGCTACATCAGCTCTGGAATCATACTGAAGAACGGAAAATTGGCATTTTTCTGGACTATGATTTGGGAGAGGTTTCATTTTATAATTTGAATAACAGGTCATTCATGTATGTAATCACTGATACATTTACAGAGAAACTTATGCCTTGTTTCTCCATTGCATTGGCTTCAGAATTTCTTACAATCAGCATCATCAGAGTGAAGTGATAAACAATTAGGAAGAAATTTTGTATGTGCCTATTTTCTTCCCTTGTTATTGAAACAAAAATACTTAAAGATCCTGATTCCAGTTTTGATGTTTGAATATTAAAAACTTTTAGGATGCACTCTTCTCTCCTTCCTGACCTTATTCCTGGGAATGCCTATGAGAAAGTCCAGGTGCTCCATCCTTTGGGCCCAGGGGGGGAGGGGGGGAGTTTCAATCAAACATGTTTCCAATAGTGTCAACAATCTTCCACCAAAAGCACCCAGTAACCACCATCAACACAAGTCCCTTTTCCTGTGCTCTCTGTTTCTTATTCTAATATCCACCCTACTCTCCCACTAAAACCTCAGCGAGTAATAAACTTTTTCATACTCTCCTGGTATGTGGTGAATCATCATCAGTGTGCACATTCAAAACCAATTGTGGATGCCTTCCACCCTGGCCAAGCAAGCTGGTCACCACCATTGACATTGTCAGCAGGATTTTCCAGATATGAAGCACCCCTCCGCCCCGCTCATCTGGGGCTTCCTCCTCTGGCTTTGGGTTTTAGCGCACCCTGTTTCCCTAGGCAGTTTGTGCTGCAAATGCTGAGTCCTAGGGAGGCTGGTAGATTTCACTGATCTAAGTCAGGAGTTAGGTAAACACAATGTAGCCCAGCCTGCCATGCTCAGTGGTTAAGCATCCACATATGAGCCAGAAGTCATGTTTAGAGTCCTCCTCAGGGCACATGCCCTGGTTGCTGGCTCAATTCCCAGTAGGGCCAGTAGGGGATGTGCAGAAGGCAGCCAGTGGATGATTCTCTCTCATCGATATTTCTCTTTCTTACTTTCTTTCTGAAATCAATAAAATATATCATTAAAAGAAACACGTTATTTTTAAAAATTATTTTCCATATCATTTTGGGGCAGTTAGGGGTGGCCAGGACTGCAGGAGTGGAGGACTGTTTGGTGTGACTAGGCTAGTGTGTTGGCGGGGGGGGGGGGGGGGGGGGGCAGTTAGGGTTGATCAGGCAGGCAGGCAGGTAGGTGAGCAGTTAGGAGCCAGTGGTCCTGGATTGTGAGAGAGATGTCTGAGTGCTGGTGTAAATCCAATTCTCAAGATTGAGCCTAATCCCGTGAAGGGTCCCGGATTGGAGAGGGTGCAGGCTGGGCGGGCCTCTAGTATATATTAAAAAGGCTAATATGCAGCCGAAACCGGTTTGGCTCAATGGATAGAGCATCGGCCTGAGGACTGAAGGGACCCGGGTTCAATTCTGGTCAAGGGCACATACCTTGGTTGCAGGCACATCTCCAGTGGGGGGTGTGTAAGAGGTAGCTGGTCGATGTTTCTCTCTCATCGACGTTTCTAACTATCTATCCCTCTCAATTCCTCGCTGTGTAAAATCAATAAAAATATATTTTAAAAAAAATTAAAAAGGCTAGTATGCAAACTGTCCCCACAGGAGCTCCACCAAGAGTTTGATCGCTTGTTATGATGTGGACTGACCACCAGGGGGCGGCGCAAAACTAAGGAATGCCCAGGGCAGCAGCCAGCTGCCAGGGAAAGGAGGCCCTGGCTGGGAGCTTGAAGAAAGGCCCTAGATTAAGGCCTCAATGAGCTCCTATTGCCAGCTAGGCCTAGGTACTCTACCCATGCACAATTTCATGCCCCAGGCCTCTAGTGTTTTATAAAATTTTCATGTACAGGGCTGAGCAAAAGCAAGTTGGCAGCAGTGATACAAATATGAACAGCAATTAATTAATAAATAACACAAGAAACTGTTGCATATTAACCACTGTAAACACACTTTTGTTTTAAATCCTCACCTGGTGATAAGTTTATTGACTTATAGAAAGAGGAAGGGAGAGAGAGAGGAAAACCTCAATCTGTTGCTTCTTATACTCACCCTGACCAGGAATTGCACCTGATACTTATGTGCCCTGAATGGGGATAAAATCTGCTAGGTTTTTTTTTGGGTTTTTTTTTTTGATGTAGGAGACCACAGTCCAACAAACTGAGCCACCCACCCAGGGCTGTAAAACTGCCTTTGACAATCCCTGCATGCCCTCAAAAGGTCACATAATCATTTTTGAATTATGGGAAATTGCTAACCTTTGAGAACATGCTTCTGTAAGTTTTACTCTGTCTATCTCTGTAATATTTGTCCATCAAGCATACATATCTTGAAAAGATGCTGAGCAGAGCTCCCATTGAGGTACAAGTGACCCCTGCATTGATCAGAGTCTTCCTGCTCTGCTGTGGTATCTCAGGTGCTTACTCTTGTAAAGTGTAATGTAGGCCAGCAAGGCGCGGTTCCGTTACTCAACCAGGGATCTAACTCCCCCAGTCATGGGTTGTTATAGCACGGGTCACTACAACTAGGGACCGGTTTGGCTCCGTGGATAGAGTGTCGGCCTGCAGACTGAAAGGTCCCAGGTTCAATTCCAGTCAAGGGCATGTACCTTGGTTGCAGGTACATCCTCAGTAGAAAGTGTGCGGGAGGCAGCTGATCGCTGTTTCTAAATCTCTATCCCTCTCCCTTCTCCCTTCTTCTCTGTAAATAAATAAATAAATAAATAAATAAATAAATAAATAAATAAATAAAATATATTATATATTAAAAAAAAAGAAAAAGAATTGAATCTAAAAATCAAATGAGGGTGCGCGATGGCGGTGCTGCTGGGCAGGGACGGGTCCTGTCTGCTGTCGCGACCCGAGAGGCAGCCCGAGCCCGCGGCTCTGGGAGGTCCGGGCCCCGGGCTGTGCTGCTGGGTGTCTGTGTTCTCCTGTCTCAGCCTCGCATGCTCCTATGTGGGCAGCCTCTACGTCTGGAAGAGCGAGCTGCCCAGGGACCACCCTGCCGTCATCAAGCGGCACTTCACCAGTGTCCTAGTGGTGTCCAGTCTCTCGCCCCTCTGCGTGCTACTCTGGAGGGAACACACAGGCATCCAGGTGCAAAGGAGGCGGGGCAGAGGGCAACAGGGGAGAGATCTCAGCGGTCTTTGGGGGAGGGAGCAAGACTGATGCTTCCTTTCCTGTGGCTCAGCCAGGCACATCCCTGCTCACGCTGATGGGCTTCAGGCTGGAGGGCATTTTCCTGGCAGCACTGCTGCCCCTGCTGCTAACCATGATTCTTTTTCTGGGCCCACCCACTGATGCAGCTCTCAATGGATTGACCCTGTAATCTGGCAGATGGGATAAAGGTTGTCTTAGCCCCTCACTCCTGGGCCCACTGCCTCATGGGCATGCGTTGGCTTCAGAACCAAGTGATTGCGCCCCTTACAGAGGAGCTGGTGTACTGGGCCTGCATGCAGCCCATGTTAGCACCGAGTACAGGCCTGGGCGCCGCCGTGTTCACCTGCCCGCTATTTTTTGGAGTTGCCCATTTTCACCACATTTTTGAGCAGCTTTGATTCCGTCAGAATACAACCTGGGACCCTTCAGTCAGCAGGCCGATGCTCTAGCCGCTGAGCCATACCAGATAGGACTACAATTTATTTTCAATTACGGTTGACACCCTCCACATTCTCTTAAAATCAAACCTTTTCCTAGTCAGTGTGGCACAGTGGCTGAGCAGGGGCCTATGAACCAGGAGGTCAAGGTATGATTCCTGGTGATGGCACATGCCTGCGTTTCCCACTTGATCTGGTCATGCAGGAGGCAGCCTTTCCATGATTCTCTCTCATTCTCCACTTTCCTATCTCTTTCCTATCCCTCCCTTTTTGAAATCAATACATAAGACATACTTTAACTAGAAATTGAAACATTTATTACATATTACCAATCTAAAAAAGAATGATTGCTACAATGCAAAAACTAGTGACATAAAAATGAAATGGCATTCAAGTGACTTTGCTGCTAGATGAGCAATGAAATCACTAAACATTATTTCAAATGAGTTGGTAAGCTCAGGTATCGTTACAAGGGGACCCTGTGTGGGCTCAGGCTGCCTGTCACTGTGTCCAATAAAGAAGGCACGGTTGGATCATATTAGGTGTTTATTTAGAAGGCTAGCCAACCAAGAAGACATGGTGCTTACAAGCATCAAATCCTGCCTCCCAGCAAGGTTCAGGGGAAAGGATAACAAAGGGGAAGGGGCAGGGTATCGAGGAATGCAGCTACCTGCTGGCCTGGGGGGGGTCCTCAGACCTCAGCTATTATAACTAGTCATCAGGCCATGAGATGTTGGTTTGACTCCTGGTGGATCAGCCTGACCATGTTTGAGGGTTCTAATTGTGGGATTCTCAGCTGACTCACCTCCCCAATTCCTTCCCACAGACCTTGAAAAGGAATCTTGACAAAAAACGTAATTCCCTATTCACACGTAAGAAATTCAGGGAGGAGAGGAGGGTGAGTCCTTAAAGCTTTCAACATTCAAACATCAAAAGAGGAATCAGGATCTTGATTCTAAGTATTCCTTTCAATAAAAAGGGGAAAAAATAAGCACATACAAAATTTCCCCCAAATTGTTCATCACTAGACTATGATGATACTGATTGTAAGAGATTCTGAAGAAGGTGCAATGGAGAAATAAGGAATGAGTTTCTCTGTGAAGGTATCACTTAATCCATTCAAGAATGACCAGTTATTCAAATTATAAAATGAAACCTCTCCCAACTCATAGTCCAGAAAAACGCCAATGTGATGTTCTCCTGTACAGAAAAGGTCAAATACATCAGTCTTCTGCTGGTATTGCCAGCATCCATTGCTTGGGGATGGTGATATGAGAGTATCTCTGGAGATAGATTCTTTACACACACCTAATAAACATTCACCTGCGCCTTTTATGTTTACCATCCAAAAATGTCTGCCAGTATCAAATCCCTCAGAACTCAGGACAGTTGGGTAAGCAGTAAGTGCCTGTGGATTAGAAAGATCCTCTGATATCCTATAGGTCACACTTTTTCTATCACTTGTGATATTGAGATTTGGATGGGCTATTTCAGGATCCAGTGTCAAATCTACCTGAAACGTGTGGATCATTTTATGCAGGCCCAAATAATGTGGGGGGGGTACTGTAAGATTCCTTCTTTAATTCACATGAAAACACTGCTGGGGTCTCTAAGTTTCCATAGCTGTTGTGGATCCTTTCTATGTCCGTGAGTAAGTCCAGGTCTGTCTGCAAACAGTTGTCTTCTATTTCACTTAACAGATTGCTTCTCCTGAAAATATGGTATGAAATTTGCCTCCCATTTTCAATTAGTTTTTCTTCAACATCCTCCTCTTCTATAGGTAGATTGTTATCAATTTCCTGTCGCTCCGTTTCCCAGAAACACTTAAATTCTTCACATTCAAAGTCCAATTCCTCCCTCCATTTTTTCATCTTTCTTTTCACTTCCGAAGTATTTGCAACTTGTTTTTTACACACAGTTTCAGCATTTTTAAAGCTGTGAGTGAGGCCTCTAATGTGCCTTTTGAGCATCCTCCTGTGACTAGCTGCAGCTTCCTCAGTGGGGATCAGGCGCTGATCCTGGTGGTCGGAGGAGACCCTGCACTGGGCACACAGAAGCTCCATGTTTTTCTCACAGAACAGGGTCAGAGCCTCACTGTGCTTCCCACACAGGGGTATTTCTTCCTGCAGTTTCCTATGGCTCCCTGAGGTGGGGATCTGCTGAACAATCTCTATCATGTCACATAATTGGGGGTTCCTCTTCAAGCTCCTGTCAGGGCAGTGGTGGAGGCAGACAGGACATGGAAAGGTGTCCTGTAGACCTTCCCAGCGCTGGTGGATGCAGGAGGGACAGAAGTTGTCCCCACACTCAGTGGTCACGGGGTCTCTCAGGTGATCCAGGCAGATGAGGCAGCTGGCTTCTGCTTGGAGCTTGACCGGGAAAGCTGGATAGGCCATTGTGCAGTGAGGGTGTCTATCAGAAGAGACTGTCCTTCAGTCGGTGTGATCCTCCAGGAGTGAGGAAAGGTGAGAAGCTGAGGTCTGCTCAGGCTTTCCTCTCTGTGGAAGGCACTAGGAGTTTCCAAGAGTTCCAGCCACCAGCTGACGTCATCTTCTTGCCGCCCTCTCCTGTATTTAACACCACATTGCACAAGGGATGTAGAGTGCTCCTGGTCAAGAACCAAGCTCAATCCAAGTCATATGTGGTTTCTGTGGACAAATGATATTGCCATTTAAAGGGCTGTTCAAGCAGCAGTAACATCAGGTAAACAAAATCATTTATCATGACAATATCTAAGGAGATGTTTACAATAAAAACTAAGAAACATTTTGTAACTCTAAAGGAATAAAATTAGGAAAATTGGTCATTGACCTCAATTATCACAGAAAGAGTGACAAATACAAACGAGATAACTATTGAAGAGATGACATAACATTATTTCTGAAGAATTGTTTTCTAGCCCAGGCTGGATTGGCTCTGTGGATAGAGTGTCAGAATTCGAACTGAAGGGTTCTGGGTTCCATTCCCAGATTTCGGGCTTGATCCCCAGAAGCAGACATGCAGGAAGCAGCCACTCAATAATTCTCTCTCATCATTGATGTTTGTATTTCTCTCTTCCTTGCCCTTCCTCTGCAGTCATTCAAAATATACTTTAAAAAGTTTTGTTTTCCAGAATATGAAACTAAATCTCATCAAACATGTTCCAAACCAACTATTTATATGAAATATAAGGCATGGAGAAATATGTGAAAATTTTCTTCACCTGTTTCAATTTTAACATGCCATCTTGATTTGTCCCTTGCACAGCCAGATAGCAGGTGGACACTAATTCTGGGTGTGACTCTAAGGAGAATTCTGGGAGACCTTAGTATTTTAATGAGTGGATGAGCAAAGCAGATGTCCCAGCCCAATGTCAGTGGGGATCATCCACTCCACTGAGGGCCTGAAGAGAACAAAATCTGGGCAAGGCTGCATTCACTCTCTGCTGGACTGAACAAGCTAGCACACCCACCTCCTGTCCTGGGTGCTGCTGGTTCTCAGCCCCTCACACCCCCACTGGAATCTGTACCATCTGCTCTCAGACTCTCAGGCCTTCCATCTATACCACTGTCTTTCCTGGGTCTCCTGCTGGCAGACGGCAGACCATGGGATATCTCAGGATCCAAAACCTTGTGGGCCACTGCTTTTTAATAAATATCTTTCCAGATCCAGACTATCGCTTCGGTTTCTTTGGCAAACCTTTAATAATACACTGAGGAAATAATCAGTATAATCTGGATTATAATAAACTCAATTGAAAATTCTATTATGTTGCTTCAACACAAGTATAAAGAGGAAGTAAAAAACACCTGGAAGGAGGTGTTTGTAGGAATTAAAATAGACTTAAAAGGCTTACTGATACGTTAACATGTATCAATCTAATTTCATTTCACTTTGAAATATTTGGCCAGAATTCAAATGAAAGTTGGATATTTAAGGTTTAGAAATACCTGACTAATAATTATGTTACATTGAGATATTCAATCTCAGTAGAAGTATGTAAATTGCCCTGCTCAGTAGCTCCCTTGGTCTCAATATAACAAGGTTGGATCCCAGGTCAGGGCACTAAGAAGGAGCAAACAATGAAAGCATGACTGAAAGGAACAATAGATCAATGTAACTTCCTCTTATTCAATCTCTCTCTCTATCTTTCTGTGTGTGTGTCTTTCTTTCCTATCCCTAACAAACCACATTTTTAAAGTAAAATAATTTTAAAAAATATTTTAACATATAACTATGTAAATTAAGAATCACTTTTAAAACTATATAATAAAAATTTAGAAAGTAAAATCACAGGTATGTCCTGCACAGAAATGGGGAAAGGATGGTACAGCTATACAGCTATAGGTAGAAGTGAAAAAGATTCGTTATATCATATGGGTTCTTCATGCATGAGTTCATATTTTCTCTCCAATTCTGGATACCTAGAATATTCTATAACTTTTTAAACTGACCTTTTGAATTCTATTTTAGTGTTTCTCTGCTCTCTAACAGCCAAAAAAAAATTTCTCCTATTCTCTTCCATAAGTTTCATCCATGTCCCTTCATCTCTGAGTTCTCAAATTCATTAATCTCCTTGCTTTCCTTACAGTTGTTTCAAACTGGTCCCCTTTTTCCTCCACTTCAAATCCATCATCTTCTTCCCTGCTCTCACTTCCTTCCCACCCAACAAATCTCTTCTATGGAGATAAAATGAGATTAAGGAAACACCAAGGTTGACATTAGAATTCCATCTGCTTGTAGGTTATGTGGGCTGGATTTCAGGACTGAATTGAATGCCTGTGTCATTGGGGATGGATTTTTGATCCCCTATTCTTTCAGAGACACATGAAACATAACGCTCAGCTTCCCTGTCAGGTTGGAGTCAGAATACACTTCAATTTAGGTTAATCTCTTGGAACCTCTGGTTTTAAAAAATAAGAATTGATCACTAGACACACCTAACATTCTGGAAAGCGATCCACACAGGCTTCAGCCCAGCACTTCTGGGCATTTAATCACACACCCATGTTAGTCACCTCTTAGGTCAGATGGGAGTCACAGTAACTGTTTTTTACCAGGTACTTAGAGGATTTAGGTCTGGCTCACATAAAAACTCCCACAATAATAAAGGCCTGTGTCTTTATATTTACCTGAATCCAAGCTAGGATTGACTTGCCTGTTGAGGTCCATGTCCTGCTAGAGCAGCCGCATAGGAACCCAAGGCTCTCACAGACTCACTTCCCTTGAGCATATACTCTGCCTGGATCCCCAACTCACCTGGTGCCAGCTTTCTGTGGGCCAGTCTGTGGACTGAGTCTCCAGGAAGGGCCTGGGATGCGTCTTGTACCAGTAGTGAAGTTAGTGCTGTGACCCTGTCATCTATATACACTGCTAGGAGGGTGGAGCTAGGAGGATTTCCCTCCATCAGGCTCCACCCTGGAGGAGGGAAATGTGCCAGGTGGGGCTTAGCAGCTGTTCAGAGTTCCTGGTTGGTGGAAGGGGGTGAATCTCCTTTGAGATAATCTGCTCAGCAGAGGCCTGCAGCTCTTCATCTGCATGATCCAATCTGGAATTTTAGGATTCCATGCCCGCCTTCTTAACACCCTTTAATCTCATTTGTGCTCATTAAGAAGTAGACGCCTGCCGAAACCGGTCTGGCTCAGCGGTAGAGTGTCGGTCTGCGAACTGAAAGGTCCCAGGTTCAATTCCAGTCAAGGGCATGTACATTGGTTTCGGGCACATCCCCGGTAGGGGGTGTGCAAGAGGCAGCTGGTCGATGTTTCTCTCTCATCGACGTTTCTAGCTCTCTATCTCTCTCCTTTCTTCTCTGTAAGAAAAATCAATAAAATATATTAAGAAAAAAACGAAGTAGACGCCTGAAGGCTAAGGGAGGCCCATTTCTTTTCTCACCTTGGAATGTGAGAAGCCCACCACTTTCACCCCCTGTCATCCCCAGCACTCTGCAGTCCTGCCCTCTCTCCCCTACTCAGGGCCTGGCACCCTCTGCCACAGCACTTTGCACAGGCAGGTTGGTCCGTGGCAGCCCCTTGCCCCTTATGCACGGTTTACCCCTTGCACTGGCTTTCTTTCTTCAAATCCCAGCCTAGTTACTTTCATCGAGAAGCTTCTTTGAGCTCTAAAATTCTTTATAAATTAATTTCGGTCATATTGCTTATTAGGCAATCTGGTGTTTATATTGAATTACAAAAATTTACCAGTTTCATTTTTGTTAATTTTTTTTTTTTTTTTTAATGCTGTGCTTTTAGGTGTGTGTGGTTGTTGGGTTTTTTTGTTTGTTTTTTTTTTTTGGTGTTTTTGTTGTTGTTCTTTTTTGTTTTTGTTTTTTTAGTACATTTTTCTTGATTTCAAAGAAGAAAGGAGAGGGAGAAAGAGAGAAACATCATCGATGAGGAAGATCATTGATCAGCTGCCACCTGCACACCCCCACTTGGAACTGAGCCGGCAACCTGATCCTGTGTCCTTAACCAGAATCGTACCTGGAACCTTTCAGTCAGCAGGCCGATCCTCTAGCCACTGAGCCAAACCAGGAGGGCTATCACTTATTTTCAATTATGGTTGATACCCTCCACATTCTTTTAATATCAAACATTTGCCCAGTCAGTGTGGCAGTGTCTGAGCATAAATCTATGAACCAGAGATCAAGGTCTGATTTCTGGTCATGGCTCAAGCCTAGTTTTCTCTCTTGATCCTTTGAGGCTGGTGCAGAAGGCAGCCTTTCCATGTCTCTCTCTTATTCGTGATGGTTCTATCTCCCCCTCCTTTTCCCAACTTCTCTGAAATCAATATGTAAGATATATTTTAACTAAAAATTCAAACATTTATGTTAGCAATCCATGAAAGACTGATTCCTATGAAACAAAACATGTACAGAATCACACTTGATTCTAGTCAATCTCATTGCCAAGACAGTCATTAAGCAAAGTGACATAAAAATGAAATAGTATTCACATGACTTTGCTGCTATATGAGCAATGAAATTGCTAACCACTATTTCAATTGAGTTAGTAAGCTCAGGTATTGTTACCAGGGCACCTTGTGTGGGATCAGGCTGCCTGTTCCTGTGTCCAATAACGATGGTAGGGTTGAATCATATTAAGTGTTTATTGAGAAGGCTAGACAGCCAAGAATCAAATCCTGCCTCCCAGCAAGAATCAGGGATGGATTTATGAAGGGAAAGAGGCTTGGGTGAGGAATGCAGCTACCTGCTGGTCTGGGGGTCCTCAGGCATCAGTTCTTGTAATTAGTCATCAGGCCAGAAGATGATGCTGATGAGATGATGTTTTGACTCCTGGTGGGTTGGCTTGACCATGCTGGTGGGTTCTGCTTGTTGGATTCACAGTTGAGTCCCCTCCCCAGTCACTTCACACAAGCTTTGAAAAGGAAACTTAAAGAAAAACTTAACTCCCTATTAAGAAACGTAACCCCCATTTACATAAGTATACGTGTTCTAAGATTTAAAATATGATAGTTTTTCAGATTAATACAGGTGCTTTATCTATTAGATTTTAAGTTCCCCCTATCAGTAGAAGACTGATTTTTGTTCAGTGACTAAAAGAGACCAGCATACAAATTCCTAAAATTTCCTTTTCTAAAAGATACCATCAACGTAGAACAATCATCTCCTTAAGTCAGTTCCTTTGGGATTGTTTCCCTCCACAAAGTGTTTCTGTCTTCTAACCTTTGCTACACCCTGAAACAGGATTTATAGATCATTACCAAAAAAAATTAAAAAGCCCTGAAAAAGACATATATTTTCCGGAAAATGTCAGTAGAAAAATGAATGTGAAAGGTCCTTTGGTGACAACACAGAGGAGAATGAGGAAGGTGTTATATGACACTGAAGAAAGGCGATTGTTGTTGTAAAGGGCCAGAAGACATAGTTGTGTGGTACCATGATGTGGAAGGCACACTTTGTAAGTGATGAACTACTGAGGAGAGTAATCCTCTGGGACTGAGACCCCACCCTCTGGGTCCATATTATTCCTAAGAATTATAGCTGAAACCGGTTTGGCTCAGTGGATAGAGCAGCGGCCTGTGGACTGAAGGGTCCCAGGTTCAATTCCAATCAAAGGCATGTACTTTGGTTGCGGGCACAACCCCAGTAGGGAGTGTGCAAGAGGCAGCTGATTGATGTTTCTAACTCTCCCTCTCTTTTCCTCTCTGTAAAAACTCAAGAAAAATATATTTAAAAAAAGAAAAGAATTGCAGTTCAAAAAAAAAAAAAAAAGAATTACAGTTCATATGCCATGTTTAACTGAAATCTAAACCGGTAATGTACTTGGGTTGTTTAAGTAACCATAGCAACTGAATTTGTGCCTGTTGAAAGATTGTTACATGTGAATTGCTTTTGTGATTTTGTGCTGCAAACATACCATAATGCCACCACTGTCTCTCACACGTGCCACACCATTCATTTAAGTAATTCCTAGGGCCCTGGCCAGTGTGGCTCAGGTGGCTGAGCATTGTCTCATGTCCCAAAAGGTGGCCAGTTTAATTGCTGATCAGAACACATGCCCAGTTTGCAGTTTCAATCCCAAGTTGTAGCATGTATAGGAGGCAACCAAATGATAGTGTTTATTTTTTTCTCTCCCCCTCTCCCTTCTCCACACTCTAAAATCAATAAAGACATTTTTAACAAACAGATCTTAAGAACTATTTTTGTGTGTCTCTTCCTGGTGTTGGCCTTCAATGCTCAAGGTGGCCATTCAGTGCTCCCTCTTTCTCTAGTTGTTCTGACACAGTGCTGTGACAACACAACTGAGGGAGTTAGATCCCTGGGTGGGTAATGGAGCAGCGCCCTGCTGCCATACATTACACTTCACAAGAAGTAAGCATCTGAGTCACCACAGCATAGCATGGATTCCTCAACAAAAGCTCTGCTGAGCATCTTTTCAAGTTATGAGAGACAAATAGTACAGAGATATACTAAGTAAAACTTTATTTCCAAACATTGTAAACAATACCATAACAGACAACCATACAAAAGCATGTTTCAAAGGTTGACAATTTCACATAAGATAAAAAATGAATGTGTCACCTTTGCAGGTCATACAGTGGTTGTAAATTGTAGGTGTATAGCCCTGGGCAAATAGCTCAGTTCCTTGGAATGTCTTGTCATACAACAAAAAGTATCAAGTTTGATCCTCAGTCAGAGCACATAGGCTTGGAGTTCAATCCCAGGTCAGGTTGAGTTCGTGAAGTAAATGATAGATGCTTCTGTCTCACATCAATGTTTCTCTCTCTTCCACACCTCTCTCTCTGTCCCTTCGTCTCTCTCTCTCTCTCTCTCTCTCTCTCTCTCTCTCTCTCTCTCTGTGTGTGTGTGTGTGTGTGTGTGGTGTGTGAATAAACATCATCAGGTGAGAATTTTATTTTATTTTAAATATATTTTTATTAATTACAGAGAGGAATGGAGAGGGAGAGGGATGCTGCCTCCTGCACACCCCACATTGTGCATTGAGCCCACCACCTGGGCATGTGCCCTGACTGAGAATCAAACCGAACCATGACCTCCTGGTTCATAGGTTTATGCTCAAACACTGAACCACACTGTCTAGGCTCAGGTGAGAATTTTAAAATAAAGTTATGATCACAGTTGTTAGCATGCAAAAGTTTATTCTTGTATATTTTTTTATTAATTACTGTGCATATTTGTAACACTACTGTCAGCCTGGTTTTTCACAGCCCTGCAGATGAAATTTCTATAAAACATGAGACAAAATATTATAAAACATTAGACAAAAGCAAGACAATTAGAATTCCAAAAAATATTACATGGAAAATAATAAATAGTCAATAGAATGTGATTCTTATAGAAACTTCTGATTTAGGTCAGTTCAATTACAACAGAGTCTCCCTAAGACTCAGCAAATGCATCACAAACTGCAAAGACACCCTTGCCTAGGGAACCAGGTGTGTTACCACACAAAGTGGAGGAGAAAATCCTGCTCACAATGTCAATGGTGGTGACCAGCTTGCATAGGCAGGGTGGAAGCCATCCGAAATTGGTTTCAATTCACAATAATGATGACTCACTACATACCAAAAGATTATGAAAAGTTTATTGCTCACATGGTAAGGTTTGGGAGAGAGAAAGGTGGATATTAGACTAGGTCCCAAACTGACTGGGAGCACAGAGAAAAGGGACTAACTTGTGGGGTTCATGGTGGTTACTGTGTGCTGTTGCTGGTAGCCTGCCCACACTGATGGAAACTTGCTTGAATGGAACTTCCCACCTGCACCCAAGGATGGAGCACCTGGTCTTTCCCATCAGATTTCCCAGGTAAAGGTCAGGGGGGAGAGAATGGAGAGTCCTTAAACCTTTCAACATTCAAACTTCAAAACTGGAATCAGGATCTTTATTCTAAGTATTCCTTTCAATAAAGAGGGACGAAAATAAGCACATACAAAATTTCTTCCAAATTTTTCATCACTAGACTCTGGTGATACTAATTGTAAGAGTTTTTGAAGATGATGAAATGGAGAAATAAGGCATGAGTTTCTCTGTAAATATGTCAGTAAATGCATACAAGTATGACCTGTTATTCAAATTATAAAATGAAACCTCTCCCAAATCATAGTCCAGGAAAATGCCAATCTTATGTTGTCCTCTAGGGAAAAGGCCAAATATACCAGCCTGCTGCTGATATCGCCAGCATCCATTGCTTGGCAATGGTGATATGAGAGTATTTCTGGGGAAAGATTCTTTACACACACCTAAGGACCATTCACCTGTGCCTCTTACTTCCACCTGCCAAAAATGCCTGCCACTATCAAATCCCTCAGAACTCAGGACAGCTGGGTAAGAAGTGTGTGCCTGGGGATTAGGAAAACCATCTGGTGTCTTATATGTCACACTTTTTCTATCTCTTGAGATGATGAGACTTGGATGGGCAGTTTCAGGATCCAGTGTCAAATCTACCTGAAACGTGCGGATCATTTTATGCAGGCCCAAATAATGTGCGGGGAGAGTGAAAATCTTCTTCTTTAATTCACATGAAAACACTGCTGGGATTTCTAGGTTTTCATACCTGTTGTGGATCCTTTCAATATCTGTGAGTAAATCTACATCTGCTTGCAAATACTTCTCTGCTATTTCACTTAAAAGCTTTTTTAGTATGAACATACAATTTGAAATTTGCCTTCCATTTTCAGTTAGCTTTTCTTCAACATTCTTCTCTTCTATAAGTAGACCAGCATTACATACATTATGCTCCACTTGTAAGGAACACTTTAGTTCTTTACATTCATACTGCAATTCTTTCCTCCACTTTTCCATCTTTTCCTGCACTTCAAAAGTTTTTGCAATTTGGTTTTCATATTCTGTTTCAGCATCTTCAACCTCTACCATCAGCGCCCCAATATATCTTTTGAGGTCCCTCCTATAACTAGCAGCAGCTTCCTCAATGGGTATCAGGGACTGATCTTGGTGCTTTAAGAAGTCTTTGCAATGAGGACATAACATCTCCTGGGCCCTGTCAGAAAAAAATGTCAAAACCTCATCATGCTTCCAACACCTGGGTTTTTCTTCCTGCAATTTCCTCTCGCTCCCTGTGGTGGGAATCTGTTTAACAATTTCAATCATGTGACGTAATTGGCTATTCCTCTTCAACTTCCTGTCAGGGCAATGATGGAGGCAGATAGGACAGGGAAAGGTGCCCGGTAGATCTTCCCAGCGCTGGTAGATGCAGGAGTGACAGAAGGTGTGCCCACATTCAATGGTCACTGGGTCTCTCAGGTAATCCAGGCAGATGGGGCAGTTGGCCTCTGCCTGGAGCTCAGCCAGAGTGGCTGCAGACTCCATTGTGCAGGGAGGGTGTCTGACCCAAGACAGTCTCTTCAGTCAGTGTGATCCTCCAGGAGTGAGGAAAAGTGAGAAGCTGAGGTCTACTCTGTGTACAATGCAGTAGGAGAGTCCAAAAAGGGTCCTACTTTTTAGCTGATGCCCAGACTTCCTGCCACTCTTGCCTGTATTTAATGCCTTTTCCCCCAATTGATCATGGGCTGTAGAGTCCTTGTGGTCAAAACCTCAGCACAATCTAAATCATATGTGGTTTCTGTGAACAGAAGGATATTGACATTTAAAGAACAGTTCAATCAGCAATTAATCTTTACATCCCTGTATGAAAAAGTACCTCTGGTGCCCTGGCTGATTTGGCTCAGTGAACAGAGCATCCATTTGAGAACTGGAAGGTCCTGGGATTGATTCTGGCTCAGGGCACATGCCCAGGTTTCAGACTCGATCCTCTGCTTCCCCTAGTAGGGGATGTGCAAGAATCAGCCAATCCATTATTCTCTCTCATCATTAATGTTTCCCTCTCCCTCTCCCTCTCCCTCTCCTTTTCTCTCTCCCTCTCCCTCTCCCTTTCTCTCTAAAATAAATGGGGGGGGGGGGAAATATATATAAAATAACAAAACAAAAAAAAGAATATGTTTCCTTAAATGTTAAAAAGAAAAAGTATCTATGGTAAATGAAATTATTTACCAGGAAAATATTTAAGGAGGAGTTACCAATGAAGACTATAATCTATTTTCCAACTCTAAATGAATTAATTATTGTAAGGAAATTTATCATTGGCCTCAACTATCAGAAAAAGAGTAACTTAATTTCATTTCACTTTGAAATACTTAGCCAAAATTTAACTTGTAAATTGGATATATGTAGATAAAAACAATTTAAAGATGATTATGTTAGGTTGAGGTAATGAATGGCATTAAAAGTTTGTAAGTAAAGTCTCTTTTAGAAATATATAATGAAAAATTTATGAGTATAATCCTTTGATGTCTTTGGATTTGTTTCACAAAAATAGCAAGAACTTAGTAGGACTATAGGTAAGGAGTTGCAAAAAGTTCATAATTATAGTACTTGGGTTCTTCACACCTGAATTCACAATATTCTCTCTCCTTTCTGAAAATATTCCTTGATTTTAAAAAGTTTTTTTAATTCAATTTCTGTGATTCTCTGTTTTGTTCTAGGTAGTTTTCTCCTACTCCTTTCTTTAAACTTCACCTCTTTCTATTCATCTCAAAGCTCTCAGATCTATTCCATCTATTTTTTTCCTCACGGTTGTTTCAAACTGGTCCCCTTTCTCTTTCACTCCAAATCCATCATGTTCTGTGTTCCCACTTCCCATCCACACTCAAATCTCCCCAAATTGAGACTAAGGAAATTGAGACTAAGGAAAGACAAGGAAGGCATTAAAATTCCATCTTCTTCTGTGTTATGTGGGTCAGATTCTAAATCTGATTCTCAGACTACTTGTGTCACTGGAATGGGTTCTTTAATCACCTTTTCTTTCAGTAACACATGGAACAAGGAAAGTAACACTCAGGTTCCCTTTCAGTTTTGTGTCAGCATAAACATAAATAAACCTCTTGAAACTTGTGGTTTTAAACAATAAGAATATGTGTGACACAGAACTTAAGAATTTCTGCATAGTATTTCCATTTCTCTTTTATGGTACAACTAGAAATATATACTTATTCTTTACCCTTAATTTCTGGTACAGAACTCCTAAAGCCCTTAAAATTTCCCAAGTGATAGGGGGATATATATTTTTTATTGATTTTCTTTTTAAAAAAAATATATTTTATTGATTTTTTACAGAGAGGAAGGGAGAGAGATAGAGAGCTAGAAACATCGATGAGAAACATCGCCCAGCTGCCTCTTGCACACCCCCTACCGGGGATGTGCCTGCAACCAATGTACATGCCCTTGACCGGAATCGAACCTGGGACCTTTCAGTTCTCAGACTGGCGCTCTACCACTGAGCCAAACCAGTTTCGGCGTAGATAGGGGTATATTTTAGTAGTTATTAGCAACACCCTTTGAACACATCTGAACTTACCTTAATGATGTGACTGCATGGGGCAAGATGGATACCCAGTAGCTTGGTCACCAAAAGACCAATTGATGAGATTAGACCTTTGGGCCCCACCCACCGAATTCTGGGAGGTTAGGCGGGGACTAGAGATTAATTTCTGTGAAAACAGTACAAACTTTTGGAGACTTGAAGAGTGTCTGTGTTGAGGAGCATGTGCAAATGCCAGGAGGGTGGCACACTCCAGTTCCACAGGGTTAGAAGCTCCTGCCCTCCACATATTTCCAGATCTCTCCCTTTGTACCTCTTCATCTGGCTTGTCATCTGTATCCTTTGTAATAAAGGTGGTAAACCCAAGTAAAGGCTTGAGTTCTGTGAGCCCCACTAGCAAATTAATGGACCTCAAAGAGGGCGTTGTGATGACCTCTGATTTAAGCTATTGGATCAGAAGTACAAGTAGCAACCTGGACTTTGGACTGGCTTCCGCAGTGGGGATCTGATGCTGTGGGGTCTGACTATCTCTAGCTACCTAGTTTCAAATTCACCTCAGTGTCTGCTGCTTTTTGGAGAATTGCTTGGAGGTGCATCGTCCTTATTTGGATGATTTAATTGTAGGTCTGCTGGTATTTTCTCAACACTGACAAAATGCATTTAATGTACAAATTCAGTTTGAAGTCCTTGGAAAACCGAATACCTCATGATTTCACCAAAACAAATTCCACAGTTTGTTGCAGAGTAAAAAGGGAACATATGAAGCCATTAAAATATCAGTAAATATGTCATCTTTAATTAAGTAATTACAAACACATGTGTAAAACCTTAACTAGAGCCCGTCCAGTGTGGCTCAGTGGTTGAACATGCCAGGGTTACGCCTCAATCCCCAGTGTGAGGCCCGCGGGAGGAAGCCATTCAATGATTCCCTCTCGTCCCTCTTGTCCCTCTGAAACGAATAAAAATATATTTTTTAAAAACAACCCCTTAAACAGGGGATACATGGATAAAGAAAGTGGAATAGCCATGAGCCCAGGGCCTGGCACCCAATGTCCTCACCAGAAGCCCTGGGGCTTTGACGCAGCTCCCTGGGCTGGGGCCCCGAGGGGGTTGGGGGAGAAAGGGGGGCTGAAGTCGGGGTCCCTCCGCAGCCACCGCCGGAACTTCCCCTCCGCCTCCTCCTCTGAACCGCAGGACCCACTCAGCGGCCAGAGCACCTGTTCCAAACGCCCAGTGAGGACCGCAGCCCGGCAGCCCTCAGCACCCTGACGGCCATTTCCGCCATGGCCGCCCTCACCACCACCAGGGGGCACCTCGGCCTCCCGCAACCCCCGCCCCGGCCTCCTGCACCTCCACCTGGGCCTCCCGCATCTGCTCCTCCTGAGTCCCGCCCTCCCGCGGCCTGGGACCCGCTCCCCTACCCGCTCCGCTCGGTCTCTGCTCAGCCCTGAGCCGGGTCCTCGAGGCCTAGAGGGCGCTGTGTGCTCCTTCCTCCCGCAAAGCCAGAAACTTCCACATCCGGGTCAAAGGGCACGACCTGGTTCTCTTCCCCCCCCCCCCCCCCCCATTTCCTTTCACTCTGCTGAAGAGAATATGGACGGGTCAGGGGTGGCCCTAAGGAGTCAATGGGAGGGAAAAGGGCAAATATGTAATACTTCCCCCAATAAAGGTTTAAAAAAAAACCAGAAAGAAGTTGTCTAAAAGTCTCAGCCTGTTTCTTTAGAGGTTGTCTTGGAAGGAGGTGTTTCCACATCCGGGTCAAAGGGCGCGACCTGGCCCTCGTTTCCTTTCACTCTGGTGAAGAGAAATGAAAGGGTCAGAGTGGCCCTAAGGGGTCAATGGGAGGGAAAAGGGCAAATATGTAATACTTCCCTCAATAAAGGTTAAAAAAATACAGAAAGAAGTTGTCTAAAAGTCTCAGCCTGTTTCTTTAGAGAGGTTGTCTTTGAAGAAGGTGTTTCCACATCCGGGTCAAAGGGCGCGACCTGGCCCCCGTTTCTATTCACTCTGGTGAAGAGAAATGAACGGGTCAGAGTGGCCCTAAGGGGTCAATGGGAGGGAAAAGGGCAAATATGTAACACTTCCCTCAATAAAGGTTTTAAAGAAAGAAAGAAAGAAAGAAAGAAAGAAAGAAAGAAAGAAAGAAAGAAAGAAAGAAAGAAAGAAAGAAAGAAAGAAAGAAAGAAAGAAAGAAAGAAAGAAAGAAAGAAAGAAAGAAAGAAAGGAAGGAAAGAAAGAAAGAAAGAAAGAAAGAAAGAAAGGAAAGAAAGAAAGAAAGAAAGAAAGAAAGAAAGAAAGAAATTGCCTAAAAGCCTCAGCCCGTTTCTTTAGAGGTTGTCTTGGAAGGAGGTGTTTCCACAGCCTGTCCTTGTCTCGTTTTCTTCTTCACAAAATCATCCTGCAGTTCTCAACCAGACCAGCGCCCAGCAGCACCGTTTCTCCTGTCGGGAGAGGGCAGCCTGTGGGTGCGGAGGGGCTGTCACAGGCCCGAGGCGGGCGTGCCCGGTGCTGGGGAAGAAAGGCCACTGCTCGCTTGGGAAAATATGGGTGTGACTTAATTTATGTTTGTATAGAGAACATTGTCCCTGTATATCCTCAAAGGGGAGCAATCTACATATCCTACACCTGCCTGTGTTTCACATACTTCCATCCTGTATCAGCACATTGTCTTATTTTTCATTTTTTCAATATATTTTTATTTTATTTTAGTGAGAGTGGAAGGGAGAGGCAGACAGAGTGAAGCATTGATGTGAGAAACATTAGTCTGCTGCCTCCTGCACAACTACCACCACCCCTCCCGCTATTCATCCCCCCATCCATCCCCTTCTTTCCCCCCCTCCCCCCCCCCCCCCCCCCCACACACACACATACTCACACATGGGGAATCAAGCCCCAAATCCAGGTATGTGACAGTTTGGCTCAAATAAACTCACAAAAATTCTTTACAGGTTTCAATGTTTTGGTTTTTTTTTCCTTAACAGGGTGAAGGCTTGGGGCAGAGTGGGAACTGGTTTGTGGAGGGCAAGGGGGAAAATTGAGAGGAGGGCCATCTGTAATATTTTCAACAATAAAGATAAAAACATCTTAAAGGTTATACGAAGTAGAGATAATAGGATAATCAACCTCCCAGTGTCATGATTAATATAACAACTTCATCACTTAAAAATTCTGTTCCTATATGTGTCAGATAAAAAGAACATCATTTAGCCTAAACCTGTTTGGCTCAGCGGATAGAGCGTCCGTCTGCGAATTGAGGGCTGTCAGGTTCAATTCTGGTCAAGGGCATGTACCTTGGTTTCAGACACATCCAGGGGGTGTGCAAGAGGCAGCTGGTCTATGTTTCTCTCTCAACAATGTTTCTAGCTCTCTATCCCTCTCCCTTCCTTTCTGTAAAAAATCAATAATATATATATATATATATATATATATATATATATATATATATTTTTTTTTTTTTTAAAGAACACCATTTATGTTTGATTTTCCTTATAAAATCAGTTGGCATTTGTGAAGCACAGCTTGTTTCATTGGGCACCCTCAGTGCTAATTTCTGTCAAGAAGGTCTGTCTTTGGGGGAGTGGGGGAGAAAGGGTGGGGATAAAGACACATATGCAATACATTAATCAATAAAGAGGGGGGGGGGAGGTCATTCTACAGTAACCTGGCTAGCAGGCTCTGGGTTGTCATTTATTTTTTACTTTCTCAACTTCTCTTTGCCTCAATTTACTCATTTAAAAAATATAAATGATAATACTTACCTGGCAGGGGAGATACCATGATCATGAAGGTAGTTTTCCCAGGACGAGGCTTATCCATTGCACTCTGGATGTGCTGACCCCTGCGATTTCCCCAAATGTGGGAAACTCGACTGCATAATTTGTGGTAGTGGGGGTTTAAAAATAAATAAATAAAAAATAAAAAAATAAAAAATAAAAAATATAAATGATAAACAGAGCTACATAGTTATGAGAAAGAAGATCCAAAGCTCTTAGATCAAGGCCAAGACACTGACTATAATCACAGGAGAAACCCTGCTTTCTTTCTCTCCTTCCTTCTACCCCCCCCCCCCCCCCCAGCTGCTCCCATTTCCTGGAGCAGCTGTGTCTTTGCTGGGTGGAGTCCTTAAAGCCACACCCTCCCAAGTTTATTCCAATTGAGTTGTCTGTGGCTTCTTGCACTGAGAGAGGATTGGTCCTGAGACCCCCTGCTCCAGGTAAGTGTGGAAATGGAAGGATGCGGGTGCAGGAGGCTGGAGTGTGGTAAGAGGCTTGGCCTCCTGGGCAGGTACTTGCTTCCCTGGACAGAGCCTGCCTGGCCAGGGAATCCAACCTCAGGTTCCTATTATTTCAGAACACATCCCGTGTATTATGGTTCCTGGTCTCTCAAAGAGTCTTGTCCAGAATCGCCTGTAATATTTGTTAAATATTTGTTCCCCTTAGGATAGATACCCAGGTCCCACCCTGACCTAAAGGGGAACAATATCTGTGTGTGGTTAAGCAGAGGTGCTGGTCTGTGGCCCAGCGTGAATGTGTCAGTGAGAGGTTTGTGTACTGGGGGAGTAGAGGGATGAGTGTTATGGGGTACATATCTCTGATCCTCAGGTCCTGTGTGGCCTTGATCTTCCTTAACTTAACCAGTCAACCTTCATGTAGAAGGCAGGCTAAGCCGAAACCAGTTTGGCTCAGTGGATAGAGCATCGGCTTGTGGACTGAAAGGTCCCAGGTTCGATTCCAGTCAAGGGCATGTACCTTGGTAGCGGGCACATCCCTGGTAGGGGGTGTGTAGGAGGCAGCTGATAACATGTTTCTCTCTCATCAATGTTTCTAAAATCTCTATCCCTCTCCCTTCCTCTCTGTAAAAATCAATAAAATATATTTAAAAAAAAAAAAAAAAAAAAAAAAAGGAAGGCTGGCTAAGGCTCAGGGAGGTTCAGTAGTTTACCCAAAGCCACAGAACTCCTAAGGGAGTCCAATGCAATAAATATACAACTTCCTATTCGGTGCCAGGCCCCGAGCTGGATGTAATAGGAAGAAGGATACTTTCTCGGTGTTTTAGTGGTTAGTGGGGAAGACAGATCTAGACCTCAAGTCACTACAATGATTAAGTTTTATAGAAAGTGTGTGACACTGAACCTTGAAATTGGATGTTGGGGATGGGGTGAGTAAACTCTGAAGGAAGAGTAGGAGCTAAGGAAGAAATCTGATAGCTGGTAAGCTTTGCTGCTATTCAAATGACCTGGGTCAATTGTATCTCAATTAAGAAAACCTGGTGTAAATGCTGGCTCTCAGGACCGAATACAGCCTTCTTCTGTGGGGCCGCCAAAAAATGGGGGGGGGGGGGGGTAGTACTTGCAAGCTGGAGAGAACAGGGTTGCATCAGGAAAAGGGAGTTACACCTACTTTGTACCGTGTGTAGAGAAATAAAGAATTTCCAATCACTCTCCCCCTCAAAAAATACTCTTGGAGCCCATTAGGACAACCTGGAGAAAGTGAAGAAACCTGGCTGAAGCTCCCCTAGAGTGGGTTTGGTGCCAGAAAAGCGATAGACCCTGAGCCTTGTGAGCCTTGGAAGGAACTGGGGAAACCGGGGCACAGTCTAGCCTGTACCTGTGTAAACAGAGGCCTGGGGGACACTAGTCCCAGGTCACAGGGTCATCCTACAAGAGCCCACAGGCTGGGACCCAAACTGCTGTAAAACAAGTTTGTTTTTAAAGTTTGTGGGGTTTTTTGTTTGTTTTTAATCCTCACCCAAGAATATTTTTCCTTTTTTTTTTTTTTTTTTTTTTTTTTTTTTAAGAGAGGGAAAGACAGAAATATCAGAGAAACACATCTGATTGTTTGCAAACTGCAATCACCCTGACAAGGGCCTGATTTGGGGAGCAGCCTAAAACCGAGGTACCTGCCACCAGATGGAACATGGGACCCTTTGGTCTGCAGGCCGAGGCTCAATCCACTGAGCCAAACTGACTAGTGGATTTTTGGCTCACATTTTTGCTAAACTTGGTTCAAATTGTACTTGGCAAAACATCACCTGACATGATAGTCTTTAATTATCCCATTTGGTTTGAACACAGGTGCATTCTACCATAATTACATTGAGTTTGATTAGGAAGTGTTTCCCCTGATCATTCTGTGGATGTTTACAAAGTACATGAGCTATATGGCATATTCATGGTCTAAAATACAAAATTCCGAATACACTTATTGCGCTCAGTGGTCTGAGACAACACCTGGGACTGCAATGGAGTGGGACATGGTCTAGTGTGCCTCCTTCTAGATCAGTCCATTTGGCACTACCATCTTTCTTTAAAATCAGCTCGCAGTCTCTTGAACAGAATGTGTTTTACACATTTGCAATGTGGTTTATTCAGCCAACACCGGCTTTTGGTATTTCCAATGTTTCTACTCTTTTGAAGTTTAAACCTGTGCTGAAGAGAACATCTTTGTATATATCTATTTTACTCTTCTTTTTTGTACATAGTTTTTATTATTTTGATTAAATTGTATAGGTGTTAAAGAAAAATATTCAATCCAAAATAAGTAAATTTTAAAAGATCTTACTAGCTTTGTTCATTGGTTCAATAGGCAGCATTTAGTATTGCAGCTAGAAAGAAGCTCTGAGGAACTACAAAATAAAATGCTTTTATAGGCAGAAGGGAGCCAGAAAAAGGGTTAGTTATTGCAAGTTTACTTTCCTTTGGGAATAGCAATGGCTCATCAGGGAGCTGGCCTAACAAGTGCTGATCAGGTGATCAGGTGATTCCTGGTTGATGGGGTTAAGATTCAACTTCTGGGAAAGCTGAATTAAGTTTGGCATGGGGCTTAGGAAACAAATTAAAGGAAGGGTCCTTGGAGTTTTGGACTGAGGAAACTAATGGTAACAAAAAACTATTGGGGGGGAGAAAGAAAGGTGGGGCAAGGAAGGGTGAAGGAAAAGACATGGAGGTTTTAAGGGACGTCCAGAGGAAGAACTCAATAGAATATTCAGCAGTTTTCTTGTTGTTTCCTTTCAGGGTTGTGGTCTCTACTGATCAACTAGCAGGCACCAGAGCTAGAGGTCATTATTCAGTGCAACAGCTGGTCCAGAGGCTGATTTTATTGCTTATCTGGGCCTGGAGCTGAAGTAATACTGAGAAATAGATGTTATCATGTTATCTATAGGGAGGAAAGGTCAGGGGGTCCAAACTGTGTGGATATGCTGGGTGAGGAAAAGTCACCCTAGGGGAAGAGTCCCATCCTACAATTGATAGCTCCTTGCTAGGCACCTGGGCTTTTCCAGCCTGGTGACCTTCTGTACCTGGCCCTGGGTCCTTGGCTCCACTGAAGTCAGTTTAGCACACATGAACAATAGACAAATTTTTCAATTAATTCTTTTTTGTATGCAGGATTTTCACAAAGGTTGGAGACTCAATTGGTGGTCAGAGAAGTGAGACTTCTATACCATATGGAGGTGAGAAAAGGCTAGGGGCCTGGAGCCTCTGGGGTTGTGGGAGGCAATTCACTGGAAGGTGAGAGGAAGAAATGTTTGGTAAGCAAAGGTGGTCCAGTTAAAGGGGAGTCTCAGGTGAAAAGGGTAACTCTGGTAATAGTTCTCTTCCAGCTCCAAAGGCCCCTTTTCTGATGGCAATTTCCTGTATAATTGCTGATTATCCCATAAATGCAGAATTTGATACTTTGAGGGGGGCAGTGAAGGAAGAGCTCAGGGCTCTTCCTGAGTTTATTGGGTTTTAATTGCCATCAGCTCAAAATAACCCGATCCCAAATGGCATATTCTGAGGTCACATGTTCTAAGCCCCTTCAGGATGTCAAATAAATTCTCCCAAATTACATGGATCGGTGGCCAAGGCTGCGGTGTAATTTGGGTGGGTTACACCCATCTGTCCTAGAGCCCTTCCCATAGCCCAGGTGGGTGAATGGAAAATAGATGGGATTCATGGATGGTCATGCCCAGTGGGTGCAAATAGATGAGCATGAGAAGGAAAGATTGGGGTTAGGAGAGAGAAATCTGTGTTTGACTGCAGTATGGTAGTGGGTGGAGCTACTTGAAATAAACCCAGGGACTTAAGGAAGAAATATCTTCTCACACACAGCAAGTAATGATTTCAGGTAAGGATTGCTCTTCTGACCAAGAGAGCTGCTTAATTGGCTGCATGTTCTCTGAGATTCCAAATCTGGAGTAGTGGTTGTCCAGCTGAGCTGTGACTGGGTGCTGGTTGGGAAAAGGGCTTTTATTGGCAGCTGGACTTAAAAGGTCAGGGGTCTCACAGGTCTCAAAGGCCACCAAATAAGTGAGGAGTGAGATTTCTCATGCATCCACTTCTCACTGCATAACCTACCTTTCTGAAGAAACCCACCTCAGTCCCATCCTTCTTTCAGATCCTAAAGGTGATTGATGATTGTCTGGAAAGACTCATGGAAATATCCAAGTGTCCCCTCTGTCTAGATGCCCTGGAAGACCCTGTCACCATCACATGTGGGGACAACTTCTGTCGCTCCTGCATCGAGCCAAACTGGGCTGATTTACGGGACAGGTTCACTTGTCCTATGTGCCATCACCCATGCCAAATGATGTTCTTGAGTAACAACTTCCAGCTGGGAAGGATGGTTAACCGTGTGAAGATGCTCCACTCCATCAGGAGCAAGAGAAGGAGGCAGGAAGAGAGGGGCTTGTGTGAGCAGCACAACCAGCCCCTGACCCTCTTCTGTGAGGAGGGCATAGAGCTGTTGTGTGCCCTGTGCACTGAGCCCCCTGACCACCAGGGCCACCAGGTGAGGCCCAAGGAGGAGGCTGCCTCTCCTCAGACAAAGGCTCAGCACTTACAGTGAGCCCCTGAAGAAGCAGATGGCAGACCTTCAAAATCAATAAGCAGTGAAAACAAAAAACCCTTAGAACTGAGAGAGAAAGTGAAAATCCAAAGGCTGGAATTACTCTCTGAATTTGAGCACTTGAGGCAGTTTTTAGAATGGGATCAAGAAGCAGTTCTTTCAAGATTAGCTGATAAAGAAGAGACTGTTGAAAAGGAACTCAGCGCTAATATACCCGAATTTTCAAAGTACAATTCCACATTCCAAGGCCTGCTAAGTCAGATACCAGAGTACACAGTGCTGACAGATGTGGAATTGCTGTTACAAATGAAAAGTTTCTGCAAGAACTCTGAGGTGGCCTTCCCATGAACGTGTCAGCCCAGTTACAGATGAAAGGCTGCAGTTTTCCTTTACAGTACTCTGCCTTAAAGAAAATTATAAAGACATTTAGGGTTGATATCATTCTAGACCCTGAAATGGCCCACCCTAACCTGATTGTCTCTGAGAATAAAGAGACAATATACAATTGTCTGCAATATACAAAGAGAAGGCAAGACGTTCCAATTTTTCCAAAAAGATTTACATTCATCACAGCTGTCCTGGGGTTTCCATCCTTTCATTCTGGCAGGCATTTCTGGGAGGTAGAAGTGGGAGACAAACCCATTTGGGAGATAGGGGTTTGCAAAGATTCTCTGCCCACCAAGTCGAAGGAGAGCCTGTCAGCCCATCAAGGATGCTGGCAGATAAGGCGGCTGGAGAATGTCTATGATGCCCCAGGAGCTGACACCATCCCTCTCTTGTCTGAAGTGAAGCCCACAGACATTGGTATGTTCCTGGACTATGAGATAGGGGAGATCTCATTTTATAACATGCCTGACAAATCGCACATCTATACTTTCACTGACGATTTTAATCAACAATCTCTTAGGCCTTATTTCTATGTAAGACATGACTCAAAACCCCTTAGGATTTCTATAGGAACAGACTGAATGAAAACTTTTTAAGGGACTGGATGAGTTTTTGTCCTTGTTTTTGACCAGTTTAATAAAGTGTTTTTTTTTTGTTTGTTTTTTAATGAAGGTGTGTGTGAATTAATACAATAGTGGGTATCATGTTAATATGAGAGTAAATCTAATCCCCCTTCACTGGAAGGTGAAAGAAAGAAATGTTTGGTAAACGAAGGTGGTCCTGTTAACACCTAAGTCAGGAAGAGACTTTCATTTTGTTTCAACAGACTTTCATTTTGTTTCAACAGCACAGTACAGGATTGTCCAGGTCCCAACGCACTCTTGGTTCAAGCTCTGCCCAGTTTTTGGGATCTTCTATACCTGTTTACTTAGCTTTTATTATATTGTATATATATAAAATTGATTTTTCACAGAGAGGAAGAGAGAGGGAGAGTTAGAAACATCGATGAGAGAGAAACATCAATCAGATGCCTCCTCCACACCCCACTCTGGGGATGTGCCTCCAAACAAGGTTGGATACCCTTGAGCTGAATCCTACCAGGGACCTTTCACTCTGCAGGCCCACACTCCATTCACTGAGCCAAACAAGTTTCGGTTACTTAGCTTCTTTACTCAAGAATTGGTCTGGGGTTCCTCAATCCCCCTTCCCCTCCAGGGTATTCTCTGACCTGGACTCCTATGGACTTTTGGGCTCCCTGCCTTATTTCACTGAGCCCAGAGGAGAGAAATCCTGGTCCTCTGTAAGCTACAAACCAGGGTCTTAGTAGTTTTTGTATAGATGGTGCTAGCACAGTATTTGCCTGTTGAATAGCATGCTTAAATTTCAATTGTTTGTGTGGTTTTTCTATTTTGCTGGTTCTGGTGCTTAGTTTCATTTTCTTTTCTTTTCTTTCTTTCTTTTTTTTTTTTTTTTTTTAATATATTTTACTGATTTTTTACAGAGAAGAAGAGAGAGGGAAAGAGTTAGAAACATCAATGAGAGAGAATCATCCATCAGCTGCCTCTTGCACTCCCCCTACTGGGGATGTGCCCACAACCAAGGTACATGCCCTGGTGCCAGCACTGATGACCTTGTCTGGGGAAGGTTAAATCCACAGAAGCCAAATACCATGTTTCCCCAAAAATAAGACATCCTCTGAAAATAAGACCTACTTACAGCTTTCCTTCTGAGTGAAATATAAGGCATCCCCCCAAAAATAAGACATGAGAGATTTGGTCCACTGATTCTGAAAGATCTGGAGTCACAAGAAATTCACCAGGAAATTCAGGAATTGGATTGTTATGATGATGTTCCAGACGATGACATGATTGTCATTGAATAAATGAGTAAATTCTTGATACTGTAGGATTCAGTTTCTCTGGTTTGTGTTGACATCTACTGTACTACAGTACCATATATAGGTAATAAATTTTCTTTATTTTCATTTAACAAATATGTACCATATCCTTCTTCATGAAAAAATAAGACATCCCCTGAAAATAAGAGCTAGCACATCTATGGGAGCAAAAATTAACATAAGACACTATCTTATTTTGGGGGAAAAAAGGGTAGAATGATTATCAGCTGCCTATACTTTCCATTCCTATAATTCCTACTTTCCCACATAATCTTCGTCCTTCTACCCAATATAAGCAGCTGGCTTATGGGGAAAGGCAGAGCCGATTTCTGTGGATGACCTGCTGCTCTCCCATGCTGCAGGCATTATGGGAATTAACATTCATATATGATTCATCCCTGTGACTGCAGTGGTGACAGGTAGCCTGGGCCCCTCTGTTGTCCTGTTACAGTGTTATTAAAACTGTGCAAGAGCACAGACATTAGGGTGAAGGCCTGGGGCAGAGTGGGAACTGGTTTGTTGGGGGCAAGGAGGCAAATTGTGAAGGGGGCCATCTGTAATAATCTCAACAATAAAGATAAAAACATTTTAAAGGTTATATGATGTAGAGATAAGAGGATAATCAGAGAAACCAAAATGATGGCATAGGGTAGACACCTAAATGTAGCCTACGACAACAATTTTAAATTTACAACTGGAAAACAGAGGAAACATTGCCCTGAAACACCAGACGGCTGGCTGAGTGGAAACTCTACCATCTAGGAAGGGAAGAGAAGGGATGCTGAGCCTTAGGGACTGTGGAGGTGCTGTGATCCCTGCAAGAGGAAAAGGCAGGCGCCAAGTTTGCTGCTGGCTTACTCTCGGTGCACAGAGAGGGTGGACTGAGTTCGCTGCTGGCCTACTCAGGGCAAACAGAGAAGGCTTTCTTGTTTGGGAGCAAAATAGAACTGCCCTATTCCTCTGATAGACAGCCCCAGTCAGGAAGAGGCTGTACTATCAGGCAGTGGTCAAAGCTCTCTCGAAGGTGAGTGGAGCCAACAGCCATTACTGCAGGATTCAGGAACCAGACCCTCTTAGGGAGGGGCTGACAGAAAACCAAAACGTGTCTGCACTACCCCAAGACTCAGCCCCATCTAAGCGGAACACAGAAGCTCTCCTAGAGGCTGGCTTTCTCGTTTGGGAGAAGAAAAAAAAAACAAAAACTCCCAACTGCACTGAGAGAGAACTCTGAGCCAGGAAAAAAATGGCTGTTAGGGAGTAGGCAAAACTTGAGAACAGCCCTTTCACAAGTGGTGAGCATTCCTGCAACCAATCTTGCAGTCCTCGCCACAAATAGGACTTTCCTAAAGAGGGACTGATGGGGAACCAAAGCTTGTCTGTGCCACCCTGAGACTGCCCTATCCAAGTGGAGCACAGAAGCCCTCCTAGCTGAGACACTGCTGATCCTCACAGCCAACTGGCTTGCAGATCAACGCTTCTCAGTGATATCAACAACAAGCAAGGCTTAACAACAAGACTGCACACACAGCCCACAAAGGGCTGCACCAAGACTGTCCACCTCAGGTAACTGGGAAGGCTGTGTTACTGGGCTCTACCAAGATACCTAGCACACAAAACTATTCCATCAAATCAGGGAAGCAGCTAAGAGGCAGAGAAAAGGCAAGATAGAATGCAAGGAAGTGGAGGAAAATAAAAGAATGAACATTGAGTTCAAAACTACAGTTAGAAGGTTTTTCAAGAAATTCCTAGAAAAGGCCGATAAAATAAATGAGACCTTTGAGGATATTAAAAGGGATCAACTAGAAATAAAGAATACATCGTCTGGAATAAAAAAATATTATACAGATTCCTAAAAACAGAATGGAAGATCATAAGAATCAAGTCAAAGATTTGGAACACAAAGAGCCAGAGGACCCTCTGCAGAAGCAAGAAAACAAGAGAATCCTGAAAGTTGAAGATAGTGTAAGAAACCTCTGGGACAACTTCAAGTGAGCCAACATCAGAATTACGGTGGTCCCAAAAGAAGAGAGAGCACAAGATACTGCAATAGTGACAGAAAACTTCAATAGCACAAGAAATAGTGACAGAAAACTTCCCCAACCTGGTGAAAGAATTAGACTTACAAGTCCAGGAAGCACACAGCACCTCAAACAAAAAGAATCCAAAGAGGACCTCACCAAGACACATCATGATTAAAATTCCAAGAGCAAAAGATAAAGAGAGAATATTAAAAGCAGCAAGGGAAATGCAGGTAGTTACCTATAAAGGAGCACCTATATGATTGTCAGCTGATTTCTCAACAGAATCCATGCAGGCCAGACAGGGGAGATGGAGGAGAGAGGGTGGAGATAAAGACACATATGTAATACATTAATCAATAAAGAAAGAGAGAAAAAAAAAAAAAAGGTCATTCTAAAGTATCCTGCCTAGCGGGCTCTGGGTTGACATTTCATTTTTACTTTCTCAAATTCTCTGTGCCTTACTTTACTAATTTTAAAAAATATATAAATGATAAAAGAAATAGAGCTACATAGTTTTGAGAAAGAAGATCCAAAGCTCTTAGATCAAGGCCAAGACACTGACTATAATCACAGGAGAAACCCTGCTTTCTTTCTCCCCTTCCTTCTTCCCCCCCCCCCCCCCCCCCCCAGCTGCTCCTACTTCCTGGAGCAGCTGTGTCTTTGCTGGGTGGAGTCCTTAAAGCCACACCCTCCCAAGCTGTATTCCAATGGAGTTGTCTGTGGCTTTTTGCACTGAGAGAGGATCTGTTCCAGAGCCCTCCTGCTCCAGGTAAGTGGGGAGATGGGAGGATGTGGGTGCAGGAGGCTGGAGTCTGGTAAGAGGCTTGGCCTCCTGTGCAGGTACTTGGTTCCCTGGACAAAGCCTGACTCTCCAGGGAATCCAGTCTCAGGTTCCTATTATTTCAGAACACATCTCGTGTATTATGGTTCATGGTCTCTCAAAGAGTCTTGTCTAGAATCACTTGTAATATTTGTTAAATATTTCTTCCCTTTTAGGGCGGAACAAATACCCAGGTCCACCCTGTCCTAAAGAAAAACAATATCTCTGTGTGGTTAAGCCAAGGTGCTGATCTGTGGCCAAGCGTGAGGGGTTTCAGTTCTGGGGGAGTGGAGCGATGAGAGTTATGGGGCCAATATCTCTGATTCTCAGGCCCTGTGTGGCCTTGATCTTCCTTAACCTAACCAGTCAGCCTTCTTATAGAGGGCCGGCTAAGCCTCAGAGAGGTTCAGTAGCTTACCCAAAGCCACAGAACTCCTAAGGGAGCACCAGGAATCCAATGCAACAAATATACAACTTCCTATTCGGTGCCAGGCCCTGAGCTGGATGTAATAGGAAGAAGGATACTTTCTCTGTGTTTTAGTGGTTAGTGGGGAAGACAGATCTAGACCTCAAGTCACTACAATGATTAAGTTTTATAGAAAGTGTGTGATACTGAACCTTGAAATTGGATGTTGGGGATGGGGTGAGTGAACTCTGAAGGAAGAGTTGAAGGAAGAGTAGGAGCTAAGGAAGGAGTCTGATAGCTGGTAAGCTTTGCTGGTATTCAAATGACCTGGGTCAATTGTATCTCATTTAAGAAAACCTGGTGTAAATGCAAGCTCCCAGGATCAAATAAAGCCTTCTGTGGGGCCGCCAAAAAAAAAGGGGGGGGGGGGTAGTACTTGCAAGCTGGAGAGAACAGGGTTGCATTAGGAAAAGGGAGTTACACCTACTTTGTACTGTGTGTAGAGAAATAAAGAATTTCCAATCACTCTCCCCCTCAAAAATTATCTTTGGAGCTCATTAGATCAACCTGGAGAAAGTGAAGAAACCTGGCTGAAGCTCGCCTAGAGTGGGCTTGGTGCCAGAAAAGAGATAGACCCTGAGCCTTGTGAGCTTGGGAAGGAGCTGGGGAAACCGGGGCACAGTCTAGCCTGTACCTGTGTAAACAGAGGCCTGGGGGACACTAGTCCCAGGTCACAGGGTCATCGTATGAGAGCCACCAGGCTGAGACCCAAACTGCTGTAAAACCAGTTTGGTTTTAAAGTTTGTGGGTTTTTTTGTTTGTTTTAATCCTCACCCAAGCATATCCCCCCCCCCTTTTTTTTTTTTTAGAGAGAGAGAGAGAGGGAAAGACAGAAATATCAGAGAAACACATGTGATTCTTTGTCATCTGCAATCACCTTGACTAGGGCCTGATCTGTGGAGGAGCCTGAAACCCAGGTACCTGCCACCAGATGGAACCCGGGACCCTTTTGTCTGCAGGCCGAGGCTCAATCCACTGAGCCAAACTGACTAGTGGATTTTTGGCTCACATTTTTGCTAAACTTGGTTCAAACTGTATTTGGCAAAACATCACCTGACATGATAGTCTTTAATTATCCCATTTGGTTTGAACACAGGTGCATTCTACCATAATTACATTGAGTTTGATTAGGAAGTGTTTCCCCAGACCATTCTGTGGATGTTTACAAAGTACATGAGCTATATGGCATATTCATGGTCTAAAATACAAAATTCCGAATACACTTATTGCGGTCAGTGGTCTGAGACAACACCTGGGACAGCAATGGAGTGGGACGTTAACCTGCTTTCTTCATACATGGTCTAGTGTGCCTCCTTCTAGATCAGTACATTTGGCACTACCATCTTTCTTTAAAATCAGCTCGCAGTCTCTTGAACAGAATGTGTTTTACATGTTTGCAATGTGATTTATTCAGCCAACACCGGCTTTTGGTATTTCCAATGTTTCTACTTTTTTGAAGTTTAAACCTGTGCTGAAGGGAATATCTTTGTATATATCTATTTTACTCTTCTTTTTTGTACATAGTTTTTATTATTTTGGTTAAATTGTATGGGTGTTAAAGAACAATATTCAACCCAAATTAAGTAAATTTCAAAAGGTCTCACTAGCTTTGTTCAGTGATTCAATTTGCAACATTTAGTCTTGCAGTTAGAAAGAAGCTCTGAGGAACTACAAAAAAAAAAAATGCTTTTATGGGCAGAAGGGAGCCAGGAAAAAGGGTTAGTTATCGCATGTTTACTTTTTTTGGGGAATGGCAAGGGCTCATCAGGCAGCTGACCTGACTGGTGCTGATCAGGTCATTCCTGGTTGATGGGGTTAACATTCAACTTCTAGGAAAGCTGAATTAAGTTTTAGTTTGATGGCATGGAGCTTAGCATAAGTAATTTCTTTTGAGATTTTTTAAAAAAATTAGTTTTAGAGAGGGAGGGAGGGACGAGGGAAAAGGACTGAGATAGGAAGAGAGAGGGAGAGAGGGATAGAGAGAGGGAGAGAGGGAGGGACACACACACACACACACACACACACACACACACACACGGAGAGAGAGACAGAGACAGAGAGAGAGAGAGAAACCAATCAGTTGCTTCCTGCTCACCACCTACCCTGGTCCTAGGGATCTAACTCTAAACCTGGGTATGTACCCTGACCTGGATTGAACCTGCCCCCTTTTATTGAATGGGACCGTGCTCCAACTGAGCCACACTGTCCAGGGTTTAATGCTTAACATCTTTTTTTTTTAATTCTTATTTTATTTTTAAATAATTCTTTATTGCTAAAATTAGTATATATGTCTCTCTTTAATCCTCATTGGCCCCCTCCAGCCTGCCCCGGGCGCCCAACCTCAGGCCCTCACTGCCACATTGTCTGTGTCCATGGACGATTAAAGGATTTTTTAGAATTAAGGAGATTATAAGTGAAAAGCAAATATTTTTAAATCGTTGATGGATAGTCCAATGTGGCTTTCTAAAAAAAAAAAAAAAAAAAAAAAAAAAAAAAAAAAAAAGTTTTCTCAACCTCCCCTGATAGCAACTAATATAAATTTTCCTTTGGCACAGCAGATTTCACTCAGTTCTCAGTTCTCTGCACAATCATTAGCTCAGGCAATTGGAAGCCAAATTGAAGATGCCAGGCGCGCAGCGGAACCCTCTTTAGTTGGCTTACCTCAGATTATCAGTGGTGACAGTGGGGGAATGTCAGCAGTTTCAGATGGGAGTAGCAGCAGCCTAGCAGCCTCTGCTTCTCTTTTCCTGTTGAAGGTGCTACAGCTGTCAACACCCCTGGTGAATGGAGAGGATGAGAGCTCCTCTGGTGCAAGTGTGGTAGCTATTGACAACAAAATCGAGCAAGCAATGGATCTGGTGAAAAGCCATTTGATGTATGCGGTTAGAGAGGAAGTGGAGATCCTCAAAGAGCAAATCAAAGAACTAATAGAGAAAAATTCCCAGCTGGAGCAGGAAAACAATTTGCTGAAGACTCTGGCCAGTCCTGAGCAGCTCGCCCAGTTTCAGGCCCAGCTGCAGACTGGCTCCCCGCCTGCCACCACGCAGCCACAGGGGACCACGCAGCCCCCAGCCCAGCCGGCCTCCCAGGGCTCAGGACCAACCTCATAGCTCCTATGCCCCCCGCAGAACTGGCTGCTGCTTCTGAACTCTACAGACCCGAGATGATATACTAGGGGGAGTCCACCTCCACAACCACCCATCTCATTGCTCACTGCGAAAGAGGCGTGAGACTGATATATGCCACTATCTCTTTTTGTTTCCAGTATTAAACACCCATGTGCTTTTGGCTTGAAGAAATTTCTTAGTGGGGTGAATTAAAGGTGAATGAGAGAATTAGCATGGATATACTGGGACCTCATGCAGCTTGGCAGATGTTTGAGAAATGGTTTAATTCATGCCGAGGAGCTGTGTGCCTTTCCACCCCTTCCCTGCTCCCTGCCCTCACCACCAAGAGTCCTCCTGCTCGCACATAGTGTACGGCATGGGCTTGCAGAGCAGTGGAGCTCCCCTGGACTGTCCTCTCGTCTTCTCCTTGCGAGGAACTTGAAAGGGAGGTAAAAGGAAAGACTGGTGCATAGTCTCTTCTAACATGAGGGGAAACAGTTCATTGTCACCAAAATCCATAAAAACCAACAACTGCACTGTGTGCCTCTTGCTGAACAATGGATGACACAAAACTTATTAGAGTGACTAAATGGTGACAGGTAGCTGGGGCCTAGGCTGTCTTACCATGAAGGATGTTTTGCTTATTATATATTTGTGTATGTAGTATAACTGTTTTGTACCATAGAGGACTAACTACTATTTAGGTTGTAGAGATTGAAATTTAGATGTTTCATTGGCTGTCTGAAGAGGTGTGGATTGTCTTTATAGAGAGATTACATGAAAAATGCTACGAGAAGAAAACCACACCTAAAGAAATTTTAAGAATTTGGCCCAGTTAGTCACTTTGTGTAATCTGAAATCTTATAACTGCTGAATATCTTGAAGTAAATTCCTGTTCATTGAAGTGTTTTGATTGAGCTGGTTGAATACTTTGGAAAATGATCAGTTTTAGCTAGAGATGAATTTCCCAGTAGGGGGTTCTGCCTAGTACCTGTATAGTAGTTATATGCATATGTTTCTGTGCATGTTCTCTACACAGTTGTAAGGTGTCACTGTATTTAACTGTTGCACTTGTCAACTTTCAATAAAGCATATAAAATGTTGATTAAAAAAAAAAGGTTTCTCTACTCCAGCTGTCTATAGTACTGGAATAGCTACCTGCCAAAACCAACACTGGATACTATCAATTTGTTAAATCTTTCCTATATAATAAGCATAGTAAACAGAGTAGGCATGTAATTTTTACATTATGATTATTATTATTTTAATTTTTATATTATTAACCAGGTGACCTGTGCATGACATTTCTGCACTGGTGGGGAGAGGATCCTTCAGCCCGGCCTGTGTCCTCTTGCAGTCTGGGACCACGGAGGTAGCAGAGGTTCCTGCCATATGCCACGGCTTCTGTCTGAGTGGCTCTGCCCCTGTGGGAGCACACTGACCCTCAGAGGGCAGCTCCTGTAGTTAGCATCTGCCCCCTGGTGGACAGTGTGTATCATAGCGATCTGTCCTTCCAAGTTGGGTCAATTTGCATATTAGGCTTTTATTATATAGGACAGTGGTCTGCAAACTCATTAGTCAACAGAGCAGCAACCACTGATATAGGATAAGGAAGGTCCTACATTTTTCCATAACTGTTGCTCCTATTTCTACATATTGTGTTTTTGTGCTTCTTTGTTTTTTACTTTCTTGTCTCATAGGTATTATTTAGAGATGATATTTTACCAGTAAATACTGCAAAAGTTTATCCCGGTTGTGCTTATAGTGCTTATAGTTGTACTTATAGTTGTGCTTATATATATTTGCATGTTTGTTTAATAATTTTTTTATTTTTTTATTTTAGAGAGGAAAGGAGAGTGAGATAGAGATGGAAACATCAATGAGAGAGAATCATTGATTGGCTGTCTCCTACTTGGGATTGAGCCTGCAACTGAGGCATCTGCCCTTGACCAGAATCGAATCTGGGACCCTTCAGTCTGCAGGCCAACACTCTATGGCATCTTATGCTCTGAAAAAACACACCAAGGCAATTTGCATGTTTTAAATGTTAGTTCCTCCCTGGATAACATTTCACACATGAGGCTTTTTGGCACATACACAGAGGTTGAATATGCCACCCTAAAATATGCAGGGCTGATGATTTTTTAAAAGCCTGCTGATGCTGCAGAATATCTGGAAATAGTGAGGTTGCTCTTTTGTGAGGGAGATTTACATTGCTAAGGGAAATCTCCATCTGTAAGAGTTTCTGTATCAGAAAGAAGAACATGACTCAAGCTCTAGAAACTGTTTTATCAATGGAGAAGCCACCCATTGAAATCTGTCTAACAATCTTTCCCTTATTCAGTCTACTTTGCTTCATAACCGACCATATCTGCCCCACCCCCACCATCCTTATTTTATCTTTAGCTGAAGATAATATTTAAGGTGACGGCTTAGACCTTTTTATGGGAGTGACAGTGTTCCTGGGTCTCTCCCAGGTGTATAGAAGGTGTACATATTATTAAACTTGTTTTCCCCTGGTTAGTCTTTTTATTACTGGGATGTGTCAGTTCAGACAGTAGAGGGACAACTATATTTTCTCATACAATATGGTATATACTGAACATGGTAGAAGCACAGTTGTATTTCCTTATACAACATACTGTAGAAGAGAAAGGATGGGGGGAAAAGAAAACTGAATTTAGTAAATGTGAATTGGGAGACATAAATACTGTTTCAAGACCAGGGCTTTCTTTAACTTCTATATCCTCATAAGACAAAAAATTATAGTGATATTATTATTCTTATATACCTGACTCCAAGAGTTTGGGATTGTATGGGAGGGACAAATTTACCTCCTACCATTGTAGGTTCTGTGGCTGGTCTAAGAATTAAATTGACATAAAATAGATTTGTTGTAGGCGGCGACAGAAACAGCACCAGGTATCTGACTGGTGGGGTCAGATCAAACCTGGATTCTGAAAGATGAAACAGAGGTTGGCCAGAGACCTGGGTGCCAGGACACGGGCTTTATTGAAGGAGAGTGCCACTGCTGGCTGCTTCCAGAGAAAGAGAGCAAGGGCCAGGGTTCATGCACCTTTTAAGAGGGGAAGAAAGACACTGGATGAAGTTTAGGGCTTTCAGCACAAGCTGATAGGTGGTTTCATGTAAGGCATAAGATCAGGGTCCTAGGGACTTAGGCATCGGGGGCTCAGGGTATTTGGCAGGTGCTGATTGGTGGTTCAGTGATCAGGAATGTCTGGCTGCAGGTGGAGTTTACATTTGTCTTTCAGTTGGAGGAAGGGAGGATCCATCAGGTTCAGCAAGCTGGGAACTTGGGTTCTGGCTGGAAAGAATTCAGAGCCAAGACCTCAAACTGTAAGAGAACATTTATTTGTTAAATCACAGCAGTAGAAATAGTAATTTCCATCCTACAATTGATTGCTCCTTGCTAGGCACCTGGGCTTTTCCAGCCTGGTGACCTTCTGTACCTGGCCCTGGGTCCTTGGCTCCACTGAAATCAGTTCAGCATACATCAATAATAGACAAATTTTTTAATTAATTCTTTTTTGTATGCAGGATTTTCATAAAGGTTGGAAACTCAATTGGTGGTCAGAGAAGTGAGACTTCTATACCATATGGAGGTGAGAAAAGGCTAGGGGCCTGGAGCCTCTGGGGTTGTGGGAGGCAATTCACTGAAAGGTGAGAGGAAGAAATGTTTGGTAAGCAAAGGTGGTCCAGTTAAAGGGGAGTCTCAGGTGAAAAGGGTAACTCTGGTAATAGTTCTCTTCCAGCCCCAAAGGCCCCTTTTCTGATGTCAATTTCCTGTATAATTGCTGATTATCCCATAAATGCAGAATTTGATACTTTGAGGGTGGCAGGGAAAGAATAGCTCAGGGCTCTTCCTGAGTTTATTGCCATCAGCTCAAAATAACCCCCATTCAAAATGGCATATTCTGAGGTCACATATTCTGAGCCCCTTCAGGATGTCAAATAAATTCTCCCAAGTTACATGGATCAGTGGCCAAGGCTGCGATGTAATTTGGGTGCGTTAAACCCATCTGTCCTAGAGCCTTTCCCATAGCCCAGGTGGGTGAATGGAAAATAGATGGGATTCAGGGATTCATGGATGGCGGTGCCCAGTGGGTGTAAATAGATGAGCTTAATGATAAAAGCATGAGAAGGAAAGATTGGGGTTAAGAGAGAGAAATCTGTGTTTGGAGTGTGTTAGTGGTTGGAGCCACTTGAAATAAACCCAGGGATTTAAGGAAGAAATATCTTCTCACACACAGCAAGTAATGATTTCAGGTAAAGACTGCTCTTCTGACAAGAGAGCTGCTTAGTTGGCTGCATGTTCTTTGAGCTTCCAAATCTGGAGGAGCTGTTGTCCAGCTGAGCTGTGATTGGCTGCTGGTTGGGAAAGAGCTTTTCTTTGTTTTTAAAAATATTTTATTGATTTTTTACAAAGAAGAAGGAAGAGGGATAGAGAGTTAGAAACAAGATGAGAGAGAATCATCGATCAGCTGCCTCTTGCACACTCCATACTGAGGATGTACCCAAAACCAAGGGACATGCCCTTGACCGGAATCGAACTGGGGACCTTTCAGTCTGCAGGCCAATGCTCTATCCAATGAGCCAAAACGTTTTGGCAGAAAAGAGCTTTTCTTGGCAACTGGAATTAAAAGGTCAGGGGTCTCACATGACTCTCAGGCCACCAGCAAAGTGAGGACTGAGATTTCTCATGCATCCACTTCTCACTCCATAACCTAACTTTCTGAAGGAACCCATCTCAGTCCCATCCTTCTTTCAGGGCCCAAAGGCGATTGATGCAGCTCTGGCAACACTCCCAGCAGAAATCAACTGTCCCATCTGCCTGGATGCCATGCAAGACCCTGTCACCATCGAGTGTGGGCACAACTTCTGTCACTCCTGCATCCAGCAGTCCTGGGCTGATGTGCAGGACATGTTCCCTTGTCCTGTGTGCCGTCACCCATGCCAAGAGAGGTGCTTGAGGAGCAATACCCAGCTGGCAAAGCTGGTTGACATGGGCAAGATTCTCCACTCCACCAGGGGCAAGAAGAAGAAGACGCAGGAGGTGAGGCGCTTGTGTGAGCAGCACAACCAGCCCCTGACCCTCTTCTGTGAGGAGGACCTACAGCTGTTGTGTGCCCTGTGCACTGAGCCCCCTGACCACCAGGGCCACCAGGTGAGGCCCATAGAGGAGGCTGCCTCTCATCACAGACAAAAGGTCTCCAGTTACATTGAGCCCCTGAGGAAGCAGATAGCAGACCTTCAGAAATTAATAATCAGTGAAAGCAAAAAACCCTTAGAACTGAGAGAGAAGGTGGAAATCAAAAGGCTGGAATTACTCACTGAATATGAACACTTGAGGCAGTTTTTGCAAAGGAATCAAGAAGCAGTTCTTTCAAGATTAGCTGATGAAGAAAAGACTGTTGAAAGGGAACTCAGTGCTAATATAACCGAATTTTCAAAGTACAATTCCACAGTCCAAGGCCTGCTAAGTCAGATACCAGAGTACAAGGTGCTGACAGATGTGGAATTGCTGATACAAATGAAAAGTTTCTGCAAGAACTCTGAGGTGGCCTTCCCACCAAGGTTTTCAGCCGAGATACACACCAAAGGCTGCAGTTTTCCTTTACAGTACTCTGCCTTAAAGAAAATTATAAAGACATTTAGAGCTGATATCATTCTAGACCCTGAAACAGCACACCCTAACCTGATTGTCTCTGAGGATACAAAATGTGTGCAATATACAAAGAGAAGGCAAGACGTTCCAATTTTTCCAAATAGATTTACATTCATCACAGCTGTCCTGGGGTTTCCATCCTTTCATTCTGGCAGGCATTTCTGGGAGGTACAAGTGGGAGACAAACCCATTTGGGAGATAGGGGTTTGCAAAGATTCTCTGCCCACCAAGTCGAAGGAGAGCCTGTCAGCCCATCAGGGATGCTGGCAGATAAGGCGGCTGGAGAATGTCTATGATGCCCCAGGAGCTGACACCATCCCTCTCTTGTCTGAAGTGAAGCCCACAGACATTGGCATGTTCCTGGACTATGAGATAGGGCAGATCTCATTTTATAACATGACTGACAAATCGCACATCTATACTTTCACTGACGATTTTAATCAACAACCTCTTAGGCCTTATTTCTATGTAGGACATGACTCAAAACCCCTTAGGATTTCTATAGGAACAAACTGAATGTAGACTTTCTAAGGGACTGGACCAGTTTTTGTCCTTGTTTTTGACCAGTTAAATAAAGGTTTTTTTTAAATGAGGTGTGCGTGAATTAATACAATAGTGGGTATCATGTTAATATGAGAGTAAATCTAATCCCCCTTCACTGGAAGGTGAAAGAAAGAAATGTTTGGTAAACAAAGGTGGTCCTGTTAACACCTAAGTCAGGAAGAGACTTTCATTTGTTTCAACAGCACAGTACAGGATTATCCAGGTCCCAACGCATTCTTGGTTCAAGCTCTGCCCAGTTTTGGGGATCTTCTATAGCTGTTTACTTAGCTTCTTTTATTTATTTATATATATATATATATGAAATATAGTGGCAACCATACTTTGGTAAAAACTGCTGTTTGAATTTTAGCCTTGCTATCTGACTTCGACCTTCGATTACTTGCTGAGGAGTGGAAAATTACTGACCTTGCCTGAAGGGTAGAAAGTTACTACTCCCTGCCCCTCCTGGACCTGAAGGCCAAGTCAACAGTCTGGGTTAGTCAAGGCTAAAAGAACAGAACGAACCAAGAAGGGAGATTAGGCCATCTGGCCGATGCATGCAACCACAAGGTTAAGTGATATAGAAACGACCTCCACCCCCTTATTTGAAATGTACATAAAAAGCTGAATTTGTAACTGCTTGCTGCTGTTTGTTGCCTGCTCCATCCTGGCGGCGGCAAACCAGATTCGAATCTGTAATAAAATTTGTTATTTGACTCCGCAATTGGCTAGTTGGAGTTGTTTCCCGGGTAGGGGTCTCTGCCTCTTGGGTGGTCTCTTCTCCATATATATATATGATATCTATATTATTGATTTTTCACAGAGTGGGAGAGTTAGAAAGACCAATGAAAGAGAAACATCAGTTGGATGCCTCCTGCACACCCACCACTGGGGATGTGCCTGCAACCAAGTTGCATGCCCTTGAGAGCAATAGAACCTGGGACCTTTCAGTCAGCAGGCCCACACTCCATTCACTGAGCCAAACCCATTTCAGCTACTTAGCTTCTTTTCTCAAGAATTGGGCTGGGGTTCCTCAATCCCCCTTCCCCTCTAGGGTATTCTCTGACCTGGACTCCTATGGTACCTTTGGGCTCCCTGCCTTATTTCACTGAGCCCAGACGAGAGAAATCCTGGTCCTCTGTAAGCTACAAACCAGGGTCTTAGTAGTTTTTGTATAGATGGTGCTAGCACAGTATTTGCCTGCTGAATAGCATACTTAAATTTCAATTGTTTGTGTGCTTTTTTTCTTTTGCTGGTTCTGGTGCTTAGTTTCATTTTCTTTTCTTTGTAGTGCTCATTATTGTGTTTAAAAAGAGTGTTTTTGGTCACCTAGCTGGCACTTTAGAATCTGAGCATCCTCACGGTAACTACAACTTTTCCTCTGTAAACCTAAGTTCATCCCACAAACTTTAGAAACTGACTAGATACAATTTGAATTTAAAAATAAATCAGACTCTCTCTTCCATCAGTGTTTTCCTTTTGAAAAAGAAATCAGCTGGCAGCAGTTTACAGACTCTTTCAGACACAGAGACTGATTATCAGAGAAGGCAATGTTTTGAGACACTTAATAAAAAGGAAGGACAAGCCCTAGCTGGTTTGGCTCAGTGGATAGAGCTTTGGCCTGCCAACTGAAGGGTCCTGGGTTCGATTCCAATTAAGGGCACATGCCCAGGTTTCAGGCTCAGTCCCCAGTAGGGGAATGTGCAGGAGATAGCCGATCAATGATTTTCTCTTCATCATTGAACTATCTCCCTCTCACTTTCTCTCTGAAATCAATAAAAATATGTTCAAAAAAGGGGGTAGGGGGTTGGGACCAGTTTGGCTCAGTGGATAGAGCATCATTCCATAGACTGAAGGGTCCCAGGTTCGATTCCTGTCAAGGGCATGTACATTGGTTGCGGGCACATCCCTGGTAGTAGGGGGTGTACAGGAGGCAGCTGGTCAATGTTTCTCTCTCATCTATGTTTCTGGCTTTCTATCCCTCACCCTTCCTCTCTGTAAAAAATCAATAAAATATATGTCTTAAAAAAGGGAGGGGGGATAGGAAGGGGAGGACAGAAAAGTTGGAGACACCCTGGATTTTCAAAATAAAAGTTTCGCTTTTTAGTTTATGGATCTTGTCATTTTGTGGATTCAAAGATATTGCCTGCAGGTGACACACCATCACTTTTAGCTGAGTAGAAAACTCTTAGAATGCCCCCATAATGGCTGCATCTAAAAGAAACAGGTGTTTGCCTCCATAAATAACTGTGTGTGACATCATGACTACATTTCCTGTAAGATACTTGTGTCTAGGTTAAGTGTTTTCCAACCAAATATTATTCCACTAGATAATCCCCAAAATTAAGAATAAATAAAAAATTAGTAGCAGTCATTATCAAAGATATCCCCTCCCCCTGATGTTAAGCTTTCAATTAAAAGTATTTTTAAGGCAGCATGTTAAGGCTCCAAGGGCAAGTTGATAAAGAGAACAGTAGGAAACTGCAGAAGTAATGCCATTTATTCATTAAATGGTCATTATTTTTTAAAAAATATATTTTTATTGGTTTCAGAGAAGGGAAGAGGAGAGAGAACCAATCATCAGTTGCTTCCTACACCCCCCACACTGGGAATCAAGCCCACAATCTGGGCATGCCCTGACATGGAATTGAACTGTGACCTCCTGTTTCATAGGTTGACGCTCAACCACTGAACCATGCCAGCCAGGCTAAGAAAACTTCAATTTATATGAAGAATTACATAAGTTTAAAATCAGTATTGAAGTTGATAGGGCATTTTCTTTTTAAGTATGATCCAAGACTAAAAGAGGTGTCCGTTCTTTTTAGACAAAACCACAGAAGATCCCTTCGCTATCACTGAACATACTGATCTAGTGAAGGTACATAGTCAATACTGAAACTTCCTGAAGAGGGCCAAAGTAGAAAGTTTAAAGTGTTGCCAGTAGAAGGTGCTGTAGATTTAACAGACAACAATGGTTAGTCTAACACTGATCCAAGTAATCTTCCTATCTTATTTCTGGACAATGGGAAACTGTAGGAGTTTGCATAGTAAATCACCTAGTGAGAATTTGATCCTACAGTGAGAAACTTTTTTATAAATGCTACAAGGGCCAAGCTTCCATCCAATACTACACAAGCATATAAACCCTATGAGAAGGCGCCATTGGAGAAACCATTAACATAAGAAATGTCTTCCCTAATCAGTTTAAAAGTGGAAAAACTTATGTGATCAAATCCTGTTTTAAATACATTAACATGCCAGTCTCCTTGTACAAGTAGCCAAATTATCAATAGGATTATGTAATGTGGAAGAGGTGCTTAAACTCTGCCTTTGGTCCTAGGATAAACCAGGTAGTTAAATAATTTCAAAATGTGAAAGACATTCTGAGATATCAAGACTTGCCAAATCACCATCACAATATCCACAAGCTCTACATATTATACAGCCACACAGGTGAGAACTAAATTCAGGTATGCTACAAGAGTGGTAAAATGTCAATCTGCAAAAGCTGCAATTTTCTATAACAGTTTGTCAGGTGGTCAGTCTTGTATTAGCCTGGATCCTTCTGCAATTGCTATCTTAACCTTGAACCCTCACATTCTACTTGAATGAGAACCTAGGTCCGAGGAAGTGAAAGCCAACAACCGCTTACTCAAAAGTGCATTTGTCTCTTCAGGTATGTCATTGTGTCTCCTTGCTTTTCAATAATTTCTTCTAAACTTGAAATAGTCCTACAAAGAATCAAAATATTTACCAATACTCACTGGTCTCTTTGCAAATGGGTCCCAAACAGTTGAAAACTTGTGAAAGTACTGAAGCATCCATCTTGTATGAAAACTGCTGTTTGAAATTTTAACCCTGCTATTTGGCTTCTGTGGATTTAATCTTCGCCATACAAGTTCATCAGTGCTGGCGGCAGGCCAGGCCTCTGGTTGAGGTTTCAAGGACCCAGAACACCCTGGCTCTTTAAGAACTTGCAAAAGGGGGCTGAAAACATTCCATATTTGGGAGACAAACAGGGTAGGATAATATAAATAGGGAGAATTCCTTCATGTTGCGGCTCAGAATTTCAGATACATTTTCCTCTGAACCTGCGAGTAATAAATGTCACTCCATTTCTCTAAGTATTGCTTTGTTCTTCTTTGTTTTACTGTAACACCAGAGGGGGGAGGAAACAATGTTGGAGGGAGAGTTTTGTGTCTCTCAAGTTTCTGCTCTTTGGGAAGCAAGGAATTGAGTGCTCCAGACAATATTTGCAAGGAACAAGGAACAATGTTTCCTGGGAACAGCCTTGGAGGATGGAGATGGTGTCTCCATACAAAATGGCAGGTACATTTGCTCTCCACTAAAATAAGGGTACGTCTGCCTCCAGGGCATATCCAGTATTATTTCCTATAGGATTTCACTAGACATCGTAATGGATTAAAATACGGACAAAAATGTTTTCAGCTACAAAACTTTTTTTTTCCTCCCACCATTAAATCTTTTTAAACTGTCTAGTTTAGGAGCAGAAATAGACTATTGGGGACCAGCTATAACTATAAGAGATATTAGCCACACTATATAAACCACAATGGTTCTGTTCTGAATAGAGAAAGCACATTCTAACCTCCCTGAGACATGGGAGCTAACATGGAATGCAGTCCATCCTCCAGTCCCAAGAACTTGTGAAAAGATTTGCAAACTGTTGGCTGAAACAATGTAGTCCTGGAGGCAGCTGCTCTTTACAGCTCCCCGCCCCCATTACCAGTAATTGGGCCCTGGGGCACCTGGAGGCAGCCTCCCTCTGCAACCCCCCTCCAGCCCTCTTGACTTGTAACCTAGAATGATTATCAGCTGCCTCCTTTCCATACTTGTAATTCCTACTTTCCCACATAATCTTCGTCCTTCTACCCAATATAAGCAGCTGACTTATGGGGAGAGGCAGAGCCAATTTTTGTGGATGACCTGCTGCTCTCCCATGCTGTAGGCATTATGGGAATTAGCACTCATATATGATTCATCCCTGTGACTGCAGTGGTGACAGGTAGCCTGGGCCCCTCTGTTGTCCTGTTACAGTGTTATTAAAATTGTGCAAGAGCACAGACATTAGGGTGAAGGCCTGGGGCAGAGTGGGAACTGGTTTGTGGGGGGCAAGGGGACAAATTGCGAGGGGGGCCATCTGTAATAATGTCAACAATAAAGATAAGAACATTTTAAAGGTTATACGAAGTAGAGATTAGAGGATAATCAGAGAAACCAAAATGGTGGCATAGGGTAGACACCTAAATGTAGCCTACCACAACAATTTTAAATTTACAACTGTAAAACAGAGGAAACATTGCCATAAAACACCAGACGGCTGGCTGAGTGGAAACTCTACCATCTAGGAAGGGAAGAGAAGGGATGCTGAGCCTCAAGAACTGCGGAGGTGCGGTGATCTGTGCGAGACAAAAAGGCAGCTGCCAAATTCACTACTGGCTTACTCTCGGCGCACACAGAGGGTGGGCGGAGTTCGCAGCTGACTTATGCAGGGCAAACAGAGAAGGCTTTCTTATTTGGGAGCAAAATGAACTGCTCTATTACTCTGATAGACAGCCCCAGTCAGGAAGAGGCTGTACTGTCAGGCAGTGGCCAAAGCTCTCTCGGAGGTGAGTGGAGCCAACAGCCATTACTGCAGGATTCAGGAACCAGACCCTCTAAGAGGCTGACGGAAAACCAAAACGTGTCTGCACTATCCCGAGACTCAGCCCCATCCAAGCAGAACACAGAAGCTCTCCTAGAGGCTGTCTTTCTCCTTTGGGAGAAGAAGTAAAAAAAACAAACAAAAAAAACCAACAAAAAAACAAACAAACAAAAAAACCCCAAAACTCCCAACTGCACGGAGAGAGAGAACTCTGAGCCAGGAAAAAAATGGCTGTTAGGGAGTAGGCAAAACTCGAGAACAGCACTTTCACAAGTGGTGAGCATGTCTGCAATGAATCTTGCAGTACTCTCCACAAATAGGACTTTCCTAAGGAGGAATTGACAGATATCCAAAGCTTCTCTGTGCCACCCTGAGACACCACCCATCCAAGCAGAGCACAGCAGCCCTCCTAGCTGAGACACTGCTCATCCTCACAGTCAACTGGCTTGCAGATCAACACTTCCCAGTGATATCAACAAGCAAGATTAACAACAAGACTGCACACACAGCCCACAAAGGGCTGCACCAAGACTGTCTACCTCAGGTAACTGGGAAGACTGTGCTACTGGGCTCTACCAGGATACCTAGCACACAAAACTATTCCATCAAATCAGGGAAGCAGCTAAAATGCAGAGAAGAGGCAGGACACAAAGGCAGGAAGTGAATGAAAGTAAAAGAATGAACATTGAGTTCCAAACTACAGTTATAAGGTTTTTCAAGAATTTCCTAGAAAAGGCCAATAAAATAAATGAGACCTTTGAGGATATGAAAAGGGATCAACTAGAAATAAAGAATACATCGTCTGGAATAAAAAATAGTTTACAGAGTCCTAAAAACAGAATGGAAGATCATCAGAATCAAGTCAAAGATTTGGAACACAAAGAGCCAGAGGACACTCCTCCACAGAAGCAAGATAACAAGAGAATACTGAAAGTTGAAGATAGTGTAAGAAACCTCTGGGACAACTTCAAGTGAGCCAACATCTGAATTATGGGGGTTCCCAGAAGAAGAGAGAGCACAAGATACCGAAAGCCTATTGGAAGAAATAGTGACAGAATACTTCCCCCACCTGGTGAAAGAATTAGACTTACAAGTCCAGGAAATGCAAAGCACCCCAATAAAAAAGAATCCAAAGAAGACCACACAAAGACACATCATGATTAAAATTCCAAGAGCAAAAGATAAAGAGAGAATATTAAAAGCAGCAAGGGAAAAGCAAGTAGTTACCTAAAAAGGAGCACCTATATGATTGTCAGCTGATTTCTCAACAGAAACCATGCAGGCCAGACTGGAATGGCAAGAAATATTCAAAGTGATGAATAGTAAGAACCTACAGCCAAAAATACTCTACCCAGCAAAGCTATCACTCAGAATCAAAGGCCAGATAAACAGCTTCACAAATAAAAAAGCTAAAGGAGTTCATCACCACCAAACCAGAATTATATGAATTGCTGAATGAGGTTCTTTAGGAAGAGGAAGAAGATAAAGATAAAATTATGAACAACAAATATGTAACTATCAACAAGTGAATCTAAGAACCAAGGGAATTAAAAAATCTGATGAACAATATTAACTGGTGAATATATTAGATTAGAGGTGTGGAAGGAGACTGGACTGACAATTCTCAGGGAAAAAAAGAGTTGGGGTGTGCAAGAAGAGCCTGAACAAAAACTGTGCACCTGTGGATTAGGACAATGGGGACTGGAGAAAGGGCAGAGTGTGGGGTGGGAACCTGGTGGAGGGAATCAAAGGAGGCGGGTGGGGGAAGGAACATTTGTAATAATCTGTACAATAAAGTTTTATTTAAAAAAAGAAAATTAAAAATAAAAAAGAGGATAATCAACTTCCCCATGTCATTATTAGTATAACAACTTCATCACTTTAGAATTCTGTTTTTGTATGGATCAGATAAAAAGAACATCATTTATGTGTGATTTTCCTTATAAAATCAGTTGGCATCTATGAAGCACAGCTTGTTTCATTGGGCAGCCTCTGTGCTAATTTCTGTCAAGAAGGTCTTTTTTTGGGGAGGTGGAGGAGAGAGGGTGGGGATAAAGACACATATGTAATACATTGATCAATAAAGAGAGGAGAGAGAAAAAAAGGTCATTCTACAGTAACCTGGCCAGCAGGATCTGGGTTGACATTTCACTTTTATTCTCTCAACTTCTCTGTTTTACTCATTTTTTAAAAAACAGAGAAGTTGAGAAAGTAAAAATGAAATGTCAACCCTTATTTTACTCATTTAAAAAAATATAAATGATAAATGAAATAGAGCTACATAGTTATAAGAAAGAAGATCCAAAGCTATTAGATCAAGGCCACTGACTATAATCACAGGAGAAACCCCGCTTTCTTTCTCCCCTTGCTTTCCCCCCAGCTGCTCCTACTTCCTGGAGCAGCTGTGTCTTTGCTGGGTGGAGTCCTTAAAGCCACACCCTCCCAAGTTTATTCCAATTGAGTTGTCTGTGGCTTCTTGCACTGAGAGAGGATTGGTCCTGAGACCCCCTGCTCCAGGTAAGTGTGGAAATGGAAGGATGTGGGTGCAGGAGGCTGGAGTGTGGTAAGAGGCTTGGCCTCCTGGGCAGGTACTTGGTTCCCTGGACAGAGCCTGCCTGCCAGGGAATCCAAACTCAGGTTCCTATTATTTCAGAACACATCCCGTGTATTATGGTTCATGGTCCCTCAACCAGTCTTGTGCAGAATCGCCTGTAATATTTGTTAAATATTTGTTCCCCTTTAGGACGGATACCCAGGTCCCACCCTGTCCTGAAGGGAACAATATCTCTGTGTGGTTGAGCAGAGGTGCTGGTCTATGGCCAAGCCTGAATGTGTCAGTGAGAGGTTTGTGTACTGGGGGAGTGGAGCAATGAGAGTTATGGGTCCCATATCTCTGATCCTCAGGCCGTGTGTGGCCATGATCTTCCTTAACCTAACCAGTCAACCTTCTTATAGAAGTCTGGCTAAGGCTCAGAAAGGTGCAGTAGTTTACCCAAAGCCACAGAACTCCTAAGGGAGCACCAGGAATCCAATGCAACAAATATACAACTTCCTATTCGGTGCCAGGCCCTGAGCTGGATGTAATAGGAAGAAGGATACTTTCTCTGTGTTTTAGTGGTTAGTGGGGAAGACAGATCTAGACCTCAAGTCACTACAATGATTAAGTTTTATAGAAAGTGTGTGATACTGAACCTTGAAATTGGATGTTGGGGATGGGGTGAGTGAACTCTGAAGGAAGAGTTGAAGGAAGAGTAGGAGCTAAGGAAGGAGTCTGATAGCTGGTAAGCTTTGCTGGTATTCAAATGACCTGGGTCAATTGTATCCCATTTAAGAAAACCTGGTGTAAATGTAAGCTCCCAGGATCAAATAAAGCCTTCTGTGGGGCCGCCAAAAAAAAAAAGGGGGGGGGGTAGTACTTGCAAGCTGGAGAGAACAGGGTTGCATCAGGAAAAGGGAGTTACACCTACTTTGTACTGTGTGTAGAGAAATAAAGAATTTCCAATCACTCTCCCCCTCAAAAATTATCTTTGGAGCTCATTAGATCAACCTGGAGAAAGTGAAGAAACCTGGCTGAAGCTCGCCTAGAGTGGGCTTGGTGCCAGAAAAGAGATAGACCCTGAGCCTTGTGAGCTTGGGAAGGAGCTGGGGAAACCGGGGCACAGTCTAGCCTGTACCTGTGTAAACAGAGGCCTGGGGGGCACTAGTCCCGGGTCACAGGGTCATCGTATGAGAGCCCACAGGCCAGGACCCAAACTGCTGTAAAACAAGTTTGTTTTTAAAGTTTGTGGGGTTTTTTGTTTGTTTTTAATCCTCACCCAAGAATATTTTTCCCTTTTTTTTTTTTTTTTTTTTTTTTTTTTTTTTTTTTTTTAAAGAGAGGGAAAGACAGAAATATCAGAGAAACACATCTCATTGGTTGTCAACTGCAATCGCCTTGACTAGGGCCTGATCTGTAGAGGAGCCTGAAACCCAGGTAATTGCCACCAGATGGAACATGGGACCCTTTGGTCTGCAGGCCGAGGCTCAATCCACTGAGCCAAACTGACTACTGGCTTTTTGGCTCACATTTTTGCTAAACTTGGTTCAAATTGTATTTGGCAAAACATCACCTGACATGATAGTCTTTAATTATCCCATTGGTTTGAACACAGGTGCATTCTACCATAATTACATTGAGTTTGATTAGGAAGTGTTTCCCCAGACCATTCTGTGGATGTTTACAAAGTACATGAGCTATATGGCATATTCATGGTCTAAAATACAAAATTCCGAATACACTTATTGCGGTCAGTGGTCTGAGACAACACCTGGGACTGCAATGGAGTGGGACGTTAACCTGCTTTCTTCAGTCTACATGGTCTAGTGTGCCTCCTTCTAGATCAGTACATTTGGCACTACCATCTTTCTTTAAAATCAGCTTGCAGTCTCTTGAACTGAATGTGTTTTATACGTTTGCAATGTGGTTTATTCAGCCAACACCTGCGTTTGGTATTTCCAATATTTCTGCTTTTTTAAATTTAAACCTGTGCTAAGGAGAACATCTTTGTATCTATTTTACTCTTCTTTTTTGTACATAGTTTTTATTATTTTGGTTAAATTGTATGGGTGTTAAAGAACAACATTCAACCCAAATTAAGTTTATTTTAAAAGATCTCACTAGCTTTGTTCAGTGGTTCAATAGGCAGCATTTAGTATTGCAGCTAGAAAGAAGCTCTGAGGAACTACAAAATAAAACGCTTTTATAGGCACAAGGGACCAGGAAAAAAGGGTTAGTTATTGCAAGTTTACTTTCCTTTGGGAATAGCAATAGCTCATCAGGCAGCTGACCTGACTGGTGCTGATCAGGTGATTCCTGGTTGATGGGGTTAAGATTCAACTCCTGGGAAAGCTGAATTAAGTTTTAGTTTGATGGCATGGGGCTTAGCATAAGTAATTTCTTTTGAGATTTTTAAAAAAAAAATCAGTTTTAAAGAGGGATGGAGGGAGGGAGGGGGAAAGACTGACACAGGGGGAGAGAGGGAGAGAGGGAGAGAGAGAGAGAGAAAGAGAGAAAGAGAGAGAGAGAGAGAGAGAGAGAGAGAGAGAGAGAGAGAGAGAGAGAGAGAGAGAGAGAGAGAGAAACCAATCAGTTGCTTCCTGCTCACCACCTGACCCTGGGCCTAGGGATCTAACCCTAAACCTGAGTATGTACCCTATCCTGGATTGAACCTGACCCTTTTAGTGAATGGGATGCTGCTCCAACTTTGCCACACTGTCCAGGGTTTAATGCTTATCATCTTTTTTTAAATTCTTATTTTATTTTTAAATAATTTTTATTGCTGAAATTAGTATATATGTCCCTCTTTAATCCTCATTGGCCTCCTCCAGCCTGCCCCGGGCCCCCTATTTCAGGCCCTCATTGCCACATTGTCTGTGTCCTTGGACGATTAATGGATTTTTTAGAATTAAGGGGATTAAAAAAAACACCCAAATATTTTTCAATTGTTGATGGATAGTTCAATGTGGCTTTTTTAAAAAAACAAAACAAAACAAAAAAAACAACAACAAGGTTTCTCTACTCCAGCTGTCTATAGCACTGCAATAGCTACCTCCCAAAACCAACATTGGGTACTATCAATTTGTTAAATCTTTCCTACACAATAAGCATTCATTGTAAACAGGCCAACACTCTATGGCATCTTATGCTCTGAGCAAAACCTGCTAGGGTAATTTGAATGTGTTAAATGTTAGTTCCTCCCTGGAGCACATTTCACAAATGAGGCTTCTTGGCACATACCTGGAGGCTGAAGGAGGACAGAATATGCCACCCTAAAATATGCGGGGCTGATGATTTTTAAAAGCCTGCTGATGCTGCAGAATATCTGGAAATAGTGAGGTTGCTCTTTTGTGAGGGAGATTTACATTGCTAAGGGAAATCTCCATCTATAAGGGTGTTTCTGTATCAGAAAGAAGAACATGACTCTGAAGCTCTAGAAACTGTTTTATCAATGGAGAGCCACCTATTGAAATCTGCCTGACAATCTTGCCCTTATTCAGTCTACTTTGCTTCATAACCGACCATATCTGCCCCACCCCCACCATCCTTATTTTATCTTTAGCTGAAGATAATATTTAAGGTGACGGCTTAGACCTTTTTATGGGAGTTAGTGTTCCTGGGTCTCTCCCAGGTGTATAGAAGGTGTACATATTATTAAACTTGTTTTCCCCTGGTTAGTCTTTTTATTACTGGGATGTGTCAGTTCAGGCAGTAGAGGGACAATTATATTTTCTCATACAATATGGTATATACTGAAGATGGTAGAAGCACAGTTGTATTTCCTTATACAACATACTGTAGAAGAGAAAGGATGGGGGGAAAAGAAAACTGAATTTAGTAAATGTGAATTGGGAGACATAAATACTGTTTCAAGACCAGGGCTTTCTTTTAGTTCTATATCCTCATAAGACAAAAAATTATAGTGATATTATTATTCTTATATACCTGACTCCAAGAGTTTGGGATTGTATGGGAGGGACAAATTTACCTCCTACCATTGTAGGTTCTGTGGCTGGTCTAAGCATTAAATTGACATAAAATAGATTTGTTGTAGGCAACAGCAGGAACAGCACCAGGTGTCTGACTGGTGGAGTCAGATCAAACCTGGGTTCTGAAAGATGAAACAGAGAGGAGGCCAGAGAACTGGATGCCAGGACACAAGCTTTATTGAAGGAGAGTACCACTGCTGGCTGCTTCCAGAGAAAGAGAGCAAGGGCCAGGGTTCATGCACCTTTTAAGGGAAAGAAAGACACTGTATGAAGCTTAGGGCACTCAACACAAGCTGATAGGTGGTTTCATGTAAGGTATAAAATTAGGAACCTAGGGACTTAGGCATCAGGGGCCAAGGGAATTTTGCAGTGCTCAGGAATGTCTGGCTGCAGTTGGAGTTTACATCTGTCTTTCAGTTGGAGGAAGGGAGGATCTATCAGGTTCAGCAACCTGGGAACTTGAGTTTGGCTGGGAAAGAATTCAGAGCCAAGACCTCAACCTGTAAGAAAACATTTATTTGTTAAATCACAGCAGTAGAAATTGTAATTCCTTCCTAGAATTGATTGCTCCTTGCTAGGCACCTGGGCTTTTCCAGCCTGGTGACCTTCTGTACATGGCCCTGGGTCCTTGGCTCCACTGAAGTCAGTTTAGCACACATGAACAATAGACAAATTTTTTAATTAATTCTATTTTGTATGCAGGATTTTCACAAAGGTTGGAGACTCAATTGGTGGCCAGAGAAGTGAGACTTCTATACCATATGGAGGTGAGAAAAGGCTAGGGGCCTGGAGCCTCTGGGGTTGTGGGAGGCAATTCACTGAAAGGTGAGAGGAAGAAATGTTTGGTAAGCAAAGGTGGTCCAGTTAAAGGGGAGTCTCAGGTGAAAAGGGTAACTCTGGTAATAGTTCTCTTCCAGCTCCAAAGGCCCCTTTTCTGATGTCAATTTCCAGTATAATTGCTGATTATCCCATAAATGCAGAATTTGATATGTTGAGGGGGGGCAGTGAAGGAAGAGCTCAGGGCTCTTCCTGAGTTTATTGGGTTTTGATTGCCATCAGCTAAAAATAGCCCCCATCCAAAATGGCATATTCTGAGGTCACATGTTCTAAGCCCCTTCAGGATGTCAAATAAATTCTCCCAAGTTACATGGATCAGTGGCCAAGGCTGTGGTGAAATTTGGTTGCGTTACACCCATCTGTCCTAGAGCCCTTCCCATAGCCCAGGTGGGTGAATGGAAAACAGATTCATGGATGGCGGTGCCTAGTGGGTGCAAATAGATGGGCTTAATGATAAAAGCATGAGAAGGAAAGATTGGGGTTAGGAGAGAGAAATCTGCGTTTGGAGTGTGTTAGTGGTTGGAGCCACTTGAAATAAACCCAGGGATTTAAGGAAGAAATATCTTCTCACACACAGCAACTAATGACTTCAGGTAAGGACTGCTCTTCTGACCAAGAAAGCTGCTTAGTTGGCTGCATGTTCTCTGAGCTTCCAAATCTGGAGGAGCTGTTGTCCTGCTGAGCTGTGACTGGGTGCTGGTTGGAGAAAGGGCTTTTATTTGTATTTTAAATATATTTTATTGATTTTTAAAAGAAAATTAAGAGGGATAGAGAGTTAGAAACATAGATGAGAGAGAATTATAGATCAGCTGCCTCTTGCACACCCCCTACTGGGGATGTACCTCTAACCAAGGGACATGCCCTTTACCAGAATCAAACTTGGGACCTTTGAATCTTCAGGCCCATGCTCTATCCAATGAGCTAAACTGGTTTTGGCAGGAAAGGGCTTCTTTTGGCAGCTGGAATTTAAAGGTCAGGGGTCTCACAGGTATCACAGGCCACCACCAAAGTGAGGACTGAGATTTCTCATGCATCCACTTCTCACTGCATAACCTAACTTTCTGAAGAAACCCACCTCAGTCCCATCCTTCTTTCAGGGCCCAATGGCGATTGATGCAGCTCTGGCAACACTCCCAGCAGAAATCAACTGTCGCCTCTGTCTGCATGCCCTGCAAGACCCTGTCACCATCGAATGTGGGCACAACTTCTGTCGCTCCTGCATCCAGCAGTCCTGGGCTGATGCACAGGACATGTTCCCTTGTCCTGTGTGCCTTTACCCATGCCAAGAGAGGTGCTTGAGGAGCAACACCCAGCTGGGAAAGATGGTTGACATGAGCAAGATTCTCTATTCCACCGGGGGCAAAAAGAAGAAGACGCAGGAGGTGAGGCGCTTGTGTGAGCAGCACAACCAGGCCCTGACCCTCTTCTGTGAGGAGGACCAAGAGCTGTTGTGTGCCTTGTGCACTGAGCCCCCTGAGCACCAGGGCCACCAGGTGAGGCCCATAGAGGAGGCTGCCTCCCATCACAGACAAAAGATCTCCAGTTACATTGAGCCCCTGAGGAAGCAGATAACAGACCTTCAGAAATTAATAAACACTGAAAGGAATAAAACCTTAGAACTGAGAGAGAATGTGGAAACCAAAAGGCTGGAATTACTCTCTGAATATGAGAACTTCAGGCAGATTATACAAAGGGATCAAGAAGAATTTCTTTCAAATTTAGCGGCTCAAGAAAAGACTATTGAAAAGAAACTCAGTGCTAATATAATCAAAATTTCAAAGAAAATTTCCACATTCCAAGGCCTGCTAAGTCAGATACCAGAGTACATGGTGCTGACAGATGTGGAATTGCTGTTACAAATGAAAAGTTTCTGCAATAACTCTGAGGTGGCCTTCCCATCAACGTTCTCAGACGAGATACACACCAAAGGCTACAGTTTTCCTTTAGAGTATTCTGCCTTAAAGAAAATTATAAAGACATTTAGAGATGATATCATTCTAGACCCTGAAACGGCACACCCTAACCTGATTGTCTCTGAGGATAAAAAATGTGTGCAATATACAAAGAAAAGGCAAGACGTTCCTATTTTTCCAAAAAGATTTACATTCATCACAGCTGTCCTGGGGTTTCCATCCTTTCATTCTGGCAGGCATTTCTGGGAGGTACAAGTGGGAGACAAACCCATTTGGGAGATAGGGGTTTGCAAAGATTCTCTGCCCACCAAGTCGAAGGAGAGCCTGTCAGCCCATCAGGGATGCTGGCAGATAAGGCGGCTGGAGAATGTCTATGATGCCCCAGGAGCTGACACCATCCCTCTCTTGTCTGAAGTGAAGCCCACAGACATTGGTATGTTCCTGGACTATGAGATAGGGCTGATCTCATTTTATAACATGACTGACAAATCACACCTCTATACTATCATTGACGATTTTAATCAACAACCTCTTAGACCTTATTTCTATGTAGGACCTGACTCAAAACCTCTTAGGATTTCTATAGGAACAGACTGAATGAAAACTTTCTAAGAGACTGGACCAGTTTTTGTCCTTGTTTTTAACCAGTTTAATAAAGTTGTTTTTTTTTTTAAGTGAAGATGTGTGTGAATTAATACAATAGTGGGTATCATGTTAATATGAGAGTAAATCTATTCCCCTTCATTGGAAGTTGAAAGGAAGAAATGTTTGGTAAACAAAGGTGGTCCTGTTAACACCTAAGTCAGGAAGAGACTTTCATTTGTTTCAATAGCCCAGTAGAAGATCCTGAGAATTATCCAGGTCCCAACATTATCTTGGTTCAAGCTCTGCCCAGTTTTGGGGATCTTTTATAGCTGTTTACTTAGCTTCTTTTTTATATATATATTTTATTGATTTTTCACAAAGTGGGAGAGAAACATCAGTTGGATGCCTCCTGCACATCCACCACTGGGGATGTGCCTGCAACCAAGTTGCATGCCCTTGAGAGCAATAGAACCTGGGACCTTTCAGTCAGCAGGCCCACACACTATGCACTGAGCCAAACCCATTTCAGCTGCTCAGTTTCTTTACTCAAGAATTAGTCTGGGGTTCCTCAATCCCCCTTCTCCTCCAGGGTTTTCTCTGACCAGGACTCCTATGGTACTTTTGGGCTCCCTACCTTATTTCCCTGATCCCAGAGGAGAGAAATCCTGGTCCTCTGTAAGCTACAAACCAGGGTCTTAGTAGTTTTTGTATAGATGGTGCTAGCACAGTATTTGCCTGCTGAATAGCATGCTTAAATTTCAATTGTTTGTGTGGTTTTCCTCTTTTGCTGGTTCTGGTGCTTAGTTTCATTTTCTTATCTTGTAGTGCTCATTATTGTGATTAAAAAGAGTGTTTTTTGTCACCTAGCTGGCACTTTAGAATCTGAGCATCCTCACGGTAACTACAACTTTTCCTCTGTAAACCTAATTTCATCCCACAAACTTAGAAAAAGACTAGATACAATTTTTTTATTTTTTTATTTTACATATTTTATTGATTTTTTTTGCCCCCCTCCCTCCCTCCCACACATCCCCTCCCTCCCATACATCCCCTCCCTCCCCAGAGTTTAATGTCCATTGGTTGTACTTATATGCATGTATACAAGTCCTTCGGTTGATCTATTATCTCCCCCAGATCCTCCTCCCCTCCCCGCTGTAATTTGACAAACTGCTTGTTGCTTTACTGACTCTATATCTATCTTTTGGTTCATCAGTTTATAATGATCTTTATTATCCACAAATGAGTGAGGTCATGTGGTGTTTCTCTTTCATTGATTGGCTTATTTCACTCAGCATGATGTTCTCCAATTCCATCCAGGTTGCTGCAAATGATGAGAATTCCTTCTTTTTTATGGCAACATAGTATTCCATTGTGTAGATGTACCATAGTTTTTGGATCCAATCATCTGCTGACGGGCACCTAGGCTGTTTCCAAATTCTGGCTATTGTAGATTGTGCTGCTATGAACATAGGGGTGCATATATCCTTTCTGATTGGTGTTTCTAGTTTCTTGGGATATATTCCTAGGGGTGGGATTACTGGGTCAAATGGGAGTTCCATTTTCAGTTTTTTGAGGAAACTCCACACTGTTCTCCACAGTGGCTGCACCAGTCTGCATTCCCACCAGCAGTGCACGAGGGTTCCTTTTTCTCCGCAACCTCGCCAACACTTGTCGTTTGTTGATTTGTTGATGTTGGCCATTCTGACAGGAGTGAGATGGTACCGCATTGTTGTTTTGATTTGCACCTCTCGGACAATTAGTGACTTTGAGCATGTTTTCAAAAGCTTTGTTACAGCAAAAGAATCCATCAACAAAACAAGAAAGCCCACGGTGCGGGAGAACATATTTGCAAATAATACCACTGAGAAAGGTTTAATCTCCAACATTTACAGACAGCTTATACAACTAAATAAAAGGAAGATGAATGATCCAATTAAAAAATGGGCAATGGACCTAAATAGAATATTTTCAAAAGAAGACCGAAGGAAGGCCAAAAGGCACTAGATACAAATTTGATTTAAAAATAAATAAGACTCTCTCTTCCATCAGTGTTTTCCTCTTGAAAAAGAAATCAGCTGGCAGCAGTTTACAGACTCTTTCAGACACAGAGACAGATTTTCAGAGAAGGCAATGGTTTGAGACACTAAAAAGGAAGCCCTAGCTGGTTTGGCTCAGTGGATAGAAGTTTGGTCTGCAGACGGAAGGGTCCTGGGGTTCGATTCCCGTTAAGGGTACATGCCCAGGTGCAGGCTCAATCCTCAGTAGGGGAAAGTGCAGGAGGAAGCCGATCAATGATTTTCTCTCATCTTTGAACTATCTCCCTCTCCCTTTCTCTCTGAAACCAATAAAAATATATATTAAAAAAGGGAGGGGAGGTAAGAAGGGGAGGACAGAAAACTTGGAGACACCTGGATTTTCACAATAAAATTTCGCTTTTTAGTTTATGGATCCTGTCATTTTGGGGATTTAATGGTATTGCCTGCAGGTGACACACCATTTAGCTGAGTAGAAAACTCTTAGAATGCCCCCATATTGGCCGCATCTAAAAGAAACAGGTGTTTGCCTCCATAAGTAACTGTGTGTGACATCGTGACTACATCCCCTATCAGATACTTGTGCCTAGGTTAAGTGTTTTACAACCAAATATTATTCCACTACATGCCCTCCAAAATTAAGAGTAAATGAGTGAATGAATATATTAATTAATTAAATGAATTAGGAGAAACCTAAATGGCGGCATAGGTAAACGCCTAACTGCAACCTCGCACAACAATTTCAAAAAATACAACTAAAATACAAAGTGGACATTATCCAGAACTACAGGAAAGTTGACTGACTGGAAATTCTACAACTAGAAGTTCAAAGAAAACCAGAAAGAAAATCAGAGGAGCTTTAAAAGCCTAAGGTACAGAGACACAGTGCGCACATTCAGAGAAGACTGAGCTGGAGAGGAGGGGGCAGCTGAGTGCCTGGCTGGTGTTCCCTAGCAGGAAGGAGATAAAAGCTCTGGTCTGTGCTGAACCCCAGTTCTAGACCAGACCCTGGGAACCCAGGCTCATAAGGAGGGAATCTGGGCTATAAGGTGGAAACCCAGTGGAGCGACAAAAGGCAGACTCCTGAAGGCCCACACGTTACGCTCAGAAGACGGTATGTTGACTGTGCCGCTGTATTGCCCTGGCTAGAAGAAGACAAAGGCTCTGGACTGCACTGAAACCCACTTCCAACTGCACTGAACCCCAGTTCCTGGCTCATTGTGGGAGAGACTAGACTGTCTGATAGCGGGTGAAACTCGAGGGCACCTTTCTCTCAGAGGTGCTTGCAGCGAGTACAAAAGGACAATGAGGAACACTGAGACTCAGGAACCTCATAGGGCAGGGTAACGGGAAGCCAAGGCTGTAGGCTCCACCCTGAAACTCCTGCCCATACAAGTTGACCACAGAGGAATTTGCAATTTTGCAAGTCTAGTAGAACAAGGCTGTCTCCTGGCATAGACACAGCTGATTCTCACAACCAATTGGCCTGGAGGTCAGTTCCTTCCAGTGATACCAACAACAATCAAGACTTAACTACAATAAGGCTGCGCACACAGTCCTCAAAGGGGTGCACCAAGAGTGTTCACCTCAGGTAACTGGGAGGCTGACCCACTGAACCATATAGGACACCTTAGCACACAAAACCACCCTACCAACTCAGGGAAGCTGTGAAATGCTGAGACAAGGAAACAGATCACAAACAAAAGAAATGAAGGACAAAAAGCAACTGGATATAGAGTTCAAAACCACGGTTGTAAGGTTTTTCAAGAATTTCCTAGAAAAGGTCGATAAAATAAATGAAACCTTTGAGGATATGAAAAGGGATCAACTAGAAATAAAGAATACATTGTCTGAAATAAATATGATACAGAGTCCAACAAACAGAATGGAAGATTGCAAGAATCAAGTCAAAGATTTGGAACATAAAGAACCAGAAGGCACCCCTCTGCAGAAGCAAGAAGACAAGAGAATCCAGAAAGTTGAAGATAATGTAAGAAACCTCTGGGACAACTTCAAGCAAACCAACATCAGAATTATGTGGGTCCCAGAAGATGAAAGAGAGCAAGATACCTAAAACATATTGGAAGAAATAGTGACAGAAAACTTTCCCCACCTGGTGAAAGAAATAGACTTACAGGTCCAGGAAGTGCACAGCACCCCAAACAAAAGGAATCCAAAGAGGACCACACCAAGACACATCATAATTAAATTCCAAGAGCAAAAGACAGAGAGAGAATATTAAAAGCAGCAAGAGAAAAGCAGGTAGTTACTTATAAAGGAGCACCCATACGACTGTCAGCTGATTTCTCAACAGAAACCATGCAGGCCAGACTGGAATGGCAAGAAATATTCAAGGTGATGAATAATAAGAACCTACAGCCAAAAATACTCTACCCAGCAAAGCTATCACTCAGAATCAAATGCCAGATAAAGAGCTTCACAAATAAAATAAAAAAAACTAAAGGAGTTCATCACAGCCAAACCAGAATTATATGAATTGCTGAAGGGGTTCTTTAGGAGGAGGAAGAAGATAAAGATAAAAATTATGAACAACAAATACATAACTATCAACAAGTGAAACTAAAAATCAAGGGAATTAAAAAATCTGATGAACAATATTAACTGGTAAATATAATAGAATCAGAGGTATGGAAGGGGAGTGAATTGAGGATTCTTGGGGAAAAGGGGAGAGGGGGATGTGGGAAGAGACTGAACATAAACCGTGCACCTATGGATGAGGACAATTGGGGGATGGGGAAAGGGCAGAGGATGGGATGGGAACCTGGTGGTGGGGAGCAATGGAGGAAAAAAATGAGGAACATTTGTAATAATATGACTAATGAAGATTAATTTTAAAAAATATATAAATTTTTATTAAAGTGTTCTATTATTTTATGTTAAAAAAAATTAGTAGCAGACATTATCGCAGATATCCCCTACCCCTCATGTTAAGCTTTCAATTAAAAGCCTTCCTAAGGCAGCAAGTTAAGATTCCAAGGGCAAGCTGATAAAGAGGAAAACTGCAGAAGTAATGCCATTTATTCATTAAAATGGTCACATTATTTTTTAAAAAATATTTTTATTGGTTTCAGAGAAGGAAAAGGAGAGAGAATCATTGTTCAGTTGCCTCCTACATCCCCCACACTGGGAATCAAGCCCACAACCTGGGCATGCCCTGACCCGGAATTGAACTGTGACCTTCTGGTTCATAGGTTGACGTTCAACCACTGAACCATGCCAGCCAGGTTAAGAATACCTCAATTTATCTGAAGAATTACATGAATTTAAAATCAGTATAGAAGTTGACAGGGCATTTATTTTTCAGTATGATCCAAGACAAAAAGGGGTGTCCTTTCTTTTTAGACAAAACCACAGAAGATCCCTTCGCTATCACTGAACATACTGATCCAGTGAAGGTACATAGTCAATACTGAAACTTCCTGAAGAGGGCAAAAATAAAAAGTTTAAAGTGTTGCCAGTACAAGGTGCTATAGAGTTAACAGACTACAATGGTTAGTCTAACACTGATCCAAGTAATCTTCATATCTTATTTCTAGACAATGGGAAACTGTAGGAGTTTGCATAGTAAATCACTTAGTGAGAATTTGATCCTACAGTGAGAAACTTCTTTATAAATGCTACAAGGGCCAAGCTTCCATCCAATACTACACAAGCATATAAACTATATGAGAAGGCGCCATTGGAGGAATCATTAACATAAGAAATGTCTTTCTTCATCAGTTTAAAAGTGGGAAGAACTCATGTGATCAAATTCTGTTTTAATACATTAGCATGCCAGTCTTCTTCTACAAGTAGCCAAATTATCAATAGGATTATGTAATGTGGAAGAAGTGTTGGCACAGGAGGTGTTTAAACTCTGCCTTTGGTCCTAGAATAAACCAGGCAGTTAAATAATTTCAAAATGTGAAAGACAGCCGAAACTGGCTTTGCTCAGTGGATAGAGCATTGGCCTGGGGACTCAAGAGTCCCGGGTTAGATTCCGGTCAAGGGCATGTACCTTGCTTGCGGGCATATCCCCTGTATGGGGTGTGCAAGAGGCAGCTGATCGATGACTCTCTCTCATCGATGTTTCTAACTCTCTATCTCTCTCCCTTCCTCTCTGTAAAAACTCAATAAAATATATATTTTTTTAAAAAATGAAAGACAGCCGAAGCCGGTTTTGCTCAGTGGATAGAGCATTGGCCTGGGGACTCAAGAGTCCCGGGTTCGATTCTGGTCAAGTGCATGTACATTGGTTGCGGGCACATCCCCGGTAGGGAGTGTGCAAGAGGCAGCTGGTCGTCGATGTTTCCCTCTCATCGACGTTTCTAGCTATCTATCCTTCTCCCTTAAAAAAATCAATAAAATATATTTTTAAAAATGTGAAAGACAGACATTTTGAGATATCAAAATAAGGCTTGACAAATCACCATCACAATATCCACAAGCTCTAAATATTATACAGCCACACAGGTGAGAACTAAATTCAGGTACGCTACAAGAGTGGTAAAATGTCAATCTGAAAAAGCTGCAATTTTCTATAACAGTTTGTCAGGTGGTCAGTCTTGTATTAGCCTGGATCCTTCTCCAATTGCTATCTTAACCTTGAACTCTCACATTCGACTTGAATGAGAGCCTAGGTCCGAGGAAGTGAAAACCAACAACCGCTTACTCAAAAGTGCATTGTGTCTCTTCAGGTATGTCATTATGTCTCCTTGCTTTTCAATAATTTCTTCTAAACTTGAAATAGTCCTACAAAGAATCAAAATATTTACCAATACTCATTGGTCTCTTTGCAAATGGGTCCCAACCAGTTTAAAACTGATGAAAGTACTGAAGCATCCATCTTGTATGAAAACTGCTGTTTGAAATTTTAACCCTGCTATTTGGCTTCTGTGGATTTAATCTTCGCCATACAAGTTCATCAGTGCTGGCGCCAGGCCAGGCCTCTGGTTGAGGTCTCAAGTACCCAGTACACACTGGCTCTTTAAAAACTTGCAAAAGGGGGCTGGAAACACTCCATATTTGGGAGACAAACAGGGTAGGATAATATAAATAGGGAGAATTCCTTCATGTTGGGGCTCAGAATTTCAGATACATTTTCCTCTGAACCTGCGAGTAATAAATGTCACTCCATTTCTCTAAGTATTGCTTTGTTCTTCTTTGTTTTACTGTAACACCAGAGGGGGGAGGAAACAATGTTGGAGGGAGAGTTTTGTGTCTCTCAAGTTTCTGCTGTTTGGGGAAGCAAGGAACTGAGTGCTCCAGACAATATTTGCAAGGAACAATATTTTGTGGGAACAGCCTTGGAAGAGGAGGATGGTGTCTCCATACAACTCAGGGCAGGTTCCTTTGCTGTCCAATAAAATAAGGGAACGTCTGCCTCCAGGGCATATCCAGTATTTTTTCCTACAAGATTCCACTAGACATCATGGTGGATTCACATAAACACAAATATGTTTTCAACTACAAAACTCTTTTTTCCTCCCCCCGTTTAAATCTTTTTTAAATTGTAAAGTTTAGTGGCAGAAATAGACTATTTGGGAACCAGATACAATTATTAGAGCGATTAGCCACACTATGTTAAATAAATGGTTCTGTTCTGATTAGAGAAAGCACACTCTAACCTGCCTGATAGTTTACTGTAAGCCCTGGGACATGGGAGCTAACATTGGAATGCAGTCCATCCTCCAGTCCCAGGAACTTGTGAAAAGATTTGCAACCTGTTGGCTGAAACAATGTAGTCCTGGAGGCAGCTGCTCTTTACAGCTCCCCGCCCCCATTACCAGTAATTGGGCCCTGGGGCACCTGGAGGCAGCCTCCTTCTGCAACCCCCCTCCATCCCTCTTGACTTGTAACCTGGAATGATTATCAGCTGCCTCCTTTCCATACCTGTAATTCCTACTTTCCCACATAATCTTTGTCCTTCTACCCAATATTAGCAGCTGGCTGATGGGGAGAGGCAGAGCCGATTTTTGTGGATGACCTGCTGCTCTCCCATGCTGCAGGCATTATGGGAATTAGCACTCATATATGATTCAGCCCTGTAACTGCAGTGGTGACAGTCAGCCTGGCCCCTCAGTTGTCCTGTTACAGTGTTATTAAAACTGTAAAAGAGCACAGACATTAGGGAGAAGGCCTGGGGCAGAGTGGGAACTGGTTTGTGGGGGGCAAGGGGGCAAATTTCGAGGGGGGCCATCTGTAATAATCTCAACAATAAAGATAAGAACATTTTAAAGGTTATAGGAAGTAGAGATAAGAGGATAATCAGAGAAACCAAAATGGTGGCATAGGGTAGACACCTAAATGTAGCCTACCACAACAATTTTAAATTTACAACTGGAAAACAGAGGAAACATCGCCCTGAAACACCAGACGGCTGGCTGAGTGGAAACTCTACCATCTAGGAAGGGAAGAGAAGGGATGCTGAGCCTTAGGGACTGTGGAGGTGCTGTGATTCGTGCGAGAGGAAAAGGCAGCGCCAAGTTTGCTGCTGGCTTACTCTGGGCGCACAGAGAGGGTGGGCCGAGTTCTCCGCTGGCTTACTCAGTGCACATGGAGAAGGCTGGCAACTAATGTGTGCCTGGCTTTCTTGCTCCAGAGGAAAATAGAACCGCCCTATTGCTCTGATAGACAGCCCCAGTCAGTGAGAGGCTGTACTGTCAGGCAGTGGGCAATGCTCTCTGGGATGTGAGTATAGCCAACAGCCATTACTGCGGGAGTCAGGAACCAGAACCTCTTAGGGAGGGGCTGACGGGAAACCAAGCTTTCTCAATTGGGAGAAGAAAAAAGAACAAAAACTCCCATCTGCACTGAAAGACAACTCTGCACCGGGGGGGGGGGGGGGGGGGGGGGGGGGGGGGGGATGGCTGTTAGGGAGTAGGCAAAACTTGAGAACAGCCCTTCCACAAGTGGTGAGTGTGCCTGCAACCAATCTTGCGGTACTCCCCACAAATAGGACTTTCCTAAGGAGGGACTGATGGGGAACCAAAGCTTGTCTGTGCCACCTTGAGACACCGCCCCATCCAAGCAGAGCACAGAAGCCCTCCTAGCTGAGACACTGCTCATCCTCACAGCCAATTGGCTTGCAGATCAACGCTTCTCAGTGATATCAACAAGCAAGGCTTAACAACAAGACTGCACACACAGTCCACAAAGGGCTGCACCAAGACTGTTCACCTCAGGTAACTGGGAAGACTGTGCTACTGGGCTCTACCAGGACACCTAGCACACAAAACTATTCCATCAAATCAGGGAAGCAGCTAAAATGCAGAGAAGAGGAAGGACACAAAGGAAGGAAATGGAGGAAAGTAAGAAGAGGAATGAACATTGAGTTCCAAACTACAGTTATAAGGTTTTTCAAGAATTTTCTAGAAAAGGCTGATAAAATAAATGAGACCTTTGAGGATATGAAAAGGGATCAACTAGAAATAAAGAAAACATCATCTGAAATAAAAAATATTATACAGAGTCCTAAAAACAGACTGAAAGATCACAAGAATCAAGTCAAAGATTTGGAACACAAAGAGCCAGAGAACACTCCTCTGCAGAAGCAAGAAAACAAGAGAATACTGAAAGTTGAAGATAGTGTAAGAAACCTCTGGGACAACTTCAAGTGAGCCAACATCAGAATTATGGGGGTCCCAGAAGAAGAGAGAGCACAAGATACTGCAAGCCTATTGGAAGAAATAGGGACAGAAAACTTCCCCCTCCTGGTGAAAGAATTAGACTTACAGGTCCAAAAAGCCCACAGAACCCCAATAAAGGAATCCAAAGAGGACCACACAAAGACACATCATAATTACATTCCAAGAGCAAAAGACAGAGAGAGAATATTAAAAGCAGCAAGAGAAAGTAGGTAGTTACCTATAAAGGAGCACCTATACGATTGTCAGCTGATTTCTCAACAGAAACCATGCAGGCCAGACTGGAATGGCAAGAAATATTCAAGGTGATGAATAATAAGAACCTACAGCCAAAAATACTCTACCCAGCAAAGCTATCACTCAGAATCGAAGGCCAGATAAACAGCTTTACAAATAAAAAAAAGCTAAAGGAGGTCATCACCGCCAAACCAGAATTATATGAATAGCTGAAGGGGTTCTTTAGGAAGAGGAAGAAAATAAAGATAAATTTATGAACAACAAATACGTAACTATCAACAAGTGAAACTAAAAACCAAAGGAATTAAAAAGTCTGATGAATAATATTAACTGTTGAATATAATAGAATCAGAGGTATGGAAGGGGAGTGGACTGACCATTCTCAGGGAAAATAGGAATGGGGGGTGCAAGAAGAGACTAAACATAAACTGTGCACCTATGGATGAGGACAATGGGGCTGGGGAAAGGGCAGAGGGTGGAGTGGGAACCTGGTGGAGGGGGAAAAAGTGAGAAACCTTTGTAACAATATGAACAATAAAGATTTATTAAAAAAAAACAAACACAAGTGAAACTAAAAACCAAGGGAATTAAAAAATCTGATGAACAATATTAACTGGTGAATATATTAAATCAGAGATGTGGAATGGGAGTGGACTGATGATTCTCGGAAAAAATGGGAGTGGGGTTGCAAGTAGAGACTGAACAAAAAATGTGCACCTATGGATTAGGACAATGAGGGTTGGGAAAAGGCCAGAGGGTGGGGTGGGAACCTGGTGAAGGGAAGCAAGGGATGGGGGGTGGGGGGTGGGGGTGGGGGGAGGAACATTTGTAATAATCTGAACAATAAAGATTTATTTAAAAACAAGAAATTTAAAAAAAAATAAAAAATAAAAAAGAGGATAATCAATCTCCCAGTGTCTTTATTGGTATAACAACTTCATCACTTTAGAATTCTGTTCCTATATGGATCAGATAAAAAGGACATCATTTATGTTTGATTTTCCTTATAAAATCAGTTGGCATCTGTAAAGCACAGCTTGTTTCATTGGGCACCCTCCGTGCTAATTTGTGTCAAGAAGGTCTTTTTTGGGGGAGGTGGAAGAGAAAGGGTGGGGATAAAGACACATATGTAATACATTAATTAATAATTTAAAAAAAGTCATTCTACAGCAGTGTTTCCCAAACTTCTCTCATGATGAGAATCACCTGGTGGAGTTGTTAAACTACAGATTCCTGAATCCCAACTAAGAGGTGCTAAACTAGAATGTTTGGGAGCATATAGGTAAAATTGTATACTTAACTTAGTGCTCTGTACAATTTTACCTATATGCTCCCCAAAATTCTAGTTTAGCACCTCTTAGTTGGGATTCAGGAATCTGTAGTTTAACAACTCCACCAGGTGATTCTCATCATGAGAGAAGTTTGGGAAACACTGTTCTACAGTAACCTGGCTAGCAGGCTCTGGGTTGACATTTCTTTTTTACTTTCTTAACTTCTCTGTGCTTCATTTTACTCATTTAAAAAATATAAATGATAAACAGAGATACATAGTTATGAGAAAGAAGATCCAAAGCTCTTAGATCAAGGCCAAGACACTGACTATAATCACAGGAGAAACCCGGCTTTCTTTCTACCCTTGCTTTACCCCAGCTGCTCCTACTTCCTGGAGCAGCTGTGTCTTTGCTGGGTAGAGTTCTTAAAGCCACACCCTCCCAAGCTGTATTCCAATTGAGTTGTCTGTGGCTTCTTGCACTGAGAGAGGATCTGTTCCAGAGCCCTCCTACTTCAGGTAAGTGGGGAGATGGGAGGATGTGGGTGCAGGAGGCTGGAGTCTGGTAAGAGGCTTGGCCTCCTGTGCAGGTACTTGGTTCCCTGGACAGAGCCTGCCTGGCAGGGAATCCAATCTCAGGTTCCTATTATTTCAGAACACATCCCGTGTATTATGGTTCCTGGTCTCTAAAAGAGTCTTGTCCAGAATCGCCTGTAATATTTGTTAAATATTTGTTCCCCTTTAGGATGGATACCCAGGTCCCACCCTGTCCTAAAGGGAACAATATCTCTGTGTGGTTAAGCAGAGGTGCTGGTCTATGGCCAAGCGTGAATGTGTCAGTGAGAGGTTTGTGTACTGGGGGAGTGGAGCGATGAGAGTTATGGGTCCCATATCTCTGATTCTCAGGCCCTGTGTGGCCTTGATCTTCCTTAACCTAACCAGTCAGCCTTCTTATAGAAGGCTGGCTAAGGCTCAGAGAGGTTCAGTAGTTTACCCAAAGCCACAGAACTCCTAAGGGAGCACCAGGAATCCAATGCAACAAATATACAGCTTCCTATTCGGTGCCAGGCCCTGAGCTGGATGTTATAGGAAGAAGGATACTTTCTCGGTGTTTTAGTGGTTAGTGGGGAAGACAGCTCTAGACCTCAAGTCACTACAATGATTAAGTTTTATAGAAAGTGTGTGATACTGAACCTTGAAATTGGATGTTGGGGATGGGGTGAGTGAACTCTGAAGGAAGAGTTGGAGCTAAGGAAGGAGTCTGATAGCTGGTAAGCTTTGCTGGTATTCAAATGACCTGGGTCAATTGTATCTCATTTAAGAAAACCTGGTGTAAATGCAAGCTCCCAGGATCAAATAAAGCGTTCTGTGGGGCCGCCAAAAAAAAAAAAAGAAAAAGAAAAGAAGGGTAGTAATTGCAAGCTGCCTGGAGAGAACAGGGTTGCATCAGGAAATGGGAGTTACACCTACTTTGTACTGTGTGTAGAGAAATAAAGAATTTCCAATCACTCACCCCTCAAAAAACACTTTTGGAGCCCATTAGGACAACCTGGAGAAAGTGAAGAAACCTGGCTAAAGCTCCCCTAGAGTGGGTTTGGTGCCAGAAAAGAGATATAGACCCTGAGCCTTGTGAGCTTGGGAAGGAACTGGGGAAATCGGGGCACAGTCTAGCCTGTACCTGTGCAAACAGAGGCCTGGGGGACACTAGTCCCGGGTCACAGGGTCATCCTACAAGAACCCACAGGCTGGGACCCAAACTGCTGTAAAACAAGTTTGTTTGTAAAGTTTGTGGGGTTTTTTGTTTGTTTTAATTCTCACCCAAGAATATCCCCCCCCCCCCTTTTTTTTAGAGAGAGAGAGAGAGGGAAAGACAGAAAAAAATAATAGGAGAGAAAAACTTCTGATTGGTTGCCAATTGCAATCACCCTGACTAGGGCCTGAGCTGGGGAGCAGCCTGAAACCGAGGTACTTGCCACCAGATGGAATCCGGGACCCTTTGGTCTGTAGGCCGAGGTTCAATCCACTGAGCCAAACTGACTAGTGGATTTTTGGCTCACATTTTTGCTAAACTTGGTTCAAAACGAATTTGCAAAACATCACCTAACATGATAGTCTTTAATTATCCCATTTGGTTTGAACACAGGTGTATTCTACCATAATTACATTGAGTTTGATTAGGAAGTGTTTCCCCAGATCATTCTGTGGATGTTTACAAAGTACATGAGCTATATGGCATATTCATGGTCTAAAATACAAAATTCTGAATACACTTATTGCGGTCAGTGGTCTGAGACAACACCTGGGACTGCAATGGAGTGGGACGTTAACCTGCTTTCTTCAGTCTACATCAGTGTTTCCCAAACTTCTCTCATGATGAGAATCACCTGGTGGAGTTGTTAAAACACAGATTCCTGAATCCCAACTAAGAAGTGCTAAACTAGAATTTTTGGGAACATATAGGTAAAATTGCATGCTTAACTTAGTGCTCTGTATATAAAATCTGTCTTAGAGCACTAGTGAAGTATACAATTTTACCTATATGTTCCCAAAAATTCTAGTTTAGCACTTCTTAGTTGGGATTCAGGAATGTGTGTTTTAACAACTCCACCAGGTGATTCTCATCATGAGAGAAGTTTGGGAAACACTGGTCTACATGGTCTAGTGTGCCTCCTTCTAGATCAGTACATTTGGCACTACCATCTTTCTTTAAAATCAGCTTGCAATCTCTTGAACAGAATGTGTTTTACACATTTGCAATGTGGTTTATTCAGCCAACACTGACATTTGGTATTTCCAATGTTTCTACTTTATTGAAGTTTAAACCTGTGCTGAAGAGAACATCTTTGTATATATCTATTTTACTCTTCTTTTTTGTACATAGTTTTTATTATTTTGATTAAATTATATGTATATTAAAAACCAATATTCAACCCAAATTAAGTAAATTTTAAGATCTCACTAGCTTTGTTCAGTGGTTCAATAGGCAACATTTAGTCTGGGATCTAGAAAGAAGCTCTGAGGAACTACAAAAAAAAATGCTTTTATTGGCAGAAGAGAGCCAGGAAAAAGGGTTAGTTATTGCATGTTTACTTTCCTTTGGGAATAGCAATGGCTCATCAGGCAGCTGGCCTGACTAGTGCTGATCAGGTGATTCCTGGTTGATGGGGTTAAGATTTAACTTCTGGGAAAGCTGAATTAAGTTTTAGTTTGATGGCATGTGGCTTAACATAAGTAATTACTTTTGATATTTTTTACAAAAATTAGTTTTAGCGAGGGAGGGAGGGGGAAAGACTGAGACAGGGGGGGAGAGAGAGAGAGAGAGAGAGAGAGAGAGAGAGAGAGAGAGAGAGAGAGAGAGAGAGAGAGAGAGAGAGAGAGAGAGAGAGAGGAAAACCAATCAGTTGCTTCCTGCTCACCACCTGACCGTGGGCCTAGGGATCTAACCCTAAACCTGGGTATGTACCCTGACCTGGATTGAACCTGCCCCCTTTTAGTGAATGGGATGCTGCTCCAACTGAGCCACACTGTCCAGGGATTAATGCTTATCATCTTTTTTTAAATTCTTATTTTACTTTTAAATAATTCTTTATTGCTGAAATTAGTATATATGTCCCTCTTTAATCCTCATTGGCCCCCTCCAGTCTGCCCGGGGCCCCCTACCTCAGGCCTTCATTGCCACATTATCTGTGTCCATGAATTATTAACAGGTTTTTTAGAATTAAGGGGATTATAAGGAAAAACCAAATATTTTTCAATTGTTTATGGATAGTTCAATGTGGCTTTCTTAAAAAAAAAAAAAAAAAAAAAGATTTCTCTACTCCAGCTGTCTATAGCACTGGAAGAGCTACCTCCCAAAGCCAACACTGGATACTATCAATTTGTTCAATCTTTCCTATACAGAAAGCATTGTAAACAGGCATGTAATTTTTAAATTATTTTTTAAATTTTTATATTATTAACTAGATGCCCTGTGCATGACATTTGTGCACTGGCAGGGAGAGGGTCCTTTAGCCAGGCCTGTGTCCTCTTGCAGTCTGGGACCATGGAGGCAGCAGAGATTCCTGCCACATGCCACGGCTTCTGGCTGAGTAGCACTGCCCCTGTGGGAGCACACTGACCCTCAGAGGGCTCCTGTAGTTAGCATCTGCCCCCTGTTGGACAGTGTATATCATAGCTACCTGTCCTTCCAAGTTGGGTCAATTTGCATATTAGACTTTTATTATATAGGACAGTGGTCTGCAAACTCATTAGTCAACAGAGCAGCAACCACTGATATAGGATAAGGAAGGTCCTACATTTTTCCATAACTGTTGCTCCTATTTCTACATGTTGTGTTTTTGTGCTTCTTTGTTTTTTACTTTCTTTTCTTGTAGGTATTCTTCAGAGATAATATTTTACTATAAATACTGAAAATGCTTTTCCCGGTTGTGTTTATAGTCAATTTGCATGTCTGTTTAATAAATTTTTATTGATTTTAGAGAGGAAAGGAAAGTGAGATAAAGATGGAAACATCAATGAGAGAGAATCATTAATTGGCTGTGTCCTACTTGGGATTGAGCCTGCAACTGAGGCATCTGCCCTTGACCAGAATCGAATCTGGGACCCTTCAGTCTGCAGGCCAACACTCTATGGCATCTTATGCTCTGAACAAAATCTGCTAGGGTAATTTGAATGTTTTAAATGTTAATTCCTCCCTGGATCACATTTCACAAATGAGGCTTCTTGGCACATACACAGAGGTTGAAGGAGGATAGAATATGCCACCCTAAATATGCAGGGCGGATGATTTTTAAAAGGCTGCTGATGCTACAGAATATCTGGAAATAGTGAGGTTGCTCTTTTGTGAGGGAGATTTACATTGCTAAGGGAAATCTCCATCTATAAGGGTGTTTCTGTATCAGAAAGAAGAACATGACTCTGAAGCTCTAGAAACTGTTTTATCAATGGAGAAGCCACCCATTGAAATCTGTCTAACAATCTTTCCCTTATTCAGTCTACTTTGCTTGATAACCCACCATAACTGCCCCACCCCCACCATCCTTATTTTATCTTTAGCTGAAGATAATATTTAAGGTGACGGCTTAGACCTTTTTACGGGAGTTACAGTGTTCTGGGTCTCTCCCAGGTGTATAGAAGGTGTACATATTATTAAACTTGTTTTCCCCTGGTTAGTCTTTTTATTACTGGGATGTGTCAGTTCAGACAGTATGGTATATATTTATATATATATGGTAGAGGCACAGTTGTATTTCCTTATAAAATATACTGTAGAAGAGAAAGGATGGGGGGGAAGAAAACTGAATTTAGTAAATGTGAATTGGGAGACATAAATACTGTTTCAAGACCAGGGCTTTCTTTAACTTCTATATCCTCATAAGACAAAAATTATAGTGATATTATTATTCTTATATACCTGACTCCAAGAGTTTGGGATTGTATGGGAGGGACAAATTTACCTCCTACCATTGTAGGTTCTGTGGCTGGTCTAAGAATTAAATTGACATAAAATAGATTTGTTGTAGGCGGCGGCAGAAACAGCTCCAGGTGTCTGACTGGTGGGGTCAGATCAAACCTGGGTTCTAAAAGATGAAACAGAGGGGGCCAGAGACCTGGATGCCAGGACACAGGCTTTATTGAAGGAGAAAGAGAGCAAGGGCCAGGGTTCATGCACCTTTTAAGGGGAGGAAAGAGAAGGGATGGGGCTTAGGGCACTCAACACAAGCTGATAGGTGGTTTCATGTAAGGCATAAGATTAGAGTCCTAGCCGAAACGGGTTTGGCTCAGTGGTAGAGCATAGGTCTGTGGAGTGAGGGGTCCCAGGTTCGATTCCGGTTAGGAACATGTATGTTGGTTATGAGCACATCCCCGGTAGGGGGTGTGCAAGAGGCAGCTGGTCAGTGTTTGTCTCTCATCGACGTTTCTAGCTCTCTATCCCTATCCCTTCCTCTCTGTAAAAAATCAATAAAAAATATATTTTTTAAAAAAGATTAAGGTCCTCAGGACTTAGGCATAGGAGGCTTAGGGTATTTGGCAGGTGCTGATTGGTGGTTCAGTGATCAGGAATGTCTGGCTGCAGGTGGAGTTTACATCTGTCTTTCAGTTGGAGGAAGGGAGGATCTATCAGGTTCAGCAACCTTGGAACTTGGGTTTGGCTGGAAAGAATTCAGAGTCAAGACCTCAACCTGTTAAGAGAACATTTATTTGTTAAATCACAGCAGTAGAAATAGTAATTCCATCCTACAATTGATTGCTCCTTGCTAGGCACCTGGGCTTTTCCACCCTGGTGACCTTCTGTACCTGGCCCTGGGTCCTTGGCTCCACTGAAGTCAGTTTAGCACACATGAACAATAGACAAATTTTTTAATTAATTCCTTTTTGTATGCAGGATTTTCACAAAGGTTGGAGACTCAATTGGTGGCCAGAGAAGTGAGACTTCTATACCATATGGAGGTGAGAAAAGGCTAGGGGCCTGGAGCCTCTGGGGTTGTGGGAGGCAATTCACTGGAAGGTGAGAGGAAGAAATGTTTGGTAAGCAAAGGTGGTCCAGTTAAAGGGGAGTCTCAAGTGAAAAGGGTAACTCTGGTAATAGTTCTCTTCCAGCTCCAAAGGCCCCTTTTCTGATGTCAATTTCCTGTATAATTGCTGATTATCCCATAAATTCAGAATTTGATACGTTGAGGGGGGCAGTGAAGGAAGAGCTCAGGGCTCTTCCTGAGTTTATTGGGTTTTGATTGCCATCAGCTCAAAATAACCCGATCCCAAATGGCATATTCTGAGGTCACATATTCTAAGCCGGTTCAGGATGTCAAATAAATTCTCTCAAGTTACATGGATCAGTGGCCAAGGCTGTGGTGTAATTTGGGTGCGTTATACCCATCTGTCCTAGAGCCCTTCCATAGCCCAGGTGGGTGAATGGAAAATAGATGGGATCATGGATGGCCATGCCCAGTGGGTGCAAATAGATGGGCTTAATGATAAAAGCATGAGAAGGAAAGATTGGGGTTAGGAGAGAGAAATCTGTGTTTGGAGTGTGGTAGTGGTTGGAGCCACTTGAAATAAACCCAGGGATTTAAGGAAGAAATATCTTCTCACACACAGCAAGTAATGACTTCAGGTAAGGACTGCTCTTCTGACCAAGAGAGCTGCTTAATTGGCTGCATGTTCTCTGATCTTCCAAATCTGGAGGAGCGGTTGTCCAGCTGAGCTGTGACTGGCTGCTGGCCAGGGAAAGGGTTTTGTTTTTGTTTTTGTTTTTGTTTTTTTTTAATATATTTTATTGATTTTTTTTTTTTTTTTTTTTTTTTTTACAGAGAAGAAGGAAGAGGGATAGAAAGTTTAAAACGTAGATGAGAGAGAATCATAGATAAGCTGCCTCTTGCACACCCCCTACTGGGGATGTGCCCACAACCAAGGGACATGCCCTTGACCGGAATCGAACTCGGGACCTTTGTATCCGCAGGCCAATGCTCTATCCAATGAGCCAAAAACGGTTTTAGCAGGAAAGGGCTTCTCTTAGCAGCTGGAATTAAAAGGTCAGGGGTCTCACAGGTCTCACAGGCCACCACCAAAGTGAGGACTGAGATTTCTCATGCATCCACTTCTCACTGCATAACCCACCTTTCCAAAGAAACCCACCTCAGTCCCATCCTTCTTTCAGGGCCCAAAGGCGATTGATGCGGCTCAGGCAAGACTCCCAGAAGAAATCAACTGTCCCCTCTGTCTGCATGCCCTGCAAGACCCTGTCACCATCGAATGTGGGCACAACTTCTGTCGCTCCTGCATCCAGCAGTCCTGGGCTGATGTACAGGACAGGTTCCCTTGCCCTGTGTGCCATCACCCATGCCAAGAGAGGTGCTTGAGGAGCAACACCCAGCTGGCAAAGATGGTTGACATGGGCAAGATTCTCCAGACCACCAGTGGCAAGAAGAGGCAGGAAGTGAGGCGCTTGTGTGAGCAGCACAACCAGCCCCTGACCCTCTTCTGTGAGGAGGACCAAGAGCTGTTGTGTGCCCTGTGCACTGAGCCCCCTGACCACCAGGGCCACCAGGTGAGGCCCATAGAGGAGGCTGCCTCTCATCACAGGCAAAGGCTCAGCAGTTACATTGGGCCCCTGAAGAAGCAGATGGCAGACCTTCAGAAATTAATAAACATTGAAAGCAAAAAAACGTTAGAATTGAGAGAGAAGGCAGAAACCCGAAGGTTGGAATTACTCTCTGAATTTGAGCGACTGAGTCAATTTGTAGATCGGTATCAAGAAGCAGTTCTTTCAAGATTAGCTGATGAAGAAAAGACTGTTGAAAAGGAACTCAGCGCTAATATACCTGAATTTTCAAAAGACAATTCCACATTCCAAGGCCTGCTAAGTCAGATACCAGAGTACAAGGTGCTGAAAGATGTGGAATTGCTGTTACAAATGAAAAGTTTCTGCAAGAACTCTGAGGTGGCCTTCCCATCAACGTTCTCAGCCGAGATACATACCAAAGGCTGCAGTTTTCCTTTAGAGTATTCTGCCTTAAAGAAAATTATAAAGACATTTAGAGCTGATATCATTCTAGACCCTGAAACGGCACACCCTAACCTGATTATCTCTGAGGATAAAAAATGTGTTCATTATACAAAGAGAAGGCAAGACGTTCCGATTTTTCCAAAAAGATTTACATTCATCACAGCTGTCCTGGGGTTTCCATCCTTTCATTCTGGCCGGCATTTCTGGGAGGTAGAAGTGGGAGACAAATCCATTTGGGAGATAGGGGTTTGCAAAGATTCTCTGCCCACCAAGTCGAAGGAGAGCCTGTCAGCCCATCAGGGATGCTGGCAGATAAGGCGGCTGGAGAATGTCTATGATGCCCCAGGAGCTGACACCATCCCTCTCTTGTCTGAAGTGAAGCCCACAGACATTGGCATTTTCCTGGACTATGAGATAGGGCAGATCTCATTTTATAACATGACTGACAAATCACACATCTATACTTTCACTGATGATTTTAATCAACAACCTCTTAGGCCTTATTTCTATGTAGGACCTGACTCAAAACCTCTTCGGATTTCTATAGGAACTGACTGAATGAAAACTTTCTAAGGGACTGGACTAGTTTTTGTCCTTGTTTTTAACCAGTTTAATAAAGTTTATTTTATAAATGAAGGTGTGTGTGAATTAATAAGAGTGGATATCATGTTAATATGAGAGCAAATCTAATCCCCCTTCACTGGAAGGTGAAAGGAAGAAATGTTTGGTAAACAAAGGTGGTCCTGTTAACACCTAAGTCAGGAAGAGACTTTCATTTGTTTCAGTAGCACAGTAGAAGATCTGAGAATTATCCAGGTCCCAACATGATCTTGGTTCAAGCTCTACCCAGTTTTGGGGATCTTCTATAGCTGTTTACTTAGTGTGTGTGTGTGTGTGTGTGTGTGTGTGTGTGTGTGTGTGTATATATTGATTTTTCACAGAGAGGGAGAGTTAGAAAGGCCAATGAGAGAAAAACATCAATCAGATGCCTCCTGCTCACAACCCACTGGGGATGTGCCCTCAACCAAGGTACATGCCCTTGACCAGAATCAAAACTGGGACCTTTCAGTCAGCAGGCCCACACTATTCACTGAGCCAAACCAGTTTCTGCTACTTAGCTTCTTTACTCAAGAATTGGTCTGGGGTTCCTCAATCCCCCTTCCCCTCCAGGGTATTCTTGACCTGGATTCCTATGGTACTTTTGGGCTCCCTACCTTATTTCACTGATCCCAGAGGAGAGAAATCCTGGTCCTCTGTAAGCTACAAACCAGGGTCTTAGTAGTTTTTGTATAGATGGTGCTAGCACAGTATTTGCCTGCTGAATAGCATGCTTAAATTTCAATTGTTTGTGTGGTTTTTCTCTTTTCCTGGTTCTGGTGCTTAGTTTCATTTTCTTTTCTTTGTAGTGCTCATTATTGTGATTAAAAAGAGTGTTTTTGGTCACCTAGCTGGCACTTGAGAATCTGAGCATCCTCACGGTAACTACAACTTTTCCTCTGTAAACCTAATTTCATCCCACAAACTTTAGAAACCAACTAGATACAATTTTGATTTAAAAATAAATCAGACTCCCTCTTCCATCAGTGTTTTCCTTTTGAAAAATAAATCAGCTGGCAGAAGTTTACAGACTCTTTCAGACACAGAGACAGATTTTCAGAGAAGGCAATGGTTTGAGACACTAAAAAGGAAGCCCTAGCTGGTTTGGCTCAGTGAATAGAAGTTTGGTCTGCAGACCTTAGGGTCCTGGTGTTCGATTCCCGTTAAGGGTACATGCCCAGGTTGCAGGCTCAATCCTCAGTAAGGGAAAGTGCAGGAGGAAGCCAATCAATGATTTTCTCTCATCTTTGAACTATCTCCCTCTCCCTTTCTCTCTGAAACCAATAAAAATATATATTAAAAAAGAGAGGGGAGGTAAGAAGGGGAGGACAGAAAACTTGGAGACACCTGGATTTTCACAATAAAATTTCGCTTTTTAGTTTATGGATCCTGTCATTTTGGGGATTTAATGGTATTGCCTGCAGGTGACACACCATCACTTTTAGCTGAGTAGAAAACTCTTAGAGTGCCCCCATAATGGCCGCGTCTAAAAGAAATAGGTGCTTGACTTCATAAGTAACTGTGTGACATGACTACATCCCCTATCAGATACTCGTGTCTAGGTTAAGCTTTTTCAACCAAATATCATTCACTACATGCCCTCCAAAATTAAGAGCAAATGAATGAATGAATAAATAAATAAATAAATAAATGAGAGGAGAAACCTAAATGGCGGCATACGTAAATGCCTAACTGCAACCTCGCACAACAATTTCAAAAAATACAAAGTGGACATCATCCAGAACTACAGGAAAGTTGACTGACTAGAAATTCTACAACTAGAAGTTCAAAGAAAACCAGAAGGAAAATCAGAGGAGCTTTAAAAGCCTAAGGTACAGAGACATGGTGCACGTGTTGGGAGAGGACTGAGCTGGAGAGGGGGGGCCAGCTGAGTGCCTGGCTGGTGTTCCCAAGCAGGAAGGAGATAAAAGCTCCAGACTGTGCTGAACCCCAGTTCTGACTGCATTGAACCTCAGTTCTAGGCCAGACCCTGGGAACCCAGGCTCATACAGAGGGAATCTGGCTGTATGGTGGTAACCCAGTGGAGTGGCAAAAGGCAGAGTCCTAAAGGCCCGCTCATTACGCGCAGAGGACGGACTGTTGACTGCTGCTGTATTGCCCTGGCTGGAAGAAGACAAAGACTCTGGACTGCACTGAACCCCACTTCCAATCCCACTTCCAACTGCACTGAACCCCAGTTCCGGGCTCATTGTGGGAGAGACTAGACTGTCTGGTAGCGGGCGAAACTTGAGGGCACCTTTCTCTCAGAAATACTTGCAGCAAGTACCAAAGGACAATGAGGAACACTGAGACTCGGGAACCTCATAGGGCGGGGCTAGTTGTAGAATTTCCAGTCAGTCAACTTTCCTGTAGGCTCCACCCTGAAACTCCGCCCCATCCAAGTTGAGCACAGAGGCTTTTGCAATTTTCCAAGTCTAGTAGAATAAGGCTGTCCCCTGGCATAGACACAGCTGATTCTCACAACCAATTGGCCTGGAGGTCAGTTCCTCCCAGTGATACCAACAACAATCAAGACTTAACTACAATAAGGCTACACACACAGTCCTCAAAGGGGTGCACCAAGAGTGTTCACCTCAGGTAACTGGGAGACTGACCCACTGAACCATATAGGATACCTTAGCACACAAAGCCACCCTACCAACTCAGAGAAGCTGTGAAAATGCTGAGACAAGGAAACAGATCACAAACAAAAGAAATGAAGGACAAAAAGCGACTGGATATAGAGTTCAAAATCACAGTTATAAGGTTTTTCAAGAATTTCCTAGAAAAGGTCGATAAAATAAATGAGACCTTTGATGATATGAAAAGGGATCAACTAGAAATAAAGAATACATCGTCTGAAATAAAGAATCTTATACAGAGTCCTAAAAACAGAATGGAAAATCACAAGAATCAAGTCAAAGATTTGGAACATAAAGAGCCAGAAGACAATCCTCTACAGAAGCAAGAAGACAAGAGAATTCTGAAAGTTGAAGATAGTGTAAGAAACCTCTGGGACAACTTCAAGTGAGCCAACATCAGAATTATGGGGGTCCCAGAAGAAGAGAGAGCACAAGATACTTCAAGCCTATTGGAAGAAATAGTGACAGAATACTTCCCCCACTTGGTGACAGAATTAGACTTACAAATCCAGGAAGTACACAGAACCCCAAACAAAAAGAATCCAAAGAGGACCACACCAAGACACATCATAATTAAAATTCCAAGACCAAAAGACAGAGAGAGAATATTAAAAGCAGCAAGAGAAAAGCAGGTAGTTACCTATAAAGGAGCACCCATACGATTGTCAGCTGACTTCTCAACAGAAACCATGCAGGCCAGACTGGAATGGCAAGAAATATTCAAGGTGATGAATAACAGAACCTACAGCCAAAAATACTCTACCCAGCAAAGCTATCACTCAGAATCAAATGCCAGATAAAGAGCTTCACAAATAAAATAAAAAAAACTAAAGGAGTTCATCACAGCCAAACCAGAATTATATGAATTGCTGAAGGGGTTCTTTAGGAGGAGGAAGAAGATAAAGATAAAAATTATGAACAACAAATACATAACTATCAACAAGTGAATCTAAAAACCAAGGGAATTAAAAAATCTGATGAACAGTATTAACTGGTGAATATAATAGAATCAGAGGTATGGAAGGGGAGTGAATTGACCATTCTTGGGGAAAAGAGTGGGGTGTGGGGGGAAAAGACTGAACAAAAACCGTGCACCTATGGATGAGGACAATGGGGGGGTGGGCAAAGGGCAGAGGGTGGGGTGGGAACCTGGTGAAGGCGAGCAATGGAGGGAAAAAAATGAGGAACATTTGTAATAATATGAATAATAAAGATTAATTTAACAAAAGAAAAAATATAAATTTTTATTAAAGTGTTCTATTATTTTATGTTAAAAAAATTAGTAGCAGACATTATCACAGATATCCCCTCCCCCTCATGTTAAGCTTTCAATTAAAAGACTTCCTAAGGCAGCAAGTTAAGGTTCCAAGGGCAAGCTGATAAAAGAGCACTGTAGGAAAACTGCAGAAGTAATGCCATTTATTCATTAAAATGGTCACATTATTTTTAAAAAAATATTTTTATTGGTTTCAGAGAAGAAAAAGGAGAGAGAATAATTGGTCAGTTGCCTCCTACACCCCCCACACTGGGAATCAAGCCCACAACCTGGGCATGCCCTGACACGGAATTGAACTGTGACCTTCTAGTTCATAGGTTGACGCTCAACCACTGAACCATGCCAGCCAGGTTAAGAATACCTCAATTTATCTGAAGAATTACATGAATTTAAAATCAGTATAGAAGTTGACAGGGCAATTTCTTTTTAAGTATGATCCAAGACTAAAAGAGGTATCCGTTCTTTTTAGACAAAACCACAGAAGATCCCTTTGCTATCACTGAACATACTTATCCAGTGAAGGTACATAGTCAATACTAAAACTTCCTGAAGAGGGCAAAAATAGAAAGTTTAAGGTATTGCCAGTAGAAGGTGCTGTAGAGTTAACAGCCTACAATGGTTAGTCTAACACTGATCCAAGTAATCTTCATATCTTATTTCTAGACAATGGGAAACTGTAGGAGTTTGCATAGTAAATCACCTAGTGAGAATTTGATCCTACAGTGAGACACTTCTTTATAAATGCTATGAGGGCCAAGCTGCCATCCAATACTACACAAGCATATAAACTATAAGAGAAGGCGCCATTGGAGGAATCATTAACATAAGAAATGTCTTCCCTCATCAGTTTAAAAGTGGGAAGAACTCATGTGATCAAATTCTGTTTTAAATACATTAGCATGCCAGTCTTGTTATACAAGTAGCCAAATTATCAATAGGATTATGTAATGTGGAAGAAGTGTTGGCGCAGGAGGTGTTTGAACTCTGCCTTTGGTTCTAGGATAAACCAGGCAGTTACATAATTTCAAAATGTGAAAGACAGACATTCTGAGATATCAAGCCTTGACAAATCATCACGTGATTCACAAGCTCTACATATTATACAGCCACAGAGGTAAGAACTAAATTCAGGTATGCTACAAGAGTGGTAAAATGTCAATCTGCAAAAGCTGCAATTTTCTATGGCAGTTTGTCAGGTGGTCAGTCTTGTATTAGCCTGGATCCTTCTGCAATTGCTATCTTCACCTTGAACTCTCACATTCGACTTGAATGAGAGCCTAGGTCCGAGGAAGTAAAAGCCAACAACCGCTTACTCAACAGTGCATTGTGTCTCTTCAGGTATACTATTATGTCTCCTTGCTTTTCAATAATTTCTTCTAAACTTGAAATAGTCCTACAAAGAATCAAAATATTAATGGGTTACACATATTACCAATACTCATTGGTCTCTTTGCAAATGGGTCCCAACCAGTTGAAAACTATTGAAAAGTATAGCATATTGCATTTGTTACCTTTCGTAGATATTTTAAGCCAAGGCAATATCCCAAAATGAGATTCTTTCATTTAACTGGGCTTCACCACAGCTAAAAGGAAGTAGCATCAAACCTATTGGCACATATTGCTCATTGAATAGAGCTTCAGTCCACACAGCAAAGAGTTGTGTACCTGAGTTGCAGGTTCCATCCCTGGCCTGTGTCAGGGCACATGCAGGAGGCACCCAATCCATGGGCTTTCACATTGATGTTTCTCTCTCTCCCACCCTCCCTCTCTTCCACTCTCCTTCAAAATCAATGAGGAAAAAAAATCGTTGTGTGAGGAATAACAACAAAAAACCCACAAACCTAATTCTAAAGGCACAGATGCAGAGTCATAATCTCCAAGTAGAATGGTTTCTAGATTTTGGTAGGGGGGTGGAGGGGGTGTTTTGAGAGGGAGGGAGGAAATTATTTCTCTTTCAACTTCTATTCCCCACCCAAAGCTTACCTGAATCCAGTCTCTGAAGTAATATTGCTAGGATATGCATGGACTTTTTCTTCTTCAAGTATATCAGGCTGTGGTTTGACTTTATTAAATTTTCGAACCTTCACTAAAATAATAAAGTCATTATTGTCAGGTTACCTAATTATAAAAAATACTTTTATTTCCATTTATTCAAATTACATGAATTGGCTACTTTCAAAAAAGGTAATATCATAAAAATGCTTCACAAAGAGAAATGTTCTTTTTTTTTTTTTTATGTATTCAAACATTTGAAAGTTTATCATGTGACAAACCTGTACTAAGCATGGGGAACACAGTGATCATTGCTATTATTGATTATAATAACAGGGATTATTTCTTTGTGGACTGGAAGCACAGAAGGCACAGGGGAACTATTTGACTGGAACTCATTCAATTCTCAGAACCTCCCCTTATGGGGGTGCTTTTATTACTCATTTTCTACAGTCAAGTCAAGTGCAGTCCAACAAAGCTGGGTAAGTAGCCAGGGCTCTAATCTGGGAAGTAGGGCTCTGAAGCTTCCACTGTGGACACTACCCTATGACAGAGCTACCAAACCAGAGAAAAATACAAACAAATATATCTCCCAGAACAGGATAAAAAGGACCATAGAGCAGAGCTTGCACAGGGGCTAGGACACCCCTGGAAAGCAGCCCCTTACTCAGCAGGAGGGATGCGCAGGTGGGGGGAGGTTCAGAGAGGAGGAAGAAGGTAGGACTTGAGTTCAGCCTTGAAGGAAACATGAAAGACTGGAGAAGGTGTGTGTTTTGTTTTTTTGTTTTTTAGGGGGGGCAGGGGGAAGATCCAGAACAAATACTTAGGATCCTGAGAAGGAGAAAGAGAGAGTGAGGATGTGTGTGAAAGTGTGTGTGTTTTTTTAATTAAGTGTATATACTTGTAAAAGTTACATTGCGATGATTAGCTTTAACACAACAAGATAGCTTTAGGAACAAAATAACACACACACACACACAAAAAAACAAACAAAAAAAAACAAAAAAAAAACCAAACAAACAAACAAAAAAAAAACACCAAAAAAAAGCTATTTTACTGCGTCCTAAATTTTCCATCTCCTGTCTTAAAGGAGGTAGTCAAGATTGCACTTTTAGTAGAGTAGGGGCTTGGATACCACTAGCCCACCCAGAAAAACTCTCCGCATATCAGTTGAACTAAAAATATTTCTTTTATAAATAACTCAGTGAGCACTAGCACTAGCACAGGGTTCAAGTATCTGGCCTTAAGTTAACAAGTGCGCTATTGTGTGTATTTCATTGTCAGACATTCAAGGAAATGGTCAGGTAGAGTGAGACAAAAAGCCTACAAAGGTTATCCATAAACTGAGAGCTTTAAGAGAAGAGACAGAAGGTTCTTAAATGATTTATCCCAAAGCAACGTTGGCCTTAAGCAATTTTGCATGCATTGTTTATGCACTTATTTTGTAGTTTGTTTCTTTTAATCATAAATGCAAGATTTACATGTCAGCTGCCTTTGAGGAATCAAACGGTGGTGGTCTTCGGGAATTTTTTGTTTTATACTGGAAAGGCTTCACTTTAATTGACAGAAACTTGTGGATGATACACAACTAAAAATGAGGCTCACTGGTATCTTCCTGTGGATTTGAAATTAGAGAAGTCTGAATGTCAGCAATGAGAGATACGGGTGCTCAACAGGTTCTCAGCTACATAAAAAAAAAGCTCTGGAAACAACTTCCTTGTTCTCAAATGAGTGGGGCTTCAAGCTGGACTTTGTAAGAACAGCCTAGCTGTAGTTCTCACCTGTGTAGATGAGCAGACATGTCAGGGAACCGACCAGTTCCAGGGCCAGGATGGCCAGAATGAGGTCAAGATACAACCTGCTGGGCTCTGGGAAGGAATGCTGTATGCACAGTGTGAGGAGGAGAGCAGTGCTGCCTGGAGGAGGAAATAACCACAGTGTTAGCCAGAGCCATGCACACACCCACACCCCCTTTATACAGGAAGTGAAGGAAGTTGGAGGATAAAAAACAAAAATCTGCTCATCTTTTGAGGGAGGAATAAAGGTAAACAAAACATCAAAGAGTTAATGATGTCTCCTAATACCAATATATAAGAAACTGAACTTTCTTAAACACTAAGAAATGGTTTTTTGCTTCATAGAATTATTAACAATGACATTCCTTTGGGTCATCCTTTGTGCATGGTGGTTTTTAGAAATTTGCATTTTCCCAGTTCTTCCGCATTCATGGGTACTTGAGGAACCTAGTATACAGTCTGCCCACCACTTAAGCTCCTGGCAGACCTACACTGCCTTTAGGAGCACTGCGATGCTCTTGGATGAAAATCCGGACATACTGCTAACCTTGGAGAAATGCCTGATTTCCTCTGCTCCTTGACTTTCCCATCTGAAAAATGGAGATAACTATCTTTCTCACAGTGACATTGTTGTTCTTTTTTTCATTTTAAAAAATATTTTTATTATTATTGATTTTAGAGAGGGAGGGAGAGGGAGAGAAGGACAGAAACATCAATGATGAAAGAAAATCATTGAGGATCAAGCCCAAAACCACTGAGCCATGGCCAGCCTGGCTGACTTTTTTTTTTTTTTTTTTTAATTTCTTTTGATATATTTCTTTTATATTAGTTTTTTAAATAAATTTTTATGGATTTCAGAGAGAAAGGGAGAAAGATAGAAATACCAGTGATGAAAGAAAATCATTGATTGGATGCATGCCTTCCATGGAGGATCGAGCCCGCAACCCAGGCATGTGCCCTGACCAGATATTGAACTGTGCCCTCCTGGTTGACACTCAATCTCTGATCCACCCAGCTGGGCTCTTTTAGTTCTTTTTATGAACTAAAGCCATTAATTTACTTTGACCCTGGACTCCTCCTATTTAAATTTGGGAAAATAATACTTGTCATTCAATCCTGAGTTTAAAATGTATTATAAATGTTTTTATTCATTTTTAAAGAGAGAAAGTGAGAGGGATAGATAGATAGATAGATAGATAGATAGATAGATAGATAGATAGAAACATCGATGAGAGAGAAACATCTTTGATCAGTTGCCTCCTGCATATCCACTATTGGAATCAAACCAGCAACCCAGGCATGTAGCCTGACCAGGAATCAAATCAGTGACCCGTTGGTTCATGGGTTGATGCTCGACCATTGAGCCACACAGGCTGGGTATTAAAATATATTTGGATCTAAGGAACGAGGACAGATAAGTTAGATAAATATTTTCAACTTATTTAGAAGAAAAGCCCCTTCTCCCATCTCCCTAAAATAAATACATTTTCTTCTCTAGAGAATAACAAAAAGTATCAGGATGGAGCTAATCAATATCCAGCAATACTCAGAGTTGGACAGGGGGGTGGTAAGAGATCAACCAAAGAAATTGTATGCATATATGCATAAAACATGGACACAAATAATAGGATGGTGAAGGCCTGGAATCGAGGGTAGGGGGGTGGGGGGGAGAAGGGGTGCCTAGAAGGAGTTAATAGGGGGGAAAAGAGGACATATGTAATACTTTAAACAATAAAGATTTTTTAAAATATATCCAACAATACTATCACACCTGACTTTAAAAATGGTTATACTCTTCTTATTAGCTGGAGTTTCTGTATCTTCTATAATTTACCTCTTTTTCTTCAAGTAAGAAAAAGATACTTACAAGAAAAACAGAAACAAGGTGAATACCTACCCCAATCTTTTTGATATTCTGAATCCTTATATGAGCAACATAAAAGTGATGCCATCTGCGATTAAACTAAGGGTCCAATTATTTAGAAACATTATGATTAAGGGTCACATTTTTATTATAACAATAATTTGAAAGTCATTTTGGTGGACTCATAATAACTATTTTCAGAAAATCTCTTATAATGGAACATTATTTTGGTTATGGAGCATATAAGGTCTTTCAGTAATCAAAAAATAGATTTTTGCCCAGGCCTGTGCGGGTCAGTTGTTTTGAGGATAATCCAATGCATCAAAAGTGGCAGGTTTGATTCCCAGTAGGGTACATGCCAAGATTTGGGGTTCAGTCCTCTGTTGGGGTGCCTTTAAGAGGCAACTGACGGATATTTCTCTTTCTTTCTCTCTCCCTCTCTAAAATCAATCAAAACACTTTAAAAAAAAAGTTTTCTGATCGCCCCCTCCACCCAAAGGTGATAGTGACACCTTCTGGTCAGGAGAGAGCATTACACATCAAGTGGAACATAAAATCTACGGTTTCTTCCTCAGGGAGCAAGCAGTAATGTCGTCCCCTTCTGGATGATCACAGGTCAGCCATCTCTATAAAATGGGCTTTCTCTGCTAGCAGGCCCTCATCTCCACTAAAAATGTTACCGAGTGGATGAACTTGCAGGTTGCAGTTTGTCCTTAAGTAAATGCACTAGCACAGAATAAAAATAAAAATTAAGTTCTGTAATGCTGTTTTTTTCTGGCAAAAAAGTATTCATTTCTAATCTGGTTTAAAGATTTATTCTGGACTCGCAGTCAAATAGGGTATTTTAACATGATAGAAGCTTTATAATAACTTAAGGCAAAACTACCTACCTAAAGAAGCTCAGTTTAATTCCATTAAGCCTTTGAAACAGTAAAGAAAAGCAGGCACTCATTATTCTAAATGCTGATATTGCCTTCATAATTTGCTTTTCTTTTTTTCATTTTGGATAATGCATCTTATTATGTAACAGTTTCTCTCTTACTACAAGGATAGTACCGAGTTTCATTTAAAATTCCCTCTTCTTATCTTACAGGTATAAAATCACAGCAGCATTTCTATCTCCTTGAGATGAATAATGAGATACAAATACATGGACACAGCAATACATGCATACCATGTTCATAATGAAGGAGTAGAAAATGCCACCTGCAGATGTAACTCTTTGGCATAAGGATTACTTTAAGCCGATTATTTTCAAGGAACAGCAGACACAAGGGAAAAAGCTCCGAAAACAGACAAATTATCCATGTGTAAGATTGTCTCCCTCTCTGTACCAGGAAGAGAAGGATGATTCTAAATCTCAAGAAACTGTTATCAATGGAGAAGGCATCTACTTAAATCTGCTTAACAACGTTACCCTTGTTTTCTTTGCTTTTCTTGTAACCTCCCATAGCTGCCTCCCTCCCCAGCATCTTCTTTTGTCTTTAGCTGGAGATGGTATTTAAGATAGTGGCTTTGGGCCATTTTGGGGTGTTACAGTATCCTGAGTATCTGTATAGAGCATACATGTTATTGAACTTGTTTGTTTGTCTCCTGTTAATTTGCCTTTTATTACAGTGGGGATCTCAGACAAATAAATGAAAGGTAGAGGAAAAATTATATTCCCACCCCTATAATCACCAACACATATTTCAAAGGAAAACGAAGCTTATATATATATTATAAAAAAAGCTTCAAGACATTTAGGTGATCCAAAATTTAGCTGCCACAACACATATCAGTCTCACAAAACCGAGAATCTACAGTAAGTCCTGACTTAACTTTGTGAATAAGTTTCTGTGACATTAAGTAGAACAGCGTAAAAGAAACCAATCTGACCATAGGCTATTGATATAAATAAGAGTTAAGTTCCTATGGCATCCCATCAACATTTTAACAAAATGATGCTGAATGAAATGGCATTATTCAAAGACCTGCTGTATCCTATCTAATAAAAGAGTAATATGCAAATTGACCATCACTCTAACACACAAAGATGGCCATCACAAGATGGCCAGCAGGGAGCACAGTTGGGAGGGATTAGGCCAGCAGAGGAGGGAAACTAGGGCAACCAGGTCTAAGGGAAGGGCATTTGGGGAGGACCCAGGCCCGCAGTTGGGAGGGACCAGGCCTGCAGGGAAGGGCAGTTAGGGGTAATTGAGCTGGCAGGGGAGCAGTAGGCATCAATCAGGCTGGCAGGGAGTGGTTAGGAAGTGATCAGACTGGCAGGCAGAAGGAGTTAGGGGCAATCAGGAAGGCAGGCATGCAGGCGAGCAGTTGAGAGCCAGCAATCCTAGAGAGGGATGTCTCAGATTGGAGAGGGTGCAGGCTGGGCTGAGGGACACCACCCCTCATGCACAAATTTCATGCAGCAGGCTCGTAGTTTGATTATAAAATCAAGTTTTCAGATTTTCTTTTTGCTGTAATTTTTGCTACTCAACAAAGCCACAGACAAGCTGAGAGATACAACTGGGCTTACCAGTGGAGTGTATCATCAATGCAAGTCTTTTAAGGTGCCTTGTTGATCGGTAGATCATGTGATAGCCTCGGTTTCTCACTTTGCTGTGGTGATACTGAATGTAGCGCTCAAGAAGGAAATGCAGAATCCACAAAATAACTTTTCCAAGGATTATGACTGTCTGAACTTTCAGTGGGTTAGTGTAGTTTCCTGGGCACTTGTCCTCATTTGGATTAGGGTAAGAACAAAGCACACCTGTTAAAAATGCTAAAATAACAAACACAACCTGGTGGAAAGGAAAATAGTAGGTTTAATATTCAATATTTAGATTTCAGAAACATTATCACCATCCCACCACATACTCTTTATGCTTATGACATTTTGTTTTTAAATTTAATTTGATTTTTCCAGCAACTTTTAGCCCCTCTACGCTCCTCCACCACTGCAATTACTGCCCTGTTGTCCAAGTTCATGATTTCTCTCTCCTTTTTTCTTTTCTGCTCAGTTCCTTCACTGCCTCTAAGTTTATGTAGAGGAAGGGAGAGGGAGGGAGATACAAGCAGCAATGATGAGAGAAAATCATCGATTGGGTGCCTACTGCATACCCACACTGGGGATTGAGCCTGAAACCCAGGCATGTGCACCTGACCAGAATCAAACCGAGGACCCTTCAGTCACGCAGGCCTATGCTATACCTATTTATTGATTTCAGAGAGGGAGAGAGAAACATCGATGATGAGAGAGAATCACTGACCGACTGTTTCCTACATGCCCCACACTAGGAACCAAGCCTGCAACCCAGGGATGTGCCCTTGACCTGAATCGAACCCAGGACTCTTCAGTTCGCAAGCCAACACTACATCCACTGAGCCAAACCAACTAGGGCTAGTATGCACATTTTAAATGTTGATAAATATAACCAATTTAATAATATTTTTTATTGATTTCAGAGAAAAGATGGAAGAAGGAGAGAGAGAAACATCAATAATGAGAGAGAATCATTGATTGGCTGCTTCATGCACACCCTCCACTGGAGATCCAGCCTAGAATCCAGGCATGTGCCCTGACCAGGAATCAAACCCTGATCTCCTGGTTCATGGTTCAAAGCTCAATTATTGAGAAACACCAGGTGAGCTTATGTATTTTTTAAGAAAGTCACCTATACACTGTCTCAAAGACACCCTTCCTTTTTATAGCTGCATAATATTCCATTGTGTAAATGTACCACATCTTTTTAAAAAAAATATTTTTTTATTGATTTCAGAGAGAAAGGAAGGAGAGATAGAAGCATCAATGATGAGAGAGAATCATTGATCTGCTGCCTCCTACACATTCCCCATTGGGGATCAAGCCTGCAACCTGGGCATGTGCTCTTGACTGAAATTGAATCTGGGACCCTTCAGTCCACAGGCCAACACTACTTCTATTATAGAGCCAAACCAACTAGGGCTGTATCACATCTTTTTAATCCACTAATCTAGTGACGGGCACTTGGGCTGTTTCCAGATCTTAAAAAAAAAAAAAAAAAAGAAGGATCTTTTACCCTTTGAGACAGCATGGAGGGGCCCGGAGAGTATTATACTAAGCAAAATAAACCAGTCAGAGAAAGACAAGTATCACATGATCTCACTTATGGAATCTAATGCATAAAATAAGCTGCCAAACAAAATAGAACCAAAAGATAGATATAGAGACAGTAAAGCAACAAGCAGACTGTCAAATTACAGCGGGGAGGGTAGGGAGATTTGGGGGAGATAAGACATCAACCGAAGGACTTGTATGTATGCATATAAGTACAATCAATGGACAAAAAACTCTGGGGAGGGAGGGCATGTATGGGAGTGGGGGGGGGGCGCAATGGTAAAATATATAAACAAATAATAATTTAATAATAATAATAATAAAATAGATCCAGAGACATTGAAGCATGCAACAGAACGAAAAATTTCAGAGAGTTGGGGGGGGGGGAGGGGGGTAGGAAGAGACTAACCAAAGAACTTACATGCATATACATATAACCCATGGACACAGACAATAGTGCAGTGAAGGCATGAGGGAAAAAACGGGGACATCTGTAATACTTTCAACAATACAGATAAATTAGGGGGGAAAAGAAAAAGAACATCACCTCTAGATGGATCGCTTTCTTGCGGCAAACTTACATGTATTAACAGAAGAAGATGTGCTATAATGACTGTAGGAAGAGGGTGGAATCTGGGTCTAAAATGAGCCTGTAAGGAATACTGTGAAAGATGCTGGCTGTCCAGAAGGGGGTCATCTTCAACACTCTGGGATGGATCCAAGGAACCCTGGGGTGTAGGAAAAAGCAAGCAAGCTATAATTACCACTTTGTGGGTTACGTTTCCTAGACAAATTTACTGAATTATAAAGCTTTAAAAAGCATTATACAAGTTAGAGGGAAAACACACACACACACTCCCTACCTAAAGCCAATTTTGATTATAGATAAACCTCTGTAACTTCTATATACAAATTGGCAAAAACAACAATCATTAAAACAGGTAGAGGACAGCTTCACTTATCTTCAAACAAGGTAATACACGAGACTAAAGCAAATAATTTTCTTCAAGCCCTCAGTACTTAGAGGTGAAGGCTTTATTCAGAGGACTTAAAAAAAAACTTTGTTATGATAGAAATATTTTAGAGTGCTAATAGAACAGAGTACCCTGACAGACCTTCCAAGGAGACTTTAGTTTGTAGATGTCTGATTCTCAATGAGAGCAACCATTTGCAATGTCACTGAAGTAGTTGGCAAAAGTTCAGCTGCTACTTTAAAAATCTACTTAATCATGTTTAACAGTATTGTCTTGACAGAACAGTACTGTCCAATCTCTCAATGTCAGATTCTTAGCTAGTGTGGTCCAGTGGTTGAGCACCGATCTATGAACCAGGAGGTCACAGTTTGATTCCCTGTCAGGATACATGCCCGGGTTGCAGGCTCAATCTGCAGTGGGGGGCATGCAGGAGGCAGCCGATTGTTTATTCTTTCTCATTATTGATGTTTCTATCTCTCCCTTTTCTTTCTTCTCTGAAATCAATAAAAATTTATTTTAAAAAAAAGATTCTTAGGGAAAACTGTTATATAAACTTAAGACACAGTCAAAAGGAAATTACATTTTTCATTGGGGAGGCCAAAGTAAAGGCATGCATGACTAAACAACATACAGTAGAATATAGTGCACAGGATTCTAATAGGGGAGTAATAAATTAGCAAATGAATAGCACAGATAATGCAACAAATTTAGGTTAACTAGGTATCCTAGAATGAGGGGGAAATTATGTCTTAATTTGCAAAAGGGAAGCTGGAGAATAGAATTAGGAGACAGAAGATAAGGGCTTTCTACTTTGGAAGGGGTAGAGGATGCTATGTTGGTCACTAGCATTAAATAGATATTTCAGTAATGTGCGGCTTTGATTTCAATCTTAAGCATTCAGTGCTGCTCCACAATTCTTAAAATCCTCACCCAAGGATACGTTTCCACAGATTTTAGAGAGAGAAGGACAGAGAGAGAGAAAAACATCAATGTAAGAAACAAATGGTTGCCTCCCAAACTCTCCAGGACCACTGGGGATCAAACCCACAATCTCAGTATGCGCCCTGGCTGAGAACTGAACTGACAACCTTTGGGTGTATGAGACCACACTCCAACCAACTGAGCCATCCAGCGAGGCCACTGGCCTGCAATTTTTAAAAATCAATGCCTACATAGTTTCCTGTTTAGTTGCCAAAACTCACGGTACAATTCTGATTACTTCTGTTCTCTTCAAACTCCTTTGCCTCTGGCTCTTTCTCATCAGCAGATGTTGTAGTTTCCACAGCTCTTTCCTTAGCTAATGTCCATGCAGCCTTCCAGGCTCAGTTGGGACAATTCCCATGGGTAGCCTTCCCGGGCAGCCAAGCATCTCGATCATGCCACCCTGCCCAGTCTCCCCAAGCATTTGGTGCCGACCTCCTCTAGCACACTATCCTGTGATGGTCTCCTTACTTACTAGTATGTCTTCCCCAACAGACTTTACGAGACCCACTCTCCCCACTTCCTATGTATTTGTAATGCTATGACCTGTGGTTGGCACTCAGGGAACATGTGATGAATGAATGAAAGTTCCAAACCTGTCCTGGCAGTGTTCCCTCACTCAGTTCTGGTATCTCATAATCAGGAGAGATTATCAAGAGCTGTAGGGACCATCAACAGTAAGTCCCGTGGTGAAGGGCAGGCTCCTAGGACAAACTGCCTGGGTTCAAATGTAAGTTCTACTTCATCCCTCTGTGCCTCAGTTTCCTCATCTTTAAAAGGAGAATAATTATAGGACCTGCTTCGTAGCTTTGTTGGGAAGATTAAATAAGTAACTACACATAAAAGTCCTTAGAACACTGATAGGTACAGAGTAAGCAATCAATAAGTATTAGCTACTATTATCTCTAATTCTTGCTTTCCCATTGATCATATTCATTACCATGTAATATTCATTATCGTATAATATGCATTGCCATACAATATTCCTTACCATTTGAACTCCCAAATCTGTTCTTTCCTCTATTCTCACTATCTCCATCAAGGCTCTCATCATTTTTCATGGCCTGTGCTAATACCTTCCAATCTCTAGACTAGGGGTGTCGAACTCAATCAGAGAAGGGGCTAAAATCTAAAATCCAGCCTAAATCGCGGGCCGAATGGTTAACTGAACAGTCATAAACTGACAATGTCATAAACTGACAGCGGAGTGCAGTGATGACAGCGCGGTGCGGGCCACATTGCAAGGCCTGGCGGGCTGGATTTGGCCCGCGGGCCTCGTGTTTGACACGTGTGCTCTAGACCTTTGCAATTCTCTCACTGCAGAGTTCTTCCAAAACAAACATTCGCATCTCTCTCCCCCAAACCTTGGGTACCTCCCCATTATTCGCAAAGTCCAAACACTTTATTTGGCTACGTGCTTTACAATCCATTCCCAAGTTACCTTCCAGGATTTGCCTCTCACCACTTTCCTCCCTCCTTCCTGATGTCAGCTGCTGTGCCTCCACCTTTCAAATACCTGTCCCAGCAAAAGAGCTGTCTTCTTAATGCCTCAACACTGTTCCTACTGCCCTTTTCACCTGACATTGTAGTTTTTTCATATCTACAAGTTTGACTTGGGCCTATTTTATATCTTCCATGTGTCTTTAAAACCTTTACAATACATAGAAAACTGTTATAATTTTTAATGTCTCTTATTTCTAGCTTGAGAATGTCATTTCTGGATCAGTTTCAATGGACTCATACACCTCTCTTTTATAGCTTACTAGAGGCCCAGTGCATGAATTTGTGCATAAGAGTCCAGCTGGCCCGGCCCCAATCAGGGCAGATAGAGGCCGGGCCTGTCAGGAGGAGGAGATGGCGGGAGGTTGGCCAGCTGGCCCAACCCAATCAGCCAATCAGGGCTGGGATGGCTGGGGGAAGGGGCCGAGGGCGATTGGCCAGCTGGCTCTGCTCCCAGTTGTGGTGGGGGTGGGGGGGCGGAGTTGGCTGGGGGTAAGGGGCTACAGGCCCCTAGGGTAACTCAGTTAATTCTGGGCATAAATATGTTTCTCCTAAAAATGTTTTTATATACTTAAATATTATTTGCAATTATGCTATCACTCCGAACACTGGGATATATAGATATAGATATAGATATAGATATAGATATAGATATAGATATAGATATAGATATAGATATAGATAGATAGATGTATATATCCTGGTATGGATCCATCTAAAGGAGACTCAGAAATCCTTTCATCCCTACCATACCTGCCTAAATTCAAAACATCCCATTGTTTTCCTCCAAAGTCGTTTTTCTGTAGATGCTAGCCACAGGTCTGCCCGTGGGAGGCGGGCGGCTGGCCTGCCTGTTGCAGCCGCTCCAGGTCCACATCGCAGCCCTTCAGAGCCAAGGGAGGAAGGGGCCCGCTAGAAGGGGAGATTCCCGCAGGCGCCCCAGAGGGATGGAGCGGGGCCCAGCGGCCGGGCGCCCGGGACGCGCCTGGAGCCCCGGCGATGAGGCCAGCGCGCTCCGGGGGAGCACCCAGTTCCGGGATCACAGCAGCGCCAGGCACGTGGGCTGGGCCCCCGCCTGGAACCCGGAACCCGCAACCCGCGCAGCCACCATCGGGCAGACTCCCGGGAAAATAAAAGGCCGTGGCCGGCCCGTCGCCGACCCCACCCCACCTGGATGCCTCCTATGACCCCGCGCCCCGGGCCGCCCCACGCAGGAAGCACCGCCTCCCGCCCGGGACGCACGGGGTGAGGGTGGCTTCCCCGCGCAGTCTCCGCCCAGCGCGCCCAGGACAGGAAGAAGGGATTCTGGGGCCAGCCGCCCGCCACTTGCGTGCACTCACATCTTCCAGCCTGCCCCCCGCAGCCATTTCCCGACGCTGGAGGCCGAAGCCCGGGCCGGCCCGGCCCCTCCACCTGTTCGAGGGCGCAGCGGGCCCGGGAAATTGCCACCTTCACAGGGACCGGCCCGCCCCCACTCCAGACACACCCGCTCCGGCGCCGGCCCCGCCTCCGTCCTCCCGTGGCCCCGCCTCCTCGCTTCCGATTGGTCGAGGCAAGGGGAGGGGCGTGTCCCGCCCCGGAGACCGGACCCGTGGGCCGCAGCTGCCGCGTGACCTTGGTTCCTAGGGATTCCCCCTTCTGCTCAGGTCCGCTATTGGCCAGAGTCTTGGGCATTAATTAAAGGATGTATTACAAGTCCAAGAATTTAAAACATTTTCGGCCTCTCCTTGCTTCTTTTTAAAACGTTTACTCTTTTCATTCTTAGGTTTTGTTTGCAGGCATAGCTCCAGGCATAATTAGAACAAGTTAGCAGAATTTTAGAGTTCCCATTTTTTAGCTCAAACCCCAGTAGAGGGGCACGAACGGAATAAAGATTCTAACCCCTATGACATATTCACAGATGTCACCGATGGACATGAGTAAAGAAACCAAATTACAGGCCAGTCTCTCAGGCTTTGCTCATCTGTAGCTCCCTCTTCTGGCTCTGATTCATTTGGGAATGAGCAGACTCAACCCTGTGTCAGGAGACGGTCTCCTGCCTCCGAGTCTTTCCTTGTATAATGCTTTCAAGAGTAAACAGTTTTACCCTTTTTCAACTTGAGCTGTATATTTTTTTAAAATAAGCATTCCCCCGTTAATGGATTATTTAGTGAATAATAGCTAGCCATTTGGAAGAAAAAAAGCTGGATCACTCCCACATACCTTAAACCAAAGTTCAGAGATTTAAACATAAAAGTGAATCAACATGAGTTCTAGGGGGAAAACAATAACAGTTTTACAATAAAGATTATTCATGCATGACCCTGAACCCAGAGGAACTAAAGAAAAAAGTGTGCCCTGGCGGTTTGGCTCAGGGATAGAGAATGGGCAGGAGGGGGGATTTCTTCCACAGGAGGAGGCAGCCCACCAATGAGAGCTGGAAACCCGGCATGAGACCTGATCACCAACTGTGATCTCTTGGTTCATAGGTCAAAGCTCAACCACTGAGCAACACCGGCTAGGCTAAAACAGTTTGGAATATACACAAAACTGCTTATCATCAAATTGGAAATAAAAAAGTAAGATCATTCAAAAAAAGGCATGATGTTACATATAAAGAATGCCTTAAAGAATCCACAAAAATAGTCTTAGAGCTAATAAAGAGTTTGGCAATTCTTCAAAAAGCTAAACATAGAATTACCATAAGACCCAGCAATTCCAAACTTAGGTATATATTCAAAGGAATTGAAAGCAGGTACTTGTATTGCCAATGACCATTACAGACTTGTTTACAAGTTCCAAAAGGTGGAAACAATTCATGTCCATCAATAGACAAATAGATTTTTAAAAATGTAATATACTATCCAGTCATAAAAAGGAACAAAGTCCTGATACTTGCTACAACACAGATAAACCTTGAAATTATTATGCTAAGTGAAATAAACCAGATATAAAAGGAGGAATATTATGTAATTCCACTTATATGAAATATCTAGATTAGACAAGTTCTTAGAGACAGGAAGTATAATAGATAGAGGTTACCAAGGGCAAGATGGAAGTAGATAGAGGTTATCATCTGGGAAAGATGGAAGTGAGAGATTATTGTTGAATGGGTAAAGATTTCTGTTAAAAAAAAAAAATCTGTTTGAGGTAATGAAAATTAGAGGAAATACATAGTGGTGATTATTGCACAGTATTAAAATGGGATTAATGCCACTGAATCTCACACTTGAAATTAGTTAACATGGCTCCTGCTGGTGACTCAGGTGATTGGAGCATTGTCCCATACACCAAATAGGATGTGGGTTCAATTCCCAGTCCCGGTGTGTATGGGAGGCAACCTGTTCATGTTCTCTTCCCCTCTCTCTCTCCCTTTCCCCCTTCCTCTCTCTCTAAAATCATTGGATGAGGATTTAAAAAATAGTCAAGATGGCAAATATGTTATAAATATCAAAATAAAAACAGAATTAAAAAAAAAGTTTGGAATATACCACAAAACTGCTTATCATGTAATTGTGAATCACAGAAGGATTCTAATGTTAAAAAACATTTTTTAAAGAGCAAATGATAAAATCAAGTAGTTCACAGAAATAGAAAGGCAAACAGAATAAGAAACATGTTTAATCTCATAATCTTAAAAATGGAAAATAAAATAACAAAAGATGCCATTTTACCTATCAGATTGCTGAAGACAAAATTATTAATGAGAGTGTGGGAAACAATCATGCATTATTAGAAGCAGTGTGAATTACAGTAATATTTTGAGGACACTTTGACAAACCTACCTAATAAACATTTACCCAGGTTTTAAATACTTATTTATTCTTTGACTATAGATTTTTTCCCCCTGCAGTTGTACTTAAAAAAGTGAGAAAGATACTTGTTGCAAAATTATTTCTAAAACTTCCTCTTTATTAAAAACAGTAATAACCTAAATATTTGTCAATGGGGAACTAGTTAAATAAAATACTGTATCAATGGAAGTTAAAAGCCCAGGGGTAGATCCATATGCATGCATTTATATGTACTTCAGAATGATAGCCAGGTAAGAGCAACTCAATTTGGAAATATGTATATATGTATCCATTTGTGTGAAAATACCTGTTACATATTTGTTCTTGTACAATTATGAAAATTTTTGCAAGAATATACCAGAATCATTCAGTTATCTCTTCTGAGTAGGACTAAGAATGTAGACTAATGTTTTCTTTTCTGTTAAAGTTTTTTCACACTCTGAAATTTTTACCACTCATTACTTTTTAAAGATAATTTTTAGTTTTTTATTTATTAATTTTTAGGGAGCGAGAGAAAAACGACGATTTGTTGTTCCACTTATTCATTCATCGGCTGATTTTTGTAGGTGATCTGCCCGGGGATCAAACTGCAACTTTAGCATATTGGTACGACACTCTAACCTGGCCTAGGCTGTAACAACCCTGAAGATTTAAAAAAGATTTCTTTTTCTCATATAATTCACATTCAATTGACCTTTATCCTTTAGTAAGTGATAAATTAGCAAAGGTTAATCCAAGTATTCAGAGTTTAGAAGGTTATAAGGAGACAAAAGCCTTCCTCACCTACTTAGATTCTAGTTCACACCATTTTTCTAATTGACTTCCAATACTAATTATTTCCTGTCATCAATAAGAGTTTCACGGTTTATCCTTATCTTCCCCCCCCTCCCCCCCCCCGCCTCCCACTAAACTTCAGACACTCTGGAGTGTAATCCATCACACACAGCCCGGAAGTGCACACGCAGCAAATGGTCAATGAATCAAACCCAGTCAAAGAGAAATGAGAGGAAAGGTATAAAAATAAAATACTAACGGAAGGTGGGAGGTGAGATGAACAGAGCAAGAAGGATATGGTGGGAGGAGACAGATGGGAAGGAAGAGGAGAGATGACAGAAAGGCAGCCTTTGTAAAAGTTGAGGAGAGAGGTATGGGAGCTGAGGGGCACCAGATTAGGCAGTCACACGTGCTTTGTATTAATCAAATCAAGATGTAGGTGAAACAGCAACAGGGCTGGTAGGCGGCACAGGGAGATAAATAAGGTAAGGTGCCTGAGGCAGGGCTGGGGAGGCACCAGGTGAAAGATGAAACAGAGGGGCCGGAGACTGGGGTCAGGACACAGGCTTTATTGGTGGAGAATACCACTGCCGGGCTGCCTTCCAAGGAGAAAGAGCACATGTGCCAGGGTGAACACGCCTTTTTTTTTTTTTTTTTTAAATATATTTTATTGATTTTTTACAGAGAGGAAGGGAGAGGGATAGAAAGCTAGAAACATCGATGAGAGAGAAACATCTGCCTCCTGCACACCTACCACTGAGGATGTGCCTGCAACCAATGTATATGCCCATGACCGGAATCGAACCCAGGACTCCTGAGTCCAAAGGCCAATGCTCTGAGCCAAACCGGTTTCAGCTGAACAGGCCTTTTGAGGGGAGGAAAAGGAAGGGATGGGGCATAGGGTCCTCAGCACATGCTGATTGGTGGTTTCATGTAAGGCACATGATTAGGGACCTAGGGACTTAGGAATTGGGGGCTTAGGGTATTTGGCAGGTGCTGATTGGTGGTTCAATGTATAGTCCATATAAGGTGCCTTGTTAGGTGCTTAGGAATGTTCAGACTGCAGGTGGAGTTTACGTCATTCTCCATCCCTCAGTTGGAGGAAGGGAGGATCTATCACCAGGCACAGGAACATTACCGGCTGGCAGAGCTGTCCCAGGCACTGAGCGAATGGCTACCTGGGGACAGGACCCTCCGCTGGGCCCTCAGCACACTGCCAGGTCGCTAAAAGCAGCGGGCACTTCATTTGAGCAGATTTCTCATTGGGTAGGTTTGCTGTGCACCCTGCCATAAACTTGCAGGGTTTACTCCCAGAATGCCCCTGGGTCTGGGGCAGATTCATTGTCTAAGTATAAGCTTTAAAGACCAAGGGCATCTCAGCAGCGTCTCCAAATGAGGAAAGAAGTGGGCGAGAAAGGGGCAACTGTTCCTCAGGCCTCGGCTTTATGGCGCACTGCAAGCCCAAGCTAATAAGCAAAGTGTTTTACCTAAAAACGTAGGCTAAGAATTTAAAAGTCTTCTTCAGAATGTCTACAAGACATTCTTTGACCCCAAGTTACCCAACGTATTTTATTGCTGCCTTCCATTCCCAAATGGTAGCCATCTTATTGTTAAGTAGTTGTTTTATTAGGAGCACCTTCTCGCTTGTCCACGGGGCCTCCCAGAGGCAAGGTGGTGCAGGGGAAAGAGCTTTGGAGTCAGAAAACTCAGCTCCAACATTCCAGTTCTACAACTTACCCCTTGAGCCCCACTGTTCTTTTTCTTTCTTAAAAAATAGGATTCCTTTATTTATTTGTTTTGTTAATTCTCATTAGAGGATATTTTTCCATTGACTTTTAGAGAGAGTGGAAGGGAGGGGGAGAGACGGACAGCTGATAGAGACACACTGATTGGCTGCCTCCCCCAGGCACACTGACCAGGGCCAGGCATCAAGCTCGCAAGGTCAGTCTGTGCAGGCTGACGCTCTACCCACAGAGCCAGATGGGCTAGAGCTGAGCCTCATTATTCTTACCTATGAAATAATACTTACCTCCTAAGGTGACCGTGAGTATGAAAGCACATGTGGAATCCCTACAGGGGACTTGGCACACATGAGGAACTCATACAATTGTGAAATTTTAGCTTCCTTCCTGGGGCGTACCCTCCCCGCCCCCCTGCTCTCCATTGTAGTCAGCTAGCGAGGAGGGGCCAGGTACGCAGAGTTCTCTCCGTGGGCGTGCAGCATCCAGCACAGCACTGCATGTAATTAAGTACTTAATAACTGCTTTTTGATTATGTTCAGCATTATCATAGCAGGCGAAAGGCACTTTGCTCAATCACCCTGATTAGATGTTTTTCCTTGGCAGAAATTCAGACGGCACCAATGCTAAATTCAGAGTGCTGTTTTGGAAAAATCACATAATGATTCCATTTCTCCCAAAACGGAATGATGATTCCCACACCTATCTCACAATTTTGCTCCTATGCCATTAAACAGGAAGATGTCTAGACTTTGAGGGCCTGCTTTTTAGTCAGTAACATAGTTGTCTAACAGAGAGGCTAAAAGATTGAGAAGCTAGGGGGCTGGTCAAAGAGACTGATGAAGAGATTTGCCACCTGTGCCCCAGCCGGTTTAGCTCAGTGGATAGAGCCTGTGGACTGCAGGGTCCTGGGTTCGATTCCCGTCAAGGGCATATGCCCAGGTTTCGGGCCTGATCCCCAGTGGGGAGCATGCAGGAGGCAGCCAATGAATAATTCTCTGTCATCGTTGATGTTTCTATCTCTCTGCCTCTCCTTTCTTCTCTGCAATCAATAAAAATATGTTTTGTTTTGTTCTGAAAAAGAGATTTGTGACTTGTTACTGTCACCCACCCCTCCAGAAGAAGAGAGGGTCAGCAATGGAGAAGAGGCTTTCAGCAGAAACTCAGATGTTGGTTGGGATCTTTTTGTTTTTCTCCCTTCACTGAGTTCTACAAAAAGCCCATCTACACCAAGTGTTTGTGAATTCTGTAGGATTTTCTGATGTTTGGGGGGAGGGAGGGAGTGTAGGCTTTCTGTTGCCCTACTGACGCAGCCCTTTTCCTCTCCTCTGCTTTCCCCTCCTTCTTAGGATAAAACAACAACAACAACAACAACAACAATAACAACAAACTTCTCTTTCCTTCATGCATATCCATTCAGCTTACATCTTTTGTTGCTTTAGCAGGCCCTGATATCTCACTCTCCTTCCCAAGCAGCTTATGAAAGCATTTTTTTTCCAAACAAACTCAGAAATGTCCCTAGGAAATCTGCACCTCCTCACCTCTTCCTATTTCACATCCATACCACGCCCCCTACACCATCCTGGCTGCCGTTCGTAGGAGCAAGCAATGAGTTTTGGGCGAGATGGAGTGCCCATCCCAATGCTTTTGGGACTGCAGGCTATCCCGAAGCTTTAAGGAACTGACTTGATTCATAAAAGCTAAGCAATTGGTTTTAAGTTCCCCCAAACCACACTTGCATTGGGAGGTGCAGTTCTTACGTAGTCCACTGAGCAGTGCTGTTCCTCTATCAGTAAGATGGAGACTTTGGACTCCAAGGTATCATCCTTCTCATCAAAAAGGACAAATATTTAGTATTTCTGGCTAAGCATTAGAGATAGATATTTGTCTCCTTTTAGTGACCTGGATACTAAGTAAGTGGGCTATGATTTGAATAGCTCAGGCATTATTGCTAGGAGGTTGACATATCTGAATATCTAAAGACAGACTTTTAAAATGTGAAACCTTACAATGTGTGCCTCAGCTATCATCGTCATCACAATTATCGCTGTCCTTGCTAAGGTCAGACTCTTGAATACTCCATTAAGCTTTCACTGTTTACCTGAATACTCCTCTGAGCAGGTGGCAGGACTATGAAGCCAGATAACAACCAAAATTCTTTCACTGTGAGTTTGAGAAGAGACATTGAGTCTTTGTTTTCTACTTCTCAACAAGGAGAGTGGGAAAAGGAGATTGATATTTATTAAGTGCCCACTTATATCGTTATGGACAGTAAACTTATATCTTTAAATCACATAATCTTCTGAAGTAAGTGACAGTAAGCTCATTTTACAGAAAAGAAAACCAAGGCTCAAGGTAAGCCAGATAACTTGAACAAAGTTGCACAGCACACCAAGGTGTAAACTCCAGCATATGTGACACCAGACTCATGATTCTTATGTGCACACACACAAAACAACAACAAAGGGAAATGAAGATGTTTCTGATGGGAGAGAATATTTTCAATTTTCTCTCCCATCAGAGAGAAAATTGCAAGGTTAGGAAACTTGAGTAAGGTTTTGATGTTGTCTAGAAATTAATGTTGCCCATTCATTCTTTTTCAAAAACTATTTTCTTCTTTATGACCTTTATAGAATTCTCAGATGACTGAGGATTTTAAACTAAGCACAAAGCATATAAAACTGTTTCATTGAGTATTTTGAGTTCCAGTTCATTCTTCTAATTCTCAAGCAGGTATCATATTTAAATGGACTCTGTAAATCTTAGGGAGGTTCTTTTTTTTTTTTTTTCTCTAAAGAGAGAGTATATGACTTTTACATGTTAACATAGCAGTGTAATGAGGATAGAGGAATCATTACTTTTGGACCTCTGCATCAGGTTATCTTAAGTTTATCAAGAAGGAGAAGTTTAAGAAGAGGACAAAAGTTGTTTCCTACAAGAGAAGCTGACTGATGATTATTAGGATAGATTTTTTAAACTAGGACATTGGGGAGTTTCAGCTCCTGTTTTTAAAATATATATATATATATATATATATATATATATATATATGTATATATATACGTATATATACATATATATATTTATTGATTTCAATAAGGAATGGAGATGGATGGAGAGAAAGAGAAACATCAATGATGAAAGGGAATCATTGATTTGCTGCCTACTGCATACCCCACACTGGGGATCAAGCCTGCAACCAGGCATGTACCCTGACTGGAGTTGAACCTGACCTCCTGGTTCACACTGAACTGAGCCACACTGATCAGGATAGGATATTTTATTCTCTGCCATTGTTTCATGCTACACCTGGATACCTTAAGGATTTGTGGATATTTGATAGGTATTGCAGACATCCTTAACAATTTTGGTGACTATTTCAAGTACTTAGCTCCATTAACTAAATGAAAGTGATGAAATCAATCAGAAGCAATGTATGTACAGAATACTAGAGGCCTGGTGCATGAAATTCATGCATGGAGGGGGAGGGGTCCCTCAACCCGGCCTACATCTTCTACAATCTGGGACATCCTTCTCAAAATCTGGGACTGCTGGCTCCTAAACTCTTGTTTGCCTATCCGCCTTGATCGCTAACTGCTCCCCTGCTGGCCTATAGCCCCCAACTGCCATCCCCTGCTGGCCTCATGGCCTCCAACTGCCCTCCCCTGTTAGACTGATTGCCCTAAATGCCTCTGTCTTGGCCTCCACCACTGTGGCTTTGTCCGGAAGGAAGTCAGACAGTAGGAAGATGTCTGGTCTCCCAGTCTAATTAGCATATTGCCCTTTTATTAGTATAGATAGTTATTGCAAATGTTCTATTTTGCTTCAGAAGTTTACAGGTTATGGGGGTTATCCTCCCCAACAAAACCTCAGACATTCTAAAATGTAATCCATCCCACACAGCCCAGAATTGAGCATGCAACAAATGGTGGTCGAATTGAACTCAGTCAAACTTCAATGTGTAAAAATAAGATACTAATGGAAGGTGGGCAGTGGGATAAATATGATCAAGAAGGTTAGAAGGAGAGATATAAGGAGGAAGAGGGATAAGAGGAATTGTATGAGGCATAGGAGTGAAGCTATTTTGTATTTTCAGTCTCATTCAAGCCTCCAGATGGCAGCATCCAACAGGCATGGAGAAGAGCCACCCAGTTATATCTCAGGTATGCTAACGGATCAGACTCTTGCAGATAACAATTACAAACTTGGAAGAGCAGGAGGGGTGGAGAGGGGTGGGGGAGAGGATGGGGGTGGGGTGGAGGAAGACAACTAACTACCTGAGAGCCAAGAAGACTGGACAAAAGCAGTAAGTTTCTGGAGAAGAGCTCAAACTTCGAAGAAGGGACTATGACAAGGTGACTTTCCTAATTATTTGCAGCTTTTCCTGAGTGCAGACCACAGTCACAGCAGGGCACAGAGATGCTAAAACTCCAATAGCTAGCTAGCTATCTTTCTGATCTGAAGAACAATCTTGGTTTCAAGTAGGGGCAGCCAGAGCATGACAGAGGAGACCCGGAGAGGAAAGATAGAGAAAGGAGCAAAAAATTTAATGTGTGAAGCTTGTCCAAGATGCTAGCTGACTCCTGAACTAGGTGCGCATGGTGTCAGACTGCAAGCAGTGAAGCTAATGATAAAACAAAAGAACTGAGATTTGAGCCGCCACCCACCACAGGTGAGATAAAGTGTGCATTGAGTTTAATCAAGTTGACTGTGCACTAAAACAAAACTGCCAACATTCTTCAGAGAAATATAATAGAATCCAGAGTTTCTACAATGTAAAATCCACAACGTCCAGGACAAACAAAAAACAAACAAACAAACAAAAAACAAACAGGAAAATAGAGCTATTCTCAAGTGAAAGACCATCAACAGAGGTTAACCCTGAGATGACCCAAACATTGGAATTAAAAAGACTTTAAAGTATTTATAATAAGTATGTTCAATAAGGTAAATGAAAATATGCTCAAAACAGAGAACTGGATAAGATTTGCAGGTAGCAGAAGAAAATAGGGGAGAAAGAGGGACACATGACATACAGACAAGTTCTTCCCTTTTATCTGCAAGATAGCATTTGGTTGTCTTTTCACCCTTGTCAAAGGTAAGTAAATATATTGGCGAGGGCAGTATGTTCTTTTATTTTAATTTCTTTCTTAATGAAGGTATTAAATATGTGTCCTTATCCCCTCATTGCTCCCCCCCCCCCCGCCACACACACACACTCATGTCCTTACCCACCTGTTGTCTGTGTCCATTGGTTAGGCTTATATGCATGCATACAAGTCCTTTGGTTGATCACTCCCACCCTCCCCTATCTTCCCTCTGAGGTTTGACGGTCTGATCAATGCTTCTATGTCTCTGGATCTGTTTTTGTTCATCAATTTATGTTGTTCATAAATGAGTGAGATCGTGTGATTTTATCTTTCTCTGACTAGCTTATAATATTTCACTTAGCACAGTGGTCAGCAAACCGTGCTCAAGAGCCACATGCAGCTCTTTGAGTGTGGCTCTTCCACAAAATACCACGGCCTGGGCGAGTCTATTTTGAAGAAGTGGCGTTAGAAGAAGTTTAAGTTTAAAAAATTTGGCTCTCAAAATAAGTTTCAATCGTTGTACTGTTGATATTCAGCTCTGTTGACTAATGAGTTTGCCGACCACTGACTTAGCATAATGCTCTTCATTTTCAGCCATGCTATTGCTAATGGTAAGAATTCCTTCATTCCGCCCCCCCCGCCCCCGACTTAGTGTAGTATTCCATTGTATTGATGTAACACAGGATTTTAATCCCCTCATTTGCTGATGGCCACTTAGGCTGTTTCCAAATCTTAGCTATTGTAAATTGTGCTGCTATGAACATAGGAGTGTATATATCCTTTCTAATTGGTGTTTCTAGTTTCTTAGGACATATTCCTAGAAGTGGGATCACTGGGTCAAATGGGAGTTCCATTTTTAGTTTTTTGAGGAAACTCCATTCTGTTCTCCACAGTGGCTGCACCGGTCTGCATTCCCACCAGCAGTGCACGAGGGTTCCCTTTTCTCCGCGTCCTTGCCAGCACTAGTCATTAGATGATTTGTTGATGATAGCCATTCTCACAGGTGTAGGGCAGTATGTTCTTGAAAAAGCTTCTATTTATAGAAAAGTTAACATTTCAAGCCAGAGAAAAATAGGTCAAATTTGAGTGGGTGTTGTGGGTTGAGAGAAGGAAAAATGCAGAGAATCAACATGATATGGAATCTGAAGAACTAGACTAGTTTAAAACCATCAATTGATTATATAATTTTAAGTCTATTGTTCAACTTTTTTGAGCCTAAAATTTTCTCATTTGCAAATGGGGATATTAATAACACTTGTGCCAAAAGGTTGTTGTAGAAGTAAACTAGATAAATATTGTAGGATATTTTGTAAAGTATTGTCTTAGATATGTTAAACACGATACATAAATTTAGTGCAAGACATAATAAGGGCTTTTATTTTGAAGGACATAGGGGATAACAAACAATGACATAAAAATAAAATAAGAGTTGCTTTAGCCCCGGCCAGTGTGATTCACTTGAGTATCGTCCTGTGCACCAAAGGGTCGCAAGTTGATTCTCAGAGGACATACCCGGACTGCAGGTTCACTTTCCCATTGAAGGCAACTGATCAATGTTTCATTCTCTCTTCCTCTCTCTCTCTCTCTCCCCTTTTTATATATATATATATATATATATATATATATATATATATATATATATATATATATATATATATATAATTGACTTCAGAGAGAGTGAGAGAGAGATAGAAACATTAACGATGAGAGAATCATTGATCTGCTGCCTCCTGCACGCCCCCTACTGGGGATCAAGACCGAAAACTGGGCCTGTGCTTTTGACCATAATCAAACCCAAGACCTTTCAGTCCATTGACCAACACTCTATCCACTGAGCCAAATCAAAAAAAGGAATCAGCCGAAACTGGTTTGGCTCAGTGGAGAGAGTGTAGTCCTGTGAACTGAAAGGTCCCAGGTTTGATTCCGGTCAAGGGCATGTACCTTGGTTGTGGGCACAACTCCAGTAGGGGGTGTGTAAGAGGCAGCTGATCTATGTTTCTCTCTCATCAATGCTTCTAGCTCTCTATCCCTCTCTCTTACTCTCTGTAAAAAATCAATAAAATATATATTTTTTAAAAAACAGGAATCACTTTTTAAAAAAAGAGTGTTTCTAGAAGTTTTCAGTTGGAACATTTTGAAGAAAGTTCCCCTTTTTTCTAGTTACAAGCCTAATTACAGAAATTTAACTTTAAGTTTACTTTATAAAGAAAACTTGTGGCATTTTTACATTGTAAAGAAATCTGACTTAAAAACACTTTTTATTTACTGTATTTTTCCCTCACATTTTTATATGGTGCTATGATTTTTGTGTCTTTATATATTTCCTGATAAAGTTTCAGCCTGTGAAAATAATAACTACCTCTCTTCTTCATCAATCCTGAATAACTAATGTCATTCAATGAGCAAACAGAAGTGAGTTTATTTTAAGCATGAGTTTTACCAACTATCTGTTTAATCTGAGAACATATTTAATCTGATAAATTTCTTTGCAAACTGGTAAATGTCAAGGTATTCGTTGACATTTCTATAAGGGTGTCTACTTCTTTTTAAATATATTTTTATTGATTTCAGAGAGGAAGGGAGAGCAAAGAAAGATAGAAACATCAATGATCAGAGAGAATCATTGATCCACTGCCTCCTGCACGCCCCCTACAGGGGATCGATCCCCAACCCAGGCATATGACCTTGACTGAAATAGAACCTGGGACCCTTCAGTCTACAGTCCGATGCTCCATTCACTGAGTCAAAATGGCTAGGGCAGAGTGTCTACTTCTTGAACATTGAGATTATTATGAGGATTGACTATAAAGCACTATAAATACTTGCTTATGAGGTATGACCCAAGCAGCACTTTGATGCCTTTTTTATTCATTCTACATTGGAATAATGTGAATGTCTGAAATTTTGCCACCAGAAAATGGCATAACATTTTGTCCTTTATTGAAGTTAATCTATTTCTAGTGGGAGGATATATAAAATGGTCACCATAATTTGCAGTTCAATATGAGTTAAATCTTTGCCTGAGAACATGGTGTGAGGAGGAAGAAAAAAAACAAGTTGCTTTTCCTGAAAATTACTGACTCATATATTTAAATATCTACTTCATATTTCCACTTACTGGGTAAAGGGCATGACAAACTTTAAATATCCAAAGAAAGATTTCCTGCCCTTCTCTTCATGAATTTCTCCATATTATTGAATAAAAAAACTACCGTTCAACCAGTCCCTAAGGCCAAGAAACTTGGCTGATATCCCACAATAAAGCCATCAGCAAAACCTAATGTTCTAGTGAAATATATGTATTTACTTTAAATATTTATTTTTTAATGATTTCAGAGATAAAGAGAAAGGAAGAGATAGAAATACCAATGATGAGAGAGAATCATTGGTAGCTTCCTCCTGCACACCCCCTATTAGGAATGGATCTGGAAACCTGGGCATGTGCCCTGATCAGAAATCAAACATGATCTCCTGGTTCATAGGTCTATGCTCAACCATTGAACAACACTGGCCGGGCATATTTTAAAGTATCTATTAAAGTATCTATTTCCCTTTATATCTTCTACCACCTCCCTAATCTAGACCATTATTTCTTCTCACTTGGACTGTTCAATGGCTTTCTAATTGGTTTCTCCGTTTCAATCCTTGTCCTCATCCCAGTCTATTTTCTACACATTAACTAGAGTGATCTGTGAAAAGCAAAAATAAAGTCATGACTCTCCTCTCTGTTCAAATGCTCAAATGATTTGCCACCTCACTCTGAATAAAGTCAGAAGCCCTTCCCAAGGCATTTATGTCACAAGAGCAAAGTATCAGAGTTCACTTTAGTCTGGGAGACTGTAGATATATACCCACAGAAAATTCATGCAGAATCATGATGGTCCGTGGGCATTTGGACAAGGCATTTAATGTAACATGCCTTAGAACTGATATGATGGAACAAAACCCAGAACCTCCAAATTTTACTAGTAACGTTGAAAGGAGAATTTCTAGGGATAACTAAACAAACCTGTTTGCTTCCTTGAATTTTACTTTAAATTTGGAACCTTAGTTTTCTCATTTTGTAAATGGAAATACTAATAGTCCTATCTTACAGTGTTGTGATAAGTCTTTGAATGAGTTAGAATATGTAAAATGCTTGGAGCAAACCTTGGTGCACAGTAAGCACTTAGTAAATTTTAGCTGTTATTATTATAACAATTCTGAGTATCTAACCACTTCATTCATGGAATATAATTTATCTCAAGCAGTAGCTAATTCCATTTACCTATCATGAGACAGGCAGTTATTTACAAGAGCAAAGATAAAAGCTAGGAAAAATTCATCCCAAAACATTTTGATGAGAAAATAACATGTTACCTAAACTCTCTATGCACAAGTCATTACTTAATCCTCTAACTCCAAACTTACTTTAATCTTGAATGGTAACTTTAGTTAATTTTAAAAGATTAATAAAACTATTTTTTTCTGTTTTTAAAATTATTTTTAAAATATATTCTATTGATTTTTTACAGAAAGGAAGAAAGATCTAGAAACATTGATGACTCTGGGGAGGGAGGGGATGTGTAGGAGGGAGGAAGGGGGGCAAAAAAAATCAATAAAATATATTAAAAATATATATATAAAAAATAAAAATAAAAAAATAAAAATAAATAGAAACATCGATGAGAGAGAATCATCAATCAGCTGCCTCTTGCACTCCCCCTATTGGGGATGTGCCCGCAACCAAGGTACATGCCCTTGATGGGAATAGAACCTGGGACCTTTCAGTCCATAGGCTACCCACGAGCCAAACTTGTTTCGGCTATTTTTTTTCTTTTTTTAAAAAATTTTTCTTTATTGATTAAGTTGTTACATATGTGTCCTTATTACCCCATTACCCGCCCCCATAAAAACTATTTTTTAAAAATTATTTTTTATTGTGTTTTCCAATGCTGGGCTGCATGTGTAACTAAGGCTTACCCATCACACCTCATTTAAGAAACTTCATCCTGTCCTTTTGTAATATGGCAAGAATTCAAAAAGTCCTTGTACCACTTGGAGAACCAAGCAAAATGTAAGCTGTGTGATTAGCAATTAACAAGCAAAAGAGAACCAGGGTGTTGCCAGAGAGATAAAAAGTCCATTTTGTTTCAGGGGCCATTAATAATTTTGTTTTATTTTAAGATTTTTCTTTGACATCAATTTCCATGGAAAATGCCGAATTCTGGGAAGGTGGATAACAGGCTAGATTCACTCCAGGCCAGTTATAAGGGAGGTGAAGTGTGGCTTAAGTATTTTTGTATGCCCTTCTGAGAACTTCTGTCCTTTTTTACAGCCCTCTTTCCTCTCCTTCCTCCTACCTACTCTTCAATCTGATACCCCATTACTCTATCATGACCCCAAATACTAAAGCTGGCTTCTGTTGCTCAGAATATAGCATGACATAGTCCATTATTTTGACCATTTCCCACCTCCTCACCACAATTCCTTCCGTATCTATTGTTCATGCTGAAAATAACTTATTCTTTCCCACCATATTATATCTCCACCAGGTCCTGATAAGTGCCTGCTACTCATTTCCTAAGTTCACTAATGTAGTGAATGGCCAATACTGGTTTCCTAATATACCCCTGTAATATGTATTTTCTTATTAATGAGGTTGTCCAGAAGAGACAATGCCATAATTAAAGGACCAATTTCTCTAATAATGGACTTAGAGGAATTTTGGCATAGTAGTTGGGGAGAGCTGTTTTTTCCTGTATTGGATCAAGAAATTTAATTTTATTACATTATGTTCTAAATTAAACATATATTACTCACTTAGACTAGTTTTGTTGTTGTTGCTTTTGAAATTGAAATTTAATTCACATATCATTAAGTTCACTATTTAAAGTGTATAATTCACATGATCTCACTCATATGTGGAATCTAATGAACAAAATAAACTGATGAATAATATAGATCCAGAGACATAGAAGCATGGAACAGACTGTGGAATCTCAGAGGGAAGGCAGAGGAGGGTGGGTGGGTGGAAGAGATAAACCAAAGAACTTACATGTATATGTGCATAACCCATGGACACAGACAATAGGGTGGTAAAGGTCTGATGATTGAGGGGGGCGGGGATGGCAGGCTAGAAGGGAGTCAATGGAGGAATAAGGGGAACATATGAAATACTTTCAACAACAAAGTTTTTTGGCTTTTTTTTTTTTAATATATCATATTGATTTTTTACAGAGAAGAAGTTAGAGGATTAGAAAGTTAGAAACACCGATCAGCTGCCTCCTGCACACCCCCCATTGGGGATGTGCCTGCAAGCAAGGTACATACCCTTGACCGGAATCAAGCCCTGGACCCTTCAGTCTGCAAGCCGATGCTCTATCCACTGAGCCAAACCGGTTTCAGCATCAACAACAAAGTTTTAATTTTAAAAAAAATAAAATAAAGTGTAGCCAAAACCAGTTTGGCTCAGTGAATAGAGCGTCAGCCTGTGGACTGAAAAGTCCCAGGTTAGATTCCAGTCAAGGGCATGTACCTTGGTTGCGGGCACATCACCAGTAGGGGATGTGCAAGGGGCAGCTGATCAATGATTCTCTCTCATCGATGTTTCTAACTCTCTATCCCTCTCTCTTCCTCTCTGTAAAAAATCAATAAAATATATTTTAACAATAAATAAATAAATAAAGTGTATAATTCAGTGATTTTAAAAAATATATTTATAAGGTTATACAATATATAACCCCTATCAAATTTTTGCAGAATGTTTTCATTATCCTAAATGGGAAAATATTTTTATATTGGAAAAATTTTCCATATTTTTATCTCAGAGCCTGGCCAGGGTGGCACAGTGATTGAGCAATGACCTATGAGCTAGGAGGTCATAGTTCGATTCCTGGTCAGGGCATATGCCTGGCTTGTGTGCTTGGTCCCCAGTGTGGGGTGTGTGAGAAACAGCCAATCAATGATTCTCTTTCATCATTGATGTTTCTGTCTCTATCTCCCTATCTGAAACATATATATATATATATATATATATATATATATATATATATATATATGTGTGTGTGTGTGTGTGTGTGTGTGTGTGTGTGTATAAAATGCCTCAGAACATGCCTCCTTTGCCTCATAAGACTGTGCCTAGAAAAATAATTAATTGGAATGTCTTTTAGAAGATTTAGAATTCTTTTGAATAAGAGGAATATTCAAGGCAATCACACAATAATACTTTCCTACAATTAAATTGATTATATCTACTAATGAATTGATCAAATTCACAATTAAACTGATTACATTTATAAGAATACTGTGCTAATAAGTTACAAGTATTTTTGCTCTACTAAACAAAAGCAACATATGGGATAATGACAGAAGGGGAAAAACATATCCTTTCTTCACCAGTTTAAAATAATTAGCATGTTCTGAATTTTCAGTTAGGATGTTAGAAAAGGAAATTTGGGTTATATTATTTAGAATTCTCTTGTCTGCAAACAGTAGAAACCAACCCTAGTTGAACTATGAAGAGAGATGGAGATAAAGATAGAAAGGGGAAAATGGATGGTGAGGGAGAGAGAGAGAGAGAGAGAGAGAGAGAGAGAGAGAGAGAGAGAGAGAGAAGAGGAGAGGAGAGGAGAGGAGAGGAGAGGAGAGGAGAGGAGAGGAGAGGAGAGGAGAGGAGAGGAGAGGAGAGGAGAGGAGAGGAGAGGAGGGAAGGGAAGGGAAGGGAAGGGAAGGGAAGGGAAGGGAAGGGAAGGGAAGGGAAGGGAAGGGAAGGGAAGGGAAGGGAAGGGAAGGGAAGGGAAGAGAAGAGAAGAGAAGAGAAGAGAAGAGAAGAGAAGAGAAGAGAAGAGAAGAGAAGAGAAGAGAAGAGAAGAGAAGGGAGAGGAGAGAATATATATATTCTGTTTGACTGGCCAACTGGTAACTATGACGTGCACTGAACACCAGGAGGCAGGTGCTCAATGCAGGAACTGCTGAGCTGCAGTGACTTGGCAGGTGCAGTTCTCAGGTGATGCACCTGGCACCAGAGAGGAGGGAGTCCGATTCCAGAGTGTGTCACCTGAGAACCACCCTCTTGGTATCCAGGACCCCTTGGGGATGTTGGAGAGCCAGTTTCAGCCAAACCTTCTTAGGCCAGGCTGAGGGACCCCACTGGTACATAAATTTGTGCACTGAGTCTCTAGTGTATTATAAACATATAACAGGGACACATGGCAGTGGACTGGAACTAGAGCCTGTAGCATCCTAATGAACCAAGGAAATAGTTTGTACAATTTCTCATTTGCCATCTTTATGGGCTAACCAATTTTCTCTGTTTTCACATTGCAGAAAAATTGGCTTCCAAAACACCTCAAATTTTTATTAGCCTACAGGTTCAGCCACCTGGTGAGAGAGTTTTCCAATTCCCAAGGTCTGGGAATGGCCCAGTTTTTGACAGTTGTCCACAGCAGAACCAATCTCTTGGTGATAATTTAGTAGACTTCAGGGTTTAGAAGAGGGAAAAAGCTCACAGAAGAAGAGAAATTTGGGCAATAAAATAGGTTGTCACTAGCAATTTTTGTGGTCTCTAAGTAGGAAGATTTCTGTTTGAAATTCCTACAGTTCCCTACACTTCCATACACTAGCCTTGGGAAAACAAATATACCCACTGCCTTGTTTGAAAATGAATTATAGTCAATACTTTCAATGTCCAGTGTCTTATTTCATGAAGAAAGAGATGGCTCCTAATCAGATGTAATAGTAAAATATACAATATAGAGTCTATTCAACTTAGCCTTTCAATGAACTGCAATGAAGACTGCCTAAAAAACAGCATTCAGGAGAAGATAACAAAGGCTCTGTTACTGATTTAGTCTCAGATGTCCACGAGAGTTTTCCATCCCATCAATTAAATAGTGAAGAGCTATTGGGAGTTAAAGCCCAATGCTCCTGTTACCCAGCTACAAGTTTGAAAGGAAATAGAAAACAGATTTTGCAAAGAGTATTATTTCTGAGGTTTTTAGTAATAGTACTTGAAAATAGGCTTCTGGGATTGTCATAGTTTTTCTTAAAAAGGGTATTTGAAAACTCTATGAAAAACAAATGGCCAATAAGAAATTTGTAAGTGTGCAACCTTATTAATAAAAAATAAAGCAAAAACCCTTGGTTTGGTCAGCAATTTGGCAATACAGTTAATAAAATGATTATTATTCATTGTTGATGCAGATGTATTAAAATGGGCACTGCCAGGCTCTGCTGATGGGGTGAAAATTGGCACAAACTTTTAAAAGGCAGATTAGGCTGTCTGTATCGTATTTTCTTTGTTTTTTCCAAGTTTTTTTTTTTTTAAAGAAATTTATCCCCAGAACACACACACACACACACACACACACACAAGTATGTTCATTATGACATTATTTCAATGAACAAAGATCAAAGGGGGAAAAAAATCAAAATATCAAGTATAAAATTATTAAATGGCTAAGTAAATTAAGGCTTAGAAACACAAGAGAATACTATGCAACTGTGTGTGTGTGTGTGTGTGTGTGTGTGTGTGTGTGTGATTCCTTACCTGGGGATATTTTTCCATTGATTTTGAGAGAGGGTGGGAGGGAGCTTAGGCATTGAACCTGCATGCAACTGAGGTACATGCCCTTGACCAGAATCAAACCCTTGACCCTTCAGTCTGGGCACTGACATTTTATCCACTGAGCCAAATCGGCTTGGGTCTATGCAACCACCACGCCTACTTTGGCTGATGCTCTGTTTGCTGAAACCTTCACTATCTGCCTGGCCGGAGCTCTCTTTTGTGGCTACTACTGGGTGTTTCTTACGTCTGTGCAATTCCTTATTTTCCTGACTGTCATGATCACCTAACTAAATAATTGGCTTTCAGATATAAATAAGTGGCTTTTCATATTTATACCACCAATTCCTTATAAGAGTTTCCCTTGATTATGGAGACTTGAAGCTTATCAATAATTGGCTGGGCTATTTTTATCCATACTCTCAATGTTTCCACTGGTTACTAGCATCATTCTCATTCTGGTGTGCGTACTTTATATAAAAGCTTGGTGTATATCTTTTGACTCATTCTTTATTCTTCCCTCATAGTCTGAATGTTTTTTTCTTTCCAGGGCCTTGAGAATCTTCCTGTGCTTGATATTTCTGATTTTCATAATCTTTTGCTATACAGCCCTACTCTCATTGTTTTTAATACAATATATTTCTGTTTTCTCTTATGCTAAATTCTTCAAATAATTTCCCTTAAGCACTATTTTCATCATGGCTTTTTCCCTTTCAGAGTTCTGCAGTGGCATTTGGTATGCTTAATCATAACAGTTAAAAACCCTCCAGCTAAATCAAAACTGCTCATTTTCTCCCTTCCTTACATGCTTTTCCGAGCTTATTTTATAATAAATGCATGGTGCACAAAATTTGTGCATGGGAGGTCCCTCAGCCCAGCTTGCACCCTCTCCAATCTGGGACCCCTGGGGGATGTCCAAAGGACGGTTTAGGCCCAAATCCTGGGGATCTCACAATCTGAGACCATTGGCTCCTAACTGCTCACCTGTCTACCTCAAGATGACCCCTAACTGCCCCCACCCCCCCACCAGCGTGATCACCCCTAACTGCCTCTGCCTGCTGGCCTGGTAAGTCTCCAACTGCCCCCCACTGCTGGCCTGGTTGCCCCACACAGCCTGCTGTTCAGTCACTTGGTCATCCTTCCTAAACCCCCTGCCAGCCTAGTCACCCACGCAGCCTGCTATTGAGTTGTTTGGTTATCTCTCACTAAACCCCTGCTGGCCTTGCACCCCAGGCAGCCTGCTGATCATTACTGTTACTGTAATGGCATCTGGACAATTTGCATATTCCTTTATTATTAGATAGATTATTTTCTATCCCAGTTCCTCTACTTCATCCGAAACAACCTGCTTCCTTTCTCCTATACTAATACCCAAGCATTGCTCAAGGAAAGATCAACTACATTAGCAATCTCTGTCTGAGTCATCGTATGTATGTGTGTATGTGTGTTGGAGTTGGGGGGAGACAATGGAGTCAGCAGTCATGGATTTGCATACCAGCTGTGTCATTCACAGAGATGACCTTATTAAAGCTACTCTATTGAATTGCCCTCGCACTTTAATGTTTCACAACATTACTAGCCCTCGACTTCTTGTTATGAAACCCCTCAGATAATGCATGAGAAGGTGTTTTATAAACTGCGTGGCAATGTGCATGAATAAGGGAGCTCAGTGACATGGACGGCTACATATCCAGAAAGCTGCTGCAATCTCCCCTCCATGTGATCTGATTTTGACAGAAGAAGCATGTATCAACTAATTTTCTATTTGCTTACTTACTTACTTACTTATTTTAAGCAAGAGTGTGTGTGTGTGTGTGTGTGTGGGGTGGGGGGGTATTTGTTCCACTTACTTATGCATTCATTGGTTTCTTCTTGTATGTGTCCTGACCGGAGATTGAAACCACAACCTTGATGTATTGAGACAATGCTCTAACCAACTGAGCTACCCAGCTAGGGCTGAAATAATTTTTTAATTTAAATATTTTAAAGACACACACACACACACACACAATGCCTCTTGAATAAAACATCTGATTTGCAGATGTCATTCTGTTTGGTCCCTGCCTTTTACTTGAGAATCTGTTCTCTGCTTAGTATCTTGGTTCATCATGACAAGTAATGTTGGCTCCTTAAAAGTTGGCAAGCAAAACTCTTGTCTCTGAGGATATTTAAATCTTTCTTGGCTCATGGTCGTTTCCTCTTGGGTGTTGAAATGAAACGATGCCTTCCAGCTTTTCTGAAATAGAGCTGTAAGAAAGACTCATGATGTTCTCACTTGACAAAAAGATCTTCATAAATCACAGATGCAACGGGCTGTGGTCATGGTGAGCAGCTCTTCAAGATCCCTCAGATCTTCTGCTTTAGTTTTAGATCCTAATTATTTAGATTATTTTTCTACCTCTCCTGTCCTTTTCTTTCTTAGTGTTAATTAACTGAGGATATTTCCCTGACATTTTCTTCTCTGTTATTTTCCCAATGCTTAAATTTTCCCCCTGGTAGTTCTGACAGACCATCTGTCAAAATTTTGCTGGTTTCACTGCAGTTCCATGCTGTTTCTCACTCTCTCTCTCTCTCTCTCTCTCCCTCTCTTTCTCTCTCTCTCTCTTTCTTTTTCTAATACACAAATAAATTCTCATTGCAAATGGTCCAAACAATGCAGAAGTTTATAGAGCAATATATGAAAGTTCCTATTCACTCAATTCTCATTCCCAATTCCTTTTCAAAGGTAGCCAGCACTTTTATAGTTTTATGGGTATCTGTATTAGGGTTCTCCAGAGAAACTGGACCAATAGTATATATAAATTATATAAATTATATATAAATTATATAAATTATATATAAATTATATATAAATTATATATAAATTTATATATATTATATATAAATTATATATATATATATTAGGAACTGGCTTACATGCTTATTGAGGCCAAGAACCTCAATAATGATCTGCCATCTGCAAGCCAGAGAATGAGGAAAGCCTGAGGTTTAATTCAGTCCAAGACTGAAGGCCTGAGAATGTGGGAGGATGATTGTGTAAGTCCTGGTCTGAGTCCAAAAGCCCAAGAACCAGGAGCACTGATGCCTGAGGGCAGAAGATAAATGTTCCAGATCAAGCAGAGACCACATTCATCCTTCCTCCACCTTTTTGTCTTATTTGGATCCTCAAAGGATTGGATGATGCCTATTCTTATTGGTAAGGGTGATCTGCTTAACTCAGTCTTACCAATACAGATGTCAATCTCTTCCAAACACATCCAGAAATAATGTTTTATTAGCTAGCTGAGAATCTCTTAGCCCAAACTGACAGAACAGGAAAGTAAATCTAAATAAAAGATAAGGAGGTGGGAGCCGAAACCGGTTTGGCTTAGTGGATAGAGCACCGGCCTCCGGACTCAAGGATCCCAGGTTTGATTCCTGTCAAGGGCATGTACCTTGGTTGCGGGCACATCTGCAGTAGGGGATATGCAGGAGGCAGCTGATAGATGTTTCTCTCTCATCGATGTTTCTAACTCTCTATCCCTCTCCCTTCCTCTCTGTGAAAAATCAATAAAATATATTTTTTTTACAAAAAGAAGGGGGGAAAGTTAAATATAATGTAAATCCAAAATAGATCTGTTTTCTTAAGGAGATAAAGTTTAACAGTTAAGTCAAATAAATAAATTTAGGAATTGGTGATAGAGTGAGGACTTAAATTGTGGGGTTAAACTGACAGTAAAACATATAAACATTACTATAAGTAATATTTTAGAAATCAACATACTTAAACATTGAGAAAAAAGAGTGAGTGGGGGAGGGGAAAGCCAGCATCACTATAGAGAAGGAACTCTGACGCATTAGATGCTGTGCATTTTCTGAGCCCACCTAGAACTGCTTTCCTGGAGCCCCTGGGAAGCTGATCTGGTAGCTGTTGGGCCAACCCCATGGAGAACCGCTATGGAGAGGCAGAAGGAAAGCCAGCATTACTGTGTAGCTATCAGAGTTCAAAGCTGCAGAAAGATAGAAAAGAGAAAATCTAGTCTTGAATATGTGAACTTAATAAAGTCAGAAATACAAAAATGTTTGTTTTATAAGTCTGGCTGCTGTATATTGATATTTCCATACTATTTAATAGTCTCATGGAATTAGTGGCCCTGTTACTCAATTATCATTACAATGATCCTACAAATATTAAGACTGAGATCAATTTGATTCAGTCTCTTCATGTAGTTCTAACCATTGTTTTCATTTTCATAATGAGTGTCACCACAAATTATCACATGAATATTACATACCTAAGTGCTGAACAATTATTTGTGAACAACTGGTGTATAAAACGCACACTTAAAACCAATCAGTGTAAATTAGTAACCATATTATACTTAGAAAAAACATTTTCCCCTCTAAGTTATTTTAGGGGATTTGGTTTATGTGAACAATGTCCTAAGCCCTCCATTCTGCCTGTACATGTGGTATGAGGCTTATTATTATTATTTATTATTATTATTATTATTATTTATTATTATTATTATTATTATTATTATTATTATTTTAAAACTCACTTTATTGATTTCAGAGAGGAAGGGAGAGGGAATGAGAGATAGAAACACCAATGATGAGAGAGAATCACTGAATGGCTGCCTCCTGCACAGCCCCTACTGGGGATCAAGCCCGCAACCTGGCATGTGCCCTGACCAGGGCAATGCTCAATCACTGAGTCATGCCGGCCAGGCTGAGGCAGATTATTGAAAGCACAGTGAAGGATAGGCTTCATTGCAATTTGTAGGATCTGTTCTCCCTTGAAGGAATGCAAGCCAAACATAATTGCTCCAATTCACTGGACTCTGGCTGGGTTTCTTGCATAAAAAATAATAACAGAAGGCAATTAAACACATGAACAGACTGAGTATAATAAAATTGCAGTGTGTTAACCCTGGAAGAGAACACACCTAAATGCCACTCTCGTGATTGTACTATTTCAGAACATGTCTGCTCTCAAAAAAGGTTGCAGATGTATGTCTTGAAGGAAATCTGGCTTAATTTCATGAATATATATAAATCGTCTATGTTTAAATTCCAACAACACATTCATGAAATTGAAGCGGCTTTTCATTCTTCTTCTCCCAATTAAGATATTTTTCCTTTTGTATTATTCTTGATTATTGTTCACCAAGTAAACCCAACAGAGATTTTGCCATTTTTTTGAAGTGAACATATCAAGATTTTATTGTCATATAATAAAACAAAATAAGCTTAGAACTGGATCACTTGACCCTTTCTCTTCTTATCTCCTCCCAGTTCAAAATGCTTGCACCTCTTAATAGCCAGCTTTCTCTTGGGTCTGCAGTTGGGCTCAATGCATTCAAGACTCAGCACAATCTTCTTTGTAGTTTAGTCTTTTTTTGAGGGGGGGGGGGAGGGAGATTGGCTTAGTCTGCCCACCATGGCCACTCTGCTTCCTGCCATAATGCTGCTTTCCTTGCGCATACAGAGGATCCCTGCCCTTCTTGTCCTGTGTTACTTTGTGGGGTTGATGCTTGCCACACTTCTTACAGAAAGTTCGGTGGGTTTTAGGAACGTTTACCATGTTTATGAGAGCGTTATTGGCAGGGAAAGCTTGTCGTTTTTAATTACAACATAAACAACCCACGTGGCTTTAAAGCCAGAAAAATAACTTGCTCGTGCATATTTTAACAACAGAGTGCCTGAACTCTACTTGGTTGTATGAAAGAGGCTTAGTTCCTTGAAGGCTCAGAGGGACAGGGACCAGGCCCAAGTATTGTTGGGAAACTGGGCAGAAGCCAGATAGAACCATGTTTTCCAGTGGATCCACAAACCCTACTTCTGTGTACCCCAGACCAGGGGTATTCTATGCATAGTCACTTTCAGACTCTCTTCAAACTTGTTTCTCTTTCATTTCAATTTCTCTTTAATTCACTGTAATTTTGGCCCAGCTGGTGTGACCTATGAACCAGGAGGTCACAAGCCTCAGCTATGTGCTTGGTCCCCAGTAAAGGAGAGGGGGCATGCGGGAGGCAGTTGATCTGTGATCACTGATGTGTCTATATCATTCTCCCCATCTCTCTTCCTCTCTGAAATCAATAAAAATATATTTAAAAATGTAATTTTGGTGACTAAATTTCTTACTTTTCCTGTACATCTATCTCTAAAATGGGAGTAAAGGTAAACGCGATATATTTCCAATCTTCCACTTACAGCGATACAAAAGTAAAATACACTTGATAGTTGCCCACTATTGGTCTAGTTCATATAGGTTTCCTTGTATAAAACTGTTTTACTGGCCTGGCTGGTATGGTTTAGTGGTTGAGCTTTGACCTATGAACCAAGAGGTCATGGTTTGATTCCTGGTCAGGACACATGCCTGGGTTGTAGGTTCAATCTTCAGTATGGGGTGTGCAAGATGCAGCAAATCAATGATTCTCTCTCATTATTGATGTTTCTATCTCTCTCTCCTCTCCCTTCCTCTCTGAAATCAATAAAAAATATACTTAAAAATAATAAGGAAATAAAACTGTTTTTATTAAACTGGTATATAATGTCAACAGATCAGTAATTATCTTAAAACACATATTTTACTTGGATCATTTGTAATCATGTGCTTCAATGTGACTATCAAGATTAAAATAAATCTAGCCTCAAAAAAATTAGAAGATTCTCTAATGTTTATATTATTTTTTCTAGATATGTTTTATTTCTAGACAACATATACAGAAATGAAGTGGTAAGAACAGTGAAGAAGTAATGTGTTATTCTACATTTGGAATTTTTCCCCCCTCCTTTTAAAAGAGAGTACTGTTTCAGAGAAGAACTATGATCACCTAGAATTTGAACAACCGCTATAAATAGATGATCCAGAGCTGTTCTTTTGCCAAGGTAATGTGATTTCTCTTTTCCCCCTGGGCTAGTTTCATCCCAATTCTTTACTTTTTCTTTTTTGGTAAAAGTAGATCTTCTTATTGTGGGAACTCCTTCCTGTCTTCCTCCCCAGCCATCTTGGTGGCTGCTCTTGGTTGGGGGCTGTCCCCCACTTAAAGCAGGGAGATGGTGTCAGCAAAAAAGACAAAAAAAGTCATTGGAATTGACAAGGCTCCAACTTGTTATGAAAAGTGGAAAGTATGTGCTAGGGTACAAGCAGACTCTGAAGATGATCAGACAAAGTGAACCTGGTCATCCTCACCAACAGTGTCCAGTCTTGAGGAAATCTGAAACAGAATACTAGGCCAGGTTGGCCAAGACCGGTGCCCATCACTACAGTGGTAAAGAGATTGAATTGGGCACAGCATGTGGGAAACACTACAGAGTATGCATGCTGATTATCATTGATCCAGATGATTCTGATTTCATTAGAAGCATGCAAGAATAGACTGGTGAAAAGTAATTCATGCAAAATTTGTTCTTTAATAAAACTGGCCAGAGCTTGGCTTTAAAAAATAAAAAAGTAGATTTTCTTCTTCAGGCACTAAAACCCTCAGTTTGTTTTTATAAACTATCATAGACTTGATTTATGGAAATAATTCAAAAGATTGTAGTAAACATTTTTAATAGGATAATGGGGAATGTTGCTCAGATATATGATGACAAATATTTTATTGCTTTTTAAAAATGATTTTTTTTTCATTTACAGTTGACATACAATAGTATGTTAGTTTCAGGTGTCCACCCCAGATATTATTTAAAAAAGTGATTATCCCGTCAGGGCACATGCCCGGGTTGCAGGCCCAATCCCCAGCAGGGGGCGTGCATGAGGTAGCCAATGATGATTCTCTCTCATCATTGTTTCCATCTATCTCTCCCTCTAAACTATAAGTTTAGACTAAAAAGTCTAAACTATATGTTTTGGTTTTCTTAATGAGGATCCAAAATTAGATTAAACACCTCTGACTCCTTTAATACCACTGCTTCCTTTTTTTTTCTTCTCTCCCCCAAATCACCATCATGCCCCATTTCATATCTATTTAACATTTATGATATGCCAAGAACTACATAAAAGACAAAATTCCTTCCCTTGAGATAGGAACTTAAAGTATCACCTTATGTTTATTGTGGGTTTTAGGGAAGCATTTTCTCTATTGCAGTGAAGTATTAGTAGGAAATATAAGAGCTGGTATCTACCTGAGTATGGGGACATTTTATGCATATATTACACAAGCTGCTTGTGAACAAAATGGTGAGCAAGGGCCTTTCCTCCCACTGTCTGCAGTGCTGAACTTGAATTTGGTAAAACATTGGCAAAAATGGGAATCGGGTGTGGGTGGTGGGTGGGTGGGTGTGGGTGTGACAGGACCATGGCAAACAGATCAGACATCTGATGTTCTAAGAGTGGGAAAGATAAAAGCAAACCTTCATAGCTGGCCTACTACTGCCAACTGGGCTTAGAGTTGATGGTACTTATAGATAGGCCACAATGTTCTCCTGTCAAGTATATTAGTAAACAACCTCTTAGAGCACCAATATTTCATAAGGTCACCTTGTGCTCATGGTTAAGTGAAACAAAAACAAGACCACTTTGCAACTGCATCTGAGCTCAACAAAAAACAAGGTCACTGTGAAATCGTAAAAATAATCAAATGATTTCATAGCAGAGTAACTTCTGGTTCTTTACCAATTGCAGCCTTAGCCCCACTTCATTCCTTCAGTCTTCTAGATAAAAATAGTTAAGATTCCTCATCGTAGAATTGCTCTTACTTCCCAACAGCACCCGATCCATGGCAAATACCTGTTTTTTAGAACCCTCCCTAAAAATGTCTAACACAAACTAAATCCCTATAGGAAGTTCCTTCTAACTCTTTTTTAAAAATATATTTTCATTTATTTCGGAGAGGAATGTAGACGAAGAGATAGAAACATCAATGATGAGAGAGAATCATTGATCAGCTGCCTTCTGCATGCCCCCTACTGGGGATGGAGCCCAAAACTGGGGCGTGTGCCTTGACGGGGAATTGAACCAGGACACTTTAATCCGCAGGCCGACTGACCCTCTATCCACTGAGCCAAACCAGCTATGGCCCTTCTTTTTTATTTATTTTATTTTTTATTTTTAAAATATATTTTATTGATTTTTCACAGAGAGGAAAGGAGAGAGATAGAAAGTTAGAAACATCAATGAAAGAGAACCGATCAGCTGCCTCTTGCACACCCCTTACTAGGTGCCCGCAACCAAGGTACATGCCCTTGATCAGAATCGAACCTGGGACCTTTCAGTCCGCAGGCTAACACTTTATCCATTGAGCCAAACCAGCTATGGCCCTTCCTTTTTAATGAGATGTCCCATAGTTTCTACATGGCGTGTGGTCTTCATAGCTGCAGTGAGTCGAGCCAAAACCCACGTTTGTCTGACTTAGAGACATGTTACTGGTGGTCTGTGGCTGCAGTGCATCACCCAGACTAGAATTTCTATGTATTTTCTTTTCAAAATGAAATCATTGAGCCTGCTTTTAAAAATGAAGATTCTTAGGCTCAATCCTGGGGGAGGCCCAGGATCTGCACTTTAACAAGCTCTCCGGGTGATTCTTATGTGCATGAAAGAGTGTAAAAATGTTCTGATATGTTTTCCACACGTGCTGAAAAAGTCTGTGCAAGTAAAGCCAGAATGAGACTGAGTGCTTTACCCAAAATCTGTACCCATATCTTCGGGAGAAAACTTTCCAAACCTGCCAAGCTTAAAATACAGTTTTTTATGCACACCTATCCTCATTATTCTCAGATTTTGAATTTATCAATTTGCCTATTGACTAAAATTTGTAACCCCCAAAGTCACCATTGGTGGTGCCTGCTAGCCATTTGCAGTCATGCGCAGTGCCTCAAAAATTTCGAGTCACCTGATGTTCTCGTTCCCAGCTGAGTTAAAAAAGAAGGCACCTTTCATCCTTGTTTCAGCTCTCACACTGTGATAGCCAGAGGATGGAACCAGCATGGGAAGCGCAGAAAGTTCCTGCAAGTCACATAATTCTTTTATAAATCTCTCCCTTTCCTCTGTACTCCTAATTTTTTAAATTATGATTATATATATATAAAACCATATATATAACCATTATATATATAACCATTTTAACAATTTTAAGTGTACAATTCAGTGGTATTAAGTACATTTACAATGTTCCACAATTCATTTTCAGACTTTTCATCATTCCAAACAATAACCCCTTATGCCCATCTGCCCCCATTTCCTGATAACCTCAAATTTACTGTCACTGATTTTGCTTATTCTAGGATCCTTATAAAAGTTAAACTATAAAACAGCTATGCTTTTGTGTCTGCTTATTTCACTCAGCATAGAATTTTCAAGTTTCATTCATGCTGTAGCATATATCAAAAATTCACCCCTTGTTTCAGATGAATATCCAATTGTATGTATATACCACATTTTGTTTATTTATTTACATGGAGATTTGGGTGGTTTCTTCCTTTTGTCTATTGTCAGTAATACTATTATGAACATTTGCATACAATTATATTTTGGGGTTCCTGTTTTAAATTTTTTGGGTATCTACCTAAGAGTAGAATTAGTACAATATTTCTAGAGCACAGCTTGGCAATATGCATAAAATGACCCCAAACCCCACATATAGGGATTTATCCAAGAGAAATAGGTATATTTTCTTTTTTTTTTTCTTTTTTTGTACTTTCCATCACATGAGAATTTTATTCATTATGGGTATATGTTGTTTTAAAGAGTGTAATCTTGTTTTAAAATATTGACCCTAAATACAGCTCCATTTAGCATGGCAATACATGTATTAGCAGTCTGACAACCTGTCAAAACACCCTCAATCATAAAGAAAAATGTAAAAAAAAAAAAAAAAAAAGAGGAAATATTAGGAGGTATTCAGCACACTAGAAACAACGTGGTTCATAGAATTGGATAACTCCATGCCCAATAATATGGCCTCAAAAAGTTCACATAGCATTCAGGCATCTCTTTAAGACATTCCACCACCAAAATATTATATTTATACTTAAAAGTTACATTCATTATTCAGAAACTTAAATCTCTTGGATTTGATATATTCCAAGGCCAGGAAAAGCATCATTGTAAAGCACCACTGACTTGCTTAATGGAAACTTAAACATTTGCAGTCAGAGGCCAAAAAATAGTATCACAGCAAAGCCAAATATTGCACACCATTGCCAGAAAAGTATTTCTGGCAAAGAAACAAGCAATAGTAATTGAACTATCAAATATATTTCAAAAGGGTATTATGTTTCAGAGGGAATGGAATAGATTTAGAAATAGATTTAATCTTCCATTTCCTTACCTGAAGATTTCTGAACACCAGCAACTATTAGGCAGATCCCTAATATTGGATGTAATAAATGTATGCTTTATATTTCTTATACTTTTTCAAATATAGTTGTTTAGGAGTTTGTTTTTTCATGTAAGGATGCCAAAAGGCATACACTGAAGAAAATTTTGTCTTAAAAAAATTTTGTCTTAAACACTATCCTATATAATAAAGAGCTAATATGCTAATTAGACCAAACAGCCAAACAACCTTCCTGATGTCCTTCCTGATGACCTTCGGGCTATTTGGGCTTGCTGGGGCTGCGAGGATGGAGGCCCTTGCACAAATTTTGTGCATCGGGCCTCTAGTATACTATACTGAGTCCAACTTAATATTCTATTACAATTTGAGTGAGAAATTTTAGACCCTACTGCCTTGAATTCTGTTTGCAGTTGCATCACTGTTACACTGTTCACTTTGGACAAACTTCTTTATTTCTAGAAGATTTGGTTAGTCCAGTTGAGAGGGAGGGAGGGAGGGAGGGAGAGAGAGAGAGAGAGAGAGAGAGAGAGAGAGAGAGAGCATTGCCTGATCCACAGGGGCAGTAGGATCAATGAGATATTAATAAACCATTTTTAAGAAAAAGGGAAATAAATATTACAAAGATGTTTATTACATATCAATAACTAAAAGCAAAAATATAGTTCCACAGATGAAAAGCATGTGTAAACTAATATTTTTTTTAAAAAAAATTATAGTTTTTAAAAAATATATTTTTATTGATTTTTTACAGAGAGGAAGAGAGATAGTTAGAAACATTGATAAGAGAGAATCATAGATCAGCTTCCTCTTGCACACCCCCTACTGGGGATGCGCCCATAACCAAGGTACGTGTCCCTGATCAAAATCGAACCTGGGACCTTTCAGTCTGCAGGCTGACGCTCTATCCACTGAGCCAAAACAGTTTTGGCTAAAAAAAATTATAGTTTTTATTGGCAAAATGATATACTCCTTTCTAAATTTGGATCAGCTTCTGAAATTTTACCTTTTGGGCTTTTAATAGAGGAAAAATCTGATAGTTCCTTTGATATGAAGTTTTTCATCTGTATCACCTCCTCTGAGATGCATTCATCTTTTATGACACAACCACTTTCCTTATTTATAACTCACATTCTTGGCTTCACTAAGTTCTCCTGGTTGCATTTCCAGAAGTTGGAGGCAGTGCCGACTTCCCATGTTCATCCACATCTTCTATAACTTCATTTACTCCATATCCTGCCGGGTTGTTTTTTGTTTGTTTGTTTGTTTTGCACACTAATAAACCAGGACTGCCTGTAATTCCTGGAATCTGGATGCTTTTACAGTAGTATCCTCACCTGAGCTTGCAGTTTCACCAGATAGTTTAAGGTTAATGAATTCATGCAGAATCTGAAATGATGCAACCAGCCTTTACTGGCAGAAAAATATTCTTTTTGTCTCCTTGTAATTACCATTTCTTTCAATGCAGCACTTCGATACTTTGGCCTGAATGCTAGTGAGACTGAATGGTGTTTGTTGATTACAGTCCTCAAGTAGAAGTATATACTCTATTTTCAATCTTAAATGGCTTTCTGCAAAAACTAAAAGCTATTGAAGCTATTTTACCTTGTTTTTTATATTCGTTAGGCTTTTAAAATATGGTTTGTCCTGTAGCTTCATGTAGGCCTAAGTCTAATCTCATCTTTGCTTTGCTATCACAATTTTCAAATCTAACCACATTCAATTTCACTTCTAGTATTGTCACTTTTTGTTTCTTTATTTCTGTCAACTTTGTTGATCAATTCTGCCTTTTGAGTATCCATTTTTATAAAATGTCACATAAATTTATCACATTACATAAAGCTTTGGCTTCTTGATCAGATAAATCAGACAAATGTTTTCTAAGAAAACCACTCTTCAGTTTTATTCTATATTTAAGACAGAATGATATACTATCTTCCCTGCATATTTCAAGTCCTCTTCCAAAATCCGGGAATCTTTTTCCAACATCTCCAAGAATGTAATTCCTTAAACTGAATTCTTTTGGCTGGAATCAGGACAAAGTAAACAGAAGGGGGAAAAGAAAGCAATCTCACTTGGAAATGCTGTAATCATTCTTGTGAGTTTATTTCCTTCTTAATTCCCGTATTGTTTCAAAGGGTCTTGCAAAAAAGTGTTTGTTGTATTAAAAGTCTAAGTAGTGTCTCTCACCTTAGAGCTTTCAGCGAGGGTCCCATCAGCGTGCCCCTGAATTTCCCTCAATTTGGGGCCTGTTTCTCCGCTTCGCATTCTCAGCCTTGGCCTCTCAAGAAGTGTGATAGCACTGGATTTACCCACCATGGATGAAAACAACAGAAAAATAAGCCCAGTTCAGCAAAATTCCCTAACCACTCTTGAACTGCTAATATTTTCAACTACAGGCCTGATGCATGAAATTCATGCAAGACTGGACCTTCCTTCCCCTGGCTGCTGGCACTACCTTTCCTCTGGCTGGAGCCACCTTTCTGCCTTCCCACACTGCTCAGAGTCCTGGAGCAGCTGGGGTGGTGCCGAATGGCTGTGTTGTCACCATGGTGATGACGCAGGTGCTCCACACCACCCCAGCCACTCAGCGCCCACATATGCAAATTAACCCACCATCTTTGTTGGGTTAATTTACATACTCACTCCTGATTGGCTGGTGGGCATTGCGACGGTATGGTCAATTAGCATGTTACTCTTTTATTAGGTAGATGATTCACATTCATAGATGAATTCTACCTCAGAGTCTTGACAAGAAAGTTTAAAAAAAAAACACACAAAAACCCTTAGCTTTAGAAACACCAAATTTCCCAAGGTCAGGGGCATTTTCTGTCTTCTTCCCTGGCATATGTCACCAGATTGGCTTAAATAAACCCTTTTAAAAATTAGAAAAACAAAAAAGGTTCCCAAAGTCAGAAAAGTGCTAACAGAAGATAACCTTACCATAAAGTTCCAATGTTATCCAACCTTATCCATTCGTCAATCTCAAATTTCTGTATCTATTTTTTTAAGTGATGTGCATAAGCAAATATAGTATACAAACTGAAATGCAGGTCCACATATTTTGGAAAAGGAATTGAAAATAGAAAACTAGTGAAACAGCTTCAAAATTCTGTTCAGCACAATTCGCAGTACATGGATCACCATGGGCTGCTCGTTTTGATTACTTGCAGAACCTAAAGTGGTACTGCAGCATTCTAATACCAACTGTAGACCCTCATAGGAACCTGGACATTTTCTCCAGGCACCAATAAATTCACGATTTGTAGCCCTAACTCTTAGAGTAATGCAATTTGGAATACTTACAACAATAATGACTTTCTCTTTAGAATTTTTTTTATTTTAGCAGATTTGCTAACAAACTCCAAAGAGCAGTACAGTAGGACCAATGATTCTCAAAGAGGGCCATGTGGGAGGGTAAAGAGCCAAACTGTCTCCATCACCCCTCACTCAGGGACAGATGACAATCTCTAGGTGTATATGAGAGGAAAAGAATACAGACCCAGCTGGCATGGCTCAGTGGTTGAGTGTCAACCTATGAATCAGGAGGTCATGGAATGTCAGGGCACATGCCCAGGATGGGAGCTCAGTCCCCAGTGTGGAGCATGCAAGGGGCAGCTGATCAATGGTTTGTTCTCATTATGTGTGTGTGTGTGTGAAAATAATTCAGTATTATGATTTTTATATCTTGAGGGAAACACTGATTTTTATAATAAAATCATAAAAGATTAAAAAAAACTAGGTGACTACTATAAAAAAGATTGAGAAACACTAATAATTACTAAAAATGCTGTAAAGGAAGGAAGTTTTAAAAAAAACTGATCATTTAGCTGGGAGCTTAAGAAAATTTTCTTGGTAAGAGGTGACAGAGGGACAGGGAGGAGCATGCAGTACCCTCAGTGTTCCAGTTTCCGCCCCCATCCCATACTTGTCTAGTTCATGAGCAAGCTGTGAATTTGGAAGGCTTAATCTGTGACTTGACTGGTTTGATTAAAGTCCACGTTAAGTTGAAATATTTGGCATTGTGCTTCAGCACTGAAACAGATAAATATAGCTCTTGCCAAGTGGCAATTCCTAAAGTTTAAGGTTTTTGATTGGGTGTAAAGGTGGCTGGGAAAATAAAGAGAGGAAGATTTGATAGTAAGAAAGAAACCAAACCAAACTAAACAAATCAAGAGTTTCCGAGCTCTGTAAGAAAAATTTACTTAATTTATTTAGTAAATACTGTGTTTTAAATTTTTTTTAATTTATTTTTATCACCATTTATGAGAAAGTACAAAGGTTGTGATCTTGCCATTCTAGAATTTGCTCAACTTCTTAAATATTAGGCTTATGAAGTAAGGTTTTACTGGAATACTCATCATTAATTTTATTATATTACACAAAAATGGTAATTGTGGCATGTGAACTTTGTAGAGGGCAGTTCAAACCACAGTTCCTTATGGTTTGATTTTAGCTATTTCTAGAACATTCAATTCAACCAGAAACAGGATTCTGGAAATTTTTGTGGGTGTTAGGTTGATTTGGCTAATTGATATTTACCTTTACCCTTTTCCACATAGGCAAGGAGTTGGGAGATGGCATAGACAAAGATAAGGGTCCAGAGCATTCTTTGAAAGCGATAATGAGAACAAACTAGACTAGAGCCTACTAGGGTTGGAAGGTGAAGTAGAATTGCTCAATGAAGTCCAAGGTGGGGCAGCTACCCCAGAAACCTGTGAGTCTGAGAATTAATGTCATAAGCCAGTAAACTGTGGGGTGTTTTATTTGCAGAATAATCATAGCTGATCTAATAAATAAATTAACATAAGTTCAATTAACAGGAGAAAAACAAATTTAATTTTGAACATACAAGAGCCCATAAAACTATGAGACTTAAAGAAGTGACCAGCCGAAACCGGTTTGGCTCAGTGGTAGAGTGTCGGTCTGAGGACTGAAAGGTCCCGAGTTCGATTCCGGTCAAGGGCATGTACATTGGTTGTGGGCACGTCACCAGTGGGGGGTGTGCAGGAGGCAGCTGGTCGATGTTTCTCTCTCATCGACGTTTCTAACTCTTCCTCCCTCTCCCTTCTTCTCTGTAAAAAATCAATAAAATATATATTTTTTAAAAGTGACCAAAGCAGGAAGCTTTTATACTTTTTAGGCAAATTAGCAATCAATTTTTGAAGACCTGGCAAGACAAAGACTTTTGGGCTTGGGGTAGAAAACTATTGGGGAAGTAACAAGTTTATTTATACAGCCTTCTCCACCCCAAGTTCCCTGTCTCGGATGCTGAGGATGCCTCTACTCTCCTATTTCCGAGGGATAGAGAAGGGTCAGAGTGTTCTTCCTGCACTAGCTGTTTCTCAAGAGGCTTTAATTCAAATTAATCAATATACCGGTGGCATGTTTAGGATGACATTTTCTGCTCACCTTCACTTGCTATCCTTTCCCTGTTCTGGGCTTGAGCTTGAAGAGAGAGAGGCTCATGCAGGCTGGGAAGGATGTTCTACAATGGAGTTCTCTCACTGGGAGGAAAAGAACAGGAAAAAAAATGCAATGTATCTTGGCGTCATCCCTTCTTCCTTTTTTTTTTTTTTTTTTTTTTTCTATAAATGACCTTCATAAGTTCTATTTTTTTTTTTATTTCTTCCTCTTCTTATGCATGCAGGCACTAGATATTTTAAGGTCCCCGTCACAGAGCATTCTATTAGCTTCATGTAATGATTTTTTTAAAAAAAGGATATTCTGGAGACCTGTGGTAGACCAGAAGCCAGGTAACTTCAGCTTTTCCGTTTCCTCTTTGAGTGACAGCCAAATAGTAACAGATGCACTGAAACCTGTTAGTGTGATGCTGTGCGGTGTCACAGAGCCCCAGTAGCCAGATGTGCGGAAGTAGCTGCTAAATTAAAGGCTAGTAAAAATGGATTTAATCTTTCATTATGTTGAAAGAGAACTCATTATGAAATTAGGTTTAAAAAAATGGTTTATACTTAAAGGAGGAATTAACAGCTTAGAGAAATAGATGTTTTTTTCTTTCAGCGTGCTCTTGTGAATTCAGAAATCCCGAGTTGTGAGTCAGTGAAAAGATCCCAACAGGTAACATTGTTAATCTGTCTTTTCTTCTCCTGGGAAATCAGATCTGAGAGACTTGAAGCAAAATATAGAGCCTACCACTCATCAAATATCCAGAGAAACTTGTGGTAGAAACAGCAAGAGACCAAGACAAAAATAAAACAAATAAGTGGGCCCAATTGCAAGACATATCGAGAGTGGGTTTTAGTTGGTACAAAATTCTGGAAAGCAAGGTGATGGTCAAGTTACGAACTTCTTGAGGGCAGAAGCCGTGTTTTCTTTACCCTGCACTCCCTATAGCTCTAAGCAGCACAGAGTAGGTGCTTAGTGTTTGCAGTGTTAAAAACCTGGAGACTGCCGAAACCGGTTTGGCTCAGTGGATAGAGCATTGGCCTGTGGACTGAACGGTTCGATTCTGGTCAAGGGCATGTACTGGTCAAGGGCATGTACCGGTCAAGGGCATGTACCAGTGGGAGGTGTGCAGGGGGCAGCTGGTCGATGTTTTTCTCTCATCGACGTTTCTAACTCTCTATCCTTCTCAATTCCTCTCTGTGTAAATCAATAAAATATATTTTAAAAAAACAAAAAAAACCCAAAACCTGGAGACTTACTTGGTCTAGAAAAGACAAGCATGTACCTATGTTCTCTCTGCCAATTTTTTCTGTTCTTTGCACTTCACCAAATTGGTGACAGAAAAGCAGGAGTCCTCAGTCTTTTGTACTATCCGTTCTAAGCCTGGTTCTCACCACAATTTGCCCCACCCCAACCCTTTTATTTTACTCAGTAGAAAAGAGATGAATTATATTGCCGAAACCTGTTTGGCTCAGTGGATAGAGTGTCAGTCTGCGGACTGAAAGGTCCTGGGTTTGATTCCGGTCAAGGGCTTGTACCTTGGTTGCGGGCACATCCCCATTAAGGGGTGTGCAAGAGGCAGCTGATCGATGATTCTCTCTCATCGATGTTTCTAATTCTCTATCCCTCTCTCTTCCTCTCTGTGAAAAAATCAATAATATATATACAAAAAAGCCACTAGGGCTCCTGTTTTTCCAGCCAAGAGACTATTACAGGCATACCTAGGAGATATTGTAGGGTCAGTTCTAAACTATGTGTTGTAATCTTTTATGCTGGTGGAGGGTCTTGCAATTTGAAAAATACCCAATGTCTAAGATGTGCAATTAAGGTATGCCTGTATTGGTTGGAATAGAGTTTAATATTTCACTCCCAAATCTTCAGGGCACAGGGCACTAGGAGAGTGCTCTTCTGACCGAAGTACCTGCCCCTCTGTTCCCTCTGTAGTCCTCCCTGTGTTTCACAGGAACAGAGCCAGACAGCTCTGTCTGAAGAGCTGGTTATTTTTTTTTTTTTAAGAAAGTTTCCACAATCATAAAAACAATAGAGTTTATTATTAAAAATTATGGTAGAGAACTGTATGGAATAACAAGAAAGAGTTCCAACCTTTGCCATCCTGTTACTGATTCATTCACCTGAGGTCACAAACGCATGTGTCTTGACTTCAAGAAATTCAGATTATGTCAGTGTCAGCATTGGAAAAAAGAAAGATCTTACATTCAAAACAATTCTGTCTACGAGCCTTCTAATCATTGATTTGACAGCTTTGATAAAGTGTTGGTCAGGTACTATAAAAATTTTTTTAAGTTATTATGCCTAGCACACCCCATGTGTGGTACAAACTGCCAAATGTACACCCTGTATTCTCCTTCATACATCCTGGATTCCTAGGGAGAGGGTGTATGACGTGGGCATGTTTCGTGTGCTTGATATCTATAAATATACTCAGAGGCTGCTCAAAGCTGCTCACTGTTATTTCGGCACATTCACTATTCCCGGTTTTGACACACACCCGCACCCTCACAAAAAAAGGAGTAAAACTGAATTTTACTTCTGCTAAGATGACAATGATTCCAGAGAAATTTCTGTAAAACTAGTAGATATCCCTTTTTTAGGTGTACTTCACCCCAAAGATGCAAAATTCACTTATAGTTTGTCCTCAGCAATGTGTGTCACATTCTGTTTTCACTCCATTTTCCTGACCTTCAATGTTGAATTCCAGAGGCTGACATCTATCTGTGTAGGCCTCCCCCTGCTTTCTGCAGTTTGGTTCCGGGCTTTTATTCTCCCAGTGTGTGCTCTGACTCTATTTCTTTTTGTTGTTACTGTTCCAAGAGTTATTTTTCTAAATAAATCTTGGTTGTTCAGATTATTACAGTTGTTCCTCTCCCCCCCACCCCATAGCTCCCCTTCACCTGGTTCCCATCTCTCACCCTATCCTTACCCACCCCTCACTGTTCTCGTCCATAGGTGTATGATTTTTGTCCAGTCTCTTCCCACACCCTAAACACTCCCTTCCCCCTTCAGAATTGTCAGTCCACTTCCTTTCTATGCTCCTGATTCTATTGTAGTCACCAGTTTAATCTGTTCATCAGATTTTTTATTCACTTGATTTTTAGATTCACTTGTTGATAGATATGTATTTGTTGTCACTTTGTTGTTCATAATTTTTATTTTTAACTTTTTCTTCTTCTTCTTAAAGAATACCCTTCAGCATTTCATATAATACTGGTTTGGCAATGATGAACTCCTTTATCTTTTTCTTGTCTGTGAAGCTTTTTATCTGATCTTCAATTCTGAATGATTGCTTTGCTGGGTAGAGTAATCTTGGTTGTACATTCTTGCTATTCATCACTTTGAATATTTCTTGCTACTCCCTTTTGGCCTGCATAGTTTCTGTTGAGAAATCAGCTAACAGTCATATGGGTGCTACTTTATAGGTAACTAACTGTTTATCTCTTGCTGCTTTTAAGATTCTCTCTTTGTCTTTGCCCTTGGCATTTTAATTATGATGTGTCCTGATGTGGTCCTCTTTGGATTCGTTTTGTTTGGGGTTCTCTGCACTTCCTGAACTTGTAAGTCTATTTCATTACAAGTAAATTCTGTAACAATATGAACAAAAACAAAAAAATGGTAGAAAGGATTCAGTACATACTATCAGATTATCACATTTAATCTATCAATCTCAATGAGAAGCCCCAAAGATGCTTATGATCTCAATGACTTAGAAACACCACAACCCAATGTAAGGATTTAGGAAACACAGCAAGCTGATGTGACATCCTTGACCACATTTTCCATTGTCACCTGGGCCACACTGAGCATTAAGCTACTCTTGAAGCTCTCTTTGGAGTCTAGACTCCAGGCAAATCAGGCTTTGTTCACATCTTCCGACTCCATTTCTTGGTTAAAGCTTTTCTGTCTTTTTTCAGAAATCCGAACCCACAAGTCTTCCATCCATAGCTGCCTCTACCTACTGCTGTTGTCTGAACTGACCTGGAGGACAGGACTTTAACAGCGTTCAAGGCCCGTCTCTCAGCCCTCTGGTTTCACTCAAGTGGCTTTCCTCACATAGAGCTTAATGGTTAAAAACACAGTCTCTGGAGCCAGGTTGGGTCCAAATCTTGGCCTTGCCTTGTGTAGGTTTTGGTATCAGTATCAGTATAGGTATGGATAGGGATAGGGATAGAGATAGAGATAAGAGATGATAGAGATAGAGATAGAGATAGAGATAGAGATAGAGATAGAGATAGAGATAGAGATATAAACAGTCAAACCTTATTTCTCGAACAACTCCTGTCTCCAACAGTTCCATTCTTCATCAACTTGTTCACAGAAAAAAATGTATCCATGGTCAACCAAGACTTCAGTTTTTGACCTGACAACCCTTTCATGCTGATACCTCAGCATAACAAAAAGCATCTCTCAGGAAACAGACAAAGGGAAGAATGCTTTTGTTGCTGGCAAAATTGATGATTAGCACAATTTTAAAACATAAAGAGTGCTAATGTTGCTATGGGTGTGAAAAACTGTTGTTGATTGGATAAAGTAAGAGCAGTTAGCCGGTGATAGCATTTTGGAGCCATGAAAAATTCAATCAAGGCCAGTAGGGGGTGGTTTGATAAATTTAAGAAGAGAAGTGTTTATTGATAGATTAAATAGTATATCAGACATGTACTGTATATAAGAAAAGTTTAAACAGGGGACAATTTGTGGGCCTAGGACAGATTAATGCAACATACATTATTTCTAATGGGAAAAAGTGATTCAGTTTTTCAACAAATCATTTTTTGAACAGACTTCCATAATGAATTAAGTTTGAGAACTGAGGTCCCACTGTAGATATATAGATATAGGTATAAGTATAGATATACATATAGCAAGGAATTGTAACCACACAGAAAATTCTTTTCTTTAATCTGACCTTTTCTCCTTCTTTCCTTTTCATTCAAACTGGCCTTGTCCAGAGTAGGAACATCCTGACTCACCTACTTTTCTCTCCCTTACAGGTCCACTCCCTTAATCAGTAAGCCCTGAGCACAATGAGTTTCTGTTCAGCATCAAATAATCTTAGGAACACAGCCTTGGGTCTGCTGACCTAGTCAAACTAGAGATAACATCTAGGCCTCAGTCCTGTTTTGCTCCAGACTCAGAAAAGTTGCACGACTCCACTGATCACACCCTTGTGAAACCAGACCGAGCGTCGCCATGACTGGTGTCATGAGCAGATGCAGTGATCAACTACTCCCTACCCTTTGTAATAGCTCACCTGTGCTTCTGGGTTTGGTGCATTTCCTTAAAAATAAACCTTTACTTTACTGTAAACTATTCGTCTTTGATTGGCCTTGATGCTTGAGGCCAAACAAACCCGTTTAGTTTGGCAACAGAACTAGCTTATGCAACTACGGAGTCTAGCCAGGCAAGTCCAAAATCTACAGAGCAGGGGGAGAGGCTGGTGCCACCAAAGCTGTGCTCAAGCCGTGAGCCCACGAACCCTGTGTCTGGTGCTCGTCAGTCAGCTGAGCAACACTCCTGCTGTGGGAGTGCACTGACCACCAGGGAGCAGCTCCTGCATTGGGTATCTTACCCTTGGAGGTCAGTACATGTCACAGTGACTGGTCAAATCGTCGTTTGGTTGTTCAGTCAAATATATAATATATATTAGTTTAACTCACACATTGTTGTTCTATGTGATGTACGGTATTTAGATCAATTATCAACAGTGGAAAATCAGAAGATTTCACATAAAAATCAGAATTTTAGGCTTCCCTTGAAGTATCAGAGGATCTAGCAACATGGCCTGAATTTTCAAATGGCACAAGCAGCTCAGATCTGAGGAGTAGCTGTTCCTTCTTCCTGGGCATAAGCAATTCCTCTCAGTTCACCACCTTTCCCACCCCAACTTTCATGTCAGATGCCAGTTGCTATTTATCATCTTACAGCTGGCTTGATTAGTCGATGAAGTTACTTTCCTGGCCTCCGGTAGGCATTTGGTCTGGGGGTTCCTGGTCTAGTGGGTTGTATTTGATAATACACTAATAAAACACTTTTTAACTCTGCAAAAATAATTCTGCTTCTGTGATATACTTTGATGTTCATAATAAATTAAAGATGCATGTAGGCCAAGTATTATTAGTTCTATTTTTCACATGAGGTACTGAAAAATTGGAGTGACTAATTTATGAGTCTGGGTATAGAGGTGGTTCTAGAATTCAAATTTCCTGATGAGCCATCCTAAGGAGTACTGCAGGGGGATCTCACCCCACCCCAACTTTCCTACTACAAGATTTCAGACTGAAGTAGTCAAAGATTGGGGAGGGAAGAAAAATAACACAGAGTTAAGTTTGAAATTTTACTATTACTTAAGACCGAATTGTGGCTTTTTGGGACTATACTTGGCTGAAGGACTCCACACTTAATCTTAGGGTAGGAGCAGATAACACCAATGAATACATGTTTATTTAAAAGGACAAAAATTGCATTTTCTAGGCAATTAAAATGTGTCATATGCCTTCAACTTAGCAGTTACACATAGACAGATGCATATACACATTTTTCCCCCTTTTACATGCATAGGATCATACTATACACAGTATTTTGTAACTTCCCTTTTGCTTTCAATAGTATGTCTTCTTTTTATGATATTAAGTAGTTTTATAATGTGTCAATTTTAATGTTCCACAATAGTCCATTACACAGTGGTATTATAATAGTATTTGGCCAGTTATTTATTGGTCAATTTAAAATTTCAATTTATTGTTATAGAAATATATTGCACTAAATGTTCTGGTAGCTGACCCATCATGTGCATCTATGAGTACTTCCTTAAATTATTTTTTAAAATTGATTTTTAGAGAGAGGAAGGGGGAGAAAGAGAGAAACATTGATTGATTGCCTCCCACCCCAACTGGGGATGGAACCTGCAACCTGCCTATGTGCTCTGACCAGGAATAAAACCAATCAACTGAGCCATCAAGCCACCTAACCAGGACTATTTCCTAACACTTTTGATGCACATGTAATGTCTCCTTAATCAATGCGCTCCCTTCTAAATTCTTCTGTCATCTTGGTCTGTCCACTTCAGTCAGATAAATGTCACTAAATTAATGCCTGCATATTTTATTTCCTTGTTAAAAAGCCTCAGTGTCTTCTAGCTGGTTAATTAATATTAAACCAATATCATCTAGGCACAGGGAATCTCCTGGGAAAACATCTTGACTTTCCTGTCCAACCTCACCTACTACTTTTCAACTCCAATTGAGGCAGACCTATAAATTCTGCCAGGCCCACCATTTACTTTTTTCCTTCCTGATATGAGGAACCTTCCCCTTTTCTTCTATACTAATCTAAACCTTATGTTTCTCCTAAAGCCCAGATCAAATTATACTTTTTCCAGAAAGTGTTTCTGGGATAACCCATCCTAAAATGATCTTTTCATGCATGTATCATACACCCCTATAAATTTAGGAATGCACATATATCTCACTTCCTCAGGGTAAGCAAGCTGCTCCCAGACAGGTTTTTTTTTTTTTTTTTTTTTTTTTGTTTTGTTTTTTTAAATCTTTCTCCAAAGCCAACACTGTGCAAGTGCTGAATCTCAAAAAGAACTGTAAAAGTGTAAGATAAGTTACTGGAGAAAGTTCTGAAATATTACCCTAGTGCCTTTAGAATCAGTTATACTCCTATATGAAATCGAGTGAGTGGACCTCATAAATTTTCAAGGTGGTTTCAGCCATACTTTGCTAATAACGTAATTATAACTAGTCATAGATGAAACATAAGTAATTTTCTACTGGTTCTTTGAAAGACATCTCCACTTCCTTGCATAAATTGTATGGGCTGAAAATCAGGATAAAAGAAATATCTCTCAATGATGATTTAATCACCACAGTTACCAAAGTAGTCAGCGATGGCCATATGACATGGATTTTGAAAACCACTTCGGTGAGATTCCATTGTATAAGGATATTTTTGTTCACAGATTATGTTATAAAATAGAACCAATGAATTTTAAAATTATTCTAGACACTGAACATTAAGAAAACCAACTTTAGTTCATTTAAAAATACATTGTTTTTCTTCCACCCCCCCAAAGTATGGTACTTCACTGATCCAAAAATACTGCACATTCAAATCAACTGTAATTATGAACATAATCTTCCCACAGTTAGAGCTTTAAAAATAGATTGTGCTAAATAAAATGCATGTTGCTGTAATATTTAAATATGCTTCAAAGTAAATAATTATAAGCAGGCATGTAATTGCTATGGTTTCAGGAACTAAAGCACACAAAAAATAATAATTTCAGCAGCTTTTGACCTACATACAATGAACAGATATTCACCACAACCCAGCTCTTCAAGATCTCCCTCATCCCCTGAACTTTCAAAGGAAAGCTTTCTCCTTGAACAAGATGACTGAAATGAAATGTAATGGAGAGGAAAAAGTACAGGTTGAAACAAAATATAGGAGAAAACAGAAAGAGAGAATCTAGAAATACTAAGGATTTCTGGACATGTACTAGTAAATCCATTTCTAAATAAACAGTTTTTACTAGAGAAGTAGTGACTTTGAATCTTGCTCCCTGAGGATTAGAGTAAAAATAAGATTTCCAAAAGCATGTGTGTTGTTTGGTGAGGGGAGAGAAAAATGGTCTGTGGTACTAAGGTGTATGGGAGAGTATCTACCTTGCAGGGCCATATTTAATCGAACGCATCAGCCAGACTTCTGGTGTTAAAACCTTCCCTGAAATTAATTTCGGTTAGAATCCTGGAGGCATTGGCAACTGGCAGCTAGCTCGCCCTGCCTGGGTTCCCTGCGGCTACAGCAAATTGGCAGCAAGACTTCCTTAGCAGCTGCTAATGGGCTGATGGTACCATACAGCATGATTTCACTAATGTAAAACAAACGAATACACATCCATACATTTCTATATATGCACCACACATGTATGTAACTGCATAGAGAAATGTTTGAAAAGACACACATAAAACGTGTTATCTCTCAGGACGGGGTTAGCCAGAGGTCAATGGGTCCTTTTACTTTACGGTTTGAAAATTTACTGTAACAATATGATCATGCATTATTTGCCTAATTTTAAAACTTGAAATTAAGAAAGCAACACAGGGATGCCAACCTATACAGAGAGAAATGTGGAGATCACACAGGAGCGTCTGGGTCTTGTAACAAAGCAGCTGGCCACAGAAAGCTGCAGTACCAGTTTCTTCAGGGGTCAATGACTTCATGAGTGATTCTATCTTTGTCCTTGTCCTGGCTTATTTACAATTTTCTGCTGGACATTTTACTCACGTATCTTGCTATTACTGCAAACTCTGCAAGCCTAAAAACAGACACATCATCATTTGTCCCATGTGATTTTCTTCTTTTTATCAATTCTATCACCATACTCCCAGGTTCAAAATCTGGGGATATTTGACTACTTCGTCTTTCTTGTGCCCACATGCAACTAATCATCAAATCGTGTTTATTCTGTCTTCACCATTGGGCCTTTCCTTTTTCATTTATAGCACACTATAGCTGGCCCTTAAACAGCAAAGGTTTTAACTGAATGGGTCCACCTATGTGTGGATCTTTTTCAATAAATTCATACAGTTTTGCAAATGTGGTTTTTTTTCTTTATGATTTTCTAAATAACATTTTCTTTTCTCTAGCTTACTTTATTGTAAGAGTACAATACATAATAATATAACATACAAAATATGTGTTAATCACTCTTTATGTTATCGGTGAGGTAAACAATAGGCTACTAGTACAGTTTTGGAGGAGTCAAAAGTTACACACGGATTTTGACTGCGCTGGAAGTTGGTGCCCTGAACCCATGCATTATTCAAGGGTCAAGTGTACTCTATTTCAAGTTTTATCATCTTACACATGAACTTTTGTAATAGCTTCCCAACTAATCTTCCTGTTTCCATTCTCTCCCATCTGTCATTCACTTTGCACATAGATGCTAGATTAAATATATTAAGAGCAGAGTTTGTTTACTCCACTACCTGGCCAAATGCATGCGTGTGTGCACATGGACAGGGACACACACACACACACAGACATACTCCCATACTTGTCTATTTATTTCATATAAAGGCTAAAATCCATTCAAGGATCCATAGAATCTGATTTTAACATTTACAGCTAGGCTTTATTTCTTATTACCCCATTCTTGGAATCATTTATTTAAATCTTTTACTGTCTACTAAACATGCCCTCTTTTCCCACTATGAGTCTTTCTCTTTCCCAAGTACTCAAGTAAGTATTTACATTATTTGTGAAGACTTTGTTGTCTGGTGTTTTTATTTAATTAACTTGATTTAGTTTCTTGGATTCATTTTTTTGTGTCTGAAGTTAAAGAATCTTTGCCTTAAGCTTTTCATTATTTCTACCCCTATACCACTCCTCATCTATTATAATGTATTCATCAAAGATGTCAATCTTGTAAGTGTTGGCTGATTGATTAAAATCAAAGAAACCTTCTCTGTACCTTCCTTATTTCTGGGGAGCATTGATTTTATGTTTCCAAAAATAAAATAAGGATAAAAATTTATATATATATAATATAGCTGTTAAAATGCATGAACTTGAGTTATAATGTATGCTCCTGGAGGTAAATGTTATAGCTGGTGTATATGAATTGTGCCAGCTGGTTCATTTAATAGTATTTGTTGCATGCACAATATGTGCCAGTACTTTTCTAAGGCCTAGGGATATGGCAGTAATCAAACAGACTAAAATTGATGCCTTCATGAAACTTACATTCCAAGGGATAAGATAGACAATAAATGAAATACAGAAGTAAAACATATAGTTTGTCAAACTGTGATAAGTGCTTTGGGCAAAAATGAACCACAAAAGGAGTTTAGGGAATGTAGAGGGTGCCAGGGGTCATTGCAACTTAAAATAGGGGATTAATATTTCCCATACCTGGCACAGAAAAAAAAAGTTGATATAATACCTAAGTAAACAATTAAGATTGGCTTGATTCAGTTTGCCTCAGAAAATGTGACTAGGAATATTTTTCTCATGATTTAATTTTAGTTGGCTTTTAACAAAGACTTCAAAATGGCAGTTTGGGTTCAGTTTTAGTTCAATGAAGAATACTTCTCATACATATGCAGCCTGAATCCAATTCTATTTTGGGGGTTGGATTATTACCAAGATCTTAACAAGGAAAATGAGGAAATATGGATGGCTGAGGAATTGACTATCCACTTATACCTACATTAAACATGCTTCTTTGCTTCCAGAAGCTGACTAGAACCAGATTAAGAACCAGAAAGGATTTCTTGGCAAAGGATCCTTACTTGCAAAAATAATTCCAAGACTTGGGCTGAGCTCAAATTTTAGGATTTATGTGGACATTCAAGACTTATCTTTTCAGATTACTATGGAAACAATTTGAACAAATAATACAAACCCCCAGAGGTTTGGTCTCAAAAGGTCTAGAGTTTAAGAAGAATATTTTTCATCTCCTCTCTTGGCATTGTCCTTTATTACAGTAAATCATTATTCTTCATTAGAAGTACGGTCATACTTCTATTAATAAAAAAGACATCTCAATGTCACACTTTATCATAAAAATGTAATTAAAATAATATACAAAGCATTGGGAATACATTCTAGGAGGAGGGATAGTAAGGGATAGGGTATAAATGAACCCAAGGGAAGTTATCCCTTATATTATTAATATGTAAGCCTCTGATCATTTTGTTAACTGACAGTAGATAATTTCTTAGTTTGGTTGAAAAGATGAATGGAGAACACTGAAGACCTGCAGATGGTGAAGGTTAGAGGTGATAGATAAATTGATGCCAGAAAGAAACAAGGGGAAAGAATGGAGAAGGTGACAGTGCCAGAAAGCAAACATTTCCTAATTTTGTTTAGAGTCCATGCTATTTACAGCTGTGATGGACAAACTGAAGCTGTGTGTAGAAGTTTGTGTGTATGTGCATGGCCACAACCTAATAATGCTCCCATTATTTGTCAGGACTTTTTACTTGATTTGTCCTCCCCCCTCCCTTCCCCCTCCCCCCAAGCATTGCTGACTGTGTAGATAGATGTTTAGTCCTAGATAATTCTGTAATGAAGTATTACATCACCAGACTACATAAATAGATATCATGTAGCTATATATAAGTAAAGTAGATTAAGTAAATTTCCTTTTCTTAAAAAAAGCACAGAGAAACTGCTTACCTGATATTCGTTAGTGTGAAGTCTATTTTTGGATGCTTACTGCACCAAATACTTCCGACAGATTCCCAATTAAACTTTGCAGCAAACAACTTGCTTTCATTTCTCCAGGAACCTCCGATACAGGATAATGGCAGGTGTGCTGCCCTGGAAGTAAGGAAAGTAACTTAAAGATAATAAACACAAGGAAGCAAAAACTTAAAAAATATTAATAAAAGGAAGCAAGTATTTGTAAACTGAGTTCATATAAATGAAGGACTCCTTCAATGAAAGATTATCTACTCATTGGGAGAAGATTCACATCACCCCATATAACACCCCAAAGCTTGTATTAAATACCTTAGTGTATTGACAAATCCATTTGCTAAATAGCAGTCTCACAAGACTATTTTGAAATACTTCATAATATTTTATGCACTCTAAACTGCTTCCAAATAAAAAGAATAAAAGCAAAAACCTCACTTTAAAATTAGACAAACAACTCAAGTAATTCATTTCAGATTAAGTCTTTCAGAAACAAGACTTTTTGAAGGCCTCTATCTTCTTTTTATAAAAATACATTTTTTATTGACTTTAGAGAGGAAGGGAAAGGGAGAGGGAGAGAGAGAGAAATATCAATGATGAGAATCATTAGTCGGCTGCCTTCTGCACAACCCTGCAGTGGAATCAAGCCTGCAACCTGGGCATGTGCGCTGACAGGGAATCAAACCGTGATCACCTGATTCATAGGTAGATGCTCAACCACTGTGCCATGCCAGCCAGGCCCCATCTTCTTAAATACTCTATTTTTGAATGACTGATGCTTTTTAAAAAAAATAAGTCTTTATTGTTCAGATTATTACAATTGTTTCTCCCCATCCCCCCTTAGCTCCCCTCCACCTGGTCCCCACTCCACCCTCTGCCCTTACCTCCACTCTCCCCCCCCCCCCCCCAAATAGGTATATGATTTGAGTGATGCTTTTTATACTTGGTTTATTTATTTATTTATTTATTTAAATATATTTTATTGGTGGTTTTTTTTTTACAGAGAGGAAGAGAGAGGGACAGAGAATTAGAAACATCGACCAGCTGCCTTCTGCGCACCCCCTACTGGGGATGTGCCCACAACCAAGGTACATGCCCTTGATCGGAATAAAACCCAGGACCTTTCAGTCCACAGGATGATGCTCTGTCCACTGAGCCAAACCGGTTTCGGCTATACTTGCTATATTTATACTGGAAGGAATTACAAAAAAATGGATCTTTCATATTCTTTAATGAAATTTAAGTCTCTTCTTTACAGAAGCAATTCTCAGTTCCGGGATTCCTGCCATGTGGTATGTTTGTGCCTGCCGTGTCATATCATGCATTTCTGTTGCAGCATCTGATCTCAACTCACTCTAAGTAATTTTTGCCATCAGCTACTGTCATGGACTTGTCTCTCTGTGTGGTTGTTGTTGTTTAATTTATTGGGGTGACACTGGTTAGTAAAATTGTATAGGCTTCAGGGGTACAATTTTATAATACATCATCTGTATATTGAATCGTGTGCTCACCACCCCAAGTCAAGTCTCCTTCCATCACCATTTATTCCCCCATTTTTCACAACTGATATCCTGGCTACTTACATTAGCTTTAGGTTATGGTTACTAATTTACCTAAGGAATTATTCTATTTCACTTTATAGAAACAGATGGCTTTTTCAAAAATCTCATTCCTCAATGAGGAAGGAAGAGCTCATCTAAAGAATAATTAGTAGGTAGGTGGAGTTAATAACCTGAGCATTGAGAGGTCAAACACCTGTATCTATCCAATCAGTTCTTATGCCAAAGGAAATATAAGTAAGAAAATTTTGGTGGCCTTGGGTATCTATTCCTAATCATCTGCGTTCTTTACTTGAGAAAATGGTGAAACTGACACACAAAAGAAGATGTATGAAAAGTTTTCCCCCCGACAGATGATTTCTGTTCATCCTGACAAGCATTTTTGTTGTGGATGGTGAGACAGGATTAAGTGCTGAGGCTGCATCTGGCCAAGCGCCAGTTTTGTGGACTTACTTGGCCCACACAAAGATGAAAATGGAAACTTTGGCCTCATAAATTGCTAGGAATCTCAGGCAGGCCTGCTCATGTTTCAGAGCCAGAGGTTTCATCACCATCTTTTCAGAAAACAACAAAAGCTCAGTGTAGATTAACATTTTCAAATTGTTCAGATGAGATGCCTGACTAAATCTAAGCTTAGGCTACCAAGACACTTCTCCCGATTCTCCTCTGGCTGCTCCTTCTCTGGCTGCTTTACTGAATCCTCATTTTTTTTTTTTTTTTGTCTTAATGTTGGAGTGCCCCGGGACTCACTCCTTGGTTCTCTTCTTTTCTCCAGATACATTATCTAGTTGATCTCAACCAGTCCCCGGACTTTAAATACCATCTATATGTTGTTAACCTACACATTTCAGTCTACAGCAGATACATATCTGTCTATACCTATCTTTTCACTTGGATGTGTAATAGGTATTCAAATTTACCATATCTAAATCAGTGTACAAATACTCCCTTCCCATCGCCTGCACCCCCCAAATCTGTTTCTTCTCCATCTTCCCAATCTCTATAAATGTCAACTCCACTTTCCCAAGAGCCCAGACCAAACCCTTGGGATCATCATTGACTCTGCTCTTTCTCTTATACTCACAGCAATTCTTTCAGCAATTGTTGTGTGCTTTAATAGAATCAGAATCTGACCATCCTCTCCATCACTCTGACTTAAGTCCAGGTCACGTTTATTTTTCATCCCACTAGGCAGTGTTTTTTCAACCTTTTTTGGGCAAAGGCACACTTGTTTCATGAAAAAAATCACGAGGCACACCACCATTAGAAAATGTTAAAAAATTTAACTCTGTGCCTATATTGACTATATGTAAAGTAATTCTCTTGAATAGGAATCAAATAAACACAAAGAAAGTATTTTATAATTACTTTATTATGAAATATTAAGTAAACAAAATAGTGAAAAATTATAAAATTCTTGTCTTGTCTGCACCTACGGCACACCAGGCAACATCTCGCGGCACACTAGTGTGCCGCGGAACAGCGGTTGAAAAATACTGCACTAGGCTAATCTGCTTGCTTGCTCTCTTGCTTCCCTACATATATATGTTGCTCATATAGCAAGCAGTCATTTAAAAAACACACATAAAACTTATGCACCTTTTGAAACATACACATAAATGGTGATCACCTCCATGCACCCATCACACAGCATCCAAAATTGATATTTGCCTATCTTCTTTTTTTCTATTCCTTCCCCCACTTTTTTTTTTTGTATTGTAGAATAGTTTAAAACCAATTGCAGCAAAGCCATCCTTTTAATCATTAGATCAAGCTGCTCACAACGTTCTAGTTGGTTCTTTTCTCATGAAAGCCAAATCCTTTATGGTGTCTTATAAAGCCTATGTAATCTTTCACCGCTCCTCCCACACCATCTCCCACCATCTCCTTCTGTCCTCACTGTGTTACTCCAGACATTCCAACCTTCGCTGCCATCAGCATCACCTGGAAGGCTGGTCCCAGCACAGACTGCCCCACCCCCAGAGTTTCCCATTCAGCAGATCTGAAGTGGGCTTGGGGAACTCGTATTTCTAACATGTTCCCAGACACTATTGCTGTCCAGCGGGCATACTTGAGGATCCACCTGCTATCCTGCTCTCCTTTTATTCTCAACAGGCCAGGCAAGATTTTGCATAGGAGTCTCTGCAATTGCTCTTCCCTATGCCCCGAGTCCATTCATTTTATGCCATCTCTGTTAAAATGGTTATCTTTTGAGAGGCCTCCCCTGAGCACTCCTTAAATTAACATCCCATCTCTTTACTCTTCATAGGAGGCATCGTTTCGTGTCTCTCTCATCGGTCTAATGGTATCCTGGTGTGGAAACCCTGCTGAGTGGGTGCTCACTTCACCGGAGTGGACCCTGTACTGCGGAAGCTTCTTGCCTGGGACACGAGACGGGCAGATTCATTTCTTCTTGCCTCAGTGTCACCATTTGCAAAGGAATTTCGGTTGGCGGTGCTTATTAGCCTTTCCACCTCCCTCCCTGGGCAGAGGCTCATCAAATCAAAAGAGAATAACGTGGACAAGCGTGTGAAGCAGAGCAATCAGCGGATTGCGAGCGCGATTAGGCTGTGCTTTCGGGCACCCTTTTCCCGCACAGACAACACCCCACCTCCAATCTCCCAGCTTCCCGCCGGGGGGACCCGCAACACCCACTGCAGGCGCCCCTGCCCCGGGCCGCCCCGCCCCGCCGCGGCAGCAGCAGGAGGAGGAGGAGGAAGAGGAGGAGGAAGAGGAGGCGCCGAGGGAGGGGTCCCCGGCCGCCGCGGGAGGCCGCACCGCCGTCCCGTCACGGCGTTGGCGCCGGCGGGGCCGAACCCGGAAGTGGCCGAGCCCGCGCGCCCGCCGGTCCGCCCGCCCGTCCCACCGCCGCCGCCGCCGCCGCCGCCGCCGCCCCGCACTCGGGCGAGCGCGGGAGCCGCGCAGTCAGACGGAGCGAGCGCGCCCGGGCCGAGCGGGCCATGGCCGCGGGGGCCGCCGCCGCAGGTGGTGGCGGCGCCCGGTGAGGCGGGCGGGCGCGCGGCTCCCCCTCCGGGGCGGATGGAACGCGGCTCGGCGGGCGGGCAGTGCCGGCGTCCGCGGCTGGAATGGTGCTGGCGGCGGCGGGCGGTGCCTGCGTTCTGAAGCCCGAGAGGAGCCACCATGGAGACGCCGCCGCTGCCTCCCGCGTGAGTGAGCGGGCGGCGGGCGGGCGGGCTGTGCGGCTGCGGACACGGCGGCGCTGCTCGGGGACGGCCGCCCGGGTGCTCGCTGGCCGCCGCCGCGGGCGTGGGGCGCCCGGAGCCGCCGGGAGCCGCCGGGAGCGGACGCCCGGGGCGGGCGGCGGGCGGTGGGAGCCGCGGGGCGTGACGAGGCGCGGTCCCCGCAGTCCCGAGGCGGGCGGACACTCAACCGCTGCCCGGGATTTCCTGGGAGGGAGGGAGAGAAGGGGCTCCCCGATGATCCCCCCGGAGAGGAGGAGGCTCGGGTTGGGGCTGTGTGTGTGAGGGGCTCTGCCCACCGTGTGTGCCTCCCCCCCCCCCCCCCCCCCCCGGAATGCACGGGCGGCGGGTGCCCCGCAGGCCGACCCCCCTCTCGGAGGGATGGAGCTGGGAGGATGGATGCTCGGGAGTCCGCTGGCAAAAGGGTCCTGGAAAGTACCAGACAGCCCCGGCGGCGTCTCGATGGATTGATCCTAGGTGGCTTGCTTCTCCGAATTTCTAGTAAAATTAATTCGAGGAGCATGTCCATCGCTGGAGGAGCCGTGGGGCATGTGACCTGTTTTACCTGGCGCTGCAGAGAACTGTATCCAAAAACCAGAGCATCCTCTGTTTCCTTGGTACCCTGGACACAGCCCTGGTGCAGCGACCTGCCAGGCACAGGTGTCTTTTTTTTCTTTCTTTCTTTTCTTGGTACCCAGATACATTTCAAGATGACCGACAACAGAATTACTTCTTAGAAATAATCACAGCTGAACAATTCTATGGAAGATGTCACCTTATTGAGTACATGATTTAAAAAAACAACAACACACACATTTTGGTAAAAGTGAACTATATACATCTCCGAGTTCTTATTGTGTTCACATTGGATGTGCTTTCCTTTGTTGAACCTTTCTGAAGGAACAAGAGCCCTTTGAATCCTGACTTTTCAAACCGCAGACACACCTCATTCTGAAGAACGGCTTACCTTGCCATGAGAGTTTATTCATGGAGTCTTAACGTTTTTTTGTTTCTTTTTTTTAACCTTGATTTTGCCAGCTTCATTCCATTCACTCATCTGCCTCATGTGATTATTTGGTAGCATTCCAGCCACACTATGGATATTAGGCTTCTGCTGAATAATTCTTTTGATGCTGAACCATTTTTTAGGAGATCTAATAGGATTCTGGAATTACAATTGTTAAAAGTGCCTTATGGATGTTAGCTTGAGTGGAACAGGTCATGGGGATCGAAGGAGCAGATGATAAGCCTCTTGAATGGACCCTCCTGGGCTAGTAGAAAGGAGGACTCATTTGCTCCATGATCACTTAGAGGGCTTTGGGGTCTGGTTTGGTTCCTCAGCAGGTTCAGGAAAGCTCCTGATTCCTAGGAAGCATGATGGTGGATTGCTAACATCAGCAGCGTGAGCATGGCACTGGCACAAGTTACGTCCAGGCTTAGAGGCGCTGAAGGCAGGAGATGCTACTTGTATATAGACAACACATAGTATGTACCGTAAATCACGTAGATGTTTTCCGAGCAAAGCTGCCCCCTTTATATTGGTTCTCTATAACCCCTTTTTGCTTTTTGAGCAGAGGGTCCTAAAGGAAAGAGAAAGCCCTACCAGTGTGGCTCAGTGTTTGAGTATTGATCCACGAATGGTCACATACCCAGTGGGGGGCATGCAGGAGGCACCCTATAGATGAATCTCATCATTAATGTTTCTATCCCTCTCTCCCTCTCCCATCCTTTCTTTGAAATTAATAAAAATACTTAAAAACTTTTTTTTTTAAAGGGGAAGAATAAGAAGATTTTAGAATGCAGATGAAAAGAATGGGTGTGGAAAAGCAGGCTTTGGAGGGAGGGAGTAGAGACATAAGCAATGATTTAAATATAAATATTAAAAAATAACCGGGGGTTAAGGGGATACTTTGTAAAGTGTATGATGGTCTAACCGCTATGCTGTACATTTGAAACTAATCAAAACAATACTTTTTTTTAAACTGTAATTAAAAAAAAAAATGAAATAGATGTTTACATGCAAATGTTGATACATGGAATCCAGGAAGGAACAGCTAATAGCTTTGGTGTCTTGCACAATTCTTTGGTATTGAGACTCCATCAATAGCGCCCTAACAATGATAGGCTGAGAGGTAATCGCCTGCAGCGATGAAAGCATTGTTACAACTTCTTTCTATCATGGGTGGCCAGAGTTGGTGAGACTTTTGCATTGTTTCTGTTCATTTAATAATAAATACAAATAGGTTTTATTTTCCCTTGGCCTAACTAGGATTAATTCTCATTCCAGAGTCCCTTAAAAGTGTTGCTTACCTTTCTGTAAATCAGAAATAGTCTTCCTTCCCACCCCTTGGCCTGTTTGCTTCCACTCCCACTAACTTGTTTCTTCCTTCTACTCTGAATCATGGGTGCTGGATTTGAGAGATGCAGGCAGTGTCTTTGGGCCTCACGGGGCTAGAGCTAGCCTAGGACAGAGGCCGGTGAAAGTTACTGGGAGGGCTCAGCCTTTCATCAGGTTAGATTTGTAGCCTGGGTTTTAAGGCAAAGAAAGATGTTTGACGTGGGCTTAAAGTGCTTTGGATGATGTAGTAGGAACCAGGGACTCAGATCCTCTTTGTTTGAGTGTGTGTTTATTATTTCATTCATTCTGCAAATATTAGAGTGCCCGTGTCTCTGTCTGGCTCTGTGTGCGGTACTTTTGCTCATACTTCTCTCTTAACAGTCAGTTTTACATTGCTTTCAAATCCCACCTTGTTCTCTTTTTGCCTGTTGGCATATTGTCTTGGAGGAATGGAGGCGACTGTGCCCAGGCTCCCTTGTCCCTTCACTACGGGCTTGTTGAAATTAGGTTTTGATTTCTTCTCTTTTTTCCCCCACTCCTCATCACTTTGGTTTTCATATTGATTGTCATTGGGCTTTAATATCTCTGCTTATTGTGTTTTTGCATCCTTGGGTACACAGAGTATTTAGATGCTGTTGCATTTTGAATTTTGGGAGATGGGATGACCATGGCACATGTGCCTCAGAATCTGAAAGGTGTGCAATTAGATGTAAATTAGTAAAGGAGTTTCAGGCCATCAACTGAGATGTACAAAAGGAAATGTAAATGGATAAGCCCTCATCTCAGGAATGTTTTCTGTATTTTAACTTTCAGAGTTATTTTTGAGAGGATTTCCTCCTACTTGTTAAGGGAAGACTAGGTAGGAGGTGTAGGGCATAGTTCATCCTTTGACCTCCCCTCACTGAACAGTTTTCTTGGCCTTTGTTTTCCTATTGTCTCTTATTTCATAAGTTGGCTTTCTCTCTACAGATCTTGTTTTTTTTTTGTTTGTTTTTTTTTTTTTTGCTTTTCCTTTTCAAAACTAAGCAAACATGCTTCAGATGCAACCATATTTTTTTCCAGTTGATTCCACATCACTGGACACTCTTGAACTTTGGAGGTGTTCAAGCATAGGCTGGCAAACATCTTGTTGACTGAGTTTTAAGGGATTGAAGCAGAAGATTGTAAAATTGGAAGTCCACCATAGAATTGCTGAGTTTTTGTTTTTGTTTTGCCAGGCAAAGAAATTTTGATAAACTAATGCTCAACTATCAAAGGACATTTTAGTACCCCTTCCCAATTCAAAGAAGGACATAATCTCAGAATAAAGGATAGTTCTTAAGTGGAATAAATTTAGTTTTATGAAAATTTACTATATTGCCTTCATTTTGTCACAGATCAGTTAAAAGTTCATTGAGGTCTAACATTTGCGATCCACTGGACCAATGATCTTTAATGTTCTTTCTAATGTTAAGATTCAATTCCTGTCAATTTGGAACTTTGCCATTGGTTATCCCAATATCCATTTGTTTGTCTTTTATAGCCTGCTGGCTATAAGAGTTTAACTAGTTTTTTGTTTAACTAGTCCTAAGTAAATTGGGCATCTCTCAGATTATAGGTGAACCTCCTCAATGATAGACAAAAACTTTAAAATACTTAGGTAATGTTGAAAGAAGACAAATGAATCCTTGTGTATTAAAGGAAGTGTAATATATAAAGAAATTTTCTAACTGCATTTGGGAACTTGAGAAGTTGGTTTTGGAATAATAGCATTTATGTAGTAGTCTTGAAATTTTCTGACGCTGGAAAATCACTGCTCCACCTCCCACCCAAAATCCCCCAAACCTTTTGTTTTTGGTTAATATTTTCTAGGGCACTTAGTTGGCATTTAATAAATATTAGTTACTATACTTTTGTGAAGGTGATTCTAAATATACTCATCTGTGATTGTTATGGAACTGCACCAGGAGTGTTTATGAAAACAATTCAACTTCTTTCTTAAGATCAAGGTGATATGAAAAATTGAAAATTGCCTTTCAGAATGCTTTTTGATAGAATTCTTCCAAATTCTAAATGTATCTACTGTTCGAAATGAGAGAGTTCAGGTTTTGTTCAGATTTATTGGGTTCCTACTATGACCCGGCTTTGGGAAAAACTCAGAAAGCAAAACAAAGTCCTTTTCCTCATGGTTGAAACTGATAGGGAACAAATATAGAACACAATTACTGTAGTGGGTGGGTTAATATACTTTGTCTTATGCACTTTTTCATTTCAGACTCTTGGCATTTGCTACTGTATTTTTTGGACCAGTTCTTTTCACTGATTCTGCTTTGCAAAACAATCCCTTGCTTTCCATGACATTACCTTTTCTTGGGTTCTCCTCTAGTTTTTAGGTTGCTAAATGTGACTTACATTATTTTATTACTTTATTTCATCAACCTACCTTGTAGTGTAGGTCCTGTAATTTTTTAAGTTGTTTTTCGCAAATTTATTTAAAACTAGAGGCCTGGTGCACAAAATTCATGCCTGGGTAGGGTTCCTAGGCCTAGCCAGCGGTCAGGGCTGATCTGTGGGATGACTGGTTGGGTGACCACTGCGGATCCTCCCCCCTGGCCCTGCCTTGGCCCGCCTGGCATCTCCTGCTCACGGCCCTGCCCCCCACTGCCACTGCTGGTTGCCTCCCTCTGTGGGGCAATCGCCTCCCTTCCTTCCTTGCTGGCACTGGCCTTGGCTGGCCTGGGGGCTGGGGGCAGCTCCTGCTTTCAGTGTCTGCCCCCTGGTGGTCAGTGCACATCATAGCAACCAGTCGTTCCACCAGTTGTTCTGTTCGGTTTATTTGCTTATTAGGCTTTTATTATATAGGATATATTTTTATTGCTTTTTAGAGAAAGGAAGGGAGAAGGATAGAGAGATAAAAATATCGATGAGAGAGAGGAATATATCAATTGGCTGCCTTCTGCACACCCCACCCTGGGGATTGAGCCTGAAACCCAGCCATGTGCCCTGACTGAGAATTGAACCAGTGACCTCTTGGTTCCAATTGCTGAGCCACACTGGCTGGGCAGGTCTCTTATAATTATCTTTTTTTCAGAGGTTAAATTACTTTCCCAAGCTTATCATAGAGGAGAATCTGGGACTCTAATCTCTCTCTGTGGATCACTTTTTTGTCTTCCGTGGCTTCTCATCTGTTACTGTTCATTGGCAGTAGCTGTTCCTCACAGATGCAGGCCTTGGCCACTTCTTCTTTTCAATCAGCTATTAATTGCTAAGCTGTGGCTCCATCTGTTTCTTAAGACTGGGCTCAAGAGCTGTGCTTCAAACTTGAATCTACTCTTAGCTCATATCTCAGATTTAACATTTCTAAAGCTGAGTTCATAATCTTTGTTCTGAAACTGATTTCCCTTTATAACATCTCTACTTATTCAGTGGAATAATCAATCTACCCAAATCCTTGGAATGGTCTTTGATTTCTGTCTTTTGTCACCCTCCACATCTTATCAGCTTCCAGGAACTGTTGAGCCTCGGTTTCAAGTGTCCATTCTGACTACTACTATTTTATTGAACAGATTTCATCACTTGATACCGGATTTTTCTTCTATTGAGCTCTGTTTTCTCTCCTCACCTTTAAGTCCACCTACTACGTATTTGACACCCCACCTCCCCACCCCCACCCCAATATCTTAGAGTGATGTCAAAACTAGCTATCTCAGCCAGGTAGTCACAACCCTCCATCGTTCTGGCCATATCTTATGTGTTCAGAGTCTGCCTTATCACAAGCCAGGCGTTGCCAGACTTTTTCCTGCCCCCAGTTAAAATAACTGAGTCGGAGCCCCATTTCCTTCAAAAAGCCTTGCCTATTTCCTTCAACTCATTCCAGCTCTCTTTGCATTCCAGTGGTCTTTATAATTAGTAGCCTGTAATCTTGCACCTGTATGGTTGTGCCCTTCCTCCGCGGTTTCAGATGTGCCTCCCCGGTTAGATGGTAACCGGAGAATGCTGCTGTGTTCAGCCTCCTTGATATCCCTCCCCCTGCTTAGCGCAGGGCACGCAGTAGGCATCTAGGCAGGGCTTCCCTCCTTGATTTACTAACAGTGGTGGTTATCTGGAGTATTATTAATAATTTTAATTGACTATTGCGATTAAAGACAAGGAAGACCAATAAAGTCCATAAAAATATATCTCCATACTCAGTGTAGCTCCCTACGTTAACATTTTTCTTCTGAACTCTGTTTACATTCGGAAGTGTTTAGAGCTTGGGTAGTTCCCTGAGGCAAGTGGGGGAGGTGTTATTACCTTTGACTTTCATGTTATGGCTTATATTAGACATATTTGTTGAATAACAAAACCTTTTTTTATAATTGAACAGTCTGAAGCCCAGAGAGGCCGAGTAATTAATTCAAGGTCAGTTGGTTAGTATTTGGCTTAGGCAGGAGGACAATCCGGGTCATCCAGCTGATTCTGGCCTTCTCCTCTAGTGCCTTTGCATTCAAGCGCTGGAAAATGGAGCCCATTCAACTGAATTGCCAAGTCATATTGCTGCCCTCTCTTACCAGCCAAGTGATGGCAATACTAGGAAAAATGGCCAAACAGTATCAGAAATATGAGTGATAAAAGACATGAAAATGTTTGAAATGGCTCACCAACCTCCTTTTCTTGTGGAACCTCATAAACATCTCACTCTGACGGTGCTTTGTTAATTGTTTATAACATATTCTTTAAAATAAGAGTGATCTTGCATAAGATATGTTTTTACTCTGGTCCCTTTCCTGGTAACAGGCACTGTCAGGGACAAAAAGTGCCTGATTGTGCTCTGTTTGTCATGTAGGTGGGAGGGAAAGAAGGAGAGAGAGCTGAGTTGAACTGAAGCAGAGCTTTATACAGCTCTATTGTTCCGTCTGAGAGCAATTATGCTCCAGCTTCCATCAACCTCTCCACCTCAGACACCCCAACCCCTCCTCCTGCCAAAGCTTCCCCACAACTTACCAGAAAGCCACACAGCCAAGTCCTGGGGGCTGGAGAGGGGTGGCATGTAATACCTCCCTCTGCCCACCAATAGGTTCAGTACCCTGCCTTAAGGGCTAATCCATTTTATTTGTTTTAAAATATATTTTTATTGACTCTAGGGAGAGAGAGATAGAAACATCAATGATGACAGAGGGTCATTAATTGGCTGCCTCCTGCACACCCCCTAATGGGGATCGAGCTTGCAACCTGGACATGTGCCCTTGACCAGGATCAAACCTGGGACCCTTCAGTCTGCAGGCCAATGCTCTATCCACTGAGCCAAACTGCCTAGGCCAAGGGCTAATCCATTTTAGTAACATTGGGCATTTCCAGTTTTTCTAGATGTTTCGTTTCCAGTTCTGGGAAATCGGAAAGGTAACTTTTAGCGATATATGTATTATGCTGAACTGTTTGGTGGCATTATTTTGATGTCGTCTGTAAGATGTTCTGTTTCTGGATAGGAAGTTTTGCTAATCTCACAAGATGCTTCCATATACGATTCTAAAACTATATACTGAAGGTATAGTTCAAGTTCTTACATATCTAGATAGATATTAACACTTAAAAAATATATTTTTTTTTATTGATTTCAGAGATGAAAGGAGAGGGAGCCAGCTATAGAAATATCAATGATGAGAGAGAATCATTAATCGGCTGCCTCTTGCACACCTCCACTGGGGATTGAGCTCACACCCCGGGCATCTGTCCTTGATCAGAATTGAACCCGGAACCCTTCAGTCCGCAGGCTGATGCTCTATCCACGGAGCCAAACTGGCCAGGACCAGACATTAACATTTTAAGCTATATTTATTTGTGTAATAGCACCATATATTTATAGGTCACAGTTAGTCTACTGGTTCTGGACCTAATAAAAGTTTAAATTCTAAACGCTTGTAGGAAATTTGCAAAGCACGTCTCTTTGCCTTTGGTTAATTGCAAAAACTGAAACGACAACCAAACCTTAAGGAGGGTTTTGCAAGAGGGAAAGCCTTCTACTTTTTACAACCTGTAAAAGTTTGTAATAGTGTGGAGGTTGTTTGGGTGAGATGAAGGATGTGAGACTGTGTTGTTGGGAAACTGTAGTGACATGACACATATTAGTTGAAATATTAGTTATAGTTCTGATATTCTGGACTTGTGTAAGGAAGCAATGTTAGTACTATAACCAGCATCAGAATGCAAGTTTAGCTAGGACAGTGGTCAGCAAATTCATTAGTCAACAGAGCCAAATATCAACAGACAACGATTGAAATTTCTTTTGAGAGCCAAAATTTTTAAACTTCTTCTAACTTTTTCAAAATGGACTCACCCAGGTCGTGGTATTTTGTGGAATAGCCACACTCAAGGGGCCAAAGAGCTGCATGTGGCTCACAAGCCGCATTTTGCCGACCACGGAGATAGGAAGACAACAAAGAAAACCAAAGCGATATTGTAAAGTAATGGAGAAACTTCAGAGCCTTACAGCATGGGTGCTGACTTTGAAAACAGCAGCTGCTGACGTGAACTGGGCAGAAATTTGTGAGTAATGGTGGGTGACTCATTGCAGGCAGGGGAGTCTTGCAGCTTTTGAGGTGAACAGGCAAAAGGGAGAGCAGAGATCGTGGTCACCCAGGGGCTAAGTATTTGTGTTGTGCATGTGAAAATGTTTAGTCCCCTGTTACATTTTGCAGCTGCAACATTCACATGAATTATAGCATTGTTTCTGCCAGAAAGCGTAAAAAACATAACCAACCCATATTTTGTAGTGTTTGTTCTCAATCTGAGATGATTGTCCTGGAGTGGGAGTTAAGTAGGTGGTGGGGCACATTAAATCACTTAAAAAAATTATCCATAGCCTCCATTCACCCCTACTCCTGGAGATGCTGTCATTCTTAGTCCTATAAAAAGGGCTTGCCTGAATCTTCATGCGAAGTGTGTTGGTGAAGTGTAGTTTGAAAAAAATTGCTTGGGTCATTGTGATTCTTCTGTCCCCGTCCACTGGACATCACTGTGCCCAAGTAAATGATGCACATGTTAAAGAAATTGGACCTAATTTTTAAAGCGCCCTCAAAATGTTTGTAGTAGGTTTAAACCTTTGCCTCGTTGTGGAGTCTTGACCCTTCAAAGGGGACAGCCCAGTCTCTATTTGCTTCTTCTTGGAGAATTCAGTTGTTGTCAGTAATGTGTTCTCAGCCAGAGTTAGAAAGTTAGCTGGTCTGAGAAGCCACTTTTGCCCACAGCTGGGAATGTGCAGAAGAGTCAGTCATTGAAAGAAGGCTTTAGGATTATCTAACAAAACATGGCAGTGTGCTGGAAACCAAACCCTTGGAAGGCTCAACTATTTTAGAGTATGTTTTGTAACAGTAGACCATTGGATAATTTTAAGGCTGATTATGGAATGTAGAATAAGGGAAAGACTTAAAAGCGGAAAACCTTGAGAAAGTATCTCCTCCAGATATTTTAAAGAAGACAGTTCTCAGAATGAAGAGCAAAAGAAGCAGGGACAAGATATAATTCTGCACTTAACATGGTATAACTTAAAGGGTTACCTTCCACTTAGCTGCTTCCTAGTATGTGTTTATTTCCCATGTCTGTAGTTTTAGACATGAAGTGTAATGTTCTGTTGCTTATTTCTATTTCTGAATGAGAGGCCATCTAACACAAAACCACGTAGGAAATGGAAAAATGCGGAAAGGGCTTTAGTGTTGCAGATGTAGATTTGTGCAGCAGGGTGCTGTTTTTAAGTGGCTGTCAGTACAGAGAACACTAAAAAAAAGTTTTAATGCTATTTCTTATTTCTTTAAGCATTTGAATAAAGCCTTTTCTTTGCAGAGTTCCTGGAATACATAAAGAAAGTGGGAGCTGAAAATAGCTTTCAGAAAGCACCAATGTAGGCATTATTGGTTGTGTGGTAGCTGTCTTAAAGTTAATTCTCTAATACTAGAAGTCTTAATTTCTAATTTCTCAAGTAAATATAAGCATTCTTGACTTTTAAGGATATTCTTTCTAGGGCAGAGTTGCTTTTTCTATTTTGAACATTTTCTGAAAAACTTGCTATGGTAGTTTGCTGATCCTCAATATTATATTTTCTCTGTACTGTAAACTCCAAATTACCAAACTACAAGCTGATGTAAATATTACTAAATTGTTGTATATGTGAACATTCAAGGTTACATGGTCAGACAGTTTGTATAGGTTGCATATATCTTCACATTTCTCCTTTTTCTACTGTTTTCTCTACGAAAGAAAGAAGGGAGGTGGCATTCTGAGAATATGTCTTATACCATGAAGTATTTCCTCAGCCATTTCATCAGGTCTAGATGTTCTGCTATTTTTTGACTTCTAGACTTAACTAGTTCTTTTTCTTAGGCCAGGTGTAACTCTTTCCTCAATACACACACACACATGCACACACGCACACGCACACAGGAGGCCACAGGAAGCAGAGTGCACTCTAGTTGTGGGCTCATCCACTGAGTGCAATGCCTTGCATGAAGCCATTTGTAAGGTCTCTTTAAAAACTCTCACACAGTGAGGAAGCAGGACTGATGATCCGTCCTAGTAGGTAAGCTCTGCAATAATCAGGTATCTCAGAGTAGATTCTGGGGGCATGTGGGAATGAATAAGGATAACATATGGTTCATGTTGGAGGTTACCTGAATGTTTGAGTGCCTGAGTTTTATGGCTTCCTGTACTATCTAAGTCAGTGGTCGCCAACCGGTGGTCTGAGGACCACTGGTAGTCCGTGAGGTCCGAAAGAGTAGTGACCACTGGTTTAAGGAAACTTTTGAGCAGCAGTCGCCACCCGGTGATCCATGGACCACTGGTGGTCCATGAGGTCCGAAAGGTTGGCGACCGCTGGTCTAGGTAAATGATTTTCAGCTGGTGCAAGAATTTTAAAAACATGCAATACCTGACCAGTTAGGGGCACTGGCCTCTTTTTCTGCTACCTTGTCAAATATAAAAAAAAAATGACAACACCCAACACAACAAAACCATCCCATGTGAATGAATCAAAATTATATCTATTTTTTGTTCAGATTGTCAAAAAAATATTGTTGGTGTGTTATAGAATTTTAGTAATCTCTCTCTCTATATAAAAGCCTAAGTGACCATTATGACTGAAAGACTAGAACAACCAGTTGACCAGTTGCATGATGCGCATTGACCACCAGGGGGCAGACGCTCAATGCAGGGGCTGCCCCCTATTGGGAAGTGTGCTCCCATAGCCCCTCCCTCCAGCCAGCCAAACTCCCACAGTTCCTCTCCCCGGCCAGCCAGCCCCCCAAATAGGCCTCGATTGCTGGCCATGCCGAGGGATCCCACCCGTGCACGAATTTGTGCACTGGGCCTCTAGTTAATTTATGTGTGCCATGAGATGGATAAGGTTGAAAATCTCTGATCTAGGTAATCAATGATGTCCACATTGCTGCAGCTAGATTTTTCTCTCTAATTCTAGGATCCAGTATCCATCTGATATCTTTTAGACATCTTCATTTCAAGGTCTGATATCTTAAAACCAACATGTTTAAAACTGAGTTCTTCATCTTCTTACCTGCAACCCGGTTCTACTTACAGCCTTCCCCATCCAATAAACAGTTGCTGAGGCCAAAAACCTTGGAGTCGTTTTGACTTTCTTGACATGCCATATGTGAACAAATCTTTCATTTTATGACAGATCTTATTGACACCACCTTTAAAATATATCAGAACTGAGCCACGTCATCACTGCTTCTGTGTCCACTGCCACTACCCTGCTCTGAGTGACTTTCATCTCCCACTGCATTACTCTCTTAAATAGCTTTCCCCCTTTCATCTTCTACCCACATAGACTATTCCCAACCAGCAGCCAAAATGATCCTTTGAAAATATAAGTTGGATTTGTTACTCTTCTGCAGTGCTTCCCCATTTCACTCCAGGGTAAAAGCCAAAGTTCTTACAGTGTCCAACGAAGCCCTACATGATCTGCACTCCCCTGTCCCTGCCTGACCTAGTTCTGGTCTCACTATGCACTCCTGACTCTGTGCCTTGCCCCTTTTCTTATTTCCATAGCTCTTATCATTGTCTAAGGAGCCTCATACTTTCAAGATTTGTTATGTGTATCTCCCCCCTCTCCCAATGCCACACAGTAGACTCCAAGCTCTGTGAGGACAGGGATCTTTGTTTAGTGATGTATTCCAAGAGCCTAGTACAGTGCTTGGTACATAGTGGGCCACCAAGAAATATTTGCTGAATGAATTAGTGAAAGATAGTATTTTTAAAAATGAATCAGCCTTTCAGAAATGTGTCAGGAAGGAGTTATGAAGAGAAACACAATAACTAATGATGTTTGCCTGTTGTTCTTATGTGAGATATATGGTATACACACACACACACACACACACACACACACACATATATAGAGAGAGAGAGGGAGAGAGAGAGAAAGAGAGAGAGAGATAGAGAGAGAGAGAGAGAGAGATTTTATAAAGCTTAATTTGGTAATCTGATTATTTTACTAAATGAATTTACTGAGATATCATTTACATGTCATAAAATTCACCCACATAATTGTATACTCAGTGATTTTTAGTAAATTTCTAAAGTTGTACAGCCATTTTATCAAAGTTCCCTTGTGCCCATTAGCAGTTAATTTCACCCCCTCTACTGGGTACCCTGATTTTATTTGCTATTTTTTGGCTTCCAAGTCTTGGAAGAATAATTTATACAGTAATACCAATATGGCCTTGTGTTCTTAAAATTATAAATTTAAATATGAAATTAAATATTCATTGCCAAATGCAGGAAATGATGTGGAAATTTAATGAAAAGAATAAGCTTGAGAGTCAGACATGCCTCTTACTTGGCTCTATCATTTTACCAAGTTATCCAACAGAGGAGATAATTTCTTAGCATTTTATTTGGAGGGGTCTGCTGAGCCATGTTTACAGAATTTTTGGTGCTCATCATTGACAGGGAGGTAATTACCCACCTTTTTGTTAAGTTCATAGTGACCATTAGAAAGTTCTGAATTGCCTCTTAATCCTACATTGGCATGTACTATACTGTGAGACTTCTAAAGAAGTGTGGAAGGGGGCGTTCCCTGTATCTGTGTTGCAGCCTGAAAAGCCTAAACTAAATTATCTTTAATAAGGTCTTTTTCTGTTTTTTGTTCTTTTCTTTTATCTACAGATGCACAAAGCAGGGTCACCAGAAGCCTGTCGATTCAAAAGATGATAGTACTGAAAAACACTGCCCAGTGACAGTGAATCCTTGGCACGTGAAGAAAGCTTTTAAAGTCATGAACGAATTAAGAAGGTATCATTACATTAACATACACGTAAACATGGGTGTCTTCCCTTTAATTTTCAGCTGTTTATAGTAAATACACTCCTCTTGTCTCATTGTTGCTTTTTAAAAGCCTTTTCTGCAAGTGTTTTAAAGGAAGAAAGAGAGCAAATAATTGATTAGAAGTGTGAATGGTAGCCATATTGATCTTGTGGCTCAATATGAATTGAGATGTTCCGTAAGCAGGAAGTATATAATGGATTTCCACGATTTAGTACAAAAGAAAGAATGGTAAATAATTATCAATATGTTTTAAAATGTTGATTACATTTTGAAATGATAATATATTGGATATTTTGGGTTAAATAGTATTATTAAAATTTGTTTCACTTGCCGAAACTGGTTTGGCTCTGTGGTAGAGCGTCGGTCTGCAGACTGAAAGGTCCCAGGTTCGATTCCGGTCAAGGGCATGTACATTGGTTGCGGGCACATCCCCGGTAGGGGGTGTGCAGGAGGCTGCTGGTCGATGTTTCTCTCTCATATCTCTTTTCCTTCCTCTCTGTAAAAAATCAATAAAATATATTTTTAAAAAAATTTGTTTCACTGTTTATTTTTAAATATAATTACTAGAAAATTGTGATTTGTGTTGTATTTCTTCTTTTTTTTTTTAAATATATTTTTTATTGATTTTATACAGCGAGGAAGGGAGAGATATAGAGAGTTAGAAACATCGATGAGAGAGAATCATCGATCAGCTGCCTCTTGCACACCTCCTACTGGGGATATGCCCGCAACCAAGGTACATGTCCTTGACTGGAATCGAACCTGGGACCCTTCAGTCCCCAAACCGACGCTCTATCCATTAAGCCAAACCGGTCCCGGCTTGTGTTGTATTTCTATTGGACAGTGGTAGTCTAGGGTTTCTAACTTGGTATCACAAAGAATATGGAAAGAAAAGTTTTAGACAGAGAAGAATGTAACTCTCTCTTTGGTGGTGGTGGTAGTAATTTTAGGAACTTACCCATTGCTTAGGCAATTCTCAGATGTGTTAAGAGTCACTGTAATGAAAAGAGTGACTTTAAAAGTGGATTGAAATATGAGTAGCTTTTCTTTTTCTTTTTTTAAATGTATGTACAGTATTGTTTTTGTTTTCTTAGCATTTTATGAAAGACATTTCCCCCCCATATATTTAAAAGTTTGGGCTAAAAAGAGAGTGACCTAAACTTTCCTTTAAAGTCTCTGTGCTTTGTCTTGTCTGTTCATTTGTTCTTTAATTAAAGAGTTAATAACTTTACTGGTGGGAATGCAATGGTGAGCCAATACAGACATCGTTACTGTCCTCATGGGGCTTATGGTTGACTATACGAAGCAGTTATTAATCAGTCAAAGAATCATATAAATAATTCCAGTGGCAGTTAGTGCTATAAGAAGGGATATGGAGGCAGATAACAAGCTATGAAGGAAGGCTTCCCTGAGAAGATGGGAATAATTGTGCTGAGATCTGAAAAGAAATAGAGGTAAGGAAATAAAGTCCAGATGGAGTGAGAGAGATTAGAGAACTGTGTTCTAGCTGGGGAATGGCAGTGCTCAAATCTATGATGGGAGGGAGCTGGCCCCACTGGAGGACTCGGGAGCAGCTGGGGCACAGATGGCCAGGAGGTCACGGCAAGAGTGCCTTGTTGTGTGAGTGCCTCTTAATTATGCGTGGGAAGGTGAGGGCCAGTGTTTTTAGGATCTCATGCAATTTGTTCTTTATCAGGAGTTCCCGGGAGAAAGCCATTAAATAATTTTAAGCAGGGATGTGACATGATCAGAGTTGTATTTCGCAAAGAGCACACTGGCTTCTGGGTGGAGAGAGTGGATTGAAGAGAGAGGGACAAGAAAAAGTTAAAATGAATATTGGATGGTTGATTTGCTTCCTTCCTAGTCTTACTCTGACAACATTTCTAATAAGTAGGTTTTCATTTAGTCTTTGGGAAAAAATTACCCAGCAAGTTTGGCCATGCTGTTTCAGTATTTTAATCGCATTACAACAGTAATTATTAGAATGCAAAATGCAGTGGTTCCTAAGTGGAATTGAAAGAAAAGTAAGAATATAGGTTATTTTAAGACAGATCTTTAGGTGGCTTTTCTTTTCCTTTGAAAAGTCTAGAAAGACTGACTATAAAAAATATACATAATTTTATTGATTTGAGAGGAAGGGAGAGGATTAGTGAGATAGACACATCCATAAGAGAGAAACATTGAGAGAGAAACCGATCTGCTGCCTCCTGCTCACCCCCTACTGGTGTAGAGCCTGAAACCTGGCATGTGCCTTGACTGGAATCAAAATGTGACCTCCTGGTTCATAGATTGATGCTTAACCACTGAGCCATGCCAACCAGGCAAGGCTGACTTTTAATAGTCCTATTCACATTTCTTCTCCACTTCCTTGGGATGTGGTAGTTGTGGCCTTCCACCAGTGTTGTGTGAGTGCCCCTTAATTATACAGTAAGGGGAGTGGACGGGGTGCATCTAAGGTTCACTGACTCTGCCATTCCCGGAGCCCATGAGATTTTTTTCCTGCTTACCTGCAGGCCAAGTGCCCTTGCCTCCTGCTAGGATTATTTAGCTGTAGCTTACATTCGCCTCTGTTTCATTCTGGGTGTGAACTATATGGCTGTGAAGAAGTACCTTCATGTTCTTTGTGTTGCACCATTTCAGGAGCTAGCGTGTCACCAGGCGGGTAGTTGATACTGATTTTCAGAACAAAGAATGACCTTTGAATAGCTGGAGAGTGTTGGCTGCCAGGTGGATAGCCAGGATTGTATAAAGAAGTCATCAACTGCTAATGTCTTAAAAAATGAACCCTCTTTGGCATTCACTAGGTCCCTCCTCCCCTCCCCCCCCCCCCCTTTTTTTTAATTTGATGCCATTCTCTTCTCTCTTACCCCTTCTAGGCATTGGAGTAACTCTTAAAAAAAAAAAAAAAAATCTCTGCCTACTCCTTGTACAGCTGAAAATCACTTCTTATTTCCTGTCCTTGCATCAACTTCCTGCTGCCAGGAAAGGGTGGCTGAGAGTGGTTTCCTGACTTCTGGGAAAGAGCTTCCTTGTTCTCACCACTCTGCCCTTGGGCTGCCCCTCTAACTGGCAGAATAACAGTTGTCTGCCAGAGAGTCCTAGGAATTTTTGCCTGATGGAAGTGAAATTTGAGAACTAAAAGTCACTTTTCTTCCAATCATAGCTGGTGTAAAGTGTGGTCGTGGGAGTGGGAGGACAGGATTTTGTAAGGTTTAAGTTCAAGAATTAATATAGACTAGTTTTTGGAGGTTTTTTTAGACAGGAGGCCCAGGTATAACTCTCTTTCCCAACCCCATGTGAGCATGAATAACTTAATGGAAATCCTGCAGTCACTACTAAACAGTGCATTCAACAAGTATTTGTAAGCGTGGTTCTCCTTCGAAATCAGCTCGCATGCCCAAAAGGGCTGCATGGGAGCCAAAAACAGTATCAGACTTGCCCATCCCCTTCCAGTGTCTAGTACTTCAGGAGATATCAGAGAAGGGGATGAGGTGTTGGATTTCTCCTGTGAGAATGCTTTTCAGCAAAATGAACTCTTGCCCTTTTTTTTTTTTTTTTTTTTTTAATGTCTTGCCTTTTTTTTTTGTCCTAACACCTGATGCTCTTCCAAGATGTCCCAGGGCACTCTGACTAAGAGCGCATTTCACCAGCCTGGCACCTCAGTTGTTACTTGAATTCCCTGCCATGTGGCAGGAAGTGCCTCCAGATTTTCTTTGACACCCAAGGAAGAAAGGCGGACAGATGATATGTCAGCTGCCCACCACCCCCACTTCCAGCGGAAAGTAAATTCTTGTTTCATGTGACGACTAATTATTTTTGATATCTCAGAGCCTGATGGCACATTTTACTTTAAGAAGATATATATACAACAGTGATACGTTTTTCTAGTCTTAAGAATGCATTCATTTTATATCAGAAAATCAAAGAATGTCTTGGTATGTTTAGGCATGTTTTATTAATTTTCAAAGCAGTTTTATTCTCTCCCCCCTCTCCCCCCCAGGGAAAGACCCATTCTCATGATGTCATTTCATTGGGAGATGGAGCGCCTTTTATTTTTTTGTGCCATCTGAGTTTTACATAAGGTCTGTGTAACTCCTGTTCTTCAGATTTGAGCTTAGAAGCAACTTCTTTCCAAAGCCCCCATAGAGTTGGCCTCTCTTGTGTGTTCCCAAACACCCCAAACTTGCGCCATTTAATAGTCAATTTACCTGTTAGCTTGTCTGTTTTTCCTGCTCGACTGTAAATTCCTTGCTACCGTGTTTCCCAGAAAATAAGACATCCTCCGAAAATAAGACCTACTTACAGGTTTCCTTCTGAGTGAAATATAAGGCATCCCCCCAAAAATAAGGCCCCCCCCTAGGCTAAACATGAGAGATATGGTCCACTGATTCTGAAAGAAATGGAGTCACAAGAAATTCACCAGGAAATTCAGGAATTGGATTGTTATGATGATGTTCCAGAAGATGATGACATGATTGTCATTGAATAAATAAATTCTTGATTCTGTAGGATTCACAGTTTGTCTGGTTTGTGTTGACAACTACCATATACAGGTAATAAATTTCCTTTATTTTAATTTAACAATAAATGTGTACCGTATTCTTCATGGAAAAATAAAACATCCCCTGAAAATAAGACCTAGTGCATCTTTGGGAGCAAAAATTAATATAAGACACTGTCTTATTTTCGGGGAAACAGGGTATCATGGACATTATCTTGCTTCTTGTGGTAAACTGACATAGTGCTTGGCGCCCAGTTAGCCACACTAGATATGAATGGGCAAATGCAAATTATGCTAAATAGCAACTGTATCTCATTATTCTGAAAGCCTTTTCCTTCCCCAGTCCATTCACTCATTAGATTTTAAGTAATAACATAAGATAGAGGAACATAAACTCAGAAACTCACCACGTAGACTGGGTGTGGGCTGCTGAAACAAGTTTCTCTTATTTTTATTGCCAGACTTTTTGTTTGTTGCTCCTTTCTTCTCACCCCAGAGTCATTCAACTTGTTAGCATTCACATTTGGAAAGAGGTAAGGGCCAGACTCAGTAGACACAAACTGGCTGAAAGCTACAAAGTTGGTCAGGTCTTTCTTGTCTTTGAGTGCTGTTTTAAAATCTAGAGACAAAATAAAAATTGAACACTGAAACTATGTCTTTGATTTGCAGTGTGGCCCTTAGACTCCCTGTGACCTCACCCAGGGTGTGGCTCCACATTACCAGTTTGGGAATGTTTTTACCTTACTAGTTAACATCAGTTAATAAGCTAATTATGTGACACCCAGCAGGTGTTATGTTACAAGTATTGGATCAATGAATAATTGTAATGGAAGCTGAATATAATTAATTATGTGATGTTGAGGTGTTCAAATGTAATTCCACTTAAGTTCCATCTTGAAGCTAGAGCACTAGGAGGGATCACTGATAAGGAAAAGAGGCATAGAGATGCACGTGACTGATGTTTGAGTTGTGTCCAGATTTAACCTCCCCCACAGTAGGAAAATGCAGATGACCCTCTTCTTGAGAGACTTGTGCAGCTCTGCGGACTGCCTGCTGGCCCACCCCTCCTCTCCTTTGTTCACACCCTCTGCCTCTTCACACTCCTGTTCCACACGTCCCCATTGGGCTCCGCTGCTCCAGGTCGCCATGCAACAGCACATTCTGTTCTGTCTGTCTGGAGTTCTCTTGTTCCTTCTTCATCTGCTAACATTGACTTGTTTTTAGAACTCAGCTTAAGGACAGTAACTGCAGGAAGCTTTTTCTGCCCCTCAGTCTGATTTAGATGCTCCCCTATTTCCAAAGCATCTTTACAATGGTGCTTTCCACTCTATTCTGTAATCTTTGATTCTCAGTCCTTTCTGCTAGTCTCAAGCAGAGATGATCCTGCAAGGTCTTGTTGAATGAGCAAATAAACTTTGATTTTTCTAAATATTCTTGTAGAGGTAGTGCTAAAAACCACCTAAAATTGGACCTTTATAAACTATACTGTATATACAACTTTAAAACTAGTTTTTAATATATATTGTGTCACATAATAAATTGGTGTTATTTATAACTTACACATTTATAATTCATACTGTCTTTTTTATGATAATCCTCACCTGAGGATATTCTTCTATTGGTCTTCAAAGAGAGTGGAGGGGAGGGAGAGAGACACATCAATTGGCTGCCTCCCACATGTGCGCCAACCAGGACCGGGGATCAAGCCTGCAACCAAGGCACTTGCCCTTGACTGGAATCGAACCTGGGACCCTTCAGTTTCAGGCTGACACTCTCCACTGATCCAAACTGGCGTGAAGGGCTAATTTATACTTTCTATTCCCTGTTTTATTCATACTGTAACACATCTTAAAACCACACAACTTAGGATAGATTTGTGTAGTGGTTAAGAGACCTCTGGAGCTTGTCTGTGTGAATTTGAATTCTGGTATTGCCACTAGAAAGACTTTAGGCTGATTATTCATCTTTTCATTTTTCCAGTCCTCACCTGAGGATATTTCTCTATTGATTTTTAAGAGAGTGTAGAAGAGAGAGGAAAGATAGAAACATCGATGTGAGAGAAACACATCGATTGGTTGCCTCCTGCTCGTATCCTGACCAGGGCCTGAGCTGGGGAGGAGTCTGCAACCAAGGTACGAGCCCTTGACTGGAATTGAACCTGGGACCCTTCAGTTCGCACTGAGCCAAACCGGCCAGGGCTGCTTATTTATCTTTAACCTTGGCTTTCCCAGCTGTACATTTTTGGGTTAAAAATCAATCATATCTACCTCATAAGATTGTGGTGGGGTCTGAATGGGATAATATGTGCAGGTAAAGCTCTTGCATAGCATCGTCCTGAAAACACTGCCGATTTTTCTCATCCTGGTTATTTGTGAACCCATGCAATTCTTAAAATTGCAGAGTGGTTGTATATTCTCAGAGCAGATGGTAGATGTTGTCAATTCTCCACACTGACGGAAGAATTGCAGATTAGTGATGTGGAGGAATGACAGCTTCGTGAGACATCATGCCACCTTTTATGACTCTAACGTGGTACCTGCCTGATGTCTCATACAGCATCGTGAGCCATTACATCAGCACCACCCATGAGCTATACTTAAGTCTGAAGGGCAGAGCAGGCTCATCGCCCGTGAGGCCCACGACAGTAGTCATCCCTGGTGCCAGGGGCCATGATGTTTCTTACAGTTTCTCCTGCACTGGAGGGAAAATAGATGCGAATACGTTCTCTGAAAGTTATTATTATTTTTTTTTTCATTAACCCTACAGAAACAAGTTTGTAAACAGTGTGGAAAACTAACAGGACTTGGTTAAACTCTTGTGAAAATGTTGCTAATAAGCTTCTAGAAACTTACAGAAGCAGGCAGGCAACTCTTGGAGGAAATAGGAAGAATAGTAGAGGAAATAGGCAGGATAGTATGAAGTGTGACTTACGCATGCTATACATATAAATTCAGTGCTCAGAGAGTTGTGCCAAGAAAGGACTTCGTTTCCCCACACCTGTTTCAGCCATTGGTAACGTGACTATGAGTCACTTTTAGAGTTGGTGCCTTCTTGCTTGTTCTGGAATAAGCATTAGCAACCTTTCTTTTCTTCTTCTTCTCCCCCCCCCCCCCCCCAAAAAAAAGACACTTTTATTAAGCTAGAGAATCTCACCGAGCAGTTTGTATAGCATGTAAAAAGTGCTTACCCCACATACCCATGAATGAATTAAAATGCATAGTTTAGAATTGGAGGTAAGTTTGCTGAATAATGGCTTAAGGTAAAATAATGGTTTAGGATAACAAAATGCTTTTTAATTTTATATGTGGAAATATTTTCAGGCCTTGAGGCATGAAATATTTTGCATTGATTAAGTTGAGTTTCAAATGTCCAAATGCCTTTAAAGCAGCAGGTGAAATTATATTTAATTTTACTTTTGTGATGACCCAGGGTTATTTTGAATATGTGTGTTTTTGGTACTTCAACCCAGTTTAGTTTCCTACATGTGCTTTATCTTGTCTTTATCTTAATGTCAGACTGCCATTTCCCCTTCCTGCTGATGCTATTCTTAATTAAAACATTCTCTCTTTGTACAGTCCATCAGTGGTTTGCTGCCAGTAATTTCCTTTAATTTGTGGATTCAGTAATCGAGGTTGGAAATACTTTTCTGTTAAACAAAGGCAAGATTCTGAGTAAGGGCCACGGCATGTCGGGCCTTTGCCACAAGAGTTTTCTATAATATGTACTTCCTGTTTAGGAATCCTTTTCTAAAGGATGGTAGCTTTTAGATAGTCTCAACTTTAAGAAAGTGGGCTTTTCCTGTAACATTTTGCATTAGATGCTCAGGACATTTATTATTGGTATCATTAAAATTTTTTCTCTCTGCTTTGTAAACAGTCAAAATTTGCTGTGTGATGTCACAATTGTGGCTGAAGACATGGAAATCTCTGCTCATAGAGTGGTGCTGGCCGCCTGCAGTCCTTATTTTCACGCCATGTTTACAGGTATGAAATATTTTAGTTATGGGTATTTTTAAAATGTATGCAAATCCTGGCTTTTCTTTCTGTATTTTTTAATTAACATTTACTTTTATGAAGTGAAGCATTGTAATGCAAGAGAATTCCTGCTTTGTTCCAGATTCTCATCTTTCATTGTTGTAATCATGCTGTGTGTATGTATACATTACATACTCATACAACTTTACCCTCCATTTTCTTCCTGTACATTTATATTTACATAATGTCAACTCAGTTTACCTTTTTGCCATTTATAACAGCTTCTGGTATTTTATTATTTTGGCAAAAAAATCCTTCACTATTTTACACATTTTCAAATGATTCTCATGTTAGTTTCATCCAAAGAGATATTTACTTAATGTCCTTTGATTTGGAAAAACTTAGAAAATAGGAGGTATACTTAGACATCTATAAAAATATATAGAATTATTTTAGTTCTTCTGGGGGGAAAAAAAAATTGTGCCTGCCACACTTAAAGTGTTTAGCTTCATTCTTTTAAAAAAAATTAAACATAAAAAATTAAACATAAAAAATTTTAAACGAAATGAAGTTCCAACAATGAGCATGTATTTTTAGAGTATGGGTAGGTGCAATGAAGTACTTATAAACACAAGTGTAGCAGTACAAAAGAGCACAAACACAAAGTTATTCATGCTTTAGAAATTATTATGTAATTTCTGTGGTTAACAGTGTTACTAGGTTACAGAACGGTGTAAGAGTGCTTCCTGCCTCAGTAGCTTATTGTGTCACTGGGGAGATGAGGTGTGCACAGTTAAATACGTAGTAGTGTAAGGAAGATCTGTGTGCCCAGAGCAGTGATGCAGAACTGAGAGGAGGATCTGACATTTCCTGAAAAGTATTGGAAATAAAGTGTTTACACAGATGAAGATGGGTATAGAAGGCCATGTGGAGAGAATGGGCTTAGTGTTTTGGGAATAGAGAGAAGTCTGGAGGTCACCTCACTTTTCAGCCTATTGAAGTCTTGCTGTTCCTGAACTGAGTCAAATAATCCAGACTGTGGGAAGCATGGCTGAGCAGCTGTGAGCCAGGTTGGGATAGTGATTTGGAGAAATGCGTTTACTGAGTGATTTGAAAAGGCAATACTTACAAAGTGGAGTAGTCAAATTTTTATGTCCTGGGGAGGGGGGTGGTCCCTTCAGTCTCTTGATTTGCATCTTGTTTGTTACTTTTGAACACTTGAATAAACATAATCTCCAGGCTTTTAAGAGGAGGATTCAACTTGAAACGTGCTGATTTAACTTAGGAATTCCTTAATAAAGTTCTATTCTCTGTAAGTGTCCTTTCTTCAGATGTCACTGCTATTGCCACTTCCTTGTCAGAATTATCAGACCTTTGGGATCATCAGTCACTTTATCAATCTGTGCTTGACTATATCGCTTTATCAATCTGTGCTTCAATTTTCCCATCTGGAAAATCGGGATTTAATCTTTGCTAAAACCCTAAGAAGAAGTAAAATTTCTAACTTCTTAGGGTTTTTGCAAAGATTAAATGAGATCATATATGTGAATTTCGTAGCACTTTGCTTGGCACATAGACAATGTTGGTAGTAATTATCTTGCCTATTATTATTAACTAGAGGCCCAATGCACGAAATTCGTTACAAGGGACTTTGTCCTTGCAGCCCCGACTACATCAGCTGACCCTCAAAGCCCCTCGAAGCCCCGGCTTTGTCTGGTCTGGAAGGTTGTTTGGCTGTTTGATCTAATTAGCATATTAGTTCTTTATCATATAGAATATTATTTACTCTCAATTCCTAAATGGGATATTCTGTAAGAACTGAAGATTGAGAAAGTCTTAGACAATTTTGAAAATATTGTCATTTCCATAGTTACAGAAATATAATGATCAACTTAAAACTACAAGATTAAGGTTAGTTTCCTTTCCTCTTAAAAGGCAACACTTTCTCAGCCTTAGATATCCAGAGACATGGATGCTGGAGATGGCATTCTTATGTCTTTATCTTTCTTCTGTTTCCTTTATAATTTAACTACACTTCAGTTTCCCTTATTTAAAAAAAATTTTTTTTTGTCCTGCGGTTCTCAACTGTTCATGTTTTAGTTGACATGCAATTTATGAATATGGAACTTTGAGTCTATTAATTATTAAAAGCTCTGATAAGACATTTGAGTCTTTTATTCCTAGTGTATCTCAGTTTACTTACAGGTGGGCACTTCTTGCAGTTCAATCTATTTCTGCCTGAGAATACTTGGTCGAATTTTGGACTATTATGTGCTAAGATGGATGCAAAACAGGGATACTATGTTAATTTCTGGCACATATAAAATGTGAACTGATTACCTCCATTGGGTGTGGATTTTTTTTTTTTTTTTACAATTTTATTGAGTCATAGTTTACATAAAATTGACCAACTTAACATGTGGAATTCAGTGATTTTTAGTAAATTTAATGAATGGTACATCACCATAAGTATATTTTATTTTATTTATTTATTTATTTATTTATTTATTATTATTTTTTTTTTACAGAGAGGAAGGGAGAGGGATAGAGTTAGGAACATCGATGAGAGAGAAACATTCATCAAATGCCTCCTGCACCACACCCCCTACTGGGGATGTGACCACAACCAAGGTACATGCCTTTGACTGGAATTGAACCTGGGACCCTTGAGTCCGTAGGCCGATGCTCTGTCCACTGAATCAAACCGGTTAGGGCACCATAAATATATTTTAGAACATTTTTATCCCTACATAAAATTTTTTAAGTTTATTCATGTCATAGTATGTATCATCAATTTGTTCCTTTTTATTGCTGAATAGGTTCCATGTTATGAATATTCCGTATTTTGATTGTTCATTCACCAGTTGATGGGCATTTGAGTTGTTTCCAGGGTTTGGCCGGTATGAGTAATGCTGCTGTGAACATTCATGTGTAGTTCTTGGTGTGGACAGATATTTTAATTTCTCATAGGGATATATATCTAAGAGTAGAATTGTTGGGTTATGTGGTAAATTTATATTTTTAACCTTTTTAAAAAACTGCTATGCTCATTATTTACAATAGCTAAGAACTGGAAACAGCCCAAGTGCCCATCAGTAGGTGAGTGGGTAAAAAAAAGTGTGGTATATTTATACCATGGAATGCTATGAGGCTATGAAAAAGAAAAATCTCTTACCCTTTGAGATAGCATGGAGGGAACTGGATACCATTAAGTAAAGTGAAATAAGACAGTCAGAGAAAGGCAAATGTCATATTATCTCACTTTTATGAAGAATTTAATGAATATAATAAACTGATCAACAAAAAAGATCCAGAAACATTGAAGCATCCAATAGACTGATATATTTCAAAGGGAAGGGGTGGGACAGGAAGAGATTAACAAAGAATTTATATATCCATAGCATATGGACACAGACTATAGTATAGTGAAGGCGTGGGGTGGGGCATGGGCTGGGTGGAGTGGGGAGGGACAAAAGGGGATACATCTGTAATACTGTGAACAATAAAAAATATATATTAAAACAAAACAATAAAGCTACTATGCTGTTTTTCATGGTGCTGCATCCATCTATTTTCCCACTAACAATACACCAGGGTTCCCAGTTCTCCAACTTCCTTGCCAACACTTGTTAACCTCTGTGTGTTTTTTTAACTGTAGTTATTATAATGAGTATGAAATAACATTTCCTGTCATTTTAATTTGCACTTCCCTAATAACTAACGATATTGAGCATCTTTTCATCTGCTCAGTAGTCTAGGCTTTTATGCTTCTTCAGTAAGAGATATTGTTTATTTATCTGGCAATCTTTATATGTTTTTTTCCTGAATCCACTGAATAGTCAACAGTTGACAGAGATTAGGCAGAGAAGATATGGAGATTTGGTAGTTTAATGTGCATATTATATTCATTTAATATTTGCTAGAATATGAGTTGTCTTGGTCTGAAGCCCTGTTAAAATTTACTATAAAAAATAGAGTGAAGATCAACAAATAGACCTTTGCATATTTCTCCTCTGTCATACATCACATATATTTATATTCTCTTGCTCAGTGGGTAACCAGAAGCGTTTACAGTGGCACAGGACGTTACCCTACTCTTGTTTCCCCATGACTCACCCTCTTAGAAAATGGGGAATATGCATATGACCTTTCTTGGCCCTTGTTTTTAATCTCCCATAAACTGTAGGTGAGTTTCCATTCAAATTCTAGCAGCTAAAAAAAATAATTCTGATACTCCTCTTAGTTCTAAGTATTTGGATGGAGAAGGGAGTTGAAAAGTAATTCTGTGATTTAGTCACAGGTTTTTACTTTGTGAGATATGGGCCTATTTACAGCAAGGCCAAGTTAAACTGTTACTTGAGAAGGAATGGGTCAAGTTGAGTTCTTGTGTTTTTTAATTATTTGTTACAAATGTGGAATTTAAAAAAAACTGTCTTGCCTACAAATTTGAGGCTAAAGTATCTGAAATGCAGTGGGGAAATACTAAACTTTAATTTTCACTCCTGTGTGCTTTAAAAAAAAGTTTTATTGATTTTAGAGAGAGAGGAAGGGAAAGGGGGAGATAGAGAAACATCAATGTGAGAAAGAGAGAGATTGATTGATTGCCTCCTGTGTGCACCCTGACTGGAAATCAAATCGGTGACCTTTCAGTGCAGGAAATGACACTCAACCAACTGAGCCCCAATGGGCAGGGCTTGATTATTCCTTTTGTCATATTGAATATGATTCGGTAAGGTAAATTAGAATTGGAAAAGACAGATTATCATTTAAATGATTAGTAAGTGAGGTTCTTTAAATAGTGGTATAGCCAAAACCGGTTTGGCTCAGCGGTAGAGGGTTGGTCTGCGGACTGAAAGGTCCCAGGTTCGATTCAGGTCAAGGGGATGTACATTGGTTGCGGGCACATTCCTGGTAGGGGGTGTGCAAGAGGTAGCTGGTCAATGTTTCTCTCTCATCGACATTTCTAGCTCTCTATCTCTCTCCCTTCCTCTCTGTAAAAAATCAATAAAATATATTTTAAAAATAAATAAATAAATAAATAGTGGTATGTATGGTTACATTTGTCTAGATTCATGTTTTCATTTATCAAAGAATAGTTATTGAGCATCTTCTTGTGCCAGACATTATCCTAGGCTTCGGAGATCGTAGAGATGAACAAAACAGACAAATCTGTACTCATGATTCTCATCGGAGAGAGGAGGAAAGGTTAGACTGAGTAAACGTAAAAAGATAACTGATTGCTGTGAAGGAAATGAAATAGGTTATTGCACATAAAGAGCATAAGTTAGGCTGTGCACCATTTAAACCATACAATGTAAGGAATTGTGTTCTGTCATAATGGGAAGGTAGGCTGGGCCCCAGGCACGATTGCTTCTGCAGCTTGCAACTCCTTTTGTACAGGAGTATCTGCTGTATCTGCACCCTCTGTTCTCAATAAAAATTTTATCCTTAAGTTGCTTCCCCTCCTGAATGCAAGATTCCTACCAGAGTGAACTCCACAGCACACGGAAGGAGGACGATTGTCATTTTCTCTTTTAGAAGCCAGGAGACCGCTTCCAGAAGTTTCTCAGACCAGATCAAAACTGGCAGGGGAGTGTAGTTCCCATGTCTGCCTTAGATTAGTTGTAGAACTGGAGAGTTATGTACCATGACCACCAGAGAGTGGCTGGCAGGGCATTCGGGTCAGCTTGCCAGAATGAAAATACGTGTGTCAGTAGTGTCTTTGTAACCCAAGACTAATAGAGATCAAAAGGTCAGTAATGATTAACCTAGATGACAAGTGGAGCTAGAGGAGTAATGGAATACATATTTATTAAATATAGCTGTAAATTTATCATTCACTTCTTAGGGTTTCAGCATATGAGAAGCTTCTGTATTATACTTTTCTGTTTTTTTTGAAATATTTTTATATGCTAAAACAATAACTGAAATTAGAATGATAGTATTTTTTTTATTGAAATGATTTTATGTTTGCCATCTTAAACCCATTCACTTTTTAGAACTTTAAAAGGGGTAAAGTTACCAGTTTATGCGGGGCTTCAGGAGTCCTGATTAAACTTCTTTAAAATGTAAATGTTCCTATTCACACATATGTCCTTAAGTTTTTACAATTTGAAGGACTTCATTTCTTTTTTATTTTATTTTTATATATGTATATTAAATATATTTTTATTGATTTCAGAGAGGGAGAGAGTGATAGAAACATCAATGACGAGAGAATCATTGATTGGTTGCCTCCTGCATGCCCCCTTCTGGGGATCGAGCCTACAACCCCTGCATGTGCCCTTGGCTGGAATCGAACCTAGGACCCTTCAATCCACAGGCCAAAGCTCTGTCCACTGAGCCAAACCAGCTAGGGCAATACTCATTTCTTTTCTCAAAAAAAAAGTAGAGATGGTTCAGAGTTCACTAGTGAAAGTGCTTAGCTCAGCCTAGAATGTTTGGTGTATGTTCAAGAATGCCCTTGTTCAAGACTAACTTAAGTATTATTCTCTATAATAAAATGCTAATATGCAAATTGCCTCCTCAGAAGTTTGACCAGTTGAATCACTTGCTATGACATACACTGACCACCAAGGGGCAGTGCGGAATATGGCAGGCAACCAGAGGAGGCAGCGGCAGCAGCGGGGACCTGAGGGAGTGAGGGAAGGGGGAGGCACAGAGGCGGGGAACTTGATCTGTCCTGATTGCTGGCCAGGCCTAGGGACCCTACCCAGGCACGGATTTCGTGCATTGGGCCTCTAGTTATATTAAATAATGATGCCACATCTTATATTGGCACTTGTTTTACTTTTCATTCTTTTAGTCATTCATTCATCAAACCAGTATTTATTGGGTATTTACCATATGTCAGGCATTATAAGATAGAGAGATAAGATACAGATGTCATCCCTGCTCTCCGGAAGCTCAAGAATTCAAGTGAGGCCCCGTCGCTGTTGTCAGTTGGTTGAGTATCGCCCCATGCACCACGAGGTCGCTGGTTCAATTCCTGGTCAGGGCACATGATTGGATTTCAGGTTCGATCCCTAATAGGGAGTGTGAGTCCAGGAGGCAGCTAATTTGATGTTTCTCTCTTTCCTTTCCTTTGCAATAAGTAAAAACATATTTTAAAAACAGAATCCAGATGGGGAGAACTAGGTATTATTATGACGAGTAGATTTGCAGGAAATACTCAAGTGTCCTCATGGTGAGAGCCTAACCCAGCCTTAGGTCACCAATAGGTAAGGCGAATCTTGAATGTGTGGGGATTAGCCTGGGGAAGGAGGGCTTGAGGAGACAAGGAGGACAGAGCTCATCAGAAGCATGGTAGGTTATTGCTTGCTGTATGGGGAAAAGTACAAAAAGTTCCTTTTTGGTATATTTTAAGACTTGAAGTAGGAGAGAGGTCGGAGGTCGGAGGTGAAGCAAGGGTGGATGTGGAAGGGGCTTGCATGTCTGTGTGGGAGCTGTTGAGGGCTTCTGGATGCCACTGTTAGGTCTGTGGGGCCCATTCTAGAGGCAAGGAAAGAATTAGGAGGTTCCTGCAGAGAGGTTGGCAAAGGTGATGGGAGCCCCAGTGGCAGAGTGGCAGAAGGGATTTGAGATATGTCTGAGGTTTTGGTGAACAGTGGGATGGATGGCTAAATAAAGAAGGGAGAGTAAAAAATGACCCTCAAGTTGTCAGTGACTGTGTCTGTGTGGATAGCCTTGTTAATAACTTCAGAGTGCTGCATGATCAAAACACAAAAACCAAACACTAATCAGAGAGAGGAACTATGGGATTTTAAAAATGACACAAGATAAACTCTGTACTTGGATATCTTTTTAAAAATGCATTCTCAGAAATACATCTCACAAAACCATACTGTTCAAAGATTTCCTCTTTGAACACATCAAAGGGCAGTAACTAAGGTAATATGTTACAACTAGAATTACAATAGATCGAAATAGCTTTTACAACTCTCTTGAGTATGTGTTTTGATTCTTGGGATTTTTTAAACTTGTAATGCAATTTGTGGCAAACGGTTTTTGTAAATGAATGTGAAAAATAAAGATTAAAAAGTTTTGAGGCAGTATATGATTGGCATTGAATTAGTTGACAGTAGACAAATTTTTCTGGGGAGAGATAATTTGTATAAAAATAACATAAGGAATATATGAATTAGTAAAGTGTAGCTTACAGCGGTACTGTAAAAACTGTAATATTAACAACTGCTTGGCAGAGGACTGTTTTTTCAGTTACATGTATAAATTAAAGTCAGACTTTTTGCTTAAGCTAAGAGATGCTTAAATCCCAGGGGGTGAGTTCACTCCTTGAGAACTATGGCTTTATGCTTGACTGAACCCAGGCCCTGCAGGAATTTGCACATCACAGGGGCCCTATAGGTCTATCAGACATGGCTAATTCTAAAAGTTCCCATATAGATCAGTTAGATGTGGCTAATTCTAAAAGCCCTCATGGGAATCACCTAAGTATCTTCACTTTGGACACACAAGAGCTTCCAGATTATACAAATCTAGTCTATCCACAAGATCCAGAGAGCGTAGGATAGGGGAGGGTGACATATGCAGAGAAAGAATTATTTTTCCATGTTCCTCAATCCTCCTTCCCCATCCTTTTTCTTTAAGGGGGTGGGGAGAGAAACAGGCTATAACAGCAGACACATAACCCAGTCCCCTGTCTTCCTGCTGTATAGAAATATGTACCTTTTTCTCTTAACTGTTTCTCCTTCCCTGTGATACTGATGTATGCTTTCCCCCCTGGGAAGTAGCAGGTACGTTTTTGAGGTATTTTAGCTCTTAGAAGAACAACTTCTTTCTGAGCTTTGTCAGAGATAATCCCCAGGAAAGCAGGCAGTTAAATGTATGTCACTATTATTTTTTCTTTCTCCCAGGGTTTATGTTTCCAAAGGGCTTTTGTGTAATTATAGATTCCTCTAGGCTTTTCTTTTTAAAAAATTAAATTTATTGGGGTGACATTGCTTAATAAGATCATGTAGGTTTCAAGTGTACATTTCTATGGTACATGATCTGTGTGCCCAATACTCAAAAGTCAAATCATCTTCCATTACCATATATTTGGGCCCCTTTACCCTTTACTTAACCCCACCCCTTTCCCTCTGTAACCACCATACTGTTGTCTGTGTCTGTGAGTTTCAGTTTTATATCCCACATATGAGTGAAATCATGGTTCTTAGCTTTTTCTGACTGATTTTGTTTAGCATAATAGTCTCAAGGTTCATCCATGTTGTTGCAAATGGCTATATTTCATCTTTTCTTATGACCAAGTAGTATCCCATTGTATATATATACCACATCTTCTTTCTCCAGTCATCTATTGAAGGATCCAAGCTGTCTCCAGGTCTTGCCACCATGAATTATGCTGCAATGAAGCAGTGTTTTGTTGTAGTGTCACTCTTACTTCTTTGTGTTTTAGGTGAGATGAGTGAGAGCCGAGCAAAGAGAGTCCGAATTAAAGAGGTAGATGGCTGGACCCTGAGGATGCTAATCGATTATGTTTACACTGCAGAAATCCAGGTTACAGAAGAAAACGTACAGGTAAGATAAACACCCCATACCATTCAGTGCTTTATACATGACAGGTTTCTTTCTTCTTTTTCTTAAAAATTTTTAATGTTGACACTATTGCAGATGTCCTCCATTTTCCATGCCAGTTTTTAAAATCAAAAGTGTATAACCACCCAGAATACATTTTGTACCAAAGTAGTGTAATTCGTTGTTAAAACTATTTCTGAGAGATATTTGGAATAATTATATCTCTTCTGATTTCAGTATTTTTTATATTCTTAAAGTTCTAAGACACAAATCTTTCTGTTCTCTGAATGACACTCATTCTTTTATAAAAACGCTGTCATATTCATTTATAACTACTGGTTGATGCTGCCCACATTTGTCTTTATTCTCTTGAAGGTTAAAATCTACAAAGGATGTTCTTGACTACCAACAGCCTTTTTTACTTCTTTTATTAATTTAGCACTAGAGGCCCAGTGCATGAAATTCACGCTCTTGGGGGTCCCTCAGGACGGCCTGCATCCTCCTGCACTATGGGAGCCCTTGGGGGATGTCCGACTGCTGCTGAGGCAAGAAAGGTTCTTGCCACTGCCACTGCGCTCCCCAGCCTGTGAGCCCGGCCTCTGGCTGAGTGGCGCTCCCCGGATGGAAGCACACTGACCACCAGGGGGCAGCTCCTGTATTGAGCGTCTGCCCCCTGGTGGTCAGTGCTTGTCATAATGACGAGTTGTTCCACCATTCAGTTGATTTGCATATTAGCCTTTTATTATATAGGATTCTCTTTAAGTACTTCTAGAGTTTAGCTAGAATTCGACATTGCATTGTTCCTACTTTCTATAAAGAACAAATGTTTTATATATATAATGTAAATGTTTAAATAATACAGATGTATCAATATATGAAGTAGAAAGTGAAAATGTGTCTTTAAATTTGCACTTGACCAGTGTGGTTCAATGGTTAAAGTGTCAGCTTGCGCACTGAAGCATCAAAGGGTTGCAGGTTCAATTTCCAGTCAAGGGCATGTACCTGGTTTGCAGATTTGATCCTGCACCCCCACTGGGCTTATGTGGGAAAAAGCCAGTCGATGTCTCTTTTATATTAACGTTTCTCTCTCTCTCTCTCTCTCCCTCTCCCTCCCTCCCTCTCTCTCTCTCTCTCTCTCTCTCTCTCTCTCTCTCTCTCTCTTCCTCTCTTCCTCTCTTCCTCTCTTCCTCTCTTCCTCTCTTCCTCTCTTCCTCTCTTCTTTCCTTCCTTTCACTCTCTAAACATCCATGGAAAAAATATTCTTGGGCCCTTCCCTTCATGCTCACCCAGCCCAACACATTGATTTACTGCTCTCTTTCCTCAGAGAGTAACCTGTTTACTGTGATTTCTTTCACACATTGTCTAGGCAGTTACACACATACACCCCATTTTCTTGACATAAGCATATTTTTACTATACCTGTTGTTGTGCAACTTGCTCTTTTCACTGAATGAAGTGTGTTGGAATTCTTTACACATCAGTACATGTGGGCCCCGCCTTTTTTTGTGTGTGATACTCCATAGTGGATCACCGTTTTTTAAAATTGCATTAAAAATTTTCTTAGGAATAGATTCCTCAAAATGTAATTGGTGGGCCAAAAGGTACATGTGTATTTTAATTATTGATAGGTATGCTAAATTGCTATCTAAAAGTTTTTATTTATTTATACCCCTTCCAATAGGTAAACTGTGTTTTAAGGACCACAAAAATAATTAGGACCAACTTCTAACTTTTGTTCTTAATCCTCATTGGAGAATATGTTTGGTTTTTTTTTTTTTTATTGATTTTCAGAGAAAGGGAGAGAGAGAGATACATTGTTGTGAGAGAGTAACATCAATTGGTTGCCTCCCTTATGTGTCCCAACCAGGAATTGAACCCACGACTTAGGTATATGCCCCAACCAGGAATCGAACCCACAACCTTTTGGTGTATGGGGTGACACTCCAACCAGCTGAGCCACCTGGTTAGGGCAGGACTAACTTCTTAAGAAATAATCTCTGAATTCTACTTGCACAGATAGGAAGTTGTGAGTTCAGTCTTTCGTCCCTTGTAATTAGTTGAAATGCACTGCAGGATATTTGAATGTGGAGACTGAAATCTTTGCACTTTAACTTGTTAAAACCTGCTGTTATTAGATCTGAAATATTGGCAGTGGTGATCTTTCCTAGGTGGCCTCATTAACCTTTGCTTGAAGTCTTGCTCATGAGGAAAAGCATTAGAAAAACTTCGGTTGATACTGAAGTTGTGCATGAAATTGTGAATTAGGTGGGAGGTGAACCTTTTTTTTTAACAGGGAGGAAAGTGTGTGGGATGTGTCATGCGATAACAGCACCGACACGTAATTTCAGTCTGATCTTTTCTGTACGGTCATGCTCTTTGCTGGGTTCTATGGCATTATTTTCAATAAGATCTTATGTTTTTTTGCTCCTTCTTTTTGAAAAACTGAGTGTGTGGGCCTTGATTGTGTTCTATATCTGGACTTCCAACAAATGAATTACTGCTTGGTTTCTTTGATTCACACAATGTACCACATGGGGGAAATGGGAATAGATGGTGTAGGCCTCAGAGACTAAACTGCGAATTCAGCTCTGAATGCTGTTAGTAGTGGTTTTTGTGGTGAAGGTCGACTCTCATGTTTCTTTTAATAAGTATCATTGTCTAGTCCTGAAATATTAGTCACCACAGCCTTTCAGAAAAATCTCTTGCCATGCTAATTTGCCTTTTGTGTATATTTCGTAGCTCTTACAGAAATATATTCAAAGAGATCTATTTGACCCACTTATTAAATACTTAACATTCATAGAGTTGCTTTTTTTTTTTTTTTTTTGTGGGAAGAGGGTTGTCTCTTCAACACAGGGTTATCTTGGTATATTAAAATTTATTTTATCTTCCATTGAAAAATACTTGTTTTGGAAAAGGCAGCTTAGAAATAAGATGGATTAAAATAAGCTGTATTTTCTGTAATAAGAATTTTTCAGTGAAATGTGAATAAGGGTTTGTCTATCAATATTTTTGTCTGTCTATACTTAGTTAAGTCTTTCTTGTAAGTGCTGTTCACCCTAAGGAAAGGCATGGTGTAGTGGGAGGTGACTGGTGTTCTTGTTCGTGGTGAGCTAACGCGTGAAATGGCCCCAACAGAAACCCTACTCTGAGTACTTCTGCCTTGAGAGTGCCGAAGTGGGGACAGAACAGTCTGTAATTCAAAGGTTTCTGAATTTAGGTATATTTTCTCATTAGACCTAGAATCAAACTTTCTGTCAAGTGACCTCTCTTTTATAAGTTTCTGTTTTAGTAATAAGGTGCAATTTTAGGATAGCAGGTATCTCAGTGTTTCAGGTTGGGATGGCATGTTTTATGTAGGATTACAGAACCTAGAATACTGAGGGCCAGCTCTGAGAGTCAGTCAGTGACAGAGCAGGATCATAATCCTGGCTTCCTGATTCCTAGTTTAGGGTGCCTTCTGTGTTACTTAGAGTCTGCGTATCACAGCACATTAAAATATGTGTATTCGTATACGGTAATAGCTGTTTGAATAGCTGCCTCACTTTGAGTCAGAATTAGGGAATGAAGTAGTATTTAAAAATTTAATTCCAAAGAAGGGACCATTTTTACCTGTATTATACAAACACTGGGCTTTAATTCTTGGCAATTTAAGGTTTCCCTGTTTGTGTGTGTGTTGCTGTACTTTTGCTTAGCACTTGGGTATTTTATTTATAGCAAGGCTGGGAAATAATTTGGCCAAGTGAGTTTAAGTTTGTTTCTTTGTTTCTCTTCCTTTCTTTCTTTCTTTCTTTCTTTCTTTCTTTCTTTCTTTCTTTCTTTCTTTCTTTCTTTCTTTCTTTTTTGTATGTGTGGCTTAGAACAACAGAACTTTATTATCTTATAGTTCCTGGAGCTACAAGTTTGAAATCAAGGTGTCAGCAAAGCCACACACTAAAAATTCTAGGGAAAGATGCCTCAGGCATCCCGTGGATTGTGGTTGCATCACTCCATCTTTCCCTCCATTTTCACATCACCGTCTCCCCTGTATGTCTTCTCCTCTTCTGCCTCTTATAAGGACATCCTAATTCCTGAATTACCTCATCTTGAGGTTCTTAATTACATCTGAAGACACCCTTTTTTCTGAATAAGGTCATATTCACAGGTTTGGGGTAAACATATCTTTTGGAGGGCTACAACACCCTGGATTTTGAGTCCTTATCACACATTCCTCTGGGTGGCAGATGAATTGCCACAGTTGTTGCTGTGGTGCAGCTGCACAGAGAAGTTTATTTTTAAGAGAGAAATAAAAGAATACATATCTTACCATGACCATGATTTTAATTGAACTTTTTGTTGCTGTTTCTTTGAGTAACTAAGTTTAGCTTATTTCTAGAGTTTTCAGTCAAATTTTGTAAACTTTATGAGTCTGGGGACAGAGAAAATAAAGCCAAAGGCAACTATCAAGCAGGCTTTTAAACTTCTTGGGGTCATGGACTCCTTTGAGAATCTGGATCCTTTCCCAAGTCAAGTGCACGTAAGCAAATCACAAGGTTTGCCCACAATTTGAGAGAATTCATGTACTTTGTTGTTTCTCTGTGTCCCTCACTATTAAGAATACTTGGCTTTAGCCGAAACCAGTTTGGCTCAGTGGATAGAGCTTCGGCCTGCAGACTGAAAGGTCCCAAGTTCGATTCCAGTCAAGGGCATGTACCTGGGTTGCAGGCACTTCCCCAGTAGGGGGTGTGCAAGAGGCAGCTGATCGATGTCTCTCTCTCATCGATGTTTCTAACTCTCTATCCCTCTCTCTTCCTCTCTGTAAAAAACAATAAAATATATTAAAAAAAAAAAAAAAAAGAAAGAATGAAAGAAAGAAACACCTCCCTTAAAAAAAAAAAAAAAAAGAATACTTGGCTTTATATACATCTGAAGAGTTTTCACATGGGTTTATTTTCAGCTATGTGCTAGGCATTTTACATATTCACTACCAAATTAAGTAGGTATTGCTCTATTTTGCAAATAAGGAAGCTCTGGAAGGTTAATTAGTTCAAATCAGACAACAACTATTAAGTTGTAATTAACTAGAGTTGCTTAAAAAGAGAGCTTATAAATTCAAAAATAAAAATACTTTTATAACTAAAAAGCATTTTTTTATTTTTCAAAAGTTATTGAAGATTTACTCTTCTTTATTTGGTGTGCTGATGAACATTTAGGGAAAATTCTAAAGGAGCTTGGAATTTTTTAAATCATTGCTAAACTTGTGGTTTTGTAACATATGTTTTTCCTTCTCAGCTTTGGGTATTTGTTTTGGCTTGCTAAAAGTAGGTACGAGCTTTTCACTTAATGTCAGTGTGAAAAACAAAGGTAAGGATGTTAATAGACAATGACAAATGTTAAGTAAATGCTCTTATGCCCAAGTGTTTTGAGTGTTCAGCCACAGGTTCTTTTATCATCTCAGAGGACTTTAATAAGCATCTTATAATTTTGAATGGATGAGTTTTAAACAGTTCATGAAACTTATAATATGCATAAATTGAAATAATTTGAGATAGGAAATCTCATCCTTTTAGAAAAATAACAGAATTTAAATGAGAGTTTTCCAAGAGACTTTAAAAAAAATTTTTTTGATAAGGAACACAATCTCAGTACAGTAGAAAATTCAAGATAGTGTGTCCATTTTATTGTTGGTGTAGAACAGGTTGGTTTTGTTTGTTGTAGACAGGAAGTGCCAGAAGTATGTTTGTGTATAGTGTTTTAAACCATGAGTCATTCCTAAAAGCAGAGCACCCCAAGGGGGGACTCCCTTAGTAGGAGGCCTGCTGATATTGTTGACCACTTAATCAAAAAAGGCTGTAAAGTGGAGAAATCTCTTAAAAAACAGTACATGTACTGTACACTCTAAATATTTTTATTTTCTTTCTTTTAAAAAAGTACACTTTTATTGATTTCAGAAAGGAAGAGAGAGGGAGAGAGAGAGTTAGAAACACCAGTGACAAGAGAGAATCGTTGATTAATTGCCTCCTGCACATCCCACACTGGGGAACGAGCCCACAACCCAGGCACATACCCTGACCAGAATCGAACTGTGACCTCCTGACTCATAGGTTGACGCTCACCCGACGAACCACGCCAGCTGGGCTAAGTATTTTATATTAACCTAAAACATGTAACCTTACAATTGGATGCCAATCTTTTGTTGTAAAATTAAGTATGGTCAGTTACTCTTTCTTAGACATATACCTCATCATAATAATGCATCAATTCTCGTTTTCTAGTATTTTTAAGTACAGCAAAAACTGAGACTCAAAAAGATATATCAGTGTGAAGTCATCTTCAAATTACACAATTTCTGTTTCCTTACTCTCATGTCTAATTTGATTAAAAAATTTCTTTTTGCATTAACACATTGGTCAAGTGATTATAAAGCAATCTACTTAGTCTCCATAGGAACAACTCTCTTTTTACACTCACGTTTTATTGGATTACACATATCTATTTAAGTTATATAATTTCAATAACAAGTGCAAGTGTCATAAACAGATTTGTGAGCAAATTCAACACGTATGAATTGATAAAGTGCAACTCAGATGGAGGGGCAGAAGTGTGCACGCATATTAAGAGTATACTTTACAGAGGACATGGGGAGAGTTGGTTAATCAGGTGGGTGGATGAGCAAAGGTTGGTAAAGAGTGCTTTTGCTGCGTATGTTTCTGCATTGTTTAAATCTTTAGTTGCTCCTGACCCCCCTCCACTTACAAATAATGCTAAAATAAAATTCATGGATTGGAGCCTATTCCAATTTGTGATTTATTTTCTCAGGGTAGATTTTCAGAAACACACTCTCAGGGTCAAAGGCTTTCAACTTTTACTAGAGGCCCAATGCATGAAATTTGTGCATGGATAGGGTCCCTAGTGGCTGCTGGTTGCTGGCTGCCAGCTGGGGTCTCCTTTCTTGAACTCCTGAGGGGACACTGCATTTTAGGTATATCTATAATAATAAAAGTGTAATATGCTAATTAGACTGGACAGCTGAACGACCTTTCAGATGAAGTCAGGGCTGTGAGGGCAGAGGCAAGCTGCTGCAGCTGCCAGGGCTGAGCCCCTTGCACGAATGTTGTGCACCGGGCCTCTAGTATATGTATGTTTTTGGTAGCCCATAATGAAAGTTGCCTGTTTGCTTTCTAGGAGAGTTGGCTAGTTTACAATGGTAGCAAAAAATATGCTAGGGGCCAAGACTTACTATACCTTGACCTGAATGGATGTTGTTAAAAAAAAAAAATTGTATCTATAGTGATCAAATGTGTTCTTTCATTATTTTCATTTATATCTATCTGATAATTAGTGAGGTATCAAATATTTCCCCCCTGTTCATATTCTGTGTTTGTTCTTTTCCAAATTGGCACTGATTATATCTTTGACTTTGGTAATATTTGATAAAAAAAAAAGAGAACAATATGTTTATTGTGAATGAACCAGCATATAATATGACCTTGTAAGGGAGAGAGGAAATCCTGGCATTCATTGTCATAGGGTTGAATGTTCAATTCAATCCAAAAAACAGATCCTTGAACTAGAACTAATGCACTACTTGGGTGATGTGCCAGGCACTGTATTGAATGGTTGACCATGTTGTTTAATTTTTTCAACAATCCATAAGGTAGGTGCTATTTTCAATATTGAGCCACTGTTGAATAAGTTGGAGATTTAGAGAAACCTTGGGTTAAAAATAATGGAAAAACATCTGTAAAAAGACAATATTGGAGAGGTGCTTTCAGGCAGGGCCCCCACTTTGTCCTTGGCATTTCCCCTTTGTTTTTATACTATTGGGAATGACATTAATTACAGATGTGTTTTGCGTAAGAGTTAGTCCCTCTTAAAACTTTAAATACCTCTGGAAGGGGTTTGTCCTGGGAGGTGGTGCGCTGTTAGCCATTGTTGTGAGTGAATAATAAGGTGGCCTTCTTTTTGACCTCGTTGGCAGCAGTTATCCTGAGGGATGGACATTGGGTATGGGTGTTGGGGAGGGAAGGTGAGGTAGGTATATTTGGAGGATGAAACCCTTGGAATCAGGAAAGACAGATCTGAGTAGAGAACCCTTGCTGTGTGCACAGAGCAGAGGGCTGGCTCCTGGGGGCCGAGGTGTAGGACTGTGAGATGTGCAAGTGAGATTGAGATGGCCCGATGCCAAGGACAGACACTTCCTATTTCAAAACTGTACTTGGCAAGGCCTCCATCCCAGAAAGAGGAAGGAAACTTTCTTCTTCCTTCTCCGCTGCACCCCCTGAGGTCACAGCAGTCAGGTAGCAGTGTTATGTTCATTGATATTTCAGTTAATGACTGTTTTTAATACGGCTTCTATGAGTAAGTGTGCAGTGAGCATCAAGCAGCCAATTGAGAAAATAAACTTGTGAAACATAACTTATTTGTAAATTGGGGACCTATTGCCGATTTTTAGAAGATGTGTGCTAATGAAAGCTATAGGTTATATTTCACAATGAGACTTTTTTACTTCAGTGACAAATAGCTTCTTTAAGTGTGGGGATAATTTCTTCCCTCTGCTCATGCATGCCCTTTGGACAGCTATTTCCTTGTTTCTTTTCAGGTCCTTGATGGCATACAAGGTCCTTCCACTTTAAATAAACGGTGCTTCGGATATGAATATAAAATAGCTTGGAAATTCATAAAAATCTGCACTTACTGTAAAGTTAACAGTGACTGAGTTGTTAGTTTCATGTTTGCATATTTTCATAGACACCTGGAAATCTTACATATGGAGCACTCAAACCCATCGGTCATAACTTCTCTAAATATACTGCTAATGGCTCAGGATTTAAAAGACGTACTATATAAACTATTCCCCTCAATGGAGTAAATAAATATCCCAGCTGAAAATAAACTACAGATTCTAATAGCCAAGCAAAAGGAGTGTGCTTGTCTAAGTGAAACATCTTATGTGTAATTTGGCTTGTCACACAACACGAAGTAGGATGAAAGCATCTTACTTTACAACGTGCAGCTGGTGTAAGAGTGTCACCGGGTGCTAATCATTTGGCTCGGCTACCTTCAATGTCTAATGTTCAGTTTGTCTTCACTAATCAGCGGTAGCTTTCCCCCTACTTCTTTGTTCATTACAGAAAACTACTCCATAGAACAAAATTTTCAGGCTTTTATGTGTCTCCTTACGTTGGAAACCAGCATATCTAGAAGAAAATATTTTTTTTCTCTTTAACAAAATGTAGCATTTGAAGTTGTTTATTTAATTAGCTGGCATGTTCTTTTGCTTCATGTTTCTCCAGTGCTTAAGATATTGCTATTGACAGGAGCAAGAAGAGTAATGTGTAGAGCTTATTTATTGTTCTACCCTGTTTCCCCGAAAATAAGACAGTGTCTCATATTAATTTTTGCTCCCAAAGATGCGCTAGGTCTTATTTTCAGGGGATGTCTTATTTTTCCATGAAGAAGAATACGGTACACATTTATTGTTAAATGAAAATAAAGGAAATTTATTACCTGTATACGGTACGGTAGTACGGTAGTTGTCAACACAAACCAGACAAACTGTGAATCCTACAGTATCAAGAATTTACTCATTTATTCAATGACAATCATATCATCATCTTCTGGAACATCATCATAACAATCCAATTCCGGAATTTCCTGGTGAATTTCTTGTGACTCCATTTCTTTCAGAATCAGTGGATCAAATCTCTCATGTTTAGCAATAGCACTGTCTTTAAATGAGTACTTCTTGTCAAGGTAGCCTGCTCGCAGTGCATTTGCAACGCAACTGTCAGTGATTTTCTCCCATGAATTCTTCACCCAAGTCACAACTTCTTGCAGTTTAGGTTTCACAAAGTTTCCACGCTGATTTCTCTCCATTCTATTTTCAATGTAGTCATTAATTTCCATGCCCAAATTGTCTTTGAATGGCTTGTTTATTGCAATATCAAGAGTCTGGAGATGGCCGTCTTTCCATGCGGGAATCATTATCTGATCTATTTTTCTTTCATGAAGAAATGTCTTCATGTCTTTAGCGTGATGAGTGCTGGCTGCATCCCAGACTAGCAGACCTCTTTGGCTCCCTTGCATAACAAGCAGCAGCATTAAATTGAGCCACTTCCTTATAACTGCTTGTGTGGCCCAGGCTTTTTCAGTTTCAAGAATAAAAACGCCCAAAACACGTTCAATCTTTTCCTTCTTGCCCTTAGAAATGATTAAAGGTGGGATTTAGTGCCATCCAGATGAATTGCCAAAATACAGGAAACACATGCAGTTTCGTAAGCAGTGGAGGGAATATACACTAATGAGGCACCTCGTTGTTCAATTGTTGTTTGAGATGATTGGCCCATAAACACTACAGTTTCATCCATAGCAATCATGTTGGAAAGATTGTATTTAGAGAAGTCAGCATCATCAATAAAGGACTTGAATGCAAGTGCTCGCTTAGTAACTTGAGTATCTTCCAACCTAAACAATGTTGTAGATCTTAAAGACAGTTCACTTCGCTGAAGGAAATTATCCAGCCAGTGTTGTGATGTTTTGAAGTCTTCAGGGGCTATGTCAAACTGTGGTGCCATTGCAAGGTCAAATTCTTGAATCTGAGCCCTATTCACAACCAAAGCCTTTGCTCTCCTGTCAACAACCCATTCACAGATCAGGTCTTCCAGCTCGGAAAATAATGGTTGCCGACCTGATCCACACTTGCGCTTTTTAGCATTTCCCTTGTCCACTTGTTCAATGAGGTTATCATACTCTGCTTGCCATTTTTGGGCCAATCAGATACTCAACATCTTCTCTTTGCAGAAAGCAGTAAGATTTTGGCCCCAAGAGTCTTCCATGATTCCTTTCTTGTACTCCATGGAGTAGCTTTTTCTTTTTGCACTCATTTCTAGGGGTAAAAAAAAGGAATTGGGGTATCAAGGTGGGGGCAGGGAGATCACTTAAAATGACACAGGAGGAATTGGGGGGAATCAAAATGGCACAGGAGAATCAGAGGGGGGATTACCATTTTAGTAACCCCTTTTGATCCTCCTGTGTCATTTTGATTGCCCCCTCTGATCCTCCTGTGTCATTTTAAGTGATCCCCCTCCCCCCACCCCTGTGCCACTGAACACCTTCACCAGACATCCCCCCTACCCCTTTATCAGACATTTACCCCCTGGGGCCTGCCTGGGGACTGTCACTGGGCTTGCTGGGGCCTGGATCTGGGCTGTAGCAGGGTCTGCCACTGACTGAGAACCTTCAGTCATCATGAGGGCGGCCGTGAGCATCAGGTAGTATAACCAGAGACAGACCAGCACTCACCACCTTCGCCGTGTCCCGTCTGCTCTAATCCTCCTGTTCTTCTACACGCATCTGCGAAAATCTCTTCCTCTCTCCCGCCCCGCGTTCACTGCTCACTCTGACCTCCGCTCCGCCTCCACACAGCAGTGACGTCAGGATTCTCAGTAACGGTACTGGTTGCTAGACGCCAGTTGGGGTGGCCCTAGCGACCAGTTGATGGTAAATTAATTTTCATTCTGAGACAGAGCCGAGGGGGGGCCTTATTTTCTGGGGGATGCCTTATATTTCACTCAGAAGGAAACCTGTAAGTAGGTCTTATTTTCAGAGGATGTTTTATTTTCGGGGAAACATGGTACTGTGCTCATAGCAGACTCAGGCCTAACCTAGACTAGGTCTGTGGCCTTGGGCAAGTTACCCAACTTCTCCAAGCCTCTGTATTCACTTGTATACATACAATGGGAATATTGAGATATTGTTACCTGCCAAGTGCTTAGCACAGTGCCTAATTCATTTAATCACTCAGTCAATGGATACAGCTGCAAGAACGTGTTGTGGAGGTGTTTATTATCTTTATTACTCTTGCTGAAAGAACAATAGAATTTAGGTCAGCACTTCTATTCTGCACCATGAGAGGGGGCTCAAGATAATAGAACAAACAATAGACACAAAAGTTGGTGAGTTTGATTGTAGCCCTAGCTTCCCACTCACCAGTTACATGACTTGGTCAACTCATTTGCCTCTCTAGTGTTTGGTTTCTTTATCAGACAAAGTAGGAGGTTTGGTTTGATTTTATTCCAGGGCATCAAGCTCATAGGCTGCCAGCTGTTTTGAGTGGTTCTGATTATGGGATATGTGTCATTTCAAATTTAGAACATTAAAAAAAATCTTTATTGTTGAAAATATTACATATGTCCATCCCCCATGGAGAATTTTTAAAAAAATATATTTTATTGATTTTTAACAGAGAGAAAGGGAGAGGGATAGAGAGCTAGAAACGTCGATGAGAGAGAAACATCGACCAGCTGCCTCTTGCACACCCTCTACCGGGGATGTACCCGCAACCAAGGTACATGCCCTTGACCGGAATCGAACCTGGGACCTTTCAGTCCACAGACCGACGCTCTACCACTGAGCCAAACCGACTTTGGCATAGAGCATTTTTTATTTTGTTTTTCTTTAGCTGGCTAACCAACTAATATGCAAAGTAATTAGAAATTTGGTATGGCGCTAGCTGCTTTCCTGTTTTCATCATGAGTGACTAATGGTCACCAGGGGTCATGTTAGTAAGCCTGGACCAGTTATTAATTGTATTTGAAGCTGTATGTCATAAATTTCATAATTACGAGCTGTTGAAGTTTAGTCCTAGTAAAATCACATCATAAAACAGAGGCATTTTTAAAGGATTTAGTGACAAAAGGAAAGGATGAATAAATTTGTTTTATACCTTTGACTAACACTTCAATTATATTTAATATATGTTTGCCAAGCATGGAAGCACTTGACTCATTGACATCAACAAAAAGTTATTTGTGTATTTCTGGCTGATGACCTACAGATAAGTAACTTTTATATTCCTGGCCTACCTGACTTGTTTTATCCTCTTCAGGTCTGAGATTCTACAATTTTATAAATTTTAGTCTCATCATAAGGTAGACCTGGGTTTGATATTAATGTTGAAATTACTCAGAATAAAACATTTTAAAGCCTGTTGTAGCTGCTTTTTTTTTAAAGATGGGTACATATGTAAATGTGGATCAATAAGTGTATGTTAGTATACTATGAACTGAACACTGATATTTTTTCATTTAACATATCTTAGAAATTATCTCATTCATATATCCCATTCTTATTATTTTGAATGACTGCAGAATAGTCCATTGAATAGATTATTATAAGTAACCAGTCTCTTTAAGATGGACGTTTATGCTTTTTTTCTAACTTTTGCTATTACCCACAATAATGCTCTAATGAATGTCTTGTACATGTGAGATTTTCTGCATATGTTAGCGTACCTGTAAGTTAAGTTGCGGGGTCACAGGATATAGGCATTTGCAATTTTAATTGAAATGGACAAATCGCTCTTCATGAGGGCTGAACCAATATAGGGTGGACAAGAGTAGGTTTACAGTTGTTTTTATGGAAAATAATACAATAATTAAGAAATACTAATATAAGAATAAACTATGTTTCAGATATTCACAACTGTAAACCTATTTCTTGTCCTATATATATTCCCACCAGCAATGTATGAGTGAGCCTGTTTCTGCTCAGTCACTTTCCCCCCTCCCAAGTATCTCTTTCTGTATTGCCAAACAATTCGACTACTTCTGTACTACACTGTGTTGTTTCTGGGAAAATGCTGATTAAATGGGTAATCATTGCTATTTGTGCAAATTTCACAGAGATTGAATCTTACACTGAAGACCACTTTCTTAGCTTTTCATATTGGTTGAATTAAATGGCTGTATTTGTTAAGCATCTTGGAATGCACTTTACATTGCTTCAGAGCACAATTATACCAGTGTAGGAAGTCCTCCAGTTTGCAAATTACCTCGACTAAAGTCTTCCATGGAGATTCATTCTCATAACATAATGAAACACGCTATACAATTAATTTTCTTAAATTACAAGGAAAAGGCATTACCTTTTCATGAATACATACTGTTTTATGTTTGTACCGTGTTTCCCCGAAAATAAGACATCCCCTGAAAATAAGACCTAGCGCATCTTTGGGAGCAAAAATTAATATAAGACACTGTCTTATTTTCTGGGAAACAGGGTATTAATTGATGGAATTGGACTGAAACATAAGTTATCCTTTTAGTCCTTAATTCATGACCATTTGATTATGTTCATGTGGGCACACACACAGTCTGTAGATCTGAGAGTTAAAACTTTCATGGTTTCTTTAAGAAAGTAGAGTGGCTTGTGTTATAGAAAGATACGATGCACTCACACACATTTAGGACGACAAACTTACATTTAGGAACATTGTAAAAGATATTCAAAATTATTATTTCTTTGTCCTCGGTGGCATATTTGAAAGTCAATTACTGAAGGAACTTAGGTTTTATTTCTTTAAAAAAAATTATATATATATATTGATTTCAGAGAGGAAGAGAGAAAGAGAAACATCAGTGATGAGAAAGAATCATTGATTGGCTGCCTCTTGTGCTCCTCACACTGGGATCGAGCCGGGCATGTGCCCTGAGTTAGAATCGGAACCAGGACCTTTCAGTCCATTGGCTGACGCTCTATCCACTGAGCCAGCCCAGCAGGGAGGTCTTATCTCTTTTTTATGCTAACGTGATCTTTTCTAAAACTGACCATGGTTCTAAATAGTTGAGGCTTTTCCTTTTCCTTTTGGCTTTTATAAAAGAACAGCAGATGTTCGAGAATTTCTTTTTATGAAGTTTTCCTCCTCAATTTGACTTTCAAATGTGGTCCTTAACATAGCACTGTACTAATTCACTTACAAGGAAAAACCTTTTCATCATTGACCTATTTGAAAAGCAGTTGTAGTGTTGGACATAGTACTTATAGTGAAGATACTAGCTAAATCCTATAGAATAACCTATCATTAAAGAAAATTCCTTGGAGTTATTCAAATAAAAAAACTAATTAAAAAGTTACTAGTCACTTACCTTTTATGTTTTCCTTTTTAGCACACATATTACATTCTAGAGACACTGTCTGCTTATAGCTAGAGAGTGTTGAATTTAAAATTGTGCTACCCCCAAGGGAAGCAATTTGTTTTGTTGTTCAGACAGTGCATGAGCAAAATGAGGCTTTGCTATGGTACGTACTCCTCTGGGCTCACGCCTGCTCCACAAATCAATGAAGCTCATCTCATGACTGCTCCAACCAAGGGAGCAAAGTCATTTTCACTGAACCATAGCACCCCCTAGCATACTAACAACTTATATTTTTAAAATTCAAAAGAATATTTTGTATGCTTATAAAAGAAACCATTACATCTAATATAATCTAATTGCTCTTGTATTCTTATGACTAAGAAAGGACCTTTGAAAGATTCTATAAAAATTATGAGGAATATAAAGAGGCATCACTCTTTTTTTGCAAATGATCTTTAGGTTACTTTTTTGTGTATGGATCTGGAGGCATATCATAAGCTATGGCTGGACCTCTTGTGCCCTCTGCAGAAGCAGTAAAATAGTGACTGTTCCTCCAGCCAGTTGCCTTACCATGCTTACTTGTGTGTTACAGGTGCTTCTTCCAGCTGCTGGTTTGTTACAGTTACAGGATGTGAAGAAGACTTGCTGTGAATTTTTGGAATCTCAGCTTCACCCTGTCAACTGCTTAGGAATCCGGGCTTTTGCTGATATGCATGCATGCACAGACCTCCTGAACAAGGCCAACACCTATGCAGGCAAGTCAAATAGACCTCTGCTGAGTCAGGAGGAATCTGGAAAACTTGAATTTTGAAGTGAATCTATAGTGATTTCTGGAAAGTCATGTCCTGTTATTGGATCTGGACTTTATAAGAAGACATTTAAAATGTTATAATGGTAGCACAGTATAATTGAATCATGCTCATAAAAGTCTGAACTTGAAAAGAAAAACAATATAAATTGGTCTTGGGCCTAAGTAATAGGATAGCTGATTTTATACAAGTTTTGAAACCCTATGTATTTATCTTTCAACTTTTCAAATTAATAGTCATTGTTTGCATAGGAAATGAAGTCATTTTATTTCTGTGGTTTTTTACACCATCCTCTTGAATACACAAAAACAACCTTATTGCTTAAAAACCTCTAAAGCAGTGAAGATCTAGATGCCTTTGGGTGGAGTAGAAAAGTAGGTCCAATAAAAACAAAAAACTGGGAAGAAAAGAAAAGTAGATCCAGCCCTGGTCCATGTTGCTCAGTGGTTAAGAGTGTCGGCCCACCTACCAAAGGGTATCGGGTTCGATTCCTGGTCAAGGGCACCTATCTGGAATGTGGGTTCACTTCCTGCCACCCAGTTGGGGCACATGTGGGAAGCAACCAGTCAATGTGTCTCTCTCACATTGAAGTTTCTCCTTCTCCCCCCTTCCCTCCCCCCCCCCCTTTTTCTCCTCTCCTCTTTCTACTTTCTCTGAAAAGCAATGGAAAAAATTTCCTCAGGTGAAGATTAATAAGGAAAAAATAAAAGAAAAGAAAAGTAGATCCAACACAGGCAGCCCTCTCTTTAGACAGTGGTTTCTAGACTCTTGTGCTGGCATCCTCTCCCTTGGCAGAGGAAGGGCTTGTTGTTGTCAAGGAAGCCATAGCTTGGTTGCTATGTAGGACCCTCAGATCCCCCTCTCTGGAGTGGAGAGATTCTTGTTATAGCTTTGAATGTAGCTAAGGAACACAAAAGTAACCAATAATTTATTTTGCTTTGAGTTTACAAACATTTAAATATATATATTAAAAGTGATTATTAGGAAGTTTGTATTTTTTTTTTTTAACCATATTTCTAGAAGATAAATCTTGTGGAAGTTACAGTCCACCATCAGTCCTATATATCCGTGAGACCAATAGGGACAGTTACTATAGGACCTTCCGTAACCATTGCCCCTTAATTAGCTCTGTAACCCCTACTTCTTCTAGCCTTCAAAAGCAAGAGCCCTTCCTCTAAACTCTGCTCCATCATGTTTACTTTGATGAGTAAGGAACATTTTGGCACATGGATCTGGGCAAGGGATATGTGTGTGGGGAAGTCTGGGGGTATGTGTATGTGTACGTGCACATGCAGAGCGTTGGAAAGGAGAATTATTCACAGAACTCCTTTTGCATTTATCCAAGAAATAATGGTATAAGGTGGTTAGCTGAAAACAAAAAGCCACAGTGCTTCAGTAAAACATAATAGATCCAATAAATTTGAGCTTTAAAGATTTCTGTAGATTGGCCTGACTGCCCTTTAAAAAATTGTTTCAGTAGGAAAATGTGATCTGAGTTCCAGAAAGCTTGTTTACAGATAAACTTTTAGAACACAACCCTTTTGTAAGTTGGGGAATGCCTGTAATGTATAATGATATTCATGAAATCCGTGGGATGAGGCATTTTAAGAAAAACCAAAGACAAATTAGAATCCATCGATGTGTTTCCATACAACCAATTCTCTTCTTCAGCTAAACAGAAAGTATTCCTTCTAAATCCATAAGATCGATCAACTGCTAGACATAATGTGCCTGTTTTAAGTGAGTTATATCAGGTAAACCAAGGAATCATATATGTTTTTTGATAATTTTTCTGCATAAAGTAATCACTATTTAACATTGCATCTTTCTTGGGCTGCTAGTTGTCTCCAAAGTGCTTGATAAACATTACTGACTGTTAGAGATGGGACAGGGGCTAGGGAGAGAATGAATAAAGCAGGATTAATGCAAAAGATGTCCATACATGGTTTATATGATGTACTTACTAGATCTCATAGTTTTACTCTATCAGAAAAAATGCATGTACTGTGCTTTCAGCAAACAGATTTTGTTAATTCTTTTATTCAAAATCTTAAACTTGTTACAGTATGCTATAAAAGATGAACAGTTTTCCATCAATATTAAAACACTTCCATATCTTAGTTTCTAGAGTCCTTCTTTGTAATTATGCCAAGGATTTTTTGTGGAAAAATTACTGTCACTTGCAGCAAAATTATAAAGAAAAAATGGATTTTCTTTTTGAATGAAGTCTTTTCAATCAAAGTCTAGTCTTAAAGTACTCTTAAAGGATGTGCTGCTCTTAAACCATGCTCCTGAGTCTTTTTTTTTTTTTGTTTGTTTTTGTTTTTTGTGTGTGTGTGTGTGTGTGTGTGTGTAAGGAATAATGATTATTTAAGTGCCAGCAGTCTGAGAAGATGGGGACTCTTGTCCCAATGACCATGTAAACATTTCAGTGCAGGTAGAGGTTTATAAGGAGGGGGAGAGAAAACAGGACAGAGAGATTAAGGGGAGAGGGTAGAAAAGTTTTCTGCATGCAAACCAGCACAGTCTGTTTGGACAGGAAAGACCCAAAACTGGTTAAGCAGCGGTCTGGTATGTATCATATCATCCTGGTTTTACGATTGAAGGTCAGCAAGTCTCCCAGAGCTGGAATGCCTGAAGGTCAGAGTCTGTATCTTTTGAAGTTAGGTCCTGGAACTCAATTTATTACGAAAGGATATGACTGGGGGACAGGCCAGATGGAGGAAATGCACCGGGCAAGGGATGGGAAAAGGGCACAGAGTTTCCGTGCCCTCTCGGGGGTATACCCACATCGCCATATGTTCACCAGGTAGGAAGCTGCTCCAGAATCTTAAATTTGCTTGAATTTCTTAAGTTTACAAGCAATATTTTATAATGTCTTTTATTACAAAAAGCAACAACACATAAAAAATAGAGTAATACTCATTATCCAATTTTAAGAGTTGTCAACTCATGGATAATCTTTACCTACTGGGGAGGTGGGTCAAAGGGTATCACCTCCAGACTATTGTTCTGTCAGTATCACCATCCTTGGCTCTGCACTGGCTGACTGGTTTTCAGTCTGCAGCATTCTCTCTGCAGTTTTCTCTCTCCAGGCCTCCAGGCATATTTGCCCTTGACGCTTAGATTGCCTTTTCCCACTATACTTGATTTCCCCTGCCAGCAGCACCTTCCACATCTGCACTGTTGGCTCCCTTACCCCTTTTCTAGTTCCTTGTGACCTCCGTCTTTCCTCCACAAACATACTTGCCACCTAAGACCACAGTTCCAGGGCACAAAGGAACTGGTTGGGATTTGGAATCCCAACATCTCATCTTTTGTGCTGACCATATTCCTCCCTTCTCCTGGGCTTGTGTTTCTTCATAAACCTGTGCTCAGCTATCTCTTAGCTGCTCAGCCGGGATCCAATGGTCAGTCATTTCTTAGCTACTCTCTCTATGTACCTGGCGTTACCCACACGGCTGTGGGTGATAGCAGGCTCAATACAATTTAACCTCTGCTTACAACAAGGATTTTTATAGGCCAGTAATAATAAACTCACACCTAAATTTAGTATATTCAGATTGTGCTCTATTTTCTGTAAAAGCAGTTCTCATAACATTTTCCTCTTTAATCAATTTACTTCAATCATGTGCCACCTTCCCTTAATTTAGTCTAGGAACCACTGCGGGAGATAAACACCTGTCAAAATAAGTTCATGCATTTGAAAGCTGCCCTCTATGTTGAAAGAGTGGTTTTAATAACAGCATTACTTATCTTGATGGTGTGATATTAGTAATAATCAGCATACCAAAGAATAGGTGCTAATTACTCAAGGGTCTATTGTAATGTTAATTGACTTATACAGAAGATTCTTTGGAGAACTGTGAAAGCATTTGATATATAGCACATCTAGATTGAATTCCTGTAGACTTGAATGGCACTTCTTAAAAGGATTAATCATTTTTATATTCTCTCACTCATTATGGCGCTCATTTATGCCCTAGCAAACCACATGCATTCTTTCTGTTCTTCTTTGTTGACAGTTTTTCTAGCTGAAATGATTGAGCTGTTTTCAGGTTTCACCAAAACTGTGTTAATGGAACTGCTGGAGATACATAAATGCATTTCCCCTCCCCTAGAAACTAATAGTGTTCAGAATCAAAGAATTATATTGTGTTAGCACTTGTAGGGAACCTTAGGATTTATCTATTCTAACACTTACATTTTATTAATTAGGAAAATGAAGACTAGAGATATCTTTTATTTTCCCCCAAATACTTTGTCTTTCAGAGGTGAGCTGTTTGTGGGTCTAAAATACTGTTGTTATCTATGCACTTATCCTCACTTCTCAGATGAGAGTCTAGGTGGAGTATAGAGAAATTTCTTAGCTACCCTCTCTATGTACCTGGAATTAAGAAATCCCACATGGCATTTAATTTTGATTTTTTAAAAAGGTGCTTAGAAGTTAGAATATATACAAAACAGAACAAGCAAAACTTTGGACTTCTGCTGAATTCATTGACTTAATTTGGGATAAGGGACCTAACTTGGTTTGATAAATCCTAGGGATTATCTTTCATTTCTTTCTTTTATTTTAAATCCTCACATGAAGATATTTTTTCCATTGATCTTTAGAGAGTAGAAGGAAGGGAGGGAGAGAGAGAAAGAGAGAAGCATCAACATGAGAGAGACACATTGACTGGTTGCCTCCCACAAGTGCCCTTGATGGAAACTGGCCAGTGCTATCTTTCATTTCTTGATAAGGTTATCTTATTTTCAGAAGGGAAGAAAACAGGAACATTCAACAGCTGTAGAGAATAAAGAGAAGCCTTCTGTTCTATATAAGGAAGAATGCACACACACACACACACACACACATATGTAATGTATGCACTATAGTACATATATATTTAATGCATTTTGCATATTTATGGGAATTATGTCCTTTTGCAATGATAGGATTTGTTCAGAGAGGTGGAATTGATTATTGAATGGTAGTATAATTAGATTGGCTTTACTTAATGACAGTGGTAAACCATTAAAGGCAAATTACTAGTGTCACTGTGAAAGCTCTGTGCTAGAAACAGAATAATCTGTCAACTTGTGAGTGAAAGGAGTGGAAACAGTAGCTGAGGTTGGTAACAGAACTGGTGTAATGATGATAGGAGGTGGCTGAAGCAAGTTTGTGGATATGGGAACTAACCCTGGATCTAAGTAGAGGGAAAAGACTAAATGCTGAGATGACTTGCTCTTTAGCATTACATTTTAAGTAAATGCTTTGTTAGCTACATTTTAGTTTGTATGTATTGCCAGTATACAATAGCTACTCATTTTGACTGTACCTTACTGAGGTATGGTAAGCTGAATAAAAACTCATTTAGTAAAAGGAAAGAATTTCTTATCTCAGCTTTCTGACAAATATTAGGCTTCTATTGGCCAAATCAATCCAAAGATGTTAAGGTTTTAGTTGATAGTTATTCAACAGAAATCGATAATGTAATTGTGTCCCGAAAGGTGTAAAATGTTTGTCACATTTTGTCCTGCCCAGATTAGAACATATCTGTAAAATCGAGTTCATTTTCAGGTTATATGTTTCAAGAGAGATGGATGCACTGAACCCCAGGGGAAGCCTCAGAATCTTTAACGGAGCAGTGGAAAGGCATCTCTCTCCCAGAGGCAGTTAGTGAAGACCAGAGGAAGTGACTGCTACTTTAAATGCAAAGACAGCCATGCAAATCTCCAAGGAACATAAAATGAAGGACCTATAACACCTCAAAAGAGTCACTGCAGTCTTCAATAACTGAACCCAAAGACATGGAGATCTAAGATTTACCCAATAAAGAATTCAAAATAGCTATTTTACAGAAACTTTAATGAGCTCCAAGAAAACACAGAAAGACAATTCAACAAAATTAGGAAAACAGTACATGACAAAAGGACACGTCTACCAAACAGAAATCTGGAGTTGGAGAATTCAGTGAATGAAATAAAAACTGCAGTAGGGAGCATCCGTGGCAGATTGGATCAAGCAGGATCAGTTAGATTGAAGACAGAAACTTTGAAACTCTAGTCAGAGGAGAAAAAAAAGTAAAAACATTGACAATTAGTAAGAAAGCCTTTGATACCTATGGGATACCAAAGGACCAATTTGTGAATCATTTGAGTTCTAGAAGTAGAAGGTTATTGAAGGAAAAATGGTTGATAGCTTCCCAAATCTGGGAAGAAGTTTGGATATTCAAACTTATAGAGCTCATAAGTCACCAATCAAATTCATCCTAAGAGCCCTCCTCCATTATTTTGCATGTGGATATTGAGTTTTCCTGGCATCAGTTTTTGAAGAGAGTATTCATTTCCCATTGAAGGGTCTTGGAACCCAAGTTGAGATCATTGCCTTGAGGATGAACAGTTCTTTTTTTCATTATTGGATGAGATTAATAAAAAACCCTTCTTTTTTAAACAGTTTGAAAGTATGATAGTGGAATGTTGGTGTTAATAGATTTTCTTTTTAACCTCCAAACAGAGCAACATTTTGCAGATGTTGTACTTAGTGAAGAATTTCTCAATCTCGGCATTGAACAAGTGTGCAGCTTAATCTCAAGCGACAAACTTACCATATCCTCAGAAGAGAAGGTAAGTACATATATATTTCCCCCCAGTGTATAGTGATGTACTATTTTTCTTTTCTTCATTTCACTTTGGTAACTTTGTGATCCTGTATGTGTAGTGCCAGCCAGTGATCTTAGATCTGAAAGTTAAGAAATTGGTTGATTGACTGTGTAAATTACTCTGTTTCTTCACTCTTGGGAGATTTTGAAAGCTGTTAGGCATTAGAGTTTTGTACTTGACCTCTATGGGAAGGACTTGCACACATTAAACTGTCTGAAACAAGTGCCTTTTGGGAACTGGGTTTCTTCCCACAGCTAGACGACTGTAATTGTGATCTAAAGGCATATTTCTCAAACCAAAGTAATTGTACCATCATGTACGTTGGAAGAAGTTACCCTGGGTGGCAAGGGTTGGCTGCTTCCAGACTGAACATCCTTGACTGTCCTCTTCCTTCAGAGCGATCCTCTGTCACTTACTTCCCAGCCCTACCGGGGCTCTGCCCTCCCTCCCAGAGCACCGTGCAGCGCTTCCTCTGCTTGTAGCCTCTGTCTCCACGTTTTGGGTTGTTTTGTCAGCCACCTGCACCGTTCTCCTGGGTGGTGGGAGCAGCTTCTCCTAGTGGGTTTTTCCCTTTGGGTAGGTTTTGTAACCCAGGGGAATCAGGGCACAAAAGTTTGTGAACATACTATGTTTGGAGGAAGTAAAACTGGAACTTTTCTTTGTGTATTTTGCATCTAAGGTTGTGTAAACTTTAGTTCTATTCCTCATACCAGAAACTGTCATAGAGTCTTAGGTACAAGAAGATGAACAAAATAGAATTCTTGGCTCATAGATTAGAGGGACAGCCAGTGAGGTAAATGAGTACAGAATGCTGTAGTGCAAGCATGTCAAACTCAAAGGCTAACACGGGCCAAATAAACAACGTTTAAGTTTATGTGGGTCACAAAAAAACAAAAGATCAATTTTCATAGAAACGTAGGTTTATTTTGGTAGATATATGCTGAATACAAAGGGCTAAAATATATGAGTAATCGTTAACATAAAATAATAGAATATTTTAGCCGAAACCGGTTTGACGCTCAGTGTCTTGACTCTAGAGCGTCGGCCTACGGACTGAAAGGTCCCAGGTTCGATTCTGGTCAAGGGCATGTACCTTGGTTGCGGGCACATCCCCAGTTGGGGGTGTGCAGGAGGCAGCTGATCAATGATTCTCTCTCATTGATGTTTCTAACTCTATCCCTCTCTCTTCCTCTCTGTAAAAAAAAAAAAAAAAAAAAAAAATCAATAAAATATATTTTTTAAAAAATATAATATTTTAATAAAAATATTTTTTCTCGAGCATTAACTTACCAGACACTGAATAACTGCACAAATTAATGCATGTAATGTAAGTAAACCCATTTTTCTTGTTCTCTAAAAGCAAAGTACTTCCTTTTGCGCACACCAAGCAAGTCAGTACAAGACTAATGACATGACATTCGGCTGCTAAAATATTCGTTGTCAGTATTAGTGGAGAGAAATGGTGCACCTGTGTGTAAGGTGCATAAGGGAAATGAATGCAACACAATTGTAGTAGTCAGTCATTAGTGAACGTTGTAGTTTGTTATTAATAATTATGTATAACAGGATATTGTAAAAATTAAGTTATGAAATTTTTATTGAAACTCGCTTGGCTGCGAGTTTGACATGCTTGCTGTAGAGGGTACTATAGGAGCATTTAATTATTCCTGTGATGGGGATGGTAGTGAGAGTTCAGCTTGGTTCAGATATATGAATCAAGTTTTTAAAAATGAGTATGAGTTTGCCATGGAAATGAGGATGGGTGGGAAGGGAAAGGACATTCCAGGTAGAGAGAACAGAACATGTAAGTGTAACGGGGGTTGGGGGGGCGCATATCTAGGGAGGGGTTTGGGATGGGAATGGGGTAATAAGGACAATTATGTGAGACCATAATCAATAAAATAAAAATAAAAATAAAAATAAAAAAACAACAACATGTAAGTGTAAAGAGGTGTGAATGAATACTTTCATGTAGTTGGTTCAGTAGGATTAGAGTTTAGAATATGTTTGGCCGAATGTTAGGAGATAAGATGGGAACATGACATAATAAAATGTCTTCTCAGGCACACTAAAGAAAATTGACTTCATCCTAGTGGTGCAGAACCTTTAAAAAGTTTAGGCACTAGGAGGGTACTTGTATTAGAGAAATGGAGGCTCTTGTGGTTTTCTGTTGCTGCATATAAGCCACTCTAAAATATAGTGACATAAAACATTAACTGTCTTATTATGCTTAAAATTCTGTGGGCAGAATTCATTCAGAGCATATAGAGAGAGCTTGTCCCTGCTCTACAGTGTCGGGAGCCCCAGATATCTGGCATGGTTCTACTGGAGCCATATATCTGGGGCTGTGGCCTTTCTGCACATTGCATCCTGTGTCTGGAATCTCTTTCACTCATTTGTCTGGCTTAGTAAATGTCAAATGAAAAGAACTCACTAAATATATAAAGTACTATTAAAGTACTTAATAAATTTAAAAGTAGAACTACCACTTGATGCAGCAGTCCCATTTCTGAATATGTAGCCAAAGAAAATGAAAGCAGGGTCTCCAAGAGGTATTTTCACTCCCATGTTCATTGCTGCATTATGCACAATAGCCAAGATAATGGAAACAACTTAGTGTCCATCAGCAGATGAATGGATAAAGAAGATGTGGTGTATATATACAATGGAATATTGTTTAATCCTGAGAAAAAAAGAACTGCTAACTTTTGTGACAACATGGATGGACCTTGAGAATGTTATAATACTAAGTCAAACAAGTCACACCGAAAGACAAATAAATATTGTATAATATCCCTCGTGCTGTATGTGGAATCTAAATAAGTTGAACTCTGAAACAGTAGAGTGAAGGTTACAAGGGATTGGGTGGAAGGGTAAATGGTAAGATGTTGGTTAAAGTGTACAAATTTCTAGTTATAAAAAGATGAACAAATTCTGGGGATATAATATACAGCATGGTGATTATAGTTAACTATATTGTATTATATGTTTGAAAGTTGCTAAGAGCAGATCTTAAATGTCCTCACCACAAAAAAGAAATGGTAATTGTGTGATATGATGGAGGTATTAGCAAAAGCTACAGCAATTTATATATCATTTTGTAATATATAAATATATCAAATCAATACCTTAAGATTGTATACTTTAAACGTACACTATGTTATCTATCAATTATATCTCAGTAAGTCCAGAAAAAAGAAAGTATTTGCTAAACAACAAATAAAGAAAGAAAAGAATTTGAGTGAATGGCTATTTAAGTATCACAAATCAGGATTTTAGAAAAAATTAAGCCATGGGTTAAACTTGGATTATATGCAAAAGTTGTGTTATGAAATGTAGTCTTATCATATTTTATTCAATTGCCTTGGTACATAACTCATTACTTATTTTCCTTTTCCCCATATTTTCCACAAGGTATTTGAAGCAGTCATAGCTTGGGTAAACCACGACAAGGATGTAAGACAAGAATTTATGGCTCGGCTGATGGAACATGTACGGTTACCTTTGCTCCCTCGGGAATATTTAGTTCAGGTAAAAGCATTTGCAAAACACATGAATACACGTGACATCGTGTCACTGGGCTGACCGCATGTAAATCCCTGTTACAAAATGCTGAGAGTGGGGTGAAGGGCAGAGAGTAGTTAAGGCACATGCAATCCTTAGTCTGCTCTCTCTTAGGCCAATCCCATTCTTGTAAATTTGTTTGCCCTCTCTCTAATTGGGTAAACAAGTACTAGAGCTTATCCAGGTGGTATTTGTGGGCATTTATTTACATATGTAAATAAAAACCTATGGCTCTGCCCAGCTGCTCTGCATTTTGTTTTTTTCCTTTGATAGCTTCTTCTAATTGCTGTGCAGAACTGGAATTTTGACACTCTATACTGATACTGTTAAATTCTGCTTTGTAATTTCATGCCTTTGATTTCTATCTTTATTCCTAAGCTGAGAAAAACCAGGTTATTTGAAATAAATAGGTATAAATGGGTCTTTAGTAGTCTCTAAACAAATTTGAAGTTTACTTTTTTGTTGTTGGCATCCTACTAGGTACATTTCCACATTTTTATAATTGAACCCATTTAAAGAAGCATTTTTTATTAAGAGATTAGATTTGAGCATTTTAGGGTTTCTCAGAGCCTCATTATTTTTTGTAATCATTGGTACTCAGCTGTTAAGAAAATGAACAGAAAAAACCTGCATTTGAGGTCAAGGATAGCAAGGACAGACTTATTTGTGGTGTAGGCCCACTGTTATAAAGTATTTTAAACCCTTTTTCTGAATAGCTGCTGTCTTGTGTTTGAAAAAGTTTGTCTTTATTAATATTGCCTAACCCTCCTGAAGGACTCATCTAAATTATTTTTTCTTGTTTTTGGTACTATCTGGCTTGCTGTTTAAAGATAAGAAATAGGTGGATATAACATTATCTAAAGATTTGTCTATTGCTGATATTGACATATGATTTTCAATACAGTTCATTATTACTTATACTAGAGACCCCGATGCATGAAATTCATGCATGGGTAGAGTCCCTAGGCTTGGTCAGCAACCAGGGCTGATCTGTGGGGCGACTGGCAGGGCGATTGGGGCTGAGGGAGGGGCACCCCCTGGCACCTGCCTTGCCTGGCCTGGTACCATCTGCTCACCGGCCCCGTTCCCCGTCACCAGTTGCCTCCCTCTGAGGGGTGACTAGCAGGGTGATTGTGGGGCCCTCACTGGCTCCCACCTTGGCTGGCCTGGGGCCTGCAGGCAGTTCCCACATTGAGTGCCTTCCCCCTAGTGGTCAGTGCGTGTCATAGCGACTGGTCATTCTGCTGTTTGGTCAATTTGTATATTAGGCTTTTATTATATAGGACTAAGGGCCTGGTGCACGAAATTCGTGCACCGGGGGGTGGGGAGCCCCTCAGCCCAACCTGCCACCTCTCACATACTGAAAGCCCTCGGGGGTGTCCTACTGATGGCTAAGCTGAAATCTGGCCTCCCTTTGTGGGAGGCAATCTGGATGATCAGGGGAAGGCACCAGCTCCATCACCCTGCTGCTGCAGCCATTTCTAGTCACCACAGCCACCAAGGTGTTTTCATCAACACGGACTCCAATCCCTTCACCAAGAAAAAAATGACAACTTTCATTAGGCATTTTCAAGATGTGTCTTTCATAGGATATACATTTCTTTCTTTTCTTTTCTTTTCTTTTCTTTTTTTTTTTTTTATCCTTACCTGAGGATATGTTTCCATTGACTTTTAGAGGATGTGGAAGAGAAAGGGAAAGACAGAGAGCAACATCAAAGTGAGGGGAACACTTTGTTTGGTTGCCTCCTGCATGAGCTCTGGTCTGGGCCCCAGCCAGAGAGGAGCCTGCAACCTAGGTACATGCCCTTGATCAGAATCAAACCCAGACCCTGCTGTCGGCAGGCTGAGGCATTATCCACTGAGCCAAACCAGCTAGGGCAGGATATGGCATTTCTTAGCCCTCCAGCAGCGGACCTTCGTTTTTTTTCCTCCAGAAGTGTGGTGGAAAGACCCTAGATCACCTTTTTGGATTCTTATTACCCAAGTTACTAAGAATATTACCAGTGGCATAAGGAAGCTTAGCCAATGTGCAGTCAGAAAAGGTGTTTCCTCTATAGTTCACACCAATCAAGGGCTGGGCCCCTCTGGCTCCCTCTGATCACCGGGTTGCCACTCCCCAGGCGGAAAGCCTCTTGGGCAGGAGCGGAGTCACAGCTCTCTGCGATCGATTGCAGGGTGTCCGCTCCTGCTCCCTGCAATCCATCGCTGGCGGTCCACAGCTTTCAGCCTGGGGCAGGAGGGGACCCCCAGCTCCCTGCGATTGATCTCAGGGTGTCTGTTCCTGCCCAGGCCTTACCTGGGTGTCAGGATGTTCCTGGGACACAGGCACTGGGCGCCTGTGTATGCAAATTAACCGCCATCTTGTTTGAGTTAATTTGCATAGTCACGCTGATTGGCTATGGGCGTAGCAAAGGGTACGGTCAATTTACATGTTTGTCTATTATTAGGTAAGATATGTTTTTCTCTGCAGACCAGATACTTGAGCATTTTTTTGGCTTCATTTATTTCTCTGTGATATTTTAACTGTAACTTTTAGACTGAATTAGAGAGGATGGTTACTTGCTTTTTTCCTCCTCTTTACTATTGTTTCTTTGGCAGTTTTTATTATGAAATAGCTGTCCCCTCATGGGGTTTTGTGATTTCTTCTCACAGAGGGTGGAAGAGGAAGCACTGGTCAAGAATAGCAGTGCTTGCAAAGATTACCTCATTGAAGCCATGAAGTATCATTTGCTGCCAACAGAGCAGCGTATATTAATGAAGAGTGTCCGGACCCGGCTGAGGACACCCATGAACCTTCCCAAAGTAGGATCTGTTGTTTATACTTGTTATTATTTCACCTAAAAGGCTTAGTGAGGTGTTATTTTACTCATCTGGATTTCCATGCTTTATTGTTTTAGTTTCCAGGCAACAGACAATGTACCTAGAAATTCATTTCTCTGTATATAATTCAACTTCTCTATTAATTTTGTCTCTGGAGATTGGGGATTGCTTGGTTCATTTAATTTTTATAAGCTGCATGATGTCACTCTTCTGGAATAGACAGCAGCTGGGTTTTGTCCCTGTAGAGTTTTATTATCTATCTCTAATTATAGAAGAAAGCAAAATCGGGCTAGGTAGAAATTCTCTGTAAGCTACATGGGGTGGATAAATTAACTGAAAACTAAGTAATTTCACAGAATTACATATTAGAACTAAGGATGTTAAAACAGCTTGTTTAGTTCATTTCCATCCTATTCCCTGTTGTATATTATTTGATGGTTCATCCATACATCATATGTTGCCATTTCAGTGTAGATTTCCCATATGATTTTCCAGATTTCCAGTGTTCGTGTTTTCCTGTGTGAAAGTTTCATACTCTACTTTCATATTTTAATTGAAGCCATTCGTGTTTTACTGTTTTAAATCTCCATCATTTCTGTCTCTCTGGTTGTAATTCCTTCTCTCTTTGGTACTAGAAGACCAACACTCTAAGCACCATTTTGTGTATGGTCTAATCAGAATGATCCATGATATCATGCTTTTACTTATGCATTTAGTTTTAGCTCTTGTGTGTGTTTGGGGCAATGATGGATGAAGAAATAAGAATTAATCTGTTACCATTGTTTTCTTACCTCATCTTTAGTTATTACTCTATCCTTTCCATTAAATTATGTCCTTTAAATTATTTAACTTTAATGTTTTATTTGGTGTTTCTTCAAGTTTTTATTTTTGGAATCTACATTTTTAATTGCTTCAAATTTATATCAGTATGGTATTGTTTTTTCTGTTTTGCCCAGTGTTAACAACACTTCTCAATTTAGAAGTAACAGCATATTTTGCCAGTGTGCTATTTACTTTTTCTATATCATTAGTAAATATTTTAATTTAGAATAGACCTTAACACTGTCTGGTGACACCTCATTAAAAATAGTCACTCACTGACATAGTCCATTTATAGGACATTTCAGTCCATATGATTATGTTTATTATCAAAGCCAAAAAGAAGTGATTTGGCATATAATGTCTGATGAGATTCAGGGTGAAATAGATTCTAATTTGGCATGATTTTTAAACATCCCTCTGTGTGTTGTTCATCATTTTGTTGGAACCTAGAAGTTTGAATGCTTTTCTCAAAATATTCTAAATTTTACTGACAATTATTATCAATTTAAAGGTATTTACAAGGCATTCACTTCCTACCGTTTTGAAAATTGGTATTTGCCTTTTTTAAATTTTCTGATCTCTCCTCAGTTCTCCAAGATTTTTCAAAAATAATTGTAAGTGGCTCAGTAAGTACATTAGCTAGTACCCTTAACACCTTAGTATGCATGCCTTCTGGGTCTGCTGATTTAATAAATGTTTACATTTTCCAAATACCTTTTTACCTGCTTTTATAATTAGCCATTTATATAAGTCTTCATTACTTCATACTTGTCCATATTATTTAATGTCAGTTTTTGCTCTTAAAAAAAATAGATTTATAAAAAGTATTCATAGTTTTGGCTCATTTAAATGACCTTTTTTTAAATGCTAGCCTTTTCAGCTTCCTTCTAAATAGTTTGCTTTATCTTTAATACTTTTTAAACGGTTCATCTTTGTAAAAGATCTCTTCTTAACTTAAATATTCCCTCTAACGGAATCTTTAACTTATCTATCATTAGTTATGCTGCAGAGATTTTGGGGGTAAAAACTAATTCTTTTTTAAATTCTGAAATAAACATGTCGCTTTCGAAATCTTCTAAAGTTTTTGGCCAAATCCCATCATGTATTCTATTTTCTCCTTTTAGAGTAGTGATCATCTGTTAAGTTGACATTGTTTCTGGGCTTCTCTAGTTGTAGCTTTGGAGTGGCCCTTCCAGTATTATGCCTTTGGATTTCTCAGTTCTTAGCTCTTATTTTGTGGTGGTTATGCTGATCAATGGAGGTTCTCTTTTATTCTGCTTCTCAGGGTGGCTAGGGAGGAGGAGCAACAGAAGTGGCAGAAAGCACTCAGTGAGCTACACTTTTGCTGTGACTTTGTACTTGCATGATCCGTCTCAAAATTTATTTACCTACATGTATTTTTGAAAAGGTGCTTGTGTTAGATGCTCTTTCAACAGCACTATTTGTCATTTTAGAGTGGTTATATCCAAGATGAATTCTAAGGACGTAGGTAAGAATGAAACAAAGAATGATGTTTTCTTTGTGTGCATATTTAAAAAGCTTACATATTTCATAGTAATCATCAGTCAAATCAGACCAAGTGTGGCATTAGTGCTGAGAAAAGTATTGCAATATTTTGATATCTCTTCCACAACAGTGACTTAGTACTTTTATATTAGGCTCTGATTTCATGTACTCATGCTAATTTTCACGGATGATTTTTTAAAATATATATATGAAACATTAGGTTTGCATTTTCAGTGAACAGAATTGGGGTTGTACAAAGCAGTGTTTTTCAACCTTTTTTGGGCAAAGGCACACTTGTTTCATGAAAAAAATCACGAGGCACACCACCATTAGAAAACGTTAAAAAATTTAACTCTGTGCCTATATTGACTATATATAAAGTAATTCTCTTGAATAGGAATCAAATAAACACAAAGAAAGTATTTTATAATTACTTTATTATGAAATATTAAGTAAACAAAATAGTGAAAAATTATAAAATTCTTGTCTTGTCTGCACCTACGGCACACCAGGCAACATCTCGCGGCACACTAGTGTGCCGCGGAACAGCGGTTGAAAAACGCTGGTATAAGGCACTCTTGGATTTGGGCATTATAATGAAAAACCATATATGTTTTGCATCTGGATTTCATTGTTAGCTTCTTTTTCTCTTTGGAATCTGTATTTTTACAAATGCTATAATATTTCTGCATATATTTTTTATGTTTTACTCAGAATATTTATTGGATTTGCAATTTGGAAATTATAGAACTCAAATTTTTTTTTTAGGGCACAGGTTTTTAAACTAATATTTGCTAGGTGCAGAAAATAAAAGAATACAGTTCAATTGGCCTACATTCAGGATAGTCACTTGAATATGTTTAACTCCCTACCCCTTGCCTTCATCAGGTATGTCACATTTAGTTTCTCCATACAAACAGGTCTTCCCAAATCTTTATTCCTTTAAATTAGCATAAGTAGTCTGGTGTTTTACAAATGAGAACAGGTATATTTTACAAATAACTGAGGTGTCAAAGTCATGAGAACCTATTTTGATGGTAGTTGCACAGTTGTTTTTATCAGTTTCTTGATTTCATGCAACTATCCCTGCTCTCTTGTCTTCCCATTTAACATTCTTCCTTGTCTCTGTTATTTCTGATTTCTGAAGTCCCAAAACCTCAGTTCAGTTTTCTTCTCTTGGGTGAGTGAAGGATAGATATTACTACCATTCTCTGTGCTCAGCAGCACATTTTCTCTTCCATCCTCATTTTGGTGTTGCAAAAGTGAATTATTATAGGAAATTATGAGCTTCAAAGCTTAAGAATCAAGAAATAGAATCAGTATTGTTTCTCAATGATTATTTTGAAAAATATTCCCTTCAGAATTATTTTTTTGTTGTTGATTTTTATCAGAGATGTTAACCAGGTCTCTGCCAACTATTGTTTAACCTCCAAGCAGAGGCTAGAAGTTTAAACACAGATAGATCTTATATAAATTTCTACATACAGGGTTCATCTTACTGTTGTATTTTACCTCAGTGATTTTTTTCCCTTTGGTGATTGGATAAGAGAGTACTGCAGATTTTCTTTGTCAATTTTTTTTCTCTTATTTATTTTCATTCAACACTAGAAGAGTGGCAGATCTGGGGGAAATAACCATATAATTGGTCTATGTTGTCTTCTTTTTGAAACCTTGAAAATTCCTTTTACTCTCCAGTTAATAAATTACTAAATAGGCTTCTTTTTGGAAACGGGATTTATTCTGACTCAGGAATGATGTTTTCTGTGTGTGCATCTTTCTGTAGTTGTAAGTTCAGGTGGGTCATGGCTCAGTCAAGGTTGCAGACCTCCCCCTTTTGTATGTGTGACTCATTCCATCTTTTGTTTGTTTGATTTTTTGTTTGTTTTTTTAACATCTGTTTTTTCTATCATCACCTCATCTTTCCCCCAAGGTCCTTTGCCATTCTTTATGGTATCTCTTACACAACATCCTTAACTTTTATGTTCTTCTGATTAGAAGGCTGTGTTTTCAGTGTTGACAAAGTGCCTGCTTGTACTCAGTGAAGGACAAACACAGTGACTACTAAATTCCATCTATCTCACAAGGTTCCAATCCTCCCAGAAGCTTTCTTCACTAAATTATGGCAGTGTTCCATTTTCTGATCAGCAGCAGCAACTAATGCCTATAGTAATTTTATATCTTTTTCGTCATATATAGTTGTATATTGTTCTTGAATTACTTTATGTGTCTTGTCTCCTATAAGCTCTTGGTAGGTAGCGTCCATGTCTTATATTTCTTGTGTATAATACCTAGCACAGTTTGGACAACTACATATGATAGACACTTAATTAATAGTTGTTGGACTGAGTTGATTGAAGAAATGTATAGACCTCATTTACCCTTAGCACTAGATTATTGTGCATTCATTCATTCATTATGATTTCTAGTGTCTCCATTATCTGTCCTATTGGTTTATTTGTGGGGCATCAAGGGAGGTCTCTTGACTTGACACCACAGGAGTCTGTGCTCTCTTGTGAACTCCAATTCAACTTCTCTTTTTCAATAGTTCCCCCACCCCTTTCCATCTTCCTTTTAATACCTGATGTCTTTGGCACCTCACCTACCCACTAACATATATTTCACTTCTGTGTGCTCTCTGGGACTGTGGAGGTCTAATTCCTGATTGTTACAGGCCAGGATCTGGTTTATAGCAAGCCCTATGACATATTGCAGCCTTGCCAGTGCTGACTGCCTGCTGTTTTTTGGCTTAAATACTGCTTTTGCTTGAAGGATCAGAAACTTATTTTAGTTTCTGAAATCCTTATTTTTGACTAAATGTGCTACAGAATAGAATTGTAGTTCTAACTTGTGCCCCTTTTGTTGATGTTTATGAAATGTTGATTAGGTGGTTGTTACCCCCCAGCTCACCCTTCCATCTTCATCCTAACACTCTCCACATCAGTCACAATTTGTAAGACTTTTTAAGTCCCAGAATGTGCAGTGGCTGTTTGTTCAAGTGCTAACCTTTCTGCCCTTCCAGTTGATGGTGGTGGTTGGGGGCCAGGCACCAAAGGCCATCAGAAGTGTGGAATGCTACGACTTTAAAGAAGAACGGTGGCACCAAGTAGCAGAATTGCCTTCCAGGAGATGCAGGGCAGGTAAGCAGTTTCCTACTTCCGGGTCCATTGGGAGCTTCTTGCTCAGTTCTAGTTTTGTTAATTAGAAGAATCTTTATTAGAAAAGGTTTGATAAAATGGCTATATGGTTAAACAGTGATTCAGGAGACCCATATAACTCACTGATGTGAATAGCTGCTCTGCCAGTATCTTTACAAATCTTTCTGATTCTCTAGTATAAGGTGTAGTTAGTAGCAATTTGCTGGGTGTGGGGTTTTTTTTGTTTTGTTTGTTTTTTAAAAATTTACTAGTTTATCCACTTTTTGAAGCTTAAGAATTTACAAGTTGTAATGGTCCTTACTGTTTCAGAATCACATGATCACATATAATCTACTTTAAGTCCTGGAGAAATTTTGAAATGGCTGGGAATTTTCTTGATGACTTGCTGGCACGTTGAGAAAGAATCTTTAGGTTGGGACCTTTAGTTCTAGGAGATTCCCAACTTAGCTACAGTTGCCTTCTTCCCAGCGTCCATTTTATAAACATTTGTTAAAATAGACCTTATTTAGTAAAACTATAATCAGAAAAGGCAGTTGCAAACTCTAAGGAGTCTTCCTGAAGCTCAAATTTGGATCCCTTATTCATAGTTCCCATAGCAAAATGAATTCTAAGTGTAACGGAACATTTCTCTCCTGGTAGTACTTTTAACAATACATCTTGGAGGTTGTTACATATCAGCATAGAGTTACCACATTCTTTTTTTCTTTTTTTAATATATTTTATTGATTGTTTTTTACAGAGAGTAAGGGAGAGTGATAGAGAGCTAGAAACATCAATGAGAGAGAAACATTGACCAGCTGCCTGTCGGGGGTGTGCGGGCAACCAATGTACATGCCCTTGACCGGAATCGAACCCGGGACCCTTCAGTCTGCAGACTGACGCTCTATCCACTGAGCCAAACTGGTTTCCGCGAGAGTTACCACATTCTTTATGAACTGTCTAATATTTTTTTGGTGGGGGGAGAGGGATCTGGATGTAGTACAAGTTTTACTGGGTTTTAATTGAACGTTAAGATTGTTTTTAATATGTTATAAACAATGATAAAATGAGTTTCTTATACATGCATCATTGTGTACAAATGATAATATATTAAAGCAAGATAAAACACTGTAGAACTGGAAGGGAGATGGAGAGAAACATCAATGATGAGAATCTTTGATCGACTGCCTTCTGCACAGCCCCTACTGGGGATCGAGCCTGCAACCCTGGCATGTGCTCTGACCAGGAGTTGAACCTTGACCTCCTAATTCATAGGTCGATGTTCAATCTGCCAGGCCCATTGCATTTTAATAATCTTAGAAAGGAGGACCATTTAGTCATTATGAAGTCTTGCTAATGAATAGCATTTCTTAGGACCTATTTATTCAGTCAGGATTCTCTTAAGAATCAGTTATTCTAATAACAGCTGTAGACATATTGAAAGCAGCCTTTAGGTACTGATGGTAGTGTGGTCACACGGTCATCGTTAACTGCTGTTTTTCTTGTGCAGGCATGGTCTACATGGCTGGGCTGGTTTTTGCTGTCGGTGGCTTTAATGGTTCCTTACGTGTCCGCACTGTGGATTCCTACGACCCCGTGAAAGATCAGTGGACCAGTGTTGCTAACATGCGAGACCGGAGAAGCACTTTGGGGGCTGCTGTATTAAATGGATTGCTGTATGCCGTGGGAGGCTTTGATGGGAGTACAGGTGATTTCCTTTGCATTTTTTTTTTTCACATTGCTGTTAGAATTAATGTAGTCATCACGTTTACATTGCGAATCATGGCACAATTATGAGATATCTGAGCATTTTAATAGGTGTTATAAAGCTAAGTTTAAAAATTCCATCAAGAATCTCTTTAAGTGGTATAAGAGTAGTATGTAAAATTTCCTTTATGCATTAGTATCAGTCATCTCACTAAGTTTAAAAAGCTGATAAATGTTAGTAGTTTGGGTAGGAGCCCTCTGGAAAAGAAGTCATTCCTATTTATCACTTAATCGATACGTTGACTGACATTCCATCATTTTTCTCTTTTAATTTTAACCCAGTTTCACATACCTGAACTGTTGTTTCCTAACAACACGTGTATAAAAGAACAACCACCTTACATTTTTTCTAGAGGAGGAAAGGAAGAGCACTGTGTTTCCTTACAGGTTTAGCATCGGTGGAAGCGTATAACATAAAGTCTAACGAGTGGTTTCACGTGGCTCCCATGAACACGAGGAGGAGCAGTGTCGGCGTGGGTGTTGTTGGAGGTAGGTGCAGACACTTCCGCTGGGGAGCGTTTTCAGGTACGTGTGGCTTCTTGATTGTGAGGAACGGTTAGGTTCTTCCAATAATCTAAACACCAGTCTCTAATGGGCAAGCAAGTGGTCATTTAAAAGGGAACGTAGTATTGTAAAATTTTAAATATCCTTTAAAAAAAATGTTCCCTTGTCTATATAACCTATATAAGGCCCTCCTATGCCCACTCTAGCCTCTCTTACACCCTCACACCCTCTGTCAGAGTCTCCCTCTTCTTTCCTCCCTTCTCTGTCTCTTTGCATATTGTAACCTATATAAAACTGTTAACTGATATTAATGCAGTTATTTGGGAGAACAAATCAGATGGCACGTATGCAAAATTCTATATCTAGAGAAAGCTGTTTAATGTAAAGGGTGGATTGCCACAATTTTTTTTTTTCTTCAAATATATTTTATTGATTTTTCACAGAGAGGAAGGGAGAGAGATAGAGAGCCAGAAACGTCGATGAGAGAGAAACATCGACCAGCTGCCTCCTGTACATCCCCTACCAGGGATGAGCCCGCAGCCAACGCACATGCCCTTGACCGGAATCGAACCTGGGACCTTTCAGTCCGCAGACCGACGCTCTACCACTGAGCCAAACCGGTTTCGGCGGCCACAATTTTTTATATCATACTTTGTCTCCCAGCGGAGTTTAAGAAAGGCTGTAAGTGTTTTTGGTGTGATTTCCGCGTCCCCTCCTCTCCCCACTTGGGTAAATTTGTGAGTTGCCATGCCCTCCCCACTATGGATATAATTCTTTGCACTACCTTATTTTTCTTTAGCAGCTTTATTGAAAAGATAAATTACATTATACAATTCATCCATTTAAAGGATGAATTCAGCGTGTATCCATCACAGTTAATTTTAGAACATTTTTATTACCCCCAAAAGCATCCCTACTCTCCTTAACTGTCACCTCCATCCTCTCTAGCTGTCAGCAGCCACTGCTCTACTTTCTGTCTCTATGTAAATTTCCCATTTCTGAACATTTCACAGGATTTGGTCCTTTGTGACTGGCTTCTCTGACTTAGCACAATTTTCAGGGTTCACTTGTGCTGTAGCATTTACTCGTACCTCATTTCTTTTTGTTGCCAAATAATATTTTATTTTACACTGTTACTAACTTTGGTTTAACTTTTTTTTTTTTTTAATTTACTAAGATAACTTTGATATTTAATTTTTTGCCAGGGTGTTGTTCACTTTGTGGTGTTACCCAAAGACATAATGAGTGTACTTTCTGTTCTGTCAGATTATTGATGAAAATGTTACATTACTATAATAATACGTATATACTCTGCAGATCTTCATAATATCACTTGGTAACTCTACATATCACCATTAGGCAAATTAGTAACACTTTAAAGGGAAACTCTGATACCATGGAGGAAAATATATTACCTCTGACTTGCAAAAGGGCTCTGTATGAATATGGCTCTCTTTGTGATCCCATGTTTAGGTTTGCTGTATGCCGTGGGGGGTTATGATGGAGCTTCCCGTCAGTGTCTCAGCACCGTTGAATGCTATAATGCTACGACCAACGAGTGGGCCTATATAGCAGAAATGAGTACCAGGCGGAGTGGAGCAGGTGAATAGGAACTTCATTTAGCAGTTGAAGTAGAAAATGATGGAAAAGAATTAAGTGAAATGATTCACTGACATATTTTTATGTTTTCAGAAAATATACACTGATTCTAATAACACTGTTAAAGTGTCCTTTGAATTACACAGGTAGTGGTAGGTAGCTGCACTTACATTTCACTTTGAAAAATTTCCAAGTGCTACATTAAAGGCTGCTTCTCCGTTTCAGTTAATTATTTACATTGTTTGGCATTTCTTTTAGTTTTTTGTTTTTAGTGCTCATGAAGAACTTGCTTCATTATCAAGTCTCTTCATATCCATTTCTTACAAATTTTGTGCTTTAATACTTGTCTTATAAAATTTCCCAGGGTTGAGAGACCAAAGAAAGAGGTTGGTAATCCAGCATTATACATTCATTAAGGAGGGTTACATATAAGGTGTGTCTTGGGCTGCATCAAGAAGACATGGATACCCTCCCTGACACATGGCAGGCACTAAGGGGTTATATAGGACAGGGCGGGATGGATAGGGTTACTGGGCATGACCTACTCCTGATAAGGAGAAAATGCTTTACATGTTTGCCTGGGCTGGGGTACAGACACGTTCCAAGAGGCAGCACATTTGGGGTGTAGGGGAGAGAGGTTAGCAGTCCCTAAAGGAATTTATGAGAAGTAATCTTCTGACTAGAGGATCCAGCATCAGTCACCTCAGGGAACAGTTTCCCCTCAACAGTACTGGTTTGCTTTTATCATGAAAGTTGTTTTCAAAATGATTAATGGCCTCTCTTTTTAGAATAATAGTTCTTATTGTGATACTCATTTGTCCATTTTTATTTATTTCCCTTTTTAAAGTTATATACTTTTAATATCCACTTTAAAAAATATCTTTTACTATGAATAATAATTTCAAAAATTTTAGTTATAAGTCATTTGAATAAACCCTAATGTGCTATAAATTTATTGCTCTTTTTATTCTATAGTTTGGTTCTTTGTGTTTTATAGGTGTTGGTGTGTTAAACAATTTATTATATGCTGTAGGGGGTCATGATGGCCCTTTAGTACGAAAAAGTGTGGAAGTGTATGATCCCACCACCAATACATGGAGACAGGTTGCAGATATGAACATGTGCAGAAGAAATGCAGGTATCTGTCTAGTTCACATTTGTAAAATATATATGAATTACATTTACAGATGGATAGTATCCCTATGTGTTTCCATTGTTCTCTTATTGATCTGGGTTTTCTAATGGACTAGGTCTTTAAAGGCAGAATTTTATGTAATAATCCATACGGAATGCTTCGTATAGGATCTGCAACATAGCAGGTTGTTGTGACACGCCAGTTAACTTACAGTTTGTCCTAGTGGCTATTTTTGGTGATGAATGTAGAGACTAAATTAGAAGAAGAGCCCTCTTTACTTGACATTGATTCACTCATTCTCACCACAAACATTTTTGAGTGCCTACCATGTATCACGTACTACAAAATCCAGTTCTTAGGAAATTTAGTCCAGTTGAGTAAATATTTATACCAGATTAAAAAGCTAGTATTTATCTGAATCTGGAGGGAAGCCCAAAGAAGCTAACCCTAATCTAATACAGTTCGGGATTTCTATGAAGTGGAAAAGCTAAAACAACAAATAATTTTAAGAAAACTGAGGTCTTCCAGATTAGGAAACTAACTCCTTGTAAAGAAAATCCATGGAAGAGAAATAGAAATAGATTCAGGAAAGCCAGTCTTTTAGGAAATGCTCTTCTTCTTTAAAATGCCATTATCTTTATACCATTTCCCATAATCCAAAATATGTCCCTAATGAATCTCAAACTCACTGTATACCATTGGATGATGTTGCAAGATGCATGCTCCACACCCTCCAAAATGCTCTTAATATCTCAATTTAAATGTGATTAGTGTGGGAAACTAAAAAATGGGACTGCAAGGACTGTCTACAACAGTGAACTTGCACCTCATTCGATCATTTGTATTTGGTAATGTCCTAGAAACCTCTCTCACAGATCTGGGCCATAGGTAGAATGAGTGCTTGATCCCAATATATAGGTATTAAGTTAGAAAAATCAGAGTAATATGTGCACATGCCTTCCCTAGATTAGTACATATATTGCAATTAGAATTTCATTACTATTTTCCTGAAGATTGGAATAATATTATTATTTTCGTCTACTCATGTTGTATTTTCAAATCAAAATAAGCTCATTTCTGCTAGCCAGAAGAATAAGGACATACTATGTAGAGCAATCATTGCCCTGCTCTTGCTTTTCAAATATTTGAACTAGTTTAAAATGGAATGAATTTACTTCCTATCAATAGACTAGTTTAGTAACACAATTTAGTGTTAGTACAGAACATTCACTCCATTTGCACTTCTAAATGCTGTATATATAAGTAGAGTTGGCTCATTATTTTGTTAATATAAAAATCTGTAAACATCTATTAATTATACCAGTAAAACTATTTATGGAACTACAAACACCAGTGTGTGAGCATTCTTCTGGATTTTTTGATGCCCTTTAGTACTAGTTCATAATGGCTTTGAATCTTGTTTATAATTATTAAATAAAATTCCTGCACAGGGGGTGAGGGAGTGTGTCCCTCAGCCCAGCTTGCACCCTCTCCAATCTGGGACCCCTTGAGGGATGTCCGACAGCCCGTTTAGGTCCAATCAATAGGATTGCTGGGGACACCAAAGCCTCCTGCTCAATCAGTAGGATTGCCAGGGAAACCCAAGCCTCATGCTTGATCAATAGGATCTGGCCTAAACGGGCAGTCGGACATCCCTCTCACAATCCAGGCTGGCTCCCAACTGCTCGCCTGCCTGCCTTCCTGATTGCCCCCAACCGCTTCTGCCTGCCAGGCTGTTCACCCTCTAACCACTTCCCTGCCAGCCTGATTGATGCCCAACTGCTCCCCTGTCAGCCCGATTGCCCCTAACTTCCCTCCCCTGCTGGCCTGGTCACCCCTAACTGCCCTCCCCTGCAGGCTTGATAACCCCCAACTGCCCCCCTTTGCAGACTTGGTCCCTCCCATGCTGTCCATCTTGTGTTGGTTATCTTGTGTCCACATGGGTGCAGCCATCTTATGTGTTGGAGTAATGGTCAGTTTGCAAATTACTCTTATATTAGATAAGATAGAAGCCTGGTGCACAGGTGGGGGCCAGCTGGTTTGCCCTGAAGAGTGTCCTGGATCAGGGTGGGGGTTCCCTTGGGGCATGGGGTGGCCTGGGCGAGGGACCTGTGGTGGTTTGCAGGCCAGCTACCCAGCAACCCAAGAGGAGGCACTGGTATCTGGGATTTATTTATCTTCTATAATTGAAACTTTGTAACCTTGAACAGAGGCTAGGGCAGGCCAGGGCTGCGGAAAGCTTGCTTTCTCCATCGCCGGGGAAACCCAAGCTTCCTGTTCGCTCCCAGTCCTCAGCCATCTTGGTTAGGTTAATTTGCATAGTAGATCCTGATTGGCTGGTGGGTGTGGCTTGTGGGTACAGCAGAGGTATGGTCAATTTGCATATTACTTTTTTATTAGATAGGATGGAAATAAATGTCTTTATCTTTTAACTCAGCAGTTGTTTTGTAAAAATTTATATTAATAAAATAGTTGCACAAGGATGAATAAAAGTATGCAAGAGAGATCTTTATTCATTGCAACATCATTGATAAGAGCAAAAAAGAAAACTAGGAATAACTTAATATTCATTAGTAAATATTTTTGATGTCCATCAAAGACAATTAATAAAATTATGGTATTATCATACATGGAGTACTAAGCAATCACTTAAAATTATGGAGATCTGTATTTATTAACATGGGCAGATGTCTAAGGTATATTATTTGGAGGAAATAGGTGAATAATAAAGTAGCATGTGTATTATCAGCTACTTTGGGATTTAACACAAGTGTTTAACACAAGTGAGTATTTATGCATAGAAAACAGTTGGTAAGAGTAGAGATCACAATTTCATGGTCATTATTCTAAGCAGTATAGGATTAGAGGTGATCTTTTTTTCTTTATACTTTTTGAAATGTTTTGAATTCTTGCAAAAAAATAACCTATGAGTTATCTAATAATAATGAAATAAATAATATTGCTCTCCCTTTTTAAAGGAGATAGTTAACCAGTGAGTATAATAATTAAAATTTAGAATCATTTTTATCTTCTACTAAAACATAGGATAGCAAAAAAAAAAAAAATGTATGAACACTTTGAATGGTTATAAAGTCAGTACTTATTAACATACAGTTCATTTTCAAAATTTGAAAGAATCCACAGATATGAATAATATTTTTGTCAATTCCTATTTTCAAACTGATGACCATTCTGGTCCAGGCACTGCTGATAATACGAAGCAATGGAGTAGCAAACATCAAGGATTGTTTTGTTCGGTATTTGTATGCCCTCAAATTAATCAACTGTTGCTGGTTTTATACCATAAACTTTATCTTCTATATATCCCCATAAAAAAGTCTAGTGGATAAATTTTATTTGTTCAAAGCTTAGTCTGGCTTCTCCCATTATTTCAAATCAGTTAAACATGAAAAGGAGTGAAAATTGAGTTATCAGATATTAAAGTGTGTATACATCCTTTGTCCCCCAAAAATGTCTACACACTTTGAATAATTATAAAGGCAGTGTTAGTACTTCAACTGCATTTTCAAACTTCCTGTAGCATTTTAGGATGAATTTCCTTTGTTCAAAGCTTAGTCTAGATGAAAAGAAAAAAATATCAATTGAGCCATCAGCTATTAAAGTGTGTATACATCTTTTTTGAGATACCCTTTATAGTTTTTCCTTAGGTTTCCCTAACAAGTTGACTTTGAGTTACTAAACTTATTTGACCTTATTTTTTTTTTTCCTTTTTAATCATAAAATGTGGGTTAACATTGTTTCTAACCTATAAGTAAGATTATTGTGAAGATAAATAAAGTAATGTAAAAATAAAGCAGCTAGCCCTCGCCAGTTTGGCACAGTAGATAGATCATTGGCCTATGGACTGAAGGGTCCCAGGTTTGACCTGGTCAAGGGCATGTGCCTGGGTTGTGGGCTTAATCCCCAGTAGGAGGCGTGCAGGAGGCAGCCAACCAATGATTCTCATCATTGATGTTTCTATCTCTCTCTTTCCCTTCCTATCTGAAATCAATAAAAATTAAAAAACAAACACAAAAACATAAAAAAGAGACAAAAGAAACATCAAATCTGAATTTAAAAAAATTAAAAATAAAGTAGTTATTGCATTAGATTCTCCCATATAAAAACAGTTCCTTCCCTCTTTGCCATCTTCTTTTCTTGCCTCCTTTAAGAAAGTATCTCTGAATCACCTCACCAAATGTACAGGGATATTCATATTCATCTAAGTTTTTAAATAATTGCTTTTTTTCTCTAATTTTTTTAAAGGCGTTTGTGCTGTTAATGGTCTGTTATATGTAGTTGGAGGGGATGATGGCTCCTGTAACTTGGCATCCGTAGAATATTATAACCCAACAACTGATAAATGGACAGTTGTGTCATCTTGTATGAGCACAGGGAGAAGTTATGCAGGTAATAATTGTCTGCTTTTCTTATTGTCTTCTATTACAACATAGGAAATTACACCATTATGATTTTTATATGAAAAATTTTTACTGTTATAAGAAGAAGTCTTTTCTCAAACTATATTTTATTTCTTGTTCTTAAAACAATATTGGGTGTGTATTTTCTAAAATAAAGCAGTGGTGTTTTTTTTTTTAATCATTTTACAATCCTTTGTATTTGAAATTATAAATCTTTCCATTGCAGGATCATATACCAAAACTTAGCATGGCTAATATATGTATGCAGTGGAGTGGAATTCACTATGTAGCGAGGCTTTCATTACTCAGATACACAAGAAATTTGCCCCCTCCCACATCCGCCTGGCAGGGCTTGTGTGATAGTATTATACTGAGGCTATAATAATTTTTCTTATTTTAGAATAGCACTGGTTGAATTATAAAATATAATTTTGGTCCATGCTCTTAGTAAGAGAAATGGTAATTCTCTTTATTAAATATAATGATGAGCCTTCAAAACTGTATGTTACATATCAATTACTCTGATGATAGGAATTTATATCACTTTAAATATTAGCATATTTTAATAACATGCTAATATTGATCCAGTTGTGGAGAAAAAAGAAGTTTATACTAATTAACCATCATTATTGTTTATGTATCATCCAAAACAACATCTAAAAGAACTATATACAATAGGATTCCAGAATAACATGGCTGAAAATTAGAGAAACAAATTTTAAGTTTCATTGATATATAATTGACATAGGAAAAATAGCATATATTTAAGCATACAGTTTTATTAGTTTTGACATATGTATATACCCATGAAAACAATACCATAGTCAAAATAATGAAAATAAGTATTAATCACCCCTGAAAATTTCTTTGTGCCCTTTGGGTGTTAGGTGAATTTTAGTATTTCCTGAGTAAAATTATTTTTCCTTCTTTGTAACTGCAAAGAGCAAAAGAATAATCTGGGTTAAATAGTCTGACGTTTTGGTCTATAAACAGATTTCACTGCAATTTAAATTAAAATGATAGTACTTTTGAAACAGCGTGATTTGTTCAGATCCTGTTGCTTGAGTAATAAAATAAAGAATTCATTGTTTTCTCAGATATATAGAATGCTGCCTGTAACTTCTGTTTTATTTCTTCACTTCTTTGCTTAGGAGTCACAGTTATTGATAAACCGTTATGAGCCCAAGGACATTTTTGGCATATTTATACATGAGAAACAGACTTGAACAAGTATTTCTGAAGTGACTTGAGAATCCAGCACTTCTCCACTTGTAGCTGCACTTTAAGTCTCCGCAGAAAATAAGATCAGCTGCCTTTAGAGGCCTCAGATTCCGAAGATTATTTTTGGTAGAAGCACCGTGTAGGCTTTATCTGCAATGAGCAGCAGCTGACTGAATTTTAATAAAAAATCTGGACTACAGTACTTACTCTTCAGTCTTTAGACAACAGTTGCTTTCATAAAGACTAATATCAACCTTGAACGACTATGGATAATTTTGTGAAGGAGGACAAAAGAATATGTGTTGTAAAATTTTTTCTTTATTCTTTCTCCTGAAAATGTGTATACACAGGAACTGAAAATCTTTGGACTGGTATTAAATTCTATGTAAGTATACAAACTAGTTGAGGGATAAAACTGTTTGCTTTTATAAAATTCTTTGATTACATGAGTATAATAAATGGTGTGCATATAACTGTGTGTGTATATGCTTTCCTTTAAATATGTTTGAAAAGATGTTTGAAACTTGATTATACTATTTATAATTGGCACAGTACTTTGAATTATGCCAGTACTACATTGTAAAACAGAGTTGTATTTTTTGATATTTAACAATGCTTAACACTTTAAAATGCCACTTCTGAGGAATGAACATGGTGTAACACACTTGAATATGTGTGATGCCAAACTTTTTAAAAATAAATGTAAATTATGCTTATTTATTATTTCCTTCCTTTGGTTTAATCTTGGTCATGTTTTCAGTGTGTATTTTTAATTTTTTTCTTAAAGTAACACTTTGGCATGATCATTACTGCAGGTTTTTGATGAATATAATGAATGTATGGAATTCAATTGAATTTGCATGGTCTTAAGAATTTTTCCTGTGTGTATAAATTTAGCTGCTATTAACAGAAGAGAGAACTTTCTGTGAGTAGCTATGTGTGCTGATCAGATGAAATTTTTCTGAGGTCTTCAATTAATCTCACTTTAAAACTGACCAAAACATGTCTTTCTGGAATTACCTTTGAATAAAAGTTTGTATATTATTTGTTTTACATTGTCCTTTTTAAAAAAAATCTATTTAGTTAGATTTTAAGAAAGTTGCCTGTTCAGTTTCTCTGTTCTTTTGTAAAATTTGCATTTTCTAACTTCACAAAGCAATACTTTTTATTTGTTGCCAAAGTAACCTCTTAGGCAAGTCTGTTAAATCAATAACTGAAGTCACTGAAAATTGTTCTCCAAGAAAAAAGTTTCCTCAACTATCAAGAAGTCTCCCAAGGACTGGAGATATTTTAAGTTTTTATATTCCTCTGTCCCTCAAATGGGTAAAGATATCTTTACAAGGTAAAGATAACACAAATAGTGTTGCACCAAAAAAATCAAAGAAAAAATATATACTCTAAAGAAACTAATTTGGATATAAAATAAAAGGAATTAAGGAAACGGGAGTTGGGGAGCGGGGTGGACAGGTGAGGTGCTAGACACAAGAGGGGGAGAGAAGAAAGGGAGGACAAGGGGTGAGGGGATATGGCGGCTGTTCCTCAGGAGAGGAATTTAAAAGGTTAGCATGAGCTTGTTGCCAGAACAGTTGGGAGGAAAGATTTATAACTGATATAATGTCTGTTTAATATAGAGTATTCACATTTAAGCATAGAACCATATTTATTTTTTAATTCATTTTATATAACAACAAAAATTGCATATCTCACAATTCTGGAAGCAGAGGATTTCAAGATCAAGGCATCAGCAGATTCAGTGTCTAGTGAGAACCCACTTCCTGGTTCATAGACCGTCTTTTTGCTGTGTCTTCCCCTGTTACGGGGTCTCTATGTGGTCAATTTCATAAGAGCACTAATCCCATCATAAGGACTCTGAGTCCCTCCAGACCTCATCACCTCCAAAAGGCCCCAGTGCCTCATACCATTACTTTGGGGATTATGTCTCCCTCAAATTCCTATGTTGAATTTGGGGGCAACATAAGCATACTGTCTGGCCATTGTAGAGATGTTTGGAGGAGGAAAGGATGAGCACTTCACAGAACATATTCTAACCCCTAAAAGGATTTAATACAACTGTTTCCAAAGCTCCCCTCATCTTGAACCACACCTAAACAGTCTGATCTAGATCCTGGTACAAAAGATGAGAATGCGAAAACCCTCCCCTCTGCTAATGACCTGAGAGACCACAAGAAGTAACCTGTTGATCAATTGCTTCAGAAATTAGCACTCTAATATCAAGTATGCCAAGATTCAAATCTTCATTTTTCACATACAAATTTCAGCAGCACTTGGCCTGGTCAGCTTGCCCAGTGGTTAAGAGTGTTGGCCTGCAGACCAAAGGGTTGTGATTGGATTCAAGGGCGCATATCTTGGTTGTGATTTTGATCCCCAGCCCTGGTTGGGGTGCTTCGGCAGGCAACCAATCCATGGGTGTGTGTTTCCCTCCTCCCCCTCCACTGTATTTGAAAATCAATGGAAAAAAAATGCTCTGTGGTGAGGATTAAAAAACAAAACACAAATTCAATAGGTCATTTAATGTAATTGAGGATACACACCACACACAGCTTTTAAAACAGGTTTATTTTCTCCTTATAAAACTAATAGATAGCATGAGCACCCAAGTATTTATCATCTAAATTGATGAGTTATGAGGCTTATTTTACTAGGTAAAAGGATAGCATAATCCTACAGAGTGATAATGCTAATAATCCTGCCTTCCTGAGGACAGTGCCCGCAAGAGCTGGAGCCATCCCAAGTTGCTATGGTGACGCCTCCTCCCGGCTCGCACGTAGTGGTATCGGCACTCCCTCCTCCCCTCTACCCCACCTCCAGGCGCGCTGCGGCGCCAATCACTGGCTGGGCGTGTGAGTCTCACTATCCTCACTCCATCCGCGGAGCCAATGGCTGGGGCCGCCAGTGATTCGCTAGCTCGAATCGCACGATGCCGGCAGCCCTACAGGCCAATCACAGAACCGAGGAGGCGGGACGGGAGCCCTCTCCAGCCAATCACAACGGAAACAGCCGCTTCCCACTCCCTCACCCGGGGAGGCGGGTTCCGGCCTGGGCCCCAGCACCTGCTTGAATACGGCGGCGAGCGGCCGTCTTCCTGCGTGCGAGCGAGCATCCCGGTGAGGGGGCCGGAAGAGAGGCTCGGAGGTGAGGAAGGGGGACTGTCGGGGGGTCCGGCGCCCTGAACGCTGCGGGGTTGAGGGGAGCGAGGTCGGGCATGTGGATGCGCGCTCGGGGCCGGGTGGTGCGCACCCTTCCCCAAGGGGAGGGCGGCGAGGGGCCGGAGGAAACGCGGGGATGAACCTGGGCTGAGGCTTAAGAGTTTACGGCGGCCCGGAGCCTGGATGCATTAGGCGGTGGATACGGCACAGGATGGGGGTTTTTACGGAACTGCAAGCGATGCCGGGGAGGTTAGATCCGCTCTGTGGGTGCGGGCGCTGGGGGCGCCGGGCCGGGAAGGCGTCCCGGAGGAGGTGCTGATGGAGCGGCGGGGGTGGGCGAGGAGGCCATAGCGGGTGAGGGGCTGCCGGGCCCGTGGGCAGAGAGGAAGGTGAAGCAGCAGGAGCCAGGAGAAGGCAGACGTCCTGGAATTTTTAGGTGCAGGTAGGTGAGAAGGAGACCTGAAGAGCGGGCAGGCCCGGCGGGGCCGTGTTTGGTTTGTGTTCATAGCTGAAGGCCTTGGTCTCTGACTCCTTAGGGGAGGCACTTTTTTGGAACTTTTAAGTGTTGTGAGAAGGTTGACTCTCCTGTTTCGATAGATGCTGGCAGGTGCCCTAGAAGTCGGGTTTAAAAGGGCAAGCCGAAGGCATGGGAAGGCCAAGGGAGGAACCAGGTGCAATCTGGGTTGAGAAGCTGAAAAACTTCGAGGTTTCTCAAAGAATCCACAAGGAACTACATTTATTTATTTATTTTTTTTTCTGAGGACCTAGTTAGTCTGCACAGAGGAGGTTTCCAGTCCTTCCGGTTGTCCAAGGAGGAGAAAAAGCAAAAGGAAATTCACGATTTCCCTTCCTCTTTGTTTCCTTTCTGCATTTTGCTCTTGTTCCGTTGACAGCAGTTTGCCCGTTTTCCGCTCTTGTGTATGGAGAGTCACTCCGGAATGGGAGTTAAACCAGGCGTCCCTGTGTTGAGTGAGAGAGTTTGCAGACTTTTACCTGGTTCGCAGGGATAGGAAAGACTCACAGCACTCTGTCAGATGACAAAATTAACACTCCTAGGTGTTAAAGGAAGTAGGGAGTATCTGCTGAACTTTTGGCTATGTTGAGTTTGGCTATGTGCCTCTGAACCGCCTCCTTGGCGCTGGCCTGGATGAATAGAACCTGGAGTTTCGGGGAGATGGCTGGAAATAGAGATTTTTGGATATTAGGAGATTTTAAAAACAGGAAATAGTTAAGAATACTAGAAAAAGGAGTAAGGAAAGCATCATTGGAAGCTTTCCAGCCTCGATGCTGGAGTCTTCCTTTCTTAAATTAAAAGCTAAACCACAAACATACTAAGTCAGAAAGTGCTGTATTCTTTCTCAGTCCTGGTTTAGTCTTTGGGAGTTCCCTCTAATCTGAACATCCTCTTATTCCTTCTCCTCTTTCCCCCTCCTTCCCCCCCCCCCCCCCCCCCCCACACACACACACATACACACTCTTCACCCAACTTGACTCTCTTTTAATCTGGTTTCCTCCCATCATGCTCCAGGTCCAGATTAGATAGTATAGTTTTTCTCTGGAAACTCTTTCTGGTCCTCCGTGTTCTCATAGCACTCTGTGTTTCTAACCCTTTATTGTTCTTATCACATACTTTTATGATAGTCTGGTGAATTCCTTACTAGGTTTTCTGTTTGTGAAGTCAGGTGAGAGCTCAGTGGCTGCAGCTGGTAGCACAAATTCAGCCGGAGTGGATACATGGGAATCCAAGAACCAAGGAAGGAGAGAAGTACCAAATCTTCAGGTGGTTAAATAAGATTAACTCGAAGAAATGTATGCTGGATGTGGTGGCTAGAAGGCCCTTAGTGATTTTAATAAGAGTAAGTTCAGTGTGGTGATGAGACTAGAAAGCTGACTGTAGTTGCCGGAGAGTAAATGGGAAGTGGGAAAAGGAAGACAGCCTGTATAGAATACTCTCCCAGGAGACTTGGGTAAACTGTAGGAATTATTCTCCTCTTACTATAATATTTATTGTGTGCATTATTATGTATGATTAAAGTATAGCTTAATGGCTGAGAGCATAAGCTTCTCTCCACTTAGCATTTTTGTAACTTGGGAAAGTTGCATGACATTTCTGAACCTGAGTTTTTCACTTAGAAAATGGGAATAATAAAAGTACCTAGTTTTATTATTCATGCGTTAAGGATTAAAGTCTTTAATATGTAGAGGACATGTAGCACACTTAGAATACGGTTCCTGGCACATAGAACATGCTCAATAACTGGTAGCTTCTTAGCATTGCTGTGTGTCAGGTCCTGTGCTAAGTGCTTCACATGCATTCTTTCTTGAACTCATTGGAAGAAATGTTGTTATTCTTTTCCCCCTTTTCAGCTTTCTTGAGGTGTAATTGACAGATAAAATTATAAGATATTTTAAGTGTACATTGTGGTGATTTGACAAAAGATCCCCTCTATCTAGTTACTATTGTTCTTTATATTTTGCAGATGATAAAACAGGCTCAGAGAAATTACATAACTTGCTCAAAGTCACACAGCTAGTGACTGTATGAAAACAGGATTGGAATTACTTTTATTTTGCAATCTATGATAGAATATCTTTGAAGAGATCTTGACATGATTTAGGAGCTAGATTGCAAATAGTTGAGCAAGTTGTGTGGGTGAGAGTTAAGCAGTCAGAGGCTAATTGAATTCTTTAAGGAAGAAGTTGATAGGTTAGTTCATAGGAAGAGAAATGGGACATTGGCTTGGGGAAAGTAATAGAGGTTAGAAAAGCTTTCCTCAAGAAGACTTGAATATGTTTTTAAACTTGAAGGTGGATAGACTCCATGAAGAGGGAAAGACAAAAGATGAGAAAGGTAAATGAGCGATGGGTGAGTCCTTGATGAGGTCACCTAACACAGGCCTAGTCAGTAGGAGAAGGGTGAGTGACTTAAGAGAAATTTTGAGCTTGGCATGCACAGGGTGTAACACAATAGTCTCCATGGTATAAGTCATTTGAGAATTAGTCAGAAAAAAGAATAAGGATGCAAAGTGAAGTCAGACCTGAAGAAGTGGGCTAAGCTTCCTGTATCAAGAGTAGGATAAGAGGTAAGTTGGGGTGAGGGAGCATTTTAAACACTAATAAGAGTGCTTCTGAGGTTTCAAATATTTATTGGTCTGTCCATCATTACTCATAAATCAGGAATAGCAGTGAGCATTTTTAAAAGCGTGATATTCTTCATAAGTTTCCCTATTTTTTTATTTGGTAACTTATTAAGCTTATTTATTTTATAAGTAAACATGCTCCTGAAAAAAACTGTAAGAAGGTATAAAATTTCCTTCCTTTCCTTCTTAGCAACCCCTCATTGTGTGTGCATAATAGGGCTTGCACATACACACCTAATACCTATTAATCCCTTTTCCTAAAGATCGCTTCTCTAAATTGTTCCCTGGAATCCTTCCATTCATTTTCTATATTTGTGTGTGTATGTCTCTGTATGTATATATATACACATGAAAGTACATAGATAAAATACATATATGTTTTTACAAAAACATAAGTGGGGCTCTTGCTATACATATTGTGCAACTTGCTATTTCACTTATTCTTTTTTTAAAAAAAAAATAGTTTTTATTGATTTTAGGGAGAGAGAAACATCGATTGGCTGCCTCCCACATACACACCCATACCAGGATGGAGCCTGCAACTTGGCATGTGCCCTGACTGGGAATCAAATCAGTGGCCTTTTTTTTTTTTTTTTTTTTTAATTAAATTATTATCTGTGTACATATCTTACCATTTCCCCCCCTCCCATACATACCAATCCCTCCCCAGAGTTTTGTGTCCATTGGTTGTACTTAAATGCATGTATACAAGTCCTTCGGTTCATCTCTTATCTCCCCCAGATCTCCCTACCCTCCCCACTGTAATTTGACAGTCTGCTTGTTGCTTTACTGTCTCTATATCTATCTTTTGGTTCATCAGTTTATAATGTTCTTTATTATCCATAAATGAGTGAGGTCATGTGGTGTTTCTCTTTCATTGACTGGCTTATTTCACTCAGCATGATGTTCTCCAATTCCATCCAGGTTGCTGCAAATGATGAGAATTCCTTCTTTTTTATGGCAGCATAGTATTCCATTGTGTAGATGTACCATAGTTTTTTGATCCAATCATCTGCTGACGGGCACCTAGGCTGTTTCCAAATCCTAGCTATTGTAGATTGTGCTGCTATAAACATAGGGGTGCATATATCCTTTCTGATTGGTGTTTCTAGTTTCTTGGGATATAATCCTAGGAGTGGGATTACTGGGTCAAATGGAAGTTCCATTTTCAGTTTTTTGAGGAAACTCCATACTGTTCTCCACAGTGGTTGCACCAGTCTGCATTCCCACCAGTAGTGCACGAGGGTTCCTTTTTCTCCGCAACCTCTCCAACACTTGTCATTTGTTGATTTGTTGATGTTGGCCATTCTGACAGGTGTGAGATGGTACCGCATTGTACCAGTGGCCTTTTGCTGTATGGGATAATGCTTAACCAACTGAGCCACTTTGGCCAATGCTTAACACTGAATCTTAGATATCTTTCTATGTAGAACATAAAGTTCTTTCTTTTAAGTGGCTTTATAATGCTCTATGGAAGGACTTAGAATTTATTAACTTATTTCTTATTGGTGGACTTGTTTTTATTTTGTTACTTTTCTCTTTGTTTTTGCTATTACAGTCAGCACTTCCTTCAGCCTTAGTGTACCAGTCTTTGTACATTTGAGTGAGAAGCTTGCTGGGTCAAAGGGTATTTTCATTTTGAATTGTGATAGATACTGTGATTTTTTTTTTCTCTCTCCCACTCTATCACCAATGTGTAATGATGCCTGTTTCTTCAAATTATTATCCTCACCAGTACTGGGTACTGAGCCCTATTTAACGTAAAGATTTTTGTTTTAGGGTACATTTCCTTATTTGAGTCCAGTTGAACTGCTTGTTTGTTTAGTGAGCATTTGCATTTGCTCTTCTCTGAACCAGTGTCAATGGCCTTTGACTTCCTTATAGCCCTTTGTCATAGGTGGTAGAGACATTTTTCGAATATGTCATTTGATCTTTGACTTTATTTATAATTAGAGGCCCGACGCATGAAATCATGCAAGAGTAGTCCTTCCCGCCCCGCCGGCACCGGCTCCCTCCAGCTCCAGCAGGTGCCTGGGACCCAGGCTTCCCTCCAGCCCTGGCTTCATCCAGAGGGTCCTCTGGTCTAAGTAGCATATTACACTTTTATTATTATAGGTTATCTTTTCTTCCTCAATCAAAAATAAATAATTTTTGGGTAGTCATAGTTGGCATGCTTTTTCTTTATAGGTTCTTTTGGTGTTAAGTGACACTTTTAAACTCCCCACTGAAATGACAAGTTTTTCCATGGGGACCATACTGACAAGCCTCTTTAAGGGTAACTTGAAATTTGTTATCCACTGTTGTTCTCTTTGATCCTACTCTGGAAAGTTAACATGTGGCTTTTAAAGCAGTATCTACAAATGGAGGTGGTGATGACATCCAGTAAACTTTTTTTAACTACATGTTTAGGACCTGAGAAATTAGTGCTAGTGATTGTTATTTTTAAAATTATTTGAAGATGTACCGTATTTTGAAAACTACTTTCTTAGAATTGTTTAATTTGCTTATTTACTTATGTACTTATTTATATTTACAGAATTAAAAGGCCGTGTGCAGAGATTTGAAAAATGGCAACAAATGAAAGTGTCAGCATCTTTAGTTCAGCATCCTTGGCTGTGGAGTACGTAGATTCACTTTTACCCGAGAATCCTCTACAAGAACCATTTAAGAATGCTTGGAACTATATGTTGGACAATTACACAAAGTTCCAGATCGCAACATGGGGATCCCTGATAGTTCACGAGGCCATTTATTTCTTGTTCTGTTTACCTGCGTTTTTGTTTCAATTTATACCTTACATGAAGAAGTACAAAATTCAAAAGGTGAGTACGATGGACTTGCCATGGAATATTATCATTAGTGTTGAATATTTTTAAAGAAATTGCAACTTTATTTTGAAGTTAATAGAAGTATAATTAAGCCACATATGAAATTTAAAATTTTCTATTGTACTACATGGAAAGGTAAAAAGAAATAGGAAAATTAATTTTAAAATAATGTGTTACAGTAAATCTAAACTATTATTATTTCAACAAATAATCAGCATTAAAAAGTACTTCATGAGTTGATAGCTCCCAGGAAATAATCTGGACCAGTTTATTAGAGAAAGGGTTTATCAGTACTGGGTGAACCCATGATAGTTTCTAATGCTTACTGTTTACTTTTCTAAAAAATCATGCCAGGCCCTGGCCAGGTAGTTCATTTGGGTTAGAGCATCGTCCCAATATGCCAAGAGGGTTTGATCTCAGATCAGAGCACCTACAGAAAGCAACATGTATGCCTAAATAAGTGGGGGGGGAAATCACTGTTTCTCAAAAAAAAAAAAAAAAAGCATGACAAATTATTTTTAAGGGCACACATAGCCTTGATAAAGAATAGATACTGGTATGCTGAGAGTGTTTGTTTATCTGTCGAGACAAATTTGCATTCACTGAGTCTGTGTGGGTTGGCTGTAGGTGCACACATTGTCTCTCATGGTCTCAGTTTCATTGCCTCTCCCAGTGAGTCTCACTTTAAGCCAACACTGGTATTGATCTTCTCTGGGGATAAGTACACGGGGTCAGGTGCCTGTGGACTCCAAGCCGAAGGACAGAACAACAAAAGTAAAAGAGGGAGGGACTAAAAAGGAATGTGGCCCAAGAGAGAGTATCCTGTTTCCCCAAATTGAGGACACAGAAGTTCCAAAATGCTTTTTATAAAATATCCTGCCTTGAAAGGGAGTATTCAGTTTGGACGTCTTAAGTTTGTTCTTATGGGTGTTGACTCAGGCTGCCCTGTATCACCCATTGCTGTGTTCATATAGCTGATTCATTATATCCTGGTATAGTTGAATCTTTGGTCAGAGTTGTTAACCTTTTCAAAGAGAGGAAAACCTTTTCCGGTCATTGTTTTATGATTGGTTTGAAAGTAAAATATGGCCAAAGAAAGGATAAGCAATCATAAGTAGTTGGTTACTGGTAGTTACTTATAAAAAGATTAAAAGGCTGGATAGTGTGGCCTCAAGTCTGTCCTCAGTATTTCTTCCTTTAAGTTTTACAACCAAAAAACTTTGAGCTTTTATGATACTAAAACAAATTGAAATGGTAAATCAGTACAAGTTCTCACAATATGCCAGGATTTTAAAACAAGTTAAAAAAATCACTGCAAGTTATTTACAGGTTTATGAATTTTGAAGACAGATACCCTAAACTTACAGGAAGAAGTTGCTATTGGTGATGAGACTTTCTGCTTTCAAAGAGAATAGTGTGACAGTTAATGTACATGTGTGCTAATGATGGGGGAATTTTATAAACAGGTAATAAAGTATACCTTGTAGGATCTATTTCTTTTTACGAAGTCACACATTTTAATAATTCTCTAGGAATTTTCCTCATGGACACACACACACACACACACACACACACACTAGTGGCCCAATGCACAAAATTCATGCACGGAGGGTGCAGGGGAGAGGTGTCTCTCAGGCCAGCGTGCACCCTCTCCAATCTGGAACCCCCCCCCTCCCCCCCAGGGCATGTACAACCCTAAACCAACAGTTGGACATCCCTCTCGCAATCCAGGACTACTGACTTCTAACCACTCACCTGCCTGATTGCCCCCAACTGCCCCACCCTGCCAATCAGCTCACCCCCCTTCCCTCCCTCCCTCCCCCCCACTGCTGTGCCTGCTGGCCTGCTCACCCCCAACTGTCCCACCCTGCTGGCCAGTTTGCCCCCAGCTGCCCCCCTGTTAAACGTGGTTTCTATGGGAAACAGTGCCATTGTAGGCCCAATCTGGAATCTCCCATTTATTTTGTCCCCAATCACAGACTGAAAGTTTGGAGGAGTAGAGTGATAATGTTCAAAATAGAAATAGATAATTATAAATGATCTTATTTAATTTCCTCATTTTATTGTTAATAAAACTGGCTTATGGCTGGTAGGTGATGGCTCTGAGATTAGAGATCACCCAACTCTCTGGATTTCTAGATTGCTTCTCAATTTAATGCTTTTCCTTTTTCTTCTTCTTTTTTTTTTCTTTTTTTTTTTTCCTTTTTTGGTCAAGAAAGATAACTTAAAGAATTTCAAGAACAGAACTGGAGACCTAAATTTTATTTAGTCTCAGTTCCTATATTATTCTGGGCAAGGTAGTGAACCTCTTTTGGCTTTTCCTTAACAATATTTCCCACACTTGAGATATTGTGGTTCAATTGAAAAAAATTCCATCCGCAGCTTTCTGAATTTTTAAGTAAGGACATTTAAAACAAAGTAGTAACTATTAGCATCGCCTTTTTATAAAATCTAAAACAATTTTTCTTTGTAAGTGTAGCCCGTTAAATTAAATAAATTTTGTTTTCTAAAATAAGAGTTGCTAGATAAGTAAGTATTCTGATGAGATTTAAATGAACATTTTACTACATTGATCTCACTCATTTTGACTTTAATCTTGGAACTTCTGTGGGAAGTTACTCTCCATTGGAAACCACTGGACACAGCTCAGAGTTTATAATGCTGTTATTGTATACAAACAAAAATGCACTAATTTCTGGGAATGAATACTGCCAAATGTCTGGAAGCATCATTTTGCCTGTGTAACAATGGCTTTCAATGTTGCTAATACAATTGCTTCAATAGTTGGAAGACCCAACCGTAATCTTTGCATAACACATTTCTTCTCTGACATTTCTGATATGAGAAGTGAATGGTCTTTGGGCAGGGAAGGGTTATTCATCCTTCGATGCTTCTTAGGTTTGAGATCTTATGTTCATTATTCATGGGTTTGTTTATTCACAACTTTTTCACCTAAATCGGTGATGGTAGTTGTCAAGAATTTAGAGGGGAGGATGTTGTGATTCCTGGGCTTTGGTTGCTGTAACATAAGAACTCTAATATAGACTTCACAAAACAGAATTAAGGTCTCATTAACCATTAGAGAGAGAATTAGGAATTTACTTCTAGATACCAGGCTAACCTGCTGATAACAGACTAACACTAAATATTTGTGCTTTTTCTCCATAGGATAAACCAGAAACATGGGAAAACCAATGGAAATGCTTTAAAGTACTTCTCTTTAATCACTTTTGTATCCAGCTTCCTTTGATTTGTGGAACTTATTATTTTACAGAGTATTTCAACATTCCTTATGGGTGGGAAAGAATGCCAAGATGGTAAGTAGATATAAACAATACTTAACATGTAAAGGTTTGATTTGTTTGCTCAATCACAGTTTGCTGTCCAATTAAAATATCCTTAATGTTTATCTTTTTTTCTTTATTTGTTTAATGTTTGTTTGTTCTAAACTTTGGAAGTAAATAAAATGGAGAAAAGTAAATCATAGTAGAAGCTTAGCATATTACAATTGTTAGGTCTTTCTCTACTAATATTTTAGTGCAATACTTTATTTGAAGGTGCTTATACTAAGAAAAAAATCACATTTTAAATCTGAAGTGAATGAAAACATTGAGAATAGTTTGAGAGGTTTATAAAAAAATATGTTGCCCGGCCAGTGTGGCTCAGTGGTTGAGTGTCAAACATGAACCAGGATGTCACGGTTCAATTCCCAGTCAGGTTGTGGGCTTGATCCCCAGTGGGGGCATGCAGGAGGCAGCCTATCGTTGATTCTCTGGGTATGAATTTTGTTTCTTAATTAATTTTATGCCTGTGGTTTATTTTTATTTTTTTGAATGAGTTAGAATTGATATAGTGACCAGTCTGTTCTGTTCAACTCTTCTTCTGGGTAGTATAATATAGCTACCTTGTGTCTAAACACTTGAGAATTTATTTATCAATATATCCAATTAGGTCAAACTGTAAAGTAGGTATTTGGTTTTATGTATATCTCAAGCAGTAATCCCAAGTAAAAGTCTTCATACTCATACTCATGATAGTGTTTTCATCTTATAGGTATATGCTTTTGGCAAGATGCTTTGGTTGTGCGGTGATTGAAGATACCTGGCACTATTTCCTACACAGGCTCTTACACCACAAAAAAATATATAAGTATATTCATAAAGTTCATCATGAGTTTCAGGTATGTTAGGATTATATTTAATACTTTTTTTCAATTAGAGGCTAAAGGTCATGGTGTGCGCATGGGGTTAGAAAATCATACTTGACAAAGTGTTCCCCTTGATATTTCTAGTACCTACCTGGCACCATACATAAAACCGCTGCTGTAGAGCCTAAGACCATGGGAAAACACAGATATTTACATTACGATTCAGTAACAGTAGCAAAATTACAGTTATGAGATAGCAACGAAAATAATCTTATGGTTGAGGGTCACCACAACATGAGGAACTGTATTAAAGGGTCGAGGCATTAGAAAGGTTGAGAACCACTGTAATCTAAGGCCTTCAACTGGTTAGATGAAGGGTAACCTGATTTAAATGTTAGCCACATCTAAAAAATACCTTCACAGCAACATCCAGATTGATTGTCCAAGCAACTGGGCACTATAGCCAAGCTGATGTATAACATTAACCATCGCAGTATATTAAGGAATTGTTCTTTATTTTAGGCTCCATTTGGAATGGAAGCTGAATATGCACATCCCCTGGAAACCCTAATTCTTGGAACTGGGTTTTTCATTGGAATCGTGCTTTTATGTGATCATGTAATTCTTCTCTGGGCATGGGTGACCGTTCGTTTGATGGAAACTATTGATGTCCACAGGTGAGCTCTAGTTTCTGTTCTGGCATGAGGTATCATAAAATGTCTATTTTCATGGTCATAAGATTATATTTAAGCAGGCTAATAGATGTTAATCTTGTTAATATTGCTATTTTTTAAGAAAAAAAGAAACATAATCGTTGGTTAGATTTTTTTATATCCCTGTTGTGGTCATTTTTACAGGGAGAATAAGTTCTTTTGGTTAAATGAAATGAAATTTTGGTGGGTATTTCAAAGCTGCCCTTTAAAAGGGTCCCTGTTTATATTCTCAGCATAAATATGTTAGAATTCTTTTCCTCCTTCAACACCCTTCCAAGCCTGGGCAGTGCAGTCTTTTTCATGCTTGTCGATAAGAGAGCAAAGAGCTTTGAGTGTTGTGTCTGTGTGTATTTCTCCAGGGACCCATGAGGCTGTGCATCAGTTTGTGTGCTTATTGACCAATAGTATTTTTTCTTCTTTGAGGTACATTTTATGTTCTCTTCCTATTTTTTGTTATATGTCTTAAAACTTACTGGTTTGTGTAAGCTCTATTGGCTATATATGTTCTAAATATTTCTCTGCGTCTGTCATTTGAATTTTAACTTCTGATGATTCTTTTCTAGTTTTTAATTTTCCTGTAGTAAAATGAGTCATTTTTATGACTCTTGAGTTTCACACCTTGCTTAGGTCTTCCTGAAACACTGTTCAACTGAAACTACTTGTGTGTTGTTGTTTTTTAAGATTTGATTAAATACCATAATTCAGAATTAGCAATTCCTTTATCCTTCTGTAATGAATCTAAGCCTCTTATTTGAAAAAAAAAACACACACACAAAAAAAAACACATTGAATCATTTAGCCTTCACTGAATAAGAATATTTCTAGTCTCACTGCCTACCACTGATGAAATCACTACTTTTAATATTATTTCACCTTTTTTCTGTAGATTGGAAGATATTTTGTGGTACGTTATTTATACTTAATGCCTTTTAATATGCCTAATATTCTAATTTTTTGTTATTTTAAAATTATACATTCATTGCATTTTGACCTGGGACTTATTACTATACCGATAAAAGCAGAATATTAAATTCTAAGAATTATTTTTAAAACACTAAAATTAGCAAAGCAATGCTTCTAATTCTAGGCAGAGAATATTCTTCTGTAGATAAATTATGAGTGATGTCTCTTACATTCTTTCTTTCCTTTCATTGTTCTTTTCTCTCTTCCTCCCTCTCAACCTTCCAAAGAGAGAGAAAGAGATTGGGGTGATTTGGACTTCATGGTCATAAGATTATATTTAAGTAGGCTAATATGTCAGATTTCAGATATATATTAGGAAAAAGGAGGATACTCTATAAATGATATTCTTTTAAAATCACATGTGTCCCTCCAACTACAGAAAGCACACTCGTATTTTCATTAATTCTGGAACATTTAATTCCAGCTTGTCATTGACTAAAGTAAAAGATGTGATTCCCAGGTCCATCAAGCATAGATTTGATACTGATTTCATATAGTTTTCTCCTGAAGGCTATGGTAAGAAAGCTCCTCCTCTAAAACAGAAGAGAAAAAGAATTTATGAAAAATCTATTCATTACTACTATAATGTTTCTCTTTCATCTCCTGATAACAAAATTTCCATAGATTTTTTTTTTTTACATTTAAAAAAACTCCTTAGTGTGTTCTAGAATTTGCACTATTTTCTGTTGTTTGTGTCTTTTGTAAACATGTCAGAAATAAAGTGACCTAGGTAAGTGGAATGTTGTGTGACTTAATTAACAAACACGTGACTATCAATGGAAGTGCCAATTATTGCTTCATAATCTTTATTATTCCCATTGCAGTGGTTATGATATTCCTCTCAACCCTTTAAACCTCATCCCTTTCTATGCTGGCTCTCGGCATCATGACTTTCACCACATGAACTTCATTGGAAACTATGCTTCAACATTCACATGGTGGGACAGAATTTTTGGAACAGACTCTCAATTTGTTGCCTACACTGAAAAGATGAAGATTGGGAAAAAAACTGAATAAATATTTATGTGAATCTTCCTGAAGATATAGATCTTCCTGAATTAAAACTAGTAGCTAACATTGCTTCCGGGGAGCAGAAATAAACACGTGTCTTGGCCGCCGAGTGATTTTAAAAAGTAACAACCTTTATCTTCCTACTGGGAACTTTTTCTACTTTCCATTCCGGTTCTGTATGTGTAGGAATAAGTAAGGAAGTTATAAAGGCCATGTTGTTAACCTTACAACAAGGTTTTAAGTATCAGAAGTATTCATCTATGTCTTTTCCCCAGTAACACCATCGGCCTGAAGTGAAAATAGCTCTTTAAATCTTTTAAATATATAGAGACCACTTCAAAAACTATTAATAGTGGATGTTGGCCTTAAATTGAACTTGTGACATTTTCTAGAGTTTTCCTGAAGATCAAAATATCATAGGTTGAATGACATCAATTGATACATTTTGAATGAGGCTGCAAAATTAGGACTAGCCAGCACCAAGAACTTCCAGTCTCTCTGGAGCTGACCAGTTTGAGGTGATTTTCTTTCTTTCAGAAGGCCTTTAGGATTCCAATGTACTACTGGCCTCTGTAAATTAGGGTATTTCTGAATTGATGTATATGGAATATTTTCGTCTAAAAGTTTTCATGCTTCTTGGATATTTTTTCAAAAATGAAGCTTTATTTCTGCTCTTTACCCTTTAATTTTTGTAAATCAGGTTTTTATTACACTTAAAGCTGTATCTTGAAACTTTGTGAACTGACTTGTATTTGCACTTTGAGCTATTGAAATAAATGTCTGTTTTTTTGTCTGATTACCTGGTTTCCAGTTTTGAACATCAGCTGTGACTTCTTATTTTATTATAAGGAAAAGCACAGAGATCTTTAAATTATTGTTTTTGCAATAAAAGGAATGATTTTCTTTTTTGTAAGTGTTTTATTTGCTAAACTTTTCTTTACAGTTTCAATATGTATTTATCAGACAGTGTGTTGTGGGAAATTCCATTTACCTGTTTCAGTAGAGGGTATTAAAGCAGTTTTTTTCTGTACTTAGAAAATGTATGGAAGAATAGAGCTAAACTTTTTAGGGCTGACTTAATCTCACTTATTTAGATTCTAACTCAAATCGAAAGTTGATAATTCTAACTTACTGAATTGTTATTTTGAAATTTAGAGTTATTTTTCTGGTAAGTTCCTTATTTATTTATTTGTTTGTTTGTTTGTTAAATCTTCACCTGAGGATATTGATTTTAGGGAGAGTAGAAGAGAGAAGGGAAAACAGAAAGACATCCAGGTGATAGAAACACATCTATTGGTTGCCTTCTGCATGAGCCCAGACCAGAAGGTATGTGCCCTTGACTGGAATTGAACCCCGGACCTTTTGGACTGCAGGCTGATGCTCTATTCACTGAGCCAAACCGGCTAGGGCTCCCTTCTTTTTGAAAAGAAGCAAAATACCGTGTTTTCCCGAAAATAAGACATAGCGCACGGAAAAATAAGACATCCCCTGAAAATAAGATCTAGTGCATCTTTGGGAGCAAAAATTAATATAAGACACTGTCTTATTTTCGGGGAAACAGGGTAGTTGTTAGGAAACCAGCTTTAGGCTGTTTGGCTCAGTGGATAAGAGTGTCAGCCTGTGGACTGAGGGATCCTGAGTTCAATTTTCTGTCAAGGGCACATACCCAGGATGTGGGCTTGATCCCTGGTAGGGGGCTTGCAGGAGACAGCCGATCCATGATTCCCATCATGGGTGTTTATCTCCCTCTCCCTCTCTGAAATCAATAAAAATAAAAAGAAGGAAAAATCCTAATAGGAGGAGATACTTAGTCAAGAGCCTATTAGCCTTAAATGAACTTGGAAGTTTCCAAGTTCAAATGAATTGCTGAGGAGGGAAAGAATTTGCAAATGTGATTGGAATGCCATTTTAGTTTATTAGACAGCAGGTTAGTCATTTAAGACTTTGTCTTTTCTGTATGTTGGAATCAGGTTCAGTTTCTCCAGAGAGTTACCTTCCTATATCTGGTGAAGAATATGCCCAGATGCCATCAATTCTGGGAATCAGTATGGAAAGGTGGCTTAAGATTCCCCAGTTTAGTAGGTGCCCTTTCACAGAATCCCTCTTCAGATGTTTGCCCACCTCACCCAGGGCTATCCCAGTATCTGAAGAGTCCTGAGCCTCTTCTGTTCAATTTCTCTACAAAATAAATCTGATGCCATGGGACGGGTGACAGGCCATACAGATTAGGGGAAGGGACCTGTGGCCTGAAGACTATAGTTTTGAATGAGATTGCAGTGCTGATTTTCAGTATTTGCGATACCATTTCATTTTTATTGAAGTGCATTTTACAAACAGGCACACAGATTGATGAATGATTACAACTATGTAATTACTACCTGGATCAAAAACTTGGGTACCTCCTTTATCAGTTTTGACTAGGAATATAGTTCTCCACTTTTGACCAGGAATAGTTAAATTTTTAGCTGGCTTAACAACTGAATCCAGATTATCCTGACTGCTGCACCAAGCCAAGGGTTTGGCGAGCCTGAGGGAGGGCCGGTGAAGGATGAAGAAGACAGACGAGAATAAGCTGGGTCTAGGCGGATCTTCTGTGCCTGGCCAAAGCCACAGAACAGATCCAGACTGCAAAGCTGATGCTTTATTTATAGTCAGGGGCAAACAAGGTAATGTACAATGTTCTTACAAGTTTCATTTGTTTTGGCAGCACTTGCTACCCCTCCCACAGCCCATTAACTATCCAGGAAAGATCTAGAAAGCAGTCACAGATCAAGCTTAATTATGCTTAGAGGACTGTGCCTTCTAAGCTGGGACTTGTTTGTGATTTTGCCAGCAGGTCAGTCCGAGGCTTAATCCTATAACCGCACCCTCCCTACACCTGACTAATAAATTCCTCATGTAGTGACATGAGGCTTTGCCTGTGACTATGCCACTGAAGGCAAGCTTAGTCAAATTTGTGATTACAGCAAAGGGAAAAAAGATTTCTTCTACACGACTGAGGATTCAACAAATGTTTTATCTTCATTTAAAGTTCAGCTGCACAAATGGAGGATGAGCGTTACAGGCCTGAATTAATAGCAAAATATGTCTGAAAAACTGAAGAATTTTAGTAGACTACTAATACCCAAAAGTTTATAGACAATATTAGGCTGAATTATTGGCAAACATAAATTGCAAAGAAATTAATGGTCTCATTTTACTCTGGTTGATTGAACATGAGAAAGCGAATTATATTTTCTATGTCATTATATTGACGATTTAAAATAACCAAGAATAGTTTAAAATCTAACTGATACACAAAATAGTTTATGTAAATATAGAGGCATAGTGTAGAGCAGCTCTATTAAATATAGCTGGGTACATGTAGGACTTGACTATCTTTTAGGGGAACACATTTCAACCCTTAAGTATTATGAACACATTTTTAAAAATGTATAATAGACCAGGATGCTAGAATCTTGGTTCTTTATTACAAAACTCACCCTTCCTGCTTTGGCTCAGTAGGTAGAGCATTGGCTGAGGACCAAAGGGTCCCAGGTTCAATTTCAGTCAAAGGCTGTGTACCTTGTTTGCAAGTTCTTCCCCAATTTGATGTTTCTGTCTTTTCCTCTCCCACTCTTCCTAAAAATCAATGGGAAAATATCCTTGGGTGAGGATTAACCAAAACACACACCCACACCCACACACACCCACTAACACAACACACCTCATTCTCTCCTTAAGACTTTAAGACTGCCCTGGCTGATCTGCATGACTCAGTGATTGAGTATCGATCTATGAATCAGGAGGTCATGTTTCAATTCCCCAAACCCTGTCAGGGTACATGCCCAGGTTGCAAATCCCAGTGTGAGGTACGCAGGAAGCAGCCAATCAATGATTCTTATCATTGATGTTTCCATTCAATGTTTTATTTTTCTGAAATAATTCACCAATATTTTATTAAGTGGACTGTCAAGGAAATGGAAACTTTGGAGCCATATTTATCCATTTATTTGAAAATGTATTTTTTCCACGTGCATACCAATGATAAATACAGCTTTTACAAATATTTTTCTGTAAGATGTGTGTAAAGATAATAAAATAAATTGATTAAGCACCATATGCACATTTAAACTTAAAATAACTAGTAGTTCATAGTACCATAACTTAGCAGATTTATTAAGAACAAAGACTTTAAAAAAATTTTTCAACTTGATTGGAAATTTTACATTGAAATGGTGTTTATCAGCCATTTTATCAAGTTTTTGTTGTTGTTGTTTTTGTGTGTGTGTGTGTGTGTGTGTGTGTGTTTAGTCCAAATGAAACATGTTTTATTTTGCAGCATCTTCTAACATCATGTTAAATTGGTTTTCCTAACCCTTCTGGTTATTGGTGAAAAGAGGGAAAAATCAAAATCAGTAAAAGAGTAAACAGTGGGGGGGGGGGGGGGGGGGGATTGGTTTTCCTGCTCTGAGAAGTACTCTGCTGGATTGAAAGCATAAAATAACCCGGGTCCAGGTGACTATTCCTCCAGATAATTTAGTTTATTAAAGTGGATGATCTTCTTAAATTATGGTCATCCTATTTCAGTTTATTTTTATCATTTAGTCCATCTCTTAGTTTACTGCACTAAGCTTACACATTAAAATTTCTTACACAAGACCGAGGATCGACTAATAATTGTTTTGGAAGCATTAATTCAGTGTAGTGAGAGTGAGAAACATGATGGCAACAACATTTTGAGACTTAATTGTTAAAAAATATTCCCTTTTGCTCTAGCCAGTTTGTCTCAGTGTATAGAGCGTTAGCCTGTAGACTGAAGGGTTCAGTTCCCGGTCAAGAGCACACATCTCTGTTGCAGGCTCAATCCTGGCCCTGGTGGGTGCGTGTGCAGGAGGCAACCAATATATGTGTCTCTCTCACAGGGATGTTTCTCTGTCTCTTCCCCTCCCTTCCACTGTTTCTCAAAAAATAAAAATAAAAAAAGGAAAAATATCCTCTGGTGAGGATTAACAAAAAAGAAATAAATATTCCTTTTTGATATGGCAGCCTTTGAGCTCCACAGCTTTGCTTACAGCCTGAACATCCCAGATTGAGAATTTGGCAATGATTAACATTTAATTCTGGCCACGAGATGATTGAGGAAAGTGGTTCTTTTACAAAACAAAGGAAGATAAAAATAAGTCACAAAAAGACCTGGCCAGATGGCTCAGTTAGTTGGAACATTGGTTCATACATCAAAAGGTTGCAGATTCGATTCCTGGTCAGGGCACACACCTAGGTTACTGGTGTGTGGACAGGCACACACCCCTGTCCTGGAATGTATCAGAGGCAACTAATTGATGTTGCTTTCTCACATCAATGTCTCTCTCAGTTTCTCTCTCTCTCTCCCTCTCTCCCATAAATAAACATATCCACAGGTGAGAATTTATTGTAAAAAGTCACCAAAATATATTGTCCTTTACTTATATAATGAACATTATTTAAAAGAACAAATCTCGTCTAAGAAGCATATTAAGAAGTCTAAACGTCTGGAAAAAGATGATACTTTTATGGACTAGAGCACATGTGTCAAACACAAGGCCCGCGGGCCAAATCCAGCCTGCCAGGCCTTGCAATGTGGCCCGTACCTCGCTGTCATCACTGCACTCCGCTGTCAGTTTATGACATTGTCAATTTATGACTGTTCAGTAAACCATTTGGCCCGCGATTTAGGCTGGATTTTAGATTTTGGCCCCTTCTCTGATTGAGTTCGACACCCCTAGACTAGAGGCTCAGTGCACAAACTTGTGTACAGGTGGGGGGTCCTCAGCCTAGCCTGCAATCAGAGGGATGGAAATGGACCATGGAAGATGGGTTAGCTGGCCCATCCAAATCAGGGCCATTGGGGTTGACGGGCCTGGGGGGAAGAGAGGAAGGACAGCAGGAGGTTAGCCAGCCACAGGAGGTTGGCTATGGGAGCACACTGACTACCAGGGGCAATTCCTGCATTGAGTGTCTGTCCCCTTGTGGTCAGTGCATGTCATAGCAACTGGTCACTTAGGCATACAGATACCCTGTTTCCCCGAAAATAAGACAATGTCTTATATTAATTTTTGCTCCCAAAGATGCGCTAGGCCTTATTTTCAGGGGATGTCTTATTTTTCCATGAAGAAGAATACGGTACACATTTATTGTTAAGTGAAAATAAAGGAAATTTATTACCGTATACGGTATGGTAGTACGGTAGTTGTCAACACAAACCAGACAAACTGAATCCTACAGTATCAAGAATTTACTCATTTATTCAATGACAATCATGTCATCATCTTCTGGAACATCATCATAACAATCCAATTCCGGAATTTCCTGGTGAATTTCTTGTGACTCCATTTCTTTCAGAATCAGTGGACCAAATCTCTCATGTTTAGCAATAGTACTGTTTTTAAATGAGTACTTCTTGTCAAGTTAGCCTGCTCGCAGTGCATTTGTAATGTAACTGTCAGTGATTTTCTCCCATGAATTCTTCACCCAAGTCACAACTTCTTGCAGTTTAGGTTTCACAAAGTTTCCACGCTGATTTTTCTCCATTCTATTTTCAATGTAGTCATTAATTTCCATGGCCCTAGCGACCAGTTTACGGTAAATTAATTTTCATTCTGAGACAGAGCCTAGGGGGAGGGGCCTTATTTTCGGGGGGATGCCTTATATCTCACTCAGAAGGAAACCTATAAGTAGGTCTTATTTTCGGAGGATATTTTATTTTTGGGGAAACTCGGTAGATAGATAGAATATGTGCTTGGTGAAATAATATATCTTTACCTATGTTTCTTGTCTTTAGAGATATTCTGTTTGAGTTTTTAGTTGTTCTTGTCTTTTAGATCTCAAATTTTAGGTATAATCTATCATAATACCCATTTTTTGCTTTGTTTTTGTTTGTTTGTTTGTTTTTTTATCTCCAGTGATTAGCCTGAGAATAGGGACCTGTCTCAAGTCAGCCAGGTTGATCCCAAAATCTTTCTTTGGAATTAAAAAAAAAGTTATTGATATTTTAGAGAGAAGAAGTGGGAGAAAGAGAGAGAGAGAGAGAAAGAGAGAGAAAGAGAGAGAGAGAGAGAGAGAGAGAGAGAGAGAGAGAGAGAGAGAGAGAGAGAGAGACATGAATAGCTTGTCTCCTACGTGCACCTTGGCCAGGGATCAAATCTAAAACCTGATATGTGCCCTGACCAGGAATCACCACCTCTCCAGCCAACCAAGACACACTGGGCAGGGCTCTTTAGGATTTTATGTATGGACATCGAGAGAGTGCTGCAAGTGTCTATAGAAAACCCTGTGAATGTTCCTCTCACTGAATAGATTGATGCTAACACAGAGGTTGAGGCAAGAAAGTAACCTAGGTGGATGGCTAGACAGGTGGAGACTCCTAATGCTGGTGGAGTCCTGGGAAGAACTGGGAAAGAGGCCAGCTCTCTTTATGTAAATTAACAAGTGCCCTTTCTCTCTTCCTTTTCTTCCTTCTTATTATACCATTTTGAATTTAGTTTATTTTAGTTGCAACAAAGCAAGTCTTGACTGGTTCCCCTGCTCAGGAGTTGAAGTCAGTAGGGCTATATTACAGGTTTCCTTTGGTTTCAAGGTGTGTTTCCATGTGAACCGACAGAAGTAGGCAGTGGTGATGGGTTCTTCCTCAAGCTCAAAAGAGTTTGGCTGAATAAATGTTGATTTTGAGCTGGTTGTTTTTTAATTCTTGAGACTCAACTGAAATGATGGAGTATCAGATATTAACTGAGGAGCATAACTTGTTCTCTCTTTATATATGCATTCAGCAAAAAAATATTTGCTTAGTTCCAATGTATGAACTCTGCTAGGCACTAGGCTACACTAGGGGGCGTGAGAGACATGATTTCTAGTATATGGGAGATTTTAGTTGATTTAGGTAATTATTAAAAATCTCTGAGAAGGTAACAGAGGCACAAGAGAGTTTGGGATCACATGGCTGCAGGATCTTTCTTGCTTGATGGAGGCTGTTAGGGAAAGTCCTTATAGGAAGTTATGTTTAATCTGAGACCTTGACAGCAAAAGTTACTCAGAAGTGGAGGGAGAAGAGCAGAACGGAAAGAGTAACTCAAGTAAAGGGAACAGCTTGTGCTGAGAACTGGTGGTAAGAGAGTATGGAATACCGCACATACTGCATGGATGGGGCGATGGTGAGCGAAGCTGGAGAAATAAAGCTGGCTCCTGATGCTTGTTTCTGAAGCATTTTAGACGAGGGAGCTTCCCTGCTGTGAGGCATGAACAAGAGACAAGCCCAGGTGGAAGAATGGAGGACCATGGGGATTTGTGGCTTATTTTTCATCAGAGAACTTGTGATTGATTCTCACTTGCTCTCTATTTCCTCTTCCAGGTAATCCCCATCACTTCAAGGAACCATTTGAGCCTCTTTCCCAGGTGGTACTGTTGCCCTGGCCTCTGCTGGCCAGCGGTTCTCAACGTCCAACGTCCCTTTCACAGGGGTCACCTACGACCATCGGAAAACACAGATATTTACATTATGATTCATAACAGTAGCAAAATTACAGTTATGAAGTAGCAACGAAAATAATTTTATGGTCGGGGGCCACCACAACATGAGGAACTGTATTAAAGGGTCGTGGTATTAGGGAGGTTGAGAACCACTGCTGTTGGCTATCCAACCAATCATAGATTAGTCATAGATATCTAGGGCTGGATGAACTCCATGGCCAATGAGTGCCAGAGTGTTTGGGAAGCAGCTTCAACAAGATTGGGAGACAAGAAACTAATTCCTTCTTTGAACTAGTAACTAGGTTAAAGAAGGGACAGCAGCTGGGCTATAAGAGTTTCTGAAAGTATTATGTTCATGCCAAGGCAAGGAGTCAGACTATTTGCTGAGGCAAGGAAACAGATAGAACAAGTAAAATATTGTAACCTGGAGGAATCCTTCCTGAGAATTCTGAGCAGTGTGGCAGCCGAACCTAAATTCTTTTTACACAACCAGGAAGATGTAATGACTCAGTGTGTTTGGTTATACTTCCGGCCAAAAGTGGGTTTCCAAGAAGCTGGGGTGTGGTGTGTTCTGAATCTGTGAGTTGATTATTTAACCAATCTATGGTATATATTTTGTTCAAAAATTTTAAAATACTCACCAAGTCACTTTTAACAGCGGTGTTTTGTTTTGTTTTGTTTTGTTTTGTTTTGTTTTGTTTTTTTCCAGACTGCATTTCTGTTAAATCCCAATTGAAATAAGTTTTCCCATGCATGGTGATGGGTTCTACCGAGAGAACACGCTTGTCATTGGACAAGGCAGCCTTGACTGTCCACACTGGAGACTGAGCTCTGAGCTCCTTTTTGGCAGGATCTATATGCTAATCCGTTTTATATTCCTCACCGACCACATTCCACCCAGTAACTACCAAATACCTGACATATGGTAGGTTCTAAATAAAAATTTGTTGAATGGCTAAGAATGAATCAGAAGCTCTGCAACATACCATGGAAATAATGCTGTGTGTCTCCATCGTTCTGACTTTATCACTCCTTATTTATATACTAGAGGCCTGTGGGATCGGGCCAAAACTGGCATGTAATTCTTATAGTCTCAGATTAAAATGTTAGGACATATGTCCCAATTTTTTTTAACAAGTAATTATTGACTCTCTTTTATGGGTTATTCTCAAGGTGCTTATCTTCTAGAAGGGGAAAAAAAAAACCCCACCATAAGTGAAGAAACATTATTTTGTAATCAGCGTGATGAGGTAAATGAGTAGGAAGTATGATAGGTGCCTCAGAGAGTGGTACTTGAGGAGATGGGAGAGGCAGGCAGGAGACAGATTTCATAAGACTGAAAACCATGGTAAGAGGTTGGAATTTTGTTTCAAGAACATTGGAAAGCTGCTGGAAAGTTTTAAGCAGAGTGATATAATCTGATTTACATTTTGAAAATGGGCTGCTGTGTGAATAATAAATTGTAGGGGGCAAGTGTAGAAGCAGGGAGATGAGTTAGGAAGCTATTGCAATAGTCCAGGTGAGAAAAGGATGATGGCTTAGATTAGGGTACTGGCAGTGGCCTTGGCAATAAGGGATGGAATATATATAGAAAGTGCTAATATGGGGGTATAGGGAAAGGAGGCAGATCAAAGGGGTAAATTGAAATTTTATTAAATTAATACATAATGAGGCCATTTCTGAGATGAAGTAGCCTAGGAGGAAAAGCTGGTTATTTATTATTATTATTATTATTATTATTATTATTATTATTATTATTATTTTTGGTGGAGGGATGGGGGGAGAAGGAGTGGGCATGAGCAATAATCTAGCCTATGACCAGAGTATTAAAGATCCAAGTAGATATGATTATTGATTACTAGAGGCCCAGTGCACAGCATTCATGCACTGGGGGGAAAGGAGAGGGTCCTCTCAGCCTGGCCTGCACCTTCTTGCAGTCCAGGACCCCTTGAGGGATGTTCACCTGCTGCGGAGGCAGGAGAGGCTCCCTCTACCATGGCTGCACTTTTGGCACTGATAGTCTGCATTGAGCGTCTGTCCCCTGGTGGTCAGTACACATCATAGCGACCGGTCATTCCACCATTTGGTCAATTTGCATGTTAGGGTTTTATTATATAGGATAATGAATGATTAGTTTACTACTGTGCACATGTGTGTAATATATAGAGTTATCACCATAGATTTCTGTGCAACTTAACTCACATTATAAATAAAAATCTTATTTATTTACAAGTTTTTTTAAATTTATAAGTTGGCCAGCATCTCATAGCTAAAGAGAAAACCAATCCTCCTCTGTGACATTTGATGAGAGTGTGGCATATAATTTTCATTTTGTAACTTTATTCCCAAACATGGGTATATCAATTAGTAGAAAAATTAAGCCCTACAAAGTAATACATTCTCCTAGTAGGGCCAAGCACAGCATTTTATAAATTATTATATTATCTTTTTTATCCCATTTTTGGAATCTTGTTTTTAAATAACAGAGTATATAATTTTAAGTAAATCTGATGACCACCACCACCACATTTTATAGTTGTTAGAGACATCATATTTTATAGTTGATAAAGGTACAGGACTAATAATTTCTTCACAGATGAGAAGAAGACATAAAAATTCAATTCACTGTTGACTCTTAGTAACATAGTAAGATGTTCAATTTATGGTATGTTTCCCTAAAATAGAATTAGCTCAGATCCAAAAAACCTAGATGAAGTAATTCTAAAACATATCTTTGAGTTAATTCTCTTTGACCCCATATATGCTTGTTTTGGAATGTAACCTCTGTGAATTATCAGTAAAATGTGCAAATAAAATGGAGTCATTGCAAGAATGAAGTTAGAATCAGCAAGTGAAACACTCTGTAAACACTGAAATATTTTATAAATGTTATGTTTTATTTTATTTTTTGTTATGCTATTGTGTATATGGAATAAGATATAGAGATTCCTCAATTTGATTTAGGACTATTCATTTATAAGGAAGGAAAATTTCCCAGACTTATCACACCAAAGTAGATGAAATTTATTAAGTTCCTAAGGCTCTTGAATAGAAATATTACTGATTTACAAATGCCTTTCTTCTCCTCTTCCTCTTATTTTTTTATCTTCCTTTCTCTGTCTCTTTGTCCTTCCCCTCCCCTGCTGGCCCTATCTTCTTCTCTTACACAAACCCTACCCTGAAATAGAATCCATTAAATCACTCATGAGAAGACAAAAGTAGTCCCCTAAGCTGAGACTAACCCACTACTACTCTACTGCGCAGCTACCATGGGTATTTTACCAGAATCTTTATGTTTAGACTTAAAAAAAAATTTTTTTTATTAAGGTATTATATGTGTACATATCTTACCATGCCCCCATCCCCACACACACTATGTTTAGACTTAAAAATATCCTTGTTTGAAAGACACTACAGATGCAGGTGTTTTCTCAAGGATGCTTACCCTGCTGATTATATCTAGAGGTTGATTTTAGTTCAAGTTGTTGTTACAATAAAAGCCTAAGGAGGCAGGTTAACAGGGCTGCTTACTTCTTATAGCCAATTAGCCTCTCTTTCACAGAAACATGTGTCAGGGTAATCACTCATCCATTGTTCAGGGTCTGCTGGTCAGTCCTGGCACCTCTTGGCCCCTCATCGACCGAGTAGTATATTGGATTCTGCCCTCTCCCAAATTACATACCTACTGAATGCAGGATCCTGTATGCTGGTGGTCTTGATCCAGCATCTAGAAGGGTTCAGGAATCTGGAGAAGTGCTGTGTGTAAACTAAATAAGAATCCAGAGATGAAACATAATTTTGGAATGTATTTGGGGGGCCAGAGGAGCTTGGCTGAAGAAACTAAGTTCTCTCTTGTCTCAGGATCTCTTGCTTTTTATTAGCACAAATTATTCTAAGGCAAGGTAGATATACATTTCAAAGGCCACAGTTTGGTACACAGAATCCATTGTCAGATTGAAGAATTTGCCTACGGCTGTTCAGATGTTTGGCCAGCAGGAGGCAATAATTATGTAGATTAAGATGCCCTCAGCTGTCTGGCAGTAGCAATCATTTTATGCATCCTTTCATCGTTTGGTGAAATGCTCTCAGCCATCTCCAGATGATTCAGCCCTGCTGACATGCTGGAATTGGCTTCTGTCATCCCTGGAAAAAATCAAGCAACCAAGTGTGGCACAAACCAAGCCATCATCATTAACTTGGAGCAAATCTCCATATGAGTTACTTTTCAACAAAATGGCTAAAGTAAGTGTTGGGTTTATTTAGGGTTTAGGAGACTTCTGGTTTAACTTCAAAGACTTTGATCAATCCACACTGAAGTGCACCACAGTGATAATTATGTAATGGTACTATGTTAAACTCATAGTTATTGATGAATAGTGCTTGAGCATCCTCTTAATGAATGTGTTATATTTCTCTTTCTTTTTCTTTTTTTCTTTTTTTTTTTTTTTTTTTTTTTTTTTGGTAAGTAATTATGAGATTGACCACTTACCTACCTCAAGAATGATTTTAGCTATCATCCCTTCAATGGGGTTGGGGTTGTTGTCATCCACAAAGCTTCTTTGATGTTAAGAGTGCAGTCTTGGTAATGAGTAAGAGATTTGTTGCTTGTTGTTGTTTTTTTCTCTTGATATATGAATAAGGTGACCAGATTTTAACATTGGTAAAGTGAGACAGCATTGACCGGGGAGGTGGGGGGGGGGGGCGGTGGGGGGGGGGTGGTTCTTGATTAAAAATTTGGTCTATATGTTAATAGTATGAAAAGACATAAGTCCTTCTGCTAATGCTAATTTCTTTTCTTTGTCCCCATAAGTTGTTTTCCGAAAAAAAAATTCCTGTATTTTGGAGGAACATGCAGCAGTATTTAAATATCTTTTATATTTCTGTGTCTCCAAGTGCTTTAAAATATCGTTCTTCCCGCCACGCGAAATAAAAAATTCAGCATTACATTTCTCATATTTTACCATGTAATTGCTTTTGGTTTTTTTAATAAAAGGAAATTCACTTCTTAGATCATTGTTGAATTTGCATCCTCTTTTCTTACTCATTATGTTAAAAATCTAAAAAAATAATTTTAAATTATATTATAAATTATTATATACATATTGCTTAAAAACACAGTAAGTAGGTACATAATTACATGAACGTATTTTATTGTTAGTTTATAAATTAAATTAATTTGTTTGTTATAAAGTAACTATATTTTAAAAATTATTTAAATTTTAATTCTATATTTCTTTCTAAATAATAACAATACTAACTTGTATTATTTTTCCTCTGAGTTTGCCGTTTTCAAGTCCGGCGCTAGATTTTTTGCCGCCACTATAAAATATAAATCATACGAGTACTGTCTGCTAAATTCAAGAAAATTTATGTATTTATGAAATAAATAAATAAATTACTTACCTAAATTATCTGAATAGCTGATTTGTAATGACATCACTTGTTTAACTAGCTTACTAGCATGCAGTATGATGTGTATCATCTGAGAGACAGTTACAAAATGTTTTCATCGTTGCCAATCCAAAAAATTCCATTGTTCATTAAGTCCTAACAACTGATCAACAATGCAAACTTTGATAAGCAGTTCTTGATAATCAGTTCTCAACAATTATTTGTTATTATTAAAGTTTAACATTATAAAATTAACAAAAATAATATAAAACTCATATCTTGGCTAAATAGCCACATGGCCGAAACCAGTTTGGCTCAGTGGATAGAGCATCGGCCTGCGGACTGAAAGGTCCCGGGTTTGATTCCGGTTAAGGGCATATACCTTGATTTCGTGCACATCCCCAGTAGGGGGTGTGCAAGAGGCAGCTGGTCGATGATTCTCATTGATGTTTCTAACTCTCTATCCCTATCTCTTCCTCTCTGTAAAAAAAATCAATAAAATATATATAAAAAATATGTTAAATAGCCACATGGCCGCAGAAAACCGTATATTCCCTTCCTGTTCCCCTGTCGTTCCCTAGCTTGTCGTGCTTTCTTTCCAAAAAATCGGGACTTTTTTAAAATGCCGCGGGACGCGGGACAAATTGTTAAAAATCAGGATTGTCCTGCCAAAACTGGGAGGTCTGGTCACCTTATAAAAATTTTTTACTTTTTTATTACAGTTGACATTTAATATTATTTTATATTAGTTTCAGGTATACAGCATAGTGGTTAGACAATTATATAATTTATAAAATGATCTCCCAATAGTTCTCATACTCAACTGGCACTATTACAATATTATTAACTATATTCCATATGTTGTACTTTATATCCTCTATTGACTATTTTGTATGCATGAATCATTAATTAACCTCAATTTTGACCTCATCAGGACCTTGGTCAATCTATCAAGAGAGGCTTCCTAAGTGTTGGTCAAAGCAGGAGACTCTTTAACACATATGTGTGGACACAACATGTTTACATACATTTATAAACTTGTAACCAGAGAAATGAGCAGCTTTTACATATGAAAGACTGTTTTACCTTGATGTCTTCTATGTTGCATAAAACAAAGAGGTGGACACATGTTTACATACATTTATAAACTTGTAACCAGGGAAATGAGCAGCTTTTACATATGAAAGACTGTTTTACCTTGATGTCTTCTAGGTTGCATAAAACAAAAACAGCTTTCTTTCTTGGATACTTGAGATTTAAAAAGGTACAAGAAATATCATACTGAAAAAGTAACATAATAGATAAGGTATGGTTATTGTTTATAATGAAAAACTCCCATACTTCTTTGTACTTCTACATAATACTTAATATTCCTGAGCACCATAAATTGTTAGCATTTTACATCATAAAGTTGTTATGCATTATTTGTGTTGGTCAGTTTCCAGCAGCTGAAGGGAAAACCAATCATTCACTGAAGTGTTTATTTAATGGAAATTGGCTATTTGATTTTCATTTCAATAATTTAATTTGTAAAAGTAAGAGCATAATAGAAAATCCAGTTTTCTCTTTTGAATATTGTATCTGTGGCATGGTAGATTTAAAATTATAGTATGGACAAAAAGAATGTAGACAGAAATAAGTACATTGAATAATTACACAGATAAAGTAAGAAACTTGGCAAGTTACTTATGTGACATGCAAAGCAGCTTGGCAAATGTGGTTGGTGAGTGAAGAGGAAACTGGTTGTCAGGCTACGTCAGGAAAGGATACTGCAGGGGACTGTGGGAGCAGAGGAGCTTGTTGCATAAGCAGAGCATTAAAGCCATTGGAAAATTCTGAGTGCCATGGTTAGAAGGAAGCTGGAAGCAGATTTTACTAGTTCATTCATTCATCGGTAGACACAATGAGCACCTCTGACTGTGCCTCTCATTATGCTAGGCCGTGGAGGCGAACACACAACTCAGGCTGGTCTCTGGCTCTAAGTGGGATGGGATGGATATACGATTCTGAATCTTGGGAGCTCTGAACATGGAGCAAAGAGGTAACAATTGAGACCACGAGTCTGAGTATGAAGGTGGAGCAGAACGAAAGGCCAAGTGTGGATCCAAGGAAACCCCAGAAAGGTCAATGAGTGTTAAGTATTATTAGACGAGTAGAACTTTTAGAGTAAAAGTTGAATGAGAAGTGAGAAAGTTGAGATGTTTGGATGACAAATTAATGGGGAAAGTGAACTCAAGTGAGAATTTCTGTTTTGTTTTGTTTTTCAAGAGGAGAGAATTGTGCAAAGGGGGAAATTCAAGAAGAGAAAGAGGACCTTAAAGAATAGAAGAGAGTAAGATTGCCTGGTGAAGCGGAGCATAGAAACAGGGTCCAGGGAATAAAACTGGTTTTGGGAGGAGGAAAGAGACATCCTAGGAGGTAAGGATCATCTCCAGTGTTTCCCAAAGTGTGGTACGCATACCCCCAGGGGTACGGGAAGAGTTTGGTGGGGATATGCACTGCATAGTGCTTATCTGTGCCTAATTCTACATTCTCATAAGTACGAGGGGTACTCAGCATTACAAAAATTATAGAAGGGGTACACATATGTCAAAAGTTTGGGAAACACTTTTTAAAAGCCTAGGTGACCCTCGAGCCCTTGAGTGACGCCCTCACATCATCACAAGATGACCACCACACATTGTCACAAGATGGCCACCACAAGATGGCCAGCAGGGGAGGGCAGCTGAGGGTGGCTGGGATGGCAGGGAAACAGGCATCAATTGGGTCAGCAGGAGAGTGGTTGGGGGCAATCAGGCTGGCAGGCAAGCGAGAGGTCCCAGATTGGAGAGGATGCAGGCTGGGCTGAGGGACAACCCCCAGTGCCTCTAGTGTAGAGATAAATATGGTTGTAGTTTAGAGGATGGTGGTGTAGGAATTGGAAGTAATAGCTTGAGAGGTAGAATGAAGTTGGGAAATAAGCAGGAGGAGCTGCAAGAGGCAAGATTTCCTAAGAAAGAGGGGTCTCAGCTCTGGTTCTGATCCACGGAATGATGGACATCACAGGAGGGTGGATAATGTAATCAAGGTGAATGATGGGGAAGATGGTCTTCACCAGTGCTGGAGAGGAGTAATCTCCAGGGGAGGATGATGGCACAGTCCTTCCAGGCAAGAAATAATTGGTTAGTAACTGAAGATAAAGCAGAAGGAATCATTTTAGAAAATAAGAATATAAGAATAGCAAGATTTGTTATCTGTCCAATACAGTTGTCACTAGTCATGTGTGGCTACTAGCATTTGACATATGGCTAATCAGAATTGCACTGACATGCTATGATGTAAATTATGCAACAGATTTTAAAGACAACATGAAAGACTATCTCAGTAATACATTTTATATTGATTACAAGTTAAAATGATAATATTTGAGATATTTGGAGTTAAACAAAATTTATTATTAAAATTAATTTCACCTTTTCCTTTTTTCCTTTTTAAACATGGCTTCTAGAAAATGTACAATTACATATATGGCTCCTATTATATTTTTTGGGGACAGTATGGTTGGAAGGTCAGCAGGACTGGAGTGGTCACTGGGATAGAGAGTATTGGTACAGAGTAGAGCTATAGGAAAACAATGATAAACCCTTTGCACCACATTTAATTTGAATTGGTCATTAGAAATTAGGCAATGCAGGCAGTGATACTTGTCAATGAAGTGCTGCCCAGCTGATTCAAGCAGCAGGCTCAGAATGCATTTTGTTACCTGTCTGCTATGATAAATATCTACCCTCTTAAGTGGTACAACTGGAACAGGTTGATTCTCTTTTATCATCAATGTTTCTATCTCTCTCTCCCTCTCCCTTCCTCTCTGAAATCAATAAAAATGTATTTGAAAGAACACAATGTGTCCAAGCACAATTTTAATAATTTCTTTTAACTTAAAAACATAAACACATGCTCATCAATTGGTTGGTTGCTGGTTGTAGCAACATGACCTTTTTAAAAAATCATATGCATTTTCTATCATTATCAGTTTTAGTTTCTTTAAATTAGAGGGGCAAGTTTTTAAATATATATATATATTTTATTTCAGAGAGGAAGGTAGAGGGAGAGAGAGGTAGAAACATCAATGATGTGCTGCCTCTTGCACTCCTCCTACTAGGGATTCAGCCCTCAACCCCGGCATATGTCCTGACTGGGAATCAAACCGTGACCTCCTGGTTCATATGTTGATGCTCAACCACTGAGCTAGACAGGCCAGGCAAAGGGACAAGTTTTTTAACCAACTTAAGAACAGAATCTTGAGAGATTGACGAATTTTTCTCAGTCTTTCACTGTTTTCTCATACCTAATTTGATTTTAAATATTAAAGTGTTTCCAAAGGCATTCAACTTTTTTCTACCCTTGTATTTATCAATTTACCTAATTTTTTTTATTACACAAGCACAAGTAAAAGTGGTATGAACATTTTGGTGACATGTCTGACTGACCCTTGGTATGTATACAATGCAGTGATGAGAGAAAAGAGAGAAATGAGAGAGCAGCCCCAGCCCTGGTCAGGCACATGGGCATCTGTCAGAGCATTTCAGTGTGAACAGAGGTTGGCTAACAAGGAATGACAGGCACTGGTGTTTGGAGTTCAGAAGGCAGGAGGAAGGATTCTGAAGCAGCAATGCCTGGAAGGGCACTGCAGTGGCCAGTAAGAGGGTACAGTGACTGGTGAGTTTGTCCCAACCAAGAGTGAAAGGACACAGAAGGCTTCCATCTATTGACCACTCACTTCTCTTGTGGTCCCCCCCACCCCCAGGCACTATTTCATGGCATGCTCAGTGTCCCTCACTTCCAGATGAAGTTATTGAGCAATCTCTGAAAACAATAGAGCTCAGATTAGTACATTGTTTGTTAAAGTTGAGATTTGAGAGAAAATAGAAAACACGCCCTTGTTTAAAGAGACAGCTGAAGGGCAGCACAGGACTTCAATGAACAATATGCTGTTTACGTGTGTAGTTACTAGTTGATACAACCCATCGAGCCACAAACGAGTGTGGTGCCCTTAAACAGCTAACAAGAAAATCTTAGCCTTCCAATTTGTGAAGTTATTGGTTTTTAGCTACTCTGTTTTCTTTTTTGTAGGTTTCCAAGGTTGCTCTTTTGGGCTTGATTTTAGAAGCATAATTATAACTCTGGTTCAAACTTCTGGACCATGTAATCAAACACAGGCTAGTCATGGCAGAAAACACACAGTTCTTAGCTCTGCCTGCATTGACAAGGAACATGGTTGGATCCAAATTCAACTGGGTGGCATGTCTTTATAGTGGCAGCTTTCCCCCAAATACTCACAAAGAAGATCCATGCAGCTGAGGGAAAGGGAAAGAGTCAAGCCAGCTATAGCAGCATTAAAAAAAAAAATTTTTTTTAATCCAATGAAATAATTTAAATATCTGGATCCTATTTCAAGAGAAAAATTTTGTTTTTCCCTGACCAATGGGTTATTTATTTGTTTAGATTTGTGCTGTTCTTGAATCCAAATGGCACCTCATCAAAATGACATCTGCTCCAGAGTTGCTCCAGGAGTATCAATCCCCTCTAAAGGCTGGGTATTAAAGCTGTGAATGAATTTATATTTTTATAGTAACTTTGGAGATATCATCTCTCATGATCAGAGTTTTCTTTCTATAATAGGATTCAATCTCTTTCTTTTTTTCTTTTTTTTTTTTTCTTGGAAGAAGGTTCTCCAGACCTAATCAAGCTTCAGCTGACTGTGGTCCTGGCCTATATCTTGGTTACAACCAGGTAAGAGACTCTGAGCCAAGAACCACCCAGATAAGCTGTTCCTGAAAGACGTAATACCAAACTAAATCCTTTGTCTATCGCACCCCCAGACTTGTATTTTATATACATATTTTCTGGAAGAATCCAGGAATGCGCATAAATACAATGAACAACACTATCTGCAAACTGATAGAATGATTTTTTTTTTAAAAAAAATTCTGTTAACCCTCAAAGTTAAAGTGTTCAGTTTGCCAGTCAGATCTTGCAATAAATGCAAATCCATCTTTTGGGTTTGGGTGTGAACTATCAATACAGTTATTAACGATGCATCACGAGGTGAAGGCCAGTGGTTGTCAATATTCCCCTTTTGTTTGTTTGTTTGTTTGTTTATTTATTTATTTATTTCTGGAATATCCTCTACTTCTTGGTGCATCAAGATGGAAACCCAGGTCTGCTTGGACTAGATGCCACTTCAGAAGGCTCCACTCACACATAACCCAGGAGCATTGCTTCCGCCCGCCAGGTCTTGGATTTCTCCGGTTCCCAAAGCCCGTCCTCAGCTGTCATCCCACCTGGGGCGTCCCCGGAGCCATCTGGCCTCTGACGTGGATCTGAGCCCACGGATCACGCAGGCGGCCGCGCAGAGGAGCATCATCCTCGGGCGGGCGGCCCCTCCGCAGTGGTTTCTCCTGCGGCTCCCCTGGCTGGGCGGCGGGTAGTGCAGCTCGCCCCAAGCCTTCGCCCCTCTCCTCTGGGCGGCCCCTCAGTCCGCGGGGGAAGGTGAGCCGCAGGGAGGGAGGCTGCAGTGCAACCCGCCGATCCTCCCGCAGCGCCCGCCAGGCAGCTCGGACCCGGGCAGGCAGACAAAAGAGGCCGCCAGCGCGGGCAGGCAGCAGGCAGGAGGCAGGAGGCAGCAGGCAGGAGCAGCCAGGGGACGCGATGGCCGGGCGCGGAGGCCGGGCGCTGCTGGCGCTGTGCGCGGCGCTGGCCGCCGGCGGGTGGCTGCTGGGCGCCGGAGCCCTGGAGCCCGGGGCGCCCGCGGCGGCGGGCATGCGGCGGCGCCGGCGGCTGCAGCAGGAGGACGGCATCTCCTTCGAGTACCACCGCTACCCCGAGCTGCGCGAGGCGCTGGTGTCCGTGTGGCTGCAGTGCACCGCCATCAGCAGGATCTACACGGTGGGGCGCAGCTTCGAGGGCCGGGAGCTGCTGGTCATCGAGCTGTCCGACAACCCTGGGGTCCATGAGCCTGGTGAGCGCGCCCATCCCCGGAGCAGAGCCGCGGACGGTGCATTGGTGGTGGTTGGGGGCGGGCGGGAGGGGAAGGTGGGCCCTGGGGTGGGTGCCCTGTGAAAATTAGGGGGACGGATAGAGACGGGGATGAACCTGACCTAGGTCGCTGTGGCTTGCTGGGGTTCAGGATCTGCTGTCCTCAGTCCCTTCCCAGACCCCAAGCCCTCCCCAGCAGGTAGGCCACCTTTGGGGGAGCTTAAGCCAGGGAGGATGGGAGCACGTAGCGAGCACATCTACGCTCATCCACCCAGAGGCCACTCTCACTTTGCTGTATCAAAGGGCCGAGGGGATAACGGAATCCTTGCAGACAGGTGCAGTAAAAGCTATGGTGCAGAAGGCAGGGACGTAGAGAAAAGAGGGAGAGTCGTTTACATGGATTTCCTAATCTCCAGAGGACCAGCTCTATCGGATTCCGCAGACTCTCCGTACCCTTCTCTGCCTCTGCGTGTGCATGACGCACAGGGGCGCTGTGGATGCCCAGGGAATGTTAAGGATGTTGGCAGCGTTGGGTGGTGGTGGGTGCAGACCTGTAGGCCTCCTCCCAGGATGGGAAAGGGGCCTTGACAAGCATTCGGATTTTGAAACTGGACTCGACCTTTCTCAGCACAGGCCGACACTCTATCCACTGAGCCAAACCAGTGAGGGCTATCATTTCTTTTTAAATGAAGCAAATTTTAAATTCATGGAATTATTTATTAGTAGATTACAAAATGTCTAGTTATTTATTTATTTATTTATTTATTTATTTATTTTTTGAGAGAGAAAAACACTGATGTGAAAGAGACACATTGATTGGTTGCCTCATGCACATGTTCAGACTGGGGTAGAAGATCAAACTTGCAACCCAGGTATGTGCCCTTGACCAAGAATCATTGTATTTTTAAAGGTAGAAACTATGATGAACACTAAATAATCATGAGGTTGATTCCCCTCCCACTCACCCCATTTAAAAAAAAAATCTTGATTGATTATGGTATCACATAATTGTCCTCATCCCCCATTCCCGTCCCAACCCCCTCCCTACGCATTCCTCCCCCTGCTTTTGACACTTGGCATAAGTAGTTGGTGACCAGGTTTTTATTTCAGATGTTGTTCCCTTATACCTATCTTATGACTCTCCATCCAGAGTATTTTAAGGCTCATTTTAATTTATGTGAAATGCGATTTACTTAGTATTTATTAGAGGTATTTAAAACAGTGTTCTTGGGGCTTTTTTTGTGTGTTTCTACTCTTAAGAGTTATAATAAGGCCTAGGCTTCTGATAGTAAAGGAACTATTAATTAGTCTCAGCAGATTTTTCAAGAAGATTATATGAAAGTTCACATTCACTTTTGCTGGCTTTTTTCAAGTGTAGCAGTAAAAATCTATCGTAATACTACTGTTAGAATGCAATATGGTTTTGAAAATGAAAACAATACTTATTTTGCTTGAATATCTGGAATGGATGATTTGTCAAGATTGTAAATAATTTCTCTTTCAGCTTTCAAGCTCTGTGAGGTAGGGACAGTATCTCCTAGCCTAGATCTACACACAGCAGGCACTCAGTGTACAGTATTAAAAAAAAAAAGGGTCAGTCATTTAAAAATATGTTCTATTCTTCATAAACACAAAACACACAGATTTAACTGGTTTTACAAAGGTGAACTCAAATGTTTTTATATTATAGTTTCTTTATAATTTCTTTTTTATGTATATTTTATTGAATTTTTATGGAGAGGAAGGGAGAGGATAGAGAGAAACATCGATGAGAGAGAAACATTGATCAGCTGCCTCCTGTACACCTCCAAGTACATGCCCTTGACTGCAATCAGACCTGGGACCTTTCAGTCAGCAGGCCAACTATACACTGAGCCAAACCAGCTAAGGCTATAATTTCTTTTAAAATGAAGTGGATTTTAAGTTCATAGAATTACTTATTAGTAGAATACAAAATGTCTAGTCGTTTTATTTTTATTTACCGTATTTTCCAGCGTATAAGATGACTTTTGAAACGAAAGAAGTCAACCGAAAATCGTGGGTCATTCATTAAAAATTTAATTAAAAAAAGAACTGGTGTTGCCTCGGAAGTTGGGGGTAGTCTTATACAGCAAATATAGGCCTAAACCTATGTTTTAACTGTAAAATTAGGGGGTCGTCTTATACGCCGGAAAATACGGTACTTATTTTATTATTATTATATATTTTTAAAAAATATATTTTATGCTGAAACCAGTTTGGCTCAATGGATAGAGCGTCGGCTTGGGGACTGAAGGGACCCGGGTTCGAGTCCGGTCAGGGGCATGTACGTTGGTTGCAAAAACAATAAAATATATATTTAAAAAATATATATATATATTTTATTGATTTTTTACAGAGAGGAAGGGAGAGAGATAGAGAGCTAGAAACATCGATGAGAGAGAGTCATCGATCAGCTGCCTCTTACACACCCCCCACCGGGGATGTGCCTGCAACCAACGTACATGCCCCTGACCGGAATCGAACCCGGGACCTTTCAGTCCCCAAACCAACGCTCTACCACTGAGCCAAACCAGTTTCGGCTTATTTTTATTTTTATTTTTATTTTTTGAGAGAAAAACACTGATGTGAGAGAGACACATTGATTGGTTGCCTCATGTACACCTTCAGACTGGAGCAGAGGATCAAACTTGCAACCCAGGTAATCAAACTTGCAACCCAGGTATTTGCCCTTGACCAGGAATAATTGTAGTTTTAAAGGTAGAAACTATTATGAACACTAAATAATCATGAGGTTGATTCCCCTCCCACCCAGCCCATTTTTAAGAGGAGATAAGTAAGTTAGAAATCTTTGGGGAACTAGGGTTTAATAAACACAGTTCAACTGAGTAAATTTGAAAGGTCTTATTTGCTTTATTCAACAATTCATGAATTGGACAGCAGAGAGAAAGGAGCGCCGAGGAGCTTTACAAAATGAATACTTCCTGCAGAAGGGAGCAGGAACAGGGAAGTTATAGGCAAAAAAAAGCAGGTTGCTTGTTGCAAAGTTATTTCCTTTAATGTATGGCTAGGGCTTATCAGGCAGTTGACCTAACTAGTGCTGATCATTCAGATGATTCCAGATTGACTAGTGTAAGATTCCATTTCTGAGAGAACTGAAACTGTAGTTGTCTTGGTTTGCTGACATGAGGCTTAGCATAAGTGACTCCATTTTGGGCCTAGCAAATGGAGAGGTCTGATTAGTATATAAGTTTGATAGTACTGGTATGCATTAACTTTTTAAAGGAGGTTTTGGAGAAATGAAAGTGTTCATTCTTAGGTGGCCTTCAAATTCCTTTCAGATGAAGATATTTTAAGAAACAAGAAAGGAATACACATACTTATTCTGAGGTAAAATAGATGCTTTCAGTTTTTTCTGAGCACCTGCACATCTAGGTGGACCAGTTTCTATGGGATGTGCCGTGACACACAAGCTAGTCCCTTGCCCTTTGGGAAACAGGGAATCAGGAGTTTTAAGGACAGTGAAAAGGTACGTAGGTCTGCAAGAATTACATGGTGGGGAAGGACTGGGTAAAGGATAATAGAGATGTTCGGTCAGGGGGATTTGGTCGTTGAAAAGTGGATGACAAGAAAGTAGGATATATATTTATAGAATGCTGACTATTGAAATTTACCAGTTCCAGTGTGGTTCGTATAGGATCTATGTTTTAAGTGCCCCTTGCTTTTGAAAGAGAGCAACACTGCCTTAACTATTTCACCTTATCAGTGCTGTTTTAACATGGGATTAAGCTAGTAGGAAGTGATATGTAGCTTGGCAAATTTGTTTACTAGACTAAAACTTGATGAAGTTGCCCATATTCATTTTCCCTCCCCAGGAAGAGAGAGAGGTATCAAGTTTGCGACTTTCCTTAATCTAATTCTTTTTCTGGATTAAAAAATGTAGCTAATGTGTCAGGGTTTAGTTATCATAATAGAAAAACTCTCCCGAAACAAAACAACATATTCACCTAAAGCCTTTCCCTGCGGCAGAACTGGCAAGTGAGAGGTTTACTTGATGAGATCAGTGGATGTGGACAGAAGGTGTTTGTTGATACCACCAGCTCTTGCTAAGCAGAAAGAAGTTTGGTACAGGCTGTGGTCTGAGTTTGAATTTATCTCCTGAGAAAGATTCATTCTCCCAGATGTTCTACATGAGAATCATCAAAGGGGAAAGAAAATTCCATTTTGAATTGACCTGTGAGAACTCTCCGTACTTATTCTGTTTTGACACCATGGGAATCAGCTTGGTTCCTGACTAGCTGAATCCTGGGTCTTTGTTTTCATTTTTGTTATCACTTTGGAGGCCTGCAAGAATCTATTGAAGAAGGGTAGTGGGTATCAGCCATCCTCAGAAGAACTGCAAGTGATCTTGACACCAGTCTTATCTCCTCACATATGATGATTCCTGACCCCAGATGTGGGAGGGGAGATGAAGACTAGGCTAAGATCGAGTTTTTGCTGTCAGACTGCCTCTTGGCTGATTCTGGGTGCTCAGATGTGTCCCGTTAGATATGATATCTTCCAGGCCTCATCATGTTTCCCATGTTTCTTTATATTTTATACTTTTAAAATAGGGACTTAAGTGCTCAAACCCAAACATTTGCTCTCCCAGCCAGGCATGTTAGTCATTGCAATACTCATAACAAAAACCTTTCTTTCATTTATGTCAAAGCAATGAAATCCATGTTCCCAGACCTCTCCTCCCAAAGTTAAACATGAGTTAAGATTAATTTGTTTAAGCCTCTAATACTTTTACTTGTAGTTGAAGATTGTTCTTGGGGAATAAGTCTTATTTATTACTAAAATGCTATCTTAGGAGCATTCTTTAGAGCATAGATGTTTCTCTCTCAAAGACTGGAATGATTATTTTGGACCTATTCCTCCCAAAATCTGTTAAAATTTAAAGTGTATGAAGGCCATTATGCATCTGCCAAATATTGTGATGGAACATTTAATACTGGCAAAATTTCTATAAAACAAACAAACAAAAAGGAAGTGGGGATTTTGGTTATTTTATATGGCTGCTTTTCATACCAGATCAATATGTATTAGTGGAAAATGATTACAACTGAGTGACAACTTTGTAGTTGGTGAATATAGATGTTAGAATCTGGAGAAGGATATAGATGTACCACATGGGGTCAGGAGTTATTTTTAGACTCGAATGAGTCACTTCAACTCTTGCCAGAAATAATGTACTTGATTGACTTGTGATTGGCTAATGGAAGAGAGGAAATTGGGTTGGCCCCTAACATTATATCCTATGCTAAGACAAAATAGGCAGCTTTCTATGGAAACTGATCTGAGAGGTGGAAGAGGAATCACCTGCCAGCATCTTCCTTCTTGGCATAGCTGAGGGGTGAAATCCCTGCCTTTACAGTCACTTCCTTTGGGAAAGATATTTTTGACAAATGCAAAAATAGCTCTTGTAAAGAGGGACACATAACCCAGCTTTTCTCAAAGTCTATTCAATGGAACATTAGTTCAGCTTGGTTTGATGTTAGCTAAACAAAGATAAATAGGTTTGTATATTACAGGACTTATCAGAGCCCTCAATATGCCAATATTTGTTTCAGATCTCCAAGTCAGATGTATACTAGATGGTATTTTCCTACCTTCTTTCACCATGGCACCTTTTTTTTTTTTTTTTTTTTTTTTTTTTTTTTTTTTTTTTCAAGGAGCTTGTCTTGTAATTAGTGTTACACTAGTTTGAGAAACACAGTATTAGTTCATTATCATATTATGAAGAATTATTTGGTAATTCTTTAGCAGAAAGACTCATACAGAAAATTCTTTATATATTTTCCCCTTTTTTGGCCCATAAAGTGATTTATGTAGGGCAAGCTCTTAGGATATGCTTATTGAATTGGAAACATAATTCTGAGGCAATAAGGCAAAGGACAGATAATTTTGATGGGACAGATTAAAGTGGAAAATGCCATCCACCCATTCTTTTCTTGTTAAGTAGATTCATGCTTTTAACTTCTCTTTGCCCTTTTTACTATAAAATACAGATACATTAAAAAACTCATACCTCATAGAGTTGCTGTGAGGCCAGAGTAGTATAGTACTTAGAAAGGAATTTACTGAAGTTGCTTGCATCTGGTTATGAAGATGAGCTGATTTGTTGCACATTTTCTTCCCTTTCAGTTGGCCTGGGAAACGTGCTCCAGGGGCCTCGCCTCACTCAGAGTAGGCCTGCTCAGCTGTGCCATCACAGGAGACCTGCCCAGTGCTCACCCGTTACAATGGTCTATTGCATCAGCCCAGCTGAAGGCCCAGAGGACTTTTACCCTCTCAGCACCGTTTCCTTGTTCGCAATCGTTTGCCCTCTATTGATTTTTAAAACGAGGGCCATTGCTGCTTTTATGCGGTTTGACATCTTGCTTTGCTTTTTCAATAGGAACAGTGAAAGTGTTCATCATTATTTGATAATGTTTTTATGGTTGTCTCTTCAGGTTATTAAATAAATCTAGGGCAATTCCAGTGGCTGCTTTGGCAAATTAACTTACTTTTCTTTTAAACTAATTTTCTTTTTATTTTAAAAAAATATTTTATTGATTTTTTCTTATAGAGAGGAAGGGAGAGGAATAGAGAGTTAAAAACATCGATGAGAGAGAACCATTGATTAGCCACCTCCTGCACACCCTCTATTGGGGATATGCCCGCAACCAAGATACATGCCCTTGACTGGAATTGAAACTGGGACCCTTCAGTCCGCAGGCCGACGCTCTATCCATTGAGCCAAACTGGTTAGGGCTTAAACTTATTTTCTTAAAGAATGCAGGATGAAACTGCTAGGGACCTGACTAATTTACTCTTTTACAAACTCAGTGTAAGTGAAAGATATTTGAAACTGTCCTTGTCATCCATCCCTAATTTTCTTACCCCCACTGGGGTCCTTTTGAGGCAGAATAGTGGAAGCTAGGGAGACCCCTGGGCAAGTGGCCCTGTGCGGTCACACTTCCTTTGTGCTCACACAGCTCTTTGAATAGCTATAACATAAAGGTTTACAGTATACGCTTTGATGTCAGGGGATCTGAATTCAAATCAATTTTCTTCCTACTAACTCAATGCTCTTGGACAAGTCACTTAACCTGTAAGTACTGAAGTCATCAGCTATGAAATGACAATAATGTGATAATTAAATGTGGTAGTAAATATAAAGTTCTTCATTCAATATGTATCAACAATTATTATCATCTTTATTATGGCACTTTCCATTTTTGGTCTCAGTGTTCCCCCCAGTAGACTGTGAGGTTTTTGTGGTCAGGGGTTGTATTTTGTTCATTTCTTTATCCAAAATGTCTTAGTAGCATGCTTAAGACATAGTGGCCATTCAGCGAATGTTTGTAAAATAAATGACGTTTCTCAAACAAAATTGTGCATCACAAAACAAAGCCATATTGCAGACCCAATGTTGACTTTAGGTATGCTAGCATGGCAGAAGTTTGAAACAAGAAAGGATAGAAATAATGTTTTTCTTGAGTATATACTGATATTAATGTAATGAGTCCAGTTTGCATAATGGAGAGATCCCTCAAACACATGCTTGTATTTTTAGGTTCAGTGATGTGCTTGCTGTGTTTGGTGTCTGTGTTAACGGTGCTAGTTTGAGGTCTTTTTCATATTTAATGAATATCCAAAGTGCCATTGTAGGAGGAGGTTTCTCTGGAAGGTAGCCGATGGGTCAAACAAGCTCCAGTCTGAAACTTGTTTAAATGTGCTCTTTCCTTCCCTTCTCGTTAATGACTGAATTGCTGCCAGTCCATTGGGCTGGGAATGTTTTTCTTGCTTTTGAAATGCAGGATATGGTGTTTTGTACGCCGTCCAGCAGTCCACTCTTTCTAATAAAATGTGGCCTCAGAGAAGAGCCTGTGTGTATTGCCAGTGCCTTTTATTATTTCCAAATGATGTATCTACATCTTTAACTGTCTCCAGTTCATAATCTTTGAAGAATAAGGTGGCTTATGGAAGTATTGATTACAGGGTTGATTCTTAAAAAGAAATGAGGTAATTATGATAATAAAGCCTGGAGCAACTTTTTCCTGCCAGTAAATATTTTTGTTTTTGAGAGATCTGTTTACTATGAAATCACTGCTGAGCATGGGAGTTCTAGAGTAATAATGTTATTATTATAATAATGTTATATTATTATTATTATAGTGACCTTTGGTTCTTATACTGAAGCTTTGACAGGCCAAACTCTAAGTATCGACCAGTTTAAGGGTTTTTTTAGAGGTTCGGGAGAGTGGGTATGGGCAAGTTTAAACTGGAAGCTCTTGGAACGTGGCCATTTATAGTGGGGGGCGTCAGCACTGGATCTTCTTGGACAAAACGGCTCTGGGGTTCAAGTTCTGGTTATGTCCTGGTCTTTGGTTCTTCCCTCTGAGTGTGTTTGTGTGTGGGGAGTGAGGTAGGGGTGGTGAGACTCTGTTTCCTGGTGCAGCTGGAGGTCAAGGTTCTCTTTGGTGCATGCTCTGTCTGCATGATTTATGTTTTTGTTCTGTTGTCTCTGAAAAACAACTCAGTATCTTGTTAGTATGACATCATTTTGAGCTGGTCCTGTAATAATAATAATAATAATAATAATAATCCCCTTATTTTTAAGATATTTAATTTCAAACGAAGGATGATTACTTAAAAAATGGATGCAGAGCACTTATTTTTAAAATGAGACTTTATCAGGTGGCTAAAAAAAACCCAAAAAACCTCTGGTTATCCTGTGGTGATGAGCATCAAGGTAATTGGGAAAAACAACAATTATCTCATGTGTTTTCATATGCAGACAACCTCTCATATGTTCAGAGCCCAAAATGATGTTGTTTGATTGGACCTACCCAACTACTCTTCCCATATAGTCTAAAGCAGTGGTCGGCAAACTCATTAGTCAACGGAACCAAATATCAACAGTACAACGATGGAAATTTCTTTTGAGAGCCACATTTAAAAAAAAATAAACTTTAAACGCCACTTCTTCAAAATAGACTTGCCTAGGCCTTGGTATTTTGTGGAAGAGCCACACTCAAGGGGTCAAAAAGCCACATGTGGCTCGTGAGCTGCAGTTTGCTGACCACGGGTCTAAAGTTCCAAACCAGATGATCTTTTCTTACTATGCAGCTGCTATTCACTGCCATCATGTAATTTTCCCCACAAGAAATATCTTATTTCTAGAGCTCAGTTCAACAACTTGCACAAATCATAAGCTTTGACAATGAGTTCAGGATAGTAGCACTTCAGTGTAAAAGTTGTACTGCCACTTCCTGGACCAATGGCCTCAGTACTTCCTCCACCCCCCCCACCCCCCACCCCGCCACCCCACCCCTTTGCTAGCCAATGGGTAGTTTTTAGAATAAGCTTTCTTATGATCATTAAAAATTTCTGTGTGGCAATCCAAGCTAAAATCAACCTTCCAATATGAAAAGAAAATGTAAGAAGCTTTTGTCAATATAGCTAATGCAATTTAATTTAGGTTGTATTTAATGACTACCCACTATGGATGTGCTATTTTACTTTATCTGTCAGTCACTCCTTTAGGCAGAGCCTTTGCACGTGTTGAAATGTGTTACTTTATTCCTTGCCTTGGATTCACTCTTTAATGCACAGTGAGCTTAATTGACACACTGCTTGCAGTCACATTTTGCAAATTTAAATGTGGTTGTTGCCCTTTTTGTGTTTTAGGTACAGTGCTGGACAACTGACTTTTAAGTACAACAGTCCTATTGAAATAGTTTTATTTGTCTCAAGAACGGATTTATTTTTTTTTAAGTTCATTGGAGGAAGCCATTCTTATTCATTGTGGGAACTCAATAAATGTTAAGCCAAATTCCCCACATAATCAGCATCATGGGATCTAAGTTAACACACTTTTGGAAATTGTATTAACTTTACAAAATCAAAAGGTCCTTTATAGCACTCACACAATGAGAAATCCACTTGTTAAGTTAATTTTTTCAAGAATCAGATTCAGCTTTTGAAATATGTTAATGCCATACAAAATACGGACAGAAAATTCTCATGTGAATAGTGTATAGAGGTATAGTGAATCGATTAACATGCATGTAGACATATAGATTTTGCCTAGGCCTTGATGATGGCAAAATAATCATGAGTAGAACAGTCATTTTAAATTATTTAAAATTTCAAGTTGTTGTATTTATAGATTTTACACATATCTATAAAATAGCCTTCCTTTCTCTTGTTTTTACTTCTATTCATAGCTTTTGTCAGGAATTGAAGAGGCTGCCCATTGTTGAAAAGAAGTGTTTAAAAGAAAAATTAAGAATGCAAATTTTTTTGTTTTCTAAAATTTTTATTGCAATGATTTTAATTCCCTATAAAAGCCCTGGTCCTGGGTGCCAGAGAGAAGCCGGTGCTGGAAGCTGGGGAAGGAAGGCCTATTCTTGCACAAATTTCGTGTATCGGGCCTCTAGTTGTATAAAAATACAACTGGTTTCTGGATATTTAATTTGCATACTACTACTTTACTGAATTCATTTATCCGTTCTAGTAGTTTTTTGGTGGAATCTTCAGGTTCTCTATAAACAATATTATATCATCTGAAAATAATGGTAGTTTTACTTCTTTCTTTTCAGTTTGGATGCCTTTTATTTTTTTCTGCTGATATGATTATGTGACTTTTATCCTTCATTTTGTTTATGTGGTGTATCATATTTATTGATTTGTGGATATTATACTAACCTTGCATCCTTGGAATAAATCCCACCTATCCCAATGTATAATTTTTAAATGTATTGCTGGATCTCATTTGCTATTATTTTGTTGGCAATTTTAGCATCTATGTTCAAAGGTTACTGGACTATACTTTTTTCTTTGTAATGACCTTATTTGTCTTTCTCTTGCTGCTTTAAGATTCTCTCTTTGTTTTTAACCTTTGCATTTTAATTATGATGTGTCTTGATGTGGGCCTCTTTGGGATCATATTGCTTGGGACTTGCTGTGCTTCCTGGAGTTGTGTGTCTTTTTCCTTCATGAGGTTAGGGAAGTTTTCAGTCATTATTTCTTCAAATAGGTTCTCTATTCCTTGTTCTTTCTCTCTCCCCCTTTCTCTCTCTAGAATCAATAAAAAAAACAACAACAAAAAATCCAAAGCCACATATATTTTTGAATAAGGATTAAAAAAAAAAAAGGAATTGAATATAGTAAATTTTTAAAATATATATTTTTATTGACTTCAGAGAGGAAGGGAGAGGGAGAGAAAGATAGAAACATCAATGATGAAAGAGAATCATTGATTGGCTCCCTCCTGCATGCCTCTAATGGGGATTGAGCCTGTAACTTGGGCATGTGCCCTTGACTGGAATTGAATCCAGGACCCTTCCATCTGCAGACCGACCCTCTATCCACTGAGCCAAACTGGCTAGGGCTGAATACAGTAAATTTATATTTACAGTTAAAACTTTTAAAGATAATTTAATTTATTGAGCAAATCTCCCTTAAAGTTGATTATAGAATTTGTTGGATTTCTAAATAGGTTAATATGCTTTGTAAACTGAATTTAAATGTTTATGGAAGGACTAGGATTTTGAATTTATAATTTATAATTCTAATGAATTGAATATCTATTTTTAAAAACCAAATTTATGTCCCCATCTTTTCTATTTACATAAATCACTCTCCAAGGGGTGACTCTCAAAAAGCTTGCATTTAACATTAGTTTCAGCATATAGTGGATCAGAGCTCAGTTCTGAAAGTAGGGGTCCTGCTTCCTCTGAAAAAATGTTTCCAAATGCATGAGCTATAGCAGATTTTGGAGGTGTTGAGCATGTGCAAAATACCTGAGAAAAACACCTTTCTCTATGTGTTAATGCACGGGGAGGATTCTATAAACTTTCCTCAAATTAACTTTTTCAAATTATAACAACCTTTGGGCTGAGTGTTGCTTGGAAGAGTCACCTCAAATGCTTACCGGATCTTTGGTTTGTTCCAGTGTTCCACTGTTCAGTGTAGCATATGGGATTAATAGAGTTTCATGCTTTCATACATGTGAGTTACACACAATTTTACTGTAACTCTCAAACCCATTCAGCTCCTAATTTGCTCTCCAAAGGTCTTTGTGGACTGAAGTGGAGAAACTTTATTATAAGAGTACATTAATTTTACCCCTGTGTCAAAATTGGTACTTTCTATGTGGAGGACAACTGTAAGCCTAGCATGAGCAGTAAAACCCATGAATTATGTGGTAATATTTTAAATATTGTTCAGACCTCTTCTTTATTACATCTAGACTTCTGCATATGCCTTTTATAATTGATTTAGATTACTGGAGAGATAGGAATTGGGGGCACCTTATACTGTCTAAATAAACATTTTCCCTTCTCTTTTGACTCCATTTCAATTAGCACAAGCTATATCTTTAAAAATAACATATAACTCTCAGGAACACCAAATATTTCCCTAAATAGTTTTAAAACTCTTATTATTTTTTGTTGTTACTTTAATATTGAAGCTGAACTGTTGGTTCTTGTAATTCTATGAGCTGTATGTACAGGGAGAGGGAATGAATGAGAGTGTGTTTCTTAAATTAATGTACATATGGGTGAGACTGGCCGGTATTTCCTCCACATTTCATAGAATAAAGGTCATGTGTTCATTGACTCTGTAGAGACAGTTGCATAAGCAAGCATTTATATCTGCCAACATTGCCAACAGGCCAAGAGACCCTCATTTGTAGACCATACCACATTTTCCATGATGTTCTCAGTTTTCAGACCAGGGTAATAAGCACACTCTATAATAAAAAAGGCCCCATTAACAACTTACAAGTATAAATCTCTTTAATTGAACAAATTACTAAGAAGTCTATAGACATTTGGAAATCAAATTCTGAGTAGTAGAGAACAGAAAATGAAGTATATCTTCCATCACTATATATATTGTTTTATTTATAGCTAATATCCTATATAATAAAAGGCTAATATGCAAATCAACCTAATAGCAGAACGAACAGTTGCTATGACATTCACTGACCACCAGGGGCAGATGCTCAATGCAGGAGCTGCCCCCAGCCAACTGCCCCAGGCCAGCCAAGGTGGGTACCAGAGGGAGAGCCTCCCACCCCCCCATCGTCCTGCTGATGGCCCCACAGATCAGCCCTGATCACCAGCCAGGCCTAAGGACCCTACCCATGAATGAATTTCATGCGCCTGGCCTCTAGTACTTATTTAAATACTAACCAGTGCCTGCTTTATGTGTGATATTCTGCAAATTGAAGAGATGCTTATAAAAAAAGAAGCAGCGAACAACAGTATTTTACCAAGTCCTCAATATGAAGGTATTGACTCAAATTCTACAGGGATTCAAGAGAGAGACCATCAGAGGAGGCCTTTCGGAGGAGGTGGGATTGGAGCAGGTCTTCAGGATGAGTCACATCTGAAAGTAGAAGAAAGAACTTCGTTCTGTGCCATAGAATATCATTCACGCTTTTCGTATCTCTTTCTTCACTATCCCCAAAAAGTGATGTCATATAACTATTCAGTAAGTGTTGTGAGATAATTATATTACATTCACTTGTGAGATTTCTACCTTGTTAGAGAGAGTGTAATTTTTAGAGTGTTTATCGTTTGGGGTAGATTTCCCTCATCATCAGGAGGATAAAACTATTAGGGATGGAGATTATGCTCACATTCTCCTAATATGTAAATTAAACAGAATATAACATGATTACAGTATTGGTCAAATAATTATAAATATAATTATATTAAGCATATAATATAATATAAGATGGTTATATTATATAGCATAGAATTCTAATTATACTACATTTATAATATGTATATTGTATTTCAATAAGCTGCAATTGGTTAGCAATACTTTCCTCCTCTCCCACTCTCCCAGGTATATTTTTGAATACTCTCTAGTAAGTCATGGAGTAAAAAAAAAAAAAAAAAAAAAAAAAAGCTAAATAGTTTTGATTTTGCTAGATCTATCTCCCAGAGTTAAATATAGCTTAATCAGTGGTCTGTTTTGACGATACATATAAAAAACTACATTTAGCCGAAACTGGTTTGGCTCAGTGGATAGAGTGTCAGCCTGCAGACTGAAGGGTTCCAGTGAAGGGCATCTACCTTGGTAGGCAGGAGGCAGCCGATCAATGTTTTTCTTTCATCGATTTTTCTAACTCTCTATCCCTCTCTCTTCCTCTCTGTAAAAACTCAATTATATATATATATATATATATATATATATATATATATATATATATATATTTTAAAAAAACACACCTACATTTAACAATGCAATAATAACACAAAAGATATATAGTTTTAATTACCGAAGAATTGCCTTTCTGCTGGTGTTGGCAGCCATTTCAGAACTATTCTTCCAGCTGCAGCTGTCTAACACTTGATCATGCACTGTCAGATGCTTTCGGGAGAGGAATTCACTATGCAGAAATATTTAGTATTTAACTAATTTTTCCAATTATAGGTTTTTGATTAGGGGAAATTTATTTTGAATTACTCCTAATGTTAAACACATCTTCATTAGTGTTGTATAGAATTGTGAAACATTAGAATTATAGATTTTTCTTTCCTCGCTGGAAGAAACACTCATTTAAAAACGAGTGTTAGCTTTAGCTGGTTTGGCGTCAGGCCCCACATTAGAGCTGTTAACAGGGGTCTTCAAACTACGGCCCGCGGGCCACATACGGCCCACAGAGGAGTCTGATCCGGCCCGACAGGTTTTTTGGGCAGTGAGCGCAGCCGAGGTGTTACAGTAGGAATTAGTAGTTCATATAGTCCAGCCCTCCAGCTCTATGAGGGACCGTGATCTGGCCCCCACTTTAAAAAGTTTGAGGACCCCTGTGTTAAATAGATAGAACATCAGGCCCCACCGTTTGATTCCGGTCAAGGTCACATGCCTGGGTTGTGGGCTTGATCCCCAAGAGGGGTCATGCAGGAGGCAGCCAATCAATGGTTCTCTTTCAGCATTGATGCTTCTATCTCTCTCTCTCCCTTCCTCTCTGAACTCAATAAACATATATATTTTTTTAAAAATGAGTTTATTAAATTGAGCTTCAGAGAGAGATTAAACACCCTGCCCAAGGTTGTGTAACTTAGGAGGCCCAATTCCTGATATACAGTTAGGTGTTCTTTTTAAAATGATTCCTATAGCAATGTATACAGGTGGGAGAATAAACATAACTATTCTTATGTGGCCCTTGACGGTCATGAACTATTTACATGGACTAAGTCTGTAAGGGAGTCACAGGAACGAAATTTATCAGTCTGTTTCCAATTCCTTCAAGCTGAGTTTCCTCACCATAAGTTATAAATGGGCATGGGTGTGCCGGAGGTGGATGGACAGGGCCTGGGGTGGCGACAGAGAGTGTTGGGTGGCAAAAAAATCAGGAAAGGATGGAAATAAATCACTTTAGCATACTCTAAGTATGTACAGGAAATATTATTTTTCTTGGCAGTAGAACCTACTTTCTAGAAAGAAACAAGCTTTTGTTGGAAGACTGCTGTGATGAAGTCTTTAGAGGCCTGGACTGAGTAAAACGGAGGAACATTTTCAGAGGCTGTGTGGAGAGTCAGAGGCGAGAAAGACTTAATGGCTGGTGGCGGAACAGAAACTTTGAGGATAAGAGAAGTGTCTGACGGGGAGGATGTGGACAGTAGCTGGATTTTGTGGATTGTTGTGGAGTAGGTTACTTTGGAAGTGGGATGAAGTACTCAATTTTGTTTCAAGATAAGCACTGGTGCCCTGGCCGATGTGGCTCACTGGTTGAGCATTGACCTATGAACCAGGAGATCAAGGTTCCGATTCCCAGTACGGGCACATGCTTGCATTGTGGGCTCAATCCCCCGTGGGGAGGCATGCAAGAGGCAGCCCATCAATGATTCTCTCTCATCATTGATGCTTCTCTCTCTCTCTCTTCCTCTCCCTTCTTCTCTGAAATCAATAAAAAAATATTTTTTTTTTAAAAAAAGGTAAGCACTAGGCAAAGCCGGAAATTGTCCAAGGAAGTACAGTTACACGTAAGTGGCAATACAATTAGGAGAACTTGGTAACAAAGATCAGCTGTGCACTCTGCTGCAGGGCTTCCTAGAATACATGAAGGCAATGCTTTGGGGATGTAAGCCAGACATCTCCCACCCCACTGACCATTTACAGTCAAGTCTAAAATCCCAGAGCACTTGGCATCTTGCCCCCTAGCATATGTTGTCAGTTTGGATCAAATAAACTCATAAAAAACCAGCCTTCGATCCCTGAGCTGTGTTTTCTGAATTCAGATCCTGGTCCCAGGAGAACAGGAACCCTGGGAGAGGGCTTTGGGAGGCTGCTGTGGTTCGCGAGGCCGGCTCCAGGGCTGTGTGGACCATGCAGGCTGAGTCATGTGTTGTTGGAGGTTAGGGGTGCAGAATATAAATAACTGGAACCGGGTGAGGCTTCCTTTCAAAAAACAGTCCTCGGGTTGACTTTGTCATGTGTCCACATTAAATTTTAATGTGAAAAAAAATTATTTGTGCTAAAGAGGGTTACATATTCATTGAGAATGTTTCTAAACCAACAATCAGCACAGTTTTTTTAAAAGAACTTTATCTCCATATTTGTGAATGTTTTACAAAACACCTTATTGTGGTATTATATTATATTGCATATCTAATAATATATAAAAAAGATTAACAAGCATCTGGAAACTATACATAAAAAAGATGAACTATAGATAGGAACTATACTTGGAATAAAGTATAGTATATAAATTATTAATACAAAAAATACCAGTATGCATTATTATAAGAATTTAAATGAAATATGTGGGCAATTTTTTTTTTCCCATTTGAGAAACTCTACCAAGTATTTAGATTTCTGTTGGTAATTTTTAGTCTGAATATGGGTAAGCCAAAAAAAGAAAACAACAACAACAAAAAAAGCTAAAGTCTTCAGGCTGATGTGAGAGGGTGTGTTCTCAGGAGCAGGAAACAGTGGGAGCTGCTGCCATGTTCTCAGACATCCTCTCTCCTTGCTAATCATACAATGAAAACACTTGAGATAATTTTACAGTTAATTCAGGGTAAAATAACTTTTCTTTGATTATCATATTATTTCAGGTGAAAGAACTTGGTCTGAATTGTTCAGACAATTGCTCCAGTTCTCCGTTTGATTTATGCGTAGTCATAACCTGTGGGCATTAATGAGAGTGAGAGTCCGGAGCTCAATCATGGCGAAATCAGGAAGAAGCGGGGAGGGCAGCTCTAAGTGTGCCAGACCCAGGCGTCAGTGAATAATACTGGTATTGATTTGATTGGGTAGTTTTATTAGCCGCCATTTCTTTGCCAGACTAATAAAATGTGACTTATTAGGGTTTTTCTCCAAGTTCTCTTATTTGGATTAGAATAAAAAGAAAAGAGCTTGGACCAAGTTTCATCTTGTTTCTTGCAATTTGTTAAGTTATATACGCAGCTTAGAAGCAACATAGACAACTCAGGATAAAACTTGAAGTCATAAATGCTGCATAGTCTATGTACTTCAAAGATAGGACGTGTTGATTCACATGTAGAAAATAAAACGAGACTCTTGGGAAATGTTTTTTTAAAGTAAACAGTAAAAAATTTTGAAGCCATTCTTTGTGATTATATTTGGGACCATTAGCCTATAAGGGCATGAATATATACATATATACTCACTTTAAATGGAGCATGTGTATCTTGGAAATCAAGAAAGTTAGAAACTGAGTGTACATAAGTATTTTTAAATGGAAGGGCAAACAGCTTTTCATAGGTAGACCTGATTTGAGGCGAGTGAAAAGATCTAGACTATTTTAGCGAAAGTATCTGATCATCATACCTTGGAGGACACTGGAGTTTTAAGATGCATGGCTCATTTCACTTGAAAATCCAGTAATTTTTTCCTGAAGTAGGTGTTGCTATGGTGACAGAGTAGCTTAGCAACTGAAGACTAATTTCATTGGTTGAGAGTCTGCACACTGGCTTGCTGAGTAGCATTAATATGTTGGTTCTGCTCTTTTTTTTATTGAGGAGACCATCTGGCATTAGCCATATTTAAAGGTACAGTTCTGTTCGAGAAGAAAAAAAAATACCTGATGATATACGTGGAGGTGTTAAAAGTAAGTTTTGCAGGCATCAGTTATTTTAATTAATCGGTGACTAAGAAGTTCCACTTCAGATCATTGCCTAGTATAGCCAATTAATTCATAATTCTAGGTTTTGACACTAGGAATTAAAGGATTGTACTTTTGAGCTTGCTTATGTTATACAAATTTAGTAACCTAGATAGACACCTTTATGTGATCATGCCAATTTGATGTGACTAAAAATAAACACTCCTGATAAACTGTCTTCCCACATTATCATGTCCATAAACCATAGAGAGACGTACTTTTTTAAATAATGATTACTGAGGGTGTTTCCTATATTGGAATATGAATAGTTGCCATTTTTTTCTTTTCACATGTGAGAATGATAAATACTCTGGATTTTCATGTAAAAAGTGAAAAGATGTTACCCTAGCTTGTTTGGCTCAGTGGATAGAGCCTTGGCCTGTGGACTGATGAGTCCCCGGTTGATTCTGGTCAAGGGCACATGCTGGGGTTGTGGGCTTGATCTCCAATAGGGGGCGTGCAGAAGGCAGCCAATCAATGATTCTCTTTCATCATTGATGTTTCTATTTCTTTCTCTCCATTCCTTTCTGAAATCAAGAAAAAAATATATTTTTAAAAAGATATCAATTGCATCTATTATGCAAATAATAACTATCCAAAGTAATAAGTATCTGCTGTGTAACTACTAAGAGACATACCCTGTTTTTTTTTTTTAAATATATTTTATTGATTTTTAACAGAGAGAAAGGGGAGAGATAGAGAGCTAGAAACGTTGATGAGAGAGAAACATCAACCAGCTGCCTCTTGCACACCCCCTACTGGGGATGTGCTCGCAACCAAGCACATGCCCTTGACCGGAATCGAATCCGGGACCTTTCAGTCCGCAGACCGACGCTCTACCACTGAGCCAAACCGGCTTCGGAGACATACCCTGTTTTGAAGGAGCTTTCAGTATAGTAGGGAAGGATAAGATGCATGTATATGATAATGGGGACAGACTATGGCAAGTAATTTAAGGGAAATGCAAAGTGAAGTTTGAAATTAAAGAATGGAGGAGGAGCCATTTAATACAATACCAAGAGGTCCCCGAGGAAGAAGTGGTGTCTGATTGGCCTGAATCTTAGACAGTGTGGATGAAGAGAGGATTTTGGATGAAGCAGTAGCATTCATTAAAGTTAAAATACCAACCGTAATGTATTCCCAGTGAGTATGACAGAATTTGAAAAATTGATGGGATATTTTTCTCTAACGAAGTATATTTCCTATTGGTGCTTTATCTGAATTTACTCCTTATCCACTACCTATAATCTATATTGCAAACATTTTCCAGTTTGGATCCCAGTGGTTTTGTCTACTTTTCTCATTCCATTCAGTTCATTTGGTTCAATTAAGTATCAGTATGGAGGGCAGGCTATTTTCAGAGAGTTGACCAGGCCAGGGGTTGAAGATACAACATATAAAGATGGTAGTATTTATTGAGAACTTACTATATGTCGGGCATTGTTTAATAGTCTCTCCATTTCATAGATGAGGCAACTCAGAAATGTCAGATGACTTGCTGAAAGTTATCAGGTGTACAGCAGGAATTAAAAAACCTTAGCCAAAACCCATACTGCTCAAATACATCAGAGGCTCTCACACTTGAGCCTGCGTCAGAATCCACCCCGAGGACTTACTGAAACATGAAGTTGCTGGGCCCACCCACAGAGTTTCCGATTTAACAGCTCTAATGTGGGGCCTGAAAATTTGTGTTTCTAACAAGCTTCCAGGGACGTTGATGCTGCTGGTCCAGGGACCACACTTTGAGAGCCTCTGTAACAAGCTGTGATGCTTCCCCTGTGTGTGGTTCCTGAGATGCAAGGAGCTTTCAGACGAGGTGGAAGGAGACACGAGAGGAAATAGCGTACAGTCAGTAATAATTGCAGAGGGCTGAGAGTGCCTGGAGAAGAAAACATTACTTCTGATTAGAGGGTAGGGAAGGGTTTCTGGAGGAGACATGGGGATAGATTTGTTTATGGATGATCTCAAGTCTTTACCCCCCACTTGGTGAAATCACAAAGCAGCAACTTCCCTCTTTATATTTGTTTTGTCACAAATAATGCCTAGAGCAGCGAAGCTCCTGAGCGCTTGAGCCAGCTCACTGTGGAAGGGTTGGTGGTTCTGAAGTGGTTAATGTGAGGAGTGCAGAGAAAGAGCTGCCAGACTATGAAACGGAATATAAGAAAGTAATGCAAAGCGATGCTGGTTAGACTCTCCTAAGCTCTCTTCTAGCCACGGTCAGTGTCAGGGAATTGATCCCATTTGTATGAGAGACTATACGTAAGTAGTGGACTTAATTTGATGGTTCTTTTTGGCTCAGAGTTTTTCTTTTTTAATATGTTTTATTGATTTTTTACAGAGAGGAAGGGAGAGGGATAGAAAGTCAGAAACATTGATGAGAGAGAAATATCGATCAGCTGCCTCCTGCACCGCCCCCCTTCCCCCCCCCCCCCCCCGGGGGGGAATGTGCCTGCAACCAAGGTACATGCCCTTGACCTGAATCGAACCTGGGACCTATCAGTCCGCAGGCCGATGCTCTATCCACTGAGTCAAACCTCTCCTGCACACTTCCCTCCCCCCTGCCCTCCTGCGCCCCCCCCCCCTCCCCAGGGGATGTACCCTCAACCAAGGTACATGCCTTGACTTGAATCGAACCTGGGACCTTTTAGTCCGCAGGCCGATGCTCTATCCACTGAGCCAAATCGGTTTCGGCAGGCTCAGAGTTTTTCAATGTACATATGAAAACTAGATAAAGAAAATATTGACAATAGCAATATATCACTGCTTTTCTAAGAGGCTGTGAAATCCTGCAGTGCATGTGGATGGCCAGTCCTTGTTGAATTGTTTTATGCTATAGCTTATTTTGACTTTATGCTCATCTAGTAACCTTCATATCACTGAGTTCTGTAAAATTTCATTGCAGACTCAGTATTAGTGGGATGTGTATACTCTCAGGATTGTCTCCCAGTTGCCCCTCTTTCTGAAGTACTTTTGTCTGTCAACCATCCAAGGCTTTCTAGTGAATTAATTTTACAAATCAGAGATTTGAATGGGCCAATCTTGAACTGTATGAACAATTCACTCAGAAGAATAACTTCAGTTTATAAAGGACCAAAAAATAATAATCATTGAGACCCAGAACTATGAACTGATCTCTTTCTAATGCAGCCTGATTATTAATGGTCCATTCACAGCTGGGCCCAAAGTAGAAATCACACCATGCTGGGTAAGTAAACGAAAGAGACCAGTAACTCTCTCAGCTGCCAAAGACCCAGCTATTAATGGAGATTTATTTTTATTACACATTTGGAATGTCGTCCCAGAGGTGCTGAAATAGAATCTCAGTTATACTTAATTTAGGAGACAGAGGTTTTATAAGTTTGTAGCCATTTAGAAAATGAAAACAAAAGATAAAGGAGAGGGGGCTGTATTTGTCTTTGCATTTGTTCCTTTCCCAAAATGGAAAGTAGAATAATTCATTAGAAGATATTTTAATGTCCTAGCTGAGAACCTGAGATTAGTTTGGAGAATGGGAAAACCTTGCTCCAAATTATTTTTTCTTTTACGGTGCCACTATGCCTCTTGTGTGTGCATGTGCACACACTGTGTGTGTGTGTGTTGGGGTCCCCTTTCTATGGAATATTTCCCCCTTTTTCCTCCTTTGTGGAAAGAAAGTGTTAAAACAAAAAGGCGTTATTGAAAAAAGAGTTTGTCTTAGTAGCATAAGAGAGGTGCTATCGGTACTTGCTTATTTTAAAAAAAATGGGCATTTTTGGGGGTCAACTTTTCCCCTTCATTCTTCTTCTTCCCCTCTCTTTTCCCCCTTTCCTTCCTTCCCCTCTTCCCTGCTTTTACCTCATTTCTATTTTCTCCCTTTCCATCTTCCCTTGATCCCTTGTTTTATTTAGTTTATCTCATTCTGTGGTGCTCACAGTCAACCATCTGGTAGAGTACACTTGACATTCTACACAGTTGATAAATCAGTGCCATATACACTGAGTGGCCAGATGATTATGATCTCTGAACACATAATAATCTGGCCACTCAGTGTATATCCTATATGATAAAAGGCTAATATGCAAATTGTCTCCTCGACCAGGAGTTCGACCAGCAGGCAGGCTGGCCAACCACCCATGTCCCCTTTCCCTGGCCAGGCTGGCCAGACCCCACCCATGCATGAATTCATGCACCAGGCCTCTAATACACACACACACACACACACACACACACTCTGAGTGGCCAGATTATTATATATTCAGAGATCATAATAATCTGGTCACTCAGTGTAGATTGCCCAATGATTGGCCAAGAATAGCCTTGACCACGAACATATCGCCCCCTCCTTATTCTTCATTGAATGAAGATGAAAACAGCTTTCTTCTCACAAACTCACTCTCTCTCTCTCTCTCTCTCTCTCTCTCTCTCTCTCTCTCTCTCTGGTGGGGGAGGTTTATGGCCCCTTGAATTCTAATTCTTTAGAGTATGCAAAGCAAACCTCGAGTTGTGCTTTTCTCGTTGAATGTGTAGATATCTGTAAGGGCCTAGGCTACACGGCAAACACATTTTGTTCATTTGATCAAATGGTTAATGCAGTACTTGTCTTTAAGGTGAAGAGAGTGCTCTGTTTACAGTATATGTTGAATCGTTTAGCGGATTCTGGTCCTGCTAGAGGAAACACTATACCTGTTGCCGATGACTAGAAGTGAAAACATTCTTTGCCAGGAGTGGGTATAAGAGCAGTGTGAGGAAGAGAGTCAGCCTGAGTGTCTTTACATTCTTCCATGAGAATAAAACTATCTTTTTATGAAAGCACTTCCTGGCCACAAGAAAATAAATTTTTTTTTTGAATCGCTCATAACTTTTGGTACCCCTGGCTGAGCTAATGTGTTTTTGAACCTATACCTAAGGGACAACTTTTCCAGTGGAACAGCCTCTGTCTACATGTGGAACAGGTTGAGGAGATTTTAGAGGGCATTTGGGCCCCAGCCAGTCTGAAAGTTAGGCTTTACAAATGCATTCAGCAGCAGAGGTTTTGTTGGAAAGGGTGAAGCACACTGTAGAAAAGTTAAGGAAGAAACAGAAGAGAAGAATGTCAACTTACTTTTATGTTAAAAAACAACAACAACCCAGCAACAATAAAAAACAGATGTGTGGTTAACATAGGGACTGTGAATTTTAAAAACATTAGTTTGGTGATGAGGAAAATTTTAGACATTAAATATATTTTGTAATTATAGTGACACCTTACAATTACATAATCCTTATCCCAAACTTCTCAGCATGTTCTCTATCTTTTTAAAATTGAGACATAATCGACATATAACATTCTATAAGTTTAAGGGTTACAATGGGATGGTTTGATACATTTATCTATTGCAATATGATTACCATCCTAGGTTTAGCTAGCACCTCTGTCGTGTCCTAAAATTGTCATTTCTTTTTTGTCGTGAAAACATTTAAGATCTAGTCTCCTCACAACTCTGACGTTTATAGTACAATACTGTTGAGTATAATCTCTGTGCTGCGGAGACTTCTTGGTGGGTCCTGCCTGTCTCTGCATCTTTATCATATCACCTGCGACTCCCTTCTCCCCACTCTGAGCTATTGTCCTGCTGCACGTTGGCCATAGAGCAAGACATTCTCTCTCTTGCCTTTTTTAAATGTTACAGATGCTGTTGCCTCTTATCAAACATCTCTCTTTCCCCCACGTCCTCATTTCCCCTCTTATTTTGTCTTTTCAAAGTGGCTAAATCCTATTTCTTACTCTCACTAGTTTCCTAAAATAACTTTCATCTAGAGACCACCTCTCCACAATGCAATTGCACGTTCACTACTTCCTTCACTGGCCTGGAAACCTCATGATGCTGTGGTCAGAGAGAGTTTGGAGGAATAAGGGAGTCACAGCTCTGTCCAGCACCAGCATGGCATTACAGAATCTGTCACATTAATACGTTTAATCAATTAACAGACATCTTTTGAACCCCTGCTTTGGCTAGATGCTGGGCAGAATCGTAATATAATGGAGGGGTTGAGTATAATCTGATGGGTCATAACTGATTTCCAGTAAGTCGTCACTTACTACTTTGGAGACTTTAAGCCTGTTACTTAACCTTTCTGACCTTGTTGCCTCAAATAAAAAGTGGGGAATCACTGCAATGGCTTGGAATTTTTGTGTGGCAACTGCGTTAGGGTACAGGCTCTACCAGAGGAGGGCAGCCAGCCCCGCCCGGGGATCAGGGAAGAGGCCATCCAAGCCCTTTTTTCTTCCTCAGAGCGTCTGCCATAGACGAGCCGAGATGCCTGGAAATTGGCCAGCAGTTCATTTTTCTGAAGAGTATAGTCCAAGATTTTTCTGAGCATGATGATAAAGCAAGTGATCTTCCATTCATCAATATTTATGATTCTAAGTTAAATTATTAATAGCATCCCGAGAAATGTTCTATTTTTAATATGGACAAGAATGTTCACAATTTGTTTCTTAAGGATGTTTGTTTATAGCATACTGGGAAATATGTCTTAGTTTTGTTATTTTATAAAAAGATTTATATATATATATTTCAATATAGTAGCAAAATATAACTCATGAAGGCTTTAGAATTTTTGAAGCTATGTCATTAACATTTTAAGTCTCATTAGTTTTCTAAAATAACTTGAGGGCCCTAACTTGTGGACTGAGGGGTCCCAGGTTCGATTCTGGTTGGGGGCATGTGACTTGGTTGTAGGCACATCCCCAGTATGTGCAGGAGGCAGCTGATCGATGTTTCTCTCTCATCGATGTTTCTAAGTCTCTATCCCTCTCCCTTCCTGTCTGTAAAAAAATCAATAACATATATTTAAAAAAAATTGAGGGATGACTATTTTAAGAGAGCCTTCATCTATTAAATTGATCAGATGGATATTTTTTGAAAATAGTTCTCTGTCTTTAGATAAAGTGAATTTTATTCTAAAGAAAGCTTTTTTAATACCAAGAAAAAACAAAGCAATGAATTTTAGGAATCTTATAATGAATAGGATGAATTGCTTTAAAAAAAAAAGTTGACTTTAAATGATTTGAGTGTATTTGTATACAATTTAAAGCCAGATGTTTTTTATTTGAAAATCATTTTTTATGTTTCTAAAAATATTTTTTATGTAAGAAAAATAAAAACAGTGATGCAATCAGGAAGCTATGAACATTTTCTTGCATAAATTGTGTGTGTGTAACAGCCTGAAGAGTATTTCCTTGTAGGCTACCTGGCTCCATCATTATGGTAGTTTGATAAAATCAACTAGTGTATGCAATTTGTCCAAATAAATATTGAACAAGAATAACTTAGATGACGTGTATATATGAAGTGAAGTAATTCATAAGATGCATCTGGAAATAAAAAATGAGCTTAAAAATGACTGCAGGGAAGCTGGTTATTTGCTTATGGGAATATTTGCATTTTGAAGTGAACCACAGTGACTTTGCAAAGTGCCAGATTGGGAGAGTAGGAAGCCATTAAAAAATAATTAAAACTAGAAAATAGGTTTTCTTACATTTATCTCATGATTATAAGGAACAAGACTTTATAGTTGGCAAGTGGCTGTGTCTGAACCAGATTCTTGAGTCCAAATCCAGGATGATCTCATTACAGCGCACACGCTTCCAACAGGGCTCTCTTTAATTCAAAATATCCCATTATTATAAATTAATTCTAACTGAATATTTAAATGAGACAGCAGTCTAGAATCTTTATTGCATTCTTAACCTTGCTGCTCACAAATCACATACAATTACTGTTAGTGAAAATGTTAATAGTTCCAAACCTGAAACCATCTCTGATCATTGATCTTCTGGTTGGTGGAATAACCTTTGCAAGAAGGTTTTCACAGGTTTCCATGGAAGTGAACTAATCTTCTTCTCCCAATATGAGGGTAGTGTGGGTGTTTCTTCCTGACACTTTGTAGGATCCATTTTTCTCTAAGGAACTTTTGTGTAAGAATTGACTTGAATTATCTTTCAAAGCTACTGCTACCTGGAGGGTAATTTTAATAAATTCATTTATCATTTGAATTAAGCACAGCAAAATGAAAACAGCATTCTTTAGGGCCATGTCACCACAACCTTTAATACCTTCTCAGTATTACGTTCCCTTATAGTATGTTTTGGGACAATTAACAATGATTAATACTAAAATTTACACCACGAGTCTAAGCTTATTTGGTGAACATTTATATTCCATCTCTCTCTCTTGTTCCCATCATCACCTAATTATTTTGTAACTTGAAAGTGTGAAAGTTCAATTATGTAGAAATGTTTAGATAAAAAATACAAATACATTCAGAGAGTGTGACATACTATCTGCTTTGTAAGTAATATTGGAGAACTGAACCAAGCATCTTTATGCTGTTAAATACAGTCCTCGAAGGAGACAGAGCGTTTTGGTTGGTTGTTTAGTTTAGTTTTGTTTTGTTTAGGATCTAGATCCACCCCAAGTAAAGACGAAATGTAAACTAGAAAATTTGAAGTTGTCTTTGGTTCTCTTGTTTTGGGCATGGCATTAATGTTCTTTGAAACCTAGGTGCTGGTCTAGGTGAGAGATGTTCCCATCTGTACTACTTCAGCTCAGCCACCATCCACACTCCTGTGCCAGCTCACCCATTACTTTCAGTGAGAGCAAATTTTTGAAGTAAGGAAGATGCAAGGAACTCGCTGGGCTCCTTAAGAAAACTAAGCCCTGTCTTCCGTTGATGATGGAGGGAGTAGGTGCATGGGGAGGTGTGGTGTAAACGGTATGGAAATTGGGAAACTATCCAATTCTGTTTAATTTGGATTTTTTTTTTTTTAAAGAGTCTATTTCCCTAAAAGTCAAATGTAGCCATAAAAAATATTTGGACTACGTTAAATGTGATTTCCTTGATATTATTGGGTGACATTTGATTTAAAGAGAGCTATTCATTACTGAGCAATCTCCATGAGCCAGGCCTTCATATGGATTATGTCCTTTAATGTGACTATTGAATGAAGTAGGAATTGTATTTCCATTTTACCAATAAGCAGACAAACTCAGGGGATTAATTAACTTTAGAGTTGCAAAAGTGTCTGGTTCCTTTCATCATAACTTTAATACTTATTTGTCTTTTTGTTTAAAACCAATGAATCTGCAACCCCTGGAAGAGTGCCTGGAACACAGTGGGCATTTAGTAAATAGTTTATAGTGGGTGAGAGAAATTGGAACCATACGTCGTTTTCTCTTCTGTATTAACAAAGTCTTACTTTTTCCCCCCCTTGGTTTTGCATAAGGGAGTGGAAATTATGAAAGACTTGCAGGGTCAAATTCATGCACCGTGACAGTCAACTTGAGAATCGACTTCCTAGGGGAGCTTAGGGTTTCTTGTCCTCCATCCCTTTACTCTGAGACAGATGGCACCAGTGCAGGGAGTCATTTCCAATGAACAGATGCAGGAATTTAACAAATGTCTTGGTACACAGCACCTGTGGAAGCCCCTTTTACGTCCCGTGTGATTCTGGGTTCTGGTTCAGGGTTCGGGTTCTGGAGAAGGCCGAACACAAATGAAAAAGAGACTTTGGAAAGATTTAATTTGGGAAATGGGGGCCAGGAGGTAGTCCAACTCTAGTGAGAGAACTACTCGCTCTGGCTTTTCCATCCCTTTTATTAAGATTAACATTATAGGATACAACCCATATCCCCTAGGCAGGAAACTCCAATAAAAGCCCATCAGTGAATTTAGGACTTACAGGTGGGGGCTTCTTCAGCTAACCAATATCTAATAATTAGCTCTGACCCTTAGAGCAATTAAGGTTGACCAGCCCTCCAAATTTCCTGTCCACAGTTCTCTGTTATTAAAAACAATGATTGGCTTCCGGCAAGCACCAATATCATCAGCTACACATTTTGTATGAATGAGAACTTAGCCCACGAATTGACATTTAAGACCCATTTAAGACCCATTGGGAAACACAAGAGTGGGAAGAGCCATCAGATGAGAAGCAGCTATCCAAAAATGCATGAGGCCGGAAGGTGGTGTGAAAAATGCCAGACAGCAGACTGTGCAGAAAAATAAACAAGCCAACAAAAGTCCTATTTGGCCTCAAAGGAGGCAGATGGTGACAGGAAGGATTCAGTGAAAGGTGATTGTGCTAAAATCACCAGACTTTAAAATTACTTATCTGTAGTTTAAGATTTTGGGGGAAAATGAAAACACCTTGCTAGTATTACAAGAGAGGGTGATGGTACAGAAACAGAATATTAAGTAAGCGTGTATGTGTGTAAGGAGGCTGGAAACGTGAGGTGCATCATTTCCTCAGAAGAGAAGTTTGGTTTGCTTAGAGATTGTGACCAAAATTACAAAAAAGTGGTTTTGTTTTGCAAAAAAAGGAGTTGCATTTGTATTAAACCTGTGCCTTTCACATTTTTTTTTTTCCTTTCACATTTTTGATGTAAGAAAGAATTCTCCTGGGAATGTTAATAGGTTGCTATGGTAGCAATAATAATTTTCTAACTGAAAGAATGTACCAGACATTCTTTCTTCCCTTTTTTATTGCTAAAGAAAGGTCTTTGAGATGTAGAAAATGAGAAATAACAATGTTGAGGTTTAAGGTAAAGAATTTTAATTTTAAAGCTGAGAAGAAATGATAGCAGAGAAAACTGATCATATGGAATGGTATTAGGGGGGATTTGAACAGTATTTATTGTAATGCTTTAAGATAGATGCAGCTGAACATTTAGAATTGGGAATCATTTTTAAATAAAGGACCTAATTTTCTGTGCTTAAATTTTAATTCAGAGCTACTCAGTCCATTTTCTCAAGGCAGGGTCTAGCTTAAGTAATCAAATAAGCCTGGGTTTGTACAATCCTCTTCCAGACCACTGACGCATTTCTGTTCGAATATGCCTTTGATTTCATGCATCGGAAATATTAGATGCTTTCCTCTCTTTGTAAGTAGTTAATACTTTAATATATTGAATTTTTACTTATTTTAGTTGTTTTACTCAGATTTTAAATGATACTTAAGCATTGTATTTTAGGCTTACATGAAAAAAGTAAAATGCTGGGAAGTGGATTGTATGGTGATGCTTCTGCCCGTTTGCCTGAGAACCGAAGGCAGAAAATCAAACATACTGTAAAATGAAAATTTGTTTTATGTTTCAAAACAGTTTTCCAGACAGAGAAACGAGCTTATGTATCCGTATATTTTTAAATGAACTAGAAACCATGAAATCTAGACACTTTACGTAGTTATTTTATTTAATCCTCACAATAGCATTTTGACATTATTATTATTATTTAAAAAAATATTTTATTGATTTTTTTACAGAGTGGAAGAGAGAGAGGGATAGAGAGTTAGAAACATCAATGAGAGAGAAACATGGATCAGTTGCCTCTTGCACACTCCCTACTGGGGATGTACCCGCAACCAAGGTACATGCCCTTGACCAGAATCGAACCTGGGACCCTTCAGTCCCTACGCCGATGCTCTATCCACTGAGCCAAACCGGTTTAGGCAGACATAATTATTATTATCACCCTCACTTTACAATTGGGGAAACAGAGGATACATAAACCAAGTCAGTGTCCTAACGTCACACACCTCATAATAACGGCGTCAGGATTTGAACTCAGTTCTGCATGTCTCCCAACTCTTCCCATTTCACCAGTGCTTCTTACAGAGGGGATAGGTTTTTGCACATAAGATTGCTTATCGTAATTCCCTTGCCCATTAGACTACTTGTCCTCTGCACCAGTTTAGGGTGGTGCCCAGGCATATATATACTGAAAAGGTATCTGAGGAGGTTTCGATTCTAATTTTTATTTGGGGACTGCTATGTCCAAAGATTCAAAAACTAACCAACTAACCCTGCCACCCAGTCTGTTTGGTGCTAGGCAAAGATCTAAACGTTATTTTCTGCAAGTTGCCAGTCAAGTAAGTCAACTTCCCCTACTGAATAAAAATTTAAAAAATATATGTATTTTTCATTCTTGACAGTATTACCGATGTCCCCCATTTCTCCCTTCTTGATTCCTTCGCCCAGCCCCTACCCTCCACTCCTATCCCAGGCCTTCACCACATGAATAATATTTTTATTTTTATTTTATTTTTAAATATATTTTTATTGATTTCAGAGAGATAGGAAGAGAGAGACTGAAACATCAATGATGAGAGAGAATCATTAATTGGCTGCCTCCTGCACACCCCCTACCAGGGATTGAACCTGGGCATGAGCCCTTGACCAGAATTGAACCTGGGACCTTTCAGTCCAGAGGCCAATGCTCTATCCACTGAACCAAACCAGCTGGGACTGAATAGTATTTTTAAACCGCAGATTTAGGAAGTCTCTTTAAACAGGTATTAAAGGAATATGAAAGGTTATTTCTGGGAGATTATACACACACACACACACACACACACACACACACACACACACTTGTTTCTTCCTTCCTGTGCTTTCATTCTTTTTCCTCATTTCTATGGCTCCGCATATGTTGGTGCCTCTTAATACATCCTCATTCTTATTCTCAGATCTGACCTTCAGTGATATTCATGTTTTGTTATTTCCATCATTCCTGTCTTCTAGGAGGTCTTCAGACTCATTTTATCATGCAACAAAAATGTCTTCTTCTATTTTGACTGAAAATGCATCAAAATGTGAATCTAGGAAAAGTGAAAATATTTTATATCTTTTGTTTCTCAGAAAATTCAAGCTGTTTTGTTAATATTGATAATATACTTCTCATTATAGTCATTCCTATACAATTGTGGTTTCTTTTTCTTCAGATAATCACTTTATTGAAGTTTATATATTTATTAATATAATTAGTAGTTCTGCGCATAAATCCTTGCACTAGTGGCTCTCTGCAGGGCCTGGCTGCTTCGCGCCCACTGCTCAGAGGCTCTCCATGGCCCAGAGGCTCATCTGTGACCAGTGCAGAATGCTTGCCTCATCGCTGTGGCAATGAGGCAAGCATTTCTCTAGGCCACTCACACTGCCAGCTCTCAGTGCGCCCCTCCCTCCCCCGCCACAGGACTGCCGGACTCCAGCAGGGCTGAGAGGACTGGGTATCGCCATTTTGTGACTAGGGGTGCCTCCACTTTTGTGATGGAATGATGGTTAATTTGCATATTACCCTTTTATTATATAGGATACATATTACCCTTTTATTATATAGGATGGGAAATGGCTCTGTTGGGAACGGAGTCATATAGGAACATTACAGTTCTTAACATTGTGCCTGACTATTATTTATTTCACCTTAATTGCCCAAGACTGGTTAAATTAAGCATGATCTTAATCTACAAATTGGGTGTGCAGTAGTGAAGTCGAAAATACTTTACAATCCAACTCTGCTTTTTTCTATTCCCCCGAACTAGGATTTTGAGACTTTTCATTGCTCTATTGAAAAATGTACTGTTAGGACCTACAAGCCTGGTTGTAGCTCCTTGTCCTCCAGTGAGCAGAGAAGGGACTGAATCCTAATTTTGATGTCTCTGTGTGGTTGGTCAGCAAACAACCTTTGCTTCTATTCTACACTTGAATTTGGCACTCCGCTGCTGTCCTGTGTGTCTTACCAGAATGGTGAATTTGTTATTATTCTCCATGTTTGACCAAAGAGCCCCTCACATTTGCCTGGCACCCCCTCTGTCCTTCCTGCTTTTACATACACAGAGGATTCTTGAAGTTTCTTTGTCTTCCTTGATATATGTAGTTTTGACCCAGGAAAGGACAACTTGAGTTGTAGTTGTAGAATATGCATGTAAGGTTTAAATTAAGGCCAAATATTTTGTTGTGCTCCCATTTTTATGCAGCTTATAAGTTAATATCTGTTGGATTTAAAACCTAAGTTATATAAACAAGGAAGACACATCTGGACTGCAACTGCTTTCTAAAATTATGTCCTCCCATTTTAATTAAAGTGCAGTTGTGCGTAACATTTCTTTTTAACACATATTTTTTATTTTATTATTTCTAATCTAATTATTTCTTTTTTTTCATTAGTAATTTTGCTAGTGGTTTGTCTAGTTCAGCATTTTCCAAGCTGTTCTCAGAATACTAAAAAAAGGCAAATGAGCTTGGGAAATTGTACAAGTACTCTTTTTGGGGACTCAAAGTGGGAGTACATATTAACATAAGAAAAGATCTGAGAAGTTTTAAACTGAAAGAGAAAATGTGAAGTCTACTTAATGTTTTAAAGAACTTAAAAATAAAGAACTTATTTGTGGAGGGGAAGACTTTTTCTTGGCCCAGTTGATTTTTTTTTTTTTTTCTGGACACCAATTTGGAAAGTGCTGGTCTATTTCATCACCTTCATTACTTGAAATAAGGTGCTTTGTAGCTTATATATGCAATTCATTATTTTTTTTCTTCTTACTTTTTCCCTATATTTTAATTATTTCATACTTTTTTATAGGAAATATTTATCTTTTTATAATTTAAAAATAGTTTAATTCATTTATTTTAATATTTAAAAGTGAAAAAAGTTAAAGCTATGACAATGTCTCTTAGTGCACCTTTGACTAATCCTAAAGATTTGGACATTTAGCAACCTCATTATTGCTATTTTATAAAAAAGTTTTATTTTTAATTTTTTTCTTTAATTGTATATTTTTTAAGAAAACATTAAATTTTTAGTTGTATGCCTCTTTCAAATTTGGGAACTTACAGTTTAATTGTATGGTTACTGAGATTATGATCTATATTCTTTTATATTTGTAAAATCTATCAAAAATATTTTTCCCAATTTTGTAATTAGCCATTATGTTTTATGTGTACATTAGAAGATGCATTCCCTGTTTCTAGATTATTGAGTTTAATATGTATTGATTATTTTTATATTTAAAAAGAAACCTTCACTAACCTTGCCCTATTGTGAAAACAGGTTAGTCTTTTATGTAACTGTGCTTTGTGACTTTCTACTTATACTTCCATTACGTTTTTGCTGACTATATACTTTTCTTGATGCATTATTTAGAGTAATATACTCAGTAGATAGTATAACTTTTCAAAATACTACTTATTGCCTTGTCAAAAAAAGTCAACGGTGTATAAGTAGTTTATGTTTCTTGTTTTATTTTTATTTATTTTATTTTTGGGTTGGTTTAATATGGATGCACATTTTCTGTGGGGTCCCTTTTTTTGGGTCCTTTCATGTCATTTTTTCTTTTGACATTATAACATAAAGACAGCCTCATCTCCCATATACATGCCTTACTCATTGTATTAGTTTCCTGCAGGATTTGTGTAATAAGTTACCACAAACTTGGTGGTGTAAAACCACAGAAATTTATTCTGTACAGTTTTGGGGGTCAGGATTTAGAAATTAGTTCCACTGGGCTGATATCAAGGTGCTGGCAAAGCCGCTGCTCCCTAATGAGACTAGGCACAACCCCCTCCTCCCTTCTTTGTTTCAGATGGCTGCTGATATTCCTTGGCTTGTGGCCACTGTCACTCCTGTCTCTGCCTTGGTAGTTGTGCTGCCTTCTCTTTCCCTGTTACATGAAATCTTCCTCTTTGTAATGATACATGCCATTGTATTAGGACTCACCCAGACAATCCAGCATAATCCCATCTCAAGACCCTTTCCCACCCCCTTTTTTGTTTTGTGTAAGGTAACATTCACAGGTTCCAGGGATTGGAACCCTGATATCTGTTAAAGGTCCATTTTTTTTTTCCAGCCCACCACTGAAAACAGACTCAAAATGGATGCATTTATGCTAAGCCCCAAGTCACTAAACTTAACCTAATTACAGCTTTGGCTTTCCCAGAAATATAATCTTAAACTAGTTAGTCAGGGTCACCTGATCAGCACTAGTGAGGCAATCTGCTTAATAGACCCCTAAAGGAAAGTAAGGTTGCAAATGAATAGGCCACTTTTTTTTTCTTCTTCTTTTTTTTGGCTGGTATAACTTCCTTGTTCTTGCTCTCTTCTGCTTGGAAGTTTTTCATTTGTACAGCATCTTGGAGCTCCTTTTTGTCTGCTAGGTAGAATGCTGGCTGATTTGAATCAATCTTTGTACAAATAAACTCTCAAATTTTTAACATGCTTCAGCTTATCTTTTAACAACACCAATCTTTACTCTGCCTTTTAACCAATCCTGTTAGTCTTCTCTCCTTTATTAGTTTTCTTTTTTTTTTTTTTCTTTATTAGTTTTCCATTGCTATATAATGAATCACCCCACAATCACACAATCTGTAGGCCCACAATTTGGGCTGGGCTCAGCATGGTGGATCTTCTGTTAGTCTTGTCTGAGTTCACTTAGAAGCTGGCTGGTTCAAATGGCTTCACTTATATCTGACTGTGCAGGTTGTGGTTGCCCAGCAGGCAGAAGGGACTGCACAAGCATGTGAACTCAGGGAGTTGTGATTCTTTGAAGAATAATAATTTAATAATTTCCTGCATCTCTCATTTGTAGTACTTTTGGAAATTCAAGTTTTATACTAAAGTATTTTCAGAATAAGTATATTGGAAATATTCTTTGTTCTTTTATTCACACTTTAAAAAGTTTTAAACTCCTCTCAAGTTATATTTTACATAACATGTAAAAACAATAATAAGCAACCTAGACTATTGCAAGGAATTGCAAGTCCTTGTTTATGTGGTGCTTGTTTTTTGGTTATTTTTTTCATGCTGTGAATAAGATTAATAGGTAAGACAAATTTTATGTTTCACATTTAATCCCTAGGGAAGTCATAACAACTGGCATGAGGCCAGCCATTATTGTGCGGGGAGTCATTCTGCAGGGAAGTTTTATGCATCTGGAGAATTTATGGTAGATTCAAAGCCAGCTTCAGATGGCTGCTGATATTCCTTGACTTATGGCCACTGTCACTCCAGTCTCTGCCTTGGTAGTTGCGTTGAGTGAAAATAGCAAAGAAAAACAGAAATAATACTATTACTACTGTGCTCTTTAAAATGGATTTGATTCTAATCTTTTTTTCTACCAGTTTTTAATAGCTACAGAAATCACAAAGCCTAGAGGTAGTTTTTATTAAAAAAAAAAAAATTGCTGCTTGCAAGTAACCATATGTAGCCAAATTGATTACATGTGTTGATGCAATTTTGGGAAGAAGTAATCTTAGTCATACTTTCTACAGAACCTCCTTGTTCTCTGAGAAAAATGTAACTTTGGGAAGTTTGCGCAAAAAAAATTTTAAAGCAATGCAAACAACATGTGACAAAAAACATAAAAAGTATTTTTTTTGTCCTAATTCCAAATCTAAGTGCTTATGTGGGATTTCAGAATGATGTTTATAGATATGTTCCCATTTCTGTGACATTTTGAAGGTAACAGACTAAAAGTGTTGCCAATTAATACTCAAGTCATTTCTAGCATAGATCCCCAAAGGAAGAAGATAAGGGCTTTCTGAAATTCACAATATGATTAATGGTTGAAACTGTCTGGTAGTAAAATATATAGTGTTCACCCCATGTTAGTGTTTGAAAAAATTGTAGATTTATATGAAAGTGATTTTTAATTTATATTTAATATATGGCTTACCAAAAAGAAAGAAATGAAGAAAGGAAGAAAGAAAGAAAAGAAAGAAAAGGAAGACAAAGAAAATGAAGTTATATAAGGATATGTACTTTTTAGGCTTACTAAGAGAGAGTGAAATTTAGGATGAAGAAAGAATACAGTATTTCAGAAAAAGCAAAAATAACTCTCTTTGGCCCCTTGAGTGTGACTCTTCCACAGAGTACCAGAAAAGAATTCAAGTTAAATATTTGGACTTAGTGTGAAGATCCTACACACACATACACACACACACACACACATACACACACACAGCTCTCACAAAACAATACAATTTGCTGTATTCTCTTCTCTTTTCTACTTTATTAAACCTTTTTTCACAATTGTTAAATTGGTTTCACTACTCAATGAGTCACAGTTGAAAAAATATTTTCAGTTGAAAAAAATATTTTCAAAGTGGAATCAGAGTTTTATGAGAACTGATGTTTTATTTCTTTGTTAACAAACAGCTAGAGTGGTTTGAACAGAACTTGCTTCCTTCTCCTTATATAACTGATGGTACGTATGTAGGTCTGGCCATCTTTCAGTGCCTCAGCGAGTTGTACTGCTTCCTACGCTTGGATCAGCTTCCAACATTTTACCCTTTGCACTTTCAATGTCGTGCAATATATCCCCAAGTTCCTTTAATGTGAAAAGTTTTTTTGTTTGTTTTGTTTGTTTTTGTCAGCATCACTTCCTCTAGGACAATGGTTGGCAAACTCATTAGTCAACAGAGCCAACTATCAACAGTACAGCGATTAAAATTTCTTTTGAGAGCCAATTTTTTTTTAACTTAAACTAATTCTGACACCACTTCTTCAAAATAGACTCACTAGGCCGTGGTATTCTGTGGAAGAGCCACACTCAAGGGGCCAAAGAGCCGAATGTGGCTCGCGAGCCGCAGTTTGCCAACCACGGCTCTAGGACACTTTTATCCCATTCCTCACATTCTCATTTTCCGGTTTCTGTCAGTAAGGTTGCCTATCTGGTTTCTCAGATGGTAGCAGTGTATTCCGACTGTTAGCCATTTTTTCTATTACTCCATTTGAGTTCATTTCCTGCATTATCACTTTCCATTTCTTTGCTGCAGTTTCATCTTTCTTGGCCAATTTCCTCTTTTGATGATCTATTTCTGTAAGATGTGTATGTGTTTATCACTGTGAGATAAGAAGATAACCCAATTATATGCTTTGCTGTCTGGCTTGAACCTAATGACAGATGTGTGGCCCATCACTCACAGAGGTGACATGACATGATTAGTCACTAATTATGATGCACATCTATTACTTCACATAGTGATTTGTGGACTGAAGAACTAACAAGGATGTTTATTCTTGATGCAACTACTCATATCTAATATACTGGTTACTGAAATTTGAAGTGCGTTGCTGGGGGACGGGTGTTATTTAACTCACCCGTGGTAGCTGACATTCATTCATGTTGCACCTGTGCAAAGCAAAGACTGCCTGCATAACTCCAGCGGGAATTTCCTCAGAACTTGAGCATGCTATATCTTAACTTGAATTTCTTATAGGTCGTTCAAACTCTGTGTCCAAAACAGAACCTCAGAGGAACAGAGGTTCACCAGCCAGTCCTCAATAGAAGTAGCTAAAATTCATCTTTGGCCACTCTCATTCCTCCAAGGCCTTCGTACATTTTCTCCTAAAGGACCATATAAGAACTGTTGTTGGCTTTGTGGTAGTGCCAAAGCAGCCATCAGTACTACATAAATGAATAGGTATGGTTGTTTTTCAGTGAAACTTTACCAAAAACAGGGGCCAGGCCACGGCCTATAGTGGGCTAAACCCTGATGTGCAGTATCCCAAAGATCTTGTGGCAGGGTTATTCTTGAATTATCTTAGACATGAAAAATATCTTTTTCCACCAATCTTTGAGCTGAGGAAAGCACTTTCATGATCCTTTTCAGCATATCCACTCTAACTTCAGCAGCCCTATGAGCATCTCCCTCTGTAATATCCTGTAGATACAGATGCCCATTTTCTCTTACCCCCTTCCCATGGGCCTAGAAAAGGTCTGCTCTGTAGCCTTTGTTTAATCTTTCCTCATGTCCTAATGAGTATTATTAAGTCAGACTCCTGGCTTTTGCCCTGAGGAAAACATTTGTGTTCTTTTATTATAACATTCTCCCCTCTCTCCCCCATACTAAAATAAGCTTTGGGACTTTTTCTGAATCCCTTCTAAGTTTTGACAGTGTTATTTGATTTTGTAACCTTGGTTACAAATCTAAGTGGTAATAATTCATAACTGCATATCATAATTGCATGAAATGGATGCTTTTGTATGGAGCCAGAATAAATGCTTTTTAGTTGTGTGGACACTGGCAATTTTCAGAGAACACCCTGGCATAGTGAGGGCACCTACTACTTTGGGGATAGGAAGATCCAAATCAGGAGTCCAGTTTTGCAACTCATGGCAAAATGATATTGAGCAGGTCACTTCACTTGATGTCAGTTTTCTCACCTTTGAGGTTATGAACACAGGTCTGCACAATCTCAGAAGCCTGTGGTAAGGTAAACTGATGATCAAATATGATAATTATATATGTAAAAACACTCTATCAATTGAAGAGCGGTATATGACTATAACAAGTTATTTTTTTCTACTTGCTTCCCTTTATCTACATATGCTATAGGCTTTGGTGTACGTAGAGTACTCGCTTTGTTTCTCTACAGTTTACTATTATTCTGACTAATAGTTGCCAACTTACATTTGAGTAAAACCAATTCCACTACTTTGTTCCATGGGAACCACATATTGGGAAGGGTGTGCCCTGTGTTGTTGTCTGTCGTCAGTCCTATGTACCCAGTTAGATGGCATGGTCACCACATAAAGTCGACGACGTCCGTACCTGAACTATCAAATGCCCCAAGAGCTCACCCTCCACTGGGGCCTATCTCATACCTACTCCCCTTCTTGTCTGTTCCCCCATCAGGGTTTGCTGACCTGGCTGCAGATGAGAACCTTAGGACAGTTTGTTTCCTAAGCTGAGGGTGAGAGGCCTCTTCTGCTCCCAGTCCAGACCCCTGCCCATGTGGGAGATGAAGGACCTTCAACCAGTGGTCCCCACAGACCCTGCCACTGAATGTGCCTGTAATTCCAGGCCTCATGAAAGATGCCACACTGTATCTGGGAGTTCGGTATCATTATGTAACTTCACCTTTACAGCTCTGCCTCAATCAGTTTCTCCAGATTAGTGTATAGTGCTTTTACTCTGCTTAAAAGACCCGAGACATTTAGTCTGTTTCCTATCAAAACACTTTTAGAGAATAACATTACGTATTATTGGGCTAGAGTGTTCCAAAACCCAGCCAATTTCCTATTTAGTCTATTTTAGAGATAGTGCAATGTAAAATGGAGTTTACATTTGGTCTTTTTTTACATAATGGTCTTTTTTTTTTTTTTTTTTTGCACCTCAACCAAAGTACTATTACAGAGAAATTTAGGGATTAAAAAAAACCCCTTCATTTAGACCTTTAGTGAAATTGTAACCTTCACTAGGTACTATTCTTTACAACTTTTTGTATTAAAAATTGGTCTGGTTTGGAAGCTTTCATAGCTCAAGTGATTATTTATGTTGGATACTGTACTGGGATTCTTGTAGCGAGTGACAGCCCAACTCTAGAGAAAAAAAAAAATAATGCATTTGGTTCACAGAAACGACAGGCCCCAAGATAAAGCTAGCTTCAGGCATGGCTGGATCAGAGTGAAAGTGAGATTCCCAGGACATGGTCATGAGGATTGCTGTTCTCTGTATTGTCTCTTTCCTCAGACATGCACTTCTCTAGGAAGGAACATTTCTATAGAAATACTTAATTGAGTCTTACTGGCGAGGCTTGGGTCACATACATCCTATCTGATGCAAGACCCCAAGGCTCTGGATCCCTGCTGCAGACACACAGTGGCCACAGCTAGGAGGTGCTGGACCCCTTGCATTCCTGATGTGGCTGTTTATCTGATGAACAGTGAAATTGGCTTTAATAGCTCAAATAGCATCACCAAACTTAGAATAAATTGAAACAACTTGGAGAGGAGGTGCTCATGTATATCCTGAATTCCTAAAGAGGCCTGGTTAGCAGCATGTGGTAGACCTTTGCTGTCCTGTGACACAGGACATCACATGACTTGGCCCCATTTGGCTAAAGGACGATGTCATCATTTGAAAGTTCTGTCAGCACCTACCTCTGGAGCAGACCACTGTGGTCATTTTGACCAAACCACTGTGGTCTCCTCCATATGCACTAACACTGTTTTCCAAGTAGCAGTCAAGGAGCAATACCTATTACTTTCAGGGTGGGACTTTCCCATGAGATATTGGTTTCAGTTACTTCCAATTACTTATCTCATAATATTTGGGTTTTATTTACAGATTTAAAAAATTTTCCTTTGGTTCTGAGTCCACTGAAAATTTTGGGTTTGATTTTTATCCTCAGCTGTTGGAGGGCTTGAGTTATGGTCGAGGACTGATAGGCATTTTGACCAAACCCAGAAGCACTTCTATTGCTGCAATTCAATTGCAGCTGACCAGGTTGTGTGTACAGATGCATTTAAAGTGACTTTTGTAAATGTTTCTAATCATGATTGGTCCTTTCTCCTCCTAAAAAGGGCAGTAAGGAGCCCAGCTTGTGTGCTCAGTGGTGAGCATCGACTTATGAACCAGGAGGTCATGGTTCGATTCTAGTTAGGACACATACCTAAGTTGAGGGTTTGACCCCCAGTAGAGGGCATGCAGAAGGCAGCTGATCAATGATTTATCTGTCATCATTGATGTTTCTATCTCTATCCCTCTACTTTCTCTCTGAAATTAATAAAAATATATATGTATTTAAAAAGAACAGTACGGAATGCATTCCATATTTTGTATAAAATCTATTCTTTTTATAAATTCTTATTATTGAGATAGCATTTCTGGTTTGGCAGAACCTTAAAACATTTTCTGCACAACGGAAAGTTTCTTCCTACAGCAAAACAATGAGTTTTTATTCAGAAATATAACTGCAGCTTGTGCTAGTGTGTCCACAGTACTATTTCCAGATTTCCTTTTTATGATGTTCTTCAGACATGTCTTCTTGAGATGTAAATAAACTCAACATACAGGGAATTCATGCCAAAGTGCCAAATTTGGTTTCCAGATTGTAACGAAAAACAACACAAAACATACAATGAGTTAGACCTATGATAATTAAGAGCATAGCCCCACACAATTATTCAAATTTGATTAAAATGAAGTATAATTAAAAACCCGATTCTCAGTTGCACTAGCCACATTTGAAGTACTTTAATGTTACTCTCCTGAACAGCACTAAGACAGAAACTTGCCACCACTGCAGAAAGTTCCCCTGGGCAGTGTGTTTATGGAGGACAGGCAGACCTTGTATAAACACCCAGTTTTATTTTCTGGTGAAAATGCAATTGAGTCAACCTCTAGGAGAATCCCTTTTATTCTTTTGAAGAAAAGCAATCAAACCTGAAGTAGCACAACTGTCCCAGAACTCAGGACCCAAGATCTAGGAGACTTTGTTTCCTGAAAGTATGATCTTAGTCTACTTTGTTTTCCAAGATACCCCCGGGGTCTGGCACATAGTTAACACTCAGTAAGCACCTGTGTGAGTGAATAGATGAAAGAGATCAGCAAAGATCGATTAAAGGAACCTAACTGTAAAAATGTGGGCTTCTCTTGGGATTTGGATCATTTTGAGTGTTCCCTAAAACTTGAGAAGGAGCAGCAAGTGAGAGAGTCATTGAAGTGTCTTATATGTAAAAGTCATAACAAAGAAAGAGCAAATGGCATTTGCTGAATGGTTCCTTGTTTTTCTTCTATTCCTTCTTCTCTTCTCTCCCATCCTTCCTCTCCTCCATCATCATCATCATCATCATCATCATCATCATCATCATCATCATCATCAAATAGCTAACCTTATTGGGCATTTATTACATTCAAGCCATTATTCTAATTGTTTTTAATAGATTATTTTATTTGTCCTCCCAATAAGCCTACAAAGTATTATAGGTATTATTACTATTCCTACATTAGAGTTGAGGAAACTGAGCTACAGAGACTAAGTGGTTTGCCCAAAGTCCCACTGCTGGTAAGTGACGGAGCATAGATAGAAATCCAGCTTGTCCAACTTCAGAACTTGCATTTTTAACCACTAGGACAGGTACTGCATCTCTTAAGTTGGCAACCTATTTGGGTTTGAAACTACTTAGTAAAAGAAATAACTGCTGACTGAATTGGAGCACTGGGAGTTGATGAAAGCCTAGTGGGGGAGACAGAGCACAATCATTGCTGCCACTGGTTTCTGTTAGTCTTGGTTATACTTGCTAACTCTAATGCTCTCAACGTTCCTGCTATCCCAGCTGTAGCTTCTCTTTTTACCCTCATTGCATTTCTCCTCTGGGGAGGGAAACTTCTGGAGAATAGAGGGTCTCAGCTTGGACTGTGACAGTGTTCAGTGGCCTCAGCCACATGAATTATAGGACGGCTGTGGCAGCTGGAGAACAAAATCCTGTTGTTGAAAGCTGGATAGCTTTCTCTAGTCACTTTATTTTAAAAATTGTGCTAAGAACACAACATGAGATTGACCCTCTTAACAGAAATTTAGTGCATGGTATGGTATTGTTATCTATAGATACAGCATTGTACAGTAGATCTCTAGAACCTACTCATCTTGCTGTATAACTGAAATTTTATACACTTTAATTAGCAACTCCTCATTTCCCCCTATCTCCAGCCACTGGCAATCACTGTTCTATTGTTTGCTTCTTTGACTAGCCTAGATGCCTCATGTAAGTGGAATCATACAGTATTTGTCCTTCTAAGACTGGCTTATTTTATTTAGCATAATGTCCTCAAGGTTCATCACATTGTCACATAATGCTGGATTATTTTTCTCTTTCTTTTTTTAAAAACATAAGGCTCAATAATATTCCATTGTGAATATATGCACCATATTTTCTTTCTCCATTCATCTTGGCTATTGTGAACAGCACTGCGGTGAACATGGGAGTGAAAATGCCTCTTCAAGATTCTAAATTTAATTATTTTGGATAAATACTCAATAAGTAGGATTGCTGGGTCATATGGTAGTTCTATTTTTAATTTTTTGGGGAACCTCCATACTGTTTTCCACAGTGACTGTACCATTTCATATTCACGCCAATAGTGTATAAAAGTTCCAATTTCTCCACATCTTCACCAACAATTGTTTTTTGGTTAAAGCCATCTGTTTATGCTATAACAAAATACCATAGACTAGGTATTTTGTAAACATTTATTTCTTAACTTCTGGAGGCTGGAAGTTAGAAATCAGGGTGAATATTTTATATTTTATTGATGTTATTTATCCTTTCTACTATTTTGTTGTTGTTTGTATTTTCAAATATTAATTTGCTTATAGTTTTAAAAATTCCCCATTCCCATTTTCTTTTGGCTGATTTTTGTATTTTCTTTGGATTTAAAAATATAAAAGAAATAACAAGAAAGTTAAGAGCTTTTAAAAGTAGGAGCAATAACAAGTTAGATGTAGTAGTGGAAAAACTATTCCTTTCACATTTATATACCCAGGAAAAAATTTAACAAGAAAGGTGCAATTCATATGTGAAGGAAAATGTACAACTTTATTGATAGGAGTTGAGTTAATGGAATTGAATCCATATGTTCCATTAAGAATGTTTTTGACAAGATATCTCAAAGCATCCAAATGCAGAATCTTAAATAGTTCTAAAAGAATCATGAAAAAATGACAAGGTTCAGTATAAAATTTTGCTTTGATGTTTTGGGATTGTAGATATTATTTACTTGGGGTATATATGAAATAAAAAATGATTAGTTAATAGTAACTTTTAATTTTTTCATTGAAGCCAGGTGCTTTATATTTTATTTAGAAAAAACATTTCAATATTCATTTTTACTTTTGAATGCTTATAAAATATTTATTTAAATTAACATTAAAGAACCCCTAAGGGAAGGGACAGGTGAAATATTAATACAAACTAATAAATGTACATAAGATCAGAAATCTGTAGCCTTTTTTTCTTGGAGGCAGAGTGTGTATCTGTCTAATTACCTACCTGACTTTATATGAGATTTTTTCCCACCATCCTACTACCTTCTCCTCTTCACTGAAAAAAAAATTCTCTAAAAGGCTTAGTCCTGAAGAAATAAATCAAAGAATAGCAAAAGATGGGTTAGAAGGAGTGTAGATAAAATTAGAACAGTTGCAATCAATAAAAATCTTGAAAATACTTGAGCGAGAGAACTATGAATAAACTATGATAGTACATATCCTATAAGAATTCATGATTACTCACAATTTATTCATAACTACATTAAAAATGTAGAGCTATGCTTAATTATTTAAAAAATTTTAAGTTGAATTTAAAAATTGAGAGGAGCAATACCCTTTCCTGCAATCTGAAGAGCTCTGAAGCATTATAGGGAAACTTCAGGAAGCCCTGTAACATTCTACCGTCTTCTTGTATCTAACATTGGATTCACTACACATTAGCAAATATTTTTGGGGTTCATGCATTTTAACAATTGTAGCGAGTCTTAGACCTGAGATCACATAGCAGCCTCCAAAATTATGCTGGCTGTGCATTTTGGTAGGCAGGCACTCAAGTTGATTTGAGTGAGCCAGCAATAGGAAAAAGCACTCAGGTTTCTAAAGAGTTCTTTTATTATTTACAAGTCCATGTCTCTTGCTTTCTTCCTCTGCCCACTCTTGGTTTTGGAAGTTCCAAATAGTCTTTTCATATTCACAGAGTGCTTCACAGGCAAGCAGTCTGGTCCACCCTGGGAACTTACTGGGGCTTCAGGCTCTCAGGCCTCACGCCAGACTGCTGAACTGCAACTTGCATTTAAAAGGATCTTTAAGTGATTCAAGTGCACATAAAATGTTTAGGCCATATGGGATAGGGTGACACTAGACTGATATTAACTATTCTCCTGGAAGGATTGGTTAATTTTTCAAACCCACTTAGGTTCCATATCTCTTTGAAAGATGTCTGGGATACCTCATTATCCTGTTGAAAGCTTCTATGTGTCTTGAATAGGGAAGATTATGTTAACAATATGAGTTATGGGCAATATAATATCCATTAATTTGATATTCTTTCTATCTATTATCTATCTTCATCTATCTATCTATCTATCTATCTATCATCTATCTATCTCATTTAACCCTCTCAACAACTCAACAAAAGAGATTCTAGTAATCCAATTTACAGAAAAGAATACTGAGACTATGGTAAGGGATTATTTGCTCAAAGTCAGATATACTTTGTTAGAGCTGAAATCAAACCCAAGACTGTTTTACCTAAGTCCATGCTCCCCAATCCTCCAACTTTTAAAAGAAAAATACAGTGCTATGTTGCTGCCATACTTCTGTGTTCATTTGCAGTCTCCTCTTAGGGATCAGAAAACAAGCCTGTGTGAGATACGTATGTAGACACTGATAGTGGCTGTGATTCACCCCTTTCCTGATTCTGACATCTAAATGTCTAGTATAAGGTTCCTTAAGTTTGTAAAGTCTTCACATAATTTGGTGGATTTAAAAAAAAAAATTTTTTTTTGTGCAAATGTGAAGGAGAAGAATTCATAGTTTTGTTTAAATCAAATTCTCAGAAAGTCTGTGACCCATAAATTGTTAAAACCAGCACCCTAGGCAGTCTGTATCCCAATGACTTTAGGCTGTTGGAATTCCACCTGTGTGCTGATATCATTGAACTTCTTCCCACACTAGACTTTCCCTGCACTTACTGCCAAAATCATTCCTTCTCAGTCCTGGAAGGGCATCCAAATCACCTCTAGATCCTTTAAAAATACAGATGTTGAGCCGAAACCGGTTTAGCTCAGTGGCTAGAGCATCGGCCTGCGGACTGAAAGGTCCCAGGTTCGATTCTGGTCAAGGGCATGTACCTTGGTTGCGGGCGCATCCCCAGTAGGGGGTGTGCAGGAGGCAGCTGGTCGATGTTTCTCTCTCATCGATGTTTCTAACTCTCTATCCTTCTCTCTTCCTTTCTGTAAAAATCAATAACATATTGGGTCGGCAGCTAAGTAATTGCGGGTTTCACACATATATGGCTTCAGTTGAATTTTTAGGTTTGCAGACGTAGTACAAATGTAAAACACATTTTGTTATTTGATAGTTGGCTATTCAGCTGTTAATCAATAAAAAAAGTTTTTTGATCTGTTTTGTAGTTTTCGTTTGGCGTTCGTTGAAAAATGGAAAATCAAAAGGAACATTTTCGTCATATTTTGCTTTTTTATTTCCTCAAAGGGAAAAACGCATCGCAAGCTCATAAAAAGTTATGTGCTGTTTATGGTGACAAAGCCTTAAAAGAACGGCAGTGTCAAAATTGGTTTGCCAAATTTTGTTCTGGTGATTTTTCACTCAAAGATGAAAAACGCTCTGGTCGTCCAGTTGAAGTTGATGGCGCCCTAATCAAAGCAATAATCAATTCGGACTGTCACAGTACAACACATGAGATTGCAGAGAAGCTTCATGTATCACATACATGCATTGAAAATCACTTACAACAACTTGGCTATGTTCAAAAACTCGATACATGGGTTCCTCACGAACTGAAAGAATCACAGTTAACGCAATGCATTAGCAGCTGCGATTTGCTAAAGAAACGTAATGAAAATGATCCATTTTTAAAATGACTGATAACTGGCGATGAAAAATGGGTTGTTTACAACAATATCAAGCGGAAAAGATCGTGGAGCAGGCCAGGTGAACCAACTCAAACATCAAAAGCTGATATTCATCAAAAGAAGGTTTTGTTATCAGTTTGGTGGGATTACAAAGGAATTGTCTACTTTGAACTCTTACCACCCAACCGAACGATCAATTCTGATGTCTACATTGAACAACTAACGAAATTAAATAATGCAGTTGAAGAAAAGTGGCCCGAATTGACAAATCAAAAAGGTGTTGTATTCCATCATGACAATGCAAGGCCACACACATCTTTGGTCACTCGGCAAAAATTAATGGAGCTTGGTTGGGATGTTTTGCCACATCCACCATATAATCCTGACCTTGCACCATCTGATTACTTTTTGTTTCGATCTTTACAAAACTCCTTGAATGGTAAAAATTTCAATAATAATGATGATGTCAAATCGTACCTGATTCAGTTTTTTGCTAATAAAAACCAGAAGTTTTTTGAACGTGGGATTATGATGCTGCCTGAAAGATGGCAAAAGGTCATTGATAAAAATGGGCAATACATTACAGAATAAAGTTATTTAGTTCCATGAAAAAATTGTCTTTGATTTTCTTTAAAAAATCCGCAATTACTTAGTTGCCGACCCAATATATTAAAAAACAAACAGATGTTCAGGTCCCTTCTCAGACCTTTTGAAGTCTGATCTCTGGGAATGGAGCTCAGAAGTCTGTATGAATAAGAAGTACAATGATTCTGATGTAGAGTTATAAGCACAATTTTTGTAAATTGGATTGAACAAAACAGGACACTTCATGCATGTCCTGGTGCAGGATAATCCGGTGGGAGACCCAGAGTAGATCCAGGCCTCCCACAGGGATTCATCACCAGCTAGGTCCAGCCTCTGTTCTGCTAAGGCCTGCAGAAAGCCCCACAAGCACCTTTTGGCCCTTTACTCTCCTTTAGAAAGATGCCATGGCATTGCCTACTGTTTCTGAGACTGGTGTATGGTTAGTGCTGCAAGTCTTTAGTTATGATGTTGAAAAAAAAAAAAATCCTGAAGAGGTTTTGACAAATTAGCTTGACATTTTGAGCTGTTTTCTTCCTGAGAGAATGAAAAAGACAGTTCTATGGAGTTTCTGAAAACAGATTGTTCAACTAAGCTTTCATATTGCTGGTTTTGTTCTGGATAATCAGTGCTGCTACCGCTTTATCTGCCTAATAGCAAATGGAAGTTTTTCTTTCTCATTCATTCATGTCTGCTGGAAATGCTTGACATTTTCCACCCATACAGGTTCTGATGACATCACTGTGACTCATCCTCTCATCTATTCACCTTTGGATAGGATGAGCTGTTCATTCATGGGCATAAAGAGAGATGACTGCTGGAAATGGACTTGTGATTTTCCATTACTTTTTGTAATTGTGACTTGGTTCACTATGATGATATATCATTTTCTCTTTGTTCCAGAGAACTATCAGAATTGTCAGCTAGACTTACTGAGAACTATTGTTTGTTTTGACTCTTTTTGCCTTTCTTTTCTTTCCTCCCACCCTACCTCTCTCTTTATTTTCCACTCATCTCGTGGGTAGAAGAGGAATCTATTTTTATAACTATACCTACCTCCTCCCTTGTTTATTTGGTCTCTGGAGATATGAATTTCTTTTGGAAACATGCTCAGTGTTTTAGGCTGCTAAAATGTGCTGAAACACGAGCCAATTAATGATGTTCTTATTGACAAGTTCTTGAAATTTGCAGGGTTCATTCTGCAAGAATGATTTATAGGCTATATGTTAGAACATCAAACAAGTGGAAACAATTAGTAGCACTGATGTCTGAACCCCGGGCTTAGCGCTGAGGGAGGGAGATGATTGATTAAAACACCCATCTGTTCCAAAGATGTTGCCAGCCTGCTTGCCTAGTTGTTTGTGAATCAGATGGGTTCAGTGATTGTGGTGCTTGTCTAGCTTTTTGTCTATCTCTCAGAATCATTGGTTTTGTGCATATTTACCATGATATGTTTGCGAAATCTAAGAGACAGATGAGCTGACTATGGGATCAAATAAAGAAGTGAAAGAAAATTTTCCTTTTTATGGGAAAGGCAGACAGTACTACTTTTTACTTTTACTCTTTTACTTGATTGTTTTTGCTAGGCTCAGCCTACTGGGCCTGTAGCCTTCTGCTTTAGGGACCCTGGTCACCGTAAAGCCGTTAATTCATACCATTTGGGGGCTTTACTAAGCCACTATCAGCTTCAAACCTCACTTACATGCTAAGCCTAAGAGGTGTGGGTTTCTGGGGGTGTAATTTCCTTAAAGGTTATTTTTTGTTGTTGTTTGTTTTTACTGATTTAATTATACATAGTTGGGACAAATTAAGAGTTACAAGTATGGAACTTAAAATCATTTGCCTGCTCTGGTTTGGAATTTATTGAATCACCTCTGACTTCAGTAAAATTTTGGAGCTTATTTTTAAAACCTTGTAAGTTATTCTTATCTTGTTCTAATGAGAATACAAATCCAATCAGGTACATTAATTATTCTGTGATACAGATGAAAAAGAGAGGCGCTCGGCCCACCCAGGCAGGACACGGTTTGTGAGTTGATTATCATTTAGCAGTGATTTGCTTGATTGTGTGCCCTGGGATGTGACTGGAAACTGGGTAGTTACACAAAATTGTGGAAAAATTGATGCCACAAGGCAAACGGTGCTTTCTGAGCCCATGCTATGCACCCTTTGCAAATACTGTGATTCCTCAGTTGCAGGATCAGGAACTCAGGGTAACTGTTGTGTAAAAAGGAAAATGAATTAGGTAGTGAGTGAGGAAAAGAAGATGAGTGTAAAAACAACCATCCTCAAATGTGCTGACAAATAGTCCTCAATGCCTTTTCTTCCGTTGCTAGGAGAGAGATGCGCTGTTGCTAGGAGAGAGATGAGCCCTTACGTGTGCATTACTGATTGCATCCACACGGAATGACGTACCTGCTAACCCTGGGATCTGCTCTCTGTAGACTTTGTAAATAGGCATGCCTGCTGTCATCCATTTAACAACCTGTTGTAAATTCTATTTGTATAGACCCAGGAAAGAAAATTAAGTGCTGATGAAAAGCTGTCACTTGTTTGTTAAATAAATTGAAGATAAATGGACCCAGGGAGGCTTATTTCAAGTTCAAAGCCTTCAATGTTACGTCATTTTCTGAAGGCAGTCTCTTCGGAACCCTTTGTGCAGGCTTTACAACAAAAAGAGCCTAGGGAGCTGCTTGCCTAGAGAGGTTTTGTGGTTCTCTTGTGACCATGGAGATTAATCTTGTTCCTGGGAATCAGCCGTCTACAACACTGCTGCCTTCCTTCCCAAAGGATTTCCAGTCCTCCCTGAGAATGTTGGATACAACAACAAGCACCCAGTACTCTCAGTATTCCACCCGGGGTACGGGCTCCCGGACACTAACTCAAGTCCCTTTTAGTTACTCATTTAGGCCCTTCCCTGTTCCAGAAAAGTGTTCAGGCACCCGGGGCCACACCTGCATCACAAAGGTGTGCTGTACTGTCAGTCAGGCGTTTGGGAGGATGGGCTTAAAAACAAGATTATACATTTACTCTTTTACTCATGAATTTATTTAATTTCTACTTTTTGTGTTCTTTTTAAAAAATATATTTTATCGATTTTTAAATATATATATATATATATATATATATATATATATATATATATATATTTGATATTTTACAGAGAGGAAGAGAGAGGGATAGAGAGTTAGGAACATTGATGAGAGAGAATCATCGATCAGCTGCCTCTTGCACACCCCCTACTGGGGATGTGTCCACAACCAAGGTACATGTCCTTGACCGGAATCAAACCTGGGACCTTTCAGTCTGCAGACCGACGCTCTATCTATTATGCCAAACCGGTTTTGGCAACTTTTTGTGTTCTTACTATTTTTCCAACTCTATGCTGGGCATGGAAGAAACACTAGTGACCTAAAATAGATACCATCTCTGTACTATTAGACCACACAATCTTGGGATAGGGAATTAAACAAGAGACCACATGGATTAATGTATATTTTCTTTCTTTCTTTTCTTTTTTTTTTTTTTTTTTTTAATGTATTTTGTTGATTTTTTTTTTTTTTTTTCAGAGAGGAAGGGAAAGAGATAGAGAGTTAGAAACATCAATGAGAGAGAAATATCCATCAGCTGCTTCCTACACACTCCTTACTGGGGATGTGCCTGCAACCAAGGTACATGCCCTTGACTGGAATCAAACCTGGGACCTTTCAGTCTGCAGGCCGACGCTCTATCCACTGAGCCAAACCGGTTAGGGCTGATTAATGTATATTTTCAAACGGAGATATTAAAAGTAACAAAGTAAGTGGATTTTGACTAAACACACTCTGAGAAAACCGTATTTATCCAGGATAAGAAGCATGTGAGGTCAAAATGTGTGTGTGGGAAGAGCACATCATAGGCAAGAGTGCATCGTGTGGCTGAAAGGTGGAGAGGGGAGGATGGTGCCTGAGGAAGCAGGGAGGTGGATCAGACATGACCACGTGGGACATTTTTTTTTGGGGGGGGGATATATGTTTTTATTTATTTCAGAGAGGAAAGGAGAGGGAGAGAGAAATAGAAACATCAATGATGAGAGAGAATCATTGATTGACTGCCTCCTGCACTCCCCCTACTGGGGATCGAACCTGCAACCCCGGGCATGTGCCCTGACCAGGAATTGAACCATGACCTCCTGGTTCATAGGTTGATGCTCAACCACGGAGCCACACTGGCTGAGCAGGAGTTAAAAATATTGTAGAGAATTTTGGGCTTTATGATAAATGCAAATGGGAAGTTAACTGATGGATTTTTAGGACTTAGAGGGGACACAATGGGGGCTGTGTTTGAAATGATAACTCTAGCTTTAGGGGGACAAAGTATCAGAAAGGGCCACAGAGGCCATAGGAATAGTCCAGTTTAGACTCTGGAAGCCAGTTGTTTACGATCCAACCTTCCTTCATCGTTGCTTTACTCTTGAACATTGTTCTGTGTCCTTCAGACCCGACATTCCTTGAGTTTAGGAATGCTGCTTTATTTGCTTTTGGGTTCCTTGTAGTGTCTCACATCAGAATTTGAATGTACTGTATACAGTCAACAAATGCTGTAGTTTATCTGTAGCTCTTCTCCATCTCACCAGGCCTGTCAGTAGGCTTATCTAGCGATCTAATTTATTCCTGAAGACAAAGATAAAAATACCTTTGCCTTTTCTTGTGCTACCACACAAGTGCCTTGAATTTTATTTTCACATATTAAGTTCTTCCATAAAATGACCTTTACAGTCCTATTTTCATGTCAACCTAAAGCATTGCTGTTGTCAGCATTACTTCTATCTCCTCACACATACAATGGACACATTGGGGGAGATTTGTTCCTGAGGGCACTTTCCTAGAGAGTCACAGGAGCAAAACCATAGCGGAAATGTACTGAATCAGAAAATAAGGAGTTGCAAATGTGATCAAATAAAGTAGGTTAGGGAGTGGTACCATCTGTGGCAGAACTGGGAGAGCAGGAGTTAATCCCACAGCATTCGCATTCAAATGTAGACCACACGGGGACAGCCATACAAAAAACATTAGGGGGCTAAGTAACTATTAAAGATGTGTTTTGTTTTAAATTCAGAGAAGTAATAGAAAATTGTGGTGTGCCCATCTACTCTTACGGGTTGTGGGCCAAGATCTTTTGAGTGACGGAAGCTTCAAAACTGGGTGGGGTGAAGTGCTTAAGGGAGCAGGACCAGAATGCCTCCTCCACCCGTGCCGTCTTCTCAGAGAACTGCCAAGTGGGCTGTGATGTTCCTCTGGCTGCGTGGGTTCTGTTTCCCTTCACAATGGGCTGCTCCAGTTTCTCCTGCCCCAGGCAGATGAATACAACCCAGTCAGGGGAAAGTATAAAGCATGCCTCATGTTTGACAGAAACAAAGAAGGTTCTTTTGAAATCAGAAGTGAAAAAACATCTCTCCTCACACATCCCCTGGGCAAGTCTCAGGGAGGTGGTTGTATGAGAGAGTTTCCCTGAAAGTAGAAAACGAGGGCATATAAACGGCACTGATCCTGCTCCCGTCTGATCCTTAGAAGAAGATGAGCTTAAGCTCAGGCTGAGAGGTCACGCAGAGTGTGGCTTTCTGTGGCGAGCAGTCACTTAAATCACACACTCAGGATTCTGATGCAAAGAACATTTAGTAAAAAGGCGAAAGATTTATATGTTCTGAAGAGAAACATTTAGAGAGCAAAGAACATTTAGATAATGTAGTTCCAGGATTAAAATAATTCCAACTTAAAAAAAATATTTAGCCGAAACCAGTTTGGCTCAGTTGATAGAGTGGCAGCCTGTGGACTGAAGGGTTCCAGGTTTGATTCTGGTCAAGGGCATGCACCTTGGTTGCGGGCACATCCCCAGTGGGGGGCGTGCAGGGGGCAGCTGATCAATGTTTCTCTCTCATCGATGTTTCTAACTATCTCTCTCCCTTTTTCTCTGTAAAAAATCAATAAAATATATTTTAAAAAATATATAATTGATTTCAGAGAGGAAGGGAGAGGGAGAGGGCGAGGGAGAGGGAGAGGGAGAGAATCATTGATCAGCTGCCTCTGGCATTCCCCACACTGGGGATGAAGCCCTCAACCCAGGCATGTGCCCTGACCAGGAATCTAACTGTGATCCCCTGTTTCATAGGTTGACATTCAACCATTGAGCCATACCAGCTGAGCATTTCCAACTTTTTTTTTTAAACACAGGTGAGCAGTCCTAGTGGTTTTGTAGGTGGGACCTCTTTTCACTGCTGCGATTGGATGAAGCAGAAAGGAGCGGAGCCACAGGATTCACTGAGGTGGCCCTGCAATTTTATTTCTCTCTCTAAAAGGCAGTGGAGAGCAGCAGAAATGGGTCACTGTGACTTAGATTTGAATTCTGGGCTCTTCTGCAAGACATCCTCTTACAGCTGCATTTGTACAAAAGGATAAAACGATATCTGTCTTCCACATTTTGGTGGACTACTATCAAGAGAAGACTAGATTATGTGTACGAAAGCACCTCACAATGACAAGATAATGTCACACAATAATAATACTAAAATAATTATGGCAAACACAGAGCCCTTGTTATTCTCCAGGCCCTGTTGTAAGCATTTACACTTACTATTTCACTTAGTTCTTATAATCACCCCTTGAGGTAGAATCTGTCATCAGATGGGTAAACAGAGCCACCGAGCTGAAGTAGGTTGTTCAGGGACAGCCAGTAAGAATTGGTGCTAGGATTTTAATCACATAGAAGTTGAATCACTCTGGTTAAAAAAATAAAGTGTAGACTTCTAACTAAATGAGAAGATAAGCATTTGAATCTTAGCTTTATGACTGTGTAACTGTGATCAGACCTCTTAAGCAATCAGAACTTCAGTTTGCTCATCTTCAAATAGAGATGGATAATAATATCCACTTTTAGGTGTTTGGGGAGGACTAAATAAGAAAACATGCAAGTTCAGTGCCTAACCAATAGGAGGCACACAGTGTGTTATCATTATTCGTTATTGGGGGAGCGCTGGTGTATTTGTCTTCTGCGTCTACCATGAGAACATATCAAAGACTGGGTGGCTTAAACAACAGAAGTTTATTTTCTCACAGTTCTGGAAGCTGAAAGTCTAAGATCAAGGTGCCAGCTGGGTTGGTTTCTGATGAGACCTTTCCTGGCTTGTGGGCATCTGCCTTCTCCCTGTGTTCTCACAGGGCCTTTTCTCTCTGCAGCTGGGAGAAAGGAGCTCTCTCTCTATGGTGTCTCCTCCTCTTCCTATAAGTACACTAATCCTTTTGGATTAGGGCCCCACCCCTATGATCTAATTTAACCTTAACGATCCCCCTTAAAGGTTTTATGTGCAAATACAGTCACATTGGAAGTTAGGGCTTCAACACACAAATTTGGAAGATACAGTTAAATTCATAGGAAGCTGGTGACTAGGGAGAGAGAAATAGAACAGAGGGGATTTTGGAGTATTTTTTATATTTAAGGTCAATTTCTTTGGCATCAGTTCTGGAGGGCAATGAAGTTGTCAGCTTTGTGTAATAAACCAGTAAACATGTAATATTGTTTGCCCTGTATGTCATTTGCCTTCTAATGGGTGCTATAGAAAACATCTCTATCCTATTTTATCTTGTAGGTGAGCCTGAATTTAAATACATTGGGAATATGCATGGTAATGAGGCTGTTGGGCGGGAACTGCTCATTTTCCTGGCCCAGTACCTGTGCAATGAATATCAAAAAGGGAATGAGACAATCATCAAGCTGATCCACAACACTCGGATTCACATCATGCCTTCGCTGAACCCTGATGGCTTTGAGAAGGCAGCATCTCAGGTGAGTGCGAACCAGCTCAGAGCAGGCACGCTTTCTTCGCTTTGTATATCAGTACACATGGGCTTATCTACAAGTAATGCACTCACACAAAGCTTACACATGGTGCAGTAGGAGGGTATAAGTCATATGTTTTACTGGTAAGAAAAAAATTCAGAAGGTAAGAGATGATGGGTAAGAGTTGCTTCAGCAGAGATTTTGAATGAGAAATCAGTAATCAATGTTTTGTTTGTGTTGTTAAAGAAATCACATCTACTCATCTGTTTGTGACTAGGTCAGTTTCCTTCTAAAACTCTACAAGTAAAAAAATAAATAAGTAAAAGAAATAAAACTCTACAAACATGAAAATACCTACTGCTCTGTATTGGAGAATGATACGATCACTGTATCTCAGTGATTTTCAATCATTTTTTGTCTCATGGCACACATAAACTAATCACTAAAACTGCTGCACACCAGAAAATATATTTTTTGTTGATCTGACAAAAAAAAAAAAAAAGGTATAATTTTGATTCATTCACACTCAACGGCAATTGTTATGTTGGCTGTTGTCATTTTTAAATTTGACAATCTAAGGGAAAAGAGATTAGTGTACTTGATTAAATAGTCTGGTATTGTATATTTTAAAAATTCTTACAGCACACCAGTTGCTGTGTCTGAATGAATTGCTGTTGTGAATGAGTGAATTGATATCCTTGCGCCCTCTACTGAAAACAAAGAAGAAATATATTTTTGGCTAGATCAATGGTTCACTGATGTTGAATCCTTGTCTGTCTATGATGAGTAAAGTAAAACAAAACAAAACAAAACCCCTCCTACCTCTAAAACCTTTTCTACCTTTAAAATGAATTTTAAAAAATTTAACTGTTTGAGAAACTGGAAAGTAATGTTGTTTTAAGAGAATATATATGGTAAGTGTTCTCTCTTTGTTTGAACAGGGACATTATATTTGCTGTTTTCTACACTTTGAGATAATTCTCATATATGAGAACATATTAAAATATATATTTGGTATGTTTAACTGAAGTTAAGAAATCAATTTGTAACTTAAAAAGAAAAGGTCCTGTGACCTGACATTATAAGAAACCCAGACTGTGAATTTCTGTGAATAAGTGTAACAATGATATATAATTTCTAAAGTTATGAGAGAATTCTAGTAACACAGAGAATTAAATAATCTAATATTTTAAGGTGATATTCAGAACTGTGAAACAGAATGGACAAAATACGATGAAGTTATTTTCTATCATATATTTCCATTCCTCATAGTCTAAGATATCTAAGTTTATATGACTTCAGTAATATGAAAATCATCTATAACGATATAATTTAATAGTAAAAAAATCTACATTATGAAATATAACTGAATATCTTAGAAATTTATAAAATTTCCAGTTTATACCATTAGTGAAATGAAGGCCTTAAAGTTGAAAAGAAATTTCTCCAACTAATAAAGCTCTAGAACTTTTGTTCTAGAGCACGTGTTTTTCTTTTTTATGAAGACTATAAGAGGGAAGTTTATTATTAATATATAAATAATAATTAATGTTAAACTCATTTTAAGCTTCTCATCTTATTTAGTAATTTATTCTTTTACATATTTAAAAATAGGTTGCTCTTATTTCCTGGGGCCATAAATATTTTACTTAAATCTTACTATAGAGTGGTATAATTTGAAACACATATCATCTATTATCAGCTCAAACATATTGACTTTTTGCAATTTGATGATAAATATCTTTTAAATGCTATTATTATTGTTAACATTTAAAATATTTATTGAAAATATTTTCAAAATAGCCATAACAATTATTTTAAACCTTATTCCTTCATGTTTATATCAGTAAAATAGTGAACATGCCATTATGGGAGGATATTGTTGAAATAAATGATTAATCTCAATAAATTATTTTAAAAACCATTAATGGAGACCTTAAATACATAGCAACAATATTAGTAAATAACTGATGATTTTTCTCTCTGATTTTTTTTTTTAGCCTGGTGAACTCAGGGACTGGTTGGTGGGTCGAAGCAATGCCCAGGGAATAGATCTGAACAGGAACTTTCCCGACCTGGATAGGATAGCTTATATTAATGAGAAGGAAGGTGGTCCCAATAATCATCTGTTGAAAAATCTGAAGAAAATTGTGGATCAAAACACAAAGGTAGAGAATGTGTATAGTTTTCTTAGGTTCTGTTGTGTTGCCTAATGAAATATGTTCAAATAACCTCATCATAATGAAGGATGGCGGAATAACGTCAATCCTTCAAGACGGTTAACTGAACTGCCAAAGACAAGGCTGCAAAGATTGGAGCATTGACACCAGTTTTGCTGCTAGAATCTGGCAGGGTGGCTGTGGGGTGGGGAGTGAGCGGTGGGGATAGGAGAGTGGAACCCGGTAGTGAGTGTCTTAGAAAGCCAGCATGGCCCTTTCAGAGGAACTTATCACCACATCTGATTGGCTTCTCCTGCAGCTTTTTATTCACACTGTTGATCTTTCTTCTTTTCCAGAATTTTATCCTCTTTTGCTTTGCACAACTCCGCTTTTTCCTACCTCTTCTACTGCCTTTCAATTCACTATTTGGTTTCTTTCTCTGCTTCTTCAACCTTAGCTTACATGCTGGCTTTCAGGATCTTATCTGCTACCCACATATCTTTCCCTGGTTTCCTGTGCCTGCCGTGTCTCCCAGATCTATATGTGTAACTCCAGCTCACATGAGCTCTGTTTCTCAATCTTACTTGCTGTGGAGTGTTTCTGTCTGGGGGCACCCAGAGCCTCATGCTCAGCCTGACCCTAACCAACTATTTTCCCTAAGAAAACACTATTCTCTCCTTTAACCATCATAATTGAAGACTTCATTTTTTAAAAATGGCTGTCAGCACTCACCAGCAATTAGTTACCAAATTTCAGTAATTTAACCTCCCTAACACCTGTCCAGTCTTCCTTTTCTACAAATTCTCTCCGCTGCCCTGGTCAGACCCCCATCGTTTGCTCTGATGGCACGGTAGCCACGCATTCTTGCTTTGGGTTCAGCCTCTCCCTACTCCACTCAGTTTTCTTAGAATCTTCCAGAGTGATGGTCTTCACACACAGATTGTTGCTCTATGTCTGAAAAAACCTTGCCAGCTCTCCACTGCCCGGAGATAAAGTGAAAGCTCAAAATGGCAGAATTGCATGGTGGTTCAGCATGGAGACTCCGCAGGCAGCCACCTTGGTTCAGCCCTGGCTCCATGTTTGCTGTGTGGGTGTGGGACAGTTATTTAAAAACCAGGTGCTTCCACTTCTTCAGCTAAAATAGGGAGATATTAATAGTATCTACTTTATAAGGTGGTTACAGAGATTGAGCGAGTTACTACATATAAAGTATTTGAGGCTAGGACCTAGACCACTAGTATTATTACCATTTTGCCATAATTTCTCAGTGCTGCCTGATTCGTACCTCAGGCTTAGATGGACACATTGATGCCCACTAAACATTTGGTGCTTCTACAAACCAAATTGCTTGAACACTGTCTTCAGTGACTTGGGGGAGAGAGGGAGCCATCTTGTAGAAGAGGCGAGAAGTGTTGTTGGCAGCTTGCAGTTCCCCTTCCATTATTCCGGGCAGTTCTGCGCTGGCTTAGCTCCGGCTCCTTTCCTAAGTGAGAACTGGGAAGTACAGTTTCCCCATTTTCTTACCGTTCCAGGACCGTTCAGGTTTCCTTGGCCTCTGCCAGGTGCTGGCAGATGCACTCGTTAATCTGGCTCTGATATTCCATATACTTCAGTCCACCAACAACTCTTCACTCCCTAAGCATACGCTTTTCTAATACTTTTATGTCTTTGTGTGTGTTCCATTGATCTACAATGCTCTTCTTTTGCTCCCATGTCACCTCCTCTGGGAAGCCCGCCTCTGCTCTTCCTGACAGATCCTGTTACGTTTGTCTTTACGTTCTTTGTGTACGCATGCTTCTGGTATGGTGCTAATGTTACAGAGAGCTTTATTATGTAGGTTATGTTATAATTGTTTTGTTTATATAGTTGCTTTTCCCTTTGATTCTAGATTTCGATCCCTGGATTGCAGGAATTAGGATTCATTTTTGAGTCTAACACGGGGTAGGCTGAGGGCCTGTTAAGAACGCATGCAATCCAGCCTGGCAAGCAAATCACAGTCTCTGAAAAGTGTGGCCGCTGAAAACCCACAGCTGGAGTCCCAGACCAGCATGCATGTGTGGGTGGGACACGGGATGGAGGATCCAGAGAGAGGCTGTTCCAGATTGTTGGTCTGAAATTCCTGAAACTCTCCTGCTATGTTTAGGATTTATTCCAGAAACCTGGGCTGAGCTTACAGGTCAGGAGGCTGGCCTGGCGATGGGGCCTGCGGCGGCTGAGGATTCTGGCAGCACCTGTTACATTCTGAGCGACTGAAACATTCCTGCGTCTGAGTCACAGATACATTTGCAGTTTCTCAGCCCCCTAACCATTTGGGAGAAGGAGGAGCTGGACAGGCGGAGGGCTGGGTGCAGCTGGGGTGACTGGAGGTGAAAAGAGGGCATGCCTGTGCGATGAGCTATGAGGCTAAGACAGAAATGAAACCCTTCGTGGAAGCCGGTGCCGGTTCAGCCCTCAGACGCTCTGCATGGCTTGCATTAACCTGCTGACGCCGTCTTTGTTAAATCTGAGAAATGAGAAAAATAATCCCTGTCATTTACCATAAAAGAATCGAGACATAAACTCATGTTGACAGGACATTTGTGTAAGTGCTGTTATTACTCAGCCGGCGTGAACTCCCTTTCTCCCATTCGAACCTACACCAGGCTTACACAGGCTCTACCGTAGGTGTTTCCCCCCCACATTTCTAGCTGAAGCCATACTTACTTAAAAGATGCATGTTCGTGGTGCTTTTAAAATATTAGAGCTTTTATATTGAAAATCTCAATGCCGGTACTTCTTGGTTAAGGGTATGCTAAAGAGAAATATAAAAATTAAGTTTAGCCTCTCGTCTGGAACAGAAGCATTATTTGTTTACATTACATGGAATCTTCAGACGATATTGGTTCATCTTCTTTTTCCATTTTTGTTACTGAGACTGAGATAGCGGCAGGCCCAGCCTGGTACTGGGCATGGTAAACAGTTCACCAATGTTACCATACATCCTCCCTTCCCGCTGCCCTCATTAGGGGAAGTGATTACAGTGGTTTTTAAGTGTCAGAGTTTATTTATGTTTGGGGTGCTAGGAATCAAGGGTCAAAAATGCAGGTTCCTGTGGAGTCCCACTGAGGAGGACTGGGGTGTGGATGCTGCAGGGGTGGGTAATGGGAAGGAACCTGTATTTTCACCGGGTTGTTCAGATGATCTCCTTGCCCTTCTGGACCAAAGGCTCTCTCTTGTTCTCCTGGAGTTCTTCCCACTGAGTCATTTCTCATCTGCTCTGGGGCCCTTCAGCCAGGCCACCTCCACTGCCATCCGGGCTCCCTCAGTACATGAGCTGGGCCTGAATTGCTTGGAACAAAGTAGCTTAAAATAAATTAAATAGTTTTGTTATACTCGTCTTAAATTTACACTCGTCTTTAATGGCTAAAGTTGTGGAGGAAACAGAATAAATATAGCTTTAATCTATTTTAAGAGCCAACACCGTCTAATTGTAGAACATAATATTTAAGCTATATTTACAGTCTTTAAATGGAAGCTTTAAAAATAGGTCCCAATTGGTCCTGGGTTGCATTAAAGGCTCGATCATGGGAGGCACCAGAAGCTTCCCTATGGATCACTTAAGTGTATAATTACAGCACCTAGGGGGTCTCAGAATTCAGTCAGCCTGAAAGACTCTGTTAATATTCAAAGAGAAACATAGTTTAATTTACCAAATCGTGGAATTCACTTGCTAGTTTTGAGCATACAGATAGCGTATTAGCAGCAGTGTACATATTAGAACTAACAATAGGCCAAACCTAATAGCCACACATGACTTTGTGTATTCAGGATTGCATCTCTAAATTTGTTTCAAAGCACAGTTTTTTATAGTTTTTTTTTTATACAAAATTAATATTTTATTACAAATGAAAAGCTAAAGCAAATATAAATAAGGAGAAAAATAACCTTTTAGTCTTAAATGATCACCATTTACCTTTCTGTATATATCCTTTAAGATTACTTTTAATGTATCAACCTAAAAAAATATATAGAAATATGCCAGTAAAGCTTTGATTTTGTTATTTTTTAAGTCAAAGAATTACTTTGGAATTTGAGAGTCTTCCTAGTTGTTGTTAAAAATCATGTAAAAATATCATGCTTTTGGCTCTAGATTAATTCTTTGATAAAAATTTCTTTCCCCCCCCTGTTTTGTTTCCAAGATAAGAAAGATTGTGCATCATTGAAAAGACAGCATGAAGTCCTAAAACATTTGCCTTTGTTTTAACATTTAAGAGGATCATTTCAAAGATCATTTTCGTACTATTGTTCTAATCCTCTTCAATTACTTTAAGCATATAAAAAATATTAGGCTGGGTCCTTTCAGAGCTTACTGTAAAATATTAGTTTTATAGTAGGCTGGGTCTCTTTCAGCCTAAAACTGATATTTTACATTGAAGAGGATTAGAACAATAGTAAGCAAAAATAGGAAATAAAACCTACCATGTTTCAGGAGTTGAACCACTATAGAGAAAGAACTCTGTTCTGTGGTGTTAAAACACAAAATTCAACCGAGTAAATTTGAAGATCTAATTGGCTTTATTATTAAGCAATACATGAATCAGGCAGCATCCCAGCTAGCCAGTGGAAGGGTGCTCCAAGGAGTTGTACAAAATGGAAGGTTTTTAACGGGAAGAAGAATGGGGCAGGGAAGCTGTTAACAAAAGAAAAAAAAATGTCTAAAAGAAAGATTACTTTTTGGGGAAAGGGAACAGCAAAGGTTTTTATCATGCAAATTGCTTTTTCTTCCTTTGCATACGGGAGAGGGCCCCTGTGCAAATAACCTTTTGGGTGCTTGGCCAGAAAATTCCAGACTGGTTGGTTGATTAAGACTATATTTCTGGGAGAGATTGAAATAGCAATAGGTCAGGTATGAAGTCTAGATTTGGTTTCATAGGCTTTAAATAATACCACATTGGGCCTGTGATTTTATCTTTAACATTGTTCAACTATTTTCTTTTCTCTTTGTCTTTCCTTAGCTATTAACACTGACATGACAGATGGACTATTCTAGAATTTATAAGTGACCTGCACACTCGTTTTCAAAGAGAGAAAAGCTGGCAGCCCACAAAAGTAGAACTTATGATGAAATCGAAACACTATTAAAATATTTTTTTATTGTAAAAAAATTCAAGAAAAATAGAGATGGGGATGCTGTTCATATAGGAACATCTTGTCTTTTCTATGAAAACAACCACAAAGTGGTTGACCAGCTTCTGGGCATTTTTTAAACCTTTCCTGTATCTTTTCTGTCAAGTGATCTCACCAGTGATTACCAATTTATAACCCTTTTAATCTCTAACGTTTAATACAGCTTGCTCCTGAGACCAAGGCTGTCATCCACTGGATTATGGATATTCCTTTTGTGCTCTCTGCCAATCTCCACGGAGGAGACATTGTGGCCAATTACCCCTATGATGAGACTCGGAGTGGTAGGTGTTCTTGCTGCTTCTCTACTTGGTTCAAGGTTTACAGTTACCGGTACTTTGCAAGGCTTTGAAAGGTGACATTTATAATATTCTTTTAAGGAACTGGTCATTAAGTGATTTTGCCTGTAGAAATAACTATGTTTATCAGGAACATCCCCTATTTCACGTGGCATTGACCATATATATTTGAAAGGAAAGGATGTAACTTAAAAAAAAGTTTAGGTGAAGAGAAATGTAATCTTGACAGAATACTCAGGTGAGAGAAAGGAGGGAAACAGGAGTCATGAACCTGGGTCACTCTTGGACGTTGGTACCATGGGGAAATTACGGATGTTCTATAGCTCTGTGTACACGATGGCTTACCAATGGAGGCAGACTTTTGATGCTGACCAGGGCCCATATGGAACTCCACGTGTCTCACCGATCTCTCATGCTTTTGCATTTGGAACTGTTGGTGGTCTTGTCAGGGAGGGACATGGTGCTTTCATTTCTCTCTGACATGTTTTCGTTAAGTTTCAGGCATAGCAAGCTCTAGCCAGATAGATATTTTCACCTTAATTTTTCTTACTCCAAGAAATCTCCTGCTTTGGGTTGATTCTTATGACCCTTTGAAGAGTTAGCTCTTTGTGAACACAGGATGGTCATGTTAGAGATTGGAAATTGAGTTTTGAAGAAAGTCTTTGGTACAACATTGTTAAAATGTAGAGATTTTTTGTATTATGCCATTCGCTAGGAAATGTAAAAGCTTGGCATATTTTATGATACATGGATCACAATACAGTGTATTAAAATACTATTTTTATAATACACATGGGAGATTTTTAAAAAACTGTAAACTCAGATACTGAAACGTATGAGGGTGATTTATAGTGGCTATGAGTGTGGTTTATAGTACAACTACATTAAAAAAAAAGAAAGAAAAACATTTTCCATTACAGTTGATATATAATATTATTAGTTTCAGGTATACAAACCATTGATTAGACATTATGTAACTTACAAACTCACCTGACACCATGCGTCGTTATTACAATATTGTTGACTGTGTTCCCTATGCTCTACATGCCGGTGATGGTTTTATAACTGCCAACTTCACAAGTACATTTTCCAAGTTAAAAATTTAACAATGGAAAAATCTCCTTGACTGCTTGGCCAGGCCCAATTTACTGTAAGCTTATCACCTTTTCTTGTGAAGCTTTGAACTCCTACGCACCATGGGCATGCCATCAGATTTTTTTTTTACCTTGTGGTATTAGCAGTGGAAGTCAGATAACCTAAAGGCTCAGTGTCATTGCTGATACTTAAGCTTTCATGTCTTTCCCAGAGGGATGTGGCTGAAAAAAATACACCAGGCAAGAGGTCGACACTGACTCACACTTTGGAAAACTTGCAGTGCTCCTTGGTCTGTGTGCGTTTCTTCCATCGTGTGTATTTATTTTCTAGGGAGTGCTCAGGAATATAGTTCTTGCCCAGATGATGCCGTTTTCCGAAGCCTGGCTAGGGCCTACTCCTCTTTTAACCCGTCCATGTCGGACCCCAATCGGCCACCGTGTCGCAAGAACGACGATGACAGCAGCTTTGTAGACGGGACGACCAACGGTGCGGCGTGGTACAGCATCCCCGGCGGTGAGGCCCATTCCCTCTTGGCCTGTGTGAGAGGGGCTTATGTACAACTACTGTTTGGACTGAGAGAATCTCCAACCCTTCTCAGTCACTGAGAAATAGACGGAATCTATAATTCACCCATTAAACTTAGTTCTCTGCATGAATGATTGCTGTGTGTAGTTGTGTTTTGAAAATCAGTATGCTAATTGAAGAGAGATGAGGCATGAACTAAAAAGATGTCCATTGGGACACTATAAATGGAATTCTGTTAATTACCCTACATTTGAAATTCTGAGCTTAATGAATAAGACAGCATCCTGATTATGTGTGTTAGTCATGCTTGGATTATAGGCAAATGTATATTTTAGAGGGCAGGCTTTGACCTTTAGTATATGTTGGTCCATTCACTTTTTAAAAATTTTATTTGAATGATGGGATAATGGAGACTACTTGATGTGGGATATTTATTGTATGTTCACTGCTGTTACAACCACTATTGGATCAGGAAGCTCTTCCTCTTTCATTTGGCCTGACAAGGGAAAAAGCCCATGTACGGCACAGTTACTGGAGGACCCACCTCCTAGAAAACCATTGCAGCTCTTGTGGCTCCCTTTGCCCTAACATGGACTTTGCAGAGATCTCCTTTTTCTGACTGCTCAGCCCAATCGCAGTTGCGTAATACTTGCCTCTACCGAGGATGAGTGAAATGTAAAGACATTGGTATGTTTCCCCCCCTCTTTGCCTAAGAAAAATATTCTACAGGCCACCTGGAGATGAATAAGATAACTAACTAGCATAGTATCAGCACTACCTAATTGAAGGATTTTGGTTTGCTTTTTTTTTTTTTTTTTTTTTTTTATTGAATTGTGCCCTGAGAAAAATATTCTTCCTGGTTTCTTTCTCTCCGATATAAGTTTACCCTGTTGCAATTAATAGTTTACACCAGGTCAGATCAGATTTATCACATTCCTCCCTGTAGGGCTTGGGAAATAAGGTCTATGTCAGATTTTAGGATTTAGACTGTCAGATATGTCAAATGGGAAGTCATTTTATATTTTGTTTTTATAAAAACTTGAGGAATTCCTTTGGAATTACCTTTTTAGACAAATAGTGCACTGTCTACAAAATGCCAAATAATCTAGATCAGCAAAGTAACAATCCTATATAATAAAAAGCCCAGCGATCCAATAGCAGAATGACCAGAACAATTGGTTGACCAATCCCTATGACGTCCACTGACCACCAGGGGGCAGATGTTCAACGCAGGAGCTGCCCCCTGGTAGTCAGTGCGGTACCACAGTGGGGGCGCCGCTCAGCTGACCAGGATGAGTGGCTGCTCCTGTGGTGAACCCTGGGCTGATGGGCAGGAACTCAGGCTGAGATCCATCCTCGCCTCCTTGCCCCAGGCTCCTCCTCCTTGCTCCCTGCTGCCTCCTCCAGATGCCCACAGGCCATTCAGGGCCGCCCCAGGCTCGCAGAGCTGACCCCAGAGGCTGGCAGGTAGGTTCGTGGCTGCTGCGAGCCTGAGGCCTACTCTGCCACCTCTCAGTGCTGTTGTCCCTGGGCCTGGTCCCGACCAAGTCCCCTGGAGAGGCGAGTGCTCCAGCTCCACGGAAGATGCTGAACCAGGGAGCAGCCACTCCAAGGGCAGGTCCACCGCTGTGCTGCTGACCAGGATGAGCGGCGCCTCCTACAAAGGCCGATCCCCGCAGGCCACCCCCCCATCCCACCAGTGCACGAATCCCATGCATGGGCCTCTAGTAATATTAATAATAAGAATTACAACTATGTCCCACAATAATCAAAGAGTCAAAGAGAGATGTGACTTTCTTTAGCAATCTATGCAATGAATAAAATCAGTGTCTCAGGTCAGGTTTTCTAGAAGCAAAACCTGAGGCAGGGATTTAGATACTCATAATTTGTTGAGGGGCTGCTTTTTAGGGGAAAAAAAAAACCCTTATGGAGATGAGGGAAGCAGGGTAAGGAAGGAGATAGAGTTGAACAAGGATGTGGTCTCAGATACAGTCTCACCTTGGCCTGAGCCATTGGGAGGAAGGCCGTAAGCATAAGTCACAGGCAGGGGGTATCCTGCCTTGAAGCCAGAGGACCTGCATTTGATGGCTCCATGTCTATGAGTCATTGATTATGTGATTTTTTTTTTTCTTAATGTAGATATTTATCACAACAAACTTCTCTCTTAGGACTGTTTTTGCTTCATCCCATAACGTTTGGTATGTTGTGTTTCTATTTTCATTTTGAAACTCAGAACTTACACTGAAACACGTGGTTTTCCCTCTGGGCAGGATGCAAAGATGATTTCCCAGCTCCTTGTCCAGGTGGATTGTAAGAATTAAGCCACGGCCAAAGGTGGAATAGGAAAAGGTGAAAATTTATTGAGAAACAAACACAGACTCCCACATGGGGAGGGGGAGAGACCCACCAAGTCCCTCTTTCTTAAGGTTTATAATGGCTGCAGTTCTTTGTGTCTTGGTATCCCTTCTGATGGATCACTATAGCAGCTTCAGAGCTCAAACCCCTCGTGGGGTTCACCTCTTTTTCTCCCTCTTGTTTTTCTGCTCCCTGTGGCCTTCTTTATTCTGTGAATTGGTGGCTTCCTCTCCTTTATTCTGTAAATGTATACCTTTTGGAAGTTCCCTTATTCTGTGAATGTATACCTTAGGGCAGCTCCCAGCTTTGCAGCCCCGTGGTTCTCCCCCATGGGCCCCCTAAAATTCCCCAAACCTGCCTTTTTCACCCCCCCAAACTCCTTTCATTTTGTTCAAGATGTTTGGTTTTTCTTTTGATTTCCTCTTTGACCCATTGGTAGTTTAGGAGTATGTTTACTTTTCTACATATTTGTTAATTTTTCAGTTTTCCTCCTGTCATGATTTCTAGTTTCATACCATTGTGTTCATAAATGATACTTGCTATGATTTCATTCTCCTTGGTTTGTAAGGCTTGCTTTGTGACTCATCAAATGATCTATTCTGGAGACTGTTTCATGTGTGTTTGAGAAGACTGTGTATTCTGCCACCTGCTGTTGGATGGTGTGTTCTGTATGTATCTGTTAGGTCCATGTGATCTCAGGTATAGTTGGAAGCCAGTGTTTCCTTATTGTTTGTCTGTCTGGTCTATCTATCTATCTATCTATCTATCTATCTATCTATCTATCTATCATCTATCATCTTTCCATTGTTGAAAGTGGAATATTACTAGTTACAAAAAAAAAAAAAAAAAAAAAAAAAAAAAAAAAAAAAAAAAAGGGAGAAGCATCAAAATTACACCTAACCTACTGAACACCATCATTCAGAACAACTTGAAATCTAGGTGAATGGAAACCTACAACTAAGGATTTAAAGAAGCCACAGGCCCTGGTGCATTAGCTCATTTGGTTAGGGCAGTGGTCAGCAAACTTATTAGTCAACAGAGCCAAATATCAACAGTACAACAATTGAAATTTCTTTTGAGAGCCGAAAACTGACTTCTGCTCATGGGCCACGAAGTTTCAATCGCACTGTACGTGCATGCCTGCACGTGGTATTTTGTGGAAGAGCCACACTCAAGGGGCCAAAGAGCCGCATGTGGCTCGTGAGCCTCAGTTTGCTGACCACTGGGTTAGGGAGTCGATTCAACACACCAAGGTTTCAGGTTTTGTACCTGATCAGGGCACATACAAGAATCAACCATGAATCCATAAATAAGTGGAACAACAAATCGATCTCTCTCTCTCTCTTAAATCAGTTTTTAAAAAGCCACGTTGAGACTGGCAGAAGGGAAAGAGACATAGAACGGGGCTGATCCTTCGCCCATGTGTGGTGGGTAAAAATTGGGAGGGATATCTCAGCTGCGGAGGAGCGAGGGGTCCCACCCCACAAGAGTCCTCCTCGCCCAGAGTTCCAGAGCCAGGAGGAGAAGTCCTTAGAACTTCTGGCTGTGAAAACCAGTGGGGGTTGTGGCTGAGTAGGAAGAGGGCTGCTGGGGTCCCAGGCGTTCCTCTCAAAGGCCTGCACGTGGGCTTCGTGGGGACTCCCTCCCTCTGAGCTCCAGCGCTGGTGCAGCTGTTTGAAAGGAACCAGGGACACACGGGAGGAAGTTAATTGTCTGGCATCAGGGCAAAAGCTGGGGTGGAGGCAGCTTTCTGCCGGATGGAAGTGCTGGCAGAGGCCATTCTTGCTTTTCTGAAGCCCCGGCCCCCATTTGGCCACTCTATGCCTCTGACGGGAGAATTCAATCTATTTACACTTAAGGTAGTTATTTACAGGTAAGGGCTTACCTATGCCATCTCATTGTAGTTATAGGTATCTTTAATATTTTTGTCCTTTAACCTTTAAACTAGCCTTAAGTGATTAACACAGGATGGTGTTACAGTTAGAGGATTCCGAGTACTCACCTTCGCCAGTGTGTGGTACAGTTTGGAAGGTTTCTGTGTTACTTTGGCACTGAGCTGTGCCACGTTGGAGAAGAGGTGATGCAGGGAAAGCGAAACCGTTCCTTTGACCTTTGTCAGTGCGTCCACTCTTGGATTTTAGGTTTGCTCCAGGGGAATGGTGGGACTTTTTCAGTGACTCTTAGACTTCCACAAGGGCACTCTATTCATGGGTGGTTGTCAAAATGGGTGTATTTGGGGGAAAAAGGCCGTAGAAAACGCCTATTTTGCCATTTGACGCTGTCACTCCCCTGTGGTGGTGTTTGACACCAACTCCAGCAACATGGAACGTGGCTGCTGCTTGAGCCCCTTACAGCAGCCGGGCGTTAAGCTAAACGATTCCTTAAGAAGCTGGTCCAAGTGCTTCAAAGGTGGTCACAATGTCCCAAGTATGTTGTTCTGGCCTTTATGGTAGGTGGTTTTCCTTGTGGTTTCCCAAAGGCTCCCCAAGGGGCGCTGCTTGGTGTAGCTTTTACTTGGCTCTCATTTCAACAGAACAGCCTGTGTAGAGTTTTAGTCACCACCTGTGTGTTGAGACTTTCCATTTGGTGTTTTGGCAGGAATGCAAGACTTCAATTACCTGAGCAGCAACTGCTTCGAGACCACCATGGAGCTTAGCTGTGAAAAGTTTCCACCTGAAGAGACTTTGAAGACCTACTGGGAGGATAACAAAAACTCCCTTATTAGCTACCTTGAGCAGGTAAACACAGTTGCCAGTGGAAAATGGAAAATGGAAGAGACTTTAAACCTGGTGTATTGTAGTCTCCTAAGAGGAGCCCAATCTAGGGGAATCCTTCCAACCCAGAGCGAGGACACTGACTGCATTTGGAAAATGTCTCAGTAGTGGTTCAAATAGGCTTTCATTTGTTATAGGGTCTGTGGTCCATGAATGTTCACTGATAACTGATTAAACTAGCGCAGTGGTCGGCAAACTCATTAGCCAACAGAGCCAAATATCAACAGTACAACGATTGCAATTTCTTTGGAGAGCCAAATTTTTAAAACTTAAACTATATAGGTAGGTACATTGTTATTAACTTAGTTAGGGTACTCCTAAGCTGGCCTTTGCTAAAAACTCAAGGGGCCAAAGAGCCGCATGTGGCTCACGGAGCCGCAGTTTGCCGACCACTGAACTAGAAGGTGTGGAGCAGTGAGGTAAAACTCTGTTTTCATTGATATTGCTCTAAGCAGGGGCAATCCTAGGACCACCCTTCACCCCAATCACCTTTGGCCTGTCAGGCAGGACCAAGACTAGAATGAGGTAAGCGAGGCAGCTAGGATTTAAGGAGGCATTCACTCTCAAGATCATGCAGGAATGGGATCAGATTGTAGGGGTGAGTGCATCCTTAAATTTTGTGTCCCATATTACCTCCCTTGTCTCACACCAAACTCAGCTCATTAAAGGTGAGGTAATAATAATAATGATCCATTACATTGATTGGGGATTTATTATTTCCCAGGCATTCTTCTAAATGCTTTATGTGTAGCAATTTATTTAATTCTCATAACAACTCTATGGGGGAACTTATATCATCATCATTTCTTTCTTTTCCATCATTATCATCATCCCTGAATTAAAAATGAGGAATCAGGGCACAGAGAGATCACACAGCTTGCCTGAAGTCACTCAGCCAGAACCTGGGCTCTCTAGTTCCAGAATCACTGTGCCATATTGCCTCTTGACATGATCTTCACCAGAGTCACTTATGTCGACATTCCAATGGGATCTGTACAGAATTTTGGGGCATGTGCCAGAATAAAACCCTGTACCTACCCAGGCCAGTCCCCTGCCAACCACACGACTCCATGCGATGTAGACATTGGCACCAGGAGCAGTGACAGTGAAAAAGATCTAAAGACTCTTCCTTGCCTTGACATTTATATCCAAAGTCAAGTGAAGTGATGTTAGTTTCAGGTGCCAACAGATAGTCCAGATTAATTTTAAAGTAATTTGACATAAATAACTGATATTTACATAAACACGTAGCTATTTGCATATATATATATATATATATTTAATGTATTTAAAAAATGTAAACTCAGCTTAAAAATTATTTTCAATACATCAAATGTCTGTACAAGAGGCCTTAGCAAGAGGGACTACCATGGAATAGAGCCAGTGCTGGCAGACAATGATGTTCAAAAACACCCTGAACAGGGTTTTTTCGGTCAGTGGAATCTTGCTGCATGCTAACATAAAAAGGTATTTTCAACAGCAAAACAGGACAATTAGCCACATTGACCCCAGAACAACCTTGGTGGGGACCCTTGTAGAATGTCTCCATTGTGCAGAGTCGTATTTGAATGGATCTTCTGAGAGCAAATACATTTTAACTGAAAAATGTATTTTGGGGGTAGAGGAAATAAGACGAGGCTATTTGGTGTACTTTCCACTTAGGTATCAAAGAATGCCTCTTAAATACAATGCTTTTCATTTCATATACATATTTTTTCAACAAAACTTTATTGAGCTATTTCTTTATCGTTGGCTTCCTGTGAGGGACTTGGGCTAGTGACTACCCTGAAGAAGGCTTTTCTGTTAATGAGGTTCAGAAACATGATTACCTAATTACAAGCAAGGGTGATAAACGCAAAAATAAAGGTGAGCTGCAAAGAACAATGGCAGTATAGAGGAAGGTCCCTAACTCAGTTCCGGGGCACAGAAAAGGCTTCTCTGAGGGAGACTGTAAGATTTACTATAGTTAATGCCAACATGATTATTACTTTGATCAATAATTAAAGAATGGGTTCAACTGCTGGTTAAGTCCTTTCTTAGTTCTTGAGAAAAAAAAATGCAATATGACACAAAATAAAACACACATATGCGCCATTAGGAAAGAGGAAACATTTTGTCATATTTGTTGTTGCAGGTGGGCATGCATCAGTTCATCTAAAAGCTCTAGCAATGTATATAGAAACAACCTGGAAAGAAGAGGGACCAGGAATGCAGTCCTGTTGTATGCCACTTGGAATGAGCATTTGGCCTGTCCCCGGATTCACGTGATCAGTGGCATCAGTGTTAGGGTGTGAGCTGTGTGGAAGCAGTGGGAGTGGTATTTACAATGAGCTCATAGAACACTCCAGTTAGAACACTCCAGTTAGGGACTCAGAGTCCGGTGAACGATCAGTGAAGACTGACAGAAATTTTGTATTGAAATAGTTTTCCTGACAATGAGACAACATGGTGGTGATTAATACTTTGAACACCTGGGCCTAAAATCTAAGTGTGGACTAGTTTACAACTCCTGGAAAATAGGTGATTAGGATATCTAATTCCATAGTTGGTTGAGAAGAAATTTCTTGCAGAGTTGTAAAGGGATGTTTGCAGGAACTGGACTTGTACAGTTAATTAGGGTAGATCAAGCATGTCAAACTGACAGCCGCATGCCTCATTTAAGTCATTGGGTCTGCCAGCCGTGAGTTTGACATGCTTGGGGTGGTTTGCTAACTGAACTTACTAGCTTTGAAACAGTTTAGTTCTCAAAATTCCCAAGGAATTTCTAATGGGCAGGTGCTTCAGAATCATTTAGGTTCTTGTTAAAAATGAATCTCCTGTCCCACCATCAAAGCATACTCCCTGCAGGGCAGGACCCCCCCAAATTTCCATTTCAACAAGGAAATTCCATCCCTTTTGCATTTAAGTTCACAGGGGTTTAATGACTATTGATGCCAACAGTCCCAGCAACTATGGGGAATGTTTTGTTGTTGTTGTTGTTGTTGTTGTTGTTGTTGTTTTCAGCCTTGGTTGACTGAAATGTCCTGGAATCTGAGAGTGCATCATAGAAGGAACAAGTGTACTAAATAGTTTCTGCAGTCATGAGGTCAATGTTCACATCTGTGACTTCTTATGCAGAGGCCATGAAGTGTCAGGCTTTTCCTGTTTGCATTCATGTGGGGTGTGACAGTCCCTAGCACTGTCATTGACATTTAATTACTACAGTGAGTTTTTTAAATTTTATTGATTTCAGAGAGGGAGGGAGAGGGAGAGATAGAAACATCAATGATGAGAGAGACCTACAGTGAGTTTTTTCAAACAGCAAAGTTGTGCCTCACAATTGGCACATAGAGACATTGACTTGTTTATTTGTTAAACCGCATATGTAATGTCTTGGGTTGAAGAAGCTGGAAAAAAGTCAAGTCACAATTATGAACTGTATATTTGGGCCTAATCCAGGTGAATTATATGTTTTAGAAGTGATTGACTTATCTTCCAATGATGACATTTAAGCTTTTCATTTCTCTAAGGTTTATAGCATTGATATTAGGATGATAGCGCTTCAGTTCATCTCCACGGTTTTTTTCTTGTCCCTAGTGACTCTTTCATTATGGGAATGTCACTCAGAAACCAACTTTTTATGTTTCCAATGACTAAATTTCAATCTGTTAATTTTGTTTGGCTTATTCATAGCTCAGTTTTGGGAAAAAGTAATTAATTCACTAGATACTAAAAAATTTTTTTTTGTTTTTCGTTTGTTTTTATGGATTTACCCTCGCCTGGCTGGTGTTGCTCAGTGGTTGTGCATCAACCTGTGAACCAGGAGGTCATGGTTTGATTCCTGGTCTGGGCACATGCTTAGATTGCGGGCTTGATCCCCAGTGGGGGACATTCAGGAGGCAGCCAAACAATGATTCTTTCTCATTGTTGATGTTTCTCTCTCTCTCCTCCTCTATGAAATCAATAAAAAAAAAACTAAAAGTAAAGAAAAGAAAAATAATTATAAAAATGTATTTACTCTATCACTATACCGATTGCCAATAAAGTTAGCATTTATTATTACCAACAACACGTATAACTTTTGACCATTTCTAAATTGCCTTGAGAGAAGACAATTATGTGTTGCTTTTATAGAATATTAGAGGTTTTTGTTTTTTTGTTTGCTTATTTTGAGATCATAGCAAGAATATTTCTATTTGTGAAACCAGTACATATATCGAACTATAAACTTTCAATTACAATACATTTTTAATTATTACATATAATAATCGTATAAACTTCAATTTAACCGAATGCACTTTTCTTCTATAGATAGGGGGTTCCTACGATCTATTGCTACCTAACAAATCACCCCCAGAGATTGTGGCTTAACACAGTACCAGTCACTTTATTGTCACTCAGGGTTTTTGAGGAGCCGGTAACGTGGGAGTTGTATGTCTGGGCAGTTCTGACTCAGTCTCTCACGTGGTCAGAGTCCGGTGGTGCCTGGAGCTGGGGCGGTGGGGATGCTGAAGCAGCTGGGGCTTCCTGTGCACCTCTCCATCTTCCTGTCAACTTGGGCCTCTCCACATGGTCTCCCTTCTTAGGACTTAATCTGGGCCTCTTTACACCATGGTGACTCCAGAAGTTTTCTGTTTTTTGAATAGAACATGCAAAACATTTGCTGATAACCTTCCATAAAACATTGTACCGCTGACAAATGTATTCTCTGCTCATAAAGGGATACGTGAGGCTTATTCTACTTTCTGTAGGGAAATATTCCAATGTCATCCGTTGCGAAGGGAAAATCCTTTTCTGGGCCCAGATTGAGAAGTAGCTGAGCATTGGGAAGTCGGAACATACCTTGTTAAGAAAAGAAGCTGAACTGACATTTGATGTTCCAGAAGCAGTGCTTTCTCAAAAACCGGAAGTGATTGTGACTTCTAACACATACTTAGTTGAATTCTCATTTAAAAATAAAGAAAAAAGCTGTTTTTTGTAGTTTGCATCGCAATATCTCGTTGATGACTGCACGTTAATTCAAGGGCATTATTCTCAATAGCAGCTCTTCCATTTTATTTCTAAGCACAGTTTTCAGTTATGAAGTTCATTGATCTTTCATGCCACTTACTTTCAACCAAAAGCGATACTGTTCATGGGGTTAATGCCAAAGTAGTCGCAGTATATATCTTTTTTTTCTAGAATGAAGAGGTGTTAATGTTAATAGTCTTGTTAACTGATAGTGACCATATGAGATAATCACAGGTAACTCCATTTAAAACAGAGAGAAAGTAATGAAATATGCTAAGACCAGGACTATTTTAAAGATATCATTTTTTTTGTGTGTGTGTTTTGTTTTTGTTTTGGTAGTTCAGAAGGTACTGCAAAATCTTTCCTTGACTCAGAACAAGATGTCAGTTTTGAGGGCATTACCTCTCATTTGCCCACTTGAGAAAAAGCAGATTAAAGGGTGCACAAATCATTCAGTGGCCTTTTGAGCATGTTTTGGGGACCTACAGAATTCTGTTAGAAAAGAAGGAGGTGCTTGATATGAGATGGACTTTTAGGTCATTTTCTAATCTGAATTTTTTGGGTGTTCTCACAGGTACACCGGGGAGTTAAAGGATTTGTTCGAGACCTTCAAGGTAACCCAATTGCCAATGCAACCATCTCAGTGGAAGGGATAGACCACGATGTGACATCTGGTGGGTGTTCTCTGCCATGACCAAGGCTCTCGTATTATATACAGGAGCACAATTAGTTATCATAGTTATAATTCGTATGCTGTTCTAAGCAAAATAATTAAATGCTTCGTATCTCTTTACCTTCTCTCTCTCCGCTTTAATCTAGTTAAATTTCCTAAAGGGAGCCACTCAGGCAGTTACGCAAGCCGGCTGCTGCGTTTAAAAATTGGGGCGCAGCAGATGGCGCCCTTCCCTCAGGTATCTCACTGCAGAGCTGCGAGATGCTGCCATCTACCGGACAGTCTTTGTTGTTCGTGAGGCAAAGGAAAATGAACCCACTAGTGTTAAAATACCAGTGCCTTTATTTCTCTTAAGAAGAGATGCTGGCCCTGGCGGGGTAACTCAGCTGGTTGGAGAGCCATCCCGTATACACCAAGGTTGCAGGTTCAGTCCCTGGTCAGGGCACATGTAAGAATCAACCAATGAATGCAAGTGGAACAACAAATCAACATTTCTCTCTCTTTCTCCCTTCCTATATGTATATGTCTCAAAAATGTATACACAATTTAAAATGAGATGCATTTCGACAAACACTGCCTTATAATTATTCAAAAATGCGTGTATATACTTTTTTTGGACAATATATATCTGTATATCTATGTATTTATATACCTATATGTCTATATAACTATATATGGTGCTAATGAATTGTTCATTGGTAGACCTGAGGAGGGAATGAAAGAATAGGAAGAAAATAACGTCCAGTATATTGTGCATCTAGGATTTCTCATATGTTTCTTCATTTAATCCATATAGTAAGTCAAGACCCATTCAAGGTTGTTACAGGATTGAAGTCAATGTTAGTTGTTTCTCGGTTTAAACCACATTTCAATTTTCCCAATTTAGACGAAATGATACATTTTCCCGGAAAACTTGCCTATTCCTGTTAATTACATTTATCCACTCATTTTAGTTTAACTGTCAGATGTTGGGATCTTTCCAACAACTGAATTAATACCTTTTAGCTATAAACTCTTTACATATTTTCGGGCCTTATAATTCATTTTTTTAAAATGTATTTTTATTGATTTTTCATAGAGAGGAAAGGAGAGAGATAGAGAGCTAGAAACGTCTATGAGAGAGAAACATCGACCAGCTGCCTCTTGCACACCCCCTACCGGGGATATGCCCACAGCCAATGTACATGCTCTTGACCGGAATCGAACCTGGGACCTTTCAGTCTGCAGACCGATGCTCTACCGCTGAGCCAAACCGGTTTCGGCATAATTCATTTTTTTTAAGCTTATTTCCCAAACCACTTTTATACCATTACCTCTATTAACATCCACATTCATAACTTGTATTTTTGAATCCTTATTGATTCTCTAAAACTTCATTTATTAATGTAATATTCAATAATCTGTCAACACACTAAGTGCCAGCACACCTTTCCAAACTTACATGAGAATCTGCACTAGGATATTGGCTCCTTGGCCCCAGGGGGCCGGCTATTGAAGATGGCACCTGGGCATCGATCTCTCCTGGCCATAGAAATCCTCTCCTATCTGTTACCCCTGGCGTGCCACACAGACCTTAGTTTCTCTGCATTCTGTGATGTGGAAGTTTTAGTAAAATCTAACTTAGGGAATGAACATGGGCAGAAAGGAATAAAAATTGAGGCCGGGTTTTGGGACACCCCAGCTATTGGAGGTCAGGGCGATGAGGCAGAGCCAGCCGTGAAGTTCAGGGTAGAGAGACGTCTGGGTGCACCGTCCTGGAGCCTGTGGGTTTTTCAGGAAAGAAGGAGTGATGAGAAGTGTCAAGCAGCTGAGCCTTGTGAGTGAGCCTGAGTGGAAGATCTTTTTTTTTTTTTTTTTTTTTTTTTTTTTTTTTTTTTAATATATTTAATTGATTTTTTTACAGAGAGGAAGAGAGAGGGATAGAGAGTTAGAAACATCGATGAGAAAGAATCATTGATCAGCTGCCTTTTGCACACCCCCTATTGGGGATGCGCCCGCAACCAACATACGTGCCCTTGACCGGAATCAAACCTGGGACCTTTCAGTCCACAGGCTGACGCTCTATCCACTGAGCCAAACCAGTTTCGGCCTGACTGGAAGATCTTGATGAAATCTGTTTCAGTGGGGAAGGAGGTGGCAGCCTGCTCCGGGAGGCCCGAGAAAGATTAAGAGGAGAGAGCGTAGAGAGTAGTGACCAGTCTTCTCAGGAACATTGCTACAAAGCGAAGGAGATCAGTGAGCGCCAGCTGAAAGGAAATGTGGGGTCCAGAGGTAGATGGGAAGGGATGGTGACGGGGACTGGTGTATTGCTGATTGTTTTCGTTTTCACCGTGAGATAAGAGGTAATGCGTGGGCTGAGAGTGCTGATGAGGCTGTCTGAGCCGTGTGAGGAAACCGGAGAAAGTGTGCATTGTTCCAGGGACCTTGCTGCTCACGGTGTGGCCCCTTCCGGCAGCTGGATCAGCGTCTCCCTGGAGCTTGTTAGAAGCCTCACCCCAGTGCTAGTGAATTAGAATTTGCATCTCAACAAGTCCCCCAGCGATCTGCATGACGTAGGGGGATGGGAGACTGACAGATCGCAGGGAGGCAGGACAGGCCCATTGCCTGCGCAAGGTTGTTGTTTATGAATCATTGACAGATCAGTGTGGGCACACGTCTTCTCCAGCTCCTTTATGTGACATTGCACCCCACAGGGCAGGTGTAGAGGAGAGAGGTCAGGTTACCCAGGGTTGGCAGTTTGCCAGGCGTGTATCGCCACTCGGGAAAAGCAATGACTTGAAGGCCTAAGGGTGAGCGTGATTCTACTGGTGGGCCATGGAAGCTAGTCCAGGTCAGGCGGGAACTCGGGGTACAAGTAACTCAGCTTAAGAATTCTCTGGAGAACTTGCTGAACATACCGTCCCTAGACAGCAATCCAACCAACAGACTTCGCTTAAGAAATCGAAATGTCTACCAAGTGCCTCAGGGATTCTGGTGAGACTGTCTTTGGGTCATACTTTGTGAAGCACCTATCTAGATCTCCGGCCATTCTGTCTTCGCCCCCGGGGATCCGTGACAAGAATAAAAAAGATGCTCTGACCCCACCGCTTGGCGGCTGTGTATGTCTTTTTAAATCTGTGTTAGTCCTGATGTGATTATGGAGAGTCATTATTGTAGGAGATTTATCAGACGATTTAACATTCATATCTGTAAAATTGATAGGGAAACTGATGCCCTCCTGAGAGTTTCACACTCTTCAGTTACAATTAATCGCGTTCCATTAATAACTGCTTTACAAATGGGAATAAAAGGACTTGCACTGAGGCATGCTGGGTACTCCTTCACTGGTCTAAGTGTGCCTTTCACGTATGTGCCATGTGATTTGACATGTTGTTTCCTTTCCAGCAAAGGATGGCGATTACTGGAGGCTGCTTGTACCCGGAAACTATAAACTTACAGCCTCGGCTCCAGGCTACCTGGCAATAACAAAGAAAGTGGCAGTTCCTTACAGTCCCGCTGTTGGAGTAAGTAATCACATTAACAGTTAGGATTTATTAAGCACTCGTGTGGGCCAGGCATAGTTAAGTGGCTTTGATTCAATCTTCATAGTAACGGTCACCGTTGTCTCAGTGACCGTCTCACTAAGCCCGGCCTCGGCCACGGCTCAGGCTGAGGAAAGGAGGGGATGACATGCACTTCCCTTGCTCTGTGTCTCTCTCGATTCTCCATGGACTTGAGGAGGACGCCTACTTCCCAAGGAGATTTGAGATCCTCGGCCTTTGGCCTCTGTGGTGGTTTGGGGGTGAGTGTGCTTCGTTGGTTTCTTTGACAGATTCGAGATTCTGGAAGGCAGAGCCTAGTGGTTTGGGATGTCAGGACACTGAGTTGCATAGGAGGAGAACATTCAATGTTGACAGGAGAAGCGCACTGAATAGTCAAAGGCAGAAATTTAATTATAAACGACATCTTTTTCCCGGCTTTACTAAAGTCCTTATTAAAGACTGCCTTTCCATAATCTGCCTTGAAATAACCTGCCTTTAAATAATCCTACAAAGCTACTAGATCAAAGCCCAGTTCAAACATAATAGTTTTGGATTGTATTCCCCCCACTCCCCGCAAAGTATCTTTCATCATGAGAGATTTTTTAGGGTATAAAAGGTATTTAATTCAAGTGGTTAAATGGAGCTTATCCTAAAAGCTCTGTGATTTACTATTTTTTGAAAAAAATTCATTTCAGCTTTTAAAAATATATATGCACATTGCTAACAATATATTCCTGATTTTCTTTTTTAGGTTGATTTTGAACTGGAGTCATTTTCTGAAAGGAAAGAGGAGGAAAAGGAAGAATTGATGGAATGGTGGAAAATGATGTCAGAAACTTTAAATTTTTAAAAAGGGTCTAATTAGCTGCTTTTGTTCTCTACAATGTAGTCTGATGTACCGTAGTCATTTCCTTTTAGAGTTTGTGCAGTTAATTTTTAACATTGACTTATTTTCAACCATTTAAATAGTAATAGACATCACTTAAAATAAATAATTAAACTCTTAGGTAAAAATGCACTAACTCGCGCTATTTCTTCTTACATAACATTCATTTTCCTACACATATTATGCAAGGGATTGTAGAAAAGATTTAAGTGGTCTGGCTATCTTAGGCTTAAATACAATAATATTCCATGTGTTATTTACAGTGCTGAATTTTTTGAGTTATTCTAGCTTTTAAAAATTAATGAATGCCTTTTAATATAATTGGTGACAATGTCACATAATGAATGCCATTGAAAAGGTCAATAGCTACAGCTTGGAGTTGTGAGCCTATATCGAAAGACCTGAATAGTTCAGTATACTATTGTCATTTGTCTCTTGTGCTGACTAGCTATGTAAGCATGATCTTGTTAATGCATTTTTTGATGGGAAGAAAATGTAAGTGGTTAGCAAGAGGTTTTCTGAAGGGGATGGAAACTGACTTCTTGCTTGTACATACAGGGGCTATACTGCTATTCTCTACTGCCTGTTAACATTCTTTTGAAGTTTAGGTTCTCTCTTGGTTGTAGATTAGCCCAGAATTGCACTCTCAATGAATAAAGGTTAAAAAACAACACCACCCCATGGTTTGTATTTTAATGCTCTTATGATTTTGGTCTAGAGTTGTGGTCTCGTGATAAGAAAGCATTCCCTTGGCATACTCATTTGAGCATCCTCTGCATTTTCAAACTTATTCACTGACTGATATCTGCTAAGCATAGTGCAGGCTCCATGTCTGTTATTGCAGTGGACAAAAGGTTCTGATTCCTTGGATCTTTTGGTTCAACTGTGGCCACAGACTTTAAATTTATAATACACACAAATGAATATGTAATAATGAATTTGTAAAGAGTAAAATGAGAAGAAAGAATAGTGTCAGAACAACTTAACCAGACTTGGATGGGGTGACTCAAGGATGGCTTCTGATGCATATAGGCCCAGACCTAAAATATGAGTAGGTGTGAGCAATGCAGAGTGACTGAGGGTAGGGGTGTCGTGTGTGTGCGTGTTTGTCTGTGTGTGTTGGTTTAGTTGATGAGTATTGCAGTTACAGAATTTTTTTAAAAAAAATAGTGTTAACTGTTGTAATAATAGACTCTTGAATACATATAGCAGGTTATGCACAATAGAAGCATATTTCTTATTCAGGTAACTGTACTGGGCAGAAGACAGAAATATGGCTTTTCTCTACACTGTGTAGAGACCTCTGCAGTCATTGCAGAAGAGGGAAAGGGAGACTGAAGAACCAATAACTGAGTTTTCATTGCCTTAGCCCGCAGGTGACACATACCAGCTCTGCTCACATTTCATTGGCCAGAACTAGTCACATGGCCTCTCCTAACTGAACAGGATGCAGCAGGTATGGTGGAGGAAGCAAGTAGAATATATGTCTAGAAGCAAGTCAACTACCTGTTCAGTGGTTTCCATGTAGTCTTGTCCTTGCAACTATTCGTGATTATACAGGACTTGAAGGTCCCCACTGCCCTGGTCATGCTCTCAGCCTGCTCTGAGTTAACTAATGAAGGGTCTAGAATTGAGTACTGTTGGGAAGGAAACTCCCCTCATTGGTCAATGTTTCTGAGTTGAAGGACCTCCACTGGAATAATACTCCTGGCCTCTAGCCCCACCCCTGACACACCTTACAGAGGTCAGGTGATGACAGATGAGTGAATTGGGGGAAAACAACTCTTATCAAAGGACTGCAAGCTTCACCTTCTCCAGTGTTCCCTGCCCCAGGCAGACACAGCTCTGAAGTCCCCTGGATGCTGAGGTAGGCTCTGGGCGTGTGTTTGGGAATGCAGGGAGGGCTTTGTGAGCATAGAGTATTAATCTTTGGTCCATAGATCAAATGTCATTTTTTCCAATTAGTTAAATAATAAAGCTGACAGTTTAACCTGTATTGGCTTCCTGTGTCTTATTTTTCAACTGGTTCTGAACTCAGAATGGGAGAAATTGGCATTTTATGTTGAATTCCTAAAATCTTTTAAGAGGTATAATACTTTAATGCTTTTAAGTGTGGTGTTATTTTGTTTGTTTTGTTTTGCAAAAGTAACACTGGCCAATATCTCTCACTTTATGAAGACAGTACTTCTCTTAATACAGTCCAAGATGGTACTGACCTTTTGGAGGTTATGTCACATGATTGCCTCATCTAAACTTAGCATAAAATGAAAACTGCAGTAAGGCTTTTGCTTTGATTTGAAACTAAGGATTAGAACAGACAAGAACACGGAGGATATGAGGGCTCAGGGTTAAAGAGATCTGGATTATGAACAACAAAGCCGAATTGTTTTAGGTAACAAAAACCAGAAAGGGAGGGGGCTGGGCAGTTGATTTTAATGAAATAATGAACATGTTTTGAACTTTGCACCCTCTCCAATTTTCAATGAAAATCAGACACATTGCTATGGAAAGAATAACTTATTTCAATTCACATGTTGACTTTCAATTCTTCACATAAATGAAGGTAGATATTACTTACAGGAAGAGAAACATGATTTTTTTTTTTTTTCCAGGGCAACAAGATTTTATTTTTATCACCATGAAAAAGACCTTGGGAAGTATGAACTTTGATATTATTTTATTTGCACAACTTCTGAAACCTTTCCATCACTGGATGTTGTGGGAGGCTTAAAAACCATTATTTGTTCCAACGTATGACTCACTGTCTCTTTTCCCAGTTCTCGTAAAGGTTGTCTTCTGTGGTTGGGACTAGATGGCATTTGGAGTTTGTGCCTCAGAAATGTCAGGATAGAATGTGCCTGGCCTCTTTAGACCCAGCTTGTCATACACTACATCCATGCTTTGCAGTTCTTAGTAAACCTCATTTTAGGTACTTACAAAAGTTCTGATTTTTTACCCTTAAAGTTTTTCGACTAGAGAGCCAGCTTATGAATCAACTCAATCATAACATGGGTTTCTAGGGCAGTACATACTTTAGTTTTATATGATTCATTGAACTGCATGCAAAATTCCCCAAGAATCGGTGTTTTTAAAAGCAGAGCAAAGGTTTGGCTTAGCCCGGTGAAGGGTGATCAGTGCAGCCCACCCTATAATGCCTCACAGGAAAAACCACCCTGATGAAGCTTGTTTGTTGGAAATTTCCATGAAGCCAGCGGCCACGGGCTGGCTTTGTCGGTTGTTGCAATTTGTTCTACCTCTCCTATTTCTTAACCTATCTTGGCTGTTTCTTCCATTCCTATTATTTTGGAGATTTATTCAGGAATTACTAAATACCGTGTGGTCTCTACAAGAGAGTAGACAAGCACACCGCCATGGTCTCTGCCCAAGGCCGTCATCACTGGACTCATCATGATGACCATCACGGAGCATGTGTCTTGTGCTACACTCAGTGCTAGGTAACTAAATGCAATACTTTCTTATTTTATTTTTTAATCCTCACCTGAGGACATTTTCCCATTGATATTTTAGAGAGAATGAAAGAGAGAGGAAAGACAGAGAGAAATATGGGTGTGAGAAAAACATCCATTAGTTGACCCCTGCATAAGCCCTGGCCAGGGCACAGGCCAAGGAAGAGCCTGGAAGCTAGGTACATGCCCTTGACTGGAATTGAACCTGGGACCCTTTGGTCCACAGACTGATGTTCTATCCACCGAGCCAAACCAGCTAGGGCTGCAATATTTTGAAATCCTTTTATAACACTAAGGAAGTATTGCAGCATTACTATTTAACAGATGAAGAAACAGACTCAGAATTTATATTCCTCACCTCACAGCAAATAAGTGGCTGATTAAAATTTCTGTTTGCTTGGCCCCACTTTCAGTTATAAAATAAGACACGGGGATGTAATGTATAGCATGATGACTGTATTAATAATACTGTATTGAATATTTGAAAATTCCTAAGGAGGTAGGTCTTTAAAGTTCTCATCACAAGGAAAAAATTTAGCAATTATGTATGGTGACAGATGTCAACTAGACTTATAGTGGTGGTCATTTCACAATGTACACAAATGTTGCATCATTACATTGAACACTAGAAACAAATATGATGTTATATATAGTTATAATTCAATTTAAAAAAGATAGAAGGTGGAGGGACTTTGCCCAGAAGTTCTGGGTAATTGGATGTGAATGTCTATCCACAGATGCTTGTTTAACGAATGGATGAATGAATGTGTGTTGAGAGAAGAGGGAGCACACAGTGCCAGGTGAGCAGCATACACTTGAACAATGATGTTCCAATATTAATCTATAAATAAAATCAGAGCCTTAGCTTCAGCAAGCAACCTGGCACACTCAGAAACTTACTGAGAAGAAAACACTGATGGAATAGACATACATATCACTCCCTTTTTACTTTACAAACACTTAAAAATGACCAACTGGAATCACTACAAAACTGAGAAAAACAATCTTGTTCTCACATTTATTTTCTATATAATTTTTCAGAATTAAACTACAGGCTCTGGGCCTTAAAATCTGGCTGAAATCATCTTACCCATAGACTTAAGAAAATTAACTAATAAACAGCTATTTAAGGAATTCTTAAAAAAATCACAGTTCGTAATCATAAAACAAAACATAACACGTACAAAATATGTAAATCAGAAGATGATACGATGACTTTTTTTTTTTTTTTTTTTTTTTTTGAGTAGCAGAATCAGTGTTTGAGTCTGGTCTCATGAGTTTGAACATCACAACAATGCCTTGTTCTTCGTTTGCTGGTTAAATGCCTCTTTCAATTTCCCAGTGCACCCTCTGGCTAACAGTGCCTTTTGGACTATCCCACAGTCACACTAATATTTATTCTGCAAATTCCTGAAAAGTCAGCCAGCCCTCACGCTACCAGGCCCACTTCCCTCCCCTGCTCTGGCCATGTCGCCACCTCAGAGCGGCTGCCCGCAGTCTATGCCGACAGCTGCCCTTTGCTGCAGAAACATCACTGCAGCCTTTCCTCTGTGTCTATGTAAAACCTCAACTTTGAAGAGCGAGGTGGTGAGAAAATCGCCTTGAGTCTAACCAGGGCTTTATCCCTGTGTTGCCATGGCTTCTCTGTTGTGGGATTTGGGGGGTCTGGTTAGGGGAAGATGAAAGCAGTGGGTGGTACAGCATTTTTCGCTTTAAACCTGGAAGCTATTTCCTTGTGCATGAAACGTACAGAGGCCACTCAAAGCCAAGTATGCCTGTCATTAACTCAGAAAGCACCAGTGTCAGGAGCACTCCTCGGGGCCCTCACCTTCACGTGTGCTCCCTGTCGGGCTGCAGGGGGCGCCCGCGCACACACTGAGCAGATGTGAAAGGAGGAGGAGACGCTGGCTGTGTGGCTGAGTCCTGTGCCAAGTGGGTCCGCAGGCTCCTGCCCACACAAACTCTGGCGGTGTTGTCTCCTCTTCCTTTTTTGTCACCCACGCAGCAGGGAGAACATGCCCCCGGCAGTCACAGCGCAAGACTCTCTCAGCGCCAACTTCCCAACTGGGGCAGCTGTGACCCCGGCCGCACCGCTGCACGTGGCCTGCTGCTCATTGGCTGGCCTGCCCAGCATTGGCAGGTTCGCTGGGGTTATACAAACAAACAAACAAACAAACAAACAAACAAACAGGAAAAGCAGAAATCCACCCCCAATTTAGGACTCACTTTCAACCCAGTGTCATTATTTTTGAGTTTTTGCAACATAAACTAGGGGGCCCGTTTCTCTTGCATGTCTGCTTTTCTGATCAGCTGTCCCTCATATGCATTTTGTCTGCCGCAAGCTTCCATAACTCCCCTTTGCCTGCCGTCTCTCCTTCTCTTCTGTGCCCTCTATCTTCCTTTGCTCCCCCTGCCCCTCTGGGCCTCTCCACACGGTGATTAGCCAGGAAAGCAGTCCAAATCAAACAGCGCAGACTCTTCTTTCTCCTCCTTCCCGCGGGCTCTCCCTCTGGAAGGGCCTTCCTGGGGGGAAGGGGGGCGGGGGATGTCTCCCGTAGCCCCAGCCACTCTCCGGTCAGCTTGCTCTGGGGAACCCGCTTGACCTTCTCCACAACCTTGTAAGTCCCCCAGTCCCGACCCTGACCCCAAGAGCCCAGGTCCTCATTCGGGAATCTGCCCTGCCTTATCTGAAAGCAGGTCTCCTGAATGAAACAGGATCTTCATGAAGAGTTATGTTGCTTCTCTCACTGTTTAAGAAAATATATATTTTTATGGATTTGAGTGAGGAAGGGAGAGGGAGAGAGAGGTAGAAACATCAATGTTGAGAGAGAACCATTGATTGGCTGCCCCCTGCACACCTCCTACTGGGGATCAGCCCACAACCTAGGCATGTGCCTCCACCGAAATCGAACCCAGGATCTTCAGTCCTCAGGCTGACACTCTACCCACGGAGCCAAACCGGCTAGGGCCTCACTATTGACGAATATGAGAAACTGCAACCAAATATTGAATAGATGAGACGTCGGGAAGGGTGAACTGAGAGCAGGCGGTGTGGTAGAGAATAAGGCACCGGGACCCAGCTCAGAAGGCCTACCTGCGCAGCAGCTGCGACTTGTTGACGCCTCCAATGGCAGACCAGGTGAGTTCGGCACTTTTTAGAACCTCAGTGCTTAAGGAGAAAACAGCTTAGTTGCTTTCAGATATTTATTAAAATGGTATTTATTAAACCATCTCATATGTCTACATATAGGAACTTCCTGTAGCATGCAAGAGAAGGTGAAAATGGAAGCACACTAAAATCTTTAACACTGGATGGGGAGTATATTTTGATTCAAACACACGGTGACTCAGAAATAGCTCTGTACTGCCAGCAAATTCTGGACATACAATGTTATGACTCGCAAATGTCAGTAATGCTGACTCCCTGAGCAAGACAAGCAATCAAATCTTAAACAGACTCCCTCCACCGCCACACCCTTCCTGGGGTGAATCCGAGGAATGCAATGAAGCAGCAGAGTCTGATGTAGCAGCTTCAGGGGGGAGAGGAGTCAGTGAAAACTGGCACTGATAACACAGGGCATGGCCAGGGCAAGAGGGGGCCAGGCGGTGGGGGTGAGGGTGAGGGTGGAGGTGTTGCCGTTGGTGGCAAATCTGCAGCGTGGGATGATGCTCTGCGTCCAATCTATCCTTCTGATAGAGGACTGTCTTCTTCCTCTTCTCCCACTCCATCTCCTTCTTCCTCTCTCTCTCTCCACATCTATCCTCATTTCTACCTACATAGCCAGCTGTGCCCAGGAGCTGTTAGCACCGTCTTCAGTGTCTACCACACCCACTGGGGTTGGAGGGAGCGGGGATGGGAGAGAGAGGACAGGCAGGCAGGTGATGCCACGTCTGCTTTTGGCTACACTCTGTATTAAATAGACCTGCTTCTCTTGTGTGAAGAATGTCCAATTCTTAGAGAGAGCTGAAATAAGCTGCCTTGAAACGTCGCTGACAGGGCATTTTGAAATACGTTTCCTGCTTACGTATCAGAATAGTGTAGGGTTTAAAGAACAAATGAGATTATGTGGAAAAGCTACTGTGCTATTGATCTGTGTGAGATGATGATGACAGATATTTCCATACAGATGTGTGCCAAGCCATAGCAAAAACAGTTAAGATGCTGTCGGGGGTAAAATTGTGGAGAATTGCTTGGGAAGAAGGTGTTTCTGAATTTTAAAAGGGATTTTTTCTTGTAAGAGGTTGTTTTGCTAGAGGACAAAAGCAAATGTGTAACAGTATCCAAGTGAGAAAAAGAGGCCCTGCCTCAAGCTGCTTGGTGGTAACACGTTGCCACAAATATTCTTCATTGTACACATGCTCTTTGTGGAGTTCAGGTCATGCAACCTTTTGGTTTTAAAATATTGCCATGTACGTAAACTTCTGATAATATTTGAATGTCAGACTTTGTCCTGTTCTTGCAATTCTCTCCCCTTGTCTCTCCCCCCCCCCCAACACCACTCTGAGCCACTGTCCTTTAAAGACCATTATTTAGGAGACAGGAGTAGGCCAGGGCATGCTGGGTAGCCAGTGAGGAAATATTGCAGGATACCAATATACACCTAAGCGCGCAGCAGGCCTCCGCTGTATTTGGTGCTTCCCGTTTGCTGGAAGCCACACTGCAGAGGGCGATCCTTTCACTCTTCTTTTCTCTTCCCTCCACATGCACTCACCCCTGGTGATCCCCAGGAAGGGGTTAGCCCAGTGCCGAAGTCCAGGTCATCATAAACGCCCATTGAATGCTACCTGGTGCTTGCCTCGGGCTTATTTTGGCATCCTTTGAGCAGTGAATTAGAGTAGGTGTGAAAAAAGCCCATCACGGAATCTGTCAGGTAAATAAGCCTGGCTGTGTCCGCAGGGCCAAGGAGAAATGACGAGGCACAAGGTGAACTCAGGTTGAGGCCATCGGAGGTCATGAGGAAAAGAAGACGAACACTCAGCACTCTTAGCCCAGCCTGTTTAGATTGGGTTTGGCCTGGAATTCTCTGTCAGAGACCAGAGCCCATCTGTTCTGGCATTCGTGCCCTCTGAGCTCTAAGACTAATAGCAAGGGGATAGAAGCATGGGTACAAGAAGGAAATCGCATGTGAAATAGAGGGGCAAAGTTGTAGCTTTTATATATGGGCCAGGACTAGGCTGTTTCACAGTTGTTTTTAAAGTTATTAGTGCATAGACTTTGGTGAGAGAAGTGGCTGGTTTTTTTTTTCTTTTAAAAAAATATATTTTCTTCATTTTTTAAAGAGAGAAAGGGAGAGTGATAGAGAGTTAGAAACATTGATGAGAGGGAAACATCGATCAGCCACCTTCTGCACACTCCCCACTGGGGATGTGCTTGCAACCAATGTACATGCCCTTGACCGGAATCGAACCTGGGACCCTTCAGTACGCAGACCGACGCTCTATCCACTGAGCTAAATGGGTTAGGGCGAAGTGGCTGTTTTTCAACAGGCATTTGCACGCTACAGAAGTGTTCGGTAGAGCCCTCTCCCTGGCCACTGCGGCCCCATGGGTATTGGGCACTAGGATACATTCCAGTGCCCTCTACTCAGCTCCAGTTGCCCTACTCTACAGCACAAGGGAGGGCCCAGCGCACAGACTGCGGTTTGGGACCATGAAAGGGCATGGGCTCTGGGCTAGGACATCTCTAGGTTCATTCTAGACTCTTTGAAAATGCGTCATATAGGGCAGGTAGGTGACTGGCTCTCTCAGAAACTTAATTTCATAATCCAAAAGCAAAAAAACAAAACAAAACAAAAAACCCCACTCCCATTGTGAGAATGAGTGGAGGTAAAGTATGCGAACATCTGCTTATAAACACCGATTGATGTATTTTTTTTTCTGTATAGAGTCATGATTTATGGAAAGTAGCCTTCTGCCTTTTTAAAACAAACAAATGTGTTTAGAGAACTATGTCATCAGCTTAAAATAAAATAGTAGAAACATTTCTTAGACACATGAGTATTGAAAGCATATAGAATTGTTCTGGCCAAACCAAGAAAAACAAACAAATATAGAGTAGAGATTTTTTTCTTTTTCTTTTTATTTACAGAATAAGGAACTGGAGAACAGAAGCCTGAGTGTGTCTTGGTAATGACAGTTGGTAGCTCAAGGAAAATAAGACTTCCATTTAGCATTTCGTTGCACATGCTCAGTTGCTTTGTTTTTGTGGAAGAGGATTTGGGGTTGGTGTTTGAATTTTTGTCTAAGACCAGAATTCAATTTTTCCAGCGATCTCAGGGAGTCAGGCAATGTCAAAAGAGGGAAAACTCAGAAGTGAGGTGAGAGGTTATTTTGGGGCAAGGTAGTTGGAGGGTGCCTCCTTTCCTCATTTGTTTCTCACTTCAAAGGCAAGTGAAGGAGTGTGGGGGCAGGGCTGGGAACGGGGAACTTTGGGAGGAGGAGGGAGAGCACCAGGCCTTGGGGTGGAGGGAGAGCTGAGGGGTTTGGAGGTTTTGCAGCGCTGTTGGCCTGTGCAATGCTTGATTACAGCATCTGGCTTGATGACAGTATCCGGTCCCGGGGCCTTTAAGGTAGGCTAGGCTAAGCATGGTGTTTGGTGGGTTAGGCGCATTTAAATTAGCATTCTTCCTGGGTCTGTGCCTTAGTTGTACTGAGGCAGTGCTTCCATCCATCAAGAGCAGAGGTGGCTAAGCCTTCTCTCACATTTTACCCAAGAGCTTCTGATCCCACTTCTGGTAGTCAGAGACTCCAACTTTAGATTTTTAAAAATATATTTTTATTTATTTCAGAGAGGAAGAGGAGTGAGAGATAGAAAAATCAATGATGAGAGAGCATCATTGATCAGCCGCCTCCTGCACACCCCACACTGGGGATCGAGCCTGCAACCCATGCATGTGCCCTGACCGGGAATTGAACCGTGACCTCCTGGTTCATAGGTCGATGCTCAACCACTGAGCCATGCTGGCTGGGCCCCATCTAAGAGCTCTTGAGTCTCTGGTGCTCAGAGACTCCGGCTTTAGATTTTAAGTCACATTTCCACAGGCTTTGTCCTACGCTAAAGCAGTGGGATGAGTTATGAGATTCAACTATCACACCTACCTTTACTCTGTAGATTCTAAATTGTTTTTTTTTCTCTTGAGATTTCAAAATTCCAGGAAAAGGAGTACAGCTGCAATAACAACAGAGTTCTCACCTTTTGGCTGATGTTGGATGTTTTATAGTGCAGTGAGGCAATAACCCTGGACAAGTTTCAGACTGCAGAGTGCCCAGGAGCACCGGGAGGATTTGTGTTCAGTCACGCCATGCTGACACTTCAAAGAGAACAACAGGCACATAATCCTCCATAAAATGTGCTATAATGTTCTGCTTAACTGTAAGGCTTTTCCCCAAAGCCACCAGTTGAACTGTTTTGACTACCTTGAGCAGTCCATTTAGTGGCTCAGTTAAAAGCACACATCTGAAGGAATTATTTGCTACATGATCTAAGAGCATCTTCAAACAATCACGGCGCTGGGTATGTGGCCATGGCAGTTAGGAAAATGATGGAGGAAAATGAATCTTTAAAGCAATCATATCCTATATATAATCTACCCATACCAATAAAAGGGTAATATGCTAATTAGACCAAGTCAACCGGCCATCTTCCGATGTCTGACTTCCTTTTGAACAAAGCCATGGTGGTGGGGGCTGAGGCAGAGGCAGTTAGGGCTGAGATCAGGCCAGCAGGATAGGGCAGTTGGGGGCAACCAGGCTGTCAGGGGAAGGCCATTGAGAGCAACCAGGCTGGCAGGGGAGGGCAGTTGGAAGTATTAGGCAGGCAGGCAGGTGAGTGGTTAGGAGCCAGTGGTCCTGGATTGCGAGAGGTTTAGGTCCGATCCTACAGTCCAACATCCCTCGAGGGGTCCCAGATTGGAGTGGTGCCCTCCCTCCCACCTTGTCCAAATGTGTAGAATTCAAATAAGTTTAACATGTAGTCACTAAACATAAGATCCAGTATTTTCTTCTCTTTTTTTGTATGATAGATGGATACCAATGTATAAACTGCAATGAAGGATTAGTTCACTTGTATTTCCTTTGTGTGCTATGTAGTTTACTGCCAGAATTGTGTTGCATTATCTCTTAAATATATACGTATTATATATAATATGCTCAGTATTTCACTTTGGAATTGTTTCTGCTCTATGATATTTTTGTTATGTGTTAGTAATTGGCAACCTAGAGTGGCATGCTAAGTCTGGCACCAAATCATTCCACCGCCTAGACCTGGTTAGAGTTCACCTTCAGGCTCTATTTCTGGTCTTCACCTAATCCTTTCTCTCACCTAATAGAGACCTAATGTACTGTATGCTATCTTTGGACGAAAAAAGGATGTCTTTCTCTTGAAAGATTGAAACTTCAGTCACACAACTATTTGTCCCCAAAATTTCTCCAGGTGCTGAGCAGACTACACTGAACCCACAGACCCAAATCCTGTCCTCAGGGGGCTTGTGTTCTGGTGGGACCCTCCCCCATGAAAACTTCTTTTGTTGAGAATCTGAGCTGGGTGAGAGGCAACTGGATGATCAGATTACAGCATGCCACGATAGGATGTGAGTGATTTATAGGAAGTCTTGGCTTTACAAAGGCAACTATTAATTTAAATATCTCTTTGATGAATAACATGTAAGATATGTATCTATCCTTTTCCCTTTTTGCCTCCTGTGAGATGAGGCCTTTTAACTTATAATTAGAGGAAAAAAATAAGCTTTACAGGGACATTTAAAATTAGACTGTCATGTTATAAATTCTAAAATTAAAGGCTATTTTCAGGAATGTTTTTACTTTTTCTTATTAACATGTACATTATATGTTTCTCGTGGGTACTTCTCTAGTTCACACAGCAGCATGTGCCGAGAGGAATCTCAAACCCAGCCTAATTTGATTGTAAAACTGCTTAATTATCTCAACGCTGGCTGCCTTTCTACACACCTATGCATAGTTACCACACAGTGATGACTCTCGGTGTAAAAACCTGAAACTTAGTGCCAGCTTGTTTTGAAACTTGCTATGGCAAGAAATAAGAATACAAAAGAGATATCAATGTGGCTCCCCGTCTAAAATGGAGACAACCTGATAGGGGTTTCTCCCGATTTAAATGTATCTCTGTGGACACCACTGGGGCCTTTTACACTTGTTGCTAGCTACATATGAGCAGTATACAAGTTAAAGAGCAAGTCAGGCCCCGGCTGGCGTGGCTCCATGGTTGAGCCTCAACCTATGAACTAGAAGGTCACGGTTTGTTCCCTGATTCCTGGTTTGGGGCTCAGTGTGCGGTGTGCAAGAGGCAACTGATCAAGGATTCTCTCTCATCATTGATGCTTCTCTCTCTCTCTCCCTTCATCTCTGAAATCAATAAAAGTATATTAAAAGAAAAAGTGCAAGGCAGCCCTAGCCAGTTTTGCTTGGTGGTTAGAGTGTTGGCCTGTGGATCAAATAGTTGCAGGTTCCATCCCTGGCCCTGGTCGGGGCGTGTGGGAGAGGCAACCAGTCAATGTGTCTCTTTCACATTGATGTTTCTCTCCCTCTCCTCCCTTCCTTCCACTCTCTCTAAAAATCAATGGAAAAAATATCCTCAGGTGAGGATTAAAAAAAATAATTATGAAAAGCAAGTCAGATAGGACTGCTGCTGAGAATAGAGACTTCTAGATAACCAGATAACTTTCCTGGTTATGTTATATTAACATTTGGCAAAACAAGTCCCCTTTCCCTACACACAAACCCACAAGGAAACAGAACAGAAAAACCCTCTGCCACTGTCACCTTTTCCTGATTTATATCTGCAGAGGGCGGCTTTCTTTCAAATTCTGTGATGCCAAATGCAAATCTTTGCAGAGGTGTAAGATTTCAAAGAGAGAAAGCTAACGCCTTTGGGACAACTTAATAAATTACTAGCGATTTGTTTTTGTATATATAGGTGCTCTTCTAATCTTATTAAGAAATGAAACAATCTTTTTCAAATCGCTGCTAGCAAATTTAAAAATAACCAATGGAACAGAATAAGCAAGCACGGGTACGGTTTCCCTTCCTGAAAGTGGTATTAGGATCTCTTACAGTCCTTCCATTGAGTTTGGATCTTGTTAGCAGATCATTATCAACTTTATCATAGGATCTGTTTAACTGAAGAAGCACTGTCTTGACTTGCCTACAAAATTACAACTGAAAAGGGAATTGGGGCAACACATCCTGCTTTTCTCAGGTGGGAACCACCTGTACAGGTGTTCAGGTGAAGGAGACCTGGCATGGCCATCACACGTGGTGAAACAAACTAGAATTGCAGCTGCAGCCTGGGATTCGCAGCCCACGTTACTGCTTTTGCATTGATTGACAACATGCTCCTCTGCATTTTGCTGGTATTGTAAGCTAATGGTTTTACTGCAGGAACCCGGATGATGAGGTGCGAACATACCGGCATAGTTTACTATTCTGGTCAAATACAATTTGTGATAAAATCTGATGTTCATGATATGTAACTAAGCTGTGGAATAATTAAGCACAGCTAATAACTAATACCCATAAATGACATAATTTGTGTTAATTTACTGAGACAAACTCTATTTCCACATTTCTACTCAATTTTAAAAAAGATTTACTGTATTAATAATTGGTCTCATACTTTCTGGTTGGTCTATAATATATATAATGTTTTAGCCTCATATATTTTTAAAAAGTTTTTTTAAATTAAATTATCTGTGTACATATTTTACCATTGCCCCCCTCCCCCCATACATACCCACCCTCCCCAGAGTTTTGTGTCCATTGGTTGTACTTATATGCATGTATACAAGACCTTCGGTTGATCTCTTATCTCCCCCAGATCTCCCTACCCTCCCTGCTGTAATTTGACAGTCTGCTTGTTGCTTTACTGTCTCTATATCTATCTTTTAGTTAATCAGTTTATAATGTTCTTTATTATCCATAAATGAGTGAGGTCATGTGGTGTTTCTCTTTCATTGACTGGCTTATTTCACTCAGCATGATGTTCTCCAATTCCATCCAGGTTCCTGCAAATGATGAGAATTCTTCTTTTTTATGGCAGTATAGTATTCCATTGTGTAGATGTACCATAGTTTTTGGATCCAATCATCTGCTGATGGGCACGTAGGCTGTTTCCAAATCCAATAAAAGCTATTGTATTTAGATTGTGCTGCTATGAACATAGGGGTGCATATAACCTTTCTGATTTGTGTTTCTAGTTTCTTGGGATATAATCCTAGGAGTGGGATTACTGGGTCAAATGGAAGTTCCATTTTCAGTTTTTTGAGGAAACTCCATACTGTTCTCCACAGTTGTTGCACCAGTCTGCATTCTCACCAGCAGTGCACCAGGGTTCCTTTTTCTCCACAACCTCACCAACACTTGTTGTTTGTTGATTTGTTGATGTTGGCCATTCTGACAGGTGTGAGATGGTACCACATTGTTGTTTTGATTTGCATCTCTCAGATAATTAGTGACTTTGAGCATGTTTTCATGTGCCTCTTGGCCTTCCTTCTGTCTTCTTTTGAAAATATTCTATTTAGATCCATTGCCAATTTTTTAATTGGATCATTCATTTTCCTTTTATTTAGTTGTATAAGCTGTCTGTAGATGTTGGAGATTAAACCTTTATGAGTGATAACATTTGCAAATATGTTCTCCCATACAGTAGGCTTTCTTGTTGTTTTGTTGATGGTTTCTTTTGCTGTAAAAAAGCTTTTTATTTTGATGTAGTCCCATTTGTTTATTTTCTCTTTAGCTTCCATTGCCCTAGGGGCAGAATCAGTGAAGAAGTTCTTTTGGCATATGTCTGAGATTTTGCTTCCTGTGGATGCCTCTAGTATTTTTATGGTTTCCCATCTTATGTTTAAGTCCTGTATCCATTTTGAGTTTATTTTTGTGTATGGTGTAAGTTGGTGATCTAGTTTCATTCTTTTTCATGTATCTGTCCAATTTTCTCAACACCACTTATTGAAGAGACTGTCTTGACTCCATTATATATTCGTGCCTCCTTTGTCAAATATTAATTGAGCATAGTGATTTGGGTTGATATCTGGGTTCTCAATTCAATTCCATTGATCTATATGTCTGTTCTTGTGCCAGTACCAGGCTGTTTCCGTTGGTATTTTAATGGGGAGTGCATTGGACTTATAGATTGCTTTAGGAAGTATGGACATTTTGACGATGTTGATTCTACCAATCCATGATCATGGTATGTTCTTCCATCTGTTTTCATCTTCCTCTATCTCTTTTTTCAGTGTCGTGTAGTTTTCCGCATATAGGTCCTTTACTTCTTTAGTTAAGTTTATTCTAGGTATCTTAATTTTTTTGGTGCGAAGATAAATGGAATTGCTTTTTTAGTCTCTATTTCTGTAAGTTCACTGTTGGTGTACAGAAATGCCATAGATTTCTTGGCGTTAATTTTGTATCCTGCTACATTGCCAAATTCATTTATTAAGTCAATTAGTTTTTTAATGGAGTCTTTTGGGTTTTTTTATGTACAATATCATGTCATCCGCAAATAAGGATAACTTTACTTCTTCTTTTCCAATTTGGATGCCTTTTATTTCCTCTTCTTGTCTAATTGCAATGGCTAGTACTTTCAGTACTATGTCAAACAGGAGTGGCGAGAGTGGGCATCCCTGTCTTGTTCCTGTTCTTAGAGGGAATGGTTTTAGTTTTTGCCCATTGAGTATGATGTTGGCTGTGGATTTATCATATATAGCTTTTATAGCCTCATATCTCAATAATAATTACCATCATCATCAAAACACATAGCTGAACCTATAAACAGGAATTCTGAACTTTGCATTTGGAAGGCAGGGGAAGCCGGTTGAGGTACAATGAGGACAGTGAGGAGGCTCTTTGGAACTCAGAGCACTGTCTGGGGTGCAGGCATTGAGTACTCTGGCCCTTTAAGAAAGGATATTTGGTCACCCTATCAGTTAAGGGTGGGGACCCCAACTGAGGTCCTGGTTGTGGGCAAAAAATCATGGAGTTAGAAATGGGAGAAAGAAGTTGTAAACATCAACCAGAGCCCCTCCTCCAATATACATGCCGGGTTTGCTACTAAATCCCCAATAGAGGGTGTGCAGGAGGCAACCGATTGATGGTTCTCTCTCCCATGGATGTTTCCCTCTCTCCCTCTCCATTCCTTGCTCTCTAAAATAAATAAAATATTAAAAAAATAAGATAAAATTTGAGGTGACTTTGAGCAGGGACTTCTCGTCTTTCTACTCATCTTGCTAGGTCTTGCAGCACTGTTCATTGGTTAGCCTGTGTTCATTTGTGCCATAAACACCAGAAGGCAGGGCCTGGGGAGCTCCGTAGGGTCCTTACACAGAGGTTGGTGTGAGCCAAAGAGAGGCAAGGCAAGTAGGAAGGGAGAGATCAAAAACCGGCAGCCTTGTTCGGAGTTAGTTGCATGCACAGTGCGATTCCCATTTGTCCTGGGAGACAGCACTGGGAGTAAAAATGAAGACACTGAATTGAGGGAAGTGACCTTAGCAAAGGGCCCCAGGTCCTACCTGCCAAGCTGCTGCAGCAGGATGAGGGAGAGTCGGCCTCCGGTCCAGGCCAGACACAAACCACCACTGTGCTTGCACCTGGACATTTCCTGAACAGAGTACAGAGTAAGCCATTCAGCGAAGTCAGGGCTGGAGAGTCCAGTTTCCAAGCTTGCATCCGAAATGAATTTATGACATTTCATAACAGCTGTGGCAGAGGCGGCAGACTGAGGGCGCAGTTGGGAGTTCGGCAGCGTTCACTTGGCTTGAAAAGTGAAGCCAGGACCCGAGGAGCCAGGAGGGTGAGGACGTCCCAGATACGGCTCAGAGGTCACAACACAGTGCGGCAAAGGCATCGCATTAATTGGGTGTCAGGTACTTGGAGCATTCATAAATGCTTACACCATTGGGTAGCATCTCCTTCCCTTTTTGTGCCTAAGGTGGTGATAAGTCAAGGGAAGCCCTTGAAGGTATGTTTTATATGATCGTTTGTATTTTTCCCTCCAGAGGATGAGTTTATGGTAATAAATCCCCTCTACAGATCTGTGCCTGCACCCAACCATCAGCTGCCTCCAAGTCTGCCTTATAGCAGCGATTTTCAACCAGCGTGCCTCAAGGATTTTTAAAACATGCAGTACCTGCCTATTTAGTCAGGGGCACTGACCTCTTTTTCCTTAGGTTGTTAAATTAAAAAAAAAAAAAAAAAAAAGACAACAGACAATACCAAAATAGCTGTCTGGTATGAATGAATCAAAATTATACCTGTTTCTTTGGTCAGATTGGCAATATATATATTGCCAATATATATATATATATATGTTTTGGTGTGCCACAGAATTTTAGTAATTACTTTATGTGTGCATGAGATTAAAAAAAGGTTAAAATTGCTGCCCACTGGGCTTGATTTTCATGCTATTGATAACTATAGGAAAGGGGGAGATAAAGATGACATTTAATTGCATCCTTCATGATAGACATTTTGTGCAGAATCCTTTAGTTATGTAAATTCTGGGTATAGAAAACAGAAAACATGCGAAGGCCAGTCATCACTCATGACCTTCAAAAATCAAGCTTTTGCCAAAACTGGTTTGGCTCAGTGGATAGAGCGTCGGCCTGCGGACTGAAGGGTCCCAGGTTCAATTCCAGTCAAGGGCATGTACCTTGGCAGCGGGCACATCCCCGGTAAGGGTTGTGCAAGATGCAGCTGGTAGATGTTTCTCTCTCATCGACATTTCTAGTTCTCTATCCCTTTTCCTTCCTCTCTGTAAAAATCAATTATCTATCTATCTATCTATCTATCTATCTCTCAAGCTTTTGATTTAGTCAAAGTTAGAAGGCTTCTTTGCTTTCTCTTCTCAACAGTACCAGGATTTCAGCAGCAAAGCAGGGGTTTTAGACAGTGGAGGGAAGAGGCTAGACATCTGCAAATCAGCCGGCCAGTGTAGGAATTCTCAAAGGCCTGAGGGATATGGACATGCTCTGGAGAACAGAAGTTCTGTGTATGTTAGTGGTTACTAAGAGAAGCGGAAAGAAGCGAAGGAGTCAGGAAGCGCTGTACTCAAGTTCCTGTTCTGCCTAATATCTTTCCTTGCTCCACAAGGCACCGGGGCCTCTGGCTAGGCCTCATCTTATTGCTCTCCTGGCTGCTGCACTGAAGCCACTCCGTCCTGTCATCAGTTCTGTTTCTAGAACAAGCCAGGCTCCTTCCCACCTGAGAGCATTTGGTTGAGAACACGCTCAACTGCATATGATGCAGACCAATTCACACCTGCTGATTTCTGGGAGATCAAAGATAATGACTTTACGATTACTTAAGATTTGTGTTTCATGATCTCACCACCTTACCAGGACAGCATCTATTTCGGTTTTAACAGTCTTCTTTCTTTAAAATTTTTATTTCAGATTACAGAGAGGAAGGGAGATAGAAACCTCAATGATGAGAGATAATCAATGATTGGCTGCCTTCTGCAAGCCCCCTCCTCCGCCCCCCCCCCCGGTGGGGGGGGGGAATCAAGCCTGCCCTGACTGGGAACCAAACCGTGACTTCCTGGTTCATAGGTCAATGCTCAACCCTGAGCCACGCCAACTGGACAATAATCTTTTTCTTGGGAAGGTTCTCTTGCTGTGAAAACTAGGTCATTTCAGCTGATTTTAATTCCTCTCTCTCTCATCCATGAAACATTTAATAGGTAGTCACCATGTGCTAGGTGTGGTGCTAGGCAAGAGGCTGTCCATGGCCTCTAGGAGACCATGGGGCAAATGGATCACAAACCAAGGAGTGTACAGGGTGGCCGTTTCTGTAACAGATTTGGGGAGGTGCTGTTATGAACGGGGCCTGGGAAGAGTGGAAGCCCTAATGGAAGAAAATCTGTTTGGGCTGTAGGACAACCATTGCTCTATTTTTTTTTTTATTGTTTTAAGTATTACATATACCATTTCTGCAATAATCACAGCATACTTACCCAAGAGTCTAGAAACCAATATCAGATATTAGTTAAATATGCACACTGGTAGATTTTAAACTAAAGAGGAGGCTTGAAAACTCCCCTTTCCTATGAAATGGTAGACTTTTCTCCAAGAAATGGATCAATTCAATGTTAAAAAAAAAATCCTTATTTCTGAAGAGTTAACCAGTTTCTAAAGGAAGTTATCATTGATGATTTTTAAGGGGCATTTATATGTCTTCCATATAACTGATTATGGTTAGTATTCATTTATTATGTATTCATTCCCAACAGATATTGTTGGATACTTCACTAATTCTCTGTCGCTCCATGAGACATTACTCCAAAACCTAGTGGTTTAAAACAGCACATTTATTATCTCACAGTTTTTGTGGGTCAGGAGTTTGGCCTCATCTTAACTGGGTCTTCTGCTCCTGGGTCTCTGAGGCTGCAGTCACGGTGGTTTGATCTGGATGCCCAGTAGGAGAAGATCTACCTTATGCTCAGTTATCTATTGTAGTTGCTGGCAGGATTCAGTTTCCCAGGAGATGTTGGATTGAGGTTCTCAGTTCCTAGCTGGCTATTGGTGATGTCCCATCATTTTTTGCTGTATTCTATTCATGATACGCAAGTTACTAAATCCAGTCCAGAACTGTCTACTACAGATCTCTACTGTATGCACCAGAGTTCATTAGGAAAATACACATTTAAAAATCCATAATTTCTAAACTTTTCTCAGATTTATTTATTTCCATTTATTTGTTTGTTTGTTAATCCTCACACAATGATATATTTTCCATTTTTTAAAAACAGAGAGAGAGAAACATTGAGAAAGACATATTAATTGGTTGCCTCCCACATGTGCCCAGGTTGGAGGGAGGGTGGGCAGTGGGGAGGAGGGTGGAGAGTGAGCCTGAAACTGAGGTACGTAATCTTGACTGGAATCAAACCCAAGACCCTTCAGTTTGCAGGCTGTCGTTCTAACCAGATGTTAGCCAGACGAGATTTTACAGGGGCACACTAATTACTTTTTGTTTATATGAAAAGTAATAAGTGAATGTACTCCAAATTATATATATATATATATATATATATATATATATATATAAAATTTCTTTCTGTGTTATCTTTATAAATGAATGTGGCAATTGTTGAGAAAAAGATGAAGCAGAACAGACAAGTCACCTTTATTATACAAAGAAAGTATGGTGAGAAATGAAAGGCAAATAAACCAGCAGCTTGGGCCTATTTGCCAAAAACATAGATTTCCTATAGATTTAATAATTTTGTGAAGTGTGCTATGGTATATTCAGTATATTGTAACCTTGAAGACAAAAAATTTATCCAAAAAAGCTAGGCATTTCCAGAGTAGTGTCAGTTGAATGTGATAATATGAATTTATTACCAAATAATATAACTCCATTATTTTTATAATATGATTGTATTGTAGTTGATGCCAGAAAACATTCAGACGTATTTGTATTCACGTAGCACAATGGTCTAAACAGTTCGTCTGTGTTTAACTGGATAGGAAATTGTTTGAGGTCCACGGGGTCTGAAATATCCCCAGATTGCTACTACATCAGAGTAGGGAAAATATTAATGGTTACATCCCCCCAAATAGGCCATTTACTTTGTGAGTCCAATTAAAGTAATTTGTAAAGCACATAGAGGTTGCCTGTTTGGTACAGGGTAGACAAATATAAAAATTTCTTTTTTATGCTGAAACATGTCAGTAGCAAACATTAGCCTAGATGGGCACTCAAACACAGGGTTGTCTAGAAAGTGGATGTCTAGAGAGTGGATGTCTAATAGAAAGAGACCTTGACAGGCTGCCTGAGTTCCTTTGCCTTTTTTTTTTTAACCTTGGGCAGCTGTTACTTTCAGTTGCGCAGGTGAGTCATACACAGCACCGTCACTAGGTGGCAGCATAACATCAACGAAAAAACTAGGAAACCCTATTTTCCCCACTTCAAAGCAGGCTTTATGTTTTTATGCTATGACAGCCTAAAGAAAACTCTCTAGAGAGTGTAATTCTATACTAAGAGTAAAAAAACAAAACCTGCACCTAATGTTTTTTAAAGTGCAAAACCAGATTGTTCTCAAGAGTGAAAAATTGTCTTAGTTCTCTTTTTTTAGCCCTCAGAAAATTCAGGCTTGTATCTTGGTTTTTCTATTTTAAATAAGGTAAACTAATCTTGTAACTTTTTTCTTTCTTATTCTCAAAAGTAGTTTTGTTACATCTCAGATACAAACAAACCTTTGAAGTAAGATGACACCGCTTTTGTCATAGGAAAGGGGAAGAAAAAAAAAAAACCACCCCAATCCCAACAACCCCCTGTACACAAACAGCCCTGCCTGGCTGCATGGAGGTATAGCAGAGTATACTTGCCTTAGGTCTTTGTCACCTACTTGGTCCTCATCTAGGTTTTCAGTTTCTTGCTAATGGCCACAGAATTCCTCTATTGTCTCATCAGGACACTTCTTGGAGCAGGTGACCTGTTGGTAATACTGTCAGGAGTATGGAGCCTGGACTAGGACAGAATTCTAGCTATTTCTTCATCTAGTTCACTCATCAACAAATGTGAGAATCTACTAAGTAATGGGCATTCTGCTAGTTGTTGGGGGATGAAGACACATTCTCAGTCTTCATGTTACTTAGAATCCAGCAGAGAACAATTAAGTAAGCAACCTCACGATTAAAAAAGTGACCAATTATTACCATAAGAAAGGCTACAGAAATATGTAATACCACATGATTGAATAATGGGAGGGCTGAGTTGATTCATTTCACACCTTTGTATATTTACTGCCTATTCAGTGCCGGGTACTGTTCTAGGTGCTAAGGATTCATTAGTGGACTAAACTGAAAAAGATTCCTAGTCATATGAATGTAGATTCTAAATTGAATTTATTGGGGTGACATTGGTTTGCAAAACCATACAGGTTTCAAGGGTACAACTCAATAAAACATCTGCACACTGCACTGTGCACCCTTCACCCCAAGAAAAGTATCTTTCTGTCCCCCTTCCCCTGCTTTTCCCACTTCTACCTACTACCCCAACCCCTTTTCCCTCTGGCTAGCTCCATACTGTTAGCTAGGTCTGTGGGTTATGATATGTCTTTTTGCTTTATCTCTTTTTCCATCCAGTCCCCAAAGTACCCCCCACCCCCTGACAACTGTCAGTCTGTCCCACTATCCATGCCTCTGTTCCTATTTTGTTCATCAGTTTATTTTGTTCATTAGATTCCACATGTAACTGAGATCATACGGTACTTGTTTTCCTCTGGCTGGCTTATTTCATTTAGCATAATAATCTCCAGGTCCACCTATTCTGTCTTTTTAACAGTTGTGTTGTATTCCATTGTGTACATGTACCATAGCTTTTTATCCACTCATCTACTGCTGGGCACTTAGACTGTTTCTAGATCTTGACTATTAATAATGCTGCAGTGAACATGAGAGTGCATATATTCTCTCAAATTAGTGTTTCATGTTTCTTCGAATGTATTCCCAGGTATATTTATTTTTGTTGAGGGACAAAATAAGTTTATTTTATAGTACATTGGAAGGTGCTATGGAGAAATATAAAGCAGGGAAGGGAGAGAAGCAGGATTGAGAAGGAATCTGTGATTTTAAATAATTCTATCACAGAGGTCCTGACTGAGAGGGTGACATGCCTGAAATCCTAAAAGAAAGGAAGGAAAGGTGCAGGCAGAGTGTAGCAAATGCAAAGGCCCTGGGGCAGAAGTATATCTGATGGGTGCAAGGAACTGCATGGAGGCTGGAGTGGCTGCATAGGAATACGCAGAGGTTTAGGGGACTTGTTCAGAGAGGTAATGAGCAGCAGATCATGTAGGGCCTTGTAGGCCCTTGTAAGGTCAACTTGGACTGACTCAGGGAACCACAGAGGGTTCTGAGCAGAAAGGAGACATCAACTTGTTTGTGAGGGGATCACTTTAGCAGCTGTGTTAAAACAAGTATTTTAAGGAGTCAAAGAGAGAAGCCAGGAGACCAAGCACCCAGGAGGAGATAATAGGAGCTCGGACCTGGTAGGAGTAGATAACAGAGGTGTTGAGAAATGATAGAGTTCAGGCTGATTTGATGGAGATGACATGATTTCCTGATGGATTAGGTGGGACTTATACTTAAAGAGAGGAGTATTACCCTAATTGGTTTGGCTCAGTGGATAGAGCATCAGCCTGCAGACTGAAGGGTCCCAGGTTCTATTCTGGTTAAGGGCATGTACCTTGGTTGTAGGCACATCCCCAATAGGAGGTGTTCAGGAGGCAGCTGATCAATGTTTCTTTCTCATTGATGTTTCTAACTCTCTATTCCTCTCTGTAAAAAATCAATAAAATATATTTTAAAAAAAGAAAAGAAAAGAAAAGAAAAAGACAGGAGTCATGGATGACTGCCAGGCATTTGGCCTGGCCATGTGAAGGGCAGAGGAGCCATTCATTGTCATGGGGAGGCTGAGATTGGATCAGGGTTTGGGGGTAGAGAAAGATCAGGAGTTCTGTTCAGGATGTGTCACGTTCAAAGTGTCTGTGAGTTATCCAAAGATAAGTATTTTGTTTCATGTGTTATGGGGCTGGAGGTATAAATCTGGGAATGGTATTAAAAGCTATGAAGCTGGATGATCGAATGACTTAGGGATGTGTGAGGGGGGACAGGAAGTCTGTTTTTGAAGTGAGGCTTCAGCAGAGATCTGAAGGATGAGCAAGTTGGCTGGCTGGGGAGTAGGAGGAAGCATTCTCTCACCTCAGCTCGCATCACTAATACCTCAGCCCAGCAATACAGTCTAATTATAGTTCCCTAAGCGAGAAGGAAGCTTTCCTTTATTAGGTCTTGGGACTTTCAAATGCGCTATTAAAGTAGGTGGAAGCCTAGGATATTTCCTCATGGTTCTTAAAGTACGTCAGGTGAACATGAGGTGTGACCTTTATCACTGAAAGTGACTGTGACATTCAAGTGGGGAAGCAGCATAAGTTTGAGGGTAGTTGTCACCAACTGGTGATGGCATACATTGCTCTCTCACTGGAAACAAAGGCATTCTGGGAACTTAGCGTGTGCTTGCCAGGAGGCAGTTGGGGGGGGGGGGGCAATCGTTGCTGAGAGCATGGGCCCTTGAAGCAGACTGCTTGGGGTTGAGTTCCACTATGGCCACTTACAAGCTATGTAACTTGAAGCAAGTTGTTTAACATTTTCTGTGCTTTCCTTTCTGCCTTACTATAGCAAACATAAAGCTAGTTTTGCCACGAGGATCAAATGAGAATGTGATAAGTTACTCCAAATGCTTGTAACATAGTAAGGCTTCAATAATAGTAAGTAATTACACTTTTTACACTGCAAATCACCATGGAATTAGCGTTTAAGATGAAGAATATAAAAGCATCAGACATATTTATGGTTAAGAAAAATAGACCAAGCCTATATAATAGAAGGTTAATATGTAAATTGTCCCCTCATCTGGGAGTTTGACCAGGAGTTCATCCAGGGGGTGAGGCCCTTCCACTGGGATCAGGGACGGGGCTGGCCCGCTACCTCCCACAATTCCCTCCCCCAGCCAGCCTGGCTGGATTGGCCCAAATTGGGGCATGCGGGCCAGATCCCACCTGTGCACTGATTCCTGCACTAGGCTTCTAGTTGGATAATAAAATACCTACTTGCCCTTTATCTTGATTTTACCTAGACTCTCACATAGTAAACCTAAAAAGAATATGGATGTTTACTGAGTACTTACTGCACCTGGAGCACTGTACATATATTTTCTTAGTTTATCTTTACCAACCTACATCGTAGGTAGAATTTTGTGGAGAGCGGCTACAGTGTTTGGACAGGTTCAAGCCTCAGACTAATGAGAGGGCACAGTCCTCTCATGGCCACGTGCAAGTCCCAGCTTGGAGGGAAGGGCCCTCCCAGCATAATTATAGCCAACAGCTATAGTTGTGAGCTTGAACCTATGGTCCAAACATGTGGCCCCAGGTGCCTGAGTGATGTGGGCTTGATAGAGTTCAGGAGCATGTAGTTGAGTAGGATTGAAACCCATGAGAATGTTGTAAACATCTTAATCACACCCTTACTTTGCCTTGTGGCACCTGCTATAAAATAAAGACATGGCTTGTGGGTGCGGTCACTGTCTCTCAGAGAAGCAGTGTCCCACTGAGACCCAGCTTTCTTCTCTTGTCTGTCTTTTCTAAGCCTTTCAGCTGCCCCCACTCAGGTTCACCCTTGGCCATGCTGGCGCAGCACAGAATTTAATTTGCAGATCAGGAAGCTGTGGTTGAAGTCCTAACTAATGGAACAAAGCTAATGAGTGGCAGATATAGGATTTGAAAGAAGTGGTCAATTTTTCAAGTTCTCAAACTACCCTCCTGGCTTTCTCTTGCCACAGAATTTTTTTTTTTTTTTTTAATTTCAGTGATCACATCTGAAGCCTGCTGCTCATGAATGAAGGTTTTAACATAACAATTCCCCTACCTGTCATTTCGAATGTTAATACTGGCAGATAAGCTTTTTTTCTTCTTTTTTCCCCCAGAAAACAAGGTACATATGTTTTCATATTTATTCCCAGAAAGATTTTGAAATCTGGGCAATTCTCTCATATCCACCTAGATTTTGAACCACAGCCAAACCTTTAGGACATGTGGATTTGGCTGACAACACACCATTTGGCTGAAGCCATCGATTAGCTCAATGATGACCGGAGAAGCCGAGCCAGATCTTTCTCCGTTCGATTTCTACAGTCAGTCCCGTCACGTGCATACCAGGGTGGCACTGAGTAATGACAATGGGGCCCTTTTTTAAAGCATTTAGATTCCAGTAGGATTGGCTCGGGACTCAATCTCTATACTCCCACTGGACTTTTATGTTCTTATGTTCTTATTCTCTACAAACGCCATTAGCTCCCTCTGAAACTAGCCCAAAGCCACATCACGGGCCCCTCCCAGGCGCTGCTGGAAACTCGCTTAAAGTAGGCTCTGCTGATGTCACTGTCACACGGGAAGGAAATGCTGTCTGTACACTAGTTTGCTGTTCTTTGTTTCATAAGCACACCCAATGCTGAAAGCATGCAGAACTTACAGAGGCACTTTTTTTTCTTTCTTTCTTTTTTTTTTTTTTTTTTTTTTTGCTAGAGCATCTTGATTCTAATGTAAAAGCAAAATATCAAGTTGCTTATTGCCTGTGAAATTAGAAATTCTGGGTAGATTCTTATTGGTTAGCTCCGTGTGTTCTTCAGACAGGTTTCCAAGAAATCTCCCTGGGGCCTAGAAGAACATTACTCTGCTCACATTTTTCTTCTAGAATTACATGTTTCTGGGTCCCAAAAGACCACCGTTTGGAGTGCATCCAAATCATCGTGTGCACGGTTCTTTCTTGACCACAGTTCCTCCAACACAAATCAAATTTAGAAGCTTCCTATAGTTCCAGATGGTCCGATTCGGCACATATCTAATTACCATTTCCCACTGGAACCCGTGCCAACTGGGGGCTGAGCTTCTGCCCAGCTGACACCGACTCTCTCCCTAGTACGTTCCAGCTCCTGCATCTCACCTAAATGACAGAAATGGAATGAAAACGTTCGCTTTTGTTTACAGGATTCCTGTGTTCAATTTACTTTGTGCATTCAATAGGAGAAGCAAAAAAGGTCCTCTACATTTAAATTGTTCAATAGGAAGAAATCTTTAAGTGGAACACAACTAGGTCTTTGAGATAGCTATTGTTTCTGAAGTTACTCTTCCTTCTCCTCTTTTTTTTTTTTTTTTCCCCCTATTCTGAATCAGAGGTATTGTGAGCACAGATTCTGCAGTTAACCAGTCCCCACACATCTGTGCAGCGTGGACTGTATTTATTGAACCCCGTTAGCTATTATGAGGGATATAAATATGAACACAATTCAGTTCTACCCTCTAGGAATTTATAGTGTGTATTTTTCTTTACAGAAGCAAATATGTTCAAAACATGATATAATACTGCTGGTCTGTGCCACAAGGATTAAACAATGCTTTTGGGAAGAGATTAAGATCTGTGGTGGACAAAAGACTCTGCCTTTAACTTGAGTGTGCTTTTCTTCTGACGTAGTTATAAAGAATCCAGAGAAATTATTTGATAAGGCTAAAAATAAAAACCTGTAACATAAAACAGCATGCCATGTGTCTTCATAGGATGTGACAGTATTTTGAACAAAATGCTCACAGGAGCAAGCATGGAGACCCAAACCCAGCCTGGGAGCACGGGTGCATGTTGTGGAGGCACACCACCAGCGCTGGTTTTGGTGGGTGGGGATGGGAGGTAAACCCTGGCAGCTGAGGGCAAAGAGCTCATGGGAAAGTTAAGGCTATATTGGGTGGTAGTGGGGTGTGAAGTTTGGCTGAAGAGCAAAGTGAGTGAAAGCAGGAGACAGGTAGGTAGAGCCTTACCAGGGAAGCTCTTCAAAGTCATTACTATTGTGATGAAGATGTATGGTGCTGGATTTATTAAGGGTAGGATGGGGGTGGGGTGGGTCAGTTTGTGAGTTATGTAGATGTCTAACCACTATGCTATGTACCTGAGACTAATATACTATGAATGACAACTTAATTGAAAAAAAAAAAATCTCCCTTACCAAGGTCAGTTCATAAAGTCTAGAAGAGGCGAATGCTTTTTCAAGTTCACAGATACCTAGCCAAAGGTACAGGGATCTATAATAATAAAAGCATAATATGCTAATTAGTCTGGACAGCCAACTGACCTTCCAGATGTCCTTCCGGGCAACCTTCTGGACGAAGCTGGGGCTGCAAGGGCCGAGGGCATCCATCTCAGCTGCGAGAGCTGAGCCCCTTGCATGAATTTCATGCATTGGGCCTCTGGTAGTAATAAAAAATGACAACTGTAATTGAAAAAAAAAAATCAAGCAAAAGGGTTTAGATTAATACTCCCGGTCAGCAGCTTCCTAAGCCAGATCTGCAAAGTCCTGATACCATGAAATGTGCTGAGTATGTGATCTACTTATTTGAAGATTCATTATGAATATTAGAATACTCAGTAATCTAATACAATTCCTGCAGGAATTGTTTTACTGAATTTATCCCAGCATTTCCAGAGGCTTTTAACCACAGAATCAATCCTTTGAATAAAAATCACATGGCAGGAAATACCTTAAATCTATAGAGAGTTAACACTTAGACAGCATAATGACGTGCTAGGCATTGTTTTCTGTGTCACCTTTATTTGCCCAGTTACTCCTATGACATTTTGTGAGGTAGGTGGGTAGGTGCTGTTATTATTATCCTCATTTCACATATGGAAGTTGAGGTGCAGGAATGTTAAGAAATATGTCCAAGGTTGCAAGCTGGTACGTAGTAACTCTGGGACTTGAACCTGAGTGGTCTAAGGCAGTGGTCGGCAAACCACTCTTTTGACTAATGACTTTGCCGACCACTGGTTTAACTCTAAGGGGTCCAAGTTTTTTAATCAGTGTAATATTAAACACATCCAATGCCGTGAAGCAAGTGAAAAATTCTTGAAGGTTTTTGAGGAGGGCAGTGACATGCTCATTGTTAGATTTAAGGAGGACAGTCTGATTGCCTTACAAAGCCTTCAAGGATGAACAGGTTAAATCCATTAGGAAGTTATTTTTCCTTATGTTATTGTGAAAAAAATGTAAACCCACAGAAAAGTTAAAAGACCTGAACATTGAAAACCTGTATACCTTGCCTCTCAATTCAACTGATAACATTTTGCCATATTTGCTGTGCTTTATCATTATTATTGTTTTAGAAGTTCAAATTATCCCAATTTTGGTTAATAGGATCCTCCTCCAGTCAGCCCAGGAGCTTTTTGACATGTCTCCATCATTCTTTGATCATTTTCTTGTTCTCTGGCCAATAAAATATCCCAGGTAAAAGCTGGACTTTTCCTGCCCCAGACTTGAAATCAATCACTTCTTTAAGGAACCAAAATTCAGTGGGTAATGGGCACTACATGTGCTCACACTAAAGGAGTATTTAGTTTGAACTAAAAGCACAAAAGATAGAATCCCACTGGGATATCTAACAATGCCAAAAAGTGGCACACTGGCCCAAATTTCTGAAGAAATGAAATTAACAAATTCCCTTTTTTTCCTATTCTTAATGTGTATAATGTGACCACACAATAATTTAAAAAATATAGATTATGCTTGTTAATAAAAGAAGCATTAATATGAACCAGGGTGAAAGAATAGATCTTAAAAGTTCACATTACAAGAAAAAAGATTTTGTAACTATCTTTCCTGATGAACATTGCTGGACTTAATTGTGGTGATCATTTCATAATATATACAGTGTCAAATCATTGTGTCATACACCTGAAACTAAAATATTGTTGTACGGTATGTCAGTTATACCTCAATATAATAATAATCTACACTAATAAAAGAGAAAATGCAAATTGACCATACCTTTGTGACACGAGCGAATCAGTAGTGAGTATGCAAATTAACCCCAAAAGCTGACGGGTTAATTTGCATATGCAGGTGCTGATCGGCCTGGGATGGGGATGGCAACAACACAGGCATTCCACACTGCCCCAGCTGCTCAAGGCTTCTGGGCATCATGGGAAAGCGGAAAAGGTGACTCTGGGCTGGAGTGATGGCAGTGCCAGCAGCCAGGGGAAGGAAAGCCCATTCTTGCACAAATCTTCATGCATTGGGCCTCTAGTAGTAGTAATAATAATAACAATAATAATAATAATGATGATGTGAACCAGTAAAACTACATCAGATATTGACTTGGATTACATGTATTATATTTTGACACTACCTTTATCACCCAAGTTATATTTTGCTTAAGCCCATTGTAAAATTAACTTACCTTCTTGGAGTTCATACTGACCAATATAAAGCAATGGGACAAAATATGCCTTTATAGTGGAGAAGAGATCTGGCAGTGACCATTGGACCAAATGGTCAAACTTGGCATATTATTTGGTGCCCTCTGGTGTGGTGTAGTGAGAAGTACCCAGCACCACCTAGGTAGGGTCCTGGCCAGAAATGTTTTGTCTAAATCTCCTCCTGAGAAACCATCACACAAATTCAGAAGAGAACATTTTAGAGAACAAGTGGCCTGGATTACTCAAAGGATTCCATGTCATGAAGACCAGAGAAAGGTGAGAGGAGACTGCAAGGTTGTGACATTGAGTATAATGAGAGTTTGGTTAGATGCTGAGTTAAAAAAAAAAAAAAAAAAAAAAAAAGCTATAGAAGACACTTTATGCACAAGTATGGCAATATGAGTTTGGCTTAGCTGTTAAATCTTGTTATTAAATTAACATTTCAAAGGCTGGGTAATGGTGTTGGGTCATGTAGGAGAATGTCCTTGTTTGTGGGAGATATGTACTAAAGCATTTAAGGGTGAATTGTCTTGTTGTTTACAACTGACTTCCGAATGGCGTGGCAGAAGGAAATATTTATAGGTAGCTCTGTAGAGAAATGAAGCCGGTGCAATAAGGTTACTAATAGTTGTTATATTTAGGTAAGGGGTAGACCCATGTATATTGTATAATTCTTTAATTTTTGTGTGGACTTGAGCTTTTCAAAATAAAAAAGACACTCTCTATAGGAATTACTGGGAGAAAATATTTTCCACCCAATTTTTATGCCTCTTGTCTTCCTACCCTTTGTCATCACTCCAGGAAGTATAGGTTCTTTGACATGTTAGTTTCATTCCTTGTGTGAAGTTTAGCTCTGAGGACGTAGAATTGCCCTATTCCCAGCAGTGATGAGGCTGTTTCCGAGACAGCAAGGTTAGATTTTTAGGATCCACTTTCCTTTGGGACTCTTCTTGACTAATATGGGAAGTGACAGCAAGGAACTTTGAGAAGACCTCAGTTCTTGTTATTTTCTGCAGCTGCAACATTGGGTTCCGGCAGACCAGTGAAGAAATGTGATAAAGTATGTGGCATGTTCCTTATGGTTCAGGGGAAGGCTTAAAAGATCCCTGGAATGGGTAGGAAAGAAATACCTTGAGACTTTTCACATGCATTTCTTTTAAATAGATCATGTCAGTGTATTTCAGAGCATTTTGTCTGCCTCCTTTTGCTGACAGATTTGGCAGCCTTGACAAGGTAGTCATGAATTTTGAACTACTTGCAAGGGATGTTCTTGGGTGCCCTTCACACAATGAAAGATAGTAGAGAGGAAAGTAAGGGGGAGTTATTTTTTTTTCATAAATTTTATTTATCTAGATAAATAAAAGATAAGATAAAACTCACGTCACAGTTTATGGTTGTCATAAATATTTTGAAATACTGACTAGTAAATAACAAAACTTTCTTAAACAATCATTGGATGAAGGAGAAGATGTGGCATGATAGGATTTCTTTTTTCTAAATGGAGTTTTTATATTAAAATGAGTGATATAAATAATGAATGACTTTAATTGAATACTTGCTATGTCCTTACATTTATATATATATGTATATATGTACATATATGTATATGTATATTTCAGAGAGAGGAAGGAAGAGGGAGGGGGAGAGAGAGGAATATTGATGAGAGAGAAACATCGATTGGCTGCCTCCTGAGAGTCCCTTACTGGGACTGAGCATGAAACCTGAGCATGTGTCCTGACTGGAAATGGAACCAGTGGCCTCCTGATGCACGGGTCAATGCTCAACCACTGAGCCACACCAGCTGGGCTGTGCTTACTTGTTTCCTTCTTTCTTTCCTTCTTTCTTTCTTTCTTTCTTTCTTTCTTTCTTTCTTTCTTTCTTTCTTCCTTCCTTCCTTCCTTCCTTCCTTCCTTCCTTCCTTCCTTCCTTTCTTTCTTTCTTTCTGTTAATCCTTACTCAAGGATATTTTTTCCATTGATTTTTAGAGAGAGTGTAAGGAAGGGAGAGAGACTAAGAGAGAGAAACATCAATGTGAGAGAGACATATCAATTGGTTGCCTCCTACACACACACACCCTGACCTGGGGCCAGGAATTGAGCCTCATCTGAGGTATGTGCCCTTGACTGGAATGTAACCTCGGACCCTTCGGTCTGCAGGCCGACACTCTATCCACTGACCTAAATTGGCTAGGGCTGCGCTTACTTTTAATACAACAATTTGGCATTCTTTTGCTAATATAATTCAGAAACTTAGAATACTTTAATGACTCCATATTAACCTTTTAGATGTTTCTTAAAGAGAGAAAGTTTAACTTTTATGTTTTCATTGAGTTTAAGAAATATTTGGGGGTTATAATTCTGATAAGGTTTTAGCTTTAAATTTTTTTTCACTAAGAGCAGTGACACAGCAGGTTGAAAATTAATGATGGTTCAGAGGGAGCTAGCATATACAGATTGTATTTGCCGGTCATTGAATGGATGTGCATTGAGTATCCACCATGTACTGGGCACCGTGCCAATGCAGCTAGAAACACAAGAGATGGCAATGCCCAGAGTCTCTTTGGTGACTAAGAGTGACACAAGAACTCATGTTTGGAGGAACTTGGCTGTTTCTTGCTCTGATGGTGTCCTTAGCCTGACATTATTATTCCCTTTTTATAATATATTAGGTCCATGAACAAAAGAACTCTAACCAATCCTTTCTTGGAAAGTTCCCATTTTGTCTCACACAATTTATTGGGGGAAATGAATTCCATATGTTTAGTAAAGTTGTTCCAGAACTACCTCCTAGATGGCTCATTTTTAGTATTTGGGGATTTGGTGGTTTGTGTTTATGGTCAACAAATGCATGCTCTTCATGACTTTAATGTCTTTTTTAACACACACTCCTCTTCAACTATTCTGTTCTTCAGATGTAAAAATCTTTGTCTTCTTAGTCCATCATAATTTTCACTTTATGCATGTATGAGAGGGGTTGACAATGCTGAATACCACTTAGCTTTCCATCCCAACCCTGCTTTCTATGGAAAAGAATGTGTAAGCTGTCACTGGAAAGTAGGTGAGAGAAATCTTTCTTTCCTTTGAACAAAAATACATAAGTATTTACAATTAACCTTGCATAGTTCTAGATCAATCACCCAGGACTATTGTCTCACTTATGGAGACTGGCTAGGGGCCTTCTCATGAATGATCATCTGTGATTACAGAGTGTGGCCATCCCAAGGAGTCTGTTTTCCCTGTGGGATTCAACACCACTGATCATTTCAGTTGCTTTACATCAGCCGTGCTCAGAAAGTCTCCATGGGATAGGACGCAAACTGCATTCTCATTAAATTTGTTCTAGTTCCATTATTAATAACCCATGATCATTTAAGTATTCTTAATCATTTCTTCTTCAGTAGAATGCACTTTATAGGAATATGGTTTATCTTTCATTTTAGAAAAAGAAGATGGGCTTTATTTTGAGCCATCCAACCAGTTTTGGGCTTAGGCAATTGGTCAGGCTTTCAATATTCTTCGCCAACCATGTTTCACATCTGTTTTTCCTCTTAATTCCTTCCTCCAAACCTTTATTTTAAGCCAATTCTTTGACAATAAAATTGCATATATGGATTTAAAAAGTTATTTGCTTTTCTACTTAACATATTTAAATTTTTGATGTTATTTTCTTTTCTCCACTATTATTTAAAATAGTTTTATTTCACTCAATAAATGTGCCACCATTTAATACCATATAGTTGGACATTTCTTTCCACTGATCACTGATTTTGTGAAATTTATTGGGGTAACATTGGTTAATAGGATCATACAGGTTTCCAGTGTGGATATCTGTTACCAGATCTCTGTATTGCACTGTGTGCCCACCACCCAAAGTGAAATCGTCTTCTGTCACAATATATTAGTCCCCCTCCCAACCCCCACTCCTTACCCTTTCCCTTTGGCAACCACCACACTGCTGTTTGTGTCCATGAGTTTCAGTTTTAATTTCCCACATATGAGTGAAATCATATGGTTGTTAGCTTTTCCTGCCTGACTTATTTCACTTAGCATAATATTCTCAAGGTTTCACATGCCAGTATTTTGCCTTTTTTATGGCTGAGTAGTATTCCATTGTGTATATGTATCACATCTTCTTTATCCAATCCTCTATCACAGGACATTTTTGTTGTCTCCATGTCTGTGCCACCATGAATAATGCTGCAATGAACATAGGGGTACATATATTTTTCATTACTCACAATTGTAATAGTATTTAAATAAATATTCCTTTATCTAAAACTTGGATATGGAATTAGTATATTAAATGTGTTTGGCTGGTTTGGCTCAGTGGATAGAGCATTGGCCTGCGGACCAAAAAGTCCCAGGTTCAATTCTGGTCAAAGGCACATACCTAGGCTGCAGGCTCCTGCCCAGACTGGGCTCTGGTTTCTCTCACATCGATATTTCTCTCTGTCTTTCCCTCTCTCTTCCACTCTCTAAAAATCAATGAAAAAATACCCTCAGATGAGGATTAAAAATAAAGTTCTTTGTCAACATATAGAGAAGATTAAAAAAAAAAGTAGGCACATAATTAAGGTTTCTTATATATGTTGCCAAGTGTTATTATATGAGGCTGCATATTTCTTCTCACCTCCCCCCACTATAAAACTGGGCATTATAAAAAAGTCTCTGCTTGCATAAGATGTATTAAAATGAAACATAGTTGTTTATAATTGCATTTCATTGATTATAATCAATGTGGCCCCCTCCTCACCAGAGCTGTCTGCCTGGGTCAATGTTTATATATAAAGAAGGGACACTGAGTTAATACAAATAATGTGACAGAAGGACACTGCTCCCATCCTATGTTTGGGAGAAAAAGGAAAGAAAGTGGGTTCATCAGAGGCTAAAGGGGACCAAGTGATGCCGGCAGGAAACCTGTGAGTTTGGGTGCTACCTCATTTGAGATGGCAGCTCAGGAACTCAGAGGAGTGCATTGAAGAGGTTTCAGACCTCTGAGGGGCACAGCGAGGTGGTTTCTGCTGAAAAACTGAAGACTGAAGCCAACTGCTGTTGCCAGAGTGCAAGGCCATTGCTGAGTCAGGGATAGAGAGCAACAGAGAGGACTCAGGTCCTTATTTCCCCACCTTCTCATTTCCCTATGTGCCCATCACTGGCAGAGCCTAATGCGGCTGGATGGAAGGGCAGAAATGTGGCTTGCAGAGTTCAGATCCGATGTCACAAAGCAGGGTGCAGAAGGGCAGTGCGGTGGGCAGAATTAAAAAACGGGCTCCATGATTCCCACACCTGGGTATACATGCCTCACACATGACTCCTACCCTGGAGTGTGGGCAGCTCCAGAGGACATGATGGGACAGTGGGTCCCTTGATTAGATTACATTATATCGCAAGTAGTGATGGGATAGTCACTCCTGTGAGTTCATCTACCAGGGGTCTTCAAACTACGGCCCGCGGGCCACATGCGGCCTGCAGAGGAGTCTGATCTGGCCCGCCAGGTTTTTTGGGCAGTGAGCGCAGCCGAGGTGTTACAGTAGGAATTAGTAGTTCAGATTGTCCGGCCCTCCAGCTCTCTGAGGGACCGTGATCTGGCTCCCACTTTAAAAAGTTTGAGGACCCCTGATCTACACTAATAAAAGAGTAAGATGCAAATTGACCATACCTTCGTGACGCCCACCCACCAATCAGGAGTGAGTATGCAAATTTACCTAACAAAGATGGCAGTTTAATTTGCATACATAGGCGCTGATTGGCCATCAGCATTCTGTACTGCCCCAGCTGCACTGGGCCTCTGGGCAGCATGGGAAGGCAGAAAGGCAGCTCCGGGCCAGAGTGAAAAGGTGGCTCTGACCGGAGCGAAGATGGTGCCAGCAGCCAGGGGAAGGAAGGCCCATTCTTGCATGAATCTTCATGCATCGGGCCTCTAATTGCTATATAAGATTCAGTCACAGCTGATTGGAGAAGGACTGGAAGTCAGAGAGGCAGTCTCTTCTGCAGCCTGGAGGAGAGCAGGAATCCAGCTGTGAACTGCTCAAAGGGGCCACATAGTGAGGAACTGCATGCAGCCTACAGAAACTGAGAATGTCCCTGGCCAATAGCTAGCAAAAACCCCCACAAGTACCCCACTTTTATAACCACAATCTGCCAATACAGTAACCTGGAAGAGGACTCGGAGCTCCCAGTGAGAACCACAGTACTGCTGACACCTTGACTACAGCCTCATGAGACCCTGAGCGGAGGATCTTCCCAGACTCCTGACCAGGAAAAATGTGAATGAATCAATGGTGACACTGTAAGGCACTGAGATTGGGGTCATTTGTTACACAGCAATAGACAACGAATATCGCTGTGTTTGAAACTGAAAGACAATGGTGTAATAACTTGAATATCTATTTAATTTGTAACCATAGAACTAAAAAACAAAACAAAAAACAAACAAAACAAAAACAAACAAACAAAAAAACCCCACAAACCACCACAATTGGTATCTCAGATAATAACCTGGATGGAGCAGGCCAATACAGTGTGGTTGGAGGCTCCTGATATTCAGACTAGACATTCAAAATGTAAAATCCATGATGTGTAAATGCTAACTGTGCTGCCAAGATATTAGAGATGGAACGAGTTCCGCAGGAGACCCAGGAGGAAGGGAAAGCTGCTCTGAGCGTGGGATGTAAAGATGAGGTGAGCCTCTCCGGGGAGGCAGCGCTGAGCGCAATGACTCATCCACGATTTTCTTAAAGCAGAGCAGGAAGGACTTTGGGCGCTAGAAAAGCTGAGGGATCTCTTTCTTTTCAATGGAAGGTTATCCAGTCTACCAGGAAAAGTGTGCATACAAGTCACTGCTGCGATGTCCGTGTTATACGGGCACCATTGCCAATTTACCAAATGCTTCTGAGCTCCTTGGTGTCATAGGAGAGAGGAGAGAAGCAGCGGGAGGAATAAGAGAGAAAGCCTGCAGGGCATCATGCAGGAGATGAGGAAGGAAGGGGGAGTGAGGCTGCGGGAGCTGCAGCGTGGCCCCGAAGCAGTTTTGAACCAGTGGAATCCTGAATCTGAATCCCGCAGTGAAGACCCAGTTCCCCTGCTCCAGCTCAGTCATTGGCTGGTAGCCTGAGGAGAGGATGGTCTCAGGTGAAAATTCCAGCCGAGTGGAAGATATCACAGTTGGAGGTTGTCTGCCCAGCTACCTCCAGCCCAGAAACTTCTAGAAGGGCGATCAGAGCGAGAGGACGTCCACCACCAACACAAATACCCTCTGTGGAACTAATGTAAACATGCAGTTACCCCTGGGAGGAATAAGAAAGCCGGAAGGGTGGCACAGTTCCTCATGGAACTAAGGCCCATGGTGTGGGACAAAAATTATGTGGTAAAGAAACACTGCACTGCCTAAGCCATGGACACAGACAACAGGAAGGTGAAGGCCTGGGAAGAGGGATGGGGCGGCCTAGAATGGTCAATGGGGGGGGGGGGGGGGGGGGCGGGGGGAGAGAGAGGACAGAGGGTCCTATGTAATACTTTAAACAATACAGATTTAGTTAAAAAATAAAAAAATAAAATTGGCTTAAATATTGAAGGGGGAAAAAAAAAACACTGCACTGACTTTGGTGAAAATTTCTGGAAAGAAGGTCATGTTAGTCTCCATAGTGATGATTCAAACCAAAAGTCTTAATCCCCCTTAATAAAAACTGAATTAGAAATTAGAGCCAAGAGCAAATTCCTATTTTTAGTTAGGTCAAATAAGTGAGAGCTGCTTCTGATCTTGCTTGGTCTCTGATGAGCTGAAGCAGAAAGGCCTGCTGATGCAGTGCATTCTCATCCCCAAGCGCAAGTGCAGCTGCCCTGAAACCACAGAGGTCACAGCCCTTCTGACCTTAAAAGAAGAGGAAGACAGGGCCCTCTGTTCAGACTGCGGAGCCACACCCAGAGGACAATGAAGCAGCGGTTGATATTCGATGTGGCTGAGAGTGGGACATTTCAAACCCCCCAAAATCAAAATACTTACTGTTTCTCTCATTTTACCTTTACCAATAATTCACTTTCCTTGGGTTCTGTAACTATACTGAAGGGGTATGTCAGTGGAAGAAATAAGTAGTGCTTGTTTATTAAGCTGAGTGGCATTGGAAAATAATAATTATATGTATATATATATTTTATATGTGTGCTCTTTCTCTCTCTCTCTCTCTCTCTCTCTCTCTCTCTCTCTCTCTCTCACACACACACACACACACACACACGAACAGAAAGACATGTGGTAAGTGACACCGGGAGCCCACAAGGAGCAAGATGATTTATGTATCAGGATCCCAGAAAAAGCTCTGGAATTTGAGGCACCAGGTTTCTATGAAATATGGGTTTGATGGATAGAAGTAAATATATGAAAATTGACTAAGAGTCTTTATATGGAACATTTCAACCCTCAGATCTTTCCCATACCTGGTACAGCCAGGAATCACCACTCCCAACAACACTCTAGTTGCCCCCATAACCTCTCCACGTACATATATTTTCCTGACAGGAGAGAGATTTATTCTACAGAAAATGTGAGTAAGCCAGGGTCCAGAATTAGAATTAGGGAACAGCACAGCTGATAACAAGTGTAGGAAAAGGACCTTAAAAGAAAAAAAAAAAAAGAATTAGAGAAACAGTCCTCAGAGACATAGTTAACTCCTTCCCTTCCCTCACACCTGCCCCCTCAGGAATTACATTGAATAAGTTCCCTTTGAGAAGAGAATTAGATTGGCCAAAGAGAAACAATGTCAAGTAAACAATGTCAAATTAAAACAAAGGCTGGGTGATACTGACATTTGGGAGTCCCCTCTAAGAGAGATTTTAGCCTGGTAACCCTTTCCTGAATCTACCCAATTACAAACCACAGCGCTTCAAATTGAATTTTAGCATCCCACCCCACTGTTAAATGTAAATTCTGAGTAGGCAGTCAAGGCTCTATAGAAAGATAGGAATAAAAACTTTCAGAAAAACAGGCCTTACAGAAGAGAGCTAATGCAAGTAATAGAATAGAACTAAAACCATAATTAAACAGAAAACTCATTTTCAGAGAATATTGCTTTTATAAATGAGAACAGATCAATAAATACAAAGTTTGGAAGCAAAACTTGGGGGAAATTTTCCATTAGATAGTGTACAACTGCAAAGAGTTGAAAAGCAGGAGGGAAAAGATAAGAATATTGGAGAATCAGTCTATGAGGCTGAACATTTCAATAAGGGCAGCTCCAAAATAAAATAAGGGAGAAAATGAAAAGGAGGAAGTTGTCAAAGAAATTAAAAATTTCCTAGAACTAAAGAATTCTTTTCTTCTCATTTTGCAATGGTTCATGGGGTGTCATTTCAAACATACACATACACACACACACACACACACACACACACACACCATGTAACATTTTAGAATCCGAGGGGTGGGGGGATGGGAAGTGAACAGCCTAAGATAGGGGTGTCGAACTCAATCAGAGAAGGGGCCAAAATCTAAAATCCAGCCTAAATCGTGGGCCGAATGGTTTACTGAACAGTCATAAACTGACAATGTCATAAACTGACAGCGGAGTGCAGTGATGACAGCGCGGTGCGGGCCACATTGCAAAGCCTGGAGGGCTGGATTTGGCCCGCGGGCCTTGTGTTTGACACATGTGGCCTAAAAGGTTTGGGAGGGAGAGAAAAAGAGACACCAAGAGAAAGGTCAAATACCAAGCATCAGCAATCAGAATGAGGTTGTGCTGCTCAGCAGTAGTATTGGATACTCACAACCATGAAGACATGTATTGCACATAGAAAGTCGGTTGATAATATCAAGAATAGAAAAAAAGAATAAAAGAGCACTAGACACACAGAGGTAAACAATGTCAAATTAAAACATTCAATTGATTTGCACATGGTTGCCTGAGGGAGTAGACTCCAGGGTAGGAAAAGAGAGCACAGCTCTGAGACTGTCCTGTTTTGTTATGACGTGGCTCAAACGATGAATATGTGTTCCTGCGATAATCTATATTAATAATAGAGAAATATGCAAATTATCTGTTATACCATCACGTCACAACCAGATCAGCAGGCTGCATCCTCGTCCTCTGCTCAGGCAGCTGCAAGGCCCAGGGTAGGATAGGATACACTTTGAGATCTAGTGTTAGAATCTGTGAAATTGGTTAGATTAGCATATCAGTTTAAAACTAGTTTATGGGAAGATTCTGAGTACTCATCAGACTAATACAATCTATAAATGTAAAATGCATATATAAGGCTTCTGAGGATAATTTTCTAAACTGAGAAAATTATTATAGAACCCATTAATTGAACCACTGCATGATGAGTACTCGGAATCTACCCATTTTCTTCTTTCTTTACTATCTCGTTATACTGTGGGGGACCTTGAATTTGTGGCCATGTTAGTCATGTCTGTTGTAAAGGATATATTTCCTTGACTTAAAGCTCCAAGAAAACAGGAAATCTCTTAGCAATCCCTCATACATTGAAGACACACTTAAAAAGAAAAAGAAAAAACATTTGTTAGCAACATTTAGATGTTGTTTGGACTTCAATTCTCTGACTTGGTTATGTTTAGCATTCTTTTTGGAAGATCAAAGTTTATTCACTACCTGCATACAAAAACATTGCACATCAAACAACCAAAAGAAAAAAGAAAAAAAAAAGAAAAACGGGGGGGGGGGCAATAAAAAAAAGAAAAGATATTCTACTGAAGACTAACATGTAGTTTATACAGAATAAACCTTCTGGAAAATGATCTTTTCAGTAGTTCAGGTTATGTCTGAATGGACATGACTAATTCACCTTAGTGTTTTAACTAAAGCTATGTTTGATTTTTAAATACTGTACTACACTAAAGCTAAACATTAATGTTGAACATGCTGAGTTAACTTAATTGGTTGCTTGCAAGCCCAGGCACAAATGTCAGATTTTCTACACGCCTAGTAGACTGTGGTTGGTCTCCTCTTTCCTGGCTTATAACCAGCACAATGCAAGTGTGCTGTCATCCGGTAAAGCAGCTATGCTACTGATTTCTCCCCTTGTTTAGGGTCTTAGGTAAGAAAAAAGCAAATGTCTCAAAGTCCTGGGTAAGTTGTCTGTGAATGCGACTGCAGGACATTTGCAGCCTCTGAGTCATGTCTAAGGACCCAGAAATGTCTGACTGTAATGTCCATGCAGCAAGCAGTAAACTCAGCAATTTACCAGTTGAGCCTTCTTAGATGGCCGAGTGACCTGCTGTTTTTCCTAGAACAGTCTGGCATGCCTGTTACAGCAAGGCACTGATTAAAAATATGATTAATTAAGCTTTGGTGGGCAATGCTCACGATGTGCTGTTTGAAAAGTGGAATGACTCAAAGATGACTTTCACTGTGACTAAAATTAGTGACATAGCTCTAGTAATGTTCTGAACCAGTGGTAGACTCTCCAGAGCTTTTTCAAGCTGTTAAGAATTGAAGCTGAAATCAGTGACAGCAGCATGATCTATGATTAGCTTCACGGTGACGTGCTTTCCAAATCCACGCTTCAAGACAGGGTGACATTATTTATGGGTATCTGTAATGGTGAAATTTTAAGAGTCCAGAAAAAAAAATGATCATCAGCTATGATCCAAATTAGTGAAATGTACAATTATTGCACATATCACTGGGTTTGGCAAGTGTGCACTAGTCAGATGTAATAAAAGCAATGAAAGCTATGGCTGCTGAAGGAGATGGTCAGTTTTTCCTAGTTAGGAGTCACTAAAAACAATGAATAATTCTGAAATAAACTGGGGAAAAGACAATTATTGACTTTCTTTGAACAGATGAAATTCTTTAGATGTCTTCATTAAAATGCATTGTAAAAATTATTGATTCTTATTATTTGAAGATTAAAGAAAAACACCATTAAAACAACTGATTTGTCCCACTTAATTTTGTTCCCCCAAGTATATTGTAAGTTTCCTTAAGTCAGCACAGTGCCTATTACTTTGTTGTGTGTGTCTCTAGCGAATTCTACCTTTTGATTTAAGGTAATGTGTGGTATAAGTACTTTATCCATTAGTATTTAAGTGTTACTGAACACCTACTATGTGCGAACATGATGATACTTGGTGCTGATTTACTGATCATGTTTGCACATGGTAGGTGTTCAGTAAGACTTAAATACTAATACGTGGTGCTGATCAACAAGATGTGGTACCTGACTTCAATGAGTTAGGAGGGGACATATAGTCAAGGTAAAGAGGCAATCACAACAGCATGAATTAAAGATCCTAATAGAGCCAATAAGGAGTGTTATGAGAATTGTGATTGGGGATTGGAAGTGATTAGGAAAACCTCTGTGAAGGAAGTAACCTAACTTGGGGTCAGAAGGTTAAGAGGACAATGAAAGTGAAGTAGATTTCAGGGAAAGGACTGAGGGACTATTATAAACTTGGTTAGCTCCATGTTGAGAACATTGTAACACTTGAGAGGTAATTTGTTAGATTTCTTTTCACTAACAGCAGGAAATTAACATTGATATGACATAAATGAAAGCATCATTTGATTTGACCACTATTACCTTTAAAATACCATAATTTGAATGTGTATTTGAAGTTATACAAATGTATTTATTCCTATTAGATAGGATGGAATTCATGTTAGGTAGGATTGATGGTGATGGTAAAATTATTAATTTTATCTTGATCACACATATTATTTTTCTGCTTAAACCTCCGCTTGAGTCCTGTGAGCAAATCTCAATGTTCTTGCAAGGGTACAGTATGACTAAGAGGACATGTAGACAGAGATTAGTCACGAGGGTTTGGGCTAGAGAGTTAGGCGAGAGCAAAATAACAGAAGCTGTTACCCTTGGGAGTTCAGACTTTATCCAGGAAGGATGTGACATTGATTTTTTTGTTCTTTGCTATATTAGAAAGATCACCTTGTTGGCAAATGAGAGGATGGGAAAAGATTTATAGTAGGATGAAGTATAGGATATTGTTATCTATGAAATATGTGGAGAGTCCAAATTAAGGACATGGGAGGGTAAATGAGGAGGAAAGGAAAAATATGGGATACATAAGGCAGATAGAATTGAACATGTGACATGAGCAAAAGAAAGTTGTCAATGAAAACTGGGTTTTTGGTTGGGAGACCTGGTGAATGCCAAAGATATTAATCGGGGTTGGGAATAAGGAGCATCATGGCCAGAACAAAGATATGAATTCAGTTCGGACAGCGTTTGACATGCTGGGGCAGATCTTCCCTAGAAGTGGACAGGCGGTTGTGTCATTAGAAGAGAGATGATATTTCAACTAGTGGATTGCACACGCAGAAGAAAGGATAGCCCTAGCTGGTTTTGCAGGAGACACCTCTATGGAGCAAGACTTGCTTCAGTGGGGTTTTGGTGTTCACTGAGTCTGCCCCTTGAGTGTGTTACTTGGATGTGAGAATTGTAATCTAGTATGATCTGATACTGACCACTGGATACACTGGCTCTTCAGTCTCCAGGTAGGTGCAAAGTCAGCCACCAAACATGAGCTACAGAGAGTTCTTCACATTCCTCCTCTTTGTATTGGTTTGGAAGTGGCCAGATGAGGCCCAGCTGTGAAGCAAGGCAGGCTGGTGCTGATGTTAGGGCTTGGGCCTTTTATTGATAGGTTTGGGGCTCCCAGCTGCAGCTTGTTTGAGAGATTTTACCCTGAGCAAGGGAAGGCCATTAATATGCAAAAAACTGCTGCATACAGCTTGGGTGGGGCTGTAAATTGGATGAGGTGGGATCTTAGGGAATCACCTGGGTTGAGCAAACAGAAATGGCTATCAGTCAGCTCTGAAACTGGGGAGGTCCCAGCACAGGAACAATGATCTCTACAAGCACTTCTGTCTAGGAGAAAGCTGTCCCCAAGTTCCATGCCAAACAGTACAGTTCTTCCTATTATGTATCTGTGTCCCCCAGGACCTCGCCATGTTGCTGGAGCTCAGAGGAAGCAGGATCTTGTAAGTTCAGTTTGTGTGCTAGCCTTCCAAAAATCGGGACTTTTTAAAATGCCACGGGATGAGGGACAAATTGTTAAAAATTGGGACTGTCCCGCCAAAAGTGGAACATCTGGTCACCTTAAGCTAGGGGCACTGACAATCCACCCCAACCCCCACCCTCAGCAGTCAAAAATCCTTGTATAAGTTTTGACTCTATAGTCAGTCCTCCACATCCCCAGGTTCCAACCAATGAAAAGTAGTATTTTCCGTAGTGGCTGGGAGCTTGCAGTTGGGAATCTGCTTTGGGAATGTAAAAATATTTTTCATTGATGGGTTCGCAGTTGGTTGAATCATGCGAAGCCCAGGTGAAGTGCGACTATTTGGAAGAAAAAAAAATCTGGCTAAGTGGACCCATGCGGCTCAAATCCCTGATATTTAAGAAAAAGCAAAACGGAACAGTTGCTTATCCTGATATCAACATGGAAAACAAGGTAAAGGGAGTTTTAATGTAAACACCCTTAAAATCTTGAATCAATTCTTGGTTTTTCATTATTAGAGCTAAGTACATTGTAGACATAGCCTTTCACACTCAATTTGACCTGGATGGTGTTAAGTAGACCAAAGAAGGTAAAAAAACACACACGAGTTTGGTTGAGTACAAAGACCAAATGAATTGTGTAATCCTGATATTTTTATTGCACTTTGTACAGTAATGTGAGAATGTGAGTTGAGACTTAGATATCAAGAGATTGGGATTTGGGCCTTGCCTTTGCCTTACAGAATTAAATAATGTTTCCAACCCTAGTCTGTCTATAATGAGGCTAATAATATATATATACACATTCTGCCCAGCATCCTGCAGTGCTATTGGAAGGATGCTGTGACACATGAACCTTTGAACTAGGGATGGAGACTCTCTGAGCCTCATTGTTACTGTCACTGTCAGCTGGGGATGCCAGTAAAAACACCATCTCGTGAACCACACATCCTCTGGATCGTTCTGCTGTGAAGAATTGGGAAATCAGTCAGACGTTCTATTACTTGTGTGAAATATCTGTTTTGGAGAACCCTGGTGTTTGAATTACAGGGCTTCAGTGCAAGATCCAGACATCTTTACACGGAGCCGTGTGTTAGGGCCAACATGTTGAAATCCTTTGACTTATTGAAAACACAGCTCCAAGTTATACTCAGTGAGATAATAGTTTCCTTCATTGTGCTGCAGTGTGTGTGCTGCCCTTCAGGTGCTGCACCTGGGCCATCTGTCTGCAGTTTCTTCTTGCTGGTCCCACGTGGAAATTCCAAGATGGTATACATCTCCTGAATTGTTTCTTGACAGACAAGAATACCACAGCGGGCTCTGGTCTCCTGAAGCAGAAAACAGTCCCGTAGGCATTCGTAATTTACTGTATCCCGAGTCTCAGGAAACCTTTGATACAAATATCTGAACATGTTGTCATTTCCATAATTTCTCCACCTGCCAGATTTTAACTTATAAGCTAAATAGATGCATCTGACTGCATAGAAATGTAGCAACACTATACAGTCTAGGGTTTTTAAGAATGTGCTAGGAAAGGTGCTGATGGCTGTGGTAATAAAATAAGAGTGGAAAACTGCTTACTTATCCATTTTATGTGGTTTCTACCACACTGCGCTCCCAAGTAAATACAACAGAGCACTCAGCTTTTATTAGGAGACCATTTGGCTTGTCACTCATCATATAGTGTCATTAAGCATTCATTAGTCATTGCAATACAAGGCAATAGCCCTCATGACCAAGCCACACAAGTATGTTTACAAAAACATGCTGTTTTAGAATATGAAGGCCCCTTACAAAAGAACCATGTCAGATTTTAAATGAGATCATGTCAGAAAAAAATGCTAATTATCATCATGATAGTGTTTGGCTTGATTCTTGCTCCCAAGTCTCAGGAAATACTCTTATATAAATCCATCACCTCCCACTTCTGTAAAGTCCACCACAACCATTAGTTAAATTGGCCCAGAGGCAGAGGTTCTGGAGAGAAAGGCCAGAAGTAGAAGATTTTTGGTCCCTTTCCCTAGTTCAATAATAAAATAAGCCATGTTTCTCTCTCCCTCCCCCCCCCCCCCAGAGAAGAATGAGGAGGAGCTGGAGAGAAACTGGAAGTGGTGCTCTAAGCGAGACTCCTTTACAGGGAGGCCTAGATAAGTGTCTCTCCAATAATCAACAGAGCAGAGCAGAGAAAGAAAAGACAGGACAGTAATGTGATGCTGACCCCATTTGCCTTTGGGTTCCTGTACAGAACTCCACAATAGGTCCTCACACCCAGAACTGCACAATAAGTCCTCACACCATCATGTATAACTCTTCCTAGCTTTTGGTTATTTGTGTCTCATGCTTGTCCTCTTCTTCAGCTCATGAGCTCGGAGGAGTCTCCCCAGTTCTTAGCTCGGTGCCTGGCACACTGTGCAGATGGGGCTGAGAAGATAATGGGCTTTCCCCCCATTTACCGCCCCCCCATCACACTCTTAGAAATGGCCCCTCATCACAAGTGATAATAATTGGATAGTAAAATTTCATTTCTCCACCTTGGGTTGTCATTTAGTGTTTGCTTTTTAACCCATAGAACGTTTAAGATACACCCTGGCATTAAAATCCTGACAGTCTAAATATCAAACATGTTCTTCCATGTATTTCAATATTAGTCAATTGGAACTTGTTCTTCAGTGAGTTTAGTAGGTCAAAACCCATTTTTCTTCATATTCCTTTAGGAGGAAATACATGGACATCTCCTGTAGTACTTATGTTCTTAGAAAACAAACAAGGGAAGTGACAGTTTTAATCTATGGGGTCAGCACTTTAGAATTATCAATATTGTTAATAATTGCATCAAGAACACTCTCAAAACTCCTTTAGTAGAGGATTTTAAAAAAAATTGATTTTAGAGAAAGAGGAAGGGAGAGAGGGGAGAGAGAGAAACATGGATCAGTTGCCTCCTGTAAACCCAGAATCAAACCCGCAACCTAGGTATGTGCCCAGACCAGGATTTGAACCTGCAACCTTTTTGATATACAATAGGATGACGATCAATCAACTGAGCCACCCAGCTGGGCAGTAGAGGATTTTCTTCTAGAATTCTCTCAGTTGGCATATTAAAGAATTGTCCTCTCAGATCACAGAGCCTGGATCTGATTTTGCTGAATTTCTTCCTGAGTAGATATTATTTCCTCCTACCTTCATCTTCATCTCATTCTCCTCCACTTTCTCCCCCCTCTCTTTTTCTGTTATCATTAAACCTGAGGGCTTCAGTCTCTTCATTCCTTGCAAAGTCACACTTGGGTTACTTTTTGGCACACCTGTTACTTGTGTTAGGGACTCGTGGGCTGCTTGCAGCCTTGCTAATGTTTCCATTTCTTCCTTTGAAAGCATGGTTATCCCTTGTCCTTTACAGAGAGCCTCATTGCCTGCAGAAACCTCATCCCTGTAATTCTAGGAGCCTTTTACTTCCCTGGGTACTTCTGACCTGAATTTTGGCCAACTGTGTCTTACAAAGTCAGCAGGTTTCCTCCAAATATTATCATTAAGTGTTTCCTGTGTGAAACCCTGTCCTTTCCAATGTACTTGGAAGAAGGAAACAGCAAAAACAACGTGGGTATTTATATAGTATCTTTTCTTCTTGCAGCCAACTGCTTGTGAATCCTTAGACAGTTTCAGGGAGAGTAAGAAAACTGCTGATGGTGCTGGGCAAATAGAGGTTAAGATGTTTGAAGTCTGTTCTAATGTTCCAGAGGGAGTGATCAGACCTGTGTGACCTCTACAAGGCCTTTTGAATTAATTCCCCTAGGTCAGGGAACTTGAATAAATTTCAGGAATTCAAGGCATTACTCTGCCCTTTGTACAGTAGAGAAGTACAAAGCATACAAATTACCACCTCGGTCCTCAGGCAGTGATTGGCAAGGAGCCGATAGTTCTGTAGGGAGCTTAGTCCTGGGAAGAGTTGAGGTAGGGATGGATGTAAAACTGACAAATGATAACTACTCCCCAGGTCTTAGGTGTCTGAAATGAGAGGGTGGGGACGTTCTCGGAAAAAGAGTAATAATTTTGAGTGGGCATGATGAGTAAAGAAAGGAACAATTTTGAAAAGAACTTTAGATTTAAGGTATTATTAGAAAAATGAAATGTTGACATAAAGTAGTGTTGTCTTGTTGAAACTTAAGAAACTCTTAGAAGACTCAAGAGAAAAAAAATTTTGGGTTTCATTTTATTTCCATGAAAATACATAATTTTCTTTTGTTTCCTAAGACTTTTATGTTAGTCGAAAAGATATGTTTATTAAGGTATATTTATTAGATAATCCTTTTGCCCTCTCTCTAAAATTCCATTTACTTTTTAGAATAGTTTTGAAATTTTTTAACATGCTTGACTTTTTTTTGTTCTGAGTACATGATTTTTGCCCTAATTGTCTTCAGATATCTTTTCATGTAAAAGGAGATGAATATTTAATATGATAGGAATGTAAATAGAATGACCTGTGAAGTCATTAAGCTTTTGACATGTAAAATAGCATTATGCAGTAAGACAATTTCCTTTCATCATATCATTGTCTGAGAAGGTTTTCTAAACTGTATTTTCCCCTTTTAGAATATCAGCTTCCAATGTGTGAAAAATTGTCTCACAGAGTTCTCCAACTGTACAGAGAAAATACCCCTGTGGGCTAGATGGTAGGATTCAATGAGAACATAACAGAGGGGAAAGTGCACCCCTTGTAGTCCTGCATCTGGTGAAATGGGCAAAGTCACACTTTACTTTTTAGCACACCTGTTACTTGTGTTAGTTATTTGTGTGCTGCTTGCAGCCTTGCTGATATCTCCATTTTTCCCCCCTTTGAAAGCATGGTTGTCCCTGGTGCCTTACAGAGAGCTTCATTGCCTGCAGAAACCTTATCCCTGTAGGCAATGAGGAATGCCCAGCTTCCAGGTTCCTGTGTCCTGGTTTCCTTCCCATGGTTAGCATGTTAAGAGAAACTCTTACATGAGGACTCTGGAAAAAAGACTGCTTCTTGTGGGTTAGCCACTTGTAACTTGGTTCTTGAAATCATCACGTAGCTGAGGGGGTGGATGAAGAGCCTTCCTGGGGCGTGGTTCCTTGTGGGTGAGAAGATAAAGTGAGGGCTGCAGAGAACACTGCCTGGCCTGGTCCACATGTCCGTCTCAGTCAGCCTTTACAGAAGCCTATTGAGTCAGTGGAAGTGTCTCAGTGAGGAACTCCTCTGGAGCATTTCATGCTCACAAAGAGTGCATCTCACAGTCAGCATGGTGTGCAGCAACATTGCTGTAGAGATCACAGAAGCAAGAGGATACTAATGCCCAGACTCTGGTCCTTCCCCCACCATGAATCACGTGAATACCCCTCCTGTTTACTCACCCAGACACTGGCTACTTGAAAGTGTGTGTGTGTGTGTGTGTGTGTGTGTGTGTGTGTGTGTGTGTGTGTTTTCTGAGAAACAATGAGCACTACCAGAGGGTCTATTAAAATAATGAGATTAGATTTAGTTTAAACTATATTGAATCTCCCCTCGCACCTACTCCCTTCCTTCTTCCCTTCCCCCACCCTCTGTTTTTTTGTAATCCTCACCTGAGGATATTTTCCAATTGATATTTTAGAGATATTGGAAGGGAGAGGAGAGACTGAGAGAAACATTGATGTGAGAGAGATACACTGATGTTCTCCATATGCACCCCCACCAGAGCCTGGGGTCGAACCTGCAACTGGAATCGAGCCCTGGATGCTTCAGTCCGAGGGCTGACACTCTATCTACTGAGCCAAACCGGCTAGGGCCCTCCCTCTCTCCCTTTCTTCCTTCTTCCAGTTAACAAGTGGTGGGCTTTGGAGAAAAACCAGGTTTAATTTTTGTGCCCCTCCTCTGGGCCAGAACTCCCATCTCGTCTCAGTTATAAACCTCTCTTTAGGTGTTCTAATGCCACCTTTATGCCTTCTGCCTATGAAAACATCTGATAAACTAGTCAGCAGTAAAGTGATACGAATAATATTTTACTTCTTTTAGAAATATTCACATTTAAAATAAGTCCAGGAAAGGTCCAATGCTTTAAAAAAAAAAAAAAAAAAAAAAAAAAAAAAGGCAATAGGAGACTTTCAGGCTCCTTGGGTCAATTGAGCAAAAATTTAGGGGGTGATTTTTCTCTCAGAGCTCAACACACAGGCCTGCGCTGAGATGGGGATTGAAGTGCCTTATAAAATGACGGTTATCCATTCCAGACCACAGGAATCCCCATTATTTCTAAAGTTTTCTTTCTCTGTAAAATGCAAGGTATTTGTCTGGGCAACTGTTCTCTGGAGTAGGGCGGCGTCAGCCAGCTGTCAGGGAACAGGTGCCAAGTGCGAAGCAGGGAAGGAAAGGATCTGATCAGAAGAGACAGGGCTGGCCGTGGTCTTCACCCCGGGGGTTTGCAGCACGTCTCACATGAGGTGTAAGCAAGATTGCCTAGTGCTGCCTCCCCGCTGAGAGGCAAAAACCTATGTTATCAATCTGGGAGCTGGTGACGGAAGGGGAAGAGGTTGGAATTGTGGGGGGAAACATCCTCAGATATCGTGAGCTATTTCCCAAGTAAAGGCTGGAGACGTTTGTGATGGTGTGAATCGTGGCTCATTTTCACAAAGAGCCAAATCTGCATCTGGTCTTTGGCCTTGGGTGAGTGTGAAAAATGTATCTGAGCCTCAGTGAGTATGATAGAATGACGATGATGAACGTAATAAGCAGAGTAGGAAGAGTAAAGTGGGTTATTAAATAGGTTTTTTTGTACTGAAGGTGTAAACAGGTGTTCTGTCTAGACTGCATGGAATTTCCAGGTTGTAATGAAGAAGAATCATACATTATGGAAAAAGGACAAAGAGGTCACAGCAGGTTTTAAAAGCAGCCTTAGGCAAAATAACTTTAAGTGATTAGCAAATTGAAAAAAAAAAAAAGCTCCTTTCCATGGACGTTATATATTACATAATTAGCACAGACTTAGGACAGCTGGCCTATAAAAGTGATTGTGTGATTGTGTGAAGTCAGGATAAAAGACCTGGGTTTAAATTCTAGCTCAACCTTTTTTACTGACTGAATGACTAAGGGCAAATCACCTAAAGTCTCTGTGAGACATTCTCATTTGCAAAAATAGTGGTAACATTTATTATTAAAAAGTATTTATTAAGACTTTTAGATTTTAATTTATACCATTGACTAGAGGATCATGAGTGACCCAGGATGAAATCGTTCACCCTGTTCTGCTTGCACTCATGTTAGAGAACTAGGTCTGGTATGGTCTGTTTCCTTATCACACATGCACACATGCACAGTTATGGGGCTATAAAGGAGTTGAAGAAGTTCCAGAGAACTGAATTGAGAAATTACTACCGTTGATAAGTGCTAGGAAGAAAAATAGAGCAGAAAAGAGGAATAGGAAGTATTGGTGGGGGAAGAGAAATTATAATTTTAAGTAGTGGCATTTAAGAAAATTCCTGAAGGAGATAAAGGATTGAGCCAAGTGAATAGTTGGGGAAAACGTGATGTAGGAAGAATTACAAATGCAAAGGTCCTGGCGTGTTCCAGAAAACAATAACGAGCCCCATGCATTAGAAGGGAGTGGGCAAGGCCGATTGGACATAGTAGGATAGGAGAGCCTTAGAGAGAACCAAATCAGCCGAGGCCTTGCAGGCTGTTTGAAGGATTTTGGTTTTCCCTGTCACCAAAATGGAATGCTATTACAGGGCTTTGGTGGGCTCACTTTTTTTTTTTTTTTAACAGGATCACTAGGGCTTCTGCACTGAGGAAAGACTGTAAAGGGGCAAAGATGAGGACGGGCAAGAAGACCTGTTGCATAATCTATACAACCGAGGATGGCACTTTGCAGTGAAACAGGAAGCCTGGCAGTTTGCACTCTGTGGTAGCAGTACAACGTGCTGACAGAGGGAGTGTGTGGTTTAAGAGAATGGATGATTTCAGCCAAGGCCCCTGGAAGAATGGAGTTGATGTGCACTGAAACGGGGAAGACTTTAGGAGGAGGATGTTTGAGAGGGAAGATCATGGACATGTTAAGTTTGAAATGCCTATTAGACATCTCAGTGGTTATTGAGTAGGTGTCTGGGTGAATGACTCTGAAGTTCAGGGGGGATGTTCCGGCTAGGGTTATAAATTTGGGAATTATCAGCATATAGACGATATATAAAGCCATAAGCCTGGATGAGATCATCCAAAAACAAGTGTAGAAAGAGAAGAGAAATGAACTGAGGACTCAACCCCAAAGTACATTAATATTAATACAGTGGGGAGAAGAGGAGGAACCACTAATGGAGACAGAGAAAAAATGGTCAGTGAGGAAAGAGGAAAGGTAGGTAAGCATAGTTTGCCAGACACTAAGTGAATAAAATGCTCATGTGGGGGATGGAGTAGAGAACTGTCTTAAATACTGCTGAAAGTCCAGTAGAAGCTGGCAATTGAGCACTGAGTTTTAACAACTTGGAGCTAATTTATGAACTAGGTGAGAGAAGTTTTGTGGGAATGGAAGTTGTAAAATAATGGAAAAAATACGTATTGGTTTTTGCCTGATTCCTGGCACAGAGCTCCCAAAAATCCTTTTAATTTCCCAAGTGCTAAGAATACTAGGAGCATCTTTTGTTCTAATATTTGAGCTGCTAACTTCCTTGGAATTTCCTGGGTGATAGGAGTTTTTTTTGTTCTAATGAGGTAACTCTGGGTAGCTACAGGATGGCTCCAGGTTTGGAAGCTTCTGTGTTGGTGATAACATCCAAACCTCATGGGGGACAGCCACTTCTGCACTTAGAACCCTTCCAGACCTGACCTTTAACTGGCTGTTCATTTTATACTTTATCATGTTCTTTAATAAGTTGGGAAACATAGGTAAGTGTTTCCTTGAGTTTTGTGAGCTGTTCTAGCAAATGATCAAACCCAAGGAGGAGGTTATGGTAATCCCTATTTATAGCTGGTCGTCAGAAGTATAGGTTTGACAACCTGGACTTCAATTAACATCTGAAGTAGCGGGAGGGCACTCTTGTGGGACCAAGTCTGTATCTTTGCAATCTGATGCTATCTCAGTAAGTAGTGTCAAAATTGAGTTCAATTGTAGGATACCCAGCTGGTGTCAGAGTATTGTTTGGGATGGGGGAGGGGAAGGAGAGGGGGGTGGGGACTGCATACATTTGGTGGCCAGATATAGCATCACGAATGCAGTAGTAGTGTGAGAGTAAAGGAGACACACAGGAGTAGTATGTTCTTCCTACTCAGAAGTTAGAAAGGGTGATTGGAGTGGGCTCAAAGAATGAAAAGATGAATATTGAAGACACAAAACTCTTTTGAGGTATTTTGTTGTAAAAGGAAAGAGAGAAATGGAGCTAGAGTATATGTGAGACTGAGGAAAATTTGTTGTTTAAGATGGGAGAGATAGCAACACATTTATGTGTTATTGGAATAGGTCCAGTACAGAAGAAAAAAATTATGTAACAAAGAATTTATTTCATTATACAGGGTGGGATAAAAATAGGTTTATAGTTGTGAGTGTACAGAACACAGTTTATTTTTATATTTTTATTTATTGATTATTGTATTATTTTCCATATAAAAACTGTAAATCTATTTTTGCCCAACCCTATAATTAAAGACAACAAACCTATAGTATCTCCGAACATAAATTAATGGATGGATACTCTACTATCATCCATTATTTTCACCCTTTCAAACCTAATCTCTAATAATTTTATCTTGAACAATTTGTAGATGCATTTTTGAATTTCAACTTTTCCAGGAAGAGAAAATTAATTTAAAAAAATAAAAGAAAGAAAGAAAGAAAGAAAGAAAGAAAGAAAGAAAGAAAGAAAGAAAGAAAGAAAAGAAAAGAAGAAATCCAGTGTACTTAAAAATTTTAGCCAGAAGGAAAATTTGATGGTATTGGAAAGAAATGGGAGAGTCATGAAGCAATGTTTTCAAGTAAATGAGAGGACGTGGATCTAGTGCACAGATGGAGTGTTTGACCTTTGCTGGGATAATGAACAGCTTAGCCAAAGTTACAGGAGGAGGCAGAGCATATGGACACAGATGCAGGTAGCTGCGTGGATAAAAGCTTATGAAGATTTTTTTCTGATTACTTCTATTTTCTCAGAGAAACAAGATGCTTGGTTCTTAGTTGAGAGATTGAAGGAGTGGAAAAGGTGGTGGCCAGAGAAACAGAGAAAGGTTGCTGGGCAGCACGAATGGTCTCCTTGATGCCAGAGAAGCTCCAGTTTGGGCATTTGCTTTTCTCTTGCCTTATTTTTTTCTGTGGATGCAGGCATGGCACACTTTGAGATGAGTTGTAACTAAGAGTAGAAGTTTGACCAATAAATATGGATTAGGAAGAAAGGAAGAAAGGATTTGAAAGTCCATATGCAAAACACTGATGATAATCTTTGATCATAAATTTAAACTGTTCAAAATAACTAAGGGGATGATGAAGGTGGAGGGTAATGAAGATGGTAGATCTATGGGCTGCAGATTATGGTAGGTCAACATTTTGCAGAGCTGGGAATTAGCAAGAAGTAGAAAGTGATGGTTGGTGACTCAAATGCTTCTGTGGAGATCAGAATAAGAACTTTTGATTTTATTATTAATTGAAAAAAAAGAATAATGACAAGACAAGATCTGATTCCTTCTTCTTTAAAAAAAAAAAAAAAAATCTCACCTTAGCTGCTCTGTAGAGAATGGGTTAAATGTGGGTTGGGAATGAGTTACAGTAGAAGGTGATGAAACCTGGAGAGATTTGGGATATATTTTAGAATGAAGTTGATAAAATTTGCTAATGAATTGGATGTGGGGGGTGAGCAAAAAGAGAGAATCAAATATTATTCTTAAATTTTTGGTTGAGTCTCTAGTTGATAACTGGTGCTGTGATGCTGAGGCTGAAAAGGAGTTATTTCCTCTAGGTGGGAAGCAGGAGCTCCCTTTGGAAGATATTCAGCTTAGATATATATTAACTACACAGAAGAAATAGCAAATAGTGTGCCTACAAACCTGGAGCTCGGGAGAGAGGTCAGGACTGCAGTGTGAGGGGGAGCAAGAACCTGGCGTTTCAATCAGTGCGTCTGCAGAAGCTCACTCAGGAAGTGAGACTTGAAAGAGAAAAAAAAAATGTTCTGTTAGTTCATCAGTGAGCACGGGGGCGAACACACAAAAAAGAAATGAATATCTTTTACACAAATAAAAAGCCAGGTTAATAAGCAATTAATTTGCTTTTCAAGGATAACAGATGGTCTCTTCTTTAATTTTTCTAGGAAGAGGAAACAAAACCATCTTCCTGGATACTGGGCAGCTGGAAAAACTACCTTTGTGCATCCACGGGCTCCTCCCATCCTCTGAACAACTCCTGCTTTAACCAGGTCAGTCCATTACCACTATTTCTAGGAGCCAACACATTCTAGTGCTTGATGAGAGAATTGATATTTCTTCTCATATTGGTGTGTTTAATATTTTGCCCAACCATGTAAAAGCATGAAGACAGAGGTCAAAGTCTTAGATCCTCAAAAGAAGTAAATAACCTGTAAATAGTGCTGTTAAGATAGTAAAGAAATCGGGAATTTTTATTTGTGATTGAAGAACATCTGCAATAATGGTCACTAATGCACATGGAAACTGAAGAATCCTTAGCTTGTCTAGAGTTATTTATTGACTGAGAAGTTTTTCATATAAACGCATTGCTCCCTTCCCACACAGCAAATTTACAGTTTTATATTTTTGGAGTGTTTCTTTGGTAACTGACAAGTATACCAATCAAATGTACCTTTGTGGTTAGGTAATGATTTTACTCCAAGGATCTCTAAGAATTTTAGTGATGGATCAACATTTGAGCCCCTATATGGTATATAGCAAAGAGAGGGGTAATGAGAGAAAAGGTACATTTTGTAATATTCCAAAATGAATTAAAGCCAGAGACCAAAAAAATATCAGAGCATAAGCAGCTATAGCTAAAAACTGAAAAAATGTGTACTTACTATAGTTATCTGCTTTGCAATATAATGTTCCCTTTCCTTCTCTTCTTCCCCTATGTTTTCCTCTTCCTCCTTTCTTCTTCTTCTTCTTCTTCTTCTTCTTCTTCTTCTTCTTCTTCTTCTTCTTCTTCTTCTTCTTCTTCTTCTTCTCCTCCTCCTCCTCCTCCTCCTCCTCCTCCTCCTCCTCCTCCTCCTCCAACTCCTCCTCCCCCCCTCCTCTTCTTCAGTACTTTTACTGATCAGAACCATCTATGCATGGATGGATTTAGGAGTGGTTGTTTCCTCTGTTTTTTTTTTGTTGTTTTTTTTTTCCAAGAGGCTCCCTTTTGTTTCATGGTTTTAGCTATGCAGATAATTCAACTCAACAAATAACCTCCTGTGTACTTACTAGGTATTAGATATTGGGCATGAGCTGTTATGAAAGAGAACATATAGAAATTTAATTTTTAAAAATACAGTGAGTTCTATAACAGAGGGAGAAAGGAGTTATAGCATAATGGTTGAGTATGGACTTCAGAGCCAATCTGTGTGATCCTAGTGTATGATGTTGGGCAATTTGCTTAACCTCTGTGTACCTCAGTGTTATGAACTGAATTGTGTCCCCTCAAAATCCATATATTGAAGTCCTAATCCACGGCATCTCAGAATGTGACTGTATTTGGAGACAGGGCCTTTAAAGAGGTAATCATGGTAAAATGTGGTCCTATGAGTGGGTGCCAGTCCAATCCAATTAGTGTTCTTGTAAGAAGAGAAAATTTGGACACAGATATGGGCACACAGAACAATGACCATGTGGAGACACTGGGAAAAGATGACTGTCTACAAGCCAAAGAGAGAGGACTTAAAAGAAAGCAACCCTGCCAACACCTTCTTGTTAGACTTACAGCCTTCAGAACTGTGAGGAAATAAGTTTCTGTTTTTAAAACCACACTGTGGCACTCTGTTATGGTAGCCCGTGATGAACTTTTTTCAACAGCATACACTTTAACATACCATGCCAATAGTATTCCTTGAAAATAAATTAGGATGTCTTTAGCTGAAAGTGAAAAGACAAACTTAATAACAAAATGTTGGGAAGCAGTTGTTTCCAGGTTTGGTTATTTCATTGGTTCAACAATGTCATGAAGCCGAAACCAGTTTGGCTCAGTGGATAGAGCATCGGCCTGAGGACTGAAGGGTCCCGGGTTCGATTCCTGTCAAGGGCATGTACCTTGGGTTGTGGGCACATCCCCAGTGGGGGGTGTGCAGGAGGCAACTGATCAGTGTTTATCTCTCATCTATGTTTCTAACTCTCTATCTCTCTCTCTTCCTTTCTGTAAAAAAATCAATAAAATATATTAAGAAACAACAACAACAACAACAACAACAACAAACAATGTCATGAAGCATCCATGTGTTTTCCAGTCTTCCATTCTGCCATCCCCAGTTACGTGGGTCCTTATGCTTTAGCCCTCCTCAAGGCCCCACATTGTGATCTCATCTGTTATTTCCCAAGGGCCTCATCTTCAAACACCAGCACATTGAGAGATAGAGCTTTACCACAGGATTTTATTTTTATTTTTTTGTAAAATGTTCAGTCTATAATAATACTTTAGAAATTTTTATCAAACTAATGAGTATGATGAGATTGGATGGTTAAAAATGTTAATAGAAATTTTTCCTTTTTATTATTTTCCCTCCCTCCCTTTTATGTTGGCTCTTTATTCCTCTTGGTTGAAGTAATTATCAGGCAGGCTCTTCTCTTGTGCTGGCAAAGAGCTCCCCCCCTCCCCCCCGCAGCCAAGGCTTGCTTGGTTCTGGCATATGTCGTCTTTAAAAGAGAAAGAGGCCCTTTCTTGATAGTTTATAGTTAAGATACTGCAGATTTTGATTGTCCTAGACTATGTCACATGCCCATCCCCACATTAATAACTAGAGAATGTGTCACTCTGATTGGCTGGCCCATGGTCATATGCCTATTCTGGAACTGAAGAGCCTGGTCAATCTTTTTTTCTTTTTAAAAAATATATTTTATTGACTTTTTTACAGAGTGGGAGGGACAGGGGTAGAGTTAGAAACATCAATGAGAGAGAAACATTGATCAGCTGCTTCCGGTGTGCCCACAACCAAGGTACATGTCCTTGACCGGAATCAAACCTGTGACTTTTCAGTCTGAAGGCAGATGCTCTATCTACTGAGCCAAATCAGTTAGGGCAAGCCTGGTCAATCTTATCAAACCATGTGGATTTGGTGGAGTGGGGTGAGGTGGGGTGGGGGAATTCTTCAAAAGCATTGTAAGAGTTCAGTTAACAGAACAAAGAGAAAATGCATATCCAGCCCCGCAAGAACTCTTTGTTTCTTCCTCTGCTCTTTCTACAATTGGTACATTCTTTAATTAAAGTCAGCGTTCCATTAACATCATGTTAGTGCTATCTGATTCTCACTGTGATTATGAATTTTGTGGAGGCAGAACATGTTTATTTTCATCTTCCTATCTCCTTTGCTTAGCACAGTTCTCAGTTCATAATAGTGCCTAACAAATATTCATTACTGGATCATATCTAATTTTATCTAGTTAATTGCACTTTCGCTGGAGGCTTCATTGTCCATGAAATTCTTCTCGGTTGTCTTTTATTATTTTTTTGAAAGACAAAGCCCCTTCTTAAACAAAATTCATTATTTATATTTTATGGAAGTTTGTTTTTTCTCTTCTTTCTCTTTCAAGTTTCTTGAAACAAGAGTTAAGACTATCTGGTTACTGCTCTTTCTGCCATGTACTGATAAAATCCTGGCTTTCTCTTTATTGTTACCTATTACCTGCTTGTAAAATCCATCTGCCACTTACCAGCCTGGGTCCTTTACTTACCATAGCACCTGCTTTGATTGCCTTTTGGCTCTCATTGATCTATGCATATTCCCAATTCACCTCCTCCTCCTTAATCTTTGATTACTTGTTATCCCAGCACCCTGTGTCTATATAATGTGATAGGCACCGTGGATGTAAAGAGGAATGATCTTTCCATCAGCACCTCTTAAATTAGTTGTTCATTTCCCATTTCCAATTAAACTTATACCTAGAGGGTTAAATGTTCTAACTGAATTTTGTATTTCCAGATGTCCTTGCCAGTCCATTCAACCATTCAAGACACTGGTGAACATTTATCACACTAAAGTTGCTCCTTTGCTCAGGAGCCTTTGGTGGCTCCCCATTGCCTGCTAAATAGGATTCAAACTCCACTGGGGAGGTGAACATGGCCTCCTTTGTTAACTTCTTGCCCCTCAAACTCCGATTTCTGACAGTTTTACCTCTTCTGCTTCCCCCACAGTATGCCCCATTCCAGGTACCTTTGAATGGCTCCTCCTTAAACACTTACTTTCTAAACTTTGCACTTCTGATTATGACATTAATTCTCACACATAATATGCAGGAACTGTTTCCTTCACACGTTTGCATTTTGAGGTACTTCCAACCAATTCCAACTCTAGCCCTTCCAAGATGCCTTCCTGGACTTCCCATTTAGAAGTGACTCCTCTTGCCTCTCACTGCCAATAGGACTTGGTTATGCTAATCTGTGGTTTTAGGAACCACGAGGATCTGCATTTAGAACTTAGCCCAGATCCCAGGTGCTCAGTATCTGCCAGATTATAGGTTCTCACTCAGTAAGTACGAGGCAAGTGCATGAATAAATAACTTCTGTAAAATGAGCCCCACAGGAGTATAACATATTTGTCCAAGAATGCCTCTATTGGCTGTTAGAACCCAATGTGGAACTTGTCCATGTTTTACCCATTGTTGTGCCAGAAATAACACAGGCGGTCTGCTACCACTGAATGATTCTTGATTGACTCTAACAGACATGATAAGGGATATTGCAAGCACAGTAAAACAGGAATGAGCAAATCAGTTCCATCTCTCTGAATGCCTGTGAATTCATCACCCTCTATGGATGGGAGTTTTTCAAGTGGAAAAAAAAAATCCTGCCAGTTAACTATTCATTTTGAAGTGCTGGTTATTTAACCTTCCACCCTTTTATATTTACTGCTTAGGTAAGCATGTAAACAGAATTAACCAAAGTTGTGTGGTTATGTACGGGCGTCACTTCCATCTATGGAGTCCACTCAAGCACTCCTACCTTAGATGCTAAATTGATTAGAGAATTTAAAGGATAGCTTTAATTAAAAGGGATGATTTGACAGTAAGCGAATCGACTAAGTCTTGCACTTAAATACAATAAATCAGAGGCATATTATAGAGATGTCAGTTTAGTTTTAAATCATTAATCCCTTCTCATCAGGGAATTTCTAGTAGTTCTCTGGCTCCTATTATTAATGGAATAAACCCTGTTAGGTAAGCCAGTGTTTCAAAGCTGCTTTTCTGACCTGTGTATCTTTATCTATTGTTGTCGCCTTCTCTGTATCAGAGGGTGCTTTTAGACTCCTTTGGAGCTTCATTCAGTTTCTATTCAATATCACTTCTTTTAACAAGGCTCCGCTGTCTCTGCTGTGACCCCTCAGACATTCATGATCCCTTTGTCCTGTACGTTTCATTTCTGCTTGACTTTTCCCGCCTGGAAGTCTCCCTTTCTTCGTGCTCTGTGTCCTGCACTACAATAAAATCTCTGCACGTTTCTTTCCCCAACTGGCAGCGCTTTTCAAAACTTTACACACCGTTGTCTTATTTTCTCATCTGCTTTTCAGTTCAAAGCCTACTGCTCTTTCTGTTACCAACCACACTTAATTTATGCTGACAGCATCCACATTGAAGCTTACACACTCCATGCATCCCTGCCATTCTTCACTTTATTCCTGACTCTCTGCTGGTGAAAGGATTTACTTATATTCCCTGAGGAAATCCTGGGGTTTTTTTTGGAAGCAAGATTTGTATTTGACAGAGGACTTCAAGGATCTCATGCTCCTGGGAGACAGACAAACAAGTAAATAAACAGACACATACAAACTTCTTTCTCAGTGGCATTTTAAATGTATTGTATTATTTTCCTTTGTTTTCAGCATCCCAAAGTTGCAGCAAAACCATTATAAACATATATAATGAAAAATAAGTAGTCCTCCTTCCTCTGGGGGTTGCAAGCACTCTTCATTCCCTTCAAGCTCTTCATGTGACCTATACCATTCAGTGTTATAAGTTCACGCACCATTGTTACTGTGCTTAACATAGGTAATGCTTACTCCTTGATTATGTTGTGAATGCTTCTTTTGTCTTCAACAAACCATTACTTGTGCCGTTTTATATTTAAACCCATCAATTTAGTCATAGTGAATCAGGTCAATGGCTTTCAAATATTTATGAGGAAAAAAAACTAGTCCCCTTTCAGCAGCAGCACGGACTGTTCAGATTTCCTCCTGGTCAAAAACCATAGGAAATGATTCTAAAGTATGGTTAAGTAAAGAATAAACGAGCAAATGCTGACATGCATGGAGAAAAGCAGCCAAAGTATTTCATTCCAATTTTTTTGGGTAATTTAGAAACTGTTAGTTGTGTAAGGCTGCTGTAACAAAGTGCCAGAAATTAGGTGGCTTAAATGAGAGAAATTTATTGTCTATTTATTTTTTATTTTTAAGAAAAACTATCAAGTTCAAATACTCATTGGTTAATCTGGATATCTTTTCACTAACCATCTCCATTTGTCATTAGAATCCAAAATTCATCAGAGGGGAAAAAGCCTATTAACACATTACACATCCTTTAAAGAAAAATAAATCAGTATTTTATTTTTTTGACAATTGAATAAAAGGATTTAGACATATTTCAAATGAGCGGAAAAGGCTTTAATCCCTTTATGGGGTAGGAAGACAGACATACTATCCTGGGAAGACTACACAGAAGACCAGGAGAGAAACCACAGAATATGTGGTCTCAATCCTGTCAGATCAGAAAAGAGCAGCAGCTTGTCTATTAATTCATTTCTCTCAGCCTGGGTCACCTCCCACAAGCTTTATAATAATAAGAAATCTAAAACCACCTTCTGAGCAGTGGTTTTTTCATATACACTAATTAATTAGAAATGACTTAGAACGCCTGATAAGGGAGGAGAAATATATTGCTTTCACCAGATTCCAAACAACCAGAATAATGAACCTCATATGAAATTATAAACTGGGTGGAGTAAGCAGACAGGCATGGCACTTATAAAAAAAGGCATTATCAGGCATATGGTGTTGCCACAGTGTACTTGCTGTTCATGATACTAAACAAATATAAATTTTAATAAACGTCTTTTAATGTGTGTATGAAAAACAGTAGGCATTCAAATCTTGGCTGAATGAAAATGATATATTATGTATAAAGAAAACAATTGGTTTCATATTGTCAGAAACAGAGTTTTTTCAGCCAGTAATTTTGAACTTTTGGGCTAGATGAGTCTTTGTTGTGAAGGGCTGTGCTGTGTATTGTATCACATTTAGCATTATCCTTGGCCCCTAGACCTACCAGATGCCAGCAGTAACTCCTCTGTTGTGACAACTGAAAGTTTCTTCAGATGTTGGCAAATGCCTCCTGGATGGCATATCTCCTTTGGTTGAGAACCACTGATGAGAAAGGATAATGAGCACAAATTTTACCTGCATAGATTTGTATTCTTTCTATTTTCAAGGCTAGTTTGTGATTGGGTTGGGAGGGAATGGTTAGTTTAATTTCAACTATTAATAAGATAATGTGTGTATATTAGTTTTTGTAAGGCTGCTGTAACAAAATACCAGAAATTAGGTGGCTTAAATGAGAGAAATTTACTGTCTCAGAGTTGTGGAAGCTAGAAGACTGAAATTAAGGTGTCAGCAGAGTTGGTTCCCCCTGAAGGCTGGGAGGGAGAATCTGTTCCAAGCCTCTCCTAGCTTCTGGGAGCCTCAGCATCTCTTGGCTCATAGACAGCACTCTCTCATTGTCTTCAGATCATCTTCTCTCTTTGTGTTCCAGTTTTCCCTTTTTATACGGATACTAGTCATACTGGATTGGGGCCCACCATAATGACCTCATTTAACTTAATGGCTCTGTAAAGACCCTCTCTCCTAATAGGTCACATTCTGAGGCACAGGAGATTAGGGCTCCAATAAACCTTTTGTTGGGGGGGTGGAGGGAGCAGGGAGTGAGACACAATTCAGTCCATAACTATGCTTCCAACTATTGTGCGTTTAGTGCCAGAAATGAGTCTGATATTTAACCATCTACTCTTTGGTTCATGTTCCTGTCACATCTCTGCTTCTTAGGAGACAACAACAGTGGGAGGTATTTTATGTGAGTCTGTGTAGCACCCAGAAGAGTGCTTGGCAAGGTCTTATTTGAATGAAAAAGAAATGCTCCTTCCTGCAGAAGGGGGGAGGTGGTCTGTCACTTTCTCGATAATCAGTATAGATTCACATCCATGAAGGTGCCTATCCCCTTAAATCAAACCAACATTGGACTTATTTTGAGTATTTATTATTTATTAGTTTTATTTTCATTTTAATAGAAAACATTAACTGCACAAATTTTTATAAAACGAATGGATAGAACTCATTTAAATAGAACAAAATAATATGTTTATAATATGATAAACAATCTCGTCAATTCTCTTGTCTTCTCCAAAGACTACGGTTTCTTGTATATCCTTCTGGAATATTCTTATGTATAGAAAATGTGCTTATGTTATTTTCTTTGTCGTCTGACTTATCATTTTGAATTTCTACACATGAACCAAAACCTACTCCCATTTAATTTCCCCCTACTTTCCACAGACACTAAGAAATAAAGAGATGGTATGTGGATGGTACATTCTCAAACACAAATATTCCGAATCTGTGATTTGTATAGAGAGAAATAACAGACATATGTTCAGGAATAGCATAGAACCAAACACTTACTAGGAGCAATCTGAAGGCATTTTTTGGATCTGCCATCACCCAATGAGCCACAGACATTAGAGAATGCTGAGAACAGAGCAAGAGCAGTGAGATTGGCTGCGTAAATCCTCAGGAGGTCTGGACCGACTTGGATGCTGCTGCAGAAGGCTGGACACTGTTGAGAAGTTCAAGAGCCAAGAGCCAAGTATAAGCAATGCCAGCAAGCCAGGCTCTTCTCAGAACCAGTATCATCTCTGACTCATGAGTTCCCACAGACCTTAACTGGAATGAAATGCTAGACAGGGACAGGTCCCATGGTATGGAAAGAGCCTCCAAAACCTAAGCCAAGGAAGAGCAAACTGCCAGAATTCTTAGTTCTAACTGAATTGGCACAAACTAGAAAATATTAAATGAGAAGAAACCTGCAGCATTTAATTTAAGGTTCAGATATGAATGTGATCCCTTTATTTTCAAAGATGAAGCTACTGCTCTGGTGTCTACCACATAGTGTATTGAGTCATTTCTTGAATTTGTGCTGAACCAGCCTCTTCCTGCTCCATTGCTGTGCAAGTAATGGTAGCCCGGGTTAGCAGTGGGAAGAATGAGAACTAGGGTCAGTATCCTAGGGAAGGCTGGTTCACAGAGACAACATTAGTTTGCTGCTGCTGTAATGGACTTAGCTAGCACTATCAAAATCATTCATATTTTAAGCTTAAAACACATATACTGTGAAAACAAAATGTCTTATAACTTAGTAGGATTTGTGGAAAATTTTACCCAATAATTTTTTTTTAATGAAACATGAAAAATGCTACATTTTATTTAATGTGAAGTTAACTTTGCAAATTGGATCTGTTTTCCTGACACATTTTTATTAATATATATATATATATATATATATATATATATATATGTGTGTGTGTGTGTGTGTGTGTGTGTGTGTGTGTGCGCAATCATTGACTAGAGTAGTTGTGAGCTTTGCTATCCTGCACTTTTAGAATACTAATAAAGAAGACTTATTTTGCTTTCTTTCAAACATAATTTCTCATGCTAAGCCCAAAATTTTAGAAGGGTTCATGGTAGTCTATTGATAATTCATGCCCCAAATGGCCTTAAAAGTACTGGACTATTTGGAGGTTTATGTTCTGTATTTTCTCCTCAAAGCTTAGCTAGTATTATCAGCACAAAGAATCCTCCATGCTCAGTAGCTTTAACAAGGAAGTACTTAGTGCCCATTCATAACTTATTGAATTTCCTTTTTCTTGTGGACCTTCAGAAAATGTTAGATTTATGAACAACAGTTTCTATAGGCCTCTCACAGTCAATTGAAGAGGGATTGCTGCATTTGTGACTTGCCTAATCCGATTAAATGTCATCTGTGATAACCTCAGGAAAAATAGATGACTCAGGTATCTACTGGAAACAACTCCTGTCTGAACCATTTTCATTGGTGGAATTCTAAGATGGCCACCAAATCCTAACACATCTTCCCCTGCAGTACTCACCTGACAGTGGTACATTTCCTATACAATCAAGTCTGCTTGATTGTGGGTGGGACCTATGAATGATGAACTAGTCACTCCCATGGCTATATTATATAAGACTTCATCTTCATAGCCTAGAGGGAGAGATTCAAAGCAAGAGAAGTGTTGTTTTACTGGGAAGAAGCAATATACCACTTTGTAGGGAGGGCCACATGATGGGAAACCAGGGGTAGCCTCCAAGAGCTGAGAGTGGGTCTCAGATGGTAGCCAGGATGATCTCAGTCCTGTAACCACAAGGAGCAAATTCTGCCAACAAACAGTGAGTCCAGAAGAAGAGCCTAAGTTGCACATCACAGGCTGGCACTTTATAGTTTTATGATCCTGTAAGAAGAAGACCCAGTAAAAATGTGCTGGAGTACTCACCCTTGGGAACAGTGAGTTAATAACTTCTTATTTTAAGCTGCCAAGCTTGTGATAATTTGTTATGCAGCAATAGAGAACTAATACAAAGTATTCTTACCTAGGAATCCATATTCTTTTCTGGATCATATATATATATATATATATATATATATATATATATATATATATATGGTCTTTGCAGTACACTGTCAGATAGAATATCTTAGATTAAATCTTGCTTAAGAAAAATGTTATTACATGGTATTTATCATTTTGTCTAAGGAAATGTGAAGTTGAATATTGAAGCAGTGCAATATAAGCATAGCTCAGCACTTTGCAGAGCAGGATACTGACAGTCTCCATATCTTTGAGAGATCTTTATGTAAAATACTAGGTTACTTTTCTGACTTTGCTATAAGTTACTTTTAATGGAAATGAGAGAAGTGGAGATCAAGAAGAGGAAGACCTTATGTTGAAGATAAAATTATGGCAAAGATGTGTCTGTTAAGCAGCTCTAATGAAGATTATTCTCATTCACCAGGGCCTGGGACAGGCTGAACGCTTGAGTTCTGGGGAAGGTGGCCTGAGGGCAGGCAAATGTGTCCTTGTGTTTTTATACTGCTCTAGCCTGGGCTCTTTGGGTTGGGGCTAAAGCTGTATAAACATCTGTGCTCAGAGAGGGGACCAGTGGAGAATTACACAAATATTTATCTGAATTCTTGGTAAAATCCATTCACAAGATGTTTTCCAACATTTTCTGTTTCCAGAACATAAATGTGACTTTCATGACTACAGTGAGTCACCACCACCTATACATTAATGCTTGTCTAGTCTGCAATCTTAGACAATTTAACTATCTTGTCAAGGCCTCTGTTTTCTTAACTGTGAAGTGTGGGATGATCCTGTTTGCTTATGTTACTCCAGAGATACTAGTGAAAATAGTAAAGGAGTGAGCGGGTGAGTTGGTGGGAAAAAGAATATTGATCTGATGGATGAAGAATGGGAAATTGAAGGAAGCACTTATGATGAAAATGTTGAACTTTGTATTTTGGCCAAGGAGACCATAAAGATCTAAATGAGGAGATACACTATATGTAGGTTATGGTGCAAATAGGAAAAAAGAGTTGGATGATCATAGCAGAGTGATGGCAAGATGTGACTCAGCAAATTGCAGACAGGAAACTGGTTTCCTCCAGGTAACAATGTCTTTATCTGGTGGAAGATAGTGTTGGCAGAGGGGAAGAAGGCTCACTGGGAACTTGAGGAAGGAATTGCTGCAATCAGTAAATATTTTGGTGACAGGGTCCTTATGTGGATGTTTGAAAGGAAGGAAAGGTGAAGAAGCCTGGGCCACAGTCTAATCATTGCAGAAGTGCTCATTGTTTCAGAAAGGGAAAGTGATGATGATAAGTAGAGATCTGCAAAGAGGACTGACAATGTGGACAAAGGGTGCTGTGATAATTCAAGTTGGAGACCCTAGAGCTGGACCTGTTTTCCAAAGAGAAGATGAGGGTAATCTAGGGAGAAAATGAAGGTAAATGAAAAGAATTTGGCCAGTGTGTTGAAGGTTGCTTAATTAATATAGCTAGCTGACTTTCTGGAGAACAAAGGAAGTGAGTAGAGCTTTTATAGGCAGGAAGAAATCAGGACCCAGGTGAGCCCAGGAGACACTTCCCCTGAAGATAGGCTAAGTGGCTGACTCTCCACACTTCACCTTCATTGACTCTTGGCTGCTTGCCTTTTTGGTAAGCAGATGAGACTGAAAGCCAAATAATTTTGTTAACATTAGGAACTCATATAAAATATTTGTTGAAGAAGATAAAACAATTGTCAAAAGTGAGGTTTGTGGATAAAATTTATCCATATTAGTACCATCCTCCATTATCATCAATTATTGGGAATTGGCTGTGCTTCCTTTAGTTAGAAAGATATGTAGAAAAACTGGAGACTGGGAATATATACCAAATGTGTGGATAATGTGCAATACCCAATTTTAGTCATTTGATAACATTTTTGACACTTGAATGGGAAATAAAGAGAATTTTGCAAATACAGAATTATTAAAAAGTAGAATAAAAAGTTAAGATACCCTAAGGAGAGTGAGATTTTAGAATTAATTTTTAAATTATTTGAAAGTCAGGACTGATAAAGAGTAGAGAAAAGGGGAAAATAATATACATTAATATACATTGCATGCATCAATCAAAATGTGAATAGTTACGAGGCATATTCCAATTTGCTAAAATGTATTTGGTTGTTGAACAAACTTATTCTCTATCTAATTTCCCTCAGTTTGACTAATTTATTAGTTCTTTTTTGATGTACTTATTTCCTATCCAAGATGTTCTCCAAGACCAGAACATCAGAATTGTGATTGTATTATAACGTTATGGCCTCCACTTTGCCCAGCCTTAGACCTGGGCCACTCACACAATATGCTCCTCCCTCCTTCTCCTGCTCCAGAGAACCTTGGTAGAGAAAGCCCCCAATCTATGTGATGCTAGCTGACTCTAATTCCACATCTCTAAATGAGCTCTTCGTGGATGCACGTTATCCTCTTTTCTATTATCTTTAAACTTCCTTAGCTAGTTCTGAGCAAAGCTATTCCCAAACTCTTCATGTTTCCTAGGTCCTCGGCCCCATCTCCTCATCTCTAATCTCAGCAAAAATACTTTTTCTTTGTTCTTTACAGGCATTACTTATTAACTAGATGAAAGTTGCCTATAAGGATTTCAAAGCTGTCAGTAACTTTGAAGATAATATTGTCTACCTCCTGAATTTACAGATAAAAACAATTAAGGGTTATAGGTTAATTCCCCAGGTAAAATTGAAAACTTTTGTCTAGAAAAAATTAATATTGTGGCTGTTCCTACAATACAGAATTTACAGTACACCATCAAAAAGGTCTTGTACTGACTCAGTGCTCCATTTCCTGTATTTCCTTAAAAAGGGGAAGAAACAATAGTTTGGATTTTTCCCCAGTTTACTGGTTCCACTCCTAATCCCAAATTACGGCATCATCTCTAATATCTATAAGTCTCAAGTCTGTCCCCCAAATTAACTTCTCTGGTAGATTGTTCTGAGATGATAAAATTACATTTTAAAATCATGCCCTTGAACACACTCTTTACTGCCTGATGTACTATAGTTCTGAAAGGAAAAAGTTTGAAAGCTGTTTTCAAATATCTGAATGTTGGCTATGTAGAAGAATATTTGCTCTAATTTGATTCACAAAAGCAGAATTTGGATCAGTGGGTGAAAGCTATTGGGATGCCCATTAAAAGCTTAATATTCAATCAATCAGCAACTATTTCTGGCACCTACTATGTATCAGGCATTGCTTTAGAGATAGAATGGTAATAAACTGTAGTCCTGGTTTTTTTTAGAGCTTATATTATGTATTGCATCAGATAATCACAAACTGACATATAGTGTAATGTCAGGTAACAATAAGTATTATGAAGAAAAGTAAAAATCGATAAGAAAATAGAGCGTGACTGGTAAGCCTCTCTGAGAAGGTGACATTAAAGCAGATCTTTGAGTGTATGTAGGGAGCAAGTCATGCAATGGCTCTCAGGCATTGGGAAGAGCAGATAAAGTCTCCTAGGAGAAGTTGGTTTCTTTGAGGTTTTGTGAGCCCTCTGTTCTGGAACTGTTCAGAGTCTGAATTCCATGCCAGGGAGTTTAAGAAGATATTATTATTATTAGGAAGTCAAAATTAGTCAACCTTGAGATCTCTTTCCAGCTTCAAGAATCTGTATATCTACCGACAAAGCCATATGGCTTAGACCTCAAATAAATGATGCAAAAAATCTCACTGGGGAAGTATACAAGAAAGCCATAGGTTGGAGACTGTTTATGCGTGACCTTGCTCCATGTTGACATTCAAATTGGGAGAAAAAAAGAGCTAAATATAAAAATAGGATGGGGTGTGATGAATCAGAAATTAAAATAATTTAGGTCATTCACTTACGCACAAATGCATAACTACTCTCTAAATGATTCAGAAATCATAGGAAATGACTTATAAGCACTGATACTAAAGTTTGTTTATGAATAATTTTGTAAGAAACAATTGTTTATGGCTCTGGCATGATGCATCATTTTAAATTAGAAAACCAGAAATAGTCGAAAGAGTATTTTTAGATTTCTTTGAACTCTTTTGAAGAAAAACATTACCACAGACTTTAATTTTATTCCTATTTAAATTTTTACTTTGATTTTTTTTTAAGTCAGGCAGCACCTAAAGATAATCAGAATCAGAATTTACTTACTGTTGGAACTTAAAAAAAAAAGACTGATCTATATGTTTGGATTTGGAGCCTTAGAAAAGGAAATATATTAAAAAAAATTAAATTGAAGGATATTGATATTTCCTAGCAAATCTTCTAGAGCAATGACATGGTATTTTATTTTTTGGAGTAGAGCATTAATGCCACAAGTGATAGGTAAAAGTGTGAGCCTAATTCACCATCAGGATTTGGGATTCAAAATAGACGTATCCTGATTTTAATTCAAGTAGTTTTGCAAACCAGAAAGAACTCCATTTTTTTCATGCATGTGTACTACTTTTCTCCCTCTAAACTGAACACCTATTGAAATTAGTAAAACTACATACAGAAATTAGGAATTACTATAGTACACACAGTGGGAGAATAAAGACTATTAGACACTATTGCTACTTAACAGAAGAGGAAGATTGAGTGCCAAAAGAGTAAAATATTTGTGAAGCATCACATGGTGAATCAAAAGAAAGTGCCTAAAATTGAACACACAAGAGTTTCTAGTCTCTGGGCCAGCATCAGGCCAATCTCTCTTTAACTGACATTTATGGAGACCAGATGTGGTGCCACTGTGGTATATGTGAAATTAGTTCTGCCTACTTCTTTTCCGAACACATATGTTTATTACACATGTATATTTAGCTAAAGAAGGATCATATTTTGCCAAGTTCTCATCCAACATATTTTTCTAGTAGCATAGGGGATGACTAGAAGAACTTGGGAATGAGGCCAAGGGATGATAGATGAGAGTGGTCAGGCCAAAATGGAGGTGGGGAGATGTCATGCTTCTAGCACACATGGTTGAGAACATTGTTTCTGCATTGCTTTTTGTTGTTGAATGAGGATATTGTCCGGGAGACCAATGAACCTAAATTGTATGAAATACAAAAGATTATAGAAGAGAAACAGCTGCTCAAAGTCAAGTTTGCTTTTAGGACTTGTCTTTCTTGGAAATCACAGGCTTTCAATCTAATGAAGAGTGAGAACAGTTTGAACAGTGAGTGAAATAAAACAATTAACAGAGCCACATGGGGCCAGGAATTATAGTTTAGGAAAGAATAATGTACTTATGCGATAGCAATTCACAAAATGATTCATACATATCATTCCACTCTTCATTTTGTAGGTTTTTTTTTTCTTGTTTTCTTTTTCTAAAATATATTTTATTGATTTTTTTACATAGAGAAAGGGAGAGAGACAGAGTCAGAAACATCAATGAGAGAGAGACATTGATCAGCTGCCTCCTGCACACCCCCCACTGGGGATGTGCCTGCAACCAAGGTACATGCCCTTGACCGGAATCGAACCCGGGACCCTCAGTCCGCAGGCCAATACTCTATTCACTGAGCCAAACCAGTCCCGGCTCTTATTTTCTTATAATGGGCTTGGGCATAGTAAACTTGTGAAATTTAAGAGAATCTAGGGGGAAAAGATTCATATTTAGAACTAATCTCAAATTTACCATCAATAATTGGCACTTAGATACCGTGGACAAATTGAAACTATGGACAAGATATAGAATGTTTGTAATGTCTCTAAGGAACTTCTGACCTCTGATCATTTGCACAGGCTGTTTCTTCCATAAAGAATACTTGCCTACACTACCTCAATTGCCCAACCCTTAGTTACATTTCAGATGTTACTCTGGATATATTCCCTGGACAGTATTCTATGACCCTAAGACTGAGTTAGGTGTACTGTGTTGTACATATATAGCTTTTACTGTACTTATTATAACTCTCATGGATTTCCTTGAAGACAGGAATGACTGTAACTAACACGCAGTACAGTGCTTCCTAACCTAAAAGGGCTTTAGATTTTTCTGAAGTTCAGAGTAAAGGGGTGAAGTTGAGAAAGAACTAAAACCATATAAAGGGGTCAAATTATGAAGGATCTTAAAAATACTAAGAAGTTTGGTTATAGTCCAATCTCTACTTAGTGTAAAGTAGAGCTCATAGACATCCTAAAACATAACCATAATTTACATTGCTAACAATTCATAGAAGAAAAAAATCAATTGATTAAAACATTTTTATACCAGATATTGAAACCCAAGGGCACTCCCGTTTAATTCCATGAGCACTTCCTCTTTTTATGCATAGACTTTGGCACTTTATCGAACAGGAACCAGCTGTTGTTCCTACTCATAAAATGGGCCTTGAGATGCTTGAGAGATGGGATTGTGGTGCTGACATGTGCACTTGTTCTGCATAGCATCCTGTCCTCTCAATTTTGTTCTGCTAATTTTTGAAATTCAAGGTAGGGGCACTATTTACCGTAGAAGTTCATTGGCCTTGGATGTGCCAACACATTCATTTGGACTCATCCATCTGCATTCAGGGGCTCATCAAGTTCCTTAACTAATTACATCTGCAAAAAAAAAATCTACTTAGAAGATAAAGACTCTCCTGTCCTCCTCTGATGGAAGAAATTACTACTAAAAAGTTGCCATTTTCTGTTTTAGACGCTCATGTGAGATATCAATACGATCACCTTCTGAAAACTTTGACATGTTTCCATGTTAAAAAGCAAGATATTTCAGTGACTTCCAGTACTGTAAGCCATGTATATTTCTTTTATTTCTATCAGTCTCAAATGATTGGTAGCCAGTGACACTTTGGTTTTAATTTTCCCTGGATTTGGATCTAGTCTAGTAAGGTTTGTAGGCTGCAAATTAGGATTAGCTTTACAATTTCTTTAAAAGGATGTGAAAGTTTCTAACAGGTTTCTGGTCCTGACCATTAAATTAGCCATAAATTTTACATGCCTTTTAGATGACAACCTTAAACAACAATATAGTTAGTGGGAACAATAGCCCATAAAGGGTAAGTGATACTGGAACCCTGCTGGCCTTGACATTCTGACAGTGCAGGAGACCCTGAGGAAGCTCAGATGGAGCCAACACTACTGATTCTCGGGCAGGAAATGAATTCAGGAATGGCAAATACAGAATGAGTCATTTCATACACGACAGGAAGTAGTAGGGAGGAATAAGTAAAGTCACTCTCCGGTATAATCTGTAAAGTGACATTTGAGATCACCTCATCTATGGCAAGTGTAGGGTTGAATTTTCTCCTTATTCTTTAATAGCTTTCAACAGAAGGTAAAAAACCGGTTATGAAAATTTCTTTAAAAAAAGCATTTGGTCACCACATCTTACAAATTGAGATAAACATAATATTTTTAAAAAGTTAATTTATAAAGTCTGCAACTTGGACAAATTAACTTTGAACTGTAAGATAACTTTAAAATTAATTTTAACTTTAAGAATATTTAAAAGGGAGAACACATAAGAAAATAGAGATGGATAAAGAAATCTTCTATCCATGTTATTACTAAATTAACTTTTCCTCAAATTAAGGACCTTATTAAAAGAAAAATTAATTAAAAAAATATATATTTTATTGATTTTTTACAGAGAGGAAGAGAGAGGGGTAGAGAGTTAGAAACATCGATGAGAGAGAAACATTGATCAGCTGCCTCTTGCACACTCCCTACTGGGGATATGCCCGCAACCATGGTACATACCCTTGACCGGAATCGAAACGGACCTTTCAGTTCGCAGGCCGATGTTCTATCCACTGAGACAAACCGGTTTCAGCGAGAAGAATTAATTTTTTAGCACCATTGTTACTAACATTATTTACAATAAGTTCAGCAATGTGTCAAGGGATAGCTAACTATTTCACAGGGGCAGGCTTTCTTAGGTAACAGAAGTGGAAAGAGCCCTGTTCAAATTGCATTCTCTGTGCAAAAGATCTGCTTGCCTAATCTCTGACACCAGGCTCCAGATTCTAATCATCAGGCACAGCTGAGCACTGGAAGGGGATCTGTATCAGCCACCTCCTTTGCACCACTTGGCATCCTTTGACCTCCTCTGTCTCCTGAGCCCTTGGCCGTTAGTTTTGTTCTAGCTGCCACTGTGGTAACCAGCTCTGCACAGACTTGTTGGACTCACAGAACCCAGTTAATATTGTCCTTTTTCTGCCCGATAAGGTTCAGCTCTTTCAAACCCATGGATGGGACTAGTTGGAATCTATTCAAGCATACTCTTTTTTCCTGTTTTATTATATCGGAGGATCCTAGGTACTAAAGCTCAAGTCTCTAGACATCATGATGTTAAGCCATAAAGAAACAGATTCTACCCTGACCATTTCTAACAGCAAGGTAGCTTAGCTTTATTTAGTAACATGTTCCCTACATTTATATTTATGTAGTTAGAGTAATGCTAAGGTAAGCAACCTGATTTATTTTAAGTTTATATTTTAGATGTTAACACTATTATGTTATTAATATAATATAATCATTTTATTTAACATAATTGCATTTTAAGTGGTTCCTTGGGGCTTTGTACAAATTTGGGGGGAAGGTGTAATTGTCAAGGCCTAGCAATGAGCTCGGGAGCAGGTTGGTGAGCACAGCAGTCCCTGCCAGAGTAGATAGCATCAGTGTGTGAACAAAGGGCAAATGAAAAATCTAGAGATAAAACGAGTGACAAGAAGGGATGAGGTCTTTAGGCAAAGATAATTAGAAATCAGGAGAACATGCTACATAGAAATAAACTTGTGTGTAACATTAAGAAAATTTAAAATGATGTGACAATATTTCCTGTAACTTATATACTATCACGGGACACCAACTATTTCTGAACTCTATAACAGAGTAAAACAAGACTACCTAGTCTTGGAAAAGACTATATTAGGCTGAGGTCAGATCCCTGTCTACTCATGATTCAGCATAATTAAAGAAAAACTTACTGAGATCCTAGCACCTATAACATAGCAAGTTATGTAAAAAAGGGTGATGCAGATTAAGGAAATAATTTCAGTCCTCGAAGAATTTTCCTTTGAAGATAAGACAAATACATAAATATTTTAAGTACTAAGTAAAGTATGAAAAGTACAAAAGAGGCACGAATAAAATCGTATTTAACTTCTAAAAGGATTAAATCACTTTTGGTTAGTGATCAAAAAGGACTTTCTGATAGAACACACACACACACACACACACACACACACAATAATAATAATAATAATAATAATAATAATGGCTAAGATATATATTGGAAAAGATTTAACCTAATTAATAATTGAAGGAATATGAATTAAAAAATATAGCATGAAGAAAAATCCTAAACTCATTTCTTCTTATGTCTCTTTATAAGCCCTTCTTAGCTTTTCACTATCAAGGGAGTAAAATTTATAGATCAAATCCAAATCTGTCTACTGGGCCCACTATACATTGAAATATTATTATACCAACTCATGTAAAATTCTGACCAGTAAGGTCCACCTTGACCACCCATCTAAAAAAGAAGGCCTTATCTTGCCTTACTTTCTCCATCCTCCTAATACCATAGGAAAAACTTAGCATGAACTGGGAGAAAAGGTTATTGGATTTTGTATTTAGGATTTATCAGTAAGTTGCTGGCAGCAGAAGTCAGGCTATAAATTGCTAATATTTGTATGAATGTGAATCAAGGTTAAGATCAATTTTATGCATAAAGAGTTCAGTTAGCAAATAGTTTCAAAAAGAATAATTATCTGTGAGGTTTATCTGACATAAGCTAAGGAGAGAAGATTTTAATTTTTTCCATATTTGGTTTGAGGCTTCAGGATGACATATAAAGAGTTTATAAGGAAATTGGAATTATGGGGACAGTAGCTTTTGATAAAGAAGAACGCTGAAGTTATTGTTGAAATCGTGAGTGCAATCTATGAGTAAGATAATGCAGGTACTTTATATATTAAATATAAATAGTCAAATTTATTTTTAGGCTTTAAAATATTGTGAAGAGAGCTTCTAATTGTTTTTTTATGTAATAAAGTGATATTTCTGGCTTCTCTTTGGTCAAATAAATTATATCTACAGCTATATCTTTATCTGAATATATGTGTCTATAGTTTTGTTTATGTTTGTATCTACATCTATATATCTATTTTTGACTGATTGGTCTTCCATTAAACCTGTGTATTAAAATAATTGATATTATATAAAGCATTCATATCTAGAAACAATATGCACTGTTTATTTCTCCAAATGAAAAGGAAAATCCTGTAATATTTTAGGTAATATTAATCATATTTGATGTATATATGTTCATTTTTATCTGAATACTTTATTAAATTCTTAAAATCAAATAATTTGTTTTAGTTGAGTTTTTTTATTTTATAGATAAAAATAATAGAAAATGATTCCCCCCCCCCCCATATTTCCAGCATTTTTACTTTTTTAAAATTTTATAAGTAGGACTTCATTTTTTCATTTATTGTAGAAACAATTTTAAAACCAATATTAATAAACATGAGTTTATATTTTATTTAAAGGAATGCCTTTAAAATGTTTTATTATTTAAAAAAGGTATTCTTTGTCATGTTAATGAAAAAATGATGTGTTGGAATTCATTAGATAGCTGTTCTGGCAGAGTTCAGTAACTTTAGGAAACCACTCCTAGCCAAGGAAAGCCCACAAGACCACACAAAAGGAAAACCCCGAGCAACCTAAGCCCTTTTTTATAGGCCCAATTCCTAACTATCAGTCTGCCCACCTTTATTTCCATTCTGTCCACTTCATAAACAGTATTTCCTATTTTCTTGTTCCTTTTGGTACCAAGTCCCTTTAGCATAATCTGCTGTTGGCCATCCCCCAACTGTAATCAGCTGCCTGTGTTCACAGACTCTGCAAGTGTTTCTTTTTGTTCCCTGCATTCAGAAATAAACACGTCAGCAACTTCACTTAATGGCCCTAAAGAACCCTCCCATCAGTTTACTGCTCTCTAGGGCTGCTTGGTCGAGTCTCATAGTCTGTTTTTCAATCTTTTTAGCATCTACTGAATTTATCACATTATTTTTGTTATTTAACTAAAATGGTACTTAAAATGACTTCTTTCCATTGGAAAATTATTGCATTTAATTATAGTGGGTTATTTTATGTAATATATAAAATATTATTATTAATAATATTAATAAGTCTCTATTAGTACATCATTTTAAAAATTGTTTTTTTCACATCTGTATTCATAAGTGAGATAGACTTTTATCATTAAACAAATTTGGGTAGGAAAGATCAAATTTGTTTTATTAAATAATTTCAGAGATTTTTCTAGGCTTTTAAATAGCAATTACAAGGAAATCGTCTATTTGAAAGCTTGAAAGATTTTTCTAAAGGACTCCTCAGGTATCACTGACCTCTTTCCCTAACTCAAGGACAGTAGTTCTTGGATGACTTTTTAAGTTTTTTATTGAAATAGTTATTTGTAAGGTTTTTCCAGTTTAATTCTGCAGATTTCATATTAAAGCTTATTAGAAACTAATTATTTTCAAAGTTATTACTTTTATGTATGTTTTATTTAAATTTTAAACTATAACAATGTTTTCTACAAATCTGGCTAATTTTAATTATATATTAAATAATAAGAGAATCTAAATATAATATCTTTTTTTTTAGAAAAAAATGTTTTAGCTATGTTTCATGTAGGTATATATATATATATACCTACATGAAACATAGCTAAATATATAATAAACAATACTAAATATATATATATATTGATATATATATATATGTATATATCAATATATATATATATATATTTAGTATTTTCATTTTTTCTAAATATTCTGGATTTTTTCAACTTAGTTAACAATAATCAAGCTTCTCCTTGTTATTTATATTTTTTCCCCTCTGAATATGCATGATAATTAAACCACTCTCTTCTTCTTCCTTAAACAATGTATCCACTCTGATGTGAGTTTCATCTATTATGAACCAAGAATAAGTTAACCAAATTTCTTATAATAATGCCTAAAATATGAGTATATGGGTTCTGAGTAAGAAGAGATGTATGTAACTTTCATCAGAAACACATTGTGAGCCCAACTGGTGGGGCTCAGTGGTTGTGTGTCCACCAGGAGGCCACGGTTGGATTCCTGGTCAGGGCACACGCCTGGGTTGCGGCTTGATTCCTTAGTAGGGGTTGTGGAGGAAGCAGCTGATCAATGATTCTCTCACATCATTGATGTTTCTACCTCTTCTTCGTTCTTCTCTGAAATCAATAAAAAATATTTTAAAATGGACATTTTTGATACTTAGTGCTTCCCCCCCTCCCCCCAGAAACCTTATTTTCTTATGTACCTATTCTTTGCTATGCCTTAGATGAGTTGGGTTTCTAGATAAATATACAATAGTATTACTATAATATTTTTTAAATCTGTCCTCTCTAGTCTATAAGTGAAAAGACACTAGAGGAAAAGACAAACATTTGTTCACAAAGAGGCTGAATCTTCCTTCTCACTTCTTGAAAGTTGAAGGAATAATGCATGCGACATTTAATGTTAATTTATTTTGACAGTCACTCAAATCTTGGAGACAAGCATTTCCCAGGGAGGCAGATTCTGTGCCCCATGAAATGTGCTTGGTCTTCTGTTGGTTCACATGATGTATGAAAATGACTTAGCTAAGTCTTTTACAAGAACTGTTTGCTGTCTTCTGGATGAAAATCACAAGTCCCACACTTAAAGTTGAAGAAATTTTGTGTAAGGCTCAAAATAATCTGATAGTGAATAACCAGTTGGTTTAACATTTAAAAAAAAGTGAGGAAACTCAAAGTCACTTAGAAAAGATTCCAGTGCCAACACAAACAATATTACAGACTGTTTCTCTCATGGACTTGCCTTCTTATGGAGGCATTTCTCTCCCCCCACCCCAGGCCATGGTTAGCATATAAAGAAGGTCCAGTTGAATAAGAAACCAGTTCTACTAACTACTAGTTAGTGATGTCATTAAGGCTTAATGATTTGATTTGCTTAAGACAAAATGAAAAAAGACATTAATGAATAGTTAATAAAGGAAGAATGACAATGGGTTATGGTTATTATATATATCCTGTTGGTTTAACTGATTTTTCCTAGTGTCATTAATATAAAATTTTTGAAGGAGTAAAAGGTAGGTAAGGAAAAAAAAGGGAGACAAGATCACAAGCAAGGCTATGAGGTTGGGGGTGGTGGGAAAACACTAAAACACAAAGGAAGGTGAGAACATAACCGGTGTTGACTGGTTTGGAGACCCACTTATAGAAAACAACAAGATTAAAACATTTGGACTGTATGTATAAAAGGTATTATTAGCAGGTCAATTTAGCTTAATATTTATAAATATAAGTTTTGGAGTATGACAAAACTGTATTTAAATCACACATCTAAATTTATGAGTTTTGTTATGTTAAGGTATTGGAAGCATTAAATGTCTTTTTAAAAATAATATCAATCAATATTAAAAAAATCTGTACAGAGTAAATTTCACCATAAGTACCTTAAACATTGAGGAAAATGTTATATAATGAGAATACTGTAGGTAGGCCATTCCAGTGTTAATTCGTTCACTGGCTTAACAGAGTCATCAAATTTTCTGGTTCTATCTTTCTGCTCTTCCATTCTCATCCTTTTAGCTTATTTTTATAAACTGACTGTCACCATAATCATTAAGAGGCCACTAAGGATTTAAGAGTTGTTATGAAGATGAAAAATCTACAGAGAAAGTAGTGGTTCTAACTAAGTTCCTATTATCTGTGAAGACAATCTTTCCCAGAATCCACACAGCAGATTGTCTCTGATCTCACTGGCCAGGACTGCCAAATGCTAATTCCTGGCAAGGTGAATGGCATTGTGGGGAGAGGAAGAACAAAGTATACATACACATTGCCTAACAAAGGACCCAGGTAGTATGTCTTCTACCCCACTTGCGCTCTTGTCCTAAGTGTGCTTGTGTGTGCACACACATGTGCATGTGTGTTTTTGAGGTATATTTGATATATGACATATTAGTTCTAGTTTACAACATAATGATTCAGTATATGTATATTTTACAAAATCATCACCACAATATATGTAGTTAACATCTGCTCCTAAGTGTTTTAACCTACCCCATCTCTTTCTCCTTACTTTTCACTAAGTGTTTTAAATAAACTGTGATTTGAGTATTGTAATCTGGTCAGTGTCTCTTTCTGGAATAGTTTGCTTAGTAGAAATAAACTCAAAGTTTATGATAACATAATGGTAATTTCCTATTGAGAATATAGGTTTATACAGCCCTGGCCAAATTAGAGCGGCCTCCTCATACCCCAAGGTTTTGGGTTCGATCTCTGGTCAGGATACATTTATGTGGTGAATGCATAAATAAGTGGAACAGCAAATTGATGTTTCTCTCTCTGTCTCTGCCTCTCTGTCTTTCTATATTTCTCCCTCTTCCTCTCTTCACCATTCTTTCTCTATCTAAAATCAGTAAATAAAAAATTAAAAAGAAAGAAAATAGGTTTAAATAGAGAACAAGTGGGGTGTAAGGGGACAGTAGAGTTTATCTACTTCAATTCTGGTACTTTATTCCTGGTTATTATGTAACAGTTGAGGGATTGTAAATTTGGGCCTACCCATGTCAAAACATAAGTCATATGATAGTAATTCTAACAAATACTTCACTTTTTTACTGATATTAGTAAATTGTGAGTATAAAAAGGAAGGAGACAACTTTAATAAAGTGATAGTGTTTTGGGGTTTATGATTCATATAATGATTCTGTTCTTTGTTTTTATTTCATTTTTTTGATTTGGTAAAATGATTTCAGAAAAGTCTGAAAACTATTCATGATTGTGAAACTTTGTAAGAGCAGCCTACAAAGAAAATAATAGGAATTAGGGTTTAGAGATGACTGGTATATATTTAAATAACTAATAACATTAAATAACTAATAATAGTAAAGTGGAATAAAGACTGTCAACTGGATTAAATGAAACACAGGTAGTATAGGTAAGAAAGAGCATATTCTTATCTTTGCTGGTTGGAAAGATATGCTGTGGCAGAATTAGAAAAGAATTAAAATGATCCAGTTCCTTTTGTGGGTTCAGTTGCCCAGATAAGTAGACTTGGGGCTACAATTAAAAAAGAGGTGAGATTTCAACAGTGTGGCCTCACTGTCTTGTCATGCTTACCATGTGAGATTACTTCCCCTTTTACAATTTTTTGTTTTGTTATGCTTTGCTTTGTTTGCATGTTCAGCAATGTTGGGCATCATTGGTTCATTTGGCACTAACAGCCACTGTCAACAGTAAACTGAATATGACACTGCCCTTTTGTGAGTCAGTTTGGGCTGTCCTTCTTTTGCAAGTAGAAAGAAAGTACTGACTTCTAATAAAATGTAGGAAATCCTTAGCAAGGGCTTTATCATCTCATTAAAATTGCAGTAATTAGGGAAATCGGTCAGCCATCATCTCACTTTTGTGTGTGCTCTCCCACTATGCCAATTTGTCCACTCACTCATGCATTTGACATCTTCACAGGGATTTCTTCCTAAAGCAGTGAGAAAAGTGAAGCATGGATTCTTTTTAGACTGATAAAATTAGACAGCACAACCCACTTAGAAAAATTCATTAGAAACTAACTTTGAATAAGAAAAAAAGTGGGTAGTTATTCTAAAGTAATTCCGTTTTTCATAGCAGGCTTTTAAGAAAACAACTGACTTGTTTAGATATTAAGGAATTTATTTTCAAATAAATTATTCTCTCCACTAAGGTAATTTACTCATATATTAATGTAAAATATAGCCATCTTTTCAGAGCAATGGATAATAGAATTCAAGTTGGGACTGTTATAATGTTAATCATTATAACTTATTTTTATACACTTGTAAGTGATCTATAGTTTTCAATGCATTCTCAAAGAACCCAAACAGCTAACAATATAGAGAACATTTAAAATTATGGAAAATTGTTTCTGAAGAATGTTTATTGGTAGAAAATATTTTTTCTATAATTATAATTAAAAATGGGTATAGAACTCTAAATATAACATAATGATAATTATATATGAACATATATCTTTTACTATGTTATTCTAGTTTCTATATTTATTTCTTTTTATAAATGCATCTATCTAGTCGAGAAGGATATATATCAAAATGTTAAAGATTAATTCTTAGTTTTTATTACATTTTTTATATTTTTCTAATTTTTAAAAATTTTCTACAATGAATGTATATTTTATAAAATAATGTTAATTAGAACTAAACTCTTTTACTTAGCTAATTTAATGGTTGATAAGGGTGAAGGAGTCTTCAGACATCTCCTACCATGTAGGGAGAATGGGTGCCTGAGAGGGACTGCTGTTGAGTTAGGCAATAAGATATGTGATGCTATTCATACCCTCATGCATGGAGTATCAGAAGAGTAGACAGTATGAAGTCTCACTGTGCAAATAAAGAAACTGGATGATGTCTTTAAGATGGCAACATAGGTCATTTCCAATTTTAGTCCCACTCAGAAGACCAAGTAGCAACCATCCATACACAAGACACTATTGTGAAAATCCTAGAACCTGGCAGTAAAGCTGAAGGGCTCTCCTGGAGCACAGAGACCAGCAATGACCTCATTGGGAGGGGAAGAGGAGCAATTTCACTTTGTATTGTCTCTCTCAGTGGCTGGTGCAGCACTATACGGAAGGGTCTGCCCTGGGTCTAGTTTCTCCAGTAGGAAAAGAGAGCCAAGGTGAACATCCAGCTTCCTCAGCACTTGGGGGATGCTTCCTGGGAAGCCCACTTGAGTCTTGCCTCAAGGAGATCACCGTGGGAATCTGGAGGACTCGACAACTGGGGATCAAATAGAGACTGAGAAGGGCAGGGCTTACAACACCTATCACGCAGATCTTGGGGGAACAATTTCCTGCTCACAATGCTGTCTTAGAAGAGACCCTGGCCAGCAGCTCAGGACATCTGCAGAACTAAGCTGTTGGCTCCATCTGTTGAGAGAATTCAGCTTGCAGTACCAACATTTGCCCCAGTCAATGGGACCTACTTGCCATGGAACCCATTCCATGGCCTTGCCCAGGCAGAGAAGAAAATGCAAAGCCACCTTAACTGCTGTACATAATATACAATCCTGCCCGCTGGGAAGTGTGGCCACAGATGCTCAGCAGCCATGGAGCACATCCTACAGCCTACCGATCATGAAGCCCAGGATGCAGCCCTGTTCAACTTTGGGGCACAGCCTGTGGCCCATCTGTTCCAGAGCAAAACCCGAGGCTCCGTTCAACTAGCCTGTTTCTAGCCTGAATGTGGAGTGCAGCCAGAGACACCATCTGGTTGGGAACATAGCCTGAGGCCCCACCCAAGCAGGAGCAATTGCAAGCCCAGCTGCAGCCCTTGCCCAATTGTGGAGTCCAACCAGTAGCACCACTCTGCCAGAGAAAATAGCCTGCAAAACCCCACTGACCAGAGATAATTGCAAAAAAATATTGCAGACACAAACAAATTCTAAGTTATTTTGTGTTTGTGGGTCAGAAAAATTAATATTGTTAAAATGTCCATACTACCCAGAGTAATCTATAGATTCAAATGTAATCTATATCAAAATTCCAATGGCATTTCCTACAGAAATAGAAAAAAAAATCCTGAAATTTGTACGGAATAACAAAAGACCTCAAATAGCCAAAGCAGTTGTGAGGACAGCCAAATCTGGAGGCATCACACTTCCTGATTTCAATCTATATCACAAAGGTATAGCAATCAAAACAGTATGGTGTTGGCACAAAAACAGACATATAAATCAATGGAACAGACTAAAGAGCCCAGAAATAAACCCACACATATGTGGCCAACTAATATTTGACAAGTATTCTCAATTAATAAGTGGTATTGGAGAAAATGGATACTCAGATGCAAAAGAATTAAATTGACCTCTACCTTATGCCATCACTAAATTAACTTGAGATAGATTAAATACTTAAATATAGGAGTTGAAACCATAAAACTCCTAAAAGAAAACTTCTTGATATTAGAATTGGTATGAGTTTTTTGATAAGACACCTAAAGCACAAGAAACAAAAGCAAAAATAAACAAGTGGGGCTATACAAAACTAAAAAGGTTCTGCATAACAAAATAAACAATCAACAAAAGGAAAAGGCAACCTATGGAATGGGAGAAAATATTTGCAAACCATGTATCTCATAAGGGTTTAATATTCAAAATATATGAAGAACATGCAAGCCAATAGCACGAAAATAAACAATCTGATTAAATATGGACAGAGAACCTGAATGGACATTTTTCCAAAAGAGATATACCAACAGATGGCCAACAGTTAGGTGAAAAATTGCTTAACATTGTTATTAATCAGGGAAATGCAAAACCACATTATTAATCAAAACTACAACATTCTCTCACCCTTTTTAGAATGGCTATTATAAAAAAGATAAGAGATAAAATATTGGTGAGCATGTGGAGAAAAGGAAACCTTTACAGGCTGGTGGAAATGTAAATTGGTATAGCCACTATGGAAAACAGTATAGGGTTCATTAAAAAAATTAAAAATAGAACTACCATCTGAGCCAGCAATTCCATTTCTGGGTATATATTCAAAGGAAATGAAAACATGATCTCGAAGATATATACACTCCCATTTTCATGGAAGCATTATTATAGCCAAAATATGAAATAGGCAAAATATGAAAGCAACCTACGTGCTCATGAGTGATGAATGACAAAGAAAATGTGAGATATATAAACAATGAAATATTACTCAGTCATGAAAAATGGAAATCCTCTCATTTGTGGCAATATGGATGAACCTTGAGGACATTATACAAAGTGAAGTAAGTTAGAGAAAGATAAAAACTTTGTGATTACACTTACATATGGAATCTAAAAAAGCAGCCATGGAGGAACATGGGAAACATCTGTAATACTCTCAGCAATAAAGATAAATTAAAAAAAAATAGAAAAGCCAAATTCACAGAAACAGAACAGATTGATGGTTAGTTATCAAGGGCAGGTGTTAGGGAAAATGGTTGAAGATGGTCAAAGGGTGCAAACTTCTAAATATAAATAAGTTCTAGAGTGTACCATTCAGAATGGTGACCAGAGTTAATAGCATTTGTATACTTTGCAAATTGCTAAGAGAGTAGACCTTAACATTTCCCACTACACACACACACAGTAACTATGAGGTATAGATGTGTTAACTAACCTTATTTTGAATAATTTCACAATATGTATGTGTATCAAATCATCATGTTGTATACTTATACCATGTTATATGTTGATTAAATTTCAATATGGCTGGAATTTTTTATTCAATAAAAAATAAAAGAGTCCTAGGAAAGGCTGGATCCCAATATTGACCTATTGCTAGGTGAAGAATGCATAGAACTCTGTCTCTGGTGCTTCGAACAAGTACTCTCCCCTTTACTTTTCCCAATGATTTGCTCTTAGATTTAAACCAACATGATATGATTTAGATTTGGCAGATGTAGAACTCCTTTTCCCAATTACTAATCTATGAGCCTGCTGGCTTTGAGAGCTATAGGTAATTGAAATTTGGAAGAAGCTACTAAGAATTCAAATTCAATCTTACTATAAACTTCTTATTACCCTGGAAAAGCCAGGTATAATAAATGTAAGTAGAAAGACCTGAACATTGAAACTAATCATGATGATCGCTTCTCTGCCTTTTGGCTAAGATCAAGTGTGAAACTAATCATGAGATGTCATGTTGCATGGGGAGATCAAGGGAACCCAGATATCAATAGGGACATGCAAGCATTTTACTGCCCAGATCCCTTACTGCTGTTTTTGTTTGTTTGTTTGTTTGTTTGTTTTTAAGAAATAGTCCTTTATCTAGTAAATTTGATTTACAAATAAGGAAAAGTGTTTTTTAAAGATATTCTGCCAAAACCGGTTTGGCTCAGTGGTAGAGCGTCGGTCTGCGAACTGAAAGGTCCCGGGTTCGATTCCTGTCAGGGGCATGTAGCTTGGTTGAGGGCACATCCCCAGTAGGGGGTGTGCAAGAGGCAGCTGGTCGATGTTTCTCTCTCATTGACGTTTCTAGCTCTCTATCTCTCTCCTTTCCTCTCTGTAAAAAATCAATAAAAATATATTTTAAAGATATTCTGACTCAGAACTGTTTTAAGCTTATATTATAAAGACACATATAATTTCTGAGTAAGTTATATACATGCGTCCACCACACTTTACAGAATTAAAAGGTTTTCTTTAGTTCACTGATGCTATCATCCTATCACTATGAACTTGAGTGCCTCAAATACAATTGAATATATAAAAAATAGGTTAAGTTCAGCTATTCTAAGACTAAAATTACTTCCAACATTTACTTGTTGTATATTTAATAGTTCTTTATATCAGTTTCATTTATTCAATTATATAGGGGCTACATTTGTGTTTCTAGGACTTATCAGAAAGATATATTGTTTAAAATGAGCTATTCTCTGAATGCTTTCGTGGCATGTGTTTTTTTATGGCAATGAGGACTAACTGGTAATGACTGCTAAAGTTGTGTGTGTGTGTGTGGTTTTGTCCATTGGAGAGCATTTGACCCTGATATCCCAACTAAATTTGGTGAGACATTGTCTTGGTCTGTCTTCAAATGGAGGCAAGGTAGTGCTTTACTTTTAATAAGAAAATGTTTCCCAGTTGATCACGTAAGTGAATGGAATCCCTCATAATTAGAAACATAGAATGCTTGCCCTCTAGACACTTTTTTAGAGTATGATCTCAAAAATTTGCTGCCTAATTTTTATGAAAGGCTTGATTTCAGGAAGTGATATTTATGCAGCCTTGCTTAGAGGGTGCACATGTTTTCAATTTCTCTAGGTTAGCTGTTTCAGTGTACGGTCTGAAGCTCTTTGGAGTTCCCCAGGACACTGCCAGGTAGCCAGCAATGTGAAAACTGTTTTTGTAATACTATGGTATTATTTGTCACTTTCATTCTCATTCCCTCATGAGTGTACCGTGAAGTTTTGCGGGGGCTACACGACATATGTTGACATCGTCACTCATATGTATTCTTATATTTTGAAAATTTCTCAGTTTTAATTTTCAATGTGATAAATATTGATATATTTATACACAGGATGGGGGCAAAAGTAGGCTTACAGTTGTGAGTATACGAAATACAGTTTATTCTTGCATTATTTTAAATAAATTATTGTATTATTTTCTATACAAACAATTGTAAACTTACTTTTGCTCCACCCTGTATTTGTAACCCAGGTACACAAAAGCCCTTTGGGTCTACAGTAATTTTCAATAATGTAAAGGGATCCTGAGAACTGCTCTAGATACATTTACAATGTGCTCACACCAACCAGTTAAAAGCTGTGTGCCTGCAGCACACTTTTTTTTTTATATACCAAAAGTTAAACTGTGATTTAACATTATAAGCTATATGTTAGCCTATACTAAGATTTATGACAGCAAATTATCCTGTGAAATGCATCATTTTAAGGAAGTAGTTGGAAGGATATAGTGATTTTTACTTATATAATGGACACTTTTTTTGAGGTCCCATTAGAGAAATTTCTCTGATATTTCAGTATCATAAAAAAAAAAGTTGGTCTCGACTCAGTAACTAATTCTTTTTTTATAGATGCCACAAATCGTGCTGTTTCTCTGGTTTTTCTCTCTTGGCTTTGGAGTCTTGGAATATTACCATCTTTCCACCAATCATGCAGCCCCCTTCTGGCCACTTTTGTGCGGAGTTTTGGCATGCATTTCCATATGCTGATCTGGCCTTTTCTCACTTTGCTACTCTCATTTTTACACTTATTTTCCCTACCTATATACACGCAAATCCCTTTGAGACAGGGAGTATATGTACATGCACATGGCTATGTCTAAACCTAGGCTCTTTCATTTGATTCTCACAATCCTGTGAGAGAAGCATAGTTGATATATATATATATATATATATATATATATATATATATATATATATATATATATATATGATTTGCTGATGAAGAAACAGAACTGATTCATTTAGCACAGACCACCTGACTAGTAAGAATAGCGAAGATTAGAATAGATTCCAAATCTCCTGACTTCCAAGTCCACATTCTGAAAAAGAACACAATAACATTTTCTGCAGCTACTTTTGAAGAATCTGTTCGATGAAACCCTTTAAGCTGATGGAGATGCGAGTCTGTAGTGAAATGGAGAGTACTGGCTGAATGATGGTAATCCAGTTCCCTAAATTGCCCAAATTTGAGGAATGGAAAACTCCAAAATTTGTTGTTCACATTTGCGTTTAATTCAGCATTGGAAAAAATCCCAGTTTTTTTTTTTTTTTAAATAATTATGTAAATGATGGCATAAAAACTCTTGAAAAAAATCCTTGAAAACTTTAATTATTCAGTAACACAATTACTGTTATAAAAGGTACTTGCCTTTCATGATGCCAATTTGTCCTGTCAATTTGTCACTGCATTCTGGCAGATTGAAACACAGGGCCCAAGGCATATTTCCATGACTAAAATATATACAGTGGGCAATTCATAGCTGTCTTTTAGTTAGAAGAAATATTTAGTTAAGGTATATAATCATTTCTTTTCCAACTAGCTTTTTCTTTTTCACGAGCTAACATACCTGCTAAAGGATTATTTTTTTCTTAATCTTTAACCTATTGAGCACATAATTTCTTGTAAATAATATTAAAATTTTTCCCTATTGGTAGCAACACATGGAAAAAAAAAAGAGGAGAGTGAAACCCTCTGAAATTAAATTAGCAAATAGGAGGAAAGTGAGCTCACTGCAGAAAACATGTGGTAGCTTTTCCATCACCACATTGGCAGATGGTCTGATGGATTTCTTAAAATAGTAATGCATCAAGGTTTCCCGTAGAAATCCTAGGCACCATGCATTGAACAAATAGTTTATTTATTTTCTGATGGAGCTGGCACCATCTCCAACCTTTACAAGAATTCATAATTTTTATCACAGAAAGCCCCGGTCCTTTTCATGAACGTTTCAATACCCATTGATAAATTTGTGTCTGAGGAATCAGCAAACTATTTTAAAGTCTGACTGTATTGGGGTAAACTGGAGACATCTTTCCATTAAGCATGGAAACCAGTCACTGGAAGGGCAGTTGGGGATGCCCAGTACATAACATTTTCCGTATTTGCATTGCTTTGGCCTTGTCACTTAGAATATTGGCATGGGAACCTGTTCTTTGTGGTTAAACAGTTCTTTTTAAGTTGCTTATTTCCCAACTTAAGTAATAACCCTCTTTTGCCGACAGCTCTTTAGTTACTGTAGAAATGATCGTCTTGTCATAAACAGTGCTTGATGGTTTCAGGTTGGTGTGGGGGAGGACCAGGCAGTGTTCAAAAAAGCTCATGTTTTCACCCAAACACACCCACCTAAGTACTTACAGAAGGCCCAGGGGAACAGAAGCAGAATTCTTTTCCCTGTTCTACTTTTCAAAGTTTCTTATGTGGGATCAGATGCTTTTAATACGTGTTTCAAAAGAGTATTTCAGTTAACCTCCAAAAATAAACAAACCACAATTCTGTTTCCCATTTTTTTTTCTTAATATAATCATTTGTTCCAATTTTCCTACCTTTGAAATCAGATGCTTCAGCCTCCCTTTCTGCCTCAAAAGTTTGGCTTGATTCAGGCTTCAGAAGCGAACGCTTGGTTCTTCAGTCTTCTTTATTTTTGTACCTTAATGGCCTTCATCTGTTTTCTATCATTTAATTTTTTTTTCTTCTGATTTGGATCTCTTCTCTTTCAATTTCCATTAGATCTATTCTCTCTTGTCCGTGTTCTTCTTTGTATAAATCTCACTCTGTATTCTTGCTCCGAGAAAGGGAACCTTCTCTCCCACACCTGTGTTCCATTTTATACTCCTGGTACAAGCACATGAGGTCTCATTTAAAGTAGGACTCAGATCTCATCTTTCCAAAGCATTTCTCCACCTACACTGGCTTCACACTGACTCTAGTGATATCTCCAGTTCTTCCCATTCTAATCTGCCCCACTGAGTTGCTTCCTTTCTTCCCTCTCTGTCTGATTTTTGTGCTTTCCCAGTATAGTACTAACAAAAGAGAATGGGCTTTGAGTCCACACTTGCATTGGTTTGAATCTTAGCTCTGCCTAGCTGTATGATCTTGAACAAATTACTTTGCATCTGAATTTCCTTCCCTGAAAAAATGAGGATATTGGTAACTATATCCCAAAATTTTTGGAATGATTAAATGAGAACATATAGTTAGAATGTACTAAGTATTCATTTTTTTTTTCAGTCTTCAGGAAAATCTGGCATTGTTTTGATGATAAAGAGATTACTAGAAAAATCAGAGTAATGTGTAATAAATTGATAGTTTCTAAGAGAAAATGCTTTAGGTAGCATGTTTTATTTCTTTTTCTCTCTCTCCCCTCCATTATGCACCTATCCATCCATTTTTTGAAATGAAAATAATGAAATATCCAAACATAAAAGTATAACAATTTATAAAACAAAATATGCATATGATTACCCACACTTAGTGTGAACACATTTTATATTTTGCCATAATTAAATTAGATCTTCCTTTTAAAGAAATAAACATCTTAGATTTGGTTAAAATCCTTTATGTCCCTTTTATGATGTTAGTCATCTCTCTCCCTTTCCTGAGATACAGCCATGATAAATTTGTTCTTGAATATTCTTATTTATATATTTATACTTTTACTATATATGCATCCATTCATAAAAAATATTGTTTGGCACATTTTAAGTAACATGTCCATAATATATTGTATATGTTCTACCACTTGCCATTTTGTTCCATATTTTTGTTGAATTTATTACATGCGCCATTATCATGTTGTCATATTCTGTTCATTTCCATTGCATTTCTACTAACTGTGCCATTGTATGAAGATGCCACAATAATAGTGCAATTGCAAAACTAAGTTGTACCTGAGGATAAAATCTGATTCAACTCTAGTTGTGGACTCAGTCCAGTTGCTTATTCTAGAGGTGCTTAGGGAACCTTAGGAAAGCATATTATTTCAAGTGAGAACAACCTAGGAAAGCCACAGAGTTCCCTGATACCTGGACCCACAGCCTCTCTTAATGAGGAATGATTTGGCTTATCAATAACTCTGTAGTTCAAGGGTACTATTTATAACTCTAGGAACTTTCTCCTTATGGGTTGCTAGGGAAGTGCAATAAGATAATACATGCAAAATAGCCTGTATCTAGCTGTTTAGAAAATGATTTAAAAATGGCTCTTGTGGATTTTTAATTAAAGAATTTTAAGATGAATCTTCTTTAATTCAGTAACTAATGGAAATGTATAAATATGATTCTCTATGTCAGTTTTTTGTTTTCCCTCTTTATTTGTGATAAATTAAGATAATTGATGGTATTTTATGTTAACAGATTATATATCTTTACATATCTTTATTGGGCAAGTAAGTAGTTAGTTGAAATTAAATGTTTGCTGACATTGAATTGAAACCACACAGTAACTCTAGGAGGTAAGAGTTATTCCCATTTATAGACTAGAGGTCTGCCACATGAAATTCATGCATGGGTAGGGTCCCTAGGCCTGGCCAGTGTTTTGGTCAAGGCTGTTTTGGGCCTTCTGGCTGCAGATCAGACCTTCATTCTGGCTGCCAGCTGGGGCCTCCCTTCATTCTGTGCCACCCCCTGGTGGTCGGCACACATTATAGGGAGTGTTCAACATCCAGTCTCCCAGTCAAACTCCCATGGGGACAATTTGCATATTAGGTAAATTATATATATTCTTTATTTAAATTAAGAAAAATTAATTATAAATGCAAATAAGCCCCATAGTCTTCTAATTGGATCTCATCAATGCTAGTAGAATGGTTGAAAAAATGGGAAACTGGTAAAAACATTTTCAGTAGAAGGGTCTGTCCCATTTAGAAGTTAGAACTGAATTTCAAGAGAGCCTGGGGTATGATTGATTGTTAGTATGTTAAAAGACATACTTTGTATGTTACCCCAAGAGGGTTTTTTTTTTTTTTTGTACAGCGTTGAACCAAACATAAATAACTTTCTTATGGAATTAATTGTGAATACTTAGAAGATTTTTATCTTTTGAGTTTAAAATATTATTTAATAAGAATTTGCTTTTTAAATATAGATATAATTAACTTAATTATATTAGTTTCAAGTGCACAACATAACAATTAGATATTGTGAAATGATAACCACAATAAGTCTGGTTAACATCCATCACCACACAGTGCTAGTTTTCTTCTTGTGATGAAAACTTTTAAGATCTACTCTCTCAGCAACTTTCATATATATAAGGTAATAATCCTATTTATAAAGAGAGAATATGCAAATTGACTGTCATGCCATCACAAAGATGGTGGCACCCTCAGTGGAGGCTGGGTTTTTATAACACAAGATGGCTGCACCCACAGTGGAGGCCAAGTTCCCATAATGAGTCTTAAAGAATAATCAGCAGGAACCTGAGGCTGTATGGTGCTGGGCTGGGCCAGGGGACTTGAGGCTGCATCCCCTGCTGGGTGGGGCTTGACAGGGGACCTCAGGCCATCTCCCTGCCCTGGTGCTGTGCTGGAGGAACCTGAGGCCATGCCCCCCACCCTGCAGGGCTTGATGGAGGCTCTGAAGCTGCACCCTCCACCCTGCAGGACTTAGTGGGGGACCTGAGGTTGTACACCCCCCCCCCCCACACACACACACACAATCCAGTGAGGCTTGACAAGGGTGGAGTCAGCCGAGTCTGAATCTCACCCAGTGGGGGTAGGGTTGGCTCATGTGATTTGTAGGCATTGTGGGTAGGTAAGGACTTGACTCTGGGTCTTGCGGCACACCCCAGACTCTGACAGGAGCAAGATTTTCATATATGTTTTACTAATTTTCTTTCATCTCTGATACTTCTATTATAGAGAAAGGGCAAATAGCAATATTAAAACATTTCCTCTAATTAATCCCCTTTTAATGTGCATGAATTTTGTGCACTGGGCCACTAGTATTAACCATAATCTCTATACTATATAGTATATTATCATGACATTTATTTTTATTATTATTATTATTATTATTATTATTATATATTTCTTTATTGATTTCAGAGAGGAAGGGAGAGGGATAGAGTAGGAACATTAATGATGAGAGAGAACCAGATTGGCTGCCTCCTGCACACCACCTTCTGGGGATCAGAGCCCACAACCTGGGCATGTGCCCTTAGCCAGAATCAAACCTGGGAGCCTTCACTTCTGTAGGCTGACTCTCTATCCACTGAGCCAAACTAGCTAGGGCAACATTTATTTTATAGATGGGAGTTTATGTTTTTGAACTTTTAAAATGTTATTTAATAAGACTTTGGTTTTGACCAATACTCCTTGGATAAGTATAAGGTATTGTTCTAGTTTTTCTTATTTTTTTTTTAAATTAGTCCTGCCATTGAATTATAAATTAGGTTGGACATCTCCTTTTTGGGAGAAGGGGAATTTTTTGAAAAATAATTCAAAGTAACTGGTTGCAGGGGGACAATCAGGGACATCTATAATATTCCCAACAGTAAAAATAAATTTAAAAACTTTAAAATGAGGAATAAATAAATATTGTTTAGTTAATTTTTTAATGGAGAGTTTATGAAATCTCTTCTGGGATTTTTCCTTTTTTTCCTATTGTAAGTGGTGATTAGAAAAAAACCTTAGTAATCAAAATTATGGCAATAATGATAGTAACACAATTAGAATAGCTGCCATTTATCTGATAATTTAACCCAATTACTGACTTTTATAATATAAGGTGCTTTCTGCTGAGAATGGCTATAGAAAAGCTATGGTTTTGTTTTTGGTGATATACAATTTATGCAGTTATAAAATTCAGTATTTTTAGGAATCTTACTAGTACTTGGTCCTGGGAAAGGAATTGCATTTTGAGTAAATGCTACCCTTGGCAAGTTATTTCATTATGTAGATTTGGTCTTTATTTTTTGGAAGAGAAGGAAGAAAGAAAAAAAGGAAATAAGGGAGGAAGACATTGCCTTCTTCAGATCCAAATTAAATAATATCCTATCTAATAAAAGAGTAATATGCAAATTGACCATTATTCCAAGACACAAGATGGCTGCCCCCATGTGATCAAAGATGGCTGCCCACATGTGGACACAAGATGGCCATTACAAGATGGCCAGCAGTGGAGGGAAGTTGTGGGAAATTAGGGATGACCAAGCCAGCAGAGGAGGGCAGTTGGGAATAACGTGGCCAGTAAAGGAAGGCAGCTGGAGTGGACCAGGCCTGCAGGGGAGAGCAATTGGGGGACCAGGCCTGCAGGGGAGGGTAGTTGTGGGCAATCAGGCAAGCAGGGAGGGCAGTTAGGGGTGTGCGAGCCGGCAGAGGAGTGCAGTTGGGGGAGATCAGGTCAGCAGGGGAGGACAATTGGGGGGGGCGGGCAGGACTGCAGAGGAGGGCAGTTGGGATTCAGCAGTCTTGGATTGTAAGAGGGATGTCTGACCGCCTATTTAGGCCCAATCCCTAAACGGATGGTCAGACATCCTTCAAGGAGACCCAAATTGGAGAGGGTGCAGGCTGAGCTGAGGGACATTCCCCTATGCATGAATTTTTTGCACCGGGCCTCTAGTAATAAGTATAATAATAAAAAAAGCCATGTGTATTGCTTATTATATGCCAGTATGCTAAATGCCCTATATATAGAGGACTGTAATTCTTGTTTATGATTCTATAATTCAAAGTTTTTAAAATATACAATTAGCAGTAAGGCCTGTCATGGTAGCAAGAACTGTCATGAATAGATAATTTTTAATTTATACTCTTTATTTATGCCACATAAGGTGAATACTATAGACTGTAGAAACACTATGTTTGATTGTTGTGTTACATAACACATGGTATATGTACTATGTAATCTCTCTAAAAGAAAAATAACTCAGTTCTTATATACAACTATCTAGGAGAATTGGCATCTAAACTTCACATGATCACCCTGACCAGTGTGTGTAGCTCAGTTTGTTGAGTATTTTCCCATGAACTGAGAGGTAAGTGGTTCGATCCCTGATCAGGGCTCAGGCCCTGGTTATAGATTCAATCCCCAGTAGCGGGTGTGCAGGAGGCAGTCAGTCAATGTTCAGTTCTCACACCAATGTTGCACACTCTCCCTCTTCCTTCTCTCTCTAAAAGAATCAATAAGAACATATTAAAAAACAAAAAAAACCCTTACATAACCTTATAAGGTTAGCACTATTATTATCTTTATTTTATAGAGAACATGATTGAAACAGAGAGGTTAATAAAGCAATATTTATCAATAGTGGCTATTTTAAAACCTACAATTCTCTGGTTAGAAAATTACTTGAAAAAAATATTTTGTTGTTGTTGTTGAAGTGTCATCAGTCTTTATGACAGTTTTTAAATTTACTAGAGGAAAAAGGGGTTTACCATGAATACTTATATGTTAAAACTTCTGGGATATATTATAATACTACTGCTACTATTTCTAGGAAGTTCCAAATGGATTAGAATAAAAATTTAGAAATCTCTTTCTTTTGGGTGGATCCTACTGCCAAAGTATTATAATGGTTCTCTGCCATGTGGAGTTCGATAATATAATAATAGGGGAATAACAGGGAAGAGCCAGACAGCTCACACTGGGATAACTTCACCGACATCTGGCTTTATTTTGCTTGTTACATCTTCCAGACCCCACCAACAGTCACTTTATGTAATATATGTTACACATATCTTACTACACTGTAAGAGGTTTCAGAAAAATTGCTTTTGACAACTAATTGTTGTCATATAATATGACAACATATAATAACATATAATAACAATATTACCGTGGTACTATATTGCGTGGTACAATATTGGTTTCATTTAATTTAAGGCTATATTACACATCCAATAATTATTATGGACTTTTCAGTGTAGGTATTTATTGAAATTTAAGTTTAAATTAAAATTTTGTCACATTTTTACATCAATTTCAAACATCCTTCTAGATGTAGTAAGTGCCATATTTACTAGTAATAGTGTTAGTAAGTTTCTTTCAGATTTTAGAGTTTGTGTTTCAATAAACCTTAATTCTGCATAAGCTTATGGAATGATTTGTTGATCTTTGGGCATTGATAATGTCTTATAGATGATGACCAAGCCTTCATAACTGCCTTTAAAGAAAAACTATAAATACTGACTTCCTCAGTACTATGGTCTCTGCCAAAGTTGATGACTTTGGTACTTTAGTTAATTGTGAATGCAGTGGGATCCCATCTTTGCCTTCAGAGGATATCAGGCCAAAAGTTAATGCAGAATATTTTACCCATTTTTGGAGCAGAGGATAGTCTCAAATCACAGTACCATACGGGAAGAAGCCAACTGCCAATTGACGGATGATACTGTTTATAATGCACGTGGTTGCTGTTGTGATAAGCCTCCTAGGAATGTGGAGGAAGGATAATGTAGTTTGATTCAGAGTGCTTTGGAATGTTGCAATTTGCCTTCGTTATCATTGGTATTTAACGTGTTTTGATAGAATCACTTTAGATCCATCTGAAAACTGCCAGCGATCTGAAGAAAATCCTTCGACCTACTGCAATTGTTTGGCCCACTCTTTTTTAAATTTTTATTATTTATTTATTTTTAAATTTTATTTATTATTTTTAATCTTTATGGTTGAAAGTATTATATAGGTTCCCCTTTCCCCCAATCAACCCCCTCCAGCCCACCCCCACCCTCTGCCTCAGGTCCTCACCACTCCACTGTCTACATCCATGGGTTTGTTTGGCTCCCTCTTTTCATGTAGATTCCTACTTCCTCCCTGCACCTTCACATTGTCACAAATTCAGGTTCACAAATCCAAAGGAATATGAATCTCTATCTTTTCTCTCTCTTTTCTCTCATGCATGAGTGCATGTAGTTATGCGCTCTTTCTCCTCTCCCTCCCTCCTTCCCCCTCCCTCCCTTCCTCCCTCCCTCCCTCCCTTCCTCCCTCCCTCCTTCCCTCCCTCCCTCCCTCTTTTTCTCTTAGTTTTTCTTTGTAGGTGTACAGGATACTTCTCTAGTTAAATGTTATTTGATACTTCCCCTTATATTTTGTGGAGAACTATTATCATTTTAAAAGATTCTATTAACATCTTTTTTCACCAGTCTAACTTGATAAGGAACATAAGTCTAGAGAAAGCTATTATTTCTGTAATGCCAATCAGGGTTGTTGAAATCTTACATGTGTTAAAACAAGATGAAACCACATGTGAATGACAAGCTACTGGTATGGTAAGGGCTTATTCACTTAGAAATTTCTTGATCAACTAAAGATGGTTATCAAGATTTTTCAATGAAGGAATATACTCAGAATAGAGAAAATATTCTGTGTCTATTTCGTGCTCTAGGGAAAAAATGAGAACTATTGATTGTGACCTTAGAAGGAGAAATCAGCTTTTTCCTAGATATGTTCAGTGTAGTCAGTTGAGATTTTTCCACTGAAGAACAAAGAGGGTTAAATAGATAGTATCTATGAGAAACATGTGTTCTCTTTGAAGTCTCAAAATGAAGTTAATTTCAGGTTTATTTTTTTTTCATTAACAAGAAGGAATGGTCAATTTAAGATTGGACAGAAACTGGGACAATTAAAGTGCTAGCTTTTAATGTTGTGTGACTGAATTGGGATGGGAGATTAGATACAAAATAGTTCCTTGGAGTTGTTATAAATTTGTGGTTTCTAAGCATATGCGAAGGTAGCCCCGGTTGCTGCATCAAACTCACAAGAGTATCATGGGATTTTTAAAAATTTCAAGAGAAAGACAGTAAAACTCAACACCAGTTGATTACCACTGAAGCTTGAGGTAGTTCATAGTTTCAACATTAGATCATGTTACAGTCCTTTTGCTGATGTCATCTCTTTATGGAGTTGGGTTTTTGATGACTTCTTATAGCTAAAAAATGGGGGGAAATTATTAGGCATTTATTTTGGTTTAGGGGTACCATAAAAAAATTACTGAAACACGAAGGATACCATGAACAGAGAAAGTTTGGGAATCTTTGCTCTCCTTTTTTTTTTTCCTCATTCACTTCTTGAGATTAAAAGAGGCTTAAACTTGTCCAATCAAGTAGAATTCTCTCTGCTGTCTGCTTTACTTCACAATTTTATGTTTTTATTCACTTTCAGAGGTAGACAAGTGTTAAGTTAGAGAGTGAGATACTAGATTCAAGATGAACAGAGAGCCTGAAAGTGACAGTTAGGGAGATCATAAAATTGTGTTTACTCAGGGTATTAGTTTTGTAATTCTTTTCCAATATTCCTGAGTCTCAGGGTTAAGACAGTGAATGAACAATTTCACAGGCAATCTAAGTATCTTGTTTGTCCCTGGTTCTATGAAGTATATAAATTCCTTTGATATGTCAATTCTCCTTAAAATGGAGAATTCATATTCTAAATTCTAGTTCTTGATGTATTATGGCCTTTGGACAATGGTCACCATTTTCACCTATCAAAATGATAATAGTAGCTTCAGACTCTGGATCAGAAGGATGTTTGAAACTCAATACACACCTACTAGTTTCTCATCATTCTCAATGAGAATCATCTCTAAGTACTTGCTCAGCTCTCCCTCTGTCTGCATGGCCCATGAACCTCTTCCCAGCACCAGTTTTTCTTTCTCAATTATGGCTGTCACATGTGATCTGCTCGCTGATGAATAGCAGCAGCCTTTGCTCCATGGAGCCGATTAAAATCTGTGTCAGTGGGAGCAGCTTCTGCATATCTCAAGGTGGCATACTTCCTTCTAGTCAGCAATTGCAAGCATGAGGGTGACCGTGTCCTTGTGTTGACACTGTTAGCATCTGTCTCCCGTTGTCATTTCTCTGCTCTCTATGATTCTCTGAGACATTAATAGGTCTTCATTTCATCTCACATAATTATCTCTTGTACATACAAGTCACTCCATACTAAAGACATCTGTTCCTGTGATCTTAAAATATATATATGATCTAAAGTGGCATATAGAACTAGATGTGGCTTATACTAATAAATGGACTCCCAATCTTTCCAAGTGGAATCTTTTTTTTAATGAAAATTTTACATAATTCAACCATATAAACTAGACAAAAGCAGAGTTTGTCTGCTTCAAATCAGAACATTAGTAATCATGCTATTTTCTTCAAAAATAGTCTCTCTGTCACCTAAGAATCCTAGGTTTCAGATAAACACCTTTTAAAAAGGATGGATTAAGATATGTTATTAATAAATGTAGAAAGAGAACTCATCTGATTTTAGGGAAATTTTTCTATTTATTAAATATATTAAGCATTTTACTCTTAGCAGCTTATGTAATTTAGAGTTTGGCACAGAGCAGAGTGGCAAACTACAAAATGTGGGCCACATATGGCCCACTATCTAATTTTATAAATAAAGTTTTATTGGAACATATATATTGTTTGGGTATTGTCTCAGGATGCTCTCATGCAACATAGCAGATTTGAAAAGAAACTGGATGCCCCACCGAGTCTAAAATATTTATTATCTGGTTATTTAAATAAAAAGTTTGCCAGGAAACTATCCCTTGGGGGCCATATGCTTAGTACTCTATAAGTAAACAGTATGTACTAAACTATAACTGATGAATTACAAATAAGTGTTTTATACTCAAGTAACCAGTATAGTTTAAATCCAGTTTGTATACTATCTGCACCTTAGAATACATTGGCATTTAAAGTTAACATTACATTTAACTTTAACTTTTGTTCTCATAAACTTCATCTCCATATTTCCAGTTTACACTTAAAAAAAACATGAAAGGACTTGTATTCATGCATATGAGCAAAACCAATGAACACAGACAGTGGGAGGGGGGTGAGGGCTTGTGCTTGGGGGAGGAGAGAGAGGGGGGGAGAGGTCAATGGGGGGAAAAGGAGACTCATATAATACTTTAAACAATAAAGAAAAAAAAGCAAAAATTTTCCACTGACATTCACAATTTAAAAAGAGCTTTGCAGATTTTGGGTGTATTGATATGATATGAAAGTTTCTCTGTACTGAGGAAGGAAATTCTCTCTTCTCCAATCCAGTCTTTGAATAACTCCAGATCAATGTGTGTATTCAATGTCCTTGCTTTTATCTAATATGAAAAAAGCCAATGTGCTGATAGCTTCTGAAAAGCTTTCCAAGTTGGCCCAAGATGAAATAAACTGTCCTTAAAGTAAAATAAATGACATCCCACAATGCTATTGATATAATACATGCCGTCAAGCATGTCTTTCCATTTTTAATAATACATCATAGCAGAGAGAAAGAGGTTAATAAAAGAATCAGCTTTTACTATTGAGACCTCAGGTTTACTCCAGCTATTTCATTTTTAAAGGAAGGTTCCTCTTAGACCTATTCTTTAAGAAGTACCACTAACAGATAATCTAAAAGGTGAAATCATTTGCTAGCTTTCTTCAAAGAAGAGTGCTTATTTAGTTGACTAAGCAAACTATTTCAAATCGACTGAGGGCTTGAACTAAATGATTTTTTTTTTTTTTGGATCAATGATAATTTCCATTCTGTGGCTTCAGCATGTAGAAGCTGTCAAGTCACAAAATATTATGAAAAATTGAATTCATTGTTTTTAAATATTGTTTGGCCTACAAGGTGCCATATTGGACAATAATAAATTAGAAGGGGATAAAATAAAATAATGGCAAAATAGAAATAAACAAGTTACCAAATATATAGATACGATTGGAGGAAATTCAAGCATTATATTGGTTAATTAGTATGTTTGTTAGATAACTCTATGTAGTTCTCTCTGGTAAGGTGCACTAGGGCAATATTCAGAGACATTTGTGTGTGTGTGTGTGTGTGTGTGTGTGTGTGTGTGTATTAAGAGAAGTGTATGATGGTTACATATCTGACACACTCAATGAATGTAGCCAAAGCAATGTGCAATGTGAGTGTTTTCAGACTATTTGGAGTTTTATCTTTTCCCACTTAAGAAAATACATTCAGAATGTAGGAGTGATATAGTAATAACCTGCATAAACCTAGTATATCATTGCTTGTGTTAACAGGACTTGTTCAGTTGCAATTATCAGAAATCCAACCTTAAATGGGGCTTTATTTGCCCCATGTAATAGAAAGACAGGGTGAAACTGGACACTCTTTTCCCATCGCTCAGCTCTGTTTTATCTGTGTTGACTTACTCTCAAGCATTTCTTCTTCTTGGCAAAAATGGCTCTGATTGATAGTGCCAGGCGTATTAAAAGTTCTCAGCAGCTATGATCCTGGAAGAAACATAAATCTTTCTTCTCCCCCTGGTATTTTATTTCAGTCCTGAAAATCAAGCCTGCAACTGAGGTTTATGCCCTTGTCCAGAATTGAATCCAGGACCCTTCAGTACACAGGCTGATGCTCTATCCCACTGAGCCAAACTGGATAGGCTCTAAGACTTTTGTAGCACCTATTATGTCTTTTAAGTTTCTGACTGTCAAGATCTGACCTGTATAAACAATCACTTCATTTAAGAAGATTGATGCTAAACAAATATCAATTGACTATGAATTGGCCTATTTTTGAGACTTATCTGATTTCATAAATTTCTGAATATTTTCATTGTTGAAAACTTAAGTATTAAAATGTTATTAAGAAGAAAACATTTTTTGTCTGAATTTAAACTTATTGAAAATAGAATATCTTGTATTTATTTACTCATGGTATATTTGCATAAAATTTTTCTTTCTTCTTTTAAGGTCTTAGAAACCCAAACTCTGACTCAGTTATAAAATTGTAGAGTTACCATATTTTTCTGTGTATAAGATGTTATTTTTTGTTAGACTGAAAATCTAGGGGCATCTAATCCACGGAAGTCAGCTGAGGAGGGAGCCACACGGGTGTCAAACAGGCTTCCTGCAATCACAAGCCTTACTGTTACTGATGTCAGCTGATGCCTTAATTGGAGGTAGAAGTGGAGATTACCAGATGCAATAGGGACCAGAGCATTCTGAACCCATAAAGATGTCAATAAATAAATAAATAAATAAATAAATACCGGTAAATGATTGCCTTATTCTGCAAAATGCAAACTGAATAATGTAATCAGCTATGCAAAAGAGCATGAAAATAGAGAGACAATTTGGACCTCTTCACACTGAGTGTATGATCAGACAGTGGAGAACACAGGAAGAACAACTCCTTAAGATGCCAAAAAAGAAGAAGGCCTTAAGAGGAATACCAGCAGAATGGGCAAACTTGGAGCGGAGGTTTAAGACTAGGATTATGGAGCAGCGCCAGAGTGGCTTATGTGTGTCAACCAAGCTTATTCAATGTCAGGCAAGAATGTTTGCAAGTGAAATGAACATTGCTGATTTTATAGGAAAGGCAAAGTGGTGCTTCAATTTCATGAGGAGAGAAAGGTTGGCCATGAGAACACAAAGTTAGCTCAGAAAATGCCACCAGTTTCTGAGGATGATCTCACATATATAGACAGTGACTCAGAAGACAGAAGTGATACAATAGAAGTTGGAGAAACTGATATGTCTGGAACTAATAGTGATGAAGAAGAGAGCAGGGATGCAATAGAGGCTGAATAAAATGATATGCTGCATAAATCATAGTACTGGTTTGTAAACATTGCCTGTGGCAATTACTACTAGTAAATAAAAATGTGTTCTATTTAATGTTTAAAATATTAATTTATTAATTTTGGGTTGGAAAAGTGGGGGGTTTCTTATACATGAGGGAATCTTATACACAGAAAAATACGGTAAATTGACTGGAATGGCCTCAAAGAGTAATTTAATCCACTGTACCTCAAACAAGACTACACACAAACCATTTCAGACAGGTGGAACTCTTGTCTGTTTTTAAATTCCACCACCTCTGTAGTGGGTTCAATGGTGGCCCCCTCAAAGGATATGTCCATGTCCTAATCCTCAGAACCTGTGATTATGATCTGATGTGGAAAAAGGACCTTTGAATATGTAATCAAGTTAAGAAGAGATCAGACTGGATGAGGGTGGGCCCAAATCTAATGACTAGTGTCCGTAAGAGGAGAAAAACTTGGACATAGACACAGAGGAGAACACCATGTGAAGATAGAGACACACATGAGGAGAATGCTACATGAACATGGAGGCAGACATTGGATGATGTATCCCTAAACCAAGGAACACCAAGAATTCTTGGCAAATATCTGAAGCCAGGAGAGAAGCATGGAACAGACTTTTCTCCAGAGCCTTTGCAGGGGCACAGCCCTGACAACACCTTGATTTTGAACTTCTGGTCTCTGGAACAGTGAGAAGATAACTCATGGTTGTGTTAAGCCACCCATTTTGTGGCGATTTGTTATGGCAGCCAGAGGAAACTAATGCAACCTCTCAATCACTTAGGAAAACATTTTTCCTATTTCAAATTTTTTTTTTTTTTTTGCCTAAGATTAGCTCTGGATTATTGTCAGTTTTACACATATCCAAATATGCAAAGACAAAAAGGACAGTTAAGGAAAGTGACCTTGGTGTAGAAGAAGCATGGTAATCTAAAAGAAAGCCTTTTAAAGCATATTAATATTCTGTAAACAAAATAGACAAATTCTTTTACTGCAATGCCTCTCCTTTTTGTTCAAAGCACAACAAAAAAGGAAATAAGAAAAGAGAAACTTGGTTCTAACACTCCTTATTCTTTATTTTTCAACAAAGTTGTATCCATTTTTTTTTTGGCTGAAATTACTTTCCAGTTTCTTTAAGCTTTAAAAAAAAATTCTTGTATTTTACTCAAACCTAATCATGATTTGTATTCTAGTTCTTTGTAAAAAATTATTAATTACATAAAAATAGTGAAGTCCTTAAAATGTTCAGACTATAATGTAATAAGAATTGTTAGTGTAGTGTTATACAGTGCAGATTGTTTGAGTCTTACTTTCAAGGATATTTACTTGCTGGGTCTGATGTAAGGCTCAGCAGTTGGCATTTACTTTTATTCTTTTTATCAACCCCCTCTCTCATAATTCTCATGCTAGGATCCATTAGACACACTTTGGAACACATGCTCTAGTCCATCCATTCTGGCTCATCTGATGGCAGTAAGTTCTAGTGAAAAATCAAAGTATCCACACTTTATGTCTCAATTTACATTCAAATTCCATTTTTTCTCCAACTAATTTCTATGAGATTAAGCCTAATCCCCCACCCCCACCCCCAGTAATTCTGAGAACCAATGCTTATTTCTAAAGTTTCAAGGCATTTTGTTCTGTTTGTCTGACAGTTTTATTAATTTTCCCTTTTAGGGAGTTAAGGGAGGGGGGGGGGTTTGATGGGGAACCTCTCCCAGTCTACAGCTCTCCCAGACATGTCCCATTCTCCCTCCATCCTCTCTCCTCCTCTCTCCTGCACCTCCCAATGCCGGAGGGTATGATCTCATTCTTCCAGGGAAGGATTTGACATATGAAAATCACAAATAATTAACCAAACAAACACGTTTTTACTATTATTAGTTCAATGCAAAGAAATACGTTTTCATCCTCAGTATTCCAGGAACGATGTGAATAACACTGGCAGAGAGCAGGATCAGAAACTCATTACGATTCAGTATCTTGACTCTTACTGGGAATCCTGAACTCCATTTTTATTTCCAATTTTTTAATGAAGATAAATGTTTTATTTAGATGCACTGGGATATATTATTTCAGCTGGCTAACATCTGGATGCTTTCTCAGCACATGCTGAAGCCTGCATTTGTAGGCTAGTTTGTTCCAGGAACACCAAGTGCTCATTATTTACCATTGTTATTTTCTCTGACTCTAGAGAAAATTCAGTGCTACAAAAGTGCCAACTTAAAGAAAACCATGAATTAAAGCTGATAGAGTTCAAAATGCTGATATTCTGATTGTTATCTCCTGGGTTGATCTAAAAATTATTCTTTTTCAGAAGAGCATAAAAGAAAGACCAAGTTAGATTAATTGTACTTCCTTTTAAATAGATTATAGCCAGTCATTCATGATTCTAAATTTTCCACTTTTTGGGAACCTCTTGGAATCATAGAATGCATCACTTGACCTTGAAGGGATCTTAGAAGTTAATGGCATTAGGCCTCTTGTGTAGTTCAGAGATAGCCTCTGCTAAAATCATTGGTTAAAGGTCACCCAGGCTCTGTCTGCTTACTGGACACTATTAGTAGGGTCCTTTCCCTGGGTGAAAACCAGCTCCTTCATTGATTTCACTTGAACATAGCTTATTAAGTGCCATTTACAGGATGGAAAATGGATGCAATTAACCATTTATTTACCTCTCCCACCTGATTACTTTATGGTGAACATGGTATAATGTGGTGGACTTTAAAGTCAGATAGACCTGCATTTGATTCCTGACTCTTGCACAAACTTGTTTCAAGACATTAAGCTAGTTAAACTTTTAAGCTTAAATTTCTTTATATGTTAATGGGGTTTTATTTTATTTTTAAAAAATATATTCTTATTGATTTCAGAGAACAAGGGAGAAGGAGAGAGATAGGAACATCAATGATGAGAGAGAATCATTGATTGGCTTCCTCCTGCACATCCCCTAATAGAGATTGAGCCTGCAACCTGGGCATGTGCCCTGATTGGGAATTGAACCCTGACCTCCTAGTTCATAGGTCAGTGCTACCACTGAGCCATACTAGAAAGCATTTTTAAAATGATTATTTAATTGAATGATATTTTTAAAAATACTCCCCCCCATAATATATGTTATACATTTATGGTACTACTATCCAATATATTTCCACAAACACAAGTCAGAGGACAGTTTTATGAAACTAAACCCACAGGTGGGATTGTTGAGAGGACTGGGGTGGTAGAAAACATAAAAGAGATAGTAGGCAACACAGCCTCTGTGAGTTTCTAAGATCCAACTTCATTTATTTATACTCAACAAATATTTGTTAATCACCTAAATTTTGATGATTACTGTGCTGATCCCAAGGATAGGGAGAAGCAGAGAAATATGGTCTTGCTGTCATGAAACTTCAGTGTAAAGAAGGAACCAGATAGTAAACAATAGTTACATAACTAATACTAAATATATGATCAGTGTGATGAAGAATAACATAAAAAGAGTGACTATTATGTTCTGTTTCATAACATTTTCTAATGATAGTGAGAGTGGTCTCCTTAAGTACACTGCTATTGTAATTTTCCTCTTAAAGGAAGATACCAGCCCAATGTTTTAAAATTAAGGGAACTGTATTATTTATTATTCGAACAAGTTAACTATGCCATGATAATAGGCACAAAATAGAACTAATGGCTACTGTCTTTAAAGTGGCAGTAGGGAGAGATTCAAAGAAAATGAATTATAAGAAGGACAATAATAAATTTGTAAGGCAAATAAACAGTGTTATTCCTATGACAAATCAAGACTTAAAAAGAAAAATTGTTTAGATAAATCCAATGGGATATAATTAAGACTAATAGCACGAACTGCAATAAAGGAAAAATTGAGCTAACTAAATACCAAGAAAACATTTCTAACACCCAAGTCTGATTATAAAAGATACTCTCAGAGGAAAGTATTTTAGCCATGTGAGCTGAAATATTGAAAATTAAAATGGAGAACAGGTATTTTACATAATAAAAGGCTAATATGCAAATCAACTGAAGGGCAGAATGACTGCTTGCTATGATGCACACTGACCACCAGGGGGCAGATGCTGTATGCAGGGGCTGTTAGTTCACTCTTATAGGGCAACTGCTGCTTAGCCAGAAGCCCTGAACTGGCTCATGGCTGGCGAGCACAGTGGTGGTGGTGGGAGCCTCTCCCGCCTCTGGGGCAGCGCTAAGCCATCAGTTGGACATCCCCCGAAGGCTCCTGGACTGCGAGAGGGTGCAGGTTGGGCTGAGGGACCCCCCCCCACCCCCCCCCCCCAGAGTGCACAAATTTTTGCACCAGGCCTCTAGTAATAGCCTATCTAATAAAAGGGTAATATGCAAATTAACCATCACTCTGTCACAAATATGGCAGCTCTCAGTCCTCTCAGCCCTGGTGGAGTCCCCCAGTCCCAGGTGGGTGGCTGCTGAGAGTAGGCGGCTGCTGAGAGTGGGTAGTGTGTGTGGCCTGGCAGAATGCTTGTTCTTTGCCACACCTCACTTGGGCTGCCCCCTCCCCACCCCCCCGGAGCCAGAGCAGACACGAACAGGGATGGGGGACTGGCCTGCAGTCTTCGTGGCCAAGTGCAGTCCAGGAGAAGAGACAGTGGGCCTGACTCCCGCAGGAGCAGCACGGCTCCCATGGAAGCTGTGCGGCACCTGTCAGTGTGCTGCGGTTCTGGCCGGCTCCCATGGAAGTGGCAGGGAGCCTACTGAGTGAGATATCACATGATGGGCTACTGGAATATATAGTAGTGTGTGTGTATATATATATATATATATATATATATATATATATATATTTGAGGACTGGTGCAAATTTGTGCATCAGTGGGGTCACTTGGCCTGGCCTGTGGGATCGGGCCAAAACTGGCTTTCTGACATTCCCTGAGGGGTCCCAGATTGTGAGAGAGCACAGGTCAGGCCAAGGGACCTCACTGGTGCATGATCAGGGCTGGGAAGGGATGCGGGAGGATGGTCAGCCGGGGAGGGATTATGGGAGGGATCTAGAGTGTGTCCAGCCTATCACCCTCAGTCCTGATCAGCAGGACCCCAGCACCAAGCTAACTTACTGGTCGGAGCATCTGCCTCCTGGTGGTCAGTGCACATCATAGCAAGCAGTTGAGTGGCTTTAGCATATCATTAGCATATTATGCTTTAATTGATTGAATGGACGACTAGACAGCCAGATACCTAGCATATTAGGCTTTTATTATATTAGATATACAGTAAGAAATATGACTTCACCATGAAAAGATATTTGAACTAAGAGTTCTTTTCTACCTCTAATTCTTAGAAGTCCTTGAGAAGCTCCAAAGTTCGTTCCTCCCTTCCTTCCTTCCTTCCTTCCTTCCTTCCTTCCTTCCTTCCTTCCTTCCTTCCTTCTGACAAAGGGCCCATTTTAGTCTTTGTGGTCATTAATCTCACTTGAAGTACCGAAAATACTGACATCAAGCATTGGCACAGCTTAGATCCTATCCTTTTTAAAATCTGTTCACTCTGTTTCTGCCTGAAAAAAACACAGTCTATGACTAAAAGGCCCAAGAGTTTTTTCTTAAAAGATTAACTTATAAAGACATAATTTAAATGAATGTCTTCATTGGGTGCCATAGAAAGACCAATCTGAGATATCCTGTCTTGTTTAAAAGAGGGAGGAAAACTGGTTTTGTCTGGAATAGAATCCAGGACAAGACAGAATTCTAGCTTCTAGAAATATAATCCTTTTAATTTTGGAAGCATCAAAATTCATTTAGCCTAAAATATTTGGAAGCTTGTCTCAGTTACTCTGTCAGTGTAAACTTGGCCTCCTCTGTGCTAGCAAGAAGCCTTGGCAGCCAAATCAAGTAGTGCTGTGACTCAGTGTAAGGTGTTCTGTCCGCTGTGGGGAGGAGAGGACACAGAAGCCAGAGGCAGTGACCTCAAATGGAGCATCTGATCCTTAAAGATCCCCTGGTATTCGTTGTCAGGTATGTCAGCTGGATTTCAGTTCAGATAATTACATTTTGCTTGTCTGACTGATGCCCCTAGCAGTTTCAAGTGGGATCTTCATTTCTCATCAGAAATCGCTCTGCATGTGAAGCTGAGCTTAATTAAACTGCCACGTGGTAGTCCACATGTGGTGTTCGTTTCAGTGGTCAGGGATGTGATCTCTCTATAGATCCATGCCAGCCATAGTGCTCAGGCTTACATTCTTTTCAGGGAAATTTCTGATCGAAGATCCTCAGTAAAATAATAATAAATATAAATCTATCTTTAAGCAAGAAAGTTTAATTTAGAAATGAAGGACGATAATGTGGTTTTGTTGAGAATAAATCTGTTCACTCTTTCTGCTTACTAAAACATGTATTTGTATTAGTAAGCTGAATTTCAAGATGGCTACTCAGTATGTTGTCCAGTGGTTTAATTTAGTTTGCGCTGTCTATGACTGTTCCTTTATATAAGAATCTTGGGATCAATTCATCTTAGTAGAAAATGTGAATGATGGGAGGGTTTCAGGCAATTCACTGACTTTCATTCCAAGAATTTGAGAGAACTTGGATGATTAAATGGTCAGAGAATCCTCCGACACATTTTCTTTATTTTATACTTACTGAAAATATTCTCAGTTGAACAATTTAATTATATGGAAATAAGGTTTAGTATCCAGATGTGAACCACCCAAGGCAAGAACTGTATTGAACTAAAGGCCAGGATAACACCTCACAGCTTTTATTGTTTTTTAAAGTAGATTTGATTATGCTTTTTATGTGTATATTATAATTCTATCTTAGAAAAAATTTAAAAACATAATTACTTGGGGAATGCAAAGGCCCCTCCGTGTTAGTTCAAATAACTACAGTTGCAAAGGTAATTTGTTGTAAGAATAAGTTATGCATCATTGCACACTTGAATGTTTTTAAACAGACATACAACGCATACATTTTGCTTTTTATCTATTTCTTGGCTCCTTCTATGTAGGAATTCTTAACCTAAGTATCTAGCATATGTTGAAGAAAGTGTAGCATTTACGTTTTACCCACTCCCAGGTTGGTTATGAGAACAAAAATTCATAATATAACTGCTTCTGTCAAGAGCTGAGAATGAACTTGAGGAGGTCCCAGAGTCAGCAAAGATGTTAATTAGTAGATAATTCAGACCAGCTAAGTAGACTATAAATGAATCCTTTTATTGTTTATTTTCCCCTTTTTACAAATCGTTTCCTCATTTAAGCCACGAAGGAAATAGAAGGCTGAGAACTTTGGCTGGAAGTGGCTTTTTCAAAGCATTTCTCACAAGGGAGAAAAGGAACTGGGGGTTGCCAGCTTCTGTAGGAAGAGCTATGTATCCACTACCACACAGAGATGAAAGAGCCACATTTTCCGATGGATTTTTCTGCGATTAGAATTACAAAGAGTGATGAATTTAAAAGGTCAGCAGTTGATGCTTGTTTTTTAATGTAGTTCTGGCTGGGAAGTGGTATGTTCAGAGAATAGAACTCTGATGGTGAATTCTAAGTCTTCCACAGAAATAACATGTAATCCAATATAATAACATGTAATCCAAAAAAAATCTGAAAAAAGAAATAGTGGATCCATTCCATTTATTAAATAATCAACTTGCTATACAGGCATATTTGTTTGATATTTGTTTGATTATGTTTCACAGAAATTGTGTTTCTTTTTTTTTTTTTTAAATATATTTTATTGATTTTGTACAGAGAGGAAGGGAGAGAGATAGAGAGCTAGAAACATCGATGAGAGAGAGTCATCAATCAGCTGCCTCTTGCACACCCCCTACTGGGGATGTGCCCGCAACCAAGGTACATGCCCTTGACCGGAATCGAACCTGGGACCTTTCAGTCCCCAAGTTGACGCTTGAGCCAAACCGGTTTCGGCGAAATTGTGTTTCTTTACAAATTGATGGTTAGGCCCTCCACCAGCTAAGAGATTACAACTAGCTGAAGGCTCAGTTAGCATAAGGTGGTTAGCATTTTATTTTTTATTTTTTATTTATTTTTATTTTTTAGCAATAATGTATTTTTAATGAGAGTACGGTATGTACATTTTAAAAGACATGCTATTATTGCACACTCAATAGACTATAGTATAACTTAAAAATAAACTTTTTATGCCCTGGGGAACCAAAAAATTTGTGTGCCTTGCTTTATTGTGGTAATTGCTACTTTGTGGTGGTTTGGAACCAAACCTGCAATATCTCTGAGGTACACTCGCACCAAAATCTGTTAATCCATTTGATAGTCTCTTAAGTGGATTTCATTTAACTCCTGAAACATATATTACGAGCAACTTTATTTTTCCCTTAGAGCATGAAGTAGCATAATAATTAATCCATATATTTTTCTTCTCTTTCTCTTGCTAATGTCAGAAGTTTTATTAGATATGTTACATATTATTTACCTTAGGCATATGCCTGAGATTTTGTTTCTACAGTTTTAATACCTTTTGTTCTAAAAAGATTCGACCCATTTTTCTTTCTTCTTATCCAAAGAAGAGAACATGATACAGTGAAAAGACCCATCTGTCATGAGTGAGGAGAGCTTAGATTCTTATTCTAGCTGTGTCACTAGTTAAGAGTATGGTATTGTTCAAGTAATCGATCTTTAATTGTTTTGTATTTCCTCTTCTGGGAAGATCTAATGATTGTGCTTTTTAAACTTGAAAAAATTCCTTTAAGTAGAAATACTTCTTGAAGTTGGGAGGAAGCCATGGAAATTTGGCTGACAGTGACTCTATATTGGATTGTCAAAAGGTTTGCAAAAAGTCTGCTCTGGTCTTGCTCTATTCCACCTATAACTATACAAAAGTCCCTGCAGTCCCCTAAAGATGAGGTGCAAAGTGTGACACATGAGGATGTACTCTACGCTCCCAGGAAATTTGAGTTTTCTCATTTACACAGACAGAAATCTGGGGAGCATGTGTGGGAAAGGATATTAAGGGTGTGGACAATGGTAGAAGGAACATAAAGTTGGGTCAGGCTGAATTTATTGACATGGGCTCGCTAAGCAGACATTCCACATTTAATGGTGCAGCTCTGAGCATTAGAAAGGGGCTCAAACAATTTGTTTTGCTCGTTGTCTGTAATATGGACCAAAAGGTAGACCACAGTGGGTGAGTTAAAAATGCTGGATCTGTCTTTGTTTAATGGGAGGAAGAAATGCAAAGGCTTAGGGAGATCAGAATGTTAGAATGGATCTGTCAATTAAGACACAGTCGTCCACCCTGGGAGGGTACAGGAGGCATACCTTTCACCGTGACTGTGAGAAATGAATTGTGAGGGGAGCCCGAGTATCTTGTGAGAGCTCTGTGGTTGCTCTTCTCTGCAGGTCCCACTTTGCAGTGGAAACTGGGGGCACCCAATTAGGAGACCTAAATGCAGTGAAAGCAATTGGATCCCTGGATATTAGAAGTCAAACAGCTAGAGAAACCCTCTTAAAAGATAATTCAGATCATGGTACATCTATGCTCAAAATTTCCCAGTGAAGACTCTCCTATCCTGAAGAAAGTCAAAGTCCTTTTTATTACTTACAAGGCTCTACACACCTCCTTCCACCCTGGTGTGTTTCCATTCCCAGCACATCTCCTGCTCCTCCCATCTCCCCCTTGCTTCAGCCATAGGGACTTGTCTGTTATTCCTGGAACTGGCCCAGCAGGCTTCCATCTCAGCACCTTTGTACTTGTTCTCTCTGCCAGGCATCTTCACCAACGTGCATGGTTTCCTCCCAACTTTTTTTTTCTTTCAGGGTTTTCACTCAAAGGTCTCTCCGAACACACACTAATCTGGCCACTCAGCATATATCCTGTATAATAAAAGGCTAATATGCAAATTGTCCCCTCGACCAGTAGTTCGACCAGCAGGCAGGCCGGCCAACCACTCACATCCCCACCCCCTAGCCAGGTTGGCCAGACCCCACCCATGCATGAATTCAAGCACAGGCCTATAATATATATATTAGAGATGATAATAATCTGGCCACTCAGTGTACTTTACTTTGCTATCTTATCTAAAATGGCAAAACCCATCATTCCCAAATTCTTATATCTTCCCTGCTTTGTCTCTCTCCTTAGCACTTGTATCCAACAGACAATACATTTTAATTTATCTTTAAAGGTCTAACTCTCCTACTAGAGTGTGAGCTCCAGGAAGACAGGGTTTTTGTCTCTCCAGCACCAAAATAGGGCCTAGCACATTAAAGTTGCTCCATAAATCTTGGTTAAATAGGTGGATTAATAAGTGCTTTCAAATATCAAGGACATTTTGTATGTTGTATTTCATTTTTGTATCCAACTCTGTAGGTGTTGGTCTCAGACCCATGCTACAGATGTCTTCATTCTTTCAGTCAGTGGGTAATATGAACTGTACTTGTGAATAAACTTTATATCACTTTACAGAGAGTCTACACAGAGAAACCTTTACTTCTCCAGATAAGGAAAAAAATGTGCTTTGTATATTTTTCAATGGATGTCTTTGAAAACACATTTTAGTTTAGCTATCTACTAGTAATTAGTCTTCAAATTCCACTCCTGTGAAAGTATATAATTAATATAAAATAAAGAAAGTGAGGCTAAAATTGCTTATACCTAATAGTGTTGCATGTGCTTAACAAAGGTTAAGCACAGCTTGTCAAGTGAAAAGAAAGGGGCAGAAGGCTGGAGTAAAGAGTGCCGTTTCCATATGTGGTTAACCTACTTCTCATTTACGTTTCAACAGCTGCATGTGTCATTACAATCGTCCATGCAAGGTCAAAGCCAAGAATAATGTTATTCTCAGATAACGTTTTTCTCTACTTGGGAAGTAATAGAAAAACATCACAAAGATGCCACCAAGATCTTTGAGCATAACACATTATAGAAACCAAGAACCAAAACTTACTTGTTATGACAAGTAGCTAAATTGTACTGTAGTAACAGATGAAGAAATATTAGTCTTCAAACTAAACCAAAGTGGTGAATTAAGTTTTTCAGGGCTTTTTAGCTACTCAGTTTCTGCTGTTTTTGATAACTTACTTGTGGCACAAAATGAAATATGGTTCGTTTATTATTTTCTAATTACTTTAGACAAAAATATTTGATAGCAGTAGTATGAGTCATTATGGATTAAGAGAATAGTGACTATGAGTGAGGTGTTTTCCTGTTGAATTTCAAGGTAGACCTTTGAACAGCGAGGGTTAATATGTATATTTATATGTTTAGAGAAAGAGAGGGAGATTGGTTTTTATAGCTGCATGTATAAGTGTATATATTAACCTGAAGTTGGTTCTCCCAAGATGCTTCTCAGGGTGGTTATTACTTGAGTTGATTTGTAATGATCCAGAAATTCGCCCTCAGCTTTCTAGACTCAGCAGCCTGTTTCTCAACAGTCTGAAAATGGTTTGGCCTCTCAGGGAGAGATTTACACTGCAAACTCAAAACCCTGACGTATAAACAGAATGGGCAATTTATTAAACTGCACTAATATTTTAGCTCCTTATAGGGAAGCTACATGTAAAGCCAAACTCTGCCCAGGAGTTTGCTCAGTGAGTAGTTGTGGAGTTAGCGTCATGACTTGAATGTTTCGAGATACAAACCAAGGGAGCCTATTGCACCCAATATCCACTGATTTAAAGCTGAGACCTTAGGACAGTGTAACATTTCACCTCTTTTGACTTTGAAATCTTTTTCTCTGCTGCATGGCTAATATTTTTTTTAAAAGTTGTCTTATATACTTCTTTAAATAACTTTTGCACTATTTCTGCTTTGAATCATTATGGATTGAATTTACCACTAATTTTTCATAGAAAAATATTATTTCCTTAATTTTTAAAGTTCTTTTAGGATATGCAGCTATAAAAACCAATCTATCTTTCTCTTTCTCTAAACATATATCAATAGATATATATATATTAAAGATAAGCTGAGGAATTTATCTATTAATTAATTTATGGATCTGATTTATGATTGGCCTAGTATTTAAAGAGTTTTGGAGATGCTGTTTTCTAGATAGAGTTTGAAGAAAAAAACAACACATACACACAATATATTTTGCTTGTGGTTCATGAATGATCACAGATTTTCTATTGGATCAGAGATTACTCTGCTGTTTTAAGCTAAACTTTCATCTGCAGGTGGGCAAAGATGTAGGTGGTATACTTTTAAGTCAACATTACTAAAGTAGCTGTAGTTACATATATCCACTCTGTGCCTCTCTCTGACTTACTGAATACTAGCTAACTGGACCCAGTGCTAATTACTTTATGTTGTAGCCCAGCTGCCAGCTGCCTGGACTTCCTCCAGCCTTGGCCATTGGCGGACACGAGATCCCTTGATATTTACATAAAAATGCTTGAAGTTCCAATATGCCCCTGACAAAATTAATGGCAATTTCTCCTAGTCACCTTTTCCTGTAAATTCCTTTTCCCTTGAAGTTTTTATTTTCTTTGGGTCTTGCCAGTACCAGCTGTGGTCTCCTTGCTTGCCCATGTCATTGGAATGCAGCCACTTTTCACTTCCTCAAACACCACTCATATAATATAGTAAGAGGCATGTTACTGATGATTTGTAGGTCATTTGACAGGTCAGGAGAGCTACAGTTAAGACAGTTATTTCCTATAAAAATTTTTAAAAAATATTCATAAAGAGAAAAAACTAAAATTTCAAAGCAAAGATAGCAGGTTCAGAGCTAACGACAAAGCAAAACACACACACACACACATACAAACCCCTAGTTATTTCCTTAGTTGTTTAAGTTGTACAGCATAATCCATCGTTAAAAAAAGAATCTTAATAGGAAATATTAAACATCCTTGCTTCTAACCTTCAGGCATCCCTTTTGCAGAGGTAGTGCTTAAAGACGGCCTCTCTCCTTAGGTCCCAGGCCCTGCCTTTTTCTCTGGCTGGTCTGGCTTCTCCCTCATGCTCTTGAGTCTACAGCACTCTGCCCTCTATATTGCTGCTCCTAATTCCCTCCTTCTTGGGCTACTGTTGAAAACCCAAATTTACTTTTATGTAGTAAAAGTTAATTTTTTTTCAGCCTTCAACAATCCTAAGTATGTGTGGAGATCTGTCTTTTTACAATCCAAGTCAGCAAGTTGATTTGCCTATAAAATACAGTCTTTTTCTGAGGAATTCTGCAGCCGATAATCACTGGCACCAATTGAACAGAATAGGCATCCCCGACTTGGGGTGTGGTGAAGAAGGAAACTTTATTCAGTGTCAACAGCTCAGTGGGAACGTGGAAACAGCACTGCTGTGGGACAGCAGACAGTGCAGCTATGAAAACAGCATAGATGTGAGGCTGCTGGGCCTGACCCCTCTTCAGCTAGGCAGCTCCATTCCTCCTTAATCCACTCCTCGCGGCTTCTCTGCGCTCCCCGCAGGTCTGTCTTCCTGTTCCAGCTCCACCCGGGGAAACACAGTCTTGGGTGGAAAGTTCGGTCCCCAAACCAGAGGGGAGTTGGCTTATATCAACAGAAGTCCTGGCCGCTCTGATCAGTCAGCGCTGCACAGCTCCAATGAGTTGGGAAAAAGCCTCAGTCCTATTGGTTGAAATAGGATTCCAGGAACCCCCTTTGAAGGGCTGGATCAGATGGCAGAAACAGCGCAGGCAGGCAATTTAGTGCTGAAGTTTCGCCACCAAAAGCAATGTGTGTGACAGGTCTCTCTGTAGAAGCAGCTTCTAGGCTCTTTCTTTTTAAAAAATTTGAGCCCAGTTAGCCACCAGGAGCCAGCCCCTCTTAGTCCTCAGGATTGACCCTCTGTGCCCTTTGTGTGCCCAAACCACACAGTGAGTTTAGTGTCAGAACCAAGCATGACGGCAGGTGCTAAGCCCCAAACTGGGGATGTTTGGTTGTGGGGAAACCAATCTGTTGTGAAACTGGATGTTTCTTGATCCCTAAGATTTTGCTTATTTGGGAGCCCTGAAACTGAACCAACATATTCTCCCAGCCCCATTGATAAATATGTGCAAATAGAATTGCATTTGGTTGTAGAAGAGAGTCCAAAACTTTCTTTAAAGTGTTACTCGAAACGTACTTGTTTGTTTATATGTTGTGGGGTCCATATAGGGATTTTGATATGTCTGTAGAATAATAAAAATCAGAAAACAGCTAAAAATATTCTTTACTGTCTTTTTAATAGTGATGATGTTGTCCTGTGGTTATTTAAAAAAATATATATTTATATTGATTTCAGAGAGGAAGGGAGAGGGAGAGAGAGATAGAAATATCAATATTGAGAGAGAATCATTGATTGGCTGCCTCCTGCCCACCCCTAACTGGGGATCGAGCCTGCAACCCAGGCATGTGCCCTTGACTGGAATCAAACCTGGGACGCTTCAGTCCGCAGGTCGACACTCTATCCACTGAGCCAAACCAGATAGGGCTCCTGTGGTTATTTTTAAATCCTATTTTCTGCCAAAAAAAATCTTAAGTACATAATAATCACTATTAGTCTCTTCTTTGCATCCAAAGGGACTTAGAAACCCTTTCTGAGCTCAGGACAAAAGATAAACATTTCTCCCCTGGTTTTCTATGATGTGGTAAACTGGAAAGAAAAAAAAAAAAAAAAAAGGAAACAGAAGAGAAAAGGAAATGCTGTTTCCTAAGGCTGAATGGTACCAACTAATAAAACATGCATTTTATCATGGAGCCTTGATTCAGCAGGGGTTGCTGGTTACCCAGTGGAGTTTAGATACACTCCATTCTCAAATTGCTGGATGGTGACTTGTGAGCCTTAGGGAGGAAAGGGGTTAGGATACCATAGTGTGATTGGGGAAATATACACCATCCGATCAATTAATGAAAAATTCATTGAGATAGGTGAGCTAACCCATATTATGTAAAGAGACAATATGATTGTAAAGGACCTGGGGAGAAATTAAGTTTTTATTTTGGGCAAATGCAATCTCACATCCAAAGGAAACCTCCCTGCATGCATTCAAAAGTTCACCTCAGGGAGCTACTTAGATAGCAAGGGGGTTGGAGCAGGAAAAGTAATTTCAACATTGGCAACCAAAGGGAGTTATTTTGTTGTTGTGGAGTTTTGGCTATAATTTGGGGGCATTTGAAGGGCTCTGTAATGAGTCAAATTATAAAACATTTAGAGAAATGCTTGCAAAATACTTTTTAGAAAAATCGAGGTATTCTTTTCCAAGAGAACATTTCCCCATAAGTTTCAATAATGCACATTCAGTTCATTGGCATACTTTGCGCTAAATTACTACCAGTTTTTATTAAAAACTAATTTTCAGACTTTTATCATTCCAACATCTGGAACATTGTGCATTTGAACTTGCATTTTTCTGTAGGCAGGTAATCTAATTATAATAATTATATTATGGAAATTTATTACCTTCTCCTTTGTTACTCATAATTTATTTACTTGCTTTTGTAGCTAAAAGTAAATTGTTTAAAGTCAGAGAACAGTAAAAAAGCATTTTCCAATCGCATTGCTGTGTGGGTATATAAGCAGGGGTGGGGAACCTTTTTTTCTGCCCAGGGTCATTTGGATATTTATAGCATCATTCAAGGGCCATACAAAATTATCAGCTTAAAAACTAGCCTACTATATTTGGTCAAACATTTAATTAATGCACCACTAATGCCTTGGCAAGGCCAGACCAGATGATTTCTTTGGGCTTTAACCATCCCAAGATTAGAATATAAATTCTCATCCATTTTTGAATATCTGGACAACAAGCCAAATTCTATAAAGGTATTATGAGAATGAAAAACCCCATAATACTTAAAGTAGAAACATAAGGAAAGAAGCTTTTTTGGTGTCTGTTTCTACCTTGTTCCTTTTTGTTATGATCAACTCAAGTCTTTTACTATTTAAAAGTGAGTTATTAGTAAGACCAGAAAGTCATACTCTATTTTCAGATATAAAATAATCTAAGAAGGAAAGTGAAAGTTTACTACTGCCCAGGAATGAACATTTGGCAGAGTTGTTGAACTATGGAATGTGAAAGTCCCCAGGTTAATTTCCAGCATTCAAGAACACTGAGTATACGACTCCGGCTCATCTTTAAGAAAAATGATTCTATTCTCTATTTTGAGATGCTTCATTCTATGAAATTTAATTTGGGAGGTTAGACACAGTTAGTCATGATGCTTAGAAGAAACACAAACTGTTAAGAGCAGCTCTGCTCTCAGTTTTATTATCATTTGAGAAGTTTTCTAAACACAAAAAAATTCAAAGGCCTTAAAACTAAAATGAAGACTGAGTGACTCTTATTGAAGAGCTAACTTCAATAAGAAGTTTCATATCTCAGTCGTCTCAGAGTCCCTTAAATTTCAGAAAGGTAAGAGCTCATGATGATTAACTGGGCATCTCCTATTTAGACTTTACCATTGTGGAACATGGAATTCATATATTTAGCACTGCAGAGATCCACACTGGGAGAGAAGGGCTCATTTACTTTGTTGTCATGCACTAAGCACTACATCATATAATTCACTGGTAAATAATTATTTTTGTGCTGAACATCTTTTATAGCTATCTGTTATTAATTTATTCGTATACCTCTATGTATTCTCTCTCTGTATTTATATCTATTGGTTCTATATATCTATATCAATTCATTCCATATAATTCTATCTTACCTAATAATAGACAAACATGTAAATTGACCGTACCTCAGCTACACCCACAGCCAATCAGAATGAGTATGCAAATTAGAAGGCCAAAGATGCTGGCTGCCAAGCTGCTCTAGGCTTGGAGTGACCAAGCAGGACGCCTGCTATGAGAGGGAGGGCAGTGGGGGGGGGGGGGGGGGGGCAAAGGGATCTACAGGAGCAGAGTACCATAGCGAAGACAAGACTGCAGACTCTGGAGTCTTCAGTGAAGATGAAGATGGCAGACTCTATCCGAAGCGAAGGCCTGAGTCCTGGGTGCCAGAGGAAAACCAATGCTGGAAGCCAAGAGAAGAAAGGCCTATTGCATAAATCTCTTCATGCAACAGACCTCTAGTACATCTATATATGTCAGTACACACATATATGCATATACACCAAGACACAATGCATATATGTACATAAACATACATATACATATTCATATACATATACATACACATATACATATACATGTGTATATACATAAGGATATTTGCTCACATCATTCTTAATATTTAACACATTTCACAAACTTAAAAAGACTATTGCATAGCAATGAGAAAATTACATGATTCACCCACTAAAGTTATTTTTAATTGTGTGAGGTGCATAAGCTGTTCAGTTCATTCTGAGCATGATCAATTGATTCACACTCTGAGTGGATACAGAACAGGATATGATGAGCTTCTTTCTCCCTCACTGACCTATGATTTATACCTTCCTGACAAAATTTATTTAAAACATGATTAAATGACCTCATCCTATATTTGAGTATTGCTGGAGGTAATAAATCACACTTTGACAGACACCGAGGGTGCTGAGAAATTGGTCTTCATAAGGTGACATTGTTTACTTTTAAGTGGTTTCATCTAGCACTGTGGTGACCCTGTAGAGCAAGGGACTAATCCCTACACACTCACAGAGTTTTAATAACATGAAATGGAATGGCCTTACTATTTCCAAACTGAGTTACCATTAGAGAATATTCTCTAAACCATGGTTCTAAAATGTTACCTGATGCTCTTTACTGCCCCCCAGAAGGATAATAAAATCTATCTAAAGTCAAACAACTTTATTTGATTGCTTCCGAATTATGAGCTACAGAAAATTCATAAGAAATGTCCTGTAACTCATGGGTAATTGTGTAAGTGAAACATGTATCAATATGAAAGAGAGTAGGGACATCTTAGAGAATCACAGGGGGAAAGGCACTGATAAAGAAGAGAGTTTTTCCTACATCTATACAGGGTTTAAATAACAATCAATACTAAAAGATATTTGATCTTCACATTTTTTTTGGAGGGCAAGGAAATGCAGTAATTAATGGGCAGAAACACAGCACTCAGTTCTGCATTGCCATTAATGCCACGTGTAGATATTTGATATCATAACTTGGTAACATCAGCCTGGAGAGAGGAACTGAAAGTGAGTTGAAATGGAGGTTCAAAGCATAAGTCATTCTGGCAAACATGATGACTTCAAAACGATTTAGTTCTCTTTTTTCACAGTAAGTGCTTGTGGTACGCAGACAATGTGTTTCTTTCTGTTTTAATCTGAAAGTATTGTCTCTCAACTGCTCAGAATAGAAAGGTCTTTGTTGAGAATAAAAATAGGCATTAACTGTCCCTGTCTTCTCACCATGATTCCAAGGAAAGTCTGACTTAGGGCTTCGGCTTTGCCCATTGGAAATCTCCAGAGCCGTGGGAGAGAGGGGAGGCTGTGGTCCACCACACTTAGGGAGTTCCAAGGTTTGGTTTGCTGTTGACCAAAACCAAATGTTTGTTAGGGCCTTATTATGCTGACCCTAACTGGGTTAGGAGAGAGAGAGAGAGAGAGAGAGAGAGAAACTAAATATGGATTTTAAATGGTGTCTATAATTAAGACTATATAAATAAACTGACTTTCTTTAGAAATTTATTAATTACATGTGACTGTTTCACAAAAATTAAGTCAATTGCAGCATTCCCAATTTTGCAAAAAAGCAAGACAAAGAAAACTTTTTTTCCCTCCTTTTTAAATACCAGTAGGAAATAAATCATCATAGAAATCCAAATGGGTCAATTGTTGTTTTTAGGTAAGGCGATTTTAAGACTTGGTTTGAGCAGGACTCTTTCAGTTTACTGTGCTGACTTAACATGTTTATTAATAGTTTCAAAAGTATACAAGTTTAGATAATAAATGATATAGCCATCCTATTTTTAAGTATGTATGTACCTTTTGATTTTTAGGTGAGCCCAATATCTTTAAATGGTGCTACACAGAAAATATGTTAAGATTTAAGAAGATATAGAAATAAGCTTCTTGAAACTTCTCCCATCAAATAAAAAGCATCTCTAGTCCCCCAGAAAAGTTCAACCAGGAACTTCCATGGTTCTAGGAACGAATTCATAACACAAATAACATAGAAAATAAGTTCCTGTGTTCTTACACTTATAATTTATTCTTAAAAAATTAGTTCGATGAAAAAAAAAATTTATTTTTTGTGTAACAACAGGGCCATTGAATTCTTCTTTTCTATACATTTTCCATCTATATAGATAGAAGAGCTTCCTGTAGGAAGTGACTCTCAATATGAAATAAGAGGTTCTTTTCAACCTAATTAAATATAGAGATAGGTGAAATAAGAGAAGGAAAAGGATGATCATAGAAGTGAGACTGAGAGTCCTTTGAAAGAACATATGATCTGTAGGTGGGATTAGTATTATTTTTTTCTTAGATCCCAAACTGTTTTCTTCATTTGATCTTTTATTTAAATTTAATAAATCTTTATTGTTCAGATTATTACAATTGTTCCCCCCACTCCCCATAGCTCCCCTTCACCCGGTTCCCAACCCCACCCTCTGCCCTTACCTTCTCCTCACTGTCCTCATCCATAGGTATACAATTTTTGTCCAGTCTCTTCCCACACCCCCACACCTCTTTCCCCCTAAGAATTATCAGTCCACTCCTCTCCCTTTCTGTCCTTGATTCTATAATATTCACTAGTTTATTCTGTTCATCCAATTTTTAATTCATTTGATTTTTAGATTCACTTGTTGATATATATTTATTTGTTGTTCATAATTTTTATCTTTACCTTTTTCTTCTTCTTCTTCTTCTTAAAGAATACCTTTCAGCATTTCATATAATAAGGGTTTGGTGTTGATGAACTCCTTTAGCTTATTCTTATCTGTGAAGCTCTTTATCTGACCTTCAATTCTGAATGAGAGCTTTGCTGGGTAGAGTAATCTTGGTTGTAGGTTCTTGCTATTCATCACTTTGAATGTTTCTTGTCACTCCTGTCTAGCCTGCATAGTTTCTGTTGAGAAATCAGCTAACAATTGTATGGGTGTTCCCTTGTAGGTAATTAACTATTTTTCTCTTCCTGCTTTTAATATTCTCTCTTTGTCTTTTGCTCTTGGCATTTTAATTATGATGTGTCTTGGTGTGGTCCTCTTTGGATTCCTTTTGTTTGAGGTTCTGTGTGCTTCCTGGACTTGTAAATCTATTTCTTTCACCAGGTGGGGGAAGTTTTCTGTCACTATTACTTCAAATAGGTTTTCAGTATCTTGTTCTCTCTCTTCTTCTGGCACCCCCATAATTCTGATATTGGTATGCTTGAAGTTGTCCCAGAGGCTTCTTACACTGTCTTCAACTTTTTTGGTTTCTTTTTTCTTTTTTCTTTTCTGATTGAGTGTTTTTTGCTTCTTTGTATTTCAAATATTTGACTTGATTCTTGAGTTTCTCTAGTCTTTTGTTGGGTCTCTGTAAAATATTTTTTTTATTTTAGTCAGTGTATGTTTAATTTCTAGTTGGTTCTTTTTCATATCCTTGAGGGTCTTGCTAAATTTGTTGGCCTTTTCTAGGAAATTATTGAAAAACGTTATAACTGTGGTTTTGAATTCATTTGATCTTAATGCATGTTTTGTATTACATTTTCCAGATTTCACTGTTAATTTTTAGTTTAAAGGTAAATAAGGCAATTGTGGAGCCGAAACCGGTTTGGCTCAATGGATAGAGCGTCGGCTTGGGGACTGAAAGGTCCCAGGTTCGATTCCGGTCAAGGGCATGTACCTTGGTTGCGGGCATATCCCCAGTAGGGGGTGTGCAAGAGGCAGCTGATCGATGACTCTCTCTCATCGATGTTTCTAACTCTCTATCTCTCTCCCTTCCTCTCTGTAAAAAATCAATAAAAAAATATTTTTTTTAAAAATATGGCAATTGTGAACCAGTATATATAATGGGAGTGTGGCTGTATGTAACCCATTATAATCTCAGGTGGTTAAGCCATACAACAGTTACATTCACTTTTTAATTATGTAGACTAGATTCAAATTAAACCATTCACAAAAACAGCAGGTGATTTTAATTGGGTCTGTAGTGCACATATATGGTATTATCTACCCAACTTTCTGTCTTCCCATCTCTGGGACTATCCCTAAGTCTTTCACATGGCTAGAAGGAGATCTTAATCATATGCAAGAATGATGTTCTCCTTTCTGTCACAGTAGATTGGCTCAAGTATAGATAGATCTATACCCCAAGCAAGCCAACTTGAGACCTTCCTTAGGACTTTTTAGAATCAGTGTTTTCCAGTGGAGAAGTGTATAAGATATAAAATTGTGATCTGTCAATGTCACATGAGAGCCATTGTCTATGGTGATAGAGAATAAAGTTGAAACAGGAAGAAATAAAAATAAAGAGGAAGGAGAAGAAACAGCCAGGATTTTATCCTTGGCTCCAGATTTTCCTGAAAAACAATTGAATCCTTGCCACATTCTCATCCTCTAGCTCTTTCTTGATCTCAGTGATCCAGGAAGGTCCCTCCCATTGCCTAATCTAGTGATGTTGCTGATGGAAACAGGGTTCTTCCACAGAGTCATGGGTTCTTGTAAAGTCGTGAGAAAAGCGTTTTGGGGACTCATACATAGGAAGATATGAGCAATTGTGGCAAGGTTTACTGGTGTCTCATCCATGACCAGATGGCTCAGCTCCATTTCTCTGCTGAAGTTCCAGCCTCTGGGGCTTCAGACCCACACTTGTCCTCAGCAAACCCTGGAGAGCCAGGGCCCAGAGATGCATCGTCCCACCTGCACTTCCCCACCCACCAAGGCCGGTGCTGCTTTGGACCCACAGGGCTGTAAGGCATGTATGCTGCTGGAGAGAGAGAGCATGCAAAATACCAGCAAATGAACAAACAAACCTTTTAAAGCTTTGATTCTATCTCCTTGAGTTTGGGAAGGGGTAAGCTTTCTTTCAGACTAATCTTTCTCCTGGATCTTTGTGGGCTTGTGCTGGGCTCTCCCCCTAACCAATCCCCTTTCTGGATCTTCCAGGGTTTTATGTCCCTTATCCAATCTGATCGTTTCTCCAATTTAGACTCCTCCCCTTTGTGGTCATCTTGGTTCTTACTGTGCATGCGCTTACCCGCTTCTGTGCCACCTTGGTTTCTACTGTGTTTCTGCCTCGCAAAGGTTTTTCCTCGTTGTTTTATTCACCCTCCCACTCCCCTCCCAATCCTGGCTTCTGGGCTGGTGGACCCTGGGGAAGATTGGAAAGCCATTCTTTTTGGCTGCGCTGGGATTGCTTGGGGATTAAGTTCCTTCAGTGGAGGATGCATCATCCCTCCAAGGAGCCTGTCAATGCTGCAGCTTCCCAGAGAATCAGGCTTAATGTCCAGTACAGCTCCCTAGTAGACGAGGCTCAATGTCTCCTTCAATTTGCTCCTTTCCTTTAGTAATTCTAACTAGTTACCTATGCTAACAGTTTGAGTTAGAGTCCTGATTAATACAGCACCCCTATGGTTTCAGCTGCCATATTGCTTTATTTATTTATTTATTTATTTTAATATTTATAAAACCGTTTAATGAATTAGTTTCCCCCCCCCCCCCCCCCGCCCCATGTTAAGGACTGGTAGCTACAGAAGAGCCAAATCTATTTTGTAGCAAAAGAATAAGGAAACATTAGTAAAAGAAAAGAAGGGAAAACCCAGAGATACTCATTGTCTACCAGGACAAAAGGAAAATATGATTGCTTGCAGTGGGTGCTTAAGGTCTCTTAAGATTGAGCAGAGGTAAATGGAGTTACTGTGAAAACTAGAGAGAATATAAAGAATTAGAGATGATTTTAATGTGTTTTTTGGATGAACCGAAGTACCCATTAAATATTTTTAATGGTAATTGAAAGAAAAGGCTGCATTTTAGATGTGTGATAGAATTGAAGCTCAGCTAGGTTTCTAGTAGCACAAAAATGTTTCAGCCAGGTGGGCTCTGTTAGGCTATGCTAATATACAATTAAATATTTTAGACACTCAATACAATGAATGGTTAGTTCCTGCTTTGGGTCTAGGACAGTAACTTCTCTGGGAAGGCTCAGTGAAGGGAAAAGGAGGGCTGGAGAGTCTTGCTTTGGCAATTAGATGCTTTTGCCAGGGTGAGATGTCCCTTCTATTCCTATACCATTGGTCCAAGTACATGGCCCTGTCAAGCTTTGAAAGTGGATGTGAAGTGTAGTCCTTCCATGCTTCTGAAAGAGATAAGCTGGAACCCTACCACAAAAGAGTTAAGAAAATCAAATCAAATCTGGAACATTTAGTCAGAATCCCAATTTTCCCATCAGGTAGCTCAGCTCATTGGGCTTCCCACTCAGAAATTTTTGCTTTGATTTGGGGAGGGGTTTCTTAACACCTGTAATCTATATGCTTTTTTAAACCCAGCTTCTCCATCTGCAGAGAGGATATAATAATGATTTCTAGGTTATTATTGTTGCAAAGATTAAATGCAAGCTATAGTATATAAAAAGGACTTTGAAAACTTGGAAGCCTTATTCCACACAAAATATATAATAGTTGTAATATTTGGTATTTTACCCCCCAACCCCCCACCCAATTCATGAAACATTATTTCTGTAATTGATTATTTATATGGTGTTACTTTCAAATATAAAAACATCCTGTTATGAAACATACATTGAGAAGTGACAAATGACCTTAAGTCATATTTAAAACCATAAACTTTCTATATGACTTATGACCCCTTACATCAAAATGTGTTTTTACTTATTCAAGCATCTTAGGATTGTGACCTTCTTCTTTTAAATAAGTCTCACTTCCATTAATTGAAAAGCATGGAACATATTATTAGAGGTTACGTGCCCTGGGTTTTCTTTCCCAAATGCACATAATTCTTCTTTAACCTAAATTTCTCAGTAAGAGAGACATCAGTTCATTCTTTTAGAAAGATAATTTATTGGTTTCCTAAAGAAACTTAAGTACACATTCCTCATCTTCACAAATGTCAGAAGTACAGAATAGAAGTATGACTTATCTAAAATCTATTTTAATCCTAGACTGTTTTTTTCAAAGTTTGTTTTAATTAGGATAGAGATATAAATGAGGCAAACTATTATGCCTTCGTTGAATTCCCAGTAGGACACTTTTGGTTAGTTTCAGGTGATTATATTTTGCTATGATTCATTAAGAAAATTTCCAGTCATCTGTGACATAATATTTTAATCCCATGGTGCTGTAATTTTAACATTGAGGTTAAAAGACTGATTTCAATAGAGGATTAAAATTACATAAGGATAGTCTTAGTCTGCTAATTAAAAAAAAATAAGCAGGCAATTTTATAATAAGTACTGTGTACAAGAGAAATGTTATAGGGGAAGTAGCCTTCCTATAGATGATTTAGATTATCCAGAGAATTAGATAATGTGAACAGTGAACCCAGAATATATCAATATTTCTTCTCTATCCCCAGAGTATTTCTCTGTTTCTGTCATTTCCAGTTTAAAAATATCACTTCTGACACTTAACTAAGGGGAGTTTCTCATTGTCCCTTTCATTTGCTAATTCACATTACCCAGCTTACCCATTTTGCTTTTTCTTTAGGCACCTTTCCTCTTCCCCCTTCTTGATGTCTGTCCTGCCCCTTCCACCCTTCTTGGGTGTTTATTTTTCTTTCTCAAAATGTTGTCAAAACTAAGTGGAATATTGTGAAAATTCAAAGAATTTCATTTTTTATCATTTAAAAATATATTACATAATGTATCCAGTTTCACTTTATTTTTCTAGGCCTTTGTCATCGTCCTAATGGTATTTATAACTAATTTTAATATGTTAAGGCATCCATAATTGTTCATGTGAAGGTACCTGAAAATCCCAGTGACAAAGTACATGGTGTTTATAATGTTGATACTCTTCCTTCGGTGCTGTCCAGTGGTACTTGCTGCTGTATGGAAATGTTCTTCATCTGACTTTTCCACTGTGGCAGCCATTGGTCATGAATGGCTATTGAGCACTTGAAATTTATCTGGTGTACTTAAGAATTGAATATTAAATGTAATTTAATTTTAATTAATTTGAATATGCGTAGCCACATGTGGCTGGTGGCTACCATAGTGGACAGTGCAGCTAGATGATTAGCAAGGACGTATGTTTTGTCTAGTTGTTTAATTGCACCTCTATCAAGAAGTGGTGACTCTGTTACTGAACATTGCACTATATTGATGAAGCCCATATTCTGTTTGTATGTATCTTTCCATGAAGAGACCTCCAAAGCAACTTTGAGAAGCACGTTAAAATATGTATGATTAGGTCAACTAGTGAATTTCTAGGTTTGTAAAATGCCCTCTCTTCCATGACACCATCCCTGGCTCTTCTCATAGTTTTTTTTCTCTTGCTTCTGCTGCAGTGGTCCCTTCCCTTTTCTCAATTTCCATAGCAAATGAAGCCTCTTGGTTCTTGTCAGATTCTGTCATGTATTACTGTTATTTATGCACCCTTTTTTTAATCTCCTCTTCTAGACACTTTGGGCATAGGGACTCAGAACAGAAGTCTGGCTGATCTTTGCATCTCTCTGAGCAGCTAACATATGCAATCGATATTGCTCAATGGCTGATGTATGAAGTCACTGCCTTCCTTCGGAGGCTAACAGGCTGAAGGTGACCCTGAGTTGTAGGTCTCCACTGTGTGGCCAGAGCTTGGATAAGATGGGTAACCTCAGTCTGGAAAGGTTACCTTTGATTTCCGTTCACAATTGCCTCTGGTGAACTCTGACTTCACACTCATTTGACACTGCCTTCCTTTGTAACCAGTTTGAATATTTCCTCTGCTTTGTTCTATTTCCTCCTTCTGCCATTTTTTTTGCCTCCAAAACTCAGAGCATGGTGATGAGCCCATGGTTTCTCATACAAATTACTTTTGGTGAAAGGGCTGTTGTCTTCAAACTTATATTTTTATAAAGGGTTATAGTAAACTAGTAGTGATGAACATGACCCATAAAAGGAAACCCCATTGTATTCTTCTTATTATTAAACCTTCAGCTAATTCCTTTGCAAGATGATTCTTTAGGGTTGACAAAAGCATTCACGGCTTGGTAAAACTGTGGTGTAACCAGAAAAACAACCGCACAGTGAACATAATGAGCCTGCCAGAACTAACAGGTGAACATACATTGTCTGATGGTGTCTCCATTGTTAATGGCTGCCGTGCTCTGGGATTGCAAATGCAGTGATAGTTCCAAGCTGGTTCCAGAATTGTCTCTGTTGAACATCTGTGTACTCAGAATTATCCATGCTTTGTCCCTCTGACCTGCTCTGAATGTGAATTTTTTTTAGTCACTAAATCTAAAATCAGGGCGTGAATTACAGCTGGGCGATGATAGGTAATTGGACAGGGAATTTACCAGGGGCATGAGAGCATCAGATATTCCATGTTCTCAAAGGAAATATTTTTCTAAAAAAAAATAGAGAAAATAATATTGGGAGGGTGAAATTTTTTATTTTATTTTCCTGGAGGAAATAAATAATTTTTTCAATGAAATTCTGTTTCAAAAATGGGCCAAATGTTTTAACAAAGTGCTTAAGATTACGCAGCCAAATAGTACATTTTATTATTCTCTCAACACTCACATCAATGGATCTTTTAAGAGCAGATGCTATTAGAATCAGATATGTGAGAAATATATCTGTCCTTCACCATGGGATACTTTGTCATGGCGGAAATCACAGTGCTCAGTAGCTACAACTCTTTCATGAATAATGACTCAATACAATTTTAAAATAAAATTAAATAGGGAAACTGACATTTTCAGGCATTGTCTTTAGAACTATACGTTCTGTCTTTTAGGGTTATAATTTTAATACACAATCTTTTTTTATTATGGAAATTAGAGAAGATAATTATTTTGGCCCACTTGCAGAAACAAGTTTCTTCTCCCATTCATATTGTTAAACTGTTGGAATTTAAAGAAAAGAGCTAACGTAAAATGTGAATGTGTCCCTCAAAGAGCACACTTCAAGCATGGTGTGACATGAATGGTGATTAGGATGAGCTAATGGGGGTTTAACATGCAGAGGGCAAAGTACTCGTGGATTCATTCAACAGCTCATCCAGCCTTGGCCCTGGTCTTGTTATGACAATGTTGAATTGAGCAAAATGAACAGTATTTTGGTGAATGGAAGAGTGCTTCACACATGTTTCAGTTTTATCCAGTAAATATTTGTGTAACCATTTTAAATTAAATGTTCTGATAAGATTATTCAAAACAGGTTTTTGGCATTGTTAGTTATATATTTATGACACGTACTTTAATGTCAGTCAGAACTCCAACTACTATATATAATACCATCTTACTCAACTTTATGTTGTTTTATATGGATAAAAAAGGTAGTTTGTCTTAGAAGTGGAAAATTTCAAATGGAAATGTATTTCTCTGATATTTGCTGAGTCTTGCCTAGACTAATTCTTTCTCATTATACCTCCTCACACCCCTTTCTCCTTTGTTTGTTATTGGGAGAAATACTTAGCATATGGTTTAAGAGCAGATAGTTTAGCAAATAATTGACCCAAGGGCTTCATTTGGCCCCAAGCTTAAAATGAGTCAATAGTGTGACACAGATGTTGAAAAAATAAATAAATCTTACATAGCATTAACAGGAGTATCATCTCCAGATGTTCTCACAATATTCTGGAAACATGAGAAAGGACAGTGACAAAATGATATTTCCACGGGAGGGCTGGTCACGAGAATGGGGAATTTATAAGCCTTATTTTATGAAGAATACTTGATGGACTAGACATACTGAGCTCAGAAAAATAATATAAATTTTAGGTGACTATTGTTATTTTCTTAACATGAATATTTATACTATAACTATATGTCTATGCTTATGTCTATATCAACCACATCTCTCTATCTATAGAATATGTTAGAGCCACTTTCTCTATGGACTCTAACAGATAGAACAAGACGAATGGTTGGAAGACAGCTGTTGAGCTCTGTACAGTTGGGCCTCTCTACCCATCAGAGGTAATAAATGGAAAATGATTCTTTAGATAGAGGGGAACTGTTATCAAGGATAGTGTCCAAGTGGAAACTGAGAAAGTATCTGAGTGACTTCATAGATTTCATATATTGGGAGATGGGTCTTTCTTGATGGCCTCTACTCTTACTACCCTGTTTCCCTGAAAATAAGACAGTGTCTTATATTAATTTTTTCTCCCAAAGTTGTGCTAGGTCTTATTTTCAGAGGATGTCTTACCTTTCCATGTGCTAGGTCTTATTTTCGAAGGATGTCTTATTTTCGGGGAAACATGGTAGGTTCTTTAATAATTGGATATTTATTATTTAGTTCAGACAAAACTATTTCATTTATTATTTCATTTAGAAACACAAACAACTATAGATTTTGGGTCTGGGCTAAGAAGTTACAAATTAAGAGAGGCAGATGTGGGTAAAAAAGGGATCTTCACTAGGTGTGGTCAGGTTAGGATTCCAGAAATATACAGGAGTCCAACAGGCAAGTAGGAGACTGAGTAAAACCATCAGAGAATAAATCAAGGAGATAGCCCCAGTCCCTAAGTCATGAAGCAATTTTTGCCTCCACAAAGAAAATTTCTTGTTGGGACCTACAAGTAGAAGTAGGAAGTGCAAGAGCTGGGTGGCAACAACTCTTGCAGTTGCAATCCCATCTAATCCAACAGCTGAGCTGGCTGTTGGGTATTTGACAAATCTTTTAATACTAGAAATTCATAGGACTCCATTTCTCTGCAAACTTGCACAATAACAAAGTTCTGCTGAGAACAGTCTTTCATAGCAGCTGAGTATCATCTTCCAACATTTTCTATGACAGTGTTTCCCCTAAAATCCCCTACATTGCTACTAACCACAGACCTTGAATACAACACTGCAGATAACGGGGGTGCCAGGTAAAAATAAGGCAGACTACCACGCTCTTAAACATGGTATTGCATTTTATTTCATCAGATAGAAAACATGAACCTTATGATCAAAGGAAAAATAACTTAAGATCCCATTTGTCCCTTATTAATTGATTTCAGTCACACTCCAATTTTGAACTGATTGGCACTTTTTGTAGTTTGTGTTCTCTTTGGTTATATTCAGAGAACTTTTCTCACTTTTCCCTTTTCAACCTTTTATGCTACCCTCAGAATTAATGTTATTTTTATTAAATTTATTGGGGTGACACTGGTTAATAGGATCATATAGATTTCGGGTATGGATTTCTATGTTACAAGATCTTTATCAGAGTTAATGTTTTAAAGCTCATGTATAGCAATGCTATCCTTTTGCTAAAATCATCTGTGGTTCCTGGGATCAAGTTTGTCTTCTTAGTAAAGGAGTTAAGCAGCGGTTCTCTACCACCCTTCTTATGTTTCATGTACTCCAGATTTTACTCGTGTCACATAAATACAACAGGAACATTAATACCTCGGAGTTTGCTTCTTTGTTTTGGTCTCACTGTTTCCTATTCTTGAAATATGTTTTCCCTTTGGCCTTCTTCCCTGCATATCTCTCCAACTTAACAGAAACCCACCTTCTCTGAAAAACTGTAATTGACTTCTTTTTGTTTGTTTTTGTTTGATAATCCTCACCAGAGGATATTTTTTCCATTGATTTTTAGAGAGAGTTTAGTTTGGTTGCTTCCCACAAGTGCCCTGACCCAGGGGTTGGGGATTGAGCCTGCAACCAAGGTACAGGCCCATGACCTGGCTGGGAATTGAACCTGAGATCCCCTGAGCCAAACTGACCAAGGTTGTAATTGACTTTTAAAAATTAATAATTACCTCCTTCTTGTTCCTATGTCTGTACCTCTATTGGGGAGCATGGTCATAATGTAGTATAATTTTGTTCTGTATGTATAACTTTTCCTTCTTTCCTTCTAGGCTGTGCGCTCCCTAAGGGTAGGAGCAATAACATCTATTTCTGCACATAATAGATACACACTTTTGAGTACTTACTAAATTGTATCTATCCACTATTACCATTTCTTGGGTTCCTCTTAGCTCTATAATTCTGCAGTTGCCATCGGTACCATGGGAATATAAATATTATGATACAGTTCAGATGGAATTGGCATCATGGTACAAAGCCTTATAAATGGCAATTTAAATTGCCTTTTGGCTTGCTAAATGGGAAAAGTCAAGTCCAGAAATGACCTAATTCCAGGCCAGTTTAACATTTACTGGTTTTCCAAAGTCTATACAGTTTTTGGTTGTTGAAAGAACTACTGGTCTTATGCTTCTTTGTAGGAGTCAGTTATGGTGTTTTTGGAGACACCTTGATAGAAAGAACCAGAGGGCATATAAGGAGAGTGGCTGTGCATGTATTTTGTGATTTTCTTACTGCTGCCTCCCTGCCACACACTAGGGATGGCAAAAAAGCATGGAAGGCATATGAGGTTATTTGTCCCCTCTAGCAAAATGCATTCCCCGTGAGTGGATATGGTGTCACAGTTATGCGAAGTGAGTCTGGCTAATATTTATAAACATCTGTCTAATGTTTTATTATTTCATATAATTGTGATTTAAAAAAAAACATTCTTAACACTAGAATAACTCTGGATAGCAGCCTGGAAATGAATGTCACCATGAAAGTAAACATCAGAAAAAGATGATCCCCTGGCAGTTGTGAGTAGCCAGAGAAAATAAGATTCTTTCTCCTAGTCAGCATATATACATCAAGTCTCAAACACACAGGCATTGCTTTCCTCCATCTACGTTCCCTCAAAACAATGGCAAGCTCATATCTGACATCAAGTATTTCCTCTTGGGTTTTGCCTAAGTTTCCAGCTTATTATTTCTGGCACCTTTCTCATCAGTGCCTAGCGGTTGAGGCCTCAGAATTTGGCCAATAACGGGGCTCGCCAATGGGCGTTCCTGGAATGAAGGCACATTTGGGAGGGCTCATCTGTTTATCATAGAAGCACCCAGTGGTGGTTTGTTAGCATTTCCTATCAAAACTTTCTTGCTGGGACTTTTGAAGTTTGATCTTTTCAATAATCCATGGCTTAAAATTGACCATCAGAGATCTTTGGCTTTTTTAAATGAAAAACTAGCCCTAGCCGGTTTGGCTCAGTAGATAAGAGTGTCGGACTGCAGACCAACGGGTCCTGGGTTCGATTCTGGTCAAGGGCACATGCCTTGGTTTCAGGCTCCTCCCCAGCCCAGATCTTGGTCAGTTCATGTGCAGGAGGCAACTGATTGATGTGTTTCTCTAACATTGATATTTCTCTCTGTCTCTCCCTTTCGAGCTTCCGCTGTCTCTAAAAACCAATGGGAAAATATCCTCCAGTGAGGATATAAATAAATAAATAAATAAATAAATAAATAACCTAGATTGTTTGTAACTTTCAGAAATATGGTTTGGTACATAATGCTTCAGTGGTTTCAGGGAGGAAAAGAAACAACATTTAATTAGACTTCAAATTTCTTTTGTGTGTGACTCAAATTATTAGGTTTGTAAACATTTTGTCATTGTATCAGTTGGAGGGAATGATAGTGACCTGGAGGTCAATTGTCTTAAAAAATTATACCAAAGCCACTCTGCACTGTGCTGTTTAGGGATTTTAAAGTATAATTCTTTTTTATAATCCTGACCACATAACCGTAAATTGACAACAGATCCGTTCCTTCTTGCCTGAGAACCAGGACTTTCAGGAGGCCTAGTATAACTCTGGATACTCATTGATTAGAAAAGAGATTTATAGTACTACTTGCCATTGAATATTATGAGAATTTGGCAGAAGTATCCTGCTGCATGTATGTAGGAGTAAATCCTGATGTTCATTTCACCAAGCTCACCAAAATGGACCATTCCCCATGGTTCTCTGCTCTCTGTTGGGCCTGTCTGCTCCACACCACAGTGATGGGTAAGTAGGCCCTTCTGTCTGCTGTCAAGCTGCGTGACCGCCCTCACCTCCCGGGGCCAGTGATGGTCCCGGGAGCCTGCGGGCTTGGCTCCTGTCCCTGGGACCCAGGCCAATTGGCACTGCCTCACTCCTGGTTGTTTGGTGCCTGCATATGCAAATTAACCCACCATCTTTGTTGGGTTAGTTTGCATATGCACTCTTGATTGACTGGTAGGCTTCACTGAGGTATGGTCAATTTGCATCTTTCTCTCTCTTTTTAAAAAAAAAATATATTTTATTGATTTTTTACAGAGAGGAAGAGAGAGGGATAGAGAGTTAGAAACATCGATGAGAGAGAATCATCAATCAGCTGCCTCTTGCACACCCTCCAATGGGGATGTGCCCGCAACCAAGGTACATACCCTTGACCGGAATCGAACCTGGGACCTTTCATTCCGCAGGCTAACACTCTATCCACTGAGCCAAACCGGTTTCGGCGCATCTTTCTCTTTCATTAGTATAATTATAATTGATTTCAGAGAGGAAGGGAGAGGGAGAGAGAGATGGAAACATCAATGATGAGAGAGAATCACTGATCTGCTGCCTCCTGCATGCCTTATACTGGGGATTGAGCCTACAACTTGGGCATGTGCCCTTAGTGGTCATTGAACTGTGACCTCCTAGTTCATAAGTCCAGGCTCAACCACTGAGCCACACTGGGTGGGCAGTCCTTAGGCTTTTGATAATAGCAGCCTATTTGTCCTTATGAAATGGACAAGTTCTAAAAAGAGCTAACTCAAAGAGAAAAAGTGAGAGCTCCTTTTTATCTCCCATTCAAGATACAGCACTAGACATTTTGTTTTCTTCACTTCATCCCCACAGCAGCCCTACAAGATGGGGATATTATTTACAGTTAGCAAATAAGTAATGAGAGAGGCCCGGAAATGAAGAAATGGTTCAAGGCTTTAGAGGCAATAAAAGGAGCCACCAAAACCAGGAGTTCAGTGTGTTTGACTTCAGGTCCTCAGCTTTACCTTTTATAGCATGTAGCCACATTGAAACACTGCTAACCTGCTAGAGAAATTGACCATTTTAAGAAATCCTACCCCAATTTTAAAAAAATACATTTTATTGGTTTTTTACAGAGAGGAAGGGAGAGAGACAAAGAGCTAGAAACATCGATGAGAGAGAAACATCGACTAGCTACCTCCTGCACACCCCTCACTGGATATGTGCCCGCAACCAAGGTACATGCCCTTGACCAGAATCAAACTTGGGACCTATCCACTGAGCCAAACTGGTTTTGGCCCCCAATTTTTTTAAATTAATGGTTACCAAAGCAGTTTTGTGTTAAAATATTGTTTATCTGTTTTAATTATTTAAAATGTTGTACACTTATATGTTCTAAGAGATTATCTGTCTCTAATATTCCTAATATATTACAGAGAGCATTTCTTAAAATGAGCTCATGGATGGGCTGCATACAATCAATGACACCCTCTGCAGTTGAAAGTAACTTGCATGTGCATTTGCAAAATGCATTTTTTATGGGGTCAAATGGCCAGTGTTTCTTTCATCATATTCTTTAGGGGAGAAAGTTTATATATTATTGCTCCAAATAGTAGGAAAATGTTACTGCCTAAAAATAAAAGATATTTCAAAATATTTCCATTACTTTTGGGAACTTATAACAACATTTTCCTATTCTTTATCTTACTACAAAGGAGGGAGATTTGGGAAAGGAAGAAAGAAAAACTGGCAAAAGAACTGAAAAAAAAAATTTAAGATTACATCAGATACTGGGATCACCCAATTGAACCTGGAAAATTCGACTTTGTCTCTGTGACTAATGAAGTTAAACTTGTGTATAATTATTTGTTCATTAGAAAGAGAGTTTTATAATTTATAAAGGCAGACCTAGGTTAGCTTTAAATACTTAAATGTAAAGGTGCTGTGTGCATCACTCAAGGAGTCAAAGGACAAATGGGGCTGTGATGCCTCTGAAGAGAGAGGACTGGAAGGTGAACGGCCAGGCACACAGGGTGGCTGAGGTCAGGCCATTTTGAGCTGCATGTTTGAAGTCAGAGCAGCAGTCCTCACAGTGGGGTGCATTCAGTTACTCCTGGACATATCTGATGACTGTTTCTGGAGCATGAGAGCATCCATAGTTTTATGGAGATCAAGTTTCAAGTCTTCAGTTTCCATTTCTGATGTGGGTCAGTCTGAGAATTCACCTCATAAGTAGGTTCTTCTTTCTTGCCCTTTCCACACAACCAAAAAGAAAAAGAGCTCATAGTTCTCACCCATTCATCTTCTTACCATGCTGCACTGGGAGAGTGGGAAAACCTTCAGAGAGAAATTAAAGACCAGAAATATTGCAGTTGATAGTGAGAAATGGAATGCCCATTTTTATGGGTAAGCCCTGTGAAATTTAATAGTTTCCCAAGTATTTTCTATTAACACAACAGAAAGAGAACCTCATCAAATGATCCTATTACATCAAAGAATTCTTCTTGACAAGTAGATCACCATTTAATTTTTGGCCTGTAGCTAAGGCAGGTTTTTAGAGAATCAAGGAATACTACTGAATTCTTTTTATTTCTATCTAATTTGTAAGAGAGTGTTCCTCTCTACCTCCTCTCCCCAATGTTTCTATAAATAAGAAAAAGGAGTAAGTTGAGACTGGAGCATTATCCTTCTAAAATAGGAAATATTCATCCTTGAACACATAAACTGAATTTAACAGTCCTATCCATTCTATTAAAAAATTCATTTCCACTTAGGCCAGCATAGCTCAGTGGTTGAGCGGTGGGTGACCAATGAACCAGGAGGTCAGGGTTTGAGTCCCTGTCAGGGCACATGCTTGGATTGTGGGCTCAATCCCCAGTGTGGGGCATACATGAGGCAGCCAATCAATGATTCTTTCTCATCATTGATGTTTTTATCTCTCCCTCTCTCTTCCTCTCTAAAATCAATAAAAATATTTTTTAAAAATGCATTTAGAAAAGATTGCTTTTATAATAATTATGTTATTTATATGTTGTTTTGATCAACTGTCTACTACTACTGATAGTACTGATAACTCAATCCAGAAAAAAAAATCATTTAAAACTTAGAGCCTTATGATTATAGAACATAAAAAAATCTGATTTTAATTTCTGTACGTATTCCATTATAGAGAAATATGATGGGATAACAAATATAGATTTTCAAACTTACCAGGTAAAGTATAATATATTTGAATAAAAATTTCTGATGGATGAGGAAAAGAATTGTGAGTGCAAGAAAATGGGATAATGTAAAATATTGCTGCATTAAAAAAGAGATTGTCCTGTATTTTTCAAGTGGATAATGATTGGTGGGTATCAAATATTCTTGATATTAGATTCAATTGAATATTTAAAAGAGTGATGAAATAGGACCATATAAAATGTTTCTATCTATAATACACTATTTCTTACATCCTCTACAACCAGCAGGATAGATGATAAATTTGTAACAAGAACGCTGGGAAGAAAACCCACTGATTTGTACCATTTCCTGACTTACATAGTGTAAATATTTTCCTCAGAGTTGATTTAAAGCTACCAGAAGTTTAACAACTCAATGGCAAAATTCCTGAAAACTTTATAATTGACCCTCACAAAGCTGTATAGGCCAACTCTAGTAAACTGCTTATAATATAATATTGAATGCCAAAATAAAAATGTGTGAAAGCTATTATATATATCATTTTTTCAAGTCCCTTCATTTGGAGGCTCTTGACAAAAATTTTATGATAAATATATGTGTACCCTAAACCTCTACTTTAAGCATTTATAGTGTTTTTGTGTTTCCTCCTATGTTGATTCCGCAAATTATCTATACCTGAGAATTACCTATAGAATTTAGGGGGGAAAAGTAGTTTCTCTGGCCCTGCCTCATACCTGCTAAATCATAATCCATAATTGAGGTTTCATCCATTTATATTTTAGCAAGCACTGCAGAGATCAGGAGGCAGCCAGCCCACTGGTCATACCCCACTGGAATTACCATTCAACAGGATGACAATAAGGGAGACAGAAATTGAGAGAGAAGTCTTTGCTCACCCTTTCAACGTAAAACAGCCAGACAACCTCAACAGGGCCCTCTGTGTGTTGTTTTCACCACAGAATTAGAGAAAAGTTGTGAGACTGTTTCTTTTTGTAATGAATGAATAATTAATTGCTGAGTTAAGTTTTGAAGCATCACTTGATTGTGGACAGTGCAACAAACCTTCTATTATAAAGGAATGGTGGTGGCTGAGAGCTTGACTGAAGCCAAGCAATATCCCTGGGAAGCATCCCAGCCCCTGAAAAATTCTATTTCTGCATTTTACCCCTCACCTTTGTGACTTTTCCCTACCCCGCACTATTAAACACATTGGGAATGGACAAAAATAGAGAACACAGCATTATTTCAAATCTAAACTGATATAAAGAATAGCAGCAAATGTCCTTCCATAGATGGTATTTGTGAGTTCCCTGCTTACCTTTCTCTGGGATCCACAGTGTGATCATTCATTGAATTCCAAGGGTAGAGCTGTTCTACAGATGGCTAGCCATGAAGTCCTCAGGTTCCTCTTTCATGGGTTCTGTAGAGCCCATTTAAAGGTCTAATCCTGAGATTTCTGGGCTTTAGTGGGTCTCAGAGATCATCCATGGTGTTCACCAATCCTTAATGACTCCATCACATTTACTATTATGTGAAGAGATATGTATCGTGCTTCAAAGAACACCACTCCCACTTTTCTCATTATCTCTGGTCCCTGGAGTAGTTTTTTCCCCCAATAGATAGTCCCATTTATTAATTGAAATATAAGACCAAAGATGTCTAAATCCTTTCTGAGAGTGTGAGAATTACTCCTCTGCTACTGCTCAGTGTAGCAGATAGTCTCAGAGAACTGGAAGTGGACAGTTGGATGGGGCTTTCCACTTGAATTTCCTCCCTGGAGGCCCTTGGAATATAAAGTACTTACTCATAATCATTATAGGAGGATATATTCTCGTTCAGAGCATATTAAAGCATTTGTGCAAACAATTACCATTAGACATTTCCTGCTGAGACTTTCCCAGGTGCTAGAGAGGTTGACTTGTTATGGGAAAACACATTACTCACTTTAATAAGTTCAGTGTCTTTTTGTCTTGATAGCTAAATTTCTCACGAAATGTTATAATCATACATTTTAATACAGAGAATACTAGAGTAAACTTCCATTGTGTTTACAGATACAATAAAATATTATAGATACAATAAAGCACTATAGATTTAGTGGAAAGTCCTATACAGCTTTTCCTGGTCCCATTCACTTTTTAACCTCCTGGGAGGAAGCTGCTCTCCTGATGTTGGTTTGTTTCTTTCTTATGCATGATTTTATATGGTGATAAAACTCATATAGAAGAATAACAAACAAAGGATGACTAAGATAATTTTGAAGAAGGAGAAGTTGCCTCTGAGGTATTAAGACTTAATATATACTGTAAATATAGTAGACTAAAGGAACGAATTTATACACCAGTGTGGTCCCTTGGCCTGGCCTGCGGGATGGGGCCAAAACCAGCTCTCTGACATCTCTGAAGGATCCCAGATTGCGAGAGGCCAGGACAGGCTGAGAGATCCCCCTGGTGCACAATAGGGGCTGGGGAGAGATGCAGGAGGTTGGCCAGCCAAGGAGAGACCACGGGAGGGCTCCAGGGCATGTCCAGCCTGCCTCACTCACTCCCAATCTGCCAGGCCCCAACAGCAAGCTAACCTACCAGTTGGAGCATCTGCCTCCTGGTGGTCAGTGCATTGCATAGCAAATGGTCAACCAACTGACTGTCTTCCTCTTGGTGGTCAGTGCACATCATAGCGAGCAGTTGAGCAGTCTTAGCATATCATTAGTATATTACACTTTGATTGGTTGAATGGCCAATTAGTCCACTGAACACTTAGCATATTAGGCTTTTATATATTGGATAAGACCATGCAATATTGACATAGAACTGGTGGGCCAATGAAACAGAATAGAGAGAACCCAGAAATGTGGAGATTCAATATATTACAGAAGTGGGATACAATTAGTGGGAAAAGATAGACTAGTCAATAAATTTTTCTAGGATAAACGATTTTCGATGTTGAACAAAATAATTACCCCTCCTTCACAAAACACAGAAAGTTAATTTTAGATAGAATAAAAACCAAAATGTGCCCTGTGAACTTCAAGGCTTTTATTTAGAAGGTAACATATTGGAAGATCTTTAGGATATAGTAAAGGTGACCTGATAAAAATAAGCTTTGACCAAGCAATTTTATTTCTAGGTACATAACCTAGAAGAATTTGTATCTATATATGCAATGAAGCATGCATAAGAATTATCATTTTATATAAAAAAAAAAACCTAAGAAAAAGTCTAAAATAAATAAATATATTGAAGTAGCTATATGCCTATCTGAAAAAAAGCTGCTTACAACAGTATATGGCACACAATTAGGTGCTTTATTAGCATTAATAGTTCTTGTTATTTATGTTGTTGTCTCAATAATAACATGTTAGGCCCTATTATTCCTAAAACAAAACAAAACAAAACTTTTATAGGAAGATTGCCTTACCAAAGATTGCCCACTTGTTTCAGAGAAAAGTTCTCAGGAGCTATCTATAAACAGTGCTGCTCCCCTTAGTGAAAGAATGGGGAAGCACAATACAGGCAAAGCTGTTAGAATATCTTTTTAGTTTTTCACTTTCAAGATTCATTGAAACCTCTGGCCACTTTTATCTGCATGGCGTTTTGGCCCCTGTCTCTCCATTCTTATTCTCCCTCAGTCCTATCAGTTTATTGTTAATCTCTCAGGAATTCCTCAGATTTTCTGATTTACTTGTTTCATCCTTTCTCTCTTCTTAATGAAGTTGTCGAGTTATCCTTTATTAAAAGTCTTTGTTATCCTCAAGAATTACATGGCTGGCCTAGCCATTTTGGCTCAGTAGTTAGAGAACTGAAGAGGCTCAGGTTCAATTCTTGTCAAGGGCACGTGCCTCCGTTGCAAGCTTGATCTCCAGCCCCAGTTAGGGCACCTGCAGAAGGCAACCAATTGATGTGTGTCTCTCTCAGATCAATGTTTCTCTCTCTTGTCCCTCCCCCTCCCTTCCACTCTCTCTAAAAATCAATGGAAAATAACCTATCCTCGGGTGAGGATTAACCAAAAAACAACAACCACCACAACAAAAAGAATTACATTGCAGGAAACCAGATAGGACATTATGTTTGTTCCAGAGCCTTGACCCAAATGCTGTCCTGCTGTCCTTTGGATTTTGCAACAACAACAAAAATTGTATGACCTTGGTGAGCGCAGTTTTAATGAAGTGGTGAGATGAATGCAGGTTTTTGAGGACTCAAGAGTGGAGTAGTGGATGTAAAAGCCACGGTGGCCAATCCACGCCACTGCCTCTACAACAGCAACATTTCCAAATTCGATTATCATGAGATACTTGACATGACATGTGTGTCTACATAGCAAAGGTACTAGAAATATCTTATAATATTTCAGAGGAACGGGTAGCATGGAGTGCAGCTCATGTTCTGTAACTGTGGAAACCTAGACCTTGTAGAGAGAGCACAGGGCTTGGGAGGCCAGAGACTCTAGCTCCGGCAGCTGTTCAAACACGCATTTGTTAAGCCACTTTGAGTAAATTACCTAACTTTGTCCGTAGAATATTATTTCCTGTCCTCTGCCCACCTCAGAGCTGCACCGTGAGGATTTATTAGCCAAACACTTGAGGCTTTTTGGCTCATATGTGTACAGAATAATAGAATTTCGATTGCTTAATTACCCTCTGAGAACACATTCTCTAAGGCAGTGTTTTTGAGAGACCCATGGCCCACCTACATTAGAATCGCCTGGGTTTCCTTGGTAAAAAGATTCCTGAGGTACAGCCCAAACCCACTGAATTCCAATTTCTATGAATGAGCCCGATACCCAGCCTTTTTCTAGTGCTGTTCTGAGTCTTACCCGGGCCAAGATTGGAGGACCACTCCTTTAGGCCTGGGAGCTCTCCATGCCTGCCAACAAAAGAGCTGATTAATGTTCCTGTCCGGTTACATTTATTTTTATGTCAAAGGACAATCACAGTGTAAAATAGGAAACTGGTTTTTAAATCAGGAAAATTAGGATGCTTGCAAATGACAGCAACTAAACTTTTGAGGGGGAAAAAATGGCTTGGTCTGTAACATACATTTATGGATGATAATATAAAAATGTGGGAGGTTGTCTTACATCTCTTTCACCTTCGCTTTGGAATGTGTTGCTTCCACATTGAATACAGAATACAGTTTTTGAAGCAAAATCTGATAGTTTGAGAGTCATTCTTTCCCCTTGGTTCCCCTCTGCAGCAGGGACTGAGTAACTTGGAGTCTCCAGGTCCTTCGATCTATCACTGTAGATAAATGATAGAGGAGTGGGGAAGCGCTCTGGCCAAACAAAACTTGTATAAGAGGCCCAGCATTAGAAACCTCTTTGGGAACTGCCCAGGGTTCTAATGAGACTTTTCAGCTTAAGAAGCCAGGAGGCTGGAACTACACGTACACAGAGAGGAAATCCTGTTAACCATCAGCTGCTCAATCATTTGACTTACGGGTCTTTAGTGTGACAGAGCTGCTCCCTCCCTCCTCCTCCTCCCCCCATTCCCCACCCTTGCTGCTGCCCACAGTGCCTAGGTTGACTTGGGGACCTTGCATCCTCCAGGTGACCAGAAGCACCAGAGGATGCACCATGTCCCCCTCCCCCACGTTTCTGCCCCAGCCCCCCCTTCCTGATGGGTGGGAACACTTCAACCCCTTGATTCATATTGCAAAGGTCTTTCGTCTTAACATTAATGGAAGAGTAGTAAATCCAGTGTCCATATGCCTTGATGGGCATTTTCTGTTATACACATCACAGTTTTGGCTGTAACATAATTTATCGTATTATATCAAACCACTGGGGGAAAAAATCTGTGTTTTACTAAACGAGACATTTCTTTGAAAGAAGTGTATTTGATTTATTGTTTTTATGCTTTTGAAACCTCTCCTGGAATTTGCACTCCACTAACTGTTATACTGAAAATTTCTTTCAACAGGATCAATACAATCTTGACAGCCGATACCTCTTGCCTCTTTAGCTTTCTGTCAAAATCTTTACAAAGATGCTAATGAGGTAATGGGTACTTTATAAAGCACTGTTTAATTCTGAATCAAAGCCAAACAATTCCACATAGGATCACCTTTATAATAGCAAACACTCACCATGCATATTGAGCCACAGGCTACTGCAGGCCTCCTATGGAGACAGGTGAGGGAAGCACCTAAGCACCCTGACAATTTTTCAGTGAGTGATTGTTTTCCTAGATAAAAGCCAAATGCATTTTTTAGTTATCTGGGTGCTTCTATATTTGGCCTTTTTCTGAGAATACATCATTGGAAGTCCAAATAATTAAATATTCAGTAAGTATAAACTTTAATTTTGCTTACTAATTAGGGTTACTATTATCTAATCAGAGACTTGATTTCAGCTTTTTCCCAGGAATTAATCACAAGTAGTGATAAAGAAAGCAGGCATTTTCATATACAGTGAAGCAGAGAGTTGAAGAGACCTAGTAATTGAGAAAGAGCTAGTTATTTCAGTAATGAACACTAGCTTGTAATAATTAGCAAATCCAATATCTGAATGAATCAATTACATCTTTGTTTTCATCTTGACGTAAAGGCAAAGAAACCTTAGTGAGCCTGTGTGTATAAATGAGGTAATTACTTGGGGTTATTTTTTCCCTAGCCTTTATTCTCCTTTTCAAGTTTCAGTGAGGGTTTTAGTTTTAGGCTTTTCCACTATTCATGTGTGACCTCTATTAAATAATGGGAAACTGGAAGGGGAAAGGCATCAATTCAATAAAATTGTCAGGGGGCTTGCTAAATTGTGGAGTGGGGAGAATGAGTTTTCATCCTACTATCATTGTGACAAATTGTGTTATATATTTGACAATACTATTAGCATTTTAATTTCATATTAATTATATATGTTGTGAGTTCCTAAAATATACCAATGAAATTCTATTTCTCCATTCTCCCCATTTCTGAGTTAATGAGGTTTTGCCACCCCTTGTTTTATAACTCAGAGCACAGTTGCAAGTATCTAATACTGCAGAGGAGAGTGGCTCTAGTGCTGGAGACACAAGAATTTGAAAGTGAGTTTTCCTCTCGATAAAGTGTTCACAATCCAAGTTCCTGGGAATTATGGGATGTCACCTTTGAATGCTTTAATAAGCTAAGTAAAGAAAATAAATGATTAGTTATTCAATCATTTGGGTACTGGGCTCAGAGAGATGGTGTACCTATTACAAATATGCTTTTCTTGAAGAAAATATCCTATCTATCAATAATAAAATAATAATATACAAATGGATGACACCTCCACCATACCCACAAGCCATACCCACCAGCCAATCAGGAACGAGTATACAAATTAACCTAACCAAGATGGCTGCAGCCACAGAGCAAGCATGAGGCTCTGGTTTCCCTGGCAATGGAGGAAGCCAAGTTCCTGGCCTGCCCTGGCCTCTGTTGAAGGCTACATAGTTTCAATTATAGAAGATAAATAAATCCCAGATACCAGGGCCTTCTCTTGGGTTGCTGGGAAGCATGGCCAGCCTGCAAACCATCACAGGCCCTTTGCCCAGGCCACCCCACATTCCAAGGGAATCCCCACTCTGATCCAGGACACTGTTCAAGGCAAACCAGCTGGCCCCCACCTGTGCACCAGGCCTCTATCCTATCTAATAGAAGAGTAATATGCAAATTGACTGTTACTCCAACATACAAGATGGCTGTCCCCATGTGGACACAAGATGGCCAGCAGGGGAGGGCAGTTGTTAGTGATCAGGCCTGCAAGGGAGGGCAGTTCAAGGTTTGATCAAGCCTGCAGGTAGGGCAGTTAGGTGTGACCAGGCTGGCAGAGGAGGGAAGTTGGTGGTGACTGGGCTTGCAGGGAAGGGCAGTTAGGGGGGACCCAGGCCTGCAGGGGAGGGCAGTTAGGGGTAACCAGGCATGCAGGGGTGGGCAGTGAGGGGCAACAGGCTGGGAGGGGAGCAGCTAGGCATCAATCAGGCTGTCATGGGAGTGGTTAGGAAGTGATCAGGCTGGAAGGCAGAAATGTTTAGGGGAAATCAGCAAGGCAGGCAGGCGAGCAGTTGGGAGCCAGCAGTCCTGGATTGTAAGAGGGGTGTCCAACTGCCCATTTAGGCCCTATCCTATGGGCTGTCAGACATCCCTCGAGGGATCCCAGATTGGAGAGGGTGCAGGATGGGTTTAGGGACACCCCCTCTCATGCAAAAATTTTAAGCATCAGGCCTCTAGTTTCTATAATAAAGAAATTTCACATAAAAAAATCCAGTGTTTTTATTTTTCTTGGATTTTAGTAGATTGGGTAACTCTTGTCAAAAATCCTTGAGAGCTGATGAGAGTTAACTCTCTTGTTGCAATCTAGTTCTCTTAGTCTAATATGTTCCTTTTATCTGTAGTGTTTTATTTTTGGCTTTTAGATATTTGGGTTTATAAACTCTCCCCCATTATGGAGGTTTAACACTTAAAATTAATCAGGACAAGTTGAATATTTTTTGGCATTTAAAAACCTTTAGAAAAAGTTTGTAGTGAGTTAAATTTGTAATTTCTTAGAGCTCCATTTTTCTCTTTAGGTCCTACTAACCCATTCATTCCCAACAGTAAACTAGACTATCACTTAGGAGCATATAGTAAAAATTCCTCCCAACAATGGGTCCCCATAGTGTATGGAAAGATCTGAAGTCCATTTCTAACCATTTATAGCTTTGAAGATTTATTCCAAGGTATCAACTGATATCATGAGGGATATTGATAGAACATGATGGGATGCTAGGTAATACTTCTTGCTCTGTCCATATCCACAACCAAGACTTTGCCTGCCTGTATATCTCACAATGGAGTAATTCTTCAAAAATTGCAAAATGATTTATAAGCTTATTTTAATTGTGGATTTAGCATTCTAGCATTGCTTGTGAGTGATCATAAAGAGCCATGAAATATAGTATCTTATAGTTGTGTTGAGTCTAGTCTTTGGGTACTGGTAGTCGAGACATTAATCACCTCACTAGTAAGTGGGTTTTACAGGCCACACATACCTACATCTTTATGTGGCATTGTTTCCAAGTTTTATTTTTATGTATATATTTTATGGTGGTATATATTATATGTTGTATAACACTATAGTTGTTTCAAAATATGAAAAGTCACGAGTTTACCCCAATAGTAACTAAGCAATTTAAGTAGGCCCTCAGTTTACCTCAAGTGCAGATTTTAAATATTTTTTCCAGATTTGGGAATCAATTCTAGTAATAAATCATAAGGCATGTTGGCAGAAACATTTCTCTAGGCTCTATCTGTTTTTAATTTTGGATGTTGCTAGTATATTTATTTCACTCCTTCATCGGCCTGCTTCTCTAAAATCCATGAGGTTAGTAATATTTTTATGCAGAGTCACAAAAGCCCTATGTCATTTATCCCAGCAATGTGCATGAGCCAAGAAGTTGGCTTGTCTTACAAATGCTAAGAAAAATGCATCATGCCAAACTTCTTAACAGTGGCCTCTTCTCAGAGAATAAATCATTCTATGTTTTCTTTAAGATTCATTGCCAAAGTTTAAATATTTATAACGTTAGATGAAGCAGGAATCATGGTTTTGAAGTCCCAAAGCATAAACTGTAGTCTTAAGCTCTATAATTAATAATAAACCTCATGTTTGTACAGATACAACAGGTGTGTGGAAGATCTATGCTACCTATTTGACAAGAAGAAATAAAAATTAAATGTTGAACATGCAAGCCTATTTTTTCCTTTAGTAAAAGGGGCTATTTTACAAATTTAATGACACTCTGTAAAGATATGGGTGGCAAAGATTTGAGGAGAAAAGGTAAAGACAGGCCAAGAAAAACAGAGGAGGCCAAATGCAAGCATCAGAGCAGAAATAGTTCAATGAGCTGGTAGATAATCAAGCCTGAGAAGTCACTAAGAGCAAGACCAAAAGCCCAACATCCCTAAAAATTGGTTCCCCACCACAGTGTCCACAGGAATGGAGATAGTAAGGGCAAGCAACTCAATAGAAGAAATGTGTGCAGCACCAAAAGCAGGACAAAGGACTTGAAACAATTTGCTTCCCCAATCTCAACTGCCTTTTCTCACTCTCTCTGGTTAGTGTCAACTCCAACATAATTTGACAAGAGAAATACAGGTAGAGCTAACTGAAAACAACTGGAGGATAGTGAGCAGGGGTCAGAGAAAAGTCACTGTTCTCCAAGGCACTTTTCTAGCAAATCTAAGAAGGAAGCACGAACAATGCCATTTTTGAATTCCTCCCTTAAGTCAGGTTTATTTCCAGTGTAGGAGGTAACTAACTTGTTTTTGTGCCTTATGGCCAATAACCAAGAATCTTTCTTTTGCTTAAAAAGAAATTTCCATAAGGATGCAGAATGGTAATAAAATACAAATGGAGAGTGAAAAAAGCTGGAGAGCCAGACACCACTCCTCTCCTCAGCCCCATGGTCCAACCCCACTCCTAAAGTACAGCCTGCCCTGAGCCCAGACCCAAAGGACTGCCGGTCTCACCTAAAGGCAAGCCTTTGGGAAGAATGAATTCCCTTTCCTTTTGGAAACTCGGGTTCTAATCCAATTATCCCTCCTGCTTTCCTCATTCCCTTGAAATGTTTCTCTCTTAAACACAATTTAAGTTTGAGATCTTCATTCTTAAAAGATCAATATTGAACCTTCAGAAGAATAGTATTAAAAAAGGATTTTTACTTCCTCCATTAACTCATCCAGGTTTGACATCTGATATTGCCCCGAGAGACTAATAGAAGTTAGATGTGGTAAGTTTTTAAAAAATGTATTTTATTGACTTTTTTACAGAGAGGAAGAGAGAGGGATAGTTAGAAACATCGATCAGCTGCTTCCTACACACCCCCTACTGGGGATGTGCCCACAACCAAGGTACATGCCCTTGACCAGAATCAAACCTGGGACCCTTCAGTCCACAGGCTGACGCTCTATCCACTGAGCCAAACCAGCCAGGGAATAGATGTGCTAAATTGTAACATTGTGTTTGGTCCAAAGCTGTAGACTTTAAATTAAGGGCTTGGTGGTGACAGTTTCTCTTCTTCACATCTGTTGGAATTCCTTTGTCACAGTTCCCTAAAACAGAAAGATTTTTCTAAATCCTATACAATTTTTTCTTTATGACTTAAGATATGCACCAAAGATACTTTCAGACATTTTCCCAAGGGTTATGGTTTTGATTGATTCTAATTTCTTGCTTTTTGCCAAGTGGATGACTGTGTCTTTATCCTATTTAAACCCCATTCACCCACTCCCAGTCCTACACAGAAAGCATTTTCCACAAATTCAAAGGGCCACACATTTTTATCAGGATATGAAGATTTGCTCCAGACAACTCATTAGGTTTTTCCTCAACTTAATCTACAAAATAGAGAGGCGAAAAAAGATAAACCATGTTCTGTTTAACCGAATCTTGCTAGTATAGTGGTGGGTTCACACTGGTTTGGGACTTTAACAGCAGCTATACTATTAATCAGGTGGTGGACAATCCGTATCTTTTTGTCACTTAGAAAAAAAGATGTTGGCTGAGATTACATGACATGTGGACCAATTCCCCCTAAAGATGTCTGCCTCCATCCTAAGGTTGCTCAAATTTACTAATTATTTGTCTTAGTTTCACACTGCCCGTCTTTATTTCTTTTTTAATCCTCTCAATTGACATGTACAGTAAGCTGTTAGTTTATTTCAGTTATTTTTAGCTTATTCTTCATTGATCTTAACTTTAGGAGAAAGCAACAATTCTCTACACAATTTTAATTCAAACAAATTATATATATATAGTACTTCCGAAATACTTACAGATGACTGGTGTTTAATTCACAGCATTTTGAAGGAATCCCCCACCCCCATCCTTGAGAAACCTTCTGAACCCGAGAGCAGTGTCTTACCTCTGAGCATGCAGGTCTCTGTGGGCTGGTAGTCTTTCAGGTAACTATAGAAGAAAGCAATCCAAGTAGGTACAAAGGGAAAGCTGTTGTGTGTGCAAATGGCCCAACTTTTGGTCAAAATTCATATAAAAGAAGAACAAAACAGAGGGAATGAATGACACTTGAACTAATATGTTTATCTTTAAACAGGAAATATTTCATGGGTGAAAGGAGAAGAAGAGGTACAAAATTCTAGTTATAAAATAAATAAGCCATAGGGGTATAATGCACAGAATAGGGAATATAGTCAATAATATAATAACTTTGTATGGTGACAAATGGTTACTGGACTTACTGTGGTGATCACATTGCAAGATATATAAATCTTGAACTACTGTGGGATACACCTGAAACAAAGATAATACTATATTCCAACTATCTATACTAATAAAAAGGCAATATGCAAATTGGTCATGACACCCTCATAGTAACAAACAAACAGCAGGCTGCATGGGCAATCAGGCTGGCAGGCCCCCCAGTGAGTGGCTACCAGACCAGTTGGATGCGACCAGTTTGGCAGGGGGGAGGGGTAGTTGTGGGCTACCAAGCTGGCAGGAGGGGCAGTGAGGGGAGACCAGGCCAGCAGACTTACTAGAGGAATCCACAGGAAGAGAAATCGCAGACATATGTCATAGTGATATCTTCACCAATACAGCTCCAAGGGCAATGGAAACTAAGGAGAAAATGAACAAATGGGTCTACATCAAAATAAAATGTTTCTGAATAGCAAAAGAAACCATCAACAAAATAACAAGAAAGCCCAGTGCATAGGAGAACATATTTGCCAATGTTATCTCTGGTAAGAGTTTAATATCCAACATTTATAGGGAAGTCTTAACAAGAGAAATATAAATAATCCAATAAAAAATGGGCAAAGGACCTAAATAGACACTTTTCAAAAGAGGACATACAGAAGGCCAAGAGACATATGAAAACATGCTCAAAGTCACTAATTTTCTGAGAGATGCAAATCAAAATGACAATGAGGTACCATCTCACACTTGTCAGAATGGCTATCATCAACAAATCAAGAAATGACAAGTGCTGGTGATGATGTGGAGAACTGCTGGTGGGAGAACAGTATGGCGTTTCCTCAAAAATTCCTTAAAAATGGAATTTTCATATGACCCAGTCATCCTACTTCTAGGAATATATCCCAAGAAAACAGAAACACCAATCAGAAAGGATATATGCATCCCTATGTTCATACCAGCACAATTCACAATAGCTAAGATTTGGAAACAGCCTAAGTGCTCATCAGCAGACAAGTGGATTAGAAAACTGTAGTACATCTACACAATGGAATTCTATGCTGATGTAAAAAAGAAGGAATTCTTACCATTTGCAACAGCATGGATGGAACTAGAGAGCATTATGTTAAGTGAAATAAGCCAGTCAGAGAAAGGTAAATATCACATGATCTCACTCATATGTGGAATATAATGAACAACATAAACTGATCAACAAAAATAGAAACAGAGACATAGAAGCATCGAACAGACTGTACAACCTATGAGGGAAGGCAGGGGTTGAGGGGTTAAGAGATCAACCAAAGGACTTGAATGCATGCATATGAGCAAAATCAATGGACACAGACAGTTGGGGGGGGGGGCGATTTGAGGGCTTATTCTTGGGGGGGGGGGTGTTATGCTTGGGGGAGGGGATGGTGGGGGAGAGATCAGTGGGGGGGAAAAGCAGACTCATGTAATACTTTAAAAAATAAAAATTTAAAAAAAACCCACACACATGAATGATCCATTTACTGAAGAATGAAAGCCTGTGTAGCAGAAGTCTTCCCTGGCCTTCACTTCTAATTGGGCAGATTCTGGCCCACGGTGCCTGGACCAAAATAGTTTTAATATAATCCTCAAGTGTGTATGGAACAGGACCCTTTGGGAAAGCATATGATGTTAAGTGTCTTAAGATATATTTATTCTAAGTGAAAAGCATTCCTGAAGGGCCTTTTTAAAAAAAGGTTTATTGTTATGATTTCAGAAGAGTCTCAAGAGTACACACTCTGAAAGGAACGAACTGAAAATAGGGATGCTTTTGTGAAAATAAATTCCATTCTGATTTGGCATGTGCTCTTTAAACCTCATTTATTTCTCTTGAAATTGGTTTTGCTGTGTTGTTAAATGTTTTCTGCATGAATCTGGCATTGCTGTGACGGTATGTTTTCAGTACTATGGAAAAAACAAAATATCAGAGTATCAGGGGTGGAGAACATTTACAAATCCTCAATTACATTTGCAGTGATTGGTTCCACGGAGATAAAACAGGAAAGAATACCCGAGGAGAAAATATTTGAGTGCATGAGAGGAAAATTCAAGCTGATAGTCATGGACACTTCAGATGCATTTGTACAGGTAACTTTCAATCTGCATTGCATTGACACTTGCAGTTCAAATCTTACCTCCTGTTTTGTGTTTGGGAAGGCACATCATGAACAAAGTTAATAAGCCCACAAAAGAAAAATTCTTGTAATTGTCTCTAAAGTTTTGACATAACTTAATGAATAATTAATTTAAAATTTCATTTTATACAGCAGATCCAGAGACATAGAAGCATAGAACAGACTGTGGAATCTCAGAGGGAAGGCGGGGGTGGTAGATGGGTGGGAAGAGATCAACCACAGAACTTGTATGCATATATGCATGACCCATGGACACAGACAATAGGGTGGTAGAGGCCTGGGGTGGGGAATGGGGCGGGCAATAAGGAGTCAATGGGGGGAAAAAGGGGAACATATCTAATACTTTCAATAATAAAGACTAAAAAATAAATAAAATCTAATTTTATACTATTGGTTAGAACACATATTACTGCTGAGTATTGCTTTTGAAGAACAAAGCTTCAATACATGGCAGGACACTGAATTTTATTAGGCAACTAAGAGCATAAAAATAATAGGAGGCTATTTTTAGTGAATTGGGTGATGGAAGTCTTGTGAAGGTTTTATTAGCAACTATCAGCTAGACTTGACAAATAATTTTGGTTAAGCATGGGAGGATCTGATTTTAGAAATCGTCTAATCTTGGCTTTTCATTTTGTAAATGAGGAGACTGAGGCCCATAAAAAAAAAGCAGTGATTTTTACAAGATTATTTAGCAAGTTAATGGCAAAATTAAAATGGCTACGGAGGATTCCTGTGCCCCATTCCTGCCCTGTGTACACGACACAATGCTATTTCTTCTGTATAAAAATATAGATACCATTATGGAATAATATGTGCTTTACAAAACCACTACCTGGTATGCACATACATCCTTAAATCAGAATATATTTTAGAACACAACAATAAATAATGTGTAGTTTTCTTCAGTTAACTAAATTTTTTCTCTAGGTACTCTCCTTCTCCTCAGAAAAACATAACTATGTTGGTGAAAGCCTTAAATTTTAAGGAAAATTCACTTGATGGCTAGTGATAGATAAAATTAAAAAGGAAAATAAACTTGAGTCAATACGTGAGGCACAGTATTATAGTAGGATCTCGGAAGACTAAATCGCTCAGTTCTCAGCACTCTCAAGACTGGTCAGCGTGTGCAGTTCCTCTGCACCCACAAGGGCATTAGAAGGTTGATTCTTTTTCTTCCGGTGAAATGCATCAATAGAATGATGTTAAATATTGGTTTGGATGTAAGAGACCATGTTAAAGCGGATCATGTGCGACCTTGTGCACTGCTCCCACAGTCCGATGAACTCATCTCTCCCCTCTCCCAGCTTTCACACTCGACCCCTCTGAAAATACCATATGTTATTGCTTCGCAAAACCCAAATCTTATATATTTGTCCTTGAATATGACAGTAATATACACTATTTTCCAGATGGAGAAAGTCTTTGTCATAAAAATAAATTATTTAAAAACATATTTATTGGTTTACAACCACTTGGAAATGATTCAAAGGAAAAATAAGCTGTTTGCACCCTTGGTAAATCCAAGTGAATCGTAAAACTTTCAGTGGTGTTTAGATCAAAATATTGACTGCTCTCTCTTCCGTTAATTGAAGTCACCTAGAAATGTAAGATAAACCTACTACATAAAAATGCTTATGATCATTTATGTTTTTGTTATGTATTGCCTTTAATTTAAATGTCTATATAGAACTAAAATATCAAGGTATATATTTTCATCTGATTATATATTCAGGAAAAACATTTCTTACAACTATCAAGAGCAAAGCGTGTTCATTTCAGAAAAACCAACTTCAAAATAATTTTAAGATATTTAATTTTTCTATTTAACTTTCATGTGAAGGTTATTTATACTTAAATTGAAAGTATTTTTATATTTTAGGTTACAATTTTGGCTTCTTAAAACACAAAAAGAAAAGCATTTTTAAAACCTAATGAAGTGATTTCTGAAAAATAATTTCACAGGAAGTTAAAAATATACTAACATATATTATACATGCAGGTATACAGAAAAGTAGATCTCACTGACTGGGTTAAATTGAGGGTGGCCTTAAAATACATATTTTAGTACATGAAATATATTTCAGAAAGCTGTTAAGTTTGAGTACATGTTATAATAACATTGCTGTAAAAGTGAAACCAATTAATTGTATCATTATTCAAGCTGAGCAAAATACTAAAAGTAAAAAAAAGAAAGGTAATGAAATAAAATATGTAGGTGGTGGCTGATTTATGTATTTTTCAGTCTTTTAGCTATTTCAGATGACTTGCAGTTTAATAATTTAGTTTAAAAGCAGCAATTAAATTCTCTATGTATCCAGTTTCTTTTTGGCCATGGCACTTCCATGTGTTCTTGTAGATATGAGTGAAAAGACAAATGAGAAACTATGAGTTTCTACCCCACAGAAGAGAAAATGCTCCTAGCAAACATCTGCTCTGGGTAAAGCAGTTCAAGTGCAAAGCTATGATAGTATTGTCAGGATTTCTTTCAAGGGAAGAGCAAGAAGCAAAGAAGCAAAGAGGGCAGTGGGAACCCCTGACACCCTCCTTCCTTATGGAATTTTATTATCAGCAGAGAAGGGGCCAAGAAAAATCTGTCTTCCTTTGTTTGCCTTTGTATCAATTTCCTCTTCTAAAATACAAAGTTTTAAACAAAAGAGTCTGGCTTTTGAAAAAGAAAAATATATGTAATATATGCATATACATACATATATATAATATATATGTATATATATATAAATGTAATCACACATCAACAGCTGATAGCTCAATTGATGTTTCTTTCTTTTCAGATTTAACCCATTGGTATTAATAATGGTAGCCAAAATGTATACATTTTTGGACATTCTATATACACATAAACACACACATACCCACACTCATGTGCATAATATATACACACACATGCACATATTCCAGATTTAGGTGTAATTGGATGTATTCTCTAAACAGTAAAATCTAGTGTAGAGAGATTATAAAAGCTGCCAGTTCTTCTGAGATTTCCAAGCCTAGTTCAATAAACAGAATGATTGAATATCATCATTATGAATGTGTCGGCTTCCGTAACTCCAAGACCAAGAATGAAGAGCTTATGCTGGACCAAGGCTGACTGAGGAAGTATCATGGAGTAGACTATGATTTATGGAGAAATGATAGCTTATATTTTAAAAAACTAAAGAAGAAACCAGGTGTTGCCCCATCTGTTTAGATATTCTGTATCATTAAACTTTGAGGGAATACTATTTATTGTGTGACTCATCAACATGTTTCTTTGGTGATAGTGTTTGAGATAGTAAATCTTAAGGAGTGAAGGCTTTGCCAGACCCCCTAGGACAGGCAGGCAGGAGAACACCAGGGTGTCACAGCCTTCAGTAGTTTCACAGGAATGCCCATGTTAGTTCTCTTTCTCTTTGACTATCACATCAGCCTGTCAGATACAGACATGAACCCAGTCATTTCTGGCTAGAGATAAAGAGAATTAAGCAAGGAACTTCTTACAATGCCATTTTTAATAAAATGTGGGCTTTCTGACAATCAAGCACATTCAAAACATGTGAATTAATAGACTGAAGTCAGACGTGGATGGGGGTTATCTCGCAGCATGTACTTCAAGGTTCACCAGGGGGCTGTGGAAGCTCATCTGAAAGCGTTAAAATGTATTTAATGTGAAAGTTGTTTCTTTTGTTCTTAGAGGTAAGTGGTCTGAAAGTTCTTTGACTTCTATCTTCACTTTATTTATGTATAAATAACCTTTAGAAAGGTTATTTACTAAACCAAAGTGCATTTAAAATATATATATTTATATTAATTTCAGAGAGGAATGGAGAGGGAGAGAGAAATATCAATGATGAGAGAGAATCATTGATTGGCTGCCTCCTTCATGTCCCCCATTGGGGATCAGGCCTGCAACCTCGGCATGTCCCCTGACTGGGAATCGAACTGTTTATAGGTTGACTTCCTGGTTTATAGGTTGACATGACAATCAATCACTGAGCCATGCCAGCAAGGCCCTAAGTGCATTTTTGATAGTTGCTAACATTTGGCGTGCATAAACTAAAATTAACATGACACTGACATTTGCTAAATTCTTTAATTCCATAATCTTAATAGGATTCCAGTGATTTGATAATGTTAAAAAGCTTCTCCTGTATAGAAGAGCTAATGAGTGGTAGCAAATACTTTAAAAATTTCTTATACTCTTTATAGTTCATTCAGTTGAACAGGTGGATCACAGAACCAGGGTTTCAAATACTGTCATAGTCTGGAACAGTATGTCAAATCTAAGAATAGAAAATTGAATTAAGATTGTTAGTAATTTTCAAATACTAGCTGCAAAATATATAACTTGTTAGTCTTTGCTTTATATAAACACGTGAAAAACAACATCAAACTTTAGGATGGACATTAATGAACTTTAATTTGTGCAGGGAAGGGAAACATATAATGAAAAACACACACCTAGAAATATGCAACTTAGTGGAGAGAGGACTTAAGGGTACATGAAACTGTCCGATGGAGAGGGATTCTTAATTCTGAAGAGTTCTGTGGCTCCGTTTGTGGAAACACAGAGATGTTAGACAGTAACATAAAAGAAGACACTTTCTTCTGCATCTGTTTCCTGCTCTGAAAAAGGATGATACTAGTGATCATCCTTGTGCCAGGAACAAGGAAACATTTAATTAGCATCTGAAATCTTTGGAGCATGAAGAGGACAATGTAATATACTTCCCAGTTCCCCTTGAACGATGGACTTCTTTGCCTAGTTGCTGGGAGTGCTGCTGATGACAACTCTCCCCTATTATAAGGTTGTGGAAATGGTACATCTGGGATCAGGCACATGCAGGGTTGGGGGGCACAAGGAGGTAGCACGAGCAGAAAATCCAGACTGTGGGAGCCCCATGTCATCTGCTATTGATGCCCAGTACCTCCCCCTCCACTCACTCCTAAAACCACATTTGGGGTCCCACTTGCCAGCAAAGCAAGTGAAGCAGTGGGTACATGGCCATGAGAGCTAGTGATTGTATTCCATCTCATCCCCCAGAAGCTGTTGCTCTGAGTGATCGGACAACTTGTTGAAGGCACAGCTGAGACTCCAGATTTGTGCCCCACTAGCCTAATTGTTTAGGGTGCAGTACTTGCTCTGAATCAATGATTGTTAAGTAGTGGCTAAAGTGGGTGTGCAATCAGTAGATATTATTTGGGAGTTGGAGAACCATCACTTTCATTTATCCTTTTGGAGAACATACACTTCTTTTCCCAGAAACTCTTGAGCTCTGTGGGTTTAGAAGTTTTGGTTCCAAGTAGGGGAATACTTCCAGCAAGGGTCAAGGTGTGCATACCACCCGCTGAACTTAAAGCTACACTGCTGCCAGAGCGCTTCAGGATCCTCAGGGTGTGGGACAAATAGGCAAGAAGAGGAGTTAGCATCATGGCAGAGATAATTGACCAAACTCATCAGGGAGAGGAAAAGCTGTTAATACACAATGAGCAGGGAGTAATGTGGCACTTGGCTGATTGACATGGGCAACCCTTGCCTCATTTTGATGGTAAACTGATATGTGCTTCATGGCCAAGAAGCATGACCACTCTGGGCTCAGATCACTCAGGGCTGAGGTCATGCCAGCAGGTCAACCGCCCAGGAGCAGAAGTGCTAGCTGAGTGTGAGTTGTATTTGAAAGAATGGAAGAGGAAGGAGACAATGTGGCCTTGAGACCAGCTAAGGGAACTAGTTGGTTCTATTAACTTGCTGTGTTTAAATTTTTTTTTCTTTTTTTTCTGGTAAAGAGTTCCATCAGACTTATGGAGGAGCTGATCTGGGAACTGCAATTCTTCCTCACACTCCGCCACCACCTCCTAGTCCAAGTAATTAATGTCTTTCATCCCAAATAGTCTCTACTTTGACTCTTGGGTCCTACACAATCCACCACAGAGCAGCTGAAATGAATTTTTGATAATGGAAATCAATCATATTATTTCTCTGCTGAAAGGCTCCAAACGTTTCCCTTCCTCCTAATAAACTTCAAGTTCATGGCCCCGGGCTATCCAGACCCTGTCTTCTCCAACCACTCGCCCTCTTGCTTTCTCTGGCCCGCCGGCCATTTTGGCTTCACTCTTCCTTGAGCATGCCAAGCTCCTTCCCACATCAGGACCTTGCTGCACCTGCTCTCCTTACTTGGAACACACTTTCTCCCGGTGTTCACATGGCTGGTGGCTTCACTTCCTTCAGACCCCCAGGCAGATGTTACTTCCTCAGAGAGGCCTTTCCAGCCTCTGAAACAGCCCATCAAAAACTAATTGCTTAGTCTGCTTTAATTTTTTTTCCAATGTTCAGGAAACATTGCACATGTAACAATAGAGACAGTGATTTAAGTATTAAGTTGTTATTTAGGTATTCTTTGCTAGTTAGGTATTATTGTCAGAATCCTCACTCACTGTAAGCTCCATGAGGGTAAGTCCTTTTCTTTACTTGTTTGTCTTTACATCTCTAGCACCTAGAATACAACTTGGCATGTGTAAAATGCTCAGTCATTATTTATTGAATTAATGCGTGATGCAGACATTTATTAAATATTGACCAACCAGTGTCTTCAGTGAATCTGTTGCCTTTTGCAGTGGGTTGAGTCTCTTTTTCTACCTAAGAATAAATAACAAATAGGGACCATTCTTAAAGATAGTGCAAATGAAAGGTCATTATAGTCATCATATTTTAAAGAGAAGGTGCTTTTTTACATGGCTAGGACATACATATGGTCTATTGTTCTGAAGAAAATTTCTGCTGTCAAGCTCACTTTGGTAAGAGTGTTTGATATGCCTGGCCCAGATTTTAATTATAAACTTCCAGATGAGTCATTCTTTGGTAACATTTATCCTACCCGTTTCCACCACTTCCTCAGGGGAGGTTAATCTAAATTCTGATAATACCAAGAAGGGCAGCACTTGAGTTTTGTTCTTATTATTAACAAGTTTCAATTAGTTCTTTTGGAGATTTTCTTTTGTTTGAAACACATTAATTATGACTTTTAAAATCGAAGTCAGCCTTCAATGCATAATTCAGAGTACTGACATTATTGTTCTCTATCTCACTGGTGCAGACAAAGCACTTTGTAAAGTAAACCCTTGCCTATTGTTATAGCAAAGTTCATGAGCATTCAAGTCTAATATTTCTAGATAATCTTTTAACTAACTATAGACATGGTCCTGCATTTGTAAGCAGAGAATTTAAACATAAGGATTTGATGAAATGTCCAGGATGTTTCTTTCATTTTTGTTTTGTAAGAAGTCAAGACTACTTTATATTCAATTTAGATATGAAATGACATTTCTTAGGAACATTCATAATTAGATAAAATTGCAAAAATAAGATTTGAAATTGGCCTGCAGATCCCTTGGTCAGAGATGTTGGGGCATGATGGGTGACATGAGGTAGTATTATCTCTAGGGAACTAATGTGACCTGGGCCCCGATCACAGTGTAACTTCTCTGCTTCCTTCCTCCCTCAAACGCAAGGTCCTCTTTCAGACACAGTAGGTGTGTCTTTACCTCAAGATAGCCTACAGAGAGCAGCATAACTTCACCTACTTTGGTAGGCAGAATAGTGGCCCACAAAGACGTCCATGTCCTAGTGCCCTGGACCAGTGAACATGTTAACTTACAAGGTAAAAGATACTTTACAGGTGTGATTAAGTTAAGAAACTTGTTATGGGAAAGTTATCCTTTGATGATCCAAGTAGGCTGAGTGTAATCATCCTGATAAGGATGCAGGAGTCAGTCAGAAGAGAGGACAGGGACAACAGGAGCAGAGGTTGGAGTGATGTGGCCATCTAATTAGCATGTGCAATGCTAATGCAGAGGTCTTTATAAATAGAGCTAAGGGATGCCTACAGCCTCTGGAAGCTGGAAAAGGCAAGGAATAGATTTTCCCCTGCAGCTCGCTGAAGTAACCAGCCATGCAGACACTGTGATTTTAACCCCCTAAGACTCATCTTGGACTTTGGACCTCCAGAGCTGTAAGAGAACAGATTTGTGTTGTTTTAAAGCCACTATGTTTGTTACAGCAGCAATAGAAAACTACTATACCTACGTGATCTTGACCAAAGCTAGGGTGAAAGGTGAAACATGCATTTAGTAATCAGCTAAAAACTGCTCTGCTGTGTGGGTTGCCAGTGAAAGCCTCCATGTTGTAGTTAAAATGTCAGGCTGATAAATAGGGATGATGTGAATTTATCTGTTCAATAGCAGAGTTATTGAGTACTTAGCTTGCTTCAGGAAGCATAAAGCAAGGTATAGAGTTACTATAGCAATGTAATGGCAGGGAGCCCTACTTGTTAAATGTTTGTCTGTAGCCCATCCTCTAGGTTTTGGCATAAACAGAAGTTCTTCAGGTTCGGGGGATGAGAAGAGATAAATAAAAGAATTTGTATACTTAGAGGCTTAGCCCACAGACATGGACAACAGGGTAGTGAAGACATGGGGGTAGGTTGGTAGGGTCTGGGAGGATGGGAGTAAAGGGAGGGAAAAGGGGGAGATATCTGTAATACTATCAACAATTATTAAAAGAAAAAAAAAAGAAGAAAAAAAAGAAGAAGTTCTTCAGACTGGTTTGAGGCAAAGCAATGCAAGTGAATAGTGATCCACTTCCACATGTAAGTTTAGTTTAAGCCTAAGCATACTCTTTATCTTCATTCTTTTCTTTTATCTGTTAAAAATCTACTCTGAATCTAGTACAGTGGTTCTTGAGAAAAAGGCAGAATCTTAAGGAAGGCATACCAAAGTCTCAAGAAGTATGCATATAATTTGAGTAAGGTAAATTTAAAAATGCCATTACTTTAATTTTTGTTATTTCATACTTTTGGAATTTTCAAGTGAAATTAAATGAGAACATAAGATTTAAAGTTAAGAGACACTGATTAGAGTCACTGAAACTTGTCCTCTTTTCCTGGGAAATACCTCTCATATCTTATTCTTCCTCTTTGCTATTAACGTGACAGCTTCCTAATGCATTATATTTAGTTCCTCAGCTATGCCATTCATTCCTCCATGATTAGGAGCATGCCATAGTTACAAATATACTCCACAACTTTAGCATATGTTCAATACATGCTTATGAATCTGAGTTCCTGCTATGATATTTTTAAGATACTTTGCCTAATATTTTATATTTATCAAAGTAGTTTTCACAACACTAATGTCAATAAAGACATTCAGTACATCTCATCAACTAGTTAAATATTTGGCTAAATTCTTGTCACACCCTTTTATCTTGTGTCAATTTTAGATTATTTGACTGATCTTCATTGATTATTGTTATTAATTTTTTCTGCACTGCTAATTCAGATGTCTTTATAAATAATTCCATTACATATTTATAAAATTAATTACTATCTTATCATATTGACAAGCTAGTTAAGGCTCTTTTTATTTTGTGCTTTGTAAGCCATTAAATTAATGTGAAAGTAGTTATTTTCTTGATTTTTTTTACTTCTTTGCTCTTTATTTTTTTCGGTCACTTCATCCAACTGATAATTTTCCTTTTTACATGTTCTTGATTTGTAAATGACTTTTTCTTATATGCATTCATATCTTACTTAATTTTTAAGTTATTATGTTATTTTGAAACCTATACTCTTCCAGGAGACATATCACTTACAATCTTATTAATATCTCTGTTATAAAATATTATACTGATGAGAAAATTGCAATATAACTCATCCTGGGACAGTAATTTTCTTTGAATTGCTAATGGGATCAACCACCCACACCCTCAATGCCCCAGTTCAGGTAGGGTAGGAGCAAGAAAGAGCTTTTTATCTCCTCCTATGCATCCAAGTAAGTGGAAATTAAAAAACATGCTCTTAAACAACCAATAGGCCAAGGAAGAAATCAAGAGGAAAATTTTAAAAATTAGGGAAATGCAAATAAAAACTACAGTTATCACCTCATTCTTGTTAGAATGCCTAATATAAAAATAGAAGTTAATAAGAATTGGCAAGGATGTGGAGAAATTGGAACCCTTATACACACTGTTCCTAGGAATGTAAAACAGTGAAGCAACTATGGCAAACAGTATGTAGGCTCCTCAAAAAATTAAAATTAGAATTATCATAAGGTCCAGCAATCCCTCTTATAGTATATACCCCCAAAAATTGAAATCAGGATCTTGAAAAGTTAAGCTCCCATGTTCATTTCAGATATGAAAACAACCCAAGTGTCCATTGATAGATGAATGGATAAAGAAAATATGACATATACATATGATGGAATGTTATTCAGCTTTAAAAAGAAGGAAATTCTGCTCTTTGTGACAATATGGATGAACTTAGAAGATAAGTTAAGTGAAAGACATGATTGTACTTTAAAGAAGTCAAACTCAGAGAAGTAGAAAGAGCTGTGGTGGAAGAAATGAGGAGTTGTTGATCAATGGGCATAACCTTTCAGTATGGTAGATGAATAAATTCTAGAGACCTGTTGTACAACATAGTGTCTAGAGTTAACAATACAGTGTTGTACCCTTAAAATTTGTTTTGGATAGAACTCAAATTAACTGTTCTTACCATCTAAAATACATAAATAAACAAACAAACGAACAAACAAACAAAAGCAAAACAAAGGGACACAAAGAACTTTGAGAGGTGTTTATATATCTATTCCCTTTATTATGATGATGGTATCATAGGTATTTGCATATGTCCAAACTCATCAAATTGTACACAGTAACTATGTGCAGTTTTTTTGCATATCCATTATATCCTGGTATATATGTTAAAAAAGAAATGCAGTGTAAAATAATGAAATGCCTAACTGTGAAAATATATTCAAAAGAAGCAATAATGTCCCTTTTTAAAATTTTTCTTTATTGATTAAGGTATTACATTTGTGCCCTTATTCCCCTAATGCTCCCTCTCTATCCCTTCACTCATGCCCTCACCCCCCTGGTGTCTGTGTCCATTGGTTAGGCTTATATGCATGCATACAAGTCCTTTTGTTGATCTCTCCTCCTTAATCCCACCCTCCCCTGCCTTCCCTCTGAGATTTGATGGTCTGATCCTTGCTTCTCTGTCTCTGGATCTGTTTTTGTTCATCAGTTTACATGGTTCATTATATTCCACAAATTAGTGAGATCATATGATATTTATCTTTCTCCAACTGACTTATTTCACTTAGCCTAATGTTCTCTAGGTCCATTCATGCCGTTGCAAATGATTGGAATTCCTTCCTTTTTATAGCAGCATAGTATTCCATTGTGTAGATGTACCACAATGTTTTTCTTTTTATTTTCAATATTTATTATTGAGGTTATTAAAGATGCCCCTCTTTTCACCCCATAACTCCCCTCCACCCAGTTCCCATCCCATCCCAGTCCATCGTCGCCCTACTGTCTGTGTCCATAGGTAAGTAATGCATACATGCATATAAGATCTTTGTCTATTTTCTTCACATACAACCCCCTAAACCCCCTTCCCTATGAGAATCATCAATCTGTTCCATTTCCATGTCCCTGATTCTATTTCATTCAGCAGATTATTCTGTTCATCAGATTTTTTTATTTGATTTTTAGATTCACTTGTTGATAGATATGTATTTGTTGTCACCTTGTTGTTCATATTTTGTATTACATTTTTTTAATCCACTTATCTGCTGATGGGCACTTAAGGCTGTCTCCAAATCTTAAGCTATTGTAAATTGTGCTGCTATGAATTTAGGGGAACATATATCCTTTCTGATTGGTGTTTCTACTTTCTTGGGATATATTCCTACAAGTGGGATTCCTGGGTCAAATGGGAGTTCCATGTTTAGTTTTTTGAGGAAACTCCATACTGTTTCCACAGTGGCTGCACCAGTCTGCATTCCCACCAGCAGTAAAGGAGGGTTTCTTTTTCTCCGCATTTTCACCAGCACTTGTCATTTCTTTATTTGTTGATGATAACAATTCTGACAGGTATGAGATGATACCTTATTGTCATTTTGATTTGCATCTCTGGATGACTTTGAGCATGTTTTCATATGTCTCTTGGCCTTGTATCTGTCCTCTTTTGAAAAGTATCTTTTAAGGTCTGTTGCCCATTTTTTTATTGGGTTGTTTATCTTCCTTTTGTTAAGTTGTATGAGTTCCCTGTAGATGTCAGAGATTAAACCCTTACTGGTGATAATATTGGCAAATATGTTTTCCCATGCAGTGGGCTTTCTTGTTGTTTTGTTGATGGTTACTTTTGCTGTGCAGAAGCTTTTTATTTTGATGTAGTCTAAATTATTTATTTTCTCTTTAGCTTCCATTGCCCTAGGAGTTGTATTGGTGAAGATATTGCTTCAGCATATGTCTAAGATTTTGCTGCCTTTGGATTCCTCTAACATTTTTATGATTTCCTGTCTTACGTTTAAGTCCTTTATCCATTTTGAGTTTTGGACAGATAGATGCAAAAAAAAATGAAACTAGACCACCAACTTACACTATACACAATAATATCCCTTTAAATTTAATGCTGACTGCAATGCTTTGTAATTTTCCTTTCAAAAACTGGATTTTCCCAGCATGACACCCAGTGCTGGCATCAGTAACAGACACTTAAAAACATTCATGCCAAGGAGTTAACAGGAAATATCTTGGCAAACTCAGAGTCAAAAGCAAAGCACAAAATTGTCAGAACACATATCGTGTTTCTCAGAATTATCTGTATCATGTTGGAAGTTTTTATACGGAAGTGTGTGTTGACACAAATGATTAAGGCCAAGATTCCTACAATTGACAGGAAAATGACCTATAAATAATGACCTGTGATGGACTTGTCATCCAGTCATTAAGTGAAATATTCTAGTACCCGTTTCCTCCCTTTGGTATCCCAGTTTCCGGCTTCTGTGAAGTACTTTTCCTTTGTAAAGATCACTCACTTTATCTGAGACCATCAAGTTTTCTTTGGGCTTTATCAAATGATAATTTCATTCTCTCTCTTAGTAGATAACAATATCAAATAGAGTGCCACAAGCCTTTTTGGAACACATTTTGCTTGCACAGAAATTTTGTCTGGAGAGCTTCTTATTTCTCTTTCTACATAAAAAAAAATAAATAAAATTCTAGAAATGTTAAAAGTTTAGAAGTTAAGTTTAGGATAAAAGTTAATTTTTAATAATCAGTAGCCAATCATGTTATGTAACACAGACTATATTTTTCTATAAAATTAATAAAGCTTGATATAACTCATTGGGAAACAGAATTCAGAAATATGCAAATGAGTTAAATATGAAAATTCAATTTACTATGTGTATAGAGAAAATGTAAATTTTTGGATAAATTATTTTATTAACTAAACAGTGGATCAGCGTTTCTCCAAATGAGGACTCTAACTCTCAAGGTTTACAGAAAAGTAATCATGGGGACAGTGAGTAAAATTGTAGTTCCTTTTTAGTTCTAGGGCGCCAGCAAGGTTCTTCCCTTTGGCATTTCCTCTCAAGTCAAAAATCACTCTGGGACCAGTGGTCTCCCTTTCTTCCTTCCTTCTTTCCTTTCTCCTTCCTTTCTTTTCTTCCTTCCTTCCTTCCTTTCATGTTGAAGTTTGGAAAAGCAGTATGTGTCTCTCTCTACAATATTTACCTCTTGAACCACTGTCATTAGGGCTGCATAAAAACCTTTCTAGAGCAACTCTTTGAATTCTATTCTTTCTCTGCTTAAAATCATCAATGGGTTTCCCTTAACAATAAATCAAGAACTGCTTAGTCAGGTAAGCAGCACTAAACACCTATGACCTCTCTCCCCCACCCCTCCAAATTTGTTTTCCAGTGTTATTCACCTAAAATGGAACTAATCTCCAGCTAAACTCCGTGACCTAAAATTGCTTGAACGAACATACATCTTTTTAAAAAATTTCTCCTATTTATGCCATGTTATGTTGGGTGTCCTCCCTTCACCCTGTCTATCAAAATTCTGCCACCATCCAAGTTGAGAGCTGCCTTTTTTTATAAATCTCTTCTCACTCAGTCCAGAAAGATCAAGTGCCTAGAACATCTTTAGAAATATGGTCATATTGTCCTTGAGGCACTTAACACATTTACTTTGAACTACACTTCTTTTATTTCTCTTCATATAGTTTATGTTTACTGAGAACTAGAAATACCAACCTCTGATTCACATATGTTATTTAGAAATATACCTGCTACGTTGCCCAACTGGTTTGGCTAAGTGGATAGAGTAGTCCCAGGTTCAATTCCAGTCAAGGGCATGTACCTTGGTTGTGAGCACCTTTCCAGTAGGAGGTGTGCAAGAGGCAGCTGATCCATGTTTCTCTCTCATTGATGTTTCTAGCTCTCTATCCCTCTCCCTTCCTCTCTGTAAAAAAATCAATAAAATATATTTTTTAAAAAGAAATATACCTGCTACAGCTTTTGTTATAGACAATCTCATGAACTAATTATAAAAACACTAGTTAAGACAGAATTTAACATTGTCTGGCCCAACTTCTCACTCAGTAAAGGAGAAGCAAAAGGAGAGTTGGTCTGATTTTTGAACAGTCACAAAAAAAAAAAAAATCTTTGCAGCATTAGGGTAAGCAACGATTTCTCAAGAAAAAAGCATGAACCATACAGAATTTTTTTTAAAATTGGGATTAATTAAAAGTAAAAAAATCTGCTCTAAAAAAGGCATTACTAAGAAAATGAAACCAAACCACTAAAAGAAATATTCACAACTCATATATCTGATAAAGGACTTCAACCCAGAATACAGTAAGAACTCTCACAATTCAGTAATAAGACAACCACAAAAAAGGGAGGAGGGAGTAAATGTACTTGAACAAACACCTCACAAAAAAGATACACAAATGGCTAAAGAGCTCAAAACCAGATGTTGAACTTTATTAGTCATTAGGAAAATTCAAATTGAAACCACCATAAAAGACTACTACACACCCATTAGACTAACTAAAATTATTTAAAAATAAAACAAAACCCCAACAATACCATCTGTATTAAATAAGTGTAGCAATTGAAACTCTCATATGCTGTTAGTGGAGGTGTAAAGTGGTAATCCACTTTGGAAAACAGTTTGGCAATTTCTTATATATATATTTTTTGTATGGACTCATTTGTTTTACTGTTCATGCTTCTACTAGTATGTCTCTGGGTCTATTTTTGATCATCAGTTTATTTGGTTAGTTAGATTCCATGTATGAGTGAGCTCATCTGATACTTATCTTTCTTTGACTGGCTTATTTTGCTTAGCATAATGCTCTCCAGGTCTATCCATGCTGTCTCAAAGGGTAAGGTTCCTCACCGGTTTGGCTCAGAGGATAGAGCGTTAGCCTGCCGACTCAAAGGGTAAGGTTCCTTCTTTTTATAGCCATGTAGTATTCCATTGTATAAATGTACCCAAATTAAACAAAATTTTCTTTATTGATTATATATGTGTCCTTATTGCCCCATTGTCCCCGCATCCCCAACTCATGCCCTCACTCCCCTGGTGTCTGTCCATTGGTTAGGCTTATATGCATGCATACAAGTCCTTTGGTTGATCTCTCCTCCTTACCCCCACCCTCTTATCCACTCATCTACTGATGGGCACTTGAACTGTTTCCAAATCTTAACTATTATAGATTGCATATATTAGGGTTCATATATTCTTTTTGATGATATATTCCTAGAAGTGGGGGTCACTGGATCAAATGCGAATTCTATTTTTAATTTTTAGAGGAAATGCCATACTATTTTCCACAGTGGCTGCACAAGTCTGCATTCCCACAAGCAGTATACTAAAGTTGTCTTTTTTCTATATCCTCATCAACACTTATTGTTTGTTGGCTTGTTGATGATAGTCATTCTGATAGGTGTGAGGTGATACCTCATTATTGTTTTAATTTGCATATCTCAGATGATTTGTGACTCAGAGCATTTTTTCATATGATTCAGCTTTCTGTTTGTCCAGTTTGAACAAGTTAGGTTCTTTACCTAACTAATTTTTAAATTGTATTGTTTGTCTTTCTTTTGGTGAGTTGCATGAGTTCCTTATAAATTTTAGAAATTAACCCTTATCCGATACATCATTGGCAAATATGTTCTATGAAGTGGGCTCTCTTTTCACTTTGTGGATGTTTTCTTTTGCTGTGCAGAAATTTTCACAACTTACATTTAGGTCTTTTATTTATTTTGAGTTTATTCTTGTGGATGGTGTAAGTTTCATTTTTTCTGCATGTATGTCCAGTTTTCGCAATACCATTTAATGAAGAGACTGTCTTTACTCCATTGTATGCTCTTGCTTCCGTTGTCAAATATTAATTGAATTGAGCATAATGGCGTGTGTTGGTTTCTGGGTTTTCTGTTCTATTCTATTGGTCTAAATGCCTGTTCTTGCACCAGGCTGTTTTGAGCACAGTGACTTGGTATCTGGTATTATGATTCCTCCAACTTTGTTCTTCTTTCTCAAGGCTGCTGAGGCTATTCAGGGTCTTTTTTGGTTCCATATAAAATTTTGGTGTATTTATTCTAAATCTGTGAAATATACCATTGGTATTTTAATAGGGATTGCATTGATTCTAAAGATTGCTTTGGGTAGTACCCTGTTTCCCCGAAAATAAGACAGTGTCTTATATTAATTTTTTCTCCCAAAGTTGCATTAGGTCTTATTTTCAGGGGATATCTTATCTTTCCATGCGCTAGGTCTTATTTTCGGAGGATGTCTTATTTTCAGGGAAACACGGTATATACATTTTAATGATGTTAATTTTACCAATCTATGAACATGGTATATTCTTCACTTGTTTATATCTTTCTGTATCTCTTTTTTCAATGTTCTATAGTTTCCTGAGTTCAGGTCTTTTACCCCCGTGGTTAGTTTATTCCAAACTAACTTAATTTTTGTTATTGCAATGGTAAATAGGATTGTTTTGTTAGTTTCTCTCTGAGATTTCATTATTGGTGTATAAAAATGTCATTGATTTTGGGGTATTGGCTTTTTATCCTGCTACATTGTTGAATTCATTTATTAAATGTAATAGTTTTTGGTGAAGTCTTTAGGGTTTTCTATGTACAATATCATGTCATTTGGGAATAATGAGAGTTTTACTTCCTCCTTTTCAATTTGGATGCCTTTTATATTTTCTTCCTGTCTGATTGTTGTGGCTAGAACTTTAGTACTATGTTGAATAAAAGTGGTTAAAGCTGACATCCCTCTCTTGTTTCTGTTCTTTGGGAAAATGGTTTTAATTTTGCCCATTGAATATGATGTTGGCCATTGGTTTGTCATATATGGCCTTTATTATGTCAAGATATGATCCCTCTATTCCCACTTGGCTGACAGTTTTTATTAAAAGAGGATGTGGGATTGCCCATCTGGCGTGGCTCAATGATTGAGAGTCAACTTATGAACCAGAAGGCCATGGTTTGAATTCAGGTCGGGGCACATGCCTGTGTTGTAGGTTTGATATCCATTCTGGGGTGTGTAGGAGATAGCTGCTCAATGATTCTCTATCAGCATTGATGTTTCTCTTCTCTTTCTCTCTCTCCCTTTATTTCTCTGAAAAAAAAAAAAAAATATATATATATATATATATATATATATATATATATATATATATATTTAAAGAGTATGGGATTTTGTTGAATGCATTTTCTGCATAAATTGAAATGATCATGTGATTTTGTCTTCCAATTTGTTTATATGATGTATCACACTGATTTATTTTCATTTAAAAATTGTACCCATGTTACAAAACTACAATAAATGAAAAATCTCTCTGCAGGAAGTACAATTTTCCCACTAAAATGAACAAAACTCAACATGGAATTGAAGACATGAAATATTAAACTTTTTAAAAATATATTTTATTGATTTTGTACAGAGAGGAAGAGAGAGAGATAGAGAGTTAGAAACATAGATGAGAGAGAGTCATTGATCTGCTGCCTCCTGCACACCCCCTACTGGGGATATGCCTGCAAGCAAGGTACATGCCCTTGACCGGAATCGAACCTGGGACCTTCTATCCACTGAGCCAAACCGGTTTCGGCTGAAATATTAAACTTTTATTCCAGTCATTCTTAGCTCACATTCAACGGGGCCTGATTTCTTCTATGTCCTGGTCAGTGCCTGTGTGTGTGTGTGTGTGTGTGTGTGTGTGTGTGTGTGTGTGTATGTTTTCACATTTGCCTTTATTCTTAAGGAAACACTGGTAAATATGGTATGTATGGCATGGAGTTAATGTGATAAAGTATAAAGAGCACAGAGTCTGGTCTTACTTGCATTCTCAGTCCTCTCTTAAAAACCTTGTGGCTGCAAATAGTTTAGCTTCTCTAAACCCTAGTTTTCAGAGCTGTAGATAAACTTTTCCAGATTGATTTTAAGATAACACAAGATACTGTCAATCATCCAACACCCGGAGGCACTTGATAAGTGGTAATTATACTGTTTATTGCAGTATTGTTAAAGCTTTAACAGAGAAATCTATGATTGGTTGAAAAGGGAAGTTTGTGCTAGAGATCAGCTTAAAATCTCACCTTGTAAAAATGTTGTTCTGCTTCTCCCTATTAACCATTAACATTTTCACCACTGGGATTTGGCAAGAGCTGTATTTGATAAAATGTTTGATGAAATCGCACATCCCCTACTCTTTTACAACTGCCCCTATAAAGCTTTGGATCAGATACTATAATGAACTCATATAAAATGCTTCAGAGTGCTAGGAGAACAGGAAAAAAAAGTTTTCATTCAATAGGAAAGATGTAAGCTATAACCAGGGGTCATTAAAAAAATTCGGTTTGAATTTTTACATTGCAAATGAAATTTAACTCTTTTTAGGAAAGTTTGCCTTATTGTTATCTGATGATGCAAATGAGGGAGGGAATTGTATTGACAAGTGTCAGCTACAAACAATCAGCTAGAGTTCATTAAGACATTTATTCTTGAAATAAATTGATTACTTGTGTAACAAATGCAGTTAAACAATTGACTTATTCCTCTTTTATTTATTATCTTTTATTTTTTTATTTTATTTTTTTTTACTACTCAGTTCTTATGGGAAATCCTATCCAGGTCATCATAACACAATTGAAAACAACTGATAATGAAAAGAATGCTAATTGGTTTCCTTTCTCTCTTATCACTGATCCCTATACAAACTAATGCTTCCACATTCTTCCTTTTGTTTGTATCCAACCTCTCTATATATCTAGACTTGAACATTTTTTTAAAGTAATCATGAACTAACAAAGCTATGCACAGCATTGATAAAGTATATTGAGTAGTAGACAGTGCAGTTAAGTTGGATGAGAAATAATGTGTTTAAAGTCCTTGGATCAAATATTTATTGAACAAGCACTAAGCCAAGTGCGAGGATAAAAAGACAAGACTCAGTTTTTGCTCTTTGGGAACTCAGAGTTTAATAGAGGAGATTTGTAAATAAACAAAGGCCATGCAGAGCAATACATGCAATAACAGATTGTAGGCCAAAGGAATAAACATTTAGAGAAACAATAAACATGCTGGGCCAGCACAGACAGGGCCGTTACACCACTCAGAGAGGGACACGGAGACTTGTGTTCTGCTCTGAGACTTACGTGGCCAAAGCAACATCACCTCAAGTTGAGTGAGCCAAGAACTATCTATTATTCCCTCAATTCCACCTCCATCAAAGAGACTGTCAGGACTAAATTTATGAATTCCCTAGGCTTTTCATTCCTGTTTAATTCAGCCAATACCCAAAGTCCCAGTGACCTCTTGAAAACATAGTATAATCTATTGCAAAGAAAATCTATTTTCTACTACATTATGCTGTTTACCTTCCTAGACAACTTTGCTAGCCTCTCTTCCTCTTCCCACCTTCCACCTCATACAACAGTGCCCCTTAAAAGTTCTATTCCACAATATAACAATTCCTCTACACCTCAACTTCTATTCAGAACATTCCTTCTGTCTCTGCTTCAACTGACCCCTGACTCTAGCTTGAGAGCCCAAATTTACTTGCAGGTCTCCAGGAGTGGTTTTTATTGTTCTGTCACCTCAGTACATTAAGCATCGAACAGTAAGGTTAGCAGATTCCAGGCATTTGCTTCCCCACTGTCCAGTGAGCACTCCCACTGCCATGAGGCTTGTCTCTTAGTCCCTTACAGGCGGCACCTATCAAACACTCACTAGCTCTACCATATTCATTGAGCACCTTGACACCTGAGCCACAGGCTTCCTCTTCATCCCAGATTCCTGCTATTATCCTGTAACCTGAAACTAATAAAGTTCAAATTGCTATCTGTCCATAATAAACATATTCTTTCAGCTAATTCTATGATGACTATTCTTTGACCTTAGTATTTTCAGTCATTTGACTCATCTCCATTCTATTCTACCCTTACTCTAACCTTAGCACTAACCCTAACCATAACCATTACCATAATCATAACCCTTCTTATCTCGACTTTTGCCCTGATTAGCTATTCTATGGTCCATTGTAAATGCAGTCCCTACTGTTTCTTTCATTGCGTTCATTTAACAAAAAGTAAATTGTAAATAAATCCATTTTTTCATGTCTTAGGCAGTGAATGATATGGGAGGAAATAACAAAATGAAAAAAGTAACACTAATATTTTTCTGCCTCGTTCATCTAGGTCATTTATAAACCTCTCATCTCACTGGCTTCAATTATTCACACATTCTGTACTTTTCTCAACCTCTATTTACACTATAGCAGACTTGTCATTTTTCAAGTCCAGGTGAATTTACATCCTAAAAGAGAAAAATAGGAGCTATCAGATGGCACACCCTGAATTCCCAATCACTCAACCTATAAACCTAATTGCATTTGCACCTATGCTATTCTGTTCCTGTTTAAGGTCAGTCCTTTCACCAGTGCCCTATATTCAATCCCCTATCACCTTTCTATGAAGCATGCACTATTATTCCATTGCTCTTCTATGCAATCAGCCTCCTTCTGTCACAAATGGGTCCTTTTCATAAGCACTTAAAGGGTTCTTTTCATCTTCAACACAAAACAATACCAAGAAAAACACACACATAAAAATAAAACTTTCTTTGACCCAGGTATTACTTTTGTCATCTTATCTCTTTTTCTCTCTTAATCTTGACAAATTTATTGACAAAGTTGAGAACCCTCACTGTATCTTCTTACTTCTCCACTCTCTCCTCTACATACTCTGATAAGCCTCATGTGCTACTGCTCCACTAAACCAGCTCTCAGACCATCAGCAATGACCTCTATGCCACTAAAATAAAAAAACCAATTTCTTGTTCCAGGGCCGACTTCTCTGAGTAGTACTGAGTACTTTTGGTTAGAAGTTAATATAAGTAAATCATTAAAACTGAGCTCTGGAGTCAGACAGCCTGGGATAGATTCTTGGATCTGTCAATTACTCACTGGATCTGCTAATTACTAACTGGGACTTAAAGTAATTAGTTTAAAAAAATCTGTGCCTCAACTTCCTTTTCTATAAAATAGAGATAAAGCCCTAGTTGGTTTGCCTCGGTGGAGAAAGCATCCACCTGCACACTGAAGGGTCCCTGGCTCCATTCCAGTCAAGGCCACATGCCGGAGTTGTGGGCTTGATCCCTAGTAGGGTTGTGCAGGAAGCAACTGATCAATGATTCTCTCTCATCACTGATGTTTCTATCTTTTTTCCCCTCTCCCTTCCTCTCTGAAATCAATAAAAATTTATTTAAAAATATAAAATAGAGATAAAAGTAGTAATTACTATGTAAGAATTTTACAAATAAATTTATATTGTGTTAGGTCACTAAAATTTCGGAGTTAATATGTCAGGGCAGATAGCATTTCCCTTAGCAAGTAGGACCACTATGGAACCATATCTATAAAACCATATTTATAAAAAAACAATGCCAATTGGTCTCAGTTTTAAATTCATGAACACTAAGTTTAATTGTTGTCTAACATTAACACTAAAGTTTCCTACTTTATTCAATCTCCTACTCTCCTACGTAATAATTCACACTTTTTCTCTTTGTTTAAAATTCAGACCTGGCCTATCTGCAAATTTCATTATCAATACCTTCACAACTGACACCGAATTTAACCACTCCTCCTTCAGGTCCAAGCTCTCTTCATCTGTTTCAACTGAAATAGCCTCCTAACTAGTCTCTGCTTTCAGACTTTTCCAACACAGCAGCCAGGATGATTCTATTAAAATGCAAGTCAGATTATTCCAGATTTCAAAATCCTCCTCTTTTTGGCTCTGTACCAGAGTATAGTTAAGAAAATAGAAAACAACACTGGAGATTTCAAACTGAGGGGCTTCTTACATAGATGTTGGTGACTTAAAGAGCCAAAGGGTAACACAGAGATTAATAACTGCGGGCAACTGGACAAGGGAACGGAAGGGAAAAGGTAGGTTACTAGACCCTGGGCGCTTAGATGAAGGGTTCTTACAGGGCTGGTTCTCATACTTCTCAGGGAGGAGCCACAGTCAGGGTGCTGTTGATTCCTCTGAGAGTGTGCCCCAGGGCGGTGCTGGAAATGTCATAAAATGCTGGAGGCTGGATCCCCCTGCTGCTTCTGGGCTATGCTGGCAAAGACAGGGAAAACAAGAAGGAAGTCCCTTCCTCTGCCTTATCTCTATGTATCCTGGAGGTAAACTCTAAAAGGAAGCCAGCTGGCAAATGTAAGAGGGAAATGTAATTTGCAAAGTCCCAGCCCAAGTCTCAGCATCATAAAGCCACCCACTTTGGCTGCTCAGCACTCATAAAAACTCCTCTACACATATTGTAATTTCCAAGCAACAACAATAACCACCCATGCTCCCACCAGCAGGGTCCAACTCTTTCATACAAATGAAATTACTCTCACACTTTTCCTCATGAAGAGGAAACTCAGAGTCCTAACATTTATGATGTCCCAGTTTGGGATGATGTTAAATTTTCTTGTTCAGTCACAATCTCACTAAAATTCCTTACACAAAGTAATAGTGGCAAAATGAAGAGTGAAAAAAAATAGTGATCCCTCTGGGCTCAGATGGACTCACTCATCTGTCTGTGGTCAGCTGCTGGATGGTTGTGCTGGTCTTTGGGTTCCCTTGTGTGTCTAGGGTCTTGGCTGTAAAAATTTGTTTTTGTTCCATGTGGTTTTTCATCTTCCAGATGGCAAGAACAGATAGTTGCAGGGTTCTAAAAGAAAACAGAAGGATACAAAATCTCCTAAGACCCAGGCTTAGAATTCCCACAGTCTCTTCTGTCATATTCTATTGGCCAAAGCAAGTCATAAGGGCAGACCATTTCAAGATGTGGAAGAAAGGATTCTAATTCTTAAAGGGAGGAACTGTAAAAAGTGCTAATTTGTAACATACTATATTAACAAGAAAGAAAACATACATAGCTCTTTCCCCTCCCTCCCCACTGCATTTCCCACCTCAATTGGCCAACAGTGAGATGAATTTTTTAACCTACTGCATAGGCATCCATTTTGACCAGTGGTCAAAAATAATTTTTTTAAAAAAATTTTTAGTATTAGTAGCAACATAGTGACCTATTAAATGTGTGCAAGTGTTTTTCAAGAGGGCTTAGAACATTTTTAGAGTACATAATTTTGGCAATATTGCAAAGTCCTTTCTCAACAATGTCCAGCTCCTTTTCTATTCCAAAACTCCAGGTCATTGAATTAGCTTAGGTTTGGGAAGTGGATGAGAAACTGTAAATACACAAGCCAGATTTCTGCCTATAAGACCCAGAATTTTCCTATTACAGGGGTAGGCAAAAGTAGGTTTATGGTAATTAATAAGGTTGATGTATAATTATAAATTTAATAATACAAAATAAACTGTGTTTTGCATACTTACAACTATAAACCTACTATTGCCCACCCCTGTATAGAGACTAAATAATACTTTAGAAATCTGCCCATGTATTTCAAATAGCCATTGTCAAAAGCCCTTGCAGAGCAAGATATTCTGATTACCAACCCTCCCTTGCTGCCCATTGCAGTAATAGTATAAATATTGATTCTTGAAGTTAGTGTTGCTACTTAAGTTCTGCTACTCTGTGATCTCATGATAGCCACTGAAATTAAGGATCCATTTTCAGTGATAGCATCTCCTATTGTTACCTTTAACCCTCAGAGGCTAGATCCCATAGAGCCCTCCAAAGTGAGGTAGTGAGGTGGTGTGTGTGCAAGTTTCACAAGTTCGCTCTTACATTCCTGCAACCCTAAGCCTTTTCTTTATATTAGGTTAGGAAACTCTCATCTAGCCTTATTGAAAGAGGGTCACCATAGAATCCCATAAAACAAGAAAGCTGTTAAAACAACTTTCATCTGCTCAACCGACCATATTAAAAATGGAATGAGAATATCTATGTTGATTATTTTGTCCTATTCAATGTCACATTTTATCTTTCTTGTTCTAATATTTTATAATGTATTCTCACATATATCCCCAAGGTTTATTCCAATATAATTTAGGAAACTATTTTAATTCGTTTGGAGTATTAACTTACTTTCTGGGTTGGATTTTTCACCTGTCTCTATTAGAATGTACTTATTTTTTTCTACCTATAGGACTAGAAACAATACGAGTGGTAGGTGTGGAAGAGGATAAGCATCTCATTGAAAGGAAGGCTCGTACTATGGAAAAATAGTATGAAGGTCTTAAAATTTTTAAATGGAACTGCCTTGTGGCCCAGTGACTCCAATTCTGTATATATACACAAAGAAACCCAAAACACTAATTTGAAATAATTTACGCAGCCCTACATTCACTGCAGTGTTATTTACAATAGCCAAGATATGGAAGCAACCAAGTATCCATCAATGCATATTATTCAGCCATAAAAAAGAATGAAATATTACCATTTGTGACAGCATGAATGGACCTACAAGGTATTATGCTAAATGAAATTAGTCATACAGAAAAAGACAAATACCATACATATGAATTACATATGATTTCACTTATACATGGAAACTGAAAAGCAAAATAAAAGAACAAACAAAACAAATAGACTCACAGATGCAGAAAAGAAACTGATGGTTGCTGGAGAAAAGGGATGTGGGAGGGGACTGGATGATAAAGAAGAAGGTATTCAGAACTATAAATTGGTAGTCACAAAATAGTCCCTGGGGATGTAAAGTTCAGTACAGATAATATAGTCAATAATGTCATAACTATGTACAGTGCCAGGTGGGTACTTCAAATATTGTGGGGAACCTCTTTGTAAAGTATATGATTGTCTAACCATTATGCTGTACACTTGAAACTAATACAGAATAATACAAATATAAACTGTAATTGAAAAATAAAATTAAGAAAGGAAGGCTCAGAATAGATTCAAGATTTTTAGTTTTATTTGTGTCTACCTATCTATCCCTACTTCTCAATCAATGCCTTAATTTTCACTTAGGACATTTGGAAGGTCTGCAAGTACACCTTCCACTGCAATTCTATATCTAACCCAAATACTTTCATCATAGTTATCATTACCACCATATCAGTCAACTGCAGCAGCCACTTGGTACCATAAGGAATTTATTTCAATAAGCACTTTGTCCTAAGCAACTGCAGGTGGTAGTTTAATTAAATAGTACATGCCATGGCTATATCAGCATCCCATTTCCTACTCATAAAGATCTTAGCATTAATTAAGTTCAAGATCAAGGACATACATGAAGCAATTCCATAATTACACCTTTGAGGGTTTCCTTGGATTATTCTTGGTACCTGACACTGTCAACATCAAGAGAACAGAAACCACATTAAGCATTCTGAACAGAGGGTATTTAAGCAAAGAATTGGTAACACAGGTGTTTGAAGGTGAAGGACAAAAGAAAACATTACAGTAACCCAATATTAATAACTCAGAAGAGAACTCATTGTTGGGTCCTAAGAATTGGAAGTAGGCAAGGAAATAACCAGGACCTAGAAGGTTAAAGGAGGAGCTCCATTGCATTGGTCCTCAGACTCTTTGTTATGTAGACACAGGATGGGCATATGTATATCTTAGTAACACAAAAGATACAGTCTTGAAATGGTTGCCTGTGGACCAGCATTTATGTCAAATTCTAGGTTTATCTTTCAAAGAAGTTTATAATATATTGAATATTCATTTCATTGGCAAATTACTTGGGAATGAGACATTATAAAAATATCATTTAGGATCCAAGCTTTCATGTAAAAATCAAAAGTCACAAAATATGCATGTGGCATTTTATATTTGGTTTAGTTGTCTATAATTGCTTAACAAAATTTCTATCAACTCTTCTCTTGTTTCTAAAATACAGTAACATGTTCCTTTTGCATAGCCCAAACTCCGCTTTTGTGCTCTCCGTGAAAGCTGCAAACTGTTTGAAATGAACAGATTGATGTAACACGAAGGGAGAGTAAGATGTAACAAGAGTCTCGAGAGCAACTTCAGCATGCCTGCCTGGTTGTTTCTCTTTATTCTGAACTTTCACATTATTTTAGCGTTGCTTATGCCAACCTGGTGGTTGGGTGCATGTGCCTTCTGTTAGTGGGCTGCAATAACCCGGAGGTTAGGTTTTATTCCTTGCCTGTCCCACCGAAGGCTTTTCACATGGTAGGTACTAAAATTGGTTGATGTAATTAATTTAAATATTGGACACAGAGCTGTAAATGAAACAACTACTAACATCAATGGAACTTATGAAACATAAAGTGAGCCTTCAGATTTAGTGAGAAGAATGAATGCTCAGATTGATCAATTATGTAAAATTTGGTGTTCTAAGCAACGAACTAAGTTCATATGGCAGCTCTTGTGAGTGTGTGTGTGTGTGTGTGTGTGTGTGTGTGTGTTTAATGGTTCAAGCTAAACTGAAAAGAGGGGTTTTGGTAATTCTTGAAACAATGCTGGTTTTTGTTTGTTTGTCTTTGTCTTTTACAAAATCTTATATAATAAAGAGGTAATATGCAAATTGACCCTCACACCTTTGCACAAGATGGCTGCCCCCGTGTGGTCAAAGATGGTTACCACAAGATGGTAGGCAGGGGAGGGTAGTTGTGGGTGATCAGGCCAGCAGGGGAGGGCAGTTGGGAGTGACTGGGCCTGCAGTGGAGGGCAGTTGGGAGTGACTGGGCCTGCAGGGGAGAGTACTTGTGGGCAATCAGCCAGCAGGGGAGGGCAGTTGGGAGTGACCAGGCAGCAGGGGAAGACAATTGGGGGCAATTGGGCCAACAGGAGAGCAATTAGACATTGTTCAGGCTGGCAAGGAAGTGGATAGGGGGTGATCAGGCTGGCAGGCAGAAGCTGTTAGGGGCAATCAGGAAGGCAGGCAGTGAGCAGTTGGGAGCCAGCAGTCCTGGATTGTGAGAGAGATATCTGACTGCTGGTTTAGGCCCAATACGGGCAGTTGGACATCCCCCGAGGGGTCCCAGATTGGAGAGGGTGCAAGCTGGACTGAGGGACACCTCCCTCCCCCAGTGCATGAATTTCATTCACTGGGTCTCTAGTACTAGTATAAATTGCTGTCCTGATGCAAATATGTCTGAATATAAATGCATGCATGATCATTTCCTACCTTGAGCTTCTCCCCTGAAAATCTTGGGTCTATGACTTTGCAGGGCTGTATTTTCCTCTGGCACATGCTTCTCTCCCTTACTTCCTTTGGAGCATGTGTTATGCAATGGATTGAAAAGCAAATTGCCTGTTTTGGAAAGGGTGATTTCTTTATGAGGTTATCTTAAATCTCCAACAAAATGCAGAGTCACACAGAAAAATGTACGTACAGCTGGAGTACAGGTTGACGTTGGTGAAACCAAACCTTTTCTATTTTTTATATTGGAAAATGTGAGTGAAGTTACTTTTTATAAAACTTCCCTGCTGTTTTCACAGCACAGCATGTGGCCCTATGAGATTGCATAAGCTGTAGTTTCACACCGACTTTTCTTAATATGAGCCAGTACTGATTGTCTAATCTTTACACAATACACCTCTGATGAAAAAAAGAAATTCTTCACATGTAATGGGAGGGCTGTAAAAACATATCATAAGGGAATTTGCTTGAAACACTGTGCTGCCAAAACAGACAAATATAAGAACATACTGACTTTTTATCTCAGAATGAATTGCACTGGTTTATCATTAACGTAATTATTTTTTGCTACCATGATTTCACCTTGGCTTCACAGGATCTCTCTGGCTGGATAACAGTAATATTTATATGTTCTTTTCATATTTATTGAGTGCTTACATATATATATTATCTTATAAAGCAGGAAATTCTCTTATCCCCATCTCACAAACGTTTGGTGATTGCTTTCACAAACAATGTCCAAAGATGTTATGGCGAAAGCTAAAAATCCCAAAATCTTAGAATATCTTAGTTATTTTGAATAAACTATGAGATACCTGCATAATGAAAGAATGTATTCAAATGTAATATTGGAAACCAATTACACTAGAAGAGAAAGAATAATAAATCTAATGAATGTGTTCCCACGTGATGTCACTCTTTCATCCCTGAAAGAATGTTGTGAAGAATTATATTTGGCTACTAGTGACAATAGTCTAAGTACGAGACCGGGAGTTCTGTCTCAGATAAAGGATTCTGAATTGAGGAAGCTTGCCATGGTTAAGGGAAGGGTGCTACATATATCACATAGTACATACACTATATATCAGGAAGCCATGCTCTTTCCTTTTTGCTCTGCTATGCTCAGCACATGCTTTCCATTTCCAAGGGCAAAGGGTGCTTTCTGCAGTTCCAGCCATCACATCACCATTTCTGTTGGGATACAGGAGAAAGGAAAAGGAAGGCCAAAAGTTTTTCCAGAAGTCCCACCCAATATATTTCACCTATATTCCACAGGCCGTTTTAGGTGCTAGAGGGCCTGGGAAAGGTAGGCTCTTGGCCCGCCCGGCACTTCAGGGACAAAGCTAGAAATCTGTTACTAAAGAAGAAATTGAGAATGGATTGGGGCAGGAAATTTGCTGTTTTTGTCACTCGTCCATAAAACAACATAGGATTTTTCTACTTTTAAATACAGCACCCGTCTAGTCCTCCAAACTATCAACCCACTTGTAAAAAAATGCCCAACTAACAGATTAAGGGGATTCTTTATTAATTGAATCTTCTCATTAAAAAGTAATCTGAGAAAACAAATTATGCTTAGTAAGTAAAGGTGACAGTTGAAAATGGAAAATCATCTACCCTGGCTCAAAAGACTATAGGATAGAAGTTTAAAAAAATGAACTAGAACTAGAAAATGTGGAATGATTTGTAGTCATTGAGTGCATGGTGATTTACTAAGAAGTCTGAAGAGTAGGGAGTTTACTAGTAGTTAAATACAATTTTCTCTCTTAAGGAGTTTGCAGTCCTGTTTGTTATAAAATAAAAAGCTGACATTAATTATTTTTAGGAGAAAATAATAGCTATAATTTCTATGTTATTCAATAATTTATTAAAAATCTATGCTATTTCTCTATAAGGATCACTTTCTGAAAGTATCTTGGGACCATGTTTAAACTATTGTTTAAACTATTGAGTATATTTAAACTATTGTTTTCTAGAATTCTGAGAACAAGAATGAATTAAATAATCTTTCAGAATTTTACTCATTTCTATCATGAGCATGTTTTAAAATTTAAAATCTATTAGATTATTGACATCAAACATTTAGAAAAACATTAATTCATTAATGTGAGTTAGTGAAAATAACATTAAATCACAACCTCAGAACTTATGTAAAATTTATGTAATACACATGAAAATGTGCAAATAAATAATAAAATACAGTGAAAATAAACAAAAATAAGATAGAATTTAATAGAGAATTTTATGGAGAATGAGTTAGGAAAAAATGATGTAAATGATTCTTTTTCATTACTTGGGAAAGAATAATCAGCAATATCTTTTAGAAAATATACACACACACACACACACACATATGCATAATTAGCCATATGTGTCTATATATAAAAATATATGGAGTATTAGAACACCACATTCTTTAACGTGGTAATTCAACTTCTGGAAGTCTATCTTAAGGAAATATGCTAAATACTGAAGAAATAAAAGGTTGATGCACAATCTTCATGGCAGCAGCATTTGAAAGTAGAAATTGGAAATATGTACACAGATAATAATTTAATTAAAAATATATTTTAAAAAATTGGAAATAGTTGTTCAACACAGGATAATACCTAGATAACTAATATGTTCAGTTAACTAAGTAACTGAAAAGGTAAGAAGAGAATGCTAAGGTATCATGGAGTTACCAACTGCTAGAAGCAGCTATCACCCCTGGGGCTGGGGGCACAAAGAGAGGAGATTAGATTTACTGAATTTAGTACCTTCTTTTTTAAAACTTACAATATTTTTATTGATTCCATAGGGGAAGGAAGAAAGAGAGAGAGAGAGATAGAAACATCAACGATGAGAGAGAATCACTGATAGGCTGCCTCCTACATACCCCACACTCCATGGGGATCAAGACAACAACCCAGGCATGTGCCCTGACTGGGAATGGAACCGTGACCTCCTGGTTCATAGTTTGACATTCAACCACTGAACAACACTGGTGGGGCCACTTCTCTTTACTGTGCATGATTTTAGAAAGTTAGTTAATTTTAGGAGCCTCGGTTCCATAGTCCTAAAATCAGAAACAATGCTTATTTTAAAGTGTTATCATAATAACAAGATGATTATTTGCAGAACACCCTCTACTGTAACATTTGTTCAGTAGGTTGCAGTGTTGAAATCACAATACTCATGCACAGACTCTTTAATTGTGTGTCTGACACCATTTCCAAATAGATATAACAATATGTGTATTGTTTCTGTATAACAATATAAACATAAGTGTTTCTGAGTAAGGCATAAATTCAGTCAACCTAATTATAAGTGTTTGTTTATATTAACTCATTTCATGCTTCCAAAAATTGATGTGGTAGATGTTTTTATTTCTCCAGTTTTACTGACAAGGAAATTAGTGCAAAGAAAGTTAAGTGACTAATCCTAGCTAGGAAGTGGCAGAGCTAGGATTTGAATCCAGGTCATTGGTTCCAGTTTGTCCTCTTACCCACTGTTACCATGTTTCTTTAATAAGACTACTAATCATCTTATTCCTAATGCTAATTCTGGACATTTTCAGGACTGTCTTGCATGGTTATTAATAAACCCTTTACCAGTTCAGCCAAAATTCCTAGGGAGAATCATTGGCTTAGAAAAGCCACATCTGACTCAGTTGAACACATAAAGAATGAGCGGAGGTGGTGTCTCCTTTCACAAGGGTATCTGGATGAAGCTTAAATTTGTTAACCTGATTACAAGCCATCATCCCCTCTGATGGAAAACTCTGTCACTGGATACAAGAAAACCTTCTGCAAAAGCTTGTCCCTCAGGAAATGTATAGCACTGGTCTCAGAAGCCCAATTAAATCTGATCAAAACTGATCACCAGCCATGAGCCCTGCACTGACACCTGTCCTGAGGGAGTTTGGGAGGGCTGGGACCCATTAGGCCCTCTGGGCAGGTGGTAGGACACCCTTGCCACCCGGGATCTGGATTCTTCCTGCTGATGTTTGCTGGTGGCTGCTTTTATATCCTTGTGGAGTATCTAGGGAGGGGAAGCGGCTGCAGGAGTCTGGTGGTACTGTCAGAATCATGCTGGCAGTGCCGGTCCATCGGTGCCTGTCCTATTTTCCAAAGATTGGACCTGTAGGATTACTGAGGGAGTGAGTGGCTGCCGCCAGGCTGGTGGGCTACTGGGATGGGTCAGTCAGTTGAGTGAGCACCTGTGGGAACACAGTGGCCATCACGCGGCAGCTCCTGTGTTGAGCATCTGCTCCTTGGTTGTCAGTGCGCATCACAGCAACCGGTTGTTCGGTTGCTTAGGCTTTTATATATATATATATATATATATATATATATATATATATATATATATATATATATATATATAATAGATTACCTTTAATGTTTTTACCATTGGGTGAGTTAATTGTACAGAAGTTCCTATTCACATGTGTTTCAAATATTGCATTGTAAAGAAAAGGTAGCCCGCCTGTTCTGAGGCTGCCTGGAGCACACAAATGCCTGCGCAGAAACAAGAGCATGCACACCTCTGAAGCAGAAGCGTGTCCCCCAGCCTGGCCCCAGAGGTGCAGGAAAAGCCAGTGCTAAGCTCACAGCAGAGTCTCGGGAAGAATTCAGCCTGGGTGAGAGCTGTTCCCTCTGCCAGAGGGAAAAAGGTTTCTCCTCACGCAGTTTCTTCATGAGACAAAGCTAGAGCTTGATATCAAACTGGGCAGCGTATCCTTCCCAGTTCCTCTCTGCCTGCCCAGGGTTACTCATCCCTTAGATCTAAGCGCAAGCACCACTTCCTCAAGGAAGTGTTCCCTGACCTTGCCCTCGAGGTCAGACCTCCTCTTTTATGTTCATTAGACAGTGTCCTCCTTTGCAGCCTTTCTCGCCGCTGATATTTTACATTTATTTGCCTGATTATTTGATTCATATCTCTTTCGCACTAAACTGGATAATTCCCCGAGGACAGAAACTGTCTAAACGGTTTTCGCAACTCTTCCATCTCTCTACACTTAGCCTGTCACACGCATGAGTGAGATTTGCGAGGTAAAGGGATTGTAGAAAAACATGCATTGTGATTTATCATTAACATCCACAGAGGAGAGTGAGTTCAGCCATTCTCTGTGAACACTTTTGACATTTTCATAAAATTATGATTTTGAAGAGCCACTTCAGATGTTATTAAATAGGAAAGTCTAAACTTGTGAGATTATGATTACTAGCAAATGTACATTCAAGTGTCCCATGTGAGCAAAACACTCTTTTCTCCTTAGAGTTCTAGGTAAGCAAGGCCCGTCTAAATAGAATGGTTTGTCATTAAATCCTCACAACATTTTTGTCTTTTAAAATGCTATTTAATTGTTTTAATTAGAAAAATCGTGATTTACTTTCAATAATATTGTGTATTAGTTTCAAGTGGACAGCATAGTGCCTAGACAGTCATATAATTTACAAAGTATTTTCCCCTGGTAATTCAAGTACCATATATAGTAATGGCAATATTGTTGAGCATATTTCCTATGCTGTGGCTTACATCCCCATGACTATTTTGTAACTGTCATCTCTATTCTCATAACTTTTTAAGAGGATATTGATTAGACCCACAGAGACCTAAGGATTAAAGGAAAATACTCCTCTATACCTCTGCGGCTCAATGTGATGGCTACCAGGCACACATATGGAAAAGTGGGAAGATGATTAGTCAAAACTGAGATATACTGAAGTGTAAACTATGTGTGGAATTTCAAAGGCTCAATATGAAAAACAAGTGAAAAAAAGTTTGAATAATTTTTATATATTGAAGTGATGTATATTATTTGAAATGATATTTTGGATATACTGGGTTAAATAAAATATGTTATTAAAATTTATTCCACCTTTTTCTTTATACTTTTGATTGAGTCTAGTGGAAAATTTACAATTAAATATGTGACTCACAATATATTTCCATTGGATGGCACTACTCATTATTATAACTCAAAGATACATAACCTTCACTAAGCTAAAAATCAGCTTTATGCGTGTTTATGATCTATTTAAAAGAATTGCAATCTCAGAATTCTGCAAAAGGGATGACTGCATAATAAAAATCTAAGTGCTAAAGCTTACCCAATGGAGGTCTTCAAGTTTCCATTGAACGTTTATTATCTCTTATTGTGCCCACAACTTAAAAACATTTTACCCATTCACTTTGGAAGGTTAAAGAAATATAAAGGTAGCCATTACATTAGTAAGCACCTGTATATCTGAGGATTCAAACTCATACTCCATCACATCTTGTTTGGCTGACAATCTGATAAAAAAGGAAGTTAAAATAATGCCATGAGGAGATAGAACAACAGATATGGTGTGCTTTGGTTAGGAGCAAGAGTATCATAGCCTCTGTAGTCACAGCAGCCTTACTCATATAGTTCAGTCCAGCTACTGATATTAGGAAAAGTTAAATGATTGATCATAGGGTTTTCTCCACTTAAGAAACCATAGGGTGAGTGCTATCCAAAATTATGAAAACAAAACAAAACAAAACACAAAAAAACCACCACTGAATTTTGGTGATTATTGTCTATTAAGGACAGCTATTCTGAGATAAATGGGAAAACAGTGACAGGTGGGAAGCGATAGTAGAAGGTGAGAAACATAGGGGTGTGTTCTGGTTCATCAAATTTTTATTATAAAGAAGCCTACTTTAAAAATGAGTCATCTTTATTGTATGACATAAGAAATTTTAGGACAAAGTATAGATTAAACAGGATGTTGTGCAATAATACCCTGAAATTGACATCAGTTATTACAACCCACTTGTTTGTATGAAAGTGTTCTGTCCTGCTGCCTGTGTCACATGCCATCCTCTGTGTGCTTTTATGACAAGCCTTTAATGGAACCTTTGGATTATTATACACTTTGGCCTAAGCGAGTGAATGATCGTCAGGGCCGTTCACTGACTTCAAATCACATGTTATCAGTGAAACCTTCACTGCTGAGTTTCCTTTCATTGTATCTCCAGGCTGACCATTTCCTGTCAATGTCCTTAGAACGGAGACTATACTGAAAACTGGGGTCAGCCACTATGCCGCTAACTCTACACTTCTGGCTTTGGAAGATAAAGCAGTTTTTATTTTGTTTTGTTTCAAAATATTATTATTTTTTCTTTTTTTAAAAACCCATATTAAATTTTTCAGTGATTTGCTTCTTGTTAAAAATCAGCAAGGTACATTTGAAACAGTATATAGTGTTGTCCAAAGATTTAGCCACTGCAAAATAAATTAATTTCTTATTGTGTATATGACCCTTCATTTAAGAATTTGCAGCCCCTGTCCAGCACATGGTCTTTGAGACAGCATAGAGTTGGGGAGCAACTAAAACCTGATTATGATCTTTGTAATATGGGGACTCCTGAAAACCTAGTAAGCAATGTACAATGATTTAGCTCATGGAAAAGAATTCATCTTTTAAAAAGCCCACAATGTATTAATTAGAACTATAAGGCAATATCTTCCAGATGTCCATAAACTCGTGTTCACAAGCTTGCATTCTTTTAGAATAAATTTCATAGATCACTTTTCTTATTCCTTCATCATTTTACTTTTGAAATATAATTGAGTTGTTATGTTGACCATATTGAAAAAAATAAGCATATCCACATAATAAAAAATGGTCAAATAAAACCCCAAATATAAATGTCAAAATAGGAAGACTTTGTGCCGGTGACCAGAGGACAGTTAGCACAGCTGTTTGGAAGTGTGACAATCATCCACGCCCTTTGGATTTCTCCCATTTTTATTAGACCAGCTGATGACCAAGGTGTGAAGGATTAGGATTCTGAGCTCTCGGTAATTAGCATTGTACAACCTGTTTTGATTGGAAACGACAGAAGGAGATGGAAGCCACTTACATGTGTGTGTGGTGTCTGGGGGGATGGGATGGAGGAGTCTTTCTGAAAAGGTTTGTTATTGTGCTCTTGTCATTGCTACCATTTAAGTGAGTTCCTTCCCCTTTGGCTTCAGACCCTGTTTCCTGCTCTGTGAGGAGAAAGCTGTCTTTATGGGCAATAAAATCAACTGATAGTTGCGTACAGCAAAGCAAAAAAAATAAAAATAAAAAAATCACTTGAATGGAGAGGTAAAATGATCCAATCATCTTATACAGTCATGTAGTGAAGAATGTCCTTAATCAACACCTCCAATGTAATTGTTTGGCAATAAGCAAAATCAGGGCTGGATTCTCACACAGGTAGATTAAGATAATTTTGTCAGAGACAAGAAAGGGCTCTCCCCTGGAGAGAGGGTCTGGGTAGAGGACTCTGAGCAGGTCCAACTTGAGGAAACAGGAGTACTATAGGAGAAGAGAGAAGACAAATGGGAAATGAGAGTAAGACTGAAGAAAAGATGTTCTGCATTTTATTTTAGTTCCAATTAAGCTGCTGAGCAGGGCTGAGACAAAAGAGAAAATATACCAGTTCCACGGTTGTCTTCAAATTGATTTTTATATTGTTATTGTCTTTTTGTTCACTGATTGTTGGTTGATGGATGTAAGAAGCTCAACCATTCACTCTGTTTCCTCACTGGACAATGCCGGTTGAATCACCTTTGGCTTCTAAGTGGAAATTTCTGATTCTCTTGCAGTTGTCCACACTGGTGTGATTTTTCTTTCATTTTGTAAGTTCCAGGGTATCTGTTTCTCTGTTACAGGCGCACCAGGGACAGATGGCAGAGGAAGACACCACCTGTCTGACAAAAGACACTACCTGGTTGGCGCTCTGAATGCCATGCTGAGAAGCAGTAGCTGTCACCGAGGAAGTAAGTAGCAATTGTTATGTAATTGTACATTGGAGCACTTGGTTGTATTCGGGCCTGTGGTTAATTATGTACTGCATTTTTAAACTTGATGTATATGTATATGTATCTGCAAACTGTTAACTCCTTGAGCACAGATAGTGTCATGCTGCCTTTATAGCCTCCAAATACCAAGAAACACAAGAGAATTAAACAGATATTTGATAAATTATATTCAACGCTGGACTTTGTTTCATGAGGGCAGGGCTGTGACCATTTTATTCACCATTGTATCTTTAATGCTTAACACCGTTCCTGACATAGTTAAATGTGTTATAAATATTTGTTCAATCGATGAATAAATGAACTTTTAAAAATCATGAATTAGAATTTCAGCTGAGGTTAAGGTTGCAGTGAAGGGCAGGAAGAGTGAAGTGGAAAAATTCCTTCCTTTGAATGATATGTACTGCTCATGGTCGCCTGAAGACCATTTTGTTTTTTGTTTTTGTTGTTGTTTTTAATTGAATGTATTGAGGTGACATTGGTTAATAAAATCATATAGGTTTCAGGTGTACAATTCTAAAATATTGATATATCATCTGAACATTATAGTATGTGTTCACCACCCCATCAAGTCTCTTTCCATCACCATGCCCCCCTTTTTACCTTCTTCTACTTCCCCCTACCCTCCTGCCCCTCTTGTCATCACCATACTGTTGTCTGTGTCTATGAGGGTTTTTTGTTGTTGTTGTTGGTTTTTTTTTTTCCACTTAGTCCCTTTACTTTTTTCACCCATCCCTCAGAAGATCATCTTTTTACAATTGGTTTCCTCTACCTTATGGGCCTGTGGTCAAAAATAAGGGCAGAATCAGGGAAACTTGGATGAGCTCTAGCTATGCTTCTAAATCTTTAGAGCCAGGATATATGCTACCATTCACTACCCCTTTCCCAACTCCCAATTCCCTCATCCAAGGCTGGACTTGGGCTGAATGACTGACTTTGTTTTGGTTAAAAGGTCAGCTTATATTTTCTGGTCAAGTAATATTATCCTTTGTGAAATCCAAAGCATATGGTTTTGATCATTTTACACTTTAAACTCAGAGGGGAAAAATCTCTTGACTCTAACATTTTTTGCAAGGCCAATTAGAGATCATGTTTACATGAGCACCTAGATTTATACTCAGTGCTCACAGGTCTCACCCATAATTTATTAGTTCTGCTATTTCAATACATAATCAATTCTATTCTTTTTTTTTTTTTTCTCACATGCACTAGGTTAGAAATTACATACCATGTGTTAGGCTTTTTTTTTTTTTATATCGCCTGCTTGGCACATGACATGTGTTCATTAGTATTTGTTAGGTGAGTAAATGAATGAGTGGCCATTATATTTTGTCTCACTATTATTTCTTTTTCTCCTTGAGAGCAATTGCTATTTTTTTAGAATATATTTTTTTTCTCCTCTGATTCATGTTGATGTCCTTATGCTGGGAAATCCTAATTTCCTATGTCGTAAGGTTGACTACTCGGAACCTTCATAGCCTTGGTTTGTTACAACAAGTTTCCAGCATTCTGATTCATGATCGCCTCATTAAAGTCAGAACAAAATATAGAGGGAAAACATTTTCCATGCACTCCTCAGGATATTTTTTTTCACCTTTTCCTCTGCCCACCAAGTTGAAACTATAGATAGAAACGAAAAAAACAAAAACAAAAACAAAAAAAAGGCAGCTGAATGGGTATCTCAAATTATAATTTGATTTACCTGGAGTTAAATATGAAAAATAATAAAACAATCCAACCATGATCACCTAATATAATCAGGAATATATTTAAGAATTTATTTAGGAAATGAAAATAAAAATAATAATGATATATTTTAAAAAACGCTCTTGTGATATTACCTAAACATGATGACTATAGCTAACACTGCTGTATGAAATACATAGGAAAGTTGTTAAGACAGTAGATCCTAAGAATTTTCATTATAAGGAGAAATTCTTTTTTTAAATCAATATGAGAGGATGAAACTTAACTAAACTTAACATGGTAATCATTTCGCAATATATGTAAATCAAACCCTTATGTCATATACCTCAAATGTATATATGATATTATTTCTCCATAAAGTTGGGAAAAAATAAAGATCCTTAACATTTGAGTTTACAACTTAGGTCTCCTATCATCATAATTATATTCCATTGTAGGAGGCATAGTATTTAAAATGAATGTGCCTTTTAAAAGTTTGAACTGTTTTCTCACTAGACCATCAGATAAGATAGTGTAGGATTTTTCTCCTCATGTTTAAAAACAATTAGAACCAGTTAGTTGATATGATCAGCCCTCAAAAGGTTACTATTATGAAAAATTTCTGATTCTAATACTATTCCTTCTCAGATTACTAAAATCATTTTATGAACTGTTTGGAATATTTTTCTTTTAGAAACATACTTTACATTCTAATCTACAAATCTGACATCCTGAAATAGATTTTGAATATAGCCCTTCTTGTTTCCCATTTATAACAAAAGATGAAATAATTTATATTCAAATAACTTTGAGCGTATTTACAAAGTTATCACATAGGTAAATCTTGACCACGATCCCATCCCTCCATCTATCCCATCTGTTTGGTCCTGGACCTCTAGGCGTATCTTGAGCCAAAGATCGTCTCCCTGAGATGGCTGTTAAATAGCCTGGAAAAGGAGTTGGCTGGTAACTTAAATTGTATCATCCCTAGTAATATATTTTATACAGGATTTTATAAACAATATCCTTGAAAATCCAGAAGAAATGATTGCCAGTGATACTATTTCTTTCTGACAATATTTTAAAGTGTGAGGGCAACTCGCTCCACTCAGACCCTGTAAACAGATACTTTATTTTTCATCTCTTTAAGAATATTGTCACACCGTCTCTGGGATTTGCTTTTTTCACTCAACACTACACTGAGTGGCCAGATTATTATGATCTCTGAATGCACAATAATCTAGCCACTCAGTATATATCCTATATAATAAAAAGCTAATATGCAAATTGTCCCATCCACCAGGAGTTTGACCAGCAGGCAGGCCAGCCAACCACCCATGTCCTCTTCCCCTGGCCAGGTTGGCCGGACCCCACCCATGCACGAACTCATGCACCAGGCCTCTAATATATATATACTAAAGGTCCGTTGCACAATATTCATGCAAGAATAGGCCCCTGGCTTCACTCCCAGCTGCCTGGGAGCCAGCAAGTCCCAGCTCTCAGGCCACCCAGGAGCAGGCATGTCCATGCTCACTGCCTGGGAGCCAGCAAGTCCCCACTCCCAGGCCATCAGGAGCCAGCATGTCCTCGCTTCTTATCTGGAGCACCATTCCAGTAGCTCCCTCCACCACCCTCCTTCCCTTCATAGCAGGTTCACACTGCTCTGCTCCTGCATATGCAAATCAACTGCCATCTTTGTTGGGTTAATTTGCATACTCAGTCTGATTGGCTGTGGGCATAGCAGAGTGATGGTTAATTTGCATATTTCTCTTTTATTAGAGATCATAATAATCTAACCACTCAGTATATATCTTTCCAATCCATCTTTGCTATATATCATTGATTTACAGTGTTTTGTTGCATGCATGTATAATAATTCATTTATCCATTGGGATTTCTCAGATTTTTGATACTGTGAACTCCTAGTATACATGTATAAGGCTTTATCTAAAGTAAGTATGTAGGAGAATTGCAAAGTTGTCATATATGGACAACTTCAATTTTAGTAGAAAATGTTAATTTTTCTTTTTAAATCTATTGCTTATACATTCTCATCAATATTTAGTAGTATAAAACCTAATTTTCCTCAATTTAGGAACATAAAATAGAATCTTGTGATATTTTTAATTTTCATTTCCCTTGCAATTAATGAGGTTGTATATCTTTTCATTTACCTCTTCACTATTCTTGCTTTCTCTTCAGAGAACTACCTGTAGATATTTTCTTACTATTTTTTTCTATCATATTAACTATCTTTTACTGATTTGTAGGAATTCCTTATAAACTCCGCATACTAAGTATTTATTGGTTATCTGTTGCAAATAAATTTTTCTAGAGTGTGGCTTTCCCCCCCTGTATTTATGGAGTCTTCTAATGAATATAAATTCTTAATTTTTAGTCTCATGTAAGTTATCAGTTCTTACTTTTTTAGTACTTTTTCTGCCCTCTTTAGGTAATTCTTCACTACTCTGAGGAGATTGGATTTTCTAATGATGATGCTTTCCTATTTTTTTGCCCCCAAAGTGTTAATTCTGTCTTTCACAGTTAAATCCTTAATCTATCTGATAATTATTTTTATACTAGAGGCCTGGTGCATGAAATTCATGCATGGTAGGGTCCCTAAACTTGGCCAGCAATCAGGGCTGATTGGGGCTTTCTGGCTGCCAGTGGAGGCCTTCCTTCAGCTGCTGGCCAGGGTCTTCCTTCATTCTGCGCTGCCCCCTGGTGGTCAGCACATGTCATAGTGAGTGATTGAACTCCTGGTCTCCCAGGAGAACTCCCGAGGGGATACTTTGCATATTAATCTTTTATATATATAGAACTGCTGTGAGATTGGGATTCAATTTCATTTTTTTAAACAGCTTTTGTAAGAATTGTTCTTAGGTATGTAATATATTTTGTTTCTACAGGAAGTGATAACAATTTTAAGTACTGGTTTTCTTAGTATTTGTTGATGAAATACAGAGACTCCACAGGTGCTATATTTGTGTTCTAACAGTCTGTAAATTTGTGGGGAAATTTTATTTTGCTTTGTCATACAAACAATTTATCATTTGAGAATAATGACAATTTTTGTTTCTTTCTTTTTAATTTGTATGATTTTTATTTCTTCTTGTATTAGTTTGCTGGTTAAAACTTCCAGTACTATGTTTGATGGCATAGTGAGATTATGTGTCCTTAACTTGTTTATGATTTCAAATGGAGTTCTCCTTATGTTTTACCACTAATAACAATATTTCTTTTAACCTTTTGGTGGGAACCTCTTATCAGGTTAAAAAGTTTCCTTTTATTTCTAATTTGCTAAGATTTGCTATGCTAAGTTTTATCAAATTTTTATTTTGAATGTATTTACTCTTTAATGTGAGTGAATAACATTTTTAGATTTTTAAATATTAAACTATTCTTAGATTCCTGGAATAAATTCCACTTGGTCATCTGTGAATTGTGTATTTTTATTTTATTTTTTTATCTAGTGCTGTATTCATTCTGGGTCTGTTGCATTTTTATTCATGATTGAAACACGCCTATAATTTTCCTCTTATATAATCCTTGTCTGATTTTGATATCAAGATTATATTGACTTTAAAGGAGTTGGGAGTATTTCTTCCTTTTCAACTATCTTTAAAAATGTACACAAAAATTGTTAAAAAGATAACAATTGATATCTTGAAAGTTCTGTACAATTTGTTTGTGGGACTCTTTTGGCCTCATGTTTATTATTTGCATATTTTAACTACGGACTCAATTACCAGTATAATTGAGGGTATTTCCTTTTTAAAAAAAAATAAATTTTATAAGTGCTGTTTTATCTGAACTTGCTCATTCTACATATATTTTCAGTAATATAAAGTTTTCTTGGCATTTTCTTATTCTTTTAATCTCCACTGTAACTGTACTCTTGTTGTTTTTTTTATTTCTATGATTGATTGATTTGTTGTGTTTTCCCACCTTTTCCTAGAACAGTCTTCAGAGGTTTGTCTTGTGGCTTAGTTGATTCTTTAGGTCAGTTATTTCTGCCTTAAAAACAACAACACCTCCTAACTTCTACATTCTTTCATTTATCCTGTTGTCTTTTTACATATTGTAATATTAATCTATTAATTTTTATTTTCCTTTGAAGATATTTACAGCTATAAATGGCTATACTCAAAGCAAATAACAAGGTTTGTTTAACATGCAATGTTTGTACAATTGTTCAGTTCTAAGTACCTTACAGTTTCCATTATGGTCTCTTTTTAATCCATAAGTTATTAAGAAATGTGTTTTTAGTTTATAAATATATGTCGTTATTGTTGTTTTTTTATATTGTTTCTTAATTGCACGGTCTCCAAAGAACATGATTTAAAAAATGATTTTTCAAATGACCCAAGACTTGATTTTGGCTTAAATTATAGTTAATGTTTATAAATGCTTTATGTTTGTATTTATTAGATGAAGTATACTCTCTAATTGTTGTATATAGAAATCAAATTTGCCAATCCACTGTTTTTCAGATCTTCTCTATCATTAGTAATTCTTTTCTGTTTTGACTATCAGTTATTGAATGAAATGTGTTGAATGTGGTGGATTGGCAATTCTTCCCTGGTTCAATATACTCATACTTCCTATACTTAAAGACAAATTTTTGCCCCCACAAGGATCTGCTTTTATATTTGTTAAATCTTCTTGATGAATTTAAGCTTATATCATTATTTAATGATATTTTCTAATCTTTAACAATAATTTTATTTTTAAAATCAATTTTGTCTGATATGAACCTAACCACCCCATCTTTTTTGGATAGTATTATTTTGGTGAATGTTTGTTGTAGACAGTATTCATGCTGGTGCAGTGTAGTCCCCAATTTCTGGTAACCACTTCCTTGAATGCTTCCCACAATGAATATGATTGATTTGTATAATCACTAGGATACTACATCAACAGCCGTGTGTAGCTTCAGGCCCAGGTAACAACAATCCCCATGGCTTCTGGGATTGTCTACTCTGAGAGGTGCCATCTTGTGAAGATGCCAGGCCTATATAGTCCTTCAGCCCCAGTCAGGCCTTGAGCCAACTACAGGCCCAGCCTACATCTTGTCTGCAATCACTTGGTAGCCCCAGAATTTTAATCATGTAGTAGTTAAACCATTTCTGAATTTCTGATATATTAAAAAATATACAATAAAACATATTGTTTTAAGCCATTAAATATTGAGATAGTTTGTTCTATAACAAGAAATACATATTGATAAGCATAGATAGAAGATGCAATCTGATTGCATCCTTTTACTTTCATCTTTCTGTGTAGTTACATTAGGGGTAAATAACACATAGTTATATTTTAGAATTCAATCCAATAACCTCTCTTTTTACTGGGGACATTATTGGTTTACTATGATTATTGATGTAGTTTGATTTATTGCTACCATTCTTTTTTTTTTTAATTGTCCCACTTTTTATGCTCCTTTTCTTATTTTTACCCTTTTTAATTAATTGGGTGAGTTCTTTCTTATTTCATTTTCCCCTCTATGATGTTAGACTTTTTTATTATTTTATTTTTTTACTTGGTGGCATTATCAAAATTTTTGCCACTCATATTTAACTTATAATGTTCAAGGACACCTAAAGTTCTGAAAAATATTAACTTGTAACAATACAATAGCACTGATTACTTCTTCTTCTGACTACATTTTCCTCAGTGTTTTAGAGTTGTCCCTTTAAATAAAACTACGAATAATTGAACACTATTTTTATTATATCAGGCAGATACTATTGTTTAGATTAAGATACATATCACTATCACTATTTTTTTTTTTTGCATCACAGAAAATTATCTTCTGTGATAATTTTCTGTTTTGTGGAACTACATCTTTTAGAAGTTTCTTGAGTAAAAAATTATTAGTGGTAAACACTTTTTTGTCCATCTAAAAAGATTGTATTTCACTCTTATTTTATAAAAACAGTGTTTCAGGATAAAAACATTTTTTTTGAATGCAGTTATAATAGCGTAGCAATTACTATTGAGAATTATTCTGTATTTCTAATTTCTTTCTTTATTAGGTGATAGGTCTTTATTCTCTTGATGCTTTTAAGAGTTTTTCTTTGATTTAGGGGTTCTGCAATTTTGCCAGAATATATCTATGTGTGAATTTCTTTTGTTTATACTGCTAAATAGTTCACATATTTTTCAACTTTTCGCCACTGTCTAGTCACATATTTCCTCCCCACCATTGTCTCTATTCTCTCTTTTTTGGCTTGCAACTACACATATGTTAGAACTTTTCATTCTATTTTCTATATATTTTTAACTTCTACTTTTATATTTTCTATTTTTCCCCTCTCTACTACATGCTAAATAACTTCATCAGCTGTATGTTCAGTCCACTATTATTATTTTAGCTATGTCTAGAAAAGTGTACATGACTGGTTTGTTTATTTCTTTTATTTCAAAATATTTTTATTTCAAGAAATTCCATATTATTTTTTAAAAGTCTTTCTGACCATTATTGATAGTCCTGTATTGCTTACTCATATTTGTGGTTACATATTTTATTTTTAAGAATTTATGATATAATTTATAGTGAGTAGAATAATGGCCAGAAAGGCCCAGATCCTGTGAATGGTATGCTATGTGGCAAAGGTTAAATAACATTACTGATGGAATTAAGATTGCTAACCAGCTGATAGAAAAAAATATCCTGGATTATCTATATAGACCCAATATGATCACATCAGTCATTAAAACTGGGAAAAGGATGCAGAAGAAGTGGATTAGAGGAAAAGCTGTGACAATGAAAGCAGGATCAGAGCAATACAACATGGCTGGTTTTCAAGATGGACAAAAAGGGTCATAATCAAAGGATGTAGGTTTTCCCTAGAAGCAGGAAAAGCAAAGAAATAGATTCACCGCTGGAAGTGCCAAAAAGGAACATGACCCTTAGACATTTGATTCCCATGACCATAATATAATACATTTGTGTTGTCTCAAACTGCTTATTTTGTGGTAAATTTGTTAATTAGAAAACTAATACATAGCTATTATATGTTCTGCATCTGACTACTTTAATATATGGAGTCCTTAAAGTCAAGACAGTTGTTTTCCATATGTGTTGGCTATCACTCTTACAGCTTACTTCTTTTATTTCTTGGTGATATTTATTTTGAACTTATATTTTATTGAACTTAACTTGTAGGAATTCTGCAGGCATCACTGAGAATGTTTTTTTCTGACTTTACCAGGAATTTAGGGGCAATAAAAACCTGGAAATTAATTTAATTCTCTGGATAATTAAATTTTAAAGTGCAGATAATTAAATTTTAAAGGTAAAATAATATACATATATATCTTTTCTTAAAAATGTCACCCAGGGATATGTTTTTATTGATTTTAGAGCGAGGGGAAGGGAAAGAAAAAGAGAGAGGGAGAGAGAGAGATGTGGGAGAAAAACATTGATTGGTTGCTTTCCGTACCTGCCTCCACTGGGGATCGAAGCTGCAGTCTAGGTATGTGCCCTGATCCAAATCAAACCCACAACGTTTGGTGTAAAAACTAAAACAAAAAATCTTCTTCTCTGTAGTTGAAATGTTCACGCAAACAAAGTTACGGATTGCGATTTTCCGGCGTATAAGACGACCTTTGAAACGAAAAAAAATCAACCGAAAATCGGGGGCAAAAGACCAAAATTGCACAAAAATTACCTGCAGATCTTGACGGCAAAGTAAGTCTTTTCTTTGAAGTGGGGTGTAGTCTTATACAGCGAATATAGGCCTAAACCTATTTTTTAACTGTAAAATTAGGGCATCGTCTTATACGCCGGAAAATATGGTATATACCATGTTTACATATGCCAAAAGGAAAGATTTAATGAGTTGGAAAATCAGGAAGTTTTGCATATAATTTATTGAGCAATCTTGTGTATGCTTATGAATCTTTCTAGTTAAACTTAATTCTGGAGGATTTGGTTGTCTAAATTATAGGTACCGATTTATTCAACTCTAACCAGTTGCTTTTATTTATGTTTTCATCACATTTAGAGAATGGAAAGCAAAAATGTGAAAGGCAATACAAGTCAATGAATTTTACTATCACAAACTTGAATTAGAGACTTAGAAAGAAGGACTTCAAAGCCAATGATGGAAATCAAATTTTTATTACCAGTGACTTTCACCAATCCAAGTTCTTCATATATCTCTTATCATAAATAAGGTAGAGTCGCTTTCATTTCACATCAACTGTCTGTATGACTAATTCTTAAATGGAACTCTCGAGCTTTATTTAATTGGCCCGTGGGAAACCCATGAAAGTAGTCAGCGCCTCTTTTTTACTTGTCTATGACCTTTAGTAAATGCCAATGTGGGTATCTCTGAGGCATAATTTGTGAGAACTTGAATGTATTTTATTTAAAGTATATGCATATATACTTCAGAATGAATTCACCCTGCCCATTCCTCTCCATTTCAAAATTTAATTATTAAATGTGACTTGTCCCTATTTTATTAATCACAGCACATGAGAACACGACCCAATTAATAACTGGGTCAAAGTCAGGAGCAGAATATATATATATATATATATATATATATATATATATATATATATATATTAAAAATATAAATATATATATATATATATATATTTGTGCATATGTGCAAATATCAGACAGAATTGTGTTTTAGAATCTGGTCTCTTTAGTTGACTTTTCTGAACAACTCTTGCATTTCTGACTGCCTTGTATGAGTTGGAATGCTTTCTCTTACTAGTATCCTGAAGTTCCACTTACACAGGCTAAACAATAAGAAAATTCACTAGCTTTTATATAACAGGACTTCAAACAGTCAGGCAGATTTCCGGAATAGTTGATTCAGTGCTCAGTAAGGTCATCTGAGGCCCACATTCTTTCACTTCCTATGTGTGGCACCTTCACGTTAGCTTTCTCCAGAAGTGCTGGGAAACTGTCTGCAACTGTTCTCGGCATCAGTTTGGAGCACGAAAATAATAGGTGGAAGGAGGGGAATGACTTTTCACCTGGCTTTCTCCTAGGGGAGAGAGGGAACATTTCTTAGAAGGCAGGCATCCTTCTTGTCTTACTGGCAGGATGGAGCAAACTGCCCGTTCCTGATCAGTCAGTATTGGCAGGGAGATCAAGGTTAACCTTTGATCAGTCAGGCTCCCTCTTGGTACAGAGGGTGGAGTCAGTCTCCACTGCAGCACTTGGGTGACTACAGGGAGGTTCTATTGGAACAGAAAGAGGAAGACATAGATTATGAATAGGCAAACTAGGTTCAGCAACATCACTAATGTGTTTTATTTATTTAGATTTGAGATTTTTATAAAAAACTAAACTCTAAATTAAAACTTCTAATTTATACTTTAAAAGAATTTTTAATTGATTTCGGAGAGGAAGGGAGAGAGAGAGAGAAACATCAATGATGAGAGAGAATCATTGATCAGCTGCTTCCTGCACACCCCCTACTGGGGATGGAGCCTGCAATGTAGGCATGTGCCCTTGACTGAAATTGAACCCCAGACCCTTTAATCTACAGGCCAACGCTCTATCCACTGAACCAAACCAGCTAGGGCTTCTGGGTTTCTTTTTTAGCCTTAGATGCAGATGTGCATCCCTGTCCTTACTGGAACGTTCCCTTACTGGGTTTATGGGGCCAATGATGTGGTGTCTCTCCTCACACTGCTGGAACCGCACTGTTCAGTTAGCATTTCCTTATTTTCCCTTCTCTTGCATGCACGTGTGCTCTAAGCTCTGATTCATCCTTCTTTTCTCTACTTTTTCCAACAATATCTTCTTTGACACATAAATCCATTTGTTTCAGAGAAGTACGGAGGAATGAGCAATGGGTCTGTGAGTTACTTTGATTTATTTCATTGGGAAACAGTGGCATACATGGTTATTGTTACATAAATCCTTCAGAAGACACTAGTGCATCTGTGCGACTAGTGTAAAGTTACACTATGGGAGTTAAACCTGTCTTCATTCATTAAAGAAAAATCTTCTCATTGGTGAAAATATTCTAAAAGTTATCCCATGATGTTTTACTATCTAACCTTATTTTTCTGGAACTTTTTCTGGTATGATATATGACACTATGTTTTTTAAATAAAGAAATCACATTGAACAACAAGAAATAGTATTGATCTTGGCAAGATTTAATAAGGCATATAATTGCTTGGGCTACCAAATATGAGTTCTCAGACTGTTAGGTTCATGTAGAAAAAGAGCTTAAATCTAAGCTAATAAATTTATGGAGCCCGCTGCAGCAGCACATATGCTGAGAGATATCTATTTTCTCTGAAGCAATGAAAACTTCTATAAAACTTTGCTTGTTTTCCTGGTCACTCTATTGGAATATAACTAATGGTTTTCCCCTTCTTAAGTATTTTTGAATAAATTAAATCCTTAGAAGAATTCATGTTCTCCCTGAAATCATGTATTGTAATGATCCATCTTCACACAGAATGCTATCCTGAATAAGTAAAATTTGTCGTGTTTGAAAGACCCTTAGAGAAAAAGAATTTAGAGTTTCCTTTTGGTGAGTTATTCCCATGACTAACCCCCCTCAGGAAATTATTTCTCATCTAACTGGAATATTTCATAATACGTTTAAGTGTTTCCTTTTACTATGTCTTCACTAAAGATGTCTGTAAAGGAATGATTTTCTAAACTTGGAAAAATCATTTCTTAAGTTACTGTTTGCCAACTTTGTTTAATCTAATTCATCTTTTTAAAAAAAAAAATCTGAATAATTTCTGAAATACTCTGAACGCTTTCCACATAAGGCTCCTATTTAATCCCTAATATTTAAAATTATGTAAATTCACATCTCTTCATGTGTAGTTCTATAATTCAGAATATCCCCGGTGTGCCATTTAAATATATGTGATCATAAAATATACGCATTTAGTTAGACTTACGAAAAAAGAGCCTTTGAGATAAACCCTCCACCGGGTTTAGACCAATAACTGTCAAAACAAAAGGATGGCCTAGGAAAATTATGTTTGTTCATTCTTTTTAACTTCCTGACTTCTGTGGCCACTGTTCCTCTTAGGCAGGATTATCAGAGAGTAACATAAATAAGAGATTAATTTTACAGCCACTCTCCATTCACCGTAAAACTCCTTGACCCGCTCCAATCCAGTAAGGTCAGCGTTTTCTTTGGCCAGCTTGAATCTTTGGCTGGGCTACTGTGGGACTCACGCCATGGAATACTGTCAGCACAAGGGATATCCTTTGGAAAATAACGCAAGCTCGCTCGCTCTCTCCCTCTCTTTTTTTGCATGCAACGGTAGGGAAACTCTCACTCCTCAATTCATTAATGTCAAAGAGCCTGAAGAAGTTAGTAAGGACAAAGAAAAGCCCTGCTAATTAACCATTGTGCTATAATCATCATCAAGAAGTACAAAGTACTTTTTTTTGTGCCAGGTAGCACATAGATTGCACAAAAGACAATTTCTGCTGACAAATATTCTGACAGACCTCTGATTCAGGCCTCGCCGGTTGGACTTTTTGTTCCAAAGACTCCTGATTAATTAGGAAAATTCAGCGAGCAATTAAGAAAATAGCTCCCCAAGTCATTTAGGCACAAGGTAGTGTTTTCCTGTTATATTTCAAGTAAACAAAAGGATATTGGTTGATTGTTGGAGGGGAGTTGATTGTAACCTTTTGGCTCTAAATAACGAGCCTGTGTGCAATTCCATTTAATGGCCTGGAATTCCAAAGCTATGGAGTTCATTAGGGAAGCAGAGGAAGTAAACACATGAAAAACAGGGAAAGAGACCCATTGAATCCCGACTGGCTTCCTTTCCCCGGCATTAATTGGCAGGTGGACCAAGTCCACAGCCACGTCTCACTACACACCGACAACGAAATAACTTTTAGCTGTCCCCGTGCTACCTTACAGCCCAGAAGTGGGTTCCACAGGTGCTCAAACAGATCGATGAGGGGAGCAGTGCAGAGGGGGGACTCTGAACACAGTAGGAGTAGAATCACTGAGAAGTTGATAACGACGGATGTTTTCAGTTACAATTTTAATGGGACGTAATGGCTTCCCCACAGGAAAGCTCCTGGATCCATAAAGCCGGGCCACGGCTCCCTTACAGGAAAGGAGCTGTTTATGACAGCCCATGCCACCTGCCTGCCCACCGAGTGTGCGTTGGCCCTCTTGGCAGCAGTAGGGTGGGGTAGTCACTAGAATCAGGGCTGGGAGCCAGCAGTGTTCCACTTCCAAATCCTGGCTGACTCCTCCGGTGACCTCTGTCTGGTCCCCTCAATAAAATGAACCACTGCTTATTTAAAACAAGCCAGATTATGTGGTGCCTTGGGAAATAGCCACACGTTACTGGGATTTCTCTGGCACAGAAAGCATTCAAAATGATCCTTGTCACCAACAAATGTGTAGTGAGAATCTACGCACACAAGATAAGTGAGTCAAAAGGCATATGGCATGCCTAGATGTTTTCAATGTGCTTCTAAATACCCAGTTTGTTGTAAGGGGATTATTATTATTTTTTTTTTACATCGTGTTGTAAAGCATGAGATTTAAAAAATATTATGCAAATGTATCTATTTTTCTAAGATTTTTATACATTAAATCAATTCTGTAATAGTCTATTGGTAGGTGTTGTCTGTGCTACACAAAATCAAATTTCAATCTAAATGTCAGTAACAAAACACAAAAGTTCCCCCTATAATGAATGAGAATGCTCCAAATTTTCTATTGTGGTTATTAAGAACAGAGTGAGAAAAATGTTGCTGATCTTGGAAGCCTATGTTTGCACCATTAGAATTATGAGGGGGCGCAAAGACAAGCTGTTCCCTGTGCCCTCGGAAGGAAGTGGTGACAGCTCCTGGGCTCGGCGGGCAGTGCTCCACAACAGCCAGGGGCAGAACAGCCCCAGCAGCAGCTGACCAACTCCAATGTTTTTGGACTAGCCTTGACTTCTACAGTTGAGAGAGAGAGAGAGAGAGAGAGAGAGAGAGAGAGAGAGAGAGAGAGAGAGAGAGAGAGAGATGTTCCAGAAATTCATGGTGTTGAAAAGATGGATACCCAGCAATGGAAGGTGGCGGGAGAGAAATGCTCTCACACATGTTATCAAACATTGGAAACAATTCAATGGTCACTCCAGAGATCCCAAGTGTTTTAGAAATTCTAACGGTAACAAAAATCTGGCATTTTAATACTCCAATCACCTGGCTTAATTTTACATTGAGAACTTCAGTGTTGCTGTATGATACAAGAAAACAGAAACCTATTTGGAGTCTCACAGAAGTTCCACTGGGGAAAACTGTTCCCACAAGAAGCTGAGTCCCGCGCGGTGGCTCCGGATGGCAGCCTCGGCCACAGCACACTGCTCTAGGCCCACCTACTGCTGTGGGAGTCATGGTTTTCCAACTTCTTAATGAGGTAATTAGCTGGAGTTGAACATGGAAGTGAACCCAGTGGTAAAAGCAAATAAAAAAACAAACAAACATGAAATTATACTGTCTTTCCTTAGCAGCTAATTTTCTTTTTCTTTTTTTAAAGCACTTTTTATTTTTCAAGTAAGTTGATATACAATATTATATCAGGTGTACAGCTTAGTGGTTAGGCATTTATATAAGTTATAAACGTGATACTGATAAATCTAATATCACCTGGCATCATACATAGGTTATTACAATATTATTGACTATATTTTCTATGCTGTACTTTACATCCCCATGACTATTCTGATACCTACGCTTGATCTTAGCCCCATGGCTAAGAAAGGATCCTGTGACTATTCTGTAACTACCAAGTTGTACTTCTTATTCCCTTTACCTTTTTCACTCACCCTTGCAATCCCCATCCCATCTGGCAACTGTCAAAATGTTCTCTGTATTTATGAGTCTGTTTCTGTTCTGCTTGTTCTTTAGATTTTTTGTTTTTTAGATCCCAGATATAAATGGAATCATATGGCATTTGTCTTTCTCTGTCTGACTTATTTCACTCGGCACAATACCATCTAGATCCATCCATGTTGCTGCAGATGGTAAGATTTCATTCTTTTTTTTAATTTTTATCACTGAGTCTTATTTCATTGTATATATGCACCACTTCTTCTTTACCCATGTTTCTACTGATGGACTCTCAGGTTATTTCCATATCGTGACTATTGTAAATAATGCTCCAACAAACATATGGCTGTATATGTCTTTTTGATTTTGTGTTTTGAGTTTCATTGGATAAATACCCAGAAGTGGAATTGTTCAGTCCTTTTTTGTCTTTTGCTCTATAATATCTTTTTCCATTCCTTTACTTTTAGACTGTATGTATCTTTCAATTTAAAGTGAGTCTCTTACTCTAGCTGGTTTGGCTCAGTGGATAGAGCATCAGCCTGCGAACTGAAAGGTCCCGGGTCCTATTCTGGTCTAGGGCACATACTCAGGGTGGTGTGCTCAATCCCCAGTAGAGGGCAGCTAATCAATGATTCTCTTTCATCAATGTTTCTCTCTCCCTCTCCCTTCTTTTCTGAAATCAATAAAAAGTATATTAAAAGAATAAAGTGAGTCTCTTATAGACAGCATATGTAAGGGTCTTATTTTGTTACCCATTTAATCACCTGTCTATTTATTGGTGCATTTAATCCACTTGGATTTATAGTGATTGTTGATAGGTATGTATTTATTGCCATTTTATTCATATTTGTGATCTTTTTCTTCTTCTAAACAAAGACCCATTAACATTTCTTGTAACACTGGTTTGATGGTCATAAACTCCTATAGCTTTTTATTGTATGGAAAAGCCTCTGGAAGCAGCTTGGGTAGACCCAAAGGTTGCGTGGGGCAAGTTCTCAGGGAATCACCAGGGCAGTGATTGTTGGAGACTCAGATAAGGTGCCTGTGCCTGCAAGGGAAGGGCTCAGCAAAAGAACAATGGCTTTACTGTGTAAATGTTCTACATCGCTTTTATCCACTCAAAAGAAGGGTCTCTTATCCTTTGAGGCAGCATGGAGGTACCTGGAGAGTATTATGTATAAGTGAAATAAGCCAGTCAGAAAAAGACAAGTATCACATGATCTCACTCACATGTGGAACCTAATGAACAAAATAAACTGATGAACAAAATAGATCCGGAGACATAAAAGCATGGAACAGACTGACAAATCTCAGAGAGCAGGTGGGGGTGAGGGGTAAAGAGTGGGAACAGATTAACCAAGCAACATATATGCATATATACATAACCATGGACACAGACAATGGTGCGGTAAAGGCCTGGGGAGGGGAGGTGGGACAGAGGTTGAGGAGGTCAATGGGAAAAAAAGAGGGGACATCTAATAAAGGTAAATTAAAAAAAAAAAAAAAGAACAATGGTTTTGGCCAGCACATCTGCCTGGGAGAAAGCTGTTTCTCCAGTTCTTGCCCCAGAGCTGGACACCTCAGTTCCTCCCTCTGTGTCCCTGGCACCTTTCCAGCTGTCACCTCAGCACTGGAGCTCTAAGCAAGTGACTGAGTCAGTCTGTGTGCAGGCCCTTTAAGAGGAATGCCTGGGACTCCGGTAGCCCTCTGTCTCACTCAGCCACAATCCCCATGGGTTTTTACAGCCAGAAGTTATGGGCACTTCTTTTCCTGGCACTGGCGCCCTGGGTTGGGGGTTCTGGAACTCCTTACTCCTCAGGGGGGATCTCTGCAGCCAAGATAGCCCTCCCGATCTTTAACCACCACAGGTGGGTCTGGGGCCTGTTCTGAATCTCTGCTCCTCCCAACAGTCTTCAAGTGATTTTTCTGAATATCCTTAGTTATAGGACTTCTGTTTAGCTAGACTTAATGATGGTTGCTCAGTAGGTTAGCTGTAATTTAGATGTAGGAGGTTCTGAGTACCACAATTACCTACTCTACCATCTTGACTGGAAGGCCCTTGCAACTAGTTTTTCTATGATTCATTTCTCCCGTTAAAAATGAGACCACCATATGGGCCTAGCCAGTAGCCATGGACAACGGGGGTTGGGGGGAGCATGTCTAGGGAGGGGTTTGGGATGGGAATGAGGGAATAAGGATAATTATGTGAGACCATAATCAATTAAAAAAAAAGTTTCAAGGAAAAAAAATCAATAAAAAGCAAGTGTTAACAAAAAAAAGAAAGAAAAAAAAAATGAGACCATCATTATCCAGCCAGTGTGGGTATCAGCAGAGATAGATAATCTGATGTCTATCAGCAGAGACCCATGAACCAGGAGGTCACAGTTCAGTTTTGGTCAGGGCACATGCCTGGGTTGAGACTCCATCCCCAGTGTGAGGCATGTAGGAGGCAGCTGATCAATATTCTCTCTCATTGATGTTTCTATCTCTCTCTCTCCCTCTCCCTTCTTTTCTGAAATCAATAAAAACATATTTAAAGAATAATTTTAAAAATGAGACTACCAAAAATACTTTTTTAAAAAATCACAAGTATCTTGCTATTGACAGCCTCAGGACAAAGTAGCTAAAAGATGAGCCGTAAAGAAGGATGTCTCAGTTGATCAGAAAGGCATACCAGTCTCTCCTGTCATTTTTAGACATACAAATAATAGTGTACACCTTCAGAAGAGATCTCTAAGTTCTGCCCGTAAGCTTTCTTTTCCCAATTTTGCACATGTGATATCATTGTCATTGGTGTCATCAAATCTCCATCAAGAACGAGGTATTAGTAAGCTTGAATAGCTGTAACAAAATGTCACAGACTGGATGGTTTAATCATAATTTTATCACTCACTAGTTATGGGAACTTGGGCCAAACTTGCTTTCTCATAGTTTTGGGAACTAAAAGTACAAGATCAAGGTGTCAGAAGGTTTGGTTCCTGGTGGGGGCTCTCTTCTGGCTTGCAGATGGCTACCTTTTCACTGAATTTTTACATAACATTACTCTATGCTCATGATAGATAGATAGATAGATAGATAGATAGATAGATAGATAATCTGATGTCTTTTCCTGTCCTTATAAGAATTTCAATCCTATCAGATTAGGGACCCACTCTTATCACCTCATTTAACCTTAATTGCATTCTTAAAAGTCCTATTTCCAAATATAGTCACATTGGGGTTACAACTTCAACATATAAATGTTGTGGGACATAATTCAGTCCATAACAAATGATAAATATTGATTAGTATTTATTAATCACATATATACACAGGGCACTAGTTTTGTCCAATTCAATTGCTAATACTAGATAATAATTATTTCAACTAATTAACAACACAAGCCAAATCAGGGCATTAAGCTAAGTGAAATAAATCAGACAGAGAAAGACTTACTGTATGGTTTCATTTATATGTGAGATCTAAAAAATCTTAAGTTATAGACACACAGAATATATTGATGGTGCTAGAGGCAGGGGATGGAAAAAATGGGTGAGGCTGACTGGTACAAACTTACAGTTATAAAATAAGTAAGTGCTGGCAATGTAATGTTCAGCATGGTGATTTTAGTTAATACTGTAGTCTATATTTGAATGTTAGATCTTAAAAGTTCTCATTGCAAAAGAAAGCTTGTAACTATATGAAGTAATGGATGTTAACTAAACTTACTGTGGCAATCATTTTGCAATATATACATATATCAAATCATTATGTTAATACAATGCTATATGTAAATTATATCTCAATAAAAGTTGGCAGGGAAAGGAAACTTAGCAGATAAGATCTCGTATTATACTATAGACAGATATAGACACTTCACAGTATCTAATGGAGCCAGATTGATTTGGAATCACAATTTTATCACTTACTAGTTATGGGAACTTGGGCCAATAGCTTAACCACTCTGAATCTCAGATATTTTGTATGAGAGAGGTTTATAAGGATTGAAATGAGGTCCTTAAGTATTAAGTATTTAGCATAATGCCTGGCATATAATATATACTGAGTAAATGGTAGTTAATATTATGAATTATGGTAATATAAATATCAAAATGGAATTTATTTAATCAGCAAATGGATGTTTGTCAAAATTCTGTGGGAAGCTAACCTTTTGTATCTTTCACACTGCCAGGTAGGAATTTTCCTGGTTTGTTTTAGGGTTGGAATTCAGAACATTATTTGCTTATAACTGAGTGAAGATGGATGTTTTGATTTTTAGCTATAAACCTTTAATTGATTATGGTCTCACATAATTATCCTTATTCCCTAGAACATTATTTGCTTATAACTGAGTGAAGATGGATGTTTTGATTTTTAGCTATAAACCTTCTATTTCTTGGCCACATTGACCCCAGGGTATTTTTGATCTTATGAGCAAAGCAGTGTATTTGTTATGATTATTTTTTAATTACTATTCCTCACACAGCTTTTGACATTTATAAGCAACTCAGTTCTCTCTCCTAAACTTGGTTTAATAGATTTTTCTAGGTGTGCATTGCCCTTGCTTCTTGGCACAGCACTGTGTTGCTATTTTTAACAGTAAGCATGACAGTGTAGATACTGAAATGGAAACACAGCCAAAGCAAAGTTTGGATTCAATGAGAGGAACCAAGAAGCTGACATTCAAATGTCAATGGATTCCCCTACTCACCTAAAAAAAAAAAAAAACATTGTAAGATTTACTTACTAGATTTATTTTAAGACTCTAGGTTGCTACTATATTAAGCCATATCAATTTATTTCCCTCAGAATGAATAAATATAAGTGCTTTAAATTTAGGTGCCTCCCTAGGACTTCATTTCTGAACACATCCTTTAAAATTATGCTGTTTAAATACTTTGCTCTCTACCTCTCCTTCCTCTTCATAAAATGTTTAAGAGTAGGAGAGATTATAATACCCTGTGTTGGGGAAAGGTGTAGTTAACATTACATAAAACTGATGAGAATGTTTTGATTTCTAAGTTGCTGTTATGATCTAGCTATCCACATTTGATTTTTTTTCCCCAAGCCACACTTTACCTCACTTAAATCCCTCCAGGTGGCCTAATTGTTTTAACACGCAACTGGATAATATTCCCCTATCTATTGTTTTCTTCTCCGAAGAAAACCTGATAAAGAGTTTATTGGTTTCACCCTCAGGAGATTTGCTTTCCAGAAAGAAGAATATAAGTATCAGATCCTTTGGAAAGGAATGATGCAGTGAAATTTTGGCTGGTCATTAAAAAAAAATTTTTTTTTTTTGAGAGACCAAGAAAAAAATGCTGTCAGCCATAATGCTAAATTTGAAAGTGCAATGTTGTGCCAGCGGGTATTTTAGCAAGGCTGATGCTATACTTGGGAATTTGTCAAGTACACCAATAATATTTCATAGCACATTTGGCTGTGTGCAAAGTAGATACAGAATTTATACTTCACCCTGACAAGGAGAAATGCCACACATTTAAAAATGTATCGGGGTGAGTTCCTCCATTCTCTTCTTCTATTTATTTGTATGGTGCTTGTTAAAAAGCACCTAAGCTTCTTTTAAATGTTCTATCTTAGCTAACATTATGGGATTTATCCACCAAATGAAGTTCAATCATGTTCAGGCAGCTAGTGGAAAAATAAAATAATTTATTCTGTACACTTGAGCAGCAAATCTGACTGGGAAACCAGCTGTAGGCTGGTGAAATGAAGATATTTTCCAAATGGTTGTCCTTAAAAAACTCACTCAGCTCTCTTGTGTCACCTGCTGTTGCTCTTCCAGAACCTTTGGTGAAGAAAATGAGTAGCTGATGCAGGATTATATCTTCTGTAAAAATACATCCACTGAGAAATGGCATTCTATTATTCCTAAATACTCAACATTTTGGAGCTAGAAGTGCCTTGGAAAAATAATTCTGACCAGGCTTGCAGGAAAAGACAGGGACTCTAGACAAATTATGTGAGATCCCAATTGTCATTTAACCTAGGGCTCTTTTCTTTTCTTGTTTTGCCACATATGTATATTTAAATATGTTTTTATTGATTTCAAATAGGAAGAGAGAGAGAAGGATAGTGACATCAATGATAAGAGAGAATCATTGATTGGCTGCCTCCTGCACACCCACACTGGAGATCAAGCCCGAAACCTGAGCATGTACCCTGATCAGGAATCGAACCATGTCCTCCTAGTTCATAGGTTGATGCTCAACCACTGAGCCACACCATCTGGGCAGTAAATAACTTTTTACCTCTAAGCCATGTCTCCTCCTCCAGAATTGATGGCATCAAAGACCATGTTCTAAGCAGCTTTTTAAAATATTTTTATTGTCTAAAGTTTTACACATGTCTCCTTTTTCCTCAACTGACCACCCTCCAAGCCATTCCCACCCACCCCAGGCAAGCCCTCACCATCTCAGTGTCTGTGTCCATTGGTTATGCTAATATGCATGCATGCAAGTCCTTTGGTTGCTCTCTAAGCACCCCATCCCCTGACATTTGTCTTTGGATTTATTCTTATTCATCAAATTATGTTAATCATTATATTCCACATATGAGTGAGATCATGTGATATTTATCTTTCTCCAGCTGGCTTATTTCGCTTATCATGATGCTCCCCAGTTCCACCCATGCTGTTGCAAATAGTAAAAATTACTTCTTTTTTATAGTGGCGTAGTATTCCATTGTGTAGATGTACCTCAGTTTTTTAATCCACTCATCTGCTGATGAGCACTTAGGCTGTTTCCAAATCTTAGCTTTTGTAAATTGTGCTGCTATGAACATAGGGGTGCATATATCCTTTCTAATTGGTGTTTTTAGCTTCTTGGGATATATTCCTAGAAGTGGGATCACTGGGTCAATGGGAGTTCCATTTTTAGTTTTTTGAGGAAACTTCATGCTGCTCTCCACAGTGGCTGCACCAATCTGCATTCCCACCAGAAGTGCAGCAGGATTTCTTTTTCTCCACATCCTCGTCAGCACTTGTCAATTGTTGATTTGTTGATGATAGCAATCCTGACAGGTGTGAGATGGTACTTCATTGTTATTTTGATTTGCATCTCTCAGATGATTAGTGACTTTGAGCATGATTTCATATATCTCTGGGCCTTCAGTATGTCCTCTTTCAAAAAATGTCTATTTAGATCCTTTGCCCATTTTTTTTTTATTGTACCATTTATCTTCCTTTTGTTTAAGTTGTATGCATTCTCTGTTCTAAGCAGCTTTTATTAATATCTTTTATGTTTCAACATCTCTTATGATAAGGAAAGGAGTTTTTTTTATATGTTTACTTCATAATTATGACAACATAATTCTAAAGAAAGTGCTCCTTTTATGGCATTTAGGCAAATTAATTGTAATCCTCTGTAACACGTTATAATCATTGGTCTATGTAGGGCTCTATTTTCTGCTTAATTACTTTAAAGTTTTATAGTGATTATTTGGAGATCTATCATTCAACTTAAGATGTCACGGGGCAAGTTCCTGCAGTTTTTATTTAACTGCAAATGTTCGCCAGTCATCTACACATACATGATTTTTAAACAATAAAACTGGATGACATTACCAAGGAGTATCTATCTATCTATCTATCTATCTATCTATCTATCTATCTATCTATCTAAAAGCCTAAGTGACCATTCAACTGTTCGACCGGTATCTATGGCATGCACTGACCACCAGGGGGCAGACATTCAATGCACCGGCATGGAAACATGGAACAGATCTATGAATCTCAAAGGGAACGGGGGAGGGTGGGAAGAGATTAACCAAGGATCTTATATTAGAGGCCTAGTGCACAGATTCGTGCACCAGTGGGGTCCTTTGGCCTGGTCTGTAGGGACTGGGCCAAAACTGGTAGTCCAACCCCTGAGGGGTCCCAGATTGTGAGAGGGCACAGGGCGAGACTGAGGGACCCCACGGGTGCACAAATCCGTGCACCAGGCCTCTAGTATAGAGATAAAACTATAAAAAACTGAGTCTTGGGAGATACCAATGTTAAAAGGAAAAGGGAAAAAAAAAAAGGGCACATGTCTCAGTTGGGGGCTCAGTCCGATTTGGACACATGTGATTGATTGATGTGTCTCAAATCTTTGTTTCTCTCTCTCTGTCTTTCTTCCTTCCATTCTCTCTCTCTCTCTCTCTCTCTCTCTCTCTCTCTCTCTCTCTCTCTCCATATATATATATATATATATATATATATATATATATATAAAATTTTTATTTTTTAAACTTATTTTTATGTATTTATTTTTGTGGCTAATCCTCACCCCAAGATTTTCCCCCAGTTTAAAAAATAAAATCTTTTCTGGGACTCTACAATATTAATTTATATATGATAAAATAAAAACCTGCAGAATAGAGAAGATATTTGAAGCAAAGCTAATATATCAAGAATATTAACAACAAAAAGGGGCTTGAAATGTTTGCTGGACGTTAACAGCAGGATTGCGTGGATTTGAGGCTACAGTGACTTTATTTTCTCAAAGGTCTCACTGAAATCAGTACAATTTAATAAAAGTGTTAATTGCTATAACATCTTATAAATACTGAGTCCATTTAAATACATGATTGCATAAATATAAAATACTTTAGTTAATGTTTCCTGGATATTTTGAAATTAATTTGATTTCATGGTACTTCAAGCATGAAAAAATGCAATTTTTTTCTAAAAATCACTTAATCTAGTTATTAACTGACTATTTGTATACTCATTGGATAGTTGATGAGTGCTTGCCTAAAGATATGGCTTCATGCATGCCCAGCAATTATGTTATTATTAAGCATGGAGGAACCCAGCTGTGTTTTGGTTCCATTGAACATATTGAACTATCATTCAAACATTTTTGCTAAAATAAAATTAACAGGCATTTTGCAAAGGAATTTTTTCATTTAATTTTAAACCCACAAACATTTCAGAAGAAATTTAATCTATGTGATTCTGTACTCATCAAAGATTTTGCTAAGAACTGTAATATGTTTTAAAAGCTGCATGTCATTTAATGAGATTTATTTGTCCCTTTACTTTTCCTCATTTTCTGACAAAATGCCATCTCTGTGAAACAAATACCATTTTAAAGCATTCGTCATAAAATTCTAAATTTACAATGTTTTAGTTGTTTCTAAATTGTCTAACATGAAGTCTTTGCTTGTTATTGTAAAAACAGTTTGGGAGGCTGAGTTTATCATTAATTTTAGAAAAATTAAGAAGCCTGGCCAGCTGGTGTTGTTCAGTGGTTGGGCATTCACACATGAACCAGGAGGTCATCATTTGATTCCTGTTCAGGGCACATTCCTGGGTTGCAGGTTTAATCCCAGAAGGGGGTGTACAGGAGGCAGCCAATCAATGATTCTCTTTCATCATTGATGTTTCTATCTCTCTCTCCCACTTCCTCCTCTCTCTGAAATCAATAATAAAAAAATTAAGAAGTCTAGCTATAAAAACTTCTTTAATTGGCAAGATTAAATAAAGATTAAATATTTGCTTAGGGACTATTTTGTATATTGCTTTAAATTTATCTAAATAGTCAACATCCATCACAAAACCTGGCACAGAGTAAGTATTTCGTAAGTCATTGTCAAATGAGTGAGTGAACAAATGAATGATTGAATATATTAAACTGAACTAGAAAATACCCTGGACCTTTGCTATATTGATTTTAGATTCTATTTAATAGGACTGATATATAGAAAAGATAATACATTCATTGCTTGTTGATAATTTCTTATTTAAGTATCTAAAACAAAATATCTTTATATAACATAAAAGTATTAATTCACCTAGTCAGTTATTAGCTTGAATGAGGTACTCCTCATTATATATTATGCATAATATGTAAGACATGTTTAATATTTACATATTACATATGTGCATGTTATACTATATATAAAATATGAACACATACTATATGCACATATTAGGGCTATATTATATTTCATATCTTCTGTTATTTAACTGTATGTATTCATATATTCTTACACCATCTTGTTTGATCTTTGCAGTGATATTGTGAAGCATTAACCTTATTTTCTATGGAAAGATACAGAAGAAAGAATGCTACCTTGCATTTGTAAATGCACTTGACCCTTGAACAATGTAGGAGGGTTAGGAATGTGACAACCCGTTGGCCTGGGCAGTCAAAAATCTACACATAACTTTTGACTCTCCCCAAATTTACTAATAGCCTACTGCTGACTGTAAACATAACATAAACAGTTGATCTACACATATTTTGTACTCTATTCTTACAATAAAGTAAGCTAGATAAAATAAACATATTATTAAGTAAAATACATTTATAATACCATATATAAAAAACAAAACAAAATATCTCAACATGTATGTGGCTCTGTGCAGATCAAACCTGTTGTCGTCAAAGGGTCAATTGTAATGAAAATATGTCTAAAAACCTGAAGTCTTCTCTTAAACACTTTCAAATGAGATATTGATGCACTAATTTTCTTGCTTTTTTTGGCTATATTAAAATTTTTACTTTCTCTCGGTTTCTTCTATATTTGTACAGAATTATACAATGTACTCCACATAAGGGATAGGATTACAGAAGTCATGTAAGACTCTTGAAACAGTACCAGGCTAAATTCTGGAAACCATTAATCTAGCTATTTTTCCCACTACTGAACTATCTTAGATTTTTCTCTTCCTTTCCTATTTCTCCTTCGTTTTTCCCCCCAATCACAAGAGATATAGTTGTAATAGGCTTATTTCTCCTTCAATTACTTTGCACTTAGAATGAGTAATGTGATGGAAAGAAACTGTAAGTTTATAGGTCAATAAGTTCCAGAACACATGCATCTCATTTGACTTTGTGTCCAGGTACAAGAAATAAGCAATTGCTAGTATTCTTTACATCTTTGTAGTCAAGCCTAGCTGTCTTAGTGATTATCAATGAACTCTCGGAATAGTGAATATTTAGCAGAAATTTGTGCTGCCTGATTTGGTTTATAAATAGAAGCAAATGGAGGTTATATATTCTTAGAAAAAGTTTTCCTCATTTTCCTTTATATTCTGTGAACTATACGCTTAGGGTGCATTGTAAGGCCCAATTTATCATAATCAAGTTTTCACTTCAATTCATCAAAAGCTCAGATCTTTCCTTAATTCATTACAATGCATTATTCTTTGTTGAAAATGTTCCCAGAGACATATGCTTTGTGTACCTTTTCTTAAACTAAAAGAAAACAAATAAAGAGTGGATTCTGTTAAGCGAACAGATGCCTAATTCCATATTCTATCTCTCACCAGTCTGTGAAATCCTCCCTTCCTCTCCTTCTGAGAGCATTTGGAACCTCACCTCTGGCTTTACATGATGTTTCCTGGCAGGCTAGCACATACCATATGAGTTTTACGTACAGATGTGAAACATGGCCAGTGGTTCTCTTGTCAAAAATAAACTGTTCAAAAACATGATCAATTTCTGATGCTGTCAGCATCTAGCCTGGTTTTCTGTAAACACAGTAGAATGTGCAATGCTCTTCCACTTGACATCTCTCTTCAAGACTGAGGTCTTGTACCGTATTTTCTGGTGTATAAAACGACTTTTGAAAAAAAAAAAAAAGCCTGCTCAGATTGGCCAGAGTCAGAGAGGCGAGGCGGTCTATTAAAAAAAGAACTGGTGTTGCCTCAGAAGTGGGGGGGTAGTCTTATACAGCGAATATAGGCCTAAACCTATGTTTTAACTGTAAAATTACGCCAGAAAATACGGTAATCTATTCCAGACTCTATGCTCAAAACAAATGGATTGGCTCTTCCCAGCTACTTCAATGGACTCCAGTTGAGATTAACTTCCAAAGCAAGTGAAAGGGCTCTTAGTCTTTTTGTATTACAAACTGTTCACAATTTCTTTGTCAACATTTGCAACAGGATAAGCCGTGAATTGTTCTTCTCTCTAGTTCCCTCAATAGCCCTAAGAGGAAGTCCCATCTTTCTTCTGGCCACCGGAGCCCATCCATATGAACAACTTAGACATATAGAAAATTAATCCAGCACACATTAGCCACACACACTAATAGGAAGTTTTCCTTTTCGTAATAAACATTTTATTGTGCTTTTTTTGTTTTGTTTTCAATTGGGAACTGCCTAACCACAAATAGAGCTACACTGAAACTAACCTTTCCACTCAACTCCACAGAAAGGTCACCTTTGCTGGGCAGATGGTGATGGGCACTGCTGTGTGCAATCCATTTCCATGTCAGCGGGCATTCTGCGCTTTCAGAAGCAATTTAAAACATATTTTAAAATAAAATGTGATGTGATGGGTTGTGCTCTAAGTGCCCACACTAGGCTGACAAGCCCTCTTTTTTCCTGCTTTAAGACTAGCTAAAATTAGGAAAGGGAAATTAAGTTATAAAGTTACATTTGTACGCTGTGTGTGGGGAGAGGTGTTAGCCTAAATAGCATCAGAGTTTTAATAAGCTTCCAGCTATATCACCAATAATAATTTGTGAGACAGGAAAATGTAATACCAAAACTACCTCCTAAGAAAAGATTAGTTAGTCATAATATTATAGAAATTGTCAGAAAAGAAATTAAAAAAAAAAATCACTGGACAAAAACAAGGTCTATAATTTCTAATCCTGTCTCTGCCATTACTCAGCCACTTAATTTCTTTGGACTTTAGTTTTATCACATAAAATAAAGGGTTCAGTTTATACCAGCACATCTAACATAAACTTATTGGAACCCAGCTCTTCAAGATCCATAGTAAAAAGAATTTCATGATCAAAAAATAAGTTTAAGAAATTTACATACTGTTTTCTTTCCTTGTCATATATAGAAATTCATGAAGAAATTTGCCTTTGAAAGACTTTGAGAAGTCCTACAGTAAAGAAACCATGTAACTTTGTTTGACTTAATGTGTCTGAATTTTATTTGACCATAAAATATAGCATTATTAAAATGCTAGGAGACATATTTTGGGAATCATTGCTTTACATAATTGATAAAATTTTGTTAGTCTGTTTTATGCATATTTACATTTCATGATTGATTTAATTAATAACATTACAAATTTAATATTTTAAATTAATATAACACTTATTTGATATTTTACCATTTTAATGTCACTATCCCTTATATTGAGTACCTAATATCAGAAATGTATTTAAATGGCATTGAGATAATTACAAAATCTGGTCTTCAGATTCAAGAATCATGTTCTTTTTTTTTTTTAATATGTTTTATTGATTTTTACAGAGAGGAAGGGAGAGGGATAGAGAGCCAGAAACGTCGATGAGAGAGAAACATCGACCAGCCGCCTCCTGCACATCCCCCACCGGGATGTGTCCATAGCCAATGTACATGCCCTTGAGAGGAATCGAACCCAGGACCTTTCAGTCCGCAGACCCACGCTCTACCACTGAGCCAAACTGGTTTCGGCAACAATCATGCTCTTTATCCGTATAAGTTGTTTTTAATCTCTTTGATTTTTCAACTAATTGATTATTTTGAACTCACACGCTTTATACCAGTTTGTATATTGTTAATTTTATTATTGCATCTTTGAGCATCAAAAGAACTTGAATTCCAGTAAATATCTGTCAAAATTAAAACCCAAACTTTAAATTCTTTGCTCTGTGGCTGAACCTACTGGGCTCTGTATTATCTGAATGACTGGCATGATCCAAAGACTTTATTAAAAAGTCATAGATTGCTCCTATTTAGCACTCTAGACAAATCACTATGATGATTAGGTCACGGACAAAGTTTGCAGTAAGGAGATAAAGTTTGGGGGATATAAGGAATTGATGAGATATTATGGGATATATTTAGGTGCAGTTTAATAACAGTAATCTATAATCACATGTTAAAAAAAAAAACACATTTGGGAACACCCAGATCACACCAGATACCACATAGCTCTGTCACTTAAAATGATTCAGGCAGTAATTTGGCAGCTGCCACACTATGGGTGCCATATGTGTGATGATCTCACAGAGCTGAGATGCTACCTCCTGAATCAGTTTTGTAACTGTGATTCATACTATGCTAGCCAACCTCCCCCACATTCTTCTGCCTCTCATGCTATTTTAGTCTTATATCCTACTCTGCACCTATCCCTAGAATTAATCATCTAATCATTCCAGAATGAGTAGAGAATGGACAGAGAATGCCTACAGTACTCTTTGAACATGTTTCAGAAAATACCTATTATTCATTAAAGAGACAAAGTATAACTAATCTATCAGTGTTCTTTAAGTAATACTAATTCTAAACTGCCCCAGTAACCCAATAATACAAAATGCTAACTTTTGTTGGTAAGCACAAGCTTTCTCTACCCACATATAAGAGCTAACTTAAATATATGACAATGATAAGGGGAAATGGAAAAGAGAAAGAATTTCAGTTCTAGATGGGCTTCCTAAGGAGCAACTTGAGTTTGATTCTGGAGATTGAATTGAGCATTGACCTGTGATCCAGGAGGTCATGATTTGATTCTTGGCCAGGGCACATGCCCAGAATGCAGGCTAGATCCCAAGTGGGGCCATGCAGAAGGCAGCCAATTGGTGATTCTTTCTCATCATTGATGTTTATTTCTCTCTCTGCCAATCTCTCTGGGATTGCATATCACAGGCAAGGGAGGAGGGAAATGCTGGGTGTTGGGGAAGAAATAGGTTACAAAATTTTTTAAATGGACAAATATTTTAGGCTTACTGGCTATAGTGTTGCTGTCACAAACTGCTCAACTGTGTCCTTATAGCTCAAATGTAGCCTATACATATATGAATGGGTGTGGTTCTGTCCCAATTAAACTTTATTTATAAAAACAGATGATCCATTGACTAGCTGTACTTTGCTGACCTCTGTTTGAAGTCTTGAACATGATAAATGACCAATGTTTGACCTTATCGTTAATATCCTGTTAGAATGGGAGTAGACAATAATAAATAAATTAACCCAAGAAAATGGGGAATAAGGCTTTCCTGTAAGTGAAGTTCTCTGTGTCTTCCACCTCTTCCTAGAGAGAACCTAGAACCTGGCTGATTCAGAATCACTAATTAGCCAGGGAAGGAGAATAGAGGATTCAACAGGATCAAAACACCAAAGTAAAGGGTTATGAACACAGAAAAAGAGTTAAACAGGCTGGATTCTACCTTGTTTCCCCAAAAATAAGACATCCTCCGAAAATAAAACCTAGCACATGGAAAGATAAGACATCCCCTGAAAATAAGACCTAGCGCAACTTTGGGAGAAAAAATTAATATAAGACACTGTCTTATTTTCGGGGAAACAGGGTAGTTCAGCCTTGCCATTCACAGTGAACCTGATCTCGATTAATTTTCTTATTTATGTTTATTGTTGAAAGTATTACAGATGTACCCTCTCCCCTTAATGCTCCTTTCCACCTTTCCTCCACTCCCCCAGGCCTTCATCACACCATTGTCTGTGTCCATGGGTTATGCATCTATGCACATAGATCTCCATTGTTTTTTAAGTTAAAATGTTTTAATTTTGAAAGTATTATTTCAGAAGATCTATTTTCTTTCCACTCTGATTGATTATTCTGCGAGCCAGGTCCAGCTTTCCTGTATCTCTTTTAGAGTTTTGAGAAGAGAAAACATAACAAAGGACTATGGCGTTGGCTATTGCAACATTGGATAATGTTTACAAGGTGTGCAGATACCTCCTTACCTTAGAGTGTGCCATCAGAATAGTAAAGACTGTTTTGTTTTCATTTTGCTCAGATGTTCTGCTTTTCTTATTCCCTAATGTGATCTTTGGCAATTCTTATGTTGTCTCTTTTTTTTTAATGGGGTGCTTTTTACAATCTGGATATCAATGTATAACTAATTATGTATTGGAACTATTTTCCCCCCTATTTGTGGGTTGCCTTTCCTTTCATTTTGGTGTGTTTTTTGTGAATAGTTTTGTGTGTGTGTTAAAAAAACAAAAACCCTTCTTTATCCCAATGTTATAATGATATCCATTTTATTACAATGATATTCACTTGTATTACTTTGAAAAATTTCATAAATTTATCTTTTCAACTTAGGTCTTGAATGCTCTTGAGGTTGATTTTTGTGTAATATTAAAGCCAGTGATCCATTTTTCCCCATTAATATAACCAATTGTCCCATACAGATTATTAAAAAGTAAAAAACCTGCAATGGCATTTTCTTATACTAAATTTATATGAGTTAACCTGTGTCAATACCACAAATATTAATTAACTTAGCTTTATAATATGTATATTATGTTTTGAAATCTGTTAGGGTGAATTTCCTCACCTTATTATTTACATTTAAGAATTTCTTTATTGAGCTCTTATTCTTCCATGAAATTTTATAATCAATTTTCAGGAATAACTCACTACAAGTCTGATTATAATTGCATAGATCAATTTGGAGTTGAGAAATTTGCAGTATTGAATAAACTTATTCACATTTATGATAAATATCTCCATTTATTTAGATGTTTTGTTAAAGGCTTTCCAGTTTCATAATTCTCTGTATAATACTTTGTATTAGAATTATTGTTAGATATTGTGTGTTCTATAGTATATATATATTTTTTGTAAATTATATTTGAAATGTAAATTATATTCTAATTATTTTTCTATTGGTTCCTTGATGTTCTTTGTAAATAGTCACATCACTTGCAAATAATTGCAATTTTGTATTTTTCCTTTTCTATTTTTTAAAGTCTTTTTCTTAATGATTTATTTGGGTAGTGCCCATTTTAATATTGAAGTAATGATGGTAGGTAGTCTAATCTTATTTCTGACCTTAAAGATAATTATTTCAATGTTTTATATTATGTATTGGAGGTCCAGTGCACAAAATTTGTACACGGAGGTGGGGGTGGTCCCTCAGCGCAGACTGCACCCTCTCCAATCTGGGACCCCTCAGGGGATGTCCAACTGCTGGTTTAGGCCCAATCCCACAGGCAGTCGGTAGATTTGGTTTTAATGAATACATTTTTGAACTATTAAAGTAATTATAAGGTTATACTCTTCTAATGTTTAGGGTAGTTAATTTAACAATTTAGTATTTATTAATTTCCTAATATTAAATCAAGATTTACTCCTGGAAAAGTTTCCAAATTATCTACCAATATTTTAAAGCACATCTCTGGGAGTCCTGACAAAGCCTGTGTCCCCGCTAGTCCCACTTTTTTCTTCTGTTAGCCCTGACAGTTGGGTCTGCCAAGATGGAGAAAGGAAGGTGGGGAAAGGAGTGGAGGTGCAGGTACTAGTAGAGAGGAGAAAGCATGTCCCAAGGAAGTTTTAAGACTTCATATTATATTAATTATTTAACCTTAATGGTGCTCCCCACCTCCCCTTGCCTTGTCATCCCATATTGTCTCAGACTCTAGCTCCACAAATTACTCTCTTGCCTAAATTTCAATTTAAATCCATTTCAACAGCCAGAGAATCTGTAGCCAGAGAAACACAAGCTCTTCAAAAAAAATGTACGTAGTTTTTGTTTCTGTTTCTTATGGTGTCCTGTAATTTTTATAGTTGCACCTATCTTTGTTGAAACAGGAAAAGAAGATAAAGGTATTTGTACCAATGTACATCCCATCCCTCCTTCCTTCGGATTTTCAGTTTTATTTATACGGGTTGTATAATGTTTAGTAAATAAGTGAATCATCTTTATTGTTAATGATTTTTAAAATTATAACTAGAAATTTTCGTGTGTGTGTGTGTGTGTGCTTTTTTTTCTTAGTGACAAGGTTTTCAGGAATGGATTCTCCCCATTACTAGATTTGGAAGTCCCCAGTAAGTTTTTTGTTGTGTTTTTTGTTGTTGTTATTGTTTTTTGTTTTTGTTTTTAATCAAAATAGCAGTATTAATTGCCCCAAATAATATATTCTATGGTTTTGATAAACATGTTGACTTATATTTATAAGGAACCCAACAATGGGCAAATAACAGAGATTCTATTTCTGAAAACACTGACTCAGAGAACTTAACCTGGCAGTTTTTCTAATTATTTGGCAATTCATCAGGACATAGAAAGGCTTCTGATAGATCTGATCCAGTGGGAACCCAAGTACATTTATGAGATTCCCATTAGAAGCATGAATGCCCTGAAACCAGTGGGAGCTCCAAGGATGCAGAACTGTTCAATGGCCAACTCAGGGGATGGAGAAGCAGAATTTGACCCCAATTGGGCCTTTCTGTAATGATCTCAGACAGGAAAGGTAAAATCAGTTTATACCTTTGAGTTCTTCCTTTGTAACAGGGCAGTTGTTACAAGGAGCAAACAAAAGAATGGACTAAAATCACTTTGGAAGGGGGAAAATGTGCCACAAACAAGTCACACAAGTCTTGTCACAAAGGTAAATGGAATCCCTTTAGACTCCCCCCCTTCCCTCCTACTTTTATTGCTCTTGAGACTATTTGAACCAGTGCAGGGGCCTGGGGAATTCAGCCTGGGCAACAGCCCCTCATCTGCAATCTCAAGAGGTTCCAAACTCCCTTGCTTTTTTGTTGCCCTTCCCAGTGAACTAGAAGTATTAAGTTGAATAAGTTTAAGAGTTATTTCTAAAAATGGTAAGAACAAATTAATGACTACTATTTATTTTCTTACACAGCGCAGTTTCATTCTAATGTCCTTTGTTCTCAACCCTTTCCCATTATCATCCAAGATGGTCCTTGGGCAAGCTCGATGCATTTCCAATGCACTTTTCAGAAGGTGCTCTTGTGTGACAATCACCCCTCAAAGATTCTAGATTTTGGTTAAAAAAGAGTTCTGGCAAAAACTGGTTTGTGCTGCAAAAACATTCAACTTGCCAATAGCCTTGTTTTTAGTTACCATGTACACAGAGAGGGAGAGAGGGAGAAAGAGCATGGTGCCGAGGAAGGGGATGCCTTCCCAATCGTGAGGAAATTGCCAATAATTCACAAAGGTGGAGCCTTAGAAAGTTGAAAAGGTCACGTTCCCAGCTGTGACAACAGCAGGCATTTGTTTTATACAGGAGTTATGCTCAGCATTATCTGTTATATGCTGTCTATATAAATCATTTTGACCTGTGTTACTTCTTAAACAAAATTATCTGCTTTACAGTTGCTTCCTATTCTGATGTCATCAATATTTATAGCTTTTTTTCTTAAGCTAAAATTCAGGTACAATTTTAATATACTGATTTTGAAATTAGAATTATTGCTTGCAGCATTTTCATGTGATATGTGAATTAATTGTAAGAAAAAGTTGAGAGTTTTATGAAGTCAGATTTTAGGAGTATGAGAATAAAACAGGAATAGAACTTTTCAAAGATGGTGTAGTTATTGATAAGGTATTAAACTATTAACTTGATTATGAGCTAATTGAAAATTCATAAAATTCATAAATTAAAATTTTAATAGTTTAAAAGCCTTTAAATCATGATTCCTGCTAAAAGTAACAGTATCTCTACATAGCATCCATAAATAGGTCTTTATTAATTTAGAAAAGTTTCTGATTTTTTTTTTATCCAATAGCCCTTTTAACAAAGGTGTCTAATATGCACTCTTAATTATCTTAATTACCAAAGTGGAACTGAAGAAGAAGAGAAAATGGTAGCTGTCTTACAGTAATCATTTTCTCGGGCTGTGAATCTGTAAATTATTTCTAATACATCATGAATGAAACATACGTCACAAACCTCACCTTACCAGTGCTTGCCACAATAGTGTACAATAAAGGCGAACTCCAAACACAGTTTTCTTTCTTGAAGTAGCCAACTTTTGCTTACATTGATTGCTTCCTTCAGAAACAGCTAATGGAACTGGGTATTCTTCTTAAATGTTGTAAGAATAAACAAACCAAAAGTAATGTTTTGTTATCCACCCCATATGTCAGTTGCTCCCTATTCTTCATCTTTTCTTTGTGTGTCAATTATGCTTTTTCCCTGAACTCTTAACTGTAAATAATATTCCTCCAGCACAAGATTCTAGCCAGGCATCACATTCTTGAGCATGTTCTGACATATTTGAAAGTCCTTTCTGAGTTATAAGTCATTGAGTTGGTTTAAGGAGGATTATTGTTCAAAAGTTCACTTTTACGTTTGTTTCCTATCTGTGATAGAGTATTCACAACATGTTACCCATTACACTATCAGTGGAAATAGTGTGATTTCTGGTATAATTTATTTTTCACAAACTATGTTCAATGATTTTTAAAGAATATAAATAAAATTGTACACCCAAAGAATTCCTTTTATTTATTTTTTCTTTCTCATCTTTTTCTATCTTAAGACCACTCCTCAAACATTCTTTAAATAGGCTGAAAATTGAGAAAAATATTAATAACATCCAGTGGTAATAAGGTATAATTATTGATGTTATAGTTCTTTGTTTTCATTGTGTTCTCAAATTCCCCTGTCTTTTATAAGTAATTTCTGTCACAAAGTTTAAGATGTTTATATTAATATGCTAGGTATCTGGTTAATAATGCGGATTTTTTAATCAAAGAAAACACAATAATTTCAAGAGAAACATCAAAAGTGCTTTATTCACAGTAATGTCCACTGGCTACATATTTCCCACATCTTCCAGGTAATTTGTGGATACCATCCCAATAGAACTTTTATTTTTTTTTTTTTGAGGCAAACCATTCAAAGACCCAATTTCCCACTTCTTCATTCATTTTGAAGTGCTGCTCAGAAAGTGCGTGTGCCATCAATCGGAACAAGTGGTAATCTGAAGGAGCAAGGTCTGGTGAATACAGCGGGTGGGTTAATACTTCCCAGGCAGAATCTTTTAACGTTTCTTTAACTGGTTGTGAAGTGTGTGATGGTGCATCATCATGAAGCAAAATTACTTTGTAGTGTCTCCTGGCACATTCTGGTCGTTTTTACCATCGAAGCATGGTTCAAATTGATTATTTGTTGTCAGTAGCAATCAGTATTAAAGGTTTCACCTGGTTTTAGAAGCTCATAATACACTACACCTTCCTGATCCCACCAAACACAGAGCATTGTCTTCTTTCTGAAGTGATTTGGCCTTGCATTCGATGTTGATGGTTGACCTGGATCAACCCATGATTTTGTGCTTTGGGGATTCTCAAAATAAATCCACTTTTCATCACCAGTCACATTCAATGCAAAAAAGAAAAAAAAAAAAGACTTTCATGCAGTTGAAGCAACATTTTACTGATGACTTTTCGTTTTTCCATTTGTATTTTGTTCAGTTGATGTGGCACCTATTTTCTTTTCTTTAAAATTTTTCCCATTGCTTGTAGATGATCAGAAATTGTTTGCTGAGCAATGTTTAATCTTTTTGCAAGTTGTTTTTTAGTTTTACATGCATCTTCATCCAATAATGCTTGTAATTATTGGTCTTCAAACTTTTTTGGTTGACCTAAAAATTCTTTGTCTTTCACATTAAAATCATCACTTTTAAAGTGTTTAAACCAGTGTTCATAAGTATCTTGAGATGGAGCATGTTCACCGTAAGCTTTCCAAAGTATACAATAATTTTCAGCAGCACTTTTCTCCAAAATAAAGTAATGAATTAAAACTTTCTGTAAATGCTCTTTTTTTTTTTGGCATGAAATTTGACATTTTTAAGTGTAAAAATATCCATGATGTTAACACCTTCAGAAAATTTGACATATGAAGTTTTGAAGCTTATTGTCAATACAACAAAATAGCATATATATCAAAATGCATATATATCAACATATGTGTAACTCCATCTACTGGAAAAAAATCTGCATTAGTAACCAGTACACCTACTACATATATGTGTTTCAGAAAGAAAGAAATTCTATAAGCCTTTTCTCTATTCTAACTGAACATGAGACATCTTTATAAAGTATAAGGGGAAAATGGGAAGGAAAAGTCCATTCAACATCTTACCAAGGTCATTGTTTACCTGTTAAAAAGTATAATTCATTTAGATCATAGCTCCTATATTGTCCTTCTTCATCATCCTTCCCCAAAGGATTTATTTTATTTGTTTTATCCTCAGCAAAACTTATGCATGCAACTTGAAATAAATAAATCTGCTTGACAAAAAATACCAGCAGGAAGAAATATGAATTACTGATTACCACCATCTAAACCTACATCTAACAGAACAGATTATTTCTGGGTTTTTTGTTTTTGTTTTTGTTTCTTTGTTTGTTTGCTTGTTTGCTACAGATCAGTTTGCAAAGGCAGGCCAAATAGAAATGAAGTACCTATTGTTTGTAAAAAGAAAGTATTTATCTGAAAAACAGGCAAATGGAAGACTTAAGAGCAGCATTACATTTCAAATGACTGCATCATCAGACCAAGTTACACTGCCCCATGCTGTGATCAGCCTGAAGATAAGGTCTTCACCATCTGTTCTCTGGAGGTCCTGAGTTTAAATCTCAATGGGAGATGGCTGCAGGATGCCCGGGGAAAGGGAAAGGTAATTTATAAATTTCATTTCCTTTATGCTAAAGCAATAATGATTTTTGCATACATTTGTTTATAAAAAGGGATAACATTGCATCCATAGATGATATTAAACAGATAACATTTTATTGTAAATTGAGATCTATTTTCACTTACTTGGTATGTTTCAGTGTTAGTTGGCTATGTTTAGGACGTACTATACACATAAAGAAGGTGTCAGCAATTATACCTACTCTGTTGTAGTTTGTCTAATCATTAATGCTATTGAATTCTGACAACATTGTTTGAGTTGGAGTGGGCTGGTGATATTCAAAAGTATTTAAAAGTTCCATCAAATGTAATATTATTTTCTCTCCAAATGTTTGGCAATGGAGTAAATTAGAAGTTCACAATCAGGTTGAAGTTGCCTTAGAATTAAACCAAACCAAATATACTTTTGAAATAGCCAGGCAGATGTTGGCATCTGGTGCTATCTAGATTAGTCTGTGACACAGCTGAAGATGAGCATGGCAGTGTTTATTATAGGTACTCAAGAGGAGAGGGATCACCTGCCTCTATATATGCATCAGGTTTGTTGCCTCATGTTTATTTTAATTTCCTATATTTTCCTTGGTCTCCCAGAGAAACTGCATTTGTATCTCAAAAAAATCTTCAATATTGAAAGCATTTCAGAAAATATAACAATTTTTCTCAAAACCATTGTCCTCAAAATACAAAAGCTATTTCTCCATTTCCTCCCTTTTCTCTGCTCACATCCACCCACATATGTCTCTTTCCTACCTTTGTGCTATAAGTAGTCATTTCATAATGAATAAAATGATTATGTTCAGACAACAGATTTGGATTTTTTAAAGGAAGTATTTATTGTCTGTACAACCCAACATATAATTCAGCTTCTTACACAGGATCCTAAAGGAAAAGTCTGAACTTTCTTTTCTTCTGGGAACTGTAAAACAAAATGGCCTTGGTAGCTCTTTAGTATGTTATGCCCTTGGTCAAAGCCTTCCTTCCCATTGCCAATTGGAAAGGAAAGGTTTAGGTTACATAATCTCCTGGACTCCTTCTGATTTTAAAACTATAAAAATTAATAAATGTGGCATATTTTATAAGAGTATATATGAACATTATAGACATGAACTAATATACATTATATACATTTATAAATATAATACATATATATGTTTATTTTGTAAGTATTAATGTCATAAAAACATGCTAGTCATAATAAAAACTTAGATTTTTGTGGGGGAGAAATAAATTGTTACTTATTAATTAGATTTGGTAGTCAAAAAAGTTATTAGACATTTCCTCCAACTTTTTTGAAATTTTGGATGAAAATACTGTACATCCTCCTTTCAGGAATCAAGAATTAGCATGATGTTAGAACATATCAAAATTTGTATATTATATATATTTTTGTCATATGTTTGTAAATCTTTCTACCTAGCCACCTTACCATCATATGAAAGTTCATTTTTTTTCTTTTTTTTTTTTTAGTTCATTTTTTTTTTCTAACATATAGTTTTAGTTTACAAATAACACTGGGTATGTTTCCGATAAAAATACAGTGATATTCTTGATATAGTGGGGTTGTGTTGGATTAGTTCTTTCATTTTTTAATTTTAATTTTTTAACTGATGAGAGAGAGAGAGAGAGAGAGAGAGAGAGAGAGAGAGAGAGAGAGAGATTTGTTGTTCCACCTATTTATGCATTAATTGGCTGCTTCTTATATCTGCCTTGACCAGAGATCAAACCAGAAACCTTGGCATATGGGGACAACACTCTAACCACCTGAGCTATCCAGCCAGGGCTGGATTAGCTCTTAAATTACTTAATATTGGGTGGTTGGCTGTAAATATTACATATGTCACTAACTCTTCATTCTGAGGAAACTTTGTACATTTTCTTCAGTTGCTTGTTTGCAGAAGATAGTGTCTACCATGAAGCCATGAAAATGATTAGAAATAGTCATATAGCTATGAGATTTTCTTTTAGCAGTTAATCTGGTTGTATAATATAATGGTAGTTGATACTTTTAAATATTTTAAAGCACTTTAAAATGAAAAGGCACAGTATATTTCTAGCTATGTACTAATGCTGATTACCTCAATTGAGTTTTGAGTTCTTTGAGCTAGGTCTAAAAAATGTGATATCCTGATTATTTGATCCCACATTGGAAAGTTTTTTTGGGGAGAACTGTGTTTGCTTTTGATTGGATGATCTGGACACAGCATGTTCTCAGTGGAAGCGAGCTAAGCAGAAAAAAATGGAAAGGCTAAAGTGGAAGAGTTACTTAAAATCAAAATAAGATCAAGATATTTACATTGCTATCATTTAAATATAGCTTATTCTATTATGAGAAATTATCAGATTGAGCGTAGGAGGTGAATATATGTTTATACAGATGTGAAACTGCTGTCCAAACTCATTATCCCATCGTGATTCAGATAAATCATGCTCTCTAAGGAGAGTGATTTGTTATATTTGTGAACAGGTGGCAGCTTCATCTACTCAGAGACCAATTATGTAAAACAGCATGAAAATAGCCAGGGTGCCAGTGCTAGGGGGGTGAGGGGGTGGGGAGAGAAGAGAGTAAATCTGTCACATGTTACAAAAGTAAGAGTGATTTGATTTTTGAACGAGGAAGATTTTTTTTAAGTATCTAGTGAAATAACTCCCTGCATATGTGTCTATCATGTGAAATTTTCATCTGAGTACCTGGTTGTGAAAATCTGTTAGTGAGGTAGTAGGAATAAAACTTAGCTCCATTATATGTCAATGGTATTTTGCCTTAGGACATGCTGCTGGAACTCATTTTAAAGGGTGGTGACCCTTAACAGACAGACTAAATGTTCAAATTTGAAAAACACTGACAGATCAACTTGCAACCATGAGTCCTGGCTGCACATACTATCCTTTTTTTTTTGGCGGGGGGGAGGGGGGGTGTGTGTGTGTTAAACCATTGCCTACCAAGTTACTATTTACATGCAAATATATCTGTTTAGTACAGATTTCTTAGGGAATTAACTAGTTGTCCCCTGGAAATGAAGAGAGAGGGTCCCTAGATAAATGAGGAAAAGTTTGGTTTGTGTTGAAGAGGGTGAACTGCTCAGAAAGCTTGCTGGGAGATGGAACGTTTCTGGGAACCAGGAGGCATGAATGAATGGGATGCTAAGAGAGTGAGGCTGCCTACGGTGGGAAACGGAAAGCCACGGCTTTGCAGAATTACCAATAACTGGATCTGCTGGCAATTTCAAACATGCCTTTCTTCAATCCTTCTAGGCAAAGCTTTTTTATACTAAAGTTTGTAAGTTCGGGTAGAGAATCAGTTTGTGTGTGTGTGTGTTTTTTTTATAGCCTGATAAAAATCCCCACAAACCCAAAGATAAGTTGAAGAAAAGCTATTTTTTCTGAAGCCTAGAAATGACTTACACAATGGTAAACAAGTTAGGAACGTAAGGGTGTTTATACTGTTTTAGCGTACCCCCATCTTGCAAAGGACACCTCAAAAAAGTCGAATTATGGAGTCATTTATTAAAGGCCGGCAGCATATGAGGGGCTAAAGATCCAAATCTCACAGCCCCGAACAACGTGCCACATCTGGCTTACATTGGCAGAATATCACAAAAGTATGGATTACAGCTTTGGGTCTGCAATGAGGAACCTGTTTTGCAAAAAGCATTTTTACAGAAGTGAAACTGAGCAAGTTAGTTATCTCAAGTATCTACCAATCACTGAATCAACAAAAACACATATCTGGGACCACCAGGGCAAAATTGTGCTGTCCAGTTTTCGGGATCACTGAGTCAATCGGAAAGTATTATCTGTAGCTACTGAGGCAATTTAGGGTCTGTTCTGATTCTGGGACCAGAGTCAACTGGAAAACATTATCTGTAGCTACTGAGACAACTTAGGATAATTGAGCAGTCTTGGTTTCCAGAAAAATGTGCTTCAGTAACCAGTGAGATCACAATCAATGGGATAATCATTGGTCACATCAATGGAGTATTGGGATAGCACACATAAGTTCAGAAAATCAAAATAACTTTCTATTGTTTTAGCAAACAAATAAGTACAGAACCCAAACAGCAGTTTTTACCCGAGATAATTGCTACTGTACTTCAATACAATTGTGCTTTGACACTACTTTTTTTTTTTTTTTTTTTTTTTTTTTACATAGCAAAGATTGCCTACAGGAAGTGAAAACATTAACAGTACTCATAAACCCTGTATTTGTTGTCAGCATTGGGGGAAATAATGGAGCCTCTTTGTTTCAAAATAAATATTCTTTCAGTATTTGTTTGGGATTCAAATTCTCTGCTAAATGTATTGACTTAGTACAATCCGCATCACTAGATTTTGACCTATCAGGCATGAGTACGTATGTAGGATATTTAAAGTGTATTGTGAACCATTCTAATGGAGCTCATTCTGACTTGACAAAGTTGCTGCATGTGATCCTGAACTTGTTAGGTTTGGGGAAAACTGAGTTTCTGTGAAATGATGGTTTCAGATTTCTCGGATGGCATGCAGTTTCTCTGGGTGTTTGGGAATGTGATGTAGCTAAGAATGGGAATAAACATCCAGCCACACCTATCTAAACACATGGCTAGTCTGCCGGAGAGGTCTTCTGTGTAATCTGCATTAACTGAATGTTTTTGTGTTGTAGCTGATGTTGACTAGATGCTTAGTGTTGACTTAGCTTAGGCTAATAAGCAACTAGTTAAAGTTCCTGTATTACCTAGTTATTTACACATAATTTAGATTAGAGCCTACATTTTAGTTTAATTTGAATCTTTTTGAATGAAGCAAACATTTTATCTTTAGTGGGTTTAGATTTAGGTACATTTTTGTAATTTCTGTGGTGTTGGATTTGCATTTGCTTTGTCACGGTGCTGACCAGAAGTCTTCTGGTTTGGCCATTTCCTGGTAATTGGGGGAAATTTTCCAAGATTTATTGGAGACCCAACAGAGGAAATTTATAGAATTGGGAATGCTTGTGGGAATAAATTGTTTCTCCGTTTTCAGAGATGAAATTAGTCATATATGAATTATTAAAATATCCCCTTTAATCTGCCTGCAAATTTGGTTTGAGAAGGAATAAAACTGCAAAATTTGGGGGTTTTTCAACACCTCATTTCAGTGTGATTTGAGAATTTAATTTATATGCTACCCACTTTTCCAGCTAGATTTGTATAAAATTAGGCTATTCTGATCTCTCTGGTAGCACCTAATTATCCCTTCATTTTTCAATACCTACCTCTAAATCCTTCCCTCTGGTTTTATCCCATCATTGGTGGTCTGATTTGCCTTCATTTTCAAAAAGTCTTTTTTATCTTTTCATTAAGTTCCACTTCAAATATTTAATCTTTAGTTACATTATATTTACCATTTCCAGTCTAGCACTTTGTTAATATGTGGACACCTTACTTGAATTCTATCTACAGAAAACTTGTGAATGCAGAAAAGAGCCTTGCACAAAGAGCTTTTAGAACTGTTGTGTGTATAACACCATAGCAAGAGGCTTAAGCTCCTGTAGAATATGTTCTAGAGTCAATTTTCTGGGTGTTAGTGTTTTCCAAAGTACTGTAAGTTTCTATAAACACCAAACTTTTCTTGAGCTGATTCCCCACCTGTGAGAATGGGCATAGCACCCAAAGAAGCCAGGAGAGGAAGCCTGTCAGAGACAATTGTGCTTCTTGAATCTGCTTGTCTGTTCCACTGAACTGTTTAATCTCTCATGATGTGTACTCAGTGCCCCCTAAGCAGCTTTACTCAGGTTTCCCAGCTGAATTCTGTGACAGACAGACAGTTTCAGACTTAACACTTAAAATACAGAGAAAGGTAATGGGCAGGTTAAAAAATGAAAGACTTTGTCTTACTTTCACACACTTTTAGGATTAGACAGGACAATATTTCATATGTAAATGTGCGTTTTTTGTTTTTTTATCTCCTTGAGTAAATTTTACACATACATGAGTGAAATTTTCCTATCATTCCCTAAATGAAAAGTATTTCTTTTTAATATTATGGTTCTTTCTCCATAGAAGAATTAGGTACATAAAGAGCCTGTGAGAGACTTTGTTACTTATTACACAAGAATGGAACATAAATATATATAAATTACAGGTTTTCTATCAGGATCAAAGGAACAATTTCCACAAGGAAAAACAACAAATTGAAAAATCTCAGCCATCAGAAAATCTGGAGTGTGTCTAATCAGCCATAGAACTACACATACCAGGATCTATGAATTCAGTGTATATGTGTATGTGCGTGGTTACATATACACAATGTTCTCAGATGTTTCTTCCCAAAATATTTTTGTGCGTGCATATATTTTTTGCCCATTTTTTTCAGTAGACATCTAAAACTCTCAAGAAGACAAAATTTCATTTATCAACTTAGTGTTTACTGCACACTAGAGATCCACTTCAAAATGAAACTCACTTTCAGTTCATTTAAATGAGACGCTTTCCTTAGTCTGGAGAGGATGTGCTCTCCTGGAAGGCAGCCAATTGATTTTGCCAGAGGATTCTACCTCCACTGTCATTGGAAATTTCTCACACAGAGATACTCCCATCCCCGGCGAGGATAATGATGACCTGGTTTAAAAAATGCTATTAATGATTGTTCAGATTTGGAGTAGATCAAGCTGTTTACAAATTATCCTACTAATATATCTTCCATGAGTCTGGTGGGGAAGGAAGTTACGCAGGCTAATACAAGTCTCCAGGATTTCCCTGTTCTCTCTGGCATTTACCTCCATATTTATTTTTCTAAAGTGGCTCTGACACCTGCTTAGATTTCTTTTAAAGCTTATTTGTAAATCCTCAGTTAAAAAATATCAGATTGTTAGATTCGCTTCTAAGTCCCATTCCCCCCCCCCACTTCTTTATGTCAAAATGAGACAAGATTATACTTCACAATATTTGTGAAGTCTTTTTTTTTTTGCATTTCATTATCCACTAGAATTCATCTCCAAACTGTCTTTATAGTCTAAGATGGTTATACTCCTTACTTTCCACATTCTGCCACTTTTTTGGTCGCAGGTTAACTACATTTTGTTTTCTTAAATTGCTCACGAAATAATCACCCATCATTTATGATTATCACATTAATTACAATAATTTATATTTCTGGAATACTTAGTGAGTGTAATGCTAAATGCTTTGCATTACTTCATTCAACCTTCGTAACAACCCTGTAACGTGGGTACCCTTACAGAGGTGAGGAAATTGAGGCACTGCGCATCACTAATCCACCCCACGTTTTCAGTTGCTCTTCAGTCCAGCTTCCATTGGCTTCCTTTCTGCCAAAGCTCTCTTTAAACAATGATTCTTCACCTCTGCAGCTGTCTGGAGCTCCTTTTCCTTTGCTGGCTCCCCTCTATCTTTTTCCTGCATGGACTTTTCCTGACATGATTCTGTAGTCAGGCTTAGTTCCTTCCCAATCTCCTGTCCGTTCAAATTGCGAGTCCCTTTTCACCTCATAAATCCCTAGGCACTATCGGAGAGTCCGCAGTAAATCTGGAAGCACCCAAGGCCCAGTTTTCAGGTGTGCTGTTAGATGGCAAGATAACTGCGAGCTGGGGAATTAGTCATAATGAGTGTTTCTGTCAGTAGAGGGCAGGAAAGCGTACTCCCTCAGTCAAATAGATTAGCATTGATTACAGCTGTCCGGAGTTCTTGTTGGAACACATAGGAAGGGGGGGGGGGGGGGGGGGAGGAACTGTTGATAATTGATTCATCTGCTTGGTAAACCAGAGGTTTATTCCATTGAAAATATTTGTTATATATGAGCCCCCTCAGTTGTCTGAGAAAGGGTGGGAATAGGAGTGAGGAGAGGGGAAGTACATTTACTTTGTTGTCTGTCCCTTCCTCCAAACCTGGTGTGAAATTCCACTTGGCATACTTTCTAAAATTTGGCCTGAGAAGCACACACAAGGATACACAGTGTATACAGGAAGCAAAATTCAACAGAGTACCTTTGGCTAGCACCCATGCTTATACAAAAGAGGAAATGGGCCATTATCCCACTCTCTACTTGCTGAACTTTGGCTACCATTGCTGTGAGGACAATATTTATCCTCATCTCACTTCATTCAAACTACTGCATTGTTTTCAAGGCACAGTATGAGGCCACAGAAACAAAACCCAAGCAAAACAAAACCTTACCTACCACAGCCAGACAGCTAATAAGTAAGAGCAAAAACTTGACAAGATCAGGCATACTTAAAATTTTTTGATATTTGTACACAAAGTGCTTTATAAAATAGGAGTGGATAAACCACCAAGATTTACTCTTTTGAGGGCATTTAAAGTTCTTTAAGACATCGAATTTTTAAAGTGGAAAGGACATTTTAGATGTTCAGAATACAGATGTACAGATTCAGAATCATAGGGAATAGTGCATTGTCCGGTATTATTAGGTAGGAAGGGACAGAACCAAGACCTGGATTAGGATCTCTGGATTCTCTTACATCCTTCAATGAAGCATATGCTTACATATCATGGTGGGTGGTATGAGATCTGAGGAGATATGATTTGATTACAGTCAGCTTTTGCTTATCCACAATGAAAATATTCAATTTGTAAATTTTCTACCGCGAATTGTAATCTTGTGATACTTTTCTTTATGATGAGAGTACATATCATGCCACCTCTAACTTCATTTATATTCATTATTTTGTTGTAACTGAATGCTATAATTATTATGCTCCTCCAACAGAAGTAAAAAGAGATATTTTTTTTTTCTTGCTGGAGGAAATTGGGGAAGCCCTCACAGAGGGCTTTAGCTTAGGATTCAGAGAGGAAGTTTGCTAGAACAAAAAAGGAGAGAAAGAAGAAGGAACCAAGATGGCAGCATAGGTAAATGCCTGCACTTGCTGCCTCCCACAACCACAGAAAAATTACAACTAAAATACAGAAGAACTATCATCAGAACTGCAGGAAAGCTGGCTGAGTGGAAGTACTATAAGGAGAAAGGTAAAGAAGAAAGCACACTGAGACTGGTAGGAGGTGAGGAGACGAGGAATGGGCTGGTCCTGCACCCATGTGTGCCGCTTTTTTAATGGGGAGGGAGATTGCCCCTGCGGAGGTTGCCTGGAGGAGTGAGGGGACCCACACCAGACCCCCAGCCCAGATTCCCAGAGCAGGGGAAAGAAGTCCCTATGAGCCGTAAGAACTGCGGACTGTAAAAACCAGTGAGAATTGGGGCTGAGTGACAGACTGTTTGAGACCCAGCTGCTCCTCTTAAAAGCCTGGCACCATGAACTGAATTTACAAGCTCTCATTTCCTCTGAGCTGGCAATTGAAGTGCGAGCATCTGGCATGGAAGGGAAGGTCCCAGCTGACCTCTGGGCCCTGGGAAGCACTTGGACCCTCGTGAACTCCCCAATACCTTAGGCACAGTGCACCCAAGACCCTGGCGCAGAGATGCAGTGAGTGTGGTGGGTTACTGTGGGCTGGGGACAGTGTGGGCCTCTGGGCTGCCCAGTGGTACCACACAGAAGCTGGGTGGGCAGCGCACTCTCTCTTGGTCAGCCGTGTGCAAACCCATGGGGAGCCCGACTGGCCCCTACAGTCTATCACCCGAAAGATGCCACGTGGGTGAGGGGCAGGCTAGCTCTTCACGGGTGCCGGGTACCTGAGTGAGGGGCTTCCCAGGTGTGCGATCCCTGACCTCCTTGGGGAAGGAACCGGGGGGAGTGAGAAAGACACCTTGCATTCTCATCACACCTCCTTCCATGTCACCCCTGCCCCTAGGTAGCTGGGGAGAGGTCACAGTACATCACCTATAGCCACCATGTTCCGAGCTGCCCCCTCATGGTCAGCACATGTCATAGCGAGCAGTTGAATTCCCAGTCAACCGGTCTCCCTGTCAAAACAACTGCTCAAGGGGACAATGTGCACAGTAGGCTTTTATTATATAGGATGCATCAATAACATTTTCATATTAGCCTTATTTAAATTCTCATTTAGTTGAAAAAAGAAAACAGAATCATTTTAAGTAACAAAGTAGGCTCACATTTAGGATTAGAATGCAGAAAACCTTATTCACATATTTAATGTTTGTTTTGTTGAGTCATAACTATAGCATCTCACTTCATGGTGGTCTATGAACAGCCAACTATTGTATATATGGGTTTGTATAATATGACGTAGTGGAAAGAACTTTTGAAATCCATCAGAATAGATTCTAATACAAGCTGTTTGAATTTTGAAAGAGTCTGACCCTGTACAAATAACCTTCCCTACAAGCATTGGTTAAAATGGAGATTATAATGCTCATTATTTTTTGAGGATAAATCAAATAAGATATGAAAGCATCTAACATAAGGACTGGTATACAAAGGACATACTCAAGTGTAAATTTTCTTTCCTCTTGCCTGCTTAATGTAAAACTTGATATTTACTTTTTATTCCCACAGGAAGAAAAACACAATTCAAAAGACAGGAAATTGAATTTCTAGGAAATTTGGGCTGGAGAACTATACAGTGGTGCCTCACACAACGAACTTAATTCGTTCCAGGAGCAAGTTTGTTATGCGAAAAGTTCGTTATGTGAAACGCGTTTTCCCATAACAATACATGTTAAAAAAAATAATTCGTTCTGTAGCATAAAATATGCTAAGATGACATAAAAAAAGATAAATTTTTGTTATTATTTTTATTTAGATACATCTAAAAACATAATTTTTTTTAAAAAAAACACACATTTTTTTAATTTTAAGACAGACTAAGTAGAGTCTACCGAATCTTGCACATCTTCATCCATTTTCTGCTTTTTGGCCGATGGTTTCATGAAAAACCTGTCCAAAGTCGTTTGTTTTTCTCTTTTCTCCAACATCTGCCGGAAATAACGGACAAGAGTATCGGAGTAAAGATCGTTGATCCTGTTTGCTTCAGCTGATACGTGCTTAAGTTAAGCGCAGTGACTAACGACTGCCTGCAGTGCCTGCAGTGCCTGCGCGGAAGGATGCAATACGTCGGTAGCGATCGTGGAAGCTCGGGCGAAGCAGTTGTGGAAGCTCGGGCAAAGCGGTCGTGGAAGCTCGGGCGACTTCGTTGTGTGAAACGAAGTTCGTTGTATGAATCATGAAATGAAGTTCGTTGTGTGCAGCGTTCTCTGTGCGAGGCGTTCTTTATGCGAGGCACCACTGTACTTGGATTTTTAAGGTAATTTAATTTTTCTAGTACTAGAAAATCAGTGCCTAATATCCAGCTGCCTTACTGCTGAGTAAATTCTTAGATTATTTCTCAAACAATTCTGAAGTCATTGGATACTGATACAACTTGCTTTGTGAATATGAAATTTTGCCTAACTAATTAATCTAGATTAATGCACCTAATCAGCATAAGCCACCAGAAGGGAGAACAAAAACAAATAAATGTAAAAAGGCAAAGTATATGATAATCCTAATGCCTTATCTTACCTTTCTTTCTAAATAAAGTAGACTCCAAATATACAGGTCTAAATTGACTTATTGCTCATTCTTTCTAAAATTGTGACGATGAGGCACTAAAAATAGATTCAGGTACTATTTATGTAGTTTTCTTTTTAATGGACATTTCACTGTCCATAACTCCTCCCACAAAATTTTGACATCCTCCCCACCCCCCAGGAGAATAATAAAAGAAAAGATCACCTCCTCTGCTACTGTTTCCCTGAGGTGTATTTTATTTCCATCTATTAATCCACCTTAGGTGAACTGATGATCCCATCAATAGGTTAGTGTCACACAAGGACACTAGATCTCTGTCCAGGAAGAATAGTGTCCTCTTGGAGAATGACATTTTAACTGTCTACAGTTGCTTTTATTCTAAATTCAATTATCTCTAGGACAGAAGGAAAGTGTCAGATGTCTCACTACAGCAGACTGTAGAATGCTAGATGTTTTATGAAACAATCTTGCAGGGTTTCTGATTAGTTAACATTTCAAGAAAAATTAAACTCATAATATGTGATCCATAAGAGTTCTGTTTAAAACACAAATGTCTCCTTTTGTGTAAAAGTTTATAATTAAAAATCAGTTATGTTAACAATATTCATATTGAAAATGCTATTAAACTAACTTAACACCTTTTCTCTCTGCATTTTTTCAAGGGTCACCTATAGTGGGTGAAATGATTCTTTTAAGGAAGAACATGCTTTGAGGTTTACTCAACTTAATTTTGATAAATAAGCCAGAAGAAGCATAACTACATCAAGATAGTGGTAGAGGTGGAAAAGAGAATAGAAAACATAAATGATGATGGAAAAAAAATAAAATGAAATAAAAATATATTAAAAAAAAGAACTATATCAAGATATTATTGAGGGGATAGAAAGAACTTGCAATGTATCTTCTGAATCATGGCTTGACTTCCTTTTTAAAAATATTTTTTATTGATTTCAGAAAGTAAGAGAGAGGAAGAGAGAGATAGAAACATCAATGGTGAGAGAGACTCATTGATTGGCTGCCTCCTGCATGCCCCCTGCTAGAGATCAAGCCCACAAACTGGGCATATGCGAATGTTAACCTCCTGATTCAGAGACTGAGACTCAGCCACTGAGCCATGCCAGCTGGGCATGGCTTGATTTCTGATACTCTCAGAACTGCTTAGATACACATACCTACCCTCTTCCATAGCTCATATACCCCTGGTCAACATACTGCGGCTCACGAGCCACATGCGGCTCTTTGGCCCCTTGAGTGTGGCTCTTCCACAAAATACCATGGCCTGGGCAAGTCTATTTTGAAGAAGTGGCATTAGAAGAAGTTTAAGTTTAAAAAATTTGGCTCTCAAAAGAAATTTCAGTCATTGTACTATTGACTAATGAGTTTGCCGATCACTGTCATATACCACCTGCCTCCTTGTGAACCAGGACCAAACACCTTCTCAGTTAGAATCAAGCAGTTCACAGACTCTATCCCACTTTTTTCTCATAGAAGCTATATGTTCTTTTATGGATAAACTCCACTCTTGGGCAATATGATGTTTGTGTTATTACCAGCGTGTGCATGCTATCTTCTGGACATTCTGTATCCTTAATGTTTCCTTACCTGGAGCGGGTTATCCTGGATTATAAAATAAATAGATTGTGCTATGCTGGGAACAGTAGCAAGACATGGGCACCATTTTGTGTGTGTGTGTGTGTGTGTGTGTGTGTTTAACTTGACATTTGCTATTTTAAAAAAATCAAATTTTATTTTTTAGAAACATGAAAACTAATTCATAATTAGTTTCTGGTTTAGTATTAATATTTAGTATTTCCATCCCTTTATTCTGCCCTGCTCCCACCTCTGACTACCAAAGATACCCTTGTTCCCTTGCTTCAACCTCAAGTTCTTGTCCTATTGTGTATACCCCACTGGACTTCCTTCCTGCATACCTGTCTGCCTCCAATTATGGCCCATTTTTCATTTACAGTGGATTACAGATAATTAAAATAAAAGGATTTATTTGTATTTTATATTAATTTGTTTGTATTATACAAATATTGTTTTGAGTGATGCTTCCCTTCATACATGGACAGTTTTGAAACATTTGTAAATAAAGTTTAAACAATTGTCTACACATCAGATTCTAGCTTCTGTGCATTTTTTTTTCTTTAATGTGAAAGACATCATGATGTTTTCTGACTTGTGTCTGGCCTTATGAATAAAGCCATGTTTGACTCTGCACTCTAATTAATGGCGCTCATTTTCCGGCCAGGTCTCTATTGGCAGCCCAGGATGGATGAGGGCCAAATTTCTGAGGTTGGTTGTTCACTGAGTAGCCTAAACACAGACACATACACATACATATTCATGGCATCAGCAAATGGGGTTTAAGGTGGTCCTTCTAGAACAGCTTCATTGCAAATGGAAATTTCTCCCTCCACTTTAAGTTATATTTTATCATAATAATTTGCTTGATTTCTTTTGAACTTCCATGCCTGGTCCCAAGAGATACTGACAACAGATATTAGAAAACAAACAAACAATTTTTGGCTGCAGATTAATTAAAAAACCTTCGTACAATGAGAAACATAAGAAGTATAAGGTAGTAAGTAGTAAAGCGTGAAGGCTCTGGAATAGATAAGATTGGATCCTTACGTAACCATTTACAACTATGTGACTCGTGCTATTACTCAACCTCTGTAAAGCTGGGTTTTATTATGTAGAATGTGGGAAAATTGCTCTTGCCAGTTTGACTCAGTGGAGTGTTGTCTTGTGGACCAAAGGGTCCTGGGTTCAATTTCAGTCAAGGGCACACATCTTGGTTATAGGCTCCTTTCCAGTCCCTGGGCACATGCAGAAGGCAACCGACCTATGTGTTTTTCTCTCACATTGATGGTTCTCTGTCTTTCCCTCTCTCTTCCACTCTCCACAAAAATCAATGGAAAAATGTCCTCGGATGAGGATTAACAACAACAATAAGAGAGAGAGAGAGAGAGAGAGAGAGAGAGAGAGAGAGAGAGAGAGAGAGAGAGAGAGAGAGAGAGAGAGAGAGACATGGAGGGAGGGAGGGAGGAAGGGAGGGAGAGAGAGAGAGAGGGAGGGAGAGAGAGAGAGAGAGAGAGGGAGAGAAGGAGAGAGGGAGAGAGAGGAAAGAAAGAAAGGAAGGAAGGAAGGAAGGAAGGAAGGAAGGAAGGAAGGAAGGAAGGAAGGAAGGAAGGAAGGAAGGAAGGAAAAAACGGGTAATTTTTAGTACCCACTTATTGCTGGTGTCATATAGGTTAAATGAGATGTAGCATAGTGCCTAAGCACTGAGTAAATGGCAGTTGCTATTATTGTTAATTTTTATTAAGATTATTAAGGTCATTTCCATAATGAGGACTAGGGCTATAATTAAGAGTGGTCTATTTTAACGTGGCTAAAAATGACAGTCTCATCTGACGTGGCGATATTTTAGCCCTCAGGATCTCTGAAATATTTATAGGAGTTAAAGGAAATTCTACCCAGGCTTTGTAATAGATGGGAGCGCCGCTCAATATCTCTCTGGCAGACACTGTAGGCTAGATTCTTTTTTTTTTTTTTAAGCTTGAAAAGGCTATGTCCTTAGTATAAAAATATTTACATTTTCTATTACCAGATGAAATATTATATCTCTCAGCAAAAATAAAGTATTGGGAATATTACAACTAAGTGTAGGACTTCAGTAGATGCATTATTTTGAATTAGAACCCAAAGAAAGATATTATATGTTCTTGGGGGGAAACATCTTATGTAACTCTAAGGAACAGTGTTTCTGTAGCAACATGGGCAAACATACAAGCAAACTTGTAGTTCTGAAAGCTGCCAGAGGCACTAAATTAAGGAGACATGGTTTCAGATAGAGTAGCAGAGAGGAATGTGGCTTGTAAGAGTTTGATATAGTCTGTGCATAAAACTGTGAAATTGAAACAATATGCGAACAGGTGTAAGTATTAAATATGGGGAATTGTGAGATATACCATTGTGATTATTTCCCTTTTCCAGGGACACTAGAATGATCAGATGGAACCAAATGCTTCAGAAACTCCTCTCCTTTAAGGTAAATGTCTGAGAATTATGCTTCCTTATTTATTCTCACCCAGTTACTGAAAGGCTCTGTCTCTGGAGTGTCAAATTTGACGTTTTGAAATATCAAAGCTATTGTCGAAACCGGTTTGGCTCAGCGGTAGAGTGTCGGTCTGCGGATTGAAAGGTTCCAGGTTCAATTCCAGTCAGGGGCATGTACCTTGGTTACAGGTACATCCCCGGTAGGGGGTGTGCAAGAGGCAGCTGGTCGATGTTTCTCTCTCATCGACGTTTCTAGCTCTCTATCTCTCTCCCTTCGTCTCTGTAAAAAATCAATAAAATATATATACATAAAAAAGAAATATCAAAGCTATCGTTCTCGCTTAATTATAAAATGATAAAAATAACTTGTTCTATTTTAAGAGCATGCAAGGGAAAGGACCTAATTATAAATTTACCTTAGATTTCAGTGTTTGAGTCCTTTAGAAATACAAGGCCTTATTTAGAAGTCTCACACAACAAAATTTTCTACTAGTATACTTCTTTATCCTCTGCTTTCTTACCTCTAAGCCAGAGTTCTAAAACATAAGCACAATAAAGAGAAAGGATATATTAAAATTACATTCATATTTGGGGACTATTAGAAATTCCAAGTTGTCTCCTACAATGACTTTAATTGACTGTTTTTTGGGTAGAATCACAGATTATATACAGAGTAGATGCCTGGGCATGAAATTCATGCACTCAGGGGAGTCCCTCAGCCCGGCCTGTGCCTCTTGCAGTCTAGGAGCCCTCAAGTGATTTCCAACTGATGGCTTAGGCAGGGAGCAGCCTAAGCTGGCAGTTGGACATCCTTAGCACTGACGTGGAGGCCGGAGAGACTCCTACTACTGCAGCTGCACTCGCAGGCTGTGAGCCTGGCTCAGGGCTTCTGGATGAATGGCACTCCCCTTGTGGGAGCACACTGACCACCAGGGGGCAGCTCCTGCACTAAGCATTGGCCCCCTGGGGTCATAGCATGTCATAGCGGCTGGTCATTTCGAAGGCTATTTGCATATTAGCCTTTTATTATATAGAATATAATCTGAATAGTACATCAATATATGAACTATTAACTTAGGGATGGCCATTTACAAAAAGCAATAAAGAATAAAACTGAAAGGAAGCAGTAGATTTTGTGTTGTTGTTTTTTGTTTGTTTGTTTGTTTGTTTTTTAAAGGATCAATACTTTAAACCTAAAAGAAAATGGCTTGTTCTTTAAAAAAAAAAGGGGGGGGGGCATATTATCAATTAACTAGAGGCCTGGTGCACAAAATTCATGCACGGGTGGGGTCCCTCACCCCTTGGGAGATGTCAGATTGCCATTGGGCGAGACCCAGACCTGGCTGGCCCCACCCTCCTCAAGCCCTGCCAGCAGGGGATGCAGCATATAAGATTGTGGGTTCAGAACAGTGACATTTAATATTTGATAAAATTTGACATTTTGCTGTAGATACTAAGATAAAGATAATTTTAAATTAATTATTTTTCTTTCTAATAACATCAGGATATTGTACTCTGTGTTATCACCTCCATTTGGGCTTTACACCTCCAATCACATTTATTAAACACACACACACACACACACACACACACACACACACACACACACACACCAAAACAGACTTTTCCCTTTGTAATACTGTTGGGGTGACATCACTGGTCCATAAGATTTGCCAAGTGTCAAACTCTGACACCACTGATTCATCTTTTCTGAACTGACCTGGGTTTCCTCCTTAATAAATAGTTCCTTATCACTGTCTGTGTTCACAGGATAAACACGGTATTATCAAGTTATCAGGGCCAAATATGCAGTAAGATTTTATTTCCACGTCCAAATATGCTTTAGGATTTTATCTTCAGCTTAAATCAATTGTGGGTTTTGACTATTTGAGGGAAAAAAAGAAAAGGCATGAATTCAATATGCCTTGCAAAATATTTTTTTGCATTGAAATGTAACCATTGATCTCAGAATAAACATATCCTCTTGATAACTCAGAAAACCATAGGGAAGTTAGTGAAAATTGCCTGAAGGATACCTGGTTGTCTTCTCTGTGTCAATCACACAACTCTTCTTGACAAGTCTTTTTGCAATTGACACACACACACACACACACACACTTCTATGCACTCTAACATGAGCCCACACACGTGAGCACATGAACTTTCAAATCTGCAGAGATGACTAGCCATTTGAATCTGCGTGTTCTGTGTTCCATAGACCACACACACACAAAAATCTTTCCTATATGGAAAAAAAAGTTAGGCTTGCTATTGTTACAGAAAGGCTTGTAAATCACATATGTTAAACAAGTGAATAGAACAACAACAACAAAAAAGGTATACTTGACATTCTTCTTTCAGCAATTCAGCCAAATCCAGTGTGAGACTCCAAAGCCTAGAATCATGTGGTGTGGATTGAATATCATCAGTCAGTGTTCACTGCATGCCTACCAAATACATGACATTATTATTCACTTTTCTACAGGCTGTGGTTCCTTAAGATGACCCTCAACAGTTTAATAAGCAAATAAAAATATAAACAAAATAATATTCACTCAAAAATCTCAATTAGCTATGATTCATTCAAGAAAAGTTTTTGCCAGAAAAAATTTAATTAATTTATAATTGGAATATCTTGTATTTTTCTAAAATCCCAAATGATTTTTAAAATCAATTTAGAATTTTTTTCTATTTTCTCATATACAAATAAAAAGGAATGGTTTTTAAAAGGTGTTTCTATTATTCTAAAACTTCAAAACTTCTTCTCTCCCCCCGCCCATATATTTGACACAACATACAGACACATTTATAATGAAATACCCATTATCTTTATCTTTAAATATGTCAGAAGTGTCAAATTTGACAGTTTTAGAACAATCATTAGTAACAATTTTTTCAACAGATAATAGTTTTCATTACCAAAAACAATATATTTCTACCATAGTCTAAAAAAAACAAAAATTCATATATAATGAAGATGAATTTGGTACTTTTATTAATTAAATATTTTTTTTCCTTTGTGATAATATATGTGGAAGTTGGGTAACTTAAAGAGGCCTCACCTTTCCAAAGCAAACTGAACAAAACTTAAAAATGAAGAGAAAAGAATTAACAATCTTGTTGAAAATTCTTATATTTTTTCTTACATTGAGAAAAATAGATTTTAATATGCTTATTACGTTAAAACAAGAAATGTGTTCCTTTTATTAGTTCCTTAAATTACAAAAAATTCTGAGCCTTAATTTTTTCAATATATAAGTACACATATAAATACTATTTTGGTATATAGATAAATGTAATATGCCCTTACAGTAATATAATACATGTTGTCATGCATACTAGTACTGGTATAACCAAGGTTTATATGAGAAAAATTCTGACCTCTGAAATATTAGGAGCTTTCTGATCTTTTCTTTCCAGCCCGCTAAGAAAAAAGTACTGTTCATTTTATTTACAGCAGAGTTGTTTGATACCAATAGATGGAATATATACAACAACGGCTGTCTAATTGTCTAGAGAATTTAGGCGGGCAGTACCTTGCTTGGGGGAGAATTCCAGAAGCAGGGTCACCTTCTTAACTCTCAGTCCAGAGCACCTGGCTCCCCTGAGCTAGTCAGTGACTTGTCTAAACGACTCCTGGTGAGTTGGTGGTGTTAGGGTCCCTGAGAGGCCCCAGCGAAGGAAAATACGGTGCCAGGCTTTCTCCCTGTGGCCTGGGGAGATTGTGGCCCGCTGTTAGGGCTATCAGCTCCAACACTAGAAAGAGGCAAGTCCCAGAAATGGAGACGCTACACTTGTGTGAATTTCAGGAATTTAAGATGAAGGACAACATTGACTCCACCCAACTTTATCGGGGCTTTTTGGCTTCCAAGGAGACCATAGGGAGCTGCAAGAGAAGGCTAAGTATGTATGTATTTTTAAAATGTTTTTAAAATATAATAATGATATTAATGACATCAATAACTCAATTATATAACTCCTATTCAATAATCTCTTATATAGTGCTATGATAACCTTGTCTAAGATTTTTTTGTGTGTGCTTTACCTGATCTGGACACTTATCCAGATTGAACTTTACTTTTTATTATAGGTATTTCTTTTCATATTTCAGTTTAGAGCTTTAAAAGCCTGACCAGAGTTAAAGAATAATGCAAGTGGACCAGGCCTAATATTAAACAGAAATCTCAGAAAAGGCTACACTTGTAAGATGCCAGGTCATGTGTATCGTGCCAAACAATGAAGGTAATGTCAAGCTCATTCAATGACATATTTTGTTTGTTGTTGTTGTTTTTTTACCTTCTTTTTTATTCTCTTTGAACTTAGAGAGGCTGACTTTCAACATGATTTCTTTGAGCTATGAAGTCCTCTAAAATTATCTCCTCGTTTCATCTCTCATTTTTACTTACACATATGGTGGTCTCTAGTATTTACTTGATTATATTTGTTATGACTTGACAGAGAGTTGATATTTTGTTTGTCACACAGTATTAATTATAAGGAATTTAGTTTTTTTATGTTTTCAGTTGAACCTTGAAAAAGTCACACAGGCCTCTGATTGAGCCTCCTGTGTTAGATTAACATGGTGCCACTCAAATAACAGGTTTCAATCATAGATTTCCTTCAATAATATGAAAACTTGCACTTAGATTCTTTTTCTTTAAGAATATAATATACCAGGAATGTTATTACATGTTACTTTAACACTTTATCTGGTTCTATTTTCTGTCATTAACTTTGTGTCTTCCAGTTCAGAAGGGAACTTTTTCCACCTTCTTAAGCCATTTCTATCCCTGTGAGTTGCCATGGTAGTTAGATGGTTGGAGATATGAATTTGGCTAAAAGCTGGTGTTTCTTTCTCTCTCTTTCCCACATGCACACAGCCACATAGAGCCAAAAACTATATACACGCACCACATATTATATACATACGACACATCAAACACACACACACACATTCACACACACACACAAAGATGTTAGTAATCTGTAGCAATCTAGGGGAATGCTAGGTCTAAGAGTTTTGGGACTGCTCATAGGAAAATGAATTCTTTGTTCATGACCTTTTGCCAGAACTCAGTTGGGAAATTAATATTATAATTATTATCAGTACTCATATAATGTCCAGCAGCAACAGAGTTTTCACTTTCCTCTCCTGTATAAGTAAAACAATATGGTTCTGCAAGTTGTTCTTTACTATCAACTTTGATCTCTAAACCACAAGTTCAATAATTCATGATTAGAAGCTCAAGTATTATGAGATACAAAAATTAATATATTACTAATTTTTAAATATTTTAGACACAGAGACCAATGTAAACGAGCTATTTTTACTGCTCTTCCTGCCAACTGTACTGTCTGAAGACTCTGGCCAAGGCTTGAAAGCTCTTTTAATTCAAAACTCCCTCAGATGTTCTTTTATGATAAGAAAAAAAGGAGAAAGCAGAACAGCTTTGTGTTCTGAGGTAATGAAGGAAGGTCAGAAACCATAGCTTATAGAATTTTGGAAAAGTGTCAGAACTACTTAGAAAGAAAAGATAAAGATTATGAGCAGCATCCATCTTGCAATCCAATGTAATGATTCCTAAGGCTAAATTGAAGTCTTGTGGAACAAATAACGTGTTGACCTTCAAAATAACCTCAGTATGACTATGAACCATCATGAGGATATTAGATAGAGGTGACATGAGATTTAATGTTAAATTATAGAAGTGACTTCAGACTCACACGATAAACTCAAAGCAGAGTGTCTTCCATGTTTTAATTCTTTTTTTGGACAGTAGGACTGTAAATGCTGTATTTTTCTTGTTTGCATCATCACTATGTAACCATATAAATCATTCTAGCTGAGCTACTTTTGAGAGTGACAAGAATACTATTATTATTCTGAAACAGCAGGAATAAACTTGGATTGCCTGTGGGAAATATTCATGGTCACCCAAGAATATATTTGTGGTAGAAAAAATATTTTATTATCATAGAATATTCACTAGTATGCACCCTATGGAACCTCAATAGTAGTTTCCAATTATTTGTGACTCAACCTAAAATTAAACCAGTACAACCTCCAAAATTTGGTCAACATTAAAAAAAAAAAAAAAAAAAAAAAAAAAGGAAAGGAAAAAAAATGAAGGAGAAAATAAGAAAGAAAAATTTCATCCAAGTTTTAATCATAGTGCTTTAAAAGTTGTGTTTAACAGAGAATGATGATATGGTCTAGTAAGTGTTAGCAACAAAGTCTTATGAATTGCAGCTATGATATAAAATGGTTGTCTAAATATAGGTCTATCAATGTAATATTCCTAGGGTGTAATTCTTGTCTTAATTATCTGCACAACATTGTGGACATTTCAATTAAAATATATGTATGAATCATCACACAAAAATTCTCTAATGTTTCCATGTTGTAGAAGGATGTTATAATTAATATCTAGTCTAAGATGGGAATTATCACAACTAATAATAATGAGAAATATTTTAGGGGGAAAAACTGCTGAAAATGGTATTACAGTACACATAAGCACAAAGGATCAGGCTAAATTTAGTTATTCCTCCCAATTTTCCACCTTAATTTTTAAACTGGATTTTATGTGAAATTGTGGTATTTTACTAAAATGTGAAATTTTTCAAAGTTAGCTTATTTGATCTAGGACACTTATTAAATGCATACATTTACTTTGAATAAGTTATTTTTTTTTTTTAAAGCTAAACCAGTTGTATGTAGTGGCACAACCTGACTCTAAATTCTCTAAATCCAATATCAATCTATAGGTTTCATGGATGAATGAAAAAATTATTGAAATCACAATGAGAAAACCTGGCTTGAGCAACTATGGGTGAATGGTTAAGCCTCTCTGGGCTTATAAGAATGAAAGAACTGGATTAGATTGTACCCTGGGTCCGTTTCAGCTTTGACGTTCTCTACTTCTGTCCCAGTGATTCAAACCACCAAAAACCATTTTGTTGTTTTTTGGCCATTAATCTTGAGATGACTATCCCCTTGACCTTGTAAATACTTATGCATCATAGAATGGCTTTCATTGATATGCATAAAAATGAGCTGTACTTAAAGAAATAATGGTAGGAAAATTTTTGTTTAGATTTTTGAACTGTAAGGACTGTATCTTTCTCAGTTTCCTTCTAAATGTTTTCATGTTGATAATCCACTGCATCTAGTGGCATTCTCTAAGTAGTATCTTTCAGCTGCATCCTTATTTCACTTTTACTTGAGAAAACAATCCCAGTTGGTTCATAAGGATTCACTTTCTGGAGAGGCATGGAATACATTTCTGATTTATTTTTTCCTTTCAAAGGTATCTCTGCCAGCTACAAGTGAGATTCCATATGTTGTGTGGTATTTAAACAGAAACTGCTCTTGATTTTATTCACACTTGAACTACCCCATTTCAGATGTTCCAAAGAATAGCTACCTAAAATGAGCTGCAAAATAGATTATAAAATTATTTTGGCACCATTTACTGAAGTGAAAATGGGTAGTATTTACTAACATATTATCACACCATCACATAAAAAGAAGGAGGCTGGTAATTTTGCTAGTTACTAGAGTACCATTTAAAGCAATTGAATGAACGGAAAGGTTTGTTGTTGTTTTTTGTCTTCTTGGAATGAGTTCCACACTGAATAGTTAGACCTGGCTGTATTCTTTCCAAGACCCTGATTTTTCTCCGAAGCACTTGCAATTATAATAGTAATTTACAAGTTACAATATATAGTCATTTACAATTATAAGCACATGCAATCTTGGCTTTGTGATGACAAATCTGAACATAATTGAAACGGTGTTGTCATCTCCATAACAATTCTCACACACCGCTGTTATTCACAGTGCTGAAGAGAATGAGAGTTGTGTAGCCACAGTGTAAGTACCTACTGGCAGAAGCTGTCAATAGCAGGACTGCTGTGGGTACAAGTTCAGATGCCTGGAACATTTATTACATGAGATTCCACAACTTCAGGTTACTAACTGCTGATTCTCCAGAGCCTTGAATACTACTAGTAGGTCTTCAGGTTACATCTGAGATCTGTTCCTATGGCGTGATGGAACGCGATTTTCGCCCTATGTTGGAACCCACCTACATAAGCACCTATGTCACTCACATGGAGCACATACACAGCAGCAATGAAGTGAAACAGTAAAAAACGTTTAAAAGACAGATAACAATTCCCGACCTTTACTTGTGGTAAATAAATAATAAAAAACATAAAGCACATATGTACATACGTCAAAATGACAGAACTTTTTTTTTTTTAATAAATAAATGGGAGATGGCGATGTAACCATGAAACGACGTACATCGTGTTCCACATAACCCGAGGACTGCCTGTATAATAAGTATGAATAAAATCTCTGAAACAGAGAAAATGGTTAGTTGCCCTAAGATTAGATATGCTCTTAGTGTGAATGTAAATTTTATATACATCTCTCCTTTGTAAATAAGTGCTTTCTAGACTTAATTCTCATAACTTGAACCATTAAAAAATCTGTACCATTTTCTGCTGCATAATTTTAGGTATTTTTTTTTTTTAGTCATAGCTATTTTTACAATACCAAAGGTCTAATCAAATACCTTTTCCCTGGAAGTTTAGGAACATTGTCATCTACATAGTAATGCTGCAATGACTGAAACTTCCTGGTGTCTCAGCAACAAAAAATGGAATATAATTTCTAAATATGCCAAATAGAATCAGGTTCTAAGAATGTTATGGCAAAAATATTAAAAGCATCTTATTTTTAAACCAAGAGAATGACATGCAAATCTTGAAAGTATATATGCCTAACAGCAGAAACATAAACATACATTTTTTGCCAACTGTAATTTAATCATTAGGTCACAACTTATTATGTTAAAAAATAAAGAATAGTCTGCAGAAGTCTTAAAGTCTTAGATTTGCTCTTCCGATGTTTAAGTCTGAATTAAACATAAAGGTTATATCCTATGACATGATGAAAGCACAGTTCTATGTATAAGACTATTACAAAGCAATGCTGACACCTACAGAGAATGTATGCAAATATCCACATTTAATTGGTGTACTTATCATTGGTTGGTACAAATACTTAAAATCCCAGTTATCTTGATATGCAAAAACAAGACAACTTGAGTTTGGTGTGTTATATTTAAAAAGAATGTTTAATTTATAATGAAAGACTCCTTTATTGGTCTTTCAATAAATTTGATTGTTGTAACATTATTATTAGTGTCAAATCAAAATGCCTGGACTATTTTAATAGCTAAGGTGGAGCCTATCCTACCAGCCCCACTGCTATGGACCCACCTGCTGATGTCACCTGATCACATGTGTGAAAGACACTCACAGTGAAAAACAAACAAACATGCTCATTCTCCTCCCCCTGTATTTGAGTAGCATTTCTAGCGAGGAAGGAGAGTTATTTTCCTCTTTCTGGGAAAGCTAAGAAAGGGTACGCCCAAATATATTCCCAGTGGCTAAAAAGACGCATGCCCTTGATAAGTGTTTTTCTCCTTGGGCTCTTCGACTACATGCTATAAAGGAACTATTTCTCTCAAATTAAAGCCTGATGTGCCCTTGGTCCAATGAATACTTTTTTAGTAAGCAAAACTCACTAGCCTCTTTAATGAGCATTAACCAAAGGAAGGCAAAAGCCATCTCTTTTGTTTAACAAGTATATGAGTGCCTAGTGGTCATGAGAAGAAGTCAGGCTTTTACCATAAATGAATAGAGTATATTGATTCCAATGTAAAGCTCAAAATCCTACCAGCTATTGTGATAGAAAACAACCCATTTATCTGCAATAAAATGTATCTAAGAACAACTTCAAAAAATGAAAGTTCAGTAACTTGGTGGAGAAAAAATATAAAGTTGACTGAAATACAATAAAGCTGATTTAAATTAATAAAGTAACATGTTCCTAAATAAAAACATAAATTAATATATAGATGTCCTTTATCTCTTAATTAATTTATAAATTTTATGTAGTTTCAAAACAAATCTTCATTGGAGGTTTATTTTCTTAAATTTGCTAGAAGTTATATTAAGGTTTTCCAGAGAATCAATCAATATATATTGGTGTTGGGTAAGACTATCTGTTTTACTCAACCTACCACTTTAAATGTTAATCTCATTCAGAAATACCCTCACAAACAACTCAGAATAGAGTTTACCCCAATATCTGGGCATCTATGGCCCAGTCAATAAAATTTACGATCACAGGTGCTAATGGGCAATATTAGTTAAGAGCAATTTGAACAAGCCAAAACCGGTTTGGCTCAGTGGATAGAGCATAGACCTGCGGACTGAAAGGTCCCAGGTTCGATTCCAGTCAAGGGCATGTACCTTGGTTGCGGGCACATCCCCAGACCGGGGTGTGCAAGAGGCAGCTGATTGGTGATTCTCTCATCAATGTTTCTAACTATCTATCCCTCTCTCTTCCTCTCTGTAAAAAAATCAATAAAATGTATTTTTTTAAAAAGAGGAATTTGAACAAGAATACTAATTATAGAACAGTACTAGCAAATAATTATATGCCTAGTAAGATGTGTATTCCATAATATATGCTATATGCCATATTAAATGTATATAAGATGAAGCAAAAATAATTAGTATTATCTAGACAGATACTTTAAAATGCAGAATTTATAATCTATCAGTAGACTATAATATCACACAAAAAAAGAATTAGTCAATAAAATGGTATTAGAAAAATTAATTTTCCATTTTATTAAAAATTTAGATAAAAACACAGAAAGTAAATTGCATATATCATCTGATCCTTAAATATGAATAAAGAAAAAATAAACTAAAATAAAATCACAAAGAGTGGTTGAATTAAGTAGAAATTTATGTGAGTCAAAACATGTCACATGAATTTAAAAAGACAGTGACAAATTTGAGAAAAATATTTACAATGATTATGAAAAAAAAAAAAAACTCGTAAGAAAAATCTAAAAATATTCTATTGAAAACTAGGCAATGATTATGAAAGTTTATTCCCAAGAAAGCTAATACAAATGTTTAACAAATATAAGAAGAAATTGTTCAACATCATTAGTAATTAATTTAATAAATTTTAAATTTTGCACATTAAAATTGTCAACGATTAAAAGTAGACTATAATCACTATTCAGTAGGTATATGGTGAGAATATACATTCTCATTTACTGCTGGTAGAATATTAACATGATAAAACCTTACGAAAAGATCATATGTAACATGAGTTTGAATAATGATCATATTTTCTTCCATTAATTTTACTACATACTTTTATTCTTATTAAATTGCGCTAAGGAATATATTCTTTTTTTTTAATTTATTTTTTATTTTTAAAATCTTTATTGTTGAAAGTATTACATATGTCCCCTCTCCTTTCCCCCCATTGACTGCTTCTAGCCTGCCCCCTCTACCTCTCTTGCCCCAGGCCTTCACACCCTATTGTCTGTGTCCATGGGTTATGCATATATGCATACAAATTCTTTGGTTGATCACTTCCCACTCACCAACTAACCATCAATCATTAGATGACTATCCTCTTGACCTTGTAAGTACTTATGCATCATAGAATGGCTTTCATTGATATGCATCAAAAACTAACTATATTTAAAGGAATAATGGTAGGAAAATTTTTGGTTTGGATTTTTGATCTGTAAGGACTGTGTACCTTTCTCATAGTTTCCTTCTAAATATTTTCATGTTGGCAATCCATTGCACCTAGTGGCATTCTCTACGTAGTATCTTTCAGCTGCATCCTTATTTCACTTTTACATGAGAAAACAATCCCAGTTGGTTCAGAAAGATTCATTTTCTGGAGAGGCATGGAATACATTTCTGACTTATTTTTTCCTTTCAAAGGCATCTCTGCCAGGTACAAGTGAGATTCCATATGTTGTGTGGTATTTTTCATTATATGGATAGAGTTTATCCAATGAAATCTTTAAGACATAATGAGAATCACCATCACATTCAAATATCAGAAATATTACAATACATTTGAAGTAATAACTATATAATATCTAATTTACTTATATAATCATAATTCAACATTATATCTATTACATTATATGTGTGAGAATAGAATATTGTTGTGCATAAATATGTATAGACATATTTTTTAAAAATGACCCTAGATAGAAAGTTTTAAGATACTGTCAAGAAATAGTTTGAGGTTCAATTAAATTAAATACATTTATTTATTTACTTTGGTATGTATATGTATATGTGTATGTGTATTCATATATATATATATTGTATAAATATATATATATATATATAAATTAAAAATCTATTGTATATAAAATATATTTCCAAGAATATGTTTCTTTGGTCAAGGAATCTTTTCTTTTTTCAGAAAAAATTTTTCATTGAACTTACATTTCTTGGGACATCTTTAAATATTATAGCACTGAAGAGGTATGAAGTATTCCAGTTTTTCTAAGTGCATATAAATTTTATAATTCCCATAGCAACTGCAACTTTGAAACATTAAAAAACTAGATAAATGTTTAAGTGTAAAACACATTTTAAATGTGTATTATTTATATCAAATGCCCTGATGTGAACAATGCATTAATATGTTCACTATTATTAATAATAGAAAGATTAAAATACAGAGAGTTATAAAATATATGTGAAATTTGGGAAGAAACATAAGATTATTACCCAAGGTAAGATCTAAGGAGAGAACATTTTCCAGTTTTGTATAATAGATTAAGTAAAGGCTAAAACAAGGTCAAGACAAACAGAATTTAGAGAGCTCAAAGGAAGCCAACAGGTGCTTGATTCCTCTTTCATTCTCCCCCATATTCTCTATTAAGGAACAACACCCTATGAAAATTCTTTCCTTTTTCCTAAAGTGAAAATGATAATTTTTCATAGAACATCTATAATGTTTCATTTGTTTGTCATCTAAGTTATGATAATTTATCAAGTTCTACTTGTCTTTTACCTTATTAGATTGTACAGTCAGGGTGATGCATATTGTACTGTTAATCTATACTAATAAAAGGATAATATGCTAATTAGACCAGATAGACTGGAAGTTTTCCGGACGATCTTCTGGACAAAGCCACAGTGATGGGGGCCGAGGCAGAGGCAGTTAGGGATGATCAGGCCAGCAGAAGAGAGCATTTAAGGGCAATCAGACCATCAGGGGAGAGCTTTTAGGGACTATCAGGCAAGCAGGCAGGTGAATGGTTAGGAACCAGCAGTTCTGAACTATGAGAGGGATGTCCAACTATCGGTTTAGATACCCCTGAGGGATTGGGCCTAAATTGGCATTTGGACATCCCCTGTGGGGTCCTGGATTGGAGAGGGTACAGGCCGGGCTGAGGGACCTCACCCCCTACTATGCACAAATTTCGTGCACCAGGCCTCTGGTAAATACATATTGTCTTCAAATAATTAGGCATAATTGTAAAAGTTATAGTTATTACAACTAAACTTTTCAGTATAAGCAGCATGTCTGAACTATGTTACATGCTTTCAGAGTTAAGCCTAAGATCTTCTTATATATATCTTACATACTTATTTATGCAGCTATGTTTTATGTTGAAGTGCACTTAATTATTTAATATCTTAATTTCATGGAATAATAATATGTATTATAGGATTAATCAAAATATAGTATAATTACATTGTTCTAAAATTTGAGGTTTTATTTTACAAAAATGTTTGCTAAAAAGCAATTGTCAAGTAAATGTCTACTTTTAATTATTCTATATAATGAAAGCCTACTATGCAAATCAGCTGAACAGCAGAACAACTGGTGAAACGAACAGTTGCTATGATGCACACTGACCACTAGGGGGCAGATGCTCAATGCAGGAGCTACCCCAGCCTGTAGGCCCCAGGCCAACAAAGGCGGGTATCATTGGGGGACCCCCAATTGCCCCACCAGTCCCACTGGTTGCCCCGCAGAGGGATACGACCTACAGCGAAAGGGGGCAGGGCTGAATGGTGAGCAGGCAGTGGCAGGGAATGGGGCTGGTGGGGGAGCGGGCTGACACCACCCGCCCCCCCCCCATCACCCTGCTGGTCGGGAGGTGATTGGGCAGCGCCTGGCCAGCCAAAGCAGGTGCCATCAGGGACCACCCAATTGCCCCACTGGTTGCCCCACAGATTGCCCCTGATTGCTGGTTAGGCCTAGGAACCCTTCCGGTGCACAAATTTCATGCATCAGGCTTCTAGTCTATATAATAAAAGCCTAAGCGACTATTAGGGTGGAACAACCAGCACAACCGCTTGCTATGGTGTGCACTGACCAGCAAGAGGCAGACGCTCAATGCAGGAGCTGCCCATTGGTGGTCAGTGCACTCCCACAGGGGGAGCACCACTCAGCCAGAAGCCAGGCTCACGGTGAGCTGAGTGATAAGGACCAAAGAGCAGATGGGTAGTAAGGAGCAAGGAGTCCTGGACTGTGAGAGGGATGTCCAACTGCCCACTGGGAGCAGACCTAAACTGGCAGTTGGGCATCCCCCGGGGGGGTCCCAGACTGAGAGAGGGCACAGGTCAGACTGAGGAACTACCCCATTCCCATCCCCAGTGCAGGAATTTTGTGTACTGGGCCTCTAGTTGTGATATGAGGAAGAGGCAAATTACTTTCATTTTCCTCTGATACTTAGCTTATATTATTATTGGACTTTTCACTGTATTTCCTTCCATTCATATGCATATTTGTTTTTCTTTCTTTTTTTTTAAGTAACTTAATGTACTCTGACTGTAATGAAATTTTTAGAAAATTTGAGGAAAGCTTTCTAAAGGTATACAGGGGTGGGCATAAGAAGGTTTATAATTGTTCATATGGAAAAAAGACATGCAGGTTATGATTATTATAAAGCTTTATTAACTCAAAAGAATGTCATGATGGAGCAATAAACCTGCTTTTGCCCACCCCTGTATATGTTTAAATATTTTCACCCTCTCAAACCTGAATAAATGCTATGATCTGAATAATGAAAAAGTACTCTAAGAGCCTTGCTAAGGTTTATTTCTTTGTGTGCAGTTCCTACAGAGACTCACACAGGGCAAGGAACTTTATGTTGGCTGACACCTTCTGGTTCTCACTAGAGGTTGCAGGATGTCAAAAAACTGACCAGCCACAGGGATGCAATTGCCAAAGTTATCTGCATAAAGCACTCTCCTTGCGCAGTATCCTTAATGTCTAGGGCGGCACTCCCATTAGAACCCCATCCTCTGAAACACAGTGAGGCCAATTAGTGCCTGACCCCTGCACTGTTTCTGTCTTTGAAACTAATGGTTTCAACGCTACGTGGCCTTTCAAGACCTGGTAGGAAAACAGGATCTGAAGATTGGTATAATATCTTCAGAGCAAATGCTTCCCTACAGGATAATAATTCAGTATCTCTAACACCTCTTTAAAGAAGTGTTAGAGATACTGAATTATTATCACAATCATTGCTATAAGTTCAACACTTACAAAATCAATATTTCTTTAAGAGTTTTAATCATATTGCTAAAAGAGTAGGTAATATTGTCATGTCATTTTCTTAATACATTTTAGTGGTTTCCATTAGCAAATATTTATTTGTTAAATTTTCAACTTTCCTCACATGTAGTATTTTCAATGATGTCGAGCTCATGTTTTTTATTTTTGCCCATCATATTAACTGTTAGAACATTAGTGAAACAAAAATCTCTCACAATTGTAGTAAAAAAGAAACAATTGTAACTCTTAAGGAGAACTTTTATTTTTATTTTTTAGAATATTTTTTCTTTTTCAATTACAGTTGACATACAACATTATATTAACTTCAGAAATCTTTTATAAGGAGAACCCTTCCTCTCTCTCTAAAATTAAAAAAAAAAGTTCTATTGAGCTAAATTAAAAAAATCATCATTACATTATTTACTTTGATGTATATTATTTTGGGAAATTCTTCATTAAAAATAATGAAACTTAGGTCAGAGTGGTAAATATCCATTTGGTTATATAGAGGCAGGAGGAATAAAAACTAGTAACTAGTCTTCTCTGATATTATGCTTTTTGTGTAATTAAGGTCACTTACTGGCACATACTCTATTTTATGCAATGCTTCTTATTTCATAACTTTGTTTATCGTTTGAGATCATGTCCTGGGAATGGAGGCATTTATATACTGGGTTATTAGAATTAAAATGGCTAATAAAATGTTCCACTGCATTCTGAATTAATTGCTCTACTAATTACTTTCCTGTTTTACTAGTAATTAAGAGCAGCGAGGTTCTCTGCATGTGGGCTGAAGATTCCAAAAGTGTAAGCCATAAAGTTTGCACTGATTTTAAAGCCAAACACATGACAATTTTAATTTCTCATAGCAACTGTTATTATAGAGCAAGAAAACAAAGGAGGACCAACTCATTTATACAGGCTATCTAGAAATGTCTAAACCTTTTGTTATTTCTTTTGGAAATTATTAAAGTGTTTTATTTTAAAAGGGAGCTGAACTTATAAATTGTTCTAGCAATAGGATTTAATTATAATTATGTTGATCTTGGAACCCATATAAGTGAGCACACTTTTAAAAAATCCTAAGATCAGGGAGAGAGAGAGAAAAAATAGATAGCAACCTTCTCCAACTCTGTAACACCACAATGCTTAATAGTGAAAATGAAACATTAAGAATAGCCATACAATAAACTATGATCTCAACTCACAGATGGTGGTGTTTGTAGAGGAGTGGGAATACTTTGGAAGGCACTGGTATTACCTTCTATCAAGTACATGCTAACTAACAGAGAAAATGGAGGAAATGATCCAAAAATGTCAGCACTTTCCCACCAGCAAAAAATTAAAATACCACACCCACTTTCATCTGAAATAGCAAGATAATTGAGGATGAGGGGTGCTTTCAAAGCCTTGTCGGAATCATTAGCTTTTGATAACCCAGCTCTCCGTGTACCCTGGCAAAGCCATGAGTATATTTCAGTGCTCTGCTGACCTGTGAGATAACCGGAATCCACTGTTCAGACAGCTGACATCCCTGGGCCAGCTGTGCTCTGCTCTGTTGACAATATTTTTATTTTTTTATTTTTTATTTATTAATTAATTAATTTATTTATTTATTTTTTGGTTGTCAGACACAGAGCAAATCTGAATGAAAGCTTTCCCCAGGAGGTGAGGAAGAGGAAAGACATGAAGGAAATAATCTCCTTTGAATTCAGCATCTCAGATTTTTAGAGTTTGTTGCTAGCCTCAAACGAACCATGTTCACCTATTTTAGGGACCATTAGTTAATGTGAGAGTGCTTTGAAGATCAAAAGCTGTGTGTGTGTGTGTGTGTGTGTGTGTGTGTGTGTGTGTGTGTGTGATGGTTCATATCGATTGGAGATGGGCTTTATAGTGCAAAACTATTGCTTTAGTGGCTGGGAAAGTGACCCAAAGTGAGTTATAACACCTGAAGATGAAGGCCAAGGTCATTAATTATGGCCACCTGAAAGCCCAGTGCAGCTTACAAAATGAACTTGGCCTGGCCCCAGAACCAGAGTCAGAGCATAATAGAGAGTTTAGAAATACTCACAGAAAAACTAGTGTTCAAGTGCAGCTGCATATTATGAATAGAGTTAAATAAGTTATAAAATCACTTGGTGATTTTACAATGCATCATAAAAACGAAAGACACACAAGTTTTAAATATATGCCAACCAATTACTCAACAACTTAATCAAGAAGTTAGTAGACAATGTCAGCTTTTACAATTTAACTTGTCTCAGCACATTGTGTTTTTATGTACTGATTACTGAAAGACATTTGCTTTGATAAATCTTGCTGTCAGACATTTATTTTTACCAAATTCATTTAAAACTTTTTTTCAATGACAGTCCACATTCAGTATTATTTTGTATTAGTTCCAGGTGTTCAGAAATTATTTTGAGGAGGTAAATTAATTGTTTACATGTAGAGGATGGAGTCACGAAACTGTGAAGTAGATGAGTTCCATTATGGATATAAGCATTATCCTCCAGTCTTCCCTTATAGCTAGTCTCTTTCTAACTGTAAAGAAATAATTTTGTATTTCCCAACTATTTTATAAATACTTATAATTTATAACTATTTATGAGCTTTCCTTTCAGATTCTCTGATTTGATTGTTGGTGTTCTCAGGACTGTGTCTTTGAACAGGAGAAGAGACAAGACTTCATAGCCTCTAAGTCCCTGCTAAATGCTAGGCTCCATGCTAAGTGATGTTTACTGCTGATGTGTTTGCGTTGCAAAATAACCATCTGAGTAAGCATTTTGTTTTAAAGGTGAGAAAGAAAAAAATATGTGCTAAGAAAGAATTAGTGGTCAAAGATAACTAACAACTAGAACAACAATGATGCAAAGACATTGTCTGACTCACAGATACAGAGAACAGATTGTTGATTCGCCAGAGGGGAGTGGGGTGAGGAGATGGGTGAAAAGGTAAAGGGAATGAAAGTACAAATCTGGCCCTAGGCAGTTTGGCTCAGTGGATAGAGCATTGGCCCCAGGACTAATGGGTCCTGGGTTGCATTCTAGTTAAAGGCACGCACCTCAATTGCAGGCTCAATCCCTGGCTCATGCAAGAGGCAACCAGTTCATGTGTTTCTTTCACATTGATGTTTCTCTTTTTCTTTCTCCCATTCCATCCCACTCTTTCTCAAAATCAATAGAAAAATATCCTTGGGTGAGGATTAACGACAACAAAAAAGGACAAATTAGTAGTTACAAAATAGTCATGGAATGTAAAGTATAGCACCGGGAATATAGTTAATAATATTGTAATATGTATCCATGGTGCCAGCTGGGTGCTGGAAATATTGATGGGAACACTTTGTGAAGTTTGTGATAGTCTCACCACAATGTTGAACAACTGAAACTAACACAAAACAATATTGAATTTAAACTGTGATTTTAAAAACTCCAAAAAACAAAACAAAACAAAGATGTGCTTTGATCCAAAACCTTGATTTTATAGTAAATGCATAGATTTTTAAAATTAAATTTTCTTCATATCCTAGCATTAAATAATTCTTGTGATTAGAATATTTTTTGGATTGATGAAATAGACTCAATTTTATTTTTGTCAATACAAAAAAGTTATTTGCACCGATATACACAAAGTCTTTTGCGGGATTCAGAAAAGAGCATCCTGGAAAAGATGGGCATGAAAAAGATGTGACCTTGATTACATCAATGACTTGAATGCAAGGCAGAGTAGAATATAATTCATCTAGAATATAATTTATCTCTCTAGAATATAATTTGGGGAACACAGAAGGATACAATGCAGAGTAAAGCATGACCAGATGCTTGAAGGGAGAAAGGGCTGTAGCTGGGACTAGAGGCCGTTGGTCACCACCAGACGTGCAGTTCTCCACTGCACAGTCCTTGTCAGAAAGATTATCAGAGCATCAGGGCCCCAAGAGTGGTCAGCGGCAGGAGCCAGTGGAGGGTCAAATATTACGAGGTGACGGTAAATGTTTATAAATGACTCACTCATTCCAACTCTTATTCCCTATTTTCAAACTAGCATAAGATCAGAAAAGTGATTGGCCTGGATGATTGGCCTGGATAATGGGCCTTATGGAGCATGGGTGTTTCTTTTTCACAGGAAACTGCTAGTACTTCATTATTTATTTTTAAATTAAGTTGTTTTCATTGCATGGAAAGTATATAGTATGTTTATCGAAGGCTTCAGTGGCTATTTTTAATTTTCATGAGTTAAGCAGAATGAAATAAAGTATAGATTGCATTTGCTAGGGAAATTGCATAGGACAAATTGGGAGACCTACCTTATGCTCATAATATGGGGGAAGAGGGGGAAGACACAGCACCGAATCAGCTAAATGAAGGGAACAGAAAATGGCCAGATGAGAGACATACTAAATTTTAGTCACAGAAGCATATTGTTGGAGAATTTATAAGCAACAAAAGTGATGTCACCTAATCTTTATTTCAGTTTGGTAGGTTTTGTATTAGTAGAATTTTTAACTAAAACTTTTCTAGCTATTTAATTTAATTTATAATCAGGTGTGTGTGTGTGTGTGTGTGTGTGTGTGTGTGTGTGTGTATGTAAGCTAAATTTCTTGCCTGATAGTCCACAATGAACAGGTTCTTCTCACAGATCACTAGGAAAATGTCAGTTAATAATCACCACCTTTTTAATGTGCTTACACCTGATTAGAAGTACCTTACATGCACAATCTTACTTAATACTCAATTCAACCCTATTTAGTATTTAATTTGTTTCAAAAATCAAAAGTGAAGTAAGGGTCGTAATTTGCCCAAGGCAAAATAACTACTAAATGGCAAAATGGGACTTAGAATTCTGTGTTTTCATTGGTGAAGCCTATGGTCTTAACCAGTTTGTCTACTTCTCCCTGCATACCTTCGAATGTGCTACTGTGTCTTAGAGCTATGCCATTTAGGTCAAACTGAAAGGGGAGAAGGCTCTTTCCAAATAATGTACTTAGAGGGGCTGGAAAGAGTTTAATTTTTTAAAATTCAGTAAAGATGATTACAGCAAACATGTACCGAAAGCTCTCTATACCCTCTGTACTGAAAGTGCATCCCGTATAGTAATTAATTGAATCTTTATAAAATGCTATTACTCCTCAGATTATCCCTGTTTTATGGATGAGGAAACTGAGGACACGGGAGGTTTAAAAAATGGGATGGAAGTGACCAAGCTAGTGAGCAGAGAGCTGGAATGCAGGCTGAGGGATATGTCCAAGCTCCATACTCTTATGCCTCCCTAGCTAGGTGTCCAGGGGACAACAGTGAGGATTCAGTAGAGGTATAGAGGTTACACAATTGAAACTACTAGTGGATCCACACCTATGAGTTCCACCAGATGGGAAGTGGGATGACCCCTTCTTCTTCCTCTCCTTTCCCCCCATTTCCTTTGGTGAAGCTGATACCTGAATAAAGGATACAATGATTAATGAAAGATGAGACAGAGGGCCGAAAACCAGGACTACGGGCTTTATTAGAGGAGGAGGACCCTGCCGGGCTCACCGGGAAAAGAGCAACACGTGCAGAGGGAACACACCTTCTGAGGGGAGGAACAGGAAGGGATGGGGCTTAGGGTACTCGGCACATGCTGATTGGTGGTTTCATATAAGGCACATGATTAGGCACATAGATACTTAGGAATCAAGGGCTTAAGGTATTTGGCAGGTGCTGATTGGTGGTTCAATGTACAGTCCATATAAGGTGCCTCGTTAGGTGCTCAGGAATGTCCAGGCCTCCGGTGTAGTTTACGTCAGACCCAGTCCATCAGTTGGGGGAAGGGAGGATCTATCAATTTCCAGAAGTTGTTTGGCAATAACACCTGGTTTCTGAACAGAAATGTCAGTGGCTCTTCTTGAGACTAATGTATCAACTAATACCTAAACCAGCAAAGAAGTCCAAAGTGCTAAGAGTAGATACTGTACATGCAATTTCTGTGTCCAAACATAGCCTTTCTGAATTGGGGGCTGACAGTGAGGATGGGTGATAAGCAAGTAAAAGAAGGAATCAACTGCGGTCCAGATGTGATGAAAGGTGCAAAAAGATTGTTTTTCAATTACAATGTAGGTATGGGGATGTAAGGATTGAATTAGATAGTGGTTACCAAGCATCCCTTAATCTTCATGTGCCACTGTTATTGTTGACTTCATATCATAAAGCTACTAACTTGTTTAATCTAAGTATTATTATAAGAAATTATATATATATGCAATTGCAAATGTTAATAATTATCTTTTCTAATACATATATACACATATATACATGTGTACACATGTACATATATACATATATGTAACCATTAACACCTTTTTTAAAGTTTATCACTATTAACTAAAATCATCACATGTACCACCTGTGGTTGAAGTATCATACTTTGGGACACTGAACTAAAATTAAGAGATGCTATTCTTGTCCTTTCCATGTAAAAAACATAAATTTGCAAGAAAATATGAAAAATAAGATTTGCATGTGAGAGAGGTGTAGAAATGCTCGGGGCTGAGAGAGAGCCTAAGACAAAGGATGGTAAATTAAAATGTTATGCAGAGGGTCTCATCAGGATGGGGTGAGAAGGACAGGGGAGAGGTCTGGAGTCTCTGACCGCTATAAGAAACAAGGGCTGCCTTTGTGCCCAGAGCCTGGGATGCTAGAGAGTAGGGAGGCACAGCCAACTACCAAGCACCAAGGAATAACCAAAGACTCGAGTCATTATCCCAATCCACACCAGAGTCAACTGCTGAAGGAAGGTGGTTATTTTTTTTTCTTTTCCTAAAGAGAAACAAAGAAACACCTTCTTTAGCACTTCTGTTGTGAAGCAAATATTGTTTTCTGTTCACTTTTTCATTCTGTCTCTGATACTATGTTTGTTACTAGGAAACAGCAATAAGCCCAGGTTTTGACTGAATGTAGTATCATCCTAATTATCCAGGGTTGGGAGCCTACTGCAGTGGTGATGCATGAAATACTGTGATATAAAAATCATAGAATATAACATTTTAAGAAAAGAAAATGTGAAAGTCAAAGGCTTCTTCACTTAAAAATATTTATTGAGATGCATATAGAATAATTTAAAAAACACAACAGCATTAATGAATCCGAAGCAGGGTTTTAAAACAAAGCCTTAAAGTAATTGATTGAAACATATGAAATTGCCAATATTTGCTGGTTTTGATCTGCAGATAAGAATTTGATAGCAGTCCATCTACAATACATACACTCTTTGGTTAACAGGTTAACAGTGTTCACTCCAGAGAAGAGGGCTGAGATCAAGAGAGAGAGGGAAACATTTTACTTTGTACACATTTGAATTATTATTTTAAACCAAGGACTTGAGGGGGAGTATATTCATGCATTTCTTGGTTTCATAACAGAAAACAATCATAACTAGCTTTTCACAAATTGACTGCATTAGAAAATAGACATTTCTAAATGACATTGCCTATAAGGCAAATTTATTTTAACCACTGTGATAGCAAACGGGGTATACCGATTGGCAGAGAAGGAGCCTCTTGCTTCAGCTATCTTGGGCGGCTTTATTCTGGAGGATGGCTGGGGACTGATGGGGTCCTGCTGCAGGTGGCCATGCTGGTCAGGGCAGTTGCCAAGTAGATGCCAAAGTGAATTCAGTGCAAGTCTTACTAAAGGAACCCATCTCCTCTTCCTGAGGAGATTGGGTTCATGTGATATACATATGTGTGGCTGCAAACATTCAACTCCCTTCTCAGGTCCACATTCTTGTTTTTATATTTTCCTGCAAATTCTTATAAATTCATGTTTTTTCCACGGACAGGGCAAACTATTTTTAGCTTGCAATCAAGGCAACTATAGAAATCAATTAAGCTTAAAGTGTGCATTTCAATATTATAAACTTGGATTTAATAAAGGCCTGTGATGTAAATAAGTATTCTCTGCAAATATTTTAGGTATAAAGAAACACTTGTATATTTTGATTTGAGGTTCTACTATGTTCTAACTCTGGATTGCAAATTTGTAAAATTATAAAACTAAGCAATAATAAATTCTTTAAGGAAAACGTGATAGGAATCATTATGTGATGAGGCAGATGTCCCTATATGGCACTTTTTTTTTCCAAGACCGAAGAATGAGACATCTTTATTCCTTAAAGTAATTGGTGTTTAGGCAAATTCCCGGAACCAAGTCTTGCAAATTTACATATGATCAAATAGTCTAATGAGATGAGCCGTTTGCTGACATTTGGATTACCAAGGGACATTTTAAAAGGTGGGGGGCATGGAGCTGGGACACTGTCAGCAGCTCAAGAGCAAGGATCTCTAAAGGAAAGTCAGATTTCCTAGGCTTTCCCATTGGGCTAAGCAGAATACATTGTTTAGCCCTGCACTAGAGCAACACCTTTATTAATTATGCAAACTCTTTTTTGGATGGGAAAAAGAATTTGAGGATGACTCAGCAAGAGTTTTCAAAACCAAATACCTCCACCAGCCCATGAAACATGCTCTTTTCAAACCTGCTCTCTGCTCTGTGACCTGGGGGTTACCAAGTGTGAGATCTGCATAAGGGGGCTGCTTCTCTTGCCAGTCAGTCCTCCCATCCTTTTATTTTTAGTTTAAGTTGGAAATAGTTGGTACTTCAAGATTAGCCTCTATTTTTTCTTCAACCAACATAAAACCGGGTCAAATCTCTTAACCAAAGATCTGGTCTACCTGTCAAAGGTGTGCGTGTGTGTGTGTGTGTGTGTGTGTGTGTGTGTGTGTGTAGTTAATTTCATATTTCCCTTTAGATGAGCCTGTGTGTTGATGGGAGCTTGGGAAAGTTAAATGTTAACATGTAAAGGCAACTTGAGGTTTTTTAGAAGTCCCCGCTACCGTGACAGTTCAAGATTTAGTTGGGAAAGGAAAGGCTCCCAACCGCCAGTCCCTTGGATATTTGGGGGACTTCTCACCTATCTTGGAAACCACTTGCAGATGTGGGCAAACCTCTGAGTTGCGCACACCGGGCGTTTTTGCAGAGATTTCCTCTGATTTTTTTTTTTTTCTTCTTCCCAATTTCCCACAGCCTGTATTTGTCTTGCGTCTGCTAGGCTGACATGCGGTTTACCTCGCGGATCCCGCTGCCAGGTTTTACACCCTCTTCTCCGGTGTAAAACGGCTCAAGCCCAAGGATACCGAGCAGCTCCGGGCGCGGGCGCCAGAACTGTCACAGAAAATTTGCTTCCCGAGTAACCCTTCCAACTTCCCTGCCTGCGCCCACGTGAGCCGCAGCGCCAGCCCATCAGCAAGGTCTTGGCGTTTCCTGCAGCTGCAATCTGTAACTTGACTTTGAATGTGTGTGTGGTGTATGTGTTTTTCTCCCTAATTGTAGTTTTGAGGAGCTTGGTTCTTAGCAAAAGTTTTTGATTAGGGGGATTTAAAACTGTTTCCTTACCTAAGCCACGGAGGCTCCGGACACTTTCCCCCCAGCCCTGGGTTGGATTCACGTTAATGGGCAGCGAAGGAAAGACACACACTGGCTGTTTATGGGGAGAGGGGGAGGGTAGGCAGAGATTTGGAGCTAAGTTATGATCCCCTCGCACCACTCCCCGGCCTGACACTCAAGACTGACACGGACATCACCTATTCATTGCTGTTCGCGGACGCAGATACCTGTTCTATCCATTTTTTTTTTTTTTAAATCTCCGGTAAAATAGAAATGGCACATTCAACGCGCTCGCGTCTGTTTGTTTGTCTAAGGCTATCAAAAGAAGTCACCGAGGAGGCTGTGGCCCGGATCCTGACCCTGATTGTATGAATAAGTAAGCAGGATGCAAGTGATTGGGTTAGATGCGGCGAAGATTTTTTTTTTTTTTTTCAAGTTAGGAAGAGGGTAAAAAGACAGCCTGGGGTGGGGGAAAGGCAAACAGTGCATCCCCCAGTCCTCGGACTCCGTCCTCAGACTCCGGCTCTCCTTGCAGTCAGCCAGTTGCTTTGCTGGCTTCGGCAGCAGGCTCCTAAGGTCTCGAGGCGTAGACGATGCCTGCCCCCCACCCCCTTCCTCGGTCTCCCCTTTCAGTTCAGATGTGCTGATGTGCTGACCGGATTCATCTTCCCGGAGCGGCGGCGGCGGGCGCAGGCGGCGGCGGCTCGCACTCGGCCGCCGGGTCGGTCCCGCCGGGGGCGGCGGCGGCGGGGGCGCGGGAGCCGGAGCTCCGGGTGCAGCTGAGCCCGCGGGGCCGCGGGCCAGTCCGGCCGACAGAAGGGACGACCTGGCCGGCGGCGAGCGCCCGCTCCGCCCGCCCTCCCGAGCCGAGCGCGCCCGCAGCGGCTCCTCCCCGCCGGCGGGAGCCCAGCTCCTCACCTGCCCTCCGCCCACCCGCGGGCCCTCCGCCAACTTCTCTCTCTGCCACCGGGGGTCACAGGCGCGGCTCGCCCCCCTCTCCTGTCCCAACGGCACACGCATGTCTCCGGACACCTGAGCACCCCGGTCCCGCCGCCGAGGAGCCTCCCCGCGGGGACAGGAGCGCCGGCCCCCGGGACCCCCGCACATCAGCGCGGAGCGCGGGCGCCTCTCCGCGCGGGCCGGTCCCCTCCTTTCCCTCCGGGGAGGAGGATGGGGCTGGAAACGCGCTCCCCGAGGATGCTCTGGTGGCTGGTGGCCTTGGGGGTTGTGTTCTACGGGGAGCGGTGGGTCTGCGCTGGCCTCGATTACGATGACACTTTGGAGGGGAGCGAAGAGGAGAAGGAGGAGGCGATAGATTACAAGGACCCGTGCAAAGCCGGTGAGTGCGCTCTCTCTCCGGGTGGGGACGGGGCGCGCGGGGCTCCGCGGCGCCCGGTGGTCTGTGGGGGGGGGCGGTGGGAGCTCACCTGTTTCCTTCGCTCCCTTGCCAGCCCCTCTGCCGCCCCTTCTTCCCTTCCCTCCTTCCCTCCCCCTCCTTTTCCCTTCCCTCCCGACACCCCAAAAGCGGCAGCCGCCGCGGCCCGAGGTGACCGGAGTTGCGTGCTAGCGGCACCGGGTGCCAAGCGCCAGGCTGCCAGTTTGGGGAGAAACGTCCTGGAGCGGCTTCTCCTCCCCTCCCTTCCCCCAGCAAAGCGACCGGAACGGAGGTGTACACACAGCTGGCCGCCCTGGGTTTTAAATGCCGGGCACGACACCTCCCCTTTGTTCCCCCAACGGTGGGTGGGGATGGAACTGCTACCTCGGGACCCGGGTGCTCCCTCCCTCCCGGCCAGGGATTTCCCGTGTGGCTTCCAGGCGAGAAGGGGGTTGGGACGCCCTTGGAGGCTCTCCCGCTGGAAGGAATTCCAATGCATGTGCCCATTAAAAAAAAAAGAAGAAAGAAAGAAAAGAAATCAAAGTTGCCACCCCATTCAAACTTGTGTCTTCCTTCCGGCGGCATACACCCCCGGGTTGGGACTGCATTGGACCCGGCACCTCTTGAAGCTCAGGCTTCTCCGCGCCCCGCGCCCCGGAGCTCCCAGGACCTGCCCTCCCCGGAGCGCGCCCCGCGCCCCTGCGGGTCTCTCCCCCGCGGGTCTCTCCCCCGTGAGTCTCTCCCCTGCGGGTCTCTGTCCCGCGGTCTCTCCCCCGCGCCCCGCGCCCCTGCGGGTCTCTCCCCCGCGCGGGGCGGCGCTTCCCTCCCGCCGCCCCGGGCCCGGCTGCACGTGCCGCGGCGGAGACCACGTGAGCGCCGCGCCCCGGGCCGCCCGCGCCCGTCTCGCCTCCCGCGGGGCGCCCGGCGCCTCGGACCCAGGCTCTGCGGGACTGAGGTGGAGGGGACCCCGGAATCAGTGTGGACCTGTGACTGACTTCTGAAGGAACGTTGCAGGGGTGCTGGGGACCGACCTGCCAGGGAGAGTGTTTGGGAGCGGAAGGCGTGCTCTGCCCCATCCCGAGAGGCGTGGGCCCTGCGGGGGCGGGGGAGGGAGTGGGCAGAGCCCCGCAAGCATCTGGGCCTCTCCGGATGGTGTGCGGGGCTCCTGGGTCTGTGACTGCCAGTGCTTCCCTTTTCTGGCTAGGTAAACCTGGTTCCACCTCTCTGGCGCCCGGGGGAAGGAGAGGTGTACCCAAGGAGAACTGATGGAAATTCCCTGGTTAATTTCTGCCTCCGGTAGCACATTGTTCTGACAAGGAGGATGTGTGTGTGTGCTCCGTTAGCGTTATCAGATCTTTCCTGGTGAGCTCTTGCTGCAGATACTTCATCAAAACTCAAAGTAGTTTAGAAGAAACTTGTCAGTCAGGGACAAACACACACAAAACACAACAACCCTGATTTAATTCATTTTGGCTTATACATTTTCTCCTCTCACCTTTAACACTCAGTCGATCACACTAAAAGTTTCTTGGGCCTTGCCTGGTCATTTGGAGGACAGGCTGTGCTTCTGCCAGGGGTAGCTAGTGGCTGAGCAACCAGAATTCAGTACAACTCCTGAACTTTTTATTGAGAAATTTGTTTTTTAATAATATCCACAACCAGGTGAAAATGGTGCACTTTATTGTTTTAGGTAAGGTGGAAATGAAGTATGTTAGTTCTAAACATTGTCTAGGAAAACTGTTCTACTCTATTGCGTGAAAGATTCAACCAGCCATCAACCTGAGCTGAACAGGGCTCAGTTGGCCCAATTCCAGGGAAATAAATACAGGTTTGTACACAAATTGAAGTAAAAGTGCCTGCCTTTTAAACAGCATTAGTTTCAAATGTGACTATATAATAAGCAGTGTCAAAAATTAGCTAATGCATTTTCAGCAGTTATGTCATTCCAAGCTTATCTTATGTTAGAAATTGTCCAGAAGAAGATTTTGTGAACACAAGTGGTCTCTCTTCTATTTATGAATATTTCCAGTTTTTAAAATTTTAGTAGTTGCCATATACAGATTGGAACATCTCAGCAAATAAGGTGTAGGGTATGGAAAAATAACCTTCACCAGCATTTACTTTTGTTTTTCCTTTAACACAGGTTTATTTTGAACACCACTGTTGAAGTTAAAACAACCTTGAATAGATTATTAATATAATCTTATTTCTTCCCTGTCTTTGAGTACCAGAAGCATGCTTGTGTGTGTAGTGAAAGTGAAATAAGAATGGCCCAAGTGGAAGGCTGAGAAGTTTGCCCAAAATCTGCGATCACTTTTTAAAGTATCAACCCTGCTTTTTAATTTAGTGAAATGAAAGGCTTTACATTTACCATCTTGGCTAAAGAATGGCAAAATCTTTGTGCCTCCCTTTTGGCACTGTATAAGAGAAAAGTTGTAATGACAAAAAAAAAAAATAGTACATTGAAATCCCAAACAAGAGTCAAAAAAAAAAAAAAAAAAAAGAAAAGAAAAGAAAAGAAAAGAAAAAAAAAGTTCCTAAAGTGAGATGAGGACAGATATGTGAATGATGGCCACTCAAAAGCAAAAAGGACTGTGCTCTCCAGACTCCAGGCCACCTTTGACCTGCCCTTTCCAAAATTCTGAGTGGAGGGCGTGGCCCTGGAATAAAGTATTCTTTCTGAACTTTTCTAACAGGGGTCCTAATATTCTGGCTTGTTGTCCAAAAGCTTTATGGCTTCAGAGCACATTATTTCAACTACAGCTCTGTATGGTAGAGTTTATTAATCTTCCCATTACACAGATTGGAAAACAGATGCTTGGTGAAGTTAAAAGTGTTTGCTAAGATTACTCATAACTTAATTTTAAGTGTCCTGGCTGCAAAGTCTGGCTGTATGAAATGGTTACTGCAGTCTTAGCTGGCCTTTTGGAAGCCTTCCTTGAAATGCAAACAATAGAAATCCATCCAGGTTTACCTGGAGTCTAGACTAAGAAAAAATGCAGTTACTTTTATATCTGATATGAGTGGAATGGCTAAAAAAATAGTTTCATCTTTTCCAAACCCAATTAGAATATAAAGTCCTTGTCCTCGCTGGTTTGGCGCAGGAGATAGAGCATTGGCCTGCGAACTGAAAGGTCCCAGGTTCAACTCTGGTCAAGGGCACATGCCCGAGTTGCAGCTCGATCCCCAGTAGGGGGCGTGCAGGAGACAGCCCATTAATGATTATCTCTCATCATTGATGTTTCTATCTCTCCCTCTCACTTCCTCTCTGAAATCAATATACTGTATATTTTTTAAAAGAATATATAGTTTTTGAGATCAAAAGTCATACCTGATTTTTAATATTTATCACAGGATGGATTACTGTTAGGTGTGTAGTTTGTTCTCGATACCTATAGATTATTAATATTGATCTTTACCCCTTATCTACAAACTTTTGTTCTAACCAAATTTAAATGTTATCCAAGGAGGAATATTCATAATGATAACTTGTGCCATACTCAATATATTTGTGAAACAATACTTAATATATTTGTGAAACAATCACAACTCTGACTTCATGAATTCATAAAACTAAATCGAAAAAGAAATCTTGTATTAATTTAATTGAATTTTGATTTCAAAAGGCATTTTGGGTATACGTGAAAGTAAGTAGTTAGTGCAGCACAGCTTCAGATATATTTATGCAGCCAAATCCATTAGGACAGAATATAGGTAATTTATGTCTGTATAAATAGACACAAAGATGCAGATAATTCAAAGGAGTGCCTGACGGCCTTTCTCCAGTGCAGTCCATGGCCACCTGAATTTGCAATCAGATTTCTCTTACTCTCTCCAGTGCAGAATGGTCTTGCGGGACCTTGGGAAGCTGATGCTGCAGGAAGTCCTTCCAGAACAGAGACCGAGGTGTCCTGTTTCACTGTTGAACTATTCTAATAGGTGTAAATCTGAGTGTTAATATGTGAAGAGCCTGGGCAAATTCAGTGTGTAAATTTATCTCTCAGATTTGTCTAGAGATTACCCGGAAAAGCAGAGACCTGATAAAACCAGTCCGTGTTCTCCCTCCCTTCCCCCCTCCTTTTCTTTCTTCTTTTCTCTTTTTGGACTTTAGGTTACATCAGGAAAGCTCAGGCAATTGAAAATATAATGTCAAATATAGGAGATTGAAGAAAGCAGTATGTTGAATGATGGGTGGAAGCTGATTAGACAGATGAGGTAAATGTCCAGAAGGATAACCTTATCCTCTTACGCAAGTGTGAGCACTCTGAAAAAAGACTTTCTACCTAGAATCCTCTGAGTCAATGATTCTTTCTTGAAAAAAATCCAAGCATGATTAAAGGTCAGTGATTTGCAAGGTTACATTTGCCTTAGAGTCACATATGCAAGCCTGTTTATATAGAAATAGCTTTTTGGCATCCTAAAGGTGTCTCCCTTCCACTTTGCTTTATAACCAGTGCCCTGGTTTCCTAGTATACTAATTCCAGAGATAGTTTTCATAAGTTTGTATCTTCTCCACAAGATTTTATCAGTCTTTTAGTCCTCGATGTTGTACTCTCTAGCTTCATTGGCAGCCTCAAAGGTGTGGTATTTTAGAATTGCTGTTCAGTGCCATGTCTACTTTATTCCGTCATAATATTAAGTACCCAAACATATAGTTCTTGGTTGGCACCACTCTAGGTTGCCAAACCCTCATGTTGAAAATGCATTCCATGGAGCCTCTTCTCTAAGGCAGTCAATTCTGTTTTAGATTTCATTTCTCAGATCTTGAACTTTTTTTTTCTCCTCTTGCGTCTGGGGCCAATTTGGAAGTGGCCAAAATACAGTTTTTGCAAAAGGGATGGCTAAGGCATTATATTTTACATATTTGTATTCTGTTCTTCATTTGCAATAGTAATTCTTTAGCCTCTGTCATGAGGACCCACATGCATTTTTGGCTAACAAATGGCAGTTCCTGTTATTAGCTATGAATAAGGTTATCTTTTCTTAAATATATTCCTGCAGATGAATAAGTTCTCTGAATTGTTACATGAACTACCTAAGAGAAGGGATCCAGGTAAGGAATTCCCATCCCTTCTCTGTTTAGGTTTCCTTTGTCCACAATGAAACAGTTAAGAGTGTGAAAGAGGCTAGTGAAGACCTTTTGAAAAAGTTCATATATGATCTCACAGCTTTTCCTCTGGCCCTCATGATGGCTCACTTTTCTACAAAAGTCTAATATATATGCCATTGCAGGGTTTTCTTCTACGGAAACCATATTGTTTTCCTCCACTGTATATGTATGCGTCTTATATTTTTACATCTTAGCAAATTTTTCTGATTTAAAATTTAGGCTCCCTTGGTTGCCACCATATTCTTTGAAACCTTAAGAATATTAGTCACATCAGTAATCCGTTAGGCCTCTCCATCACTGAGATTAGTGGAAAGAAGAAAGCCCTCACATTTTGCTAGAAATCAGGTAGAAAATATTAACTGCTAGTGATTTACCATCATTAATATTTTTTTTTTCCTTTTAGAATACTACCTATTATTTCAAGCAGTACCTTTTAGACCCATATTTTAGAATATTTAAATCCAGTTCCCTCCCTAAGCTCTTCGAAGAATGCTTAGGAAAGATAGAAGCAAGTAATCCATTTAAGCTGTGGCCTTGCACATCCTGCTGGGGCCATCTGATGTCTGGGGAGATGGGGGAAGGGGCACTGTGCTCCCCTGAACTGTAGGGAAGCCCCCTGCAGCATCCTGAGCCCACAGCTAGGCTGGCCTCGCCGGGCTCAGGTGCCTGGCAAGACTCCTGGGGATGTAGGATTTCCTCTACTGGGGAAGTTGTTGAGGCGTCTTCCAGTTCTTTCACATTCCAAGACCTGGAATTAATCGTGGTCTTACATTTCCTAAATTAAGGCTTGGAGTGTCCTCTCCCCAACCCTGCATACAGTAGAATGATTTAGAAATATGGTTAGTGGTGTACTTCCTCTAGTTATCTATTAAATAATAATATTTGGGAAGAAAATTTTTTTAAAAAAAATGTTATAGCCTCACAGCTATGGAATGGATTCTACAAAATGTGTTCTTCCCCAGAAAGTGGGAGGAGGGGACCCCTTGCTTATTTACTTCTTGCTATTGTCAGCGCTGCAAAACGGGACCTTGATTATTAGGTTTTTGAGACACTGTGTGCTGGCTAATGGAATGCTTGTTTTGTCAGCTCCTTACAAAATGGGTGCTAATCCTGTCAAGCTCGTCTGAAGAGTTCAACTACGTATTTGTATTAAGAAGTATTGCAAATTAGATGTTAATTGAAAATCAGAAAGTGAACTGAGCAGATGTTTACCTGACTCAGCTCTTTTCCTGCAATTTACATGTATGGTTTAAGACAAAATATTTGCTATAGGCCATATGGGACACAAACCAACTTCTTCAAATGATGACAGTTCTAAAAAGTTGAAACCCTACATTAAGTAGGTCAGAAATGCTTCCAAGATATATTATTTCCCCCCAACAAAATCTAATTTTATGTTATTAGTGCCCCACTCAAAGCATTTGCTTCAGTGCTTAATAAAGACATTTCAACAGTTTTTAATACACTGCGCCGTTTTACACATTACAGGAATCTTTACAGGGATGGAGACACAAACCACATATTTAAGCCAGCGTTTGATACTGTCTGTGTTGTTGAACTTCCTATCGATTGCATTTAATTTGTGTGGTGGGGAGGCAGAGGTGGAGGGGTGAGAGGGCGGAATAGTTTCTTCATTCCTTACATTGCTTATCTATACTAACCTGTCAGCACATGGGTTGTGTACCACAGGGGCACCTCTAATGGCCCCGGCCTGGTTGCTAATATCAACTTCTTTCGAGCTTGCTTCCTCGGCCATGAGTGGACTTGACGTGTTTATTAGGACAATCTCGGTTCTTGTGCAGCATTGAGAACCGCCTTGGCATCAGGTCAATGGGACGACTGTGCTGGAAGGGAGGAACTCTGTTTCTCTGCTTTGATCATTTGGAGTACAAATACCTAGTAGTTGAGGGTTGATGGCATTAAAAAAAAAAAAAAAATATATATATATATATATATATATATATATATATATATATATATATATATATATAATATTGATTTTTTATAGAGAAGAAGGAAGAGAGAGAGAGTTAGAAACATCGATGAGAGAGAGTCATTGATCAGCTGCCTCTTGCACACTCCCTACTGGGGATGTGCCTGCAACCAAGGTACATGCCCCCAACCAGAATCAAACCCAGGACCTCTCAGTCTACAGGCAGATGCTCTATCCACTGAGCCAAACCGGTTTCCGCTGATGGTATTTTTTGTTTTGTACTCATGTTATTGTGTTATGAAGTATGCCTCATCTCATGGAAGGTAAATCTTTAAAATACCCAGGAAGACCCTCATGTGTAACTAGAAAACAGCCAAATTGAGAACTTTTAAGAGAATACATTTTGGACCTCATATACCTCACATATCTAAGATTTGTCTTCATGACTCATGTCAAAGTTCATAGTTCATAGTTTTACATTAAACATATTAAATGGGCTCCTGTCTTCACCGTATCCCACCTAGTTAACATTATTCCATCTATTTAACATTATTCTGTCCCCCCAAAAGGGGATACTAGGCCTCAAAAATGACCTTGGGTGGCTGTCACCACAGTCGGTAAGTGGTGAGAACATGAATTGAGGTTCTGTGTTCCAGAGGCCATTCTCTCTTTGAATGCTCTACGCTGGCTCTCCAGCCAGCACAAATGTCTAGAGCCTGGCAGTTGAAGTGATGGTCTTTGTGCAGTGGGCATCCATCCACTGTGATTTTCTGTACTGAGAATACATCTCGCGTTCAGTGTTCAACATCCTTACATTTTGTAAGCCATGTACTGTTTTGTCAGAGTGGGGAGACCTACCACTGAAATGCCTCAGTTAGGTATGAAACAAATGAAAATGCTAAATAGCTTTGGGGAGACACTGCTGTGTGTTGCCCAAGTATATAAATTGTGACAGCAGGCTTTCCATGTCGATTAAGGCAGGCATTGAATTGAATTTGAGCAGAATTCAGTCATTAGTGTTCCTTCTTGGCACAGGTTCTAGCGTTTTGTGTGGCACATGTTAAATTGCTTCGCACTTTCAATTTGCTCTCTGAGTAGTCAGTGAATTCATGATTATGAGCCCATGGAGTGTGAAGAGTATCCTTTCAAATGCAGGCAATTCAGGAAAGTGGTTTACAGTGTACATTATGTATGTAAATGACGTGTGAATGCCTTTGAGAAAATAAATACACCGTGAGAAGGGAACATAAATAACGTGATCCTTTTCAATCCCAACTTGTCTAAAAGCCCTAAGATCCAAAGCTTGAAAGCCTTTAGTGATCATAGGGTTAACTAAACTTCTTAGAATCCAGTCTAGTTTTCTAAGGATAGGAAATCTGGTACATTCAGAACACATACTGTATATAATATTTATTATATTACAATTTCTTTGAAGAAAACATATTTTTAGCAAAATATCAGGCTTTCTGGAGGGAGAGTTCCTGCTTATACTTGTCCTCTAACAAATGGGTAAGAACAAAATCTGGTAAAACAGGCTTCCCTTTTCTGTCTCCTTCTTTTTGAAACCTGGGGACAAGGGAAACTTTCATATATATATATATATATAGTTTTTTTTTTTTTTTAGTCCAAAGAGAAGAAATAGTATCTATCTGGACCTGGATGGAGTGTAGACTGAAGGCAGTCGTTCGGGGAGAAATAATTGGGATTTGCCATCTGGAATGGGTAACGGAAGTAATGACCTAAATCTGGGGCCTTCTGTTGCCTTATGTTTCTATGGGGGAAAGAGATTTGTGAACCAGTAACCAAGAGTTAAAATACCGAAAGAAGATAATGATTATAGCGCACACCTCCCTAGTGTCCCAGGGTTCAGATGCTTGCAGTAAGAACAGATCTCTAGTGTATCATCCTCAGAGTTGGGGTGCAGCTTCACGCACACAAGTGTAGGCTGCTGAAATGAGTATCTGATACTCTATCTTATTTCTATATTGAATTGCACCTGTTGCTTAGTGTTTAAGATAACTTGCCTTGTCACTCAGTGGTGGAATTAGATTTTGAATATGAAACTCTGGATGTTATGTGTTGCTATTATTGGCATGATGTTTCTACTTTTTTACTTTTAGGGGGCACTAGTACATTTTTGAAAATTGGGATTGGCTTCAAAAGTTATATTTTAAGATTTCAGAGAGGCAGAATAGTTAAAAACTTGATCTTTGTAGTTTGATGGACATGGGATCTAATATTGGACCTACCATATAGTAACTGTGAGGATTTTGGCACAATATTTAACCTTTTTACACTTCAGTTTTCTGTTCTATAAAATGGAGATGGTGTTATGATGCTCGTGTTATTTGAAGAATTAAATGAATGTAAAGTAACGATCACTTTGTCTGGAACACAGTAGTAAATAAACACTGTATAATTTTTATTCATAGTAGCATGAATATATAGGAGGTGGAAAATTATTTTTGAATTGCAACTGAGTATTTGTGGGAAGATGATCTTTATAAAAAAAACATTTGTGGGATAAAGTTCATTTTTCTTGCCACCATATGTGCATATCTCAAGTCCTCTACATACTGCAATTGAGAGGTTAAACCCCTAAATAGATTTTTGTTGGAAAGATTTCAGAGGTAATAATATAAACATGTCTGTGTGTTGTTTTCTTGGCTATTTGCTCAAATGCTTGATATACTAAAAACATACTGACAGTTTTCAGTTCACATGAACTAATGTGTGAATAGAATCTTGGCCATCTAGTCTTCCAATAATTTCTGGTTCAGATTTTATTTGCCATCTGGATTAACTTGAAGAGCTTACATACTCACAATCCTATGTTTACGCAGAGTTAAATTTAAGCACATGGCACTAAGCTAGAAATATTCATAAATTCATCAAAGCTTTATTGAACGCTTCCTGGGAGTGAAACATGGATTTATCTTTGGGTTTAAGAGATATGAAATATGATACAGTGTCTGATCTGGTGTATTCTTAACATTACCATTTGCAGGTAGATTATAGTTTATGTATAAATACTTGCTTATATTCAAGTCACATAATTTTATGCTAAATTATTCCAATTTAGTATTTAAAAATGGACACTATTATATATTAATCAGAATATATATTCTTACAAATATTTCCTGGAATATGATTTATTTATGGTACACAGTAGTCTCCTTTTACCTGTGGGGGATACATTGCAAGACCCCAAGTGGAGGCCTGAAACTGTGGGTAGTACTAAACCCTGTATATTCTATGTTTTTCATACATACCTATGGTAAAGATTAATTGATAAATTTGACAATTTCATGGATAGAAGATTTGTGCTTACTGTAGATATTAGCAACCCCAGCATATAATTTTCTTTTTTTATTTAATCAAAAACTTTCAACTTTTCACTTAAAGGGAGCAATTTATGGCTTCTGTTTGACATATCCAAATTGCCAGCCTCACTACTATTGAACTTTGGGGGCATTATTAAGTAAAATAAATGTTTATTGAACACAAGCATTGCTATAATGCACAGTTGGTGTGATAACCAAGAAGGCTGTTAAATGGCTAACAGGCGAAGAGCCGTGAAAAGTTACAGAATTTTATGAAAGTGGTAAATAGTCTGATGCAGACAGAATGAAAGGTAAGAAGGGATTATGCTTTGGCAAGAAATGAGTCTGGAAGGTGCAATGTAAAGGATCTTAAGTCATCGGTAAGGGGAGTGAACTTGATCCCCCTGGCAGTGAGAGGTAGATTTACTGAAATTTTAAAGTAAATCATTGGCTTGATTACAGCCACATTGTATAGGTAGGAGGGGTTGTAAAGGATGGGCTCAGTTAGTTGGTGTTGGAAGTAAAGAGCAGTGAAGCAGGGAGACAGCTTGTTAAGAGTTGTAGTAGAGGTCAGTGTTGAAGAGTGCTTGCATTTGGAAGGCATCAGTAGTTACAGAAAAGAGGGACTGGATTTAAGAAACCAGTCACCAATTGCTTGGCCTTGAGGTGAAAGGTCAAAAGAGTAGAAAAAAAGGAGGAGCCAAAGATGATATCTAAATCGCTGCATACTTGAGTGGTTGGAGACAGTGATACAGGTGAGTAAGGTGAGAAAAAATAAAAAGACAAGTTTGTGTTTTGTAAAGCAAATAAAGTTGGTTTTGAAATCCTTGGAGTTGTATGTGATTCTTAATGTTTGTTTTCTCAGGTCCCCTCATGTTGTTCTTTAGGAATATACTGGTTATATTTGGACTTTTGTGTTCTATATTAAGTTTGAAATCAATTTGTCAGATCCCACTGTTTAAATTTAGATTGGAATTGCACTGGCTTTATAAGTTAATTTTGAGATAATTATTATTATTTTAATATTTTTTTATTGATTTCAAAGAGGAAGGGAGAGGGATAGAGAGAGAAAAACATCAATGATGAGAGAGAATCATTGATCTGCTGCCTTTTGCACGCCCCCTACTGGGGATAGGGCCTGCAACCCAGGCATGTGCCCTTGGCTGGAATGGAATCTGGGACCCTTCGTCCACAGGTTGACATTCTATCCATTGAGCCAGGCCAGCTAGGGCAAGAATTATTTTTATGATATTGAATCTTCTAAGTTATGAATGTTGTATATAATAGCATTTGTTTAGGCTTTCCTTAGTGCTGTTTATTGAATTTTTAATGTTTTTATTTGTAAAGTTTTTTTTTCTGCATATTTGATAGATTTATTCATTTATTTTCTATTTTTTCATAATGTGAATGTGCACTTTTAAAAAAGTTTTCTGTTGCTGTTTGTTGAAATGTATTTGATTTAAAAATATATATTTATGTTGATTTCAGAAAGGAAGGGAGTGGAGAGATAGAAACATCAATGATAAAAGAGAATCATTGTTTGGCTGCCTCCTGCATCCCCTCTCTTCCTGTTCTTGGGGATCAACCCAGGCATGTGTCCTAACCAAGAATCGAACCTCAGCCTCTTGATTCATAGGTTGATGCTTAACCACTGAGCCATAGCAGCTGTGCTGTATTTGACTTTTGATATACTTTTTATCTAGCATCCTTACAGTATCTCATTAGTTTTTATCGTTTATCTGTAAAGTCTTCATGTAGGCAATCAAATAATCTGAAATATATGTACTTTGTTTCTTCCTTTACTATGTTATGCTTTTAATTTTCCTCGCCTAACTGTGCTGGTAGTCTTCTTCCAGTGTTGCACGGAAGTGATGACTGAGGACTTACTCTGTTTCTAGTTTTTAAGAGAATGCTTTCAATTACTTACCAGTTATACATTTGATGTTTTCTATTAAAAACTAGATACTTTTTTTTTATCAGATTAGGAATTCAGCATTTACTGAGATGATATAATTACCTTTATTTTCCCTTTTAATGTGGTGAATTAGAATAATTGATTTAATAATATTTACTCCTGAGATGAACCAAATTCGAGCATGATCCATTATAAGCATACCTTGGAGGTAGTATGGGTTTAGTTCCAGATCACTGCAATAAAGCAAATATTGTAATAAAGTGATCCACAATTATGTTGGTCTCCCAGTGCATACAGAAGTTATGTTTACACTGTGCTCTTCTCCTTTAAGTGGGCAGTAGCATTATGTATAAAAACAGCAATGTATATACCTTAATTAAAAGTACTTTATTGCTAAAAAATGTTAACTATCAACTGAACCTTCAGCAAGTTGTCACCTTTTTGCTGGTGGATTGTCTTGCCTCAATATTGATGAAAACATGGTATCTGCGAAGCACAGCAAAGCGAAGCACATTAAAATGAGGTATGGCTGATTTCTTTTTACAACTTTGGATTCAGTTTGCTACCATTTTGCTTGGAATTTTTGTTTTTATGTTTCTTAGTTAAGTTGGGCTGAAACTCTCCTTTTACTGTTGGTTTTTGGTGTCAAGATTATATTAGCCTCACCCATGCTATGGAATAATTTGTGGAAGATTGGAGTTATTTATTCCTTTAATGAAAAGATATTTCTTTGCTTCTTTTGGGTGTAGTAACAGTTCATGAGAAGTTTAAACTAAATTTCTTGCTTGATATACTGGGCTACTACGGTAAGGTACATTTAGAACTCCAACTTGCTTTGGGGATGATTTTTGCCTATGAGACTTCAGAGGTTACTTGCCTTTCTTCCCCTACTTAGTTTCAAGTTTCAAGGAAATCAGTTCTTGTGCTGTTACCTGGGGTGGTATAAATTTAATTTTTTTGTATTCCTTATGACATAGGAGTCCCAGATTTTGGAGTTCTGGGTTATCTTACTAGACCCTCCAGCTTGGGTGGGCCTTGAACAGTATATTCCGTCCTCTGCACCCTGCTTGACAATAATAGCAAATAGTCATGTCAACCGATCTTGGAAGTGCCCTCAGTTGAAAGGTGGCTTTAGTCTTCTGCTTAACTTTCCGGATCCCATCCTTTACTCGACCATGAAAATGTTTTTATTCATCTTGTCATACATTCAGGAAGATTTTAAGATATATTTTATTTAACATTTTTAGTTATATGGAAAGGTCAGCCCCAGTACTTAGTCTGCCATGTTGGCAGAAGCAACATTCTCTAGAGAGGACTTTGAATGTTAAAAAGTTCTTGAAAAATGTTAAACATTATTGGGCACTTCCTTCTAGAATTTAAAAGTTATGGTAATTAAATTGCTTTATTTAAAACTAATTTATCTATAAAATATAACCATAAAGTTTTCAATGAGAATATACCATACATGGGACTTTCATAATGATTAAGCTGCCATTTGGTTTTAGCTGACTTTTGGGGATATTCATTCAGCCCTAGTATGCACAAGACCTCTGGAAATTTCGTGTATTATTGTGAAACCTTCAATTTAAATGTAAACAATTCTTATGCCCATTGCTTGGAAGGATTCAGTTCACATTTCAGGGGGAAGAATGTACATGTGTAACTCACACCAGCCATTGTGCCTGCAGGGAAGAGGCTGCTTGACTAAAGCAGTACAAGTTGCCTGCACTGACCAGTGCTGCCTTTTGGCAGATTTGATTACTCTTTAACCTTGTGGAAAAAGCTATTTTTAGTTTTCCCTAAACTTTCCAGTCAGGTAGATCGGGAATATTTTCTGCATCTCTTGATACTAATTACATTGGCTTTTATTGATTTGGAAAAAAAAATAGAGAAACAGTTCACCATCATTTGATCTCTTCAATTCTTAAAAAGTCATTAATAAGGTTTTTCTTGTTTTAAATTTAATATAAAAGGCATTTCTTTAACCTATTCTCACATGATTATTTAAACTTTTAATAATACAACTTTAACCTCAATTGACATTTACATTCATTCCAAGTTTCCTATATAACCTTTCATTTACACAGGGCCTCAAAGGCAGTCTTATTCATTAATTTGTAGGAATGTAGCTCTGGATGTACGTTCAGAATGTACTCCAAACTCCTCTTATTAGAGGTGTTAGAATGTTATTCTGAAGAACTAAATGACTCAGAATCATACTTAACCTATCTTGGAGCAGGTGATGCAACTTTGTGAAATTAGGGGTGGTGATTTATTAATATGAACAGAAGTGAATTCAAAAGGTCACTTAGTACCCCACAGTGTGTCATTCACTGATTTATTATGGCTTCCTGAAAATATGACATTAATGATTTCTTTGAATTAAGCAGTGCTCTTTCTCTGCCTCTTTTCTTTTAAAACATAAATACTATATTCTGGGTCAACATTAAGTTATTAACATGAAAATCATTAACATGAAAGGTCAGGCTCATTTCATAAATGTACTAGGCAGATAGAGAGTAAAAAGGTGGAGAAACCAGCTGTTGGGATAACTCCACCCTACTTTACACTTTGCTTTTGGGCAGCTCGTGGTCTGGGTTTCCCAATAACTCTCTTGTCCTTTAAACTTTTGCATTCTTTATATTGTTGCCTCTGCATTATTTTTAGTGATTCTTAGTCTTGTTTATGGTTATTGCCAGATGTTGGGGCATCATTTAATGCCAGTGGGTCTTGATCTGGCATCTGGAAGGGTTCAGCAATCTGGAGTAGGCTGCACGTAGATTAAATAAGCGTCCAGAGATGAAAGATAATTTTGAAAGGTATTGAGGGTCAGAGGAGCCTGGCTAAAGAAAGCAAGTTCTCCTTGTCTCAGGATCCCTTGCTTTTTATTAACATGAATTGTCCTAAGGCAAGGTGGAGATATATACTTTCAAAGGGTAGGGTTTTGTACAGAGTCCATTGTCAGATTGGGGAATAGCTTAGGTTGTCCAGGTGTTTGGCCAACAGGAGGCAATAACATGTAGATTAAGATGCCCTTAGCTTTCTGGCAGCAAACAACCAGTTTAATGCATCCTTTTCAGGTTTGGGGAAATGCCTTTAGACATTCCAGCAAGCCATAACATATGTGACTCAGTCCTTGTTGAATCCCCAAGTTCTATCAACCTTTTGATGTAACTCTTGCAATTATGGCATGCTGGAAACTGGCTTCTGGTAGGTTATAAATATTTTTCTTCTCTAAAGAAATTATTGTGACCTAATTTTAGGAGATCCATCTTCAAGATGGTAGCTATTTCTCTTAACTCTATTCCTTCTCACAACTCCAAATTATACTTGCCGTTTTGAGTCATCCGTGAGCATGTAAGCTAGTACTGAGCTTTTGAGTGGGATTATCACTTGATAGTCTTACAAACTTCCACAGTTTGATAATTTTTAAACTACTTTAGTAAGGTTCTCTATATGAGTGAGTGTTCACTACTTAAAGAAAATTTTCTTTAAATTGAAGGATCATATTTACTGATATGGGATTAGAAAGATTTTAATAAATTCAAGCTGTGTGAGCTGCTTCTGACCAGGATGGAGTAACAGGGACCAGGTTTATCATTGTGCCTGAAGCAATTAACAAAATAGAACAAAATAGACAAAATATATGAAACAATATTTCCCAAGACACTGGGCATCCGGCAACAAGGACATCAGTCTTTGGGAGATAGGGAATCAATGAATTTAGCCCTATGATTACCTTAGAACAGGGTAGGAAAATCCAGGCAGAGACCAGAAGTCTCCCTGTGTTGAGGACATGGAACTGTGAATCTAAGACAGCTAGAGTTTTCAGGGCAAAATGCCAGAGAGGAGAGAGCAGCACAGATAAAAAATCCTGGAGCACTACAGAAAGTTCTTACATTTATTCTGCAGAATGTCCAACCCAAATGTTCAGCTGTCAACTGATTAGTGTGTTCATGTAACAAGGCTACCCAAGGCTCAGGAAATACCCACCCAAAGAGATAAAAGGGGAAAAATCCTTGGAGCTCACACAGAGCAAGTAATAGTGTTCTGTTCTCATCAAACAGAGTGAAAAAACCCTCATATTTATTGGACATCAGGTAGAATACTGAGAAGAATTTTTCCACAATATTGGGGAGAACTTTGTTCTAGACTAAACACTACTCTGGTCCTACCTAACAAAGCTTGAAAAACAGACTACCGAGGATCCAAGTAACTTAATTGCTCCTCAGAACAAAAGTAAAGATTACTTACAGGAATATAAAGATATCCAGCAACTAATAAGTTAAAATTTAACCAGCATTGCATCTAGCATACAATCAGTATTGCAACATTGTTTTAAGAGGCAAAAATATTGGAAACAGTTGGACTGTCTATCTTAGGAAAATGGTGTCCAAAAGGTGTAATATTCTTAGTAGAGAATGTAATAAAGATATTGAAGAGAATTAACTAAGCATATATCTGTTCATCTAGAAATATATTTATGGTGTAATAAATTTTAAAAATTTTACTAAAACAACCATAAAAATATTTGTGTATATGTTATGTACAGATAAGAAAAAGAGAAAAAATAGAAAAATATACATGCTATTAGTATTTATTGCTTGAGGAAATGCATTTGGAATAGGATGTGCTATATAATTTTTTTCTTTCTTATAATTGCATTGTTTTGTAAAATAAGCATAAACTACTTTACAATTTTTCAAAATTTAAAATATTCAAGAGGAAAAACAACAAAGACTATATGGGAATATTAAAGATTTTTATAAAAAAATAATAGCATAGAAATACTAATTTGACAATATACTTTTATTACAACTGCAAAGTATATATATACACATGGATAAGAGTCAGTGAGAAATTCAGAGTGATAGATGTATGTATAGTTATTCCCCTTTTATATCTAAATGTTTGTGAGCAATAATGATAGTTCTATTATGTAAAGTATGTAAAATATAGATGGATATGGACAAATGTAGATGAGAAAATGTAAAAATGTAAAAGTGAAAGGTATTAGAATGTCATACTTATGAATCACTTTTATTTTTAATTTCCTCAAAGTTTAGGTAATGTTATATTTATAATAATAGGCTTTCAAAGAACCACAAAAAATGTGATTCACAAAGAGGACAAAAATCAACCAAATAAAAGTTTCTCAGAAGTTGGACATGTGCTAGAACTACTAGACAAAGACATCAAAATAATTATAATGGTACTTGAGGCCGGATGCACAAAATTTTTGCAAGGGTAGGGTTCCTAGGCCTGGCTGGCAATCAGGGCCGATTAGGGACTTCGGCTGCTGGCCAGGGCCTTCCTTCCAACTGCCAGCAAGGGCCTTCCTTCCCTGGCTGCTGGTTGCCAGCTGGGGCCTTCCTTTGTTCCCACCGCCCCTTAGTGTTCAGTGCACATCATAAAGAGCCATCGAACTTCTGGTCTCCAGGTCGAACTCCTGAGGGGACACTTTGCATATTAGCCTTTTATATAGATAGATTTCATATGTTCAAAAAGCTAGAAAAAAAAACTTAAGCTGATATATGGAGACATGAAAAATATTAAAAAAAAATCCAAATAAAATTTTTAGAGATAATTAGCCAGTATCTCAGATTAAAAATGCACTGAATGGTATTATCAACAGGTTATACACTGCAGAAGAAAAGATTAGTAAACTTGAACCCAATATAAGAAACTATGCAAAATGGAACATAAAGAGAAAAAGACTTTAAAAGCAAGAACAGAGAATCAGTGAGCTGTGGACAACATCAATATGCAAGTAATTGGAGTTCCTGAAGAAGAAGGAGATAAAGGGAGGTGGAATGTGGTTGGTGAAACTAGTTGAGGAAATTATGGTTGAAAATTTCTAAATTTGATGGAAACAATAACTCTATAGATGCAATAATATCAACAAATTCCAAGTGCAAAAAAGAACATGAAGAAAACTGCACTGTGTCACATCATAATCATATTGCTTAAATCCAGTGATAGTGAGAAAATATTAAAGAAGCCAGAGAAAAGAATATATTACAGAAATACATACTAAGGAATTATTTATGGAGGTGTAAATATAAGCATGACAGCAGATTTCTCATTTTAAGTAATGCAAACTAGTGGACAGTAGAGCAATGCCTTCAAAGTACTGAAAGAAAAACATTGCCAACTTAGAATTTTTTTACACTGTGAAAGTATCTTTCCAAAATGAAGTAAAACACTTTTGGGAGGTAAAGAACATACAAAAGCGGAAAGAATTTATCACTATCCAGTTTACCCTATAAGAAATGTTAAAAGAAGCCTTTTAAGTAAATGGCAGATGACAACATGAAACTTCTGAATCTACTCAAAGGAATCAGGAATGAGGAGCATAGGAAATGGTAACCATATTGGTCAACAAAGATTTTTTTTTCCATTGTTTAAATACCTTTCATTGTTTAAAATTTTTCTTCTGCTCTGTCTTTTATGTCTCATTTCACAAAGGATTTGGTGTCCTAAACATTCCCTCTTTATTGTGACTTTCCATATTTCCACTTAGTTCTTATCTCCTGGGCCATATTTACCTTGTCATCTTCCCCACTCTATTGTCTTCCTGTTTACTGGCATACTCTGCATCCCTGCCTTCTTGGACTTAAAAACATACACAACTACTTTTATAAAGTTGAGTTTTGACTAAAATTAGTATCAAATATAACAACATTAAAATAATTAAGAGTGATAAATATTGGGCATAGTTTATTAGGGTTAGGAGCTGAAGTAAAGAGATAGTACTCAAGTGTGTTAAGACCTAAGTTATGATTCTTAACCCAATTTCTAGAAGCATCATCAGTCACTTTTCTGCAGTGAGGTGGGTACCCTCACTGTATTATAGGAATGACTCTGCTTCTCTATTTTTAGAATAATACTGCTGCAGCACATTTCTAGGATAAGAGCAATATTTTAAACCTTATACTGTATAGTTCAGGAGTCAGCAGACTGCTGACTTGTTTTTGCATGCCCATTTTTTTATACATTGTCTATGACTGTGTTCATGCTACAATAGCAGCGTTGAATAGGTGCAACCACTAGAGTTAGTATGGACCTCCTGCAAACCTAAATTATTCACTTTCTGGCCCCTTAAGAAAATATTTGCTAACCCCTATCATTAATTAAAAGTAATAATAGCAAATATAACATTAACATGTGCCAAGTTGTTTTACTATATTAAGTAAAACTATTAATTCTAATACTCATAAGAGCCATATGAAGTAAATACTGTTAAAATACCAGTTTAACTGGAGAAACTGAGAATTGTTAGGTAATTTGTCCTAAGTCACAAAGCTAAAAAGTGGTAGGGCCAGGATTTGAACAAAGGTGGCTTGCCTCCAAAGTCTGGACTTTTAACAGCTGTCTCACACTGCTGCTCCAATGGAAGAAATAAAGGAAGCAAAGAATTTAGAAAAAGAATTCCAGCACATAGAATACATGGTGAGTTTGTGGATATCCAACTAATTCAGGGAATTATTTAAATTACAAGAAAGAAGATAAGGTATGTTTAATTAGTTTTAGATTAATTAGTGCAGTTTGCTCAGGCTTATCCATGAAAGAATTATTGTGTGACTAGTCAATTAAAAAAATTAGTTTTATTCACCCTTAGTAAATTACTTCTTTAATTAGGCCTACATCTCAGTTTTGTAATTTTACAGGACAGGAGACTCAGACTTCTTTTGTCAGCTTTCCTATTTCTCTATTTTATCTTTTTTGTTTTCATTCAGTGTCATATCCATGGAACGGTTCCACCGAGGAATCGTAATCATTTCCAAAATTTTAGTTTTACAAATTTGAGTTTTCCTTAAACCTGTTTTACATTTTCTGCATCGCTGTAAGAGAGAAATCAGTAAGTATTTATTTCAGTAACAGTTTGCAACTGAAACATGTGGAACAAAACAAGCTCAAGAGATTCTGACAGTTTGCTTATTTTTCTTAAAAACTATTTAAGTTTGGGTTTTTGACACATGGTCTCAAAAAAGTTTAAAAATTATAAACATAACAATTTGAAAAAAACTTTCTCCTTATGGAAAATAGACTTGTGACCGGTGTTTAGCATGAGCTAATATTTAACAATGTGTCAGAATTATGCTTTTATAAAAGACCATTATCATACTATAGCTTTATCCATTTTTGGACTCCAGCCATGATGTCCTTTCCCTTGTAGGGCCATAATAGATATTTCTGTCAATGTGGGAAGCATGAGTTTTGCTCATTACGAGATGTTAAAGCAATTTCTGTTCATTGCATCCAAACAGCCATCTCAGTAATAGCAATGTGAGCTTTTTTTTTTTTACGAGGCACCTGTGGAATATGTGAGGAATTGAAGGGAATGTCTTGGAGAGAGTGTCTTGTCCTGCAAAAAGAGAACTCTATAGTCAGGAGTAATAGAATAAGAATATAGGTGACTGTAGTCACAATGCAGAGCAAGGGCAGTTTCACTGAGGAAACTTTATGAACTTGTGGTAAGCTAAACAGCATTACGATATTGAAATACATGTTCAGGACAATAATATAAGTTGATGCGAAATAGAATAAATCTTTGCAACAAGCAATGTTATAGTTGTATCACGGGTTTTCTTGGGGAAGGAATGGTATTAACGTCAAGTTCATTTTCATTGCCTGCTCTAGTCCCTGCTGGCAAAAGTTTTACTAAATTCCTTGAGTGATGTATTTTATAAGCAGGAACCAATCAGAGACAAAAACAGAGAAAAATAATTGGTGTTAAGGAAAATAATATAACATTTGGAATACAAACTGCGTCATGCTCTACAAGGACATGAGGAATCATGGTGTGGTGGAATAGGCACGAGGCTGAGAATCAGGACGTTTGGATATGAGTCCTGGCTGTTTAACTTTCGGAAAGACTTGAATCCAATTTCTCAGGGTTTAGTGTGTTGCTGAGATCATGCCTTTCATATGGGAAAGGATTTGTAAGCACATTAAAAAGGTCTGGGAGGACACACATATCAAAGAGTTACTTCTGGGGAGCAGAGTGGGCTTGTAGGGGCAACAAAGGGAGATGTTTACTTTCCTCGTTAGTATTGTTTGATTTCTTTCTAATGAACAAGTGTCACTTCACTTCCTTTAGTGTCATCAAAAAAGAAAAGTAAGTAAAAACTGTAAGACAAAATTTAATTAAGCAATTTCTAGACATTGATCTAAGATGTCTTTTATATGCATTTGATCTTAGCCTTATTTCCTCCAATAAAATTAGGGAGTTTAGTCAGAGTCCCTGAAACCAATTCTACATCTAGCATCCTATGATCCTACTGAGAGCCACATGTTTTAAAATATGGGCGCTTCCCTCATCTATAATAATAAAAGGATAATATGCTAATTAGACTGGACATCTTCTGGATGTCATTCCAGATGTCCTTCCTGGTGAAGCCGGGGCCGGAGGGAAGCTAGCTCGGATCTTGGGTATCAGAGGAAGCTGCTGCTGGCAGCTGGGGAAGGAAGGCTTACTCTTACACAAATTTCTGTGCATTGGGCCTCTAGTTACTATATAAGGAAGGAATCTTTGAACTAATGTTTTCAAGAAAATTAGGTAACTGAAATACCTGGTATATTGTAATGCTGAAATAGTAATTTGTATCAGTACTAAGTAATTGAGTAAAATAATACATTATTTCACATAATTATACCAAACACTTTACTGTTAATATTGTACCTCATCCAATTTTACATAAAAGGACATTAGGGCTTATTAAGGTTAGCTAAAGTAGCCATGATCTCATAGCTGCTAAATGGTGAAACCCAAGCCTGGGTCCTAAGCTTGAAATCTTTTTTTTGGTCAATTATTGTTAAAAGCATTACATGTGTCCTGATTATTCCCCATTGTCCTCTCCCAGCCCACCCTAACCCCAGCCCAGGCCTTTACCTTCCCTATTGTCTATGTCCATTAGTTATGCTTACATGCATACAAGTTATTTAGTTGATCTCTTCCCCTCTCCCTCCTCTATCCTCTCTTCCTTCCCTCTGAGGTTTGATGGTCTGTTCAATGCTTCCATATCTCTGGATCTATTTTTGTTCATCAGTTTATGTTGTTTATTATATCCCACAAATGAGTGATACCATGTAATATTTATCTTTCTCTGACTGGCTTATTTCACTTAGCATAATGCTCTCCAGGTCCATCCATGCTGCTGCAAATGGCAAGAGTTCTTTCTTTTTTACTTACTAAATACATCTGCTCTCTCAAGTCTTTTGGGGTGTAAACTTCTGTGATATGGGGAAGTAATGATTTATTTTCATTTACAAAGTGAGAAAACCAGAGTATGTTTGATTTTCATCGAGTGCGTAATTTTTAAACTCCACTTTCTATTCAAGTTAATTTTTCAATATAAGTTAACAACTTTTACCTCCTTTCTGTATGCCTCACATGCTTTACTCTATCTCCCTATTCTTCCATAATAAAATGCATTACCCACATTTTAATGTTTCTGAAACACAAATATCTCTCAATTTATGGGCCTGTTTAATGTGAAATATTTCTTTTTTTTCTACAGTAAAATTGAAGTCAAAGATGTTCTTAAAAACTATATTGTCTTTGAATTCAGAAAATAAGACAGTAGATGCTCTTTTGGCTGCACTGCTGCCATCGTTAACAGTCTAGGGGCTGATGCATGGTTTCCTGTCTATCTTCCTGGTCTTAACACACAGTCTAATTCAGATCTTCAGTGTGAGTCTCTGAATTGTCAGCCATGGAGCCCTGCTAGATTGGACTCCCCGCTCCATTGCCTCCTAATTCTCATTCCAAAACGTGATTTGGTTTGTCTTCTGTTCTGGTTTCCTAATCAGTTTCTGTGACCCATGTGAATACCTCTCCAGCTTTTCAGAGGATCAGAATCACCTAGAGAAAAATGTTAAACTTGGGATTCCTCAGTACAACTCAGAAGTGCAAAACCAGTTGCTGGAATTGGGACCTGGAAATCTATGTTGAAAAGAATGCTTTCATGCAGAACCAGGCTGGGAATCCTGTCTGTGTGACACGTTGACCGGACGCCGGTGCCCGTGTAGGTTTTCTCCTGGTTTAGCGCTCTGGGTTCTTCACTAGGTTTTGGGAGTTAGGGAATTGGATATCATTCTGTCACTGCACTTTGATTAGAAACTTACGTACGTATTGAGAATTTCCATAAGAAGGCATTCTAATCTCTAAGAACATGTGTCTGCTTATACTTATGGTTGTGTAAGCATATCATAGTAAATTGCATTTAGAATAATATTCCCAATAGAGGTATTCATTTTACCATATAACTAACAAAAGCCTTTAGGGCTGAGTTCTTTTCTTTTCCCTTCTCTAATCAAATATAAACACTTTATGCATTGGAGTTTCAAGCAGATATTTTTTTAGAAATTATGATCAGCATACCACATGACTGTGAAGTAATCACATGTTTATTCCAAACAGTTTTTCAAATAAGAGGGTTCGGCCAATTTCCCAGCGGATACATTTTGTATTTGAATAACAATTCCAGGTCATTGATTTTTTTCCCCCCAATCCCCTTTAGTACTGAGCTTGTTATGTTTAAAATATTCAATGAGAATGAAGTTATTTATATTAAATAACATTGTGAATATTTCATCAATATCTACAAAATGCTAGTAATCTTACTAGATGCTAGACAGGCACATGGTTTATGTCCTCATGTTGCTGACTATTCTCTTTTTATTATGTGAAAAGGAGCCTTTTCAGAGCCAAGTGTTCGTGTTTGGCACCTCATGCTGCTTTCCTCCCCAAGACAGCACACATAGATTACTTTTTGAACTATGGCTTAATTACAAAGAACTGTATAAAGCAAATAGAATGATATGTAATTTATTCAGGGCAAAGCTCATCCTGCTTAGGTATGAAAGTCAAGTTGAAAATATGTTAACACTGCCTTCCAAAATGGAATCCCGTATTACTGAGCCTTCCTCCTGCATCTTACCCCTAATTTGCAGTTGTGCAAAATAACAGTTGTCTCCCAGGAGCCATTTAAACTGAGGTACTCTGTGAAACACTTATAGTGCAGTTTATAATTATTTATAGCATACACCAGGGCAGTTCCAAAACTCTTAAGAAGTCAATGCAATTAATCTCTATAATCCTCTCATTCTTTACCTTCTTTAGTCACCTTTAGTACCAACAAGAAATGTTTAAACTCTTTTCAGGAATGTTTATTTGTTTATACTCATTACCCTCATTAGATAGTATTTTCTGCTTAGTTTTCATCTTTTACCAAAAGCTCATAGGGTTTGTTTTTCCTTATAACTAACAGGCTCTGCTAAAAAAAAAAAAAAAAAAAAAAAAAAAAAAAAAAAAAAAAAAAAAAAAAAGTTATATTGAATGGGATTTGGAGAAGTCTTGAACTTACTCGTGTTACTTTTTGTAGATTTTTTTTTCCTAAATAGACATCTATAATTTTTGGGGTCTGTGGAATGCAATTTGTACTGCTGTCCAAACCCATAGAATACTCTGACTTCAGGCACGGTGTCAAAGGTTTGCTGTTCAAGCGAGTTCAGCGTCACCTGAGAGACAGGGCCGTCCCCAGTGAGAGAGAGGGCCATACAGGGCTAACAAGCCTGGACAATGACAATGTCCTCAGGAAGAATGTGAACGGTCTGAGATTCTTGTAGATCGTCCTTGCGGGCTGTTGGGTTAGCCTGCCTCATTTTCACAGCTGCCAGCAGAAACTTTTGTTTTAGAGGCAAAACGAGGACTCCAGGTTTGTGTGAGTTCTTCTTGGGGGTGCCGTGTTGACACGAGCCGGGTAGATGGTGCTGATGCAAAGGAGTCATGCCCCAGCTGGAGTTCCTGAGCTTAGGGAACGCTCTTCCGATGGGCTGAAGCAAACTTGCCCAGACTTTGTCCCGGAGAGGTGTGCTGCTCAGCAAACAAGTCTGCTCGCTGCCCTGTCTGCCTACAGGCTATTCTTTATACAGAAACCCTGGACCACATGGTCTAGGTCTAGAACTAAGGGTATCAGTACTTATGCTCACAAGGTGTGCTCCCAGGAGACCCTTGGAGAATTGTCTCCTAATAGTCCTGAGCAATGAGTACGCTCATGGGTTAAACTGTTCCTACCAGAATTCTTTTATCCTGTCTACCAATTGTGGTATACCGGAGTATATCTTCTTATATCTTCGTCAGAGGCAATACTGATGATTAATAGTCTAAATCAAACATAAATGATTAGATATACAGAAGTGTGGAGCAGCACGTCATCATAGATCAGATTCCATTTCATACTACAATAGATGGCAAATGATAGTGGCCTTTTAGGGTTCTAGAAAACATGTTAAATAATAGCTCAAACTGGAATTTCCTTTTGAAGAAGATGGTCTGAGGGGAAAAAAAAATGGAACAAAGAAGAAGCACCAGAGAAATAAGGTGTAGCTATTCAGGCAGCACTGTGTAACTACAGAGAGCAGGATTAAGTCTCTAGTCACAGTTTGATTGAAGGCTTGTGGTTAGGTTTGAATGATTAAGATGGAATGATCTGATGAACTACAGGTTTATATCTTTCCTTGCCAGGTGCTTAATTGCCTGCAGGAAGATGATGCTTTTGAAGTGTGTGTTGTATTCACTGTTCATGTGATTGAGGTTATTAGTACTGGGGATTATTTATTTACTCAGTATTACCAACTAGAACACTGAGGCCCAGGAAGTCTGGGAGCCTTCCCTACAGTCACACAAGGCCAGGAGCAGAGCTAATCTCTTCCATCTCCCCATAGGGCACGTGTTAAAGGTGCACATTATTTTAAGGTCAAAATGAGAGAATGAGAAAGAGTGAGGGAGAGAAAGAGTGAGAGAGGGACGGGAGTGAGGGAGACAGACAGAGTGTTCTCAGCAGGAACTGTAATCCTCCATGTATAGAAAACTTCACTTGTCACTGTAAATACCTACCCAAATTAATGTTTGGGAACTTCCCAGAATGAATGAAGGTGCCTTTCAGTTTATGAATAGAGCTTGGCCCTAGTGTAGAAATATATTAATTGCCATTCATAATCACTTTAGAAAGATGAATATCTGAGACGAAAATATGAGATTGTCTTAAGCATAGTGAACAAACAATAAGCCAATTATAATTTGTCCGGGAAACTTTCAAGCGTTGAGAAATTGGCCATGTTTCATGTTTGGTGGGAGGCAGGAAATGTCAGAGTAGTTGAACTACTTTCACCTATAGTCAGAGGCTTTGTCACCTATAGTCAGAGGCTTTGGCTGTATTCAGCGGGAAGGGATCTGAGAGAGCATCTGCTGGGGTGATCTCCCTTTGAAGAACCTAAGTACTTGGAACCCTGTGGCAGGGCAGAGGGACCCACTGAGGACGAAGATCATTTAATCAGAGCCACTCTATTTTCACCACATCTGGGCCTCTATTACCCTGAAAACAAACTCAAACTTTCACCAATACATAACATTTTATATCTTGATAGGAGTTTGTGTTCGTTAAAAGGAAGTGAATATACACTTAAGATTTGTGTGTTTTATTATATTTGCATTTAATGAAAAAAACAAAACGTAAACAATTACTAAACTCAGTTGTAACATGCCACAGAACTTAGGGGGCGGTGTGCAGATGTCTGTGATGTACTTGGAAATCCACCCAAAGTGGGTTGATAGATGGGTACACATTGAAGCAAGGATAGTAATATGTTAATGGTAGAATGTAGACAGAGGGTATATGGGTGCTTACCATATGATTCTTTTCAACTTGGCTATATGTTTAAAATTTGTCTTAATAAATTATTTTGGGGAAAACTCACAAACATTTTGTGAATTTTTGTAAATGAGGAAAGTGAGAGTTAGACAGAATAAGATTAAGGCACTGGCAGAACGAGGACTGGAACAAAAACCTTCAAAGAACTGGTTCTGCCTCTTAGATTTACATTCAAATTTGACCATTTGCTCCAAGATTTCTTTACCTAAATGTCAGAAAAATCAATGAGTGATGTCAAATATGGGGTGAAAGGCATTCTACAGGATTATCAACACCCCCTCTTTCTTTGGTTTATTTTCATGTTGGTAGCATTGAGGCAATTTTTATGCTTCTTCTAGTTCAATGTGTTAGGACCCGTTGTGAAGTTATATACATATTTTATGGTATTTCTGAGCCAACTTTCCCTTCTGTTTTCCACTCACATGTAAAAATGCATATGGTACTTCTTGGTCAGTATATTTCTCTGAAAGAATATAAGTGAAGGTAAAGGTGGGGAAAAAACAACACAAAAAACCGGTTTTGCTTCTGCTGTTTGGTATGTCATAATGAAGGACTATCTAAAAGTGACTTATTTATCCTTTACCCTTCTAGAACATTTAGACAGTAGGAATTTCTGGAGTCAAGATCGCTTTAAGTTTAAATTCCGTTTGTGGTATTTCTAAGTGTGAAAACTTGGGGAAGTTACTTGCACTCTCTGAGCCTTGGGTATAAACTGGGGATAATAGTACCCTACAGATAAAGGCAGTTGTGACAACTTTTATGAGTGGTAACCTTAGGGTTTGCTAGTGAAGGACTTACGCATAACATTTTATATGCATATTTTGTTTCATTTATTGTACTTTTTATTTATAGCTGACATCTACTTTCACAAGAGACTGCGTTCCTGGATATTTATAGGATTCACATCTTCATTTGTCCTGTCAATAAAGCATGGGCACTCTAATTCTTACATTGTTTGCACAAAAGCATGAGTCATCTGGAAAGCTCATTTCATTAAGATGGGGTTTATTTATTTCTAACTCTCAAGTCGTCCTTGAAAAGACTCTTGCTTTCTCAGATTTTAGTGTTGATCACTGCTTTTCAGTTTCCTCCCTAGAGTTCCAAAATGTAAGAATTGGAGAATTGTAGATTTGCACAACTCAAGAATAAGAAATGTAGAATTCTAAAAGAGTAAAAAAAAAAAAAAATTAAAATTAGTCATTAGTATAACTTTTAAAAATTGCAATATAAAGATGCCACTCTTTCATAGTAAGTGGATCAAGGTATTGGTGTCAATTGTAGGCACAGTTTCAGACTGATGAAAATGTTAACTAGAAATTTATTGGATACGTTTATATTATCCACCTCAGCGTGCATGTACATATGAGATAATAGTATATCATTTGAAGGAGGAAAAATGTCGTTACATTTACTATAGTTCAGTAGTTGTACAAAGCTTTCTTTGTCTATCATTTGTAATATTTTTTGAATAATGTGATATTTTATAGTTTCCAAAAATGATGAAATGATTTTATAATACAGAATTATCAAATTTGGGGGTGAGTGGAGCTGGGAGGAAACTCTGAAATATCTGGAATTCTAGATTCCTGGTTTTTAATCCTGATTTCAGGAAATTAAAAAACACACTAATGTTTAGTCATATTCCAGATGTATTAAATTAGAATCCCTGTGAATGGGTCCTGAATAGTCTTAGTTTTCAAAACCTTCCATGATGTCAATGTCAGGATCATCCGCCTGTTTTTTTGGTTTGTTTTTTTGGCTAACATTTAGAAAGGAAACACAGAATTGCTCTAGATTTTGGTGAAGTCACAGAGCTATTTACCTTCAAAATTGAAACTGAATCTTGGTCTCCTATTAAACCAGTGGTTTCACTCCCACACTTCTTTCCTTTGGTCAGTTTATGTGGCTCCAAAAATCCTTGGGGTAGGCTGCTTGTGTGTAGTCAGGCCTTGTTTTGGTGGATGAGCCTGAGGAATATCATATATTTGTATTTCCTGAAACACTGGGGAGTGCGCAAAGATGTTGGCACAGCCCCTGTGTTCCCGAGCTGGACTGGTGGAGCTGGCCCATAAATAATAGAGCCTTCTGTGAGCAGGAGGAAGTTCAGTGACACTTCTGAGTGGTTACAGTTAGTTTTATGCACTACGTATCAATTAAATTATATTCCACATTATTCAATAATTATAGAATGTATGTATATTAGGCTAGATTTAGTTATGGGGCATATATTAAGTTATTTTAAAGATATTAGACTAAACAAATATTCTGTATTAAAGCTCATTTAAAATGACTTATGATATTAATTCTTATGATTTTCTTATTTATAAACAATATAATTTATATACTATCCACCACTAATTGGCTTTCTGTGTATGCCAGAATTTTTAAAAATAGGGAGTTATAATATTGTCATGCCATTAAAGCTAATGTCCAAGTGAATGGTAATATGGAAAAACATGTGTTTATAACCCTTTTATGATGCTGTATATTCTTTGGCTAAATACAGTTTATTCTAGGTTTTCATCACCATTTCTTGCTGTGGTGAGACAATGTTATAGTCTCAAATGGCATGTGGCCAAACATGGGTCAGTGTTAGGCCTTGAGGGCCTGGCTGAAAACACTCACTCTGGGATACTCCTGTGCTTCTTTACTTCCAGACTGACCACTGCTTTAAGCAGTGCTGGGCCATTGCCTGGGCTGCCGAGCCCTTGGAGGTCAAGAAGAAGCACCTGGACTTCTCATGATGGGAGTCAATGTAAGTGACTTCCTAATTTGGGGGGCTAACTCCCTTCAGTGATTCCGCTCTGTATGAAGTCAGCATATAAATAATCATTTCCAGTGTCTGTTTTATGTCATCACCATACCCCAACATAATGCCACTTGGCCTAAAATAAAACGTTAGAAGTATTGCTCAGGTCATAAATTCTTATATATCTTTGGTGAAAGACATAGTACAAAAATATGGTGCGTTCATTTTTTGTTTTGTTTTGTTTTTTGTTTGTTTCCTTAGGATTACCCACAGATATTTTTAATTCTGTGAAGATCCCGCTTTGAGTAACTTGGAGTTACTTTGAAAGTTTATGCCAAGAGTAACTCAGTGAAAACTTAGAATATTTAATTAAAAAATTTTGGACTTTAAAGCTGAACATAAATGGGCTCATAAATGCGTAAGTGGAGAAAGGTGCAAAATTTGAGAATAGTTTTAATTTTTATATGTTTGAGCATTGTTGTTAAACACTGTTGCTCAGTACAGATATCTTTCTTTTCAATGTTACTTCCTGAATTCCCAATCATGTAGTGATTTCCAAGGTGACATGTAGTAAGCTGTTACAGAAAATACTTGGTATATGTTCAAATGGGTAACAGAAACAGCAGAAATAATGTTTGTTTGTGATAAATTACAGGAGATTAGGGTTGGCTTTTTCCTTTAGTTATAATAAGCAAAGATATGAGGAGAAAATAATTATAGAATAGAAAATATTAAAATAACATCATTTTATTGTCATCAAGTCCCGAGGATCTAAATTTCTTTTCGAATTGTTTTCTGTGCAGTTTATAAGTTCTAAGATAATGGCATTTAAAGACAAAAAGAAAATTTCTTTTGTACAGTTGACTCCTGTGTAAAATTATAATGCTTCACTATATACAATAGAAGGGGAAAAAAAAGTTCTGCAGTAAGCAGAGATTCAAATTAGCTTATTATTATTTTTTTTAATCTAGTGGCTTGAATCTAACTCATGTTTGCACTGATGTCATACAAATGAATGTTTTACATAATGGTAATTTCCTTAATTGAATTCATCCTATAAAGTATTCAAACAGAGAGTCCTGGAAGAGCATGGTGACAGAGAAAAAAGCCCAGGTGTAGTTGACGTTCCCATCCCCACATGACTTAAGTGTCATGTACGTTCTGTGAGCACCACTCTCATTCCCTGTCCTGCCTGCCTTCCTAGGTTGTTGTGAAGACCAAATGAGATCATAGATGTGAAAGTACTTAGTAAACTGTAACAAGCCTTAGACAATCTAATCTTTTGGGTACAACACTTGGAACGAAACGTTTAAAATAATTTGGGTATTTTATTCAACTTTAAAGAAGGTTGTCTTCTTTATATAAATTATATTTTTAAAAAGAGCGAGAAACAAAGTCATTACTATATAGTGGTCTGAAGTACACGGAATAACAAGGTAAATGTTTGGGGAAAGCAGCTTTAGTTACCATGGCATACCCTGGGATTTTCACTAGCTTCCTTTCTCTCTCTCCTCCACTTCTGCCTCTCCCGCTCTCCATTCTGTCCCCCCACCCACTTACTCTTCCAAGGTCGGTTGGACTTCCTTGCCTGTTTCATGACTGAGTTTTATACCTTCTTCACGGGTGTTATATCACTTAGACATCTGGCCGGTTTTGTATGAGGTTTTTGACACCTCTCCCTTGATGTTTTGTAGTAAGACAGAGAGAAGTTCTAAGCTGCTGGACCGGAAAAAGCGTAGTCTTTGGTCCCCAGTGAGTCATGAAAGCACAGGTAGTGTTGACAGGTGTGCGTAGCTGCACTTCGACTGAGACTGCTCCTTGGTTTGAAATGCTTTAGTTAGACCTGTCACTACCATTTTCAGTTAACAATTATTTTAAAAAAACAAACAAAACAAAACCCACTACACATGTTTAGAATGAAAACTCAGAGAAAAGCAGAAACAGAAAAGTAATGTATAAAACGGGAAGGAAGCAGAGTTTGGAAAGAAATACGTAGAATCCTGCATTGCAAAGGTGAATTTTTAGGTGGGATATGTGAGGAAGACTGTTGGATGAGTGAAAAGGAACAAAGAAAACTCATTTTACCAGAGTTGCTCTGGCTTGTCTGAAAAGCTGACGGGGGCTCTGGAATTCTGGGGAGCAGTGCTCACCAAATGACCTCTGCCAACCAAGAGCCCTGGAAAGGGAGAAAAAAAGGCCAAAAATGAATGGGTAAAAGGAGGCAAGGAACTCATTTATCTTGGCACTCATAGTTTAAATACAATCGAAAGAGGAGTATCTGTTTTGAAACGATTTAAACTTATTAGCATGAAATACTTGCTATGATTGTTTGTTATTGGCTGTTTGTGTAACGTGCAGTTGAAAGAGGGGATGAGAAAGTTCAGTATTTGCTGAACACTGTTTACCACTCTGCAATTACCCCAAGGCAGAAAACTGGAGTTGCTTTTTCTCCATTTCCCTCTCCTTCATGTCTTTATTATTGCCATCCTTTCCCTTCCAAACCTTTCTTTCCATGTCTCTTCCATCTTCCTTTCCTTCTTTATTCTCCATTCTCCTGCCTCAAGATTGTAGAATGACTTCCACAGACTTACAAGCCCTGACTTGACAATGGGACCTCTCAGCAGGGTTCTCCTCCAACATACCAATCATGAGTGATACCAATTCAGAAGAGACGCACATGCCATCTTGAATTTTCAACAATTCCCTGCTGCCTAAAGAAGCTGATATTGATAAAGACATAAAAGTTTAAAAATAGAGCATTACTTCAATAATGTAGGCTATGCACTGGCATTGTCTTACAGTTTGCAGAATTTATGTTGATGTAAACGCTGGGAAGTCTGGAACCGGTTCTTTCGATGGAGGCCACTCTTCTCCGAGGGTCAGGCACGGGTGCCAGCCCAGGATTGGAGAGGGTTGGCCTCTGCTCACCGGAGGTTCCTCCCTTTGCCTGGGCTGCCTTGTGGGAGAGAGTGATCGATGAGCTGCTGTAGTGCACCTCTGTCTCTCAGGCAGGGATATTGGTAACTAGCTTGTACCTGTCATTGGGAAAATTACACAGCGGTACCCCCACTGAACAGAAGAATTACAACAAGGCACGTTTCCTTTCCGGTGTGGCTCAGCTCTGAGACCGGCCTGGATAGGGGCCCTGGTTTGCCACTGGGACCTGTTGCACAGGTATAAACAATACCATCTTAGGCCATCGTCCTGCCTCCGAGACACAGGATGATGGGAAAATTTTCCTGCAAATGATGATGCTTTGGAATTATCAGGTATCACCACTTCATCTGTCAGTTTTTAGAGATTTAAGCAACTTATTACCTAAAGTATTATATAAGTAAAGTGCTTATTTTAAATAGGCACATAGTATGAATTATTTGAAAAATGAATATGAAATATAATATTCGTCCCTATGCTATTCAGCAAGGCGTTGGGGTAGGGAAATAAGGCAAATTAAATGAAAGGTTCAATTGTGAATACTCTCGAGGGTTAAAGGGTTGGTCACAGTAATGATGATTCCCAGCCTTGGTAGCATTCCAGATTCTCTGATAGCTTAGGAACTTTGGGAACATATGGATTGTAAAAGCAAAATATCAAACGTGTGTGCACACGCACACCTGTGTGTGTGTGTGTGGGTGTGTGTGGGTATGTGTGTATGTGTGTGTATGTGTGTGTGTGTAGACGTATCCTTTATCTGGCATCTATATCTATATTTTTAAAATATTAATTCACATTTTAAGACCTTACTGAGGAGATGAGAAGCAGGATGGGAAACATTTCTGGTTGAAAACTTTATACTCAAAAGCTGTGATATTCCTCTTAGCTGCATTTAAAAATAGGAGTAACTCTATTAAAAGAAATGAAGTTTGGATATAATGTGATAGGCAATTTCCTTTTATCCTTCGGCTAAAGTTATCTTAGGGACAGGAAGACCATAGGGGAGGGTGACGTGAGGTGGGAAACAGGAGGCTGCTCCATCTCAGGAGATGGAAGGCAGAAGGGTGAGTTTTAAGCATCTTTTGGTCCTATTTGCACAATCCAGTCATGAAATCACCTGAGTTTCAGGGATCCCTCCTGTTGTTCTGGACACGGCAGCCGGCGTTAGTGCCAGGTTTTGTTTTCATTGGTACTTGAGCCAGAGTGGTGCCATGCCCCAAGGATTCCTGGCCAGCTAGCTGTCCTGGCCAACTGTGTTGTTTTATTAACGTTGCAATAATGGAACCTCATTGTTTATACACTTGAACAACTAAAGTTTTGAACTCTACCTATAAGGCATGACAAGGTTTTACTACAGTAGAGGAATAGCATATGCTATGTTTATGTTATACTTTTTTTTAAAACAAGCCCAGCTTCCTTATCAGAAATAAAAAGTAACAGCTCTAGTGGTTTATAATTCATGTTTGATTTTACAGTTTTGAAATTTGAGCTGATATTATTTTGCTTATTTAGAAACTAGAACAGAACGCTAAATACTGGGTCTAACTTTAAGAATTAAAAAAAAAAAGTATATACCCAAATTTCAATTAGAAATTTCACATACCATAAAAGGACATAGTTTTGTAAGATACTCTCTATACTAAAATCAAGTGAAGGGTATTTGCTTACTCTTTTATTAATTTCTGCTTTCTTAGACTGTTTTGTAGGAATATTAAATTATGTTTGATATGGAGGAGGGACCTTTAAGAAAGTTTAAAGTAAAACTATTGTAAAATAAAAGCTATTAAGATGATCTCTACAGCATGGTAAGGGTACTTAATTCCCTTTAGAACTGAAAGTTTTACTAGCTTGTTTTTTTTGTGTGTTTTCTTTCTGCTCTAGTTGCAGCCATAGACCAAGTGACAGCATCACTGTTTTTAATAAAAAGGATTAATAAAATTGTAAGCGGATTAAGCATTTCAGATTCTCTCTTCTGTGCTTAATATGAGAATCTTGGCTTGAAACCAGTACGCTATACATACTAATTTATTGCTACTTTGCTTGAAGTAATGTAGAAGATTACCTCCTCTGAGATTATTCACCTGGGATAGTTATTCTCAGCCAGGAACAATTTTACCTCCTGGGGACATTTGGCAATGTCTGGAAACATTTTTGGTTGTCACAATTAGTGTGTGTGTGTGGGGTGTGTGTGTGTGTGTGTGTGTGTGTGTGTGTGGTGGGGGTTTGCTACTGGCATCTAGTGAGTAGAGGCCAGAGATGTTGCTAAAATATCTTACAGTGCAAAGGAAAATCCCCACAGCTAAGAGTCATCCAGTCCAAAATGTCAATAGTGCCTACAAGGTTAAGAAACCCTAATCTAGGAGTGTTTAAAGTTTGGCTTCTTCCTTATCGCTTCTCTTTTGACATTTCCTTCTTTTTAACCCGGTATGTCTGTCTTGGAATGGAGAAGAAGTAATAATTTTCTGTTTTGTGCTAAGTGTAATCTTTTCAAAGTAATTTTCCAAGATTGGGTATTGTACAGAGTGAAAAGGAAGTCAGGAGACGTGCACTGTCGGTATATGACCTTGGACATGTCATGTCAATGCTTTCATTTCTTTATCTTTAAAAATCGAAACTGAATAGGATCTAAGGATTCTTCTAGACCAGTGGTCAGCAAACTCATTAGTCAACAGAGCCAAATATCAATAGTAAAAGGATTGAAATTTCTTTTGACAGCCAAAAACCGACTTCTACGCATGGGCCACAAAGTTTCAATCGCACTGTACGTGCTTGCCTGCACTTGGTATTTTGTGGAAGAGCCACACTCAAGGGGCCAAAGACATGCATGTGGTTTGCGAGCCGCAGTTTGCTGACCACTGCTCTAGACCCACACAATCAAAATAATTTGGCTAAACCATGTCTTCTACCTGACATGAGCACCTCCTCTGCATCGAATAACATGCAGAGTGAAACAGCACAGAAGATCAGATGGTGTCATTCCTGATTGCTGTGTGAAGGCAGCAGTGCCCATGATTTAATAACTGGGGAGACAGACATGTAAACAGAAGTGACTGCACTAGGATAAGTGTCTAATAAAAGTGCGATCGAAGTTCTACAGAACAGGAGAGGACAGCCAGGACTGTGATAAGAAGAGTAGGGTCAGTTATCAGAGAGATGGTAGAACCTGGCATGGCTATTGGAGGAGAGGGGGAATTTGCCAGAAGGCAAGGAAAGGGCATTACAGGCAACAGGAATGGCATAAACAAAGGCTCAGAATTACAGAAGCTCTGGAATGTTTGGTGATGTTACAAAGTTTTAGGGTGGCTGAGACATCGCTCTTCTTGCATCACTTTAAAACATCACACATTTTTAAAGCTATGAAAAGTCAATATGACCGGCTCATCCTTACCCCCTTACACCTGAGCCATCCCACGTAAGTGTCACAGGCACAGACAGCCTCAATTACAGGCTGAGGATTCCTTCAGGCTCTGTCTCTCCGACTTGTTTTAACTTGTTTCCTATCTGCTGCTTCACTGTTAATGCTGAGACTCGGGATGCTGAGCTGTCAGGAAAAACAAATCCATATTTTTAAAAAATGCCTGATTCCCACCTCCCTCCCCCCATCCATTTCCCTTGAAATAACTTTGAATTTTAATAACTCCCCTGGGGCAGTGGACTTGGGTAATTAAAACATCTGATACCAAGTGCAGTACAGCGCCGTCCCATTTGGCCCTCCTAAAACAAGCAGAGAGCCTGATGGCAGAAATAGTGCCGAAGCTTCTGGCACAGTGGGAAGTCACGCAGCCCGGGATTTTGGCTTCGCGTGGTCCCATGCCGCTGAGCATTGCTGAACAATTGGTTCGCAGTTTTCTGCTGCTGCTGGGAAAACCAAAATCTTCCTTTAGAGAACTTCTAAAAGGAATGAGAGTGTCCTGAGGAAAATTCATCTTTCTATCCTGCTTGAAGAAGTCCATGCATTTTGCATGAGTTTTCCCTCAGCAAGTCTGACTTTTTTTCGGGAGAAGAGAGTTGAAGAGGAATAACGCCTTCTGTTGCTCTCCTTTGGAAATACCCAGCTAGAAGATGAAGCTCTGTAGTAGATATCTCAGTGACACCAAGAGAGTTCAGGAAATCTGTCTTCTGTTTCCAGCCGAGCAGCTGACTTCCTGTGACACTTACTTCTTGAAGTCTGAACTTCTCCTTCTAGAAATGAATCGAAGAATGCCTGCTGCTCATTGCTTAGGAAGCAATGTCTGCAGAGTATTTGAGAAGAAAAAGGTTCCATAACACAAATAAGTAGTTTTCCACCCTGGATATCAGTGAGTTCCCTGTTTATATGTTTAAGTTCTAAGAAGTCTCACATTTGGCAACTTTTCCTTTTCCCCACCAGCATGTAAAATTCATGGGTAACTGCTCCTTATGAATTTGTCCCAAGCTCACTTAACCTAATAAATATCCCAGAAAAGAGCCAGCTTGGCTGGAGTTGAATCAGCTCAGCTTTGCTAATTTGGTCACTACTAAGCCAACACTTTTTTAAGCTAGTATGAGCTAAGGGGGAATGTTCAGAAATCAAGAGTTGGGTGCATTCTCCCAGAAATCCTTGGAGTTCAGCTGACTCTCTCTGGTTGGTAAGAGTAGGAGGCACAGATACTGGTAACTATTCCAGGCCAACACAACCCCTTTGGTATATACAGACACCCTCGGAGGTGGTTGAGGAGGGACTATAACTCAGAATTAATGCCCAAGTAATCGGGTGTGACATATGAGGATTTAAAATGTTTTGAGTTCCTGCCGAAACCGGTTTGGCTCAGTGGTAGAGCGTCGGTCTGTGGACTGAACGGTCCCAGGTTCCATTCCGGTCAGGGGCATGTACGTTGGTTGCAGGTACATCCCCGGTAGGGGGTGTGCAAGAGGCAGCTGGTCGATGTTCCTCTCTCATCAACGTTTCTAGCTCTCTAGCTCTCTCCCTTCCTTTCTGTAAAAAATCAATAAAATATATTTTAAATAAATAAAAAATAAATAAAATGTTTTGAGTTCCTAAAGACTGTTTATTATGCAATAAGTGCATATTCTTTTATTGTTTATTAGATTTTTATTTTCTATGTGAAGAATCATTATACTTCATGTTTTAGTGTTGCAATAGCCAACACTCATTCTTCACATGGAGTTTGCAGCAGCTTTTGCATTACAATAGTTGAATTTAGTAATTACAACGGAGAATTTATGCCCTGAAAGACTAAAATAAAAATATGAACTATCTGGCTTTTTACAGAAAAAGTTTGCTGACCCTTGCTTTAAAGAAAAAATACTTCTATAAACAAAATAAATTTCTGCAATTTAGAGAAAGTCTCTCAGGGTGTTCATTCACATAGACAAATGAAATTCTTTTCTTTTGAAGATGTGGTAAACCCAAATACTTTGTTTTTATCATATTGGCTTTATAATACCTGAGAAAAATTTTTTAAATGCAAATATTGAAATATTATGTAAATGAAAACATATTTCTTATCTATAAGCATTCCAGAAAAAAAAAACATGCATATGGAAATAGAGTGATTACTATACTGGTATAAAGCGATATTGAATTCTATGTCACCAGTTATTTTAAGGAAATGAATAAATAAAAATAACAGCAGCAAATGTTTATAAAATGCTTATTCTGTGTTAGACATCATTTAAATACTTTTTAATTCCTTTCATCAGCCACCCTTTGAAGCAGGATGATTATTTTCCTTGTTTTATATAGGACATTTTTTAGTTGTGGATACAGTTGAGGAATTTACTTTTTAAGAATAATATTTTAGCCCTAACCAGTTTTGCTCAGTGGATAGAACATTGGCCTGCAGAATGAAGGGTCCCAAGTTTGATTCTGGTCAAGGGCATGTACCTTGGTTGTGGGCACATCCCCAGTAGCGGTGTGCTGGAGGCAGCTGATGGCTATTTCTCTTTCATCAATGTTTCTAGCTCTCTATCCCTCTCCTTTTCTCTCTGTAAAAAATCAATATAATATATTTAAAAAATAATATTCTAATAACATACTTATTATTTATTTTATGGACTTATTAATACAAATGATTCGTTAAGTTTCCAAAAATTGCAAAGCCAAGGAACTGACTGTATATTATTGAGAACTAGAGGCACAGTGCACGAAATTCATGCATGGGGGTATATGTACCTCAGCCCAGCCTGCACCTCTCCAATCTGGGACATCCCTCTCACAATCTAGGACTGCTGGCTCCCAACTGCTCACCTGCCTGTCTTTCTAATTGCCCCTAACCACTTTTGCCTGCCGGCTTGATCACACCCTAACCACTTCCCTGCCAGCCTGTTTGCCCCTAACTGGCCTTCCCTGCAGGCCTAGTCACCCCTCACTGCCCTCCCCTGCAGACCTGGTTTCCCCCCCCCCGCCCCACAATTGCTCTCCCGTGCAGGCCTGGCCCCTCCAAACTGCCCTTCCCTACAAGCCTGATCACCCCCAACTTCCCTCCTCTGCCGGCCTGGTCACCCCTAACTGCCCTCTCCTTCAGGCTTGATTGTCCCCAACTGCCCTCCCTTGCAGACCTGGTCCTTCCCAACTGCCCTCCCCTGCTGGCCATCTTGTGGTGGCCATCTGTGTCCACACGGGGGCAGTCATCTTGTATGTTGGAGTGAGAGTCAATTTGCATATTCTTTTATTAGATGGATTAGATAGGATTGAAGCCTGGTGCATGGGTGGGGGCTGGCTGGTTTGCCCTGAAGGATGGGGATTCCCTTGGAGCATGGGGCAGCTGGCCATGCCCCCCAGTGACCCAAGTGGAGGCCCTGGTATCTGGGATTTATTTATCTTCTATAATTGAAACTTTGTAGCCTTGAGTGGAGCCAAGCTTCCTGCTTTCTCCATGGCCACAGACATTTTTGTTGGGATTTATTTATCTTCTATAATTGAAACTTTGTAACCTTGAGTGGATGCAAAGGAAGTCCAGGGCAGGCATAAAGCTTGGATTCCTCCATTTCTGGGGGCAACTCAAGCCTCCTTCTCTCTCCAGCTATGTGACTGCTGACATTTTTGTTGGGATTTATTTATCTTCTATAATTAAAACTTTGTAGCCTTGAGTGAAGGCTTGGGTCCACCAGGGTGTGTGGAAAGCTTGGCTTCCTCCATTGCTGGGGAAACCCAAGCCTCCATATTGGTTGGGTTAATTTGCATACTTGCTCCTGATTGGCTTGTGGGTGTGGTGGAGGTACGGTCAATTTGCATATTACTCTTTCATTAAATAGTATGATAGCAAATAGTTTTAAAACAAAGGAAAGTTACCTTGAATTATAATCTGGCAGTTTTCAGTTATGAATTAATTTAAATTTCTTAAGCTTTTGCGAGGCTTAATTTAATTTTTAAAATATGCCTAGGTTTATGATGGTTTTATTTTTCTCTTCCTTTAAAGTTATCACATTCAAATGTGCCTGTATTGGAAACTGCAGTGGCTGGCTTCATATTCTGCACCAGATAGTTCTCCATTAAGGAGTTCATTCTGAGGCACTGCACTCACACAAAGATGATGTGGCCTGAGGCAGAAGGTGGCTGGATAATTGATAAGCATAGGATGTAGTCCCTGTGTGTTTTTTAGTAGTAAAGCAGAAGCTATGCTAAGCTGATTATATGAATGTCAGAGGGCATAACATGCTACATGAAAGGAGTTATCAGGGCTGCCAACCTTACAGGAGAGGTTGAGTAATATATTTCTCCTACATAGAGAAAAAAAAAAAGAATGTCAGAGGAGTGATTGATAGAGTTTGACTGCAAGTAGAAGCACCAATTGAAACTTAGCTTTGCATGAAAGTCAGACAAGGATTGGACATTGTGGAATAGGTAGTGAGGTGTTTATAGTTCAGCATTTAACACCACCTAGCTTTGCCTATTCAGGAATTTATCTTGTGGAAGTACAAAGGAGGTGAGAAGCAAAGGCAAATAATGCCATCAGAGACATTTGAGATCAGAAATTCCCCTATTTAGTCCACACTCATGAGAACCCCCCATGTTTTCTTGAACCCATAGTGTTGCTATTTCAGCTATTCCACATGCCACCATATGCTTTTAACTCTGAAATGTTATTTAATCGGTTGAACTTGGGAATTCTCATTTGAAATATATTTTGTGGGTAGAAAGTGAGTATTCCTAACAAAAAGTATACCCCACCCTTGATTCTCATCATTTTTACCTATACAGCTGTTTACATCAAGACTAAATATCAGAATAATAAATAAGGATGATTTATAAACCTTTTAGCATCTGCAGTAACCATGAAAACTTGGAAGATAGAGCTCAGTCATGAGTCAAAAAATGACAACTGAGAATGGGAAGTTAAATTGAATGTTCTGACAGTCATATTCCAGATTTCCTCTTTTAGAATTTGTTTGTAAGCTGTTAGTATTAAAGAGATTTATAATTACTTGTCAAAAACATATTTACAAATAATTAATCATTACAAAATTAGTTGATATAATTATGTAAATTAATTATAATTCTATAGTATGTCTGTATTATTTATGAAATTATTATTAATATGTTAATACTAGACCCTGATGCACAAAGATTTGTGCAAGAATGGGCCTTCCTTTCCCTTGGCTGCTGGCATTGTCTTCGCTCTGACCAGAGCTGCCTTTCCGCCTTCCCATGCTGCTCAGAGGCCTGGAGAGGCTGTGGCGGGGTGGAACACCTGTGTCCCGCCCCGCCCCTGGCCACTCAGCACCTGTGTATGCAAATTAACCCACCATCTTTGTTGGGTCAATTTGCATATTCACTCCTGATTGGCTGGTGGGTACTGTGAAGGTATGGTCAATTTGCATCTTATTCTTTTATTAGTGTAGATTCATTTTGATACATCAAATCAGTTATGGAGTTCTCTTATCTGTGAAAAAAAGTTTTCCATTTGTATATAGTCATTTGATAATTTAAACTTCCTTAAGAAATCTGTTATATATATACTAGGGAATATTAGCCATAAGAAAAAATGAAATACCGCTATTTGCAACAACATGGATGGGACCTAAGAATATTATACTAAGCAAGATAAGTCAGTGAGAAAAAGCTAAGAACCATATGATTTCACTCATGTGTGGTGTATAAAACTGAAACTCACAGACACAGACAATGGTATGGTGGCTACCAGAGGTGGGGAAGGAGGTGGGGAACGGGGCCAGATATATGGTGATTTGACTTTGGGTGGTGGGCAACAATGCAATATGCATGTACACTTGAAACCTATATGATCTTATTAGCCAATGTCACCCCAACAAATAGAAAACAAAAAAACTTCCCCTGAGAATAAGCGTTATTGAATTGCAGAATGAATCGTGACATTGAATTATTTGAAGTATGGAAAAAAGCTTCGGAAGCTAGAGTGTCAATGTTGGCCAGATATAATACTGCTCTTCCCAACTGTACAGCAAGACACCTCAGTTATCTGGGCACGTCACTTTTTGTGATTAGAAGGTTAAAGCAGCTTTAAGTCTATGAAATTTCTCAAAAAGATCTCGTATAAGACTTTACAAGTTTATACACTTCTACTAATATATGTGCCCCCCAAACTCAAATGAGAAAAAAAGAACCTCACCAAACCTGAAATAACCCCTCAGCTCATTTATTAATTTTTAAAGCTTCCATTGCATGCCAGTGGTGGACACTTGGTCTCATTTTGCGTAACTTTTAGTAAGTTCTCCTCTGGTCTGATCAGTGTTTTCTCAGACACTCCCTGGGATGTTATTTGGTGCATGAGGGTGGGGAGGGGAGGTTGTTTTGTGACATCATGGTCTTGGGGGAGAGGAAGCCTCAGATCTGAGCCTTGTTCCTCGGTTCACACTGGCCTCTGCTGGGAGGTGACAATTCTGGTCTTGTGCCCACCGCTGTTTCCTTGGCTGGTGTTCACTGTGGAAGTCAGGGATGATGAACTTGTGTCCCCTCTGACGCAAACCCACACGCTGTCACTGATGTTGAAAATCCTGAGGTCGGTAGCCCATTCCATCCTGGCATCTGTTCCTCAGCTTTCCATTTCAGGGCCACTTTGCCTGTTGCAGTAGCTCCCTTCCATGTCTTATCCAGCACCATCAGCTACCTGTGCCTCCTGCACAGGGCACAGAGAAATAGCCAGAATGCCCTCCTTGCCCAGAGGGAATTGAGGAGGGGCTGTGATTACTAACTTGCACTGGCATTACATTCAAAAGCCCACATCGGAGGGAGTCCACTGGACAGGCACTTCCCTGGCAGATTCCCAGGTGCCCTGTTCACTCAGGTTTGCTCTCAGTGCCCCTGAGCTGCTCCCCTCCCCGGCACATGGTGTGGGAGCTGGGACACTCTGATTTCCCTGCTGGTTCTCCTACCTTCAAATTTCTATGCATTTTACTTATCTTTTCTGTTTTGCTGGATGGTCTTCTAGGTCATGTCCACCTCCTTCTCATGATAGCATTCATTCTTTCTTTTTAAGTGCAGAATGCCTGCTGGGAAACTCTTGTCATCTTAGAGGAAAATTTTAAAAAATACAATTATGTTTTCAAAATAGCATTTCTATAGTCTCTGATATGTGACTTAAATCGACTGCACTAGGCCAGGCAAATAGAACTTAGAGGATGGAGCCTCCATGTCAGATAATGATTATCGGGTCTTTAAAAAGGTATGGAGAGTGGTGCTCAGAAATCAGACTCAAAGAATTCATGTTTGGCTTCAGGAGAATGTCCCAGGAGCTGATGACAAAGAGAAGGCAAGAGATAGAGGAACAGGTCTCTGTCTCCACCACATGTTTTCTTTACACAATTTAAAAGGTGATAATTTTATTTTTTGTCATCCTCTAGAAGTGACAAGTTAGTATTTTTTAAAAATATATTTTTTATTGATTTCAGAGAGGAAGAGAGAGGAAGGGAGAGGAAAGGAGAGAGAGAAAAACATCAATGATGAGAGAGAATCATTGATAGGCTGCCTTCTGCATGCCCCCTACTGGGGATCAACCTCGCAACCTGGGCATGTGCCCTGACCAGGAATTGAACCATGACCTCCTCGTTTATAGGTTGACATTCAACCACTGAGCAATGCCAGCTGGGCAGTATTTTTAATATCAGTTTGAGCCGACCAATTCAAACATATTTGATTGACATGTTTCAATCTACTGCAATTGAGATTAAGAAATATTACTTTATTTATAGTGGTTTTGATTGTGTTTTCTTATTGATCTCACTCCAACATACTCCAGTATTACCTCTAATAAGTCTCCTGGTGGCTTTGTCCCCTCATTAGTGACTTTCAGAAATCCAGTATATTTTAATGTTCGTCACAATGGCCACAGGATTCCATAATAAAAAGATAACTGTAGTGTTTCTTATTGGTTCAAAATATCTGGAAGCTAGTCATGAGAAATGAAATAAAAAATATTAAGATTAATGAATCTGAACCAAAATTTTGTGTTTCCTTTGATAAGGAGCAGTCAGCAGTTGAGGGCTTGTTATTTTGTTAAAGTGACTATTATAATGAAAAATGAAAGCTCTATAAAAAAAAAGCAGCAAATGATATGCCAAGTGCCTGAACTGCTTCTGGAACTTACATATAAAAAATTGAACTTTAAAAATCAGAAGTTACTTTCATTTTGAAGATAAGGAAACTAAAGTCAGAAAGGTTAAATCACAAAACTAAGAAGTAGTCAACATCTATGCCTTTTCATGTTATTATGATTTAGTAAATAGATCATGGTACAAATACCTTTGTGGCAAAAAAAAAAAAAAAATCTGTGACAAAATATTCAATGCTTAGTTATTTTAGGAATACACCGAAATTATGCTGAAAGAGCCACTATTACCTGACATCAGTCTCTGGTACTCTACAAATATATAAATTGAAGGTAGTACTAAGTAAATGCTCTTTATCTAAGTTTAACCCTTTTTAGACCTTAGTATTATAAAATAAAATTCAGATGTAGGAACCAGACCAAACAAACATATAGCTTAGTGAATTATAAGGTGCATACTCTTGTAAGCATTACCCAGGTGAAGAAATAGAGCGTTTCCACGATCCCAGAAGCTCTCCAGGTGCCCTGCCCTCCTACTAATTTTTATAATGAACACTTTTCCCGATGGTCTTATCAACTGAGAGTGCAATCCTAGACACTATAGTTTAGTCTGGCTCATTTAAAAATGTAATATATCTTTTAAATCTCTTTTGATCTACTGGTTCCCCTTCAATCTCTTTCTTTTCCTTATAATCTACTTGAGGAAGAACATACGCCCTTTAACGGGTATAGTTGACCGTCGTCTAGGTTTTGCTGATTCAGAGGCTGGTGTTGCATTCTACCTGCTCCTCTCTGCCTTCTGTATTTCCTGCACTTGGCAGTTGGATTGAGATGTATCATCAGACTCAAGTTAGATCCCTTTGGTGGTGGTTTGTTCTTTTACCAGGATATACATCATTGCCTGGCTTTAACTTTAAAAAATATATTAGTAGCTGTTGATAGTTATTGCTTCTAATAACTATTAATTCCTTGAGAGTTGCAAAATGATGCTATTTTTTCATTGACATAAATAATTTTATAAAGAAATACTTCCTCGCTTCTATGTTTTGGTTACTTGGAGGTGTAGTTCATATAAAAAAGGCAGCATAAGATTTAATTATCTTTATTTGTACAATTTTAAAGTCAGTAATTTCATTCCTATCATCCTTTAAAAGAGAAGTTAGTATTTCTAAGTATCTTCATGAACTGACTAATTTAAACATATTTGATAGGTTTCCATCCACTGCAATTAAAATGAGGAAATCTTGCTTTATTTATAGTGGTTTGATTGTGTGTGTTTTTTAATATGGTTTTTGTAGTGGTTGCTCTAGGCATAACAATATACATTTGTGGCTTAGCCCCCAGTGTACTGGTGTCAATATTTTACTACTTTGAATGAACTATGGAAACCTTCCATTTAGTTTCCTTTACCTTTCTCGCATTTAAACATCATTGTCCTAAAAAGTCTATGATATCACTTATATGAGGAATCTAAAAAAAGCCAAACTCATGGAAATAGAGACTAGAATTATGGTTACTAGGAGCTGGCAAATGTGGAGGTGTTGGTCAAATAGTACAAATAGTACAAAGTTCCAGTTTAAAATGAATAAGTTCTCTCTCAAAAAGTACCACCTTCTTCTCTTTAATGGCTGAGTAGTATTCCATTATGTTAACATATCACACATTTTTTATACATTCAACTGTTGATGGCACATTTTGATTATTATCAATAATGCTGCAGTAAACATAGGGGTGCATATATCTTTTTGAGTCACTGTTTTGGGTTTATTTGAATATATTCCCAGAATTGGAATCTTTGGATCATAAGGCAGTTCCATTTTTAATTTTTTGAGGAAACTCCATAGTGTTTTCAAAGGTGGTGACACCAGTCTGCTTTCCCACCAGCAGTCTGCTAGGGTCCCCTTTTGCCCACATCCTGGCCAATACTTATTTGTTGATTTGTTGATGATAACCATTCTGACAGGTGTGAGGTGATATCTTATTGTGGTACAAAATAAACTAACAAAATAGACACAGACTCATAGATACAGAGAACAGACTGAAAGCTGCCAGAGAGAAGGGGATAAGGGAGCTGGGTGAAAAAGGTGAAGGGATTAAGCAAAAATAAATAAATAAATAAATAAATAAATAAATAAATAAATAAATAAAAACACCTCATAGACACATATAACAGAATGGTGATTACCAGAGGGAAATGAGAATGGGGGAAATTGGAGTAAGATAAAGGATAGATAAATGGTTATAGAAAGAGACTTGACTTTGAGTGGCAAGCACACAATACAATATACACAATTGTAGACTTGGAACCTGTATACTTTTATTAACCAATGTCACCCCAGGAAATTCAATTTAAAAGATTTAAAAATGAGCAAGTTCTGGAGATCTCATGCACAGCATGGTGATAATAGTTAATATTATAGTATATACCTGACTATTGCTCTGAGAGCAGGTCTTAAATCTTCTCACCACAAAAAAGAAATGGTAGTTAATGTGACTTGTGGGAGGTGTTAGGTGATGCACTATATAAAATCAAATCAACACATTGTGCATCATAAAATTATACAATGTTATACATCAATTATATCTCAATAAATCTGGGAGGAATAAGTATTATTATCTTGAGCATCAGATGATAATTTTTGTTTCTATCATCATATATGTTTTATAAAACTCATGGGGATAGTCTCTTATATATAACACATTTTCTGTTTTTCTACCTATATTCTTCAGGCTCCAAGATCTCTTCATCTATGATTTATCATTATTTCTTAGCTTATTCACTGGAAAAAAACTAGGAAATATTATATATTTTTTAAAGATAAAATACCTGATGAGTTCATCCAAATACTTCCAGTTCAAATTTTTGATGTCTGGTATTTTACTCAATCTCTTTATTTCATTTTGGTTCTCAAAAACACTGAAGATGTTAGACTATTCCATAGTTATTCCATCACACCTCTGACACCCAACATTCTCTGAATAACAATAATAGGACAATTATGACCAATTCTGATTACTGAAAACAATAAGACAAAATGTTTTTGGACAGGATACATTTATTAACCCCCCACCCCTTATTTTTTGGTCAGAGTTTACAACCATAATGTATAATATTTGATTTCTTCTTACTTTCATTTCTTTTTATTCTGCAAGTAAAGCACTTACTTAATACTCCACACAAATTTTTCTGATGATGTCCCTCCAGTCATTTTGGTTGTCTGAAGTGTGTTCTAGTAGATTCCTGAGGAAGGGTTAATAGTAACCACATTCTTTGTGTTCTTAACTCTTGGTAACAGTTGTGTCTTTTATATGGGAAGTTGGTTTTGTTGGGTAAAAATCTTTGGCTTGTATTTTCATTTTTTTTTTTTTGAGCATTTTTATGTCTGTAGATATTAATTATGGTTTCCTGGAAGTTTTGTCTGTATTTTCTCAAAGTTTCCTTTTCCTGTTTGTTTTGCCTCTCCTCCCCTTCCCCCCCTCGGAGCTGGATACATTTCTCAGATGTCTGAGGGTTCTTTGCTGTCCAACCACATTAACTGTGAAGTTCTGGAGTTGATTGGAAGCTCTGTGTGTCTGCGCGTGGCTTGCCAGTTTTTGAGCTTCACTGCAGAGTGGTTGTATGGCTAGCTAGCCATTCACTGTGTTTCTTGGTGTGGTTTGCTACCTCAAAGGGTCACCAATATTCTTCCTGATAACGGATGCTGCTGGTCTTACATTTGTGGGACAGCTACAGGGGGCTATGGATCTCACTGACGCTTTTACAGAATATCACTTGAGACTTCTGTTTTGAATATCACTCTTTATCCTGGGTTTATTTTTTGGTTAGTGTACCCTAAACCTGGCATCTTCTCGGTTTACTTTTCTACAGAATTTATAAAATGTCTTTCTTCTGCATAGCTTGACAGATCTGGATGGGGGAGAGTCTGGGGATATAACTATTCTTTAAACAGATTGTCAAGTGGCCCTCCTGTTTTCAGCCCCAGCCCCATCTCAGCCTTTCGCTATCCTTGCAGCTCTCCACACTTGAATCTTTCTAGGTTCTTCAGGGCAAGTTGACTTGTTTCCTCTTTGTTATTTCTGTAATGTTTATCTTTCTTCCATTCTGGTTTGGCCTTACACGCCTGTGGTTGCCACTTTCTTCCATTTTGCTAAGTCACTTACTATCCCTTTATCAGCTTCTTATTTGGATTGCCGATGTCTTCTAGTTTCTTTCAAAATGATGGCTAGACTTTGCTTTCTTTTCTGTTTATTGTTTAGGATAGTTTTGAGAATACTACAAGAATATAGAAATATCTTTACACATCCATCTTGCAATGAGAAGTTTACAGCTATATCCTCAAGAATCCCCACGGACTTCCTATACATAAATTGTAGTCTCACAGCACTGGACACAATGAATATATTATTATTATGGCTAGAATTTCTTTTCCTTTGAATTTCATGCTTTTCATGACTCTAATTCTCTTACAGCTTCCTTCCTTATTTGTCTGTTCTTATGGTGCCAGTTTCATCCATAGTACCTCTTCAGCATAGATATAATTCAGGCTTTTATATTTATTACTCTTCTGTCTTTCCATTAGTAATCACTTTGACTATCACTTCTAGCTTTAACCCAACTGCAGTTCTATATAACTATCTTCTTATTGGGCATTTTCATTTACATGTTCTATCCATTTTTATAAAAGTCAAATAATATATTTAAAAATATCTTCCTTATATCAGCTTCTCCTCTTCACCTTTCTGTTGAAGGCTATTATAACTTTCTTATGCAATCAAACTTGATAGTTTAGAATTCCCTTGAACTACAGCTTACATATTTAATTGAAAATTAAGTCAGTGCATTTGGTTCTTACTTTAAAATTGTATGTGATTGCATTCAATGTTTTCTTTCCATTGCTGCTGTTTGATCCAATTTGTACTATTTTTTGTTTATTCTAATAAAAGATACTTCACACATTTGTAAAACTAAAGATATCTGAGTGTAATTTTCATCACACTAATTTGAGAAAGTTGAAATTCTTAAGAAATGTACAAAATAGCTGTTTCTGTCTATGAACACATCTACATCTATACATGTGTATATTTATACACACACATATATTTATATATGTACACACATATACACATACTAGGCATAAGAGTAATACAAGAGATTGGTAATTTTATGATAGATAAATTTGTGGTATGGAGAAAAGTTTATTTCCTAATTTGTTCAAGAAAAGATTTTTCATTACTATGCATATGCACAAAGTAGAAATTGTTCCAAACAAAATACTTTGAGATTTTTGCCCTCCTATATATTCCTCTTTGTGTTATTGTTAGGAAAGATGATGTGGATATGTGACCTATTACCCGTTTTATATCATTCATTTTATTAAAGAGCAGAATGCACATGACCAACCTTTGTTATCTAATTTTCTGACTGAGAACAGTATTGGATGGGGCCTGACTTGATTACATTTAGTAAACATTCACAATTTATTGGATTATTTATTCCTTCTATTTTATATACTGCCACTTAACTGGAGATGTTACACATTTGCTTAAGTCCTGTAAAATTGCTAATTTTACTTATTCTACATACACATTTTATTTTGTTTGAATTTAACATGATTTTGTTATATCAGAGATTTCATGATTATTTTACATCATGTAGAGATCAAACTAAATTATTAAAAAAACAAAAATGCAGGCAACAAAATTGTATATAATCTATACTCATATTTAGTAAAAGACAGTACCATTTTCTGGAGTGGACATTTAAAATTTTTTTTAAAGTAAATCATTTAAAAATTAATTGTATTTTAAATTTAAAAAAAAAAGAGCAGACAAAATTCCTTTAGTTATCAAAATGAATAGGACATTCAAGTTCCTTTTATTCTTCCTTAAATTTTTTTGGAGGTACTTTAAACCAAAATTAATTGCCCTACATGATTAACTCATTATTCATTTGCTGTTCTCAGTATATAAGAAAGGATTGCTTGCTCGTGCAAATAGAAAATTTGCTTAAATGGGTTTTTCTCTCCTGTTCAATCTAATCTATAATAATAAAAACGTAATATGCTAATTAGACTGGATATCCTTCCAGGCGGCCTTCCAGATGAGGCCTGGGCGGCAAGGGAAGCCCGGCCCCGAGCCCGCCGCTGGTAGGAAGCCCGGGTCCCAGGTGCCAGAGGGAAGCCGGTGCCAGCAGCTGGGGGAAGGAAGGCTAACTCTTGCACGAATTTCATGCACCAGGCCTCTAGTTACTTAATAACTTAAAAACATTTTCAGAACAATACATTTTAAGCTTTCATACAAGGAATACAAATATTAACTTCAAAATCTCCGTGATTAAAAAAATATTGTATTAGTTGTATACACTGTAATGTCAGTTTTATTTATGCTTTTAGAAATCTTAGAGAGCTTTGGAAGTTCCAAAATTTTAAAAGATAATAAACTCTTCTCTCTTGGTAGTATTTTACATTTTCTGTTTCTTTTGATTATTTCTAGTATGATTTTTTAAGAAGGACAGATTAAGTGCATGTATTAAAGAAAGCTTTCTTTAAAAGAAAACTTTTAATTGGACGTTTAAAATTGAACCTTTAAACTACTCATTCGAGGAAGTATTAAGTAAACCATGAATCTGAGCTCTAGCTGTGGTGATTTGGAAATTATTTCCTATAGTCTTTCTAAGCCACATGTACTCGTTGGAAAATGTGAAGCAAAATGCTTATTTCTGACCTCATCATTTAAAGCCATGGTAAGGCAAAGTCATGAAAAAGAAAATGCACGCACTATATAAATAAAGCTGTTAATGTAGATAGATTGGAGTTATTTTTTATTTCTGATTTTTTTCCTGTGTATTTTATTGGCAACAAACATTTATAGTTCTTTTATTTCTGCTCCATATGCAAAATATATATATTGGCTTCTGCCCATCATAATATTATTGAGTTTAGCTAGTCCACCTTCCTTTTGGGGATTGGCTTCTTTATGCTTGTGTATATAGGTTTTTAGTGGCTTCAAATAAATTCTTGTTTCAAGTTATATGGACTCAGCTATTTTAGAATAACCTGTCTTGAGATAAAACTTTATAATAAATGGGTAAAATTCCCCTTTGGAGGACATTCAGTATCTGCAGATGCTCTTGTTATTGTTGATTTTAACGGTTGATGTTATGGAGATATATTTTTTAAACTTTATTTTTATTGTTGGCACTATTACAGATGTCCCCATTTCCCACTCCCCTTTTCCCACCTCTACCCTATCACCACATTGTTGTCAGTGTCTATGGGTTATGTATATCTTCTTTGGCTAATCCCTTCACCTTCTTTCATCCAGGTAACAATATTATTTCTATCCTCGTAGGATAACTGTGAGACTTGAGATAACATATGATAGGGGAATACATGTTAGGTGATTTTAATGGTTAGGGGCCTCCCTTCACCCCTCTGATAGCTGCCAGTCTGTTCCATGTATCCATGCCTCTGGTTCTATTTAATTCATCACTTTATTTTGTTAATTAGATTTCACATATAAGTGAGATCATATGGTTTTGGTCTTTTTTTCTGACTGGCTTATTTCACTTAGCATAATAATCTCCAGGTCCACCCATGCTGTCACAAAAAGTAAGAGTTCTGCACCACATTAAAATTATTTTTATACATCAAATTGTGTCATTTATTGCTTAAACAATTCCAAAAGCTGTCCAAAGTTCTTATAAAAGTCAAATTCCTCATCTGGTCTCTCAAGACCCTGTCTGAATGGGCCTTTATCTCTCTCCAACTTTATTGCAGGTCCTTCTCTGGACTCAAAATGCTTAAGTCTCCATGGCCATATTTCAGTTTTTCTAACATAGAACACTTTCTGGACTTCAGAGTCTTTGCACATGTTCTTCTCTTCACTTTGAATACTCTTGGTTCATTTACTCAGTTGACTAATTCTCAGGCCTTCTTCATCAATCCAAAATTACTCTTATTCCCATGTTATCCTCTATAATAAAAGGCTAATATGCAAACAGATCGATCAGCGGAACAACTGAACAACTGGTTACTATGAAGTGCAATGACCACCAGGGTGTGTGTGTAGCATGGTGAGCGTCAGCCGTGGCAGGATGGTGGAGCATGTGAGCGGGGACACCGCACTAAGGTGGGGCACTGGTTGCTGTCATAGGGGCAAGCTTCTAGTGGTTACTGAAAATTCTTTGCTTCCATGCACTGCAGTTCTGCCTGGCACTCTCACCTGCAGATAGCGCTGGAGCAGCCGCTCGCACCTGCTGCTGGTACTAGCAGCCCTGATTGGCCCTCAGTGCTTCTCCACCTTCCCCTGCTCCTGAGGGGCAATGGGGGCCAGCAGCCAACTCTTGCACCCATTGCCGGTGCCGGACCTGCTCGCACCCACTGCTGGCACCAGCCCTAATCGCTCGACTCTATCAGAGGGTGCAAACGGGGCTGGCACTGTCAGTGTATGGGAATGGTGGCAGTGGGAGCAGGACTGTCAGCAGAGAAGGGACTGGGGCACACAGCAGGAGGGGCACAGGGCTGAGACCCACCCCTGTGCCCACTGCAGCCTCAGACCCACAGTTCCTTTCAAGGTGCACAAATTCATGCACTAGGCCCCTAGTCTGTAATAATACTATTTACTTGATTATATATATATGTTACATTTTGTTTCCTTTTTATATTGTTTATCTACCATACCATAGTGGTAGACTTTAAAGACCTGGGATTTTCTATATTGTTTGACAGGAGTCTCTGCATCTAACACCTAAAGATTAAGAATATCTTTAGTTACACAAAGAGAACAGATTATGCAAAGTTCCTGAGGTAGAAAGAGGCTTGATGTGTTCCTAAAACTGAAGGGAGACCAGTGTGGCTGGACCACAGTGGGCAGCAAGAGGAAAAGGTATGAGATTTAAAGTTCAGATCCACTGTTTTTGGAGACTGGCTAGGATGTGGGGCAGAATAAACTGGGGAAATCCTAGGAGGCTTGTGCATTATCTAGAGGAGAAGACAGTGATTTGGACTCTAGTGGTTGTGATAGAGTGCGGAGACAAGAATTGAGAGAAGATAATGTCAGTGCAGTTCTGCAGATGTGTAATTTATGATTGCTGTTACAAGTTTGGGGTGGGGGATCAAAAATTTTTGGACATGCTGTGTTAAAGGTATCTGAGACCCAAGTAAAAATGTCAACTCCGGCAGTGGCTATGTGAGTTTCAAACACAGAAAAGAGATTTTAATAAACAAACAACAAACATTAAAGAATTTGGCAATCTTTGATATGTAACTGTTTTTCAAACACACAGAACTGGATATAACCAACTGGGAGGCACTGTTGAGAAGGAAGAAAGTCCAGGGAAGACGCCTGAGAAATCTTAACAGTCAGCAAATAGACTCAGGAGGAATAGAAAATACTGTAGAAGGGAAGCTAGGATTGCGAGGAGTGGTCTGCCTTGCCCAATGCTACCAAGAGATGCACTAAACCACCTGAAATATTACTAATGTAGGCAAGAGAAGTTTTGGTGGTGTTGTGGGGCAAAAGTTTGTCAGGAATTGGTTAAAAAGGTGAGGAGGAGCTAAAGGCAGCATGTATAGACAATTTGAAAAATTGCTCTGGACGGTAAGCAGAGGGTGATATAATAGCATGAGGGAATTGGGGTCAAAGGAAGTCTTTAAAAAGGAATGATAGTATTGGAGCAATTTTGTATGTTGGTGGGAGTCATTTTGTAGAGGGAATCTTCATCAGAGTGGAGAAATTTTTGGATAGGATTCAATGCGATCCGCATGACATCATGAAGGGGACAGTAAAGGATCTGCATGGTCATAAACTTTATTTTTGCTGAAGTAGTAAAATTATTAATTCTACATCGATGGTTTAAAGTATGAACTGTATATTGTAAACATTAGAACAACTGAAAAGATGATATAAAGTCCACATAACATACTATATAAAAGATCCTAGTAAAAAAAAAAGCCAAGGAAAATTAAAATGGAATTTGAAAAATATGCAAAGGAAAATCAGTGGAACACAACTGTGGTGGACGGATTCTAAAGTTGGCCCAGGAAAATTCCAGTCCACAGGTTATGCAATCGGATGCTGTGCAAGTACTGCTGGAGGGCGATTTGCAGATGTAATTTAGGTTACTAGATGGGTTGACCTTAAAATAAAGAGATTATCCTAGAACCTAGATGGTTCTGATGATCCCACCTTAATCAAGGCAGCTCATAAAAGCAAAAGGCAGAAGAGCCAGGCAGAGAGATGTAGCAGAAAAAGTCAGAAAGATTTGAAGTGTGAGAAGAACTCAACCTGCTGTTGATGGAGGTACAAGGTGAAGAGGAATGTTGCTGCAAAGAGTCTTCAGGGACCTCTGCTCAATGGCCCTAGGGAAGTAAATGAATTCTGGTAGCAGCTTGAATGAAGCTGATTCTTCTCCATGCCCTCCAGAAAGGAATGCAGCCTAGGTGATATCTTAGTTTCAGCCCTGAGGCAGAGCAGCCAGCAGAGCCAGGAGTTCTGACCTACAGGGAGCATGAGATAAACAGCTTTGGTTTCAACCACAGAATTTGTCATAATTTCTTATGGCAGCAACAAAAATTAATACAGATTTTGGTAGCTGGAGGTAGGGTGCCCCTCTAATATATACGTACATTGTAGAAATGGCTTTGGAATCAGGCTGTGGCAGAATCTAGAAGAGTTTTGAGGAACATGATAGAAACAACCTAGAACATGATACTAGTAGCTTACGGACATTAGGGTTGCTACTGACGAGGGTGTAGAGGGGAATGAGGGACATGTTATTGGAAATTGGATGAATGGGATCATTGCTATGCAGTGGAGAGTGCTGAGCAAAATTGCATCTGTAGTTTTGTTGAAGCAAAAACTGTAAGTGAAGGACTTGGATATTTATTTGAGATTTCCAAGCCAAATGCATATTATTGGATGACTGGAAGGATTACAGTTATCTACAGTTTATCATAACTTGTGAGGAGTAAGGGTGAAATCTCTTTCAAACAGAGTCAGCATGTCTAAAAAGGTAGAGTAAAAATGAAGGTCAAAATAAGATGTTAAAAGCAGTTATTGTCTTGTCAAGGCATAAGTATTAGGTTTGACATCATGATTACCAGAATGTCATTCTGAATGGATGAACGACTTCTACATTTTGACACTTAACCATGGCTTTGGGTAATGTAAGACCAAGTGGGGAAGGCAGGTCCAAGTGAGTGTGTATAGTATTTGTCCTTTGCAATTTACTGTCATTGCTCAGGTTCTCGCCCAACCTGCAGTTTTGAAGGAGCCGTGAGGTACGCCAGATGGACAGCCTGTGCTTCTCACATCCTTTGGCCTCCCCCAAGCTTCCCTCCTCCTTCTGGAGTCTGGTTAGCTGTGCCAACTCCGCACCACAATGGGAGCTGACTTCTACCTGCCCCTCGGCTGTGTTCTCTCCTCTCAAGAGCATCTGTTTATATATAGCACCATGCTGCAGCACCCAGCTGGGTTTGTTGTTGCTCTCCATTTGCAGAGATGTTAACTGCAGTTGTATTTATTCATCATAAAGAAATACCTTTGAGATAGGTCATCCACTTGCTCCTTGTCTTTTTTTTTTTTTTTTTGCGGGGGGGGGGGGTGTGTGTACAAATGAAGAGAGTTAATTGCACTCAGTTTAATCAAGGACACAGTGCCATTTATATACTTACGTTTATTTAAGAGTAGACCATAATTTTCCTTAAATATCTTTTTGCAGCTTTATTAGGGAGAAGAGTTTCTTAACTGAAATGTGAATGCTAGGCTTTTGTAATTGAAAAAATTCCATTGGAGAATACTTGTGAGGTTCTAGACCTAAGAAGGGATCCTGTAGCAGAATATCTTGTAATAAAGAGTTAGAATATTTCTGTGTGATTTTTTTGTGTGTGTGATTTTTGTTATAAAAAAATCAGTGCTCAAACTTTACTCTGGAGACTAGAATTTTTAATTTGGTTACTATATTACTGTTACTTTTAAACTCAAAAATTATCTTATATCTTATTTTGGATCTTTATTACTTTAACTCCTCAAATAATTATTGTCTTCTTTCTGGTATTCACTAATTGGATTTGCATAAGACTGTTGCAAAGCGCCACACAACATAAGCCAATGACAACAGGGGATGCCAAAGGATATAGAGAGAAGAATGTTCTCAAAATGTCTTTAAGTGACATTGACTCAAACTATATAGTCAATGAGAAATAATCAGAATACCTATACATTTGAGGGGAGTAGTAAATCCACTTACAGGCAACAAGTGGGTTTCCCCAAAAGGAAGATTTTTAAAGGACCTGTAAAATATTGGTGGATTCATAAAACAATAAGTGGGACAAATTATAAATAGAAACTTAGTAATACTCCTGAGGAGGAGGGAGTGGTGGTGAACACAGTCAAGAAAAATATTGTGTGATAACAAAAGATGATAGGTTTTTAAGATGAAATATTAACAGACAGTTAAATGAGTACATATTTGCATTAATTTCTTCTTGTGATGGTCTCCTTGCTATTTTATGTTTGTCATACATCATATTTTTATTTATTTTTGTCAAGTGGGGAAGTTATATTCCCTTTCATTCAGGGAAGTTGCATTTGATTCTCTGATTTTAAGAATTTTGTAGTAAAGATTGAAAGATAATAAGATAATTCAGGTGAAGGGAAAAATACACAATATTAGTGGATGACTGGAAGGATTGCAATTGTCAATAGTTTATTTTACACTACTAGAGGCCCAGTGCATGAAATTCATCATGAGTAGGCTCCCTAGGCTTGGCTGGTGATCAAGATCAATTGGGGCCTTCTGCCTGCGGGCCAGGGCCTTCCTTCATTCCACACTGCCCCCTGGTGGTCAGTGCACATCATAGTGAGCGATAGAACTCCAGGTTTCCTAGTCAAACTCCCACAGGGACACTTTGCATGTTAGCCATATATACAGTGGTGCCTCACACAACGAACTTAATTCGTTCCAGGAGCAAGCTTGTTATGCGAAAAGTTCGTTATGTGAAACGCGTTTTCCCATAACAATACATGTTAAAAAAAATAATTCGTTCTGTAGCATAAAATATGCTAAGATGACATAAAAAAAAATATGCTAAGATGACATATTTTTATTTAGATACATCTAAAAACATAATTTTTTTAAAAAAATCACACATTTTTTTAATTTTAAGACAGACTAAGTAGAGTCTACCGAATCTTGCACATCTTCATCCATTTTCTGCTTTTTGGCCGATGGTTTCATGAAAAACCTGTCCAAAGTTCGCTGTGCGAGGCGTTCGTTATGCGAGGCACCACTGTGTATATATATATATATATATATATATATATATATATATATATATATATAGAGAGAGAGAGAGAGAGAGAGAGAGAGAGAGAGAGAGAGAGAGAGAGACTAGAGGCCCTATGCAGGAAATTTGTACAATAGCAGGCCTTCCTTCCCCCAGCTGCCAGCATCTGCTTCCCTCTAGCACCCAGGACCTGGGCTTCCCTTCAGCCAGCAGCACGCACCTGGGACCTGGGCTTCCTCCGGTGGGATGTCTGTCTAATTAGCATATTACACTTTTATTATTATAGATGAGGAGTAAGAGTGAAATATCAATACATAAGAGCCTCTATCTACACCTGGTAGGAGAGTTTAGTCTCCATGGTGATTGCCCTGAGTTTTACAGATTCACTGCAGCTGTGCATTCACCATGAAAATGGATGAAGTGAAAAATATGGTTGGGAGAAATTGAAGGAGATACCCAGTCCCTCAGAACGTTATTAAAATATCACCGATTTCTGAAATACATGTGTTAAGTGACATCTTTAAGTGGAATTGTATTGTCATTAACACCTAGTAAGAAACATCTATAAGCCAGACAGTTTGTCAGAATCACAGGATTTTAACCTAAATATGGTATAAACCCTTGTGAGGAGACATTCTAGCATATACATTCAAATTAATTAAGTGCCATAAAATAAAGATATTAGAAAAGTAGTTGTAGTTAAATATTACAGTCTAATCAGACTGTCTGGTTTGAATCTATTTGGTGCTTTGCTGGCTCAGTTTCTTTTAGGCTTGTTTTCTTCATCAGTTTTTTAAAATTTGAGGCAAATGACTGGACTCCCTCTTAAGTTGTTGTGTATCAATACCTGTATGATAATAACTTTAGTGCATGTTACACAGAGTAAGTTAGTCATAAGAAAAATTATATGTTATTTATGAGAGCAACATTGTAATATGCATGGTATAGGACATGAAAAGTCTCTGTGTTTGAGTGTGCCTGTCTGTGTGTGCTATTTGGGTATGTTGTTCCCAAGACCTCTGACTTTAATGTTGTCAAACAGATTTAGGCCCAACTTCTGGCTTGATGCTCGTTAGTTTTGACTCTGATGACTCATGAAGTCTCTTTCAATTTTTATCTCCTCATATATTGTATATATGAGGAGATAAAAATTGAAAGGTTGTGTGTGAGTTTTAAGAGACTCTCTAAATCAAATATAAATAAATTCATTTATCTCAATTAACCTTGTATAATTTGGGGCATATATATTTTTTTTCATCTTGAATATGTGAAAACCATGTTGACCAATGTTACCTAGCTGTTTATATTCAGATCACTGAGATTTCTCAAACTGCATTTTACTTTGTCCATGACTTAGTTTCTATGTTAAGTTAAATAATCAAAGTTATATAAAAATAACTAGATTATGTTGGGGTAGTATATAGACTCAGAAATGACTTAATACGTTTGGATTATTTTGACGAGGTTATATTTACCTTTAAGGAACTCTACATATTAAACCCTTTTATAAAATCACTCTGAAATCCTATTTAGAGTTTTTTAACCCTGGAGAGTGAGGTTTGTATCTTGAAGTAAACGAAAAACTCACTCCAACCTGTGTTGTACCTCTGCATCCCAAAATCCTGTGTTATTTGAGCATTTTATTTCTTGGAATTTCAACAAGAGCCTTATTGATTCTTAGCATAAGGTTTTTTATAAGCTTACTTATCAGCTTTACTGATCCACATCACATTGATTCTGATAACTAGAAAAGGACTGAGCAAAGCTTTTGGAAGTAAGTATATCGATAGCTGGAGAAGTGACCCCATATACAACCAGAGGAGGACATGGTGACTGTAATGTCAACATGGATGTGTACTCTTGCAGATTCCAATAATCTGTGTTCACAGCACCTACTATGAGTCACTGAGAAAGAATGTCAGCTATCCATTTTCTACGAAGGCAGACATCTGTGTATTATTGCATTATGTTGCCATCTAAGAATTTGATGTGGAATGTTCACTTGTCCAGAATACTAAGAAACATTAAAGTATGTACAATGCCTTATGAAGGATTGGATCGTAGAAAGGACAAGAACGAGAGAAAAGGGAACAACAGCAGAGAGCTTGGATGAAGCAAAGAAGTAGAACAAAACTACTGTCATGAGACAATGACAAGACCTGAGCAAAGGATGAAGGCGTACTTTGAGGGCTGCGGGCTCTCAACTCTTTAAGGCTTATAAACATCATCATCAACTTTAAGGCTTATAAACAAACCTTCATTGGAGGTTTTGTGTGAAGGAGTAATGTTAAAAGTGTTCCCAAAAGATTAGTCTGATGTAGTGGCATGCCAGAAGCCAGAATGGTCCTTGCTGATAGAGTATCAGCCTTTGGACTAAAGTGTCCCAGGTTCGATTCTGGTCAAGGACAAATGCCCAGGTTGTGGGCTCTATCTCATTAGAGGGCATGCAGGAGGCAGCCGATCATCATTGGTGTTTCTATCTCTCCTTCTCTCTGCCTTCCTCTCTGCAGTCAATAAAAATATATATTTTTAAAAAGAAGCCAGTATGAAAGCTACTTATGAGTTCAGCTAGGTGATGAGAGCCTGGCCTAGCATGCTGAGAGAAATATTAGAAAAGACAGAAAAATTAGTGAGGTGTGTAGAGGGCAAGTCAACAGAATGTGATGATTCACACTCAGTATGGGGTAGATAAGAGGGAGAGGGCAATGACAAGCTTAACACTTCACAATATCACTGGAAAGGAAAACTATTTTAAAGGCAATGGATAGAATTTATGTGGGAGTTTTTCCTTTATTTGACTGTTATTAGTCTGGTTTCTGTTTAAGGTTTATTCATGAATTAATATAATTTAATGATAAAATGCTTGGGTGTGAACTTTACCCCTTACCAAAACTTAGACAGGGTTGTCTACCTCATTGAATTTCAGTATTTTTCATCTGTAAAAGGGTGATAGGTCTATCTCATAGAATTATTATGAGAAATAAGTGTAGGCATAACACTTTTGGCATCTCTTCTCTAAGTTGTATTCTAGTACATCAGAGAAAAGCGATCTATGAGTGCTTAACTTGTCTCTGGTTTCAGAAGTTTGTTTGCAGAACAAGAAACAATTTATTTGTACATGTTGAATTTTCTTTCACAACATGGAACTTGTAAACAAGAAGCATGAATCTAAATTTCTGAGGTTATTTTGACTGTGTTTAAAGAAATATTATGTTACTAATCATCATATACTATACATAAGAACTCATGTAATTCTAACTGCTTCTAGGTCAAAGGATTTCAAAGTACAATTTTTCTATGTCCACTTCCAATTTTGAATTTTTTAAATTATTTTTTTATTGTTGACACTATTGCAGATGCCTTTCATCCCCCACCCCCCCTTTTTGCCCATCTCCACTTCCTCCCCCCACTTCTCCCCCGGCCTTCACCTGGGGCTGCTAATTCATCAGTTCTCAGCTTCAGAACATAGACTAAGCAAGTAAATGGTGAAAATACTACTTTTTCACTGCTCTTTAAGGAAGTGGTAACTAGTTTCAGGCTTAGGACATACTCTTTTGGACTATTGTGAGAAGACCATTATTTGCCAAAATAGTTGCACTAAATACATGATGATTCAAATGAACATGGAGAGATTGGTTCCCACAGAGAAAAGTCTTAGCCCATTGATACCTTAAAAGGGGAGCGTAATGAGTTATGTTTTGACAATATTTTTTTTTAAGAAAAAGATTCAAACTGTAATGTTTTGAATGACATTTTTTATTCTACTCATAAGATAGGAAATACTATAAACAGTGCATCTCTTAAAAGGCAGATTTTCTCTCCAAATGACTGTAGGGATGGATAATATGCTGAGCTACATAGGGAACAGTGATACCTTGGTTCAGAGAGATGTGGATTGTGGTTTTGGAAAGCCACATCCATTGCTGCCTGGGTGGTGAAAAGAATATAAATATGTATGTGTTAAGCCTGGGAGAACCTGGAAGTGTTTTGAATTTGGCAAAATTAAATTTCACATTGAGATGTTTTATGTTTAGCAAAACTCAAAACATATTTTGAGAATCCCTTTCTCCCTGAAGTTTATACCTCTGGGTATTTTAAGCAATCTTTTTATTTCTGGTTCATTTCCAATATTTTATGAGAGATTGCTGATAACCATGGGACCTTCTTCTTTGAACTTAGAAATCTTGTTTTGCCAATATTGAATTGTATTCCAGTCCAGAAAGCCTGAGTTCAGTTTAAAATTGTAATTTGTGCCTTGATGATTGGCCATATATCTTCAGACTCCCAATATGTTTAATTATATTGAAATACTTAATTATTCTACCTTTTATTGGATATGCAATTTTACCTTTATTATTGTGTTTCACTAGACATTTGTTTCTAAAGAGATCAGGACCCTAAGTCATTTAGCATGAAGGTTGCCTATAACTTTTATTTCTTAGGGTTGAGTGATAACTATTTATATATATAAACATTTAAAAAAATATTATATATACATTTAATATATATAAATAGGCTCCAAATTCAGCAATTCTCTCTGTAAGCTAAGTTCTAAGAAAAATATGTGGAACATGAATGGATGAATGGATACAAGTTATGATAGCAGAGAGTATAATAAATTATTTTGTGGTGTTTTTTTGTTTTTGTTTTTGTTTTGTTTTGTTTTTTAGAAATGGCCTAACAGAAATGACTGAGGCCTGCTTTTCTCTTCCTATCATACATATGTGGCATTTTTGAGGTCATGAAAATAAACTATAGAGCACAAGGTCAGAATTACTAATCACTATTAAAAGCACTTTTCCATATTAAAATGTTGAAAACTTTAACTGATCTTTGAAGAATTTTGTTTTATATATTTGATTATCACTAGAGCACATTTTTATTATGTAACTAGAGGCCCAGTGCATGAAATTTGTGAACTCTGGAGGGTCCCTCAGCCTGGCCTATGGCCTCTCAGTCTGAGAGCCCTTGGCAGTTGGTCTCTGCTTTTGCCTATGAATATTTATAATTAATTAGATAATTTTCATATGTATTCACTATTTTTGTGTTTAGAGATGCTCTAGTCTAGAAGTCTTATATTTAAAAAATACTCTAAACATTACTGTTTCTTGCCGAAACCGGTTTGGCTCAGTGGTAGAGCGCCGGTCTGCGGACTGAAAGGTCCCGGGTTCGATTCCGGTCAAGGGCATGTACCTTGGTTGCGGGCACATCCCTGGTGGGGGGTGTGCAAGAGGCAGCTGGTCGATGTTTCTCTCTCATCGACGTTTCTAGCTCTCTATCTCTCTCCCTTCCTTTCTGTAAAATATCAATAAAATATATTTTAAAAAAATAAATAAATAAACATTACTGTTTCTTTACGAAAACTTGCTTCTTTAATTTCTAAATGGCCACTTGGGTTGCTTCCATTTCTTGGCTATTGTAAATAATGCTGCAATGAACATAAGGGTGCATGTGTCTTTTCAGATTAATATACATATTGGGTTTCTTCAGATATATATTAGCATATATATATATATATATATATATATATATATATATCCAGAAGTATAACTGTGGGGTCATAAAGTAGTTCCATTTTTAATTTTTTTAGTAACTTCCATAGTGTTTCCTATAATGGCTTTACCAGTTTGCATTCCCACCAACAATGCATGGGGTTTCCCATTCTCCATATCCTCTCCAATACTTGTTTATTGATGTATTGATGGTAGCCATTATGACAGGTGTGCGGTGATATCTCATTGTGGCTCTAATTTGCATTTCTCCGGCGATCAGTGATGTTGAGCATCTTTTCATATGTCTATTGGCCATCCGTATGTCCTCTTTGGAGGAGTGCCTATTCAGGTCCTCTGCACATGTTCTTATTTGGACATTTCCATTTTTAAACAAAGTATATTATGTCTACCTGACAGTCCAGGTAACATCCTTGCTTCTGTAAATCTAAAAAGAAAGGAGCCACCTATCCCTTCACATCTCACATGACACCTTCATGTGGTTGAGTCACCAACATGACCTCAAATTGAAATTTTTAGCCAGGCAGTACTTCCAACTTAATATCTAACTTTAACAGATGACTGAAGTCAGTGATAATAAACTGCTCTAACAAGTAAAGGGTATATGTTACAATACAATAAGTAGTAAGGAATAAATTCTATGAGCAGGTTAGTAGTATGATCAATATCCTAGAGTTTTCCAAGGTTCAAAGGGGATAATGGGGATGAGGGTACTTTGTTAGTAGTAAGCACCACGTGTTTGATATTAGTATAACTTACTGACACTTTATGAAACTTTAGGAGTAAAAGTTTAAAATGTTGAAAATAACTTTGACTAGGGACATGTCACAGATATTTCCGCTTGTTTTGATGTGAATAAAATTCCTTTAATTATCCTCTCAATTGTTTAAGGTCTGGGACTATGAAGAGGAGAAATAGAAATCAGTATGTGGAGTCAAGTTTTTAGAATGTCGGTGCATTTTTAAATTTCATAAAGTTTATTTCGCCGAGCACATGATGTTTTGTGGGTTGCACAGTGGGAGATATTAACCGAAGTAAAAGGACTCCAGCTTTTGACTTGGGCCCAAGAGGAAATGTTTTACAATGATGAATAGTAACCAGAAAGGTTGGAATGCAACATTTTCTCTCTTAACCTATCATAATAGTTAGCCCAAATAAAAATGGGGAAAAAGTGGGAAAAAGATCATTCTGTTTGTGTGTGGAGGAGATCAGCCAGTGGGCAAAGTTTAGCTTAGGAAATAGAAAATAGTAAATACCATGAACAGTTTTACTTACAGAAATACTTCAAGATGTACTACAAGAGCTAGTGTCAATGTTTAGAAAGTAAACAGACTTAATGTAAAAAGAAGTATCAGGATTGATTCCTACACTGGCCACAAGTGCAAATAATAATGGGGCTAAGGGAAGAAGAAAACATGTGTTTGCTCTGCCATTACAAGATGTATGAACTGGGGAATTTGCTAGTGGTTGATTATAGTACATTCATTATTTGCGCAGTATAAAAAAGGCAGTTTTTAAAAACGTATGAGCTACGAATGTTTCATTTAACTAAAGCTTGCAACAGAAAATATTAGGGTGAATCAAAAATTTTCAATATTTATTTATACACTCTTGATCAAAGTTCTTTTCTGTCAGCGTTTTCTCTTGTGAGACAAAGAGTTCAAAATGAATGTTTGTGGTATGGGTGATATTTTAAAAATGTCCTGAGAAATCCTATCCACAGGCATTGTGGGCTATAAAGGCAGATTGATATGGTATTTCAATGGATCTTTTGTTATGGGGGAATTTTGGTTTTCTGACTTAAAAAAGAAAATATGTTTATTTGAAAACTTAACATTTAATCATATTTGTAGTGCAAATTTGCTTTTGAAACAGAAAAAAAAAAGATTTAAAAAAAACAACTTGCTGCTTCTCTGCTCACAATCTAGATTAATCTTCAACTCATCCATATCATGAAAAATAACTTTATTATAAAATGCCTCCATATTTTGGAGGAATATTCCTTGCTCTAGAGTGGTATATATATATGTATATGCATATTTATTTGTTTTGTATTTCAGATCAAACATTTACTTTTGTATTGAGATTATATTTTATTTCATGTTCAGGAAAGAATTGAAGAATTGCAGCAGTTCTGTGTTCTTTGAAGAGAACTCTAAATTTGGAGTATGTTTGGACAGTTTACTTATTTATTTATTTTAATAACAGATATTGCACCATATCCCCTACTCCCACTTCAAAAAAACATCTGCTTTGGTGATAAAGGCATCTTGTTTTAAAGTGGCCACAAGAGTCATGTTACTCAGAAGCGCTTTTTAATTCAGTTTATGAGGAAAAGGTTGCACATCTTATTGAGCTCATCATTTGTAACTAACTGCATGCACACCACTCTTTAATTGTAGTTTAGATGAATTTGTTCAGTTTGTGATAGTATATGGTAGAAGTGAAAATGCAGATCTTGAAAAAAAAACCTGTAAATTATTTAAATAAAACACTACGTGGGATGCTTTCTTAATGAAAGAAAAATCACTGAAATAATTGGATTGCAAGTACTTTTTATTATTAGAAATTTAAGAAAGGAATGTTCTGGATGGGAAACATTCTTATCCCTACTTTTTGAGAGTCTATATAAAAACATATCTTTCTTTATTTTTATATTGTATCAAGAGCTTTTAAAATTTAGATAATTGATTCTTGGAACTTAAGTTAACTTTCATTTGTGTCATCATGCAAGAAAAAATTATTCTGCGCATATGAAATGAAACCAGAAAATTATTTTCTTTATTAAGTAGGGAAACATTGTCTCAAAATGTATATATTAGATGTTTCACTAGATCTTACTTTTCCTTGGGAATTTTCTTAGAGGTTGTCAATCATGTAAAAATATTTGACTTTTGAGCCTTCACTGTTGCTCTTGTCTGAGGAGATTTTCACTAGGCCTTTCTTGGAGATTAGAGCAGGCCTTCACATGACATAATTCTTCCTCCCCAAATCCAATATCAATAAAAGCAAAAAGTTTAAGTTCTATGTGGAAAAAGTATAATAAGAAAGTGCTCTTGGCTATTGTTGAGTCTTTGAGCTACATATCTCTCCAAATCCCATAAATCTCATGATATTTGATCTGTTTAGTTCACTCATGCATTTTCTGAGCATATCAGTGTGGGGCTTAAAGGAAAGGAGGCACATTTCCCATAACTGCACTTAATATATTCTACTGAAATAAAAACGAAAGGCAGCTGCCTTTTAATTGTGTGGTATTTATTTATTTATTATTTATTTATTAAACAATTAACCTATTTTGGATGGAAAGGATTTGAAATACTCCTTCTTTGGAATGGTTGAATACCTAGTATTTTGGGTCTTAAGGTAAATTTGTAAAGTATCTAGCATGGCTAGCCTCATTTTTGCTGTACACAACGTATCCCCCATTCCTTGGCATTTTCTTATTTACATGTTCTTTGTGCCTTAGGACATACATTGAGGTCCTACTTTCTTTCAGGCCCTCTGGCCATGAGGGTAACTGATGAGCAGCACATGCTTCCTGCGGTCAGTATTTGTGAATTTAGATTGAGGATTCAGACGGTTGAAAACATATTATGAAATCTCATGTGGTGCTTTATTTCTGAGAGAAGTGCAGGCAGGACATGGAAACAGATGAGACACCTAATGGTGGGTCGGGAACACCAGGATGCGGGGAGGGCTTTCTGAAGCTGACACCTGAGGAGACTCTTAGCCACTTGTCTATTAGAGCTGCTCTGAAGCAGTAATCAGCTATCAGGTGTCATAGCATTAATTCAAGTAAATAGATTCATCTTCTTGAGCGTATTTAGTTTGCAAGTATTTTCTCCCGAGTCGACTGAAACGCTCTGCTTTTGGCAACAGTAGAGGTTCTCTACTTGGAGTGATCCACCAGTGACCTTTCCCCTGCAAAACATGTGGTGACTGTGTTTATGAACTCGTGCATATTTTTTGCAGACAGCTTTTAGGAAATCACAGATTGGAAGCCTCCCTTAAGCTGGTCCCTGGACCCCAGCTTCAAAACTGAAGGGCTAAGGAAGTGAGTGGAACAGACACGACGTGAAGTTAGGGTATAGAGAACCACAGTGTTGGACTACTTATTCTCACAAACACTCTTTTCTAAAATGTGTTTATTCTGTCTTCTACAGTAAAGGAACTCTGTCTTTCTTGGTCTCTGATTAAAAAAAAAATTGTAGTACAATGAATGCAAACAGACTTCAGGAGAAAAACAAAACCTGTGGTTTTCCATGTAGTTTAAAAATTGTTCTTTTTGACATTTTATTTTGAATTACTGGTTAGCTCTCAACCCATTTTTGACCATAGGCATCCAAGCAGAATTCCAGATAAGAAATATTCTAATTGCACTTGAGCCTTTCCCCAGTATTGTCATCTATAACCAGTTTCCTATATTAGCTTCAAGTTCTGCTATCACCAACCTCAAGTCACTATGTGAAACGGAGCACAGGAGTTATCATTCATAGTTTTAAAACCATTTCTCTCTAGTTTTGTTTTTTAATGCAAAATAAATAGACAATACCTCGTAGAAAGAAAAACAGAGAACTCCAAAGTGCACTTGAGAATTATACAAATATTTTGGAGCTAAATAACAAATATACATTAGGTTATAATGCAAATTCTAAATCCACATTAATATAAATTGTCTTGATCTAGTATGTTGTACCAATGATAAGTAAAATATTTTAGCATGAAGAAAACACCTTAAGGAAAACTTTAAACATGTGTAATATAAAGAAAGAAATTGTGCATTTTAATCTTGTGACAGCTGCCCTGGTTGGGTAGCTCTGTTAGTTAGAGCTTTGTCCCAATGTGCCAAGGTTGCAGGTCTGATCTCAATCAGGAAACATACAAGAATCAGTAATGAATGCCTAAATAAGTGGAGCAACAGATTGGTGTTTCTCTTTCTCTCTCTCCTTTCCTCTTACTCTCTCAAATCAGTAAATAATTAAAAAAAAAAAAAACCCAATGTAATAGATTGAAAATTCCAACATATCTATTATTTTATTGATAATATCAAAATTTAAAGGTAGATAAGACTTACAGGCTATCAAGTTTACACACCATAAATGAATTGGCTTAGTCACTCACTACTTGTTTTCAAAGAAATATTTCGTTTTCTCCTGAAGCAATTCTTGGCATATTCAGAACCACCTAACTATTCTGAAGCTATTAGTTGAGAAAAAAATGACAAATAAAAAATGGACTTATGTGCTCCAGAAAAGTTTTGTCTCCTCTTAAGAATTATCTGGCCTTGTGCCTTTCCTTTCCCCCAGAAGTAGTGTTTTTGCTTCTGTGAAGTATTGTGTCCTTGGATTGCTGATCTGTGTTTGATATGATCCATCAAGACATGAATCTTATTGCACGTGGAAAGTCATTACAAGAAAATAAAAATCTAAAACACATTTAAGTTTTATTTTACCATACTACTTTTATTATATAAGTGTAGTACTGACAAACTGTGTTTTGCTTGGTTGAATGCCTCAGCTTTCAAGTCAACCAGCTGATTCAGAAGAAAGTAAAAGTTTATTCTTGCAGGGGGAAAAATATACAATACTACTTATAAAGATGTTGACAATGGTAATTATTTGTACTAATGGGAGCTGGTTAAAAATGTAGGGTTTGAGGCCTCTCTGCAGACCAGCTCTCTCTAACCAGATCCACCGTGGTTCCTATGCAAATTAATGCTAGAGAAGTATTGGTGTCGCTAGCTGCCCCCCAGCACGAAGAAAGCAAGCCAGGCTGAGTCCCTGCCAGTCAGTGCCCACAACAATTTGTATAATAAAAACATGTGATGGAAGGTTTAAAGAATTACTGAACTTGGATTTACATTAAAGTAGTGTGAAATCTTGGGAAAAAAAGAGACAATGCAAAATTTATTTTTATGAAAACTAACAAGCCTTTTATATAGTAACAAAATATTTTATTTAGGCAGGCCATCTATTTCCTGGGATGTCTGGCTTTCGGGGAAGTGGAGCATCAGAGGTTTCTGTTGCATGTGAAGGAGACTGATTAGAATCTGGATTCAATTTTAGGTATCGAGCAACCGCTCAGCCAGTGCTATAAACTGTTTTACAGACTCTTCATGACTTTGTTTCTATGATGGTACAAGATAGGAAGCAGCTCTTTACTTCCACAGGCTGCCATTCCATTGACATGACGGCAGAAAAGAGGGGTTAATGAGAGAATTCTGATTCTAATAAAAATGTTTCTGTATGTGGCACTGATAAACTACATTGAACTAATTTTTATTTCCTTCCTTTCTGGATTTACACATAAACCTAATCCCTTATCGCACATCAGTATTTTTATGAGGGAACTAAACTGGGTAAATAATTTTATATGCTAAACCTTTGATCAAAGCCTAAAGCATTGTATAACTTTCAGGATTAAAGTTTAAATTTCACAAAATAACTAATTTTATTAACTAGCTTTTTATAGCTAAAATTCATAAGTATTACAGTTTGAATCCAGTAAAGGACAGTGATTTGAAAAGCCTGGATATTGTCACTTCCTGCGTTTTTCATGCATTGCCTTACTTTTGGTTTTGCAGAGGAAAAACTTAAAGCAAAAATTTTAAAAAGAAAATTTGTAAAATTGTATTTAAAAAACAAGTATCCTAATCTTTCAAGGCATTTGTCAATATTGTACTATCTCATGATTAATTTGTTCTTTCTCCTAAGTTTGTGATTTCCTAAAGTTATTATATGTTGATTTCTGATAGTACTTAGTAATTGATTAATTTTGGACTCAAATAAATAGGGAAGCTTATGCTGGTCTTTTAATGAACCTTGTTTGCATTGATTTTGCTTTTAAATATTTTACATTTTAATTGAACTTTTCTTTTCTTTTTTTAGCTGTGTTTTGGGGTGATATTGCCTTAGATGATGAAGACTTAAATATCTTTCAAATTGATAGAACAATTGACCTTACACAAAACCCCTTTGAAAAACTTGGACATACCACAGGTATGGTTGTATTGGTTTCAATTTGCATTAATTTAGAAGAAAATGTACTCTTTAAATGCTATAATGTCTCTCTGGTCAACTTTGATTTCCTGGACACAAATGAGCTTATTTAGAAATTAAAGATTTGCTCATACTTTTTATTTCATTAGTTAATTTATTTAACCAACAGGTTTGTGGTGTTTACTATGTACCAGACCTGGTTTAAGTGCTTTGGAGATATTAACTCTTTGAATCCTCCTAAGAACTCCAAGAAGGTAGATACTAAAGTAATTGTGATTTACAAATGTGGAGACTGAGGTTTAGAAGGTTATATAGTTTGCTTATTGTCACACAGCCAGGAAGGGTCTGAGTCAGGACCAAAATTCAATTCCGAGGAAGGCCAAATTTCACTCTTGAGCATTATATTCAGTTGCCTCCCATTTCCAGTTGCAAATATTAAGTTGCAAAATGTAAAAGTATCCATAGAGTAATTATACCAGACTTAGTTAGAAAAATTCAGTTAGAAAAATTAATCTATCTTTTAATATAATTTTGATGAAAACCCAGAAGACAATTTTAATTATAGTTGTTTGACATGCTTAAATTGTGCCTATATGAGACTTGTAATATTTCAAAGGTTGTTTGGGTTCTCATTTTAAAATACTTTTATTTTGAAATATCTTAAGTTATTTGAAAATTATTCATATTATCTTGATATGATTTTTCTATATTATATTTTGGAGAACACTTACAACTTTAAAAATTCTTTTTGTAGCTATAAGTAAAAAAAATCACTCAATGTAGTGCTTTTTGATCTCATTGAATCTTTCCTCAAACCCAGTACTATTTTTATTTTCTTCTGTTCTATGGAAAATAAATATATAGTTGATTTGTGCAATCCAACAGTCAAAATTTGGCTTAAACTTTTTACTATTAATTAATATCTCTTTCCAATTTGCTTTTTTTTGCACCTTTTGATTATGCTAAATTTCAAACATATGGAAAAGGTGATAGGATACTGTAAGAGGCACCACCACAATGGTATTCCCACTTAATGATTCAATAATTCTTACATTTATCATATTTGATCTGTGTGTATATGCATGTATACATGCATAAGCATGCATAAAACATTTAGTAATTAATTGCAAACTGCACAGCATTTTTATAGTAAGTAGGTTAGCATTCACTTCTTAAAAATAAAGATATTATTCTATACTAGAGGCCCGGTGCATGAAATCCGTGCATGGGGGCAGAGAGGAGGTTGTCCCTCAGCCCAGCCTGCACGCTCTCCAATCTGAGACACCTTGAGGGATATCAAACCTCCCGTTTAGGCCCTATTTGGGATTGGGCCTAAATGGGCAGTTGCACATCCCTCTCACAATCTAGGACTGCTGGCTCCAAACCGCTCACCTACCTCTGCCTGATTATTCCTAATTGCTTCTGATTGCCAGATGATCACCCCCTAACCACTCCCCTGCCAGCCTGATCGATGCTAAACTGTCCTCCGGCTGGCCCCATTGCCCCTAACTTCCCTCTCCTGCTGACCTGGTCACCCCCAACTGCCCTCCCCTGCCAATCTGGTCGCTCCTAACTATCCTCCCCTGAAGGCCTGGTTGCCCCCAACTGCCCTCCCCTGCAGGCCTGGTCCCCCACAGCAGCCCTCCCCTGCAGGCCTGGGTCCCCTCAACTGCCCTCCCTTGCTGGCCTGGTTTGCCCCAACTGCCCTTCTCTGCTGGCCTGGTCACCCCTAACTGCCCACAACTGCCCTCCCCTGCAGGCCATCTTGTGACAGCCATCTTGTGTCCACATGGGGACAGCTATCTTGGACCATATGGGGCATCTTGTGTCTTGGAGTGGCAGTCAATTTGCATATTACTCTTTTATTAGATGGGATAATCAAAATACCACTATCACAAATATTAAATTTACATTATAATACAACTTACAGATTTATTTAAAATGATAATACATAGTACTTTAAGAATTGTACGCTCTAACCTTTGTTATATGTAGGGACAGCCTTTTCTGAGACATACCCCAAACATAGGAGGAACACTACATTGGACTGTGCTCACATATAGTACATTCCTGTAGGACACGTGTATTGACAACTCTCCAGTTTCTATCTCACACTTAATCCGGCCAAAGAGACAAAGGATTCGGACAAGAGAGCAATGAAACAACTCAGCAAATCTTTGATTTATTGTGTTACATTTCATTTCTTACATAAATTTTTGTTAGCTTCAACTTTAGTCAGGTCATTTCTTTAACCCATTATCTCTCTTCATATTGGGAGCATTCACTTTCTGCGATTTAAAAAATGGCAAAACTATTTAATTTTGTCATTTCATTTATAGTTAAGCTCTGAAACAATAATAGTTTGAAGAAAACTACCATTATTTTAGGTAAATAACATAAAACAGGTTATACTGTTAATCATAAAAACAACATATTCTAAGTGAATATGTGAAAGGTACATGTTTGAAAGTAATTTGCATTATTCAGTTAAATATCAATATAAAAGTATTTTGTTTTACTTTTTTTACTTTATCTTTTTCCTTTCTTTTAGTTTATATTGAATTGATTATATTTCTTATTTCCTAATTTCAAAATATATGATCTTTCCCATAAATATTTATTTAGTTTGAATATTTTAATTTTGTTTTTGGAATATCTGAGAAATAACCACCTATTTCATTAATTTTCTTTTTCTATTCCAGTGAACTATCTAGATGGAATTTTATTTCAATGCCTATAAAAAATTATTCAAAATTCCTAAATACATTATTCACTTTGATAGCCTTGAAACATTTTCTTTTTCAAGTCTATAATTACTCTAATCCTAATTACTCTAATCTTAATACTAAGACATTTATTTCTCATAATCTGTTTCAGTCCTATAGAATATGAAACATAATTGTTACATAATGGTCACTTTAAACATATAGATGCCATCCTTTAAAAATGTTTCTTGTAACTGTTTAGGAATGAACATGTTTAAGTATTATCTCATCTTTCTAAAATGTTCAGTGAAAAAAATTTCAAACATTTTTCTCAAAGGGCACAGCAAAAATGTGACCATGTAATGCAAATAATTAAACAGAATCTTAGACTGTGACCAAGCACTCTAACATATTTACCTTATAAGGACTTAATTGATTTTTGATAAGGCTTATATGGTAATAATTTTTATTATTTTGTTATTTGCTTCAATCTAGGTCATTACGTTACAGTTTTAATTTCAAGGAGGGAAAAGCAGATATTGAGAGGCAAGACTTCAAAATCCAGATTGCTGTTTTTATGAATTTCTGGTCCTCTTTTACTGTTTTAGCCCAAAGAGACTCATAAAACACACACTAGTGGTATGAGTTCATTTGCACTTATTCTGATATCATTCGTGTTCATATTGGTTGTTTGCTCAATGATACCTCTTTGTAATTTGTCTATTAAAAATTCAAGAAGAGAAACTAGGAGGTAAAGTTGAGAGAGCATTTTTATTAAAACCCTAGAATAAGAGGACTTGATTTTCATAAAATAATTTGTTTTCTGACTTCTGACAGGAATCTACCCATTCTAGTCTTTGCTGTTAAAATTGCAAGAAACATATTTCTTTATTTTGACCCTTTCTTTTACCTTTTAAGTTATAAAATTACTTACATCTATTTTTTTAAATTTGATCACAACTTTGGAACAAAATTCACGCTCTCCATTTTTTTTACTGTTTTTATTTCCATTTGCTGATTTGGCGTCTGAAATGTTCAGCTTGCATTGGGGAAATAGCTAGAATGCAGTCAACAGGGCAGAACAGTTTGCTGTCATCCTGTGTGATGTCATTGCCACAGTGAAGAAAAATGTTTCAAATTACTAATAGATGACTCAATTTCCATATGTCCAAATAAAGTCATGTCGAGTGCTTTCTGGATCGCCCCTCACTGCCTGTGATAGTTAGCAAAATTTGCTAATGAATAATTGTTCTCCTCTTCTAAGATTTATGGATTTTCATGACTTTAACTTTCTAAGACCACATTTAAAAAAAGATACCCCGAGAGAAATTAATATAGCCTATTACTATTGTTTATTTACAAAGAACTTAAAAATACAGTGTTTGATTTAACTATTTTATTTTTATTTTTAAGGTGGATATGGAGACCATGGTATGTCAAAGAAACGAGGGGCCCTCTACCAGCTTATAGACAGGATAAGAAGAATTGGCTCTGGTATATCAATGTTTAAAGTTGCAGACGCTTGACTTGATGTACAGTAAATATTATACTCATAGCAGTTCAGTTTGCCATAATGATGCCAAGTATGTGTAGGATATATGCTAAGAAAGAGTCCTTTGTTTTTATTGTTAGTTGATAGTTGATGTAAGGCCTTCAGAACTTAATGGGGGACAATTGCAATGTTCTGTTAACTTATTTTCAGCCTCTCCTTATTTAAAAATGCATTCGGTATTTATATTGTTGTTAATGTTTATTTCTAGCAAATGGACTATCACACCAAGGTGTTTTATTAACCATGGAACTATATCAGTTTTAATCGAATGAAAAATATCATGGCTGCTTGAAGTAAAATTCACTTAAATTGACAAACATTTATTAGATTTAAAGAGTAGCTGAAATTTTTTGACCCTTCCAAAAACGTATATAGAAAAACTGCCCTCTGGTTTCATAATCAGTTAATATTTATAATATTGATTTTATGAACCCCTATTTATAGATTTGAGTTGGTGTGTTTTTTTTTTTAAGTATGTTCAAATTTCATATTCTAACTCCTTAAATTGATGGTTTAGTTTTCCCAAGCAAAGATGATTTGCTCCAGGGTATTAGAGAGACATGCTGTACACCTGAAACTGAAACAAAATAATATTGAATGTAAACTACAATTGGAAAATAAAATTTTAGAAAATACTTTAGGGATATGGCATAGGGCATATATTCAATATTGATTGTGTCTGAAGTATATATTGGCCATAGGATATTTATGTTGGCAGTGATAGATGAATAAGAAAAAATAATTCTGCAAATTTAGCAGCAAGCATTTATGAAAGGCCACCAAGACATGATAACTACAGATTTGAAAGATGCTCCAGGAAAGACTGCATTTTATGCCGACCTATTCACTATGCACCGGTTTTGCTGTGCACCTGAGTGTGTGTTCAGGAGAAATTGGAATGGAGCTTGCCATTGTCCCAGGAGACTGAGCCCTTCTCTGACTTATTGTTATTTCCTTCACTTTCTCTATAATGTAATATTCATAATTTTAATCTGTACTATAGAATATCAATGCTAAAAATGATGAAGGATTTCGCAGGAATAAGAAGAGTTTTGAATATCATAGAACTCTTGGAACAATGTGTTTTGGTGGTAAATTTCCCAGTGGTCTAGTAAAGTAGAATACTCACATAAAGGAACTTTTCTGTGGCCTGCAAAGTTTGCCTGACTTCTGCTCATTGTCAGCTATTGTATAAAAATTCATGAGAATCTACTCATAGAGCGTTAAGAAATGCACTTAATGTGATACACTTAAATCTTTCAATACTTTCTTCAAGTATCTAATTTATATGAAACTTGCCTTCATACTTATACAAATATGTAAATAAGGCATTTTAACGTTTGTCCTTTAAGAGGTATATGACTCCCGGTCCAAGGACTTGTTTCACAGAATCTTTCAAATGTCCCTGCAGGCTTGGAGCGAAACAGCACGGTTAAGGAAAAAGTACCTCTAAAATCCTCAGGGCAAAACGAGAAAAATCGAGTTCCTAGAGCTGCTACATCAAGAACAGACAGAATATGGCCCGGAGGTGTTATTCCTTATGTTATAGGAGGCAACTTCACTGGTAAGATACTCCCCCACCTGTCTATTGGGACAAAGAAGTAATAATTATCGTACAGATAAAGGGGACATTTTTATGGAATATTAACCTATAAAAGATAGTATTAAAGCAAACTTGAGAAATGCTCCCCTCACCTCAGTTGTTAGTTTAGAATGTTTTGTAATTGAAATATTTACTTGGTCTTGACTTACTTGTAAGAGTCTCAGGCACTGAGTTTCAAATGTGTCCATTAAATCTGGATGCTGACTTCTCTTCAACTGACAGGAAACACATATGTCCCATTCCCAGGGCCCTGTCCACACCTATATGTGGAGATTGTACACCCTGACCCTTCTGATTATAGAGTGAGTGTCCATTCTTAACAACGGCTCACGTGGGGCGCTCCAGGCTGGTGTTCTTTGGTTGATGATAGCATAGTGGTGGCGTCTGAACTGCTCAGCCAGACTCCGGGAGAGGGGAGTCCCAGGGAGTGCGGCCGCCCTCTCTGGGGCAGACACTGTTTGTTAATGTCATGCCATTTTTCCAGGCAGCCAGCGAGCCATGTTCAAGCAGGCCATGAGGCACTGGGAGAAGCACACATGCGTGACTTTCATTGAAAGAAGCGATGAAGAGAGTTACATCGTATTCACATACAGGCCTTGCGGGTGAGTAGAACAAGGATGACTTACAAGGGAAAGAAATCCAAAGGCAGGATTCATTTCCTAATACGTGCTTAGGGTTCTGCCCATAAGAAAGTATAAATTTTACGTAAGAAAATATTCTAAGTAAATATATTCTTTGATCACTGACCTTAATGCATGTATCTCAAGTGCATTCCTCCGTGACCCCAACTGCTTTTCCTTGTGTCCTAACTCTGAAGTGGCATTGCCTATGTTCTACGCACCTGACTTAGGAACGTCAGCAGCAGCATCTAGTGATTCTACTGTGCTCCCTCTAAAACCCACTGGTATTCATTCTGTCTTTTGGTTTGCACTTCTGTGCCACGTCAGTGCCCTGGCCCATTTACCGTATGTCTTGGACATCTCACACCTGATCTATCCCAGCTGCTCTGCCGTGTTGCCTTACCAATTCACTGACTAGAATTATCTTCACAAAATACCGGTCACATCAAGAGACCACACTTTTATGGGATTCTTTTCTAGACTTGCTTCTTTCAGGGTGATAACACAAACTCTCTCGGAAACAACTCACCTGTCATTTGTGGAAATGCTGTGTGAAGTTTTGGTAGCCATTTCTATCACAGTGTGCTGATGAATATTACTACCTCTCAACCAGTGGAAAGGCACAGAGAATAACAGGGTCCTCAAACTTACTTTAAAAAAGGAATACCCATTTCACCCTTTTACAAGTGACAAACACGCATCAGTATCTCGGCGTTTACTTGGGAAGTGCTCGTCTGAGGAGAAAGTCCACATTCCTTGGTATAGCGTTTAAGGAATGCCGTGAACTTACCACAGCTTCCCTCGGAAGCTTCTTCTGCCACCACATCTCTCCACAGATCTCAACATCTAGCCAAGTTACAGTAATAACCATTCTCGAGCAATGCGGTATACTGTAAAAGGCTTCCTATTGGGAAAGTTTGCACTCTTCTTCCTTGTATTCAGTGGAACTTATATTTACTTATTTAAGTTCAGCTTGAACTTCTCTTTGCTTGCTTGCTAAGAATACTTGGCAGGGTGTGCTGCCTACACTGCATCACATTGGGAGGCTCAGCTCCTGGACCCACCAGGATGGAACAGACTGTGGAGCCTCAGAGGGAAGGCAGGGAAGGTTGGGTGGGTGGGAAGGGATCAACCAATGAATTTGTATGTATGTGTGTATAACCCGTGGGCACAGACAATAGTGTGGTGAAGGCCTGTGGTCAGGAAGGCAGCCTACAAGAGGTCAATGGGGGAGGGGGAGAGACATATATAATACTTTCAACAATAAAGATTTTTTTTTTAAATGCATCAATAGATTAAAATGGTGACAGCCACATCCTGCCACCATAAAAGTTCCCACCATTTCCTAATGGTGTTCTTTTCTTATCCTTCCTACATTGATTAGCTCAAATTCTTCTATGAAGAGGAAGTTTCTCTAATCACTTCTATCTACTTGGATACCTTCTAGTGTACTTTATATATGGAAATGAAAATAAATAATTAATTTGTTTGAAGGAAATAGTTCTTGACCTAATTATGTATTATTCTTATTCTTTTTTTTTCCCCCCAGGGGGAGTATATTTCACTAGGTATGGTGTGGGACTGTTGTTATTTGACTTTGTGCTATCATATTTTCCTAGATTAGTTAAGTTAAAGGTTACGGATTTTATTTTGGCCTTGAGTGACATTAAGAAAAATGATACAGCCAAAACCAGTTTGGCTCAGTGGATAGAGCATTGGTCTGCAGACTGAAAGGTCCCAGATTCGATTCCGGTCAAGGGCATGTACGTTGGTTGCGGGCACATCCCTGGCAGGGGGTGTGCAAGAGGCAGCTGGTCGATGTTTCTCTCTCATCGACGTTTCTAGCTCTCTATCTCTCTCCCTTCCTCTCTGTAAAAAATCAATAAAATATATTTAATAAAAAAAAGGATGCTAAAAAAATGATACATTATTTCTTTTCTATATATTTTTAGATAGCACCATAATTTTTTAGTTATGACTTATTCAAGTGATGTTTTCTTTTACGTTACTCTAATTTTAACTTGATGAGGCTTGGTTACTTCTGAAATGCTTCCTATTTTTTATATCTATTTAATATTTAAAAGGTCTAAATCTGGACTGTCCTTCTTTCTGGTTATTTAATAGAAAAGGATGTAACTCAGCTTACATATTTCTAAAAACATAATGTATTCAGATCTTCCTTCTTTCCCACCCTTCAATTTTGTAAAACAAATAGATCCAAAGCACCGGTCACTTGTTATTTAATTGCTTAATTTCTGTTTGCAACAAATTCATATTCATACTCATTTTCTTTCATTCATTTAGCTCTTTTTATAGTTTTACAGTTCACTTGTTTGACCCTGCTAAACTACTTTTCCCCATTCATCATCATTTCTTCATGTTTTTGCTCATGATACTTTAGTCGCTTAGAATGCCTTTACTTTCATTTCCCAACAGTGGGCATCTTTCACACATTTCATTCTCAGCCATTTCTGAGCTGCCCACAGAGGGGCTTTGCTTTATCCACAGCTATCATGGCTACATTTCTGCTGCCCGTTTCCCTGTGGGCCATCACCAGTGATGAGGGCAGCTAGCTGATCTCCATGTCCCTCAACACCCAGCACTGCTTTACAACTAGGGACCTAGAAAATACTGACAACTTACATATTAGCTAAAGTACATTGTATTGTATGTAACTCAGAATTAAAGAATGTAGGAATTTAAAGGGGTCTTGAAGGAAAATACTGAAAGCCTCAGAACTTAAAACTGGAAATTTGTACCATTTCACCCCCTTTGCCCATTTCTCCCCCAGCCCCTTCCACTGGTTACCACCAATCTGTTCTCCTACTATGTGCCAGGCTGTATTCTAGGGGCCGCAGATACAGCAGTGAACAAAGATGTTAAATTGTGGGCCCACAGAGAGCGTTCTTACATTCTAGGGTGGGGAAGCAGAAAGAAACACAGAAATAAGTGAAATACCCTGTTTCCCCAAAAATAAGACAGTGTCTTATATTAATTTTTTCTCCCAAAGTTGCGCTAGGTCTTATTTTCAGGGGATGTCTTATCTTTCCATGCGCTAGGTCTTATTTTCGGGGAAACACGGTATAAGTGTATTAATAAGCCCTAACTTCTAGGACAAAAAGTAAAGCGATGTATGTAGGACAAAAGAGCATTTGTGCAAATACCTGGAAACCACAAGGAAGTGAGACATGGGCAGGTAAGGGAGATCAGAGTTCCTGCCGGAGGGAGTAGGCAGCCAGGAGGCTATGAGCAAGAGCATGTCTGCAGGCTAAAGGCACCGCAGGGCCGCATAGCTGAGTGGGGTGAGAGATGAGACAGTAGTAAGAGATGAGATGATAAGGCATTTGTGTGGGAAAGATCACGTAGGATCTTAAGAGTTTTTGTAAGTATTTTAGACGTTCCTCTAAGTAAAAGAAAGAGCCTGTGGTCAGCTGAGGCAATTTATAAATTTATAATAAATATGTCAGGGGTTCTATTACCAGTTTTTTTCCTACTTTCACAGGACTATTGTAAAAGTCAATGTGAAATGTATTTTTTTGCTTCCCATATGGACCCCATCTTATTTTTTGGAGAGGGCTATGGGTGAAATTACACTAAAAAATGTGTTTGACGTTAAATAAATTGACCCTTTTTCTTGATTATCTCCCAGGTTTTGATATGCAAAGTATTTTCTTTTGTGGTTATGACCAGCAAAAAAAGACTCAGTGTGGTTTAGTTACTACCTAATTATCAGATATTTCATTTTTTGTCACTATTGCTATATGGCGGCAAATATTTAAATCTATCCAAAATCTGTACATTTTGTGGGTTTTTTACATCTAATATTTTATTATTGGATATATACTAAATAACTATCTACGTATGAATTACAACATACTATTGAAACAAAACTACCTAGGAGCAGAAACACAACTCCCTGATTGTTTCTCTACCAGTTTTCTCTTTCTATTATTGATTTATTAAGCTTAATTAACTGTTATAATAGATTCATAAATAAGTCAAGGTGTAGGTTAAAATATTTAGGCATTTAAATACCCACAGAAACCATTAGAATGACAAATGTTTGTATTTATGAACAATCAAAATGACTATCAAATGTACTTACTCTGGAAATTGAAATTTGTAAAATTCTTTTATATATATTTTTCTTTATTGATTAAGTTATTACATGTATGTCCTTATTCTCCTAGTGGGCCCCCCTCCCCACCTCCCAGTCATTCCCTCACCCCCCTGGTGTCTATGTCCATTGGTTATACTTATATGCATGCATAAAAGTCCTTTGGTTGTTCTTGCCCCCTTATCCTCTACCTTCTCTCTGAGGTTTGAGCATCTGATCGATGTTTCTCTTATCTCTGGATCTGTTTTTGTTCATCAGTTTATAAGTAGGAAAAATATTTATTAACCAGCATCTTTCATAAATAAATTTAATTCTGTTTTTCCTAAAGAGGAAAAATAAACTTTGTTTTTATATTTAATACTGAAATAATAGATTATTGCCAGATATCAGTGTTGACAAATTAATATAATAATGGATAGTGAAGATAAAAAAATTATATTAGAAATAAATGTCAGTTGATAAGTCTTACGTTTATATGTACAATAGTAAATTAATCAATATTTGTATTTTATTTTCTAATTCATCTTCTCCTAAGAATGATTTAAGACATATGTCTAATATATGAGTTAGTATAAGAGCACTTCAAGTGATTGTTTAGACTGAGACTTTTGTTGTATAAAAATTAACCAGGGTACTAGAAATTAGCCATAATTATTAATAAAAGTCTATTCTGTCTCTGACTGTGTTGGACTTTTTAGTTCATCACAATTCTTAATAAAGTTGCATCATATTTTAATTCATTCAGCATTGCCCTTTCCACCACCATCTCCTCTTTCTTCTTTATTCCAGATGCTGCTCCTATGTAGGTCGGCGGGGTAATGGACCTCAGGCAATCTCCATTGGCAAGAACTGTGATAAATTTGGAATTGTTGTTCATGAATTGGGCCATGTGATAGGCTTTTGGCATGAGCACACGCGGCCAGACCGAGATAACCATGTAACCATCATAAGAGAAAACATCCAGCCAGGTAAGAATTGGGGTTCAGGGTGACTGAGTTTCTTCTGGTTCTGTTTGTACTGGTTATCATTTACTTCTTGACAAACATTAACTGTTTTTTTGTGTGTTTTTTTTGTTTTGTTTTGTTTATGAAAAATACCCATGCTGGTGTTCTATTTTTAGTATTTCTTTCTTCAGAATAAATGATCTTATGTGTTTTTTAAGGGTTACTTCCCTCCGCCCCCTTAAGATTTTAGCTTTTATTTCTAAACTTTTGTGTTTTCCAAGATTGGATATAGGCTATTGAGCCATAAATACTATTAAAGGTTTTATAGCATTTTATATACTTAGCTCTATATTTATGTTGTATGGATTTAGAAAGAGTCTGGAGTCTACCATCAAATATGGCTGCTACCATAGGTATCTATATTATATTAGGGACAACTTTTAGAGAAATTCCAGGGAAATGACTCATCCCAGGATAGTCTAAATAGTTTCCTTAGATTTTTCTTAAACCTGACTGCCCGAAAGACAAATATTTAAGAATGTTTTCAGCAGTTGAAATTTAAATTTAATTTTCTCTGACAGTTGATGTGTGTACAGCTTTTTGTTCATTTTGACTCTCATAACTTCATAAACATCAGTATATTTCAATTATCAAAAGAAAAATCTTAATGCTTGGAATTGTCTATGAGATAGTATGTATTTCAAGTGTAAACAAAGTAAAAAATGTGTCTTTTTAAACTTATTCATGGCCAGTTTCAATTACAACCATTGAATTCTTTAGAATTTCCAGCATTGATCTATTTATTTACCCCTCACATATTTGGTGACAGTTATTTCTTGAGGCACTATTAGATGTTCAAAATTCTGAGATGAAAAACACAAAACACAAATGATTGCAAGTGAGTGAGAAAGGTAACAATTGTCATATTGAGATAACTAAGGCCTCAGTTAAGTAGCACATGTCAAGAGAAATAAAAAGGAATAATCTTTCAAAATATTTTAAGAGGAGCATCACCATCTGAGGAAATCTCTTCAAGGTTTTATTTTTAGGAAACAGAATGCATGGTGGCACCAACAAATGAAATAATAAATATGTACAAGGCAACACTTTGAAAGGAAGGAAAACAATCTACTCTTTTGGCAAAATTAACATATTAATGAAATTCAGTATTGTACTTTCAATGTGATATTTAACATATTAATGAAATTCAGTATTACACTTTCAATGTGATATTAACACAGCGGCTCTGGATGGGTACCTTTGCACAATGTGGGTGTTAGCATGTAATTACAGTATGCATGAGATTAGCTGCTTAGTGAAGAGAAGGTGCAGGCACAGGAATTGCTCTTCTCTGCCTGTTGGGAGGCTTCTGAAATGTTATGTGTGACGGCTTCTTAGGTCAGGAGTACAACTTTCTGAAGATGGAGCCTGGAGAAGTGAACTCCCTGGGAGAAGGATATGATTTTGACAGCATCATGCACTATGCCAGGAACACCTTCTCAAGGTTGGAGTCTCAGGTTATACCTTTTGACTTTTAATTCCTTTCCTCTGTATGACTTCTCACAAAGCTTTGTCTAACATTAGAGCTGGAAGCATTTTCAAATATTCCTGCCATAAAATACAAAAATATTTTATTGATATGTAAAGCCAACACCAGGCATTTTAGATTTTTTTAAACATATTTTTACATTTGCTATCAGCAAACAGATGCTTTTACTACTTCCTTTGTGATTTGGGTGAATTTTCCTTCTTTTTCTTGCCTAATTGCTCTGGCTAGGACTTCCAATACTGTGTTGAATAGAGGTGGTGTGAACAATTAGGCTTGCCTTATTCCTGATCTTGAATTAAAAAGCTTTCCGTTTTCAGCCATTAAATATGATGATCCTGTAGGCTTTCCTATATGGTCTTTACGATGTTGAGGTACTTTCCTTCTGTCCCTCGTTTGCTGAGTGTGTCTTTATTTTTATCATGAAAGCATATTGAATTTTGTGAAATGCTTTTTTCTGCATCAACTAGATGAACATGTGTTCTTTGTTGTTCATTCTATTAATGTAAGTAATTGAAGTTTTATAGTTTCTTCTATTCTCCACCCACAGAGTCTATAAAAGTTTTAGTTGTTTTCATGAATATAGCCCATCAGCAGATTAAGGTACTTATTTGTGGGAAGAATGAGGCTAAATATAAAGGGCTTTTATAAGCATGCATAGTTTGTAATGTAGATTTTTTTTTTGCTTAACAGGGACTGCCCATTTTCCATTAGTGAAAGAATTGTAAAATTTTATGAAGTTTATTTAAAAGCATAGCTAATTTACTCTTCTATTGTAGGTAAAACAAATGAAGGTTAGTAATGGAAACCCTCAGCGATCTGTCTCTAGTCTATTGATAGTGCCTTACTGAAGGTGTTTGAGGAAGAGACTGCATTGCTTAATGGCCTATGGCAAGAAGATAGTTGTTAACTCCTGATCACAAAGAAAGAACAAAAGAATGGTGACTGACCCCCACCCAATGAAAGGGAGGTTACTTCAGTAGACAGAATGAGTCAAAGTTCATCATTCTAGTGTCTGAGTTTGAATACATACAATTTAAGATGCCCATATACTTTTAAAGTGGAATCTCTTTTGAAAACTGGAAAAAAAAAAATTTTCAGACTACAAATCTGTTTTTCAGATATTGAAAATAGTATTTTATTAGTTCTGAATGCTGCAGAAATTGTAACATTTCATTAATTTGGACTTACCTAGTTAATAATCTGTTGATTCATGCAACATAGTTGAATAATGACTTTTCTCAATGTCCTGTGCCTCAATTCCCCTTCAATAGCACTGGCCTCCCTGGAGTTGCATCCTGTTAAGTATGTTTAAGCTCTCACTTTTGATGGTCAATTACCAACAACTATTAGTTTCCCTTCATCTCAAAAAATGTACATATGGAGCTACGTAGATATTTAGCTTTGGTTTTAAGGGTTCCATTCTCTATTTGAGTTATCTAGGTTTTATCTAAAGATCATTACCTAAACCTAGAAGCTAGGGTGCTCAGTCATAAATTACTCACACTTTCTGTCACTTTTCTGTTTTATTATATTTCAGACTTCTATATTATTCTCTGGTTTACCTGTCACTATCTCAGTTATCATTATTTTGTTTAATGTCTTTCTCCTCCCAAGAGAATGTGAGCATTATAAGAGGAGGAATTTTTGTGTCTTTTATTTACTGCTGTAAATCCAGAACTATAACAGTTCTCAGTAAAATATTTCCTAAATGTAGGAAAAAGTAGAGCTGAATTTTTTTTTACCAAATTCATCGGGGTGACATCCTATCTAATAAAGAGGGAATATGCTAATTGACTGCCATGCCCTCAAAGATGGCAACACCCACAGCCACAAGATGGCAGCCCCTAGTTCCCTCAGCCCTGCCTGCCTCCAGAGTCCTCCAGTCCCCTCAGCTGCCCAGCCGCCCAGGGCTGGCACAAGGTACAGGCAAACCTTAGATGGCAGCTGCCCAGTCTCTCAGGGCCACCCGAGGCTCAGGTAACCATGGCCAGCTGAGGCTTGCAATGCCTGCAGTGGCAGCAGCAGAGATATGAGGGGGCTTTGCCTTCTCCTAATTGCCCCTTCTGCCCCTGAGGGCTCCTGGTCTGTGAGAGGGGGCAGGCCAGGCTGAGGTACCCCCCTCCAGTTCATGAATTTTCATGCACCGGGTCTCTAGTTATTTCATAAAATTATATCAGTTTAAAGTGTACAATTCTAAAACACGTCATCTGTATATTGTATTGTGTGTTCACCACCCCAAGTCAAGTTTCCTTTTTCTATCACCATTTATCACCTCTATACCCTCATCTACCTCCCACATCCCCTTTCCCTCTGGTAATCACCATACTATGAAGCGTGTCTATGAGGGTTTTTTTTTGTTTGTTTTTGTTTTTAAATATATTTTATTGATATTTTACAGAGAGGAAGAGAGAGGGATAGAGAGTTAGAAACATCGATGAGAGAGAATCATCGATCAGCTGCCTCTTGCACACCCCTTACTGGGGCCGTGCCCGCAACCAAGGTACATGCCCTTGACTGGAATCGAACCCGGGACCTTTCAGTCCACAGGCCGATGCTCTATCCACTGAGCCAAACCAGTTTCGGCTTGTTTTGTTTTTTGCTTAATCATTTTTTACCCAGCCTTGGAACCCTATCTATAAGTCTGATTCTACTTTGTTTATGAGTTTATTTTGTTCATTATGTTACCAGTGAGACGATGAGACTGGTTTTTGTCTTCTTGAAGGAAAGGTTTCAATCAAGAGACAAACTACAGCAAGCAAAGCAAGTAAAAATGTATTGTCCACAGTAAAAACACACTTAAGACAGTGAAATAAGGAAGGGCATAGAAGAAGCAATAGGAGAGCCTAGGCTGGGCTACTTTGGCTCACTGGGAAGTCAGAGAAAAGGGGACCTTGAAGACAGGTTCAGAGGATTAGCCTGGGATGAACTACCGCTACCCATCGCTCCTTTAGTTGCAAGTCTCATGGGTCCCTTGAAGAAGGGTGGGGAAGGAATGGTACAGCGTGCTCACACACGGGGTCTTTTTCATTGAGGGTATGCTGGGTTCCTTGTGTTGAGGGCATTTCTCTCCCTTGCAGGCAGTAATTTCAGGGGGGCCTCTGGGAAGGGTCTCAATAAAACATTAATCGGCTTTCTCGGTGTGCTCTTTCAGGGACGTGGTCTCCGCTGGTTGGTTGGCAGCAGGGCAGGGTTATTATTCAGTGCAGCTCGTCCTGAGGCAGTCACTGCATCACTGCGTCATTTGTCTGTTTTTCCTGCTTTTCTGGGCCTGGAGCTGATATACAACCGAGGGCTAGATTTTATCTGGAGCTGATAAACAAACAGGCCTAGATTTTATCTGGAGCTGATAAACAACTGAGGCCTAGATTTTATCTTTAGGGAGGAAAAGTCAGGGGATTGAAAAGTAGTTACAGAAAACAAGGATTCTTTCTCTTATTTAGAGATGGAAACAACACAGCCAGCATGACTCAGTGGTGGAGCATGGACCTATGAACCAGGAGATCAGGGTTTGGTCCCTGGTCAGGGTTCATGCCTGGGTCATGGGCTCCACCCCCAGTGTGGGGCATGCAGGAGGCAAACTATCAAGGATTCTCTCTCATCATTGATGTTTCTATCTCTCCCTTTCCTTTTCTCTCTGAAATCAATAATAAAAACAAAACAAAACATTTTTTTTAAAAAGATGGTGAAATTCTTGGAAAGTATGTAAACTGAAATATATCACTTATTGCAATGGAATCATAGGAAGCTGCCCATTCCACTGAAGTTTTGAAATCTTTCATAATTAATGATATCCAAACTAACATAAAATAAAATACCTTTATATTCTATCTTTTCTTTTTTAAAACAAAAAAACCTTAAATACACATTCCATTCTTCTCACCACTTAGAATAGTCAGTCTCCAGCCCATTGAACTTCCTTTAAAGCTATAAAGTTGTTTTTTATTGTAAAATTAGGCTTTATTTTCAGTGTATTAGTCAGAATTTTTAGTTATGCATATTAAGAAAAATAGTGAATTTCTCTTACAACCTTGGAACAAACAACTCAGTAGCCAACCTTACTATTATTAAGGCATTACTTAGGTAGTTATTTGATTATTAATTTTAACTTGAAAATTTTATACTATATGTATGTGTGTGTATCATTGAACTCTTTTGCTTTATACTCTTTTATCTAAAATTTGACACTCTTTGTTTTCCCTTGCTCTTTAGCATGTACTGTAATACTTGGAAGAATACTAAGATTAGAAGAATCTAAGATTTAATTAGAATAATACTAATATTAAATTAGTAGTTTAACTAAGACATGAACCTACATACACACACATACGCACACACAATATATGTGTGTATTTTATAATTTTAGTAACTTCAAAAATATTTATGGTAGGTTGTCTTTAAGAAAACATAGCTACATGAGGAAGACTTGTTTTACAACTTGGTAATACAAGGGGTTCTTAGATCTGCTTGAGAGATCCAAACAAAAGCCATGTGTATGTAGTGGGGAACTCCATAGAATTCTAGATTTTGAAAATCATGTAATATACATTTCTAAGGAAATGTGAATATCATCACTGACTTGATGTTAGGCATACATAAAGTGTGTTCCAAAAAATGTATACACAATTTAAATAATTTATTAATTCCAGTGGGTTAAATCTGAAAAGAAAGAAACATCAACTGAACCATCAGTTATAAAATTGTGTATACTTTTAGGGGAAACTCCCTGTATTTAGCACACATTTTATTTCTACTTTAGTAAAAGTGTTTTGAAAGTCTGACACATTATTTAAAGCCCATCCCGGATGTTTTCCCCCTGTGATTGACTTGGGTTTGAAAAACAACCAAAAAACCCCTAATACTTGTAAGAAGGACATGTGACTTAACTGGGTGACTTATGTGTGGCTTGCTTCTGATTTTTTTCAGGGGGATGTTCCTGGACACTATTCTCCCTTCTCGTGATGATAATGGCATACGTCCTGCAATCGGTCAGCGGACCCGTTTAAGCAAAGGAGATATTGCACAGGCAAGAAAGCTGTATAGATGTCCAGGTATTGCACCATACAAACACAGAGGCGTAATTGTGCCAGAGTGTGCTCTTCCAGATGAATAAGCCACGATTTACTCAACTGTTTACATGTCTCTTTCCATGCTGGCAAGTGACTTACTTGGTTCAAAGTCAGTAATCAGAAAATGAAATAGGAGAGAACTCTGGAACACCCACTGATATAATTAAAAACAAATCTCTAGAAATAAGATTTTAAGCACAAGGATAGTGTGTTTTCTTTCTTTTAATTTAAGGAGTAAAAGACCAAAAAGCATGTTTGTCTGATAATTATTAAATAGTTGCATGATATCACAGTCAAATGCTGAGTCTCCTTGCCAATATAAAAGAATGTCCTTTAGTTGGACTTCAGATTTGAGTCCTGATTGATCTTTTCTTGCAAGTAACCCATCCTTAATGGTATATAAATTATAATTTTATTATTGGAATGGATAACTTTGTTATAAAAAAATTTGTTCCAACCATGTTGCTAATGAGCTACTGATTGTTTTCTACTGGATAAAGTTGTTGAAAAGATTAATGGAAAGACCTGGTTGTTTTTTCTACTGAATAAAGTTATCAAAAAGATTAATGGAAAGTCTTAATAAGAAAGTTCCAAGGGAACACTAGTACTTTATTGGTCCATGGGGGGAAAAAAGAGTCAGCTTCCAATTTGGAAATGTATATTCTATGCACCTACTGTATACTTAAAATCCTCTAAATTACCTTATTTCAAAGAAACATACTTAACTTTACTTAACATGGATTTTCCAGAATTTTTGTCCATGTATTTATGTAAAACACATGCTTGTGAAGTATTTATTTGTTAAAATCTAAATTTTCATAGGAACTATGAATTTATAAGCAAATGTCACCACTATGATAACAAAGACATGGGTACTCCTTGGCTAATTTCTGGCAGTATTGGATGAACTGTGCTTTTTAAATTTCAAAATAGAAAATTATGGAAAAGATTATGTGATTGATAGCAACTGTCCAATGGACAGTTCTCATATAAAACTTTTTGATTGTCTCTCTAAATATATATGTCTGTACATTATACTTAAAAGAGCACACTAGAGATGCATTTACACACTGAATTGTAGAACTGTCAGTGGGAATTGAAAGAATCACATGTGTATGACACTAATTTAATTTTCAATCTATGGCTCTTGAATATTTTAGTTATTAATAGGAAAATAATTAGTAAGCATAATTTTCACTTGAGACTTTTATCATTAAATAGAGAAATGGGCTATTTTCTAATTTGAAATCTACACTAATAAAAGAGTAATATGGTAATTAGATCAGATAGACCGGATGTCTTCTGGACATCCTTCCGAATGTCCTTCCAGACAAAGCCACAACGGCTGTGGGGGGCCGAGGAGGGCCGGCAGCTGTGGTGCCCAGCAGTGGCCACAGCTGTGGGGTGATGGGGGCAGGACCTTCTCCTAATTGGCCCAGTCACTTCTCTCAGAGGGAGGCCAGACCCCGGCTTAGGCCTGCTCCCTGCAGTAGACATCCTCTGAGGGCTTCTGGACTGTGAGAGCAGGCAGGCTGGGCTGAGGGACTACCCCCCCAACCCAGTGCACAAATTTTTGTGTACCAGGCCTCTAGTATAGTAATATGTACATTGCTTTGTTTAATATGGCAAAAACCACAGCATACAGGCATCATCATTAATGAGGAAGATACCTTGTGTTTCTAAAGCAAGTCTTTGTATTGCAGCTTATAAGCTGCAAGGAGTAAGGGAGAACTGAAAGATACAAGTTTATATTTTTAAAAAAGATATGTTTACTTTTAATTCCCAAGGTCTTTGAGAATGACCTGGGCTTGATTTTTTTGTTTTGTTTTCATTTTTTAATTTTTTTGTTTATTTAAGTATAGTTGGCGTTCAGTCTTAAGTTGGTTATATTAGTTTTAGGTGTACAATATAGCTATTGGACATTTTATACCTTACAGTGTGATCATCCCACTAATTCTAGTAGTCATCCATCCTTCATACTCACTAAGCAATACACTCTCTCTTTTTCTAACGATCCCTCTTTCTGTTCTTTCTCTGTCCCTATCAGCACTGAAACCATCCCTTCCATCTCTCTCTCTCTCTCTTTCATAGATGGTAATTCTGAGCCCTATTTATGGTTATGTATTTAAGGTTCTTAATTTCCTCACAATGAGAGCACTGATGATGTTGGTAAACATACACTTGCCATTGTCAAAATACAGCTCAGCTACACTGATGCTGTCGGTTTAGCAGTAACTCCAAGTGCGTCAGTGGAATTGTGGTGAAGATCCACAATTATACACTGAAGTCTAAATAAGATGGCTCATCTGAGAATCACCTAAGAAAGTAAGAATTTATAAAGTTACACCTGGTTGTTTCTTGCTTTTAATAGAGAAGAGGGTTTTATAAAACTGCTTATTTCTTTGGCATCTGTCTTGCCGTTTTTGTTAGAAATTGCTGGTGAATAGAGTCAGTAAGAGCCACTTGGCTACTTTTCACTCCAACTTTTTTATTCCGTATCAGTTTGTGCTCAAAGTTCTATTGTTTCTGCATCTTATAAAGCTGTTCCTTAGAGTTTAATCTTGAAAGGAGGCCTGACCTTGTTCACACATAGATATCAGAGGTTGTGGCTTTTCTGGTCTTTAATTGCATTTTCTCTTCATTTATTTTTTCTGTAGCCCAATACCCTTATTGTTTATAACTACTTTGTACTTATACCAACTATCAACTCTAATATTATCTTCATAATTCTTTCTTAATTAAATATGTCAAGTAACAGTGAATTTATGAGGAATGTAAGGTAAATACCTTATAATAAAGCAGCTTCTAGGGATGTCTTTCTTTTAAATACAAATGTTATGTGTTGACTTTGTGTATAGTGATAGATAAAGGTCTAAGTTCATTTTTTTTTTTGTATGTGTATAACTAGTTCCCCCAACACCATTTGTTGAAGAGACTGTCCTTTCCCCACTGTTTAGTCTTATCACCCTTTTTGAATATCATTTTACTGTATATACATGGGCTTATTTTTGACTATTCTTATCCATTGTTCTACATGTTTATCTTATGACAAAATCAGACTGTTTTGATTACTGTAGACTTATAATATGTTTTGAAGTCAAGAAATGTGAAACTTCCATATTTTTTTTTCCTCAAGATTGTTTTAATTGTTCAGAGTTTGTGGTTCTATATGAATTTTAGGACTTTTTTTTTTCATTTCTACAAAACCAGTAGGATTTTGATAGAGATTGCATAGAATCTGTAGGTAATGTTGGGTTGTATGGAAATTGTTGCAATATTAAGTCTTCAAATCCATAAACACAGAATTTCTTTCCATTACTTTGTTTTCTTTAATTTTTTTCCCCTGTTGTTAGCGTAACTGATTTTTATATGTTGATTTTCTATCCTGCATTTTTGCTGAATTTATTAATTCTAATAGCTTTTTTGTGAATGTGTGGCATCTTTATGGTTTTATACATATAAGATCATGTCTTATGCTTAGAGAGATAGAAGCTCAACTTCTGAATTATGTTTTGTTTTAGAGTAATTTCAATTAGGAAAGTGATAACAATTTTTTGCATATTTTAAGCCTTTTCTCCCCCTGGATATGACTGCATTTGTAATTAAAAAACACATTCTTACAATTAAGACCACAATCTTCCTATCTGTGAAAAAGCTATGTAAGAAGATGTCATACCTTAGGGCATCATAATAGCTGACCCTTACAAAGCTACTTTATGAAATACATATCAGCCAGATAGTCACTTTATAGAAGATAAAACTGAGGTGGAAGCTTATAATACTTACTTGTATGACATAATTAGAAATACCATAATAGTTTTCTCATACCTTGCAGAGTAAATGGGAAGACTATGCTTTTTAGCTTAGTATTGTCACATTTCCTTGGTAATTTTTCTTTAATTCTTTTAATAATAAAAATTGCTCTTTATATCTGAGCATTAATCCACAAATGGCTTGGAAAATGGATAAAAATCTTTTACTAGTAGAAATTAAGTAGCCTGGGACAAACACATATACTGAATAAAATGGAAAAATATTTACCACAACTTGACTATTGTTTGTACTTCTTGCATTATAAGTAGATGCTATATATTTATGAAATTATTTTTGAATTATATGTTATACTTGTTTTTCATTTATATAATCTGTTTTTAATCATAGCATTATTGATGTGTTTGTGGATTAACTATATTTCATTGTTTTAATTCTATTATAGGAAATACAGTATCAGCATTCTATGTATTGTAGTTTAGTGGATGTTTCAATCATTATAGAATTTATTTTTAAATTGTTGTGAATTATAGCTCTTTTCATTGAAACACACTCAACTCCAACATGACTAGCATCTAAACTGACTTTAGTGAGAAGCACATTGTTTGCATACATAAATCTTAACACATTTTAATTTTTCTAAGGATCCTTGTAACATTATATTTAACAAATGCCCTTCTTGATTAATAAAAAGTTCTGAATTGCGTATTTTTGACCAATGAGCATTTTGTCTTGTTCTAAAGTTGGTTTTATCACAACAAACATTGCTTACTAATACTTTAAACTTATTCTGCTGTGCAAACATGATATCTGTGTTTCTTAGTAAATATTTATATTGTATCAGACTCTTTTTACAGCTCTATTTTGTGTTTTCAAAGTCATCATCTTTTTTACATTTAAGTTAAGATATTCAAAGCCATTGACAGCTTACCAAGGATATGATGAGCTGCTGGTAGCTATCGGCCTCTCATACGGAAATATCTCAGTTTTTATTTCAGTCTCTTCTACATTGTTGTTGAGTAAAAGTTTAAAGATGACTGGCTGCAGCATAGGAATTATTTTTGGATTAAGGATACTTAAAGCATCCTAGGTTCACGTAGCTCCTACCATGTCTTACAAAACAACAGGAAAACCCATTATAGAATGACTCTGACCTTGGCTGCACCAATAAACTAATTACACTCTGCTTTTGCCTTTGTTGAAATGGCCCTAGAGATATCAATCATACAGAACTGAAGGCTGTGGAGCTGATAATTTGCTATTTCAGATGACTAGTAATTACTTCCAAGAAATTAGACAGGCTTAGTAAGAGAAAAATGTAATTGCTTTTCCAGCAATTTGTACTTATGATCAACAGAAAAGAGAGAGTAAATAAACATCTACATCCTGTTGGAAAATTTGAGTCTTCCATGATTTTTTTAAAATATATTTTCACTGATTTCAGAGAGGAAGGGAGAAATAGAAATATCAATGACGAGAGAGAATCATTGATTGGCTGCCTCCTGCATGTTGGACCAAGCCTACAACCAGGCATGTGTCCCCAACCAGAATCTAACCCAGACCCCTCAGTCCGCAGGCCTACCCTTTATCCACTGAGCCAAATTGGCCAGGGCATCATGATGTGTTTTTATCTTTCAGTTTTGGGGGGGCTTATTTTGAGAAAAATTTCATTGTGATTACATTTTGGTACCACTTTTGTGGATTACTTATTAGTTAAGTTTTTTTTTTTTTTCGATTTTCACATGGAATAATTCAGTGTAAATTGAATTTAGCCTCAATTTACATTGAATATGTTGGTGGAATGTTTCTTGTGGTCTCAGAGCCACATCAACAAGGTAGCTACTGTCCTGAATCAAAATATGGGTCATTTACAAGTTGGCTACTGGCTCCTTGGGAAGGAATGACAGAGATGTCCACGAGGAAGGACTTTTTACAGGCCAGATTATTGATCTCCTAATCTCGTGATTTGGTTAACCCCAGTGATCCTATTAGGTATAGTGAAATTTTTATGAGACATAAAAATAAATAATTTAAAAAGGGAAAGTCTTTTATAAAATACAAATACATACTCTTGTCTAACACTAAAAGACTCACGTTTTTAATTGTGATGCCCATACCTTTCATTAAAATGAAAAATGATCTTATATTTTTTAGTAAATAATAGATTTTATCTTTTTTAAAAATCAAATATATGTATTTTGTTTTTATTTCAGCATGTGGAGAAACCCTACAAGAGTCCAATGGCAATCTTTCCTCTCCAGGATTTCCCAATGGCTACCCTTCTTACACACACTGCATCTGGAGGATCTCTGTGACCCCTGGAGAGAAGGTAGTTTATAACATCAAGAGTTCTTTTTTACTTTCATATAAGTGCAGAGGTTCATTTTTCAAATTTAATCTGCTTTGTTTTTTTTTTAATTCTCGTTTGATTAATCAAGTAAAAGACTAAACAGTTTAAAAATTTATAATGGGTTTTAAAAGATTAAACATTCTAATTTTCAAAAATATTCAGAGTGGCCAATATAAAAGTGAAAGACCTATTGATAATTTCTTTATCAAAGCATACTCATTAAGAAGGAATAAAATGTGATATAAAATATCATTAAGTTTATCTTCCTGAAGATTATCACATGAGTTATTATCTAGAAACATCATGGCACTCATGTTACAAATGTTCTTTTTTAATAAGACTGTGTGTTTCCTGGAACTAGACGACAATGTTTTCAATATATTGGAAAATTTAATAAGTAGGTTAAAAGTCAGAGCCATGAAAATATTTAATTTTTAAAATACATATGTTACAGACAAAGTCATGGAAGAATATATACCGAAACAATGCTTATTTCTCCTTGTTGAATTTATATATAGGTTTAATTTCTTCTTTTTTAAAAATATTTTTATTGATTTTAGAAGGAAGGGAGAGAGAGAAAAAAAACACATCAATGATGAGAGAGAATCATTGATTGACTGCCTCCTACACATCCCCTCCTGGGGATCGCCCACAACCAGGCATGTTCCTTTGACCAAAATTGAACCCAGGACCCTTCAGTCTATAGGCTGGTACTCAATCCACTGAGCCAAACCAGTTAAGGCTCATTTCTTCTGTTATTTTCTTTTTTAAAAAATAACAGAAGAAATGTTTCTTTATTGATATCAGATATGAAGAGAGAGGGAGAGAGAGAAACATCAATGATGAGACTCAGATTGGCTGCCTCCTGTACACTCCCTAGTGGGGATTGAGCCTGCAACCCAGGCATGTGCCCTTGGCTGGAATCAAACCTAAGACCTTCCAGTCCACAGGCCGATGCTCTATCCACTGAGCCAAATTGGCTAGGGCCTTCTTTTATTTTCTATGATAAGCATATATTATTTTGTGCAGGAAAGAATATCATTTATTCATTTATTTTTTATTTGTTTATTTGTTAGTTAAACCTCACCAGAGGATATGTTTTCCATTGATTTTTAAAGATAGTGCATGCACCCTGACCAGGGCTGGGAACCAAACCCAGGTATGTGTGCTTGACAGGGAATTGAACCCACAACTCTTTGGTGCTTGGGCCAACACTTTACCTACTGTACAATACCAGCCAGGGGAGGATGTCATTTAAAAAATGAAAGTATTGTTGTACAACAACATGAATGAACGTAATGCTACAGAACTATACACTTGAAATGATTAAAATGGCAAATTTTATGTTATGTACTAGAGGCCCAGTGCATGAAATTCATGTACTGGAGCGGGGGTGTCCCTCAGCCCAGCCTGCACCCTCTCTAATCTGGGACCCCTCAGGGATTGAGCCTAACCTGGCAGTCGGACATCCCTCTCACAATCCGGGTCTGCTGGCTCCCAACAGCTTGCATGCCTGCCAGCCTGATCACCTCCTAACCACTCCCCTGCCAACCTGATTGATGCCTAACTGCTCCCCTGGCGGCCCAGTTACCCCCAACTGCCCTCCCCTGCCAGCCTAGTTGCCCCCAAATGCCTTCCCCTGCCAGCCTGATTGCTCACAACTACCCTCCCCTACCGGCCATCTTGTGGTGGCTCTTTGACCACATGGGTGAGGCCATCTTGTGAGAGGGCATGAGGGTCAATTTTCATATTACCTCTATATTATATAGGCTATTTTACCACACACACACACACACACACACACACACAAAAAAAAAAAAAAAGAAAAAAAAAAAAAGATTGTCAGTGCATGTGTTTGTCTTGTAAGACTAAGCCTGCCAAGGTAAAGACAGAGTCCTGTCCAATCTGAGGCTGTTTTTGATGTTGCACAGGACGTGCTGGTAACAGTCCAGGTTGTGCAGCCGAGAATGTAACCTTGCTGAGCTGATAAAAGCATACAGTATCGATTCTTCCATCCCTCAGAACTGATTGATCTTTTAACAAGGATAGACTTCTTACATATTGAATACAGTTAGCATTTTTTTCTTTTCCTGTATAACCCATTTAAAAGCTATCATTTGACTACTTTAATTTTGCAAAAAAAAAAAGTCTTGTTAACCACTCATCTAACGGTTTACACATATGGGGTCAATTTACAATATAACGTTTATATTGGCAAAAGCACTGCTTAAATCTAGCAATTACCGTATAGATAAATTGTTGATTCCATTAATATGTGTCTTCTGGTGTGTGAAAGAAATCTTTGCTATCAGGAATCTTATGGACATATATCAAGGACAAAACCTAGTGATTTCATAGGCAAGCTCTGAAAAATAGTTGATGAAAGCAAGATACAACTTATCCTGGATTTGCAGATAAGAGAGCTCAGATCTTGGAGTTAGTGCAGTTAATTCAGAGAAACATGGAGAGCACTGGCTGAAAAAGGAAGGAGGAGAACATTTTTTCAGAGTATCATCTATAGAAATTGTAATTGACTGGATATAAAGTTGGAGTGGGAATTAAGGAAAGGGAGGTAGAGCATATATGCATAGCCCACGGACACAGACAACAGTGTGGTGAAGGCCAGGAGAGAGGGGGACAGAGACTGGGTGGTGGTGGGTAAGGGTGGGGGAAATGGGTTTTATCTGTAATAGTGTCAGCAATAATAAGATATATATACTAAATATAACAAAAAATTAATTTGTACCAAATGGGATTTCTGCAAACTATTTGCAGCAAAGTATATAATCACTGAATGAAACCTCTACTAATTATGTAATGTATATATATTTGACTTCACAAATAATAAAATCTATTACATTTTTAAAAGACCCTGTGAGTTAGTTGACGGTGACATCAAAATTTAAAAATACAGATATCACATATGTTTAAGCAGAAAAATTATTAGTGTTTTCTACACATTATCCAAATAAGTCCTTCAGATTTAATTGTGCTGAGTTCAGCTTGATATGATGACCTCCATTTTACAGTGATAAAATTCATTCAAACTCAGAAATTTTAAGTAAACTAACAAACTGAGAAGCTAGAACTTTAATCCTGGCTTTCTGACTCCCAATCACAGTAGGCTTCTAGACGTAGGAAAAGATGCAAACTGTTTCCTTTAGCATGATACAGTTCAAAGCTGAACAAAAATTTAATGATCAGTTATTCCAGGAATTGGCACACTTTTTTTGGAAATGATATACAGTAGATATTTTTAGCTATGCAGGCTAGACAGTCTGTTTCTAACACTTGGTTCTATTATTTAGTCCTAGACAATATGTAAAGGAATGTTTCCAACAAAACTTTCTTTATAAAAACTGGCTGTGGGCTGGGTGTGGTGCATTGCGTATAGTTTCCTGATCCCTGTTCTGCTCCTACTCTAAGTCTGATTTCTGTGAAGAAAACTGTAGTTTCCCTAGGGAGTTGATAAGACTTTCATAAGTTGCTTCTGGCTAAGGCCAGAAATCTGTTTAATTTACTGCTTTTGATTCTAATATCTCTTTCCAAATAACCACTTCATACTCTCAGTGTAATTGACAAGATTTGTAATATCTTCCCCATCCTCAGCACAATAAGGTATAAATGTTCTAGTTGATCTTTCCATGGTTCTCATGGAATTAGTTTAGGTAATCAATAACATCTTCATCATTCTGTCAAAAGTTCATTGATTTACATCTTCCTCTAAAGACTTACAAACACCTGGTCCCTAGACTATTGATCCATCTTTCTTCAATATTCTTCACTTTTTCTACATCATTGGAAAGCAGTTTTTAATAAGCAAACTCCACCACAATTGTATCAATTTAACTTCACAGAATAACAGATAAAACTCTTGATTGATAACGGGAAATCTTAAAATTGTTCCTTATATCTCCCTCAATCACCTTTTCCAAGAGAACTATGGGTAATCTTACATCAATAAATGGTAATACTTGTAAGAAATAAAACATCTATGTAATTGTTCTCAGTAGTTTTTATTTTGCCATTCTTTGAAAAAAAAAAAAAGATGCAACGTATTTGGATATAATAGTATAATATAAAACAATCAAGTATTTTCCAGTGCTTATGGTTTGTAATTCATGTATGGATTCTGCTAGCAACTTTAGGAAAGGGCCAGCATTTTATTTCTACATCAGAGCCCTCCGATTTGATTTTCAGAAAATCTATTTTTATTATATTTTCTGCTTTGAACGGGCTTTGTGTTTTATGTTAAAGTAAGCCAGTTTTGTTTCTCTATGGTGCTTGCCGTTTAAAATAGAAGATTCAAAAACAAGATAGGAAAATTTTTCTGTTTAGAGTTATTCTCCTTCCAAATGTGTGTGTGTGTTCCAGACTTCAAATATTAACTATTTGTTAGCAATCCAAACACATTGTTTCAATTCTGAATAACATTGGATGATATACATACTTCCAGTTTAGCTCACCTTTTTTACCCCACTGAGGAGGAGGTTGAGTTATTTTTACACTAGTATAAAACCCCCCTTTAAACCCAAGAGGAAGGCAAAAAATAAGCCTTGGGGTCTACTGTTCATGTCTGTATCCTAGCTGTGCCAACTCTGCTGTAGTAAAGGAATTCTTGTATGGCCATACAGACTTGAATCCCTTGTGATTGCCATATGGGAAATACAAATGCGAATGAAATTTAACACTGGTTGTATTCCCTGAGAAAAACCAGAAATTATTTCCCAATTATGTCCTAAGAATGACTTAATGTTGTATTGGTATTCAGAAATAGAGGAGAAACATTTTGGGATCTTCAGAAAAATAGTTCAGAAATAATGCATTTTGATAGTCAGCTGTTGAGGATTATTTACAAAGAAAAGAAAAAGATAAGTCCTTTTATCCTTGGCTCTTTTGGATATTTTTGCAAACATTTTTGAAGATATTTGGAATGATAAAATTAGGTGCAAGAGAAGAAAAGCAAAGAAAAAAGAAAAACTATGAATAAGGTAGATAAAAATAAATGAATCATTTTCTTAAAACCAAATTATGCCTCATCTGCTGTATTACATTTTTTAAAGTGTGTCTCTATTTTTACATCCTTAGTAGACTTCATTTCTTTGTAATCTAGAAAGTACATTTAAAGTAATTGAAATGTATTCAATTCAATGGTGAAATGTTAATGCTATTATTAGGTACAATTGACTTTCATTGTAGTTTGATAAATTCTTAGTTTCTATTTCCATAAAATGGTTATTTACATATGCAAGTATAACCAACTTTGCTATACAGTATTATGGGTGGTCATTGTGATGCAGATATATAAGGTGCCATGAAAAATATTTATTATTATGTGTATCTTCATTCTTGGAAAAAGGTAGGTAAAGATTGGTTTGCCTTAATTTAGTACTTAACTTCCTGTTAAATATCAAGAAAGAAGAGTACATGGTAGTAATTTCTTGAATGTGGATTCAGGTTGATTGGTATGTCTTTTTGTTTCTTTTTTTTAGTCATTCCTTGAGAGTTCTCTTACATCTAGGTTTTTATATCATCACAAAAAGATTCTTTGTGTAGTGTTACAAACTATAGTTTTATATTATAATTTGTTGCTTATAGCCAAAGACTTTTTCATTTTCTGGAATAAAGAACAGATTAATCAAATGCTTTAATTATCTTAACTGTTTTCAGCAGAAAAGAGTTAGAATAAGTTGTGGTTTTTAAATATATATATTTTATTGACTTTTAAGAGGAAGGGAGAGGGAGAGAGAGATATAGAAATGTCAATGATGAAAGATAATCATTGAATGACCTCCTCCTAAGTGCCTCATACTGGGGATTGAGCCTGCAACCCAGGCAGGTGCCCTGACTAGGAATTAAACCATAACCTCCTGGTCCATAGGTTGATGCTCAACTATTGGGCCACGCTGGCTAGGCCAGAATGAGTTTTCAAATATAAAAAAAATATTTTCCAAATGTACTTTTTTTCATCAGGTAGGTGAGTTTCTCATTAGTTTGACTCTTCTTTGGATATAATGAAGAATTTGAAAAGTAAAGTCTCTTTATAAAATAGTTAGAAAATTATCTTGCCAAGAACTGTTTTGAATTATCACAAAAAGCAGCAGCATTTCAAAACAAAGTACAGAATAAAGAGTCGTGTGCATGAACTAACTTGAAAGGTCTTTGAATATATATTCTTGGATCTAGAGAAGCATAGTGACATCTGCCTTTGATTATAGTTACATGGACAAATTCAAATTCTAGAGCTGTTCTTGAATATTTCAACACATACAAATAATATTATGTACTTGGAATATGGCACATGGTGGTTATTTTTAATGAGGTTATATATATCTGATCATCTTTGAAATAAATTATTAAAAAGGACATTTATGGCAAAATCAGAATGTTTCATGGTTTAAGTCATGTTTATCTTAGAAAATTCAAAATAAACTATACGAATGAAGGTTTCTGTTTTTTTTCACAGTTGGTCAAATTTGCAGACACTGTGCTTTAGTTGCTAAAATATTCCTGCTTTTATATTATTGAACATTAGTGAGAATGAGAAATCAGGGTGGTGTTCGTGTGTGTGTGTGTGTGTGTGTGTGTGTGTGTGGCATTTGTAAAGAAAAATAATTAAGAGAATACTAATGTAGAAAAAAATTAGCATCTGTTTTCATAGTAGCCCTGATTTCCTAGCCTCCAAGAATCAAATCACCACGTGCAGTTACAGTCATTTTTACTTGGTGCTGTTTCTCTTTGTTTTGCAGATCGTTTTAAATTTTACCACGATGGACTTATACAAAAGTAGTTTGTGCTGGTATGACTACATTGAAGTGAGAGATGGGTACTGGAGGAAATCAGCTCTCCTTGGTAAGAGATCAATTTCCTTCTCTGCAGCCATGCACATAGTCTGTCCTGCTTAAAGACTATTGATTCTTTCAAGAGTCACCTTAGAGTTAAAATTGAATGTGACCAGCATATTCATTTTACTATTCTTTTTCAAACCACAGCAAATGTACGACAGATAAATAGATTGATTTAAACTAGCTTTAAATATGAGGTGTAGTACTCAGATCTGATTTAATATAATGACTTGAAGTAGCATTCACATCTATTATGCTTATAGTGACTACTCATCACAGTGTTTCTGTAGTTTTAATTTTAGAAATCATGGTTTTAATGGGAAGATCAGGTAAAGTGTGTGTGTGTGTGTGTGTGTGTGTGTGTGTGTGTGTGTGTGTTTGCTTGCTCAGGCAACAGAATGTGAGCTGTTTGGTACAGCACTTGCTACCTGGTTTCCTATGCACGCACGTTAGCTGGTACTGTAAACGACACAGTTTTGCTTCTCAGAGAGTTTATTGTGGCTGGGAAGAGACATCTGTAGTTTGTGTCATAAATCATAGCTCAGATTTGATGCTCAGGGAATTCTGCTGCCAACGTGAAACCACAGCCCCCACCATTAACTTGCATGAGGCATTTTCCTGTTGCCCTGCTTTACATGAAGGTGAAAGCTGTTGGCATGTCAGCATCTAATAATTTTGTTTTGTTTTTTTAGATTGTGACTTTACCCTTATTCTTAGAAGTAGCTTTGCTCAGTTGCATTTATGTACCATACAGATCTTTTTTTTTTTTTTTTACCATCTCAAACCTATTGCATGGACACTGTTCTATTAAAAGTGACAGCAGCCTTAGGAGTCCAAGAGAGAGCCCCGTCGAAATGTTTTAAAAAAGAGGAGACACAAAGGTTCGAACGAAGTGAGGTTGAGGAAAACATTTTCAGAGACATTTGGATTCTTGGCCTAGATGAAGCAATTTGTGATGCATGTGTGTATGTCCCAAAGAAAACATTTCGCTGAACTCATATTGGAGAATCAACTGTAAATTAAAACATTGGAGAACACTTCCTCCAAGCGCACCATCAGCAGTAGTGTCTGAAGGTCCACACTGCCCTGGTCGGACCCCAGTTTTCCTGTGGAAAGCTCTCTCCACCATTTCCTCCAAAACCTTGTCCCTCCAGCGGACTGGCAACATCAGAATCACTTGGAAGGTTGTTAAAAATGTAGAAATTTATGTCCACACCATCCCTCCTGAATTAGAGACTGTATTTCACAGACTCCCTGGCAATTCATAGGCACATTACAGTTGAAGAAACATTTCACTGTTTTACATGCCCAACTTGTGCTTTGCCAATTAGGAACACAGTCCCTCACCTGTTGGCCGTTACTATGAATTTGTTTCACGTTGACTGCCATTTCAAATATACTAAAGCCATGTAGGACATCATGGCCAGGGGCAAGCAAAAATTGGAATACAATATATTATTGTTTGTAGAATAATTTCATGTGCATTGTCCATTTTGTTATTAATGGAATTTAACCATTTTGTTATCTCATGGAATTTTACTGCACAGTGGCAGACATACAGTAATGAGTATTTGTGTAGGGTTGAGGGAAGAAAGCAGACATGACAGGATTTATTATGTTCTTTGGTATTTTTCTTGCCTATGGATACACCGTTATAAAAGTGTTAGAGCTTATATTCCATTTTTCTGATACTACTTGCCATTCTGCCTACTAGCACTACAGATTGTAGCGTTATAGATGAGATGGAGTGTATGCAGTAGCGTGAGAACCTCGGAGCAGTGTGTCCGCCGCTCTGATGAGTCATCACTGAGCCTGGCTAGACAAGGAACTCCACTTTGAGCTGAGGCAGAGCCTTAACCAAGTTACTCCCCTACGAATGACCAGACTGACGATTTAAATGGGCTTCTCAGCATCATTTATACTTCTTTTCTGTTCTTCATAGAATAATATTCCCACCTTGATGGCCCCACATGACTTTTTACAAGTATGTCTTTGAACTAGCTATTTCTTCATTCTACAGAATAAAGATTCTGACAGGTGGTTAATCTGAGGATATGTTCTAATATTTTATAAATAGACACAAAGGATTGGTTTATTTATCTACCACTAGTAAGTAAATAGAAAGGTGTGGTTATGGTTCTAGTTACTAAGGATAGCCATAGGAACCAAATCAGGTCATATATAAATATAAATATAAATATAAATGTAAATATAAATATATATAGTTATTGTAGAAAGCAATTAGAATACAGAGTCATATTTAGGAGTCTCTCTCTTTATTATTTTATTTCTTTTAGGCAGATTCTGTGGGGACAAATTACCTGAAGTTCTTACCTCTACAGACAGCAGAATGTGGATTGAGTTTCGGAGCAGCAGTAATTGGGTAGGAAAAGGCTTTGCAGCTCTCTATGAAGGCAAGTCACATTGAGATATACAGGTTACTTCCTCTAAGTAACTCTTAATAGAAATATGCTTTCTCTCAAAAATATACGAAAATAAAAACCGAAAAATAAATAAATAAATACAATCTCAGTACACTATATGTAGCTGTATTTTAATTACAAGTTTTTGAAACTTTGTGTTATAATATTCACAAGGATGAATTTTAATAAAAATACTTAGTGAATGTAAAATGCATTTTTAGTACCGTTCATGTAGTAACATATAAATGAACTCAGGGATGTGTACTGGGGGGAAAAGGGCACAAGAGTTCTTAAACTGCAAGTGGTGGTGGTGGTTGTTTTTTTGTTTGTTTTTTCATGATAATATTAGAATATTGTGAGGAACTTATCATTTTCCTTCAAATTGACTTTGTGTCTGTCTGGTGCCTGCCCTGCTGAAAAGCTCTGTTAGAGGAAACTGCACAGAAAGTGATTGTGCACATTCTGGAGCACGCTTTGTCTAAAGGAGCGGGTCAGCATTCAGGGAGGAATCTGCCGGGCGCTCTGTTCTCTCCTCCTCGAAGACAAGGCACTGGCATTGTGCTCTTGGCTTGCTCTGCGCCTGCCTGGTTGTGGGTGGAGGAGGCCCTTCTTGCTCCTGCCTCTGCTCGGACAGGGGCTTAGGAAATGTAGAAGACAGCAGACTTCTGCTTCCCTTAAACATTTAAGTAAAAGGAGGCATTTTGTTTCAAAGATTAACTGCACGGCAGTGAAAAGGATTATTTGGAAGGAGCCACAGATGTTGAGCACATGACATTAGCCCATGGCCAGGGACCAGAGTTCTGTGCAGCTTCTCTCCTGATCTGCTCTTTTACCTGAGGTCAAATCACCGAAAGAAGCAGCTCAGGGAACCACAGAGCAGACTCACACAAAACTTGTAAAATCTCTCAAGGTTTTAAGTGTTAAAAATATGCTTTTTGTTTTGGTGGTTTAAAAAGCACTTATGCCTGTGATGACTACTATCTAATATTTATAGTTAAATGGCTAGAATTTTGGGGGCTTTGTTTTAATTAATTATTTATTTATTTGTTTGTTTGTTTATTTATTTATTTATTTATTTATTTTTACCATCTAAATTTTTACAACAGTATAACCAGCCAAGTTGGATTTTTATAACCTGATTTTTATGGAATTACTCAGCTACAGGCACTGAACTAAAATGTTATTTTTAGAAGAGAATGAAATGTCATGTCTAGATTTACTTATTTACTTTGCTTCCCCCAGCAATCTGTGGAGGTGAGATACGTAAGAATGAAGGACAGATTCAGTCTCCTAATTATCCCGATGATTACAGACCGATGAAAGAATGCGTGTGGAAAATAACGGTGTCAGAAGGCTACTATGTCGGGCTGACTTTTCAGGCCTTTGAGGTAAAGTCTTTTAGGCAACCTTCTTGGAGTGTGTGCTCTATAAATGACAGTGGTATTTAAGGGGATCCTCATTAAATAAGCAAAGAACCAGAGAATCAGCGTTTTAATCAGCCAAGAAGCAAAGGATTGCCTATAAAATGAAACATCAAGAGCCAATGTGTTTTTTTCCTCCCATCCTTTCTCTTGTTGCAGACTTTTGCAAGAAGATTAAAGTGCGTTTACATTATCTGTGCTGTTTGAATCAGAATGTTTGAAGTACTGACAATGGTTTCTTCTGACAAATGCACAGGCTTGTTTCACAGAGCTGTTTTAAAGGTCCATTAAATAATAGAACTTTTATTTCTCTTCTAAACTAAGAGGTTAAAAGGTAGACTTTCTTTTTTGTTGTCGTTTGGGGGGGGAATCCATTTTTGCCATTACACAGAAAAGCGTTTATATCAGAAAGAGGGATTTAAATGTCCTTAGGAGCTTTTGCCTTCATGAAATATAGTTATCGAGAAGGAGGTCAGCACCAGATGATGCAGAATAAACGCAAGACCAGTCAGAATTCTGGAGCAAAGTCTGGGTCCCAGATTGCCATACTAGCTAATGAGTTATTTATTTATTTATTTATTCATTTATTTATTTATTTATTGAGGTCAAAGGAACGGAGGGATTAGAAGCCAAGCAATTGGAAGTTACCAAGAACTACGTACAGCGTATGTTTAAGGCAAAAACCAGTCTAGAAATTGAGAGCCCAAGTGAAATGGGAAGGAATGATGCGATGTGGTGGTAGGTCCAGGCAGAGGGCTCCAGATACCACAACTGGAGATTAGTACTTCACGGATTAGAAGGCTGGTTCACTGTCCAAGCAAGTAGAAGGCAGGAGGGAATCCCATCGGCTGCCAGGGTGTGCTGAGTGCAGTGACCGTGATGGTGTCTTTGTCCCCACAGCAGGGGCATCAGGGGAATCCAGGCATTACTTACTCAGAAACCCAGAGAATATTGCATCCCCGCCTGCAAGCTGTGTAATATATTTTTTGAGACTCATCTCTACCATTTTGCATGTACCATTTGATTTCCCAAGGCATACATTTTTTTATCATGAAAAAGTTATCTTTTCTGCTGTGGTTGTGATGTTTATGCTTTCATCCATTTTGCATGTTTGGAAACCGTGGTTCTGAGATCATTTGATTCACATTTGCATTTTATTATTTCAATGGAATGATGAGATTATAAATATTATTATTCAAATTAGAGCATTTTATTGTTAACAGAAATCTAAAATTGGGTAGGATTTGCCTGCTATTTAGAAAACAAAACAACTGGTTTACTGAAAAATTATTTACATAATAACCTCCTTACTTATATGTTGTGATATTGCAAAAATTAAGCAGAGGACTCTCTTTTAATATATAATCCAATGACTTATGGAATTTTATTATAGAAGTGATGTCAGAAAATGCATTCATTCCATGTGTCTAAAAACTAAGATAGTACAAAGGACAAGTAGGAAAGATTTACATCTCAAGCACTTAGAACCATGCCTAACACAGAGTAGTTACAATAAATACTTGGTGATTGAGTGAATGAATATATTATTACTAAGCTTTAGGATTGAAAAAATCTTATGTCATAGTTTGGCTCACAGTACATTTTATTTATTATCTCTAGTTCCTGTTCTTTCTTAATTTTGATTTATTTTCTTAATTTTAATATATTTTTATTGATTTCAGAGAGGAAGGGAGAGAGATAGATAGAAACCTCAATGATGAAAGAGAATCATTGATTGGCTACCTTTTGCCTGTCCCACACTGGGCATGGAACCTGCAATCTGGACATGTGCCCTGACCAGGAATCAAACTGTGACTTCCTGGTTCATAGGTTGATTCTCAACCACTATGCAATGCCAGCTGAGCTGATTTATTTTCTTATGTCTTTTTTTTTTCTCCTTCATTTATATTCTAGGCATATTTTAATGTCTAATAAGCCTCTTATCTTTAAATGACTAGCACCAAACCTTTGTATTGTCTTACTCACTAAGCCACTCTCCTTTGGTTTTCCTTATTTCAGTACTAGTGCCCCATTGCACGGATTCATGCACATTGAAAGGAAATTAATTAGAAGGTGGCTAGTGGAGCGGGACTAGGCAAGATGGGCCAGACATGCCCCGGAGCCAACCACCTGCGGTCCCTCCCTGACAACTGCACTTGGGGTGGCCCTGCGGCTTGAAGGGCGTCTGTGGAGTGAGCAGGGTCCCTCTGGCAGGTGGGATCCCTCTCCCTGGCTTGCCAGGATCAGGCCCAAAACCAGCTTTCCGACATCCCCCGAGGGGTCCTAGATTGTGAGAAGGCAGTTCTCAGGTGACACACCCCGGAATCGGGCTCTCTCCTCTCTGGTTCCGGGTGCGTCACCTAAGAACCATCACTGCCAAGTCACCACAGCTTGGCAGCTCCTGCACTGAGTGTCTCCCCCTTGGCGGTCAATTTGTGTCATAGCCACCAGTCCCATAGTCAAACAGTCACTTAGCCTTATATATATATGTAATTTTAGTGTGTCTCTATTTACTCAAAGAATATCCTTAATTCTACTTTTTCTCTTTAACCCCAAGGCCAGTCTATCAGCATATTTCATTTATTTTTTTCTTCAAAACATGTTCCATATATGACCCCTTGATACCTACTTTCTGGCCACCAGTCTGGTACCAACACTGCCCCTTCTCATAGCTCTATCCTGGCCCTACATATCCTGTTCTCCACACAGTCAAAATGACACTTTTATAATATAAGATAGATCATAACACTACCCTATTTCAGAGTTTTTGTATTATACCTAAAATAGAACACAGATTTAATTATCATGGAACAATGTGTGCCACAATTTTGTCCTAAGCTCCTCTCTCGGTGCCAGCCCCTCTGGGCCTTCCTTCCTTTCCTCAGAAATGCCAAGTTTACTCCCACGTCACAGCATTTGCATTGATGTTCTTCAATTTCTAGATCTTTGCATTCTTCCCTCATCTTTTACCTAATTCAGACTTTTTCCCTTTTTCTTAGAATGAAGTTTAATCTATTTATTTATCTTTTTTGTTAAAAGTACTACTTCTTAATCATAAACTCTTTAAAAAGTCCTTGTCTGGTAACTCAATTTAAAATGCCGTATTTTTCGGACCATAAGACGCACCGGACCATAAGACGCACCAGTTTTTAGAGAAGGGAAATGAAGAAAAAAAGATTCTGAAACAAATAGTGTCCTAAAATATTTTATGTGCATTAAAACCCAACATCACAGTCATAAACACATGTAATCAACCCTGTAAAGTAAACAGCAGCATTTAGAACCATTTTAGAGCCGGGCAAGCACACAGAGACCACACAGAGCCGGGCAAGTAAAAAAACTTTTTTTTTAAAGTATATGTGTAGGCTATATTTGGACCATAAGACGCAGGGACTTTTTCCCCCCACTTCTAGGGGGAAAAAAGTGTGTCTTATGGTCCGAAAAATACGGTACTTTCTTACCTACAATTGCCTACAAACCATTATTATGGTTTAGTTTAGTTCACTTCACTTACATCTTTTGGAAGTTGTTATGGATTTGCTTACATGGTTATTGTTTGTCTCTCACTAGATATGATCCTCAGAGGGTAGGAATCTTACCCTCTGAGGATGTAAGATTGATCACTGTATCTCTAGCATCACTGGATGCATGATTAATATTTGATAATGGGAGGGATGGATAGATGAAGTATATGTGGGTGTGGGAACACATGATTGGTAGGTGGAAATTAACATATCCTTCCTTTATTAGAGGTATGTAAGTTTTCATACAAAAGGAAATAAGCCTGGATAGGTTTGGTTTATAGAGGATCTAGTGTGCGGTGTGGTTGAATTTAACTAGAGATCCTGGGTTCTATGAAATTCATAAGTGGACAGGGATTTAGAGATGTCCTAATATACCATTTAAATATTTTTAGATTATGGAACTGAACTTATGCTATTAATCTAGTATCACACAAATGAGCCCTAAATCAGCATTTATTTTCAGGTATAGTATATCTTTATTACTCACAAATTCTGTATTTACACATTTGCCTACTCACTAAAACTTATTTGTAGTCCTCAAATAATATTCACAGTGCTTCTGGGCTATCCATAGACAGATGCAGAGCTGCAAAATATTTGAGTCAACTGACATGCACATTCCCGGTTCTGATGTGCCTTATGGAGAAAATGTGTTAGACAAGCATCATTCGGGTATAAGTTATAGTGCTTTTGGCCATGAGTTCAGTGTTAATGAGTTGACGGTATATATCACGGTGCCTTTAAACAGAAACACACAGAAAACAAGGTTAGGCATTGATGGCTTGACAAAAACTTTGTTACCAGAAGTTTGCAGGAACCTAAAGAGTACTAGTATTTCTGCGGGAGCAGTGTATCCACTAATTCCATGTTTTCAGTGACTGTGGAATTGAACTACCACGAATACCAAAAATTGACTGTATGTATAATTTTACTTTTAGTGGTCAGGTGGTTTATTTCATTTAGTCAGTTACCTTTTTATATGAATTTATTTCTGTTTGCTTAATATATTTTCAATATATGGCTTATACATTTTACATTGAAAATGTATAATTTTTAGAAAGTCCTCACCAATCTGCAGCGTTTTGTGTGTGTGTGTGTGTGTGTGTGTGTGTGTTTCAGTTATTCCCTGATATCAGTCTTGACCATTTTTCAAAAACTGTTTCTATTTTTGTAACTTTTACATTTCCTATGTTACTCTCTCCCCTTTTAGATAAAAGGGCCCGTAAGATAAACTTACGCAGCATCCTGTTGAAATTTACTATACAGAATTTACTAGCTGTCCATTATTTATACTTTTTGTGAATTTATGTCATGACTTTACCTCTCCTAATGCTATTTAGACTTTAATGTAAGTATAGAAAGAAAATCTCAACACGTGCTTTGGGTAATGAATCTCTGGTGCTTTTCAGCAGGAAAGGACACTGGTTGGGGGTATAGAGTCCTGATACTTCTATAAGCATACCCTTTGTGACTCTTTTTCTTCTCTAGCAGTTATGGGTGCATTGCGTCTGAAGACCAGTACTGGAGTGAGCTTGTGCTTGTATGGAGATAGTGATGTCTGTAGTCACTGATGAATAATACTGCGCCTTCTATTCGGCAGCAGTGTTATTCACAAAGAAGCCTCTAAACCACTATCTTACTTAACACTTTTAGTATGCAGACATACAGAAGAGAAAAAGTTTGGGAGACTGGAAATGTTTATAGTAACGACTTTCAAGAACTGTTAATAAAGAAGAAAAGAAGTGAAATAAACTCAGAGCTGACTTATGTTTACATGGAAATCTCCACATACATTAATTTAAGTGGGATGAAGTTTGAGGCACTTGTCCACATTTCTACACACTGATTTGGTTGTAGTTCCCTTACAGAAACCATAGATGTTCAATAGTTTTACCCATCATTACTGGAGGCTACAATATTCCAAACTATTTACAGAAATTTTTATCTTGTCACTTTGTGGACTGCCTAGCTAAAAGTAATTGTTTGGTTATATTAAGTATTTTATATTAGTTTAATTTAATTAGACTAGTCTTTGTTAATGAACTAAGAAGCTTAGACAGGGAGGTCTTAAATTATTTAAAATTTTTATGCTTATGATATGCTAGTTTGGGGATTAATGGCCCCAGCTGGGTAGTTCAGTTTGTTAGAGCATCATCCAATATGCCAAGGTTGCATATTCAGTTGTGGTCAGGACACATACAAGAACCACCCGATGAATGCAAAACGAATTGGAACAACAAATCGATCCCTCTGCACTCCCCCCCTTTCACTCAAATCAATAAATTAAAATTTTTTTAAAGAATACATGTTGGTTAATGACTGTTGAAGAGAATTAAGTAGGTCAACAGAATTATGGCTAAGGCTATATTTCTACTCTGAAAGATTAGCATGTTTTTGTTTAAATAAACTTGGCCAAGGTCACACAATTCATAACTGTTAGCACTGATTGACACCAATTCCATGGCCTGTGCACTCTTCACTGAGGGCTTAGTCACAAAGAGAGGCGTCGACATTTTCTCATAGCATTAAATTCTTTCCCTTTATAACATTCTTCATTTATACATTTGTACTGTTTAATCAACATATATGTCTGTCAGTTAGGGATGTGTCTGTTTTATTCACTATCAAGTGTATATTTTCTTGCCATAACAGATTTTCATACTATCAAGTATATATTTTCTGGCCATAACAGATTTTCAATGAATATTTGCTAAATTTATGAATAGTTAAAAATAATTGTGTCATGAAGGAAAAAAATCAAGTATGCAACATTTAAAAGTTTGAGTCACATAAAAATTAACATAAACTAGACTTTTTGTTTTCTCATATTGAGAATATTTGTTTTTCTTTTTTTAACTATAATTTTTTGTGTGTTAGCTTTTATTAAAATTAAATAGTAATAATACCATTAAAATATTAAGTATGAAAGTAAATTTTAAAATAATGACCTATTATTAAGCTTTTCTTATTTTTTAAAAAAAATTCCTATTATTGATAGGATTATTTATTAGGTTCTCTGGATTTTCCCCATTGTTTAATTAATTTTTTTAGTGACTAATGCTTAATGACTAATAATGATTTTGCTAGTTACGTATACTAACAAGTTCTTCCAAAGCAAAGAATAATCACTTTAGCCTCATTGGCATGGCCCTGTGGTTGATCATCCGCCCAAGAACCATGAGGCCACCAGTTCAATTGACAGTCAGGGCACATGCCCGGGTTGCGGGCTCCATCCTCAGTGGGAGGCATAGGATGCAGCCGATTGACAATGTTTCTCTCTCATGGATGTTTCTATCGCTTTATCCTTCTCCCTTCCGCTCTCTCTAAAATATCAATAAAATATGTTTTAAAAAGAATAATTACTTGAGCATTGTTCCAAATGTATATAATGTCACAGGGTGTTTTCTACAAAAGTTGCATTATTTAGGATATGATTGCATTACTTATATTTTGAAACTACACACTAACAGTCAGAGGAGAGGGTTATTTTTTTTTTGTTATGGTAAAATAGACATAATATAAAATTTACAATTTTCACCATTTTTAAGTATATAGTTCAGTAGTGTTGAGTACATTCACATTGTTGTGCAACCATCACCACCATCCCTCTCCAGAACTCTTGCAAAATTGAAACTCTACACACAATAAACAACAACCTCCCTTTCTCCTTTACCCCCAGCTCTTGGCAACTACCCTTCTCCTTTCTCTCTATGACTTTATCTACTCTACTCTGATACTTCATAAAACTGGAATCATATAATATTTGCCTTTTTGACTGCTTATTTTAATAGTGCAATGCCCTGACCTGAAATCCAACCATCGTGTCCTGGTTCATAGGTCAACGCTCAGCCATTGAGCCATGCTTGCTGGGCATCTCCCCTTTTAAGGCTGAATAATATTCTATTGTATTTATGTACCACCTTTGTTTATGCATTCGTCTGTTGCCAGACATTTGGATTGCTTCCACCTTTTGACTATTGTGAATGATACGGTTATAAACATGGATTTACAAATATATCCTTAAGACACTGCATTCAATTTGAGGGTTATATACCTAGAAGTGGGGTTGCTGAATCATATGGGAATTCTATTTTTAATTTTTCAGGGAGCATGGGAGAGGTTTTATTGGAAATATTATCTGGAAACTTTGGAATTTTTCAAGCTTTTTACAGTTAGGTACTGCAGTAGATATTTTTGCAGTGTTAGGTTTATTTAGAGATGTGGTTATAAAATGGAAGCAAAGTGGGTGAATGGGTCCTGTGCCGGGCCATAGGCCTTCCTCTAGGCTGGCTCTCCTTCAGTGTCAGCGCTTACCCACAAGCACTGACCACAAAGCTTTGCACCGCCTGGCAGTTTCAGAATTTGGATAATCTGTAATTGACTTTAGTTTTTGCTAATTGGAAATAACTCAGCTTGTTCATGCTCCCTCTCTAACCTGCTAGTAAAGGCATGAACCCCCACTGAGTAGTAACAAAATGTAGCCTTAATCCCTTCTCACTAACCTGTGTACTTGTTTTTCCCTCTTTGGTATTTGCATCTACTTCCAATATCAGTTTTCTAAAAATATTAGAAGCTTACTATCATTTTCATTGTATTTCCTATATGCATGTTAGGCCTGTTTACATTGAGATAAACTTGGCCTCGTTCATATATGGTTTAGTTACCTTAAAGTCTGTAATAAATTAACATCATCATTATCCAAACAAAGTTATTATATGTGCAGCTGTGCATGGCATTGCATTCAGGTCACCTATCTGTGAACTGTGTCCAGGCGATAACTCAAGAAGAAACTGCTCTTTCTTATTGTTTTGGTAAATCACTGAATTTGATATTCTTTTTCTCACGGGACTTAAGGTTACTGGCATAATATCAATACACTGATTCACTTTTTAGCTTCAACCATATTTATTTCTAGCCAATCAGTATATTACTTGATTAAATAATTGATATAGCTAGAGCAAATGGTACACAAGTGACATAAATAAAATAACTGAAACTTTCATTTGTGCTCCTCAATACTTCTGTGGAGATGTAGTTGAAAAGGTATAATTATAATTAACATCAATATAACAGATTCATTGTGGTGGCATTCCACTTAGGGTTAATTCAATTAAGCTGGAAAAATATGCAAACAAGGATCACTGATGTCATTGATAAGATATCCAGGATGGTTGGTGAAGGGGTTATGCATTTCCAAATATTACAAATTCATATGTATGAGGCACATTTTATTTTGTAAGTAATTCAACAACTGTGGCCTTTACTATGTGAGAATACAGTGTATATTTATATTGTGTTATCCATAACATCAGGTGCATAATATTTAATATGTAAATAATACATAATTCATAAGTAGCTACTAATGAAATCAATTCTACAATTGACCATTATTATGCATTTATCCATGAAATATTTATCCTTGTGTTTCATATAAATTATTTAAACTTATTAAGTAGCCAGTGACTATACTTTAAATTAAAAATTAAAATAACCTATTACATATTTGTTAAAAAATAGATTGAGTTTTATTTACAGGGAAGTATCCATTTTCTTATTTATTTTCAATCACTTATTTTTTTCATATTTATATGAAGAAATATAAATTTTTGTTTCATTTTCAATAGTGTCTATTTTGTTTTTCCCCTTGTAATACTGTAATTTTTAAAAGCAGTACTCTCCTCAAATTAATTAAACTTTTTAAATTAATCTTATTAATTTTTATGCTGCACTATAATTCTATTGTGGTCTCTCTTCCTTTCCTCTTCTAACTCACACCCACCTCCCTTCCAATATGATTCATGAGTCAGAGGCAGTTCATTCTGTGCTGCTTTAAGCAAGTGAGTATATGATAGCTTGCTGAGAACACGGGTTATTTTCCTGGCAGTTTTGCTCTGGTTCGATGTTGCTTATTCTATTATCAAGCCCTACACCTTGAGAATTTTAGATATTATTGTATTTGCCCCCTTGACTGAAGAATAGCCTTTGGCCATTGTAAATGGTCTCATATTTATAAAGAACTTTGATTTTGAAAGGAGTATATTAAAGGCTAAGAAAAGAAAGACTATATATAGCTGATCAGATTGGCCTGATCATCTCCAGTGACTAGTTCAGTTACTAGTGCCTTATATTGCTAGCTCTTCCTCCCTGTCTCTCCATTTAAACAGCTACAGTTTAAAAAGTGTGTTTTAAAAATGAGATATTATTTATATTAAATATTTTATATTCATTCCCATAATCTCACACAGAAAGAGAAGACATTTATTGGAAAAAGTCTGGATTTATTAATCAAATTTAATGAGCCTGATGGAGCATCCTTCACACCTCCTACCCCCACTTCTCTTAACCTCTTGTTCCACTTTATGTTTTTCCATGAAATGTATTACTTTCTAAGAGTTTTATGATTTAATTATTTTCCTGTTGATTGTTCCTTTGCTCTCTAGCCACCAGAGGCAGCTAAGCCCCACGAGGGTGAGGCTCTGTCATTCTGCTGAGTGGTGCATTCCAAGCAGTGGGAAGAGTGCCTGGCAGAGAGCAGGCACTGTGTGTTGAAGGAATGAAGGAATCCTACTGTGATTGGGAAAAGGAAGCAGCAAATGTATTGTAGTTCTTAGTTCTAACCAAGTCTGTACTTCAAAAATCTATTTTTTGTCTTTTGTCCTTATGATACTTAATTTAAAGACTATTGCTATTAATGTTTGACAATCCAGGAAACAAACTCTTCAAACAACTATACAGTATTTTTGTGTATTCTAGTTGTAGTTCCATGAATGACTGTATTTTGCTACCGAATTATATATATTAACAAAGTGTATATCAGACAGTGGCTCACAAGGTGTGATATTTTTCATGGTTCTCTATCTTAAGATATCTAATAAGCAGTTGACTCTATTAAGATTTCAGGATGAGTGCCTCCTTTTTGTAAAAAAAAATAAATAAAAAGCAAGAATTTTATTTAGAAATTATCTCATAGCTTTTAAATTAATTTTTAAATTTTGGCTCTGTTGCTTTTAGAAGTAGTTCTAGGCAAAAAACATGAGTCCAGGAACTTACAGTTTTCCGTAAGTTTCATAAGCCGATAGTCTGATCTACCATTTGCATTTAGTTGTTGAAGAAGATAAATTGAGTTCTGCCACTTAATATGGGTTGAGGGGAGTGTATTGAGGTAAAAGTGCTCATCTACATCAGCTGAGGTACTTGGAGAAAGACTCTACAGTATGATGGTCTTTCCACATGTAACTATACTAACTATCAGTAAAGAATTCCATAGATTGGGTAGTAATGTAACCCATATTATCAGACTTTCCCTTAAAAAGATATCTAGCCAAAACCGGTTTGACTCAGTGGATACTAGCAGGGGTCTTCAAACTACGGCCCGCGGGCCACATGCAGCCCCCAGGGGAGTCTGATCCTGCCCTCCAGGTTTTTTGGGCAGTGAGGGCAGCCAAGGTGTTACAGTAGGAATTAGTAGTTCATATAGTCCGGCCCTCCAGCTCTCTGAGGGACCGTGATCTAGCCCCCACTTTAAAAAGTTTGAGGACCCCTGGTACAGTGTCGGACTGAAAGGTCCCAGGTCCGATTCCGGTAAAGGGCATGTACATTGGTTGTGGGCACATCCCCAGTAGGGGTGTGCAGGAGGCAGCTGGTCGATGTTTCTCTCTCATCGATGTTTCTAGCTCTCTATCCCTCCCCCTCCCTCGCTGTAAAAAATCAATAAAATATATTTTATTTTTAAAAAATCTACAACCTAAAACAGTTTAATATTTGTCTATAGAATTTGAATGCAGCTTTCTTTGGATAAGATAGCTATTTCCTTGATTAACAATAGGCAGTTGCTATAGCTATATTTCTGAGAAAATTTTACACTTCTTTTAGCATAATCTGGCTGACTTTTAATGACCATTATAAATATGGATATATTTTCAATTCTATTATCTAAAGAATTACCACTTGTATTTTAATTTTCTTTGAAAAGGCAGTTTAACCTTTGTTGATCCAGATGCATACAGATGTATTATTCTGTAGATTTGTTTTCTATCTCTTCATATCTACCAGAATAATAGGGGTCTTTTATCCCTGGGTGGTGTAGATATCACCATGCACACTTGCAATATATGTTATCATTTAATATAAGTAATCTGCTATATGACCAATCAGTCTCATGGCACTGAGAATACATAATAATCTTACCATAGAAATTGTTTTATCTACTAATGAGACATATGTTCACATATTTTTACTCTCTAAGATTGAAAGACATGACAACTGTGCCTATGACTACCTAGAAGTTCGAGATGGGACCAAAGAAAATAGCGCTTTGATAGGGCGTTTCTGTGGCTATGATAAACCTGAAGATATCAGGTCTACTTCCAACACCTTGTGGATGAAGTTTGTTTCTGATGGGACTGTGAACAAGGCAGGGTTTGCTGCCAACTTTTTTAAAGGTAATTTGAAATAATTTGAAATGTGAGATTTTCCTTGTCCAGGATAAATGTGATATTTAGCTTTGAGGTAGGGACAACTCGAGTAAAGTTTTATTGCAAGTTGAAGTATGCACTGTTCATAAAGGGGGTTTTGAGGACAAAGGTTATTGGTAAAATACTAGAATTTTGGACTTTGTAGCACAGGGTGTTAGTTCTTGTGGGTATTAGTTCCACTAGGATATTCTACCATTTTAAAATGAAATAGGCAAAGTAAAATTCAGAAAGGGTCCTATAGACTGGGAGAAAATATTTGCAATATAGTCGTCAAAGAATTCATACTGACTTGTAATTCATAAATTTATTTTTAGGTGAAAGCATTTCCAAATCACCCATTATAGAATGCCTTTTACTACATTGGAAAACCTTTATGGTTTCTTAGTGAATACCTAGAATGTTTTTGTTTTGTTTTTTAATAAAGAGTATATATTTTCATATAGTACATTTTTGTTTCCATATATAATTAAAAGAGTGTATTGGTGTAAAAAATGAAATTATTGCATTTTCTGAATTAATATATCTATAAAAAACACTGAGTGCTTTACATTTAAAGAGGTCCAGTAAGTTTCTGAGTTTTCCCTTTTTAATTTATATTCACCATGACATATTTCTTTAAAAGCATTTTTTAGGATATCTAGAAAACTATACTATGACATCAACAGGTGAAGCTGTGTTTTTTCAGTAAGGTTTTCTGTTTCATTCTGAAAAATAATAATACCGTGTCTGAGATAAGGTGATCTGCAGTTGGCCCTGCTCTAGGTTTCTAGTACTTCTCTTGGTTCTTACATGTTCTCAGGATGCAGTGACATGAATTCTTGTTTTTCATTTATTAAGGGCTTGCAAATTGTTCCTGCTCCTTTGTTGAAGCAATTAATTGGCTCATTTCCATTCAGAGCTATTAACGATATCATATTTTCAAAAAATCTTACACCTTAGTATATAAAAACAAAATACTCCCGTCATTCTCTAACTCTTGCCGTCTTTATAGAGGAAGACGAGTGTGCCAAGCCTGACCGTGGAGGCTGTGAGCAGCGATGCCTGAACACCCTGGGCAGTTACCAGTGTGCGTGTGAGCCTGGCTATGAGCTGGGGCCTGACAAAAGGAGCTGTGAAGGTATGACTGGGTTTGCCTTGGCATTCCCTGCTGAAACCCTCTATCCTGATTTCTTTCTTTCATTAAAGTCTCATTCCCTTTCTTTCTGCCTCCCTCGCCCTTTCCTTTCCTTTTTAATAACTTCTTTCCTCAACTAGTAAGACTCAATGGTTAGTCACAGCTAATGTGAAACTGCCTGGCTCCTCATTATAAAATCAGTCGTTTCCACCTTTGGTTACTAACCAGGCCAATTGTTTGTCTGTCTCTATCTATCTATCTATCTATCTATCTATCTATCTATCTATCTATCTATCATCTATCTATTTCTGTTTTTATTTCTCTCTGAACCTGTATTTTTATCCTCCTGTTCTTTCACCTATGACTATTACCTTTTCTTAAACATAATTTTTTGGTGTGTCTTCCTTGTTGAACTGCAGAGTCCTAACTCTGAGTCATCTTTGTATTTCTAGCATCTAGCACAGTCAGATATAAAGCAGGAACTAAAAACTTTATTAATAAAAGATTCATAAAAAAAGACATTTTGTCATTTTTCTACATTTCCTTTGTGATTCTAAGACGAGATTTCTTGATGGTGTTTTGTTGCGATGTCCTGTGATCTGTTCCAGTCAAAGCACATGCCCGGGTTGCAGGTTCGATCCCCAGTGTGGGGATGCAGGAGGCAGCCAATCAATGATTCTCTCTTATCATTGATGTTTCATTCTCTCTCCCTCTTCCTTCCTTTCTGAAATCAGTAAAAATATATTTTTAAAAAAGACAAGGATGCAGAGACTCAGTTTTCCTTATATTGATCACCCAACTTTAAAATGATCTAAAATGCTGTAGGACAGCCATACTTTGCTTGGTTCCAATGCTACAAAATAGCAGTTTCTAAGAGGGGTTAGATGATTAAAATAGTTGTACTAAAGTCTAAGGAACAGAGACTGCAATGCTCTAGATCTTGAAAAATCTGAAAGATGGTTGAAATTTAATGGTGAGATTTTGGGTCATCAATTGGAAGGTGCTAAGATAACTTTGTTAAGGAAAAATTATTTTCTTTTCTTCTAGCGGCTTGTGGTGGACTTCTTACCAAACTTAATGGCACCATAACCACTCCAGGTTGGCCCAAGGAGTACCCTCCTAATAAAAACTGTGTGTGGCAAGTGATTGCACCAACCCAGTACAGAATTTCTGTGAAGTTTGAGTTTTTTGAATTGGAGGGCAATGAAGTAAGTGAATAACAAATATAATTTTTCTATTGTGTTTTCGGATTTCCTGGAGGCAAACTGCTAAACTAAAAGGAATAGGAAAGAAATAATGTATTTTGGTGGTACAATAATATAAATGTTGTAGTCTTTCTTTGGTCTACTGCTCATTTCTTCAACTGTTTATAATTCCTGTTGGCATTGGATAATATTTTAGACTGTTTCTGAGTGACTGGAATTACTTTGAGGGAGTTTTTATTTAGTGTATTAATTTGCAGCATTTTGTGATTTATTAAAGAATTTTGAGAAAATTAGGGTCAGCTTCATGTCACATGGACTTTTCTAAAATGAAAATAAACCAAAATCCACTGGTTGAGTCATAACAAAAATATATTTTGGGAGAACCCACTGTATTTGACTTGTGGCAATGGATATATTTTCATTACATAACTAGTATTTTATTATGAATGTGTTCCCTGTTCACAAATAAGGAAAGATTAATACTTTACCCTTAATAAAAGAAACATTTGGTTGATATTGTCTTTGATTTACAAAATTAATATTTAACCTCAATAAAAATGCACTTAATTGATGTGATCTTTCCTTTACAAAAGCTTACTGTAGTGAAGGTACAGTTTTCTGTCAGGTGATCACATTTAAACAAGTGAAATTATTTATTTGAAAGGTACTTCTGTGTGATTTTAAACCTAAAAAGGAAGTTGCTTATTTTTGTGTTTCCTTAAAGGAAATTCAAGTCTGAAATGTAATTCACATATGTATTTCAGAGAATTGTAGACTTTTAGGGTTCACTGGACATTTTGAGATCTTCTTTACATCTTGTATACATTTTATGATGGGAAAGATCACAGTTTATATTCACAACATACTTTATCCATATGGAACTTTCTTTTTCTTTAGTATTATCTGAAATTTAGAGGAACTTTGAATGATGAAAATTATGCTTGTAGTATTTTTAGAAGTGTTTTCCTATGAGTGACACTTTTTGAAAATGGGAATCTCCCTACCAAGTACTGTGGTTTGATATGAACTTTGTGTTGAATGACTTCTATTCTCTCAGTTTTCCCTAAAGCTATTGGTTGTGGTAGATAGGACATTTTGATTCATTCATTGATAAATGTTTCTAAGAAGGCTAGAAGTTTATATTCAGAAGGAGGTGGGAATGGCTCTAAGTAAATGGAGCATTGTGTTCCAAATCCATTTTTCTCATGGTAATGGTCTTATTCATGGAAACCCCATACAGACTTAGTAACATATCTCAGTCTCTTAAACTTATAATGATGTCCCTATGTGGAAGGCTATTATAAAATTCTGTGTATTTTCATAGTTGGATGTCTTAGCTATCCTATCTAATAAAAGAGTAATATGCAAATTAACCATCACCCCACTAAACCCACAAGCCATGCCCACCAGCCAATCAGAAGCCAGCATGCAAATTAACCCAACCAAGATGGCTGCAGCCACGGAGCAAGCAGGAGGCTAGGATTTTCCCAGCAATGGAGGAGGCCAAGCTTTCCGCACACTCTGGCTGGCCTTAGGCCTCCACTCAAGGCTACAAAATTTCAATTATAGAACATAAATAAGTCCCAGATCCCAGGGCCTCTGCTTGGGTCACCAGGGGTGTGGCTGGCTTACAAAGCACCACAGACCCCTCACCCAGACCACCACACATCCCAAGGGAACTCCCACCCTGATCCAGGACACTCTTCAGGGTAAACCAGCCAGCCCCCACCCATACACCAGGCCTCTATCCTATCTAATAAAAGAGTAATATACAAATTGACCATCATTCTAACACACAAGATGGCTGCTCCTATATGGTCAAAGACCCTGTCCCCATGTGGACACAAGATGGCTGCCACAAGATGGCCAGCAGGGGAGGGCAATTGGGAGGGACCAAGCCTGCAAGGGAGGGCAGTTAGGGATGACCAGGCCAGCAGAGGAGGGAAGTTGGGGGCAACCAGGCCTGCAAGGAAGGGAAGTTGGTGGGGGTGGTGGGGAGCAGACCTGCAGGGGAGGGCAGTTAGGGGCAATCAGGCTCACAGGGGAGTAGTTAGGCATCAATCAGGCTGGCATAGGAGTGGTTAGGGGGTGATCAGGCTGGCAGGCAGAAATGGTTAGAGACAATCAGGAAGGCAGGAAGGCGAGCAGCTGGGAGCCAGCAGTCTTGGATTGTGAGAGGGATGTCCTAGATTGGAGAGGGTGTAGGCTGGGCTGAGGGACACCCAACCCCATGCACAAATTTTGTGCACCAGGCCTCTTTTAAAATAAAGGCATGAGCAAAAGCCTGACCTATAGAATACAGAGTTTAGCTAAAACTTAGTTATTTTATTCACTCAATGAATATCCAAAAGGAAAGTCAATGTCAATTTTAGCCTTAGTTACATTCTCCTATCCAGTGTCAGATCCCTCTCTAAACAAAAGTGGCAGCTGTAACAAAGTAAATAGAAAAATTATTTCATTTTTTTTCTAGCAATATTTTGCTAATTCATCACCTAATTAAAACCATAAGAACCAGTAATTTGAGTTGACATATTGCAAAGTACAGATCATACCCCAGAGTTTAATCATATGCATTGTTATACTTGCTAGTTACACATTTTTGTAATAAGGTCATTCATGCAAGATGTGTTCTTTAAGGTGCCCTGTTGAAACCTTAGAATTGTATTATGGAAACATCTGTTAGTGGCCATAAGATTGCTTAAGAATACCTGGCATTCACTTAACTTCTTCCATTTTGATGGTGTTTATATATTACATATAAATTCTATCTCTTTTTAGTATAAATGTCTGTCTCCATCCCACTGTATAGAATTGTTGTTGTTTGTAGTTCTGCAACATTGCTGCAGAGCAACTCAAATTAAGAAATGTCAGTTTAGCCGAAACCGGTTTGGCTCAGTGGTAGAGCGTCGGTCTGCGGACTGAAGGGTCTCCTGTTCGATTAGGGTCAAGGGCATGTACCTGGGTTGCGGGCACATCCCCAGTAGGGGGTGTGCAAAAGGCAGCTGGTCGATGTTTCTCTCTCATTGATGTTTCTCTCTCATTGACGTTTCTAGCTCTCTATCTCTCTCCCTTCCTCTCTGTAAAAAATCAATAAAATATATTTTTTTTAAAAAAAAGGAAAGAAAGAAATCTCAGTTTGGCCCTGTCTGGTTTGGCTCAGTGGATAGAGCGCCAGCCTGCAGACTGAAGGGTTCCGGGTTCGATTCTGGTCAAGGACACATGCACAGATTGCAGGCTTGATCCCTAGTCCAGGGTGTGCAGGAGGCAGCCGACCAACGATTCTCTCTCATTGATGCTTCTATCTCTCTCTCCTTTTCCCTTCCTCTCTAAAATCAATAAAAATATGTTTTTAAAAGAAATATAAGTTTGTTTGATAAGTTTGAAAGACAAAGGATCTTTTTATTTTATACCAAGTGCCTTACTTTGAAATTTTCTAATTGTGCTGTTCTGATTAGAATGAAGTTTCTGGGAGGCAGTTCTAGACCAAGCCAAATTCCATATTATTAATCACCACACTGCAGTGTAGACAATCTATAATTTTGGGCAAGTTATATAAAATTTTTGAGCCTCAGTTTTCTCATCTTTATAATAGAAAGGATCATGTCTATTGCTAATGGTTACATTATGGACTAAGTTTCATGTAGTTGTTGTCAGCATTAAATAAGATGGCATATGACAAAATTTTTCCACAGTTCCTAGTGAAAACTTAAATATTTAAAAATTTAAAAAGAAATATAAGATATATGCTATAAATATGTATAAACAAGCACACATTTATATCTCTTAGTTGGGCCCTTTCCTTGAGTTTTTTTGTTTGTTTGATTGTTTGTTTTGTTTTGTTACCTATCAATTCCAATTTAATAGGAAAGACAACATAGGAAATATAGTCAATAATATTGCAATAATCAAATGTGGTGCCAGAAGATACTTGAAATATTGGGAGGACCACTTTGTAAAGTATATGATTATCTCACCACTATGCAGTGCAGCTGAAACTAATATAAAATAATACTGAATATCAGCTGTAATTGGAAAATAAAATTAAAAAATAAATGTCAGTTATCTCATACTTCCAGATCTGGTGACTATAATAACCATGTGTGTTTTTTACTAGGTTTGCAAATATGATTATGTGGAGATCTGGAGTGGCCTTTCCTCTGAGTCTAAATTGCATGGCAGATTTTGTGGTGCTGAAGTACCTGAGGTGATCACATCCCAGTTCAACAACATGAGGATTGAATTCAAATCTGACAACACTGTGTCCAAGAAGGGCTTCAAAGCGCATTTCTTCTCAGGTATCAGTATTGAAGCTGCATGTGCATATCACACATTTTCCAGGAGGATTGCCTTAAATAGCAATGTCACCTCTTCTATAAAAGCAACACGGAGGTACATAGAATGCATGAACATTTATCACAGGATGAACAATTTTTTACGTAAAATCAGGATGTTAATAATAGGTGCCCTATTGAAATGTAGCTCTCAAACACTTAGATATTGTATAAACTAATCAAATAGGGTAAAATGCTGGTATAGTAATAGGAAATTACAATAATATTTTCATACAGTGACTTCACTCTTTAAAAGTGAATGGGGATAATAATATCAAACTTCTAAAAACTGTCAGACCTTTTCAAAATAATTTATCTTTGTTTTTGGAATATGTGGTCTTATTTTAGAAACCTATTTTTTCATTTTTACTATTTAGCGATATACTTACTTCTCTTATTATTATATATGTATTCTTATTAGCTGATATTAAAATCCCATTTTGCCTCATCACCATAGAAGTGACTTATTGCAGGAAGAGATTTAGTACTAAGGAAATTATCATTTTATTTAAAATAATGTATTAGTAGATATATTTAGCATTTGAAACTTCTGTGTTTGGAATTCAATAGTTTAATGAACTCACAATAAAGTTTATCTCTTAAAGCGCTGAAATTTGATAAAAGGTCCCCAAGTTTTAAGAAAATATATAGAAAATCAGTAAAATTACCTTAGTTTCCCAATTTCATACCTAATAGAAATATTATTATGAAAATTTAAAACTAGATAAAATTGTAATAAATCTTACTATAGCAATTTGTTCTGCCTTTCAGACTGGGGAAGCAATTTACAGCAACTGAATTCCAATTATATTTTAATATTAGGTAATTTGGATTGAGTTAATTCAAAGTCCATTTATTCCAGTCCCCATGTGTTTAAAATTAATGAGATTTACAATAGCAATGTTTTCTTTAGAGTTTTCAGTATAATTGAAGTTAATGGTTCATAAGCTCCATTGAGCTTCAAGTCATACACAAAAGTACATTCAAAATACAATGGATTTGATTCCCTTGTTCTCATTCCCTTCCTTCCCCCAGACTTAATTGCCTTTTAAAAATTGTTCTGAGGTATTCATTTAAGATTTATGTTATTCAAAGTAGACTTTTAATATCCTATTTCAATGAAAAAGACTTCCTTAGTCTTCACTATTTTAAAAATATCATGGATGCTGCAAATTTTAGGTTTCTAGTCATTAGAAATAAGGCTTCTTACCTTATTTAAAGCCACCAAATTACTCATTTTAAAAATTAAAATTGTAAAATAAATACATTTGATAATCACATTAATATTATTCAGGATCCCTCTCACATTAAATTATTCATTTTATTTAATAATACTTTTTTAAAAGGTGCATGTTATATATACTGGTGACAAAGCACAATTAAATTTAAAGTTACCAGAATATTTAAAATTCATACTCTGACATTTTTGGTCAGGGAAAGCTTTCTTAATCATAAAGACAGGTCATTTGTTTATGTCTTTAGGACAGTGCTATTGAAATATAAGGCATGCTACTTTAATTCTTATAATAGAGATACGTACGAGGACACATACAAAGCATGCTGTTCTCAGCACATGGCGAACATAGTCTTTATTCCAATTTCTATGTAGTCATATAATTGTAAAATTATCTCAGTACCTTGGTAGTTCTAAAGCTCATAATAGTTAATTTTCTGTAAATCACATTTACTGATGCAGATGATTTTAAGAAATCGTCTCTGTTTTTAGAATTTATCAGTGATGTATTTAAAAATTATAAGTCAATGAGATGACAACATTTCATTTTGATAGAGTTTAGCCTACATTGTTTGATGGCATGTTGGTAGTAAAGTACACTAAACAATAAAGTTCAAGGGAAGTTGAACCCCAAAGCCAATTTGGGAATTTTCTATGCAGACACACATTACTTCTAAAATCACAGGAAGGCTGTGGCATTCTCACTGCTATATTCATTTGACAGATAAAGCAGCTGAGAATAAACTGGTTAGTGTCACAGAGCATGGAAACCCACCCTTTTTCCTGGTTTGTCTCAACTATAAGAGTTGGCCATACCCTTTGCAAATGGCGTTAGTTACATGTTACACTGAACATATTTGTGATAGAAAATCACCAGATACACTTTTCACCCTTTTATTAGATTATTATTTTGTAAAGTCCAAGGTAATTATCATTGAGTATAAACTTTCAGTGTTTTTATATATATATATATTGAAAAGTCTTGGCAGTTTGTCAGATTCATATTTAAAGTACTGTGGTTCTGGATGTGTAAGTAGATCTATTTCTCATTTAAGTTCCTGGGGACTATGTCTGCTCAGGAAAAGGGAAGATAAAATATAGTTGTAGTAAAGAGCTGGTGTGGTGCATTAAGAAATGGCAACTAATTAGGAGTTGTTACTTAATGTCCTAATTATGATCATCTCACAAAATCAGAATTTACAAAAGATTACCCATTTTGATAGATAGGTGCTACTCACATTGAAATTATTATTTGAGTTTTAATAATGCTTCAAGTATAATAATAGATAGCCAGGTATTAATTTAATGATAAAAATAAACTAATGATTCCATGTACAAATAGTTATCTATGATAAAATATGAATGGAAATTGCAGTAGAAAACTACTAGTATCTGTGCATTATGCATACAGCCAAGCATATGAGTGAGAACAACCCTGAAAGCTGCTATGCAAAATACCAGGAACATTTATATTAAGATGGAGAGTTAGTGCGTTATAATTCTTTCCCAATTTTTCTCAGTTTTCATTAGATTGAAATATGAAAATAACTTTAAAAGAAAAACACATATCATATCTCTACCTACCTGCTACCCAAAATATTTCTAGGCTTGCAAACATTGCCTACTATACTTTGATCATTGAGAGTTAAGAAAATTAAAAATTTATCTATTTATTGATTAGTTAATAAATATTAATACAAGTTAATATTAATATGTACTTTTAGTTAAATTTTACAATTTTAATTTGATAGTTAATTTGTAGTATTTGTTACTATAGACAATTGATTAAATGTTACTCTAGTGTATCTGTTAATCAAGAGATATTTTTGAAGACTTAGACCTCTTTTTAATATTTTTATTGATTTCAGAGAGGCATAGAGAGACAGAAACATCAATGATGAAAGAGAATCATTGATTGGCTGCCTCCTGCCCGCCCTCTACTTGGGGGGGGGGGGGGGGGATCAAGCCCACAACCTAGGCATGTGTCCTTGGCTGGAATTGAACTTGGGACCCTTTAGTCCACAGGCCAACGCTCTATTCACTAAGCCAAACCAGCTAGGGCTGAAGACTTGGTCTTAAATGTTTCTTTTTATAACCAGTGTTTTCAAAATTTCAGAGGTGGTAATGAATTTATGAAAACATGAGTAATATACCGTGTTCAACTATTTTTCCACATTTTTTCCTAAAAACAATTATTAAAGGAGCCAATAAAAAGAAGAAACAATATTTGAATAGGTGATTCCATAGAAGAGGAAAGCTATTTAGAATCAATTCTAGTTTCTTTCTGCTGTGATGCATCAAGGAAAAAGACAAGGAAATGTTTTTAGGTTTTTAATGTACCGTATAATGAAAATATTTATAATCATATAGAGATGTTAGTTATTTTTGCATATAGCCTTTTATTTTAAAAGTACTTTATAGACCTAGGAAATGGAAGAATGACTAAAAACTTATCAGTCATTGATATCAATTTTCTGCCATACCTATGTTCATAAAAGTAAAAAATCATCACATATGAATTCTGATTTAATATCTTAAAGTATTTAGTAGTTTAAGAATAAACCTCATTTAAAAACAGTCTTCCTCATGGATAACTTTAATGGGAATGTAATCTGTTACTGATGGACCTAGTGACTTGCTTTGTGGAAAAATAGAATAAAACCCAGATTTCCTTACTCCCAGGTTTGTGTCTGTAGTAAAGGAGTCAGATAAAATGATTTGTGCAGTTGTTCTATCTCTAAATTGAAGTGGTTTTCATTGATATGCCCCTAACCTTATTCATCTTTCACCATATACAGATATATCTTTACATTGTTCCTCCTATACATTATTTCTGTCATGGAATGGACATCAATATTTTAGAAAAAGTTCAACCCAATTTTATTCTAACAAAACTTTAAATATTGGTGTGATTAATTTCCAATGGGAACATAAAACTTTCCTATGATTTTGAATTCTGTTCCAAGTTTTTGCTATTAATGATATTTAAATATTTGCATATCTTAGCATAAATTGTCTCTGTGGTAGCTCATAGTTTACTAGTGCTTTTCTGAAGGTGATTATTCTTCAATAGTTTTGTGCTGAAATCTATGTATGTAATATCTGTGTGTACACATGCATGGGAGTGTGTGTGTACCAGTGTGCATGGGTCTGTTTATTTTATATTTGAACATTTACTGGCAGTTTACTGCTCATACATGTTTCTGTTCTGGTGCATAGACCCTTCTTTTTCCTACAGACAAGGAAGCCTTCTGCAAAGAGAAAATTTTTATTTTTTAATCTTGCAAGACCTTGACACAGGTTGCCACTTCAGTACCATCTAGTAGGTATTATTCTTAGACTGATGGCCTCTGACAGTCTCAGAGATGCTCTGCAGGCCTCTGTGGGGAAATGCTACCTGCTGTGCCCCTTCAATGGACCCGTCCTTCATCTAACATGAAAGAATGGAAAGTAGATATGTCCATTCCAATGAAGGAGGCTCATTTCCATCTGCAAAAAATAAATGTTTTTATTTCTACTCAATAAAACATTTATTTCTCTCACTAATAAAAAAAAAACTATTGTAAAAATGTTGTGCCTACAGTATGAAAATGCTAGAAAATTTCAAATGAATTATTGATCAAATTCTCAGTGACTAAGTTTATTATACAAATATTTTGAGGAATATTTAAAATGCTGCACCCTTCTTGGTTCTCTCCTTTGGATTTTCATTGTTCAAAATATTTGTAATTTGTGTCCTAAGAGAAGAAATGGGGGGGAAAGTGAAAACGTAATTGTGTTTGCTAATAGCTTTTCTCCCCTGGTTTAATGACCTTTCATACATAAGAAATCTAGAATATACTTGTGGAATTAGGTATTTTATAATGCTGCTATTTCTCATCAGCATAGATACTCTGAAATTACATCCACTATAATTAGAAGAGTGTATTTACTTCTAATCGAACAAATGTGTGTGTGTTTTAAATACCTCACCATGTTCACTACTTCATAGACAACTTAAAATATTAAGTACCTTTTTTATCTGAATGATGTAAGATATCCGGATAATTTTAAGTGTTCCAATGTTTACTGAAATTTTCTCTTTTCATATGGCCATTTGACTCGTGGGGGCAGTTTTATATGCTATTTTTCTGGGCATGATGACTCTTTTGCTGCTGTTAGTTATTGTTTTGATTAGTCCAGTTTTTAATTTAAGCTAGCTAAACTTTAGATTAATCCATACATATATTCTAGCATATATCCTTAATTTTATGTAACATTGATTATATTGGTTGACATTAGATGTTGGAACAAAGGCAGGACACACCAATTCATGGGAAAACTAAAATGTAATAGATATTTAGACAATAATGAATATATAAAATCTTTTTCTTTCTTCTCCTGCTGCTCTTCCTCCTTTTCCTCATTCCTCTAAAAATTATTTTAAATTATTATTTTTCAATCACAACAGACATATGAATAATTAACTATTAAATACCACTATTCTAGTTTGATTGGTTTTACTTTAAACATTATTTCACTTTAGTTATCATTACCACAGGTCAGATTATATTCTATCAATTATGAAGAAAAAAAATCCTCCTTAGAAATACAACCTAGTGACAAGATTTCCACCAGAATGAAGCTTCAATGTTAGAAATATTTGTTTTGTGTTAGAATTATTTTCATGATGAAATGACTATGGATTTAAAAACTTGGCAATAATAACTTGTGTTCACTCATTTTTTTAATGATAACAGTTTTATATCTGATGTATGGCAATCCAAACAGATCCAGATAAAAGGAGGATTCAGGCAATCCCTGCTACCATAGGGCTTGTCACTTAGCAACTACTCTGCTTAGAGTTGTTAGATTTTCAACGAACTCTCAAGTCCGGTTGACCTATAGTACAACTAAAGATCACTCTGTCAGATTTACTTTAAGTACAACAAGCTATCGTTACATAAACATTTTCATTGGAAATATGTGACTATTGCAGAGTAAGAAATTCTGGCACCAGGAAATTTTATATTGGCTCTTTCCACTTAACAAACATGAAGTGTATTCTGTATCCACTTATGAAAGAATGAAGCATCTTAAGACCCTCTGGAAAGGAACATAAAAACAATAAATTTAGAACATTTACTGCTTGGCTGGCTAAAACAGAAAATGTAGGTAGCTGCCACTGTGGTGGCAGGAAGCATGATTTACCATCCACCTGTTTTGTGTTAGTCATTAATAACTCAAACTATAATTTTCACTCTTGATGCAAATAAGGGAGCAGGGATTCCACATTATTATAAATTTCTCTAAAATTAATTTTACCAGGCTCATTTTCTATTAAATTCTAATTTCTACACGCATTGGTATTTGATGCTAGGTAATTTTCCTCATTCTACATTTTGTGTGCATTTCTTTTCTTATTCTGCATTTTGTGTGTGTTTCTTTAGTCTCTATAGTAAATATTAAAAGTAAGAAACTGTTAAAAATAGGTAGAATATACATAAGTAATAGAGATATTGATTCTGACACATTCTTTAAAACTTTGGGACTGCCTGCTCCTATTTGGAATATTTTTATATTACCAATGCATGAATATATGCCAGAAGCTGTGTGGACTCTGCCATGCAATCAGTCTCCAAAAGAGGAAAAATAGATGTATATTTAAAAATCACTCTCAGATACTTTAATAAAAACATATTTCTTAAACCCATCTTCACAGAAGGAATAGTGATTGGATAAAAGTGTAAATACAGTATTTACTATTTGTGACCTACCATAAGCTCACAAATTCCCTTTAGAAAAATAAGTTGACAATGTAAATTATGAATTCAGCCTAAGTCCTGATACGACTTCATGTGTCCCTTTTGTTCTCTGTGGTGTGGGAGTGATAACACTTTGAGTGACATGTCATCATATATGTGTGTCGTGAGCAATCTGTCGACTTTGACAGACAAGCCAGCTGTGGACTAAGAGCTGAGGGACATGATGTGGTGCTGACGGTGCCTCTCCCTGGATTGCCTTCCTGCCACCCTAGTCTGGCTTTTGTTCCTGTAGTGCATTTGCTGGCTATTTCTCTAAGCTCATATTTCCCGTTCTAACCTTTGCTTCTAGCATAATAAAAGCCCTTTTAAGGAATTACTTATTAATAAACTGGGTTGCTGGAGTCAATTTTTAAAATAGATACAAATTAGCTTTCTTCTTTAGGATGGTCTGTTGATGCCTTTTTCTGTCTTCGAATATTATGAAATGTCCAGATTCATCAATATTTAGCCTAACTGCAATGTTAATGAAAAAAATCAACTATAGTTGTTACACTAACTAATTTTAAGTGATTATACACAAATTTTGGAGCCTTGTTTAGCCTCTATCTAAACACCTTGGTTAATATATTGAAGAATTTCTCTCTATTTTAATGCCATGTCTTGCATTTGTTCAAACTACTCAAAGTTTTACATTTATTTTTAAATATTGACAATAAATGTTCAGGATTGGTTGTAAAAAGATCTGCTCTTTCTCTATGTCCTACTCAAAGCTTCTACTCCAGGAGTGAAAGAGGACTGCAAGTTCTCATCCTGGCACAAATGGTCTTGGACACTCAATTCATGGTACAGGCACCACGCTAAACAAGGACTGGGTAGAACTAAGACACTATCAGTTTGTTTCTGTAATTTTTGTCTTTTTTTTTTTCCTCTTTTGGGAACAGGGTAAACTGTTGTTTAGTTTATCCTTTTCCAGTGTTAACGGAAACAAAATGATTCTTCTTTGATATTCTTTGTTTTTAAAGCTACTCACTAACCTGTGGGGTTATCTCTTTGCTAGACAAGGATGAATGCTCCAAGGATAATGGTGGGTGTCAACATGAATGTGTCAACACAATGGGAAGCTATGTGTGTCAGTGCAGGAATGGATTTGTGTTGCATGAAAATAAACACGACTGCAAGGAAGGTATGAAGAAACTGTTATTTTTTTAAAAAAAAATCTTTTTGTTGGAAATATTATGTGTCCCCTTTTCTTCCCCTACTAATCCCCTTCTAGCCTGCCTTTGCCCCCTGCCCCAAGCCTTCACCACCCTATTATCTATGTCCATGGGCTATGCATATATGTAACATGGTCTTTGGATAATTAACTCCCACACACCCATCTTCCCCTGCCTTCCCTCCGAGATTCCACATTCTATTCCATGCTTCCATATTTCTGGATTTCAGGAATATTCTTTTCTTGACAGCAGCTAGAATTTCAGGCCATTTGGGTAAAACACTGCTTCCAGGTAGAGTTCTTTTGTATCAATTAGTGATATCACTTTTGAGTGTTCAAATGTCAAATATATACACATAAACATATATACATATATACATGTATATATATATATATATATATATATATATATATATATATACACATAAATATATATACACATATACATAGAGTGGTCCAAGATCCAAGGCAAACTATTGGAAACCTCATGTTACCTAAAGAGCCTGCACTTCACACATGGGTAGAATTAGAATAACTTTGTATAACAGACATAGTTGCTGCTGTAATGCCAACTGGCAGCCAGAAAAGTATCACTTTATCCCCAGGTTTTCATTGGACAGACCTTTTGACAGTCTTCATATTTTAGCTGAATTTCTGCTAAAGGCTTTAGTTTCCCTCCCCAAAATATCTCAAAATGTGCTATATGAGTGATGCCACTTTAAATACCAGGGGAGTTAAACTCAGATGCATACCAGAGAAAAAGCATTGAAAATGGAGATACTGTGCCATTTAAAGTTTTAGTCTTGGTTTTAGCAAAAGGAAGGAAGAAAGGGAGGGAGAGAAGGAAGGAGGGAAGAAGGGAAAGGGAAGGAGGGAGGGAAGGAGGGAGGGAAGGAAGGAAGGAAGGAAGGAAGGAAGGAAGGAAGGAAGGAAGGAAGGAAGGAAGAAGGGAGAAGGAAGGAGGGAGGGAGAGAGAGTGAGGGAGGGAGGGAGGAAAACATACTAGTAGCACAACAGTAGCCTACCAGCTTTGGGCCCCAGACCTTACAATATTTCAGTATTTTATAAAAACAGTGATACCCAATATGAGCTAGATGGGCACAATACATATTTATTCAGTTTTTTACTTATTCTGAATAAATATTTTGTGTGCCCATCTAGCTCATATTGGCTATCATTGTTGCTGAGGGTCTGCTCCTGAATTTTCTACTTAACTTGAATTTATGCCTATTTTGAAAGAATTACTAAAGCAGATTTTATATCTTGTGTCATTAGTACATGTGGATTGGTAGCTACCTGCCTAGAACCACAGTTAGATAGCAACTGTTTGTATGCACATTCAAATAGTACCCTGAAATGACCCTTATTCCATTCAGTTCTATTCTAAAATGGTCATGGTCAAGGGTTTATCTCCCTACCCCCATGTTTTCATTGAGCTACTGACATGACCCAGAATCATAGGCAAGCAAGATTTTTCTTGCTATATTCATGCATGAAAGTGAAACGTCTCTTTTCACTTTCATGCATGAATATAGAACCTTAGAGATTTTGATATTTGTAACTTGGTAAAGTATTCTATGAAATTGACAGGCTGGGGAACAGGCCCAGTCAATTGTCTTCTCAGATATGCAAGACAGTTCAGAGGGGTGGAAAAAGAGAGATAGCTTTTATAGAGTATACATGTAGCCCAGGGCTCACAGGTAGCAAATAAATGTTCACTACAGTAAATATTTTCAAGAAAGGATTTTATAGGCTACTTCCTTATAGATAGAACTATATCCAGGTACCCCAACAGAGTTCATTTTTACAGCCAGGGAAGGGGTCATATTTTCTTTGACCTCTGCTGTGGGGTGGGCACTGTCGCAGTTCATCAGAAAGCCTCTTGGCTTTGTCTCATGGGCTCTGGAGATTCCACATTGCTTCTGGCAAGGCAAAGACAAGGGAGCATGTAAGTTAGAAAACCCTAGTCAAGACAGGATCCAGACTTTAAGGCTATTTTCTTGCTACACCCATGTAGATGCTATATTGTTGGAAAGGAATTGAATTTCCCCTCCTTTTTATATTCCTCACAAATCCAAACCTCCCTGTGGACATCGACAGAGATAAGGTCTAGGTCTCATAGTAAGGACTGTGTCAACAGCATATTCATGAGGACATATTGCGCAGTGGAACAGGTGTTTTTTCCATTTAGTAAAGAATTTCCCCAAAGAGGCTTCTTGGAAAATTTCAGAGAATTTATTGTATTTTAGAATAGGATACACAATCCATACAAATAATCCAAGTTTCAGTCAGGATGTATAAGGTGCTGCTTCGTAAATCACACAGAATGAACAGAGCCTGAGGATAGTAAGTGGTTTTGAAGTTTAATATAAACAAATGGTCCTCTTTAAGATGAAGTTATTTTAATTATGAAAAACCTAAAAGAAAGTTCGTGTTAGTTGGATATTGTGGGAAATTAGTTTAGAAGCTCAGCACAATGGCTAGTACCTAGTCCCTTATTTTTCTCCCTTATTGCTTCATTAATACTTTGCTGACAATTGGGTTAATTTACTTTAGCAGCTGAGATTTTAGTGTTAGTATTCAAGTGTATATTTCAACTAAAGGAGAGAGAAAATATAAATACATAATTCATAAAGTGGCTTGATTATCTTAATTAGCTATAAATAATCTTCCTGATTATAGAAAAAATTAATTGAAATGTCAAAATCCATTGATTTTTGTTTGTGGCATTGCATTAAATATTTTGCACATACCAGTGTTGATAGCCTTAATTGTTAATATATGCTGCTCTGTTAAAGTCTGAACTTACAGACCCAGCCATTTTAAATAGCTTATTTCCTTTCAGGCATTTATAAAATTCATTGTAAACACTTAATTTCATGAAAGCAAGAAAACAAACATTGCCTGATTATTATCAGCAACATGTGTGCCAAAGCAGATGAATATGATCACAGAAACTGGAGTGATGATTAGTTAGTATTCAAACAAATCTTTCAGTAGGATAGTGGGTAAATAAGCTGCTTTATTGTTGGTCCAATACTAGGCTAGATTTCCACACTGATTGATCTTATTGTTACAGCTGAATGTGAACAGAAGATCCACAGTCCAAGTGGCCTCATCACCAGTCCCAACTGGCCAGACAAGTACCCAAGCAGGAAGGAATGCACATGGGAAATCAGTGCCACTCCAGGCCATCGAGTCAAATTAGTAAGTGAGCACGTCATCCTTCTTTTATTAAGCCTATGGCCCGTGTCTTCCATGGCTAGCACATTGAAGTAAAATAAGTTTATTTGATTGAATTGAGTAAGTAAGACAGATGGAAAAGATTGTCTTCCATTTGCTTTCCCACTAACACGAAACAAATCCCTGATTTTCTAAATCAAGGTGTTAGTACTGGTACTCATAACTTCTCATATAGTGATTTTATCCTGGATGCTTTAGAAGGTATTACCAAAGTTACTGCAAAGAAGTCAGCTCTATTTCCTAATGTATTATTGAAAGTGACCTTTTCAAATGGAGAAAATAAAAAAAAATCAGCAAGACAGTAGTAAGTATTCACTTAAACACAGCATAGCAAATTCTACTGGCTATGTCCATTCTATATGCCTTATTTACAGAGCAAATGTATTTTTTATAATAAAAGTAATTTTGTTTTGTGGTTTGTGAAATATTATTTTTTTGCTTTATAAAGTTGCCTCTTTAGACATATACTGATATCTTAGACTTCTCACATATTGAAATATGAATGTAATGTTTGTCCTTTCTCCTGTGGTCTTTTAGCCTCACATTCTGTCCTGGTCAAAATATATAATATATTAAATTTCATTACAGGCTATAGAATACTTAGTATAATTTTAAGAAATAAAATCATAGGAATATAGAAATTTTAAAAATTTTCTACAATATGCTATTGTCAAAAGCATGAGGGAATGCTAGCTAGCAAGGCTCAAAATAATCTAGCAGTTGCCATAATAAAAGACAAGAAATTGTGTAGAGAATAAGGCCATCAGTCCATGACAGCTTACTGGACCAGTCCAGCCATAATGTTAATTTTAAAATTGAACTATTTCCTTTAGTGATTTTTTTTTGTCAATAAAGAGGCTGTAGTTCTCTGCAATAAACAACAAAATTAGAGACAGTTGCCAATACATTCATATTCCTATTATGGAACTCCTTTTAATCAACATATTTGACAAATATTAGTAAGTGACTTTCCAAACAAAGACATTAATTCATTTCAACCAGTCTTTGGAAGGACGCTAGATGCTAAGATGACAGCACTGTAGGAACCTAATTGCTTTCCAGTCCTGTCCAAGGTCCTGATTAAGAGGATCACTCTCTCAAGCTATGGGCTAAAATATGGAAGCTGCATTCCTTTCAACAGGGCAGTTAGCTAAAGGAGTTAAGAACATAGATTTTCCTGAAGACTTTTTTTTCCTGTGTGAGATTCAGATTTTGTCTGGTATCAAAGTCCTCACTGAAGAATTTCCTTTTTTATGTTTAGTGTGCAGTATGTCTGTGTAGTGTCACTATTTAAAGACATTTTCATTGGGTATAGAATTTTAGGATGACAATTTTGTTTTACTGTCTGCACTTTAAATAATTGATCCATTATTTTCTGACTTCCATGGTTTCTAATAAGTCTGTTGTAAATATTAATTTTATTCCCATGAAAGCAATTATTCCTTTTCCTATGGCTGCATTCAACATTTTCTTTTTATCAGCAGTTTGAATTCAGTGTATCTAGGTGTGTGTGTGTGTGTGTGTGTGTATAGTAATTTATCCTCAGAATTCTGTGAATTTCTTGCATCTGTATTGTGGTTTCTGTAATAAATTTTTTTTAAATTTTCAACCATTATTTATTCACAAAATTCTTCTGCACTGTTGTCGCTCTTGACCTTTTTGGACTTTAGTTACACATAAATTAGGTTGTTTCATTTCACCCCATAACTCTTGGATGTTCTGTTAGTTTTTTGCATTCTTTCTTAGTCTAAGTTTCAGTAATTTCTATGAACCTATCTTTAAGTTCTGGGATTGTTTCTTTGGCTATCTTGAGTTTACTGATAAGCTTTTAAAAGGCATTCTTTATCTTTCTAATTATGTTTTCTATCTCTAGCATTTCCATTTGACCCATTATTATACTTCTCATGTGTATTAGTCTCTCAGGATGCCATGACTAAATAACATAGAGTGTTTAAAACAGCAAAAATTTATTTTCTCATAGTTTAGAAACTAGAAGTTCAAGATCAGGTGCTATCAGTGTTGGCATTTGGAAGGCCTCTTTTACTGGCTTGTGGATGGTGTTTCATTGCTCTGTCCTCACATGGCCTTTCCTCTGTGTGTGCATGGAGAGAGAGCGAGCTCTGGTGCCCCTTCATCTTCTTACAAGGTCACTAATGGGATTACAGTCTCACTCTTATGACCTCATTTAACCTTAATTACCTTCCTAATGGACCTCCCTCCAAGTGCAGTTACATTGGTGTTTAGAGTTTTGACATATGCATTGAGGGGAGGACAATTCATTCCAAAAAAAAAATCTCTTCTGCTGAAATTTCTGATCTATTTTTACATGTTGTCTGCATTTTCATTAGAATCTTGAACAAATTAATCATAGTAACTTTAAATTCTGTTGGATACTTTAAACAAAGGGGTCATGTTTGAGTCTGTTCTGTTATTTTATGTCTTAACACTGATATTTTCTTCTTGCCTTTCTGTGTGTCATGTAATTTTTTATTAAACGCCAGACACTATGTATATAATAGTAGAGACTTTATGTCTGGAAGTAGACACATCTCTTCTGTTAGGCTATTAATGTGTGTTCATGTTTGGGAGGGGGTGTTGTTGAGTACATCTAGTCAGTAATTAAGCTGAGTTTGGTTCTTCTTGTTCCTATGATTATCTTCAATGTAACATTGGCTTTAAATTCATTTTTTTTAGATGGGAAGCTGAGATTTAAGAGGTATTTTATCAATGTTTGTGTTTCATCTTTAGCTTCCCCATTTATATTCAAAAGTGTGTCTCTCTCCACACTTTTTTCCTTTTTCAGTGGTAGACTGAACTTGTTCATTACTTGGTGCTTGCTAGTCTGGTAGTGAGGGCTGGGGGTTCTTTATTGTCTTAGCACAGCCTCTTCTTTAGACAGGCTCTGTGTTGTTAGGTCTGAGGGATTGCCCTTCTCAGTGGTCCTATTTTTTTGTCTCCGTGGAAACCAAACTCCACCTTATGACTCTAGTTGGTTTTCCATAGGAGAGTTTCTTTGCCTTCTCCCGGTTGTAGTAGACTTCTAATATTATTGGGATAGGAACCTGTGCCCAGAACTTCCCCAGGAGCAGAAGTGTTTTGTTGTTTTAACACCTTTCCTTTGGCTACACTAGGTCTATACCTTTGCCCTGGTGGTGATAGGGTTTTCTGCTCCACTCCCTGAGGCTTAGGGCTTTGTTTCTCAGAAAGAGTTGCAACAGGGCTTCATGCTCACAGCAGTGACCTATTTCCTTCTCCAAGCCTGTAACACCAAGGAATGCACTCGGCCATCTCCTGCTCTGCCTACAGTCTTTCTCCTGAACAAGAGACTGAGGTCATGATGAAGAGTCTCTCAGTGGTTGCAAACTCCCCATGTCTACAGCTCCCAGGAGTTTTATATTATTACCCTTGTTCACACCTGATCTTTACCATACCATTAAAAATTGTAGCTGAATGCTTCTTACCTAGTTATATGGCACCCAGAATTTCTTCCTTCTGTAGTCTGTCACTGTGAGCAGATGTTTATGTCTCATCTCTCCTTGGATAGGCCTGAGATTCAGTGGATTTGATACTACTTGGTTGACTGGTGACTTCAGTTCTTGGGTATGTTCAACAAAATTGTGATTTTTTTAGTTTACATAGTTTTTTTCTATTAGGGTAAATGCAGCTATTTCCAGCTTTCTAGATTCATGGGGGAAAAGAATTTCTGATGTACCTTAATTTGGCAATACTTTATTCATTCTCAAGTGTATGCTTTCCAGCTTATTGAACATCTCTTTCAACTCTAAGTCTGTTCTGTCATACCTCACAGGCTTTAGTTTTCATGCAAATGTTTTCTTGAGGATCAGGATGTAAAGCATGTCTGTTCAATAATGGTCATACTTACTATTATCCTAAGAAGGTAATTTTCAGAAATTTTCAGAAGGAAAAGAAGAGCTTTACTGCAAATATGGATCTTTGTTTTAACTGCTTGACTTTGTGATCTTAGTAGCAGTTATAGTCTAAACCAGGTTTTCTCAAATATTGGCATGCATCAGAATTATCTAGAGGACTTGTTAAAAAACTTTTTCCATCTCAAGTTTCTGAATAATAGCGTATTGACTCCACCTTTCTTCCCCCCCCCCCCAATTAATCTCCCAATTAAAACATGATTTCTATTATCACTCTCAGAATCAGGATCAGTAAATAGGAAAGTAGTCCCAGGCAGTTGAGGTGACTTGGCAAAGATTATAAAACTAGTAGGCCTATCAACACCTTCAAGCCGAGGCATTCTGTTTCTTCGCTTAATACATTTTTAATTATAGCATCCTGCATCAGAGAGGAAAGAAATCCATAATTGCTATGTATGTGCACATATGTCATAATTTGAATAGAAAGCAATCATGTTAGTAAAACAAACTTATGGAGTCATAAGGCTTTTTCTGAGAGGGAGGCAGGCGGTCAGAGAGGAGAAATGATGTTATTCTGATGGTTTTGAAGATGGAGGCAGTGGACATGAGCCAAGGAGTAAGGGCAACCTTTGGGAGTTGGAAAAATTCAAGGAAACAGGTTCTCACTAGGACCTCTAGAAGTACTATATGCTGTCCACCCATTTTTGTAGACTATTGACTGCCACAGCCCTAGGACAGTAAATTTGTGTTGTTTTAAGCCACTAAGTTTGTGGCCCTTTGCTATAGCAACAGTAGGAAATTACTGCATTTTCCTTGTTTTTAGTGTGTGTGCAGGCATGTGTTTAATCATGAGATACTTACTCTGTGGTAATAGCTACAAAGTAAAAGGAGCCTTGGTTGAAAGGGATAAAAATATGAATGAATAAGAACAAGAATCTATTATTTCTGCCTTCATCCTGTTTTAGGTATATGAGACTAAACTGCTCATCAAATTTTGGGGGACCTTTTTCATTATGTTGAATTACTCTTCATTAAAAACAGCCCTGGCCAGTTTGGCTCAGTGGATAGAGAGGTGGCTCGTGGAGTGAAGAGTCTCAGGTTTGATTCCAGTCAAGGATACAGTACCTAGGTTGCAGGCCTGATCCCCAGACCTGGTCCAGGCATGAGTGGCAGGCAACCAATCAATGTCTCTCTCTCACATTGATGTTTCTCTTTCTGTCTCTCCCCCTCCCTGACATTCTCTCTAAAACTCAATGGGGGGGAAATATCCTCAGGTGAGGATTAGCAAAAACAAAACAAATAAAACTGAAACAAAATTCCAGGCAAGGGAGCATACAGTAATTAGTTTTATCTGAAATTTCATAGCCTAGAGTTCTGCTAAGTTCCATAGTTGTTATTTATAGCTTCATATATGGGATATTTTTAGAAAACAAAACACCCTCAAATGTCATATAGTTCTCTACCATCAATCCATAAAGAGTGTATTTAATCAAAGTTAAAGAGGGCTCATAGGGGAAAAAAAAAGAGCTTTTATATTAGAGACTGGGATTTGTATTCCACTATACCATTTTTTCCAGTGGCCTCTAATTCCTCCAATATCTTGTGGGAAACCAAATGACAGTTCTTCCCCAAAACAGGAAAAGGCAAAAGATGACTTGGGACTAGGGAGCTCTGAATCCTATTTCACAGCTGCTCACATTGCATCAGTCTCTTTAATTTTCTTAAATGGTCACCCTGGCTAAATTTTATATCCGCATCCAACACTATCATTTTATTATCTTGTCCTTTGTGGATATATGTAGTGACACTGAATGGCCTTATCCTTTAGCCAGTGCCTGTATTTTCAATAAAAGCACCTCCACAGATGTTCATATGAGGGGCCTGCATATGCAAGCCTGGCTGGAGGCCAGCTAGGTAGATGAGGCTTTCTTGTGTGTTCCAGAAACACACAGTTATTCTTTCTACAGCCTAAAATGAGAGTTCAATTTTATTTCCTTCGAATGGGACTCCTTGATCTCCTAGGTTATCTTATGGGAAATACATTAAGATTTCTGACTAGAGCTCACGGTTATTCACTCTTTGTAAAACCTAGATTAGGAAACTTAAAATCATAGAACTATGATCATGGAATGAGTAAGGTTTAAATTTGAATACCAAAATGTCTGTAAAGTAGTAGTGTAAGTGCTTAATAAAAATATTTTAAAATCCCACAAAAGAGGGTAGTGTTGCAGCAAAGTTCAGAATTCCTTACAGCTCCATACATTGGCTTTGCTAGCTGCCCCGTCTTCACTGTGAAGGCGAAGGAGCTGTGGGGTATCTCAGTGTCTCCGTGGGGCATTGTAGTAACATTGGTTCCTGGCGGCTGCATTACTTAGAGAGATTCGTGACTCAGAGTGTGTCATAGTGTAAAGCAATACATCGTGCGTCTCACTTTTATCTTTGGAAACTAGAGTATTTTTAAAGATTTCTGATTTCCCATGGGCTCCCATAATACTTCTCTATGGAGTAGAAGTATTTTGTATTGAGGCAAAGTCACTATGCACGGAGGTCCCTCTGTGCGGATGCCTCGATGATATTTAGGGCCAGATTAATGAGATCTCAGTATGTGAGTTAGTCATGCTTTGCTTGTGTGTGGTAGAGCGTTTAGGTTAGTCTGACTGCTGGGAAAGGACCACCCAATCTTTGCAGTGGACCTAACAAGCTGCCACCAATTCCAAGAGGAAAATTCATTCATACCTTAATGAATGAGAGTTGTCTGCATTGCTTGAAAATATGTCCGCGACAGAATCTTTGCCTAATTTGATTCTTATAGAGTCAGTCTGATTCCATTAGTAATTTGATAAAAAGCCAGAGCCAGTTGGCTCCGGACCAGGTGTCAGTATGCCCCCCAGCCCACCAGCTCAATGCCACTTTGTGTAATGTTGCTCCGCTCTGTAAAACAGATGTTATGATTTACTCCAGACATCCTGCATTTCATTAAGGAGTGAAGTAGTCAGTTATCTCATTCACTTAGTTTTCAATGGACCAATCAGTGGACTGAACATGTGTGGTCTGTAAAATCTGATCCCAGGTTTAGCTTTTGCTTAGAGTATATGCTTTAGAATGCCATTACCCCATCACTCTCACAGTTTTCTCTTCTACACAGTCTGTTTCTCTGTTCTTTATATTTATAGGTGGATTATTCTGAATCACATTCCGAAGGGACAACTACTTGTCATTGTTTTCAGATAACAGTATTTTTCTTCTTGAAATACTGTTGATCTTATGATTCAGAAGCTTCATATAATATGTAATAAATTTATCTGGTACAGTTATGCCAACTTTCTCTCTTTGTTGTTTTTGTTTGTTTGTTTGTTTGTTTGTTTTTAAGGTTACAAACTGAAATTAAGACTGTAGATGCGTGCACAAGGATGAGAGAGGCTGAGTGAGATCTCAGAGACAGAAAAGCAGCCGCTTTGGTCTGCTACTCCCAGAGCATTTCCACTCATGGGTTTGGCCATAAACATGGGATAGGTGTGTAGGCAAATGAATGGCAGAGTTACCCAGACATTCAGCCAACTATCCATTTAGGTTTATCTATGTCTAATGTCTACTCTATGCCAATAGATAATAGATAATAATCAATGACAAACTCCTTAGGTGGCTGTCTACTTTGAATATTGTGTTTCAGGATAAACTGTTCACTATATTTTTTCGCGCCATTTTTTTTATTTCCAGTGAAATTATTTTTTAATATATATATTTTTTATTTCAGAAAGGAAGGGAGAGAGAGATAGAGATAGAAACATCAATGATGATCATTGATTGGCTGCCTCCAGCACGTCTCCTACTGAGGATTGAGCCTGCAACCCTCATTCTCTAATGCATTTTAATTTACTCTTTTTAGAAATTAGAATTCAATGGAATGAGACATGAAAGATCAGCCTTCTTTCTTTTCTTTTCTAAGTACCTTTTATTCCTTTCTTCTGCACCCTAATTAATATAAATTGTTTCTTTCATTTTTTTCTCTTACACCCCCAAAGTCAGAAGTGATAGTAGACGGTGGTGTGGTATAGAACTGTGGCCAACACTGAGGGAGAACTCTTCTTAGTCACTTTTTCTTTGAAAATTATAAAATGTATTAAACTGAGCATTATGATTACTTCACAAAATTGCATTAAATAAAACATGGATATATATATATATAAAGTTTATGTGAAAATATTTTATGCAGCAAAATTAATTTTCAAGTATATTTTATATTTCCTCAGTGTTTGTTTTTTGTTGTTGTTGTTTTTAGCTTTGCTCTATAGATTTAAATAGTAGTGATAGCTTATTAATTTCAATGTTATTTTCAGTCTATCTCAATTAAATTTTTCTTTGCGACAGTTAATGTATTATATACATATTTAATGGATTTTTTATTTTAAGAATGTGCAAAGACATGCATAAAATTTACCACACTGGTAAACTAGAATGATTTTTTTTTAGAATGATTTTTAAATAGCAAAGCATACTAAACTTTGTAAGACTCCAAATATAAAATAAGTATACCATTTATTTGAATAGTAAATTTTAAAATTTTAGCCTAAATTTATATGTTTCTAATAATGTGGGTTATAAAATCTAAATAAAGAAATAGATAGTGAAAACTTTGTTTTATTCTCTCAAGATTTACTGCATTTAATTTTTGTCAAGATATGATCATTACTTTATGGAATTTTCTTCTTGGTTTAGGTGCATGAAAGTAGGATGATGTCCAATAGTTTATGATCATCAAAACCAGAAAGAATCAATTTTTTAATATAATGGTTTAAAACTTTCTGATACATTCGTAAAATATTTGGAATTAAATTTGGGATAAAATATTACTGTGGTATTCTAATTTGTCTAAATACTGTTGTAAATTTAATTGCAATAGTAGAATCAGTTATAATAGTTGGATAGTAGACTTTCAAATGGAGTTAATGCATTTTTTTTTCTCATTTGTTTTCCAGAGCTTTTACATTTTATTGATTTTATAGCCCTTTCAATTATTCGCTATATGTATTAAATAATTTGCATGGCCTGAACATATTTCATTGATCTGTATTTCTACTTCAAAACCCAGAAGCCACTTTTAATAATAAGTGACCTCCCTTCCTTTTTTCCTTCCTAACTCCCATCATTCGTTCTTTTCTTTCTCTCTTTAAACAGGCCTTTAGTGAGTTTGAGATAGAGCAGCATCAAGAATGTTCTTACGATCACTTGGAAGTATTTGATGGACAAACAGAAAAATCACCAATTCTTGGACGACTATGTGGCAACAAGATCCCAGAGCCCCTAGTGGCTACTGGAAATAAAATGTTTGTTCGCTTTGTTTCTGATGCATCTGTTCAAAGAAGAGGCTTTCAAGCTACACATTCTACAGGTCAGCAAATCAGGGCCCTGCTTCTCTTTTCTAACTAAGGGCCAGCTTTTCCTCCTGTGAATGCAGTGGGTCCCCTAACAAGATCCCACAATAGAGTAAATCTGACTGAAGCACTGTCTAGAACATGCTGCATCCGACCTACCTAGCTTTGTCGTTGATGAACATGTAGGAAGAAGCCCAATAGTTTGGTCTGATTTGTATTCAAATGCAATTTGATCAAGTGGGACTACATAAGTGTAACAGTTTGATTTATATACCATATTTAACAGATAGAAATTTATTTTTCGCATCAATACATTTTTTAAATCAAATTTGGCCATCATCTCTCTGTTTTATAGAACCTTATTTGTTTCCCCTTTTATTTGGCATGAAACACAGAAGTTCTGTAAACCTAATCACTAATATGATTTACAGATTACAGCTGTTCTACAAGTCTTTAAAGAAATAAACTATAATTTAGAAAAATATGAATAATTTTAGGCAAACATATAGTATAGTATTTTTATATCTTGGATTCAATTTAATGATATATTCCATAAGTTTCTAGAAAATGTCTTTTTTTTTTTTTTTTTTTTTTTAGTCTTTTAAAAAAGAAATCAGTTAATTGCAGATGTTTACTAGAGTCATTTAGCTTATAGTGACATCTAGTGGCATTAACTATATTTAAACTAATGAGACACCAGAGAAATCTATTTTGGTGTATAACAGTATACATCAGTGATTTTCAACCTTTCTCATCTTATTGCACACATAAACTAATTAATAAAATTCTGCAGCACGCCAGAAATATTTTTTTGCCAACCTGACAAAAATAGGTACAATTTTGATTCCTTCACACTGAACAACTGTTGTGTTAGCTGTTGTCATATTTTTATTTGATAATCTAAGGCAAAAAAAAGTCAGTGCCCTTGACTAAATAGTCAAGTATTACATGTTTTAAATATTTTTGCAGCCTACCAGTTTAAAATCGCTGGTCTACATATTTATGAAACAATTTTAGTGCAGTAATTTTTGTCTCAGTTTCATGCTGATTGCTTTTATCTTTTTGTTTCATTTTGTTTTAGAAATTTGAATTTGAATTATTTTATTGTCCAATATTATTTTTCAATCTAGTGTATTTTGTTATAAGCATTAGATTTACATTGAAGGCTGTGAGAATGTGGATATTGTCAGGATATTTATCTGATTCATAGTAGTAATAATTAGATTCATATATAATATAAAGTAATAATTTTTCATGATTAATATAAATATTTTGGTTTGAGAAAAGTCTTTCATGGACCATAAATTTTATATTAATGAAGGATTTTTCATACATTTGACATTTACTTTTAAATATTTTTTGATAACTTGTCATGTGTTGAAGGAATTTAGAATCCCATTACTCCATCAGTATTTTTCTAACAGTAGAGAGGTCATGGTAGATGATATTCTGGCTATCACAAACTCCAAGAATGCAGTGTGAAAACATGCTTTCAAAACTTTCAAAATAGCTGATGATATAGTATTTTAAATTATCTGAGTATAAATTCCTTTTTTTTAGCTTTGTAAAATTTTTCTTTAATAGAGAAACTTCTCTTTGTACTTGTAAACGGAAAGTAAAGATTATGTCGGTACATCTGGGCTCTTGGTCCAACTATGCCATCACTTACCTGGGAACTTGGGAAATGATACTGTCTTTGGATCTCAATTTCTTCATCTGTAAAATAATAATTTCAAAGTTTCTTACAACTACAAACTCCGTGATACCTTAATGTGCCTGGCATCTTTTCATGGAGTCTATTTGCAGTGTTTATATCCCCATTAAGAATCTATTGGTAGAATCTAATTCTTTTTTTTTTTTTTTTTGGAAAGTTTAAAAAATACTTGTTGTTAAAAGTAATAGGTCCTTTTAAGCTCTTCCAGCCCGCTCCTATCTCCCCCCCGCTCCCCCCTCAGGTTCTCACCACCCCATTGTCCCTATCCGGAGGTTAAGCATATATGCATACAAGTTCTTTGGTTGATCTCTTTCTACCCACCCTCCCCTACCTTCCCTCTGAGGTTCAACAGTCTGTTCATGCTCCTAATTAAAGTTGATATTCAATATTAAATTATTTCAGGTATATTGCATAGTGATTAGACATTTATATAGCTTACAAAATGATACTCCCAATAATTCTGGTACCCAACACTTCCACATGTGTCAAACACAAGGCCCGCGGGCCAAATCCAGCCCGCCAGGCCTTGCAATGTGGCCCACACCGCGCTGTCATCACTGCACTCCGCTGTCAGTTTATGACATTGTCAGTTTATGACTGTTCAGTAAACCATTCGGCCCGCGATTTAGGCTGGATTTTAGATTTTGGCCCCTTCCCTGATTGAGTTCGACACCCCTACTTAGACACATACATTTGCTTTACAAACATTGAATGCTCAAAAAAGCCATATGATATAGATGTTATTTTTTTTTCCAGAGGAAGACATTGAAAATCTAGAGAAATTATTAATTTTCAAAGAATTCTAAAATTACATTAAAGCATGGATTTTATCCTAATTATGTCTCCAAAGTTTATGTACTTTTACTGTAGTATATTTTCTCCTAATGTATAAATTTTGGATTAGAAAGGAAACTGATTTAAAAAAAATGGATCACTATTATTTTAAGCAATAAAGATTGAATGCTTTCTTATCTAAGTTTTAAACAAATCCTCAGTCCACAAAAACCTAACTGATTAGTCTCATTTTTTTTCCCTGTGCAGTTTATACCCATTCATAAACCCCCGAGAACAACCTTGATCTCATTTTGTTAAGCAAAATGTGCCTTGGATATTGTCCTATCCAGCACTGTCATCTCAGAAATGAGGATCCTGAGATGACTAAACTTAGATGACAACCACATAACACACAAAAATAACAGTTGGAATTAGAGTCCTGGCCTTCCAACTTCTTATCATTTGCTCTTATCAAAAATTGTAGTTTTTTTTCTTTATGTATAATTTTTTTGCCCTCATTTAACCAGCTTTCTTGGAATTTTCTAGACAGGTTTATTTTATACTGCTACTTCCTAGCAGCCACATTTTTTAAAATATTCTTACCAATAATGTACTGCCTACTATGTATTTTTCCCCAGCACTTTCTTTTTAACAAGTTTTTTTTTATTCTGTAGTTTTTTGACAAATATTTATTTAGCACAAACTTTAGATAGATATGTAAGGTGTTAGTAATTTATGAAATAAAATTAGAAGCTCAAGGGAATTTATAGAAAAATAGGAATTCTCACCTATGGGCAGCTCACAGTCTGACAGATTAAACTGATTTTCAGACGTTTCTGAACTTCTGATTGTAGGTCAGTTTCTACTAACAAGACAGCCAAGTCCAGTACTACATCTGTCCACCGTTTTTGCTACATTTATAGTGCTTATGCATGATTTGCTGCCTTCTAGAATACATAGAGCTATTATCAGTGGGCCCTGAAGTGTGCATTTTAATTTGCTTCCCTAATTTATATTTCTCTAAACAATTTTAATTTTATCCACAAGAAAAGCTTCTAACATGAATTTTGAAACCAGGTGATTGGAAATACACTTTAGTATAGCTTTATGGCTACTTTTCCCCAAGCAATACTGTCCAAATCTACTGGAAATAGATTAGAGAATCGTGTTTCCCCCTCACAGTAGATCTGGTTTCTTGTAGGTCCAATTTTATTTTAATCAGGTAGCAATGTTTTGTTACAGTTTTAAATAAATGAATTGTAAGAAACAAATCTTCCCAATAAAAAGAAAAATCTGGTGTATTCGCCCAGAGGAGGCAGCTATAATACAGGGAGAAAAAAAAGAGAAATGTGGAGAGAAAGTAATGTTTTAAAACATGACATGGTCTGGTAGGACTTTTCTGTAGCACAAACCATCACACTTTTAATGCCATTTTAAAATCAAATGATACATTATTATGCTCCTTAGAAAGGAAATTATTTCTATCTAACTCAATTATATTAGAAAACCCACCACTAAAAGCACTTATAGGTCAAATTACAGGACCTCTCCCGGAATTTAATACTTTTTCAGGAAATGAACAAACTTGTCTTTCCAAATTAAAATGAAGGCCACCCCTGGGCTTCTCTTCCCTTCTTTACCTTTCTTACTGAGCTTCATTTTCCATTTCCCAGAATTCTGTAGAAGACACTCTGGGAGCTTGCAAAGTGTTTTCGGTGGGTTTGAAGATGGTATTGCTGACATGCTAACTTACTGTTTATATTTTGCTGACTTGGTAAATGAACAGGGATATTTGCAGGAAATGTGCTTACTCTATTTAAATATCTTCTTTTAAAGGGACCCTATAAAATGAATTGATTGAACATATTTCAGAAGCCACTCATAAGCAATTGCCCCACTCTGGCTATTATTCCCTGTTGATGGAAAAGCTTCCCAGGCCAGTCATATCTCTTGTATCCAATAGCCAAATGTTTGTCCTTTATAAAGTTATCCTGCAGACTAAATTCTCTCTCCTTTTTTTTTTTCTTGGAAAATTAATTCCACATTTATTATGTTGAGGCATCCATAGGAACTCATGGGACTTATAGAGTTCATAGGGTTATTTGAGTGATTCATAGGAATTCAGTTGTGTATTGAAACAGATAAACAAAACAGGGAACTTTTTGAAATATTTTAAGTCATTTTTTCAAACTATGTCATTTTTTTTCAATAAAATTGAATTATAATGCCTTCTGCCATTTGCAGATAGAAATAACTTCTAAATTTAGACGTTAGAGAATGGTTAGACTCCATTGAAATGGAACTTGGACCTCGTTGAACTTACTTGTCTCATTTTTTCTCCTGGGCAGAGTGCGGTGGCCGGCTGAAGGCAGAATCCAGGCCCAAAGACCTTTACTCACATGCGCAGTTTGGTGATAACAACTACCCAGCGCAAGTCAGCTGTGAATGGCTGGTGGTGTCAGAGCAGGGCTCGCGGCTGGAGCTGTCTTTCCCGACTTTCGAAGTGGAAGAGGAAGCCGACTGTGGCTATGACTATATCGAGCTCTTTGGTGGCCTCGATTCAACAGCGATGGGGCTTGGTCGATTTTGTGGATCAGGGGTAAATACAGCACCAACAATACCATAGCCATGATTAAAAATGCCTATTGATTCATTATTAATATATGTAACGTACAGAAGAGCAGTATTTTTACAAAAAAAAAAAAAAGATATATTACCAGTGTCTTAACACATTATAACACGCCTTGCCACTTCTTACCACTTCTGGTGAATTTGCTTGATAATTTAATCAAAAGAGACAAATGAAATCAGTAGTTGTAATTTCTTGTGACCATCCACATTCTAACTTTTATATTCTTGGCTTTATAATGCAATAGATATTTAACTTTTTTAATAATACAAATGGAATATACTTAAACACACACATTTGATAATGTTGTCGCCTTCCTAAATTAAAGCATCCCAGAAAAACGAATATGCACACCGTTTAGATGGACATTCTCTTTTCAACAAATGTGTTTGGTGGGAGTGGATGGTCCCCCACAGGCATGCAGGTCAGTCAGATGTTATATAACTGCAGGGTGTCACTTTGCACAGGACACATTGGCAGGTACGGGCCAGAGCATGTCACAATGAGAAATTTAAAACAAAACAAAAAAAGGAAAGCCTCAGTGCCTTCTTTCCCAGAATCGTCTGCATCAATATCAAATCCACATACTCAATATCTGAATATATATATTGTTGTGACGACATTATCCCCAGTTTTTTTATTGTCTATCAGTTGCTATTGCTTAATTGATACTATTAAACTGCTATCCAAATAGCAACTGCAATGAAAACAAAAACCTTCTTGGACTTCAATTATTAAAACAAGAAGGGATGCAAAGTTTGGATTCTGGAAGTGACTTTGCCCCAGAGCAGCTCCTGAAACAAGTTTACTAATGTCTCTTCATCCTCTCTGAGCCTCATTTTATTTATTTGTAAATCAAAAGAACTTGGCTTAAAAATTTGGGCACAAAAAACACCAAGTTCCAGAATTTGGAAACAGACTTAAGAATGCTCAAAGCCCAGCCATATTACTGACTAGCTGTGTGAACTTGAGCATGTCACCTGTTTTCTGAAACTCAGGTTTTCTCCTCTGTAAAATGAAGAAATCGCTCATATCCACTTTTCAAGGTGTTAGGAGGAATCAATTACCCCAAAAAAACATAAATTCCCTTAAGGAAAAGTGACTTATCCTGTTGTTTGTTTGTTTGTTTGTTTTCTTCAGCCACCAGAAGAGATCTATTCAAATGGGGATGCAGTTTTGATTCATTTTCACACTGATGACACAATCAACAAGAAAGGATTTCATATAAGATACAAAAGCATTAGATATCAAGAGACCACGCATACCAAATAACCAATACCAAAACCTCCTTCAGAAAAGAAAGGAATGTGCATAACGGAGAGAAGATATAGTTCGTTGTTTTTTTAATGAAGATATTAGCACAAATGTTTTATATAATAAAACTGAACAGAAGAAAAGTGTATGACCAGATTTATCTCTACTGAACGAGAAGTTTGCAGCGAACCTTGGTCAGCATTGCAGGATATTTGACCTCCGTGCTGATGGTGTAAATAAAGCTGGTGGGACGGCCTGATGTGCGTCAGGAAGACTCCTCGAGCTTTCGTTCACAGCTTGACGCAGATGCCTCGCAAGTCAGACAGTTAGGTTCAGGGTCTGTGGCCCTGCAGACTGTTCTTTTTGACAATTTTGCAAGATCTGGGAGAAATAAAAGGATCTTGCAGGTCATAAACTGGAAAACCCTCTCCTGTTCTTCAGCTAATTGCTTTGGCTCTGTATCTTGGACACAGTGTAAGCCAGATCCTTGTAAAATGTTGTGAAATAGGTGTGGTTTGTAATTTAAATGTAGGTGTGGCCAATATTTGGAAACTGGAATATTTCAGCGTCATTATTTTCATTTGCAGGCCAGATTAACCTCTTTGAAACATAGATCATCTTGAGACCACGTTATTTTACTTATAGTTTGACAACTTTGAAACGTCAGTAGTTTCTACTATAGCAATTAAAATCTGTTATTGAAGTGCTGAAAAGTGCCCAGTTGATTGGTAGATTCAGTTCTTTCAGCGAAAGTACTGCCTTTTCACACCAAATCCAAGAAGCCACGTGCTGTCTTAGGAACTCTACAAAGAAAAAAAAGAAACACAAAAACTCCCAACTGGTGTGAACAGGATTCTTCTAAATGAAATGACTGGATGGTTCATACTCAAGATACCACTGCTGCTATTGTCTTTCTTTTGTTGTTCATCTGTCGTAGTTGTAGTTGTTATTGTTGATGTTGTCACGGTTAATGTTGTATTTAAAAAAAAAAATGAAATGAAGAAGAAGTAGGCCTTGTAAGAATTGAAAAATCTCTCTCTCTTTTTTTTTTCTTCTTCTTGGGATTCACTTTAAGAAAAAAATGCAATGTTGGAAAAAGGTTTTGTCTCTGAAAGACTCTCTGGTGCTATTCCATGAACATTTTATTAAACAAAGTTTTTTACTTTGAGCCAACAACCTGTAGACCATGAATGTCTCCCTCTGGTGGCATTTGAAGACTAAAGATTTGTGAAGTGTATCAAGAGTATATCATCGCAAGGGCAGCACTTGTCCTGTGGAACAACTACTTCTAATGCCTTAGAATTCTTGCACATAATCCAACAGATCCTTCTAGAAACGCATCTTTTGAAATATTGAACATAATAGTGTATGTTAATTAGCAGCTCTATGAGGAAAATCCATTTCTCCGACGGAACATTGGGTATAAATATGTTGATCTGCTTTTGTTGTAGAAAATGATTTTCTGCTTTCAAGCCATGTGTGTTTTTAATATTAATGTATGTATATGTGAGCTTGTCTGAGTGAAGCTGTAAGAAGGTGAAAAGTAGTGGGTGGTTTGAAAAGTTAAAATTTATGTGCCAAGTTCTACTAGAATCCTGTGTGAAGTAGCACCTTTCTTAGGCAGTTTCATGGACAAATAATGGGAACTTCTGATTATTATAGACCCATTAAAAAAACGGCTCTTTCCTTCAGAGAAACTCTATTTTGATATTTTTATGTTGATTGCTCTATAAAGTATCTTTGTTTCTGTTAGCTGTCCATGAATATTAAACATTTAATAAAATTGGGCATTTTTCTTCATTTTTTACACAATTAAACTATACACACAGATGTAGTTTATTTGTTCTGTTATTGTTGCTCTAAAGAATCTTTTCCCTGCTTATGAATTATAATATGTAAATACATTTTAAAACCAATCTTTTCGTCTTATTGAATGTTACTTTGGAAATGTATAACTGTTGCCTGCAACATAATGAGATTTTAATGGAGCTGACTTATTCCAGTAACTTCTATACTTTTCACTAACCTCTAATTAGCCAAAATTTATCAGGAATGGGAAAAAGGAATGGAAGAACACGTGAACACCTAGTGTATGACACTATGCCCAGCCTGGGTCTGGGCATAGGCACTAGCTCTTTTAGCCTTGATGCTCCCTTTGACAGCTGTGATGATGGTCTCATTTTCTAGTTCAGGACCTGAGGCTCAAAGAATGCACATAATATCCCCGGGGTCACAGTGTACTGTCCGATGTTGAAAGCCAGCTTGTCCCTTCTAAAAATCTGTGCTTGTCCTACCAAATGTAGCAGAATCAATCTTAACATATATGAATAGTAGATTTTTTTATGATGAAACTTTTCTACATTGAGTAAATTATAAGGATGAATTACAGTAAAACCTTCAGGATAAAACGATTGCTCCTTTCAGAAACAGCATGGCAATTCAAACATCAACTGTAGATAGCTTAAAGGACTACAGTTAGTACTAGAAATAAAAATAAAAAAAACACTATAGTTTGGAGTTAGTAACCATGGGTGTTTTGTTAAAATAAATATTAAATTATTTAATCTGCTGTGGTAGGGAACTGTAGTGATCTACTCTATGAAATATTCTGGATATTCCAGTTGACAACTAGGCTACAATGTGCTGCTTCAACACAACTGGAAAGTTAAAGTTAAAAAGGTATTTAGAAAGCAAATGGAAATGTTGTCATAACTTAGGTCTTGAGTGTGGTCATTGATTTTTATTGTATCTTATGTCATATCAGTTCACTGCATACTAATTTATATTAATTCCACTTTGGCTTAAATGTGTTGTTAAATGCAAATACAGACAGCTTCAATGTTTTGTTAATACCGTTCTAGACATTTTATTAAATTAATTTTGTAAGTTATTTTCAACCCCTATGTTAGTATGTTGGTTGTTCTCTCTTACTCCTATGCATTCTGTACACAGAAAAAAACTGCTCCCACTTCATATGATTTTATTAAGTTATTTTTAAAAGTCATTAATCTAGTTTATTACCATGCCTTAATTACCTGAATAAAACAACATTTTTAAACAAATGAATGAGAAAAAACAATTATATTTTTGAAGTTCTTAAATGTTTTCTGTTTATATTGGCTGGATTTTTGCTATCAGACTAATTTTAATATATTTCAGTGTCATACTCAAATTCTACTCAATTTTGTTTTTAAATCTTTTATTTGATTTATATTACTACTGTATCTTATGGGAAGCCTCAAATAGAAAATTTTATTCTTCCATACAGAAAATCTCTAAAAGCATCTAATGATTAATTATTATTTTTTAAAGAAAAATAAAAGAATAAAATTTACTTTTAAAAAACATTAAATTATAGATTGCTTAGATTTAGTAAACTACAGTTGTGTGACATGCAAAATGACTTTAACTTAGCAATTATAAAAATGTTTGGAAATTTTGTTCAGTGAAAATGGGAATAAGACTTACTTTTTGGAAAACCTTTAATACTACTTGTTAAATCTGGCATGGGAGGAGAAATAGGAAAAATAATTACCTCCTAAAGTTTTATAACTTGAACTACAGCAATACCTTCTTTCTCTCTCTCTCTCTTTTTTTAATCCTCATCTAAGGATATTTTCCCATTGGTTTTTTTTAGAGAGAGCGGAAGAGAGAGGGGGAGAGAGAAAGAAACATCGATGTGAGAAACACATTGGTTGGTTACCTCCCATCCCAACAGGGCCGAGGATCAAGCTATAATGGAGGTATGTGCACTTGGCCAGAATCAAACTCCAGACCCTTCAGTCAATGGGCCGATGCTAAGCCAAACCAGCGTAGTTTGACTTATAAGAATATCAAAAAGAAAAAAATGGTTTGTGAATGAATGGAAGCATTTTATGCCCCAATACATAGTAAATACTTAGCTTTTAGTCTTTTAGTGTTGTTATAAAAATGAAAAATGTTGTTTAGAAAGTTTAGGAAAAAATTGTTGCAAAGCTGGCTCTGATACATAATGAACTACTATTAGTTTCTGAACTTCCTTTTGACATCTACTCTTCTCATTGTCCAGCCTTCACCGCACCCATCTTTCACTATCCACCACTGTATTCAACCTGAATCCAGGCTCATGTGTGATTCAAATCTGCACTTTGACACCTCATTTCTGCAGAGACTGATGCAGGATGATTCCAAAGAGGATATCTTTGGAATCATCCTCTCATACAATATCTCAAATAACAATTTTTTTAAATATATATATACATTAATGATTTTTTTTAACCGAGAGGAAGGGCGAGGGATAGAGAGAATCATCGATGAGATAGAAACATCAATCAGCTGCCTCCTGCACACCTCCTACTGGGGATATGCCTGCAACTGAGATACATGCCCTTGACCAGAATCGAACCTGGGACCCTTCAGTTTGCAGGCTGACGCTCTATCCACTGAGCCAAACTGATTAGGGCTCAAATAACAATTTTTAATACAATAAATATCAGTTTCTAATTTTAGAAGACTTGTCAGTGGAAATATATTCGGGTCAAAGCTTATGAAAGAGAAGACCTAAGGAGCCAATATGCAGCTTAAGATGTCTAGATAGAAAATCCTGGCAGCTGGATCTTGTCTTGCCTTTGTTGCCAGGGTGAAGGCATTGAGTAAGTAATGAAATTATTTGTGGTGTTACGTGTAATTTCTATAAGAAGACAAACTAATAGCTTCACCAATCCCACTGCCCTTACTCTGCTCTGTCTACCCATATTTTTTGTATAGCTGGAAAATTAGTTATATAGTATTTTATTTGTGGCCTATCAAACTTAGAGCATACTTGTCTCTGAAATAAAAATAGCAACCAAGGTTATTCAAACTGATACATAATAGTTTACACATGAGCTCAAAGTGTGATACTGTTATATATCCATTGCATTTGTAAAACTTCCAGAGTTTTGCAAAGCTGTGTATAGCACAGGAACTCTTACACACTCGTGGAAGGAATGACAGTGAAAACCCTTCGGATAGCTACTTGACCCTATCTAACACTTGGAAGGTGTCCAACCCATCAACCAAGAATTCCATTCGATGATCTAGAAATATTCTTGTCCTCTTGCCTGGTTTTAGAGAAGCCATTTGAACTTTCATAACTGAGTATCAGAGAAGTTAGGCCAGGAATTTTGTTCGTTTGACTACTCAGTCAATCTCCTTACTAGTAATTGGTCAGTTCAGATTTTTCTATTTCTTTATAATTCATCTTCATAATTTTGTAAGTTGTGTAATAATAAAAATGTATTCATTTATTCTAGGTTATCCATCTTGTTGGTGTATATTTGTTCATAGAAATCTTTTATGATCCTTTGTATGTGCATAATATTGGTTGTAGTGTCTCCTCTTTCACTTACTACTTTATTTACTTGAGTCCTCTTTTTTGATTGGTAAGTCTAACTAAAGATTTGTCAATTATGTTTGTTTTTTCAAAGAACCAGCTCTTAGTTTCATTGATCTTTTTTATATAATTAATGTTATAATTTTTCCAATTATCCCTATTAAAATAGTATATTATTCTTGGGGAAATAACTATACTTATGTCGCTGTATTTTATCTATCTATCTATTTATCTATCTATCTTCCTATATACCTACCTATCTATCTACATATACATGGGTTAGGTATGAGCTACACCTATTTTGACAGCTGATCTATTATAGTTAGTTTTCTTCCCCAATTATTACATTAATAATCACTCATTGCATTCACTTGTCCAACATATTTTAAATTTTATGTAAATTCCTCATTAAAATTTGTTTTTCACTTAATATTTTTATTTTCAGTAAAGTTTAGTGTTACCTTCAACTACTGATGAATTGAAACCAATCTTTTTCTTTATTGTTTTTCTTTCTAAAAGTAATTTCTACTTGAAAAATTATTTTAAACATATTTCCTTAAAATATGCAATCACATACAAAAGAACCACAATCCTCCATGATATACTTTTTAAAATATATATTTTATTGATTTTTTTTACAGAGAGGAAGAGAAAAGGATAGAGAGCTAGAAATATCGATGAGAGAGAAACATCAATCAGCTGCTTCCTGCACACCTGCTACTGAGGATGTGCCTACAACCAAGGTACATGCCCTTGACTGGAATTCGAACCTGGGACCTTTCAATCCACTGAGCCAAATCAGTTTTGGCCATTATATACTTTTTATACTAACATATATTAATCTATTTTCATGTGCCAGGCACTATTTTAAGATCTTTAATTACATTAATTTATTTAATCAGAATAATCCTACAAGATAAATTCATTTTTACAAATGGCAAAATTGTATCACATAGTAAAAAGTACTAACCACCTCATTCATTTTTAACTTTCACAATATTTTATAGACTATTAGTGGCCCGGTGCATGAAATTTGTGCATGGGGGTGGGGAGGTCTCTCAGCCTGGCCTGTACCCTCTCCATTCTGTGATCCCTCTCACAATCCAACTATTTTACTATCCTCCAATCCTCATACGGAACTGATTATTTCCACTGGCTCCTAAGTGCTCACCTGCCTGCCTGCCTGATGCCCCTAACTGCTCTCCCCTCTTGGCCTTAACCCACTAGCTGCCTATGTGCTCTCCCTTCCTCTCCAGGCCTTCAGAGCCCAACGCAGGAGTGCTGAGAGCTCTCTGCCACGGCCCCATCCCAGTCCTGACGCCCCCTTTGGGCTGGGTGGCACCTCAGGCCTGCGTGTGCTTCCAACAGTGGGGCCACTGTGACGCATCCTGATGCACCCCTCTGGGCCAGGCAGCACCAAGGTCCTGTGCACACCTCTGCTGGGGGCCGCCCCCAGTGGCAGCCTCATGTCCTGGTGGCACAAGTCCCACCCAGCAGCTCCAGCCTGCACATGTCTCTGTCGGGAGTGGCCTTCACTTCTGAGTCAGAGTGTGTATGTTAGCTCTGGACAGGCCTGGGCATGCCTATGCTGGGGGCCGAAGTCCCCCTCCCCAATCCCCCCTCCCAACCAGCTTCTGCCTGTGACACTGTTAGGACCAATTAGCATATTATATCTTTTATATATATATATATATATATATATATATATATATATATATATATATATATATATATATATATATATATAGAGAGAGAGAGAGAGAGAGAGAGAGAGAGAGAGAGATAATACAGCTATTTTGCCTGGGATATTTATTCAATGCAGTACCTTTTTTCCTGAGGACTTACATGCATTAAAGACCCATAGCTGCATTAATGTTATGGTTGTTAACATATTAAAATTTATTTAAGATATGTGTGCAAATAAGCTTGAAGAAAGTGTTAAGGATATCAGAATGCCTTTTAAAATTTTATATTTGGGAATAATAAACCAAGTAAAGCCATTGTAAGTAGCCAGATAATTCTTTGTATTACAAACTAACCAAATTGTGAGGTCATTTTGCATAAGGAAAAATGTCAGTAATGCAATCCTTAATATTATCAGAGTTAATTAAGTGTACTTAATTTCCCAACATTGGATATAATGATTAAAATACACTAATATTGACCTATTTTATATTATGTTTTGAACATTTTGTCTTACTTCTATCAGTTGGGGTTACCTATGTCCATTATCCTTACTTCTTATTAGTGTGAATTTTTAAGATTGACTCAAGTATGAGGTAGATGTATTAGTTTGTATTAATATATGAATTAATATTAGTGTATTAGTGTAATAATGTTATAATGCCCTTTGCAGTTACTCAGGTCTCAATAGTTTCATTTTAAACTATTTCCCTATCCTCCAATCCTCATATGGATGATAATTTCCACATCTACATAGCCAGTGCAGACTGCTTTGTTATGTTCCTGATCTGAATATCAAACTACCAACCAGGTATTTCAAAAACACCTCAAACTCAATATATCCAAACTGAAGTCAGGATTCCATGTACTCTGTTTACAGGAAAGATATAATTTCTCCTTGGTTGTATAATTGCTAAATCTAGATGTAATGTTAGAAATCCTTCTTCTGTACCAAGTCTTGTCAATATTACTTCCTAATTCTCCCTTAGTTTGCTTCTCTCTGTCTCTTTTGCTGCTTACCAAGGGGGAGTTATTGCCATGTCTTCCCTGGCCTTTTGTGATAGTTCACTATCTACTAGTCATTTAATCTTTCTACATATAGTAATTTACTTAACCCTAATCCTATGAAGCCAATACTATGATTATCCTGATTCCGCTCATGGGGCAATCTGTTTACTATCACACAAACTAAATGAAATGGCTGGAATTTGAACCAGGTCTACCAGGTGCCTGCCTATGTCCTTATACAACATTACAGGACCTGATGTAAAGAAACAAATATTTTTTCCCCTCAATTTTTAGGAAAATGGATTGTGAATGTCTTAACTGAAGTTATCTTGAGTCCTTAATACAGTCTTATAAAATGGAAGGCCACATTTTTCATAATGGAATTTTTTAAATCATGACTGAGCAAAATGGAGAATATAACATTGAAATCTTAGCTCATTAAAATTCTTTCCTCGGGGAATTAAGATAATGTTATCCAGATCTTTTTCCTTCAAAAACCTGACACTTGCCTTAAGAGAGGGATAGAGTTTGGAGGAACCTGAGGAGTAAAGATCTCACATGTTCTCGGAGGATGCCTGTGCTATGTCAGCACCCCCAGTCAGCCTTGGGCAGTGCTGCGTCACAGTCTATTTACAGTGAGTCCTGGGACTGCGGCCTGCAGGGCATCCCTCTCTCCTCTTGATGACAGTAGTATCCATGTAATTTAAATTCCAGATGTGCAGGAGGCAGGTTGACATCCTGTTTTAAAAACTGAGGAGACTGATATGCAATACCTTCCAAAGTCCAACTCTAATTTTCCCAGAGATAGACTCCAGGACAGCCTGCAGGTTTATTTAATTACACTCTTTATTTTAAAGTTTTATTTTCCTAGTTCATGTTTAGATATGATGGATGAGTTCAAAATCAAAATCTTTGTAATTGAGTTGACACCATACCCAGAGTTGTAAAACATTGAAATTCATTAAATTTATTGGGGAAAAACATTTTCTCTCCAGAGCAAGGGATATTTTGCAAAAATCAATAATTTGTACTCTCTCTCCTGATGTTATGTCTTTGTCCATTCCTGGATGATGTTTAGAGCCTGTGTGTGTGTGAGAGAGAGAGAGAGAGGCCATTTTTTTCAATTGATAGTTTATTGTTTTAGCAAAATGTCGGAGAACTTCTCTAAAGAAAAAAGAGTAAATACACTTAAGAATTCAAGAGTGCTTAACAAAGGAAAAAGTTAGAGGTTCAAGCAGCCTTGGTAGTCACCACTCCAACTTCCTCAATGTATAATTGCAGAAATTGAGAGCCATGAACCTAATAACTCATGTAAGCTAATGAACAAAACCAAGCCTAGAGACCAAATCCTAAAGATGTCAGGCCGATGCTCAATATGCTCTTAGTCACTGAAAACAAGTTTACCTCTGATATGATTGGTATCATGATTTTTAGTTTTCACTATTGTATTTGTGTATTCATAGGTCTGATTCAATTGATCAAAATCTATCAAGTCAACTTTATTTTTGCTTTCTCTTTTTAAAATGTATCTATTTCTGTCCCAGATTGTAAGAGAGTGACTTAATTGCTATGGACTTTGTGCAGGATAAAACCAATGCAGACTATGTGTGGTCAGCTCTCCTTCAGGTTCTCTTTTCCCATTTTATTACTTAAGTTTAATCTAGTACTTATCTTTGCGACCCACGTATAATGCACCACTCGTTACTCTTCCTGTTTCTCTATCTATGAATAGCTGTTAATGCATAATTCCATAGGAACAGATGAAGATCATGCTTAATCACTAAAAGAAAATAAATTTTTGACCAAAGTAAAACCATCATGACTACAATAAGGATTAATTTTAAAAGTGTAACACTGCATTATCACATTCAATTTTACTTTGTAAGATGTAAGTAAATGTAGAATTATTTTAATTGCATGGAAATATATTAAGCAGCAAAAACAATTAAAAGTGTATTATCTGTTATAGATGTTCTGTGTCAGTCTCAGCTCTGAAGGACTTTATAAACTTTACTATTAATTTTTAACTCAATGAAGAAAATATTTTGCATCTTGCATAGAGCTTAATTTGTGGGCACCAATGTTTTAGTCAGACAGCCTGCAATGTAATCCAGTTCCACTACTTAGGTCTAAGGGAGATTATTTGTAAAGGATGCACTTATTTTTTCCCCCAGAATTTATAAAGAATAAAGTGAGATAATTTGCATGAAATATGAAACAAATATTTGGAACATATTAAAATTTTAGTAAACATTAAGTATTAACATTGCCAATATTAGCCAAAACATTTATTTGAGTTAATTTCTATCTTAGTTACTTATATATAAATTTAAAACATATTTGTCACTATATAGACAATAGAACAAAAAATATTCAGTGCTGTCTCATAACTGTCATGTAGTTGAGTTGTATACTTGCTTGACTTTGTCCACTAAGACCAATCTGTAACTCTTAAAATCTGGTTGTGGTGCATTTTATGGTCTTTCCCAAATATATCTTGGCTACTAATTTTTGTTACTATCATATTTAAACTAATTTGCTGTAATTATAGTAGAGTTTGGCAAAAATTAGTTTTTTTTGGAGACTTTAAAGTGTGACTGCCAATGTGTGAGTTCTAATATTATAGCTCTGTTCTTACTTAATCCATTTAGATGTGTTATTCCAAGTTTCATCTTCCAAAATGATTTTTCTATAATAAGGCACAGATATTTTTTAAAATTCTTCAAATACATATGTCAAATTATTATTGTGTAAACCTGACACATTATTTGGCTAGCCTCACAGAAGCAATGAAATAGTATTAAAAATAGCATATTTGCTAATATTTGGTCAGCTTTGTAGTAGTATTTTTCTGGAGAAAACTACCAGGCTCAAAATTTTAATAAAAATAAATGCTGTCATTCAAAGCAAAGCAGGAGATATTTAATCAGAAACTGGCATCTTCAAGGCTCTCTACTACACAGTATAGAGGACTGAAGGACAGTGAAGACACGAGCTTATGAAATGGTATGAAAGACTAAAAATAAATGAAAACTGATTATATACAACAAAAGGAAAGAAACAACAGGGAATGTGGGATTGCTACCCGCAGCTGGTACATGGACAATAAATGAGATATAAAAGAAGAGAAGTGCCCTAACCGGTTTGGCTCAGTGAATATAGCGTTGGCCTGTGGACTGAAGGGTCCCAGGTTTGATTCCGGTCAAGGGCATGTACCTTAGTTGCAAGCACATCCCCAGTAGGGGGTGTGCAGGAGGCGGCTGATCCATGTTTCTAGCTCTCTATTCCTCCCTTTTCCTCTCTGTAAAAGAATCAATAAAATATATTTTTAAAAAGAAGAGAAAGGAACATTTTTTTTCCAGAGTTGGGTGATCATGGAGTTTGCACAGTTTTTAAATCATGAAAAGAAACTGCAAAGGTTTCTGCATAGAAGAGAGGAATTTTGAAAGGATGAAACCATTGTGATCCAAAGTGCTGATGTGAGATACTGGGCTTCAAATCAAAGGAAGATAGTGAAGAATGACTTTAAGGAAAACAGGGAATTGTGTGGGCTGGGAGGTTTCTCTGAGACAACAGATGGCAGGCAAGGCCAGACGGAGTATTTCCCTCTAACTCTGCTTGGGAATATTAAGCTGGCAGAGAGCTGCACATAGTCTTGAAAATGTGCATATTAACATTAATATTGGTCAGCGTTCACATTTTTTAAAACTGTTTTGAGGTTGTTGCTTCACAAAGCATAGTGCTTTTTACATACATGTTTGCTACTGTAGTAATGTGTGCGACAACTGAATAAAGTAAAATATTTGAAATGTTATTCTCATCTGTTTGCTGGCTCATAAATCTATGTGAAAAGCTATATTACAAATCCAGTTAAGCTTTATATTACATATATTTTTTTAAATGAGTTTGGTGTCTATTTCTTCCCTGGGGGTTAGAGACTTGGTTTTAATCCAGGGCAAGACCCATTCTCTAATATGAAGTTATGCACCCTGACAGATGTCAATAGTAAGTAACTTATAGATGCTTCAGAATGTTCGAGTATTAAGTCAATGAATATAATTATCTAATTATCTTTAGATGCTTGATGGCCAAATAACCAGAAAACAGCCATTTGTCAGCAGAACAGTCACATACATACTGCAGGGGTGGCAGAGTTCTGCAGCACGTCCCCTCTGTTCCACTTCTGGCACAGCTCATCGGTGAGGAACTGCTAGGATTTTTTCTATCAGTAATAATTTATGAGACTTGAGAAGGAACATGGTTAAGTAGCCGCACCTAAGTGTAATTTCTCCCAAACAAAACACACTGTATGTGAAAGATGCCAGGGAGCATTATGAGAGTCTGTCAGGTTAATTCCACAGAATTTATTTGACTCTCTTTACCCTGTTCCCGAAGAGGAGAAAGCCCACACAGTCTGTGTTAGAGCTGATTCCGGAGCTGTAGGTCCTCCCTCCATGCGTGTGGCACATGTTCTTTTCTTGCTTCAGAGAAAATAAGCTTAAAAAGCCTAATAATACGCGTGGCTACCCACGGCTCTTTTTAAACGTGCTTTGGAGGCGTTACTCAAACATTTTAAGATCTGCCATGGATCAGACCACCTTGACAAAGCACAGCTTTTAGCATTTATATCACTGGATTCCTTAGAAGGAATTCAGCACTAGTCACCTTACAACATATGTTTCTCGGGCACTTCTTGAGTCCTGTGCAGACTGCAGTCTTTGAGGTGTGCATATGTCTAAAAGGGAGGGTGCAAGTACTTGACAAGAATGCTCTGTGGTTCACTGGATATTTTAAACAAGTTTGCTATTAGAAAACACAGGTAATAAAAGCCAAAAGCCTGGCAAACAGGAAAATATCTTGCTATGCATTTCTGCCATGTGGCTAAAAAAAAAAAGTCTTTGTTGATTCATGAATAGAAGTAAAAGGCAGAAGGGGTAAAACCTTGTCAAACTCAAGTTAGGCCAATGAGATGGGTAGGGAAGACGATGACCATTCAGAAAAACACCGATGTTTTTGTCTTGGCCTCATGTCCGTCTCCCTCCCTCCTTCCTTTCTTGGCTTCTTTCTTTCCTCCTCCCTTTATTTGTTTTTTTGTAGCTGATCCACACAAAACAGGAGTAAAAAATCAAATTTGTATTTTATTTGTGGATTTTTGGTGACGATTGGCAATTATAAGCTCCAGGAGTAACTAGAAAATCACCCTCTCTACATAAGGACTTGTCACACTGGCATTGTTTGGTTGGAAGCTGTGTTTGGGGGCAGAATATCCTCTAAGATAGGGGTGTCGAACTCAATCAGAGAAGGGGCCAAAATCTAAAATCCAGCCTAAATTGCGGGCCGAATGGTTTACTGAACAGTCATAAACTGACAATGTCATAAACTGACAGCGGAGTGCAGTGATGACAGCGCGGTGCGGGCCACATTGCAAGGCCTGGTGGGCTGGATTTGGCCCGCGGGCCTTGTGTTTGACACATGTGCTCTAAGAAATAGAGATTTGTGAATATGACGTCGGAGATCCTGGAAGCCCTCATCAGCGGAATCACCTAGCTTACATTCTAGGGAAAAGGAAGTTAACAGCATTTGAGTTTGTAAAAACACTGCACTATTCTCTCATCAAAATGGATGCAAGTAAAAAAATAATTTAGATTGGCTGATAATTTTTTGGAGAAAATATTAAAAGTCACAAAAATTAATTTCTAAGAATTGATAAAATGGTACAATTGGTTTGAACAATGAAATTTGAAGTGCACTGTACTTTTAATAAGGAAAATAGGATGTTTATTTAAACATAATTGGTTGACTTTGCAGGCTTGAATTAAAATACATGGAGAGAAAAAATCACAAAGTTATCCAAGCCTACCCTCAGAAGTAGAACAATGGAACATTTGTTTATTCTGAAGAACGCAGGAAATGAGCCCTTGGGGCTTCATGATATCAATAACACCCATAAAATCAGAAGCAGATAAAATGAGTGACTCTTCCCAAAGCCAGTCTTACTATGTGGTGGTGCATTTTTCGGACATTTTATAAAATATATGAACAAAGAGTAGAAGGATGTGCAAACCGTGTGGGAACAAGGAAGCTGTTGCATGAAATGTTTTGGACTGGGATCATCCATGCCCATCTGTTCCTATTACTTAGAAGAAAGAGATATTCTCAGCTCTTTAAAGTTAAATGAGATCAGAAAACGGTTACATTATGTTAGAGTTATTGGTTTCTAGAGGCAATGTTCACATTATTTCCCCATCACCTCCTTGGATTTGCTACCTCCTCCCTTTTCATTATCATATTACCAGGACGCCTGAGGGCAGAGGCCACCAGCTCATCACTAGGAAAAGTGATGAGATGCAAATTAGATTTGCAGCTACCCACTGGCTTTCTTGCTATGCTAACAATCAGGTAGTAATAGAAGGATTCTTTGAACCTATAAAAGCCTAAATGATATCATCTGTTACACACAAAACTACATTTAAGACCTGACATTTACTGAAAAGGAGAACATAGAATTGTATTTGCTTGAGATTTTGCTGTTACATCCCTTATAGTCACCAAAATCTTCAGTGAAAAACATTATATTTTTAGTTTAAAAACTACCTTGAGTTAGGGCAAGTGGTTTGTTGGGCTCCTTCATTTCATGTTTCTCTAAATAACTCAAGACTAATAGAACTAATTGGTACTCTGTCATTGAAACGTGGGCTTTTAACTTACAGGCATGTGATCTTCAAGCTATAGGAATTATATCTTCTTCGATTTTGAATTGAACAGTTAAGTCTTTGCCCACCTGCGGTGCCTCAGAATTGCACAATATCCATACCCAGCCAGTCCCACCCCGTCAAGCCCCAGCAGGTGGGGGGGCGCAGCCTCAGGTCCTCTGGCCTGCTGCCAGGTGGGGGCGCAGCCTCAGGTCCCATGGCCCAGAACCAGGCAGAGGGCACAGCCTCAAGTCCCTCATCAAGCTCTGCAGAGTTGGGGGTGCAGCCTCAAGTACCTCGGCCCAGTGCCAGGCGAGGAGCATGGCCTGAAGTCCCCCATCAAGCCCCACTTGGCCAGGGGTGTGGCCTGAGGTACCCAGTCAGGTCCCACAAGGTGGGAGACATAGCCTGAAGTCCCCTATAAAGCCCTGCGGGTCTGGGGGTGCGGTCTAATATCCCCCATCAAGCCCCATCAGGTGAGGGGTGCAGCCTCAGATGCCCTTGCGCCGAGGCAGAGGGTGCACCTTGAGGTCCCCCTTCAAGTCCTGCCAGGCAGGGGCATGGCCTGAGGTCCCCTGTCATGCCCTGCCAGGAAGAGGGTGCAGCTTGAGGTCCCCAGCCTGTCCCCTGTCAAGCAACACAGGACAGGGGAGTGCAGGCTCAGGTCCCCTGCCCAGGCCCAGCACCTCACAGCCTCAGCTCCCTGCTGATTGCTCTTTAAGGCTCATTATGGGAACTCAACCTCAGCTGTGGGCGCCTCCATCTTTGTGACGGTGTGATGTTCAGTTTGCATATTTCCTCTTTATTAGGTAGGATTTTTCTCTCACCTTCTTGCCTCTCACTTATTTAAAACTACACATGTATCTACCACGGTAGCTGTATCTATGTATGTGAATGTTTTTTCCTACATCTTAGTCCATACCCATGCCCATGTACTCACTTGGTCTGATTGCCTCCCTAAACCTTCCCGTTCTCCCTATCTGGCTTCTGAACACACCTGACAGTGCCTGAGTCTCTGATAGGAGGCCTGTTTCAGGTCACGGCCCCTGTGGCACAGCTCCTGGAGGAGGAGTTTCTACATGGGCATCTGCAGTGGGAGCTGTGGTAAGAAGTTTCCCTTCAGAACCTTCTCCTCTAATAGCCATTTCCACGTTCAAAAGAGCAGAAATGCTCATTTGAACGGGCACCATTGTTATTTGCTTTGCAGAAAGATGTTTCTGGCAGGTGAAACATAAATTAAAGGCACATAGAGCAAGTTCACAGCTTGAACATGTGTTTAGATGTCACTCAAGCCAATCACAATTAGGGCTGTAGAAACTGTTTCCACTTCTCTCTAGCAGGGAGTGTAAGACCGGGGCGTGAACAGGGAGCCCGCATCTGAAGTGTGTTTACATGGTCTGCTTAATGGTAGCATTTTGTACATGGTACATGGATTCATTTCTTGGACTCTGTTGAATGTATTGATTTAAATCATAGATTTGGTTTTCTTGCATAAATAAGCCAGAAGTAATAAGTGTATCTGTTAGAAGGAAAATATTCCAAAAAAGCGTATAAGAGAGAGTCTTCAGAGGCACATAATAATGCTCATTGGACTGGGGAAGAAGAAGAGTGGGATAGAATGCAAAGCACAAATCTTGATCTGACCTGTGTTTCCAAAATATACAGATTTCTCTGTACACCTCACTCGAAACTACATATAAGGGGGCGTGCAAGTGACGACTGGAGGCTGCTTGCACTGGCCCCAGAAAGGAGAGTTCTGTTTATTAGAGAGGGGTCCTCACTGCCCCTTGGGATTCCAGCCTGAGAGTCCCACGATGACATGCCTTTGAAAACCCCTGACTCCTGGAAAGCAAACCTCGTTTTAATGAAAATCATGGTAATGGCTTCATGGGAATATGTTTTACTAAATGATTGGGAATGCTGTTGCCAGGGAGATAAACCATCAGTTCAAATAGAGAAGTGTAGGTAACACATCCATCCTCACAGCCTAATGCAGTACTTGTCTCTAGTTGTTAGGTTCATTGCAAAAATAGAAAACACCATGGCCTTGAACCAGTTCATGCAAGAGAATCAGAGTAGACATAATAACTCTGATCGGAATGGTTGGACAACTCTTTGTGATTTAAAAAGCAATTAGCGTCACAGTGGATTTTTCTCAGAAAACAGTAAACAAAGTCAGTAATAACAAGCTGACCTCAAGAGCAATCTGCCTGAAGCTATTTACAGCAGGAATGTGTGCTCCTCCTCTGTTTGGCTCATGCATCTGTTTTGGGAATGAGCGATTAAACATGGATTTAATACCCAGCCACCCCGTGTCAGTGTGTGGCCTGTGAACAAAGCTGCTGACACAACTTCACTCCACCCTAGCAGGATTTTCCAGTGTGAGGCCAGCTCCCAGGAGGAGATATATACAAGTTCAAGGAAGGAGAAATAATATATTTTATGTTTATAACTTTCAAAATCAAATCTAATTTTTAAATATTATGTACCAATTCAACAACAAACACTTTTTAAAATAGTTTAAACTAAAATGGCCGTGGGAACATGGGCTTTTATCCATGTTCTTAAAAGGAATCTTCAATAAGGGATCTCACAAATACTGTAAGTGCAGATTATTTGAAATGAACTTTGCAACAGGGGAGGTGCCTCTCGACCAAGGTGGAGTCAGTTTTAAACTTCTCAAATATTTTAGAGAAGCACAATTTTTTTCACATTTCTTCTCTTCCCTCTGCATATGCAGACATCGTATATTTCCCACGGATTTTGACTTAAATTTTCCATGGTTGTCTAAAGAATGATGGCATTCTGTTTTGTTTTGTTTTTTTTTGTTTGTGTGTTTTTTTCTGTAACCTCCATAAAAAATGGTTTCTAATTCTTTCTTGTAGACATTCTGAAACCTGAATGCTATATATCTGACAATAGTTCAATGAAATCTCTGGGAAAGATGTAGATGTACCCTAAGTTCATGGGTTAAGTGTAAACGAATCACCAGTGATGGGGAAGTTTTCTCTCATTTTGGTGCATATGATATTTTAGTATATTTCAGTGAAAATGGTCCTCTCTAGCTTCAGCCTTTTATTTTTATTTTATTTTATTTTATTAAAATATATATATATTTTTAATATATTTTATTGATTTTTTACAGAGAGGAAGAGAGAGGGATAGAAAGTTAGAAACATCGATAGCTGCCTCTTGCACACCCCTTACTGGGGATGTGCTCGCAACCAAGGTACATGCCCTTGATAGGAATCGAACCTGGGACCTTTCAGTCTGCAGGCTAATGCTCTATCCACTAAACCAAACCGGTTTTGGCTATAAAAATATATTTTTATTTATTTCAGAAAGGAATGGAGTGGGAGGGAGAAAGATCAATGATGAGAATCACTGATCTGCTCCCTCCTACATATCTCTCACTGGAGATGGAGCCCATAACCAGGGCATATGGCCTGATCTGGAATTGAGCTGTCACCACCTGGTTCATAGGTCACTGCTCAACCACTGAACCACACCAGCTGGCCTCTACCTTCAGCCTTTCAAAAAAGGGCTGTTTTCTAAATAATAAAGAAGTGGGTATGAAATATTTATATGATTTTTGAAATACTGTCTGATTCTACCCTTCTTCTTCTTCTTCTTCTTCTTCTTCTTCTTCTTCTTCTTCTTCTTCTTCTTCTTCTTCTTCTTCTTCTTCTTCTTCTTCTTCCTCTTCTTCTTCTTCACAATATGCCTGTTTACATTAAAATCCATAAAAGAAGACTGAGAAACTTTGAGGAATGAGGAAAATAAGCAGAATGCCTGAAAAGGGAAGGGCTTTAAAAATAGGAGTAATGAGTTCTTTCTACGTGACAAACAGTGAGGTGATTGCAGGGGGTAGGAGGTGAGAGGAGGTGGAAGAGGATAAGGAGTGATAAATGGTGATGGGGGGAAAAATAAAATAAGATTAAGTGATGAATAAAGTAATAGTAGTAATTCACTGTGTCCAGTGCTACAGAGAGGTCGGATCAAATGAGGACTGACCATTGGGCTGGACCTAATGAGACTGGGAAGACAGAAGCTGAAGTTCGGACTAGAAAAATAAAGGTCATTGGATCCTAGTCAGAGCAGATTCAGTAGACTAGACTCCTGGGCACACAGACCTTGCTAGAATGGCAAAGAACTTGGCCTTAAACAGAGTAGAATGAATGCATCATGTATTTTTAACAGTTCGAAATGAAATAAATGAATATAAATGTAAGTCAGTTCATGTATGTGGTGGTGGGAAGATCAGGAAATCTATTCAAAGTAATTCTATTTCCCAAGTAAGTAAGAGGAAACATCATCATGTGAAAGAGAGAATGAAAAGTGGATGTTGAAAATTTGAAAAGAGAGAGTAATAATAATACCAAAGAATAGAAGGATGAATTGATTAGGGAAATGTAGTCCTGACTACTGCTGAAGGTTGAGTAGAGATTCAGGTGGTGAGAAAGCAGAAAGGCCAAGTTAATGGATTAGTGATGTTTGTGGGAAGCATCAAGGAGTTGTTCCAGTGGATGAATAGAGCAAGCTCACAGGGAAGACAGGAGGTTATAGTTGGGAGACATGAAGAAATCAGTAATAAGTCATTGGGTGGGATTGGAACTAATCTTTTACATTGATATAGAAATCACCCAGAATGATGACATGAATGTTGAAGAGAAATATCAGAATCTAGTTCTGCAATGAATGAGAGATGGCGACAAAGAGATAGTTGACTTTAAAAGAGAGAAAGAAAGTGATATTGCCTATTAATTTGAGCTTCAAAATTACGCTGTTGAGGGAAAAGAGAAAGTAAATGTTCTAGAATATACAATGAAGTTCAATGAGGATACCTAATCTTGAGGCATCAAAGCCCAGAAATTAATATTATGGACTTGGAATCAAATTAACTTCTGCTACTTAGCAGATGTGCTGACTGTGAGTAAATAACTTAAGTTCTTGGCATCCCACTTTCCTCATCGCTTGTTGGGAATGATAGTTGCTATCTCAGAGAATTGTTTTAGGGATTAAGTGAGTTTAATAGATGTAAATGCCTAACACATGGTGATTAGTCAGTGAGTTTGGATATTACTGACTTTTAGCCTGTGGTGAGAAGAGTATTGGAGGGGGAAACTGTGTCACATCTTGATAGTACTACAGGGTAAATTATGCCCCTAGAGAGTAATCTGGTTTGGGGTAGGGCAGTAAGATGTTCAGAGAGTATGTTGAGGATGTGGAATATTTTGCTGATGGCCAACTCAGAGCCCATAGAGTCCACTGGTAGGAAGTTTGTGTTCACACTACATGGGGATAAGAATCCTGTGGTCATGGGTGAAATGGAAGTCTTTCATTACTGTGTGTGTTAAGTAGCTTTATAACATGTTTGGGAATTCAATCATAATTATCAGAAGTTTTAATTATGATTTAATTGCAATCTCCTTCTCAATTTGGCTTTTCAAGCAATTGGTAGACACGGGGTAGACATAGCATAGCATCATAAGCATTTAAAGTATAAACTGGCCTGAGAGAATGGGAAATTCAGCAACAGGAGCCCCTTTCCTCTGTCAAAATACTATGCATTGATTTTGATTCACCTGGAAAAAATTAAGTGAGAGAAGCCAAACATGATAGATATGGAACTATAAATAAACTTAAGCCTAATTTGCCTAAACAAACACAATCATCTAAAACATAAAACAACATGACTATTGAATTAGGTGGGGTTCTGGTACATTTTATTTAAAAATGCATCCAAATTTGAGTTTTTCAGTTCACTTGTAAGTCTTCAGCTTTTTGTCAATGTATCTTATCATTTGAACACTGCTTTTTTTCTCCAGAAATTACGTATGTGTGTTCATGCTTATTGTAAGAGAATTTATAATACAAAGTAAAACAGAGTTTTAAGGAATTGGTAAAACAGGTTGTATAACTCTTAGAGGAATGCACTAAGGGAGTACTTACAGAGACAAGTGGAAGTAATCACAGACAAGCAGAAGACATAGAAGATTTGCAAATGAGGAATTGATATATGCAGGTGCCAATTCAGCACAAACTTCCCAATCCCTATTCTCTGAGGCTTTAGAGTTTTACCCTGGAGCTCTTGTTAGTACATTTATGAAAATTTTAGCAGCTCTCTAAATTGCAAACTTTATTACAGGTCATGCTTTTAAACATCCGCATGTTGCACATTTTGTAGGAAGGAAATGAATTGAAACAAGAGGAGCCTAAACCTACATGTTTTGAAAAAATTAAAAAGCAATAAAGAAAGCACGTGCTAGCCATTACAGATGTTTGCACAAATTAAAAGTCCCACTGCATTTTAGAGATTCTAGGTCAGCACAAATAAAATTTCACATTAGGAATAGTTTTCCTCTTGAGGAAACTTTGTACTAAACAGCTGACCTGATAACTTACTAGCATACTTTACCATAAGCAATTATTAAATATTTATGAATGTGTGTTACTGGGAATAGAACTGTTTGTGCAAAAACAAGTTTACTGGTACATCATGTTATTATAAATATACTAGAGGCCCAGTGCACAAAATTTGTGCCCTGGGGGGAATCCCCTCAGCCCAGCCTGCACCCTCTCTCAGTCCAGGAGCCCTCAGGGGATGTCTGACTGACCGCTTAGCACCATAGGATGTCCTTAGCACTGCTACAGATGCAAGAGAGGCTCCACCACCACCGCTGTGCTGGCTGGGCTTCTGGCTGAGCGGTGCTCTCCCAGTGAGAGTGAACTGACCACTAGAGAACAGCTCCCGCATTGAGCATCTGTCCCCTAGTGGTCAGACTGGTTGTTTCACTGTTAGGTTGATTTGCATATTAGCCTTTTATTATATAGGGTTTCTAATAAAAATTATAAAATTTTAATCTTATTGATAATTACTTTGTTTCTTCCTTTATCTTTTCCTTTTAATGTCAATCTCTCCCACATTTACAACATAAGAGGGAGATTTGTGAAGCTGGAAAAACCATGTGAACCAAACTGTCTTCCAAAGTTCAGAAAAAAGAAACTCATATAAAGAAAAGAACAGAGAATATAAAAAAAATTTTTAAGTTGAAGTTCAATTTAAATCACTATAATAAAAAAATGTTTAAATGAGTATTACTTTCTTAGAGAAAATAATAGTTTCAAAAAGACAATCTCCTAAAACAATTCCAAACAAGCTGAGGTGCTCAATAAAGATACAAGATATGAAAAAGCAAGATAAATCAGAATTATAAAGTCAAACTGAGGTAATAAAACTAAAGAAAAAAATTTAGAAAGTAAGAATGCAGAAGAAACAGATCAAATAAAATGTTGTAAAAATAGAAGGTAAAAAGAAAAAATTTTAAAACTTAAAGTAAAGCAAGTCATACAAAAAATTCAAAAACTAACAAGTCTTGGAATTAGTCAAAGAAGATCCAAGATCTAGAGAAAGGTGATCTCTAAAGAAGAAAACCAACATAAATTATCCTATATAATAAAAGCAAATTGTCCCCTCAACCAGAAGGTCATCCTGGAGTTTGACCAGGGGGCAGGGCCATTTGGGGGAAGGGAGGGAGGCCCCAGCTGTGGCAGGTGGCCAGGGAAGGGAGGGAGTAGTTGTCAGCTACTAGGGACCCTACCAGTCCACAAATTTCATGCCCTGGGCCTCTAGTAAAATAAATAAAACTCTAAAAATATTCATTAGGAGGAGAAAATCTGTCCTGAAAAAAACAAAGAAAATATTTGAAACAAGGTATTAAATTAGCATATGGAGAAACTAATACCAAGACTTCAGCTAGTAAAATTAGAAGATGTCAAAAAGAAAGCCAAAAAAAAAAAAAAAATCTGTTGAGTGTCTAAGTGATGTGATATGTTTTAAAAAATGTAAAGATTACATCAGACTTTTCAACAATACCTTGTGACATAATAATGGAGTAATATATTTAGAATTCTCAAGCAAACAGTCTGTTTTTTCAGTCATTTGGTCATCCTTCACTAACCACCCCTTTCCAGGCTGGTCATAGGCAGCCATCTTGTAAGGGTGTGAGGGTTAATTTATATATTACCTCTTTATTATATAGGATTAATGTATGTAAGCAAAATGGTAGAATTGGCATGTCACCATTTTTAATCCTCCAACAAATTAATGGTCCTAGACTTTGAGAAACAATGGCAGCTAACATAAAAAAAGTGTGGAAAACAGCCACTCTGTGCCTCCTGCTGAGAGAATACAACAGCACGAATAGTCGCACCCAAGGGTAGTGCGCATGCCTATTTAAGCCTGAGTCCAGTTATATTTTAAGGAAATATGGAGGACAGAGGAACACACTAAATTGCACCATTTAGTATACATTGACAAAATCTAAGACCAAGATGCTAATAAAAAGGGAAACTTTGGGTGGTGGTGTTGATATATGGGAAACCTACTTTTCATTCAGTTTTTCTGTAAATCTAAAACTGCTCTAAAAAGTCAGGCGGCTTTCATTGGATTGGAACACAGAGAAGGACTCCTCAGGTTGCTGGGATTAGAACAGTATACACCTTATAATAATTTACCAGGGTACATGTTTGGTGCAATTTTTTCTTCTTAATATTGGATTTATTATAATATGTAGCATATATATGGCCTGTTAACATGATAACCTGGCCAGTGATTTATCTCTGATGGCTGACTGAGACAGTCATAATAGATGAAAATATCCAATTGGCTTCTGGTGAGTCCTGGAGCATTGTGGGAATGTGCAGCTATGGAATAGCCTAGAAGGCAGGGCAAAGGTCTTTCCCACAGAGAGGAGTACTCATGGTTAGCAGTCAGCATCCTAGGGATGTCTGCCATTCCATTTCCTTAAGTTCTCTTTCTCTTTCTTCAGTGATCAGCTGTCTTCACTTGGCAGGAAGTCTGAGTCCACACAAAGTGATTATGGAAATCACTAGTTATTTTAATGTTAGCAATAAACAGTCATTCAAACTCTGCTCTTTCTCACAAATGTAAACACCCCATTAGATAGCTGTAAGGTCAGACAGTAACCTGAAGCTGAAAATTTTGCTTCTCTGTAGCTCTGGTTCTTGTCTTTCTCCTCGGTGTGATCCAGGTCCTTTAGAACTGATGCTCATAAAGGAAAATATCAATTCTTGTCTAATAGCTCTTACACACTAGATGGCAGCATTGCTCCTTATCTTCCAAAGAAAGGGACTCCATGGCCTCTTTCAAACAGAACAGTCTCCAGACAATATCTTGCTGTCACAGAATCTTTACTGAGACAGTGCTTGCCGTGTACTCTCTGGTTTGCTATGATAATATGGCTCCTGTTGCTTAAAGTTTTATGATTACCTACTCTTCTTATCTAAACAGCAATATTTTTATAGAAAAATTATAAAGGCAAAAAAGAGAGTATCTGTCAAGGCCTTATTAATATTAATATTATGGGATGTTATTAACACTAATCAGCTTCAAATATAGCTAAGAATGCCAAGCACCTTTGAAAACTTGAAGAGCAGACTTAGTACAAGTAACAGAATTCAGGAAAGAGTTGTACATGTGTATCAAATTATATGTATCAAATTATATCTATATATCCCATTTGTACTAAGCATTGTGTGTCAGATATATATGTGTGTGCAGAATTTAAACTATGGATCTTTAAGAAACCTTAGAGAATAGAAATCTATATTTAAGCATTTTCTTTTCAGCAGAAAGCAAAAGCAACACCGGAATATCTTGGAACAAAATTTGCCAACACCCTTGTATCTGAAGCCACATGGTCACTCTCGCTTGGCAGGTCCAGCCTTCATATCAGCATGACTTGATCAGGGGGCTACATTTATCCACAGTATTTGTCACCCACTTGCATGTATGTACACTCTGTACATTTCACAGGCATCATGATTCAATTACTACCAGGAGAGGCTTAGTCCCTTCTGTTCAGTTCATGCTCTTGTGCTTATGTGTGGGCAGTTGTACAAAAAGAAGCAAGTGTGAAACCTCCCGTATGGCCTAATATGTTAGTTTTCATCTTTCCCCCACAAGCACAGTTGTTAGTTCTAGCTCTTAGTGTGTGTTACATAATTTAAGTTAGGAAATACCACATTTTATGTAGTGTGAAATAATTTACCTTAACTTAAAATAATTTTTTTTTAAAAATTGACAATCAGTGAGGTAGATAAACACAAGAAAAGTCAAAGTCATGCAATTTAGGCACCTACTGTTAACCACAGTAACAAGTGCTTAGTAATTTAGATTCATTTGTCAAAAATGCATAAAAAGTCAAATGCAAGAAAATATTATGGTACCTAATTTTAATTCATTATCCTGTAACCATCACTAGTAAAAAGTTATTTTAAAAAAGGATTCAGAAATTAATTTCTAGTGAAATATTTATGTAGAGAAACATATACCAACAAATGTATTTCTAATATTTAAACAGTAGTGGGGAAATAGTAGTGAAAAACTTTTTATGAAATATTTTATATTTTTGTATTTTTCTACTTATCTTCCTTTTCTGAACCATAAAATCCATGTCATGCATATTACAAAAAATTTTTTTTCACATACTCAGTAATAAAATAGTCACTCATCTTAAGTAAAAGCAGTCTGCTTGCATCGTTTACTTTTACACTGGTAGCTAATTGAATGCAAAAACAAATGGAAAATTATTTAATGGGATTAGGTCAGAGTTGATTGGGTGGTGAGGGCCTTTCATTCTTTTCTATTTCTACTTGAGCACATTTATCATTTTGCACCTAGGAAACACACTTATACTGTATCAGTTATTTACCAAGGGCGTTTGAAGATCTGAGTGAATTGTATTTCTGATTCTGTCTGTAGTATTTTTCTTCATTCATGGCAGCACGTTCAGAATGAGCTCCTTCTGGGAGCTCTTAAAAATGAAAATATGAAATAACAATGCAGATTATTTTGCGCTAAAGGTAACTGTGACCCATTGGGCTCAAGAGAAACTTCTGCCTCCCCATCTTAACTATCTAGAAGAATTTATATCAGAAGCCTGGCCCACAACAAGAGTTACCACCAGAACTGACTTTTTACTTATTTATGTAGCAGGGAAACTACAAAATATCTCCCCTTCTTATCTTCTTGCAATGACCCTTTGACGCCCCCACGGTGCATTTACGTTAGCGCTGGCTCTGAGTGTTAGACTCATACCCCTGTTTCCTTTCTGTCTCTGACCCTCTTGAGCATGTGGAGCCCTGCCCTCACTTGGGAGCTGTCTGTGAAGGCCCACAACCTCAGCCCCTCCCCAGCAATACCTCAACCCTTCTCCCCTCAATGCCTCAATCCTCTCTGCCCCCCCCCCCCCCCCGACCCCGCAATGTCTCAAACCCCTCTCCACCACCCCCAGGCCGGGACAGAACAAAGGTATGGTAAAGGCATGGATTTTAGATGTCCTGGCATGCCAGGTGTGGAGCCACACACCCAGGAAGATATTGTCTCTGTGGCCAGAACCTGCCCCAACGGGGGAGCAGGAAAGTCAGCTCTGGTTCCCAGCTGCCCCCTGTGGCCAGGACCTGCCCTTGTTGGGAGCCAGCAGCCAGGTCTGGTTGAATGCCCAAGAAGCTGCCACGGAAAGGGCAGGGTGGCCACAGCCCCTGTGTGCTGTGTGCTGTGTGCCCATCCCCGGAAACATGTGCGCCCAGTGCCCTGACTCCTACCCTATTTGTGTGCTGTTCTGGCTCTTGTGGGTGGGAGAGCCAGGGCCGTTCAGGATTCTGCTTTTAATTTATTCAAAGTGAAAAATGAAGCCAGAACAAAGCCTCAGGGACAGAAGATGGTGGCGGTCCCCAGGTCCCAATGTTAGGAGCATAAAGGTGTTGGAAGGCTGCCAGGAGGAGGCCCCAGCCACCCTGTCACTCTGGCTTTTGCTAAAGGTCAAGAGGTCAGGATCCCGCGGAGGACACAGAGCCTTTCCCCTAGGGATCAGGGTTTCCTTTCCAGCTCCTGGGGGAGTGCAGGGGGTGGCCCAGTCAGGCCCTGGTGACTGTTACATTCCTCTGGGGCTGTTCTTGTAACCACTGACTTTACCCCTCCCCTTCTGTAAACAAGAGTTTTCTAAAGAAGTGGTTGCCAGTGGCTTCACAGACGCCCGTTTCTGTGCACCCTTTGCAGTTTGCCAAGCCCATTGGCTGTTGGAGGCTGAAACCCATTTCTCCCTGCTGTTACTATCCCAGAGAAGAAGTCAGGACCCCAAACCAGTCCTCACAGCTGCACCCAGCAGGGTCCTTCCTAAAAGCCCCTTCCCCGGGGTCTTTCTCATTAACGACGTGGGTAGGGTTGGATGTGCATTTGTTGGGTGCATGAGCATGAATAAGCAAAGGAGAGGTTTACTTGGCAACCCTGGGAGGCCAAGCGGGACATGCAGACCCTGCTTCCAAAGAAATGTGATCGAGAGGTTGCTGCTCTAATAGGGAAGGTGAGATCCCCATTCTTCACTCATTCACTCACCCAACATCTGCTCATCAGTGACGCTAACGCCTAAAGGCGAGCCCAGACTCGGGTGGGGGGAAGACACTGGGGCACAGAGTCAAACCCAGGCACCCCATCCGTTGTGTCAGTACTGGGCCAAAGTGAGGGGACCCAGGGCTGTAGGGAAGGTACCCAGTGCCCACTGCCTTCCTAACTTCCGCCCTTCCAGGAGCTCCTAAAAGTGAAAATGTGAAATATGGAATTTAATCATCTCCCTTGTGCCCCCAAATTTGCCCCGCCCCCTGAGTCCCAGCTCTCCAGTGGACCCTAACTGGTGACTGAGAGAAGGCAGGGCAGGGCAAGGCATTTTGTGTAACTGCATTTTGTGTAACTGGACGCTAGCCCTAACCCAACCAATCAGGTCAGCCAAAGTAGTGACATCACCCCCCCTATAAAGCCCATTGATATGTTAAATTCTTTCTCTCTCCTGCCATACCGTCGCAGGTGTAAGTGGGACCAAGCTTGGACTAGTCTGAAATAAATACAGGCCTTCTGCAATTGCATCGGATTCCGCTCCCTGGTAGTCTTTGGGGATCATGGGCACAACAACTGCAGTGGCCCCTTCCACACACCTCCTGCCCTGGCTCTGCCTGGCTCTAGTTCTCCATCTCCAACCGGAGGCTGCCCCAGCCTCACTGATGGCATTGGGATTCCTCCTAGCGTTGGGATGGTCTCTGCTAGCTTATAGGTGAGAAAACCCAGGCGGCTCAGACTCCCACCCAGGTACCTAGTCCCATCCTGGCCCTGCCCCCCTTCCGCTGGCCCTGTCCACCTTACTCAGGCCCATTGTAACCAGATCCGACCCTAAAACCCTGGTGCCTATGAAGACCCGCCCCCACCCCACTGTGCAAGACCCTGCCCACTGACCCACTGCAGCGCCCCCTGTGCTGGCCCCACTCCCAACTCATCCTGGGCCCTGGCCCCGCCCCCAGGATCCTGCCCCGAGGCCACGCCCACTAGCCACGACCCTGCCCTTAAGCCCCGCCCCCTGGGCCCTGCCCGAGGCCACGCCCACTCACCAGGGCCCAGCCCCAGCCCCGCCTTTAAGCCCCGCCCCGTGCTCGGGGCAGGACCGTTAGCAGCGCCCTAAGGGCTCTAACGGCTCCGCTGGCCACCGGTAAGGAGGTTTCCAAGTCCAGCCGCCACCCAGACAGCGACAGCAGCTCCGAGGAGAGAGAGCCAGGATGCGGACCAGCCTGGGCAGAGGGGGGGCCCGGAAGAGGTTCCTGTTCAAGCAGGGCCTGTCCGAGGAACCCACGAAGAAAGCAGAGGGGTGAGGAGGCGGGGGCCGGCAGGCGGGCAGGACTTGGGGAGCTGCGGGGGCAGAGGGTGGGCCCCTGTGAGACGCGTTCCCCATGGAGGGAGTGACCGTGGACTAGGTGGAGGGGGGAGGGCGGGTCCGGGCTCAGGAAAGCCTGCTGTCTGCCTCCATCCCGGTGATGACGGCCTGGAGGTCACTCTCAGACCTTCGAGCAGCCGGGCCCTGGAGCGGCACTCAGTGGCATGACCTCTGACCTCGCTGGGGAGGCAGGGTGTCCATGTGGGAATGGGGGGAGGGGGCAGCCGGGGGGCGGGGAGCCGCGACATTTGGGGAAGGGAGGGCTGACTGACCGGCAGTGTCTCGAGAAGGCGGGGCCCCCGGTGTGACCTGGGCGCCTCTCCCCACCAGCTCCACCAGCCCGCCCCCCGGCGAGGCCCTGAAAGAGGAGGAGGAGGAGGAGCAGGAGGAAGAGCAGGAGGAAGAGCAGGAGGAAGAGCAGGAGGAGAAGGGGAAGAAGACAGGTGCGTGTTGGGGGGCCGCTGGTGGGGGTCACTGGAGGCAGCCAAGGAGCATGGCAGGGGTGGTGGAGCTGACGGGGAGACACCCCCGAGCCCATTGGGCAGACCCACCACGGGGTTCTCGTGGGGTTCCAACTAGTTCCAAACCCCATGACTGAAGGCTGGCCTCTGCATTTGGGGGCTGCAGACCTGAAGTCGCTGGGCTGCCCACTCTGGGGGGGGGGAGGGGGGGGCGCGGGCAGCTGGGCCTTGACCCCGTCTGCAGAAGGGGCGGCCTGTCCTCTGCGCCCTCGGGGCTGTGGCGCCTTCTCCGCACTTGGTGGCTGACCAGCTTCCTCACCCGTGGCCAAGAGCCAGACTCCCCAGAGTCTGGGTTCCCCAGGAGCCTCCTCTGGGGGGTTATTAGGCAGGTTTGCACCCCTTGCCACTCCCCACTCTCCCTGCTCCAGTGTTCACCTGGGAGGTGAAGGCCAATGATAGGACCTACAACAACCAGTTCCAGGAGAAGATCTTCCTGTGTTGGCAGAGGAGGAAGTACAAGGTGGGTGGCCCGGGCCCCAAGGCTTTCTCCTACCTCCTCCCACTCAGTCTCTCTCCCCCCCCCCCCCCCCCCAGTTTTAATCATGAGTAAATCACCAGTTTGGTGCTAGAATGTCCTGTGTTTCCTTGCCATCCCCCCACCCCGTTCGCATTAAAATAAGTCAATATTAAACCTTCAAAGTACATCAGGCTCTATCTAAAATCTTTTCCTGTGTGTGACTCACTTTGAGAAATATGGGGGTCACAGCCCTCTTCTATGAGTCTGCATCCAATAGAGGCTCAATTAATGTTGGCTTAAGGCTTGGCTCTCAGCTAGCACTCAGTACGTCTGTTTGAGACTTTGTATGCACTGGGTGCTCAGTTATTGCTGATAGTAGCTAAAGCGTGGGGTGAGGCCAAGATGAAGTCCTGGCCTGGCAGTGCCCCCATGCTGGCTCTCATTCTAGGGCAACACCATTAGCACAGCCAAGTACAACTTCTTCTCCTTCCTGCCCTTAAACCTGTATGAGCAGTTCCACCGAATGTCAAACTCCTACTTCCTTTTTATCATCGTTCTCCAGGTAGGGCAGGGTGGGGTGGCCCTAAGGGTCAGCACTTGTGCACACATCATTCCTTCCACCTGCTGGAACCGCCTCCTCCAGGAAGCCCTACCTGGCCATCTTTGACACATGGCTCTGTAGACACTGGGTGGGGGTGGGAGGATAAGTGTGTCTGTTGTGAGGTTGGTTGTTTGGTTGGACGGGGCAGCGGGGGTTGGCAGTGTCTGGCTCCTCACACAGTGAGTCCCCCTGCCTAGTCCAGGGCCTGGCACACAGGAGGTGCTCAATATACGTTCAACAATGAAGGTGAATGAGTGGTTCCTTCAGGTTCAAGGAGGGTGCAGCCTCTCCCCAGGATAGACAGCCTTAGCCACATGACCCTCTTGGCCCCATCCACCCAGCTGACACCAGAGGGTGAGGAGGAAAGGATTGAGAGCAGGTTCTAGGGACCTGCAGGGCTACTTCCCAGAACCTGGGTGGCCCTGCCAAAAGGGCAGATGTCGGCCTGTTGCAGTTGGGTGGGCAGTTTACAGAGCACCCTGACCCCCACTCAATAGCTCATTCTGGTCTGACCCTCTCCTTTTCTACATCAATCCCATGAACATACTGTGTACAGGTCCCATGCTGGAAACTGAGGACCCAGCAGTTGCCCTGACAACCACTGTCATTAAAACACATGGCAGGGCCCAGTGATGGAAAGGGGACCCACCCCCCCCCTAGGCTTGTCTGCGATTCACTCAGAGCTCAGGCCTGCAGGGTGACTGGGAAAATCAGAACCATAGGGAGGGAAATAGTAAACCCCAGGCTCTGAGGAGGGAGCATGCTTGGGGTTCCTGGGAAATGTGTGTGACGTGGGAGCTGGGCATGGAAGGGAGATGAGTTTGCTAGGAGGGGAGTTCTGGGCAGGGTGTGGAAATAGGCCATTGTCCCAAGGCTTGTGGGGGGAGGTGGCTGGCCCCTGGGCCCAGGTGGTGTTGACAGGTGGGACACAGGATGCCAGGTTGAGGGGCTAGATGGGAGGGCAGTGGGAGGCAGTTGTGGGGAGTGTCAGGGGTGGTGGGCTGGTGTGAACCACCGTGTTTGTCAGGGTGTCTTTCCTGAGGTCACCACGGTACCCTGGTTCACCCTCTTTGCCCCACTCGTCTGCCTTATCCTCATCCGGGCCATCCGAGACTTGGTGGATGACATCGTAAGTAGTCACAGGACTGCTGGGGAGGGGGGTGGTGCCAGGATGGGGTTCTTGTCTTGCTTCCACAAGGGACAGGTGCAGGCACATGACCCTTTGGCCCTTGCTGCCAATAGCTATTGTTCCAGCAGTTACCACTTCCCCCACCAGGGTCCCTGGACAGATATGGCTGGTGTGGGCTCACTATAGGGTCACATGTATGAGCTGGAACTGCTCTGCACCTAGGCCCTTCACCAGGGTGGTATGGGGCAGGATGGGTGGAAGCAAGGCTGGGGCATTGTCCTGACCCATCCCTGTTGACTCAGGGGCGACATATGAGTGACAGCACCGTCAACAACAGGCCCTGCGAGATGCTGGTGGGGGAGAGGTAAGGCCTCCAGTTGCTGTGTTGGGGAGTTCATCCTGAGAAAGGGAACTCCAGCACGTGTGTGTGTGTGTGTGTGTGTGTGTGTACGTAAGTGTACGTGTACATATCAGGGAGGAGTGCCCGACAGAGTGCCCAGAACCCTCCACGCCCGCCAGACGTCTTGGTTGAGTCCGATGTGTGACAGGCACCCAAACATTTATTGGATGCCTGCTGTCTACCAGGCCTGGGGCTGTGTCCTGTGATGATGAGGATCTGATTGTTAACCTTGCAGGCCTGAAAGTTCTGTGGAAATGGGAGGCAGGGAAATTCTGAAGAGACTTGGACAGAGGTTAGGGAAGGGAGCAAGGTTAGGGAAGGTTGGACTTCTGTGTGGACTAAGAATCCCCCTCCCCGCAAAACCTGTAGGTGTGTACACAGGGAAGCAAAGCACCACGGAGGCATCTGTAGCCCCAACCTCCTGAAGTTCTTTCAGCTTCAGGGTGGCAAGAGGGCCAAGGGGTTCAAAGATGTGCCTGGTTGGAGCCCTCTCTTACATCTGCCACCCTCCCCCAATAGGTTTATGTGTAGAAAGTGGAAGGACCTGCATGTGGGGGACCTGGTCCGTCTGCATGACACAAACATTGTCCCGGTGAGCTGTCAGCTGGCCCAGAACTTCCCACTTCTAGTGGGGGGTGGGGAGGGCCTGCCTTCTTGCTTGCCTTCCTCCTCTCCACCCCTGCAATGCTATTTCCTTCCTCCCATCCCTACCTTCCCCACCCCAGGCCGATATACTCTTATTGGCCAGCACGGAGCCCAGCAGCTTGTGTTATGTGGAGACAGCCGACATTGATGGGTGAGATGTGGGTTATCAGTATGGGTTTGGGGGCCTGGGAGGCAGCAAGGCCTTCCTCATTCCCCAATAGCCACGACATATGGCTCTCCAAGCCCTCTGGGATATTTAGGTCATTCATTCTGGGAGCATTTGTGGGGCACCTGCAAGCTGGCAGGGGGCAATAACATTAAATTGGGTGAAGGGACCCATTTTCTTTGCACCAACATTTCTAGAAGCCCTACTGTGCTCCAGTTACACCTGCCCAAAAGAAGGCCTGAGTCTGGCTTCAGCCATTTTGAAAATGCCCTGCGTGATTTTGGGCAAGGCTTTCTCCCTCTCTGGGCCTCAGCCTCCTGCTGGGCAGCTGGCATGCTTAGCAGGGACCCAGTGAAATGTTTGAGTGGCTTTGAAAGGGGTTTGGTATAGCTTGCCAGGGTGCTATCTGTTCCTACCTCTTATCTCGCTCCCCTTCTCATCACCAGGGAGACCAATTTGAAGTATAGGCAGGCCCTGTTAGTCACGCATAATCAGCTGACCACTGTAAAGAATATGGCTTTCTTCCATGGTAAGAGGTAGCAGCTCACCCACCATCCAACCATCTGGGCCATTGTCTGCCCCTCTGTACAGTGGGCATGAAATTTCCCCACCTCACTGGGTTTTGGAGAATGGCAATGGTATTTGCTGGAGGGAAGTGAAATAGCTTTTAACAGACCAGCTTATCCATGCCTGTTTCATATCCTTTGAATCCATGTAACGGTCCGGGTGTTTTCTGTTATTGTTACAAAACATGCAGCACTCTTTTTATCAGGCATTTTTATTTTTAAAGCATTGCTCACATTAAATGTTTTTGGTTGTTTAATAAAAATTTAAAAAAGGCAGCATGTTGTGTGTACAGAGATAGGGAACTGACTCACCCATTGCAGTATATTTTTATTTCCCACCTGGAAAGTGAGACATTTCACACCTTGCATTGGAGAAGCATGGCCCTACCCCAGGCATGCCTCGAAGCTCCTTGATTGATCTGTTGCTCATAGGCAAGGTGGTGTGTGAGGAACCCAACAGCCGGATGCACTATTTTACGGGGCATCTGGAGTGGGAGGGCAAGAAATTCTCCCTGAACAGTGGCAACATTCTTTTACGTGGCTGCAAGATTCGAAACACGGACACCTGCTATGGAATGGTCATCTATGCTGGTATGACTACTTTAGGGCCTCTGCAGCATGAGCTGCCCTGGTGGTGGTGGGAGGGGGGAGGGCGAGAACTCTGAACTTGTTGGCAAGAAGTCACAAGGCCAGGGCCTACCTGCTGAGTGTCTGCTGTCACAAGATGTGGGGCTCTTGGCACAGTTTCTATGGAGCCTTGGGTTCTAAAACTGTGCAAATAAACATATTGAGCCAGCCCTCTTGGATGGGTGGCTAGTCAGTTATGTGGATGGATGTGTAGAGGAGTGGAGTGACAGAGGGATGGAGGATGAGGTGGATGGATAGGCAGGTAGACTGATGGATGGATGCAAACCATGCAGGTTTTGACACAAAGATCATGAGGAACTGCGGCATGCTCCATCTGAAGGGGAACAAGATAGACCGTCTCATGAACAAGCTGGTAATCATGGTGAGCTTCACAGAGCCCCTGCCCTGGGGTGCGGGCTGAGGGACACAAAAGAGGGAAGGGAAAGTGCCCTTCCCATAGACAAGTCCAAGCTGTCATTTTTCAGGCCTTAGTTTCCTTCCTCTGCAAAATGTATGCAGCCCGATCCTACAAACAGAGGTTTGTGGACCAGAAAATATTACTGTAATCAAAATCTTTAAAAAATTTCTTGATCCTGAAATTTTTCCAAACCTCCAGGAGATAATAAAATGTTCGACTCCCCTCCATGGACATTTATTTAACAATTCTTAACTTTTAACCTAATCAACTGTCTTTTTAAATAAAAGTCATTGTAATAATGTTTTTTTAATAGCAGCCACAAAACCCAGCAAAACCCCTACAAGTTCCCTCCCCATAGGACTCCCAGCCACCTCTTCTTAGCACTCCTCCCCCATGCTGATGGGTGGGAGTGCTCCCCCTCTCCTGTTTGTCTTTTACCCTGTGGTGGGTCGGTGCTGCCTTGGGTCCCCCCACAGGCTCTACTGTTTCCCTTTCCTGAGCAGATTTGCATATTCGTGGTGCTGCTCTCTATGGCCTTGACCATGGGCTTCTGGAGCAAGGTGGAAGAATTCAGGACCACGCACTATTATATGTCTGAGTTGCGTGTGCATGATATAATCACCGAGGTTGTCATCGTATTCTTGAGCTTCATCATTATGCTCAGTGTCATGATGCCCATGGCCATGTTCATCACGTGAGTCCCGGACACTACTCAGCTAGAGAGAAGTGGGAGCTCAGGTGGGCAACGGGACAGTATGTGACCCAGCATGTGTTTGCAGAGCTGAATTCATCTATCTGGGGAACAGTATCTTCATTGACTGGGACGTGGAGATGTACTATGCTCCCCAGGATTCGCCTGCCAAAGCCCGTAGCACCAGTCTCACTGTCCAGCTGGGCCAGGTGGAGTACATCTTCTCGGACAAGACTGGCACACTCACACAGAACATCATGACCTTCAAGAAGTGCTGCATCAATGGCATTGTCTACGGCCCAGACAAGAATGAATCCCTGTATAGGGAGAGCCCCTTCCTCTGGAACAAATTTGCCCATGGGAAGATGCTGTTCAGAAATTCGAGGCTCCTGAGTATTGTGGGCAACAACAAGGACAAGATAGTGCGGGAGTTTTGGCGTCTCCTGGCCATCTGCCACACAGTGATGGTGATGGAAAAAGACAGTGAGTTTTTTGCTGGCTACCCAGGCCCTGGAGCTTCTGAGGGCCTGGAGCTTCTGTGGTCTGGCCTTCGAGGTTGTCCATCCCAACTCCCAGGGCTCCTGTTACCCACCTTATAGAGTGCTCAAGCATGGTGCTGGAGATCTGTTACTGAGCTGGGAAGGGGAGGTCCCAAGATGGGGACCCAAGTGTCCGCCTTCTTTTATTTGGCTTAGAGGTTGTACTGGCCCAAGAGACCATTACCTTATATCTGGTGAGCACCAACTATGTCCATTGGAGATGGTTTTATGGTAGGTTCCCATAAAAGACAGTATGTTTTCAGCAAATGTACCGCTCCTACATCCCATCCCATGGCTCCTTCCCTGCCAGATCAGATATTCTACCAGGCAGCATCCCCTGATGAGGAGGCACTGGTCACGGCAGCCCAGAATTTTGGCTATGTGTTCCTGGCACGCACACAGGACAGCATCACGGTGATGGAGTTGGGGGAGCGGCGGGTATACCAAGTCCTGGCCATGATGGACTTCAACAGCATCCGAAAGCGGATGTCTGTGCTGGGTGAGCACCCTTATCCCCAGGGATGGAGATGGGCAGGAAGGGGAGAACTTATGGGCAGCCAGTTCTCTACTTCCACAGTCCGAAGCCCCGAGGGCTCCATCTACCTCTACACCAAAGGCGCAGACACTGTCATCTATGAACGCCTGCATGGGAATGCCTTGTTTGGGAAAGGAAAGCCCGTGAAAGCAGCTACAGAAGAGGCCTTAAATGTGAGTCCTGTGAGAAGGAAGGAAGGCTGGGTAGAGGGAGTAAAAAGAAGGGAGGATGTGCAGAGAAATGGCCTCGGATACACAGGTAGTCATATACAGTTGGCCAGGCTGTGCCCTTTACCTAACACAGAGAGAGCATTTTTTTCTAAGTGACACAAGTGACCCTCTCTGGTTAGGCTTTGACCCTGGATCCTCCCAGCCCCCTTAAACCTTGTCTAGTTAGGCGTGGGTTCTGAAACACAGCCCCAAATATTTTGTCTTCATGAGTGAACTCCAAATATCTCAGCCAAGCTTTCGAAGCTGTATCCTGCTGCCCTCTCTAGACTAATTCTCTTTGCCCCAAGGGCATTCCCCAGGACACCTATTTTCCCATGCTCATGTGATGCCCCAGGACCTTTGCACACACTATTCCCTCTGCTTGGATGCCTTCCTCTATTCTGTCACTCAGGATCTTTTGGTCCTTAGGGCTCTGCCACCTCCAGAGAGACTTTCCTGCCTGACCCTAATATGGGGATGACATGTCATGCCAGGTTCTATGGTCCAGCTCTGACCCTTTGAGATTGTCCAAGGGCTTTGCTGGATCCCCAGCATCACCCAGCACAGGCATCAGGTTTTGTGCAAAGAATGTTCTTGGCCTCTCATTCAGGACTTCTCAGTGTGCTCTGCTCTGTCAAGAGCAGGACTCCAGGGCAGGCAACTAGTCTCTAAGAACTGGGGAAGGGCAGTCAAGGTTCAAGGAGCCTAGGCACAGGGAGAAGGGACTGAAAGAAGCAAAGGGAGGCAGAGGTGACAAGGTGACACCTGTCCACCCTCTCTGCCCCCAGGCCTTTGCTGAGGAGACTCTGCGCACGCTGTGCATGGCCTACAAAAAGGTGGAAGAGGACCAGTACCAGGAGTGGCAGCAGCGGCACCAGGAAGCCAAGATGCGTCTTGAGAACCGTGCCCAAGCCCTGCACCAGGTGTACGAGGAGATAGAGCAAGACCTCCAGGTGGGCGTGGCACAGGAAGTGAGGGGACTCCAGCACCCCGGCTCTGGGACCCTGAATCTCCCATTTGTGTTGGGTTAGCTGGGTCCCTGCTCAGTCTGTTCCCTGTCCACTCTCCATCCAGCTGCTGGGAGTCACAGCTATTGAAGACAAGCTTCAGGATGGTGTTGGTGAAACTATCCAGTGTCTCAAGAAAGGGAACATCAAAATATGGGTACTCACAGGGGACAAGCGAGGTAGGTCCCAGGATGGCCATCAATGGGTGGGAAAGGACTCATAGATGCCCAAGCACTATACCATCAACCTATCCCACTGGTCTGGGTTCAGTCCTGCCCCCCACCTTGTCCTAGGGAAGGGAAAATAGGATGATTAAAACTGCTGGCAACTCCCTCAGGTGGGTGTCAGTAGGTTCTGAATTAGTGCTTCTGTGGGTAGGGGAGACATACACACAAAATATTTAAAATGTCGTTTTTACAGCTGTGTTGTTATAAAGACAAATATCTAGGCTGGAAAACATACTTTTTATTCATATTTCAAAATAAAGTATTTTTGTGGGTTCCTACAAGTGCCCTAGCATGATAGGTCTAATGATCCCCAGGCCCCTTTGCTCAGAGCAGCAGACCAAAATCTTAGGTCAAGCTCTCATTGGCCAGCCTGGGTTGTACCCTCCTCTGAACCAGTTGCCATAGCCAGGAGTGGGCTGAGTTGCCTGGACATGGCCACAGGCAAGGGGTTGAGCTGGACTGGTTTGCAGAGACCGCGGTGAACATTGGCTATGCTTGCCAGCTGCTGTCTGAGAGCATGACCATTCTGGAAGAGGAACAGATAACGTAAGGAGTTGGGGATGGGGGCAGTTGAATTGGTTGGGGGCAGGGTGAGGGTGGGGGATGGCAAACACCTATGGCCACCTAGGTGTGGCCCTAGGGATCAGCAGAGTGTCCTCAGCCTCCACCTGGCTGGACTTCCAGAAGAGAAAATTGAAGCACAGCTGGAGGTAGAGGATGGAAGGAAGCTTGTTCCTGGGCATGGCTGAGCCCCAACTTGATCTTTGCAGTGAGATCCTGGAAGCCTACCATGAGAGCAAGAACAGCCTGCCTCTGATCAAGATGGCCGCCATAATTGTTACTGGAGAATTTCTGGTCAGTGTTAACTCAGACTTGACTGGGATCCCTAACGTGGGGGAGGGAATTGGTAGGAACTGGTGGAGGTAGGCTGCTGGAAAAGCCAAAATGAAAGCCATACTAGGAGATGGTTTTCAGAGGGACTGGAGCCCATGTGGTCAAGTCCTCACTGGGGTTTGTGGCAGAAGGCCAGGAGGGAGGAGAGGCCAGTTGGAGACGTTCATTAAGGGGAGGGGTGAAGGCAGAGTGATGTGCCCCTTTGCCTCCATCCTACCTTGTTGACCAGGACCAGCTGATGAAGAGTGCAGCAGAGCCGATGCTTCAGAATAAGAACTCTAGCACCCGCCAGTGCCTAGGGATGTGGCAGGAACAGGCCTTTGTGGAACTCGCCTGTAGCTGCAAAGCAATCATCTGCTGCCGGGTGACACCCAGGCAGAAGGCCATGATTGTGGCGCTGGTCAAGAAATACAAGAATGTCGTGACCCTGGCCATTGGGGATGGCGCCAACGATGTCAACATGATCAGGAGTGGGTGGTGGGCACTGGGTCTGGGGGGAAGGCCTGTGGCGGGCTGGGGGTGGCCCAGGGCTAACATGCTGTATGCCCCTGCAGCTGCGGACATTGGGGTAGGGCTGGCGGGCCAGGAGGGCATGCAGGCGGTGCAGAACAGTGACTACATGCTGGCCCAGTTCTGCTTCCTGAGGCGACTGCTGCTGGTGCATGGGCGCTGGTCCTACATGCGAGTGTGCAAGTTCCTGCGCTACTTCATCTACAAGACGCTGGCCATCATGATGGTTCAGATCTGGTTCGCTTTCTATAGTGGCTTCACTGCTCAGGTACACTGCAAGCAACAGGCCTTTGGGGATTCTTTGTGTTGGGGTTCTGTGCCCTTCCTGAAGGGTGGTGGGCACTGCCTACTCCATTCGGGTCCTTGTGGGGCAGGGATTGCCTGAGGTCGCAGGGCCAATCAATCATTTCTATGGCTGCATTCATAGAGGTATAGAGTATAGATAAAGGGAAGGGATGGTTTCTGCTCAGTCAGCTTTGAGCCTGACATTTTCAGGGATGTTTGACAGATTTGAGCTCTGAAGCCAGTGCAGGGAAGCAGATGCTCTGCACTGGCTTCGGAGCTCAAATCTTTCAGAGCTCCAAATCTTTCTGGGGGAAAGAGGGAAAACTTGAACTCCAGAGAAGATAAGACCTGGGGTCTGGATCCTAAGTTTAAGACCTGGGGTCTGGATCCTAAGTTTAAGACACTCTTGACAGTATAATATCATGGTGAAGTATAATTGTGCTTCCTAGAGCCTTAGAAGAGTCATAGGGTGATGGTTTCCCATGGCTATAAGGAAATTGTTTGAAAGTAGATGGCTGTGATAGAAAATAAGCTGCTGTCATTGTTATCCAGGCATTTGAGAGGGAGCTTTACCAGAGGACACCCTTGAATAAATATAATTGTTTGTTTTACGTTTTTATTTCCAAGTATATTATTCATTTAGCTGCTGCTGTGCATGGAATTTGTTTTCTTAATTCCCTTTTGAGATAGCTTAAACAGATGTGTGTTTTTTTGTTTGTTTGTTTGTTTTTTATGTTGATCTGTACTCTCCAAATTTGCTAAATTCTTTTTATTGATTCTAGGAGATTTCTGGTGGATCCCTGGGGGTTTCCTGCGGGTCATCTGCAAATATAATGTTTCCCCTTTCTTCCCCTCCAATTTGGATACCTTTTATTCCCTTTTCTAATTTCTCTGGCTAGAACTCCCAGTGAGATGGTGAGGGTTGGCATCTTTGTTTTGTTTCTAGTCTTACTTGAGGACATCATTTTTATCAGTTTGGACTCCTGGGGTATCTTTTATTGTATATTTCATTGCTCTGATTGTCCCCAGCCTGTTTTTGTTTTTGTTTTTCCCCCTGAGCATATCTTCATTTTTTGGCGCTCCAAGAGGTTCCAGGCTAATTTTATTCTTTCCTTGCCCCAATCCTGGAATTAGCCTCTCTCCTAAGGAAACCTGGTTCCTTTCATCAGAGAAGGATAGTGTCAGTCACCAAGAGCTAAGTGCTCAGTGTGTGCTTGGTGACACTGGATAGACAGATTTAGGAAATGTACACATATTAGCCCATGAATTGACACATCTATATGTCTGTTTTTATATGTCTACCCACCTAGCTTGTGTATATTAAAAATTATATGAGTTCACACTGATATTTCTGATTCCAATCCAAAAGACAATGCTCAGTTTAGCCTTTTCCAGGTACTCATTTATGACACTTCTCCAGCAGTGAGAAACTTGATTCTTATTAAATTCTTGACCATTATTTTTTTGCTTACTTGCAGAATGCACATAAAATGGGTTTTGGGCTCTGGATCAATGTGGCTCAGTTGGTTGGGTGTTGCTCCATGCACCGGGAGGTTGCTAGTTCAATTCCTGTAAAAGATAATATGCTCAGATTTTGGGCTCGATCCCTGGTTGGGGTCATGCAGAGAGCAGCTAATCAATGTTTTGTTCTTACATCAATGTTTCTCTGCCTAACTCTCTCTCTCTCTAAAAATCAGTAAAATATTTTTTAAATGTTTTGTCAGTGTAAGAAACATGCAAATCTTTAGAGAATTTTTGTAAGTTTATTTGAACCAAACTGTAAACAATTGCCAGGATGCAAAATTTCAGCAGGTCAAGATAATGCTCCAGAGAATGGCAGTTTTTTGCCTCATTTTATATATTATAATCAAAAGAGCAGATCCAAGTGGTTTTCATGAAATCTATTGGTGATAAATTAGGGAGACATGTAAGAGAAAGCAAAACAGAAAAAAACTCGGGAATTGAATGAAAAGTAAAATGATAGACACATCTTTTACACAGGTGGGTACACGAAAGTTAACAATCAGCAATTAACTCAATAACAATGGGATTCGTGGTCTCCACAGAGTGGTCTGGAAAAGGGAAAATTACTGTGACGTTCCAAAGCTCTGCTATCATACATGCAAAAAGACTATAAGTTCAGTTAAGGTACTGATTGACCTTTGTAGGGAAGATGTAGGCCTAGGACATTACTACCCACCATATACTAGACCATCCTTTGTGGTTATATCTCTGAGTTTGCAAGACTGCCTCACAGGCTTTCTCTAAGCTTGCCAGGTTAGCATGTGGTCCCTATTTGTCCACATTTTTAAAAATGCTATTGAAACAGAAACCCTTTCTCCTCCAATTAGGTTGTATTCAGGCATTGAAAGAGAGTTAGTTGAGCTCATTGTCTGCTGGGGTCTCTTCCAACTCCTTTTTACCCAGAAATGTCTCCTTAAGTCTAACATGACCAAAACCCATGCTTTTTAACCATATTTCCTCCTGTAGCTCTTTATTTGCAGCTCTTATATTAAACATGCAATGATTCTATTTTGAAAGAATTAGATTCTATTTTTTCTCTTTTTCCCCCCAAACGTTGGTTATAATGCAACTTCCTAACTCACTAGGAATCCTTCCCAGGTGCATAGCTAACTTGAGTGGTTCTCCTCAGATAAAGAGCATTTCCGTTTCTGGCCATTTGGCATTAGAAGGCTTATCACTAACCACATTCTCCCATTCCTTCCCATCCTTAGCCTCTCTATGAAGGCTGGTTCATGGCGCTCTTCAACTTGCTGTACTCCACCCTCCCAGTTCTGTACATTGGACTGTTTGAGCAGGTGAGCAGGCCAAGGACTTGCTTCCTCCTTTCCTGGAGATGCTCCGGTCTCTGCCCCACCTTCTCCTCCTGGGGGTTGGGCTAGGGTGGGGATGGGGCTGACAGAGTACTACTGTTCCCACCAGAGCCCAACCTGACAGTGGATGAAGCTCTCTTGCCCAGCTACCTCCCCCAAATCTCAAACCATAGTGGGGAGGAGATTAGAAAAGATGGTTCTCCTGTTTAAGAGGGGTCTGGCTACGTGATCCAGACTAGGAAGTCCAGTAGAACCTTTAGGATGATGGAAGTGCCTCATGCCTATGCTCACCAGATAGGAGCCACTAGTCACAGAGGGCTAACAATTAGTACTTGAGGCTGCCTGGTGTGATCTGAGAAATGAGACTTAGCATTTCTGCTTTTTTAAGATTTTAAGCTGGTTATTTTAAAATAACAAAATTCACCATCTCATCATTCTCACTTGCATGGTTCAGGCATGCCAAGCATGCATTTTATTGGGAAACCAACCTCCAGAATTCCTCCACCCCCACCCCCATTCCAGGATGTGAGCGATGAGCAAAGTCTGAAGCTGCCCGAGCTGTACATTGCTGGCCAGAAGGAGGAGCTCTTCAACTACTGGGTCTTCTTCCAAGCTATCGCCCATGGCATAGGAACCTCCCTAGTCAACTTCTTCATGACCCTGTGGGTCAGCAATGACATTGGGCCCATCAGTGACTATCAGTCTTTTTCCACTGTCCTGTCCCTGTCAGGCTTGCTAACAATCACCATGGAGGTAAGCAGGGCTGCTTCCCTCCCCACCCACAGTGGGAGCTTGGACACCAGCCATAGAGGTCTCATCACCTGGTGACCCTCCCTGAGAGGCCTTAGCAGGTGTCACCCTTCAACCTCCTCCACATAGTCTTGCCTGGAATTCTGGCCTCCATAGTTTAACACTCCCTTTTCCCATTCAGGTCATCCTCATCATCAAGTACTGGACAATCCTGTCTGTGCTGGCCATTTTCTTCAGCTTCTGCCTCTACATAATGATAACTAGGACCAGCCAGAGCTTTTGGCTCTTCGCAATTTCCCCCACAACCTTCCCTTTTCTGTGTGAGCCTTCCAGGAAGAGATAGGGGGGCCAGCCCTGGAGATGGGTGGGACCAATGTTGTAAGGGAGTTTTCACAAAGGCACACTATGGGTTAAGGGTGAAGAAAAAGGTGGGTGTTAGGAAGAGAGGGGGGTCTTGAGCAGGCTCTGGGGAGATTAAACCCTGAGGCAGGCCATGACCCTGCCTTGTCTCCTCCAGCTGTTGATCAAAACGCTTTATCTCATCCCTACATCCTGCTGATGATATTGCTGAATGTGTCATTAAACACCCTGCCTGTACTGGCCTTCCGTGTCATTTACCAAGCCCTCAGGCCGCTACGTCTCAAGGTGAGGGTGGCTGGGGTCTCCACTGCACCTTGCTGGAAGCAGGGACTCCAAGGAGATGTAGAGGTGGGGTTATGGGTTTGGAAACCTAGATGCACACCCAGTGCGTTTATGGGGAGGTGGGGGCAAGTAATAGGCTCTGGGACCCCAGAAAGGAAGCCATACTTTCTGGTTCCAGCACTGACTTTGTCAGACTTCCACCATGAATTATCTAGGACTTGGGGGTTGAGATGACAGAAATGACCTGGAAAAGGTTTAGGCAAAGGGATATTAAAAACACTCCCAAATGTGTTTGTTCATCCATAGATGAATGGATAAACACAGTGTGTAATTCATCCACATAGTGGAATATTACTCAGTCTTTAAAAAGGAGGAAATTCTGACTCCTGCTACAATGTGGATGAATCTTGAGGACATTATGCTCAGTAACATAAGCCAATCACAAAAGGACAATATTTGTGTGGTTTCATTCATAGGAGGAGGTCCCTAGATGAGTCAGATTCATAGAAACACAAAGTAGATAGTGGGAGTAGGTGCTAGAGGAGTTAGTGTTTATTGGGAATAGTTTCAATTTTGGAAGATGAAGTTCTGGAGATGGATGGGAATTGATGGTTGCATAACAATGTGAATGAATATGCTTAATGCCATTGAGTTACACTCTTAAAAATTGTTAAATGGGAAATTTCATGTCTATTTTACCACAGTAAAAAATGTTGGGGGACTTAAACTGGCTCAGGTAACAGAAACCTAGAAGGACAAGCTGCTGGGCTGGGCTACAGAATTGACTGAAATAATGTACCAAGATATGGCCATAGACCTGTCATGTTTTGTCACACAGGCTAAAGACATGGCTGCCCCCATGGTTAACTTCTCCTGCCTTAGACAAAAGATGGCACTTAAGGCACTTGGTAGTTGATCTAGAATCAGGTCCCAATGAGGACTCTAGTTGGGTCAACTTGGGTATGGAAGAGCCTGGTCAATGCATAGTGGCCAATGGGAGCAGGTAACCTAAGAGAAATCAACACTGAGATCTTGCTTGCCCCTTTACTCTGCAGGAAGAAGAGAAGGAAGAGGAGAAAGAGGAGGATATATTACCGATTGAGGAGATCCCTACCGTGCCACGGGCCCGGCGCTCAAGCTATGCCTTCTCCCACCAAGAAGGCTATGCAAAACTCATCACACAGGGCACAATTATGGGAAGAAGGTCAATAACCACCAAACGCACATCTGAGGAAGGACCTTCCACAAGCTTGGAGTTTGGACGAATTGTCCATGAGCATCAAGTTACCCTGTTACCAGTGGAAGATGTCATTTCTGGAGGAGAATAGGTTCTAGCACTGGAGGGGAAAGGTGTCCTCTGAGAATATCATCTTTGTGATGAGCTCCTCCTTGATTATGGAAGGGCACTCCTCTCACCCCCACTTTTTTGGTATATGTAATAAAAAATTAATTAGGCCAAGTAGTCTATAAATGAATACTGTTTTGAGTTATTAAAATGCTTTTTTGAACAACACATTTCCAGTGTCTGGTACAGTTTACCAAATGTCCATTTTCATGTAACTCTTACACAGTATAGATTCCATTAATGTCATTACTCACCTAACTGTTAAAAACCTTTAACAGCCTAAGTTCACAGCACCCTGTGAAGTGGAAGGCGGAATTGACCTCATTTTACAGATGGGGAGATCTAAGTATGGAAAGGTGAGACAGGTGGCTCTTGGAAAGCCATGTGGCATGGCCAGGTGTGGTGTGGCGGTAGGGCTGCACACCAGCTAGGGGTCCTCTGCCTTGTCATTTACAGGTCCCAGCACCACTGCAGAACTGCATGAAAAGACCTCAGAGTGAGACCAAGTTTCTGTCTAGTTGAGAATTTAAAAAGAGTATAAGTTTTGTTTCTCATTAAGCCAACCACTCACCCTTATCCTGAAAAACTAAACTATGACTAAATGTCAGTTGGGATAATTTGCTCTATTTAAGACTTTCATAAGTTGACTTGAATTTTGTAACTGTGTGTGTTCTCAAAACCATTTGGAAGACAATTTGAAATGGCATTAGGGATGATGAAATTTTGAGAACAGAACATAGAAATCAATAGTTAATGGAGTTAAATCAAAACACAAACTATATGCTATGATAGAGTAAAATCCTAAATAAGTGGAGAATAATTTCTCAGTGTTTAATAATGCCTTTCACAAAGCAAATGTTGAATAAGCATTGCTTAGATAAAGGACAAATCACTGACAACAGCCCTGTCTTGGGAGAAGGGCAAAGGCCTATGGGTTCCCTGGCCTGGGATGCCCTGCTAATACAAAGCTGCTCAGCCAAATCCTCGGGGTGTCAATACTTCTTTTCTGCCCACTAAAAGATGGGGCTATAAACAAACTCTCCTTTGAGTTTATACTGCTATTTATAAAAAATATTCAAATATGATTAAATATACAAAGAGCCATAGTGCCTTATAAGGAAGTGTCTTTAACACTATGCTCATATATTAAGGACAGAAGTGAGGTTAAAGCTGTGCCATTGTGTGTTGGGTTTTTTTTTTTTGGTTCCAGATTTTCAATTTATTTCTAATGCTAAAAAGCACCAGTGCCCACATAACCCTTCCTGCTGAAAAAGCCTTATTCTGAGTAGTGAGTCCAGCTCTCCAGAGTACATCCTAAATGCACTTTTGGCTTCAAAGGATGGCATGTGGCCTGGGGTTGCCCCGGAGCACACTCTGGAGGGGAACTGCTGAATATGCTGTTATTTACTCCTTGTCTATATTTAATCCATGCCCTATCTTGACTCAGCCCAAGAATATATTGCTCCCAGAAGTAGGAGTTCCTTTGGTCCTAAGGCCTTCTGACCATTTTGGTCTTGAGTTGTATTCAGAAGAGTAAATGGTGACATACAAAATGATTAAAAAAATCTATTCCGCAGAGTGGCCAGCCAGAGGTTGCTTTGTGTCAGGCTGCATGGAGTGGGGGACCCCCCCTACTCTGGCATGCCATAGCTCCACCTTGCTCCCTTTGATTATAGGCAGGCCTGTGGGCACCTGCTTCTTATACTCCAATAAAAGTGAATTTAATGAAATTTCCTCTTCTGTTCAGAGGCAAAACACTTGCCATACTGTCAGAGAATAACCAATGTCACAGACAGGGTTGCACAGCATCATTGAGATTCTAAACTAAGGTGACCAGATGTCCCGCTTTCGGTGGGACAGTCCCAATTTTTAACAATTTGCCCCCCGTCCTGCGTTCCACGGCGTTTTAAAAAAGTCCCGATTCTCTTGACGTGGGACAAATTGTTAAAAATTGGGACTATTCCACCAAAAGCGGGACGTCTGGTCACCTTATTCTAAACTCTAGTAAAACCAACCAAAGGATGCTAGAATCAGGCATACACTCCACTTGTCACCAGACTTTGGACTTTTGATTTTTCCATTCTGCACCATTTGGTTGAAATTGCAACCATCTGTAAACATTGCCACTTTTTGCCACTTTCCTCAGACATTCTCCAAAGACCATCAGCAGGCCTGTGGCACTGAGTCAGGTGATCTGCTTCAGGTTCTAGCCAAAAGATATTTTCAAGTGTGAGCTCTACCCAAAAGAAAGAGTAGCTATGTGTACTCCAGACTGGGATTCCAGAGAAAGAGATCCATGGACAGATTTTCAGGACAGATTTTCAGGATTATGACCTCTGTGACTAAATATTCAGAATACTGGAACAATGCCAGGGAGGGAACATATATACCTGACATATATACCACTGGTTTCATATCCGGGTCAGGGGCTAGAAAGAAGGCTCTCAAGAAGCTGAAATCACCATGTATGGGGAAATCCTCTACTGGCCATGGGGGATGTATTAGATGTGACCAGCCAAAGTGATTCCAAGAACACTGGCTAAAACCTGCTGGAACAGAAAGTCAAGAAAGCAAGTTCAGATAGCTCTGTGGTAGCTTGAAGGGCAGCTGGTAGAGCAGCAGCAGCAGCTCATTGAACCTGACTAATTAGGGCCAGTTAGGGACTCTGGACTGGACTGTTGAAGCCTGGGTTGGCTCCATAGCTAGTTCCCTGCAGGGGGTTGGATAGGGGTTTGATGCCAAGGGCCCCTCAGTCTGGAAATGGGGCCAGCTGGAAAGAGAGCCACATACACCCCATGCCCTCTGTTCATCACACAACACATATTCCTAGGAACCTAGTGCTAAATCATTGTAGACAATATGTTTCTGGGTCGGGTTTTCTCTGGGGCAGAGCACCTCCCTCACTGCATCTAGATCTATTGAAAGACAACCCTCCACACAAGGTTTGTCTTTCCATGCCTATAGGGGCAAATTGGAGGGGGGCAAGAAAGAGGAGGTGGACCATGGTGGCTCAATTTCCCCCTCTCCTATCCATCTTCTCAGCTCCCTGGGAGCTATATTTGCCAATCCACTGGGAGCTTTGGTGGGAAGGATGGGGATGAGGAGTGGACGAGGGGGAAGCTGCTCTAACCTGAAGGATGTACCACCTCTGCTCAGTGAGAGACACCTCTCTCACCCCACTGAGGCTTGGGGAACTGGCTGGGACACCTCTTCTCATAAATTATAAATGCTTTTAATGGCATCTACAATGCGTAATTACTTCCAAGAAGTTTCCATTGACTTTGCCCAGATCCATCAAAGGAGTCACTATCTGTGGCAGCTTATAGCCTTAAAAAATGTATTTCTTAGTGATTTTCCACATTTCAACATTAAAGGAGTTAGCAGAAGAAGTTGATTTCAGCATTCGAGGGTGACTTTGAGGGGTTTCAGAATCAGGGGAGGAAATAACTGCAGGTGTGGTGGAAATAGCAAGAAAACTAAAATTGGAACTGAAGATGTGACTGAATTGCTGAAATATTATGATAAAACTTTGATAGATGAGGACTTGCTTCTCATGAATGAGCAAAGAAAGTAGTTTATTGAGATAAAGAAGCTACTCCTGGTGAAGGTGCTATTAAGATTGTTGAAATTACAACAACCTTAGAATATTACATAAACTTAGTTGATAAAGTAGTGGTAGAATTTGAGAGGATTGATTTCAACTTTTAAAAGAAGTCTACTGTGGATAAAGCCACTATGGGAAACAGTGTGGAGTTTCCTCAAAAAAAGTCAAACTGCCATTTAACCCAGTGATCCCACTTCTAGGAATATATCATAGAGAATCCCAAAACACCAACCAGAAAACAATATATGTGCTCCTATGATCATAGCAGTGCTATTTACAATAGTGAAGATCTGGAAACAGCTCAAGTGCCCATCAGTAGAGGAATGGATTAAAAAAAAAAAAAATCTGTGGTATATTTATACAATGGAGTACTACGCAGCTGGAAGGAGAAGAAGAAGAAGAAGAAGAAGAAGAAGAAGAAGAAGAAGAAGAAGAAGAAGAAGAAGAAGAAGAAGAAGAAGAAGAAGGAGAAGGAGAAGGAGAAGGAGAAGGAGAAGGAGAAGGAGAAGGAGAAGGAGAAGGAGAAGGAGAAGGAGAAGGAGAAGGAGAAGGAGAAGGAGAAGGAGAAGGAGAAGGAGAAGGAGAAGGAGAAGGAGAAGGAGAAGGAGAAGGAGAAGGAGAAGGAGAAGGAGAAGGAGAAGGAGAAGGAGAAGGAGAAGGAGGAGGAGAAGGAGGAGGAGAAGGAGGAGGAGAAGGAGGAGGAGAAGGAGGAGGAGAAGGAGGAGAAGGAGGAGAAGGAGGAGAAGGAGAAGGAGAAGAAAGAAGAAGAAGAAGAAGAAGAAGAAGAAGAAGAAGAAGAAGAAGAAGAAGAAGAAGAAGAAGAAGAAGAAGAAGAAGAAGAAGGGGAGGAGGAGGAGGAGGAGGAGGAGGAGGAGGAGGGGGAGGAAGAGGAAGAGGAAGAAGGAGAAGGAGAAAAGGAGAAGGAGAAGGAGAAGGAGAAGGAGAAGAAGGAGGGGGAGAAGGAGAAGGAAAAGGAGAAGGAGAAGAAGGAGGATCTATTATCCTTTGAGGTAGCATGAAGGGACCTGGAGATTATTAGGCTAAATGAAATAAGCCAGTCAGAGAAAGACAAACACCACATGATCTCACTTCTATGTGGAATCTAATGAACAAAATAAACTGATGAATAAAATAGAACCAGAGGCGTGAGAAAACATGGAATGGACGGATGAATCTCAGAGAAAAGGGGGGGAAGAGAGATGGGAAGAGATTAACCAAAGATATTATATTCATATATGCATTGCCTATGGACACAAACAACAGGGTAGTGAAGGCCTGGGGCCAGGTGGGAATCTGATGGAAGGGGACAATGGGGAAAAAAGGGGAGACAGCTGTAATACTCCCAATAATAAAGGTTTAAAATGTATTTCTTAAACAATAAGACTTTAAAGTGGATGCTATGTTAGCAGGCACAGAAATAACATTAGTCTTGTCCATCTCCATCAGAGTTCTTGGTAACCAAGTGCATCGTCAATGAGCAGTCATATTTTGAAAGGAATCTTTATTTCTCAACAGTGGGCTTAAAATATTCAGTAAACCATGTTGTGAACAGATGTGCTGTCATCTTTGAAAATGTGAGTTCAAACTTGCAATATAAGTGCTCTAAAAAAATTACAAAGTTTGTACTATCTATAACTTAACATACATCACTGAGTTTTATCTAACACCTACCAACCCCATACACATATCACTCTAAAATTTAAAACAAAGTGATTAAGAAAAACAGAAACAAACCAGATTCACTTGTAATTAATAGGAAAAATATCTTTATCTAAAATATATAATATTGGCTTTTTAAAATAAAAATTTAGTTAAATATAAAAATTAAAATAATCTCAGAAAAATAAAAAAGAAAAGAAAAATTTTGTGGCCTTCAATTATAGAAGGAAAAAAGAGACTGTAATATATAATGCAGAAAAAAAATGTTTGTATTAGACTTTACTGGGAACATTCTTTATACATTCTCCAAAAGAGAAAAAAAGCCATGATGACTAGGAGTTGCATGAACATGCTGTTAAGAAATGAAAAGTTGACATTTAAAGCCAGGTTAAGAAATAAATGCACAAAACACAGAGTTAGGAAACCAAGATGGCGGCATAGGGTAGACACCCGAATGCAGCCTACCACAACAAATTTGAATTTAGAACTGGAAAACAGGGGAGGCATTGCCCTGAAGCACCGGATGGATAGCTGAGAGGAGACTGCCATCTGGGAAGGAGAGGGAAGGCACACTACCTCAGGAACTGTGGAGGTACAGAGAACTGTGCGTGCGAAAAGGCGCTGGCTTACTCCTGGCGCAAGAAGAGGGAGGGCCCAGCTGAGTTAGCTGCTGGCTTACTCCCGGAGCGCTGAGAGGGTGGACAGCTAACTCGCAACTGGCTTTCTTGTTCGAGAGGAAAACAGAATCACCCTATTGTTCTGATAGACGGCCCCAGTCAGGGAGAAGCCAGACTGTCAGGCAGTGGGCAGAGATCTCTCGGAGGTGTGTGAAGCCAGAGGCCATTACTTCAGGACTTGGGGAGGAGCCAAAGGGAAAACAAAGCTTGTCTGCACCAACCCAAGACTCCACCCCATCCAAGCTGAGCACAGAAGCTCACCCAGAGGCTGGCTTTCTCTAAGGAGGGACTGGCCAGAATCCAAAGCTTGTTTGTGCCTTTACCAAAGAGGTGCGCGTGCCTGCAACCAATCTTCTGAAACTCACTGCGAACAGGACTTTTCTAAGGAGAGACTGACAGGGAACCAAAAATTGTCTGCACCACCCCAAGACCCCGCCCCATCCAAGTGGAGTACAGAAGCTCTCCTACCTGAGACACTGCTGATCCTCACAGCCAATTGGCTTGGAGATCAACGCTTCCCAGTGATACCAACAATAAGCAAGGCTTAACAACAAGACTGCACACACAGCCCACAAAGGGCTACACCAAGACTGTCCACCGCAGGTAACTGGGAAGGCTGTGCTACTGGGCTTTACCAGAACACCTAGCACGCAAAACTACTCCATCAAATCAGGGAAACAACTAAAATGCAGACAAGAGGCAGGACACAAAGGAAGGAGATGGAGGAAAAGAAAAGATTGGACATTGAGTTCAAAACTACAGTTATAAGATTATTCAAGAGTATCCTAAAAAAGGCCGATAAAATAAATGAGACCTATGAAAATATGAAAAGGGAGCAACTAGAAATAATAAGGGATCAATTAGAAATGAAGAAAACATTGTCTGAAATAAAAAATATTACATAGAGTCCTAAAAACAGACTGGAAGTTCTCAAGAATCAAGACAAAGATTCAAAACACAAAGAGCCAGAGGACACTCCTCTGCATAAGCAAAAAGATAAGAGAATTCAGAAAGTTGAAGATAGTGTAAGAAACCTCTGGGACAATTTCAAGCGAACCAACATCAGAATTATGGGGATCCCAGAAGAAGAGAGAGAGCAAAATACCGAAAGAATACTGGAAGAAATAGTGACAGAAAACTTCCCCCACCTGGGGAAAGAAATAGACTTACAGGTCCAGGAAGCCTGCAGAACCCCAATCAAAAGGAATCCAAGGAGGACCACACCAAGACACATCATAATTAAAATTCCAAGAGCAAAAGACAAAGAGAGAATATTAAAATCAGCAAGAGCAAAGAAGGTAGTTACCTATAAAGGAGTACCCATACGATTGTCAGCTGATTTATCAACAGAAACCATACAGGCCAGACGGGAATGGCAAGAAATATTCAAGGTGATGAATAGCAAGAACCTACAGCCAAAAATACTCTACCCAGCAAAGCTATCACTCAGAATTGAAGGCCAGATAAAGAGCTTCACAAATAAAATAAAAAAAGCTAAAAGAGTTCATCACCTCCAAACCAGAATGATATGAATTTCTTAAGGGGGTTATTTAGGAAGAGGAAGAAGATAAAGATAAAAATTATGAACAACAAATATGTAACTATCAACAAGTGAATCTAAAAACCAAGGGAATTAAAAAATCTGATGAACAATATTAACTGGTGAATATAATAGAATCAGAGGTGTGGAAGGGGAGTGGACTGACGATTCTCAGGGAAAAGGGGAGTGGGGGTGTGGAAAGAGACTGAACCAAAACTATGCACCTATGGATGAGGACAATGGAGGATGGGGAAAGGACAGAGGGTGAGGTGGGAACCTGGTGGAGGGGAGCAATTGGGGGGGAGGGGGCGGGGGGAGAAGAGGAACACATTTGTAATAATCTGAACAATAAAGATTTATAAAAAAAAAAAAAAAAAAAAAAAAAAGAAATGCATCAGAAATTCCAAGTTTATTTTAAGGCTAAGAAACTCAAGTCACAAAGTTTTTATTAAAGTTTACTCTAACTTTGACTATAGTACATATATATAAAATGTAGATAATTGAACTCATGAGTGGCAAATGTAATGCCATTGAAGTTACAAAAAATATTTAGTAATGTGTTAACATTTATAATAGCCTGTTTTCAACACAAAGAACTTTGATTTATGTTATTTTTAGTTCCTGTGACCTAATGGATTTCCTTAAGAGAACTGTATTAGTTTCTTCCCAATGCTAGAAATAATCTATATATATATAAAAGCCTAAGTGATCATCTGACCATTCGACCATCTGGTTGATAGCTGTGATGTACAGTGACCACCAGGGGGTAGACACTCAATGCAGGAGCTGCTGAGCTGTGGTGACTTGGCAGCTGCAGTTTTTGGGTAACACACCCAGAACCAGAGAGAAGGGTGTCTGATTCTGTGGTGCATCACCTGAGAACTGCCCTCTCATAATCTGTGACCTCTTTGGGGATGTCAGAGAGCTGGTATCAGCCCGAATCCTGCAGACAAGATCAAGGGACCCACTGGTGCGTGAATCTGTGCACCGGGCCTCTAGTTGTTATATAATTCAGGAAATGTGAAAACTTTTATTTTACCCACAGAATATCTTCTAGTTGTATTTAAATAATCCCTCCTTCCTTTAATTTTTAATGTTTTCTGTTAAAAACTAATAAAAAAATTTAAAAATCAAATTTATGTTTCTATTTGACATTTTGTTTTTCACTTTTACCAATATATGAAATTATATTTAAAGAAGACAATAAATACACTTGCACAGGATCAAAGAAAAAGAAAAATTTCGCCAAAAAATTGCATTTTACACGGAGGGAATAAGTGTAGCTAAATAATAAGCTACACTTATTAGGCGAAAACTTTTCTTATGCTGTATATTGCAGTGTATGTTGCAAAAACTTTTCTGGAAGATATTTTTGGCATTAAGTATAAAGATAGTTAATGTCCACATACTCAATTCCTCCATACCTAGGATTTTATCCAGAATAAGTAAGTATTCCACAACATTTATTCAAGGCTTCTCATCAAAATTGAAAAGAAGCTAAAGGGACATGAATAATTTTTTTAATATGCACAATGGACTTATGCACAATTTGGCTGTTGATTAATATTACAGGATATTCAAATGAAAAAAATACATTCCGTTTCTTGAACACATGTAAATGAACACTTTTATGTGCACAGGAAAAATAGTATGGAAAAAAATCTTAACTATTAACAATGATCATGGCTGAGTTTGGGAGTAGGAAATGGACTGGCAGGTAAACAGCTTATATAATCTTTTAAAAATATTTATAAAAAATACTTATTGTCTCATGAAACTACTAAATTTCTAACTTTCTAATATAAATAAAAAGCTTGTTATTTTAAAAGTTTCATAACATGATTTTAAAGGTAGTTTATTTTTCAGTGTATTTTTTTTAAATCACTCTAAGTAAAGTCTCTTAAAAATATTAATGATTGTGTCCTGGTATTTAATCTCAGGTGCTAAATACTTTGCTGCCATCTGCTGTATTTAGCACCTGAGATTACATGGTTACTAATTCATGCCCAAGCTCAAGCATAGTTCTTGGTGAGAAACAGGAAGAGGTCCTTGGCAAAGCCATTTCTCACCTTAGTTCTCTGCCTCCAGCCTTCCTAGCCTTGGGCCTAGTTAGGGTGGAAGATTGAGAGCATGCCACCAGCTGGAGACTTGTGTCTCAATCCTCATTAGGAGGATTAAAGTGCTTTGGCTTCAACATGAGAAGTTTAAAATAATACAAAAACAACCATTTTCTGAAAAAGAGAGGAACTGGGCCTTTGGTTACCTTAGGTCTACTGAGAATTTAATCCTCGTTTTACAAGGTCTGCAAATGAACAGAGAACCATCTACGTGAGCTGAAAGGGTTAATGCTCATTGCAAAAGGACTCCTTTCCAAATACAAGTGACTTAAGCAGTGGGGACAGCAGAACACTTGAATATAACTGCAAACAGACTATATTTTAGTGAGACCATTGCAGGTGACACCACTCTTACATTTATGAAGATACTATTTCACCTTGGCTTTTATGTGGGCACCAAGGGTCCAGGGCAGTGACTGTGGGCCCAGGGCAGTGACTGTGGTCAGCTTGGCTCAGGGTGTCAGAAGTCCTCCCAGGAGCATTTCTCACACCCTTGAAAGAAAAATTGCATTTTCATAAAGGATAATTCCTCCTTTTCAAGTCTGAAGCAATGGTAAGAAAATCTCATACATTTATGAGTGTGCATGAAAGAGCAAAAGGGGGTGGACTCAGTGTGCCCCTTGTGACTCAGCATTTATGAAATGACTATAAGAGCAGTTAACCATTTGGCAAATGCAGACCGAGGTTACTTAGCCAAGACCTATCATTAGAGCTAATGCAGTACTCCTGTGGCTTCATTCACCCCAAAATATATCAAGCAGAGCCCAATGCAGTCAAGTGTTTATTTGCTGCTACTTCCCCCACTAATGGGTTTTAAATGACTTGCAGCCCCTGTACCTCTTAGCCTGAGAAGTAGGACTTCACACAGCTTAATTACTACTGGCCTTGCTGAACATGTGCTACCATCAAGCCCAGTAGGGAAACCAGCCTCAGCCACAAGTATTCTGACTGCTATTGAGTGAGGGAGTTAGGGGTGGCTCCAGTTCTTTGCAACAGGTGGCTGTGCTCCCATGGACTAAAAAAGAGGGCTTGGCTCATGGTAGCATGCTTGTGGGAATCACACCATTCTCTGAATGGCTTGGAATTAACTTCTCAGTCTCTAAAAATGCTTTGAGATTGGTATTTTCCAAATAAAGTGGCCTGGGAGGATTTTATTGCTTTAGTTAACTTAAAATTAAGAATATAAACTAGTAAGCCTATACTTTAGTGTTCTCTTGCTTTAAACACTCGACAGACAGATTGAGGGTGGAACACCTCATTTTTTGGTAATGAACTAGTACTAGAAAATTATTGGAGATGAAACATATTTTTCTACAGGGTTATGTAGCTTGAAATTTTTAGCATTGCTATTGATTTATCTACAACATAAAGGCTAAACCATAAAATAAATCCCTTTCTGCCTCTTTTGAATTTATATTGGGACTAGAGGCGCAGTGCATGTATTCCTGCACTGGTGGGGTCCCTCAGTGTGGCCTGTGAGGATTGGGTGAAACCAGTAGTCTAATGCAGCCTGCAGCTTCTGCCTGCCGCTCCTACTCATCCTGGTCTGACTATGCCTGCCACTGCCACTCAGTAGGCTTGATGCCCCTCCACTGCGGCCTCCAGGCAGTGGTGGCCAGCCATGAGCCCTATGTCTGGCACCCATTGGTCAACTGAGTGGTGCTCCCACTGTGGAGCACACTGACCACCAGGGGGCAGCTCTTGTGCTGATCATCTTCCCCCCGGTGGTCAGTGTGCATCACAGGTTGAATGGTTGCTTAGGCTTTTACATATAGATAAAGAATAAATCCTATCAACATTCATGAGTTTCTGGCATTTATGTTCTAAATATTCCATCAAAGACACAGATATACAGATATAAGTATACATTTGAACACACATAGAACCCAAAACAGCACTGATTTTTGCAGAGGATATATGTGTCTTTTGGAAAAAAAAAAATATGTACCTATGAGGGAAATTGTTTTGAGTCAATCAAGTACATTTTTCAAGTGAAAGTCCTTTAAAAGAGATAAATCAATCTAGGCTGAAGGGGAAAACAAACGGGACAGTGAATGAACAACTTGGTAAAATCACAGGTCAGACTGGTTAATGGCACATGCTTTGGAGTCAGAGCTGTCTAGCTCTCCTATCAGTTGTGACACTTTGGTGAATTTATTCAACATCTCCAAGTCTCCATATCTTCATCTTTAAAATTGGATAACTCTTAATTGATATGCTTTTTTATAAAGATTAAGTGAATGTTATAAAAATGTAGCTAAGGATTTTACAGTAATATATTTTTAAAATTGGTACCCATTAGATTTACCCAGTTGAAATTAATTTAACAAATATTTATTGAGGTCTATTGTGTGCCAGACACTATGTGCTCAGAATTCAGAAATAAACCAGTAAGCAAAAAAGCAAACATGGTCCGTCTTTTTTGAAAGAGGCCAGGCGGGAGAGGCGCACAGTGCTAACACTCTCAGACATTCCTAGTTTACTGAGGGACACAGTCACCCTCACAGCTAAGTTTAAAATGATGACTGTGAAAAGTACATGACACTGTGAAAGCATGTAACAGGGAAGATACATTAGTTCAAGAGCAAAACAATTTCCTTAAGAACGTGATGATTCAACTGAAATACGAAGGAAAAGTAGGAATCCAATAAAGAAAGAGAGAACAGAAGGATTTTGCAGACAGAGTTTTCAAAGCCCAGTGGAAAGGGCACACTGGAAGCTGCAAAGCCATTGTCCTAGGACCACTGGGCAAGACAGGGGAACAGGAGCAGAGGTGAGGCTGCCCTGGGAAGGGCTGTTTGTGAAAGAACTATGTATGTTCTTGTCTTTAGAAGGGTATTGCAAATATGAAAAGTAAAAAACAAACAAACAAAACAAAAACAAAAACATGTCATTATTGGCTACTAGAGCAGCACAATTGAGAATATAACCAGGGAGGGAGGAAGAGAGGGAGAAAGATAGGGAGGGATAGTGAGAGGGAGGGTGGGAGACTTAGAACAATTGATTTCCTGAAAGTATTTATCTTAATCAGAGTGTGTCTCAGAGTGAAACAGATGAAGGCAGAAAACAGTACAGTACATGAAGTAAAATGAACAAAGGGTTATTATGACTGGATAGGTTTTGAGATCAGAGTTACAATACCATATAAATAAATGGGCTGAAAGAATGCACTTTAGGATGAATTTCATAAAATGAGCTGTAAAGCACCTTCCATTTCTGTCATTACAGACTTCCACAGCATTTCCATTTAAGTTCTATATTAAGCATTCAAATGATCAATTATACATCTGGCATAAATCAAAACTAATTAGTTTGTTAATGGATTTTTGATTGGTGTTGCTATTCAAGCAAATGGGTTGGTTCATAATATCTTATAACTTGCTTCTGGTGGATTGAAAACAATATTGCAATTCTGGTGTGAATGAAAGTGAGGATCTCAGCATGAAGAAGCTGAAGATATTTATATATCATTCAAAAAGTACTTTAATGTAGCAACTCAGGCTTAACGATAGGTACCTAAATATATGCTAGAAATGTCTAATCATACTTAACAAAATTTCATCTCAACTAGGTACTGTTAACACCCCTAATATCTTCAGGTTTAGAGAATATCTTTAACACATTGGCCTTCATAATAGAAAAGGTAAACAAGATAGTTTATCCACATCTTGCAATTCTGAATAATCCAACAAGGTACGGAGAGGATGAAGTTGAAACTAGAAATTATTATTTGGGCAATTATCAAGATTGCCAGAATTGTCTGATGGCAATGAAATAGCATAAAGTTTGAGTTTTTGAAAAATCATTCTGGCTAGTGGGTAAAAGTTGGATTGGATGGGAAAATGACAAAATATAGATACTAATTAGGAAGTTGCTACATTAAATCAGATGAGAGATAACAGTGGTCTGGAGAGATAATCACAGCCTGAACTATGATAGGTACCACAAAGATGGAGAAAAGTGAATGGATTCAAGAAATATCTAGGAATTAGAAGGAACTGTGGGAATTAATTGGACATGTGTGATAAAAAGGGATAGAGTCAAGGGTAACTCTAAAGTGTAAGGCTTTGGGGAATTGGGAAGATAGTAGTGAAGTGACTGGGGCAGGAAATATAAGAAAGCAAAGTGAGGAGGCTGGGAGGTGCATCACAATGGAAGGTTCTGTTTCAGACATCCTGGATTTGATCTGCTAACGAGACAGCTGTGTGGACATGTCAGGTCAGCTGATACAAATCCAAGTTCAGATGAGAGGTCTGGTATAAAAATAAAGATTCAGGCATCAGATGTGAGAGTGCGTCCACTGACTCAGGTTCATGTTTAAAACGGAAAGAGAAATAGACTAACTGTTGAGAAGCCACCATTAGATTCCTGTTTTTAACTATGTGAAAGGTTTACAATCTCATCTTTAATAGGAACTGATATAAAGTATCACTCAATCTCTCTAGTTCTCCAGATTCTATTTATTTCAACAGATAAAATCACTATATTTAAAAAATGTTTTTATTGAATTAGCAGAATTAATTAGGTGATGTATATTTACTGGATCATTAATTAAATTCTAATAATTTACAAGTGCAACTGGTAATACAGTAGCATACACATTTTCTACAGTGCAAGAATTCTCAAAAAGACTTTTAACCACAATTTTCTAAATTTTCTATTGATATATCTTATACAAAGTAATTGCTATTTAAAGGAAAAAAACAAAACAAAACAAAAAAACTTCTTTCTGGACATATATGTCAAGTACAACAGAAAAATCTGTAATTATATGACATATTACAGACACAGTATTTTGTTTACTTTTAAATCAGTCTTCCGCCTAATCTAAATTATATTTTTCATTCTTTTTCTGTATTCCAAAAGTGCTGTCCTCTTCAAGAGCAGTTTTTCATTTCTAGCAAGAAAGTAGCTCAGAAAGAGCCAAAGTATGAATTTTAAATATATTCATAAAATAAAAATTTCCAGTTCAAAAAGTTAATATTTGTAACTAAGTGTAATATTACTCATGGAATTTTTTTTTAATTTAAGGACTCTATTTACAAAAATATGATTGCAATGAAACTTCCTTAACAGCATTCAAAGAATTATAATTATTTTAACATCTCAATTATTTGTCATGAACATAATAGGGTTTTAAGCATCTTTGGTTGTGTAAGTACAATTTTTAGGTATATACTCATGTTATCAAAATAACTTAGCTAATTATTTTGAGAAAAGCATAATTTATGTTGAAATTGGTCCAAACAGAACATTTGCAAAATGGAATGAGTCCAATGTCTTTAGCATTCTTATCAGATGGGTGCCATCTTGATGAAATTATACTGTGTCATGAATGAGTCCATTGAAAATGAATTTCAAAAAAAACACTAGTGTTCTATGAACACATTAGAGCTATGTACCTGTGCAAAAATTGCTTACAAATAACCACAAAAATTTTTTAAATACCACAAAATTATTTTCTAATTGGTTTAATTTCTAGTGAAGACAAACTCAGCTCCAACATAGGAATAATACATGTTCAAAAGATATGATAATTAATATTTATTAATTAAATCACTAAATGCATTACGTTGCATGCTTATTTGGTTATCGAAATGGTATCTATGTATAGAAAGCAGGGACAACTTAAATGAGAAGTCAAATGATGGTTTACCTTTCTATAATTCTGAGAACTTCAACCTTTGATTCTGAGTCAAAGCAACTTTCCACTAAATGCGCCTTTGGTTTTAAGCATAATCAGCTGAGTATTAAGAACTTCCCCCATCATTTTCCAACACACTAATTATACGGCAAATTTCAGTTTACTTCCTTGCAGTCATACTATTAGGTAGTAACATTTACCTGTAGCATTTCCTAGTGGGTTTAATCTATAGGAAGATTCATTAAAACAGACACACACACTAAATACAATAAAGGAGAGCCTGTGGTTCCCTAGGGAAATTGGTGTTTGGTCATCCTTTCATCAGATGAGGGGAGAGCAGTTAATTAAACATCATCCCCAACCTACTCCCCAATGTGATTTGAAAGTCAGCTTATTGAGCCACTACCTTTTAGCAATGCTGGTAAGGCCAGTTCCTTGTTCAGGTTTCCTTCACTACAGGAAACCGGAAACTGTCACAAGAATGTCCGTTATTCCACCTTCCGGCAATACAACTGTAGGTGAAATGTTTTGCTGTCCTGTCTCCCAACAGGTGTGTTTTCACCTTGGCTCTGCCAATGAGGTTTCCGTGAATGACACCAAAAAGCATCCATTCAGATGCTCTTTTTCTTCCTAAAAGTGGGAAATCAGGGCGCCGTCCCCAACCAGATGTATAGCTCTGGTCAGAATTCATCCACACATTTTCACACCACAGCTTCCTTAGACATTGGTTGCCTCTGTGAAAGAGCCATTGGGGCCATATTTCCTTTTCACTTCCAGGTTCTTTTTAGCCTTGAATGACACAAATACTTCCGAGTGGATGGTGTCCAACCTGGGCTCACAGCGGAAGGCCGAGAGGAAAGCCTTTCTGTAGTTGCTGTTCATCCAGCCGTAGAAAAGGGGGTTGGCAAAGGTGGAGCACATGGCAATGATGTGGAGCACGGTGAAGATGAGCTTGTACTCCCTCAAGTTCAGGACTTGGTTGTCAATGTCCACAGCGAGTTGGAAGGCATGGAGAGGCAACCAGCTGACCGCAAACACCACCACCACGCACACCAGCATTTTGGTGGTCTTTTGCCGTCGCTGATGGTAGTGATCACTCGCAGCTCCAGGGCTGACGTGGTTCTTCAGTTTGCTCCAGATGCGAGTGTAGGAAAAAGAAATGATGCTCAGAGGCAAAACATACAGGATCAGTAAGGAGGAAAGACTGTAGACAGTGCCATACAAGCTCTTCTCACCAGGCCACTTCTCCGTACAGGCCACAATCGAAAAGTCAGGGATAATCTCAATCAGTGAATACTCGCGGAAGATGGCCAGGGGGCTTGCCAGCAGGGCACTGATGCCCCAGGCCAAGCCAATAATCAGGAAGCTGATTCGCTTGGAGATCTTGCTCTCCAGGTGATAGACGATGCAACGATGCCGGTTCAGGGCAATTACCGTCAAGGTGATGGTGGACACTTGTACTGCCAGGCCCTGGGCATAGGGCACCAGGTGGCACAGGACAGGACCCATTTTCCACTCTCCCATTAAGGTGTAGGTAAGAGTGAATGGCAAGCACAGGGTGTTCACCAGAAGGTCTGCCACAGCCAGGTTGGCAATGAAAAAGTTGGTTACTGTTTGCATGCTCTTGAATTTGATTACCACGTGGATCACCAAGGAGTTGCCAATCACCCCAAGCAAGATGATGAAGCAGTAAGCCAATATGAGGATGATCTGCACTTCAATCAGCGTGGTGCTGTCTCGAAGCTCTGGCTTAGGGTCAGGGGCCAGCTCACCATTAGGAGTGGTTTGCCCTGGACCGTACTGCTCCACTTTCATTTCTTCCACTGTCTGGTTCTCATCAGCCTCTGCACCTATTGGGCCCATTTTCAGGAACAAGAATCTACAATTAAAAACAAAAACAAAAAGAACAACTATGATGCAAGGGTGAGAAAAAGGAATATCACAAAAGGCTTAGTTTCATTTTGGTGGGGGCTCAGAATGCCTGTCCTCTGATATCTCAAATTGCACATAGTCAAATATTTTAATAAAGCAGACCCTTGAATGTGTCTATTTTTTGTCTAAGTCTAAATATGGATGAATTAAATTAGTTACTTGACATGTATGTTACAATGGTAAAATGTAATACCTATGTATAAATGAAATTCCTATGTGAATGCCACTAAACTGATTCAATCCATTTTATGAGATGGATTCTAGAAACTTTATCAATTAATTTTATAATTTCTATTAATTCATCAAATTAATTTTAAATTAGAAAAATAAAGTGTCCTTCAATATCTTGACTGTTCTAAATTTATAAATATAGCAACAAACTACACAGAAAAGAAATTTTGAAACCTTTGGCCTGGTGCCTGAACTTTGGGAGTTTAAAATATTTAGGGTAAAGTGAGCAGATTCTCTTTCTTACCCATTGTACCCAATGTAGGGGTTAGAAATAGATAGCCTGTACAAAGCAGTTAGTTTTTGTTTTTTTCATGTTCTAAAATAAACATTTTACCTGACATACAGCAGAATCCTACATAGGAACTATGCAAAAACTATGTCTAAACCTGAACTCCATCTCTCACTAACCCCTAAATATTAAGGTTTTCACACTTTGCTTCCCCAATGGCAGCCCCCAATCCAAGGCTTTTTCTTTGCATGCCCAACCTCAGCCACTGCTCCCGCCATCCATTAAGCCAAGTGAACTCCAAAAGCAGGTTACCATTCTAGGCTTCTTCATCTCCTTTAGCCCCCACATTTAAGAAACCCTCAGACTGGTCTCTCACATATCTTTCCCAGGGGTCCTCTTATCATTGCTACCACATTCGTTTTGCCTTTGCTCTCTTACCATAATTACTCTAATAGTCTTCTATCTTATATCCCTCCCTTCCTTCCTTTCTTCCTTCTTTCCTTCCTCATTCATTCATTCATTCACTTAACAAATATAATTGAGCATCTACTAAATGCTCAGCATAGCTCCATCCTTGCATCGAGCAAGCATTTAAAAACTTATGTCAGGAAGGAGAATTTCTGTTGGGGAAAAGGGCAGTAGGATAGGACCTCTATTCTAGGCTCTGACATTTTACTAGGTAGTAAAATGGGGTTTCTGAAATTCAAACATGATCATATTACTCCCCTTATGCCCCCAGATTTCTTAATATGTTGGCTTTTAATAATAGTTCCCCTTTCAGGTCAATAAAAACACTCAGATCCCAAGATCATGGTAGTGGTATCTGTTGAATATATTCATAATGGGGGAAAAAAGGCTTCCATCATTAATTTAGAACCTCATTTAATGAATTCATTTTGTATTCATCATAACAGCATCTACCTACATTTGTGAGTCATGTTTATTCATCCCACAGACCGTGGCTGGCGGGGTCTCAGTGCCCCAGCCCCATCTCCCACCCTTCCTCTGGAGGTTGACTGCTACAGGCTACACTTTCAGGCTCATGATTCATGGGAATGAATGGCCAACCGGAAGTCCTGGCAGGTAATTAGAGGGCACGAGGAACGCAGAAGCCACTGTATTCTCCTCCCTCCCTCTCTTCTGACAGAGCCTCGCAGCCCATCTATGGCTTTGCTTGGCGCAGGGCTGACCCACAGTGATTCTGTTCCCAGTGGATGGCCCTGGTCCCTGGGGTTCAGTCACACTGCCTCCTCCCCCTGTCCCTCTTCCTGGAAGTAGCAATGATTCCTTGCTCTTGCTAATCCCTGGCAGCCTCAACATCCTGTTTGGCTTTCATTGCTTATATAACCAATTCGCTGCATGTAATTCCTTCTCTTTTACATATCAAATAGCTTCTGTTTCCCTGGACCTACTGCTCTCATTGAAGCGCTCTCCCACTAACGGTTCTGCATCGCAGATGGATAACACTGGCATAGGAAGAAAATCCCAACGCCATTGTATACATTCCAAGCTTTCCTTGGACTCATCCTTGCCGACCCCTCTGGCTTCATCTTTCCTGACATCCTAGTACATACTTGTACTTCTGTTGTGTTAAACTACTCCAGTTCCAGCAGCACATCAGCTTTTCTCTTGTCTCTCTGCCCCCTACCCCCCCCCCCGAAATGGGAAGCCTCTCAGTTCCCCCAACAACCTGTGCTCACGTCTAACCCCAAAGCTCAACGTGTCCCGTTGCAGTTGTTTCCCTTCCACTGACCCACACAGCAATCTCTGTGAGACAGAAACTGGATCATTCCCACCCCTTGTTAAAATCTTAGCACACCATCCAACACATTAAAGGTGCTCGATACTTTGGCAAAACAAATATGAAGCTAAAGGAAAACATAATCATGCTGAATAACAGAGAGCAGCAAAACACCAAGTAATTTTGATCCTTTTCCTTTACTGACTGTAATTGCCTGTACAGAACTCCTTGTTCTGATATGCCAGCCTTTAATTATTTCCTTATTCTTGGCCAGGTAACCACTTCCACAAGAAAGTTGTCCCAAGATGCCAAGATCCCTTTTAAACCAATCCCTGATTAGAACATTACAGCATTGGCAGTCAGTATACTCAGAAGGAAACTTTCTATCTCAAGGGCTTAACACACACAAACACACACACCACACACCACACACACACCACACACCACACACACACCACACACACACACACATCACAACACACACACACACACCCACACACCCCACACACACACCCCACACACACACCCCACACCCACACCCACACACACACACACATCACAACACACACACATACACATCACAACACACACACACACACACATCACAACACACACACACACATACATACATACACACACACAAACCACAACACACACACCACACACAGGAGCCATAATGCAGAGAGAGATTTCCATGTACTCACATATTTACTTTAGTAATATATTCAAGTTCTCTTTGTATAAATTTTAAATAGACTGTTCCAAGAAGGACAGGTCCTCATTTGCATTTGCCTCCCCTCTTTAGTAATGAGGGAAAAGAGAAACTAACCAGCCAAATCTTGGCGTGTATATTGGATAGGCTGTGCCATTTCTCTTAGACTAAGAGAGTCTTTACAGAGTGGATTAATCAGTCCTGACAATTCAACAGAGCTAACGAGACTCCAAAGGTCTGAGTTAGACGTTTGCAGCAAACTAAATCGAGACTGAGCCTGAGATAGAAGGATATTAGGGCCACATTTTATTTATTAACCTCTTTTGCTTGATAGTCCCATTTTCTTTATTTCAAAGCGCCTTTAGTTAAAGCTTCTCTGCAGGAACAGTTAATGATCTACATGCTATTAGCATATGGGTGCTGGACGTCAGCCAGGTCAGCGCTCACCTGGGAATGTATTACTTCATGAGCGCACTTCTGGAAAAGCGGAAGAGGAAAATGAGAGAGAGAACTGCCAGGTTAAAAACTCAGGAGCACAAAAATTATGAGAGAAGTAAACAAGGGGAAACCCTTTCCTTGAAATAACACCTTTCTCATAGTTCGAGACACTTAAGGAAAACTGAATATTTACCTTACAGTGACTCCCAAAAATTCTGCTATAGTGATATTTCTTTATAGAACAGGAAAATGGCTACAAGTCCCTACCCACCCTCCTTCGGAGATTCAAAGCTTTAACTATACATTTAAGTTTGTGGAACTTTTAACAATGGTATGCTTATTGTCACAGGTTGGCCTTGATAAAACTTAACATCTTATCAATCACAAAACCTTCCAGGAATTTTTCCCAAAGGAAAAGCCCAAAGATCATGCCAAGAGCCTTATACTTGCTGGTCCCAGGGGAGAGAGGAGTGGACATTCAAGAATGCTACATACAAGTCATGGCTGTTTGCCTAATAAGCAGAAAGTTGAAAACATTTGCTAAAGGGCTTCAATGTCTCTCTTCCAATTGAGTTTGTGGTTTTTCCTTGAAAACAGCACTGTCTGTTTCATGTCACTAACTTTAATGTGTTCTTTTTGCAAAAAAGTAAATAAATAAATAAATAAAAATTCTTAAGGCTTTTACTTTTGTCTTCTCCTCCTCCGTCCACCAGTCCACCATAGGCTCCTATCAGTGGGTGAAGTCGACATGGAAAACCAGTGAGTGCCTAAATAAATGTGTTTGTCCTTGAACAGCTTTGCAGAATCCAATAGGACACCTCTTCTCCCCCCCCCTTTTTTTTCTTTCTTTCTTTTTTTTTTTTTTTTTTTTTTTTTGGATAGGGGTTTCATTTTAAAAAGAAGAGGCAAGAACAAGAACAACTTGCTACTCTGGAAGGCAGGGTCAAGGAAATGGCCAAGCATCTTGGAAAGATAGGAGTTAGGGATGCTATCACCTTTGACCTAAATGAGGGGGGGAGATTCCTACACTCATGAGGACCCCCACCACCACCACCACCACCACACACACACACACACACACACACACACACACACACTCTCGGTCCCCTTCCTAGCACCTGAGCGCTTCTTTGTGGGATTTTCTTCCCAGAAGGTGAATCAGGGTTAGGACTTACACTTACTGACCTGGCCGTCAAGTTTCTTTCTGCTTAGAAGCACCAGCAAGACGTGTGGCAGGAGGCAAGTCCAGTTCCGTTTGTTTGTCTGTCCTGACGTCCTGACCTCGCAGGGCAGGCGCCCCTCGGTTCAGGTCGCCGGGAGGCTGGCTGCTTCCTGGGGCTCCGCACGGAGGTCTGCAGCCCAGAGCCCTGGGGTGAGCGGTGGGGTGCGGAGGCTGCGGAGGAGGAAGTGGTGGTGGTGGTGGGGGGGGGGGCTGTGAAGCCCTTCCCGCGCAGAAGAAGACACAGGTGGGTGCGAAGGTCCGGCTGGGGAGAGGCGTGGATGGGAAGTATCCCAGGCGATGGAGTAGCCTACTGCGCCCTGGGTCTCCGCCGCCTCCCGGGCTCCGCAGCGCTCCCGGCGGGGCCCTGCCCAGCGCGCCGCCCCGCGCCCGCACCGCCACCTGCAGCTGCTACTCCCTCTCCCCGGGGCGCCTCTCAAGTTTGATGCTCTTCGTGGGGAGTTTGCAGCATTGCCACCCCCTTTCCCGTCCACCACCCCCTCGCCTTGCTATCAGCTGGCTCCTCAGTTCCGCGAGAGACAAGCCGGGAAGGCTGGGCGACACCGCCCCCTCCCCGCCCCCCCCCCCCCCCCCCTGCAGACGCGGGTCCGGAAAGGGACAAGTCCTGGGCGCGGGGAGGCGGGGGAGGCCAGACCCGGCTGCGGAGAGGGTCTCTCTCTCTCTCTCCCTCTTCCGCCACCCCCACCCCCACCCCAGGGGGAGCAGAGGTGGAGCGCTGGCCCTGAGCGCACCCGGCAAAGCGCTGCACGATCGCGCGGGGTCCGCCTGGGCGCTCAGCTCCGGGGCTGGGACGCCGGGCGCTGATGCAGCTCTACACGGGCGGTCGCGGAGGCGAAGGGAGTTCAGATCCTTTTAGCCCAAGACCAACAGGTGACTGCTGACCAGTCAGGTCCGGCAGCGCGGCTTCCGATGCTAAAGCAGCAGCGGGCACGGTGTGCGCTCCGGCTCCAGGCAGAGCTGGAAGAGGAAGAGGAACACAGTGGGTCACCAATAAAACCAAAAGGCGCGTTATCCAGCTACCTGACTCCCAGATCCTTCACTCTTGGGTCATTTCCCAAGCCATTCCTGCCTCCGTGAGCTCCAGTCTCCTCCTGGCGAAGCCCAGGACTAAACCCTGCAGCCCGTGCGTGCGATCGGAGGAAAACAGGATCCTGGCGCCAGTCCACAGAGCTATGGGGTCTGTGTGTTCGGTGTTCCTCCCCAAAACTCTTTATTCAGAGCCACTCCTTCTGGAAGTTTACAGACATTCTCTCCTTCCCATGTTCATTTCCAGAGGGGACAGCAGACCCTATCTAGTTAGGAAAGCCAAAGCCTGAAACTGGTAACCAACTTCTTTCTTCACTCTCCCCTGTTGGGGTTTTACCCACGTTACTTTCCTTCTATGTATCAGTCTCTTGGTTTCTGAAATGAGAACAATCACACTGGTTCACCTGGGATTTCTCCTGAGTATTTAAAGGGAGGGTGAAGGAGGGAGGGTTATATATATATATATATATATATATATATATATATATATATATACTCTCTCCAAAATACCAGTTAAGGCCTAACCTCAAGAGGATGGATTTCTAATCCCATGCCCGTTTACCCTCCCTAATAATGGTGCATTGGTAAGGCCTCTCTACACAGCCTGTTCTGAAAAGGATCTTAATGTGGAATGCGCCCATAGCAGCATAGAAATCACTTCTAAAATGCAGCAGCTTGGGCTTTTCAACTACCAAAAGACACAAGTAAACAGAACAGGATATATCCAAGATGCTCTCCACAGCTCCACTTAGACTGCTTTTGTAGATTTATTTATTTATTTATTTATTTATTTATTTATTTATTTATTTATTTATTCATTCATTCATTTATTCATTTATTTATTTATTACTTCGGGTAAATATTCCCTGCTCAGACAGGTGTTTTATGCAACAGGTTCCATGCGTCTAAGTATCTTTGCTCCAGTGAAGAAAGAACTGTGTGTGCTAAGGAGGGCAATGGTGGAAGTGGCTTGAAACAATCACCACAAAAACAAATACCGTTCACAGGAGGGCAGATGAGTGCTGGCCTTTGGAGTAATTGCTTTGCAGGAATCACCTGATTTTCCACTGACATTGATTGCACAAAACATTTTTGCCTCCTTTAAAAGCATCTTAGCAATCATGCACAGATATTTGCTCCTTCCTTATCGACCGATGTGTGTCTTAGATGATTCACATAGTTCCACAGACATCTAGTCAGCTGCCCTAATAAGAGTAAGTGACCTCTTTGACTGATGTCTTCCAAAGAACAGAATTGAATGAGTAACTAAATCTGTTGAAATTAAAGTTGCTTTACTGTGTGTCATATTATCATGGATAGTTTTAACTATAAACTCATGATATTTTTGTGTATATATTTTAATGTGCATATACTGTGTGCTATGGTAACAATGAACCACTTTGAAGAACACTCATAAAGGCAATTTAGACACTGATAGAAGTTTGTGGAAGTGGTGGTGAAATATTGATTAATTCAAATTGGGATAAGACAGGATTATCACTGCCTGATTTTTCTTGCATCAAATTATTTAGGGTCCCAGGCACTACCACACCTCACCAGACTGTGTGCTGACTGACTGTTCTTCAAATAAGGAACAGACTCAAACTCAGATGCCTACGAGGCTGGTGCTAATGGCAGAAACACCAGCAGACGAGGCTGCGGGAGACAGTCCGGATGGTGGGGACAGCACAAAAGCATACTTTGCTGAAGGAGAAGTCTGCTTCTCATATTCCACTGAACTGCCCTGTACGACCCTAGACCCAGTATTGTCAGATCTGACATTCTAAGATAAGCAGAATCCATGTTCTTAAATTTTTCCAAATTTTAAATGAAGGAAATTAATTTTTAATAAGCCACCCCCCCAGGTGGTAGATAACTGTGCAGACCAAAATAAATAAGGAGATGGATGGGTGGATGGATGGATGGATGGATGGATAGATGAATACATGCAACCTGACTCATGGGTCTCCAACATTGAAGCTTCTGCTATTAGTATGTGATATTTGACAAACGTCCTAAAATATCTCAAACATGCCTCTACTACCATTTCCTCTATCCTGTACAAACACCATTCTTCTGTGCACATAAATATAAAAGGAATACAACTAAAAATCAATTGCCAAACAAGTAATTTTCTTTTCCACTTCTGGATGAGTGAGACTGTGAAATAAAGGACCTACTGAGAACTGAACAATTCAGTATTTTGGATAGTTAAAATGGAGAAAATTCTGAGAAGCTCGCTGTTTAACCAGAAAAAGTTGGATAACATCAAAAGCCATTTGTAATATATTTAAAATATTTTTGGTAATCCTCACTTGAGGATATTTTTCCATTGATTTTTTTTTTTTTTGAAAGAATAGAAGGGAGAGGGAGAGACAGAGAGCAAAACATCTATGTGAGAGAGACGTCAATTGGATGCCTCCCACAGGGGTCCCTACCACGGCTGGGCATTGAGTCTGCAACTGAGATACATGGCCATGACTGGAATTAAACCCGGGACCCTTCAGTGCCGGACTGACACTCTATCCACTGAGACAAACCGACTAGGGGTGTGATACATTTTTAGATAAAGTAAATCATGATATGGATTGCCTTTCACCTGAATTTATTTTGAAAGCAAGGAAGCTCCCCTCAAGGTGCAAATAATCTTATTATTAGTTTGACAATAAAAGTAATTTATAGCCATTGTACAGTTAAAGAAAACAAACAGGAAAAAAAAAAAAAACAGCAAAGAGCTGAGGGGAGGAAGGCAAGTGATGAAGGAATGGGGGCAAGTGTCAACAATAAAAATAAAGAAAAAAGAGTAAAGAAATATACATTATCTGAAACAATGCTGCCCAGGTGGGACTTTCTACGGTGATGAAAATGTTTTATGGCCACACCGGCCAGGAAGGTAGCCATCAGCCACAGTGGCCTTGAGCACATGAAATATGGCTGGTGCAGCTGCTGACTGCTAACTTTTAATTATTTTAAAAACCCACTGAAAAGAATAAGTATGTTTTGATTCTTGGGGGAATGTCCTCCTGGTTTCCTTCTGCCAGAAGCTAGTTTTCTTCTCATGTGAATGTCACAGTTTCCTGAGAGATTATTAAATAAACTTCGATCCAGATCAACCTGACTTCAATCACAGACAGAAAGAAATAGCGTAGTGCAGCCGGAATATGGAAACTGATTCTAGAAGAAGGAAAAAGGAAGCTTTGTAAGTCAAGATACCATCACCTGGGAGAAACCTAAGGAAGGGGTGAAGAGTATAGGACCAAAAGAGAGAGGGCAGCAAGCCCAGGCAGAGGAATTCTCCTAACCCTAGTAATGTCAGAGAAGCTCATGGAAGCTATAAAATAACCTGGTCTAAACAAACAAAGCCTGCTAACAAGTCCTCGGTTAGGAAATAGTAATAATTAAACTAACTTAGTGGGTAGTTATAGTGTTCAGTATATTTGAAACAGATGCGGTCTTGCTTTGTTTAAATGTTCAATAAACTTAGTTATTATTTACCCTTAGGCTTAAGTTCATCTTACAGAAATTCTTTTTAAAGTTTCAATAACACTCCTTTATGGTAAAAATTATGGAACTTAGATATCCTGGTCAATAGGCCGTTTGTCTATCATACTGATTCTCAATTGATTATAGAGATATTTCTGACTAGATCTGTGCCCACCTTTCATTTCTGGCAGGAGAAGGCACAATGAGACAGAAGTAAATAGCTGAACAGATATGATGAGTTTGCATCAAGTAGACAAGACAAGAGAGACCAGTTTATATGAATGGATCCGAAAGTGTTATAACTTTTAAAATGTCTCTCTTAAAAAAACAAAAACAAAAACAAAACAAAACAAAAAAAAACCCAAAAAAACAAAAAAACAAAAACGTTTAAAAACCTAGCTAGTCTAATCATGCTTGTTTTGACGGTAATACTTCCTCTTCCTTCTGCTTCATTACAAACTTTTTTTTTTTTGTAAAAGTGGACCAGCAAATGTGTGAATGAGCAAGAAATGGCCACCAAATACTGAATTAAACAAACTGATAGGCTAGAGTTTCTTAAAATGTTTGTGTGGCAGTATATGTGATGAAGACAGGTGTCTCATTGAAGAACAGCAACTAATCATTCAAAGTGAAATGAATGCTAAATCTGAAATCGGGCATAGGTATCATTTGCAATGATGTTCATTTCTATGGACTTAGAGATTTTATTTTTGTTTTGAAATTTTAAATATTCAAAGTAACTAAGCAGAATTGTAAGCAACGTTTTCCTGAGATTTTTATTTCTCAGTGATCAGACAAATGGATATTGAAACTGGTAAGGATATTACATCTAAAAGGATATTTAAATGCAAATGATTCACAGTTCAAATTTTAAGGTAGAGCAAAGGCAGGGACATTTACATAGGAATTCAGAATTTAATCAATGCCAATTTTCATTTGATTATCTGAAACCTGCACAGAAGATCCATAAAACATGCACCCTTTTGGAAATTTTTATTTAAGTGTTTATCTTTGTAACATATAGAGGCATAATTGGATGTATAGCTTTTGAATCATATACTCAAGCTGAAGATAATTTTTAATTTTTCTTATAAAAGAACAAACAAAATCAAAGCATTCTCTCATACTAAATTGCTGTTGGTATTAGCCTACAATGGGAACAATTTTAGCAGAGAAATTGCAGCTGAGAGAATGGTGTTCTGACTCTGGAATGTTAGGCCCCAGACAGTATGTAAAAGGGGTGGACTTTGCTTTGTTTCCATTTTAAGATTTTAAACTTCTAAATTTTGAACTTCTAAAACTTACATTATCCTGCATGGGTGATCTATTCAGGGTTTTTGTTGAATTCTTGGAAATAAATGCTAAGATGTTCAATTTAGTCAATTAACATCTAGACCACACTTTAATAAAAATTTCATGTCTTGATATGTATTCTGTTTTTCTTTATTATTACTGAGTTATTCTTTCAAGACTAATAACAAGAGCAAATATTAGAGAATTGTGTAATCTTCTGACGATTCTGTCCTCTGGAATCTTTATTTCTTCTAGTTTGTGGCAGCATAAAAAAAATTGCTATAATAAGGCTTTTGACTGATTCATTCATCTTGCTCTTCATTTCCTAGTACATAGAAATCTGATAATATAATTGCTTTGTTTAGAGATGCCAATTATTTAATTAAGTTTATCTGTCACAGAAAATGTAAACATTACCTCCTGTTAATTATTATATATTGTAACATGGGTATTATACTAAGATTATATTGAGACTAGAAGCCTGGTGCATGGATTCGTGCATGGGAGGGTCCCTAGGCCTGGCTGGCAATTGGTGCTCATTGTGGCCCATTGAGGCCATCTCAACCCAGTCCCAATTGGGGCTGGCTGCCTGTGGGAAGGGATTGCAGAAGGTTGGTTGACTGCGGGAGGTTGGCTGTGGGAGCACACTGACCACTAGGGGGCAGCTCCTGCATTGACTGTCTGTCCCCTGGAAGTCAGTGCACGTCATACCAACAGGTCAACTGATTGTTCGGTCATTTAGTCACTTAGGCTTTTATATATATATATATAGATAGATAGATAGATAGATAGATAGATAGATAGATAGATAAGCAGAGTAGAGAAAATACAAATGTGGAATACAATTATCTAAACCAGGACTATGTTTGTCAAACTGTGATCCTAGGGGTCTCTTCATTAAAACCAGCCAGGGTCCCTCCTAACAATGCAGATTCCAGGACTCCTTTTCAGACACTGCAGCCAAAGAGTCTTTTGGGATAACAGATGCACTCTGCAATTACCAAGTTTCCCAGATAATTCAAATGTATGTCTTCCTTTGACAAGCACTAAGCTAAGGGGACATCCTGCTCATAAACCAGTAAGTAGAAACAGGCTCATAGATACAGAAAGCAGACTGGCAGCTGTTAGAGGGAAGGAGTATTGGAGGAAGTTGGTGAAAAGGTGCTGGGATTAAGGAAAAAACAAAACAAAATCAACATACCTCATAGACACAGACAAGAAAATGGTGATTACCAAAGGGAAAGAGGAGTGTGGGGAAGTAGAAGAGGATAAAGAGGGGACAAATGATGACAGAAGAAGAATTAATCTGGGGTGGTGAACACACAATACAATATTCAGGTGATGTATTATAGAATTGTACACCTGAAACCTGTATAATTTTATTAACCAATTCTATCCCAATAAATTTAATAAAAATAAAATGAAAAAATTTTAAGGGCTAAATAAATGAGAATGACACAGAGAGAGAATTTCACCTGAATTACTCAGAATTTTGACGTTTTCAGAAATTATTCGGCAATTCTTTCCTTCCCATTGCTCATCCTAACTTAATGTAGTACTACATTTTGTTTCCATAGACAAAATTAGTTGAAGATATAAATATCTGTTGTAAATTCCTAGGGATATATCTCTTGGTTTAATTAACTTTCTAGTTAGAAGTCAGAGATTCACTTTTTTAAAAGTATTTTTTAAGTGTATTTTTATTGATTTCAGAGAGGAAGGGAGAGGGAGAGAGAGATAGAAACATCAATGATGAGAGAGAATCATTGATTTGCTGCCTCCTGCATGCCCCACACTGGGAATGGAGCCTGAAACCCTGCATATGCCCTGACCAGAAATTTAAACCATAATCTCCTGGTTCATAGGTTGATGCTCAACCACTGAGCCAAACTGGCCTGGCTATCTGAAAACTCTCAGTCCCTTATATTTCTTCAACACTTATATAGCACTTTCAATTTTATATTTTTATGTGATTATTTTACTACTTGATGAAATACCTTCTCAATTATCCCTTGATAGTTTGAGGGTAGGCTCTGTGTGTGTTTTTATCATATTGTATCATCAGGATTTAACACAGTGCCTCTAACACAGATATAAATCAACATATCTTGTACATTTGTATGTATTTGGGAACATGAAAAGATAGTCTACCAAAATATTCCTTTTTTTAACCTGTTAACTTATTGTTACACAAACTATTGAAACTCTCTTCTCCTTTCTTATTAATCTCTGTCAATTTCCTACTTCTTGATTCATCATTGCCTCATGCAGTTAGTTCTTACTTCTCTTAGAGAGAAGACTGAACAGGTCTCTCCTTCCTTCTTTACGTTCTGTCCTCTTTAAGCACAAGTCACCCTTCTCCACAGCTCAGGAAAGTAGATATCCCTAAACTGCAAAGAAAGTAGCTATTCCTGAACTGCTAAGAAAAGTCGATGTTTTTCTGACTCAAGAACATATTTCACCAGTCACTAGATAAGGGGATAAATAAATTACAATTCTTGCCCTAAAGGGCTTACAATCTGATTAAAGAGCTGAGGTGTGAAAAGTAATTAAGTTGCAATGTGATATATGTAACCTCAGAAGTCCACAGTTTACAGGACTGTCCCTTGTCACATGGGCCTTACTACCTCGAGGCTTGCTTACTTCATCAAAGCCAGCAAGGCAGAGAGCCTGCTAGCACAAGAGAAGTTTTGATCTTATGTAATATAATCATGGAAGAGATCACTTATCCCCTTTGCTTTCTTCTACTGGGTAGAAGCAATTCACATGGTGGCTCAAGAGTGAGGCATTGCCCGCAGGCGTGGCTGTCAGAACGCAGGGAAATTTGGGAACCAATTACATTAATGCATCTAGAACATGGTTTTCTAACTTTGTCTGAGCATTCTGTCTGCTCAGACAGGTAAAGTAAAACATTTCTTTTCTTGCTTGTTTTACCTTCTATGAAATCTGCCCAGATTGTAGATAATGTAGAATAATTTCCTGTGCTCCAAGTTGATTGTAGCATGCCCTTGATTATTTAAAACACAATAGAAAATAAAGAAGATTTATTCATTCATATTATAAAAGGAGGGAATTATAAGCAGTTGGGTTTTTTTGTTATGCCCTATAGTTCTTAATTGGCTCCAACAGTGTTTGTAAGATTTCTGTGGGTAGAGTTGTTAAATCAAAGGATCATTTTGCACAGGTAAAATGGTCCTAATACAACCTTTTAGAGATTACAGATTGATTGGAAGTACTTGGAGGTGTTTAATATCCTTGCTGACCATGTGTTTTTAGTTAGGCTCAGGTGCAAATATTAAAGAAATTCTTACAAAATAATTTAAGGTTTTGAGGTATGTAGTGTTTTGCAAAGGCAGTCCATGCTGGTGAGTCCATTTGTAACCTTAATTTATATCACCAAAGGCATTTTGTTCATAAACCCATTAAGTGAGCATGAGCAGGCCATCTTATCCACCTGGCTATTGGTTGCTTCCAGTCTTTGAGCAAGCTTTCAAGTGGTTCACAGATTTCTTCACCACCTACTCACTTCCTGAGATATCTATTGATACCTTCCTCCTGCAAGTCTCCTTATCACTATTTTTCTAATCCTTCAAAAATCATTAGAAATCGCTCATAAATGTACATAGAGTCATGCCTTTGGACATATCTTCTTATAGGAAAACCAGGAATTCAATATGAAATTGTATCATCAGGATTGAGCATAGTGCCTCTAACACAGAGGTAATTTCTTCTCAGCTGTCTCTCAGGGCCACCCTTAGCTGGTGAATGTTAGAACATTTCACTTTAGGGTGGAGCCAAATTATTATGCAGAATAATTTTGGAAATAAGTTCATATTTTTCATCACTTTGTCAGAGAGAATTGCCCCCATTAGGCCATAAATATGTACTGAGAGGTATCAGGTTAACAAAATAGGCACAGCACATGAAGAATGTGAGACATACAAATTGAGAGGATAGTGTAATTTGTTTATGTTCTTAACTTTATTAAAAATTGCTCACAATTTTGGTAAATCTCAGCACTACTAGGCTGCTTATTTATTTATTAAATTACCATAAAGTAATTTCAATAGTTCAAATTGACAGGTGTCTTTATCACAGAGAATCTATCTGTCCAGACACCTATCTATCATATATCTATCTATCTATTTTATCACATAATTCACAATGTCAAATATAAGGGCAAAGTGTCAATATTCAAGCAAATATTTAAAGTCAGGTTTTCTAATTTTGCATAAAAATGGACAATTTCCAATATTCTCACAGTAAATATGAAATGAAGCTTAACGTTTTGAAAAGAAAAAAATACTCATGAAAAATCAAACATATGGATTGAAGTTTTAAAAGAAGACTTAGGATATCCCATTTTTCCCCTGGAATATTAAAAATAATCTAGTCAGAAGGATAAGTATTTCATTGTTTCTTATAAACCAACAGAAAGAATTCCACACAAATTAGTGAAAAATGAAACTTGCCAGACGTATGAGAAGTATAATTATGAAAAAATCCAAATTAATTAATTCCATCTATTCCACTGAGTGATTATAATGTTTTAAGATGAAGAAAAATGTACCAAATCATCATCTTGTACATAATGAACTGCATCCAAGCAAATTTTTTTATGGCAAGTGGATGTCAGCATCCTTTGTGTTAAAAGGACGAAAAGTAGTCCCTAATTTGCATATGTGGGGTTTGTAAAGAATTAAAAGAAAAACATAGAGAAAATGTTATTCACTGAGAACAGCATTTCCACTTCCATGAGGGAGCAAATGGAATTTGGAATTACCCTCCTGCTGTGAACAATTAGAAAACTGAACAACCTTACTTATAGACTAGAAAACAGACGGTGCAAGACTGGGGTCCATGAGGGCAAGTAACCAAATGAGTGAGCACTAGGGTTCCTCCAGCTTTCTTCCCAGAGAAAAACTGCCAGAATGCGGCAGATGGAGGGAAATTCTAAACATGGTCCACTGGTCTCAATGAGATGAGGAAACCGTGACCAGAGTTTGGGGAGGTCAAGAATTTATGTGACAGAATATCAGTAAAAAGGGAACTTAGCAGTGAAAGATCTGCAAAGGGACCTCTTGTGTCTTCGATCGATCGAACACCAATCTGTGCGAGCTTAGGAAGGGCTCATAAGAACAGAAAACGAACCACTTCCTTGGAGAGAACAATTACCAGAGAAATGTAAGATAAAAATTCTCCAGAGCCCATGTTGCAGAGGCTGAGAATGACTTGAGTTCCAACTAGCCGGAGTTTAGAGGACTTACTGGAAAAATCAATAGAGATTCCAAAATGGTCATGTCTTAGAAGTGGTAATAATAATTACCAAGGGTAGAGGATTCTCTAAACAACTTAGGAAAGCTTTAAAAAAAAATTTTTATTGATTTCTGAGAGGAAGGGAGAGAGAGAGAGAGATAGAAACATTAATGATGAGGGAGAATCAGTGATTGGCTGCCTCCTGCACACCCCCAACTGGGGATCAGCCCACAGCCCTGGGCATGTGCCCTTGACTGGAATCAAACCCAGGACCTTTTGGTCCACAGGCCGACGCTTTATCCATTTGACGCTTTATCCACTGAGCCAAACCAGCTAGGGCTAGGAAAGCTTTTAAAAATTTAAAAGCAAGCCTTAATGCATCAAGCTGTCTCACGAGCTACTCAGCTGCCTACCAGAACAAATTATAACACTATTCAAAGGGATACAACAAAATCAGGCACTCATATAACACTATTCAAAGGCATAAAACAAAATCAGGCACTCAACAATATCTGCCATTGGGTCAAAAAGAGACATAGAGAGAGGAAGAAGTGGTCCATAACCAGGAGAAAAATCAATTAATAGAAGCAGACACAGACATGGCAAATATGATAGAATTAGCAGACAAGGGCATTAAGTATGTTGAATATTCTCAGGGTTGTAAATGGAAATATCTTATTGTCATAATTAAGAGGGAAATGGGATATATGAAAAAGGCATCTTCTAGATATGAAAAATACAGTACCTGAAATAAAAATTTCACTAGATGAAATAAACAGCAAATTATAATTTGCAGGAAAAAAACAATACAAACCAAGAACCGTGAATTTGAAGGTAAAGCAACCAAAACTAGCAAAAAAAAATAAATAAATAAATAAAAAGAATAACAAAAATAAAACTGGCCCTAGCTGATTTTGCTCAGTGGTTAGAGCATCAGCCTGTAGATGGAAGGGTCCCAGAGTCAATTCCAATCAAGGGCACATGCCCCAGTGAGGGGGCATGCAGGAGGCAGCCATCAATGATTCTCTCTCATCATTGATGTTTCTATCTCCTTTCCTCTGTGAAATCAATAAAAATATATTTTTAAAAATAAATAAGACTGAAGTCGCATAGTGACTCAGTGGCCTGTGGAGTGATACCAAGTAACATTTGTGCAGAAGGAGGAGAGGCAGAAAAAAATATTTGAAGAATTGATATCTGAAAGTTTTCAAAATTTAATAAAAACTAATATTAGTCAAAGCAGACATCAGTACAAAGAATATTAACATAGACAAAGAGGAACATCTAAAATAAAGATAGCGTTCTATTTGTCAAGAAGTCATGCTAATCCTAAATGCATATGTACCCAATATGCTTCAAAAAGACTTTAAAATAAATGAAGCAAAACTGAAAGAACTAAAATGAGAAAGAAAAATACACAATTACAGTTGCCTATTTCCATATTCTTCAGAATTCTTATAAAATAAGTAGAGAGAAACCAGTAAATTCCAGAAGATTTAAACAACAAAGCAATAAACTTGTCTGTATTGACATTTGTAGAATTTACCCTAAAAGCTCAGATATGCATTTGTGTAAATTATCGTGGAAAATAGCATCTAAATAGCCCATATTCTGGTCAAGAAAAAAGTCTAAGTTTAAAATTGGTGTGAGTTCAATTTATATTATTTGCAGCAAATAAAAAACTAATACACATCACTTTCTTGGTCATATAACCCAAGAGCAATTAGTAGTTCACTATCTTATGATGCTTGTTAGCAATTACACTTTAGCCTTTAACAAAAATTTACCCATAAAAATGGACAAGTTACTATCATCTGGGGGGGGAGGGGGGGGACCAATCATTGTCACTAATAGAGAAATGTGAAAAGGGAATCCGGAAGGCTAGTCAACCTTAATTGCTCTGAATGGTCAGAGCCAATCACTCATTGTTTAGTTGACACATTGGTAGTTAAGGCAACCTCCACCTGTTAATCATATGTAAATTCTTGCTGATTGTCTATTATTGGAATTTCCTGCCTAAAGGGTATGGGTGTTTCCCATAGCCACAATAAAAGAGATAGCAAGGCCAGAGCAGTCCCTAGAGGTGGACTCCCGCCTGGCCCCTATTTTCCCAAATTAATTCTTTTCATTGTGTGTGCAGCCTCTGTAGGAACCAAACCCTGATTGGAAACTCTGAACCATGCGGGACATGGAAGGGCCTCCACAATCTAGATATTACACTGAACAACACAATGGTTAGGGGAGCGGATCTCCACACAGTCAGAAATTTGTGTGTAACTTTTGAGTCCTCCAATACTTAAGTTGTCCCTCAGTGTCTGCAGAAGGTTGGTTCCAGGACCTCATAGATGCCAAAGTCTGAGAATGCTCAAGTCAATGAAATAAGGCAGTGTAGATCAATACACATAGTAATAGCAGAGGTATTTATTGGGGGGAAAATCCATTTAAGTGGACCTGCACAGTTCAAACCCTAGTTGTTCAAGGGTCAGTTGTAACTATCTTCACTGAGAGGGTAGGGTGGGGTGGGGCTAACTCCTGACTCCATTTTGTACTGTGGAGCAGGGTGGAACTATCCTCCATTTTGTAACTGGACCCTAGCCCAACCAATCAGGGTCAGCCAAAGCAGTGACATCACCACCCCTATAAAACCCTTGATCTGTTGAAGCCCATGCTCTTCTGCCACGCCAATGTCGGTGTAAGTGGGACAGAGCCCTTGCTAGCATGGAACAGGCTCATTAGTTTATTGCATAGGACTTGGCTCCTTGGTGGTCCTTGGGGATCACAAAATCTGGGCGTAACATTCACCAACATTAAAATCTACTGATTACATATGAAGTAAAATTATCTCTCCAGTTTCTCAGCAATACTGAGAAAAGCAGACTGAAGACAAGGTTGTAGATTTAGATATTAAAAGCCATGATCAGATGGCAGAGCTGAGGTGTATTTTTTTTTTTTTAAATACAGATGGAACTATTTTTTTTATTGGAGTTTAATTAGGGTTCATCTAGGTCAATCTTATTTTCTCTTCAGCTTAAAAATGTTTTAAATAATGTACTTTTCACTGATTGCATTTCCCCTCTGCATTAACAAATACTTCAGCAGATTTTACAGAACCTGATTTCACTTTTTCTTCATACTCCTGGGAATTACAATATGAAACTGCACTTACTTTATCTGCAAATGGTACGTGGTTAACCAAATTTGCCTTAATGATGCTCTAAAATTACAGTTGTACATTTTAGTCATATTCTGTACAAGACTCTCAAGCTAACTGTGGAAAACAGATGGAATGAGGTATCTCTCCTTTCATGTAGAAAAGTAGTTCTCAACCTTTCTAATGCCTCGACCCTTTAATACAGTTCCTCATGTTGTGGTGACCCCCAACCATATAATTATTATTGCTACTTCATAGCTGTAATTTTGCTACTGTTATGAATCATAATGCATATATTTGTGTTTTCCAATGGTCTTAGGTGACCCTGCTAGCGGTTCTCAACCTGTGACTCACCAGCTAGGAGAGCCTATGATTCCACAAAATAGGAACAATAACCTTCGAAAAATAGGAATAAAATTTGTGAGAAATAAATGAGATAATAAGTAAAAGAACCTAAGTCAGTACCTATTTATATATGGTTGTTAATTTTTATCTGAAGGTAATTAATTAAGGCAAACTTGATTCTTAGTTGCTTCAATACCAATGACAGTTATTTCTATTTCCATGATTTAAACCTGGAGTTTTCTTGAATAAGACCATGAAATTCTTATCAGAAAGCCAGGAAAATCATTTTATCTAATTCTCAGAAATGAGCTAACCCACCTCAAGATGCCCTAAAATTGAAGCTTGTGCTACATTTCAACAAATGATTAATTTGTACTTAATCCAAAAAAGATTTAGGCAATTTAAATAAGTTCCTGTTTTGTGAAGCATTAAAAACATTTATTAAAACACTAGAGGCCCAGTGCACAAAATTCATACTCCCTCCCTTCCTCCGGCTGCCTGCCACCAGCCAAGACCTCCCTACTTTCCCCCAGTCTGCCCTGCCCACTGGCTGAACACCTGGAAGAACTCCCAGTTCAGGGGACAATTTGCATACTACACTTTTATTATATAGGATATGAACACTGTTGTTCAAAAAGTATCCATGTGACTGGCATGGATTTGGGCTCCAGGAGAAATGAAATCTGTCCTTTAAAGAACACAAAGGGTATAAAATCAAATTAATCAAAACTAAACAGTACTGCTTAAAAAAGGAAAAAGCACATTCTGCTTCTTGTTTATGTTGGATTGGTTACCATGACAATTTGTGTCTGTGGCTTAATCTGAATGAATATGGTTCTGCAAATTCATAATATTTATGTGCTTTTAACTATGAAATTCAAAAACCAAAAACAAACAAATAGTAAGATAGGAGGAAAGGAGACATAGCTAAGAGAATCGGATACTGTACTAAAATTTCATGGCATGAGTAAGAAAACATATAGCATAAAACCAGGCTCTTTGACCCTCATTGCACATTAGAATCCCCTGGAGTACTGTAAAAATATGTACAAATGCCTAAGTTCCAGACCCTGGGATTTCCATATAATTAGCCTCGTAGATGCCAAAGCATTCATATTTTGCCAAGGCTGTGCAGTGATTCTGACGAGCGCCGCCAGGGTTGAGAAGCACAGGATGAGGGTTTTCCTGGGTCCAATGGCCAGGGTTTAAAGCCCGGCTGTGTTTTTTACTTGCTCTATATTCCTGAGCAAATCATTTAGCCAACCTGAGATTTACTTTCAGTGACAAGGTATTGCTCACTGCTTAACATAGTGCTGGTTTTTTTTCTTTGGTTTTTTTTTTTTTTGTAATGTCATTTATTTATAAAATATTTTTTCTAATTTAAATAGATAATCCTACACGTGTCCTGTCAATATGTTCCCCATGGATACTTTCTGTCAGTGAAAGCTAGTGTTAACATAGGGGTCAGCACTTTCTGTTAATGGTTATTTGGGCAAAATATTGCAAATTGTCCACTAATGAGTGTTGTACCTTGGTAAACTGTGTTTTGCAACAAGTACAATTTATTCTACTAAGACCTGTCTTTCTGTCATTTAATTTCTATTTCATAGAACTCAAATGGCTAACATGGTAAGAATTCACTTCTTATGATGCCAGTGTGTACTATCACACCACTTTAAACATAGCCTACAGCTAATTAGTACTGAAACGCTTAGAATCTGGTCATCTCTCTGTCTCTCCTTTTCCTTTTAAAAATAAGATATTAAGTTCAATCTCTTGGTTTAAACATATCTTTTATATGTGAAACTATATCATTAAAATACACACTTGTAACCAATATGAATGTGTTAATAAAATACTAGAAATCTGTGTTTTTCATTAATATAGTACAAATAATCCAACAAAATATTATTTCAGGATGAATTTTTTTTTTAATTGCGGGAGAACATATACCACTTCTGTGAATAGGTAAGAATAGTCTATTAATAATGTATTGAAATATATCTTTTCTAAATTAGTTAAAAGATTTTCCATTTTTGTAATATACTTTATTATAAAAACTTTATTAATTATGGAATTAACCTTAACCCAATAAAAGCAAGTAACTTTAATTTCTAGGTTACTATTTGGTTCACAACTCCAACTCCAACACATATAGAGGGACAAGGTATTTTACCTTCTTAGGACCAGAATTTCCTCATCTGTATAATTGGGGCATTTATGGAATTTACATTATAGAGCTATTGTGAAGAATTAATGCCCACCAAGACATTCATAGCCTCATACAATACCCTCCTCTGTAGTGTGGGTAAGACCTTTTTCTTGGTTCTGGCCAATTGAGTATAGCAAGGGTGGTGAGAGTATGTGATTATATGTATATGATTATATTATATGAGACTGTAATGTCTGTTTGGAGAGGAAACTCTTCCTTGCTGGCTTTGATGAAACAAGGGGCCATATTGGAAAGGGCCACAGAGCACAGAACTCTGGCCAACAGCCAGCAGGAAACTGAGGCCCTCGATTTGTCCGCATACAGGGGAGTAAACAATGCCCACAACCAAGCGAGCTTGAAATCAGAGCCTTCCCCAGTTAATCCTCGGATGACACCACAGCCCTAGTGGATACTTTGGTTGTAGTTCTTGGAGACCCTAAAGCCAAAAGCCTTATTAAACCATGCCCAGACCCCAATCCTCAGAAACTGAGATTATACATGTGTGCTTTTTTAACTTGCTAAGTCTGTGTTAATATTATTAGGCAGCTACACATAATTTACACAGTCTATGAATATTGGTGAATGTTCAAAAATATTAGCTATTCTTATCACTGTTATTAAAAATGATTGAAATATGAATTAACTGTTTGATTTTGATTTTTCTACAGACTACTGAAGACTATATTTTCTATTCTTATCAAAGTTTTTGAAGTTGTGATTTCTCCATTCTGGATTTGCTACATGTCCATGAAAACTAATATGCTATTTACTCACTGGTTTTTTTTTACCCTCCAAATTATTGTTTTTAATATACTTTTAATGATTTTAGAGAGAAAGGAGAGAGAGGAAAACATCTATGAGAGAAACATCAATCATCGATCGGCTGCTTCCTGCATGCCCCCTACCTGTGGATGAAGCCGGAAACCAAGGCATGTGCTGAGCCACACTAGCTAAGACTCTAAGTTATTTTTTACAATTGAGCTATGCGGAGGGGATGATTTATAGGTAAGGATTTTCTTCTCTTTCGAATTTTGTGTCTGAAATCCAAATACCTTTAGCCAGAAGAAAATAAAATCCAGCTAATGCATCCAATATACACTCAATGAAAGTCACTTGTCTTCCTGTATAAGATAAAAGAAAACAAATTTATTTGTACTTGTGTATGTACATTTAAGTAGGAGAAGGAGCATTTTAGAGGTAAAGCTTCTCTTTTTTATTTTTTAATTGAAGTAAAATATGCATAAAGAGACAGGACATTGAATTATATCCTCCAAAATTATAAGAATACAACTCAATGAATTATCACAGAGTAAACACACTTCTGTAACCACCACCTGTCTACACATACAATATTTACTAGGATCCTAAAAGTCTCATTTGTACCCCCCACACTTAGCCATGATCTTAACTAGTAATAATTTTTCCCTAAATAGAACAACTCACAAGGTGCAGCCCTTCCAAGGCCCACTTATACAAGTCGTCTTCCAAGAGCAGTGCTGAGTTTACGGTAGCATTTATGGACCCCTTATGTTTAAAACTGGCGCCATTTTTATCAGGTTCCCATCTCTTTATTTTTCATATGTCACTGGCAAAGTTTTTCAGCGTTGTGCCTTAGCCCATTTTCCCAACAAGCCCTGGGTTTTTATTGCAGGATTTTGCACAGCGCAGTGGATGCTAGGACTGCGTGTGTTAGGATATAGCAGAAATGACCATATCCTGAGTAGACACTGATTCCACTCTCTGGGAGGAAATTTTTATCCATTGTTTTCTGTGGTGGTAAGCTTTAACCCCTGGGAGTTTGTTCTTCGTCCCTTATGCTCCTTAGCCTTATCTGAAGTGGATATGTGTGGCCCCCATGCCCTGCTCCGAGGGAGACAAAGCTATTAGCTGGCTTCGTGCCCAAGGGGATGACACAGCATTGAAAAGAAACAAGCCAGCCCTACCCAGTTTGGCTCAGTGGATAGAGGATTGGCCTGCGGACTGAAGGGTCCCAGGTTCGATTCTGGTCAAGGGCATGTTCCTTGTTTGTGGTCACATCCCCTGTAGGGGGTGTGCCGGAGGCAGCAATGTTTCTAACTCTCTATCCCTCTCCCTTCCTCTCTGTAAAATAATCAATAAAATATATATTTAAAAGAAAAGAAAAGAAACAAGCCAGTGTGCCAGGGCAAGGTCTGGTGAGTCATCTCTTGTTGCATAACCCTGTTGTGCGGCTCCTACCGGTAGAAAAGTTTTCCTCTGTTTTGATAAGTAAAACAAGACAGATATTTACACTGTTGTGTTTTTGTTTTTTACCTTTAGACATTGTGGTGTGAGAACAATATCTAATATCCAGACAGTGGCTTTAGCCTGTTTACATGCTTGTTTGTGTTGCTCAGCCAGGTAGCAGCTATGAGAGGAAAGCCACAATGAATCACAGAGAATTCAACCTGGATACCTGACAGCATTAGCCACTGAATCTACCATACCTGGGACTGTTTTACCCTGGGCTTCTTGATGTGCAACATAATAAATACATAGAAAGTGCCTAATTATAAATTAAACTTTATCATAGGTATGTATGTATAGGAAAAAACAACAACAGAGTTCAGGACTGTCTGTGGTTTCAGGCATCCTCAGGGGAGACCTCTGTATCGTCATTGTTCAGTTGGATTCTGCTACTTGTTCCTGAAAGCATGCCAATAGATACGGTTGTGAAGGCAAAAGAAAGCCCTAGATTTTCCAGGTTCTTATACTATTGTGCACAGACAGACAGCACCTGGAGCTCTATCCCCATCAGGCTCTGCCGTCCCAGAGCCTGGCTGTGTTTCCTACTGGTTGGACTGTATAAATCAAAAGTCTTTCTGCATTTCAGGTTATTCATTTTACAGCAAAATGCATTGGACAAGATTTTCACATTACTCGGTAAAGGGAATACAAATAGTACATTTTGGTTCATAACAAATGAGAGTATGAAAATACTTAATTTTCCCCCAACTATTTGTACCAGAGACTGCCTTTGTACAATTCCTGATAATCATTTTCTCTCTATTTCTCAAAACCTTTTCTGATTCTCCACATGACTCAAAACCTAAATATCATAAGAATATATTTTGGGAAAGATAAATTCACTTGACCCCACCATGCATCTGATAGTTGAATTGCCCCTACATCATCCTCACTGAGAAATTGGAATGTCTTTCCATCATCCTCCTAGTGAGGGGGAGTTCACTTCAATTTGGGATGCCTACTCTGTCTTCAAGGAGTTTTGATGTATGAAAAGTTCTTTTCAAAGTTAAAATACCTCCTCTTGTATATTTTATATTTTAGTCCTACTCATTGGCACTGCAGAGAAGTTTAATTCCTCTTCTATGCAATAGTCCTTATTGTTTGAAATCAGCTACCTAATACACCACTTCCTTCTCAGTCTCCTCAATTCTCATCTACAGATTTTTAAAAATCTCCATTCCTTCCAATTGTTCTTCAGAGGGTAACGATGTAATTTATACTCCACCCTGCCAATAGCTGGGGTGAATAATATTAATTTAGATATCTGAAAGTTTCAGTAAATGTCAAACAGAATACATACAAAGAATGCCATGCCTAATTACTTGATATACCTTTAAGAAGCATTGATAAAGAGAAAAATCTCGAAAGCCATCAGAAAAAAAAATTCATGTGTTAAATAAACAGAAACAATTATCAACAAGAATTTTATAGAAAAGAATGGAAACCAAAAGAGTGGATATCCATCTTTAAAGTACTGGAAGAAAAGTAATCAACCCAGAATTCTATACTCTTGTGAAAATAGCCTTCAAAAATGAAGAATAAAAAAAAAGATATCTATTTATATGAAAACCCTGGTGTAACCATCATGGCAGAAGTTCGACCAACCTTGTGGTCAGCAAACTACGCCTCCTGAGCCACATGGGACTCTTTGCCCCTTCCACAAAATACCACAGCCTGGGGGAGTCTATTTTGAAGAAGTGGCATTAGAAGAAGTTTAAGTTTACAAAATTGGGCTCTCAAAAGAAATTTCAATGGTTGTACTGTTGATATTTGGCTCTGTTGATTAATGAGTTTGCTGACCACTGGACCAACCGGAAGGAAATCAGTCCTGCAGGGGTTGCTTTGGCAAAAGCTGCGCCATCCCCAAGCTGTTTGCTGCAGGCCTGAGAGAAGAACCCACCCTCAGAGCGCCAGGAGCGCCCAGTGGTAGTCAGTCCTGGGTTGTTGAGGTGGAGGCCACGGCGTGATAGAACTCTGGGTTTGGCCCAACATGGGGCATGGCCGGCCTTCAAACCAAACCCTGACAGGAGGGAGTGGGGAGCCCCATTCTTCACAGAATGCACTGTTGGATAACTTGCTGTCAGTGGCCTGCCAGCCAGAAACCCCACTCACCTGCACCCTGGACCCTGACAGGAGGGAGGAGGGAACCCCATTCCTCACAAAATCACTAGGTGGCCAGCTTGCTGCCAGGGGCCTGCCAGCTAGAAATCTTATTCACCTACATATATGTATGTGCTGCACCTGAGTGGTGAAAGGCTTAGAAAAGACAGACAAGAGAATGAAAGCTGGGTCTCGGTGGGACGCTGCTTCTCTGAGAGACAGTGACTGCGCCCACAAGCCATGTCTTTATTTTATAGCAGGTGCCACGAGGCAAAGTAAGGGCGTGATCAAGATGTTTACAACATTCTCATGGGTTTCAATCCTACTCAACTACATGCACCTGAACTCTATCAAGCCCACATCACTTAGACATGTGTTCGGACCATAGGTTCAAGTCCACAGCCTTAGCTGTTGGCTATAATTATGCTGGGAAGGCCCTGCCCTCCAAGCTGGGACTTGCATGTGGCAATGAGAGGACTGTGCCCTCTCATCAGTCCAAAGCTTGAACCTGTCCAAACACTGTAGCTGCTCCTCACATCTGTATAAAATTTTAATACATTATATTAGAGGTCGTGGTGGTACTGTTTTACCCACAGCATCTATAGGAATTGCTGCAAATTTACTTTTTGGTGGAAGAAACTTTCATTCCATATAAATTACCAATTCCATTAAATGAAACTTCAATTTCTAGACTCGATATAAACAGTGAAGTTGCTAAAACCATTAAAAAAGCCCAACTTCTCATTATTTTTAAAATATATTTTATTGATTTTTTTTTTTTTTTTTTTTTTTTTTTTTTTTTTACAGAGAGGAAGGGAGGGGGATAGAGAGTTAGAAACATCCATCAGCTGTTTCCTGCACACCTCCTACTGCGGATGTGCCCATAACCAAGGTACATGCTCTTGACCGGAATGGAACCTAGGACCTTTCAGTCCGCAGGCCAACCCTCTATCCACAGAGCCAAACTGGTTAGGGTCCAACTTCTCATTACTGATGAGTGCACCATGGCATCCAGTCATGCTATAAAGGCCATAGACAGATTACTTAGAGAAATTAATTTCAATGTTGTATTTGGTGGGAAAGTTCTCCTTCTTGGAGGGGATTTTGGACAATGTCTCAGTATTGTACCTCATGCTATGCAATCAACCATAGTACAAACGAGCATTGTACTGTTTGGGGATATTTCAGAAAGTTGTCTCTTACAACAAATATGAGATCAGAGGATTTTGCTTATAGCAAATGGTTAGTAAAACTTGGAGGTGGCAAACTTGGTAGCAGTTTTCATTTAGGAATGAATATTATTGAAATCCCCTGTGAAATGATTTGTAATGGATCTATTAGTGAAGCTACCTTTGGAAATAGTATATCTATAGATAATATTAAAATATATATCTAAATGTGCGATTCTTTGTCCAAAAAAATGAACACGTTCAAAAATTACATGAAGAAATTTTGAATATACTCGATGGAGATTTTCACACATATTTGAATGATGATTCCATTGACTCAACAGATGATGCTGAAAAGGAAAATTTTGCCAACCAATTTCTTAATAGTATTACTCCTTCAGGAATGTCGTGTCATAAATTAAAATTGAAAGTGGGTGCAATCATCATGCTATTGAGAAATCTTAATAGTAAATGGGGTCATTGTAATGGTACAAGATTTATTATAAAAAGATTACAACCTAACATTATTGAAGTTGAAGTATTAACAGGATTTGCATAGGGAGAGGTTGTTCTGATTCCAAGAATTGATTTGTCCCCATTTGACACTGGCCTCCCATTTAAATTGATTCAGCAACAGTTTCCCGTGATGCCAGTATTTGCGATGACTATTAATAAATCACAAGGACAAACTCTAAACAGAGTAGGAATATTCCTACTTGAACATGGTCATGGTTTTTGGACACGGTCAGTTATATGTTGCTTTCTCTCAAGTTCAAAGGGCATGTGACGTTAAAGTTAAAGTCCTAAATACTTCATCCCGAGGGGAATTAGTCAAGCACTCTGAAAGTGTTTTCACTCTTAATGTGGTGTACAGGGAGATATTAGAATAAGTTTAATCAATTTATCAATTTATCAGTCACTGTTTGCATCACTGTTATTTGTATATCATGTTTTTGTTGTTTTCATATCATGTTTTTGTTGTTTTTATATCATGCTTCTATTGCTATTATATCCTTTTGTTACTGTTTATAAATAAATTTATATATTATTTCATATACATTTTACTAATTTCCTTTCATCTTTCACACTTACATTATAGAGAAAGGGAAATAGCAATATTAAAATATTTCCTCTAATTAATTCCCTTTTAATGTGCATGAATTTTTGTGCCACTAGTTTTCAAATAAAAGATGATGTTATTTTTTGTCTCTAGTAGAGTGGCTTTATGTAAAGACATAGATATCCTATATAATAAAGAGCTAATTAGACCAAACAGCATAACAACCTTCCAAAATGACCAGTAGGCAGGACTGAGGGGCTGCCAAGCAGTGGTGCCACCAGGCAGCTGGGGCTGGGAGGGCCAAGCCCCTTGCCTGAATTTTGTACATCGGGCCTCTAGTATTAGAATAAATGGATGGGAAAAGTTATACCATACAAACAGTAAGCTTCAGGAGGTCTGAGAGTATACATTAAAATCAGTTAAAGTGAAAAATATTAAAACAAAGATTATTATCAGGTATTTAAAAATAATTCAAAATAATGAATGAGTTAATGTATAAGAAATACATAATTATAAATATGTATATAGCTAGTAAAAGAAATTCAAAGTTCATGAAACTAAAATTGACAAAAATTAAAGACAAAATGGGCAAATATATATAGATGGTTGTAGATTTTAATGGCCTTCTCAAAAATTAGTAGAACTATCTGAAAAGTAATCAGTAAAAATATAGAGAGTCTGAACACTATCAATAGAAATGACAATAAATGTGTTTCTTCACCTATGTATTTCTAGAATCATTATCAATATAGTAGTCTAACAGCTGTCACAAGATATACAAACATTATCTGTTTATTTTACCCTGATAAAAAATTTTCATTTCCTTCAGCCTACCTCTAATATTCAGTCCCAGGACTTCTGACCCATAGGCTGTAGACTCTATTGTTTTTATCTCACTTTCTATTAAGAGGTCCCATCTCTGGTTCTGAAAATGTTTTCTGCCCGGATATATGAAAATTTCTCTATATTTTCCCCTCTTAGGTTCCAGAATATTGGTGGTTGATACATGGACAGTTGGTTATTATAAGGGTGAGCCCAAGTTGGTGACATTTTACCTGAAATATGGAACTTTTATCCTCTGTAATCTGACATGCATAACAACACATCAGACAATGTGATTCCACACATGTGAACTTGGACTTCCCAATAAAAGAAAAGTGACATATGAGGATCTGTTTAGCAGGGATATCTATTCCAAAACATTGCACATAACTAGGGATTCCCATTTATAAAGATAAGGTTTGCAGTCAATTCTCTCCGTGTGGAGTGTGGTCCTTAGTCACATGTGAGAAAGACAAGTGCTCTCCTTCTCTGGCTGCATCCTATATCTGTTTTATTAAATAATTGATTTATTAAACTCAGCACTCAAGATTGACATTTTCAGGAAAAAAATGAAGACTAAGTGAAAGACAATGAAGACCATGTTTAAACAAACACAAGACATAATAAATTCTCTCAATTGTGAGTTTTGGAAATAACCTTTAAGAGAGTCATGGATTATGTTCTCTTTAAATGCAATATGAAATTGAGCCAGGACCGGTTTGGCTCAGTGGATAGAGTGTCGGCCTGCGGACTGAAAGGTCCCGGGTTCGATTCCGGTCAAGGGCATGTACCTTGGTTGCGGGCACATCCCCAGTAGGGGGTGTGCAAGAGGCAGCTGATCGATGATTCTCTCTCATCGATGTTCCTAACTCTCTGTCCCTCTCAATTCTTCTCTGTGTAAAATCAATAAAATATATTTTTAAAAATGCAATATAAAATTGAGAAATCATTTTCTCTCACAACTGAACTTCTAAAAATCTATGCAGTCTAAACACCCAGAGTAAGCAGAAAAACATGTTGCATTTAATATATACGTTTACTGATCATTACTTTATCAGCATCAACTAATATAAATTGAGAAGTCACTGGGTGCATACCATGGTATTAAGCAATTGACAAGGGTAATTTATCAACAAAACTACTTTCCCTTCTCCCAAGGAAGAAAACAATGCTGAAGTGATGCGCATGCATAAAACGTTTAGTCTTTGTTTCTTATTCAGAATAAGCAAGAAAGCGCACAGCACTCTTCCTATATATTCTAACATTTACATCTGGATGGAAGGAAGACAATATAACCACAACCATATTTTACTGCTCTGGACCAGTTTGGTCCAATAGAAACATTTTATCATAGCTCACCTCTACTTGATACCTTCCAAGTAATCCCCTGTTGGAGCAATCCCAAGCATTTTGGTGTCAAGAGCAGAGTTGACCATAAGCTGTCCTTGCCTCATCTCTCTAGGCAAGTGTTGTACTTGACTCCCCTCATCCTCTACAAAATTCCTTCTCCCTCCATGTGCCTTGTAGTTTCCTGTCACTTTGAATCCATTCGACGTTGCTTCTTTTGCCAGGACCGCTTCTCCTCTTGCCTTTCTACCCCTTAATTATAGCTTCATAGTACAACACTGAGGACTGCTGAAGTGTTTCCTTGCATTCCATCCTGGATAGGATATGCTCCCTTGTGCTGGTTAGTGTACTCATGATAGATGCTCATTGTTGCATGGTATTATCTATTCTTGTATTTATATTTGCATTTGTTTTAAATCCTGTTTTCCTTGTTAGAATGTTAGCACATAAAATGCCAGACATATATTAGGTGTCAATAAATATTTCATGAATGAATACATGAGTTTAATAAGTTTGAGCTGTGAAAGATAGAGATGAAGGAGAATTATTAATCTGTCAACAAAGAAGCATATTAAAAACCCAACTTGCCTTTTATTACTTTTTAAAATACATTTTTATTGATTTCAGAAAGGGAGAGAGAGAGAGATAGAAACATTAATAATGAGAGAGAATCATTGATTAGCTGCTTCCTACACCCAACACTGGCTTCAAGCCCACAACCTGAGATGTGCCCTTGACCGGAATTAAACCTGAGACCCTTCAATCCATAGGCTGACACTCTATCCACTGAGCCAAATGGTTTAGGGTAAGCCTAGCTTGCATTTTAAAAATATTTATTGACTACCTCCTATATATGCTCAGAGATCTTAGAATTTTAGAGGTGTGATGTAATCGGTTTAATATTTTTCAGGAGCAATCATATTTCCCTTCCTAATCATCTTTGAGACACTATAGCAGGTGCTAGGGATAAAGAGTTGATTATGAAAAGATATATTGCATCATGGTGATGATAGTATAGTAATAGATAAAGAACTCTAAGAAGATGATTGAAATATATAGTAATAAATGCTTTAGACAAGGTGTATATCACTTAGCTTCTTCTGTATAACCATTGTCCCAATTATGCCCCAATTAATTTAATATCTGTCTAGACTTAGTGGGACAAATGCAGGTGACCAGTAGTCATCAATAACAGCCTGTCCCCTCATACTTCAATGTCTAGACAGCTGAGCAGAACCGGAACACAGGAACACACAAAACAGAATGAGTATGCAATCACACAGGGCTTATTGACCTATTCCTAGTGGGTCCTAGGCTCCAGCAAAGGCCACCCTGTGATGCACACCCCGAAGGACGGATGAGGAAGAAGGAGACAGACAGGCGGCCTCAGTTGGTTCATGCTTGCACAGCAGAGCAGTCAGGGGCTCAACTCAGGAGTGAGTGGAGTCCTCCTCTATCAGGCAGGAGTCGTCAACTGAAGAAAGTCCTGTGCTTACATAACTTGTGTCTTATCAGCGTGGGCCAGACAGTGTGCCTTATGCTGGGAGCAGGGTGTTTACATCAAGATAGTGGGGTGTTCGCCATTTTGGAAGTTACAGAGTATTGGGGTCTCCACACAGCAAACATTTCACACAATAATTATTTCATACATTAAAGGGGTTTCCTTATGACCATAAGATTATTATAACATTAAGCTCCCCTAAAATTTAGTAGTTCAAACAATAACCATTTATTAGTTTTATTTAATATTCTGTGGAATTGCCTGGCTGATTCTAGCTAATTTCTTTTTTTATTTTATTTTATATTTTATTGATTTCTTACAGAGAGGAAGGGAGAGGGATAGAGAGCTAGAAACATTGATCAGCTGCCTCCCGAACCCCCCCCCCCCCCCACTGGGGATGTGCCCGCAACCAAGGTACATGCCCTTGATGGGAATCGAACCTGGGACCTTTCAGTCCACAGGCTGAAGCTCTATCCACTGAGCCAAACCGGTTTCGGCTCTACCAACTTCTTTAGATATGCCTCATGTACTAGTACATTTAGTTAGGAGGATTGAAGCCGAACCTGCCCACTTTTAATAAAAACCTTCCACCCAGACCCCAGTAGCAAGTCTCCTCTGAGGTCACCTGCTCTTAACTTCTCCAGAGCATCCTACTGCTTGAATAAATTTACTAACTGTGCTTTGCTAAATCTTTCTGTCACCCTCGTGAATTCCTTCTTTTCCCATGACAAGAACCTGGATCAGGTCGAGGCTTCCCTTGAAGAATCAGAAATCCAAGATCAGGAAAAAGATAAGCCCCAATGAACAAGCACCTTTCAACCTCCACTTATGTGCAGTTTGCAAATGTGCTGTGCACTGAAGTCAGTCACAAGACAATACCAAGGCTATGTGGGAAGACGACAATACCAAGAGGCACCGTTGATGAAACAGGAATTTTAGCAGCCATTTTGCAAGCATTTTCTTCTTGATTCTTCTCTCTGCCCTCTGGGCTTTGGCTCCTCCCTTTAAGACATCCTCCTTTTTCCATAACAACAACAACAAAATGGCACAAGTAAATAATAACTAAGTAGCTTTCTAAGTCTGCTTCCATTAGTATAATAATTTGGGAGTCCAGAGGCCTCTTTCATTTGGGACTCAGGTGTTTGTTTTAGTCTAAGTTAGCAGCTCTTTAAGTTACAACTTCCTCCAAAAATATTGAGCTTTCTAACCATTTCTTACCAAAGGGCATACCCACAGTTATTTTAAGGTTATTTGAGGCAGCTTGTTAAGCTGCTACCAGGCAATGCTATTTGGTCTTTGAAGCCCTTTTGTCTCACTGACAGAGTCCACTAGACATCACTTTCCATTTGTCCTAAGTCAGCGGTTCCCGTAGTGTAGTGGTTATCACGTTCGCCTCACAATTTGTCCTAAGTCCCAACAAAGGGGTTTACAACCAAACTCTTTTTTTTTTTTTTAAATATATTTTATTGATTTTTTTTACAGAGAGGAAGGGAGAGAGATAGAGAGCTAGAAACGTCAATGAGAGAGAAACATTGACCAGCTGCCTCTTGCGCACCCCCTACTGGGGATGTGCCTGCAACCAATGTACATGCCCTTGACCGGAATCGAACCTGGGACTTTCAGTCCGCAGACCGACGCTCTATCATTGAGCCAAACCGGCTTTGGCTACAACCAAACTTTTGATTTGATCTTGACACAGAGTTCATGTTTTGCTGGAAGTACCCTGCATTTTAAAAACACCCTCAGGTTTTAATTTATTTTGAGACTCTTCTACTGGTTGGGGAGTCTGCAAGTGAGCAATAGTTAATCCAGCATGGTTTGGCTCCTCTGTATCCTATATAAGTTCTTCTTGCAAACTGATCAGTACTTTCTTTAGTGCATCTCTCTTTTCCTACAAAGTGTCATCAACAACTAAAAGAAAAAAAAAGTATTTTAAATAGTTTTCTTGAAAATTATCTTGCCAAAGTCCCCATTTTTTTAATCTTCCAAATTATGGGAGGCAATAGTTTTACAAATTGTCTCATAATATTACATAACACATGTCACAATCTTTCCATCCTCCACTAACAGTTAACTTGCCAATTTCCAGACTTCAAAAAATGTGTTATAGCTTCTGCCCACTGCATGGTTCCAAAGCTACTGTCACATGTTTTGTTTTGTTTTGTTTTGTTGTTATGGAAACAACCCAAGTCTTGTTATCCCTTTTGCTATCAGTTAGCTTTTACAGAAAAAAAAAAAAAAATCACCCCAAATGTAGTCACTCAAAAAAACAATAATTTGAAATTCACTAAAGACCCAATGTGCAAATGCTTTAAACATATGCTTCCTTCAAGTTGGCTAACATTTCATCAGTAAGTCAGTCATGTGGGCAAGTCCAGAGTAAGTGTGGGAAGGCACTAGCAAAGGGTATAGATACAGAGTAGTAAATTGTGGTAGTTATTTTGCAAAATCTACCACAAACTATGAGAAGAGAAATAGAAAAGAAAGGAGAAACTGACTAGCTATTAGAGTAAGACCAAACCCAAGCCACAAAGGTGTCAGAGCACAAATTGAGATAAAGACAGAGAGCGAGTGAGAAATCCTGCATCTGTGGGCTTCTTGAGTGTAGGAAACCCATGAGATCAAAGGTGTTTAGGATTCTAAGTTGTCCATAAGAATGCTTGACCAATAAAATACCTTAAAAAATGTGACCCATCTGGATACACACTGCTATATCCAGGATGCAATAATAATAAGATTTGGAATATGTGAGACTAAAGATAACCTGGATATAACTTTCTGATCTCTGTGTCAGAGAAAGAGAGAACTTAATAGTCCGGAGTCTGGTTTGAAAATGTTCCATTTAACTGATCTCAAACCACAACTCATGTGTGCAATGTGTCAGAGAGAGAGACATGTAGTTATAAAGATGAATAACCCATCTTTGAATAGTTCAATGGGAGAAACATGAACCTAAACCAATAATTATACCATAAATAATAGTTTCTAGAATAAGGAATGAATTGCGTGGTGCAGGAGAATTGGGAAGGAAATGATAACTTCATCATTTGATACCTTATATGAGATGGGGTTTCAGATGGTTTTTTAAATTATGAATGTATTCTTTTATTATGGTTGGCAATGAAACAGGCAAAAGGAAATGATTTTAACAAGATATAATTAAAAGACTGAGCTAAAAGAGGAGATATTAAAATATGACTAGAGTCAATATAAATTTTAAGGACCAGTTGGCCTAAGATTTTTTTACCTTTATTACTTGTCAACATTATATAAATAAAAGATAACATTAAATTCTTGTGGCGACATAATTTTAATATATTTTTAAAAATATATAATCAGTATCACTGACTGATAAGGTATTTTCCAGCATCTAGAAGAGTTCAGGAATCTGGAGAAGGGCTGCATGTAAATTAAAAAAGAGACTAGACATGAAATATAAATTTGGAAGCATTTTGGGGAGCCAGAGGAGACCTAGTTTCATTAACCAAGTTCGCTGAATCTCTGGACCCATAAATAATAAATCTCTTTATTAACACAAATTGCCCTAAAGCAAAGCAAATATACATATCAAAGGTAAAGTTTCCCATACAGTGGGCATTGTCAGGTAGAAGGAACCTATTTGGGCTGTTTCAGTAGCAGATAATAACATGTAGATTAAAATGCCCTCAACTGTCTGGCAATAGGCAATAATATATGCAGATTTTCAGCTTTGGGTAAATGCTTCCAGCCATTCCAGCAGGCAATAATATAATTCTTCAGCCCTTGCTGAAGGCTCAAGGTCCACCAACCTTTTGATTAACTTCTTGCATTTATTATGACATGCTGGAATTAGCCTTTAGCAACTGACATCTAAGCCTATCAGAGCATTGTTCTTTGATCATTCGCCTTCTTAAATATTCTCATCTTAATGCCCAAGTATTATGGTATATCTGAAAAGCAAAAGAGTTACTTTATAATTCGTGTGGCTGTGTTTTGCTGTTCCCTTGCAAAATTTCATTATTGATAAATTATTACTTCTAACTACAGGACTTTTGCGTAATAGTATATATGATATTTTTTTCTAATTGCTAAGATTTTTTTGATACAAACTTAACAAGGCTTTCCTAGGAATGCATTTCTTATCTGAGGTACAGAAGAGTCATTTGGGAGGTGGGGGATGCATCTACACTAAAATTAACTACTTCTAAAAATTTAGTAAGCTCAGAAAATAAAAACAAAATCTTTGCTCTTTGAAATGTGTATTTTGCATATTAAAACATCCAGAGTTCACAATCCTCATTGAAGATGGCATATTACTTAGTGTGTCATTAATTGGATTAAAATGTAAGTCTTGGATAACCAAGTCTAAAATGGTACTGCACTCAATACAGGAATGATGAAAAATTGTTTTCAGTTTAGATACTAAAAACATTAGGAGTAGATTATGAGCTCTTCATTTCAGAATGTCTAATATAAAGCATAATTCTTAATATGTAATCATAAGTGTGGAATGAAAGCAAAAGAGAATAAATGAATGAATAATATATGTTTCTGGGGTAGGCCTTATAATACCATCAAAGCATGGGCTTCAACAAGGGGTAAATACGACTATAGTAAGCTCTAGGGAACATTGAGGAGAGATTAGAAGATATTGATGAGTCTTGGTGTGCACTTCTTCACAGAAATACATATAATTTTTAAACCCCATTTTGACCCAGATCACACATTTAATGTCATCTTCATTTTCTTAAGATTTATTTTTCTATTTCTTTAACAACAAAAATTGTTCAAACTATTAATCATTTCTATCAATAGAATCTCACATGATAAGTTAAAAAAATTTTTCTAAATTAAAAGGTGCCAAATGAATAAAATATAGAAATTCATTTGGTGCAAAAATACAAGTTTTATAGTCATTATCTGACTTGATATAACAAATATACCAAAAAAATACAACAGAATCATTAACTTAGCAAACATTTGTTGTGTACATGCAGAGAATAGAAAGATAAATAATATGGTCCCAATTCTCCTAGAAGTTCATGTGGAGATGGGAAATAAGACTTGAAAATAAATTACAACAAAAGGTGACCAGTGTTATGCCACAGGTGCTCACATTATATAGAGGGAAGGCCAAGCGAGGAGGATACAAGGGTATATGGATGTGGGCAAAGGGGGGGAAAGGAAGGCCACCTGCAATAATGTCAACATTAAATATTTTTAATAAAAATAAAAAGAAAGAAAGAGAAAGCAGCATCTGAGCACACTAGAATCACATAGAGAGTTCAAAACAAATGTCAAAATCAGACAATGCCTTAGACAACTAAATCACAGTCTTTTGGCATAGGCATTTTTTAAATGCCTTAAAAAGAATATTAGAATATTCTAACATAAATCCGTGGTTGAGAACTCCTATCAGAGTAGATAAAGCAGGGAAGATGTTTGACATTTCAGAAAATAGTTATTCTGGAGGCTTAAAAATACATAGCTTATTTAGGAAATAAGTAGTTAAAAATCCACTGCACAATAGGTTTTGGATAGAGATGATGGGTAGAAAATAATAAGAAATAAGGTAAGTCAGATAGGAAATAATCAATGTATAAAGCGCCTTGATGCCATACAAAGGACGTCAGGTTTGATTCTGCAGCTACTGGGGAGCTCCCAGAGAATCCTGAGCAGCGGAGTAACCTTCCCATGTGCATGTTAGGGCAACTGTCCTGGAAACATTGTGGAGCATGGATTCTAGGGAGGCAAGGCTACAGGATACCCACAATGAATGTATTGTAGAATGCCACATGGGAGAAGAAAGCTCTGAAATAGGTCAGTGGAGTAAGAATGGAGATTTTTTACAAGGGGCAAGGGGACTGAGAGCAATGTGTTGTCTTTGGAGGGGTTGTGAACCACTCCTTCTCCATCTGTAAACAGAAGAGCTAGGGAGAAGATTAAGTGTAATAGGGAGCTAAATAACTACCATAGTGCCTACCAAAGAGCAAGTATGCAGGAAGTAGCCACTGTTGGCGTTTGCAGGTAGATTAGGCAGAATTGAGTGAGCAAATAATCATGGGGGAGAGGGTGGGAGGGAGGAAAGACAAGGGAGAGGCCTAGGAGGACACAATGCTTCTGAGTGGGTGAGCAGATTCATGGCATGGTGAGGATGCCAAGCAGCAAGATAAGGATGCAATCAGTGATGTGGAATGAGGATGGGGGAGACAGTGGGTGGGTAGGTAATATTGGTGGAAAGGTCTGGAAGCAGGGATAGAAGTTTTTATGTTATATGAGATAAATTTGAAAATAAGATACCAATGGAGCATTCAGTTGGAGCTTCCTGGGAAGACTAATATTATATGAAACAAGGGCATATTTATTATATGAAGTCCTAACATGGGTACCAGAGCTTTGAATTTGGTTTTATCATCATCACTAGAGGCCCAGTGCATGAAATTCATGCACAGGAGTGTGTGTCCTTCAGCTCAGCCTGAACCCTCTCCAATCTGGGACTGCTGGCTCCCAACTGTTTACCTGCCTGCCTTCCTGATTGCCCCTAGCCGCTTCTGCCTGCCAGCCTGATCACCCCCTAACCACTCCCCTAACAACCTGATTAATACCTAATTGCTCCCCTGCCAGCCTGATTGCCCCTAACTGCCCTCCCTGGAGGCCTGGTCACCCCTAATTGCCCTCCCCTGCTGGGCTGATCGCCCACAACTGATCTTCCTTTCAGGCCTGGCTTTCCTACCCAACTGCCCTCCCCTACTGGCCATCTTATGGTGGCCATCTTGTGTCCACATGGGCGCAACCATCTTTGACCATATGGGACAGCCATCTTGTGTGTTGGAGTGATGGTCAATTTGCATATTAATCTTTTATTAGATAGAATAGGTGAGGCTGGCTAATTTGCCCTGAAGGGTGTCCCAGATCAGGGTGGAAGTTCCCTTGGGGTGGCCTACATAAGGGCCCTGTGGTGGTGTGCAGGCCAGCCATGCCCCCTGGCAACCCAAATGAAGGCCCAGGTATCTGAGATTTACTTATCTTCTATAATTGAAACTTTGTCGCCTTGAATGGAAGTCAAAGCAATCCAGGAAGTTTTGCTTCTTCCATTGCCAGGCAAACCCAAGCCTCCTGCTCGCTTGGTGGCCACAGCCAGTGTGGTTGGGTTAATTTGCATACTCGCTCCTTATTGGCTGGTGGGCATGGCTTGTGGGTATTACAGAGGTATGGTCAATTTGCATATTACTCTTTTATTAGATAACATTGTTATTAGCAATATTTACTGATATGTCAGGCAACTAATTGAGCCACCCACATACATTATCTAATTTAACTATCAACCTCAAAATGTAGAATTTTGCAGATGAAGGCATTAAATCTTATAGATATTAGGGAATTATTCAAGTATTCATACTTTAACAATAATAATTCTGTCTATCAGAATCTCCATAAAATTGTTAACTTAAGAATAAAATGCATATAACTTGCCAATTGAAGTTAATCTTTTGGGAATTTGGATCTTACCCACTGATCCAGGACTTTCTAGGAGGTCTGACATCTGATTATCTTTATTCTAGAAAGAGTCCTAAGATTATACTCGAATCCACGAACCAATTTGTACACCCAGCACGTCTCAGAAACAAGCTGAATAAAACCATTTAAGAATTATAAACAGTTCTTTCCAGATTTCCTGCCTCTCCTGCTGCTTACCAAATCACATAGTCCCTTATCCTTCGTGAAAATGCTCTAGGTTAAAAGGAGTTTCTTATCTTGGAAAAGTATGAGGTAATAATTCTGTTTCTTTACTAAAAATTCCAAAAGATTTTTATGGAACAAAAATCCAAAAGAAGTTCTAGATAACATAAGGTGATATTTGCATTGTCACTCATAATATTAAAAATAAGAGCAAAAAACCCTCAACTAAATCTGTATCAAGGAATGTGAAGGATAAATAAACCAAAAAAAGGAAAATAAAATGGAGAAATGAGGAATTAGTGAGGGAAGCTCAAAAGTAGGATGGAGTGAAGATAGAGGATAGGTAGGTAGATAATAGATGTGTATGCAGCTTTATTTATATAAATATATATATATAGGGTGAGACAAAGGTAGGTTTACAATTGTAAGTATGCAAAACACAGTTCATTCTTGTACTATTATTTATTAACTAGAATCCCAGGGTGCGAAATCACGCAGCTCTGCCCACCCGTGCTGGCCTTTGGTCTTTACAGCGTTAGGGCCATAGGCCTTTTACAGTATAGATAATTGTATTAATTTGCATACAAACAACTGAAAACCTACTTTACCCAATTCTGTATAGGTTATAAAATTTTTTTAAATAAGCCCCAAATATTTTAAATTCATTCCTGATCAAAATTCTATTTAAACCAAAAGTCATCAGTTTTAACTAACAGTGAATGAGAAAAACTTACTAAGACATGTTATTGTAAAAATATTATTGTACTAATGTTTTGAGAAGATAAAGTTTTAGATTAACCATTATACTTGTTTAGAGAGTTAAAAAATAAATTGAAGCCGAAACTAGTTTGGCTTAGTGGTAAAGCGTCGGTCTGCGGACTGAAAGGTCCCATGTTCGATTCCGGTCAGGGGCATGTATTGTACATTGGTTGCGGGCACATCCCCGGTAGGGGGTGTGCAGGAGGCAGCTGGTCGATGTTTCTCTCTCATCGACGTTTCCGACTCTCTGTCCATCTCCCTTCCTCTCTGTAAAAAAATCAATAAAATATATTTAATAAATAAATAAATAAATAAATAAATTGAAGAGTGTTTACATACCAATTACCATAGCATTTAAATTAAATTTATGCTTATTTGCTATTTTATCATCATAAAGTTGGGCTCCCAAGTTTGTTTACTCAAGAAAGTTAAAGACATTTCTTATAATATTGAGTGCCACGATAGAAATATTTCTATAAAATGATGCTGAGATTTATAAATGTTTATTTCAGAAAGCATACTAGTATTTGTTAGCCACTTCTTTCTTTCTTTCTTTTTTTAGTTCAATTGAACCATGTTTATCATGAGATTTACTTTTCTCACCAAACCTGAGATGGCTGAAAGGGCTTAACATTACCCTCTCAGCTCAAAGGTGTTCAATAAATGTTTCTGATCTTCCATCTAAGAATCATTTTATTCTCATAATACAAGACTACATTAAAGACATTTCTTAGTTACAACTTTGACTATTTTATTCTCATAATAAAAGTCTATACTAAAGACATTTCTTAGTTACAACTTTGACTTACTTAGAACATGTAGGCGAAATGTCCAAAAGTCCATTTTTATCCCCTGTTCCAAATTCAAACCACCTTTTCCAGGAATCTCTCAAACTCAGAGCTCCTTGTCTCATTTTGAACGTTTCTCTTGTAACACAGTGCCTTGCATTTGTTAACTTTTGTCATTGTTTTTAAGCCATTTAAGTATCTCAGTTTTATCTTCTGAATCAGATTCCTTCTTCGAAGACCAGAATGTTTATTTCTTTCATAGCACTACCAAAGTGCTGTATGTCTGGACACACAGCTGCAGGGTGGAAATAAAATGTATGTTACCTAACCCTTGGAGTCACACAGAGACTGTGTGTGACATAACTGGCTTCAGCGGCAGCACTAAATACAATATTGCTGCTAATATTAGTAGAGAGAAATGTGCGCCTGCACGTAAGGGAAACGAATGCAACACAATTATAGTAATCTGTCACTAGCAAACGTTGTAGTTCATTATTAATTATGTATAACTGGATCATAATAATTAAGTAAACAGATTTGAGTAATGATATCAATGTTCCTCTGCTCTGACATAAACTAAGAAATGACTTTCATGCCTATTTCATCTACAACATCAGGTCATTATAATTGGAGAAAAATTGAAAACATTGGTTCTACCAAGTCAAAAAGAACAGGAAAAAATAAAGAAAAACACAGACCTACTAGTATACTGAAATGGATCAAGCCAAAAATCCATGATAATTATTTTATTATTTTATATGTGCTCAACATGGAGCTAAATGAACTTCATCATGATCCAAAGTAATGGATGACTATCATTCTCCTTTTACAAACAAGGAAAATGAGGTTTAGATAGTTAGGTACAATTTCAAATTTAGCCCACCAGTAAGTGGCAGAGTTGGGATATAGTAGTATTTCTAACTCTAAAACTTGTTTTGCTTTGCTGACTTTACAGGCATGTATTTTCTTAGAGCAAGCATGTCAAACTCAAAGGCTAACATGGGCCAAATAAACAAGGTTAAAGTTGTGAGCTGCAAAAAAACAAAAGCTTCTATTTTCATAGAAACGTATGTTTATTTTGATAGAGACATGCTGAATACAAAGGGCTGAAATAAATGAGTAATAGTTAACATAAATTAATATTTTTTTCTTGAACATTAATTTACCAGACATTGAATAACTGCACAAATTAATAAGCATAATGCAAATAAACCTGTTTTTCTTGTTCTCCAAAAGCAAAATATTTCCTGTTGCGCATGCCAAACAAGTCAATTCAAGACTATTGATGTGGCAATCAGCTGCTAAAATATCCACTGCCAGTATTAGTGGAGAGAAATGGTGCACCTGCGCGTAATGGAAATGAATGCAACACTATTATAGAAATCAGTCATTAGTGAACGTTGTAGTTTATTATTAATAATTATGTATAACAAGATATTATAAAAATTAAGTTACAAAATTTTTATTAAAACCTTTCTTACATACTGTTATATTGGCTGGGCTGCAAAAAATATTTGTTATGGGTCACATGCAGTCTGCAGGCCTCGAGTTTGCCATGTTTGACTTAGAGGAATGTAGAATGTGTACAGGTTCCAGGCTGTACAAGGAGTACATTAAATGAGAAGACTAGGAGAGGTTCTGTATACTTTCTGGTTCATCTTTTTAAAAAGGTGGGGGAGAGGGTGTTAGTTAAAGCTAAGGGAAGCTCAAGGTAAAAATCAAATCTTTGTCTACTATGCCCTGAAAATCTAACAGTGATGATTGGTCTTTCTCTACTCAACTGTTCTCAGCTTCTGGAGAACTTTCAAGAGTTCATTTACAGCAAAATTGCACCGATTTCTCTCATGCATAGTCAATCTGACTCTCTAAAAGGAGCTGCTATCTACCAATTTATTGGATTCATCAAGGATCCTGTGGAAGGCTTTATAGTGTGTACCATGTCGAGAAGAAGGCAGAGCAGACAAATTCATCTGCTGTCTCATAAATGAATTGTGCCTAAACAATCCAATTGGAACAGTATGCCTCCCTCAGCTTCTTGTCAGTTCAAACCAATTTCATTGTGTAGACTGTGCTACCTACACTCATTTAGACCACAAATATACTTTTAAGGCTATTGCATGTCAGTTTCATTAACACAGAGCTGCTTATGACTCCAGGATGGATATTTTATTGTTGAAGATCCACTCTGCTCACTCATTACTGAAAGGTCAGATATGAAGGGCTGATTCTTCTGATGTCTCACCTTGTAATGTTGATGATATCCAAGAAAATATTACTTCAAGACAATAACTAAGGTCATTAAAATAAGAGTCTTCATGATTCTGTTCTGACATTTAAGAAATAATGGTGTTTTTTTTTTACAGACACCTTACTTTCAAATGCCAAGCCCCAAAGCTCCACTTCAAATGAGGTTGAGAACATCAGGCTAGTCTCCAGATCTGTGAGATATAAATTTCTGTTGTTTACAAGCCACTCAGTCACTGTGTGTGTGTGTGTGTGTGTGTGTGTGTGTGTGCGCGCGCGTGCGCACATATAGTATGTATACACTTTTATTTACTTTCATGAAAAGTCACCAATCTAACCACATCTATCTGAGATCAGGGCACAAAATAGGTTTATATTCAGACAGCTTGATTTTAAAAGAAACTAATTTATACTCTCTTTGAGAAAACAAAATTTAACACATCTTTAGAGTACCACATGAAGAAGAGGTCACATCCAACAAAACAGCCTTATCTCCTGTCCTCCAGGTTCGATGCCTGGGTACCTTTGAGATAAAACCTGTTCTTAAAGTACAAAAAGCATAACAAACTCATCTATTGAAGAAAACAGCCTTTTGCAATTAGGTAAAAACAAAAATAAATTCATTGATAGAAAAGCATAAGAATTAAAAAAAAAACAGGTCTAAATTTTTCTTTTGAAATAATCATAGTGAATAACAACTTGATAAATACACGGGCTTATATTCACAAGTAGGACCTATTATACAGTATATTCTTCATACTGCACCCTCTCCAATCCAGGATCCCTCTCACAATTTTGGACTGCTGGCTCCTAATTGCTCACCTGCCTGCTGGCTGGTCACTCCTAACTGGGCCTCTGGTTACTTATAAAATGTGGGTCTTTGGTTGACCACAGGAAATCTATATCAACAGATAAACTTCTTCTCGGTGTTCACATCAAGTGAATCTTTCTTCTCCTGGTCCACAATACAGAAATCAGCATTCTCAGGGCAGGTACTACCAGATGTGGTAGTAATGAGATGCCCTCATGGAATGTAGAGAGAAACAGATCTCTGGGAAGTGTCAAAGCACATTTCAGTATACAACACATTCGTTGTCTCATATGTGGCATCTTCAGAGATTCTCAGCAGCAATTCTGTGATATATTTCAGATTATGCTAAAGATGCTTTTAGGTTATATTAAGATAGATTTTAGGTTATAGATACAAAGACCATGGAAGTACTGGTGTCACCTCATGTGTACTTATAGCCATCAATGATTATGTAAGTGATCATCTAATTGAATACATTTCCTCCTTTTTCCTTCAGGGCTTCAAGAAAAAACTTGGGTTGACATAGTACATTTTTTTTTTTAATCTGTAACTTCAATTTTAATATTTACAGAGTCTCAAAAAAACTTCTGTTCTTTAAAAAAATGTAAAATAATTTGGTGCTGCACTGTTCCATTTTTCTAAGGGATAGCTTACAAGATTACAGTACCTTCTATTTAACAGAAAACAAAGCAAAATGACCCACACTTACTTCTTGATTTATTTTTCCTAAAATTGGTTCTTATAATGACTCTTGAAGTATCCTTTTTCCTGGCAGTCACTTGGGTTTCCAAGGTATTTTCAAGCCCAGCTAATAGAACTTTAGCATGAGTCATAGACACCATACAATGAATCAAGTATGAGTGAAATGCTCAATTACCGACTAACTTACATTCATGGGAGAGCTTTTTACCGACTAAGAAGAAATTGTCTCTTGGCCTTGGTTTCAGCCTGCATTGCTAAACCAACACAAATTTTTTTGACTCAGTAACAACTTCCAAAGGCAGGAGAGAAAATGTGTTACCAAGGAGACTGCTAACATACAAAGGAAGGAGGGATTTATGATTTCTCCTGCCTCCAGCTTTTGACCAGCAGGAACTTACACAAGCTTCTTCTTGAGACCGCAGTAAGAAAATCATGGTAAATCCATCATGACCATAGTTCCTGGCCATTCATCTCAATCCAGTAACTTCAATATGTAACTTGAATAACTCCCTTGACTGTGACCAGAAATCTCCCAGAATGAACAAACAGAACATAATTTTACTTCATAAAAGGAAAATCTACTCAGAGCCACAATGTAGTTGGAAGAGAATGTAGAGGCAACATGTTGATTTATTTTGGAGTTATATTTAAGAGCTTCAGAAGAGGTATGCTTTATTGCCACTGTGCTGTATCCTGAAAAATCATGGTGTTCTTCCATATTCATCAAACCTATTTTAAACATAATTCAAAGTTACAAGTACTGACATCCTCTTTTAAAAAATAATTGCATTTCAAATGTCACTTAATTAACTCATATTTTATTAATTCCATGATTAGGAAACCTTAAATTCCTAAGGCAATTGAAAAGAGCTAATGTTTCACACAGTAGCAATGTCAAATTATACTGCAAAGAGGAAGAACTTGCCCAGGGTCTGCACACCAGATGAGAAATGCAAGAAAGAGATAAAGATAATACCTCTTAGGGGTAGAGAAGTTCAGGAGGACTGTTAACTTAACATGGCCAAAAGTAGCAAATTGATAAAAGAGAAACATGCAAATTAACCATCACAAGCCAATCAGGAGCAAATATGCAAATTAACTCAACCAAGATGGTGGCCGGCCTCACTTAAATGCATCCTTGAGATAATGGTACAGACAGGTTTACTCAAGAAGAAAAATTACACTCATTTAACCTGAAGATTATGTGACAAAGCTATAGATTCTGCAAAACCCCAGTTATCATTCAGAGTACTAACACTTCATTTTACTCCCTCAGAGCCAATACAGCACAAGTGGACAAGCGACAGATGTCCCCCTCACCCAGAGACATGGCTCCCTCTCCGTAGAACTACCGTCTGCTTCCCCAGTATGAGTTCATCATTTACTTCTCAAAACAGGGTTCCCAGAAATACCCTCTGCCTTTCATAACTACTGCTGCCTTCTTCATGTCCTGACCATCCTGCCCCTTCTCTCCCCTGCTCCCCACCCTCCCAGTAGCCAGTGTGCTTCCCATTCTCAACATGAGCACCAACACCTGCCCAGCAAGACTTCTATGACTTACCAATGACTTTCCCCACCATATCCCAATGTGCAGGTTTGTGCCCCACACAGGAAAAAAGAAAGGCCTGTGATGATTTTTTTTTTTTTTTAATTCACAGGGAAAACTGTGAATTAGATTTTGGTTGGCTCAAAAATAGCAAGTTGGGAGTGATCTTATCTTGATCAGGGATTCGATGGTTTCTCTTTTAGAGTTGAGATATTACGTCTTGCTAGCCCTTTAATTCATCCTTATTTTCACACTTTTAGCTCTGTACACTATTTTCAGCTTTGTGCTCTATATTGAATGCTTATTGCCTGGAAAACTCCAATTTATTCTTTAAGACACAAATCAAATGTCCCCTTTTTATTCCTAAGTGAGTTAGTTGATCCATCCATGCTCTTCCTCAGCTCTTAGTGTGTACCTTCGTGACCTGTGTCACTATGTTATATTCTGGTTGGGCTGCTATTGCAAAAAGGACAGAGGCTGGCTGATTACCAACACCAGAAACTTATGACCTAATCACCGCCCACTTCCAAAATTATCATCACATTGGGGATTAGGTATCAACATAAGAATTGGGGAGGTGGGGAGCAGAAACTTTTAATCTATAGCTCTCCAGGACATGTTGACATATATCTTTATAGAATGTACTAATATGTACTCTTGCATCATTAAGCTCACCAGACGTCCCGCTTTTGGCGGGACAGTCCTGATTTTTAACAATTTGTCCTGTTAACGCTGCGGGATGCTGGACAAATTGTTAAAAATTGGGACTGTCCCGCCAAAAGCCGGACATCTGGTCACCTTAATCTAGATGGATCTACACAATTTGAGTTCTTCAAACTGGCTAATTGTTTCACTCTTGCGGAAAAACTTCTGTTTATTTTAAGCCACCAAAATTACAGGATTTATCTGTTATACAATTCATGTTACCTTAAGTGATACATGTCTCTTTCATTCACTTTGCTGGGCATCTAATACGTTTTAGGCACTGAAGATACTACAATGAACAAGACATGTAAACTGCCTTCATAAAGCTTACAGTGCAGAGGAGAGAAACCTAATACGTAAGTAGGCAAGGGATGATCAGTCCTTCAAAGGAAGCGTGCAAGCACGGACAGCAGTTAGCATGGAACCTAGTAATTCAGATGGGGCAGTCAGGGGAAGCGCGAGGAGGGGACGTCTGGGCAGAGACCTGACATCAGTGAGCCAGTTACTTCCCTCCTTTGAATGGGCTGCTCTGTAAAAGCTGCCACTGGCACAGGGCCCTGTAAATTGGGCTAAAACTTAATTTAATATGTGACATTTTATTTTAGTGAAATTTGTATTTTGTTAGGCCCTAGACTCTCAATTCCAATAATTACAGGCTGCTGTTGTTCCTTGTGATTAAGCCCTTAGAACAGTTAGGAGATTAACATGTTCTAATCATTTCTCATAGTTTTATAGATTGCTGATTACAGTTGATAAATGAGCTTTGTACTGTGAATATTTAACATTTCGCTTACAACAAAGAGAATTTCACATTTTCTAGAATAAGGTACAGTCACAAAATGTTTTCAAAAATTTTCTCTCATTAATTACTGCTTTGTTCTGATACTATTTCTTTACAGTCTTTTCTTTAGCATTCATATTGCCTAAAATCTCCCATCTATTACCACTATTAACTTCTTAATTTTGAGGCAGTTATCTGTGAAGGGATTCTCCTTTTAGTTTTTTAGTTTTTTATTTTTTTTATTTTGGATATTAAAGAATAAAGTAACTTAAAATATTACTTAAATTCTTCTCATAGGTCAAATATGACATAAAAATTAAATTCCTAATTACAATGTGTCCATTTAGAGATATTCCAATATACGAAGTATCATTGGGGTTATATCTGTATTCAGAATTCATGATTAAAGGATTAAACTTTAGCCTGGGCTGGGTAGCTCCTTTGGTCAGGGTGTTGTCCAACATTGCAAGTTTGATCCGTGGTCAGGGCACATATAAAAGAATCAACCAATGAATGCATGAATGGGTGGAACAATGAATCAATGTATCTCTCTCCCTTCCTTTCTCTCTCTAAAAATCAATCAAAAAATAAAAAAATATATATAAAATTTTAGTTTTGTCTTGGGAAAGCTTATCTAGTAGAAGGAAGCAGATAACATAAAACAAATACTATAGAGAATAAACACAGTTTACTAGTATATTTAGGGCTAAAATTAAGAATTAAGTGGATGTGAGCTGCTTCTTTATTCTTCTTTTTGAAGGGTTCGCCTTCCCAAGGGAATTTAAGTGTTTTTCAGCATGGACCACATAGAAAGATTAATTGGTAATAGTAAAATGTCAGATCTCAGAGTAAGTTTCCCACTGATAGTCCTATTCAATTAACAGCATATTGTACTACACATAAGCCACAGAGTGGCTCATAGGACTGGGGAGGGGGCCAACTTTACAAGTTGGCCTTAAAACAGCTCTAACATTTCTAACACTATCCAACCAACTGGACAAAACATAGTGATAACGGTTATAAAAGCCAAGAGATCTAGAAATAAAGTGTTTTGGCCTTTATTTGTCCAATAGATGAACAGACTAAGAAAAAAAGAGAACAAACAAAATCCAGTTGAGTTAGTATGCTATAAAAAATCACATTTACTCTGCCCTTCTAATCTTTGGTGTTGTATTTTTTAACCTAACTGTCTGAGTCTAGAATATGAAGATATTTGTTAGGAAAAGATTGATTGTCTATTAGTCAAGAGGTCTGAAAACAAGAATAAGGAATTTAGAGGTAATTGGTAGAAATTAGGAAGGAAGAACTTCAAAAGAAAGAGAAGAAAAATGTCAAACAGAAATTCTGTAAGCATCATTATATTTTAAAAGCAGATTATATACTTGAACCATTAACTCCTGTTGAAAGCAATTACATCAACAGTTATTAAAATCAATCTGGACCTTGAGTAAAAAAATAATAATTTCCTTAAAAACTCATGCCCCAATGTTCCTATGTAATTACTCTTAGTACTATCAATTATAGCATAATGAGAGAAAAAGCATGTTATCCTGCATATTTTTGGCTTAATGAAAATATTTATAACATGGTTTTCCTTTTATTTTTCTGAAGCTAGAGAAAGTTTTGGGTACTCAAAAGGTCATGACTTTGAAAACTTTTTTCTCTCAATAAAAATAGCAAATATTTTGGGCTCTTTACAAAATCATCTTTAAAGAATTCAATAGGCACATATAGAAAATAAAATGTCCCATTTGGAAAGATTTTGAAATGTATTGCTGGTCAGGGTGCTGGTTAAGAAGTGAGAAATACTGGTTTTATAATAAAAAATGATAAAACATAGCTTTTCAAAATCAAAACTGAATACTTGGCATTTCTCTATTATTCAGCTAGCAACTTCAAAGTCCAGCCAAAATAAATGCCATCTTCCCAGCCCTCCTCAGATTAGAGATGCCTGGTGCCAGCTGCCTGAATGGCTGTTAAGGAGGCCCGTTCCCTCCTTCACCAGCAAATAGCTGGCCTGCCCTCCTTACAGCTGTATGTGCTGTGTGACTGCGCTGTGGCACATGGATGAGAGAAGAAGTGATTCGTGGCTGGTAAAACCTCCCAAGTGTGACCCTTCATGCTTTTCTCCTCTTCCTGTAAAGACTCAAGAGGCCAAATGAGGAAGATCACAGAGCCACAAACTGGAAAGAGTCTGGATCAGGAACTTGAACTTCATGAAAAATAGAATTGTACTGAATTAATTGCTACAGTCTTTTTGAAGCAAGGGTTCAGGAATCTGGAGAAGGGGCTGTGACATAAATGAAGAGACTAGACAAGAAATATAAATTTGGAAGGCATTGGGGGAAGCCAGGTGGATCACTCCCTTTAGTGGAGAAACTCTCTTACTCTTCCTTTTTGCTTTTATTTACTAGAATATTTGCTAAATATCCCTTTAGCAAAGCAGATATACATATCATAGGTAAAGGCAAAGGTAAAGTTTGGTAAACATTAAAATATTATCAGGTTAGGGGAATTGCCTTCGGCCACCATTGTCTTGAAAGAACAACCAATACATAGCCTTTAGCCCTTGCTAAAAGCCCAAGGTCCATCAGCCTTCTGAAGGACTCCTTGCATAATTATGACCTTAGCCCCCAGCATTAATAGATACAATTTGAGCTTTTGCCTATTACTAAGTTACTTCAACTCACAGATACTTATGTATAGATAGACATTTTTAAATGTTGTGACTTGAAAGGAGCTGAAGGCAATAGATATATTGCAAAGATAAATAACAGAAAAATTTTTTTGTGAAAGGCAGTTAATGTGTAGATTAAGAAAGAAACAAATAGTATATAATCTTTACATTCAGGCTTCCAAAGCCAACTTTAAAAAATATATATATATGTATGTGTATATATATATATATATATATATATATATATATATATATATATGAGACATCTGTAATATTTTCAACAATATATATATATTGTTGAAAATATTACAGATGTCTCCTTTTTTTCCCCATTAACCACTCTTTTCAATTCTTCTATCCCCTCCCCAGGCCCTCACCACCCTATTGTCTGTGCCCAAGGGTTATGTTTATATGCATATATGCCCCTTGGTTGATCTCTTCCCACCGCTTTCCCTTCTCTCTGAGATTCATCAGTCTGTTGCATGCTTCTATGTCTCTGGATATATTTTACAGTTTATTTTGTTCATTAGGTTTCACATATAAGTGAGATCCACTTTTGTTCCCTGGATTAGAGCACTGAGGAGACAAAACAACCGATGCCACCTGGGGCAGGAGGGCCCTCGCATGGGAGGAGAGGAGGGGAGGTATCAAGATGAACAAACTCTGAGGCCTGTGGGGACCTGGTAGGAAAGACATACTGGCTCACTCAATATTTAACACTATTATTGGAGCTCTCGTCTCACCAAAAGTGAAACTAGAACCTAGACTATGTTGACCACCTATCCACCCACGTAAAAGAAAAACAAAGTTTAAAATTCCCTAGCTCTTGGTTACTACTTTTATTTACCAGAAGAGGTTCCTTACTGTACTCTTCAGATAAATGTCATGATTTTTAAAAATCAAAAGGGTTTTACCATTCAATAGCTGTGAAGAAAGCTAGATTAGACATAGTGGCCAAATTCTTTACATAGGACTGCTCAAAATTTAACTTTCTATTGTGCAATCTAAATACCCAAGAAGGGCCTGGCTGGCATGGATCAGTGGTTGAATGTCGACCTATGAACCAGAAGGTCATGGTTCGATTCCTGGTAGGGGCACATGCCCAGGTTTCAGGATTGATCCCCAGTGTGGGGCATGCAGGAGGCAGCTGATCAATGATTCTCTCTCATCATCGATGTTTCTCTCTCCCTTCTTCTCTGAAATTAATAAAAATAAATTAAAATAAATAAACACTCAATAAGAACCTGGCATATGCAGTTCCCCAAATTTATATGATTGTAGGCCCCTTTGATGGCAGAATACGGCCCAGAGCACAGAGAATAGGAGAATTTCATCCACTAATGCTAATCCTTGTGTTCTCCAATTTTGTATTGCAAGATAGCTAATCATGCCAATCACAAGACCTCTTTTGTTCATTGGGATCTTAGCTCCAAACCATGTTTAATATTTTCAGGATGAGTTAGAGAAGATACTACAACATCCATCTTTGTACTTCTCAGGCATCAGCTTCTTCTTTCCATCTGTCGATCCCAATACATGCCATTGTATACGTTATTATTTGTCTAACATTTGTACTGCTTACAGAACAGTCCAAGTTGAGTACTATAGTCTGGAAAATGACCTTAGGCAACATAGACTAGCAAAGGGACAATTTCTCAGTCTTTTACTGCAGCAATGGAGAAATTGTTATCTCACACCAAAAACTAATTTCAAAAATGAAAGGGCTACTGAAGTGTATCTTGAGTTAATAGTATCCTTGACTTTACATGCCCCTATCCAGTGACAGAAGGACTCTGTCGATGCAAATGTAACAGCAACATTTCAACTGTAATTTATAAGTGGATGTGAAGGAAGCAACTGCAGAAAACAAATGACACAAGACAAAAGCTCTTCAGTAGACAGTACAACACCCCTGCTTTATTCCTTAAGCAAAATATTTGTAAATGATCATCATGCCAGATTCCTCACAGAAGATAGCAGTGTGTCCAATTTGAACATATGCATAGTCATTAAGTTTAAGAATAAAAGCAAATCTCATATTTAGCCAATTTCCTTTTATTTCATTTGCTGAAATAAAAATGTGCTTAAAGGAGTTGTGTAAGGAAATAGATGCACATTCTTTTGGCCTTTTTTTTTTCTTCTAGTTTTTACTTTAATCAGTTTTGCAAGTAGAATTATTCTTTCTTTCAGGTAGTATTTCTTGGAGGCGGCATTTCTATTTGAGGGTTCTCCTTTGTGGCCTCTGTGGCCTGCAATTGCACTGTTTAGAAGCTGTGCACTTTAAAATGCTGGTGAATAAGAAATGGAATAGCATGAAAACAACCAAGGAACATTAGGCCCAGGGTTGTATTTCCTGTTTTATTTTGACAGATTCTGTCTTTATTTATGCTCAATTTTTTTAATGCCTCTGAACATATTCACATCGTATATGAAAAGATTGGTACCATCAGGGTCTCCTAGTATGATTGTTAGACATGGTGTCTTCTAATGATGATGGGATAATGGGATTGATATTCCCCATTCCCAGGAGAGAGAATGGGACCTCACTCCATACAACATAAAACATCCAGTCCTTGCTTCCTAAATGATGTTTTCAAGAACAGATTCATGGCTTCGGTTACTCTGGTTCATGACCACAAGACTAAAATAAAATAAATAAGAAGAAACTTAATTTCCATTTTACAGATAAGAAACACGCAGAAAATTGGGTTCCACATTCATGTCTCTAGCTCTGTGTTCACTGCCAATAAATGTCTCATGTGAACGTAATGGGTTAATAGATGCGGTCAAATTGGTACAAATGCAACGTTCACAGCTCTGCGCTCGGGATCTTAGACCCTATGTGCGTGAGATGACTTCAAGGATGAAGAGCGGGATTCTTTCCTCTTGCTGGTTTTTACTATGTTTCCTGTGCTTTGATTATATCATCGTTCGGTTGAAATCATCTTGCTTGAATCTGTTACAAGTCATTTATGCTTTGATGACTTCTCAAGTCATCTGCAGGTCACTTTTGTAAGACTCGTAGCTTCTAATGATTTTCCTTCCCTCCCTTCATCCTTTCCCTGTCTGCTACCCTTCCTCTTGTCCTTTCTTTCCTTTCTTTTTAGCCACTAGATGTTCTTGGAGAAGGAAAGTGTTACTGACTGAGCATCTATTTCCCTCAGTAGATAGGGATTTCTATGCAAGCTCTTTTTATAGTTTTTACAAAACTTCTCACTGTCTGTCGTTGTTTTAATAAGATTGTTAGACATTTTTCTGTTGTGAACCTGTACTATATTCTGTTGGACTTTATGTCATCTCTCATCAACATTTTAAACAAATATAACAGAAATTCCCTTTTTTTTGGGGGGGGGGAGGTGGGGGTCCAGAGACTGCATGATACCCTCTGAAGTTAATTGAAGAACCAGTCACCTAGTGAATTGCTAAGGAAGAATTCCTGAATTTGGACCAATTGCATCTATAATTGAACTATGCAGATTCACCCTCTTCCAAGTTCTTTCTCTGTCCTCAATAAACATGAGTGCAACCATCATCATTACTTCAGAAGATGCAAGTGGCAAAAGGACATGACCTGGGCCCCAAGAGGCTTACAATCCACCGAAAGACTTTATAACACATTTCTGATTACTTCTTTCCATTGAAATAAACACTCAATGTTTTAAGCAGAAAACTCATTTATTTAAGAAAAAAACCCATGTTGTCTGTGATGGGACAGTGAATTGTTTCCTTTATAACTTAAAGCCCAGCTTCTTCCTCAACCCATTTCCCCAAAAAAGCTAGAAGAGTTCAATTGACAGTTTAAATCAGGTTCGCCTTCTAGATCAATCAGCTTTGCCAATTTTTTTGGGGGGAGACACCCTGTATATACCAAGTAACTTGTGCATGAAGCAGAACCTCGTCTGGGTAGTGATTAAAGCTGGCAATGAGCTTGGCTTGTTCTCTCTGACCCATGAGGTGAAGCAACAAAAACACAGGAAGCACCAGGTGTTCAGCAGATACTATAGACTGAACCTGAATAAGGGTTTGTCAGCAAATGATAGTTCCTCAAGGCAATGAGGATGACATTGAATATCTACATAAACAATACAATCAATTCTAACTAACCCTTGAAAGATCCAGGGTTAAGCACAAAAAGAATTCCTGTTTTCTGGCAGATCTATTATTAGCCTCTATTAATGTAGTGCTAGCAGAGCAGACCTTCTAGAATCAAGCTCTGGAACTCATCTTAGCCTCACAGGAAGTTCAGCGTTCCTCTCCAGCGAGGCCATCCCTCTAATGTAGAGGAACTGATGTTAAGAGAAGATTCTTTGAGGTCAGATAACAGAGGGTTAAATCTTATTTCTTGGTTTATGTATTTTGAGTTTTTATTATTGAAAATATTACATATGTTCCCTTTTATCCCCCATTAACCTCTTCTAGCCCACCCCTCCACCTCAAGCCTTCACCACCCGGTTGTCTGAGTCCATGGCTAATGCATATATGCGTACAAGTTCTTTGGTTGATCTCTTCCCACCCACCCACACTCCCACTCCTTCCCTGTGAGGTTCCGCAGTCCCGTTCTATGCTTCTATCTCTCTGGATCTATTTTGTTAATCAGTTTATTTTGATCATTAGATTCCACATATGAGTGAGATCATGTGATACTTGTCTTTCTCTGAGTGGCTTATTTCGCTAAACCTAATACTCTCCAGGTCCATTCATGCCGTTGCAAATGATAAAAGTTCTTTTTTTTTCTTCTTTTTAAAATATATTTTTATTGATTTTAGAGAGGAAGGAAGAGGGAGAGATATAGAAACATCAATGATGAGAGAGAATTATTGATAGGCTGCCTCCTGCATGCCCCCTACAGGGGATCGAGCCGCAACCCAGGTATGTGCCCTTGACCGAATTTAAACCCGGAAACTTTCAATCCACAGGCCGATGTCTATTCACTGAGCCAAACTGGCTAAAGCAAGTTCTTTCTTATTTTTTACAGCTACATAGTAAATTTTATTTCTGTTCCTTAAACACTTGGTGGCATTGGGGGTGTGGTATAACCTCATCAATTCTCCATTTTCTTGTCTGAGAAAAGAGATGCACACGGTCTCCCTGAAAGATGCCCAGATTAAAGGAGAGAAAAGACAGTTAAGCCAGACACCTACACAGAGCAGGTGCTAAATTGCTTCCCTTTGCTGCTGTTATTTTACAGGTGCTGACAAGCTCTCTTCTTCAACTACGTAGGTGTTGAGGCTGAGCCTAATGTACTCATCCTGAAATGCTACATTTTGCATCTCAGAATTTGCTCTTTTTCTCCATCTAGTTTTGCTTCTGTCCCTTTGGCCTGCGTTTCCAAACAGTCCTGTTTCATCCAGCTCAGCCTCAGCAGATGCTTTCTGTGATTGTGTCACCTCCCAGCTCCAAAGCTGAGCTGTGTTTTTATTTTTTTTACTTTCCTCTCCACAGACCTCCTAAATAAATCCTTCTTTCTGAACTTCTTCATAAAGCAGTGGCCCAGATTAAGTCATTGATGTGAATCTTCACTTTAATTATGTTATTCACAGAAACATAAGCTGTTTTCAGAGTGCAGCATGGTTCATTCTTTTAAAGATGCGACGCCCTGGGTTGAGAAGGCTACAAATGAGGCATATTAGAGGCTTCTTGATCTGCTTCCTTTGACACCAGATTTCCTTTGAAGCTGCTTTTGAAAGTCCTCCCAAATATGCTGAGACCTGCTTGACTTTTTGAGAGCTGTTTCCTGCCATTTCCTCATACACATCTTATGTCACATAAAATGTCTTCATTTACAGAAAATGTATTTAAATCACTAATATTTTTGTGTGACAGGAAGAGAGAGAGAGAAAGAGAGGGAGAGAGAGAGAGAGAGAGAGAGAGAGAGAGAGAGAGAGAGAGAGAGAGAGAGAGATTCAAAAGGAAAATCAGAGAAAGATTAAAAATTAAATTTAAGAAGTGGGCTCTAAACTCAGAGGGACATCTTCAGTTCTGAGGATGTACTTCAACGCCTTTATTATAGAAATTAGGAAATTAAGGAACAAGGTCACTGAAGTAAGAAACAGAGCTTGGAATAGAATAGAATCAAGAATCTCCAAGTTACCCTAGCCAGTTTAGCTCAGTGGATAGAGTGTCAGTCTGAGGACTAAAGGATCCTGGGTTCAATTCCAGTCAAAGGCACATACCTTGGTTGCAGGCTCCATCCCTGCCCTGGTTAGGGCACATGTAGGAGGCAACCAATTGATGTGTCTCTCTTACACGGATGTTTTTCTCTCTATGTCTCTCCCCCTTCTTTCCATTCTCTCTAAAAATCTATGTAAAACTATCCTCGGATAAGGATTAACAAAGAAAAAAAAAAGAATAAGAATTGCCAGGACACTGTGCTTACCATTTTTATGTAGGCAACTTCAGTCAGACAAGCAAGGTATGGAACACTTGCAGTTATTAGTTCTAAAACAGGTGTAATTTATTCTGAGAATATTATAATCAGAATAAGGAACATTACCATCCTGAGCTATCACTCAGCTTTCTGTTCACAGGAACCGTAGGAAAGAAGGACGTGTCATATAGGAAAGCAAGCAGTTATTCATGAGTGGGCCAATATTAGATGCTGTCAAAGTGTGAAAGCTGAGTTGGAGGGTGTGACTCACACTCAAGCTTACGGAGGACTCTTTTCTTTTGAAAGTAAATTTTGTGTCTACCTGGAAGGACTGGGCTGAAGCAGTGCAAAAATCCAGGAACTAAAGTAACATGAACTCTCTTGGATGCTCCATTATATATTCAGAAGGAAAAAAGTTGGGGGGAAGTGAGCAACTGGGCCAGGTCTCCATATGAGAACAGATGAGAAGGTCATGGACAAATACCAATCGTTGAGCCACAATACACCATTCATACCAGCCAATAAGATGGAATCCAATCAATGTCCCAAGCTCTGTTTAGTTTAATCTATAATTACCCTTTTCCGAGGAGGGGATCTAAGGCTTTGGGGCAGCTGAGAAGCTGAGCCTGGAGAACAGAAATATTCCCCTCCCAATAATGGTGCTGGTAACAAATCACAGGTAGGATGCAAGATTCCAGTGACAAGGGCCAAGCATCATCTTTATTGGATAAGGTAATCATGAGTATATTGGATCATAAGCATGAGGATCCGCTGTGATTAGAAGCAAACTCACATTCCATTATCTGAGTTAATGATAAGGTGCTCTATTAAATATTTTTTTAAATTACTTAAAGCTATATCAGCTTGTTTGTTAATGAATTCAACCATGGCAAAAAATAAATATATAAAACCTAATTTAAAAAATAAAAAGCTCCTGGAAAAGTAATTTCTTCAACCAGCCCCAGAAATCTCTCCGTAGGTTTCTATTGTAAGTTGTGGACACCAAGAAGAAAGATTAATTTGATGTGAATCATGAGAAGAAATTTATCTGCTGACTCTCCATAGTCAACTGAGCCAAGATTTTTTTTATTTGATAAGAACCTACCTGTCTTTACTAACAGGCATTTCTCAGACACTCTGTATACCAGGAAGAACCTTAGACTGAACTTCCCACACTATGACCTGCTCATTTACATCAGCTGAGTCAACCAATGAACTAACCTGACCCATATAATCAGAACTGCTCTGTAATGACCAATCAGGACAGAAAATGCCAAGTTAATTAGTACTGTGGGATTCAGATCAATGAGAAGGGTACAAATTTGGATACCCAATTTACATAAAGAAGACCTAATTGGGAATCCGGGTGGGAACTTTCCCCTTTGTCTCAGTGGAACACAATTTAGGTTGCTACCTCAATCTGTGTTTCCTGGGCTGCAACTCCTCTTGCTCAAATACATACTTTTTATTCTTTATTAGAGTCTAAAATTAATTTTGATTTACACAGTTAAGAAGAAAGAGATATAGAGGTATAAAGGGGCCCATTAGAGTAGAAAAGTGGTAAGACCTCAGGTTTTAGGCTTCTCATTCAACAATTTTTCATTTACTCTTCACAACCTCTGAGTGCAGGAATAAAAACACAGGCATTTTTTCATTGTTCCAATCATCAGCAGTAAGGTCTGCTGAAGATACGCAGGGCCGGGTCTGCCTAGAAGCAGAGAAACAAATGAATGATCGCTGGTCAGTTGTGATCTTTAGCTTGGGAGCTTGTCACTACATTCCAAAACAACTTTCCTTCACAGCAATCTTTAGAGCCTTCATTGCTACCATGCCAAAACAAGGCAACCCAAACTGAACAAATGTTAAATTAGCACATTCAGTGTTGATGTTAAGGATGCCGGGCATCCTAATAGTGCGTTCAGGAAAAAGTCCTCCACCGTGCCCTAATCAAAGCACATTGAAATGTAAATCAAATCATTTCTCCTCTTCCCTCTTGCCTATAACACAGACATAGAAGATGGACCCCAGCTGACTAAGGATTGGCATTACAGTTCGAAGTGAGCTGCCATGAAGGGTGAATTTTCCAGAGCCTGTTCACCCAAGCAACAGCTGCTGCCTCAGCCAGACTTCTAAAGATTTGCTGAGCTGCTGACTTGAGGTGGAGATGAAAGTTCCACTGGCTGAGTAGACTCCAAACCAACTTTTCTTCTGCCAACTTTTTTTCACAAAAAGCTAATAGCAATTTTCAAGATAGAATTTTGTTAAATATCAGTTATTTTCAACTGGGCTTAGCGACTCTTCAGGCACCAATAGGAGACCAGAGAGAATGACCCTCAAACTGTAAAGATCTCTCAACTCTAAGGACTGGAAGGGAAAGAGATTTTTTTCTTTTCCACAATGCTTATTAATCAGAGAGTCTTCTGAAATAATGATAACCCAAAATCTGGGCCTTTCCCTGGTCACATGGCTCAGTTGGTTGGAGCATCATCCTGTACAACAAAAGGTTGTGAGTTCAATATCTGGTTGGGGCACATACAGAAGGCAATGGATCGATATTCTCTCTCTCTCTCTCTCCCTCTTCCACTCTCTAAACATATCCTTGAATATGTTTTAAAATAACAATAATAAAAATAAAATAAAAGATAAAAAGCTGGGCCTCTGTTATGGTTTTAATCTGTCATTGTTTGCATTTCACCACCTTACCTTAATATGAAACACTGAAGTTTACAACGCTTTTTGAGACTAATTATATGGGTCTGACTCTCATCTTAAGGCTGTGAAGAAGTAAGAGAAGATATAATTTTTGTCCTTTAACAGATGAAGAAATTCTGACATACAGGGATCAAATGCTCCCAATCTCCAAGTTATTTAGTAGCAAGTCAGAACTCAAACTCAGAAGGTGATACAAAGCCAGGGCTATTGCTCATTTCCACCGCACACCTCTGCAGTACCACACAACCTAGCCATGGGCCCCAAAAGCCACAGTTAAGTAACTGCCAGCCTCTCTTTCCACCCTTTGCCCTTGCTGGTGATTCCCAGGTGATATTGCAGCTACAGCAGGGTGTGGAGGTGGCAAGGCTCTGAGTGAGACAGCAACGTTTGAATCCTGGCCCTTTGAATGCATTAGCTCTGTAGTTTGGGACATGATAATCTCTATGTTCCTCAGTTCCCTCTTTTGTAATATTGACATTTTTTGTAATTTTAATATTGAAGTTGAGATATTGAAACTGAACACAGGTCTAGCTGCCTGCTGCAAACACACACACACACACACACACACACACACACACACCCCAAACAATAAATTCCTGAGACATGTGCTAGTGAGAAAAGAAAAAAAAGAAAAAGAAAAAAAAAAGAGGTGTATTCAAGTGCCAACCACTTGAGAAAATGGGGGACTCTAGTCCAAAGCCCATGTTAACATCTCAGTCCAAAAAAAAAAAAAAAAAAAAAAATTCTCAGTCCAGGCAGGGTTTTATCAGTAAGAACGTGGAAAGCAGAACAAAAAGATCAGGGGGAGTGGGCTGTGGACACGCAGGTAGTGTTCTTGCTGGTCAAACCACCACAAGCCCAAACAGGATTCATAACAGCCTGTTTCTGAATATGCTCCAAAATAAAAGCTATTAGCGATTTATGGCAGGCATTTATGGCAGGCATAACTAATCTGGCAGATAGCCCATTTTCTGGCCCAGGGAGAAGTATTATTCATTTCATGTTATTTAATCAAGAAGGTCATTTTGTTAGTTAGCATAAGACTTGATGTATGATGGCCAGGGCATCTTCCCACAGGCCTTGATATGGATCTTTATGGTCACCATTCCTGAGTTGGCCACCTGGGATTCTTTTGACAGTTGAATTCCTGTGACTGAGCAGCATGGGTCAGTGGACCTAGGTTCACACAGGAACAGAAACTCCTGAACTGTCAAGTATACTCTGAAAAAAAAAAAAAAAAAAAAAAAAAAGACTTTTAACAAGCAACCTCTAACTCTGAGAGAAAAGTCAGGTTAGAGTAACAAGCTGGGTTTCACATTTACTACAATTAACATGGGTAGCTTTATATGAATTATTTTATAAGCTTACTTTGTTAGTACATTCTCATTTTAGTTCTAATCTATGGCTAGTCAAGTTAATCTAAGCAGTACAGCACTTTCATTCCCCGTTACTGTGCTGCATCCGCCAGTGCGTTTTCTTCCAACCGTGTGCTCTCAGTTCCCCTCCTCAAGTGATAGTTTTAAAAGTCACTAGGATACCACATGCCAGGATTTATCACTAATTCATCTATTACATGCATCATCTTTGCCAAGCAGGTAGTGGGTAATTCTGGTCCAAAAATCCATTTTAGAATCTGTTTCCCATGACCATATATTATGCCAATTGTCACAGATCAGCTTCTCTGGAAAACAGACTCTGAAGTGGAGATTGGCAGGCAGCTGGGTATTGGTGAGTAATTTGGATTAGTGGAAGAAGGAAGTAAAATTTGGCAGAAATAGCAATTGGACTTTGATATACAATAACAATGGTCTGAGTCAATTCTGCTGAGAGTTTGGAAATTGGACTGGTCCTTTAGAGAAGTCCCAAATTGAGTGCAGGGACCAGACTTTTGTCCGTCTGCGTGAATTTGTAATGAATGTCTATAAAAAGGGAGTTGAATCTTGGGCAAGTTGTGGAACAGAAGACAATGTTTCTGACAGCAGGAGAATGCCCTTGAGATAGACTCAGAGCTATGCACTACAGCATCCGTGATGACCTAAATATGTAAATCAAACCTTAACTTCTAGATGATAGATAGATATCTTTGTGACATCGAGGTTTTGATGGATTTCTTGAGACATTGAAAGTTCCAGTTATAAAATAAAATATTAGTAAATTGGACTAGATAAAAATGTCAAACCTGAGTATCCTATCGGGTCTAGTAATAATGTCGTTTTAAAACATTCGTTTAAAATCTTGCTTGGCGTTGACTTGTATTGACATAACCTTCAAACACGTGGTATCTACAGAATGTATGTATGAAGTGCAATTAACAAGTTTTGCTTGAAAAAGTTTGTGTTTGGTTTGGTTTTTGTTGCAAAACTAGAGCTAAGAAGATGGCGGATGAAGAGCATATTCGGCACTGCATGCTTTACGAGTTCCAATTATGAAGAAAAGCAAGTGAGGCTGCAAAAAACATCTGTAGTGCTCTTGGTCAAGATGCAGTTAGCGCCAGAAAATGCCAGCGTTGGTTTGAGAAATTTCGCGAGGGAAATTTTTCGTTAGATGACAAGAGTGGTCGAGGCCGTGTGTCCAATTTTGATCAAGAAGCTCTTCAAGCTCTTTTGGTGCAAAATCCTCAAATTACCCAACAAGAGCTTGCGACAACTTTAAATTGTTCACAAAAAACAATTTCCAATCAATTGTGTGCACTTGGCAAAGTCCAAAAGTTTGGAAAATGGGTTCCTCATGAGTTGACCGACAACAACCGTAATCAAAGAGTCACAATTTGCAGTTCGCTCCTCTCTTGTCAAAACCGTTTGCCGTTTTTAGAGCAAATTGTTACCGGAGATGAAGAATTGGTGCTGTATGTTAATTTGAAAAGGCGGCCTCAATGGTTGGACAAAAATGAGGCTCCGCAGCCCACGCCAAAACCTGACTTGCATGCGAAAAAAGTGATGTTGTGTGTTTGGTGGAATTTTAAAGGAATTCTTCATTATGAACTTTTACCATCTAACCAAACCATTACAAGTGCAGTGTATAGTGCCCAATTGGAAAGGTTAGCCCAAGCTTTAAGAGAAAAAGAACCCGCGCTGATTAACCGGAAGGGCGTAATTCTTCACCACGATAACGCACGACCGCATACTGCAAGAATCACTGCTGAAAAACTGCGCCAGTTGGAATGGGAAGTTCTCCCTCAACCTGCATATTCTCCTGATATTGCCCCTTCTGATTACCATTTGTTTCGTTCTTTGCAAAACTTTCTTCTTGGAAAAAAATTTAATAATGAAGAATGCCTCAAAAATGCATTGACCGGAGAATCCAAGATGGCTGCTCGGGTAGGCAACTAGCCGCAGCCGCACACAACAATTTTAATAAAATACAACTAAAATATAAAATGGACATTACCCAGAACTACAGGAAAGTCGACTGACTGGAAATCCTACAACAAGAAGCAAGGAGAAAACCAGAAGGAAGCACGGAGGAGCTGTAAAAGCCTAAGGTACGGAGACACGCGGCACGCGCGGAGAGGACGGAGCCGGAGAGGAGCGAGGCCGAGTGCCTGGCAGGCGTTCCCAAGCGGGAAGGAGAGAAAACTCCGACTGTGCTGGGCCCCTGACTGCTCTAAACCCCAGTTCTGGGCCAGACCCCGGGGACTCAGGCTCAGCCATAGGGAGCTGGGCTGTAAGTCGGAACCCTGGGGTAGCGGAGAAAGGAGGTCCCGGAGGCGCGCACACTGCCCCCAGAGAAGGGCCGGCCGGCTGTGCCGCGGGATTGCCCTGACGGGAAGGAGACTGGGGCTCCAGACTGCTGTGAACGCCACCTCCAACTCCACTTCCAACTGAACTGAACCCCAATACCGGGCTCATTGTGGGAGAGCATAGACTGTTTGGCAGCAGGCGAAAACCGAGGGCACCTTTCTCTCAGAGGCGCCGGCAGCGAGCACTGAAGGACCGGCATAGGGCGGGGCTGACGGAAGCCAAAGCTGCAGGCTCCACCCTGAAACCCCGTCCCATATGTAACTGCGAAATGCGACAACAAAATAGATCACAAACGAAAGAAATGGAGGACAAAAAGCGTCTGGATATAGAGTTCAAGTCTACGCTTATAAGGTTTTTCAAGAATTTCCTAGAAAAGATGGATAAGGCCTATGAGGATATGAAAAGAGACCATCAAGAAATGATAAGGGAACAACAAGAAATAAAGAATACATTGTCTGAAATAAAAAATATTCTACAGAGTCCTAAAAACAGAAGGGAAGATCGCAAGAATCAAGTCAAAGATTTGGAACATAAAGAGCCAGAAGACACTCCTCCACAGAAGCTAGAAGGCAAGAGAATCCAGAAAATTGAAGATAATGTAAGAAACCTCTGGGACAACTTCAAGCGAACCAACATCAGAATTATGGGGGTTCCAGAAGATGAGAGAGAGCAAGATATCGAAAACATACTGAAAGAAATAGTGACAGAAAACTTCCCCCACCTGGTGAAAGAATTTGACTTACAAGTCCAGGAAGTGCACAGAACTCCAAACAAAAGGAATCCAAAGAGGACCACACCGAGACACATCATTATTAAAATTCCAAGAGCAAAAGATAAAGAGAGAATATTAAAAGAAGCAAGAGCAAAGAAGGTAGTAACTTATAAAGGAGCACCTATACGATTGTCAGCTGACTTCTCAACAGAAACCATGCAGACCAGAAGGGAATGGCAAGAAATATTCAAGGTGATGAATAGCAAGAACCTATAGCCAAAAATAAGCTACCCAGCGAAGCTATCACTCAGAATCGAAGGCCAGATAAAGAGCTTCACTAATAAAAAAAAGCTAAAGGAGTTCATCACCACCAAACCAGAATTATATGAATTGCTGAAGGGGGTTCTTTCAGAAGAGAAAGTAAACAAAGATAAAAATTATGAACAACAAATACGTAATTATCAACAAGTGAATCTAAAAACCAAGGAAATTAAAAAAATCTGATGAACAATATTAACTGTTGAATATAATAGAATCAGAGGTATGGAAGGGGAGTGAACTGACGATTCTTGGGGAAAAGGGGAGAGGGGGGCGTGGGAAGAGACTGAACATAAACTGTGCACCTATGGATGAGGACAATGGGGAGAGGGGAAAGGGCAGAGGGTGGGGTGGGAACCTGGTGGAACAGAGCAATGGTGGGGGGGGGGGGAAGGAACATTTGTAATAATATGAAAAATAAAAACTTATTAAAAAAAAAAAAAAAAAGATCTCAAAGGCGCCCTGTTTAAAAAAAAAAAAAAAAAAATGCATTGACCGAATTTTTTGCATCAAAATCATAAGAATTTTACAACAGAGGAATTAAAATGCTTCCTGAGCATTGGGCACAAGTAGTAGAAAACAACGGCAACTATATTGTTGATTAAATTTTGTTGTATTGTTTAAATAAATTCGATTTAAAAAAGTATTAGAAAACGACATTAATTATTACTAGACCTAATATATAATAAAAGCCTATTATAAAAATTGTTCCCTCGGAAAGTCGTTTGGGAGACCAGGAGTTTGACTGCTCGCTATGACGTGCGCTGACCACCAAGGGCAATGCTAAACATGGTGGGCATAAATGATGCGGCACTGGCAGTGGGTGGCAGTGGAGGCACTGCCAGCCCCAATGGGCTCCGATGAGAGGTGGAGTGGGTGGCACCAGGCCAAAGGCAAGATGCCAGGTGGGGCTGTAGGGCTGGGGATGCAAGCTGGGGCCTGGTCTCTGCAGGTCACCCGAGGGACCCCACCAGTGCACAAATTCATGTACTGGGCATCTAGTAATTGAGGATAGCAGAAGACAAAGATAAATTACAAGGGTCAGACTTGGAGATGAATGTACAGAGTGCATTACAAAGGCTTCATCCAGAATATATAAGAAACTGATGGAAATTATTCAGAAGACAAGTACCATAAGGGTGAAAATAGGTAAATGAAAGGTAACTCATACAACAGTCAATGTGATCGCCAACAAGTAAATGAAAAATACATAACTTAAAAGTTTATGAGGATAAAAAAAAAAATGCATAATTTCACTAGTATGCTGAGAAGTCAAATTAAAGCATTAAAGCACCCCCCCCCTCCAGGCCTGGTCCCTCCCAATTGCCCTCCCCTGCAGGCCTTGTCTCCCCATCTGTCCTCCTCTGCCTTTCTGGTTGCCCGTAACTGTCCTCCCCTACAGGCCTGGTCACCCCAACTGCATACCCTTGCTGGCCATCTTGTGGCAGCCATCTTGTGTGTTGGAGTCAATTTGCATAGTACTTCTTTATTAGATAGGATGTGTATTTTTTATTTTAAAGAATAAGAAGTAGCCGAAACCGATTTGGCTTAGTGGATAGAGCGTTGGTCTGCAGACTGAAAGGTCCCAGGTTCGATTCTGGTCAAGGGCATGTACCTTAGTTTCGGGCACATCTGCAGTGGGTGGTGTGCAGGAGGCAGCTGATCGATGTTTCTTTCTCATCGATGTTTCTGACCCTCTATTCCTCTCTCTCTTCCTCTCTGTAAAAAATCAATAAAATTATTTTTTTTTAAAAAGAAGTAAAAATGACACCATTTTTATTTTAACACTCTCTGTGTTACTTATTTGTCTATTTAAATTAAAACAAAATTGAGAAAATTATAATTTGATATCATTTATATACAGTTGGGCTAAGATTCCAAATCTCAGAAGCTGCAGGTGGTATGTAATTTTTCTCAGTGTAGCTTCACCAGGAAATAACTTGCAACTAGCATCACTGTCAGTTTTATGATTAAGTGTCTAATGCTTTGGTTTAGTCAATTTAAACTCATAAACAAAATTATTCTCAATAATCTACTAAAATAAAAAAATGAGCTTGATCATTTGCCAGAGATGATTTTGATCACCTTTGTCTTTGGCTGCAGCCTGAGTGTTAAAAAAAAAAAATGGCCACAGTAAATGCTGGGTAGGTTTCTCAGGGCAAGGCCAGCTCTGGGGAGGGGAGGGCTCAGCTTGGGGAGACCTGTAGTGCTGGTGGGAGCTCCAGGAGGTGAGAGAAGACAAGTTGTCTTAGAGCCTCACTCCCAAACCCTTTCGGAGTGCAGGTGTAAAAGTGGTATGCTCAGATTTGCTTCCTCTTGACAAAGAGGCCAAGTTCAAAGTCCAATCTGAACTATAATCATCCCTCTTCACTAACCCTCAATAAAATCAACATATCCAGAACTCTGTGGCCCTTTGAACTTATCAGATCTCAGAGAACAATTCATTACCATAATCAAAGCAGATGTTAACTATTTCCCACCAAGGACCCCTTTAAATAATTTTCTCCATATGAATTCTATATGTGTATCAAATACATTTCAAGAAAAAATATTTTGCAATTATTTGTTGAGCTAAACTGACATACATAAAAGTACATGAGAGGAATGAGAAATAACTTATGCTACACCAGCCCCAAAGCCCAGAACCCTGAAATTTTAGTGAATCATCCCAAATGGGGGATACATGTATGATTTCCATCAGGCTTTCTAAGACCCCAAACACAGCACCAGAACCCCATCACTAGCTTCAAGAAACCTACTGACCTCAAGGTCACTGATCTGGACTTTGTTTCCAGGTTAAGGCTAACTTAAGCTTGGTGAGGGACGTTGATATAAACTGCCCTTTATTTCACTTACTTCTGCCCAATATTGGACTTTTCGAGTAATGGAATCTGATTGTTCCTTTACTCCTTAGTGAATTACAGTTTCACGCTATGAAGCCATCCCCAAGGGGCCTGAAAAAGATCATGTCTCTTGCAAGGTACATCATCAAAAGAGTTACATAATTCGGAGCAGAGGACAGACTGATAATACAGCATTATCAAGGGTCCAATCGATTCAGCATTTTGTTGTTCTGGCACAAGTGAATACCCTCAGACAGACAGCTCAGCATTGTGACTTCCCTGGACACAGACAGACTCTGGGAATAAAAACCGAAATGATAAGAAGAGGTCAAACTGTCAGGCTTCTCTGAACCACATAAAAATTTAATCAATGTTGAACCACATGAAAAAAATTTAATAACTGTTGCTCAGAAAAATACGCATGAAAAATCACTAGGGCAGTTTCAGCTGACAACTCATGCCTCTGTCGGGACCATCTGTGTTTTTATTTTTTATTTTTTATGTTAAAGTACATTTACATAACTCTCCTTTTCCCCCCAGTGACTTCTCCCCGGCCACTACCCCCACCCTCAGTACGTGCCCTCAGTCCCCTACTGTCTGTGTCCATTGGTTATACTCATAGGCATGCAGATAAGTCCTTTGGTTGATCTCTTACCTCCCCAGTTAGGACCATCTTTATCTGTAGAATTGTTCCACTGAAATTACTTCTAAAATTATTTCACAGATCATCCAAGCATTATGCCCTGACTTGGTAATCACCTGAGCATCAGGATGTGATTGTCATAAATTAGGTGAATAATTCTACCAGAGGGCCATCTACCTCAAAGAAAGAGCAAGCACACATTTTCATACTTGACAAACAGTAGCCAGGCAAGCATGAGAAATGCTGTGTGTTTTTCTCCCTCATTACACAGGTAGTTGTGTAACTTTAAAAATGGTAAGGATGCAGGTAAGTGACCTTCAGCAATATAATTAATCAAGATAAATTATATAAGGATCGACAGTCTTTTTGGCAAGACTCAAAAATAATAATGCGATTTCGAGTAAGCTGAGGGCTGGTGATTACTTTCTTTTGCCCATCCCCTAGCCTACAAAGGAAGCTAAGCAGCTCATTCTCTATAATGCTGGAAAAGACTGAATTTTCATAGAAATGATATTAACCAAAATCATACAGTAATCAGCTGACAGTGATAGACTCAGTCTGCATCATATTATAGTCAGGGCTGTAAATTTTTACGAATCCACAGCTGTATTCCACCCTGCTGCCCTTCTGATCTGTAGAGATGCTTGCAGAAGGGCTAGCCGAGGCAGAGGCTGGTGGCTGTGGCAGAGAACTGCTTGGCCCATCCAGGGATGAGACACTTGACACGTGTCAGATCAGATGAAGTGACTACAAGCGTGTGGAGTTCATTGGGGAGAGTGTAAAATGCCACATTTTTGGTCCATCTGAACCCCTTCTTGTGTACATGGTACTTTGCATTCAAGGTGGCCCTTCTCTGAACCTGAGGATGTGCCTATGTAAATGCTCATGTCTCCTGTTCCCTAAGCCTCTGTTCTTAGAAGGTAGCACTCCAGACCTGACAGGTGGTTAAACAGAAATAAAAAGAAAGGAGAAGGGGGGAGGGGTGGTGGCTGAAACTGGACAGAGATCAGTTCTCGATTGTTTCTGGCGCTGGTGAGTGGTGGTCTGAGCTTTACAAATCCCACTGGTGACTGTGCGAACCTCTAAACAACCGCCTCCTCCTCTATGAGGCAGCGGCTCTGAGGAAGAGAGAACAGAAATTCTTGGCTTCAGAAGAGGAAAGAGTTGGGCGTAAAAAGCCTACAGGCTTCTCCGAATAATCTAGCATCAGAGCACAACCGGCACCACAGGAGCGGGCAGAAATCTTGGCAGAGTTCTGGAAGGAGGAGGCCAATTCCATGAGGTGGGAGGAAGGGGGTCTGCAGAGCGGGAGCATCTGGCAAAGTCAGAGGGAGGTGTTCCATGAATATTCTAGGGGCTCTAGGAGTGTAATTCGAATCTGAAAGCCTCGGATCTCAGGCAATTGTTTCTTAAAAGCACTGCTCAGAAGCCTGTGAGGAATCAAGGGCATTTCTCTCTCCAGGACAGGTGCCTGGCAATGTAGCATCCACCCTCCCACCGCAACCACCCAGCTGCCTCTGTGTGCCAGGGGGTCGGCTTCCTCAGCCAGGCGACCTCGCTGCCACTCTGACAGCAAGCAGGTGGGAGGAGGGTTTAGCTTTCTGCATGGAAGTCAGTGTACCCTGGGGTACAGGATCACCGTAACAACATGGCCGATGGGGTGGTTTCAGACTCTACCAGTGAGAAAGCTGCTGTGCTGCTCCCTCTAGCTTCCCTCCGCACCCTGTCAGTCAGCAGGTTATTTTCTCAGCTAGGCTGTGTGCTTCCAGTGGGCAGAAACCATGTTACCATGTTCTTCATTTCACGGCTCCTGGCAACTTGCAAGAGGCAGAGAGAAAAATGTTGACCTAAATCCTATTCCAGCATTTTTCTGGAAGGACAGGCAAAGATGAGCTAATATTGGCTTTGAAGAGAGATCCCAAGAGTCAGACAGGGGAGGCCAAATCTTACATGTCACCTTTGCCCCTTTGTGTATGAATTCTTTTATAACAAGATGCTCACATGCATTTGACACAGTCTACCTGTGCTAAGATGCAAGGGGAAATGGGTCTCGGGGGGTTCAATCAGAAAAGTTAGTGACAAAGATCTACAGCAGGAGAATAAAATGCTTTTCCAGAGGATCAGCACACCCTCTCTATTCCAAGGCAGGTACTTCTGACATGACAGTCTTTCCTGTGGGGCCCAGAAACCACCTGTAAGTCCTCAACCCAGCACACCTGGCTGTTCTGACGAACTGACTGGAGTTTAGTTGTGATATGAAACCCCAACACCATCCTCTGGCTGGACAATTCCATGCATGGGCAGCTCTTTTAGAACTGCAACTTAACAGAAGAAAAATCAGGTGGCACAGAATACAGTGGAATGTGATGAGATCAAACTGCAGTGCTACAATCAGCCTCCAGGAAAATCTAACCCTATAAAAAGAAAAAACTTTTTTTTTTCAAGGTTGATGGTGTTAGCCTGTCTGAATGGCACCTCCATGCTTTGGTGCATTCCTATTGGGGGTGAACAAGCAGGTGTCACCCAGGTAGAATGCCTACCATCACCAAATCTCCACACTGCCTTTTCTGCAAAAAAAAGACTAAAGGGCCAACATTTCACCATTTCTATTGTCATCACTCAAACACTGTTGTCTCATCAGAGACACCAGAGGGTGTTAATAAAAAATCATCATTTCAATATGTTAATCCCATGATGACCAAAGGCAGAGAAATGCTTGGGAAGAAAAATGGCTTCCACTGGGGACCTCAGCTGTCTGGAAGTGGAGCAATTAATCTAATGGCTGAAATGAGGCACCTCTAAATCTGCTGGAAATAGTAGCAGAAAATCACATCGCAGTGCAGTTCCAGTATAAAGGAAATGGAGTATGTGTCTGAGAGGTCACAGTTGCTCCAGCCAACTGGTACAGTGGGGCCAAATGCATGAGGTCCTCATGTACTCTTCAGCCAACTGATCACCTGCTAAGTGATCTGAACATCTCTTAATATTGAGAGAGGAAAATTTCCAATATATTCAAATTTATCAATTCAGATATTCATCTACTAAGCACCAACTATGAGTCAATATTTCTTCTATTGCTGGGATAACAAAGGTACACAGATTTTTGGAATGGTAGATGATACCAGCATGCATTTCCAGGTCAGAAGCCTATGTTAGCTTAAGTGCAGGCCATATAATTTGCTCCAGGCATAAAATTGCCTTGTTGTGCTTCAAATTTTCAGCTACCAGTAACTGCTTTATAAGTCGAGAGGGTTAATGTTGAAGGATGCATTTGAAAATATTACTTATTAAAGCTTTTATTTTGACTGCTGTAAATTCTGTTTCAATTTAAAAGGAAACAGAAGCAGACAAATTGCTTTCAGGATGCTCTTGCTATTTGTGTTTCTATGGAAATGGATTCTTGATTAGGAAGGGAAAAGCTAAAATCAAAGCCTTATAGGCAGGCAGAGTATAATTGGAGGTGCTTTATTGAGTAGTTGTCCAGATTACAGCCAATTCAAGGTAACATAAAGTGTCCCAAACTTACAGAAATAAGCACACATGTCCCATCTTACCTTGCTCAGAGCCATTTGACATCTCATATGTTCTGATTACATCTTAATATAAATTTGTCAGATTCAAAAATCACACAGACTTGACTTACATGTCCTCAATATTTGGACACATTGGGTCTCACTTTTGGATATTTATCTCTTAATTAGCTCCCAAAATATATTTGCCTTAAAGTATGTGTTTAAAAGCAATGGAAACGTTTGAAAACTGAGAGAATGTAAGAAAGAAAGAAAGAAAGAAAGAAAGAAAGAAAGAAAGAAAGAAAGAAAGAAAGAAAGAAAGAAAGAAAGAAAGAAAGAAAGAAAGGAAGAAAGAGGGAGGGAGGGAGGGAGGGAGGGAGGGAGGGAGGGAGGGAGGGAGGGAGGGAGGGAGGGAGGGAAGAAGGAAGGAAGGAAGGAAGGAAGGAAGGAAGGAAGGAAGGAAGGAAGGAAGGAAGGAAGGAAGGAAAGAAGGAAGGAAGGAAGGAAAGAAGGAAGGAAAGGGGAGAGAGGGGGGAGGGAGGGAGGGAGGGAGGAAGGAAGGAAGGAAGGAAGGAAGGAAGGAAGGAAGGAAGGAAGGAAGGAAGGAAAGAGGGAAGGGAGATAGTAAGCTGAGTTTCAGAGTAAATAATCATTTGGTATCACTTCCATTTCTTCACTCCATTTTTCTAAGACATCTAGAGGAAGTGGTGGTTACCACAGAGGACAAAGACAGAGAAAATGATATGTGTGAGTGAAATATGGTACAGTTAGGTATAGCACGGGCATGTGGATAATGGGATAGCAAAGACGTGTTCTGTTGGTAGGATCCAATGAGTTCGGGCATGGACTGTGGGTGAAGATTCCACTTAGAAGGGAGGAGAGGAGGAAAAGGCTCCAAGTAGGGATTTCTTGAGAAGAAAGACAGCAAAGGATGGTGTTTTCTGGAATATTCTGGAAAGTGTTTTCTTTGCCCTGTCACTTTGAAGGTAGAAATGAGAAAACACATGGTGATTATTATCATTGTTGGGAATAGATGCTAAGAAGATGATTGCAATCAGATGATTAAGTAAAATAAAATAATTTTTGGAAAATATAAACTAAAGTTCTTGTTCATTGCCCCTAACAGCTAATTATTTGAAGACCTATTCTTCATTTTGAACCTAAATGAATTATTCAGTGATAACTGATATTCATCAGGAATACAGCAACTAAAAGGATAAACTCAGCAGGGAAAGGTGATAAGTGTACATTTTCTCAATTTAATAGAATTTCAGCTCTAATCAACACATGGGAAAATATAGTTAGATCATTCCCTTATCTAGGGTCCCAAAACCACGAAGATTTTACTCAGTCATACTAGTCAACACAAAAGGAAACTCACATGCACCAGAGACAGGAGGAGAAGCAGGAGATGGAGCTGGGGCGGGGAGGGGGGGGGGGGAAGAGGAGGAAAGGCAGGAAGGGGGATAAAAAGAAGAGACCTTATTTGTAATAGATGTATTACTTGTATTACATTACAGTCAACTTGAAAGAGATCAATCCACAAATGTTTGACAATTTAGAAAAATAGAGATATTCTCAAAGGAACTCAATTTTGTGAATTTGACCTAAAAGACTGAAATTATTATAGAACACTAATTTAGGATAATGCAGAGGTTTTCAAACTTTCTTGGTGCTCAGTAATGTTTCATGCCCTGTTCATGCAAGTCAAAAGAAATATGTAAGAGTTTGTTATATTTAACATTAGATCTAGACAGCTGAATGAGGATTTTAGCTTAGCAGTTGTTATTGTTGTTGTTTTTAAATACACATGATTTAAAAGGTAAAAATAATATTTCCATCTCAGCCATCATGACACATAAGGAGATGTACAAGCCAGGTGGGTGTCATGCAGCTTCTTCGCACTTGGAATCATGATGGACATTAACATCCTCATTTCCTGCTCCACATCGATTTTCTTGTCATACTTGTTTTTCATCATAGAAACCATTAAAATCCAGCTTCACAATATGTTGCTATTGATTAATATATATATATATAACTTTTAATAATGTCTGTGTTTAACAACTCTGGAGAGAGCTCCAATGCACCATTGGGGGAAAAAAAAAAACCACAAAAAAACAAACAAAAAAAAAACACCTAAAGCCCTGCAATGATATTCTCAAATTCAGAGAGTTAGAAATGAGAAAAGTCACAATTTAAATTCAGGTCCTCTAAATCAAAATTCTGTGTTATCTCTCCTGCAATTTGCAGTTACATCCTGAGATGCAACATTTATCAATGTTAAGTTCTCCACTTGGATATTCTTTGGCCAAAGGTTTCTAAGACACAAAAATTGGAAAATACAATATCCTCTCTATTTTGGAAATTTGTGATTAGCATATTATATGTGATGAAAATTCTTGACCTGAACATACCTAGTTAACTTAAACTTAACCCAGTGCTTCCTATTCGTTTCATCCCTGACCAGAACCACCACCACCCCCCCCCCCCCCCCCCCCCCCCCGCCGCTTCTTATTCTCTCTTTATAGTGTCAATTAAAGTTCGGTAGCACTTACATTCCAAGGTGTGTGTGTGTGTGTGTGTGTATATATATATATATATATATATATATATATATATATATCCATTTCACATAGTGTACTTGCCTCCCCCACAATTGTTAGAAGCTTATTAACCATAAAAATGATATACTCTGAACTATTCTTGTACCCTCCTCAGCACATGAGGGCTTAATAGAGTAGGTTTTCAGTAGGCTTTTTTTTTTTTAATATATTTTATTGATTTTTTTACAGAGAGGAAGGGAGAGAGAGAGAGTTAGAAACATCTATGAGAGTCATTGATCAGTTGCTTCTTGCACACCCCCTATTGGGGATGTGCCTGCAACCAAGGTACATGCCCTTGACCGGAATCGAACCTGGGACCCTTCAGTCTGCAGGCTGACGCTCTATCCACTGAGCCAAACAGGTTTCAGCCTCAGTAGGCTTTTGTTTGTTGGTTGGTCATTTTAATCGAATCAAACTCAAAGAAATGCGAGTCAGGAATAACGGAAATAAAATGACACTTCCCTGGGGTGATTGTTTTCCTCTTGCTTACTTTGCTTACTGATATATTTCAAAGGAAGCTCATAATTTCTCTATTATCCCCACTTTATGGATATTGAGCCTAGGAGGAAATTAAATCTTGCCTAATAGAGAGCTGTTTTCACAATGTAGATTCTTCAGGTGCAATTTAAATCAGTCAAGCCATAGAGAGAAAATATTGGAACTCTCAAATGGGGAGAATATGAATTTACTACATTGCCACAGCCACTTTTCTTATTCAGATGAGATGTTAAGAACTGTATCGTGCTCCTTAACATCCCTTCTGTGGATGTCCGTCTGACATCCAGTTTTTCTGGCAACATAACCATATAGCTTCTAACATAACCAGCAACGGCACTCCAGGTATTTACCAGCAAGTATAACCCCAAACTTAAAGCCACTGAATCAGAAGCTTAGTTAAGAGAATTAATATTTATGGAGGGTTTCCTGAAAGATATAGAATGGAGTCAAACCCATTCCATCTTCCTCATTAAGGTGAGTGCTAGAGAAAGAGATTAAAAAAGATATTCATATCATGTATTTTATTATATGAATAAATAATTTTGTTTTGTTTTGTTGGCCTAATAAAAGCTTGTGTCCATGTTTACTGGTGAATTTTAGGGGGGGTTGCACCAGGCAGCCCACAAAAGTTACTCTTATTATAAACCTGAATTATCAAACCTTTGTAAAACTAAATAAGAGCCTATTCGTGGGAATTTTTAAAAAGCCAAATCTGCCCATCACCAACAGATGGCATCAGCAGTTACTTGCCTAAGTGTCACACTGGACTAAGTGAATATAAGAGGCTCTTTGAACCTTTTATATTTGTAAATTAGAGAATTGGTGTCTCATTCCTTGAAACATTTTGTGTCGAATTATTTCCAACTATATCTTCATTCTAGTTGCCTGTCTCACATTGCATGCTATAAATGTAGGTGTGACTGAAAAAAAAATGCATATAACAAGAAAACTGACAATCTTTTAATACAGAATTAGAAAATGTTTTATGTGGATAAAACAATTGAAAAGAGCTTCCAAAATAGTGTTTGAAATAAGGTACTTAAAGAGCTGACTGGGGGAAGATTTTAAAAGAAATGTTCATTTGTTCATTGATTCTACAAGTATTTAGTGACACCTACAATGTGTCAAATACCATGACATCCAATTTCTGTAGTTTTGCTTTTAATAGATTTCAGTGCCTTCTATTATACATATTTCTCCTTTATTTTATTATTTTTGTCTTGATGATTCATTTCTAACTTAAAATATTGCTTACTTACTTTTTGGTTATTTTAAACTTTTTCTTAAAGGATAATATTCATACAGAAGCATGTACAACATGTACAATAACGGAACGAGTTTAAGAAAAGTGGACATAGCTGCTGGAAACCAGTTCCATCATGTCATAATTGCAAGAGTTTCGTTGAAAGGTTGATGGAACTTGGGGACTCAACAAGGGCTGAGTCAGATATGTTGTCACTTGTTGGGTATGGCTGATAGTAGTTCCCCAAACTTGAAAAGGATGCATTAAATTGATTGTTTGCTGCCACACAGCTCAGGCATCTTAATCTACATGTTATTTCCTTCTGTTGGCCAAACACCTGAATAATCAAAGGCAATTCCCCAATCTGACAGTGCTTCTGTACAAAACCCTATCCTTTGAAGTGTATATCTCCACCTTGCCTTAGGACAATTTTTATTAATAAAAAGCAAGGGGTCCTAAGACAAGGAGAATTTAGTTTCTTTAGCTAGGCTCCTCTGACCCCCCAATGCCTTTCAAAATTATCTTTCATCTCTGGACTCTTAAGTTACACACAGCCTTTCTCCAGATTGCTGACCCCTTCATAAGGCCGGAACAAGAACCCCAGCACATAGCCATTGTGCCAGAACTCAAATCAAGAAACAAAATGTTACCAACACCCTCAGGAGCCTACCTCTGTCCTCTTCCATTTACCACCCTTCCTTTCAAAGATAGTTATTTCCCTAACCTCTACAAGCATAATTTAGTTGGATCCTTTTTTCTGTCTGATTGTTAGAAACTATAACTATAAGCATAAGCAAATAAATTTATATCTATTCCAAAATTGTTTTTAAAACACTTGATCCTGCACAATGTTCTTTTGATGATCTATTGGGAAAATTTCTTTCTGGGTTGCCAAAATATTTAGGACAAATCTGTGATATCATGGAGCAAAGCTGAGCATGACTTAGCACAGTGTTTTTCAACCTTTTTTGGGCAAAGGCACACTTGTTTCATGAAAAAAATCACGAGGCACACCACCATTAGAAAATGTTAAAAAATTTAACTCTGTGCCTATATTGACTATATATAAAGTAATTCTCTTGAATAGGAATCAAATAAACACAAAGAAAGTATTTTATAATTACTTTATTATGAAATATCAAGTAAACAAAATAGTGAAAAATTATAAAATTCTTGTCTTGTCTGCACCTACGGCACACCAGGCAACATCTCGCGGCACACTAGTGTGCCACGGAACAGCGGTTGAAAAACGCTGACTTAGCAAACCAGTACAATTACAAAAGCTATAAAACTAAAGCCTACTAAGAATAAATGGTTACCAAAACAATATTGAAAGACCTGATATGCTCTTGCATCAAACAGAACCTTCACAGAGCACTGAATAGGAGGCTTACATTTAAAAAAAAAAAGATGTGAGGACACAGGAAAAAACAATAAAGATGACCAGGTTTAGAAATACCTGATTTTTAAAGGCTAAAAGAATTGTGTTTATTGTACCCAGAGTAAAGGAAGCCATTTTCTAATTTTAATAATCGCCTCCAAGCTCAGGATGTCCTGTTACAACACAATTTAGAATGATATTCAATTCTGCTCCTTTTCCTTGGGAGTCAGAACGTCATACATGCATTTCTTGGGCTGTGTGTCTTGTTTTGCTTCCTCAAGAAAATGATTCTGTGTTCCTTGGGAAAGAGTGACTCACCAAGATGTAATAAAAGCTTCTCATCTCACCTATGGGAGAGTTTCCAAGAAATTAATCCTGTGTTGCTAATCTTGTGACTACCGTACCCCACAGCTCAGGCCCTGGGGGACCTACCAGATGGGTGGGATATCTCTCATACAGGACATTGAAATTGGAGTGGGACATCAATAGATCCAACAAGAAAAAGAGAACATCCCTGAGACAGAATAAATGAGGAACTCCTGTTATTAAAATGTAGCCTATGGTCATAGATTAAGACATACAATAATTTATTTATTTGCTCAGGTCACACTGCACAAAATTTATAGAAGAAAAATTTTAACCTAGTCATATGACTTGTAGAAAGTTTGCCTAGTCATCTAACATAACATGCCAAGTTCTCTACAACTGATGGAAGGGGATGGAAGGGACTAAAAATTTTTTATTAGAAAAATAATTGCAAAAAAAATGAAAGCTCTGAATTTAGGCTAAACATAAAGAAATTCCTGATGATGAATACTGTCCAACATAGAGATACAAGTTATTTCTCTTGGAACTTTACATCTCAAGGTTAGTTACAGCCTACCACTTGGCAGATGAATAACTTACATGGTTTCTTGTAGGTTTTTTTCCTCATAATTCCTTCTTTAGACCACAGAAAAATGTATATTTATATTTTATTCCCAGAAAAGACTTAAGGTGACTTATAGGAACACATATAATAGTACAAAAATTAAGAATATAAAAATATTGTAGTGAAAGAACTATTCACTATAATGGTAAGATAAGAACCTTTTAAAAGGAAGGAACTAGGTTGGCTTTTGCTTTGCTAGGAGGGTACAATCATGCCAATAGGTGCAGCCTGTCAATTTGTGGTGTTACGTTCATCGCAGTGGAGTGACCCTGAGAAATCATCGGACTTAGACCACCTGGCACGCCCCACCGGTCACTGATTAAGTACTCAGAACTCCGGTGCTGCCAAAGGATGACTGATCAAGTCACTTCGACATAATTCTCCTGTTTGGTCTAAGAACTAATGAATAACCCCAGAGACTCAAGCCACAAGACATGATCCTCCATTCCCAACACAGTCAGTCCAGGCCATGGCAGGCCACTCAATACCATCACAGCCTCACCTGTTTTCCTCTCTTCTTTATCTGTGTCCCTTTCTTTCAGAGAGAGGCCCAGATCAATAGCCTGCTTTAAAATGCAGGCAAATTGAGCCACACGATATTCAACATTCCCTTTACTTTTTTGTAAGCAAATGCATGAATGACCAATGAGTCAATAACAAGAAACTGAATTACAGGCATGTTAATTGCTGAATTAGTGAATCCTAGAGGGCAGGAGAAAACCAGGGACTGGCTTTCCTGGGCTGGCATGCATAAGGACTAGAGGGTCATCTCAGATCTTTCATTCCTGCTTTCCCTTTCTCCACATCCTGTATGCATCGGCCCCTGTCTGCAGCAGTCTCCAGAAGTGAGTTAATCACTAGTGAGTGATGCTCCCTGATGCCAGCTCCTGGCGAGCCCTTGCCACAAAATCTCTCATTTGAAATGCTTCTCTCTTCCTTTCTAGTCATCTCACTCCTGCTCCCTTTTTCAAGACATTTTCCTTCCACAAAAATCTCCTTCTTGCCTGGCTGGTATGACTCCATCTCAGGTTTGATTCCCAGTCAAGGCCACACATATTCTAAATCCTATTTATTCTTCTGTCTCAGAGATCTCACTCAGGCCATTGTATCTTCAACCTCTCCCTCCGTACTGATTGCTTCCCATCAACATTCTAGCCTAATAAATTCACTATTTAAAATTTTAAAAGAAAATCATAAAAGCAACTACCTTCCCCTTTCACTTTTGTCTTTTACTCTCCCTAGACAATCTCATCCACCCAGTTTCATGCACCTGTAACTTCCAGCCTTTTTTCCCATCCTGACTGTCCTAATGTCATCTCTGCTTGCACATCTCAAGTTTATCCAAAACTATACTTCTGACCTTTTTTCACTGTCATTCCTCCTGCATCCCCTATCTCAGGAAATGATGCCACATATTTATTCAAGTCAGAGATCAGTGGACCTCCCGGCTGCCACAGCCTGGCCTTACCCGCCAGCTCCTTGGGCTCCAGCCCACTGTTCACCTCCATCTCACACAGCACGAAGTAGTGCGCAAAGTGGCAGGCGGCCGGGGAGGAGGCTGAGCCTGGGCTGGGTGCCCAGCCACTCCCACTCATCCCAGGCCCACTGTGCCGGTCACTGCAGCCACTTGGCATGCAGGGGGTGTATCCGTGGGAGAGGCTTGTGCCACTACAACAGCACTTGCCAGCCATGAGCCCAGTGTCTGGTACCTGTCTGTCAGTTGAGCAATGCTTATGCTGTAGGAGCTCACTGACCACCAGGGGGGAAGCTCCTGCATTGAGAGTCTGCCCCCTGGTGGTCAGTATGCATTGTAAGTATTGGCCAGTATTCCAGTTGTCTGGTCATCAGGTCATTTAGGCTTATATATATATACTAGAGGCCTGGTGCATGAAATTTGTGTATGGGAGTGGTGTGTGTGTGTGTGTGTGTGTGTGTGTGTGTGTGTTCTTCAGCCTAGCCTGCACCCTCTCCAGTTTGGGACCCCATGAGGCCCAGTGGGATTGGGCCTAAACTAGCAGTCGGACATCCCTCTCACAATTCAGGACTGCTGGCTTCCAACCGCTCGCCTGCCTGCCTTCTTGATTGTCCCTAACCACTTCTCCCTGACAGCCTGATCACACCCTAACCACTCCCCTGCCAACCTGATTGATGCCTAACTGTTCCCCTGATCACCTGATTGCTCCTAATTGCTCTTCCCTGCTGGCTTGGTTGCCCCTAACTGCCCTACTCTGCTGGCCTGGTCCCCCCCAACTGCCCTTCCCTGCTGGCCTGGTCCCCCCCCCCACCAACTACCCTCTCCTGCAGGCTTGATCCCCCACAACAGCCCTCCCCTGCTGACCTGCTGGCCTGATCACCCCTAACTGCCCTCCCTTGCATGCCTAGTCCCTCCCAACTGCCCTCCCCTGTTGGCCATCTTGTGGCAGCCATCTTATATCCACATGGGGGCAGTCATCTTTGACCACATGGGGCAGCCATATTGTGTGTTAGAGTGTGGTCAATTTGCATATTACTCTTTTATTATTAGATAGGATATATAGAGATGAATGTTACTTAATATGGTGTGATTAAGTTAAAGATCTTGAAATGAGAAGCTTATTCTGGATTAGCCAGTGGGCCTAAATGTACTCACAAGTATCCTTATAGGAGCAAGACAGTGTGAGTTTTGAGAGGGAAGACATGAAGGTAATGTGATCATGGAGGCAGAGAGATTGCAGTGATGGGGTGCAGGACAAGGAATACCTGGGCCACCAGAAGATAAAATAGGCAAGGAATGGATTCTCCCTGAGAGCCTTCAGAGGGAGAACAGCCCTGGTAACACCTTCATTACAGCATCCTGTCACAGCAGCAATCCTGTATTAAGATACTAATAGCATTTGTTGACTTATGTGGTGCAAATAAACCCACTGTGGCCAATTTTCAGCTACTGACCAGAATAGATGCACACAGTGGGCTGGCCTAAGTTCTGGCACCCAGTGGTCCTGAATACAGGTGCTTCTTTTCAATTCCTCTTTTTTTTTTTTTTTTTTTTTTTCCTTGGCTTTCTTTTAATTTAACTTCTTTCCTCCAGAGACAATAAAATGAGGCATCCTTTGCATTCCATTATGTCAACACTAGAGGCCTGGTGCACAAAATTGTACACTTTGGGGGGGGGGGTGAGTTCCTCAGCCCGCCTGTGCCCTCTCATAGTCCAGACGCCCTCAGGAGATATCCAACTGGCAGCCATCTATCAAATGTCCTTAGCGCTGCCGTGGAGGAGGGAGAGGCTCCTGCCACTGCTGCTGCACTCGCCAGCCATAAGCCTGGCTTCTGGCTGAGTGGTACGCCCCCTGTGGGAGTGCACTGACCATCAAGGGGCAGCTCCTGCATTGATAGTTTGCCCCCTGGTGGTCAGTTGACATCATAATGACCAGTCATTCTGCTGTTTGGTTTATTTGAATATTAGCCTTTTATTATATAGGATCACCCAGAAAAAAAGGCAATAAAAACGACTAAAAATTTACTCAAATTACTAAAATAGAAGGTGGTGTTTTCATAAAACTCAAATTAATGCATCTTGCTGATGAATTTAAATGACATTATAACATAAAAAGTATAAGCTGTACATTCACCTGCACTGAAGTTCTGCCCCTACTTATCAATAGTAATTAATGATCCTCAGCAGATTGCTGAGTTTGTGTTCTTACCTGCACACAAGTGCTATCTGGTATTAAGTGTTCAACGAAAGTTAGAATTATTTTACTATCATGTACATCATTGGTGAGGCTGATGATATCAGTAGTAGCAAAATATTAGTAATAGTACTTTATTAAAGACTAGAGACCTGAACAATGAAGATTTGTGCAAGATTGGGCCTTCCTTCACCTGGCTGCTGGCACCGCCTCCCCTCCAGCCCAGAGCCGCCCTTCCACCTTCCCACACTGCCCAGAGGCCCGGAGTGGCTGGGGTGGTGCAGAATGCCTGCATATGCAAATTAACCCACCAGCTTTGTTGGGTTAATTTGCATACTTGTCCTGATTGGCTGGTGGGCATTGTGAAGGTATGGTCAATTTACATCATTTCCTTTTATTAGTATAGATGGATAGACCATTTTATTCATTTGCAGAGTTAAAGAAGGAAAGTGGGGATCAGAGACACTTCCCAGGGAGCTGTGCAAAAATAATAGTCCTGTGTATATGATGTGGATTTTGGAAGATAAACAAGAGGTAAGGGGTGAAGCAATGAAGAGGAGGAGAAGAGATATTCTAGCAGTTACGTTGTGGACATTGTGAATCAGATGTGGAAAGAGAATTTGGAAGTTGAGCCAGCGACATGCTGTGTTGCTGCTCCCAGGAAAGCTGCATCAAGAGGTTCCCACTGTCATCAAATTGACCAAACTAATCTTTTGGAGATAAGTTGACAAGCACAAATAGACTTCAAGGCAGTCAAGAATTATTCAAGTTACACACGGCTGCTTTTTAATTTTATCTGGACTGGCAGAATTGATACAGACTTGAGCAATTATTTGGTGATCTTATAAATGAAAACAATGTTATCAGCTTAGATACACATTGCAAGATCTAGCAAAAGTGAGGATGAAGGTAAATTTCCCTTAAATCTTTTCACCTTCCATAGCCCCATCTATTGGTTACAAAGAAAATAAAGCTATCTGTTCACATTTAGTCCTGGCTTGGTTGATGTCCCAAGCCCCTTCTTTGCCTCTTTTGGCTAGAAGGCAAGCAGATGGAAATAATAACCTCAGAGCAGTGAAAATTGCTGGTGGGTAATCAATGACCTCAATTGTAATTGAGCAAGTTCCAAGAAAAAGCACTTTTTAGTGCTCATTCTGATTTGTAATTTCCTCCCCAAAGTGCATCATCCCAATCAAGTAAAGCAAACTTGAGACCGAAGCTGCAGGAAAAAAAATATGTAATACAATATATCCAATCCCAGCCTCACCTGCCCTTTGTCCCCAATATATAGGACTTTTGTCAGACATGGCTCAAAAGGCTGATGCCAAAATCAAGTTTATTTAAGATCACAATTGGACTTTTCTCTCTTAAAGAATGGTAAGAAGAAACGTCATTTAGCTTTTTGTGTGTGTGTGTGTGTGTGTGTGTGTGTGTGTGTGCATAATTACCATGGGATGCTCACCTTCACTCTAATATCCATTCCCAACTTCTGCTATTAATATCACCAGGCAAGGATTTCTAAATAAGATTTATCATCAAAATCAAGTGGAGAACATTTTAGAAAGAGATTGCCCTGGTCACATCAGATCTACTGACCAATCTCAGGGAATAGTTCTTAAATTCCCCCAGGTGATCTTGAGCTTCACACAGATTTGGAAACTGCTGCCGTAGTACCTGTTAGTCACTGTGGCTATATCCCAATTTCCCACTCCAGTACAATGCAATCATGCAGACAGATTCCAAATCTCATTTAAATAGAACTTACGTTCTCCAGATACACCCTCCTTGTTCTGCTTCCTCCTCCCTACACCTCTAGGTTTAGGGCTGCCTGAGATTTTATCATAACAATCCCACAACTGCTCCGAACAGATTATAGAAAGAAAGATGGGGGAACAAATGGAACATACATCCACAAGACATATAAAAAACATACTAACAAAAGAAATAGACTCATAGATATTGATAGAAAGAACATTTTGACAGCTGCCAGATGGGAGGGGTGTTGGGAGCTGGGTGAAAAAGGTGAAGGGATTAATAAGTACACTTTGGTTGTTACAGAACAGTCATAGGGTTGTAAAGTTCAGCATAGGGAATAGTCAATAATATCCTAATAACTATGTGTCATGTCAAATGGGTATGAGATTTATTGGGGTAATCACTTTGTACCTTATATGAATGTCTAATCACTGGCTTGTACATCCGAAAGTAATATAATCTCATTGTATGTCAACTGTAATTGAAAATAAAAAAATTACTTTAAAAGACAAACAGATAAATGGAAACTTTTTTATTATGTGAATCATGTGCTTGCACATTTATCCCATTTACTTCTCACAGGTCTAAAGAGGTAGTCCATTATCATCAATCTGATTTTACCTCTGTATATCTGATGCACTCAATGTATTACAACTATTTGAGCTGTAAAACTAGAAGTAGACTCAAGCAGTCTGAATTCCTTAACCACATGCTGAACCGTAAAGCTACATAGGTACACAGAATGGGTAGGGTAGTCAAACAAAGACATTTTATGCTTGATGTGAGCAAGAGGAACCAAAGGAGACCAACACATTTTCCTACCCAAGCGGACAGAAGGACTGGGGTTGGGGCACCTTTAAGAATCCTGGGCAGGGCATGTGGGAGGGTTGCTCAGGCCTCCAAAACAGCCCCCTCTTCCAAATCTCAGGTCTGGCTAGCTTTGTTCCTGTTAGTCACAGAGCCCTAGGAAACCAGGCTGCACCACAGGTGTCCTTCCAAGGTGAATGCACACGGGACACATTGGGTGGCTGTTTCCAGGGAATCGCTGCAGGTGGGTGGACCTGAGTAGCAGTAAGCACCAGCCAACAACCAGTGGATATGATTTCAGAGTCCTCTCCCTGGAGACACAGTGCACCCCTGTGGAGCTCTCAGCGCTGCCTCTCCCTGGAGCCCTCTCACAGCTGAATGGACAGTAAATAACATAATGATTCATTAAAAGCAGACCCATGAGGAAGATACTCAAATGAAACAGAACAGACAGTAAATAACATAATGATTCATTAAAAGCAGGCACATGAGGAAGATCCTCAAATGATTCCTCAGGCAGAGTAGGAGGGAATGGATGCATCTAGGAAGATAAAGGGCTCCTATTAGAGAAATGGGGGTTGGACCAGTCTTAATGTGGGGAATGGGTAAAAATTTCCACTGACCAAAGGACTTGTTATAATACGGCTTTGAAGAGGGGATGGTTATTAAATTGAAATGTAGTGTACCTGTGCATGCCTTTTATGCGTTGCAACCCATTTTCTTTAATGTTTAAATGTTGTTATTACAATGATCCTTGACGAGAATTCCTGTAGCTCTTGTGCTAGAAACACTCACAACACGCTGAAAGGCCTGGATTATTCGTGGACATCATGATTCTTTTTATTACCACTTCTATCCAGAGACACAGGAAAATTCCCCATTAGACACACCAGGATGCAAACACCTATTCCTTGGAATTCAGAATGCTGTAGCAAAGAAGAGCTTCATGGGAAGGGAAGGGGAGGGAAACACCTCTGTGACCTCTCCCCACTGCACTGCTACATCTTAAAAGGTAGACAGATACACACATTACCGGAAGAAAACTGTAACTAGTCTTGAACGTGCCTGGTGCAAAACACTATTTTATGCTGTTTTTAAGGAAACTACACTCCCAATATCTCAATCAACCAAAGGAAAGCTTCTCTTAGTGATACTGTCTCTCATAGTGACTCTGATACCTAGTTATGCTGAAAGTACCCACTTTCCTTCAAAAAATGAGGAAGAAAAGAAACAGAAAGGTGAAAGAGGACAGAGCACCTCATCCTGCCATGCAACCCCCACAAAAAAGCAGGAGCAACTCAAAAGCTCCTGGATAAGGAATTGTCTTCAGACTTGCAGCCCCTGGAGGCCAAGTCCCTCTCCACCAAAAAGCCTGCTACACTGCCCTCTGCTGGAAGATCAGCTCACCACTCGGCGTGGCGGGCTTTGGGTCCAGCCATTTACTCCATGTTGATAAGACTAGGAATCTTTCCTTCCCTTGCTCTTTCAGTAATCACCTCTGCCCTTTCCAACAGGCATAACGTGATCAGAAATGCCACCCCTCTTTAGCACAATTTAACCGCTCATGATGGACAGAAGCTCCCATAAGATGGGATCTCTCTTTTGACTCCTTGCTGAGGTTCTCCATCCTTTTATTTCTGGACCTCACAGAAATGAAGATGGGCTGCAGAATCATAGCTCAGGTTTCATTCTGGCCCGAGGGGTAAATCCCTACCCTGAAGCTGCTGCTCACATCCCACTCATTCTCTAGTGTACACTCATTCCTTACAAGATAAAAAGTTAAATAACTTAGGGCTTTTTGACACCACATCATGGTTGACAGCTGAGATTGAGAGTATATTGAAGGAAGGAAACTGTCTTCAAACCTCCAAGGTTAGATCCTAGAGTTCTTGCATTCTAAAACAGAGACAAAGTAGTTACTGATTCAAACAGCAATTCAGATGTCATTTCTCTCCTATGATGAGCAATGATTCATTATTTTAGCAAAAAAAAAAATTTTTTTACAATAAACCAAATTATTTCTTAAGATGAAATAATAATAATAGGAATGTGGAGTAGTTGTCCCTCAAAGTGCTGTATTTCGAAAGGTTTGTGCTATATCATTTCCTGGGGGAATAGTCTTTCTTTCTAAATTGTACTTCTGCTCTATTTCTGTGTCCTTGAGGAAAGATAAAGCCCAGCGCCATTAGTCACAAGAACTTAGTAGGTCCCCAACTTTGTTATAAATACTCCCTTATACCTGCCTTGCCGAAGTCACCAACCAGGTGTCAGGCCTGTGCTATTTGTTTCTCCTGTGTTTCAGTGAATGCCTCTTTCCTGCCTTTCATCCTAATTTTGTTTTGCACCTATGAGCTAATCTACAAATCCAGATATGGCATCTCTCTTCCCAATACCACATCCCCAGCCACCTCTGAATGTTTCCACTTGGATGGTAGCGCTGACTACCATTTTGGAGCTTTTATCTATCAACAATTAGCATCTTTAATTCCTAAAACTACTCTGGAGTAATGATTACTCACCCCTTTCACTGAGGGTCAGAGAAATGACTTCATTGGAAGTCACATCACTTGCAAAAGACTCAAGTTGGGAATAGAACACAAATAATTCAGATACCCAAACCTATGCTTTTTACACACATTAGACTGTCTCAAAGGTGTGAGACTGCCCCATTAGAAGCTGAACTTAACCTTCCTGCCACCAACGTCTCCATTGCCATTAGTAGTAGCATCATTTCCCTTTAATAACTTCGCTTGTTTGCTTTCTGACTTGCACTTCATATTTCACCATATATTAAATACTGAACAGTTTTTATCTGCAATGTGTCTCAGATTCATTGCTCCCCAGCCATCATCACCCAGGTACAAGTTTTCTGCATTTCTGATACCTATTGTGAGAACAATTTATTAATAATCTTTTTACCTCTAGTCTTTATGCAGCAAACTATGCTTCACATGTCTGTGTTATTCTTTTAAATGTGCCTAGAGAATGTGTGGTACCTAACCCCATATTTCATCAGTTAATTGGTGAGTAGTATTACCATTGTAGTATCTTCCCATATCTTATATTTACAAGTTATTGAAAATCTCCCTACAGTGAAAGTATTGATCATCAAAAAAACTTTGGGAAGATGCAGACAGCAAAGGGATATAAGTGAATGATTGTCAGAAAAGATCTTAGAATCCAAGGACCTCTATCTAGTGGACATTTAGGTCTCTACTGTATATCTATTTTTTTTTAATATATTTTATTGATTTTTACAGAGAGGAGGAGAGAGGCATAGAGAGCTAGAAACGTCAATGAGAGAGAAACATCAAACAGCTGCCTCGTGCACACCCCCTACCGGGGTTGTGCCCGCAACCAATGTACATGCCCTTGTCTGGAATCGAACCGGGACCTTTCAGTCCGCAAACCTACGCTCTACCACTGAGCCAAACCAGTTTCAGCTATACAGTATATCTAGATGAAAACTTCTTTGTCTTACAGAAAAAAAGGAAGCAAAAAAAAAAAAAAAAAAAGTTCCTTACCTTGCTGTAGGCTAATTCCAACAGGTCATAAATGCAAGAAGTTCATCAAAAGGTTGGTGGACCTTGAACCTTTCAGCAAGGGCTGGAAGATACATATTATTGCCTATTGCATGGCCAAAAGCATTTCCCCAAACCTGAATGATTGCCTGCTGCCAAACAGCTGAGGGCATTTTAATCTACACGTTATTGCTTCCTGCTGGCCAAAGAACTGAATGGCCAAAGGCAGTTCCCCAACCTGACAATACCTACTGTATACTAAACCTTACCTTTGATATGTATATCTACTTTGCTATAGGGTGAAATGTGGAACTAAAAAGAGCAGCTACTACAGCTAAACTTCCTCTGGCTCCCCCATGGATTACACATTTATATTATATTTCTAGTCTCTTTATTAATTTACACACAGCTCCTTCTCCAGATTTCTGAACCCTTCTAGATGCTGGGAAAGACCTCCCGGCATTACCTGAGCAGATATTTGAGACTTTAGGATGAGTAAAGATCCACAGTTCTTTCTCCAAATAGGAAAATGGATTGCCATATGTCTTCACCTCGGTTCATCTGGAAGCAAAACCCGAGACAAGAACTTGGCTGTATCACAGACAACAGGGGGGTGGGGTCATACGTTGGGAGGAGTTTAGGGTGGGAATGGGGGAGATGAGGATAATTATGTGATACCATAATCAATAAAATAAAAAAAGAACTTGGCTGTAAGTCTTTAATTGGTGTGAGGAAGTAGGACTGAAGGAGTAGAACGAGTGACACATGGAGAAAGTGGGAAAGCCAACATAGGGTCATGTGATCAAGGTGCTGCTGTGGGCAAAGGGGCTTGCTTCCCCAGGACTGCAGAGCAGCATACAGGATGCTCCCAGCATTCTCCATGGTGGACAGAGGCTGCACATTTGTCCATTGGCTTCCATGGCCCACTGGCCAAGGGTTACCCAGAGGGCATTATCACACCCCCCTCATCCCCCCACTTCCAGGCCCCGACCAGCAGGGAGACAGACCATCTCCCTTAGGTTAGAGAAAACTCTGAAGCAGAAACAGAGCATCTTAATTATATCAAACATGTTATTAAAAATACCCCAAATATAACATAACTGTGTGCCTTAAAATGTAAAAAATATAAATATGTAAGTTTGTTTCTGAAATTACTATCAATTTTGATATTGCCTTTTTTGTTTCATATTTTTAACTGATTTTCTTTTTCAGAGTCCTAAACATTTTTAAGGTTTCAAGTATTTTAGCCATATGCATAAAACAGCCTTGAAACTCAAAAACTGTTCAATAGAAACAGGTAGCTACAATTCTACTCCAGAAGCTACCCTTAAAACCGTTGTAAATAGGTACTGAGAATTCATATTTTCTGAAATTGGTATCACAAGCCCTAACACCAGGCAGCAACCATTCCCAGTGCAAACAGGAGGGAGACCAGAACATTGTAGAGCGAGAAGAAAATTATCTGAGAAATAGAATAATAAAAGCAGGACAGAATAGAGAGCAGACCAGAAAAGAGATTTCTATCAATTTCACCTAGCAAAGACTCAACCATTTCCCAGGATAATGAAATTATAAATGAACATCAGAATCTTAGAAGGATGATGTAATCATCATAATCTATTTAGTTGTTTCCTTAACTATTCAAAAGTCTGATTCCAATATGTGTTATATTTTCAAATTAATCTCTTCAGACTCCTTTATGAAATCCAAGTTAGGAACCATCCTAGACATTGGTGGAAAACTAACAATTGTGAAGGTGTGTGCTTCCACGAACAACTGCCTTAGCAAGGCTTTTTTTGGTGTTAATTTAATATTATACTCAGACTGAGGACCTTGTACTAACCATCTTCCCAGTATCCAGTCCACAGGTCTCACCATCAGTAGTTCTCATGCTCCATCACTGCCGGGAGAGATTCATTAACCCTCTCCAAATAAATAAATCACCCCTGGTGCACAACCACGACTCTCCTGCACAGAGGGGCCAGGTGAAAAGGAGTGCCGTTGCAAAAACATGTCTGATTCAGAAATTTTCCCTGGAGATCTTGATTACAGTTTATGCTTGAAACTGTTCTTTTTTTCACTTGTCTTGGACCCTTAGCATTTTACAGAGATAGCCTTTCATCCATAAAAATAAAAGTCTGTTAAAGCAGAAAATTATTTTTTTAAAACTCTGATGTGTAAGAGGGTCAAAATTTTAGCCAAGAATTTAGAGGTATTAGCCAACATGTATGTGATTAGTGTTATGTCAGGCTACACAATGGAAATTCATTTTTCAAATGCTATTTTATTGCTTAAAGCATTACAAATAGTAGTAGTACATATGTCTCCTTTTTTGCCCCATTGACTTTCCCCTGCTTTCCCAACATATACCCTCCTCCCTTCCCCACCTCACCCCCGCAGTGTCTTGTGTCTATTGATTATGGTTATATGCATGAATACAAGTCTTTCGGTTGATCTCTTACCCTCCCACCCCCACCCTCCCCAGCCTTCCCACTGTAGTTTGGCAGTCTGTTCAATGCTTCTTTGCCTCTGTATTTATTTTTGTTCATCAGTTTATAATGCTCTTTATATTCCACAAATGACTGAGATCATCTTTTACTGACTGGCTTATTTCACTTAGCATAATGCTCTCCAGTTCCACCCATGTTGTTGTGAATAGTAAGAATTCCTTCTTTTTACAGCAGCATAGTATTCCAGTGTGTAGATCTACTGCAGTTTTCTAATCCACTCGTCTGCTTATGGGCATTTAGGTTGTTTCTAAATCTTAGCTGTTGTAAATTGTGCTGCTATGAACATAGAAGTACATAAATTCAATTGGACAAATTTGACTTTCTATCAGGTTTTAAATTCTCTCTCTTTTTTTTTTTTTTTACAAATAAAAGTTGTATATTTTTAAGGTATATAATTGATGTTTTGACATATTTAAATATTGTAAAATAATTAACACCATCAAACTAATTAACATATCTATCACCTAGCTTAATTACCACTTTCTTCTTTGTGTGTAGAACACTTAAAAACCTACCCTTTTAGTGAATTTCAAGCATGTAATACTATTGTTACATTAGATCTGGACATTAGATCTTCACAACTTAGTTGTCTGGTATAGCTACCCTCTCCCCTTCCTTCAGATCTTACCAACCACCATTCTACTCTCTGCTTCTAGGAATCTATTTTAAATTCCATATATAAGTGACATTAAGCAGTATTTTTCTTCCTGTGTCTGGCTTATTTCACTTAACATAATATCCCCCAAGTTCATCCAAGTTGTTGTGGCAGGATTTCATTGCTTTTAATGCTGAATAACATTTCATTATATTATTTTCTCTACCCATTTATCTATCTACAGACAGGTTGTTTCCAGGTCTTGACTATTGTAAATAATGCTGCAGTGAACATGGGAGTGCAGCTATCTCTCTAAGATCCTGATTACATTTCCTTTAGATGCATACCTAAAAGTGGGATGGCCAGATTGTCTAGTGCTTTTATCTTGTAATCGCTTATCTTTTTTATAATAGCCATTCTAACATGTATGAGGTGATATTTCATTGTGGTTTTAATTTACATTTCCCTGAAAATTAGTGGTGTTGAACACCTTTTCATGTACTTACTGACCACGTGCATGTCTTCTTTAGAAAAATGTCTATTCAGGTCCTTTGTCCATTTTTCAATTTTGGTTGTTTTGTTTTGTTATTGGGTTATATTAGTTAGATATAAAAATAGAGATAGATAGATAGATAGATAGATAGATTAACCTCTTATCATATATATGGTTTGCTAATATTTCCTCTCATTCCATAGGTTGCTTTTGCACTTTGTTGATTGTTGTTTCCTTTGCTGTGCAGAACCTTATAAATTTGATGCAATTCCATTTGTTTACTTTTGCTTTTGTTACCTTTGCCTTTGTTGTCATATCCAAAAAATAATTGCCCAGAAGCTTATATTCTAGGGAGGGAGAGAGATAAATAAGAAGTGATAAATATAATAAATTAAAAAATGTGACACATATTACAAGATGATAATCTGAAAATGAAAAGTGAAGTTAAGAGTGATTAGGAGGGACAGGGAGTAGAGCATGTGAAATTTTAAATAACATGGCTAGAGTAATCCTCATTAAAATAGAGGCATCTGAGAAAAGACTGGAAAAACTAAAAAATGTTTTCTCCTTTTTTTCCAAAAAAAAGTGCAACTGTCTCAAATAAAAAGATAGAGGTGTTATATTCTTTTGATGTGATTGCCAGAAAACTAAAGAATAAATAATTTAGAAAAATAATAAAATTTCCTTCTGAAATTTGAGTCAATTCTAAAGGAAATACATCTAAGAAGACAAGAAAATAAATATAGCAGTGATATACATTGCTCAGTAATTTTAACTGCAAAAGTTTTCTATAGATTTCTTTTTATCTTTAAAATAGAGGCCCAGTGCATGAAAATTCATGCACTTGAGGGAGGTCCCTCAGCCTGGCCTGTCCCCTCTCACAGTCCAGGAGCCTTCAGGGGCAGGAGGCGACCTAGATCAGGGGAAAGCTATGCCCCATCACACCTCTGCTGCTGCCACTGCTGGCAGTGCAAGCCTCAGCCAGCCCTGGTTACCTGAGCATCAGGTGGCCCTGGGTGGCTAGAAAGCCAACATCTGAGGCTTGCCTGTGCCTTGGGCCAGCCCTGGGAGGCTGAGCAGCTGCCATCCAAGGCTTGCCTGCACATCTGGCCAGCCCTGGGCAGATGGGGGGTTGAGGGGTTGCGGGACTCTGAAGGCTGGCCTTGCCACACACTTGCTGTCCCAGTGGGGCTGAGAGGACTGGGTGCCACCATCTTGTGGCTGTGGGTGCCGCCATATTTGAGAGCGAGCAGTCAGTTATCATATTCCCTCCTTATTGACTGTGGGCGCCACCATCTTTTGCGACAATGTGAGGGTCAATTAGCATATTCCCTCTTTATTAGATAGGATGCTTGATCAGATGGAAAAGAATATCAAGTTTCAGAATCTGAGTTAGCAAGACGACACCCCAGGAATATACAAAATATAGAAAGGAGGTTTTAGGTTGTGTGGCTGAAATTTGAACTATTATAATTTTTCTTAAACAAATTAAAATGTTATTGACTCTGATGGCTCAATTGAAGCCTTAGTGTCCCAGAAGATATTGGTTTATAAAAGCAGTTAACTCATTTGAATCTTTGGATTTATGTACCTACTGAAATGCTGTTTTATGAATATTTTCAGAATGCCTGGGATTAGTAAGTTTTTGAGAGGATAGACCATAACTTTTAATGGTTAGTATTATATACTCTATAGTTCTTTGACATAATAGGCCCTCAGTAAATATTTGTTGACTGATATTTACAAATATATAGAGAGGTAAATATGCATGTCACTTGCTTTTTTTATTTCACTTGGAAAATTGCAGATGTTTCAGAAAGACCTATTTAAATAGAGCTAACCATTACAACAGTCTTTACAGTAAACCAAAATCGCCCTGTAAATTCTATTCATTGACTTAATTCTGCCCTTCATTCTGAATTAAAACAATACATGCAACTATTTTATCTTTTATTGACAGTTGCCTATGCTCTAAGAGAAGGCTTTACATAGGTTATTTCATTCAAACACCACACTTCATAGTAATTCTCATTTAAGAATTAAATTGAGCATTAAAAAGAAAGTAACTTTGAAATCTTAAAATAATAATACAACATTAGGAGGCAGTCTTTTTAAATCCGTTTTCTTCCCTATTTTACTGTCTAAAGCAGCAGTAAGGGCATTCTTGGTGCTTCCTCTGACAACAGAACACTGTGCCCTCCTGGACAGAGCTTGGGACTGTGGCTGCAGCATCAGCACTGCACATGGCTTGCTCAGGACACTGTGTCCCAATTAGCCATTACCTGCCTGGAAGAACAATAGCAGGATGGGTACAAAGCATCCTTTCTGCTGTTCTAATCTTCATTCGAGATGTCAAATGTACAAAATCCAAAGAGTAATTTCAAGTGAAGATAATATAAGAGGAAGTGAGGAAAATGACAAGAAAAAAATCCCTTTCAAATAAATTCTAAATTCCTCCTAATTGCTAGCCATTATGTTGACTCTGGTACAATTAGTCCCTCTAATAACGTATTAAAATTAAAGTGAAGTTTTGTCCATAAAATGTCTCAGACAGAACAATTTTCAATATATTTAAAAGTTGAATCATTATGCTGTACACTTGAACCAATACAATGTTATGGCAATTTTTCAGAAGTCCCATACATAAAATTAGAATGATTTAAACACTGCAGTGCCTCATTTCATTTGGTAAGCCGTAATATTAAATTAGTGTCCTTGTGCAGGGATTCATGCACATTGAAAGGAAATTAATTAGAAGAAATATTTTAATATCACTATTCACTCTTTCTCTATAATAGAAGTGTCAACCAAATTCACTATCGACAATGACAGATCGAAATACATGCCTGCAATTGGCGTCAGTGAGAGCTTTATATGTATAGCACATGTGAGAGTCAACTTAGCCTTGTATAGTTATAGAACAAACTTGTTTAATTAGACCTGCTTTTTGATTTAGCTAAACTTTTTCCAGCCCAGTGAAACGCCCCAACTTCTCTTTCAGGTAATTGTCAGCAATAGAGCAGTAATATCAACACAAAGCACATTATTATTGTAGATCACGCAGGGAGAACAAAGGGTAAAATATTTAACTGCAGCAGTGTTTGATTATATTCCACACAGTTAGAAAACCTGAAGTCATTTTCAAGTTCCATCATTTCTTACTTCTTTTCAATGAGGTCAAGTTTCTAAACTTATTGTTTAAAATTCCAGGACAAAGGAAATAAGAGGAGATAGAAACCCTAGGAAGATGTTCAAAGTAAAAATCCAGTGATTTACACTAACATGCAACATGTATATTCTATAAAAACATTATAATTATATTTCTTCTGGAATATTGACACATTAACTAATGTAAGAAAGAAAAACTATCATATTAGAAAGATGACTAGGAAATAGAGGACCGTGGGAACTTGAGCATCCTAATAAACAATTACATTATTTTCATTAAATATATAGGGCAAATCATTGATCTCAAAGGAAATACAAACTGAAATATTTGGTGTAAGTCCCTGAATATAAAGAATTTGTAACAAAGCAAAATAAAAATTGGATGTATCTTTCATGCTGAAGCACATTTAAGTATCTCCCATCAATTTTAGACATTCCTGCTTAATAATAAATCCCCTTGTGTGCATTTTGTAGAAAACTAGTGGAACTGGTAGGAGGATGGAGAAAAATAAAGGCACACTGAGAAATAATCAGATAAACATTATTTCCTTTATATCTAGTCTGCCTCTCAGAAACTACTCAAACCTCTCCACAGCAATTTATTATTCAGTCATTCACCTAACGAAAAAATTATGGAGTGCCTAAAAAGCAAGTTTGTTAAGAACAAAAACTGCAAACAAAACAGTGTCTGACCTTATGCTCATGAAGATCTCAATCTGGTGGGGAAAAGGAACATGAATGGCACAAAGAAGTACATAATTACATACTGAGGTAACGGCAGTGAAGGACAATAAGACAGTCTTCAAAGAGCATGTAACCCAGGATCCTCATGTAGACTGTTGAGTCAAGAAAAAGCAACTAGAGAAGTGACACGTGACCTCTTTGAAGAGAAAAATCAGGTTTAAGTATACAATTGAGAAGAGAAAAAAATCCTGGCAGAGGTAACCAGCGAATGCAGAAGGGAGGAGGGAGCATGTGTGTTCCAGGCCCTAGTGACAAAGTGCAGGAAGCTAGGCTGTGAGAGAATAAAAAGGTAAACAGGAGTCAGATCCAATGAGAACTTGAGGTCAGGTATTAGAATTTTCTTTCTTTAATTTATCTTTATTGTCAAAAGTATTACAGATATTCCCTTTCCCCAACCCCCATTAATTTTCTCCATCCCTCTCCCGCCCCCTCCCAAGGCCTTTACCGCACTATTGTCTGGGCCCACGGGGTTATGCGTAGATGCACATAAATTCTTTTGTTAATCTCATCCCATTGCCCCCTCCCTCTGAAATTTGGCAGTTTTCTTCCATGTCTCTGGATCCATCAGTTTATTTTGTTAATTAGATCCCACATATAAGCAAGATCATGTGTTACTTGCCTTTCTCTGACTGGCTTATTTCACTTAGCATAATATTCCCCAGGTCCTTCCATGCAGACTCAAAGGTTAAGAGATCCTTCTTTTTTACAACTGCCTGGGATTCCACTGTGCAAATGAACTACAGCTTTTTTAGGTATTGGAATTTTCCAATGCTTCCTGGCAAGTTCTAAGTTTCTAGAACCAGTTAAAAACCACTGTATTAGACGATACTTTCAAAAAATGTTTCAAGTTAGCACTAATCCATTTAATCTATAAGTTTATTTTTACAAACAGTAAAAACACAAGTAATGTATCAATTAAATTTTATGGAATAATTGGTTGTTGGGACTTGGCGTCTACAGACCTGGGCCTCTCCGTGCAAGGTGGTTGGAGGTAGGAGCTGAACAATATCCGAATGGCATTTTGCAAAGGCCACTGGCTTCACTGTGGAGAATGACTTGTAGAGGCAGAAGGTGCAGCACCCAGTTAGGAAGTGACAGCAGTAGTCTGGGAAAGAGATGATGATAGTTGCTCTCTTTGTCCCTTGGTTTTCTTATCTGTGCTTAAAAGACAGGGAGCTGGACTGGACGATCCCTAATTACCCTTTCTGTTTAAACAATCAGACGCAAAGAACAGCATTTGGTAGAGGAAGGCTGTATCACAGCCCCATGCTCATCCCTGGAATGGTGAAACAGAAGTTTGGGATGCTCAATAGATAGATTTCCCATTACCCGCAGCAGCATCAAATAATGTAATAACTACTAATAGCTTTTAAATGCCTTGACCCTGTATCTTCCTCTAGCTATTGACACTTTCTCTCTGCTCCCCATCAAAACTGTTTGAAATACAGCCTTCACTGTAATTACAGACTGATAGGCACCTTGTTAAGTCTGGAGCTTGTGAAAATAGTGTGCTTGGCTAGAAAAGACTATAACCTTGGTTTAAAGCCAAGCATAATAATGTTTTAAATGTTTTTAAATTCTACTTAACTAGAATGATAATGGTGGAAATGAAACACATTCAAGAAATAACTAGGATGAGGGGAGTAATAGCTAAAGGTTTTAGTATTTCAGGCATTATTCTAACTGCTTTATATGCATTAGCTCAATCCCCAAAACAAATGCTGTAAGATTTATTATTGCTGATAACCTCATTCTCATTTTGTAGTTGTAAGAGCTGAGGTACAAACAACTTAAATAAACATCTCAGCATAAAGAATTTTAAGTGGGAGCCCAGGATTTAAAATAAGACAGTTGAGCATAGTAGCCAATATTTTTTAGCCACCATCTTACTGGCTCTCTATGGAAGTCTCTAAATTATTAATTAGTTCTGGTCTAATTTATTAGATTATCCTTCATTTTGTAAAATAAATTAACTGAATCCAGTAAAATAATACTACCTGAAAATTTCAACATATTAAATATTTCTGGAATCAATAAATCATCCATTTGCCTTAAAATTCATGAATCTTCCTCAGATTTAGACATTTCATCTTATTGTGCAATTCAAAAATAATAACCACCCAAAACCAAAGGACCACCAAACATGAAAGAGAACTGAAATTCATTATTATAGTCAAGAAATGGAAGCTACTCAAGTGTCTATCAATAGACAAGAGGATAAAAAACAAAACAAACAAACAAACAAAAACAAACCTGTTATACATATGCACAATGGAGTACTATTTGGCCATAAAAAAGAATGAAATCTTATCTTTTATGAGAGCATGGATGGACCCAGAGGGTATTATGTTAAGTGAAATAAATCAGACAGAACCAATATGGCGGCATAGGTAAACACCTGTACTTGCTGCCTCTCACAACCACATCAAAACTACAACTAAAAGACAAAACAAATATCACTTAGAACCACAGGAAAGCTGACTGAGTGGAAGTTCTACAACTAGAAGGAAAGAAAAAAGCACATTGAGACTGGGAAGAGGTGCAAAGGTGCAGATGTATGGAGGTGTGCACAAAGTGGGCTGGCAACTGGGTGCACTGTTGTGTTTTTTAATTGGGAGGGAGATACAAGCTCTCGATTTTTCTGAACTCCAGTTCCAGGTGAGACTCTGGGGACCCAGACTCATATGGGGAGAAACTGGACTGTCTGGCATCAGGCCAGAACGCAAGAGCAGCTTTCTCTCAGAGGTGCTCACAGCGACCACTGTTCCTGCATGGGGGCGTGGGACACAAAGATGTGGGGACCTCCCCAGTGCAGGGCTGACTGGCAGCCATTGCTGTTTGCTCTGACCTGGTGATTCCCTGAGATCCCACCCCTCCCAAGTTACAATCCCACCGAAGCTGTGCTCAGTGGCTTTTGCATATGAATGCCTATCATTTCTCAGCCTAACCTAACAAACTGCAGCTAGGTCAGAGAGCTCCAAAGCTTCCAAAAGAAGGTCCAAGGCTCAGCTGCAGCTACCTGCCTTCCTTCACAGCTGGGTCCCATCTGGGCACTTCCAAACCCCAAACAAAGAGGAGGAATCTGAAGATCTTGTTGTGGCTCCTGCTGGGTAGCCTCAGGCAGTAGCTGATTTTGCACCTCCTTGGAGATCCAAGAGCCAGTGTACTCAGTGGTCAGTATGAGACTATCCAGATAACAACTTCTCAGATCCATAAGGGACACTCTCAAGGGGCAGACTCAATGAGCACCAAAGCCCCACTGAAGTAAGGCCTACCCCATAAAGGTGTCTTCAGCGCAGCAGTTCTTCCATTGTAGACACAGCTGATCCTCAGAGCAAATTGGCCTGGAGGTCAATTTCTCCCAGTGATACCAACATCAATCAAGGCTTTTCTACAATAAGACTGTGTACCCAGCCCACAAAGGTATTTACCAAGAGTGTCCACCTCAGGTGGTTGAGGAGGCTGAGCCACTGGACCCTATAATACACCTACCACACAAGGCCACTAGATCAACACAGGGAAGCAGCCAAAATATGGAGACAAATAAACAGGTCACAAATGAAAGAATAGAGGAAAGCAAACTACAGGATATAGAGTTCAAAACCACAGTTGTATGGTTACTCAAGAATCTTCTAAAAACCTCAGAGGAACTTAGTGAAACCTTCAAGGATCTTAGTGAGAATGACAAAAAAAAAAAAAAAAAAAAAGGAAAAGGACAGAAATTTCAGTCAGAAATTAAGCATACACTGACTGAAATAAAGAATAATATACATAAATTCAACAACAGACTAAAGGATCCCAAGAATCAAGTCAAAGATTTGAAATATGAGGAAGCAAAAAACACCCAACCAGAAAAGCAAAAAGAATCCAAAAATAGACTTAAAAGTCCAAAAAGTGCAGAGAAGTTCAAACAAGAGGAATCCAAAGAGGTCACACTAAGATACATCATAATTAAAATGCCAAGGGCAAAAGACAAAGAGAGAATCTTAAAAGCAATATGAGAAAAACATTTAGTTACCTACAAGGGAGCACCCATATGACTATCAGCTGATTTCTCAACAGAATCTATGCAGGCCAGAAGGGAGTGACGAGAAATAATCAAAGTGATGAATAGCAAGAACCTACAACCAAGATTACTCTACCCAGCAAAGCTATAATTTAGAATTGAAGGTCAGATAAAGAGCTTCACAGATAAGAAAAGCTAAAGGAGTTAATCACCACCAAACCAGTATTATATGAAATGCTGAAGGGTATTCTTTAATAAGAGGAAGAAGAAGAAAAAGGGAAAGCTAAAAATTATCAACAACAAAGTGACAACAAATACATATCTATCAACAAGTGAATCTAAAAATCAAGTGAATAACAAAATCTAATGAACAGAATAAACTGGTGAATATAATAGAATCAGGGGCATAGAAGGAGTGGACTGACAATTCTCAGGGGAAAGGTATGGGGGGTGTGGGGAGAGATTGGACAAAAATCTTATACCTATGGATGAGGACAGTGGGGGGGTGGGGGGTTAAGGGCAGAGGATGGAGTGGGAACTGTGTGAAGGGGAACTATGGGGGTAGGGAGGAACATCTGTAATAATCTGAACAATAAAGATATTTTTTAAAATACCTTATGATTTCACTTGTATGTGGACACTAAAGAACAAAATAAACAAAATAACAATAGACTCAGATACAGAGAACAGACTGTTTGACAGAAAGGAGGATGACTGGAAAACTGGGTGAAAAAAGGTGAAGGGATTAAGGAGTACAAATTGGTGGCTACAAAATAGTTATGAAGATGTAAAATACAGCCTAGAGAACATAAATAATAAATGTAATAACTATATATGGGGCCACGTAGGTACTGGAAATACTAGAGGGACCACTCTGTAAAGTACATAATTGTCTAACCACTGTGTTATACATTTGAAACAGATATAGAATCACATTAAATGTAAACTTTAATAGAAAAATTTTTTAATTGTAAAACTATGTGTGGTGTCAGATGGGTACTACACTTATCAAATGATCACTTTGAAAAGTTATATAAATATCTAACCATTATGCTGTATACCTAAGAATAATATAACATTGAATGTCAACTATAATTTAATTTTTTTTTATTTTAAATTAAAAAATGAAAAAGAACTTTAAAACTAAATTATAAATTTAAATTATAAAACTAAACTTACTAACCCAATGATAGACTGCCTAAGCACTATACCAATTGATTCTTAGCCAAATTCTGATAGCAGTCTCAATATAGAATTTTTATAGAAAACACACACACACACACACACACACACACACACACACACTTGATACTAAAAATCCAATAAATGAAATGGAAATCTCATAAATAATATTTTGTGAGACATGTAAACAAGAACAGATGTTTTTCCCCAAATTATTATAATTCCCCTGATTTTCTACAAGCTATTTTCTTAACTGCTTTTGTAATGTTAGCTACTTCAAATTTATGTACACATTTAAGAAGGGGGGGAAAAGGTACTTAACTTCTTTTCTTTCTGCCTTATCCAAATGTTGAAGTTCCCAATCCCCAATTCTAAATCTTTACTGAAGCTAGGGATGAGAACACTTCTTTCTAAATGAGATCCTTCAGCAAACCAGACATGACTCAATCTTCCAAGTGCTTGCTGCGTATCATAGGGGACATGCTGTCTACTAAAGCTTACAGGGCACAAGAATTCTGCTTATTTTGTCACTCTTTTCATAAGTGCCCGGTGAGTACTCTAGAGAACATGTGACTTACTAGCATTGACAGACTATAGTGACGGTTCTTGCTTTCAAAGTGTTTGTGATATGCTATGCTTAAGTGCTCTGTCTTAGCAGCAGTATTTGTGGTACCAGAGACTGAAGATATTGGCAAAGAGCTTTAGTGGAGGCTTATAAAACAAACAAACAAAAAACAACAAACAAACATGAAAACTAAATATAATAGCCTCAAAATATACTTTTACATGGAAAAAAATTCTAATAGTCTTGCTATCTGACTACTGGACCTAAAAATAATCCTAACCTAATGACAAATTCCTAAATCTAGAAACTAAACCATATTTAATGTCCAATGGCAAGTGCACTCAAAACAGCAACTTCCTGGGTGCACTTTCAATTATTATCATAATTATTATATTTTAGTATTATTTTATGGATAGAGGTGTTGTTTGTGTGTGTGTGTGTGTGTGTGTGTGTGTGTGTGTTTTAAGGAAGGGTAAATAGAGTGGGCTACACTAAAAAAAATAATAATAATAAAATAGAATAAAATCTTAGAAATCATCAGTGACATTTTGTAGAACAGCAGCACATAATAGTTGACTTGAAGAACAAAGGTTCTCCTGACTTCTGGCCTACTCTGTATTCTTTAAGTCCAAACAAAAGCTGAACAGTGAATTATAGAAGGAAATGATAAATCACATTAGGCTCTGCAACACCATTCTCAACACTGGAGTGAAGCTGGTGACAGTGGCAAGCAATGATAGCTGAGACTGATTTGCAATGATAGCTGAGCTGATTCTGCAATGGATGTACCATTAGGGCTAAAAGGTATGTTGTCCCAAATCAAAGAGAGTGAGCTCTAAAAGGTTACCCTTGCTTATGGACACATTATTTCCCACTAACCAAAATATAGAGAGATAATGGGAAAGGCCAGCACTAATGCATGCCTCATTTGGTCATTTCTTACGGCCTTAGGCTTGAGATAATTTAGGAGGTCATCTTTCATAAGCAACAAAACAATTTAACTTCCAACAGAATTTAGCATATTACCAACTTTTATCACACTGTCAGAGAAGCAGTACTGATTTTAGAGTTTGCTTCTAGAATCATCTGCATCAGAATGATGATGGTATGTTTGTTAAAATGATAGATTCTTCCTTGATCGGTGTGGCTAAGTTGGTTGGAGCATCGTCCCATTCACCAAAAGTTTGCGGAGGCAACCAAATGATATCGATGATGTTTCTCTCCCATTTCTCTCTCATTTCTCTCTCTCTCCCTCTCCTATCTCTCTCTCTCTCTCAAAATCAATTTAAAAAATAAAAGAATTAAGAGATCATTAAAGGAAAAAAAGGTAGGTTTCCAGGCCAACTGGATTAGGATTTCTAAATCACTTGATTTGTTGCAGTAGCTCAAATCTGAGAAGCCCTGACGGGCATCTCTTACCTCTTGCCTACCTTTAAATTCTGCCTCACCTGCTATGAATTCCTTTGAGTCAGTAAACAAAAGTTTAAAATGCTGCAAAAATCACATTTTATCCTGAACAGTTTTTAAAGCTTGATTTCTAGTTCTCAGAGACTAGGATACTAGTTTTAAGGGTTTTCAATTTTTGCTTGAACTGGGATGATAATGCTAGAAATTAAACACAGCTAGGACCAGGGGAGAAAGAGCTGGAGATTGCAATGTACTAGGCATTCTAACTGCTTTATAGACATTAACTCAATTCCCAAAGTAAATGCTATCGGATTTATTACCACTGGTAATATCATCCCCATTTTGTGATTGTGGAAACTGAGGTACAGATAAGTTATATAAATTCCCAGCATAAAGAACTAGTAAGTGGGAGAACAGGATTCAAATAAAGATAGTTGATCAGAATAGCCAATATTCTTAACCACCACTCTACTGGCTCTTTGTGGAAGCCAGCAGGATTTAGTGACTGATTGTATATGAATTGCAACATCAGGGGTGAAACTTGGTTTCTGGATTAAGATATAATCTTGATGCATACTTATTGAGAGAAAAATAATTGCTAACATGCTCAATGGCACATACAGAATTGTTTTTATGTAACAATGAACATTTTAAAAGAAATTGCAGATTTCTAGTACCAACCAAGATGGAGTAAGCCCAGTACTGTTTATAACCATAAACTCTGGGGGAAAAATAACAATTTGAAAACTCTGAAAAATAAACAATAGAAAAGCAATTAGGAGAAAGTTTGGAAAATGACCAAGCAGCAGTGAGTTTTCTGGGGTGTTTCCCCTCATTTATCTCTAGGCTTTCATCCAAAAGTGGGCCAGTCCCAGAACTGTGTGACAGGCATGGACTATGACCTTAGATAAGAAAACCCAGAAAAAATACTCTCTTTCTCACCAGAGAACCAGAAAAAAGAGGACATCTGCTTGCTGGTGAATGAGCAGAGATTTCTCCCTATTTCCCTCTCTCTTCTTTTCTCCCCTGGCTTTCCTTGAGGCCAAACCCATTTTAATGCTCCCTGCTCTCAGCTCAGCCTGTGTTGCCCCAAGTGAATTTCCCGGATGTCCAATAAAGCTCATTTCTTCTGATCTTCATGTCCCACTTATGCCTGGATATCTCCTAGAACAGTGGTCAGCAAACTCATTAGTCAGCAGAGCCAAATATCAACAGTACAACAATTGAAATTTCTTTTGAGAGCCGAAAACCGACTTCTGCTCTTGGGCCACGAAGTTTCAATTGCACTATACGTGTGCGCCCACACGTGGTATTTTGTGGAAGAGCCACACTCAAGGGGCCAAAGAGCCGCATGTGGCTCACGAGCAGCGGTTTGCTGACCATTGTCCTAGAACTCACCAATAACTTTTAATCAGCCACCTTCTTTGACATTCTTTCAAATTACTTTGACTTGCATCTCAAGGGATATTGACCTACCTTGACTTGAATTTTCAGGGACAACCTGTTACTCCAGAGATATAGACATTTCACTTTAATTCAAAAACAATTTCCTCCTAACAATTACTCATTCTGTTCAGATGTGTGGAGGCAGCAAAGTGACAATGGGAAGAAATCAGGCTGTAAAAGACTCAGCTATAGTAGGTAACTCAACTTCTTCTCTTTTAAGTTTGGAAAGACAGAAGTAGAGAAAGCAGCAGAAAATAAGGTGGCCATAGTAACATGAGAGCTGAAATGCAGGAAATCATGGAGGGTTTTGAGTGTCCCTGAATTTTGTTCAGGGATTTTGTTGACATTTTTGGAATAGCCAATACATTTCTCATTTATCTATACAGTTTTCTTAATTTAATTAAAAGCCAACTGACCCTTCAATTGGGAGTTTGTTCAATTCTGATGTACAGTGAGCCATCTGATCCTGGCGGGGGGGCCAGCAGTGCGAGAAAAGCATTTCACAAAGAAAACTACTTGGATGTGAATGTCCCCAGGATAGCTCTCAAAACTACGGTTCTCAATGAACCTCTGAGCTTTGGGTCATACTAGAGAATGCCAGATTCTCAGAAAACAAAGATAGAACGGATACTGAGAGAGTTCATCTAAAACATGTATTTTACAAAGACAGGAGGCAGAAGGCTCACGTCACAGTTCCAGGAAAACCTTGGGCTCACTTGCACTGTTGGGAAGACAGAACTTCGGTACCTTACTTAGAAAAAAGGAGGAGCCGATGTGAAGATCGAGGACAAGAGTATTTAGCAAGATAAAAATCTAGGAAGGACTATGACCTTAGATAATAAAGTCAATTCCCTGGGCTCAGTTGGTTTCCTCGCTGTTAAAATGAGATGGAAGTGAGACTCTTTCACTTCAAGAAAAATGATCCCCTGTCTCTTCCCTTTCCATTCCTTCCACAACAGTGATTTTTTTAAAGTCCTTAAACGCACCTTGGTTTGTATTTAACAATTACCCCCATCTATGCAAACAATTTAAATCTTAAGTTATTTGCACATTTTGGATTTAAGTGGAGGAGATATATTTTATAGCAATAAATATATTGGAAATTAAAATATACACAACATGTTAAAAAATGAAATGCAATAATAGCATTTTTTTTTTCATTCAAAGCTTGGTTGGAGGAGAAAGCCATAAGATTTGCAAAATATTAAGTGTCTTGCTATGTATGGTGAATTTGTGGGTAATTCATACATTTTCTTTATTCTGTTTTCTAAATTATGTTCAATATCCCTGTATAGTTTCTATGACCAAAAATAGAAAATAAATTTGTTTATAAAAAAAGGGAATGGAAAAATTACCTATTTTGTATATCAGCTATAAATGGTGTGGTTTTTTTTTCCATATAGAATGTGTTCATTGAAATGCTACCTGCATAACTGTTCTAATTCTCTTCTATTATGTGACATTTTCTATTTTTTAAAGCAAGTGTCTCTGTTTTAAGAAAAATTGAGATTAATAATGTGTCAATTTAGACTGAAATTAAGGATTGAAGGATGTGTACAACCTGAAAATAATCTGGTACTTTGAGTTGTGACCATCACTAGTCAGGACAACCTTCTTTGTCTTAGTTGGCCTACACAAGCAAAGAGGATTTGTCTAAACTAAAGGGGTCTCTGTATCTATATAGGAAGAGCCAAAGGGTCAGGGAATTGGGGGCAAGGGCTTGATAAAGAACACACCTCATGCCCGGCTGGCGTGGCTCAGTGGTTGAGTGTCCACCTGTGAACCAGGAGGTCACAGTTTGATTCCAGGTCAGGGCACATGCCTGGGGTATGGGCTCAATCCCCAGTGTGGGGCCTGCTGGAGGCAGCCAATCAATGATTCTCTCTCATCATTTCATCCTCTCTCTCTCTCTCTCTCCCCTCCCCCCCCCCCCCCCCGCTTTTTTTTTTAAAAAGAACTCACCAAATAAACATGTCAATCACAGCAAGGACAAATGAGACTCCCAGGCAGGTTCTGAACCATGAAGTCAATACAATGAGCTTTTGAACACTCTTCCTCAGACAGAGGTGGGGATGTGGCAGCAGAAGACATGGGCAAAAAGGATGAATGGAGAAGTGAGGTCCTCTCCAAATGTAGGGGTCTCTGGATTCCAGAAGGACTCTCCTTTCTCCCACCAGGCATTTAACTTTCCAATGCCAAGAGTTATCTATAACTCATCTCTATGGCCCTCAGGATGCCTTCCTTGAACATGACATCTGTGTTTTCTACTCTCAACTCTGACAACCCTTCTGAGAGAAATGCAGGCTTACTTGTCAGAATCAAATGTAGGAAGATAATGGACTTACTATAATTAATAAAGTAGAGGCTTGGTGCACGAATTTGTGCCAGGAGTGGGGGAAGGACCATGGGAGGTTGGCTGCTGGCCCCAAAGAAAGGGAAGAGGCCGTGTCTGCTGCCACCCACCCCTGGTTCCCTATCCCAGCCTGGGGCCCAAAGGCCCTGTGGTGTTGGGAGAGGAGGCAACAGTCCCCAACAGTCCCCGGGCTGGGCACAGAAGGAACAGATTCTGACACCACCCCACCGCCATGTAGTTCATGGCTTCCCCTCCCTCCTTCCCTCACTGCCATACCACCACCACAGCAGGCGGCCCCTGGGAAAGGGAGAGGATGGGAGTGAGACAAACCCTTGTGTCGAGGGCTGATTTTCAATAGATTGCAGCAAGGGAGCTGCTCTGCTACTTACAAAAGCCCGACCCAGAAGCAGGTCTCTATGAATGGTTTAGCACCAGGGGCCGATGGGGGCCGGCTGACCAGAGGGAGGGGCCAGAGGAGGTTGGCTGTGGGAGCTCATTGACCACCACCAGGCAACTCCTGCATTGAGTGTCTTGCCCCCTGGTGATCAGTGAGCCTCATAGTGATTGGTCGATTGGCTGTTCTGGTGGTTCTGGTTGTTCAGCTGTAATGGTCACTTAGGCTTATATACATAGATAGATGTTTCAGCACATCTGTCTGTGAGAAATTGATGCATTATCTCCCCAACAAGGATCAATCTGCCTCAGGGAACAGACCGGCTTAGGACTGATTTAGGGAAGAGAAAGAGGCAAATATTAAGCCCATCAAACGGGGCCCCAGATAGAAGGGAAGCCAGCCTGAGGGAACGAGTTGTCGCCAGTCCTTCTGGAGGGTATGCTCTTCCCACTGAACTCTGTGGGCGGTTTTCAAAAACAGAGCTACTAACATTGGCAGAAATTTGACAACCTAACGGTAGACGAGAAAAAAGGCATTTCCAATTCAATAAAAACAGAAACAAAGGAAACACTTTGTTTTTATGTGATGTTCTAAAGCAACCAACACTGAAAGCCTTTTACTGAGGAGAGACAAAAAAAATTATCAAAATAAAAGCAGATTTAAGGCCATTTCACAGCGAAGCTCTCCATTTTCCCTAGTGTATTCATGACCTTCCTAAGCAAGAAGCAAAAACATTTGGTCCAAGAGGAAATTTGTCCTCCAGCGACCCGGGTTCACCCCCCGAGTTTAGTAAGAACTGGAACAGTGAAGAGATATTTTGAACCAACTCTGATTGATATTCTTTGAGTTATATATCAGTGAAGTGTTTTGTTCCCTGTGCCATTAAGAACCGGGTTAGCTGATAGGCACTGTGGCCACTAGAACTAATGGGGCCCTGTATTTTTTAAAATATTGAGAAATAAAAGGATGTGGATGTTGAATGGCCATTGGCTTTTAAGATTAGTTGTAATTTAGAAATTATAGTGGGTACATTTTCTTGTTTTTAGACAAAACTCTCTAAGGTAAGATTTATCAAGCAGCAAGTACTGGAATAAACAATTTTAATAACCTCCTACCCATGTTTTTTCATTTTAAAAATAAATTGATTGTTTTCAGTCACACAATATTTTTTCCATATGGTTTAGAAATTCAATCAAGGCTATAATTTTCAAAAATTCAATCAAGGAAGTCCTTGAAGCACCCTCCCCTGTGTTTGCCACCTGCCGGACCCACAGGGCATGAAGCAGATGCCCACGTACACATCATGGCAAACCACATTAATGGGAAAACCACTCAATGAACCCAACTTGACACGAAAACTGTAATTTCAGACGGGCTGGCGTGGCTCAGTGGTTGAGTGTTGACCTACTAATAAGGAGGTCACGGTTGGATTCCCAGTCAGGGCACATGCCTGGGCTGCAGGCTTGATCCCCAGTGTGGGGCATGCAGAAGGCAGCCAATCAATGATTCTCTCTCATCATTGATGTTTCTATCTCTCTCCCTCTCCCTTTCTCTCTGAAATCAATACTAATAATAACAATAATAATAACAACAACAATAAACTAACTTTAAAGGAAATGGGTCCTATGGAGCATCTTCTTCTTTAAAAAAAAGGTATTTTTTTCCTTTTCCCTGGTGGGATTCAGGCCTGGGCATGTGTTCTGAGGCACAGAAGCCGTTTATCTCCATCTGCCTTCTCTCGCACCCAAGTGCGTGCCACCACTCCCAGAACTACCTTTTCGGTTGTGAACTAAAGGCCGACAAAGATGATCACTTTAAGGTGGATAATGATGGAAATGAGCACCAGTTATCTTTATGAACGTTCGGTTGAGGGGCTGGTGCAAAGGATGAGCTGCACATTGCTGAAGCAGAGGCAATGAATTACGAAGGCAGTCCAGTTAAAGTAGGGGTGTTGAACTCAATCAGAGAAGGGGCCAAAATCTAAAATCCAGCCTAAATCGCGGGCCGAATGGTTTACTGAACAGTCATAAACTGACAATGTCATAAACTGACAGCGGAGTGCAGTGATGACAGCGCGGTGCGGGCCACATTGCAAGGCCTGGCGGGCTGGATTTGGCCCGCGGGCCTTGTGTTTGACACATGTGAGTTAAAGGAACACTGGCGACTTTGACAATGTCTGTACATTCGACGGTGTCCCTTGGTGGCTGTGAAATACCACCACCTGCGGTCTTGTGATTAAGGTGTGGTTCAGGCCTGTGCATGCCAGTGGACAGCACTTAGTTGCTGTGGAGAAAGATGCAGAGTCAGAAAATGGCGAGGAGGAGGATGTCAAACTCCTAAGAATGTCTGGAAAGCATTTCCTGCCCCTGGAGGTGGTAAGAAAGGTTCCACAGAAAAAAGTAAAACTTGCTGCTACTGCTGATGATGATGAGGAGGAGGAGGAGGTAGAGGAAGAGATGGAGGAGGATTTTGATGATGAGGAAACCTAATAAAAAGCTCCAGTAAAGAAATCCATATGAGATTTGCATTTCTTTACTGGAAACCCAAAAAATGCACAAAAATCAAACCAGAATGGAAATGACTCAAAACCATCAACACCAAGATCAAAAGGTCAAGAATCCTTAAAAACAAACAAACAAACAAACAAACAAACCAAAAAAACCAACAACTTCTAAAACACTGAAAGGACCTAGTTCTGTAGAAGACATTAAAGCAAAAATGCAAGCAAGTATAGAAAAGCATGGTTCTCTTCCCACAGTGGAAGCCAAGTTCATTAATTATGTGAAGAATTGTTTCCAGATGACTGATGTGGAAGCTATTCAAGATCTCTGGCAGTGGAGGAAGTCTCTTTAAGAAAAGAATTTAGACAGTCTGTTAAAATTTTCTGTCTTATTTCATTTCTGCACAGTTGATATCTGGCTGTCCTTTTTATAATGCAGAGTGAGAACTTTCCCTGCCTGATAAATGTTGGCCAGGTTCCATTGCCAAGAATGTGTTGTCCAAAATGCCTGTTTAGTTTTTAAAGATGGAACTCCACCCTTTGCTTGGTTTTAAGTATGTATGGAATGTTATGATAGGGCCGTGGTCTGCAAACTGTGGCTCGCGAGCCACATGCAGCTCTTTGGCCCCTTGAGTGTGACTCTTCCACAAAATACCATGGCCTGGGCGAGTCTATTTTGAAGAAGTGGCATTTAGAAGAAGTTTAAGTTTAAAAAATTTGGCTCTCAAAAGAAATTTCAATCATTGTACTGTTGATATTTGGCTCTGTTGACATATGAGTTTGCCGACCACTATGCTAGGGCATAGAAGTAGGGATGGTCAGACAGTTGGGAATGGTGGGGAGACAAAAACATACACGTGACATAAAACTCAGTATTTTAACAAAGTAGCACTGTTTCTATTAATATATATATATATATATATATATATATATATATATATATATATATATTGTTTGATCTTAGGTTTGGTGCCTTCCAAACAAGCACTGTAGCCCGCCTTGGAGGAAATTATAATGCTGTAGAAAATGCAATGCAATCTGATCTGGTTTCCCTGCTCACCTGCAGGAAGAGCAGATTCCATTTTCTGAGAGCCTTCAGCTGCAGTGCCTGTAGGATCTACCTAATCTGGGAAGCCTCAGACCACAGAGAAGTTCAGATGGCCCAAGAGGGAAATTTGGAGCAAAGATTACTCAATAGGAGGAGACTCATGGTGAGTGAAGGGGCCAGGCCACTTCCCCCACAAAATGCTCAGTTAGTGTGCAGCTCCGCAGCAGAGTCTGGTCTTGGCTGGTTTCATCTCAACACCTGCTTCCCAGAGGGCCCACTCACTTGCCCTGTGTGTCCCCTGGCTGGCAGCCCTGGTGGTTGCCTCTCACTAGTTCAAGATGGGAAACTCCACCTGGCTACAGCATTTTCTATTTTCACTTCAGCCATCCATCAAGTAGGAGCATTTTCCCGTCCTAAACCTCTGGACCCCGATGAAACCTGTCTGGAATCTCTATTCTCTCTTTTTCCAGATTAAGACTCTGAATAAGAGCACCAGCAATAGCAATATTCACATGCATACAGGATGTTATAACTTTTAATATGCTTTCATAGGCAATGAAGTCACTGTACTTTTAACCTGAGTGTTTTCAATTATGCACATTGAGCAGAAAAGTGAGTGAGAACAACTCAAATTGCCTGGTAATTCTGCCTGCCATTTCACAAAATAAACTGGTATCTAAAAGTATATGATATAGTTGAGCCCCAAATAGTAACATGTTTCATAAAATTGCAGAAAGAATTATGAATAATTTTATAATTCCTGACCACTGACAAAGAAGTAGAAAACCTGTCTAGGTTTCCAGGTGAGTGGGTGGGAATTTCACTCCAGGAGCACTCTTCTATGGGTATTACTGGTAGATTACAGGGTTTACTGTATTCTTATCCTTTGCTACTGCAAGGCCAAGAGTGACTGTATAGTCTTTCTATCCAACTACATGTTCCATATTTCCCCAGTGAAAAGGCTTTCTTCACAATCCTTGTGCTCCTTTGTGGGCCCAGGAACTAACTCTCAATGCCGGGTCTGGACAGATCTGTGACTTACGGACTCTCTGAAGGCTGCTGGAGGGTTAACTGAAGACAGATCAAGGGTGGGCCCTCTTTTTAAGTGTTTGTTTTGTTTTTGTGTGTGTGTGTGTGTGTGTGTTTTGTTTGTTTGTTTGTTTTGAGATAACAGTCTCATCTTTTCCTGAACCATGCGTGTGTGTGTGTGTGTGTGTGTGTGTGTGCGCGCACACACACACACACATGCATGCATAAATAAATAAATAAATAAATAAATAAATAAATAACACTCAGGAAAATTAAAAACTTTTTTCCACTGTAATCTTGGTTATTTGCTCATAAATTCACAGGGGGCATTGACAAATTTACCAAATTTGTTCCCAGGCAAAAAAAAAAAAAAAAAAAAAGAGTGTAACTTATTAAAACTTTAAAATATTATGGACACATATGCTAGCATCAGTACATTTTTTAAAATAAAATTCTGCTATTTTTTGTGTCAGAGAACTCATGGATGATTAAGTTGTTAAGTTTTTCAGGTAGCACACCAAGAAGCCATTAGAAATTATCAAGTATGTGAAATAATGAGTCTTGACTCTTTCAAAAGAATCTAAAGTTAACAGATTAATTCTATCAAACTAGAATGCTCTTTCATTTAATGAGTGATGTATCCCTAGTCTTTAACCCAAATCTGAATTTGGTATATAAATTTCCCCCAGGAAGGGGAATAATATATTGATATAAATACGCAAATATTTGAAGCGAAAATATGGAAAGTGACCATCAGATCGTGAGACCTTCAACCCTGCAGACTTCTGGCAGCTGCCTGGAACAGAACAATCGGAGCTGGAACAGAACATATCAGAAGTAAAGGGGAAAAGAATGTTCGAGAAATGGTATTACTAAAATGGTGTCACTGGTGTCCCGAGTAGAACTCGTGGAAAGAATAGTAATAGCTACTGTCTCAGAAGACTTGAAATTCTGGCTCCCAGAGGAATTCAGGCAGGTTGTCAGTAAGCATTAAAGTATGTAAAAGGCAACAAGAAATGGCAACAAATTAATAAGCTTGTCATCCCCAGATCACTAAACTTGACAAGGGATTGATACCGGATTTACATAACAGAAGTGATCTAGTCTTATCACTTCTCTGAAATGCATTTCACATGATGAAGGGAAGACGGTTTCTATAATGATTTCTTCACTCACTCATTCCTTTAATCAATATACATTTTAGAGCATGTGCTATATTCAGGGCACGACAGACACAGTTTAATGTTCACTTGACCTTTTTTTACTACTCATACCTCCTTTCCAGAAAGCAGTCCAACTTGATGAATTGCCTCTGCAGTCCACAGTCTCAGTGGTACGGTCCATCACCTCTGGGAATCTCTCCCTAGACAGAGAAGGACCAAAGGTAAAGATACAAGAAAAAATTCATACCACCTTGTTCATGGGTAGGAGGTTATAACAAGGGCATATTGTTAAAACCTGAAAACAAATGGAATATTCATCAGTGAGAGGATAGATTGTGGCGTATCCATGACATGAAATAGTATGCAACCTTTTAAAAGAGCAAGTTCAATACCAGTTAACTTAAAGCCGTGGTTGGCAAACTATGGCTTGTGAGCCACATGCGGCTTTTTGGCCCCTGGAGTGTGGTTCTTCCACAAAATACTACGGTCTGGGCGAGTCTATTTTGAAGAAGTGGCATTTAGAAGAAGTTTAAGTTTAAAAAATGTGGCTCTCAAAAGAAATTTCCATCGTTGTTCTGTTGATATTTGGCTCTGTTGACTAATGAGTTGGCTGACCACTGACTTAAAGAAATTTCTACCACTTATTGTTGACTGTCAAGAGCAATGTGAAGAGATGCATGCATAATGAATTCCACTTTTGTAAAACACTGACTTAAAGGGGGGGTGAGGGATAACTCTCTATCCCTCTCTCTTCCTCTCTGAAAAATCAATAAAATATATATATTTTTTAAAAACAAAAAACAACTTTCCAGTCTTTTAAAAACTTTTAGTATTATAAATTTTAAAACATTTTTACAATAAGTCACAAGGTCACAGAGTCCTCATTCTAGAATCCTTAAAAAAGTTCTGAACACTGAGTGCTTTCTATATATCCCTCCCACAGGAAAATGTGGGCTGATGTCACTGCTGTTGACACAGATTTTGGTACTGGACATGTGGCTGCAATATTATGTTATCCAAGCTTCATTTTATTCCTTGTTTGGACTTAATTTCACTATGGAAACCAATGTCTTAATTAGATCTTATGTGAATGTTAATCACAAAGACTGGGAGGCATCTTGCAATTTTTTCCCCCTGACCTTGCAGAACCTCAGTGATCATTCTGCCAAAAACCAGCCCAATATTTCCCTGGCTGGTGTTGCTCAGTGGTTAGAGAGCCAGCCAGCTCACAAAAGGGTCTCGGGTTCAATTCCAGTAAAGGGCACATACTTGGAATTGGCAGGGGTAATGCAGGAGGCAACCAATCAATCTCTCTCTCTCTCTCTCTCTCTCTCTCTCTCTCTCTCTCTCTCTCTCTCTCCCTCCCTCTCTCCCTCCCTCCTACCCTCCCTTCCACTCTTTCTTTAAAAATGCAATGGAAAAAATATCCTCAGGTGAGGATTAACGACAATAACAACAACAGCAACAACAAAATAGGATAGGCCCAATATCTATCTTCCTCAACCCCTACCTAGAACCTCATAGGACAATGTGATAATGATCTCCCTGTTATCATCCTGTTGATCTCAATGACATCAGCTAAGCATGCACATTCCAATGGTCATAAATCAACCAGGACCTGATTAGCATTGTGCAGCAAACTGGTAGAACATTCCGTTTATTTTGTTCTAACAGAAAGATTGAAACATAAGGATAGCAAAAGCTTTCTGTAAAATTTAAAGGAAATTTTAGCTTTTTATAAAAATGATATAGGACAAAGTGAAGAATTTAAAAGTTTACTCAGACTTATAAAGTCCCACTGGGTAAGGCCCAGCAGTTTGTGATGCCCATGGATATCCAGCAATGCACCAGAAATAAGATGATGTTTAGCAGTCAGACATGAATGCCCCTCTTTGAAGAGAAAACAGCATAAAAGCACAGGCCAAATGGCCTCCAAGGTGGTCCAACCCATGAAAATTTATAAATTATCTATCTTGCTTTTTAGTTTTCATAGCATTTTTGCATACATCATCCCTTAACTTCAACACCTGTGTTGAGTATTTAACTGTATTCTAAGTATTTGATCTTCATAGCAGCCCTATTTAATAGATGAAGAAACTGAGGCAGACAGAATTAAAAACGTATCTAAGTGAAACAGCCAATACAGTGTGTCCTTGGCAAAATATCCAGAATGCAAGCATCCTGAGGGCAGGGACAATTTTTATTGGGCTCATTGCTTCAACACTCACCAGCACCTGGGGCACTCAGTGCTTCTCTGTTAGCTATAATAGATGAATGGCTCAATCCTCAGTATTGTTCTTCATATTCTATTCAAAAATTGAAGATAGACTATGAATATGGGCTGTCCAGAGTCTGCAGGAAGAAACACAGAATGGATTAAATCAGGTATTTTAAAAAATATGTTTTTTATTTATTTCAGCAAGGAAGAGAGAGAGACAGAACAATCAATGATAAGAGAGAATCATCTATCAGCTGCCTCCTGCAGCCCTTAATGGGGATTGAGCCCAAAATCCAGGCACGTGCCCTGACCAGGAATTGAACTGTGACCTCTGGTTCAGTTCAGACCTGCCTACCGATTTATTAACTCTATAAATTCATCCACCTGGAGAACATCAGTAATTCACAGAGATAATGAGTTTCCTTGTCTTCTTCTGCTTTCCTTTTTACCTTTTGGACTAAATGTTTAATTCTAAATGCTTAAGATGCAAACACTTCCCACTGATTAAAAGACAGAATTGTAAATACACATTCATTTTGATGACACCTTTTATTTGACCTCCTTGTGCACGTATCTTTATAATTCTCATAATGAAAACTGCAGGAGTCTCATGGCAACAGGATGAAAGCTTTGTCAAGAAGAGATACAGGTTCCGTCATTTGGTGATTCAATTTGCCCGTGAAGCAGAGAAAAGGCACTACAGGAAAAGGTAAAAAAAGAAAACAGAAGAAGACAAGGAAACTCACTATCTCTGAATTACCGATATCTTCCAGGTGGATGCATTCACAGAGCTAATACATCGGTAGGCAGGTCTGATGCATCACATGCTCTCCCAATTCCTCCCACAGTTTAATCACTGTCCTCCCTTTTCTCTGTAGAAACATTGAGTCACTCCCCACAACTCTGGCAAGTCCCATGCTGCCCACAACAACAATGCCTCACTGAGCAATCACAGTGTTCTTTGGCTTCTCTCTAAGCTCCCTAGTTCCCTTCTTGTTTTTTCTTGTTTGTGTGTGTGTGTGTGTGTGTGTGTGTGTGTGTGTTTAAAATTTATTATTGATTTTCAGAGAGAGGGGAAGAGGGGAAGAGAGAAAGATATATATATATATATATATATATATATATATATATATATATATATATGAATGTGAGAGTGAACTATGTACAGGCTGCCTCCTGCAGGAGCCCCACTAGGGATGGAGCCCACAACCCAAGCATGTACCCTGACTAAGAACTGTACCAGCAACCTTTGGGTGCATAGGATGATGCTCCAACCAAGCCACACTGGCCAGGGCCCTTTCCTATCTTGTGATCATTGCTCCCCTGCCCGTCTGTCTCCCTGTCATCTAAATGCCATCCTCCTCCAAGAGGCCATCACACCTGATGCATCTGCACCCTGGCACCCTGCCCAGGGGTCTTACCCCTTGCCATACAAGCAACTCTTCTTTTCCAAATTTGGATCTCCAGCCCTACCTCTCTTAGGCCTACATTTTCACCTTTGTGCATAGCATCTGCCAAGAGGAAAGGTAAATCACAGGCCAAAGGCTGAAGAAAAGTGGACAAAGGAAGATCTCAGGTAATGCCACTGGTTTGTAGAAAAGCATTTTTGTAATGTGGTAAGAGAAGCCATATTTGGAAGGTATGCACTGTTCACCCAGCCAAAAAGAAACAATTTGTCTAACTTCTTTATTTTTTCAATTTTATTAAATTTATTGGGATGACATCCTATATAATAAAAGCCTAATATACTAAGTGTCCTGTTGTTGAGTCAGCAGTTCAACCAATCAAAGCATTATATGCTAATGACATGCTAAAGACTCTCAACTGCTCGCTATGATGTGCATTGACTACCAGGGAACAACCATTCTGATTGGTAAGTTAGTTTGCTGCTGGGATCTGGCCAATCAGGACTGAGCAAGATGGGATGGACATGCCTTGGAGCCCTCCCGGGGTCCCTCCCCAACTGGCCAACTTCCTACATCCCTGGCTTTCAACTCTCGCAATCAAGAGAGATGTCGGAAAGCCAGATTCAGCCCAATCCTTTAGGCTAGGCCAAGAGACCCCACTGGTTCATGAATTCGTGCCTCTAGCTGGTTAATAAGATTATATAGGTTTCAAGTGTACAATTCTATATCATCAGTATATTGTGCTGTGTGTTGACTACCCAAAGTTATCTCTTTCCATCACCATATATTTGACCTTCTTTACCCTTTTCTATTTCCCCTATCTCCCTTTCTCTCAGGTAAGTGTCTATGAGTTTTGTTCTTTTTCTTTTCTTGTTTGCTCATTTGTTGCTTTCAGTTTTATATTCAACACATGAGTGAATTCATATGAATCTTGACTTTTTTCATGATTTATTTCCCTTAGTCTTAGACCAAATTCTGTTACATAAATATATGTATTACTCTAATATTCATTAGCAAGTAGGTGCACAAATGTTCATACATTCTGTTTGCAAGTTTCGTGAATTCCAATTCTTTAGTGTTTAAATTACTGTTACAAAGAACCAGAATAAATCAAGCAATACTCAGAGAGTTTAGAGTCACATTTTATTCACTAGTGGGCTTAGAGAAAATGAATTCAAATTCTAAGCAAAGCTACACACAGAACTTCCCTTTTTATTAAAGAGCCAGCTCTATGTGTGCTTAGTGATTATCTCCTGGCTGGCCTTGAAAACAACACAATTCTATCCAATTAAAAAATATACCTGGCATGGCATTGAGAGTATGGGCATATCTAGTCTCAGGCCTACAAGGTCAGACAGCGAGTTTTACCTTCTTCATTATTCAAGCAGGCTAAAGCAGGCTAGAAAGCAAAGTTATTTTTTTAGAATAAGAGGCTATCTAAAAAACAGCAGAGAATTTCTAACAGTAGTTTCACAAAATAGGGGCTAGCCTTCTCATTACTACCATATTTTAAATGTTTAATCAAGACAAAATGATAATATTCCAGAGGGAGGCTTCTATTTTCCTTACAGTTTGCATCAGGAAACCAGAATCTTCTGACTCAATTGCTTGACCCAAGATAATAAAGTTTCAGATCTTGGTTTTCAACCATACTGGCCTTAGTAGACTCACATCCTGTTAGTACAAGGGTCAAAGGACAGAGTGTCTCTAGGTTATGTGAACCAATCTACACATTTGAATACCTTCTTAATTTCACCAATAGGAATGCATTTCTGACATTAATATGTCGTTCAGCAAAGCAACTTCTTTCAATTGATTTTATTTCTTTAACACAATTAGCGCGTACTATGTGGCAGATACTACTCAAAACATTATTTCACACATTAACTCATTTAATCCTCCTAGCAGCCTATGAGGAAGTCACTAATATTATTCCCATTTTACAGTTGCAGAAACTGAAGTGCAGATAGGTTCAACTCCCAGACTGTTATAACTAGTATATAATAGAGCCAGGATTCAAACTGAGGCAGTCTGTTCCATAGTTCATGATCTTCACAAGACCTCTGCCCTGTGGGGTCATAGAAGTGTTTATAGACGTTGCCTCTAGAGTACAGGCTTCCTGATTAGAGTACTAGCTGAATCAATTAGAGTACTTAATCAATTAGGACTACTTGGGTTGCAGCTTAACCTGACTAATAATGACAGTCATAATGTTTGACTCCGTACATGAAATATTTTTAAGTAAATGACCAATACAACATTAGTTATCGTTATGCTTTATTAGTACATCAATGGAGATAGCTGGTTTTTACAAGAGATTATTCGCTGATTATTTAGGCTTGTAGATTGAGTTTCTCCAACTCCACAGTGTATCCCTTGGGCTGGTGGCCATTTTGGAGTACTTCTTAGGTATGCATAGAATTATAGGACTTATACATAAAGGGACTTGGAGCTCAACTAATCTAACTGCCCTTCTGAACTTTTTGATTCCTTGTTTACATCATCACTGTCAGATAACTGTGTAGCTTTTGCTTGAACAAAAGCCACTTGGAGGATACTCACTCTCTTGGGGCAGCTATCTAGTTTCTACCTGTAGAGCCTTTATGTTTAGCAGGAATTACTCTGCTCAAAACTTCCACCAAATGGTTCATCATTCTATGTGGTCCTTAAGAGGTAGAAATCTGAGAAACAAGACATGCCCCCACAATACTGTTATATAACAAAAACATAATGTTTCCCAGAGTTGCCCACTGCCCTAATAAGGGATGGGGGTTGTTACTGTAGAAGAGTTCATTGTGATGGGGGTGACAGTTCAGCGAGCCCACAAATGCAAACTCAAGGAAAACAGATCAGTGAAGACTGGTGTAGTCAGGGAGGATTCTGGCAGAGGTGCTACCAGAATGTCCACGTTCAATGGTGAATTTCGTTGATGGATGAACTGAACTGATATTAGGCAACCTGGTATCTGAGCAGGGTTCCTTTATCATTATTCCTGACTTCTGCTTCTGACTGATCTTAACTCAAGACCCCACTGTGAAATGCCCTAACCGTGGCTAATTACTAATTTCTTGCCCTTTGAGGCAGAAACAGAAATCAGCAAGCCTTGGGTGATTGTTTCATGCCTCTGAGTCTGTTCCCAGCCAGCTGCTGATTTAGAATTGCGAGTTGTTGATTGTTAAGTGATTCACAGGAAGCCAGGCTGCTACACATTCCTGAGCAAGGTGTGAATAACAATTTACAGATTTGTCCACGTTAAAAAACCCAGTCTTCATACTTATAATAAGAATAATGAAAAAAATATTACTAACAAGAATGCTTGGGCAGTGTTTTTGTAAACACTCTGAACTTTTAACTCAGATTCACACAGCATCCTGTATGAATAGAGAGAATCACAGACGTTGTAATGCTTCTAAAATCAAACATTTAGTAAATATCAGATCTGATACCAAAGTCAGATATTCCAAGATCCAATTCAAACAGTAAATCTAGAACCAACAATGAAAAAAGGCAGATCTGTTCATTTAAGGCTTATGCATTGTACAGAATAAAAATTGCAACTCAATAAAAATATGAGAGCCAGAAAGAGGTGACTGAGCCTGGAATGAAGGCAAATAGTAACTGAAGAAAAAAGTTAATCTATGGAGCATCTCCTTTGAGATCTACTCTTTGGTCATTGGATTGTGAGCATCATGTTCATATCCCCAGTTGGAAACCAGGGATCTGCCTTTTATAGATAAAGAACTAAGTCTCAGAGAGGTAATGCGGCCTTCTGGAAAATCTAACGACCCCAAACCAAACTTAGGTAACTGCAAATCCATGTCCTTTTTCTATTATTAGTTTGCCTGGGATGCCACTAGCAGACATAAGATGATGTTTGGTGTAGGAGTACATTTTCTATGTGTTCACTTGATATGAACTTGAGAGGATAAAACAGCTTTATATTTAAGGGCATGGTTCAAAATGTCTTTAAAAGTACATTTGTGAAAACAGATCCAGAGACAGAAGAGCATGGATCACACCGTCAAACCTCAGAGGGAAGGTAGGGGAGGGTGGGGATAAGGAGGAGAGATCAACCAAAGGACTTAGATGCATGCATATAAGCCTAACCAATGGGCATAGACACCAGGGGGGTGAGGGCATGAGTAGGGGGGAGGGAAAGGGGGGATATGTAATACCTTAATCAATAAAGAAAAAAATAAATTTGTGTTTTTAAACGTTTAATTCAAAGAAAAATATTAAATATCACAAATAATTATACAATTGGTCTGCAGATGTGTTACCACATGGTGACACAGCAAAAATCACAGTGGTAGCATGGGATGTCTACCAGTAAAACATGAAAAACCCAAAGCTACATCATGCTGCCTCCCCACAGGCAATAATTAAACAGCTTTGTCAACAGCTTAAACTGAGCTCCAAACTGTTCACAATATATTCTACACATGCTAAAGGATGTAATTCCAGAAAAGCTTGAATCAGATTTTTGGCACAAATGGAACTTTAAGTGATTTCCATTTATAAGTATAAGCCACATAAATTTTTATATATTCTCTCTATCTCCTGGCAGGTCCTGTTTGTCACATTCTGGGTCATTTGATTTGCCCTAATAAGAATGGTGGCCTCTGAAGAACCAGAAAGGTTGGGAGATAAAAGAGAAGAATGTTGTCCCATAGACTATCCATAAAAGTAACAATTATAAATATAAACATTAATATTTTTATTGCTGCAACCCAGTAAAAAAATAGTAAATGGGTCAACGCCACCCCCCCCACCCCCACCCCTTGTGAAATAGCAATGAGAGTTCAATGATAAAGAACAAAAAGCCATACCAAGGGGGTTGGAGAGCCCAAGGCATTGAATTACTCACTCATTCAACAAATATTGATTAATGGCCATTATGTGGCCAAGAACTTTCCTATTTGGGAAATGTTCAATGATGGAGATAAAACCACCTAGTCTCCCGAGTAGTATGCTTGTAAATGTTTTAAATAACCAGCAATCCAGAGAGGGGGAAGGGGATTGGTTAGCCAATTGCCATGGGGTAATACTCCCACCCTGGCTAACTCTGACAATCCATGTGTTGTCTCTAATTGTGAAGTTGGAAAAAGAGCCCACGATAATTTCTTACAGTTAACTCCAGCACACCATTGAGTCTTTCTCTGTTGACACTTGGAGAAAGAGAGAAACACTTGTCAAAAAAACAAAAGAAAGGACATTTTTTATCATTTATTCTTCATCCACGTACAAGGCATTGTGCTCAGTGCCCACCCACATCAGGGAGGGCAATCTGCTTTACAAAGTCTACTGATGTAAATGTTAACCCCATCCAAAAATACCTTACACATGCTACATGGATAAGCCTTAAAAACATAGGCTAAGTGAAAGAAGCCACACACAGATGGTCATATATGCTATGGTTCCAATTATATAAAATGTCAAGAGCAGGCAAAAATATAAAGACAGACAGTAGACTAGCAGTTGCCAGGGGCTGGAGAGAGGAAGGAATGGGGAGTGACTGGTAATAAATATAGGATTTCTTTTCAGTGTGATGAGAATATGAGAATGTTCTTGAATTTAGATGGTGATGATGGATGTGCAACTTTGTGAATATTCTAAAACCCCTGAATTGCATACTAAAAAAATGACTTTTATTTCAACAAACCTGTTATCTTAAAAATATATATTCTATGTGCTTGCCCTTCTTTAGAGACAGTGTATATTTAAAACTTTTAAATACAGAAATGATTTGGGGGAGAAAAAAGGGTTCAGAACATGAAACTCCCACCTAAATTCCAATGAAATATTTCTAAAGATATTAATAAATGCATCTAAGGTACAGTGTGAAGGTGTTAAAATTCCTGTTTTGTTGAATGCTCTCATTCTTATAAAGGAGACTCAAAGTTTAATACAATTCAAAGATTTTTAGGGTCAGAATGACATGAATTCAATTTTAAAAAATTCGATCTTTGGTCAATGGAAGAAAAATAGCCTGTTTGTCACAGGAAATGTGGCACATGGTGGTACAGAGCCCCCATGGCTTCCAAGCCACTTCTGCAAAGCGGAAGTGAGAGGAACACTTACCTACCATCCCCCGGGGTGAGGACTGCGTTGCTTGGCCGAAGGAAACAGCTAGACACTGTGTAACAAAGTTGTCCTTTCCCACACTCCAGTCCACGTGCTGAGGTGGAACTATTGAATTGCCAAACAGCTCTCCATTTGAACTGAAATGCCTAATCTCTGGAGAATTGCCCATTATCCTCAGTGAGGCAGGACAATGGAGGAGCCTGCAGAAACAGCCCTTACATCTGATCAAGGACATGTGGTTCCAATCCATCCACAGAAGCAAAAGGAATTACACTGGTAATTTTGCTGTTAGTGCTTTGAAAAAAGAATCACATTTTTCCTATGAAATAACCAAATCTATAGGTTTTCACTAAAAACATACAGCCTTTAGTTCTTTCTCTGATCAGGAAGATTATGGGAAGGGCTTGTTCTACTACCTGCCTCTACCATATTTGTACACTACTCTTCCTTTTAATGATATAATTAATGCCTCAAAAATAAAAGTAAGCCTATTACATGTGATTTCTTGCTTTGTGGACACATATTCTGTTTTGTTTTGTTTTAATTACAAAATCACAAAAATCTCAATATAAAATGGCTCACTCTTCTGGTATTGCAGTCCCACATGTTTCATGAACTTAGCCCTGTGACCTCGAGCAAGTCACCTACCCTCTCTGAGTCTCAGTTGCTTTTAACATAAAATAATGAACATTAGTTAGATGCTCTCTATGCCCTGAAAGTACTATGACTTTAATTTTGCATTTTGTCTCAGTGGATGCACACACTAGTGTGGCCTGTGGCCTGCAGGAGGGCAGGAGGGATGTGCTTTGGTGTTGTTTCTATCACTGGTGGCTTTGCTTTTGTGCTTCCTTCAGAGTCTGTAACAGCAATGAGACAATTGCAAGAAGTAGCAGCTCAAAATGTGCACATTTTGCGTGTCTTTTCATGTGAAGGGCTTTCTGTTTCATTGATTGCTTAGCAGCTTAGAGCCTTATGTGTTCTCCATCATGAAGACCTCAGAGTTGGCCTTGGCAAGGAGAGAGTATAAATACCATCATTTGGGTAAGGGGATGGGGTCCTTTCTATGGAAATGGGTGAAATTGTAATGGAGCAACAATAGAAGAATTGTTGTGAATGAATCTGAAACCACAAGAACCCAGATCTGACATCATAATTACCTTTTTTTGGCAAGGTTCCAGGGGAGATCATTCCTTTAGGCCTGCTACTTTACATTTTTTGCAAAAATAATTCTGAATATATTAAATAACTAAGCAGAGAAAGCTATAAAAGTATTAGATGAAAATATGGGAGAACGTTTTGTGATTTTGGGCTTAAGAAAGCTGTCCTTTGTAAGACACACACAAATTCACAAATTTTAAAACCTGAACATTTAACTAATTATTTTACACATAGATGAACTGTGGTTGAGGTTGAAAGACAAATAACAAAGTAGGCAAAGAATTTGCCATACATATGATGGGGGGGGGGGGTTAAAAATTCACAAAATGTAAGTATGGAGCCCCTCAAAGTTGATTGACAGAAAGAGGAACTACTTAATAGAAACATGCATCACGATTACTCTTGAATCACCCTCCCAAGAGTCTCTTTGCATCTCTGAATTTCCAAGAAAGTTTGAATTCTATAGTTCCATTGGTCCATTAAATGGCTCTGTTTAGGGATCCGGTTAAGGACACATGCCTGGTTTGCAGGCTTAATTCCCAGTGTGGGACATGTAGGAGACAGCCAATCAATGATTCTTTCTCATCATTGATGATTCAATCTCTCTCTCTCTCTCCCCCTTTCTGTCTGAATCTATAATATATATATATATATATATATATATATATATATATATATATATATATATATATATATATAAAAGCAGACCTTCATTGGCAGTTTGGTCCTTTCCACATGCACTCAAGCCCAGCACAGGGAGCTACAAGCTGTGGATTGCTGACAGCTCCAAACAGGTTGCCAAGGTACAGTCACAAACTGCATCTGACATTGGCCTGTATCAGTCTATCTCCAAAGAGATGAATACACCCAGTGGACAGCCTCTAACAACAACAGAGCAGTATCTAATAATAACTCATTTCTGGGGATGGGGGGGTGGGAGTGCTGATAGCTCTTGTTGGTACTCTGGTTGTTAAAACTTACACTAGTGGTAAAATGGAATGGTATGCTGGTGAAAAGGAATACACTCGTTGATGGCAGTGTCTTAGATATTGGAAAAGTAGGGAGGAAATAACTTTAAGAACAATGGAAGTGACATCAGAGGAATGGCCCTGTAAGAGGTCCTCTGGTTTTCTGAACATGAAACATTACTCTGGTTTTCAGATCTCTTCCAGGTGGGGGGAAATGGCCTGTGCTCCTTGGGGAGGTGGGCATCTCCTTGGTAGGTGTGTCTGGCATTCAGGTCGCCATGGTCTCAGGGGACCAACTCTCAGAGGAATGTGGTAAGTGATGGGGTCCCAAATCCTTGGATTCCCAGTGCTGTCCCTTGCATCTAGATACAGTTGGTAGTGTGGTTGCAATGTTTGGGAGTGGGGTGAACTGTGGGGAGCTATGCTCCCTCAAAATGGTGACTGGCAGTGTCGGCCTGTGGTTTGGTTCAGAGGCTAGAGCGTCGGCCTGCAGACTGAAGGGTCCCAGGTTCGATTATGGTCAAGGGCATGTACCTTGATTGTGGGCACATCCCCAGTGGGATGTGCAGTAGGCAGCTGATCAATTGTTTTTCTCTCATCAATATTTCTAACTATCTATCCCTCTCTCTTCCGCTCTGTAAAAATCAATAAAATATACTTTTAAAAAATGGTGACTGGCAGATCTTTGCAGCCTCCCCTCTGGGTCTCCACCCGACCCTGGGATTAGTTACCAGGTGGGCATGTAGCTCAGGGGAAAACACTGTCTCTGTAGTACCAGTTCTTGGGTTTGCAGATAATGTGCTCAGCAACCCAACACTGACTGATACAGCTTCTTCTGGGGCCTGCTGCTAGCTGGAAAGGGTGAGGGGAAGCAAACTCTGGGAGGGGGTAAGGGAGGCAGCCAGGCTCCATGGCTTTGTTTCTCTATTTAGAATGCTGATTGCCAGGTCACTGGGCTCAGCAGCAGTGCCTACTGGTCACTCCTTCAGGAATGCTCACTGTATCTCTCTGCTTCTCCCAGCTGAACGGAATGCCTGTGCAACCTGATTCCTCCTCTTTCCAGGCTGAGACCTACAATGAGGTCCATGAGCTCTGGGTTGTGTGTCTCTAGCACCATCTCAGCTTTTCTATCCCACCTCCCCGGTTTGCTCCCACTTACCCAAGATCTCTTGGATGGGTTTGTGTATTAAGCAGGGAATCCTTTGTTGAATTATAGGTTTTCAAATTGTTTAAATTTCAACAAAATGAAAAGACAACCCATGTGAGGAACAGGTTAACAGCGAGGTTCAATCCTCAACACAGATGCAAGGTGCCTGGCAGGTACTGATCACAGGAAGTGGAAGAAGTGGAATTCGCCTCAGCAGGGTTTGGTGCCGGCTGGCCCAGATCTCCCTGTGCATACCCTGCTTGTGAAGCTTATTAGACACCGCTCTGTTGTTATTAGAGGCTAGCCACTGGGTACATGTGTCCCTTTGGAGAAACTCTGATACAGGCCACTGTCAGATGCCCTTTGTGACTGTATCTTGGCAACCTGTTTGGAGCTGTCAGCAATCCACAGCTTGCAGCTCCCTCTGCTGGGCCTGAGTGCCCTTGGGATGGATAAACTATGGAAGAGAGGAAAATGTAGCAAAACACATTCACGCGATTGCCATTGGCACCAACAAGAGCTTTATATGTATTGTACAAGCGCAAGTCAACGTTTACTTTTAAATTGCCAGTGGGTGTCATATGGCCTGCCCAGTTGGTTGGTTGGTTGGTTGGTCGGTCACTTAGCCTTTTATGTATATATATAGATAGATTCTCCCAACTCTGAGTGCACATGTTTATGTATTCAACTTTTAACATTTTGTTTGTCATGCACTGGGTATTTTGTTTTGATGAGTCATATAGATTAAGGGTCTAATGATATTTCTTTTCCAAAGTTTAAGCATATTTCCTAGATATATTTTGACATTTCATCTACACTGGCCTACACAGGTTTCAATCTGACAGCTAATTTCTTCAAAGATTAAATTTTCAGATATTCAGTGAGTAACGAATGTAACAGCTTAGTAGAGGTGGCTGCCCTATACCAAAGAAATGCTCTCCTAAACTTGGTACAGGAAACAGAAATCATTCTGGATATTTCAAGCAGAAAGAGATTTAATACAGGAAAATCTCTATATTGCTGTGTTGCCTCACAATATATATCATTTGTATATATTATTTTTCTAGCTGGAATACTATGTCCCCCTTCTCTGCTTAGAGAACTACTTTTCCTAGTTCACACAGATTATCCAGAATTACTCATGTGACTCCCATGATCATTAATCACTATGTAGGACTTCAGTGATTGTAAAGGGAAATTTAAAAGTACAAAGAGCAGCTATTCAAGTGGAATTGGCATAGGACAGTGGTCGGCAAACTCATTAGTCAACAGAGCCAAATATCAACAGTACAGCGATTGAAATTTCTTTTGGGAGCCGAAAACCCGACTTCTGCTCATGGGCCACAAAGTTTCAATCACACTGTACGTGCACGCCCGCACGTGGTATTTTGTGGAAGAGCCACACTCAAGGGCCAAAGAGCCACATGTGGCTAGCGAGCTGCAGTTTGCCAGCCATTGGCATAGGACAGCTAGGCACCCAGCTCGGATCAAAGCTCCTTCGATGAATAACAATTTGTTTTGCATTCCTCTCTGTAATGTTCTCTGAATCTTGCCTCTCAAACAATAGCTATTGTTGAAGAAAGTTTTAAAGAGCCCTTTTATAATAGAGTACATACTTTATAGTTACAAAATTAGAGCTGAGGTACCTTACCTTAATATTAATGCTATGTAGGATTTGTGCAATCTTGATGTTCATCTTATATGGTGAGTATTGAATATTGGTGTGGATGTTTGGGGTTCTTAATAAGATCTGTTATTAAGCAATATAGAAGCTTTGACCTAGAGCAGTGATTTTCAATCTTTTTCATATCATGGAACACATAAACTAAATACTAAAATTCTGGATCACACCAAATATATTTTTTGCCAATCTGATGCCAAAATAAGCATAATTTTGATTCATTTACGACAGACAGTTATTATTGTACTAGAGGCCCAGTGCACGAAATTCATGCATGGGTAGGGGGGAGGGGATGGTGGTGTCCTTCAGCCCAGCCTGCACCCTCTCCAATCTGGGACCCCTCAAGGGCTGTCCCACTGCCCATTTAAGCCCGATCCCACCTAAACGGACAGACGGACATCCCTCTCACAGCCCAGGACTGCCGGTTCCCACCTGCTTGCCTGCCTGCCGGCCTGATCACCCCCTAACCACTCCTATGCCAGGCTGATTGATATCTAACTGCTCCCCTGCCAGCCTGTTTGCCCCCAACTTTCCTTCTCTGCTGGCCTGGTCACCCCTAACTGCCCTCCCCTCCAGGCCTGGTCCCCCTCAACTGCCCTCCCTTGCAGGCCTGGTGCCTCCCAGTTGCCCTCCCCTGCTGGCCATCTTGTGGTGACCATCTTGTGTCCACATGGGGGCAGGATCTTTGACCACATGGGGCAGCCATCTTGTGTGTTGGAGTGATGGTAATACCATGTCTTGTCTAAGCAGGATCTGGGGCTAAGATGCTTACAAAACGTAAATTTGGGTGTATTAATCACTTGGTCATCAGGGGGCTATTAATTTATTCATCTATAAAATGTAGCATGTCATACTCTTATAATTTGATTTTTAACATACAACATATCCCAGACATTACTCTGTATTAGTAGTTTTTTTCTAATTCTTTACAGTTACATAATACTCCATGATGTGGATATGGCAATTTACTCAACTGCTTTTCTATGTATGAACATTTAGGTTGTTTTCCATATTTTACAATTACAAATTATGCTGCAAGGAAGAGTTGCACATATGTGCTTTTATTTCCATTTGCCTGATATACATTTGTCAGCCCCTTAGTTTGCCTTTATGAATCACTTTACCTTGGGTCTGTCTCTTATATAGATACTGTATCTTTCTGTGTATAAGATGCTATTATTTTTTTTTAATAGTTAAACTGAAAATCAAGGGGCTTTATACGCAGAAGTCAACTGAGGATGGAGCCGAGTGGGTGCATAGCTGCCCATACCTTGTCAAACAGGCTTCCTCTAATCATGAGCCTTATTGTTGCTGACATCAGCTGATGCCTTAATTGGAGGTGGAGGTGGAGAGTGTGCAGATGCAACAGGGACTGGAGTGTTTGAGCCCATAAGGATGTCAAAAAATAAAAATAAAAAATACTGGTAAGCAATTGTCTTATTCTGAAAAATGCAAACTTAATGTAAATATAATCAGCTAGTCAAAAGAGCATGGAAATAGAGCTGCCCTCCCCTGTCAGCCCAATGGCCCCCAACCGCCCTTCCCTGCAGGCCCGGTCGCCTATTAATTTATGGCAAAGAAGCCAAAATTATACAATGAGTAAAGGATAATGTCTCTGATGAATGGGTTTGAAAAACTGGACAGCCACATGCATAAGAGTGACATTGGATCACTACTTACAACATACACAAAAATCAACTAAAATAAAGTTCTTGAATGTAAGAACTGAAACCATAAAGCTCCTAAAGAAAAGAAAACCATTAAGTTCCTAGACTTCAATCTTTGCAATATTTTGGATAGAAAGCCAGAAGAAATGTCAGCAAAAGCACAAATACACAAGTGGGACTAATTCAAACTAAAAAGTTCTGTACAGCAAAGAAAACAATCAAAAAAAAAATAAAAAAGACAATCTATGGAAAAGGAGAAAATATTTGCAAATCACGTATCTTGGAAAGGAGTTAATACCCCAAATACATACTCATATATTTTTATACAGACTTAACAACTCAATAGGGGGAAAAAAAACAAGGATGATTTTTTAAATGAGCACAGGATCTGAATAGATTTTTTAACAAAGATATACAAATGACCAACAGATACCTGAAAAGTGCTCAATATCACTAATGATCAGAGAAATGCAAATCAAAACCGTAAATTATCATCTCACACTTGTTAGAACGGCTATCATGAAAAAGACAACAGTAACAAGTGTTGGTGAGGATGTAAAGGAAAGGTGTACACTATTGGTGGAGACATAAATTGGTGCACCCACTATAAAAACAGTATGGAGGTTACCAAAAAGTTAAAAACAGAACTACCATATCATCCAGAAATTCCATTTCTGGGTATTTATATGAAGGAAATGAAAATATTAACTTGAAAAGATATAGGCACCCCCATTTCATTGCAGCAATATTACAATAGCTAATACATGGAAGCAACCTAAGTGTCCTCCAATGGATGAATGAATAAAGAAAATGTTATTTATCTACATTAATAAAAGAGAAACATGAAAATTGACCATCACTTCACTAGCACACCAGCTAATGAGGAGTATGCAAATTAACCCAACAAAGATGGCAGCGCCCTGCCCCCAGCCACTCAGGGCCTCTGGGCAGCACACATGCAGTCAAGAAGTGGCCCAGCGGGGCAGGACACCTGCTGTGATGGGGAGGGCAGGGGCAGAGGGAGCTAAGAAGGGGTGCTCCAGCCGGAGTGAAAACTAAAGGCGGTGGCCAGAGGGAAGGCCTGGGTTCTGGGTGCCAGAGGAAAACCAGTGCCGGCAGCCAGAGGAAGTAAGGCCTATTGTATGAATCTCATCATGCAGCGGGCCACTAGTACAGTGGTAGGAAAACTCATTAGTCAACAGAGCCAAATGTCAACAGTACAACGATTAAAATTTCTTTTGAGAGCCAAATTTTTAAAACTTAAGACTTCTTCTAACGCCACTTCTTCAAAATAGGCTCGCCCAGGCCGTGGTATTTTGTGGAAGAGCCACGTTCAAGGGGCCAAAGAGCCGCATGTGACACATAAGCCACAGTTTGCTGTATAATATATATACACCGTATTTTCCGGCGTATAAGACAACTTTTGAAACGAAAAAAAGTCAACCGAAAATCGGGGGCAAAAGACCAAAATTGCACAAAAATTACCTGCAGATCTTGATGGCAAAGTAAGTCTTTTCTTTGAAGTGGGGGGTAGTCTTATACAGCGAATATAGGCCTAAACCTATGTTTTAACTGTAAAATTAGGGGGTTGTCTTATACGCTGGAAAGTACGGTATATATATATATAATATGTATAAATTATTTATAACATAAATTTATAAAATATAAATTACATATATATATATATATATTTCAACCATATTAAAGGAAATCTTGCCATTTGTGACAATATGGATGGACCTTGAGAACATTATGCTGAGTATAAGTCAGAGAAAAACCCATATCATATGATCTCATTTATTTTTATTTATTTTAAAAATATATTTTATTGATTTTTTATAGAGAGGAAGGGAAAGAGATAGAGAGCTAGAAACATCGATGAGAGAGAAACATCGACCAGCTGCCTCTTGCACACCCCCTACCGGGGATGTGCCCGCAACCAACGTACATGCCCTTGACCGGAATCGAACCTGGGACCTTTCAGTCCGCAGACTGAAGCTCTACCACTGAGCCAAACCGGTTTCGGCTCATATGATCTCATTTAGATGTGGAGTCTCAAAACAAAATAAAAACATGGGCTAATAGATCCAGATAATAAATTGGTGTTTGCCAGAGGAGGATGAAATGGGTCAAGTGGCTAACAAGAACAAACTTATAGCTATAAAATAAGTTATGAAATGAAATGTACAGCATGATGACTATAATTAGTACTGCATTGTATATTTGACAGTTGATTATAGTGTTCTCTACCGTGTTTCCCCGAAAATAAGGCCTACTTATAGGTTTCCTTCTGAGTGAAATATAAGGCATCCCCCTGAAAATAAGGCCCCCCTAGGCTAAACATGAGAGATTTGGTCCACTGATTCTGAAAGAAATGGAGTCACAAGAAATTCACCAGGAAATTCAGGAATTGGATTGTTATGATGATGTTCCAGATGATGATGACATGATTGTCATTGAATCAATGAGTAAATTCTTGATACTGTAGGATTCAGTTTGTCTGGTTTGTGTTGACAACTACCGTACTACCGTACCGTATACAGGTAATAAATTTCTTTTATTTGCATTTAACAATGTGTACTGTATTCTTCTTCATGGAAAAATAAGACATCCCCTGAAAATAAGAGCTAGCTCATCTTTGGGAGCAAAAATTAATATAAGACTGTCTTATTTTCGGGGAAACAGGGTAGTTATGCTGAAGCTGTGGATCATGTGTTGCCTTATTTTTGTCATTCGATATAGTTGTTAGAAAAACTTGTCAAGATTTAGTTTTTGGTGACTTCCATTCTCCTTAGAATACTAGGTTCCAACTTTTTCCCCTTAGCGAACCGATTTTAGGAACCCTTTATATTGAGAGATTGAGTAAGTGATGGCAGTATGGCATAGTTTTCTAGACTGTCATACAGCATTTTCTCTTGAGCAGTGCTGCTGGACATGCTCAACTTTATTTGGAATCAAGTAGCATCCAATTCATAAGGGACAGTCTCCATTAAGCCTAATCCCTGGCTAAGAACTGTTTCTCATGAGGTGAATTATTTACCTAAGAGGTCATGAATTTGTTCCAAATGAGATTATTATACATGCTTCACACAAACATCATAATTAGTGCCACATTTCCAGTACATTAGGCCTATTGAGTCAAAAGTAGTGAAGTGCATAGCTGCTTGCATTGCTGTATTTACCACCTGGTTTATTTTATCCTGGATCCCTACTTGAAACCCGTTAACTTCTGGTCACTGAGTAATAGATCAGTGTCGGTTTCCCTAATGTGTTTCTGTTCAGATTATGGTTCACTAGAGATCATTTTGTTTCTGAGAAGTTATATGTCTTTTTACCTTAAAAATATTATATAGATGACAGATATTTATCATTGCACTGTGTCTCCAGTAAAGGAAACCTGTAAAGTGTTATCTCAGTAGCTTTCCTCATAATCACTTAGTTTTTTATACATACTTTCAGTTTTGTTTGCAAATATAGGAACATACACATTTTCTCCCTCTTCATCCAAAAATACAGCATAGTATATTACACACTTATTTCAGAACATTGCCCTTTTTCACTTAACACTAACTCTACATTAGGTATAAAGAACTGTCCCTATTCTTTTTTGGAAAACTTCTTAATATGCATCAATAAATGTGTTTTTATTTAGTCCTCGAATGATGGGTATCGAGTTACAAATACGTTTCAATGAATGGCCTTTTACATACATCATATGCACACATGCAAATATATCCCAGAAGTAGGTTTTTGGGTCAAAAGATTTAAGTATTTGTAATTTTGGATGACAGCTGTTAAATTGCTCTATATATCACTTTGTAATCGCACTGGCAGTGTATGAGAATGCACATTCTTAAAGGCTTACTTAGTTTGTCAAACTTTAAAATTTCTGCACATCTAAACTTTCAATTTGCATTTCTCTTATTAGATAAATCATATTTTTAAATATATTTAATAGTCATCTGTCACCCACCAATTCATGCATTTTATCCATTTTTCTCTTGAGTGGTCTTTTCTTATTGGTATTTGGAAATATTTGATATTAGCTTTTTGTGAAGAAGTTCCAATTATTTTCCATGTTTATCACTTGCTTTTTGATATAACGTTTGGTACTTTCTAGCCACTCAGGCTTTTCCTTTAAAACTGGACCTATCTACCATTTTTATTATGGCTTCTAGAACTTGAATCAGAGAAATCTTTTCTTCTCCAACATTGTAAAAGCAAACTGGAGATAAAAATCAAACTTTCTGTACAAAATTGCACAAATTTTAATAAAGGGATATCTTCAGAAGAGACATCAATAATAGCTTGTGATCAACTGACTAGGGAAGCCCACATTTGAATCAAAGATCTTTTATAAGAATTAAAGCAGCAGATAACTAGTAGCTGTTCACAAGCCAAATGAAGTTCATATACAGGATGACAGAAATTAACTGCTCAACCACAATATCATAGAAAGGAACCGTGTTTGACAAGAATGTCAGGATTTCTAGATTTCTGGTTGAAGGGAACAAAAGAGATGAAAAACTAGTACAATTAAATGAATACTACACAGGATAGGTTTGTAGTTGTGAGTACCCAAACTGTTTATTCTTGTATTATTTACTAGTGTTTCCATATGCACAATTGTAAACTCACTTTTGCCCCACCTTGTGTAATTATACCAAAATAGCATCAGCTACCACTTGAGTGCCTTCTATCTGGCAGATATTTTACCTTTAACATTATAAAGTTTTTATCACTATTTTACAGATATAAAATTTTGTCCAAGTTCAAAGAGCTGTTACTTGGCTGAAGTGGTCATCAAATCTGATATTAAAGTTTCCTATCACATTACCAAGGAACTCTAAATACACAGTGCGGTTGATAAGCTCCTCAACTGTTTATTTTTCAAGGTGAAAAAGCAATGTGGGAACTTGTAATTATTATGATTTGGGCCACTCCAAACATTCCTAAGGAAAATTAATGTCTTTTTCTTTTGATTTGGAATCTGAGTCACCTCTGTATCCTAAGGATATTAACACAGTAACTGACATTCATTGTATGTTTGCTGAAGGGTGATATGAACCTGAGTCATAATAATTGTAAAATTCAGGCAATTCACACAGGAATATTAAGTACAGTATATATGGTTATTTAACTTAGAAAACCTAAGGTAGTAACTTGGAAAGTTAATTACTGCATTTGGTTATATGAAATGGACTTTCTTTAGAGGATGAAAAAAAATTAGACTAATTTATTCTCCATAAAACTTGTGCTAGAAACTATTAAATTTCTCCTATTAACGAGAGATATTTGTAACCATTTAATATTCTATGTATGCAAATCCTGTGTCATACAACTACACAATGAACTGATCAACAAAGTTAATGTCAGTATCAAAGAATGTATTTTTGTCTCTATTGATGATGCAAACCATCAATAGAAATTCATTATGAATATACACTACTGAAATATTAAACGATCAAATGACCTGATTCATTAATTATTTAGGAAACTTCATTGGGTTCATCAACAAAATATTTCCACTGGCCTCTGAAAAGGAATTTTATCACTGTATTTCATAAGACCAACAACTTTCTGAATATCCTTTGTTTTGGTCCCAGGAAGACACAGAGCCTATGACTGTACACCCAGTAAACACTCTTCTCGAGAAAAAGTTAAGTGATTGTGAGAACTAATTTTTTGTGCCTACAAATAAAAAAAAAAATAAAACACATGCATATTCAAACATCACATATTTAATGTCAAAAATTTGAATTCAAGTACAAAAATTAAACAACACATGATTTCAACATTAAATAACCATAACACTTATTACTCAAACAACTACACAGTAAATATCAAAAACACAAGTATAACCATATAAACCTTAACTACATAAACAGCAAAATTATGATTTATTTCTATAACAAATAATTAACTAAAATATTAATAGTTCAAGGACCACAATGGTTAATTGCTTTTTTCTTTAGTACCGAGTAAAATTTGTTTCTCTTTATCTCCTTCATTTCTTTCTACATAATAGTTAGATGCTTCTGGTTATAATTGTTCTCATCTCTAAGACAGATAGTGATCCTTGGTAATCAAATCCAGTGTAACCATTGTCTGCAAGTGCTTTAATATTGTGAAATGCTATATAGCAAAGTTATTATGCAAAAATTTAGCATAAACTAGTGGGTTTTATTGCTTGCTCATGAATTAGAAGTATTTAAAGTGGCAAAAGTTTACATTTTTATAAGTTCTAACAACGGTGGATAATTCTGAATTATGGCTCATGTTTGTTGAAATAAATATATATCTATCATTTTAAAACCAAAAGTGCAAGCCCAATTCTAAAATAGAACAGTATTTTAATTAGCATGCTTTACAAAGAAACTTTTATACTCATGTTTACAGTATTTCTTCAGAAGAATGAGGCCTGATTGGAGATATACAGTCGCTGTCCAACATGGCTGCCATTAGCAAGTGATATTGTTGGTGATAAGGGATAGCTTGGATAAGAATAAGGCCTTGAAGTATAAGGAAGCACGCTGGGAGTCCCAGAAGAGAGGGTAGCACTAACAGGGGAAAGACTATTTATTGAGCTGCGACGGAAATTGTAGTCTGTAAATAAATACATGAACAATTATGCTGCACATCTTTATGGATACAAATTTAATTCAAAGAGACAAAGCGTTAAAACTATAATCACTGTTTAACATAATGTTCTAACACTCAAAATCCTGGCAATACTATATTGCTGGTTAAAACTGTGTCAGTATTCACTGCATGGCAAATCCTGAGTGTTTAATCAATCAGTATTATGTTTCTTTCACTGACAGTGCTTCAAAGATCTTACTAAAATACATTCTCGGATATCTATTTCTTGGATATCTATTAATTGTTTTGTGTCTTTTTTATCACAAAAAATCTCTGATTTCTAAAGATAAAAATAGCAAATTCATATTTGCTTCTCTTTTGGAAACTGTATTAGGTATCAAACCAGCAAAAACATTCACCCCTGGACTATAAAACTAACTGTCCAATATTTCATTATTTAAATACTAATATAAACATTTATATAACTCAACACATCAATTTAATATTAGCATCCTACTGGTACCATAAAACAGTAAAATGAATCATCTTTATAAAGTAAACTTCAAAAAAACATCATCAACTTATAGTATAGAAAAATCCAAAAATTTAACCAAATTTTTAGAAAAACAATTACATTTGAAATATTATTGCTTCACAATAAACATTCATCTTATGCAGCAATAATTTCCTGCTTCATTAATTGTAACGTTTATAGATGTGTGTGAATATTAAAGACCAAATTTGTAAATCCCATATTTTCCAAAAACTCAACTATGTTCTTTAGTACAGAATAAGTCATAGGTGTGACAATAACTATAAAACAATTATTTATAGAAGTTATGGTGTTTTTAAGAATGAACAAAAAGGAATTAGGTCATCTAATATACAGATAAAAGTTTGTTTTTATATTTCCTAGAACTATATATGAGGCCTAAAACAAATGAGCATTAACTTAATGTTGTCATGGGACTTAATATTTAGCCAACAGGAATGAGATCAACTGCAGAAGAATAAGCTCAAGCAACATCAGAAAGGACCTAGTTAAGAAAAAAAAATAGAAAAATAAAAATCAATTAAACATTGGTTTGATTTCCAGCATTGTAAAATACTAATTAGAATAAACTTTATAATCTTTGTATTTTTATTTATGGTACAAGATTAGTAAAAGCAGTTTGTTCCAAGAAGACATAAGACATTAAAAGCATCCGGTTCAAAATATTCCTAGTATTTGAAAATTGGATAAGGAATTACTTTTATACCAAAGTAGGATAACTGCAGGTATTACAGAATTCTTCTCTTAAAGGATCCACTTTGCCTAACGGGTTATGGTATTAAGTATAAACAGAAAGATAAAGCTCCTATAATTCAAATCATTGCTTTAAAAAAAGTTATGGTTCTCTCCTCCTAAAGATAATTACATCAATACAGTAAATTTCTTTTAAGCCACGTGGCTATGACCCAACTAAAAGCTCTTTCAATTCCAATAGACAAGACTGAAAAGAGCAGATCTTTAGTAGGAGGGGAAAAATTTCACAGAGAAACCACTTTCATTTTGGGTTTATATCCATTCAAGAGCTAATGTAGCCTATTCATGAAATGTGGACAGAAGAGATACCTTTAGAGGAAGATTTCACAAACATAGCCAGAAAACTGACTAATGGCATATAGTGCTTAGGTCTGGAAATGTGCATTTCTGATAGTACCATACTGTAAGGCTTTAATTTTAAAAATACTTTACTCAACTATTATATTCTCACATTTTTAAGGAGACAATCAAAATACAAAATTAGAAATCAATACTAATGACTTCATATAAGATAAATCAAAAGAAGAAAATCTTCCCCAAATACTATAAAGATTAGAAAACAAAAAGCTTCAGATGTTTATAAGATTTGTAAGTATTTTATAAAGTTGTGCAACCCACACCAATATAGAGAATACTTTCATCACTCTAAACAGAAACCCAATACCTATTAACAGTCATTCCTCATTCCTTCTCCCAGATCCAGCAACCACTAATTTTTCTGTTTGTATAGACTTTCCTATTCTGGATTTTTCATATAAATTGGACCATACAATTTATGTCATCCTTTCTAACTGGCTTCTTAGCATAAAATGTTTTCAAGGTTTAACCATGTTGTAGTATGTACCAGAACTTCTTTCCATTTTATATTAATTGTATGTATACTATACAACATCTTATTTATCTATTAACTAGTCAATGGTCATTAAGCTTGTTTCTACCTTTTGGCTACTATAAATAATGCTGCTAAGAAATGATTTGTACAAGATTTTTCATGAACATATGTTTTCAATTCTCTTGAATGAATACCTAGGAATGGAATTGCTGATACATACGGTAACACTATATTTAACTTACTATCAAACACAGCTTATACCATTTTACACTCCCAACACCAATCTATAAGAGTAAAGCACCTGATAGTTTGATCTATGCAATACATTTCCCGTATCTCATATTTTAAGCATTTATTTCAATTTGGATGGGACATTAAAATTTTTTAATGTTATTTCACCATTTTATTATTTCAATTGCTAATATTTAAATAGCCATGATTGAAATAATTCAATAGTTTTTCTTCACTGGGCACTGAATTTCATCTGAAAAACAAAGTGTTTTTTAAATAACACTGTACATTCCCAGAAGGTAAAGTACAGCTGGATTCAAACAAAGTTAAAAAAATTCATCTATGTTATAAAATATAAATTACATTTATCATTTATTACTTTGTACTTTCCATCCTAGTACAGAACATCAAAAGCTAAGTATAAAGTTGAAGGGAGATTTTTTTAGAATTGCTAGTTATTAAACAACTTAAACCTATAAAATATTTTTTTTAAATATTTTTTATTGATGTTTTACAGAGAGAAAGAGGGACAGCGAGTTAGAAACATCAATGAGAGAGAAACATCGATCAGTTAGTTGCCTCCTGCACACTCCACACTGGTAATGTGCCCGCAACCAAGGTACATGCCCTTAACCAGAATTGAACCTGGGACCTTTCAGTCCGCAGGCCGACGCTCTATCCACTGAGCCAAACCGGTTTCAGCAACCTATGAAATATTTAAAAAGCATTAACTAGAAAAATTTAAGTGATACTCTTGGCTGAAATACGTTAGTATGATCAAATTCACTGTTTTTTTAAATCTCACTTTCCCTAATAAAATTATATTTTGACAAAATTTAAAAAGATCGTTTTTTTGTGTTTTTCTTCTTTAGCCCGCCCCCTAAAAAGATAGTTTTTATCCTCTACTTGATTTTTCCTATCTGGCAACTGACAGCAAAGGGCAAGAAGTAAATATTAAAAGGCCGATGTTTTTAGTTTGTTTTTTTCCTAAGACTAAGCACAGAGTAGTTTAGGTCTGTTTTAAGATGATTTAGCAGAGGCTTTGATTTGAGTATGCTAATCTTAGTAATGGATGGCTGGGTAAGAAAGGAAGTTATTGTCTCTGGTTCCTTATAAAGTTCTAGTTAGTTAATTTTCTATTTTTACTAGAGTAATGATATTTTTCAGACTCAAATTCAGAAAAAATTTCAACTGCATTTGATTTTAACTAAATGGTTTTTTAAGTTTACAATATACCATGCCATATAAGTTTGAAACAGTGAGTGATATGTATAGGTTAAATTATCTGAAGATTATAACTTAAATCTTCAAAAACAAGGATTTGAAATTCTAAAAAATGCAAACCAATCTATAGTGACAGCAAACAGATCAGTGGTTGCCTGTGAAAGAGCGGAGGAATAAATTGCATTAGGGGTGATAGGAATATTTGTTTTATTGATTGTGGTGTCATTTAACAGATGAATATATGTCAAAACTGACCAAATTGTAGTTTTTATTTTTATTCTTTTCGATTTTTTAAATTGATTTTTAGAAAGAAAAGGGAGAGGGAGAGAGAAAAACATCTGTGTGAGAGCAAAACACTGATCAGCTGCCAGGGATCAAGCCCACTCTCACTGGGAATTGAACTGGCCACCCTTCAGTGCATCGGATAATACCCAACCAACTGAGCCACACCAGCCAGGGAAAGTGTGGATGTTAAATATGTGCATTTTATTATATTTCAATTATATCTCAATAAAGTTATAAACAAACCCAACTGTTTCTCTTGAGTTAATTCCAGTGTTTTCTCAAACTACATCCCATACAATTGAAGTACCTCAAAAGAAGAATCCCTTAGCAAAAAATAAATAAAAAAAAACCTTGGAAAAATTTAGGAAAGATAAGTTTGACAGTTAAACAGATTGCCACCACAATTATGCAATATGCTAATAAGCATTATGATTTCCCCAGGGGAGTACTCAGTACAGTTTTTTCCAAATTTGTTTGGTCTTAAAAAGAGTTAGTATTTCACTGAAGAACTTTATAAATCAGTTTGGCAAAAACTTTTAATAGGAATAACATATAATATGAAAACTTTAAAAGCAAAACAAAAACTCTTGAAATACATTAAACAGAGTGATTACAAACTCAAATACCTTCAGAGGCCAAGATGTAACAAACAAACAAAACTCAAAAAGAATCAAGTGGAAATAGTATGCATCTAGCTATTTGTACTGAAATTAAGCCTACTTGCTTTCCTTTCAAAAAGCTGAAGAGACCCAACAAATCATATCTAGAGTTTCTAGTTTGCTACTGTGTATTAAGAGATTAATTATGTCTAATTTCTTTTAATACCAGTTTCTAAACCACTTGGAAAGACAGTAATAGAAAGGCAGCCTATAAGAGAAAAAATTATGATCTGAACTGCAACAATCTAGGCTTCAGTAATAGCTCCAAAACTGTAGCTCACTAGAAATATCTGGGCAAAAGTGAATAGAAGATAAATTTCTTAAAAACAGATAACTCGTTTCAAGTTTCATTTCTATCAGTAAAATAAGTCCTCATAATTCAAAATTTCAAATATAAAAACCTATAGGAAAAGGTAGTTCTGAGAATACCATATATTGGAATTTTTATACTAATACCTACAAAAAGTTATGTCTAAAGCATAACAAATATATTTCTTTGAATCTGCAGCATATTAATAAAAGCTATTATATGCTGAGCACTTACTATGTGCTAAAAATAACTACACATTATCAATACTATTTAATCCTGACAAGGTAAGTACTATTATTTTACTCTTTAACAGGATTAATTGAGGCACAGAAGGGTAAAGTAACCTGTTCAAAAACACAGAACTAGTTAGTATATGGTTTGCTATCATTGATTTTTAGAATGAATGGGAGAGAAAGAGACAAGAGAGAAAAACATCAGTGTGAGAGAGGCACATCTAATGATTGCTTCTGTATGGGCCCCAACCAGGGCAGGGAATCAAGCCTGCAACCAAGGTATGTGCACTTGACTGGAATCAAACCCAGAACCCTTCAGTCTGCAGGATGATGCTCTATCCACTGAGCAAAACCGGCTAGGGCCACAACATTCTTTTTGCTTCTACATGTAAAAAGGAGTTTAGATAGTAATAATCTTGAATAGGAAATTAAAGGTAGTCTATAGTGTGAGATTATAGACTCAAATTATAGATTACCTTTAATTTCCTATTAAAGCTTATCCTCAGTTTCATGTTAAAGAAACTATACAATGAATCCTCATAAATATAATTTTTATTCTAAATCCTATCAACAATAATTTTAGATTACTAAATTTGAAAAGAATTTAAAGTTCTATTTTCGAGTAAGTTTGAGAAATGCTAGATAATCTATATACATAGCATACCCATTCCAATTACATCGACCTTAACGTACAATTTACCATTTTGGTGATTTACAATGTATACTAGGCATGTTAAACATGTTGAGAAGACCTGAAATATGGAAACCAGTTTAACTTTTTAAAACTTTGCTTAATGGGTTTATAATTAATAAAATTATAATAAAAAAATATTTCACAAGGTTTAATTGGAAAATGTTAATTATTTCTCCTTATAAGAATAACTTAAAATTGGCTTTCTGAAAACTAAATATATCATTTAATATTCCTAAGAGATTTTCTCTTACCTTTTTATTTTCTCCAAATTCTTCTACATAGGTCCAGGCTGAAGAGATTGTGTTCCCTGTCTGTAAGCAGTGAAGACAGAAGAGAATTGAGTCTTTAGATTGATGTTATCCCTATCTTGGGAGTGCATGGAATCCTTGATAATTTTAGTTACAACTTTTTATCAGTAAATAGGAAAATAAATTTAGAGAAAAGGAAACAAGTGACAAATAGTTATCATTTCTGAAGTTCTGTGAAGATGGGCGAAGACAACAGTATATTGCTCTTTGAATGAAAATTATGAGTTAATACATTACCAGAAAAAGAACATATCTTTTGTACAAATCAAGTTGTTCTTAGTTTGTTTTTCTAAGGACTTCTATACTAATAAAATAAAAGTTTTTAAAAACAAATGAAATTACTTAGTTTCTGTAAGCGGATAGCCAAAGAATCTAAGTGAATTTGATAAAGATCAGTACCTTTTCTTTCGGTCTTAAGAAGAGGTGAATGGATGCCCAAAGTAACACTAAACTTAAAAAACATTTTTCTTTTTAACTGCTAAACTTTATTTACTTGAAGCCTAATTTAACAATATACAGTACGTCTCTAGACAGTCATCCATTTTCACCGGTGTATAAGGCGACCCCCTAATTTTTACAGTTAAAACATAGGTTTAGGCCTATATTCGCTGTATAAGACTACCCCCCACGTCAAAGAAAAGACTTACTTTGCTGTCAAGATCTGCAGGTAATTTTTGTGCAATTTTGGTCTTTTGCCCCCGATTTTCGGTTGACTTTTTTTTCGTTTCAAAGGTCGTCTTATACGCCGGAAAATATGGTAGTTTTATACTTGCTCAAATAGGAACTAACTAATCAATCCTCCCAATGAGAACTTGAAAATGTAGACAATTATTATAAAAGCAAAAATATCTACCTGAAAGCATTGAGAATGACCAAAGCAGTAAAAAATTATGGGACTCAGGTCCTAAACAACGAAGAAAACTCAGAGAAGTATGCACATCTTTTGAAGAAGTGTTTCCCCTAGAAGGACTGGCAATTTCTGAAGAGGGATCTTCAAGGCAAGAAAAGATGACCATAAAAAGATTTAACATATGTGTCATTGAAGTACCATATAAAGAAGAATGAGACAAAAGTAATACTTGAAAACAGAATAACTTAGAACTTTTTAAAACAGGTGAAAAACATTGATCTATAGATTTTAGAAGTCATGAAAAGTCCCAATTAAGATAAAAACTAAGAAAGTACATATAAGTCCATCATAGTAACATTTCTGAAAATCACAGGTTAAAAGAAAATCTTAAAAGTAGCAGAGAGCAAAAAGAATAGTTTATGTTCAAAGGAATAATAAGTAAATGTCAGCTGACTACTCAACAGAAACAAAGGAAGCCAGAAGACAATTAGTGGAAGTATAACATTGAAGGGCTAAAGGAAAATAACTGCTTATCTAGTAAAAATACCATTTCAAAAGCAGGTAAATTAAAGAAGCATTCAGGCAAATTATACTGAGGTTATTTGTCATAAGCATATCCAAAGGAAAATAAAAATGAATGTCCTTTGGTCAGAATAAAGAAACAATCATAGTGGGAGCTTAGAAGTGTAGGAGGAATGGAGAGCAAAGGAAATTATAAATATTGTAAATGGTAAATTACTATAATATAAATGTATATTAACTAAAAACTATTACTATTCTGCATAGTATCTGATGGAGAAAACCACATATCACCTGCCATGTTGGCACATGTGCCTTCCAGTGGCAATGCTTGTCCAAGCACAAACCTAAAATCCCAAAGCTACCTTGTTCATGAGGTCTTTGTAACGTATAATGATTCACTTAGGATTCAATATACGTTCACATTATACTAGAATGATCTGGTTTACAAATTTGATGGGGATAAAAGTGTTTCTGAAAAGGAGGTTAAACATTGGGGGGGGGGGGGGAATCCCATCTCAGTGTATTTTGTTAGAAAAATAATGTCCCACATATTTACCATGTGTTATCCAATGTTTAACATAAGACAAAGGTCAGTTTTTCATTAGAATCATGTGAAGGTAAAGAGAATAGTAGATAAGAGCCCACTTCTTAGCTAACCGGGGTTCCTGGGTGAATTAATCTACTGAAGCCTCTGTTTGTTATAAAAAAAAAAAGTATAGACATTAAAATAATATTCATCTCTGATACCATCAGGATAAAGTATTAGATAAAGGCATTTAGCACAAAGCCTAACATATTAGTGCTCAAAGAATCTTAATTATAGTAGTAATAATATTTCTTATTAATTATAGGAAACTCCAATGTTTTGGCTTTGTTTTCTGAATACTATTCTTCAGTACTTATATAGCACATTTGAAATAAAAAAGGCAGTGTTGTGGGCCTTTTACATAATTTTAAATAAGTACACATAATTACCCTATGAAATAGTTACTATTTCCATTTTACAGATGAAGAAACTGAAGTTTAGGAAGGTTAAAATAACTTTTCCAAGTAAGTAATAAAGCTGGGATATGAATCCAGAAATTCTGAGTCTATGTGCTGTACTAAATTTAAAATACTAAATCTCCTTTTGCTGAAATTCTACCTAAAATGCAATATTCTAGGTTCCTGACTCGCTCATCTTCAAATTAGGTCAGATCATCTAATTATACATTCTCATAACACCCTGTACACTTCAGTGTTTATCAGAACTGTAACTGTAAATAAGAGTCTCCTCAATAGAATGTATACTCTATGAAAGTATAATAGCAACTGTGTCTGATTCACTACAGTGATCCTCTGGACTATATACAAAGCAATGTTCAGTATTTTTTAATTAACTTACATAGAAAGTGGGGGGAAAGTAGGTTTAACATTGTTCATAATTAAAATAATACAAAAATTAATGACTAATAATACAAGAATAAACTCTGTGTTTCATGTACTGGAAACCTACTTTCACTCCACTCTGCATTAACAAGGATTAACAATCAGCCAGCTGCCAGTTAATAACTGACAATGAGAACAGAAAGACTAAAGGAGTAAATAATAAACAAAAGAATCATGAGAATAATGCCAAAAACAAACTTCCTTAAATAACATTTTCAAAAAGCAATTTTTCAGAACACTTCAAAATAGAAATATACTCCAAAAGGTGTAAGGAAAATAATTCTGAATTTTAAGTCTAATACAAAACCTTTTCTTCTCCCATGCATTTATTTAACAACAGAAACATATTTAAAATAAATCATAAAAAGTTAAAGTTTTTTTTTAGTAGTAGTTTAAAAGCTTACATGATCTGGGTTATATAAAAGCATAATCTACCTCCCTGAAACTTTCCTCAATAGACTAAATTCCAAACCCTGGAGCTTCATATTAGTCTTTTGTCTATGTGTCAATTCTTCCAACATCTGAAGATAGTAATCATATTCCCCCTATAAATATTAGTATGTACAGGTTAAACATCCCCAAATACTTCAATTGTTCACTGTCCTACTTCATATAACAGTTTCCAAGTCCTCCATAGCTGTCAATGTTTAATTAAACTCTGATGCCCAAAGCAAACATAATCCTAGACAACCTTGGCCAGGTAGTTCATCTGTTGGAGCATCGATCCTTATACCAAAATGGGTTGCACAGTCAAGTCCCAGTCAAGGCACATGCCCTGGTCAAAGCTCGTAGAGGCAACCCATCAATGTTTCTCTCTCACATGGATGTCTGTCCATCCGTCTCCGTCCCTCTCTCCCTTCTTCTCTCTAAAAATAAAATAAACATTCAAGATATAATCTAAGCAGAATAAAATTTAGTCTGAATATTACATAACTTTTCTATTTTGCATTTAATTATTATAATATGAAAGTCTCTAGAGTAGAATGACTCAATTTGGCTTTGATATCCTAGATTCATTATAAATACTCCTCAGAAGCTAAGAGAATGCTTTCACAGGGTAAGTAATTCTACTCTTGCTTAATATCTCCTCCTCCCTCTAGTTTATAAGACAAAAGAAATAACTTTCCAATGCTCTGTCATTACTATTTCTATGTGTGACATACCTATAGTTCATACCAAGGAATCCCTCAAGGGACTCTTGATCACTTAAGGAAACGATTTGTGATGTCTCAAGGAAACAAATGTAGACACATAATATACACAGGTGAGACTCATTTAAATCAATACTTCGCTGCTTGAATTATTTAACTCTTGCTTTTGGTAAAAATTAATTTAGTTCAGAATACAATTTTAAACCTTTTTCCAGAAGATTCATAATGACTCAATTAAGCCTTATAATTCTGTGCCCAAAATAATCCAATACTTTCATAAATCCTCAACTACAGATTTGATCATCCTTGAACCAAAAATTAATATAGCAGAAGAAAAAAAATCCAAATACATATATGACACATATACTGCAAATTGATTTGATTACTCCATAATATAACTAGCAAACAAGCAGACTAGTACAGACAGTCCTCAGGTTACGTCGGACTCAATGTAGTTTTGTGGTTACATCACCATCTCCCATTTATTTGTTAAAAAAAGAAAGTTCCGTCATTTAGACGTATGTATGTGTTTTATGTTTTTTTATTATTTATTTACCATAAATAAAGGTCAGTAATTAATATCTTTGTCTTATATATTTTTAACTGTTTCACTTCATTACTGCTGTGTAGGTGCTCTATGTGAGTGACACGTAGTTGCTTATGTAGGTGGGTTCCGCCTTACGGCGAAAATCGCGTTATGTCGCGCCGTAGGTACGGATCTCCGAAGTAACCCGAGGACCTACTGTATATTGCTGAAACAAAGGTAACAAGAAAAGAGTTAATGACCTTGCAGTCATAATTATAACAATCTATCTAGAAAATAGAATTATGAAGGTTTTAAGAAAGTGAAGTATCTCTAATAATAATATCCTTAGAAAAACAGTAAAAGAAAATCAAAAGCTAAAGAAAAAAATGAAGGTCACTCTGGCTAGGTGACTCAAAGAATAGGGGCATTGTCCTATACATCAGAAAGCTGTGGGCTAAATTCCAGTCAGGGCAAATATCTAGGTTGTGGGTTTAATCCCAGTCAGGGCATATAGGGAGGCAACTGATAGATGTTTTTCTTCCTCTCCTTCTCCCTCTCTTTAAAGTTAATAAAAATATATCCTTGGAAGAGGATAAAAAAAAAAAAAAAAGAAAAAGGGAAGGAAAAGTGAAGGCCAACATAGATATCTTATTAAAGAAGATGGATTTGAACCTACCAGTTTACATTTTTTATTCATTCAAGAGTCAGAGTGCCAATAAAATTAATTTTTGTATAAAAAACCAAGTTTTTGTATAAAAACTATACTGTTTAAACACACAACAAAAGAGGGATTTCAGAGTAAATTCACCAAAATATTAGGCATTACAGATTGATGTTTCTAATGATTGCATCCCTATAAACTGTTTAAACAAAGTCATAGATACAATTATAGTATAAACTGGAGGCCCGCACAGGATTCATGCACTGGTGGGGGGCGTGGCCTGTAGGGATCAGCCTGCTGTGGGAGCGCTGCTCAGCCCGAGTAACCAAGCAGCACTGCCAGTCCTGTGTTGAGTATCTGCCCACTGGTGGTCAGTGCGCATCATAGCAACTGGTTGACCAGTTGTCCTGGTTGTTCCGCCATTCAACTGTTGGGCTTTTATTACATAGAATCATTATCAGCATTGTAAACAGATTATATTTACTGAATCAGAGCAATGCAAGTCAAATAAATCATTTTCATAAAATATGTATTGTGCATAGAAAGTCTACATATAGGCCATTTTTAATAGCTCAAATATCACTTGCCATGAGATAAATAATGGCAAACAAGTAACTAATATATGTTCAGCCAAATACTACAAATTTAAGGAACAAGAAAAACCAAGTAGTTATTAATATACTGGTTATTTAAAGCTTCTAATTAGGAAAACTAAAGTTTATTTTGTTTGTTTTATTTAAATCCCCAAGGGAAGTTAATCATTCTTGGAGGTATTGCACTACCAGATCTTAGATAAAATATGAATTACTCCAAGGAGAGGAAGAAAATTGGCTCCCTATATACCCTGACTGGGATTAAACATGCAATGGATAAATAATATAATTGAAATTAGCTAATCAAGAGTAGATTCTATATTTAATCTTAACCAAAAGGCACAGAAGCAACTGACATGGGGTAATTTTAAAGTGGTTAAAGTACAGATGGTTGCTTGAATAAATTTTATCGCAGTAAAACCTATTTTCCAAAACAACTTTTGTCTGCATTTTACTAGTTCATTCACTAAATTATACTGCTGTAGTATAAGCACTCACTATCTACTAAAGGAAGAAGCAGAGATAAAGCTGTAATAGGCTGAAGGCTATGTGCATTTTCTCACACAGACTTTACTGATTCTAAATCCCCCAAAATAAGCAAACCAAAGGAGAGAAAAATCAATACAACACTGAAGTTCTATTCATAGCCAGGCTAAAAAAATATATTTAGGTGACACCATGTGGCAAAATTATGCATTGCTACTGATGTATAAGAATGGAGAATATGAGGCAAATTTTATTGTGACATTAACCCAAGAGGGGAAATTTTACAAAGCATTATTTTCTAAAATTCAAATTACAAAATCAGATGTATTTACAAATTAATAAAGCAGTAGCAACTGTTAAAACTGTTTTATTAATCAGAACAAGTATTTTAGGAAAGTATTAGTTAAAGATGTTGAAAAAACTACTGAATAGAGAATCAAGCATGATTAAATAAATGGATAAAAGTAAATTAAATCACATGATCACTTTAGCCAGTTAATAACAACTATGGAAAAATATTGGTCAGATGATATGTTTTAATATACATCACTCTCCTAGGTTCTCTGTTACAAAAAGAAAATTAATTTCAAAACTTTTAAGTAATTAAGTTATTTTATAAAATCTTGGTTTTGATTATAATTAACAAATTCAGATAAGAAAATAACCAAAAAGCAACTACATGTTCATAAACAGGTGGCTGACTGAACCTTTCATTTTTTAATCCAGTTGTTCTGCTGTTAAGGTAGACAGATACAAGCTTTGAATTGTATAAAGGAATATTAAACTGAGAGTTAATTCATGCATAAGTAGCTCTTAATTTTCAAATATTTGAACTTAAGTATGTACCTTGGTAAACAAACAAAAAATTCAAGTGTTATTATAATAACATAATATTTTTAACTATATTTTAAACAAAACCATTAATTGGGAGGATAAGAGAGTACTTAAGTTCACCAAATAAAACCCTCCCATGGTAAAGCACTGAGGTCCACAAAGAGTAAATGATTCATTTGCCATTCCAAGGTCATAGTTTGTTGGTGACTGAGACTGTAGGTTGTTGTACTTCTATTTGATTACTCATTACTATTCTATATAATAAAAGGCTAATATGCAAATCAACCAAATGGCAGGACGACCGGTTGCTATAATGTGCACTGACCACCAGGGGGCAGATGATCAAAGCAGGAGCTGCCTACTGGTGGTCACTGAGCTCTCACAGGGGGAGTGCAACTCATCCAGAAGCCAGGCTCATGGCTGGGGAGCACAGCAGCAGTGACAGGAGCCTCCCTCACCTCCACTGCAGCACTAAGGATGTCCAACTGCCATGGGGAGTGGGCATAAGCTGTCAGTCAGACATTGCCTGAGGGTTCCTGGACTGCGAGTGTGTGCAGGCCGGGCTTAGGGACTCCCCTCCTTCTCAGAGCACATGAATTTCATGCACCAGGCCTCTGGTATTAAATAAGCTGCTCATAGTACTAATCTATAATAATAAAAGGGTAATATGCTAATTAGACCAGACGCCATTCCAGATGTCCTGCTGGATAAAGCTAGGGCCGGAGGGAAGCCCAGGGAAGAAAGGACTACTCTTGCATGAATTTTGTGAATTGGGCTTCTAGTTCCAATAATAACTATTGTCTGTTAATACAGTGTAAGTAGAATAAAAATTATAAGGAATATCACATAATAGCCTGTTAGAAAAAATATTTAAATTTCAAGAGGAATAGATGTATATTTTCATGAATATTGGGCCCTCCATGGAGGGTCAAAGACACATAGTTGAGTTAATGGAAATTTCATTTCACCACTTGATCAAATGGAAACAAATTAAAGTATAAAATGTTGATGCTGATGCTATTTCTTATTTATCTAAGTGAATTTTAAAGCAGACTTAGCAAATTTTGTTCTTTAATATATCAGTCTGAAATACTATCGTAATAGTCAAATTTGTAATTAAAACTGGTAAGGAAAGAATAACTTTCTAAAACTATCATTTTTATTCTAATAATTTGTAATTAATTTTTTCATTATAATACAGTACCATTTTATGGTACCTAGCTTAAGAGTTTCCTAAAATTATTTCTTAAATAAATAAATAAAAAACACTGAAAGTTTCTCTTTGTTTCAAAGCAATTTATTGGCAAATTTCTAAAATCAAATTTGATTTTTTATATTTCTGCCCATCAATCTGGAAATAATGACAGCTCATAAGAAAAAAGCACATTATTTTTCACAATAAAACTTCTCAGAATACTATTCCTTCATCCCATTGACTTCTATTTTATAACTTTCAACCAAGTTATAAGTGATAACAGAAATCAAAATCTAAATATTTAAAAATAGAACTAGTGATTATCATAGTTGAAATATATATACTAATATTTTACCACTCACTGTGCAGAAAAAAGTAAAGATTCTAATAATGTATGTAATTACAAAGTCAAATATAAGAAGCAATATGCATGTCAGCCATAAAATGAATATTGAAAAAAGAAAATATAGGATATATTAAAAAGATGAATATTCATACATAAAATGGTCCACACAAACCAAAATAGATTAATCTAGAAAAAAAAGTACTCGCTTAGAGGAAAAGCAAGTAATATCAACATAGTTGTAATAAAAAAAATACAGTAAAGTTTTAAAAAGCATAACTCCTAAAATTTCAGTTAACTAAAGTCCACTTACTTTTAATTTCCAATTATTAAAATCTAACTAAAATTACCAAAACATTATATACAACTCTGCCATTAACCCACCAACATGCTGTTTTTCTAAATGTTTGCATGCGGTGTCCCTCTCTGACCATAAACTCTTCTTACCATTTACAACACAGATCAGGTGTGAGGTGTGCTCTTCCCTTTGTACTCCCAAAATACCCTATGCTTGCCTTCTTCAGTAGCCTGTGACTCCGTAAAGCAAAAACAATGTTTTATTTATCTTTAGCTCCAGATTGCTTAGGAAGTAAACTTAGCACAGGAAAGGCATTCAAAACAGATTTGTTCTTTAATTAAATTTCATCAGTCATGGCCAAAACAACAGAATACTCAGATTAAGCTAAATCAATGGCATAAACTGGTTTGTAACAAGAGGCTCTTCATCCCTATCTTAAAACTTTAGGTGGTCATACAAGTAAAAAACAAAAAAACAAAAAACAAAACAAAACAAAAAAGAACAAAAAACAAAAACAAAAAAACCTACTTCACCAGTATTACAAACATAGAAACAAGAAAATAAATGCCTTGCCTGAATAAGTTGTTAATAAATATCTCTCAAGATGAATTATCAATACACACTGAGGTGACCTCCCTCCTTCCAGTAAGTATTCTCCAAGATTTTCTTCTTCAAAATTATAACTCTCCAGAGCTTTTCTTTACCTCCTTGATTTTGCTTATTCCAGTCCTAGATGATGAATAATCCTCCAGGAGAAAGTTGTGGCAATAATGGGATGCCCCAATTCAAAACAGAGGCAAAATTTTAAGAATAGCAGAATTATTCACACTCATAGTCTGATCTATTATTAAAGATACAGTATTTTGAAACAGAAAAGTCTTATTTAAAAGATATATTAAATGACCCAAGAAGTCTCCATACATCAAATATTTGGTATGGAGCTAACTATATCCTACACCCCAACTCTGTATTCCACCCATTAAATTCAATGAGTATCCCACTTATTACAAGTTACTAAAAATAACCAGTTAACACAATTTCTTATCCTATGGATTGAGGTTAGGGAGGTTATTCTCTGACATTATGAGGATGAAGGTAATCTCTAATTTAGAAGTAAAAGAAAAATGAGGGTTCAATTTTGGCATTATTCCAGCTTTCCTCCTCTTTAGGGGCATTTTGCTTAAAATAGAGCTCACTTTAAATGGGAACAAAAAACAACAACAAAACATTTTAAAAATTAATGTTAAGGGACTATATAACAAGTGATTCTGGGATTCTGGTAAGAGCACTAAATGGTCACTAAAAGTAAACTCTCAAATTCCTAGTACTCATTTAGATGCCGAGTACCCCTTTAAAAAACTTCTATTTTCCTCATAACACTAAAGTCTACTGGTTTTTTTTTTTCAAACTTGAAAAATGAACATGGTAATGCCAAAACAAAGTGGACATTAAAAGTATATTCTTAAAAGAGCTCTGAAATAAAAATCTAAATTAACAAAGATCATCAAATAATGTTCAAAATAGCATCAAACTAAAAAAAAAAAAAGCATCAAATTGAAAGAATAGAAGTGTATTAAAGTAATTACTACACCAAAGAAATCATCTTAAAATAATAGTTAAATTCACTAACGAGAAAATTATATTCAAATTCTTTAATAAAATAAGAGCCAAATGTTATTTAATACTTAATGAACTCCATTTGAGGGACTTCAGAACAAATCAATAACTTCTCAAGATCTTAGAAAAATCCAAGGCTTAAAACATATAAATATTTAGCAGGATAGCAATAACAAGCACAACACTCCTTCCCCTCGATGAACACAACACTACCACCATTATCTCAACCCTGAACATCCAATTAAACCCTGAACATCCAATTAAGCCCTGCAAATTTTATCTAAAAAAAACTTCATGTAAAAACGCATTAACTTTTTAAAAGTCCAGACACTCAAATATTAATAGAAAGAAAAAGCACATCAGATCATCGCCACAATGACATTAACTATATCCTTTACCTGCCATGTGGCATCATATAATCTGGCTGTCTACAGCACCTTAAGTGACTTAAATGATGACTGAAAGCCTGACATTTGTTTTTCAATCACAAATTCATAGACCCCTGATCTCTGACTCTTCCACATCTTGAATTCTCTCTCTCCTTCTCCTCAGTTGCCTCTAACTCAACCTTCACTCATATTTCTAGACAATAAGAAATTTTCTGTTACTGTCTGTAGACAAGGCCTCAGACCTTGTATATTGCATCCAAGCCCATAGTTTAATTGAAATTTTTGGCTTATATTTTGGCTTATCTCTTTTTTCTAATGAATAGAAACTGAAAAAATATATAAAACACAAATTACTTAAGTTTTTATTATAAAATTCTTTAATATAAAGTTGATAAAATCTAAAATAGATGACTATAAAGCAAACTGCCTGTGCCCTCTAAGGATTTCATTTATTGAAGTTTATTTTATTCCTAATTAACATAATCAAGCTGGGAATACTGTACCTGAACAGAGGTTTTCTTTGGGAACTAAAAGCTACAAGTTAACTATGGTCCTAGTACTCAAGAAAAAAAAATCATTTTAATATTAAATTAAAAGCTGATGAAAAACCTCTGGTTTCATTTAACATCTGATTTTCTTTATGGGAGAATCAAATGGAGAAACTATGTCTAAATAAAAAATCTGACATAAAATAAACTAAGGAGACTGTTTTAAGAATCATATTTAAGTTAAATTTGTAAGTGAGGATAGAAATAAAATATATTTCAGCATTACCATGTTGGATCAGATATAAGTATCCTGGGAAAATCTTGCTCAGCAACTAATTATCTATATTTGCTCCAAAAGAATAATTTGGTCCATTTTTCTCTAAAAACCCTAATTTGAATTATTTGCTACCCACCTAATTTTACATTTAACTTTGTCTTTATTAAAAGAAAAATGGAAGGTTTCTATTATGTACATTGATGGAAACCATACCTAATAATTTATTAATTTAAATGACTAAAATTACCAAATATTTCCAAAGAAATAACTAAGGACAGTACTGAAAAATTTCTTTGAAGGAACGTCTACCTTAGTCCTAAATTTATGACCAGATCTCCAAATCAGAATCTCCTAAAAAGGGAGTGGCTATAATGAATAAGCAAATCTAAATAATATATAAAAATTACTTTCCCCTTTGGTAATGTTTTTCTTTTACTATCTTAACAAATTTAAGGATATCAATTTTAAATAAATATAAGCTTCAGCAGTACAGTTCTGCAATCATATAACAAATCAATTTTAAGCTTAGCGAGTTTGACAACTGCAATAAAAAAACACACACAATTATAATCCTTAGTAGGAAACTTTCCTTTTTACAGTTGACTTTCAAGAAACTACTACTCTTCTAATAAATATTATTTGGGGTACAAAGTCATCACCAACTGAAATATATACAGTTGCAATTTGAAAAATGAAATAAACTGATGAGAAGGGGATAGCTAAGAAAACACTAAAAAACAGAAAGTAGGGAAATACCAGAGCAATATTACATCTCTTCCTTCACAATGCCAAATATTTATTTAGCATCTCTTCCTTCACAATGCCAAATATTTATTTAGCATATGGTCTTCCTTTTTTTATGTCAGAGGGGAAATATGAAGATGTAACAAGGTTTGTGGGAGGCACATCCTACACAAGAGTGTAAGCACCCCATCATCATACTTATGGTCTACAAAAGGATCCAAAGTCTTCCTTAACTATCCCACAAATGTTTTAGAAAAAGTTATTTTTATCAAAGCCTGAAATTAACGGTCATAAACATCTTTTAATTATGCTTTTTGTCTTTCATGAGTAATTTCCAGATTGGTGAGCATAAAGCTGTCTACAAATGACCCATCTGAAATGCCTCTGATTTTACCAACTTCCTACCCCTACTCCAAAAAAAATATTACTGGGTAAGCTTCACCAAAGAAATTGGTTTAAGTAACAAACTCTGCAACATATAAAAATTATTTCAAATTAGGATCAGTCATTGCAAAACAATAAACTAATGAAACAGAATCATAAAGTCTAAAGTAAATACGCAATGTTTTAAAAAACTAAATAGCCCTGGCTGGTGTGACTCACTCAGTTGGTTGAGCACCCTCCTATGCAACAACAGGTCTCCAATTCCATTCCCAATCAGGGCACATGCCAGGGTTGCTGGCTTGATTCTCGGTAAAGGGTGTGTAGGAGACAACCAATGGATGTTTCTCTCTCATACCGATGTTTCTCTCTCTCTCCCTCTCATTTCCTCTCTCTCTAAAATCAATAAAAACATATTTTTTAAAAAATAAGCTAAACAGGATAAGTCTCTATAGGAGAAATCTCAAAAAAATTTACCTCAAATTCATAATACTGAGATAAAATTTATGCTAAATACTCACCACTAAAGTTGAATTCAAAATAAATAGAAATTTATAAATAATCTATAATATTCCATATTCTACAATATTAATTAAAGTATTTTTAAACTTACCCAAATGAAGTAATGTAAACTGGGCTGCCAGTTCCTTTGCATCTTCTAACGTAGTACAGAGCTTGTCTGGCATGAAGTAACTCTGGGATCCATTTGCAATAGCAGGAATAACGATTTTATATACCAAGAGGACTTTGCCATCTTGACTTGTTGTTGAATATAAATAATATTCTGGTGGTGCCCAATTATTTTTATTGCAGTAATAATCTAAATGCATTACTGCAGAATTGAAATGATTTGATTTTAAAGAATACATACTAATTGGAGTAAGCTTTGTTCCAGGAAAAAATGGGTAAGTGCATCTATCGATTTCAGAGGGGCCTGGGCTATGCTGACCATTGAGACGAGCTGGAAGAGTTGGTGGCTTGCCTAGAGTTTTTGGATGGCTCTCTTCTTTGTTAGCAAACACAATCAAGTTTTCAGAATTGGGGCTAATCTGACCATTAAGATGCTGTCTCCAAGTATTTTCTTTATTTACTGGTTTTGCCAGTGTTACCTCAATACTTGCTCCATCAATGCACTTCCCATTCATTACAGACATAGCAGCCACTGCATCTTCTCGGTTGAAAAAATGAACAAAAGCATAATCTCTAAGTTTCTTTACTCTTTCAACTGCACCAGGTTTGAATTTATTGAATTCTGCTTTAATTGTTTCCTCTGCAGTTGAGATCATTAAATTTCTAACATAGAGAACTTTAACTCTCTGCATGGTTTCCTCATCAACCTCTTTCTCTGGGTCAGCCCAATCCACTTGAATGGTATGGCCCCATAGTTGGAATGTTCCTACAAAAAAGAATAAGTTAATCTGAAGACAATTAAAACACAAGTCAAATATTGTTAAGTAAAACTGTTTCTCTAAAGAAGCGGAAACTCAAATACATATCAATATATTTGGTTAAGTATTACAGTTTCCCACTCACATGAAAATTTACTAGGGCAAACCTAATCAGAACTTATGGTAAAATTAATTTTAAGAGTAAACAAAACAAATATACTTCAAAGAAAGATCAGTAGAAGAATCAGACATTGCTTTTGGATTTTTATCAAGCAACAATTAACTTATAAATATATCATCCATTAATCAGTAAATTATAAATAATGATTAATTTCATATAAACAACTCATTTGCTTACTAACTTAATCCTTATTCCTCTAAAGGCATTATGTATTTTCATAATATTGATCTATAAGGTACTGTCATTTTTTAATATTTACAATAGAGGGAATATGGAAAAATAACCTTAAAAAGGATAGGTTACCTGGAATTAGTTTTCTCCGGGCCATAGCAGCAGCTCTGTGGGATTCATATTCAACAAATGCAAAACCACGATTTTTAGTCTTATCAGTTGCACTTGGATAAACAATGACATCTACAACTCCTTCTGTAACTTTCTTCATTTCATCCAAAATTTCTTCTTTCTTCTTTTCCTTGGGAATAGCTCCAATAAATAATCTGCAATTATCCAAGCTTACACATACACCAATAAACTTCCCTGGTCGAATCTCATAATTATTAAGAATTCTGATGGCTAACTGGGCTTCTTCTTTTGTAGTGTACATGACAAAAGCATAACCTCGATTTTCACCACTAAATTCCATCATAAGTCGAAATTCATATATCTTCCCAGCTCTTTCAAATACAGGGACTAACTCATCCTCATACATATCACGAGGTATTTTTCCTACAAAAACTTCACAGCCTCTAGGTGGAGGTGGACCTTCCCAACCTGAAAAACAAAAATACAGATAAATTTTAATAATATATTTATATTCACTATTCATTCATTCATTGCACAAATGCACAGAGAGCTTTCTTTGTATCATGCACTATTCTAGGTGCTGGGGGATCCAAGAGTGAACAAAACAGAAACTCTTCCTTTGCGAAGCATATATTCAATACAGAAAGAAGACTGAGTAGTAAGTGCTATAAAAATACAGCCACAGAAGGGTTAAGTTTTTGTAGTCAGGTAAGTCTTGTCTGATAACATTTAAGTTTAAGCAGATACCTCAATGAAATGAGAGAATGAGCTCTGAGGATATATCAAGAAGAAAAAGCAAATGTTTTGTATATTAGAACTCAGAACACACAGGCTATATGGCTAACATGTACTTGAGGGAGGAGTAAAGTGGTAGGTAAAGTGGTCATCAATGTAACTAGAAGCCAAGATTTCATTTTAAGTTTGATAGGAAGTTGATTGGAGGGTTTTGAGCAAAGAAAATGCATTGGCTATTGGTAGAAAAACAAAACATTATATCTAACCAGAGGCTCAGTGCATGAAATTCATTCATTGGGGGAGAGGAGTCCCAACAGCCCAGCCTTCATCCTCTTCCAATCCGAGAGCCCTCAAGGGATGTCCGACTGATGGCTTAGGCCCACTCCCCACAGTCGGACATTCTTAGGACTGCTGAGGAGGTGGGAGAAGTTCTCACCACAGCCACTGCACTCGCCAGCCATAAGCCTGGCTTCTGGCTGAGTGGTGCTCCCCGTGGGAGTGCACTGACCACCAGGAAGGCAGTTCCTGCATTGAGAATTTGTCCCCTGGTAGTCAGTGTGCGTCATTGTGACCGGTCATTCCACTGTTCGGTCCATTTGCATATTAGCCTTTTATTATATAGGATTATATGTTTGCATCTGATTTGCATCTAGCATAGACACCACTCCTTCCTCTACTCACTGGTCTTTCAAATTCCTCCCAAAAACCTCCCCTTTAATTTCTAGAGTACCCTTTTCCAAAGTGACTCAATCCTGACTTCTTTTCAAACCAACCTAATTTCTTTCTCAACTGCTTCTTAATGCAAGAGAATTAAAAACTGTAATGGTAAAACATGCCTAACATTATAAAATTTACCTTCTCCCTTACATTAAAAATTATCCTGCCCTAGTCAGTTTGGCTCAGTGGATAGAGCAATGGCCTGTGGACTGAAGGGTGAAGGGTACATACCTTAATTGCAGACACTATCCCCAACCCTGGTCAGAGCACATGCAGGAGGCAACAAATCATTGTTTCTTTCTCTGTGTCTCTTCCCCTCCCCTCTACTCTCTCTAAAAAATCACTGGAAAAATATCCTTAGGTGAGGAGTAACAAAAAAAATGTATTGCTAAGGTCGAAAAGCAGTTACAAAAAATAGAGCTACTGTTTGGGATACTTGTAAAGATTTATACATAACGAAAATGACTACACTAAAGCTTCAATTTTTTTTTTAACATAAACAAATCCACACCTGGAGGAGGACCACCAAATTTCCTTTGCCCATTTTCTTGAACCATGTTGTAACCAGTCTTTTCCATCAGAGCAAGTAATGCTGCTTCATTCTGCGTACCAGTTCGGACTTTACTGCATCCATTTGTTCCATCTATATTTTCTTCATTCATGGCTGCAGTTCCTAAAACAAAGTATTAAAAAACAGTGATTATGACATGGAGCATCAGTAATCTATGAAGCATTACTTTAAGATGCAAGTAGCCAAGGATAGTTATGGCTGCTACATTTGGTGACCACTGCAGTCCTGTCCCCCCCTCCCCCCCGTACAGTTCTCTTCAAGGAAGCTGCAAACTTTTAATGTCAATTAAGCAGTACCTTTACAAGGGCAACGCTACAAGAAAGATAGGTAAAAGTGAAAAAGAGAAAAATAAAAGGAACAACAAAAACAAGAATGGGTAAACAGAAATAAGTGAGATTTGGAAAAGGAAAAAGAAAGCAGTAGGAGTAACAAAATAAAAATACTGCTGTCAATGAATATATGATCTATCCATACAGCTCAAAGTTTAAATCTTGTCCCATTATCTTAAGCTTCTACTACAAATCAAAACTAATGGGGGAAACCAGTAAATTTATTTTTTAAATCTTAGAATAAAAAAGACTTCTAAAAAATAAACAGAAAAACTCAAAGGAACATACCTGAAAAGCAAACACACACACACACAAGAAAATTAAACAGAGCAAAATGACCTGCAATACATATAATAGAAGGCTTATTTCCTAAAATTAAAAAAAAAGCAGGATATATTGTAGTATAATTTAGAGCAAACTCAGGTTACTAAATGACCGCTTAAATGTGAAATGTAGTTCTTCCCCTTACCAGCTGTGATTCTGGGCAAGTTTGGCCTCAGTCTACTTGCCTCTAAAAAAATGGATTATAATGGTTTCTACCTCACAGGGTTGTTGTCAGGATTGTGCATAAAGGGCTTAAAATAGTATTTTGCACCTGGCCAGTATTGCTCAGTGGCTGAGCATCAACCCATGAACCAAGAGGACACCAGTGCGATTCCCAGTCAAGGCACTGCCTGGGTTTCAGGCTCAGTCCCCAGTAGGGAACATGCAGGAGACAGCTGATTGGTGTTTCTCTCTCATGGATGTTTCTATCTCTCTATCCCTCCCCCTTCTCTCTCTCAAAAATCAATAAAAACATATTTTTAAACATATAGTATTTTGCATATATGCACTATAAATGTATTAATATATAATAAAACAACATATGATATTCATTTCTGATAAAATAATATTGTCAAATCCATAATAATAAAAGGGCAATATGCTAATTAGACTGGACATCTTCTGGATGTCATTTCGGATGTCCTTCCTGATGAAGCCAGGGCTGGAGGGAAGCCAAGGTCCCGTCCAGGTCCCAGGTGCCAAAGGGAAGTTTGTGCCAACAGCTGGGGGAAGAAAGGCCTACTCTTGCATGATTTTTCTTGGATCGGGCCTCTAATAAATTACTAAAGTAATAAGAAAAGCACAAACTGTAGAACAGGGACTTCAAACTCAAATTCATTCACTTGTTCAACAAATGTTTATTATGCATCTACTGTATGCCAGGAACTATTCTTTTATCTAGGAAATAGTAAATAAAAGACCAAAATTCCTCTCTTATGTAACTACTACTCCAGTGGAAAAAGCAAATGATAATAAAAGCAATAAATAATATATGTTAAGAGCAGTTAAATAGTAGAGGGAAAAAGAACAGGGATAGCACACATAGGGTGAGCGGGGAGGTTGGTAGGAAAAGAAAGGGTGCAATTTTAAAAAAGATAATCAGTACAGGCCTCACTAAGAAAGTAATATTTGAGTAAAGAATTAGGGAATCTAGACATGCCATTATTTGGGAAAAGAATTCCACATAAATAGAAAAATGATAATAAAAGACCTAAAAATGGAAGTGTGCATTGAATATATATAAAGTATAGCAAGGGAACAGTATGGTACAGCCAGGGGAAGAACATTAAAAGATGAATTCAGTGAGGTAACAAGCTGCCACATCACACAGACTTCAGCTTTTATTCTAAGTCAAATGAAGAGCCACTATAGATTTTGAGCACAGGAATAATAGATCTTTCATTTTAAAAGAATCATCTGGCTATTGTACTGAGAAATCAGTAATAAAGGTAGAAGCAGAGATCAATTAGAAGACTATGACGAAAATTCAGGTGAGAGATGATGGTGTCATAGACCAGGGATGTTGTGGTGGAGGTAGAAAGTAGTTCCTGATATGACAGGTATTTTAAAGGCATATTCAATAGAATTTCCAGACAGATTGAATATGGATTTTGAGATAAACAGAATAAGTCAAGAATAATACCAAAGTTCTAGCCTGAGCAATGAAAAAGTGCCAAGGAAGGTTGAGATGGGAAAGATTATAGGGTAAGTTCAGAACTCAGTTATAGACACAATAAGTTTGAATATCCATAAAAAGATCATCTCAAATGCCTTACAAGGCCCTGACAAGTAATGTCAAATGAGTGGAAAGGCAAAATACAACACTCTAAAGTGTGCTATGGACTGTACTTAATTAATTAGAACGTCCATGTATTATTAGAAAAGGGCAGTGGTTACTTAATATTAGCAAACTACTAAGAGGAAATCCAGTTTGCCTAGTTATGCCAGTTTCCAATTTTATAAGAGAAGCCAGAAATCTGCATATTTTTATGTGAAATCTATTTTTAAAATTTGAGAGCCAAAGAACTGCATGCACATACTACAACTGCATAGCTACATAAATGGCATTTACATGTTCACACTCACAGGCACAAAAATGTAATGACCAAAACTTAATCTGGTGGAAAATCATGTTTATACTTTAGTCCAGGATATATTTAGTTCCACATCTTAATTCAAAACTTAATGAGTCAAATTTCACAATTCAGTTCAATTCTATACAGATTTACTGAATGTTCCCCTTGTTTAGTCATTTAACTAGATTTTCAGTCATATTGCTAACCTAAGGGGTAGAACTACAACCACAAGTGGAGAACACCTGGGACAAAGTATGCCTCAATATAACTTTCTACTAAGCAGAGAGGACTGTATAATATTGGAAAGGGCTGCCACAGACAGCAGCTTCCTGCCAAAATAAAAGCATTCAAACATGGACAGGATAGCCGAAACCAGTTTGGCTCAGTGGACTGAAAGGTCCCAGGTTCGATTCCGGTCAAGGGCATATAGTACCTTGGTTGCGGGCACTTCTCCAGTAGGGGGTGTACAAGAGACAGCTGATCGATGTCTCTCTCTCATCAATGTTTCTAACTCTCTATCCCTCTCTCGCTTCCTCTCTGTGAAAAATCAATAAAATAAAAAATAAAAATAAAAATGAAGGAATTTGTGTCAAATCATTCAAACTAATTAAATTGAAACTTTATCTTCTGAATGACTATAAAAATGTATGAAGTGGTGAAAATGGACACAGTAAGTTTTACTATAATTTAAAAAAAAACTGAACACAATATTAAAAACATTAATTTTTTAAGGTATCAGAACACTTTTATAGAAAGTACATGAAATCTTTATGGCATTCCTTAAATTACATGGTATTAAAATGCAGATTTGTTAGTTCAGTTGTTATTGAGTATTGTACACGAGGCCATGGTTGCCAGGTCAATGAATATTTTTTTAATGGCAGCTCATTTTAATGACAGATTGCACTATAGCAACATGGTTGGAAAATGAAAAGATTTGGTTAAAAGTATAATGATGTGTAAGTCTAACACTTCAAAATAAGAGGTGTTGATGGATCAGTTCAATTCCTTTTAAAATTATTTTTATTAAAGAATGAGAACATATTTTTATTCTTATAAATTAAACATATATATGTAGCATATAAAGTTTTAGTATCAGGTTGAGGGAAGGTTTAAATTTTAAAATATTTTTTAAAATTTAACTATTTTATAAGATAATTGTAACCAATTTTTAAAAAAATATTGCTTAGAGACGAAACCAATTTTGCTCAGTGGATAGAACATTGGCCTGCGGACTGAAAGGTCCCAGGTTCAATTCCAGTCAAGGGCATGTACATTGGTTGCTGGCACATCCCCAGTAGGGGGGGTGTGCAAGAGGCAGCTGGTCAATGTTTCCCTCTCATCCATGCTTCTAGCTCTCTGTCCCTCTCCCTTCCTCTCTGGAAAATCAATAAAATATATTTTTAAAAATATTGCTTAGAAAACAAAAGTATAATGCTCTTTGTACGTACTTGGGATAAAGGTAGACCCATAGAACCAAAAATTATTGTATTCAACAGAATAGTGTACTACTATCCCTTACATAGTTTTCTATAGTCTGTCATCAGAAATCTGTTAAAATTTGAACATATATTTTTTTCACTGTTTTTCTTGTTTAACCAACCATTGGGTAGTAAATTGAAATGAAAAACAATACCTGGCACTACTATGAAAATCTGAGCAAATCTTACACCAATTATATAATTTGTATCACAAACCCTACCTAAACTTACATGTCTATGTTTCCTAGCAACAAAAAAGACACCATTAAAAAAATGAGGCTTAATATCAGTCCATAAGTTATAGTCTTATGAGTTCTTACCTCATAATATGTCCAGTAATACATATTTCAAGTGTTTATACCTATTATAATTGGCAATAATGTTGGAAGTCCAATATCCCACCTTAAGTAAAGATTAGCAATTAAAGCAGTGTCTTACACAGAAATTAAGGTACTGCTAATATTTAGTAATTGCACCACTAATAGTCATCTTCATATCTATAATGGCATATAGTTTCAAGCAAACTAATTTTAAAATGGAATGTTTTAAATGTGTACCCTGGCAGGAATTTATTACAGCCCATTAAGATGCTTTAATTCTGAAAGGCTCCAAATGTAAGTTTGTTCAACTCCTGGTGATGCTTGAAATGAAAATATTTTCCGTTATTTAAATATATTCTGTTATTTAAATAAGCAAAATTCTACCGACATGTGAATATATTATTTATATGTGTTATACATGCAACATACCCTGCTTTCTGGTTTTAATACTGTACTTTGTATAATGCTATACAGCGGGGAAAACCAGTAAGAAAGGCCAAGACTAAACGCTCCTGCTGATATACCCTCTTCATTGGCCTTAGTAGAATTACCATATATTATAAAAGCCATAGAGTATTTATCAAGAATACAAGAGCTTCGCCCTAGCCGCTTTGGCTAGGTGGAGAGAGGGTCAGCCTGTGCACAGAGGAGTCCCAGGTTCCATTCCGGTCAAAGGCGTATGCTCCGGTTGCAGGCTCAATCCCCAGCAGGGAGAGGAGGTAGCCAATGATTCTCTCTCATCGTTGATGTCTGTCTGTCTCTCTCTCCCCCCCTTCCCACCTTCCCTCCCTCTCTGAAATCAATAAAAAAATATATTTTTTAAAAAAGAATGTGAAATCTTTAAGAAACTTGAACATCAGCTAAACTACGTCTCACATAACTGGTGCCAAATAAATCAAGGGGCTTCATGAGGACCTTAGAAGTAAATATCAATGCCAGGATTAGACTCGAGGTCTTCCGACTACAGGTTTAATGGTCCTTTCAGTACCCCAAAGAAAATATTCTACAAATTAGTAACTCAAAACTGTATCAGTCGTTAGCAAATAGAGGTGGTACTACTGGCTGTATACTGCTGTCCAGGGGGATCTGCCATTTTTCCGGTACGTAGGCCCGCCCGCAGCCTTCCATGGAGGAGCCGGACCAGAGCCCAAGGCTCATTCGCAGTTAGAACTCAACAAAAACCACGACGTGGTTGCCAAACCTCACCCAGCAGTCAGGGAGTCCTGACCGACCGTCGTCCCAGGGCCTGAAGAAACGCGCGATCGCGACAAAGGTCGTCTGTGCTTCCGGCGGCGGGGAGCTAAGGCGGCGGCCTGCCCTGCGGTGGTCCACGGAGGAGGAATGTTACAACATGGAGGGCAGCGGGCGGGAAGAGGCCGGAAGGCGGCGGGGAGAGCGGAAATCGGGGAGAGGGCCGGCGCTGGGGGGCGGGAGGAGCTGCCGCCGAGGGCCCGGAGGAGAAGGGGCGCTGGGGCCAGGCGGCCGGAACACGCGGCACGAGGGGTGATGGTAGGAGCCTTAGGGTCCAAAGACGCCCTGTCGGGTGGGACACCTATAGCTTGCCCTCCCATCCCTCGACGGGGTGACCTCCTCCGTAGACACCGCCTCACTGCGAATTTGGCCTGAGGGACTCAGTCAAAGCTTTTTACGGCCCGGAGACAGGGTCTCCAGCCGTTACCCGCGGTGTGGCGGCGAGCTTGCTGCCCCCCATCCCCTTCTCACCCCTTTGGGTCTTCAAATGTTGGTCCTAAATCTCTGGGACCAACGACCACAAACCGCCGCCACCGTTTCAGAGACGTGTCAGCCGGCGCGGGCGTCGGGGAGTCCACACGGTGCCGCTCGCGCGAGTCCTCGCGCCTAGACTGGGCTCCCAGTGGGCACCGAGCCTAAACAGCCCCACGCGGAGTGGGGCCGGGACCAATCAGCGACCGGCCTCAGGGAGGGACGAGGGCTATTGGACAAGACCATGGTTTAAATCCGAGGGCTGCTCTTGGGGGAGGAGCCTACAAGTGCTTGGAGTGACAGGCACTTGAACCAATTGGAGCGAGGCATGCAAATTTTGGAGGTTGGGCGGCCAGGAAATGATACTAAAAAGAAGGTCCGGCTCGTCTTGTTACGGCGCTTAAAAACATGGGCTCTGGTTTGAACTTCCTTTAGAAGAATATATAGATACTTTGTTGTAAAGATTCTTTTTCTCCTTTAATGTTTTCAGGTGTTAAACTACTAGTTTGACCCTCAATAGCCATTACATTACCATGGACTTTTTAAAATAAGGATCTGGGGGTGGAGCGGAAGAGGGGGCTGATGATAAGGCTAAATGTACTTGCAAATAGAGAACAGAACTTAATAATAGGCCGACGCTACCTCCAATCAGTTTATACAGAGATCTGGCTATGGCAGAGCTGAAGAACCAGCTTCTATGCTTGTGTAAAACCAATTTTCACGGACACGGTTTGAGAAATTTTGCTTTCTGTAAAGATAGAGCTCCCGATTAAATGGCAGACCAAAAAAAAAAAAGACTTCAGGAGCCAACTTTAGGTTCATAGACTTGCAGAATATTAAAAACTGGAAAGAACCTAGATCATGTAGTTTCTCCTTTAACAAATGAGGTATATCATGCCCAGAATAATCCCCTGGGTTACACAGTAACACCCCCAAAGTACTTTCTTCCACAATAACTCGTGATTTTAGTTTATTGTCACCATATGTTCATGGCACTAATGAATGTCTTTTAATTTTAACATACTCCCAACAGTAAGGAACTAGTGAGGACTTTGGAGTCAGGCAGAACTGGACTCAAATCCCTATAGTATTACCATTTTGTGGTTGGGACACCTTGGGCAAATTACTTCTCTGAGCCCCAGTTTTACATGGGAATTGTAGGGATTAAGTGATAAAAAAATATATATATATATTAATAAAGAATGAGTACTTACTCTGTGCCATAAATAGCGCTAAGGAGTTTTCACCTATTAATTAACTTGAGGCTCACAGTAGCTTTGGCAAAGGTCCTAGCCCCATGTAGCCCCATGTTACAGGTGGGGAAACTGAGACACAGTTTGCTTTCTGTAAAATAGAGCTCACGATTAAATGGCAGACAAAGTAGCTCAAGTTAATATAGCAGCCTCAGGTTGGCTTTAAAACCTGCAGACATAATCACTATGCTGTACTGTCTCAAAATGTGTCCAGAAATAAGTGGTATAATACCTAATGCTCATGTGGCGCTCAACAAATATTCTTTCCTAAACTCTCTGCCCTTCAGCCAATGAATACCATCACATTTATAGAGGCTGCATGCATCCAAAATAAAGCACTAGAAAACTTAGACTAATTATATACCTAATTTTTTTTAATGTGTAATTTCTTCACCTCAAGAACTACAAGTATGGTAATTGATCTATCTTATTGATTAACATGTGTGGCAGCTTGTTTATTTGCCCAAAAAAAGATTCATGTTGGTGCCTTTTCAATTCCCAGTAATTAATTTTAAATACACGTTTAAAGTTTAATCGAAATTGTGTTAGACATATTTGTCTGAAAAGTTCAAAAAATTTTTTTTTTTTTTTTTTTTTTTTTTTTTTTTTTTTTTTTTTTTTTAGGATTTGCTGTAGGATCCTTAAAACATCACTAGATGGAGATATTGTGAGTTGCAAAAAAGATTCCTGAAAGGTTGTTTTCTATTTCCAGTTTCATTTCCCCTCCAGACCTCCCCGTAAGTATAAAGAAAACCAAATAAACAAATGTTTCTCAATAGGCATTAGAGTCAGGCCACAGAACCCTGCCTTAGAAAAGACAGTATTATTTAAAGACCATGCCCATTCCAGTACTTAACATTGTATATCCTTTGGGTCAGATTCCTTCTAAATCTTGTATTATCTAGTCTATAAATAGATGTATTTTTCAAATGCCATAAAAACTATATTCTCTACATGTAAAGTTAAACAAATGGCTTTTAATTTTGTTTCTCAAGACTAATAGAAAAGAAGATCTAAAATACTTATACCAACTAGAATTCTTTTTCAGGAATAAATCTCAAATTAGGGTTTGTTATAAGTTTATTTGTAAGTTTATGGGGAAAGGTGATCCAAATAAATAGAAAGATAGAAGGTAAGAGCCACTTGTATGTGCATCTCCAGGACAACCCTTTTGCCAGCTTTTATTTATTTTATTTCAAATCTCATTCTTTAAAAATGAGATCCGTTTTCATCTCATCCTGTGTCTTAGCATCACGGAATTACTAATCCCTTATGACAAAAAAAAAAAAAAAAAAAAAAAAAAAAAAAAAAGAGTCTTGCTCTGTCAAAATAACATATTAAAATGTAAACTATGGAAACAATTTAAAAATTAGAGGCAGCTTATTTTTTTCACAAGTTTGAATTCTTTTTGAATTCTTTAACCTCATAAAAGGAAAGTAATTTCTATATAATTTTCCAAATTACTAATATGTAGAAGGAGGAAATGGAGATATAGTAGTGTGCTTATTTTCAAAATATGACTGCATTCATAATGTCAGGGTTTAGAGAACAGCTAAAGTTTTTAAAACTAGTTAAAATTTGACTCCAAAGTTAGCTTTTGGACTATTTATGCTGCTCTGTTTATTTACCCCTTCATTTGAAATTATGGTGAACCTGAAATTCTTGCAGACCCTAAAGGAAATTTTACAGCCAGCCTTCTCTTTAATCTCAAGGTGTGTACTTAACTGGCACAGTGGAGGGCTCTATATTTTCACTAACCCCAGAGTAGTTCAAGGGCATGGGCAATATTGTTAAATATTTGTCTAACACCTACTGATTTCTAAGCATTTTAGGAGGTCTAATGAGTTGTATTTAAAAACATTTTTTTTTTCCTTCAGAGGGTCAAGGTGGATTAAATACAGTGGTCTTTGGAATAAGACAGTTTAAATGCCAGCAGTGTGAGTTTGGATACAAATTATTTAGCACCCAAAGTCTCCATTTGCACATTAATTGTTTTTATAACAACATTTCCCACCTTGTATGTTAATTGTCTAGAATAAATAAGGTACTGTATCAGTTGGGATAGGCTAAATTATACTGCAATAATAAACAATCCCACAAATCTCAGCTTAAAATAATAAAGGTTTATTTCTCTCTTGGGTTACAGTAGCTGTGGCTCTGTTGCCATTCCTCAGCTCTTCACTCAGCAACCCAGAATGATGGAGCATCAGTAGGAGTTACAATGCAAGCGGCAAGGGCAGAGGGAAAGGAGAACTCTAGACCATCTCACATGGACAATTACATGCCAGGTTCTAAAATGATACCTGTCCTTTCCAATAACATTTCATTAGGTGGGACTGGCTACATGGTGCCACCAACAAGGGGGTCTAGGAGGTAAAACCCTAGGTACCCTGATGTTTGCTGAGCTGCATCAGTGACTACCATGGATATTAAATGTAAAGCATCTAGTATAGCATCCACCTCACATTCATGCCTTTCCTCTCTCTCCAAACTACTCCTTGTATGTCTTCTTGTTTATAAAGTAGAGATACCTATATTTCAATACCATTATCCTTAAATTCTCAAACTGTGTTCGGTACAATGCTTGAACCAGAAAGTGTTCCTTGAAGTAAATAGTAATGTTATCAAATTAATTTGAAAAACACATCAGATCCCTTCTTGGAGATGTTCAGTGCACAACTATTTATCAAGTTCATAGATGTCCTAACTCCATGGTCAGCAAACTGTGGCTCACAAGCCACATGCAGCTCTTTGGCCCCTTGAGAGTGGCTCTTCCACAAATACCACGTCCTGGACGAGTCTATTTTGAAGAAGTGGTGTTAGAAATTTAAGTTTAAAAAATGTGGTTCTCAAAAGAAATTTCAATTGTTGTACTGTTGATATTTGGCTCTGTTGACTAATGAGTTTGCCGACCACTGTCCTAACTGTTTAACTCAAGGCTTAACTTATTTAATCACCCAATGGGCTCGTGCATTGCCTATTTATAACCTGAGAAACACCTATTGAACACTTGTTGGAAAATGCTATTCTAATGAATATAAGACTAGCCTCACTGAATTTCCATATGACAATGAAAAAGGACCTAGCACTTAAAAACAAAATGTTATTCTGACATTTATTACAGATGTTCTAGTATATTTGGTTATTTAAAAATAGTCCTCTATCAATGTATAAATAGAAAAATATAAATTATTTAACAACTGTTTATTGAGAATATAATTCTACCACTACTGCTACTACAACTAATACTGCTATTCACATTTATTAATTACCTCCTGGAAGACCAGACAGTAGGCCTGGTGGGGTTTCAAGTGATAGAAGGCATAGAGTTGCTAGTGCTGGTCCATGAATTCAGACTTTTAGCTAGAATGCCAGAAGTGTAAGATTTTGCTCATCTAGTTTAAACACCAAATACAAGATTAGGATAAAGTCTAGCTTGTAAAAAGAGTGTACAACTGTCTATGGTTGCTTCTGGGTTAAGAAAGTATTTGGCTCATAGACACAACAGTAGGGTGGTTACCAGAGGGAAGTGGGGAGGGGATAGTAAAGGATAAAAAGGGTCAAATATATGGTGACGGAAGATTTGACTTTGGATGATGGGCACACAATGCAACATATAGATAATGTTATCATAGAATTGTATACTTGAAACTATATGATTTTATTAACCAATGTCACCCATATATATATATACAATATATATTTTTTTTAAGAAAATTTTTGGAATTTCACGTTCAGTGTAATAGCCATAGTAGCTAGCTATAATTGGTTGGTTATGAATTTGGTCTTGTGATCCACAGACTCACCTGACAAACATAGGTCAATCAGGTTGCCATACTGTTATTAATTTTGGAGATATTAGAAGCAGAATCTGGCAAATGGCTAAATTTGAGGAAAGTGATTCTGTTTTTTTCCTTTATTAAAAATGTTACAGCCTGGCAGGCATGGCTCAGGGGTTGAGCATCAACCTATAAACTAGGAGGTCACAGTTTGATTCCTGGTCAGAACATATGCCCAGATTGTGGGCTTAATCCCCAGAATGGGGCATGCAGGAAGCAACTGATCAATGATTCTCATCATTGATGTTTCTCTCTCTTTCTCACCCTTTCTCTCTTAAATCAATAAAAAAAATATTTTTAATGTCCCAAAATAGGTTTTAAAGAATGTATGTAATAGTTTCACAGTGTTTTATCATCTAGTCAGAAACACTGAAATATTTAACAGAAGGAAGAATTACCAGTCACAGTTACATTTTTTAAATCACTTTGTTTAGGTATTGTGCTTAAAACTTAAATACTTTATCTTAATTATTCTGCACTGCAACTTGATTTCTTAGAAGTACTATCTTTATCTCCATTTTACAGGGAAGAAAACTAAATCTTAGGTTGTTTTGTGTTTCTGACTTTGATGTTGCTGTTGATATTATAGATTAAAATTTAGCAATCACTATACCATCTTCATTGATCTATGATACTAATTATAGAATCTCTGGCACACAGAGCAAAAGGAAAAGATGATATCTTGGGTAAGATTGATATGGAATCTAGAAATAGAGGCTCCAAGAGCTGGATTTCTTGCACCCTTTAGAAAAGTTGAATAATCAATGTCTTGAAGCATGCAGGTGGGCCACTAAGAATATCATCCCTGACTTCTGAGCACCACAACTTTTCATTCAAATCATTGGCATTTTATTAGCATAATCATCACAATTATTGATATAATGTTGGAGGACGTAGAATGCCCAGGAACTTGGAAATTTACTTTGCTGATAAAATAATGTGTATATGTCCATATTTACACACACACACACACACACACACTCACACACACACACACACACACACACACACACACCATGAAGAAACAATTGCTTTGTGTTTAGAACTGATTTTACTCCCCATGAGGCTAGCAGCACCGAAGGACTGAGTAGGTATATGGGACTCATACTTCCCTGATAACAAAGTCTGGAAGGGACTCTAGAGGTAGAAGCACCACCACATTTGAGAAGCTATGGTGTCACAGCTCATGGTGTGGTGTGGTTTATTTAGGACTTCCAAAGCAGAATTTGAAAAAGATTTATCTTCCAACTGTTTCTTAAGCCTCTTCACAAGAAACATCTTCTCTGATAGCTAAAGGAAGAAAATTGGGAGTAACACAGTTGACTTTCCTTACCCACATATTATTCTGTAAACTTTAATGGGCTATCTCCTATTGTTGGCCATGGTAATAAACCCTGGGCAATACAAGCAAAGGTATAAAGTACACAATCTACATCTTTGATTGGTCCAAGAAATAGTTGTAAAATAGTGGTTCCTAAATTGATTGTGTTCAAGGATTATTGTAGGTGGTTAAAAATGCAAATTTGTAAACCCCCCAAAGAAATTTTGAATCAGCATATTTTTTTAGAGTGAGATTAGGTGAACTGCATGGAAAAGAACACTCTAAATAACTCCAATTGCCTGAAAAAATTAGCAGCTTATTTCCTATGAAGGAAGACAGTCTAAATCTGATATGGTATCACCACGGGACCCAAGGTTCCTTCTTCCTGCTTCACCTCCCTAAGTGCCTGCCTTCCATCCACAAGGTCACCTCATGATTCAGAATGGCTGCTGGCACTCTAGCCATTGTGTCTGTTTCCAGACTGGCAGCAAGAGAAAGGGGAAAAGAAAACGTGTACTTCTTCCCTTTCAGGGGGCATTCCTAGAATTCCTCCACAACACTACTGCTGTCATTAGATTGCTCAGAACATTGTCACGTGGAAAAGAAGGCCAGGAAATGTAGTATTCTAATGGGTGTATTGCTAACCCCAACTAAATAAAGATCATGTTACTAAAGAAGAAAGGAACAATAATGTTTTGATATTCAACTATGGAGTAATCACTGCTCCATTGCCTGTGGAATGTGGCCCGGGAACCTGCAGTTTTCACAGATTTCCTGAATGGTTCTGATGCAGGTGGCCAATACAGTGCGCATTAAGGAACAGTACTATAGGATATCAGAATAAGGGGAAACTTATAATTGCCTGATATTAAGGTTTAAAAAAAGCAGTTTATTTGGTGAAGGCAATTAAACCTAATGAAATGCATACTGTGAAAAGAATACTCTCATTTATTAAGAATGCAAGAAAATAGGGGGTGTTAATAAAAAAATTAGTTGGCTAATATTATCATACCGTTATATATGGATTATTATTTCCAAATATTTAGAATAATCACTGAATGCACGTGCATAAATTCCATGGGGGCTGGGGGGTGATGGTGGTATGAAGCCTAGCAGGAACCAAGTAAAGGCCATATTCAGAGAATCATTGCTCTAAGAGAGTTTGTTTCTCTACCTATCACTCAATTATAGGTGGAGAACACATGCAAAAAGTGCATTTTCTCTAAATCTCTTTTGAAAAAATATCTCACTTGGTTCCATAGAAGTTAGGAGAAAGAGCACTAACAAAGAGGAGACATCTGAGCTAAGAAGGAGGCATAGCAGCCACTGCAGCAGCGGTATTGGGTAGCTGTTCACTAAGGAAAAACCTCATCCTCGAGACTGCTGTGGTGCTCTAAATCCATTTCTTCATCTTCTTCATTTTCAGATTTTCTTCCAGCTTGTCTTTGTCTGAAATTCCTTTATAGTTTTAAAAAATAATCATCTCCAATGGCATTGTCCCTTTAAGTCTTCATCCAGGAAAAATTAGTTGTTATAGGAAGTGAAAGTATTTACTAATGTCAAATTCCCTGGCAGTCATTTGTCTGTGGCTTGTCGAAAGTAAGGTGTAGAGAGAGGTGTGTGGAGAGGTGGATGGAGAGAAAAGTTAGGGGAATCTTAGAGACGAAGTAAATGTTCATGTTGCTCAAGCATTTAGCAATTGCTAACTTTTTGGTTTCTACCAGCAGTAAGACCCCTGGTCAGATCAGGTGTCTGGACCAATATGGAGCTTAAAGCTCTGATTTTTCTGCCTGAGCAGATCCTTCGGGGCAACTATGGGCAGAGCCAGGCTTAACAGTCAAGAGCTGTTTATATGTTAAATTTTGGAACTTAGGCTCTTTGTTTGACTCAATATAAATAAGGAGATTTTTCTCAGAAATACTAATATTCTTCTTCAAAGGATAGGTGGTGATTATGTCAAGTAGCAAATAAAATGGTTTCAAACTTTTATGTATATTGGGATCAATATAGGACAAAGGACACATTGTATGATATTATTTTGTGCAATTTTCTTTGGACATGTTAGCTACTTGGATTGTTAATCTTTCATTATGATTTTTATGCATATTTTAATTATAGAGAATGTGAAGTACTTCTGAGGTTTTGCTACTGAAAAGGGTCCCAAAGCATTTGAATCTGAGTCTTGCATTGTGTCTTGATCTCTTCGTTCCATTATTCTATGAAGGGAAGAAATGGTCATTTCTCAACAGGTTGTTTGGCTGAGAGCCCAAGACTCTAGAGTCTATGCAGTAGGGTTGTTTCTTAATTTCTACCCCTTCTCACTTCCCTTGGACCTATTCAAATTCCATCTGAATAAATGTTTTTTTTTTTTAAAGAAGCCAATAGAAATGGGAATTGAATCAATCATTGACTTGATGACCTTCTGAAAAGAATCACTTTTTTGAGAGTGCAGTTCTGATATCACAGTGTTTGTTCCTCAGAAAAGAACTGTAAAAATTAAATTATGATCTATGCTTCTTAAAATGAGGCATAAAAAAGTTGACAGTATGGTCCATTCTAATGAATGCTGAAGTGAAAACAGAGATGTTAGGTAAATACTCTGTTTTCTGAGTCTTTTGTTTTCCCCACCAAATTTTGTAAAAAGAGGCCACACTCATTTACATTTCAACCCACAATCTGCCTTCTTCTCCCAACCTTTTTTATGCCCCCTATTAGTAATAGTGGAATGCTTATTAATCAAGGTCACTGGCAGTCTTCTTATTTGTCAATTCCAATAGGATATTTATTCAGTTCTTATCTCTTCTATATCTTGATATTATTTGTACTCTTACCTTCAAAACTCACTCCTCCTTGGCTTTCTCAGTGTCTGCTTTAAACTTTTGTACTATTATTCTTCATTCTTTTTTTGAAACTCTTTCTCCCTCTTGTGACCTTAGTTTTCCATCTTTATATTTAAAAAAATAATCTTCAGAGACTCCTCAAAGATGCTCTAATTCATATCCTTGGCTTCAACCACCATTATAATTCCTAAATATATTCCCATCTCTGAGCTCTGTTTTAGGAGTGAGACTCCAAGTGTCAACTCTATATTTCTACCTGTGGGACCCTAAGCTACTCAAACTTTATAAATCCCAAACCAGGTTCATCCTACTTCTCCCAGAGCCCATTCCTCATTTACCGGTATTGGTATTACACAATACAATCAGCACACTTATCCTGGTGCCAAGTCTTGGCCTATTCTCCCTGAGCTACAGTTCTGTCTTGCAAGAGGGCTATTTCCCAGGCTCTCCTGTCAACTGGTTTCTGGCTCAATTGGCCCGTGTGAAGCCCTCACATATTGGAGGGTGAGAGGAAAGGAGAAACTAAGGCATTAGCATACATATACCCTGCCAGACTCGATGAAACAGCCTCCCTCTTTCTCACCTCTCCTCTCCATCCCCCCTGCCATTGACTTACATTGAGTCCTCATTTTCCTCTTACATTTTGGTAATAGAATTTTAAGCTTATACCTCACCTAGTACATTCTCTACATTGTTGCAAAATGAGCTAAGGTGATAATAAGATATTTATGTCCCATTTAAGCTAATATTGATAGCCATTTTCAAAAGAAAATCAGCTGAAGGAGCTCCTTTAGAGTAGTTCACCATGCCTTGCATGTGCTTGTGTGTGTTAGTCATGACTGATTGGTCCAAGGATGCCACCTAATCTGAAGGTACATGGACCTAATATGTGACCTTTCATTGTTTTGAAATCTATTTACTTGTCATTTTTTTCTCATTATACTAAGCAACCACAGGACTAAGATTCTAAGTAGTTCATTCTTGTGAGGTCCTGCTTGAAGTACACAGAAGGTCTGTAAGAAATTAAAACATTAATTGTAGGAAACTTTGTCCAATTCGTGGGAGACCTCAGTGGGCATTGTTGAGTGATGGAAAGAAAACTGGAGTTAAGTTCTGGCTCTGATTATTTGCATAGTCACAAAACATCTCAACCTCTGTGCCTAATTTTTCACACCTGAAATGTAGTTAGATGTTTAAGGGTTCAGCCCAGTAACTTCTATGTTCCTTTGCAGTGCTGTTAGTGCCCATCAAGTCTGGCCCTGGGACTTGCTTCTATTTACACCTCATCTCTACCTCACCCATGGCCAAGGGTAAAGCAACAGGCTGCCTTGGAGGCATTACACATCTGGCTAGAAGACCCGGGTCCAGGACTCTAATTGTTTCTTGTTGCTTAATTTTGTGGAGTGGAGAAGAGGTTTTTCATTTAATGTTGCACAGAACACTTTTTGCATAATCAAGGTAAGCTTCAAGATGTAGATAACATAGGCCAAATCAGTCTGAAAAAAGATCCATATAAAGTTTTAATTTCAAATATAGAGGACAGCATGTAAAATCGATTTTATTTAACATACAGGTATATATACACCAAATATAAAACCAGTTGAACTAATAAGTTTAGGTTGGGTAAAACTTTCTCAATAGAGCATATAAAACAGAAAATTGGCAACTATCATTTCTTATATGCTTCTCACCTATAATAAGAGTTTGTCCTTGGTATGTGATATTACAGGAAAACATTTTTTCTATTTGACAGTAATCTTATGAAATGGAAAATAGAAAAATAAGAAATATATCCATATTCTGAAAAAGCTAAGTTTTTAAATTACAAACTCATATATTTGCTTGTCCTTAGATCTATATCTGGCAGAACATATATCTGGAATATCCATTATACACACAGCCACCATATTTATTTTTCAGGAACCAACTTTCCGATGTAAATGATACATGACTCTTCTCTGATACCCCACCAAGAGTTATTCAAACATAAGGATTTGGCTGAAGTCTTTTGACACTTTCTCGATGTTTGCTCTCCACCCTCACAATTACAGGCCTTTATTTGAAAGACTTAAGACCACAGCTAGTATCCTAATAGGTGCTCTTGTCCTATCTTGCCTCATGCTCCCATCTTTCCTTCATACTTTTGGGAGTTACTTTTCTGAACCCCAAATCTCCATTGCCTTTCATAAGTCCACATTTTTTGGTCTACACACAAGACTTGAACCACCTGGTTACTTTTTTCTTTTCCCACATCTCTCATCAGCCTTGCTCTGCTCTAGCCTCTGAACCACTTGCAGTTTCATGCTTTCAGTCCAGTCAACTTTTATGCATACATCCTTAAAACCAGGGGTCTTCAAACTACGGCCCGCGGGCCACATGCGGCCCGCAGAGGAGTCTGATCCGGCCCGCCAGGTTTTTTGGGCAGTGAGCGCAGCCGAGGTGTTACAGTAGGAATTAGTAGTTCATATAGTCCGGCCCTCCAGCTCTCTGAGGGACCGTGATCTGGCCCCCACTTTAAAAAGTTTGAGGACCCCTGCTTAAAACAATAGCAGAGTACCTCACACTTATATGCCAGGCATGCTATGGACAGTTTTCATGCATTTTCTCATATGGAAAATGTTCTGCCAAATCTATGTCTTGAAAAACACCTGTTTTTCATCTCAATACACTATCCCTATAATTTTGGCCTTTTAGTTAAAACTAACCACTTCCTTTTCTGTGCCTTCAGTCAGCACTTTTGTGTCATCTATACCCATGTGGCCATTAACTTTAAGGAAAAGATCCATGTCTCACTGACCTTTTCATCCCTAACACCTGCACAATACCGACTCACGCATTATTTCATCTTAGTCCCAGTAGTCCTATTTGTCCTTCATCTGGATATGGCAAGGAACAAAATAAGCAATAAGAAGCTACTTGATTACCATTTCATAAGTGAAAAGTTTAGAAATGCATAGGCTCATATATGGCAGGATCACAAAGATCAACCTTACTGGTGATGCCATCTTGAAATTCATTACAAGACACATTAATAGTGCAGTATTTCTTCCACAACCACAATCAGGGAGATTTGCATCTTTTTCTACCTAGTTAAGCAACTAATCAAGCTGAGCCAACAAAACAAAAACTCTCCTTTTCTCTGAAGTTCAACAAAGTCTAGTGTTGCAGAACATTTAGTAAATAAAACCTCCCTCCAGATCCCTCTTCTCCTAAGTAGTGAAACAACACATCAGTGATAAGATCACCTCTTATATTTCTCACCTTAATGCTAGCATTGCCTCCTTCAGAGAGATTTGACAATTTAATGTCTTCTTCCATAGCACTGTATACACTTTAATATGGTTAGAATGATTCAATCTAGACCATGAAATTGAAACAGGTCAGTCCCTGGCATATAGTGAGCACTCAAGTGAAAGATGAATTGACTCTTGCTTTTAAGGATATGAAGTGAGTCAAGACTAATTATGTTCATTCCAACCTTAAGTACTTCCCTTGGTATCTAATCAGGGATCATTATCTTTGAACACAGATTTAACATCAGACAGTGGCTTTTGTGACTTGGTTGCTTTTATGCATACATGAAATAACTTTTTAAGTGGTCAGAACATGCCCATGGAACAACTTTATTGTGTAGTATTGCCATTTCATGTTTTATTTAAAATATTTAAATGATTAAACACAAAATTAAACTCCAACTGGATTTATTATGGGAAAATTAGTGGTGATAAAATATCAGTTACTAAAATCTGCTCTTAAATTTGGTCTGGTTGGATTATTGAGTGACTCATCCCATGTCCTCATACCACTCATTATGTGACTTATTTTGTGATTCTTGGTAGTTTATGAAGTAACTAATACTTGAAATACAAGTATAGCTTTTGGCTTAATTTTAGAATTTGTTAATTTTGGTTAAAGTACTTGAATGCTTGCTTTAACACCACTACATCTCAATTCAAATATTAAAACAGCCTTGGTATAATCAATTTACATGTTTGGCAATACTAAGACACAAATTATCCCTAACAGTTATTCCCTTGGGTCCTACTTGTTTGGGGCTTATATGCTGCTATGGCATTCTTCTAAGGATGCAAGCTATACTTGGCAATGAAATTGGGGGGGGAGGGGTGGTCTAGAAAGCAAGCTGAGGGCTTTTAAAAATTATAAAGTACATTAGTAAGTGCTCTAAAAGCTAAACCATCCAAAGTAATATATGCAAGTTACACCACAGGCAAAGGCATAAGAAAATGGACTAAATTAGTTGTAATATTCACCTCTACACATGCTCCATAGTAACCACAATGGTATGATAATAAACCAGTCAAAAACAAACTTAATTTCTCATCAGTTTGCATGTACGTGGATATCTGCATATTTAATTGGTACATATACATTCCAAGTATCCAAATTATTGCAATCCTATATCCATTTACCTCTTAGAGTCCTTTAAAGTGATCACAGTGACACGTCAAAGGCGGAGGGGGAAGAATGCTAGGCTTCCTGTTAAGTAAAGCTACATCAAATTGTTCAATTGGTGCTACAGAAGCTACTTCTGCAGGAAAACACAGATTTCCATAGTTCTAGTCAGTTATTTTATCAGTAAACCTTAATTTTGCTAATATGGTTTCAGGTAATGAAATATTCTTGACTCATTGGTAATTATAATATGTAAAATATGAGAATTTCTTTTTAGGCCAATCATCAAGCATGTTTTCATCTGAACAAGGGAAATTCTTTCAGTTTAATATAAGTTTTTCAATGAATAAATTTACAATAAAGTTGAGGACCTCATTCAATAAGTCTTCTGATCTTCAGATTCTGGCCTATCGGAGAAGAACAGTGATTACAGGAGAAAGAAAAAAAAAACTATCTCCTGTAGCCATCATCTTAGAGGCTGGTTTTCTTGTAATGATGAAGTCTATCACAGTTGTCAGGTTTCCAGGATTTGCACAGAGCTTCAAAATGGAACTGCCTGAGGAAGATTCAGAAAGCCTCGTTTTTGGGCTTACACAGTAAGCACTTTGTGTGATTCTTAATCACATTTTATCCAGAACACAATGTTTCAGGTCACATTTTTCTGGACTATGCTTATACTGATTTGTGCTCTATATATATATAAACATATTTACACACAGAATACACACACTGACATGAGGATGAGACGTTAGCCAGCCATCCATAAGCAGAATGGAATAAGGATAGCTGGAAGTGTAGTATATGATGCCATGCCCAGGCAGGTGATGGCCGCCAATCCCAAGAGTGCCGAAGCAAGAACACTTCTCTGATCACGAATAATTATCTTCAAATTCTCACAAAACTAGAAAATAAAATTAAAGAACGTCAGAAAAGGTGGCTAAGCCTAAGAAGAATCATATATACAAAATAATAAAGCACAATTTCCCAGGCTATTTTCTGTCTACCAGAGAAACTAGAATTTCTCTTACGACTTAGGAAAGAAGTTAGATGTTGAGAGGTCAGTTTTTTATTCCACGTCCTGTAACAGCCTGCTGAAATAACACCTCTGGCAAATAGGTTACCAATGGCGGTTGCCTATATAAACACAGAATTTTTATTGAAAACTATAGAGATTGGAATCCCATAAAAGTTCAGGATTAAATGTTAAAAGCATTAAACTGTTTATCAATAACAATATATTCTAAAACTACCCTGTTTCCCCCAAAATAAGACAGTGTCTTATATTAATTTTTTCTCCCAAAGTTGCGCTAGGTCTTATTTTCAGGGGATGTCTTATCTTTCAATGCGCTAGTTCTTATTTTCGGAGGATGTCTTATTTTCGGGGAAACACGGTAGATGAGCAAAGAGATCTCTAATCTCAAATAATAAATTGTCTGTTATTATTGATGAATTCAATTCAATGAACCATTCTAAAATTTGGTTATATAATAACTTTTAAGTTTCTAACTGGAAATTAAGAGACAACTTTGCAATTCTCATGTTAACCTGGTAATAGTTTTATATATGGAGAATTCAAAAAATGAGATTCAGAACCATGTAATTCCTCATTGTTTCTGGAAAGTAGAAATCGGTCCTCCTTCAGCATTAATGACCTAGTTCTCACAGAGCATGTCCAACAAGCAGTTCTGAGAACTGGAGAAATTGGGATGGGGATTTCTCCCCCCTAGGAAGTCTATTCTGTGGCCAGATTGTTAGACCATTCAACTTGAAGACAAAAACTCAAGTTTCACAAGAGGTGCTATGCAGCAACAGCAATTAAAACCCTTCTCTACTTCGGTAAAGCCCTACAAAGTTTCCAAAGATGAAAAACTACCTCAACTACTTATGTATGCAGATTAAATATTTATTCCTTTAAAAAAGTACTTACACTGTTTGTGTTGTTTTTTGTAGAAATATATAATACAGAACTATATGTATGCCATCAAAGGGTAACTCCTTAATACCCAATAGAAATACTATTTTCCTTGGAGAAATAATTTGCTTGGATCCTTAAGTAAATCTGATGTGTTTTCTTTTGAGTACTTTGGAGCCCCTGTTTGTAAATGTGGTGAAGTTCATTTCTAAACAGGCCTAGGGCTGTGATTCTTGAAAAAAAGCATTCCTACAAAAGCATTCCTAGATTGAGTCTTTGTGCCTTCATAAATAACCACAAGGAGTTTGATGCATCCATATATATAAAAGCATAATACTTTCATGCTCTGCCACAGAGGAAAGATTCTCGCACATGGGTTAAAAAAAATAATCAAAATATGGAGCAATAAAAATATTGCTTATATAGACTCAGATTCTTTTGGTCAAAAAATATATAAATGTAAAGAAGAGTCAACCATGAAGGTCATTTTGTGATTATATAGGCTTCTGTTGTTAAGCTTGAACATTAACACTAATTTAACAACTTAGGGGCAGGCCGAGAAAGCTAATTGCAAATGACATTGCAGGCATTTTTTTTTTAATGTTAGCTATTTTTAAAATTTAAGAGATTTGGTGAAAGGAACTACAAATTCATGTGCATACCCCCCATCATACCCCGCTTTGGATTTGTGGCTAATTTAACCATCTTAAATTCTGATATTGTTTTTGTTTGTTTTACTTCACACATTAAAATTGCCTTCCAACAGCCAATGGTGCTTCTTGAAAACCCACCTTTGGATCTAATGGGTAAAGGATGCTTAACAATAAGGGAGTCTAAATAGGGATTAAAGCCAACATAAAAACTTCAAAATACCCTGAAAAAGACACGTCTAAAGCCCACACAGGAGTAAGAGATATACCAGGGAGATCTTCTTAACTGGGTAGTTTGTTAGTTTATATTAAGCAAGGGGAATTCACTCTGCAGTAACTTACAGAGGGAGAATGCTGCGAGCTTCCTTAGTGTAAATGCACAACACTTTGTACACAGTGTTACGGATTAAATATAAACTCTGGACACCTTCCTGCCAATTGAAATTCTTGGGAAAAGTTGCGAGCGCTCGGCGGACTTTGTCATTTCAACTAGGCTGGGTGGACACCCTGATGGCTTCTGTAGCAATAACCGGGCGGCTCTCCCATAGCGGGCAGCGGTGCTGCACTGCCATACTCCACTGCGCCTTGTGAGATGTCCTGCAAGACACATCGCCATGTACTTACATTGTCTCCCTTAGGAAATACCAGAGCCTTTGTTCCTCTAAGCTCAACGCCTGGTCCCAGGGGAGAGAAATGGTCAGGAAGGGATGGGAGTGGGGGGCGGCCCCGCCCAGCCCACCGGTGAGTCACCACCAGCTGTACCTTGTCTGCCTGGGGGCTGACCCCCGCGCCGAATCGGCAGTAAGTCACGAAGTGCTCGCAGTTGTTCCACAGCAGGCTGTAGGGGGTGATGCCCAGCAGCTTCTCTGCTCTCTGAGCCACCTCTTCGTTGGGCAGGGCCTTCCTCTGGAGGGACTTATCCAGGTGATTGACCAGGATCTCCGCCCCATAGGCGAAGTCGTCCACGGTGTCCACGCGGATGCTCGCCACCCTGCCGATGACGCCCAGGAGGAGACGCTTGTTGGAGACCACCTTCTGCGTGAGCCTCTTGTCCTTGGTCAGAGCCAGGAGGATGTCGGGCATCATGTGGGCGACACGGTTGTCGCCCAGGTAGATGCCATAATGGGTCAGGTGGGTCCGGGGCACCTCCAGGACGTCGCCGCGGCGGAAGGAGCTGAGCTCCTGGGAACTGCTCCTTGCCTTGTCTTCCCCCGGGGCGTCCGGACTGAAGAGCTTGAAGTTGGAGATGAGGAGCAATTTCTCCAACAGGAGGGACACCGCCTCTAGCATTGGGTTCTTCATCCTGCAGCGAGATGAAGAGTCTTGGCGCAGGGGACTGCCGCCGCTCAGGCGAGGTGAGCTGGCGAGACCAGGGCGCCGCGCTGCAAACTCACCTGCGGCCGGCGGACCAATGCCGCGGGGGAAGGCGACAGTGACAGCCGAGGGGGCAGGGGGAGGCGGAAGGAAAGGGGGAGACGCCTAGGGGATGCACTGCTCTGGGGCTGAGGCGGGTGAGGAACTTTGGGACGGTGAGACCAGCCCTGCGAGCAGCGAGCACAGAGCGCACCCGGACTCCACCGCGGGCGTGCCGGGCGCGGGCGGCGCGCCAATCAGCACCGCCGGCGGCGCGCAGGCCTTTTATCGCCGACCAGGGGGCGGGGCGAATGCCGTCACAGACCCGGCGAGAGCGCTGATTGGGCGCCGGTGGCCAGCGCCGCTGGGAGTGGGGCGCGCGGGACCCTAATTCTTTCCAAGCCGGCAGGCCGCCTCGGGATTCCGGGCTTTTGCACTTAGACGTGCTCCCTCTCGCACTCACTACCCGAGTATTTCGGCTTTTACGCGGGCGTTTTTGGACTGTAAAGGCGCAGGCGTGGCCGCGCGACAGGGTCTGCACCCGTCTGGGTACTTAGGAAAGGTTTTCGGTGGAGGGTCCCTTCGGGCGATATTTTTATCTTCCCAACGGGTTGGATACCCCGAAACTTCGGTGAAGTGTTTGCATGGACTCCACGAAATGTGCGCGCCTCGAAAGCCTGCGCATTCCTTCCTACACCCTGTAGAACCCTAGTTCCTCCCGCCCGCCACGAGCCTCCTCACCTTTAAATGCCGGCGGCCGGGGTGGCGACCCGCGCCTCCAGGCGCCGCGCGCCCCGATCGGAACTCCAGGCGCCTCCGCGCTCCGAGGCGCCGGTGACAGTTGAGCGCGCGGCTCCAACGGTCCGTGTGTAAAACGGCGAAGCCCCTAACGTTTTCCTGGAGAGCAGGGGTCATGCCGAGTTTATTTCTCCGGCTGCGAGGTTGCAGAGACCTAGCTTCGGTTCACACGCTCCAACTTTGCCGCTTTCTTTCCCAGCGCAGCCGTCCAGAGGGGGCCCAGGGAGGACGAGGCGCTGAGCTCCTTGCTGAGCGCCCGCCGGTGACCCAGGTGCTTGGGGAGAGTGGACCCGGAGCAGCGGTCCCCGGACGCCAGGCTGGGCAGGCAGGGGTCCCCACTCTGCGCAGAGTTCCATGCCAGCGACGTTCAGCCTTCATCTCATGGCACCTATAAACTATTTACTAAAATTCTGCAACATACCACAAAATTTTTTTGCCCATCTGACAAAAAAGGTATACTTTTTATTCATTCACACTGGACAGCTAATGTTATGTTTCGTTTTTTTCATTTGACAACCTAAGAGAAAATAAGTCAATGCCCTTGACTAAATAGTCAGGTATTGTATATTTTTTAAGCACGGTATAATCAATGCAAAAACATCCATCAAAACGTCAGAAGTTTTTATTAAAAATTCACAATTTACCCAGTGTTTAAAAAAATAAAAATTATATATATGTGTACATACGTATATATAATGTGTGTGTATATATAATTAAGTATACACATTGTTTTTCTTCACTGGTACAGAGAGATGGACACTCATTCTGCCAGCTCATGAATCATGGCAGAACAGACATGTGCTGAGTGTGGTTATCATATAGGAGACATTGTGAAGGTACTGTAAGCAAAATCATCATGTTCTATATTATAACCGAGGTCCAGGGAACCAGGTATCAACATAAGGCCAAGAACATCTGTACAGGATTTCATTAACCTCCGTGTTTGAGTGACAGGTCTGTACCCTAATGCAGCAGGACCTATTCCAAGCCCATTGAGAGCTAAACAATGGCTTTGGATTTCAGGTCCCTGAGTTTCACCCTCCATTTTGTTTTTCCTGGAAAGAGCTGATGTACACAACACCCTGTTCTAAGCTCCACCATGCTTTCCAAGAAACAAGCAGCACCAGGAATTATATCTCGTTCATCCTTGCTCCGGCTATGCTGGTGGGCAGCAAAGCCTCTTGTCTGCTCTGACCTTCCATTCACAAGTATCCCAATTTCCAGCCATGGGTCCCCACAACTTCACATTTGATTTGAGGAATTCCCCCTGAACCTTTTTCCACAACAGAATGGCACAAGTGTCCATACTGTTTCTGATGGAGTGGCTGTGGGAGAATCAAAGAAAATGCTAATATATTGTACCCCCGCTGGTTGGAAGTTATTTTCATTTCTGTTTGAACTGGGCTGTTTAGAAAAATGTTAATGCCTTACAATTCTGGGAAATTTACAGTGTGGCTCTGGGGTGAATTCTGTGGTTTGAAAACATTTTATACTGATTCCCACATGTTATTTTAATGTTGCGACTAAGTACTCATTGAAATAAGAGTGTGGGTATTCTCCTTGAAAGGTATGTTTGGTTAAGTGATATTTCATGTTTTAAAAAGTCTTGCTTCACACCGACATACCCCTTGATGCACAGGTTGAAAATCTCTGCATTTTGCAAATACCTAAATTCAGACGGAGGCCACAATGGAGAACCCCGCTAGGCTCCACTAAACCTCTCAGTATGGAGCTAATTTGATTCATCAGCCAGCAGATCCTCCTCTCTCCTGGGGAGGGGGCTCGCTGCGGTGGATGGACTGAGGGCCGCTCATCTTACCTGAAACTGCTGGGAGGAGGCCGGCCTTGGCTCCCACCCCAGCTCTGCCATCAGCGCTCGGTCCCAGTCATCTGCTTGCCGGTGACTTTTGTTCATTTCAAAAATGATCCTGAATCACTTTATAATCCCAGCAAAGAGAAGAAATTCCATTTCCCACCAACGAAATGAAAGAAAACGGTGGAAGAAGGGGAGAGAGGCAGTGGACGTGGACATTTAAAACAACCTTTTTTTTTTTTTGCCCCAGTATTCCCCCTACATTTAAAAAAAAAAAATAAATAAAGTGTCGAACTGTTGGAGTTGCTGAAACAAACCAAACCCCTCTGCACCGGGGTGCTTGCCAGCTTGCAGCAGCACACCAGCTCCGCTGTAGGACTGAAATCTGAGTGCATTTTTACAGGTCTGATCAAGACCCCGCGGACATGGTGCTGCGGACCCCAGGTCGGGCTCTTGGACTCTGGACAGGACAGTGGCTCCAGCTCCGAGAACGCGCCAAGATCTGGAGCCCTTTAAGGTCAAGAGCCAAATGGGCCAGGGAGATTAAAAAATAAAACAAAACTGACTTGGTAATTAGTGATTTCCGTCTCTGGGTAACACTATCTCGGGAATTTGCGGAGACTGAAGCATAGAGAACTAATGCCTCATGGCTCCACAGAGGGCTCTTTGGGGACAAAAGTATTCTAAGGAGAGATCACTGGAAGACCCTCAATGGCCGCATCCCTAGGGCCCTTTGGTGAGAGGCAAACACTGCTAAGGTGATTTGCCTTTGATTTTTCTTTTTTCCCCGATGGGGTTCATGTTGTTGCTGTGAACCTCTGCCTTAAGGGAGTCCCTTAAAGAAAAAAGATGAGGTCAGTAGTTGAGGCGTTAGAGGCGTTCTGCTGTTTTTTGGAAATGAATCAACATGGGGAGTGTTCATAGTTTCTTGAAAGTTATTTTTGTCTTTGATGATTCCCAATTATTTTTTAAGTCAAAATGTTATGCCATTAATTTTTTTTTTTTTTTTTTCAATGAAGTTGCCCGCAAGCAGCCACTTCCCCCACCGCCTGCCTAGAATTCAATTCGGGCAACTGGAAGGAGGCAGCAGGACGTGGATTGTCTTCTTTGGAACCTCTTAAGCAGGGAGGAGTTAGTGAGGATTAGGCTACCTTTCAATTGAAAATGCAGCCTCAAAGGAGCTCTTGCGGCTCAACTGATTGTCCTCTCCTTCCCTGTTCTTCAACAATCAGTGTAACCTTGCAAAAGGCAAGTGCTCAATGTTCTCAGAGTCCGATATTTCTTTTTTTTAATTTTTTTTATTAAATTATTATCTGTGTACATATTTTAACATTGCCCCCCCCATACATACCCTCCCTCCCCAGAGTTTTATGTCCATTGGTTGTACTTATATGCATGTATACAAGTCTTTAGGTTGATCTATTATCTCCCCCAGATCTCCCTACCTTACCTGCTGTAATTTGACAGTCTACTTGTTGCTTTACTGTCTCTATATCTATCTTTTGGTTCATCAGTTTATAATGTTCTTTATTATCCATAAATGAGTGAGGTCATGTGGTGCTTCTCTTTTATTGAGATATTTCTATGGCCGAGGGTCGGGTTTTGATGGCTAAATACATTTACACACTAAGAGGCTCCCACTTGCACTAATACCTTCAGGTCTGCATGGACAACTGCTGTTAGAAGGAAGTGCCTAAGAGAAATCTAACCTTAGGAAGTTCTCCTTCCTAAACCAGAGCTGGGCCACTGGGAAAAGGAGAATCCCCCTGGTTGCTAAAAAAGACCTCTTGTTTCCCAGACTGTACGAAGGGCCTTGTTCAAGTTTCAATGTGCAAACGTCTTAAATGCACAAGAAAGGGTCTCCAGGTCTGGTGATTCTAAAAGACCAGAGGCTTTCCTGGTCAACACATACCCTGCTCTGAAAAGCAGACTCTCACCTGGACCACTGCTGCTCTGGAGCCCTGTGGAAAAGCAGGGGCAGCAGCCACATCCTGATAAGAACAGATATACACTTGATCTTAGCCAAAAGGCCTAGAAGCGATGCAGCAGCAACATACTGACCTGAGCTTCAGGCCCTGGCCCTGGGCCCCTCCCAGCTGCGGTTCTCAGGCCCAGGTCCATTTCGAACTGCACAGGCAAGGCTCCGCTGGGTCTCTGCGGTAAACAGGTTGAAATTGGGGCTCACAAAACCCACTTAACTTCCAGGCTTCACCATCGCTGAGGCGGCAGGTGGGAAGAGTGTTTCCGGGAGAAAGAGGTCTCCGCTCACAGGGACAGGCTGCAGAGTCCAGCGGAAGGCTGGAAGGCTAATGGGTTTCCCACCAACAGACGTTTTACCTCTGCAGCCTGCCTCCCCGTCTTCGGAGAAGGCTTTGAAATGGAGGATATATGATCACAATATTGTGTGCTTCCTGTGTGCTTGCTAGGCACTGAACAACTATTTTCTCACTTAATCCTCATAACTCTGTAAAGTATCTCCTCCATTCTACACGGAAAGAAAACGAGGCTTGTAACTTTGTTTTTGCCCCCGTGTTAGTGTGGATCAGGACACGGCCACAGGTTTCCGGTCCCCGGTCCATCATCATGGGGGGACACCTGACCTTCCATCAGCTCAGACACGGTATCCGTTCGTTTACTGAGTACCTGCTACATGCCAGGTGCTGTGCCCAACCCTGGAAGTTCAAACTTGCATCCCACACTTTTTAATTTATACTTCATTTTCCTGCTTCTCAAATACCCTTGGGTCCAGTTTCTAACATCAGTTATTTTACTCTGATAGAAAGGTCTGGTTAATATCTTTTTTGGTCAATAGTATGCTCTCACCAGGAAGTTCCCAGAATTTGATCAGCCAGTAGTCCTACTTTGTCCTTAGACTTTAGGAATCTGGGACACTTCAACGTACTGCCCAAGGGCACAAAATCAGAAGCAAAACCAGGGCTGTGTCCCAGACTTCTTACTTACCTGTTAGACCTTCTTTCCCCTGAGTCCTAAGCCTGGCACATTTGATCTCCTAAACTTATGTTTTTAAAGCATTGTCCTCCCTTAAGATGCTTTTGTTGTTGTTCTTAATTCATGTTTAGATTATTAAATCATTGAGCACATAAATAATGATAATTTTAACAGTAGTTTCCCTTCCATTTTGTTTATGTATACTAGAGTCTGGCCCCAGGCACAGAGGCCCAAACTAGCTAGCTCTAAGGAGGTAAGGAAAAGACTTTGTGAACTTCCCTCAGGAAACAGAGGGAAAAGAGCAGACTCCTTTTCCTGCAGCCTCCTAGCTCAGTGCTGCCTGGAATGCTAGGCTAACAGGAATCCATTACCTCCTGGGAGGAAGATATCCCCAGCTTCCTGGTTGGCTGGCACCTCTTTTTGAGGGCTTCAATCCTGCCCATTGTCTTTGGAAAGATTAAAGGCTGCAATTCCAGCAGGACAGGAATCAGTTAGGGCATCCCCCCCCCCCCCAAAAAAAAACACACACACACACACAAAAAAACCAGAAAACAAACAAACAAACAAAAACCCCAGTAAAATAAGAATACTGAGCAAAACAAAAAATTATATTTTCATAATATGAAAAATGACCAGAATGGATATAGTTTACTATAACTTATTTGTTAATTAAGGCAGCAGTAATATAAAGGAGGCAGAGATTCTGTAAGCATTAGAGAGCCACTAGAGGTTTTCCAGAAAAGGGAAATTAGATGATCCAAGGTAGCTCGGAGGCAGGGTAGAGAATGGATAGGTGGGAGAAAGGAGAGAAACTAGAAGCAGAGACCAATTAAAAGGCCACACAGTCCAGGTAAGAGATAAGAAAAGGAGCTGGACTAACCAATGGGAAATGAGATGGAGGGCCATGGGAAGAAGTTAAAAGATATTTCTGGAGACACACTGGCGAGATGTGGTGGCCTGGAGGTGTGGTGGTGGTAAGAGTGGTAAGAGGAGTAACAAGGGGCCAGGGATGACTCTGAAGTTCCCTGCTGCACAACCAGCAAAGCCCTTCACTGAGAGAAGGAAGGTAGGAGTAGGAATAGGTTTACGGGAGGAAGACAAGGAATTCAATTTTTGGATATGTTGAGTACCAGCAGTCTATGGCTTTTCAAAGTGGGGATGCTGCTGGCAGAAATAAGATTCTTGCAGTGTTATGAAGAAAAGCACTTCCAGGGACCCATAAGAGAGGATATTTATTCAGAAAGCAAAATTAAAGGAGTTCCCCAATGTCTCATCTCTCCATGGAAAGTCAGGGCCAGAAAGAGAGTCAATGTCCAGAGAGCCTGTGCCATGTTAAAGCTTAGTTCCCTCCAGCATCCAGCTAGCTTAGCTGTGCTCCCGGCTGCCAGAGGTTGCTGTGCTGCAGTATCCAGGTTCCCACTGGAGCCTGAATCTGGAGTCTGCCCAGCCAGTGGCCAGTGCAGCTGCTAAGGCCACATAACTACTATGGTGAGAAGGCACTAACGCAGGTGGTGAGTGCAGGTCCCTAGCAGGAGAGAGAGAGAGAGAGCTTTGTTCGCCTGGGGTTTTAACAAGGAGCTTTTTCAAAATAACCAATTAACTTCCCAAGATTTCAAGAGCTTGCATTGGGCTTGCATCCCCTAGCCAAGGATCATTTTCTCAGGTTATACTGACAGGCCTATATGGCCCAGCACCTCTCCTTGTGTCATTTTGACTTCTACTGTGCATGTTCTCTCCCCCTACCCCCCAATACACACACACACACACACACACACACACACACACACACACACACACTCAGCATATCCAGTACTGGAGGGGGAAGGGAGGAGTGTTAATCCCCTTAGAGGGACAATGCTGCGATTTCTTGGGGTGTGAAGCTGCAGCTTCCTGGTGACGCAAAGAGGCCTCCTCAGCTTCCCAGCTAAATATGCTCAACAATTTTTGACTTCTTTTTGCTCTCTTCCTTCCAATAACTAGCTAAGGATGGTAACAGGTACACAAATAGATAAAGTAAGATCTCTAGAGAGGAGTCTGGCCAAGAGATAGAGACTTGGGAGTCAAAAATGTCTGGGTTGCTGGCTCAGACCTTGGGAGTAGATGAAACTGCATAAGGGAAGCACAGAGAATGGGAAGAGAAGGCAACCAGAACAAAGCTCCTCATAAAAGCTAAGGAATTGCGAAAGTGCTTGAGGAGGAATGAGAGGAAGTGCTTGAGGAAGACAGTTGTACTAAGAGGGCATGTTCAATAGTGTCAAATTCAGACAAGCTAGCAAGAGGGTCGAGGGACAGATAGATTAGGCAATAGGAAAGGTGCCAGACCCAATTTGCTGAGGTTGACAGAGTAAGAGTCAGGCAAAGGGAAGGTCTAGACAAAGTGGAGACAAGTGAAAAAGTTTTGCAGTAAAGGAAAGGTGAGGGGATCAAATGAAAAATGTCTTGTCGTTCATTTGCTTTTTGTTAGATTTAAATGAGATCACATGAGAATATATGTATATAGAGGGAAACTAGGGGAGAAGAGAAATATATAGTAAAGAAAAATAGGACAGCTGATGGAATTTAGTCTCAGAAGAGATGGGAAGCAAAGTCATCAAAACTACAGGTAGAGAGTTAGGACTGGGGAGGAGTAAGGACTTTTGTTCCTCTAAGACAGGAAAGGAGAAAGCAGATACAAAGTGTAGCTCTAGAAACTTTTGGAAGTTGTAGTAAAAAAAGATTGTCCTGCCTTTAGTTTGTGCTGCAGACTCTAAAGAAGACAACTCCCAAACTCAGCCAGCTGGCAAAGTTTGCATAGGTTCCTCAAGAAATTCATGCATGTACTAGTATATTGGTCATTTGCTTATGTAAAAATCTAAACAAACAAACAAAAAAATGAGTTTTTATTCCATTCCTATTCGGAGCATTTATTTACATTAAATTTTACTTGCACGTTCCTAGAAGCTTGATCTTTTTCTTCTTCATTTGTTCTGTGACAATAGGCTCTCACTTAGTGATGCCAATCTCTAGTATTACATTAGGGATGGGGTGGGGTGCTCATAAGGGTATCTAGGCTCATCAGAGTAATTCATTAAAAACTGTAATCATATTTTTATTATATCAACTCACTGCAAAATCATCACCATACTATTTACCATGGAAAGAAAATAATGATAGTTAATTAAAAGTGGTTAAATGTCACCTGGACTAACATTTGAAAATTAGTTGCTTAGCAAACTTTGAATTTAATTTGAGTTCAAAGTATTAGGACATTGCATCATTAATTATTCAAGCTTTTTACTACCGAGGCTAAAATATTCAGATATTTTCTATTTTTCCTAATTCAGTGTGAGAATACTGCAGATGTGTTAATATTTTCTAACTAATTAATAGAGTGCTTCTTTGAACCTGAACTTAATCTGTGTGCTTATGCATGAAAATTGTTTAGAATAGGCAATAGGATTTTTAAAAACATTTAAAAAGAGAGTAAGATGTTCTTCAAACACATAACAAGATTATCCCAGCTTGGAATTGGGGATCAGAGATATTCTAAAAGTGAGTATGTCATTAAACAAATCACAATTTATCAAGTTTTTAAAGTAGATGCTTGATAGAAAAAAAAAATCATCAAATGCCTAAAGAATATATCTATCACTTCTCATTTCTGTCTTGTGTATGTCTTTGGTGTTTATAATTCTATATTGGTTAAAAATCACCTATTCTCTTCTTCCTTATAGTGACCACATTTTTAATACTGGCATTCAATTTATCTAGTTGGTGTTTGCTTCAATGCATATTTTCTATATTCTTTTACCTCCTATTCAGTTTTGCATTTGTACTAAGAATAGGTTTCCCAAAGCAGGATCTCTTTCAGCCACCTACTAATGACTTTAAATCAGGAACATTTTTTATCTGGATGTCCAGTACCATCTGTCCAAGTGCTTTGCCCTGTTGAACAAATCAAACAGAAAAGTACTGAGTGTGAAAAGAATTCTATTATAGTTATTAATGTTAATATCACACATTTAAAAAAGTGATTACTATATAATTTTGGTAAATAAGATTTTACTTGAAACTAGTGGCCTGATGCACAAATTCATGCACATTGAAAGAAAATTAATTAGAAGAAATATTTTAATATTGCTATTTGCCCTTTCTCTATAATAGAAGTGTCAGAGATGAAAAAAAAAGTTAGTAAAATGTATATGAAAATAACATATAAATTTATTAATAAAAAATAACAGCCACAAAGACATGACATAATAAAAACATTGATAAAAACAATGACTGATAAATTGATTAAACTTATTCTAACACTGAGGCCAGTGTCAGATGGGGACAAATCAATTCTTGGAATCAGAACAACCTCTCCTCCACAGATCCTGTTAATATCTCAGCTTTGATTATGTTAGGTTGCAATGTTTTGATAATAAATCTAAAATAACTTTCTTTACTTCAAATAATGGCTCTCCTTAAACTATAGAATGCCAAATAATCTTTAGCTTAGAAATCAGGTCATAAACTATTTTCTTAAATGTCAAGATACTAAGTGTTCTCTCTTTCTATATGATCTTCAGATCCTCTAAAGACATATTCATTAAAATGAATACAATGATGTTTTATTAAGAAGTTATCCAAAAATATTTTACTCTTCTTTGCTTCCTCCTTCTGAACTGAGAGCTCTGTAGTATTAGTGTATGTGCTATGGTTCATTGGATGCTGTTGATACAACCTATGTCAACCCAACATAGGAAACAGACACAAAGAAAATGTTCAATGTTTAGATGCTTACCTGGGGGTCACTTCGCAGGGAGGCAGTGCCTCCGCCACCGAGGGAATTTTTTAAAACAAAGTTTAACGCATATATTCCTGGCAAATCATATCTATGGAATTAAGAAAAGAAAGATGAATTCTAACAGTAGATTTAGTCATAGTTTCTTCCAGCCACCATCCTTACAGTTACTGGCTAGCCCTCCCATGTATTGGCAATGGCACTGATACCCTTCATCAGTAATGGGCTTCCACCAAACCTAAACTGACTATTCCCCTTGTCCCTGACAATTGGTGTGAAAAAGCCTAATACCATGGTACAACTTGCATTTTAACCCACAGAAACATCCTTCCAGTTTCCTTGCTTCAGGTTCAGCACTAACACTAGCACACGGCTAGAATTCAAAACTGTTTGCCAGGACACAAAACTGGTGGTGAAAAGGAAGAAGTCCACACATAGCATGTATTGTGTTAATCATGAGGCTGGTATTAGAAAGTATTTTTTTAGGGTTTGTTTTTTATTTGTTTTTGTTTTTTGGCTTCAAGCAGTACTAGTCTTTGATCATGGGCTTAACCATATACCACAAAGTATGTACTGATGCCAGAATATCTCAATAGACAGTTCATAAGAGTGTTCACAGGGAAGATTTACTAATGATCATAAGACAAACTTATATTGTAACTTCTATCTGGTGATCAATGTACTTAGAGCATGGGAAAATATGCATACAAACACACACACTAATGGAATTGTTATTTATACACACACACACACAAACACATGCACTATATACAAACTTATGCTTTATATACACACTTATGAATGAAAATACTTAAAAGAAGATCAACACTGTCCAGGGCAGTGTGAAACAAGGTATTTGGACCAAGATGTGCATCTGTGAAGGGAGCAGAGGCAGAAATGGGGAAATTAAATGAAAAGGGAAAACTAGCTTGGATAGATGTATTGTCATCTAGTAACAAATTATTTTCCTTCAGTTATATTATTTTAAAACAAGTTTAGTTAATTTCTTGAATTATAACATGGAAACAAATGAATGTAATTAAAACTTTGCAATGATGTATAAAAACATTATGGAAATAGAGTAAATATCCTGATTGGTTGTATAGGCACAAATATGAGTTTATACATCCAACATTTGTTCTAGAATAAGGACTGATAGAAGACAATCTTTCATTTTGTTTTGACATCTTCATGCAGCATATATTGTGTCAATTGTAGGACTAGTATCAGGAAAAATTATTTTTTCCTCTTAAACATTTTACCTTCAAGGAACTGAAACGACTAGCCTTTGTTTTCCCCCCACTGTACAATTTCAGTGACCAATTTTATATACTATTAAGTACATTCATTATTACTCAAATTAAAGCCATGTTTAAGAGCAATTTCTACATGTGTTATTTCAAGCAAAGATTAATTTTCAATAAGAAAACCTGCCCTAGGTTACTATTTCCTTTGTAAGTTGATGACTATTAATAATATAAATTTGACCCATTTTTTTTCCTTGTACATATAACCAAGTGTAATGTAGGCTTAACGAGGAAATAGAAAATTATATGAGAACTGTTGTCAATCATACTTTTGTAATTACTGCAACTATATTCAAAACAGAAAAGTCTGCTCATAAGTTTCAAGTGATAACAGTATTCTCCCCAGACTTTCGCATTCTTTGCTTGAGTTACTAGTCAAGGATTTCTGCCCTGCTGTGCAGCATATATACCAGTCTTCCATGAAAATCTAGGGCAGGGTCCTAGATTATATAAGGTCCTTCAGGAGCTCAAAGAAAAATGAAATGTTGGCCAAGATTGATTCATATTATTTAAAGTTGAATCACTTAAAGCATATCAGTGCTAGATCAGGGTAAAGCCCAAACCAGATACCCCATACAACCCATTATACCTTGGAAGTGTTAATGTCCAAGTCTGCAAGAAGAAATAATGCAAGGAAGAGTGCCCCCTGACTGCAGAGAGGGAGGCCTTCCCTTGTGGAGGTCAGGTGATGGAGAGATCAAGAGCACAGACTTGGGAGGCCCAAGCCTACTTGGGTTTGAATCCTGGTTCAACTACTGTGACTTTAGGTAAATTATCTCATTACTGTATGCTGTAGGATAATAGTTGTGAGAAAAAATAAGTGAAAAATTAAGTGCTGAAAAACCCTGAGTGGTTTAGATAGACTTTCAATAAATAATACCTATTGAATGAATTGATAAAGCTCCATATGTGCTAATGAGGTCCTTCTACTTGCAGGCCATTGTGTTTGGACCTAGATGCTATTACCTACATGGATATTTAATATGATTGATGGGAAATTACCTGAAAAGCTTTTTTAAAAAATGGATTCAGTGACCATTTTATTTGCCAAGCAGATTATGTCCTGTGTGCTCACTTTTAGAATCAATAGTAAATTGGGAGCACATGTCCTATTAAGTGCTGGTAATATAAAGAGGTTTGGGACATCATCTCTACCCGGAGGGCCCTAAGTGGTAGAGAGGACAAACACAACAAAGGCTTGAAAAAGGTGGCACTGATTGGTCACTATGTGGCATAGATAGAAAATATATTTGTATGGGTACTGGCATATTGACCAATAATTTTCCATTGAACTGCTGTTTCAGTTTTGTATTGCTACTCAAGGCTTGATGTTTAATTGGTCTACTCCAGTTCCAAATGTTCTATTTTTCTGGTTTTTGTTTTATTGTCATATTATTGTTTTGTTTTATATTCCTAAGCAACTTGAATACTGGGTCCATATGTTAATTTTTATTTTATTTTTTTGTATTCCTAGTTCACTTTCCACAGGACATTACATGCTGGTGCTAAATATATCTATCTCTCTATATAAATCTATATCTGTGGTAGGCATACAAGATTAGAGTAAGGACCTTAGGCCAGGTATAGAAGATCACCAGGGTGGAAAGCCCCTGGTGCCTAGTAACAGGCAACACTTTGAAAATAAAGACCTCGCCCCCTGGGTACCCTTTCCTCCCCTAGCATATCACTGGTGATTCAATTCAGATCCCCTGACTTTTCATATTGCTGGTCATGAGGTTTGGATCTTTTTTTTCTCCCCGGGCATGTTGCTAGTCATGTGTATGTGTGTGGGGGGAGGAGTGGGCTGGAGAATAACTCTTAAGTATTAAGCCCCCAGGACAATGAAGTTCTGACCTGAATTAGGTCTCAGTTTTGACCTAGAGGCCTCAGTTGTGTTTCAGCTATAGGCTCAGAAAAGCAGTAAAACCAGACAAGCAATGGCTGATACCAGGACCAGTTCATTGACTAATGATCCCCAGTTCTAGCACTGATCAATCAGTAGAGACTATGATCCTGAAAGGATACACCAAGAAAGCTGCTTAATGTTCTAGGAGATCCTCACCTAGGACCTTCCCTAAAATATATATATTTGTGTGTGTTTGTGTGTACATTCCATATAATAAACCAGCCATGTTATCATATATATATATATATATATATATATATATATATATATATATATATCCTATATATAATAATAAAGAGGTAATATGTAAATTGAGAGGATGCATCACTCCAACACACAACATGGCTACCCCCATGTGGATAAAGATGGCTGCCCCCATGCAGACACAAGAAAATTGGCAGGGGATGGCAGTCGAACATCCCTTGAGGGGTCCCAGATTGGAGAGGGTGGGATGCTATTTTCATTAGCCAAAAACCAGAGATTTAGGAAGCTTAGAAATTTGACCCGACTCTAAAGAACTAAGAAATGGTGGACCATGAGAATGACTTCAGGTTTTCTCACTGCACAGAATATAGTCAAACACTGCTGCAGTTAAATATTTTACCCTTTGTTCTCCCTGCTGATCTACAATAATAATGTGCTTCGTGTTGATATTTACAGTTGAATTTCACTAATGTATTCTGATCATTGGTAGGTTATTTCAGAATACATTAGTGAAATTCAACTGTCTCATTGGCCAGTGTTGATAATGGTAACCACATGCTTCTCTGATTAACAAAATAAAAAACTGCACTTCTAGGTATATAGGTTTCCTAGGGTTTGATTCTCAAGTATGGATTTCAAGATTATCCAAAAACTGGCAATGGGCCTACTATTTTGAAATTATTCTAAAGTAATGTTTAAATTCAACACCACATGCTGTTGATGGTAGTTAGTCTACATGATTAGGGCAAGTTGTTAATGACTACAAAGTTGGATGACACAAGGTAATTAGTTTTTTAGTCCCTAGTGTAAATGACTCTAATCCCAGGATATTCTACAAATAACAGAGGAGGCAGAATAAGAAGGTGGGGATGAACTGGTGGGATTCTATCAACATTGATAGATCATTCTATCAATGATCTATCCTTAGAAATCATTAGATATACCACATCTGCTTCAATATTTAAAGAGTGGGTGGGTTTAGGTGACCCAGGCTTTAGGACACTATGTGTTTTAGTAGAATGTACAACCATCAACAAATGTGGCATAAATCTATAACTGGGCCCTACATAAACACAAGGTTAAACTTTGTGTAATGCTGAATATTTATGGAACTATTACATTTGTAGACAATGTATAATACTTTATTACTTTATTCAAATACCGAATGTTCACTGAAACAAATTGAAGAGTGATAGCATACAGTGAGGGGCCGAAGAGGTTTATAGTTATGAATATGGAAAACACAGAGCTTATTTTTGTATTTTTACTTATCAATTATTACATTATTTTCTACACAAACACCTGTAAACCTACTTTTGCTCCACCTTGTAATTAAGCCCTGTAAGTTGGGTAGTAGTAGTAAAAGAATGAGAAGAAGGTTTTAAAGTTAAAATTGTGGACATGTAAAAATATTTCTGAATAACAATGAGAGCATGCTGTGTCCTTGTGTGTGAGTAGCTGAAGCAAAGTTGCGAGGATTTTTAGAAGTGAAGGAAAGAAACCCTGAGTTCAGCATATGTGATAGGTCATTAGCATAATGAATCATCTCACCACAATGGCAGGTAAAGTAGTGGAAAGATCACCCATGAATCAAATGTGGAAATTATCAAGAAATATGAGAGTATCTAGGAGGCTAAAGTATTGATTCAAACATCAGAAGAGAAAAGATACTGAAGATAATGGAACCTCTATCAAATCTTTGAAGATCAGGTCTTACCAAAATTTAGATTCTTAAGGATCACCCAAGACTTATTTAATCTGAATCTCTAAAAATCTCTTGAAACATTTATCAAACTCCTCTGGTATTAGTTTTAGGGAGCTACTGGTCTATAAAATCTAGTGTTGAGAAAGGATTATATAAGCCCACTTATCAGTCAGTATTAAGTTCCAAGTAATAGAAACCCACTTATTTTAAGCAGAAAGCTCTACAGTGGAGAGAATTAGGTGTAATATAAAAATGGTTGTAAGAACCAAAAGGGTGGGAATCTACAATAGATGAGCCTTCAAGAATGATTTCCAGAACAAATCATACTAGCAATTTTCAACTGGCATGCCGCAAGAATTTAAAACAGATGACTACAAGTACTGCCAATCATGAGAGTGCTATGGGAATTTTGTGCAGTAATTCCTCCTTTTTCGGGACTATCATATACAAAGCAGAAGGTAATTAAAGAGTAAAAAATAGTCAATACCTGACTACTTTGTCAGGGGCATTGACCTCTACTCCCTTAGACTGTCAAATAAAAAAATGACAACAGCCAACACAATAATAGCCATACAGTGTGAATAAATCAAAATTATACCTATTTTTTGTTAGATTGAAAAAACATATATTTTTGGTGTACCACCGAATTTTAGTAATTAGTTTATGTGTGCCATGGGATGAAAAAGGCTGAAAATCCCTGCACCATACAATTGACCCACCAGTAGGTGGCACTGCTACTACTATAGTCAAGAAGGTGATGAGTTCAGGGGCTTCCACCAGAATAGGTGGTTCCAGGATCTTACCCCTTTAGCTGTGATTCAGAGATTAACAAACTAGCACCTGAGCTGTTGGCTCTAAGAATACATCACTTTAGTTAAAATCAAGAAACTAACACTGTATCTGTTAGCTCTAGAGCCCCAATACACCTGCTCAATCTGTAATGAAAAAGCAGATCCCCTGCTCCTTGTTTCTCACCTCTACATAGCTGCTGAATATTGAGATTTCTTCTATGACTGATGAAACACACACACCCCACAACTCCAGTGCTTCATCTGGCACGCACACTTTACCACACATCTACCTTCCAAACCTCCTTGGAGGCATCTGACTGACAAAATCTTAGTCATATCTAGAAACCTGGCTGCAGGAAAGCCTGTGAGTTTACTTTTTTGACTTTCCAACCTCCCCAGTATGAGAAGACAAATTAGGAATGGAATGGACACTAGAGGCCCATGCACCATTACCACCACAATCATATTGAGTGCTGTGCTAGCATTGAGTACTGCAGGTGTCCCCACCCCCACCCCCGTAAGCTTTTTCTCCTTCTCCACAATGACTATTTTCTCCATTCATAATCTTTAAATCATAACCTTTCCACATCTCTCTTTTTTTTTTAATATATATTCTATTGATTTATCACAGGGAGGAAGAAAGAGGAATATAGTTAGAAACATCGATGAGAGAGAGTCATCATCGATCAGCTGCCTCTTGCACACCTCCCCCCTTCACCCCCCCACTGGGGATGTGCCCGCAACCAAGGCACATGCCCTTGACCAGAATCGAACCCGGGACCCTTCAGTCTGCAGGCTGATGCTCTATCCACTGAGCCAAACCGGTTTCGGCTCTCTTACTCATTTTAAAATCTGGTGTCATTTAGCCTTCATCCCCACCGTTCCATTGAAACTCCCTTATAAGAATATAAATAGATTCCTATGGCTAAACCTAAAGGATGATTCTGTCTTTATATTACTTCCTTTATCTACAGGATTTTAGCAAAGTTGACCTTTGTTGAACTTTCTTTCCTTGGCCTTCAGGTAACCAACTCTGACTGCAACTTCTTAGTCTCCTTGTTATCTTCTCTTCCTCTGCCTTTTCTTAAATATTGATGTTCCTTAAGGTTCTATCCTGGGTCCTGAGTGATCTTATCCAATAACTTTAATTGCTTTGTCTGTACTGATGACTCCCAAATGTATCTTCCTGGTAGATAGTTCTCGCCAGAGCTCCCTATATATCCAAATGCCTCCTAAATGTCTCCTTTTGGATCCCTCAAAATGGCCTTCCTTCTACAATACTTGCTTATTTCAGTGAATGAGAACACAGTGCAAATAGCTGCTCAACCCAAAAGTCCATGAGTAATTTGGACTTCTCCCTTTTCCTCATTCCTCACATCTAAGTCCTCTTTATCCAGTATCATAAAAATCCATCATATCTGTTTACTTCTTTTCATCTTTACCGCTATCTCAGCCTAGGTCACCATATTCTATGACCTAGATTACTTGAATAGTCTTACCTTGTCCCTTTCCCAAACATTCTATTGTAACCACATTAAACATTATGGCTGATTACTTTTCTATCTCTCCACTAGAGTTTCTCCTTTGTTATATCCTAAGAACTTGCCACAGAGTAACAAATAATCATTTGTTCAATCTAAGAAAGAAGGGGAGAAAAGAGAACAGAATGGCTTTCAGTGGAGAGATTACAAGTGAGTTTATATCTTCAGAGTTTTTGTTATATTGAAGATGTTGGTAAGGGAGAGAGTTTAAATATCAAAAAAACAGTTTATCACAGAAATAGAATTCATTCCATAGGTCATAGTAACAAGGCTTTAGAAAATGTACGTAAAGCAGAGCTTCCCAACTTGTAGGCCACATGGTGTGCAGGTGTGCCACAAACAGTTTACAGGATGCTTCTATTCAAACCTGGTCCCTCTGAATTTAAAATTATGTTCTTCCTAGTAAATTTGATCGCTGCAAAAATGAGATGATTATACCAACTAAAACCATCAATATTATTAAGCTTTTATTTTGATTTTACAAGGAAACCTAAAGATATACATTATATTTTTATGACTATTCTAAATAATAAAAGAGCAATATGCAAATTGACCATCACTCCAACACACAAGATGGCTGCCCCTATGTGATCAAAGATGGCTGCCCCCATGTGGACACAAAATGGCCACCACAAGATGGCCAGCAGAGAAGAGCAGTTGGGAGGGACTGCAAGGGAGGGCCATTGGGGATGATCAAGCCTGAAGGGGAGGGCAGTTAGGAGTGACCAGGTTGGCAGAGGAGGGAAGTTGGGGGCTACCAGACTTGCAGGGAAGGGCAGTTGGGAGGGGGGAACCCAGGCCTGCAGGGGAGAGCAGTTAGGGGTGACCAGGCCTGTAGGGGAGAGCAGTTAGGGATGACTAGGCATGCAGGGGAGGGCAGTTAGGAGAAATCAGGCTGGCAAGGGAGCAGTTAGGCATCAATCAGGCTGGCAGGGGAGTGGTTAGGGGATGATCAGGCTGGCAAGCAGAAGCAGTTAGGGGCAATCAGGAAGGCAGGCAGGCGAGCAGTTGGGAGCTAGCAGTCCTGGATTGTGAGAAGGATCCCAGATTGGAGAGGATGCAGGCTGGGCTGAGGGACAACAACCTTAATACAAGATTGAGAGACATACATTCCAAAGCAAAGCAGAAGGTAATTAAAGAGTAAAAATAGAGATTAAGGAGGGTTCACAGGGGAATGATCATTTTGCTAGGGTTTGTTAGGATATGTATGAGTATTTGGTTGTGAAAAGACAGATGGGAAGAAGGGCAGGTTGCAAGAGTATAATTTTAAAGATTTTTAAATTGATTTTTGGAGAGAAAGGGAGAAGGAGAGAGAGAGTAACATTCATGTGAGAGTGAAACATTGATCGCCAGCCTCCTGCATGTCCCCTACCAGGGATTGAGCCTGTGACCTGGGCATGTGCCCTGACTGGGAATTGGAAGGGCAACCTTTTGGTGCACAGGACAATGCCCAACCAACTGAGCCACAATGGCCAGGGTTGGACTAGCAAGGCTTTAAAGATGGAAGAGGCAGAGCTGGGGATGGGATGAGATGGGATGGGGTAGGATGGGATTGGGTGAGACCAAAGCCTTGGGTGGAGTTGTTCTACTTGAAGGGAGATGAAAGATGTCTTTCACTGAGAGGAGAGGAAGAACAGGTTAGGTACAGATACAGAATTGTAAGGGGAAGAGGGAGAAAATTTGAGTAAGTTTTCCTTGAATGATATGAAGAGTCTGAGAAAACAAAAATATGGAATTATGGCAGGAACTGAATGGTTTGAGAAGAGCAGAAAAAGTGTTAGGGCAATTACCAGTGGGAATGCAACTGTGCAACTAGGAGTCAATAAGATGACTGTAAGTATTGCCAATCATGGGAGTGCTATGGGCATTTTGTGTAGTAATTCTTGTTTTTTTTTGTCATATGTATTGTAGGAAGTTTGCAGCACTGGCTCCTATGCACCCAGTGCCCATACTGCTCCCTGTCATTATGATAACTGGGAAATCCCACTCATTTTCTAATATCCGGGGGTTAAGAATCACTTAGCTGTGTAGAGGGCCCCCTGGGAATGCACATGGATGACCTTTAAATTAATGTCAGCTGAGTCTGAGGTGACTGGCTAGGCTGTCTCCCGGAGACAGCCTCCCAAAATGTGGAGACTGTTATCAGTACTGATTTCTTATCTTTATCCAATGTGCTGGGAATAAGGAATGAATAGGACCTTGACTTACCCAGGTCTTAATATGCTAAATCCCGTCCTTGTACGTAATAAGGAATGAATAGGACCTGGGCACACTCAAAACTCCTTTGACTTTAACCGCCCCCCCCTTTGGAAATAAATAAATGCACTGTGTTGTCTGCGGTGGGTGTGACTGTCCCTCCATCAAAGTGACAGCCCCCCCGACCCGGGTCCCAGCTTATCTCTATTTCTGTGCCTGGTCTCATTTTTTCCTTTAATTTCTTAACTCCAGCTCCTCCACTCAGGAACCTGTCATTTTCCGCGTGGGTCGAGGAAAACAAAGAAACAGCCCCCCACAAGCTGACATTAGATGGGTTAACATTAGAGCATAATTGCATCATACTAATATATCACCTTCCCCAGGAACACTTAGGGACTTAATAACAAAGTTCAATAGTTTTAAAAAAATTAATGAGATAATAAAAGAAATATTCTTAGGTTCCCGCCCCCCCATTGATTGAGAAATGTATATCATCCTCAACCTACTTCAATAGATATGTTTCCAGTAAGAGCAATTGCTAAACACACATAGCACATTAGAGCCAAATACAGTTGCACAGGTGATTAATTATAGCCAAATAAGGCATTTTTATAGGCTATGTATGTCTAAACCCTGATCCAAAGCCTGGTTTTATAAGCTTGGCCCTTTGCCCAGGGAGGGATCAGAGTAAAAATTCCGGAAGGAGGCTAAAGTAAATCAGAGGACTGAGCCACAAAGAAGCCCCCTGCTGAGAGTCCCAGGCAGACTGTTATCCCTCACAAACATAGTTTGGGTACTTTGAAAATACAGCTGATGATTTGCCCAACAGACACAGTCTTAGAAATACTAACATAATGACAGAGCCATCTATGAAGACTTATTTTCCCAAACAGAGAAAAGGTCTAAGTTAGCCCTGGACAGGTGATTCCCTTACTTAAAGAATCATCTCATAAACCAAAAGGTTGTAGGTTCGATTCCTGGTAGGGGCACATACCTATGCTGTGGGTTCAATCCCCAGTTGGGATGCATATGAGAGGCAACCAATCAATGTTTCTTTCTCTCTCTTTTTTTCTTCTCTCTCTAAAACTAATAAAAGCATATCCTTGAGTGAGGATTGAAAAAAAAGAAAAAGTCTAAGTTAAATATAGTCTCTTATTAAAATAAACTTACAGGAACTGATACTTATCTCAGAGCCAGACCTCAGCTTCTGCTGATCTGGCTGTCTCGTGTTCCTTAAGAAATCCTCATCTGATAATGACCTCAGTATGACTAAGCCAATGGGCTTCAACCTGCCAATAGCTTCACCCTATTTTGACCCAAGTCTACTGGATCATAGCCCTCAATTACACCTTGGTCCAGTGATTCTTCAGTTGCAACCTCAGCCTATTTCAAAGACTCCTCCCACTCAAAACACTGATAATGATCTCTTTGGTATTGGTCCCTGCCTATCTTCCCCAAACTCTTGCATAAACCTAACTGCAATGCCTTGCTTCACAATCTCCTTTATCAAAGTGTAGCAGCACTCTCCATTCCCATAGCTATTGACCCAACATTTCCAAACATCTAAAGTAAGTCAAGACATATCAAAAGATCCACCTGCAGTGTGGAAAGTGCCAGTGGCTTTACTTTAGGGTGAAGGAAGTGTCAAAAATGATGTCGAACCTCACTGTTTCTTTTAGTCACGCATAAAACACTAATGAACAAAACAAAGAAAACTTGCAATATGTTTTAAGCAGGTTCTTAACACATATTAAGGCTACAGAAAAGATTATTTATATAGAAGCAGTAGCATCTATGCTTGAAGTGGAGATCTGGAGCTAGGTATCAAAACACTAAGAGATTACATAAAGTAAAATATCTTAAAAAAACACACACCAAAATCTAAGTTGTAACATATATTGTACCACCTTTAACCCTAAATGTTTTGATTGTTCATTTTGGATAGTAAATAAATTCATCTAATTATGTCAGTCTTCTGTTCTTAGATGAAACTGTTAAGATATCTTAATTTCTAAAAGTCAGCTACCAGAAACTAAATAGAAATTAAAGATAATGAAATAGAAATCTGATTAAAAGAAAAATTGTATATATATTTTTTCATGGAAAACAATCACCTTTAAAAATATATATAACATTAGAGGCCCAGTGCGCGATTGAAATCACACAAGGAGGCGCTGTTTCCTGCTGCGCCAGGAGGCACCCCACGGCCGCCATGGGAGTCAGGCCTAGCTGGCTCCGTGGGCAGCCAGGACCTGCACCTGAATTCCGTCCCAGCCTCTCCCGCCCTCCCCCTCTCCCTCCCCTCCCCCGCCTCCCTGCCTGTGACCACTCAGGGGCTGCCCAAGGTGGCGCAGCAGCTCAGCCAGCCCCAGGGCCCCCAGAGCCCCATGCCTGTGTGACCCATTACAGTGTCCTGGCCTAATTTGCATATTAACTTATTTATATATATACACGGTATATACAGTATACAATATATATAATCATATCAAATAGTACATAAGTAATTTAGTTTTAAAATGTATGTATTATCCCATATTTTGATTATATTGCATATACTTTTAAAAAAAATCTTTAATTTTAAGAAAATTAGACTATTTACATTTTACGTATTAATAAATTTCTCTGGCACATAAGAACTATATGCAACTATATTAAGATTCTCACACTGAGGTAACACCTAAAGGCCAATATACTATCTCTCACATTTTTCCCTAGTTCATGTCACACTCAGTTCTCTCCCATCTCCTAGGTTTGATGTTTGGACCATCAAATTTTAGCATATGGTAAAGAGTCTTATGTTGACTTCTAACTGCTTCAAATTTTGTCACTTTACTGTTCAAAGCGTGTCAATTCAGCATGACCACCAATTCATTTTGAAAGATAGCATTCATGTCTTCTGCTTTTTTGTATCTCCCATAATATGGGCAAAAGAAAAAAGTTCTAGAATAAAAATAAAAGCCATTGATCTCCTAATTCAAAATAAATATGCTCAACTATTATAAGCCCCAAATATAAATGTGGTAATTCAATAACTTAAGTTGAAACATACCTTATCACTGAATTTTCTCCAAGTTCTTCTTTATGCAGAATATGTTGGAAATAATCTTCTATGGCTTGAGCAGTTAGAAATTTTTTTAAGTATGGGTAGTAGAGAGGATGCCGTGCTATGATGCCTATTATATACAAAACATCATATTACTAACCACATATGCTGAAGATTGATCAAAAGAACTCACTAATTTGAAGTATCTTAATCTGATTATGGAATGATGAAGGGGAAAGGGGATTTAAAGAGAGAGAGTGGACAAACTATTGCCATCAAAGTGAATCTCTTAGTGGTAAATGTTATTCTCCTTGCTTTAGCAATATATAGGGTTTCTCTAATTTAGGGTTGACAGATTTAGATATGTCTAACCTAGGACATAACTAAAAAATGCATGGGACATACTTACACGAAAAAAATATTCATTATTTAATTGAAATTCAAATTTAACAAAGCATGCCTTATTTTGTCTGGCAATGCTAATGATTTCAAAGGGCATTATGAAATTCTAAGAAAATTTACTTTCATTTTTTTCAATTTTTAAAACTAAGCATAAACCAAATAGTTGCAATTTGAGAAGAGAGGATGGAAGATGAATCAAGATCAAACAAAACATGTGAGAATATTAACTTCAATAGACTCTAAATTTCAGAAGTCATTGACCTTGACAATCATGCTCACTGCTCTGTATAACTGTCATGGTGCAAAATTTTAAAAACATACAATAACTGACTATTTAGTCAGGGGCACTGACCTCTTTTCCCTTAAGTTGTCAAATAAGAAAAATTACAATAGCCAACACAACAATAGCCCTCTGATATGAATGTCCTGTCTTGAACCATAAATATATAGTTGGTATAATGGAGTTTCAACTTACTGGTTCATCACAAAGTAAGGGTGCATCTCCTTGGCTAATACTTGATTTCAGAAATGCTTATATGCAAGTAAAGGCACCTGACTTTTAAAAAGTCATTTTGGAGCAAAACAGGTAGGTAATTATTACCGTATTTCCATTTTGTTGTTGTTGTAAATCAATCAAAATTATACCTATTTTTTGTCATATTGGCAAAAAACATATTTTCTGGTGTGCCGCAGAATTTTAGTAATTACTTTATGTGTGCCCTAAGATGAAAAAGGCTGAAAATCATTGTGCTAGGCCCTATGTTCTATTTCCTAGAATCCAGGGAATGTTCAGAAATAAAAGGTTGGCTAATCCATTTCTTTTCATTATCTCAGCTCAAACAGCTCAAATAAATACAGCGGGTAATGGTGAAGATGAAGTACACCAACTGCCTGAGGCCATAATCCTGATAGCCTTCCAGGAATAGACAAAGTGTAAACGGAGTCACTGTTTATAAGATTTCAGATATAGGCACCTGTTATTTGTTCACCTGTATCCAGTTTGCAATCTCACTAGACAATGGAGATTTAGGTCTACTCTGGTTTTAGATATATTATTTTTACTAAAAGACAAAGGCATTTACAGTTCACTTAAAGGCAATAATTGACAGTCTGGGTATTGAGATTTCAGCAAGGAGATGAGTAGATGGTATTCCAGGAGATTAAAAAGGAAAAAGAATCAGGGAAGGTATTCTAAGGAGAAAAGAAAAGGATCTGGCAATTTCTGAAGAGAAAAAGGAGAAAGGATTTTAAGAGGTAGAGAGGTATTCTTTAAAAATATATAAATAAAGGAAATATATACAAATCAGGAAAAATGGAAGTGTGATAATAAAGTATTGTACTATTTAGCGAACATTAGGGAAAAGGAGATTAAAAGGGAGCTCTTGTCAACAGGCCAATTCATAAAATACGTGCCTTATAACACTATGATATAGGAGTCAATTTTCTGGTCCCAACTATGTTTAAATTATTTATCTCTCTGTGAAAATATATTATTGAAAGGCACAGTTCATCTGAAGAACACGTTTTTGTTATGTCAGTAAGAAAATAGCCAGTTGGCATTGGACAACTCAATATACCTTCACCAATGCAATAAACAAAACTTCCATGGTTTGAATCCAAATGAAAACTTGTTAAGTGACTGAAACCAATTCTAGAGATGTGGAAAAAATGGCTTTTATAAACAAAAACGTACCTATATTTGCAGAGTTGCCTTTGTCCCCGCTTCTTGCATAGGCCAGATCTTCTAAGCGATATGTCCGTGAGCCACTTGGTAGATCTACCAATGGAGGCATATAAGGAAATTGAAGATGGTCATGTGGAATATGGTTGTTCTAACAGGAAAGTTACATAGGCCAGCTTAATTGTTCACAATCTAATCATCTCCTTTGGGAAGGCTCAACACTCTAGGTTGGATATGTGTTTCTTCAGAGTTCTAAGAACACTAAACATTTATGAAGCATAGATGTATGTTCTGCTTAAAACCAAAAATAAAACGAGTAGATGACAATGTTGAGATATTCATACCATTGTAAATGAGCATAACTGCTTAATTGCTAGAAAGTTAAAAACCTACAGTTTTGTTTAACAAATGGGAAGCAGAAAATTTCAGATTTTTTATCTTTATGATGATTTTGTGGGAATAATAACTCTTTAAGACTCTGTAGCTCATCTTCACGGGAGACTAAAACAGTCTATATACTCACTAAGATTGAACAGCATTTATTGATAATTTAATGCAAGGTATCATGACATAATTACCAGTTCACCGAGATCAAGGTAAAGAATATGACAAATCAGTAAGAGCTCCTAAAAATAAACTAGTAAGAAAGCCATTTTTTTCTTTTCCTTTTAAATATATATTTTTTTATTGATTTCAGAGAGGAAGGGAGAGGGAGAGAGCGACAGAAACATCATGATGAGAGAGAATAATTGATTGGCTGCTTCCTTCCTACACGCCCCCTACTGGGGATCAAGCCTGCAACCCAGGCATGTGCCTTTGACTGGAATCAAACCAGGGATCCTACAGTATGTAGGCCAATGCTCTATCCACTGAGCAAAACCAGCTAGAGCAAGAAAACAATTTCAAACAAGTGGGAATAAATTCTCAATTGTAACGTATCTTCAAAGATAATTTCATAAGCATAAGGTAATTAAAATTAGGCTGAGAAGCATGTGGACAATTATAGTATAACCCCTGTGAATATATAGGCAGTCTTAATGGCACAGGCTAGTAAGCCAAGACAAGCAGTATAGGGAAACTGAGACAGATAAAGGGCCAAGCAGTTACAGCCATCTAGTAAATTTCAAAATCCTATCTTCTGTATCCAAGTACACTTAAGAGTAAATAGTATGCACTTCTCCCCAACCAGAGGAAATACAGCTTGAATTACTCAACTCAGGGAGATAGCAGAAATCCAATTAGTGCCACTTGTCATCCACATCCAAGTACACATGAAGGGACTTGATCTCATGTTGGTACATTAGCAAAAAGTTGAAAAATATTCTATTGAGATCCTCCCCTAAGACCTCCTAGACCCCCAAGTCTTTAAAAATTCTCAAGAAGAAGGATCCTTTCCTCCCCCACCTCTTCTTCCCCCACAGGCATGCGTCTCCTAAACTCCAAAGGACCTCAGTGGGCAGTGGCAGTAGGCAGTGGCAATGGCAATTCATCCTGAGCTAACCCCCTGAACCTGTCTCCAAGGCCCCCTTTTCTCTGACTTAGTGAGCCAAAGCATCCCCATCTTGGCTCATTTCCCCACCTAGTCTCTCTTCTATTGCTTCTTCTATCCTAGGCCCTTCCTTGTTTCATTGTCCCCAGCTCTCATAAATGTCTCTAAAAATCACCAGGACTCATGTTGTGAAATCTTTCCTGAACAAAGTCAGGAACCCACACATGACTGCCTGGCCCCAGGCAGACCCGCTCAGGGCCAGGCTCCTTTTCTGGTAACTCTCACTTTGCACAGCTACAATATGAACAAATTCATGTTACCAAGATTTCGTTGATTTGCCTATTCCACCTACCAAGGAATTTTTCTAGCTTCTAACTAACCTTCCTCAGTAACTAAAACAGGAATTGTGGTGTTAGGGGGCTTGTGTTAATCAACCACTAGCTGAGCAATTTACAGCCAGATACAGAAGGTGCCCAGGGTGGGAAGCCCTGGGTGGCTAGCAAGGGGAAAAACTGAGAAAAACAAGGACTTCATCCCCAGAGTAACTTCTCCTCCCCTGACTTTTCCTCCCTAGGAGATAACAGCTAGGCCTCAGTTGTATTTCAGCTCCAGGACCAGAAAAGCAATGAAATCAGACAAATGATTCCTTGGCTGCCTCAGGACCAATATATATATAAAAAGCCAGGGTCCTCATGACCAGACGGGATGACTGAACAGTAACAGTAACAACCACACAGCAGCTGTGTGGTGTGACCAGGCCGGCAGGGAGGTTAGTGAGGGATGACAAAACAACTGACCAGCAGGCTGTGTGGGGTGACCAGGCCGGCAGGGAGGTTAGTGAGGGATGACCAAACAACTGACCAGCAGGCTGTGTGGGATGACCAGGCCGGCAGGGAGGTTAGTGAGGGATGACCAAACAACTGACCAGCAGGCTGTGTGGGATGACCAGGCCGGCAGGGAGGTTAGTGAGGGATGACAAAACAACTGACCAGCAGGCTGTGTGGGGTGACCAGGCCGGCAGGGAGGTTAGTGAGGGATGACCAAACAACTGACCAGCAGGCTATGTGGAGTGACTAGGTCAGCAAGGGGGCAGTTGGGGGCAACCAGGCTGGCAAGTGGAGGTGATCAGGCCAGCAGGCAGTGGCAGTTAGGGGTGATCAAGCTTATGGTGGGGGCACTTAAGGGCAATCAGGTAGTCAGGCAGGTGAGTGGTTAGGAGCCAGCAGTCCCAGATTGTGAAAGGGATGTCCGATTGCCAGTTTAGGCCCAATCCCCGGGATCACGCCTAAACCGGCAGTCAGACATTCCTGAGAGGTCCGGATTGAAGAGGGTGCAGGCTGGGCTGAGGGGACCCCCCATCCCTGTGCATGAATTTCATGCACCGGGCCTCTAGTTGACTAATGATCCCCTGCCCTGGCACCAACTAATCTATGGACACCATGACCCTGAAAGAGCATACCTAGAAAGCCGGTGAATATTCAATTGAGACACTCCCCTCACACCTCCCCAAAGACTTCTGCCAAAGTGTCCTACATACTTGCCATATCATCTTTACAGATGTTAAAAATACTGAAAGAATAAATGTAATGAAAAATGGAAACAATAACTGATTCAGCAGAACATACCAAACAGAGAGTCTGAACATACCTTTTAGGTCATCAGCTATGTTGGGTAAATTTGGTGAAGCCAATGTGTCCTGTGTAAAGGTGAGATCTTCATGGAAGGTTTCCATATGTTCTCCATTAATCAAGTGGATATCAATCTAAAAAAATTGTTAAGCCAGGAAATGGAGGGGAAAGATTGTATAAATAAGAAGGTACTTATAATTTTGTTTAATTGGAATATTAATTGGTCAGTTCTTAACTTCAATCTTAGAAATTCTGATTTTGAAACTAATTCTAGTTTTTAAAAAAAAGTTCTGCTTTTATGGGACTACATGAAGCATATTGCTTTTACATTCTTCTCAGTGCAAAACAAACATCCATACAAACAAATAAACCAACCAACCCCAAAACCTACAAACTTCTCTTCTGCTTCTGGGTAAGTATTCCGATCTCAGTCCTGCCTCTGCTTGCTGATGGGGAGGAGAGAGTGACAATGAACTCTGATAGTCTGGGGCAAACTAAGGTGAAGAAGCACTAGCAAGTAGAGCCCTGAGGCTGATGCTGGAATCAAAGACTCTTTGTTTCCTGTATGTTAATGGCTGCCTCATCAGTACAATTTCCCTGAAAGAGCATTTCCAGCTCCCTCACCCAGTCCTCAGAGAATTCATCTGAGGCACACCTCTCAAGTGCCAGAGCCTCACAATGGAGCTTTCTGTGTCATAGCTAGTCAGTCTCATTTTTGTATCAGGGTGTGGTGAACATGGCTCACACAACCATGTACAGTCAAGTCACACTGTGGCAGGAAATAGGATGTCTTAAGTTTACTTGTTTGAAAGCATTCATCTATATAAGCATATAAGGGCGGAGCCATGTCTTTTTCTTCTTTTTGTCCTAATGCCTAGCACAGCCAGCGCCTGCAACATACAAACTCTCAATAAAATGTACTAAACAATATGAGTTTTAGTTATTTCCAACTTATTTCCAAAGTGTTCCTTGCAATTATTTTTTATCTTCTTCATGACCGATGGTGTTGTGAGAAGCTGAACCATGCTGTAAAAGAGTAGGCAAGCAATAACTACCAGCTGGAAAGGTATTCTGTGCTTACCCCTGAATTATTATTTTTCTGTCTCCATGTTGTTCCATCTAAATAAAGAGAAACCTTAATCTCCTCCCATCCTGTCTAGCCCACTTAAAACTGCTGCTTAGTTTTTCTTGTTTAAGGGTACTTGCCAGAGAAAAAGTAGAGCAGTGTATTTTTCCAGATTGTATATTTTAGTTTCTTTTTAGCCATTCTAGGTCAGAATGTTGTATATAAGTTCTCTGAGAGATCCAAATGAATTCATAATCGAATACTTATAGTCAATAATTAATGTTACTATTTATTTTAAAAGTATACCACACCCACTTCTGAAAAGGCCTGAGGAAGTTTACATATTAACGCATAGTTCAAAGGCACACTATTATGTTTAAGTACTAAATGAAATGGACTCTACAAAGGATAGAGAAACTGATGCTATCAGGGACCAGTCATGCTCTGCCTTTTTTGAATGGCTCCCCACTGCAGACACTACCTCCTCCCTACATTCTTCAGTGGAGGCTATTTGTTCTTGAACTTACCACTTACCCAACAGGAGCTAGCTGGGCTTGTCCAGCAGAATTGACAGGTCAGTGACATGCATGGGTAAGAGTGTGAACTTTGCAGCCTAGATAGGAATCATGGTCATGTACTTTGAGCAAGTTATTAAATGTCTCAGAGCATCAGTGTCCACACTGGAAAATGGCATAATAATAGTACTTACCTCATAGGTGAGAATTAAATAAGTTTAGTATGTGTAAATCACCTAGAACGGAAGCTGGCACACTATAAGTGCTAAATAACTATTAGCATTTGTCAATTCAACCTTCCTCCGATTCCCTATAAAAATCCTCCCTTTGAAACTTGCATGTTTCAAATTTACTATCCTCCATCCCTTCTTGTTCTCATCATTTCCTGACATGTATCAGAGACTTTGGAACATGGCTTATGATTTTTCCCTCCATCCCAAATCTGCCATCTAGATGACTCTTCCAATGTCCAACACCTTGGCTTCTTCAACTCTAGTAACCGTCATCTCCACACAGATATCAACAACTCATCCTTTTCCCCTTGTTATTACCTGGAGCTATTCCACTTGCAACATCTTTAACCACACTGCTCAACTTTCTTACCACAAGCGCCTGTTATCCTCATTGTTCCTATAGGAGCTGCTTATCCACCAGAATTGGACTGAAGTATTCATGTATTAGACATTTTTTCTGGCTGGTTTAGTCCTTCCACCTGTCTCTTTAAATAATACCTCTGCCTGGCCTGTGTGGCTCAGCTGCTTAAGCATCGCCTCATGAGCCAAGAGGTTGCGGGCTCAATCCCCACAAAAAGGCAGGCAGGAAGCAGCCAATCAATGTTTCTCTCTTTCAGATGTTTCTATCTTTCTCTCTCCCTCTCCCTTCCTCTCTCTCTAAAGTCAATAAAAACACATTAAAAAAATAAACAAGCCGAAACCGGTTTGGCTCAGTGGATAGAGCGTCAGTCTGCGGACTGAAAGGTCCCAGGTTCGATTCCGGTCAAGGGCATGTACATTGGTTGCAGGCACATCCCCGGTAGGGGGTGTGCAAGAGGCAGCTGGTTGATGTTTCTCTCTCATTGACGTTTCTAGCTCTCTATCACTCTCCCTTCCTCTCTGTAAAAAAATCAATAAAATATATTAAAAAAAAAAAAAAAGAAGGAAAAGAATACTACAGTGTAACCTGCCGCACACACTGGCAGCATGATAAAAAATAAAATAAAATATAATATAATAAAATAAAAAGTAAATAAAATAAAATAGATAAACAATACATCCAACTTCTCACTTTTCTCTCTCCATTTTCTTTCTGCAATACTTACCCAGATGTGGATTAACCCTGCCCTTCTTACTCTTAAAACCACTCAACTATGTGCATCGGAGCCTTATTGCAGGTCTCTGTGCTCAGTTGAGGCCTCAGCACAGTCTGGCAGCCTCCTCCGGGGCCCTGTGCCAGCTCTGCATTTCTTGCAAACTTTCTACCCACTACTTTCTCATATCTCATACCTAGTCACCAAGTTCTACCTAAACCACTTCCTAAATATCTCCTGAATCTAAAAGCTTTTGTTCATTTTTTCTCTGCTGCCAAAGTGATGTTCCTGAAGTTCAGGTACCATCATGTTCCCTTACTATCTTTCAGTAACTCCCTGCTGCTTTCTGATATATGGCTTGGCCCCAAAGCCCTCTGTGACCAGGGCCTTGCTCACCTTTCTAGATTTCTTTCTAGATTTGTCCAACCTGTATTCTATATACTCAATTACTTGTACTGTCGTCACTGTGCCATATTCTTTCAGAACCATGCATCTCCTATGCTACCTCCTTTGCAGAAAATGCCCTTTTTTTGTTTCCAACCTGGACAATTCCTTCTGGCTTTTTAGGGTTCAGTTCAAATGTCACTTCTTGTCACCTCCAGTGTAGAGACTTCCTGGACCTTTCCTTGACTCTTCTCCTTCCTAACCAGGCTGATGGAATGTCTCTCTTTGTTCTTCTTTGTGTGTATTCAAACATTTACCATTGCTTCCCAGTAACTGGCACCAGTAAATAGTGAATTCATGAATAAGTGAAGACATCCCATTTTCATAAAATAATTATAAAAACGAGAATAACATTTCATTTTATATGTCCCATTTAGAAAAGAGATCTTTAAAATTGAGGTGTAATTAATTTTGACAATGTCAGTAAGATAGTGATTGGACACTCCAGCTAGCTGGTTGGTAGCTGAAGCTCTGAAGTAACTACCTGCGTAAAACGCAAGGACATGATTGACAATTACCACTTATTGAGCAACACTGGGGGCCCAGCAGCACATTAGGCATCTAAGATGGTCTCCTAGCTCCCCTCGTGGCAGCAAGACTTCAACAGCTCTAGGCATCACATCCCCCTATAGCAACACTTAGCAGTCAGAGAAAGGTCTGCTTTTCCCTGTGTTTCTTTGTAAAAGAGGCAAACAAAACAAGAAAGAAAGAAAGAAAGAAAGAAAGAAAGAAAGAAAGAAAGGAAGGAAGGAAGGAAGGAAGGAAGGAAGGAAGGAAGGAAGGAAGGAAGGAAGGAAAGGAAGGAAGGAAGGAAGGAAGGAAGGAAGGAAGGAAGGAAGGAAGGAAGGAAGAAAGGAAGAAAGAAAGAAAGAAAGAAAGAAAGAAAGAAAGAAAGAAAGAAAGAAAGAAAGAAAGAAAGAAAGAAAGGATCTTTCCTAGAACCCTGGCTCCACTGCCAACCATAAGGATATTTCCCTGCCAGCCGGTGTGGCTCAATAGTTGAGTGTCGACTAATGAACCAGGAGGTCATGGTTCAATTCCAGGTTAGGGCTCATGCCTCATGCCTGGGTTGCAGGATCAATCCCTAGTAGGGGCCAATCAATGATTCTCTCTTATCATTGATGTTTCTATCTCTCTCTCCCTCTCCCTTCTCTGAAATCCATACAAGTATATTTAAAAAAGAAAAAGAATATTTCTCTCCAATCTCAATGACCCAGCCAGGTCACAGGCAGGCATGAACAATGGGAGCACTATTTTGGCTTAGACCAATCAAGATTTACCTGAGTCACCTGAGGGAATAGGACACTAAAACAAAATTAGGACTCTAATGAAGATGAGGAGGGAAATGGCTATTGGGAAGGCAACTAGCTGTCTTTGCTCAAATGAGTGTCGTCGTCAAATGTCAGATTTGGAGTAAGGCACATTATAGTTTGATTCTCATATCTGTCATTTTCTAGTTTGTGTTTGTGTGACTTTGGGGAATTCTTTTCTCCTCCTTGAGAATCAATTTCCTCATCAATAAAATGGGGATAGCAAAATGTAACTTTTAATATTACTATAAAGATTAAATAAAATAGCATACATAATGTTGCCTAACACAATGAGCTTCATTCATTAAAAATAATTTTTGACACCTATGATGTGCCAGTATTGTGGTGGGCTATAGTGGTAAATAAGGTAGATATGATCCCTCCCTTCATATAATTTATTAGCATTAAATGTTAGTTTAAAAAAAAAACAGCTCCCTAATTTTGCTGAAAAATTTTCAAAAAGCACTTGATTATTTTGACAATCACTTTTTGAATAAATTCATTGTTTCAGGAGTACTTATGACTCCTAAAGTTTTATGTGTGAAGGTTTAGAAATATTTATTTTTCCTTTTTTTCTGTTTAATTTAAATTATCAGAGACATTTACACTTTATAATATATTTTCACTGCGAGTGCAATCCGATTCCCAGACAGAAGATAACTGGCAAAGTGCAATATATTTAAAAGTGAACAAACAAGACAATATCCAGTACAATCTTGTAACCCTGGGGGGAAAAATGCAGATGCAATAATGTGTAGTCCACCCATCTGAGTCAAGACAGATTCACTTCATGGGGAGGGTTAATCTTCACATAATAGGAACAATCAGGTAATTAGAGTGACCCATTCTGCAACCATGACCCTTAACAGTTTTTATCTTTTAATGAAATGAACGGTACAGTTAAATAGTACTTGTCAAAACTAATCTTTCCAAAAAGTACCAGTATCACATATGCTTGAAAGTATAATTAAGATACTACTGAAGCAGATTGAGGAGTTTTTCTTACCTTAACCTTTTTTTTGGGATACAGGAAGAAAAATGGTTTTAGAACAGGAGATCTAGAATATAATACACAAGAAGGGACAATAAACATTAGATTTACAAATCTGAGGGCTCAGAAAAAAGGGAGGTGAGGTTTCCAGACCTCCACTCACTTGTCATACCTGACCCACCTCTACCTAGTTTTCTTACTGACTATATACACCAGTCAATTTCCCTTTGAACATACTAAGAAGCACTCATATTTATTTGTCAGAAAGTGCCTGTATATACACAAAAGCCAAGCATGAGTGGGTCACTAACAGTTGAATGAAAAAGTTGTTTTTCTAGTACAACTCTGGATTTTCACCATTCCTTCATTCAGTCTCCTATAAGACCTAAAGGAAGACTGCATGTAGCCAGGCAATAATTTCTAGACATGGACAGATATAAATGGCCTTTAGTGTAATCTAATATTTAAGTTTAACCAAACAAATACAACGGTCAGAAGGAAATCAACTTATCTAATGTGGAAAGACAACAAAGTATAAGAAAAACCCATAAAAGTTATACTAGTAAACAGGAAAGAAACACATACCTAGAGAAAGCATTGAATATTTGTGGACTGGATTGACCAAGAGTTGAAACTAAAGACAAAGTAAGTTATTATTAAATTGTGTGGTATATAAGATTAAGTTTATGGGACCATCTATCTGGGGATCCTTAAATATTTTAAACCTTTTTATAGTGAAGTATAATATTTACAGAGAAAAGGTCAAGAAGCAAACATGTACAGTTTGATGATTTATCACATAACAACATCCATATAATCACCACTAATGTCAAGAAACAGACTGCTATCTGTAGCTGGGAAGGTTCCCGCCTGCCTCTCCCAATCACTACCACCCTGAGAGAGGTAATCACTATCCTGACATGGATGAAAATCATTTCCTTGCTTTTCTTTATAGTTCTTCTACCCAAGCGTGTATCCTCAAACACGAGTTTATTTTTGCCTGTTTTTTGAACTTTGTATAAATGGAATTACAGTACATATTCTTTGGTTCCTGACTTCTTTGATCCTCCATGGTGGTGGGAGGTCCATGGTCCCTGCCCATCCTTACAGCAGATCCCATTGATATGTCAACAGCAACCAAGTCTCACCTATAATGGGAGGGTGTACACAATGCACAAGGAGAGAGGGGTGCACCTGGAGTTTCCAGCTTGGGTGATGGGGGAGGCTGGGCCATACAGAATACCTACATAAGGCCACTCTACCAAGCATGGGAGATGTAGCAGCTCTACCTAATACCTAGAAACAAACACAGGATGCCAAAATGAGAAGACAAACATGTTCCAGATGAAAAAACAGAACAAAACTCCAGAAAAAAAGAACTAAACAAAATGGAGACAGGTGAGCTACGAGGCACAGAATTCACTGGTTATAAGGATGCCCAATGAACTTAATGAGAACTTCAACAGCATAAAAAGGGATATGGAAACCACAAAAAAGAACCAGTCATAAATAAAGGATATACTAACTGAAATGAAAAATTTACATTTTACATGGAGTCTAGTAGATTAGATGAAGCCAACAATCAAATCAGTGATTTGGAATATAAGGAAACATAAAACACCCAACCAGAATAGCAAAAAGAAAGCAGAATTAAAAAAAAAAAATAAAGATAGTGTAAGGAGCCTCCGAGACAACAATAAAGATAGTGTAAGGAGCCTTCAAGGGTACCAACATTTGCCTCATGGCGGTGCTGGAAGAAGAGAGAGAACAAGAAATTGAAAATTTATTTGAAAAAATAATAAAGAATATAAATTAGTAAAATAGATAGTAGGTCAGATGATAATAAATGCCTTCTAAAAAAATTAAAGCACAGCAGGGAGACAGAAAGTGTTAATGGGTCTTAGGCAATATTAAATAGTGTGGTCAGGTTGTTCTCCTAGAGCAGTGTTTCCCCAAAGTGTGGTACGTGTACTCCCAGGGGTATGGGAAGAGTTTGGTGGGGGTATGCGTTGCACCGGAGTTTGGTGGGGATATGCACTGCACCATGCTTAGATGTGCTTAATTCTACATTCTCATGAGTACGAGGGGTACTCAGCGTTACAAAAATTATAGAAGGGGTAGACGTATGTCAAAAGTTTGGGAAACACTGACCTAAAGAAAAGCCATGAGCATTTGAATCAGAGTGAGGAGAAAGTGCAAAGACCTTGAGGCAACCTGGAAGTGAGGCCAGTATGGGAGGCTGGAGGAGAGTGAGTGCCTGGGAGAAGGTGGAGACTGGAGAACAGAGATTGGGCAGAACCTGCTAGACCATCTTCAGCATCTACTCTAGGTAAGAGTAAAGATTTGAAACAAAGGGGTGATATCATCTGGCTTACATGCTTAAAGAAAGGACAGATACTCATAGCCCATAAACACAGACAACAGTGGGGAAGGCCAGGGGAAAGTGGTGGGGGCTGGATGGAGGTGGGAAAAATGGGGGAGGAAATAGGAGACATCTGCAATAATGTCAATAAGAACAACAAAAAAACTTAAAAATAAAAACAGTCACTCTATTTTGAGAACAGATTACAGTGGGAACTAGAACCCGGGAAACTCATTAGGAGATTATTGCAATAATTCAGGCAGAGATGAAGGTGACTATAACCAGGGTGTTTATAGTGAGGGTGATAAGTTATCAGACTTTTGACATACTTTGACACAGAACTTCTGACAACTTTTGACACAACTGGTCTGTATATAAGACATGAGAAAAGGAAGCAGTCAGGGATGACATGAAAGTTTTTGGCTTGAAGTAGCTGAAAGGAGGATGGACTGGTTGGATGGGGTTTGTAGAGTTGAGTTGGGACATGTTAAACTTGAGATATCTACTAGGCACCCAAGTGGGAGTTATTAAGTAAACAGATAGGACGTGAGTTTGAGGACTATGGAAGACAAAGGAGCTAGAGAACTGAATTTGATGGCCATTGGCATAAAGGTGGTATTTAAAGGTAAAGATAAAATGAACTCATCAGAGGTGCAAGTGTAGGTAGAAAAGAAGGGAGGTCCATGTCTTGAGGCACTGCAATGTTCCAAGTGGGGGGAGGGAAGGAGATCCAGCAAAGGAGATGGAGGAGTTTCTGACAACAAGGCAAGAAACATCCCCAGAAAGCTAGTGCCTTGGAAGCCAAGTTAAGAAAGCATTTAAAGGAGGAGAATCATGGCCAATAGTGCCAAATTATGCTCAGGGTGCAAGTAAGATGATAACAACCAACCTTTGTATTAAACAAAATAATGGTATGGGAGGCCTTGACAAGGGCAGTTCTGAAAGACCAATAGGAGAGAAACCCTTTTTGATGAGGAGGGTTCAGGAGAGAATGGACAGAAAAGAATAAACAGTACGAGAGAACTCTTTTGAAGCTCTTTTTCTGCCTTATCAGACTTTTAGACTGAAAGAGAATCCATGCATTCTTGATTAAACTGACACAAATACATACTGGAACCCAGTAATCTTAACATATCACGTCTTATTGCCAAAGCATAGAACACAAAGCAGCTAGAAAATTCCACTACAGCACACGAACTTACTTCGTTGTTTTTTTACGAAAACAACTACCAATTCTGGTAGAAGTCCTAACCTAAATGAGATGCCCATCTTCCTCTAATTTTGTTAGATGAAGCTAAATAGGTTTCTATTATTTGTCAATAAATTGTATTTTCCCTGCTGTAAATTAGTGGGTGGAAAACCAGATTAGCTCAGCCTTATTTTTCTACTCCTATTTATCTCATGAGAACTTTAACCCCAGGGACTAATTCACCTTCCTGAGTCATCCAGGGTCAGAACTAGTGCTTCTCAGATAAGGTCAGCTTACTGTTCTTTGAGAGCCTCCATAGGCTCCCAGGAGTCCGAGGAGAGTTAATGAACAAGGTACGCCAGGAGGACAGGCTTAGGACCCCAGAACTGTCCTGCTCTCACCCCCTATCCAGAAAATGATGTGAGGGGAGCAATATATATTTAAAAAAAAAACAAAACACTTTAGCATATCATCAATAAACTCACACTTTTGGACGACCTCCAACCACTCCCATCAGACCAGGTGCTAAAGAGAAAAAAAAAAATTAAAACAATTTTCTTCTCACCTTATAAGGGTTTGATTAATGGTATAATATAACCTCAGTGTGGTCCACTGTAACAAAGGATTCATTTTCTAACACAGGGTACTATTAAGCTCTTCAGAAAATGAACATTAGCCGAAACCAGTTTGGCTCAGTGGATAGAGCGTCGGTCTGTGGACTAAAAGGTCCTGGGTTCGATTCCGGTCAAGGTCATGTACTTTGGTTGCGGGCATATCCCCAGAAGAGGGTGTGCAAGAGGCAGCTGGTCGATGACTCTCTCTCATCGATATTTTTAACTCTCTATCCCTCTCTCTTCCTCTCTGTAAAAAATCAATATATTAAAAAAGAAAAAGAAAATGAACGTTAAAGCAATGTCCACAATTCATAATTAAGAATCAGTAAATGGAGGAATAATTTGAGAATAAAAGTTCATATGGAATAAAATCAAGTTATTTTTACAACTGAAATAGCTGAAAGAGATAAGAAAGCAAACAATTTTCATCACATTAATAGAATAACATTGTACTTATTTGCTACATTTTTCTATTTTAAATATTCAGTTTATAGAATTAACTCTTTTAACAGCCAAGGGAAACCTTAAACTTTATTGTAGGAAATCCTTTTTGGTTGTGTGTTTGTTTGTTTGTGGATTTTTTATTTATAGGGACAGCTTCTCCTTGCTCCAAAAAGCAAAACATAATCATAAATGGTTAGCCTTCTTAAACAGAACTTTAAAACTTGAGCTATGAAGAAGAAAAAGGTACTAACTTTTCTCTCTGTCCATATACACCACCTAGTGGATTTATAATTTAATTAGGGACAAGAATGAGAAAAGACTTATATGATCTAATAACTCAAATGATACTGTTGGCTAAAATTTAGTGTCTTATAAAAATATGGTAAGGAGAGTATTATAAGAAAACAATAAGAGTTTGACATATAAGAATATCTTGTCTGTACATTAAGTTCATCTTTGAATGTTATCTGGATATTTAGGTAGCTGACATATCTGTAAAAGGTAAGGAAGGAATTAAGGAACTATACTGTGGGAAATAATCATAATGTAAAGTTATTCAGAAGAAAATGGTCAACTAAACTGCCATTTATAATACAAAATTCTTGTATGCAAGCATGCAATATTTAGGTGAATTTCACATTATATTAAGAATATAACCAGCATTGAACATTTATGTATATTTCACTTTATATTATATCCTCATAGTATTTCAATACTATAAATTATAGGGCCTTAGAAGTCAATTAATCTAGTTTTCCGACTTGACAGATGAGAGAACTGAAGTCCAGAGAAGTTAAGCGATTCTCTGAAAGCCCACAGTCAGGCAGTTGAATGATCAGAACTCAGATTCCTTGAGTTTTTCCACTACCCCTTCTGCTAAAGTAAAAAGTGGTACTGAGAGCAGACACTAAGTAAAATCTATACAAATAAATATGTAATTGCATCCTTTTATGAGACAGGCTAATAAGAGAACCTAATTTAGACTGGGAACATTTTCTCAGTGGAAGTCAGTGATAAAAGAAGGGAATAAGCAAAGGAAATAAGCATTTCAGGCAGCAGGGAAAAACAAAGGTGCATATACTTTCTCATTCTAGAGGTTGAAAAGGACATGGCATGTTAAAGGCACTGGAAGCAGGGCTGCAATGAGGGGAACAAGAAAGAAGTCCCCAAGAGACTCTGGGGAGACAGACAAAAGCTGGCCCAAGTGGGGGCATGTGGTCCTGGATTGGGTTTTCTCCTTAATGCAAGGGAGTCACAGAAGGATGCTACACAGAGAAGCCATGTGCCCATATTTTGACTTTGTAAAGATCATTATTTATTTTTTTAAATACGATTTTTTTAGGTAGAGAGAGAGGGAGAGGTATAGAGAGAAACACTGATGAGAGAGGAACAGCATCAATCAGCTGTCTCCTGCACGCCCCCTACTGGGGATGGAGCCCGAAACTTGCGCACGTGCCCTGACTAGGAATCAAATTACTAGTGACTTCTTGGTTCCTGGGTCCATGGCTCAACCACTGAGCCACATAGACTAGGCAAGATCACTCTTTAAAAACAATGTTTTTTCTCCTCAATGTATAAACTAAATATTAAGTTCAATGAAAAGGTATATACATTATCATCTTCCTCTCACAGCTGTCCTATAACCACCCAGCTTTCTGTCCCAGAACAAAACATAATTTTTTTTCTTAACAAAAATTGTAGCATACATGTTGTTTTGCATTTTGTTTTAGTCCCATAACTATCTTGTAACATTTTTCATATCAGCTCACAAAGCTGCGTAATATTCAATTGTACAGATATGCCATTGTTTAATTTAAATCATGTTTCACTGTTGTTGTTTTTGTTGTTGTTGTTGTTAGTCCTCACCTGATAATATGTTTCCATTTATTTCTAGAAAGAGTAGAAGGGAGAGGGAGAGACAGAGAGAAACACATCAATTGGTTGCCTCCCACACGCACCCCGATCAGGGCTGGGGAACCTACAACCAAGGTACAAACCCTTGACTGGAAGTGAACCCTGGACCCTTCTGTCCATGGCTGAAGCTCTATCCACTGAGGAAAACCAGCTAAAGCTTAACTGTTTGGGGTTTTTTTAAATTGATTTTAGAGAGAGAAGAAAGGAGAGGGTAGAGAGATAGAAACATCAATGAGAGAGAGAGACATCAATTGGCTGCCTTCTGCACGCCCCCTACTGGGGATCAAGCCCACAATCTGGGCATGTGCCCTGACCAGGAATCAAACCAGAGACCTCAACTACTGAGCAACACTGGCCAGGCTTAAATCATGTTTATTTTAAATCATGTATATAATTTTGCCCTTCTGTAAGATATCTGAAGGATGGATTCCCTGAAAGAGACAGGTGGATCGTAGAGGCTCTACATAATTTTAATTTTTGATAGATTTTGCCAAATTGCTCCCCAAACTGAGTGAATTAATTTATATGCCCACCAGTAATGCATGGGTGCCTATAATCCTACAGCCCTTACAAAAGCACTATATTATCAATTTTTTTGAAAATTGACAATCGGATAGGTAGAAAATGGCATTTCATTGTAGTTTGCCTTTCTCTTATGATGAGAACAGCTCACATTCCTTGCATGTGAAGACTTACTTGAAGGGGACAAGAGTGAAGTCAGGGAGACCAGTGAGAAGCTAATGCAGTGAGCCACGTCAGAAATGGCTGGGGTATGGCAGTGGAGGTGGCAAGAGGGAACAGATGCACACCATATGTTGCACAGAATCTTGGGCACACACTGGGTGTGGGGAAAGAGAGAGAGAGAGAGAGAGGGGGGGGGGGGAGTGTCAGGGTGATTTCAGGGCTTTTGACTGATGGTTTATAGAACCAAAGGACTTGACACAACTTAAATGTCTATTACAGGGAATTTTCACAACTATAGGACAGAATATAATGTGGCTGTTAAAAGGAATTGAGGAAAGTAAAAGGAATGAAACTATAATCTGTTAGGTTAAAAAAACAAGGTTTAGAATAATATGACTTGCATGCTATCTATGCATAAAATGGAGATGTTGCATATGATGCTACTGTTTGTGTTGGGGGGAAAAGGTTGTATATAAATGCCTGTCTATGCACAGAGCATAGAAGGACTTACAAAAAGTATTGACTCTTCAGAATGAATTGGGGACTGGGAGTTGAAGTGAGAAGCTGACTTAATTTTCATTTCATTTTGTTGCAGTGTCTGAATTTTGAACCATGTGCATGTACTATTTTTCTAAAAATTAAAAAATAGCCAAGCCAGTGTTGCTCAGTGGTTCACACCTGTGAACTAGGGGGTTGCCATTTGATTTCCAGTCAGGGCATATACCTGGGTTGTGGGCTCAATCCCCAGTGTGGGGCATGCAAGAGGAAGGCAATAATGATTCTCTTTCATTATTGATGTTTCTATCTCTCTCTCCATCTCCTTTCCTCTCTGAAATAAATAAAAAATATTTAAGTAAAAAAAAATCAGAAATAAAATCATCAACCTCAATCTACGCCAACCACGCACCTGAGGGAGACTGGCACAGCTTTTTCTCTGCTCCCCAGATCTACACTCACACGCAGAGGACATGTCCCCACTCAACCTCCACGTTCCTGAATTAATTCTTCACTAATTGATGTTAATGCCTTTTAGAAATGTTGCAAGCCTCATGGGAAAGCTTGAACTCTGTGCGGCCGATAATTTAAATCTGTTCTGTTTAATAACAAACTTCATCACTGTGACTTTTGTTTATTAATCTTGCTTCCTATTCTTTTCACTTGGGTCATCCCAAGTTTTTCTTGCCCACAGAGAGCTGCACAGAACTATTCCCCTGCCCACAAGGGCAGGCACACAAGCCAAGATTGCCTGAAAGAGCCCTTCTTGGGACCTTCAAAACTGAGCCTGGTTTAGTCCTTCTGAGTGATACATGTTTAGGATAAGCAGTAGCTTGAATGAAGTTTAAAAAATAAAGTCAAGAGAATTTTCAGGAGTAGAGGCTTGATAGTAGATATGCCCTTTGACTCCTATGAGACCAGAGTATAGAAATGACCTGTCCATGACCTACTTTGATTTCTGAGAGTTCCCTCTGCCCCAACATGGTCTGTTACAGAAAAGGAAGTGGCAAAACAAAATTTTAGTGATGGATTTTCTACATGCTATTACTATTGACACAAAGTTAATTTGGAGCGGTATCTGTCATGTCATCAAACTACAAGGATCTGAGTAAGAGGTTTATGCACAACATGGTAATATGCATTCACAGTATTAACCTCTGATCTTGGTTCTGTTGAGTTCAACTACATGTCTTTAATTATCCTATTTCTTCTAAATTCAGAGGATAAAACCAAGATATAGCAAACTGTTAAACCAAGGACCTTTCTTAAAGTGTTTTCCAACATACTTATGAGATTGATCATAATATTTATATATACTTAAGCACTTTGAAATGTCAAGCTGCTTTAACCAGCTGTCATTTTGGTGTCAAACTCCGGTCATTTTAAGGTCAAGAGAGGGTTTGTCTTATTCTTTTCCTATTAGAGAAATACTTTACAGTTATTGAATTCTGCTTAAATTCCTAACAGTAAATCCCCATTGCATACTCCTGGCTATCTGGGCCACATGAGATTTTATGATTGTTCACAAATAAAAGACATAGAAATAAAGCAAAATAAAAGTGTCAAATTAATATTTACAGTATTATCAACCACTAAAAATATACATAAGCTAGTTATGGTCTATGCAAACTTGGCACTGATTTTATATATATATATTTGTTCAACATCCATTTCTGCTTTTTTTTCTAGAATCTTGACTCTCATCTTAAGAAAAATTTGCTAATTCATATCAGAATAATGCACTATACAAGATTATTTTATTATAAGAATTAGCTATCATATTAAAGAATAAGGACTTAAAATTATGCATTCAAATAATGACAAAGGAAAAAAAGTATTTCAAGGTACCCATTTGGTTCCCTTTAAGTGAGGGTTTGGCTGAGTGATACATTCACCCAGTTCTACTTTGCTGTCTTTTGTACCTAGTTCATTCATGCCTTCATTGAACATAAATGTATTGAGCATCCCCTATGAGCCAGGTGAGACTCTTGGTACTGGAGAGTTGATAGTGAATGGTAACGATCACTCGTCCTCCTTGGAGAGTTTACATGTTAGATGGGAGATACAGACAGTAAAGACATGACCAATAAATAATGTAATTGCAGCCAGTGGTTGATAAAAAGAAGGAGGGTAACAGATGAGAGAGTGACTAGGAGAAGTGCTACTTCAGTTGTGACAGTCCTCTCTTTATCTTTTTTAAAAATATATATATTTTATTAATTTTCCACAGAGAGGAAGGGAGAGTTATAGAGAGCTAGAAACGTCAATGAGAGAGAAACATCGACCAGCTGCATCCTGCACACCCCCTACTGGGGATGTGCCCGCAATTAAGGTATTAATTTACATGCCCTTGACCGGAATCGAACCTGGGACCTTTCAGTCCCCAGACCGATGCTCTATCCACTGAGCCAAACCGGTTTTGGCCCTCTCTTTATCTTTACTCAACTCCATATTCAAGCATAACATTTTCATACGAAAGAGCTATTTATTCACACCAACTACTTTTCTCATAATAAAAGCAAGATATTCTTCAAATTGCTGCATCTAGATTCAGCCCCAGCCACTTGTCTGAAAGTGTTTTTGCCAAGGTCATCAGTAGCATCCTTACTGCAAAATCAAATGGGAACTTTTGGTTTTGTTTTTATCTTATATGACCTCTTTGTAGCATGTGACACCATGGCTATTGTATCCTTTTTTAATACTTTCTTTCCTTGAAGTTTTAAAAGCCTCTGGCAGATTTTTCTAAGCCTATTTGGAAGGAGTCTCTTTAGTAAACCGTTGCACGTTGATATGAAATTAGTATCTATATATTGATGTCTCCACAGTGGCACCCTACTGGATAGCGCCCACACCTACTTCTTCCCCCATTGTCTCTTCTCCTGTGAGTGGTAACCATCACCCACCCAGGGGTCCCAGCCAGATCCCAGAATGATCCTTGACACCCCTCCCTTATTTCTAAATCCAGTTCAGCCCTGTAAATTCAGCCTCCTAAACAACTGTAGTCTGTCCTACAATGAAAAAAGAAGCATAAATGCACAACTTAGATAGTCATTAGTTACATTGCATTTATTGGAATTGCTGTTCTCTGCACCTAGTTCATTCATGCGTTCGTTGAACATAAGCATATATCCTATTTTAGAAAGCAAGGAGTGATCAGTGATCACTTTGAAAGCTATGTAAATGTCTAATGACTATGTTGTAAACCTAACATTAATATAATATTGTATGTCAATTGTAATTCAATTTTTAAAAAGTAGGTCATATAGAGATGAGCTCCCTCAAGAAAAATAAAGCAGGGAAGGGGGACAGGATATGTTTAGGCAATCTTAAATAGGGTGGTCAGGTTGTCTTTTTGGGCTTTCAAAAGAGTCCGGGAATGAGGAGCTCTTTCCTCTCTGATGGCAGGGTGGTTTGGGTGTGAGCCTTGGAGCTGTCAGAGGCTGTTGCTCCAGCTTTGTAGAGAAGCTGGTCTTTATAGCCAAGAAAGTAAGGAGTATAAAATGCTCATTGTCTATTGCAATAGAAATTTGAAGAAAGAAAAATTAATCAGAATATGCACAAACCACTTACTGGTACATCTACATGGATTGCCCACGAGAAAAAAAGGCACAAAATACACTTAAGAGCTTTGACGTGACACGTAAGTACAAAATATAATTAAACACAATCTGATTTAATCATTCTAAATTAATCATCAGAGAGAGAGGCCAACAAGACTAAAACAATTTAAAAATAAGACCCTTACGTAACAGTGTTACAAGTAAATCAGAAATAACAATGAGACATTATTGAAATATCCAGATTACTGCCAGGATTTACTGCAATTAGTTTTCTCTACTTAATATGCATGTGCTTCAGATAATAAAACCAGGAAGTTCATTTGTTCGATGAACCAAAGACCATCACATTGATCAGCTGGAACTTTTCACACATTTCCTATGATCTAATTGCCAATACAATGGAACCAAATATTCAAAACGCTATCTGCATTCCACATAAATTTTAAGATGAGCCACCTATTCTTTGATTCAAGGAGAAAATGGTAGATTTTCTCCCTGTTATACAAGTTATGTTGATAAAGTATAAAATCATATTGATTGCTAAAGACAAAATACATTTCAGTATAATAATGTACTTTCCACTGTATGTTATATACCAACACAGTCAACATCTGAAAAAAAAAAGGAAGGCCAAAAGTTCAAGAAAAAAATATTAATGTTATATTTTACCAATAATCTTTCAAGCCAAATATGATTTGGTCTGGGAATATAATTTGGGGGAAAAATGCCTGGCAAAACTATTAAACCACTGCATCCTTTCAAGTTCCAATTCAGCTGCTTTTAGATTTAAAATCTTTCCCTGAAAGGATTATATTGTTTGTTATGGTAAAATCTTCATATGCCTCTTATTTGCTTTATCTCTATAATGAAATTTTGAACTCACTGATTGCAGTTGCTCAATTTATATGGTGCTTGTATCATCTCCTAAATCCTCCACAACATTGATATTAACAAAATGAAAGCCTGAAAACAAATGAACAAACCCCACATCTTAGAATCTGCACTGGTCACAGACTGGAGTGGCTGACTGCTCAAACCAATTCTCTTGTGGCCACACCTATGGGACCCCTTCTCTGGTTAAAGACTCGGCAAACATGTCAAACTCGCCGGCCAAGAGTTTAAATTCTTGCTCCACGCCTCTGCCCACAAGAGAAAGCACATAAGCCAAGCTTTCCTGAAAGAGTCCTTCTTGAGACCTTCAAAACTGAGTCTGGGAAAGAACTATTTTCCTCTCTGATCTCAGATATGAGCTTTGGAGTGGTCAGGAGCTGCTGCTCTAGCTTCATGGAGAAGCTGGTGTTTACACAAAGCAGAGAGGGGAGACAGTGAGAGGCCAACTGAGACAGACAGACAGACAGACAGACACTGCTAATGCCAGGTTCATCCCTGTTCTTCCGACAATTAAGTTCTGAGTCAATAAATCCCTTTGACTTACTTTCACTAGTTATTATAAGTATTCCATCACTGGAAGCCAGAATTGTAACTAGTGCAGATGCAGATTTGCATTACTGTAAAGACTCTTGGAACCCGTGAGACCCAAAATCCTCATGTTAGGTATTAGGAAAACGAATTATTGATAGTTAGAGAGGGGTAAGCACCTTGCCTAAAGTCTCACAATGAAATTGTAAGAAAGCAGGGAACTGTGGCCAATCCTGCAGGTCGACTCACCCTCACCCATTCTAACTCCAACATTTCCCAGTCTTCTTGTAGCTAAGGTGCTGGCATGTGGCCTAAGTTCCCGGGAAGCAAAGGCTTCTCATCAGGACTTGGGTGAGGAATGACCAATGAGAGGTGGGCATTGCATGCAGGGAGTTGGTATCTGCTGGAGTACAGGGTGGTAGAGCCCTGTGTTCTTTGGAGACAACTAAGGTGGACTCTGACACACAGAACCTACCTCCCTGATACAGCAGAATCAATCTGTGTGTGTGTGTGTGTGTGTGTGTGTGTTGACTGAGTAGTATCCAAACTGGTTCTATGGTTCTCCTAAGATTCTGGGAGATACCTAATAACTTTCAATAAGTCTCTTTCTATTTAAACTAGCTTGAGTTCTGTTTGAGATCAAGAACCTGGGGTGCTGCAATCTGCAATGTGGGACTGTATTCCTGGGGAAGTGGGGCTTGGAGCAGCAAAAGCACAGATACTGACCGAAAGCAGAAAGCTGGCAACTCATTATGCAGGATGTAAAACTGCGTCAAGCTGCTCCACGCTGTGCCTCTGTGCTGTGATTGTACCATTAGAAGAAACCGTAACAAAAAATTTGTCCTAGAATGAGGATATTTAATAGTACCCAGAATCCCTAAACTCCTTCCCAAATTCAGTATCATTTAGAAAATGTTTTTTAGCTGCATCACAAACTAAAAAAAATAGTGAAACACATTATGGATTTTATGTCTCTCAAACCTGAAGATGAATGGAACTAGAGAGAGTATCAGTCTATGCAGTTCATATGTTCAAAACTGCAATTCCAAATTATGACTAAAAAGTAAAGTGATGAGCAATATGCAGTCTGAGAAATAAAGTCTCTTAGATTATATATATATTCTGTACAAATATTTCATTGAGATCACTTTGCATTTTGCTCATGTGTATTACTTTGCAGCTTAAATATGTTCACATTTTTTACCCAATCCTTCTACTTTTTTCTCCCCGCCTTCCTTTTCTTGCTTTTTGTCTGTCTTTGTCTCTCTCCTTCTCCCAATCTCCTTTCTTGAGGAGCATTTATTTCATTTTCTCTCTTTTTTAGATAATTCTAACAAGTGTGAGGTGACAACTTACTGTGGTTTGATTTGCATTTTCTTCATGATGAGTGATATTCAGCAATTTTTTCATGTACTTTTTGGCCATTTGTATGTTTTCTTTGGAAAAAATGTCTATTCCCCAGCCTATTTTTAAATTAGATTTTATTTTTATTTTTTATTTTTGCTGTTCATTGTATAAGTTCCTTAGCCCCTTATAAGATTTATGGTTTGTAAAGATTTCCCATTTCATAGGTTGCCTTCTCATATTATTGGTTGGTTGTTTTGCTGTGCAGAAGTAGTTTTGTTTAAGGTAGTCCCACTTATTCACTTTTGTTTTGTATTAATTTTAAAATGTAAGTCTTGCATTGCCAATATTCAATTTCACCCTCCATTTCTTGTTGTGGGTAGAGGAAAAGGATGATAGTGGAAAAGTAACAGAACTCTTCCCATGACACTAATATTACTAGAAAATTTTACTTCTCTACTTAGGAGTCAAAGGAGGGCATCTGCCTTCTCTCATTTTACCTACTTCCCTCCCTAAGCCACATTTCTCCATATGTGCAATGTGGGAATTCATGGCCTTTCAAAAGTTACATCCCCATGATAGGATAAGTTCACTGGATTAGAAATCTAACTCCTTGAGAGGCCCTGTCCTGCGGAGGTGGCAGGTCAATTTCAGCTGTGAGGGAAAATCCAGGGCACCGAGGGAAAGGGCCCTGTGTGTTGGGGCTGGGGGTGGAGTGGCACAGGGCAGCACGGTACCTGTTCAGAAGGCACCAGAGGAGTCCATGCCAGAGGGAAAAAGGATCCTAATGTAGGGAAACTGGAACCCAGGATGGGGTGGTGACATAGGCACAGTAAACCTATAATAAACTTTACCAGGTTGCTTTGACTGAGATCATCACCTAAATCCACTATTATGCATATTCAGAAGTCTAATTAATGAATATTATAATTGATGATGGTGATTAGAAAGTAAGGGATACTCAGAACTGCAACTATAAGCATATATATGCTTACCCATCCCAGTGCCTGCTGGTGCAATTTCTCTTGAAAAAATTTCCAGTGCCTTCTTCTCTTTATGATGTACCGAAAGCCAAAGAACTACTTCTCGAGGACCCTGTTGACAAAGAGTAGAAATGAACAACTGCAGAGGTCAAAATAAGGCACAATCTGTATTTGCAGACCATAAGAGATTTTTTTTTTCTGGGCTATATAAATATTTCTGGTATGCATGTTTACTATAAGAAATTTATTATTTTAAGTTTATGTCATATCTACATGTTCACAAAATAAACATCTTATTAAAGATAGATGATAAAACTCTTAGTCCCCTATATATTAATAATAATTATTTTATCTTAGGAACTTAACTTGACACATAGTAAAGATAGGTTGGAAATTCCCTAAAATTGTATTTGTAAAATGCCGTTGTTGTTTTTTCCATTTATGCTTTCTTTTATTTAATTGATGCTCATTACATTTTTTCTTAAAAGGGTGATAGTTTCTTAGTTGTTTTTTTAATCCTCACATGAGGATATGTTTTTTATTGATTTTAAAGAGAAAGAAACATTGATTCAAGAGAGAAACATGTATCAGTTGCCTCTCATATATACCCCAACTGGGAATCAAACCCACAACCTGAATGATGCTCCAACCTACTGAGCCTCACTAGCCAGGGCAATGCCCATTACTTTTTCATATGACAGATGATATTAAATTATATGTGTAAAATTACTATAGCTCCTGAAGAATATTTACATCAAAGATGACCTATAATATTTGGGTAGTTCATAGCATTAATCAATTATCCTACTTGGAAACAGAATTAACTATAAAGTATATAAATAAAAATGTCATTTAAAAATTTTAAGAATTCAGCATCACCTTCTTTGAAATGTGTGGTGATTTAGAAATTCACTGGAAAGAGTGAAATTCTAAGGTCTAGTTCTGCTTCTTATTCTGAAGATCTGCTTGTCCTTAATTATCAATACATGTCTCTATAATTTTATTTTCCTTTCCAGTAAAATGAAGATTCTATCAGCTTTCTAACTACTTCATAGAGTCAGCAATATAAAATAATGTGGCATTAGATGTGAAACACTTATTCAAGTACAAATATGAGCTATAATTATTTTAATAAGACCAATAATTACCTTCTACTTTTTCCATTATATGTACTGTCAATCTCTCCCTCTAAAACCAAATTAATGAATCTGACCATTTAATTATGTGACTATGATAAATACAGGTCCATGGGCACATTGTGAAAAATAGACATTATGTACTGTTTTCAAGCAAGCTTTAATGAAGAGTCCCTTTCAAACAACAGACTAAAGTTGGCTTTCACAAAAACCTTTTATTTTATGTTCTACATTCACTCAATCTTATTCAGTCAATTAAATATGGCAATTAAAAAATTTGGCAATTAAATCACCTAGCAACTAATAGAGCACACATTTCTGCGTACAATAAAATATCTACACTTTGACACCTGGTTCTTGTTTCTGAGTTTTATCAAGCATCTAAAATTTCTCATATAATTCTAAATAGCCCCTAAATTTATATCCTGACCTTACCACACACTAGTCTACAAAATAAAACACAGGAGTTCTTGGCATTTGGGGGTTTTATACAACAAAATGAAAACAGGCTGCAAAACTTATGCAACCAACAATTCTTTCTCCAAAATAAAATATTTACCCAATGTTTTGTTGAGCTCCCTGTTTTATACAGAAGAGAAAATTCCTAAACTGGAAAGAGTCTTAATAAAGCTCTGACACAAATACTTGAATTATTTAATATACCTAAGACCAATATATAAAAATATTATTTTTCTTTTCTAAAATATAATGAATTATCTTGTTATAATTACTCAAGCCTTAATAATTCAGTTACAAAGGAACATTGGAAAGAAACTCTACATTGGAAAGAAACTCTTGCTCCTAGGGTTAAAAGTGCAAATGCTAGGGGACTGTAGGGGGGTCAAAATGGGGTCCTGTTCCTCCTCTTTAGCACTCTAATCACAAGCAAATTACTCAACCTTTCTGTGCCTGAGTTTCCACATTTAGAAATGGAAATATCAACATGTACCTAAAAGGGTTGTTGTGATAGCTGTGACCACAATAAAGAATTTAGAACGGTGCCTGGCACATATTAACCTTTCAATTGGTGTGATTGTTACTGTTCTTTCCCATACATTTTTCCATCTTTGATTAACGCTTAAGTGAAAGCAACAACAAATGGCCAAAAAAAATCTACAAATAATCCAGAATAATAAAATGGCCAAACCTTTATGATTATGGCTGTTGAGGCTTAAAATTCCTAAGAATTATTCAAAATGGTTAAAGATGTAAGTAGAAAGTTATATAAGATACACCCATAATAATGTTGTTAGAATTAAATATATGATAGAGAAAAAAAACTATTCGGATAAAGTCAAATTAATTATCCAGAATTTAATGAGACATTGATAAGAATTCATATTTTAAAAATAATCTCAAAATGCCGTGAAGTAGATTAATGAAATTGATTTTTAAAGGTGATCACAATAGATTTGACATATATTATATATTGAATTTTTTAATGTCTGCCAAAAAACAATTCTGAGTCTCTTATACCTTTCTAGAGAATTTCCTGTAAGAATTAAATAAATTTGGGGAGATCTGGGGGAGATAAGAGATCAACCGAAGGACTTGTATACATGCATATAAGTACAACCAATGGACACAAAACTCTGGGGAGGGAGGGTATGTACGGGAGGGGGGGCATTGGTATACATACAAAAATAATAATTTAATAAAAAATATATATTAAAAAAAGAATGAAATAAATGTCATTTCTGTTTTGGCTGCTAAAGAACAACATATGTATTAAGTACTCATCAGAAGTTAGAAATTTAAATTTCATAGTTCTCTAAACACTTTTGAAGAAAACCGTATTTGTGACATCCAAAAGCCTACACGTAACTCAAATATAAAATGATAAGAAAGAAAAATAGGGCGAGTTTTGCAGTAGGCAAATAGAAAATTCAAACTGAATAACCAGCTTGTTGTATAACATAGATTTTAAAAAATAGATACTATAAAATTGAAGTAACCCAAAGTTCACAACCCATTAAACCTTAGGTCAGTCTTTACAATAAATACTTTCATCTGTAAGTGATTAAGAATATTACAAACCATTCACTTACATTGGAACTTAAGAAATATGGGCTGTTCTACTTACTCCATTTAAATTTGCTTTAGCTTGTGCTCCATATGTTTCTTCAGATCCTAAAATTTGTACGTGAACTTTACTATAATCTTCTAAGCCAGCTTTTTCAAACATAAGACGAGTCCTGCAGCAAAGTATATGTGACCGAAAAAAAAAAATCATGAATTTATGGTACATTAACTCCAACATTCCTTTAGTTTTTGGTTTTTGATAAAAATCACCCATTTTGAATGTTCAACAATTATAGTTGAAGGACTGGAGCAATTTAGGGCATTTGGGGGTATTACGTCATTCCTGAATATTATTAGCGTTAGCTTCAAATCACAGCATTTGGTATGTTATGGCCTCAATGTCCTAATTTTCTCAACAGTCTAAAATTGAAGAGTTTTCTCTTTGACCCAATAATTACAGGTGCAAGTATTTTTTAAGTTTCTGAGGGATTAGCGTTCAATTGCTTCAAGTTTTATTATTAATCTGTTGTATTACATGGGGTCAAAGGCTGTGATCTGCAAAATGTCTACTTTCTGAAGTGGATTAAGGTGGCCTTGAGGATGCCTGGAAACAAGGTGCATACTTGTCTGTTGGGGGAGAATGTTCTACCTGTAGCTATTAGTTCAATACTATTATATTATCCTAATACTCTGTGTTCTTTTTAAATTAACTTGATAAATACTAAGATCTGTTAAAGTCTTCCACAGCAATTGTATTTCTCTCCACTTTTATTAATGTACCTAGCAGTTCTGACCTAAATGTCTCAATGCCATATTATTTAGCACATCTACATGAATTTTATTGTGTATGATACATTTTATGCTATTTTAATTTTACTTTACTATCACTATCAAATCCCTTTTTTTCTTTCTCATTCTCCTCTTCCTTTTTTACCTCCTTACTCTTTTTCTTGTTTCTTGCCTATTCTGATATTTTTTTACTTTTTTCAATTGTTTTTATTTCAATGTGCATTATAACACTTAGTTGAATATTGATTTCAATGGATTCTAAGAGACTACCATTTAAAAATATATTTTTATTGGTTTCAGAGAGAGGAAGGAAGAGAGAAATAGAAACATCAATGATGAGAGAAAATCACTGACCAGCTGCCACCTGAACACTCCTTCCTGGGGATGAAGCCTGCAATCTGAGCATGTTCCCTGACTGGGAATGAATCCATGACTTTCTGGATTGTAGGTTGACGTTCAATCACTGAGCTACCCTACTTGGGCTAAGAGACTATCTTTTGATTGAGCAATTTATAACATTTATGTTCACTTATAGAACTATGATTTTGACTTGACTTTTGACAACTTGTTTGATGCTTTCTTTGTTTTAATGTTTGCTTTGTCTTAAGACATTTGGAATAGTCATTCATTCAGCAATATTTACTGAATAATGTGTCAGATATCGTGATATGTAACTATATTTTCATTGCTTTATTTAAGATCCTAAAAAGGTACTTATCCTTTAGGTTTATCTGTTTAAATATCACTTAGTAAAGCCTTCCTTACCTGCTAAATTTAAATTATGTTGTCTTATTATTCTTTTTTATAACACTCTTTACTATTTATTCAAAGTACTTTTCAAATCTTTATTTGTCAGATATTAGTTTAGTGTTTATCCACATACTAAACTCCATGAGGATAGCCACCCTGTCTGCTCACAACTATATAGTCAGGGTCCAGAAATGATTGGCATGCAGTAAGTGATTCAAATGTTAGTTGAAAGAGAGAATTCATTCATTCATTCACAGACAATGTAGAGAATTAAAAATTCAAATTGTAGTTGTCTTTAACTTAATAAACACTTTGATCCTTTATCAAATGATGGGATTATGGGCTATTTTCATTCATTTTTCCTGTTTATGTAATTTTTTTCACCTTAAAATATTTTATGATCATCACTGTTGATAAAGAATTGAAATAAGGTTATATGAGTTTCTTCTCATTAAAAAAGAAATTAGCACTAATTTGCCTTTTTATATCTATCACCAATACTTATTTTTACTGATGGGGGTTTGAATGTTTAACCCAGATTCTCTTGATTAACTCAATAACATACTTTAAACGCATAGCATAGTAGGGAGCTTTACTCCTGTGGACAGGATGTGAATTATTTGATTCAGGCATTAGAAAATTTTATAAAAGTTGCTAAATTAAGTTTCTTTATATGGATTTTTTTGTTTTTGTTTTTTAAGAAAAGAGAACTCTCTGGGACAAACGAAGTTATTTCCTGACACCAAACACTTGTAGGTACGATATGACCTGTGAAAAGGTCAATTGTTTCTGACTCTATTGCCTGTGTGCATTATGTTAACTTTCTAAACATAATCTTTAGGTTAAGGGGGAAAAAGTATGTTTTCTAGTAGAATTTAGCATCCATAAAACTTTTCTAATACCTGTTTCTAGGTATCTGTTATACTAAGCTGTAAAATGGTTGGTCCAGGGCTTATTTGTACCTGCTGCTTACTGCATATGTGCTGAATGAACATATAAATACTTTCAGGGGAAATGTTAAGTGACCATAATACGATTTTAATGATTCCTGTTAAATAACTTGGTCACTGCCATGCTTTAAATTTAGTTGGACTAGAAAACACATCTTTTTGTTTCACGTACAAACCTTTTCAAAATACTCTCAGCTGTTCTCCTTCCCTTTTCAGTTGCTTTTGGCCCTCCAATTGGGCAGACAGCAGTTGCTCTGAAACCATCGTGATAAGAAGCGCTTACCTGATGACATAAGGTTACAACTGTAAACAACAGTATCATCTATGTCAATACTAATATGCCCTAGAATGGACCATATAACTACTGATCAGAAATTATCTTTTCAGTTCCAAGTACATTTAAAGTTGCATTTTCTTAAATGAAATAATAACTTTCATAGAGGTAAAGTGGAAGCTTTAAAAATTAATGGTGGAGCCCGGCCAGTGTGGCTCAGTGGTTGAGCATTGACCTTTGAACCAGGAGGTCACAGTTTGATTACTGGCAAGGGCACATGCCCAGGTTGCAGGCTCAATCCCCAGTGTGGGACATCAGAAGGCAGCCAATCAATGATTCTCTCTCATCATTGATGTTTCTATCTCTCACTTTTTCTCTCTTCCTCCCTAAAATCAATAAAAATATATTTAAAAAATAAATGGTGGGAGGTAAGGTTATAATAAAAATGTAATTTCACTGTAAAAAGTTAGAAAAATATATAAAAACTGTTTTAATCACAATTGTGGCTTTATTTTTTATGAAGATATGGCAGAGTTTCAAGAAACTCAAAGCTCTAACTGCAAAAATTAGCATAGATCCTATAAGTACTGGCTAAATTATGGAAGAAACTGGCCCAACTGTGAAGGCACATCCTGATTACCAAATGACAAAAACTAAAGAACAACAACTCAAGAGCAAACTGAGACTTACAGTTCATTGTAAGAAATATGTCCTTTAAAAACTACTTTTGAGTCAACACTGAATTCACTAAGTTATTTAAACATTCTACTAACTAAATTAACTAAATAATTAATTACAACTATATTTGACCTTGATTTCTGAATTTAGAAAAATATTTTTTGTGGCTTTAATTGTGCTATTTAAGCTTCCAATCAAACTTTTTCTTCTACTTGGGACAAGAATTTAGAAATACTCCATTGGAAACAATCTAAATGTCCAACAAGGATGTAATGATTAAGTAAAACCATGACATATGCCAATAATGGAATGCTATGAAGCACTTTTGAAATAATGTTGAAAGTATTTAATCATGAAGAAATATTTCTAATGTTAAATTAATATAATCGAAATATCTAAATATGTGTTTATATTTGTATGTGACTGTCACACATTTTTGCTTATTCTAGTTTGTCTCTTGCAATAAAAAAGTCCTAACTAGAATATTTGTAGATTATAAATAACAAATCCATTTTAAAAACTTGTTTGTTTTTTTTAGAAAACGGATGCTTTACTTTTAGACAGAGCATCACTTCATAGCCTTCAGAGCCCTTGTTAAAGCAACAGCCTAAAAAAAAGCACATTGGCCTAAATTTTGTTTTCTGCCATGAACATATCACATGTAAAATAGTAACATTATTTTTAATGTCATACAGATATATGTTCTTTGTCTTAATACTTCAAAACCTATCCTCTGGTCCTTCTTTATGGTGCTTTGTAATTGTGGTACTATCATATACACCTGTAATTTCATATAAATAATAATTACCCTAAATTTAAGGAATTGCCATAGCATAAGTTTTGGAATATAAATATACCAATTAATCTTACCAATATCAAGAAATCAAAGATGGTCTGTGGGCTTGTCCTCCCCTTCCCATATTTCTGCCTACTTTCTACAGGAAATTAATACTTTATGCCTAATTAAATCTCCTATCTATTGCACAGAGGGAAATTAATGTGCCTCCTCCCTGAATTCAAAGCAGGTAACAAAATCACACAAGAGAAAAGACCTTGTAAAAGGAAGAAGGAAGTGACCCCTTTGCTCCTTGGACCCGCACTGCTCCACCTTCAACACCTAAACATTAAAGAGAAAATCAGGATCACTTTTTTTAGTACAAAATCTGTTCATTATTTTTAATACACGGTTGTGTTTTTTAAATTAACTCAAAATTTAAAGAATGGAGAATATTAGAAATTCCCCTAAACCAAGACATGAAACTTATTTTAACTTGCTACCTATTTAAATTACATCATTGACAAGATCACAACTGGCCTTTTAAGCTTTTGAACTCATCCTTGTGAAATGAAAAGATCTTTATTAGCCTCATCAATAAAATTGTCATTACTCAGTGAAGCGTCAGAGAAGTTGGGCTAATTACAGCTTAACATAGTTGACATTCTCATCTCATAATGTGGTTGTGTGCCACTTTACATGTCTATATCCATACCATCATCTCTCTGAACAAAGTAACATCTAAAACACTACTCAGGATGAGTAAAATCATGGTATGAAAACAAAGTGGGTGTTAATAAGAATTGATTCTAAGCAAGAAGATGTATATCAGTGGATAAATAATATACATGCCTGCATTATTTGGAAAATGTGATAAGATATATCATAATTTTGCAGACAATAGGTAATTTTCAAGAGAAGCAAAAATCTAATAGTCACTATCTTCCTATCCCTGAAAGCATTCTGAGAGTTTTTAAATCTAACTTATTTAACAATATTTGTGCAACCAATAATAAAGAAAACTTTACATTGTCAAAACAAGGATTATTATAGCTTTGTCACACTTTTAGCTTTAGTATCTATTTGATCAAACAACCATTTTGTTTCTGGGAGCACAAAATTGTTGAAGGAGCAAGCATTGGAAAATCTGGGAGACCTAGATTTAAATCCCCGTTTAGCTGTGTGCTCTCAGGCAAATTACTCAACCTCTCCGCCTCCCTTTCCTCTACTGTAAAAGGAACATACACACTACCTCAGAAGAGAGCTGTAGGTGAAATACCTATCAGGAGCCCATCTCACACCATGGCAGTACTGGTAGAACAGTGGTGCTCAATTACTTTTCCTCTTCCTTTCTCAAGTGACCGTTCAGAAACCCCATGCATTTTGAACTGAATTCCTAGCTGCAAACCATTCAAAGTGAAAAACATATCTGATTCAGATGCTACAACCTGAAATGAACCTTAAAAGGCCCTGGTATATCAATGATTTGAAACAATATTATTGCAATAGGTTCAATAAAGCTCTTAGAGTTTCTTACATTTTATGACCCAGGTTTTTAAATGTATGTACAAGTATCAAGGTTTAAAATCAAGAAGCCACACAAAAATACATAACCCAAACCTCTTAATTCAGGCATATAATATAATGAAACAGACTACAGTACCATACAGTCAGCAAAGTAAACACTGGACGGAGATAGCTGGCCTTGCTGTCTCTGTTAAACATGTCAAAGTACAGCATCTGAAAATATTTTAAAAATCTGCCTAATTTCCATCTGTTATACTTCTCAGAGGATAACTAAAAGTTCATGTGAAAGTTCATGCTAAGTTCAAATATGTCATATCAGGGCATTTACAGGATAAAAGTTCACTGGGAGTTTATTATTTTTTTAAAAGACTAAAGTGGAAAAAGAATAAATATACTAATTAAAGTTATTTTACATTGCATTACGACTGCCGCATTTTAAAGCACCATAAATACAAATTATACATTTTAAAAGGCCATGTGCAGTGCATAATGGCAACAGTGATGATTTCCCTGAGATAGCAGCCTTGGGACTGTTCTGAGAGAAGCAGCCGCAAATCAATGGTTGTTCTCCATATTACTTATAGAGCAAGTTGTCACATTTTATCTGGCATTGAATACTTTGTTTAAACTACATATTTAGAAACACATACTATAGAGACATAGAAAAAAGAGAGGAACATCAGAAATAATAAATGAATACAGTCATACCTAATTTCACAAATATTGCACTTTTCACAAATTGAGGTTTGTGACAACTCTGTGCCCAGCAAGACTATCGATGCCATTTTTCTTTGGTAAGTCACAACATTTCAAAGTCTTTCACAATTATATTTGTTACTAGAGGCCCAGTGCAGGAATTTGTGCATGAGTGGGGTCTGTTGGCCTGACCCCGATCAGGCCCAATTAGGGTGGGCTGGCCTGGGGGAGACGCTGTGGGCAATTGGCTGGGAGGCCTGGTCCCCAATTGGGGTAGAGAGGCCTACTGGGGTGGGGCCAGATATGGGGAGGGTCTGTGGACAGTGGGCCGGCCAGCCATGCTCCCAAATGGGGTGGAGGAGCCAATTGGGGCCAGTGGCAGTGGGGGAGGGGCTATAGGAGGTTGGCCAGAGAGCCCCACCTTAATATGCCAATTCACTGGCCATCATAGCCACTGGTCATTACGGAGTTCTGGTTGCTGGCTTTATATTGGGTCGGCAGCTAAGTAATTGCGGGTTTCACACATATATGGCTTCAGTTGAATTTTTAGTTTGCAGACGTAGTACAAATGTAAAACACATTTTGTTATTTGATAGTTGGCTATTCAGCTGTTAATCAGTAAAAAAAGTTTTTTGATCTGTTTTGTAGTTTTCGTTTGGCGTTCGTTGAAAAATAGAAAATCAAAAGGAACATTTTCGTCATATTTTGCTTTTTTATTTCCGCAAAGGGAAAACGCATCGCAAGCTCATAAAAAGTTATGTGCTGTTTATGATGACGAAGCCTTAAAAGAACGGCAGTGTCAAAATTGGTTTGCCAAATTTCGTTCTGGTGATTTTTCACTCAAAGATGAAAAACGCTCTGGTCGTCCAGTTGAAGTTGATGACGCCCTAATCAAAGCAATAATCAATTCAGACTGTCACAGTACAACACGTGAGATTGCAGAGAAGCTTCATGTATCACATACATGCATTGAAAATCACTTAAAACAACTTAGCTATGTTCAAAAACTCGATACATGGGTTCCTCACGAACTGAAAGAATCACAGTTAACGCAACGCATTAGCAGCTGCAATTTGCTAAAGAAACGTAATGAAAATGATCCATTTTTAAAACGACTGATAACTGGCGATGAAAAATGGGTTGTTTACAACAATATCAAGCGGAAAAGATAGTGGAGCAGGCCAGGTGAACCAACTCAAACAACATCAAAAGCTGATATTCATCAAAAGAAGGTTTTGTTATCAGTTTGGTGGGATTACAAAGGAATTGTCTACTTTGAACTCTTACCACCCAACTGAACGATCAATTCTGATGTCTACATTGAACAACTAACGAAATTAAACAATGCAGTTGAAGAAAAGCGGCCCGAATTGACAAATCGAAAAGGTGTTGTATTCCATCATGACAATGCAAGGCCACACACATCTTTGGTCACTCGGCAAAATTAATGGAGCTTGGTTGGGATGTTTTGCCACATCCACCATATAGTCCTGACCTTGCACCATCTGATTACTTTTTGTTTCGATCTTTACAAAACTCCTTGAATGGTAAAAATTTCAATAATGATGATGATGTCAAATCGTACCTGATTCAGTTTTTTGCTAATAAAAACCAGAAGTTTTTTGAACGTGGGATTATGATGCTGCCTGAAAGATGGCAAAAGGTCATTGATCAAAATGGGCAATACATTACAGAATAAAGTTATTTAGTTCCATGAAAAAATTGTCTTTGATTTTCTTTAAAAAATCCGCAATTACTTAGCTGCCGACCCAATATATATACAGATGGTGATCTCTGATAAGTGATCTTTGAGTTACTATTGTAATTGCTTGGAGGAGCCACAAACTGTGCCCATATAAGATGGCAAACTTAATAAATGTCTATGTTCTTACTGCTTCACTGAAGAGCTGTTCCCATCTCTCCCTCTTCTGGGACCTTCCTAATCCCTCAGACACAAAAATAATGAAATTACGCCAATTAATAGCCTTACAATGGCCTCTAAGTATTCAAGTGAAGAGTCACAAGTCTCTCATTTTAAATGAAAAACTAGAAATTATTACGCTTAGTGAGGAAGGCGGGTAAAAAAAACTGAGACAGGCTGAAAGCTAGGCCTCTTGTACCAAACAGGTAGCCAGATTGTTAATGCAAAGGGGAAGTTCTTGAAGGAAATTAAAAGTGCTACCTCAGTCAACACATGGCTGATAAGAAAGTGGAACAGCTTTCATTGCTGATATGGAGAAAGTTTCAGTGGTTTGAATAGAAGATCAAAAGAGTCATAAATTCCCTTAAGCCAAATCCTTATCCAGAGGAAGGCCTTGACTCTCTTCAATTCTACGAAGACTGAAAGCTTCCAGGAACCGGCAGAAGAAAAGTTGGAAGCTAGCAGAGGTTGGTTCATGAGGTTTAAAGGCAGCTATCTACATAAAATAGAGGTTCAAGGTGAAAAAGCAAGTGCTGATGTAGAAGCTGCAGTAAGTTACCCAGAAGATATTACTAAAATAATGCAAGTGGCAACACTAAACAACAGATTTCCAATGCAGACAAAGGCAACAGCCTTCTACTGGAGGAAGAGGCCACCTATGACTGTCATAACTAGCGAGGAGAAGTTAATGTCTGGCTTCAACGTTTCAAAGGACAGGCTGACTCTCTTGTTAGGCATTAATGCAGCTTCTGACTTTAATTTAAAGCCAACACTCATTTATTATTATGAAACTCTTAGGGCCTTTAAACATTAGGCTAAATCTACTCTTCCTATTCTTTATATGTGAAACAACAGTATATCTGTTTACATGTTCTACTGAATATTATAAGCTCACTGATGAAACCTATTGCTCACATAAAAAAAGATTCCTTTCAAATATAACTGCTCATTGACAATTCACCTGGTCACCCAAGAGCTCTGAGGGAGATGAACAAAGAGATTAGTGTTGGCCCTGGCCAGGTTAGAGCGTCATACCAATATGCCATCATTGTAGGTTCAATCCACAATCAGGGCACATACAAGATTCAACCAATTATGCATAAATAAGTAGGACAACAAATTAATGTGTGTATTTTTTTCTCTCTCTCCTTTCTCCCACTTCCTCTCTTTGAAAAAATACGAGAGACACTAATGTTTTTATGCCTGCTAACACGACATCCATTCTTCAACCCACGGATCAGGAGTACTTTTGACTTTCAAGACTTATTTACAAAATACATTTTATATAACTGCCAGAGACAGTGATGGATCTGCCCAAAGTAAATTGAAAGCCTTCACCTTCCTCAATGCCATTAAGAACATTCATGATTCATGAGAAGAGGTCAAAATATCAACATTTGAGGCAGTTGGGAAGAAGCTGATTCCAACCCTCATGAAAGAGTTTGAGGGATTCAAGACTTCATCAGAGAAAATAACTGCAGATGTGGTGGAAATAGCAAGAGAACTAGAATTAGAAGCGGAGCCTAAAGACGGGACTGAATTGCTGCAACCTCACCATGAAACCTAAATGGATAAGGAATTGCTTCTTGTGTTTGAGCAAAGAAAGTGGCTTCTTGAGATGGAACCCACTCCTGGTGAAGATGCTATAAAGACTGTTGAAATGACAACAAAGGATTGAGAATATTACAAAAGCTTAGCTGATGAAGCAACGGCAGGGTTTGAGAGCACAGACTCAAATGTTGAAAGATCTCCTGTGAGTAATATGCTATCAAAGAGCATGGCAGGGCACATAGAAATCATTTGTGAAAGGAAGAGTCAGTCAATGCAGCAAACATAACTGTTGTTTTCTTTTAGGAAATGCCACAGCCACCCCAGCCTTCAGCAACCATCACCCTGATCAATCAGCAGCCCTTGGCATCAAGGCAGGACCCTCTTCCAGCAAAAGATCACGACTCACTGAAGGCTCAGATGATGGTTAACATTTTTTTAGCAAAAAGGTATTTTAAAATTAAGGTATATACATTGTTTTAAAAATATATAATCTTATCTCACACTAAACAGACTAGAGTATAGTATAAACATAACTTTTCTATGCACTGGGAAACCAAAACATTTGTGACTTGCTTTACTGCTATATTCTCTTTACTGAGGTGATCTGGAACCAAACTTGCAATACCTCTGAAGTATTCCTGTATCATCTTACTACTTAGCTCAGTGGTCGGCAAACTGCGGCTCTTTGGCCCCTTGAGTTTTTTTGTTTTTTTTTTTTTTATTTTTTTTTTTTATGTTGCCAATTTTAAATAGTTTTATTTAAGACATCGCATTTTCCACTTTACAATACAGTTATAAAGTGCATTATGTTTCCTTTCCCTGTGCACAGTCCGTATTCAAGTATCAAGAATGCCCAGTTATTTACTATAGCAGCTTAACTTTTAAAACTGCCAAGGAATTTACTACAAATTTGGGTCCTTCAATATTTTGTGTGGAACAATGCTAGATCTATGCTCAAAGCTGGCTTAGTCAACCTCTTCAATGGTGGGCCCAGAGGAGGCACCGCCAGAGGGAGGCGCTCCGCCACCGGGGAAGCCCCCAGGCATTCCTCCTGGCATGCCCCCTGCACTCTGGTACAGCTTGGTAATGATGGGGTTGCAGACCTTTTCCAACTCTTTCTGCTGGTGTTCAAATTCTTCCTTTTCTGCAGTCTGGTTCTTATCAAGCCAGTTAATGATTTCATTGCACTTGTCAAGAATCTTCTGTTTGTCCTCATCATTGATCTTGCCTTGAAGTTTCTCATCCTCAACAGTTGCTTTCATGTTGAATGCATAGGATTCAAGTGAATTCTTGGAAGACACCTTGTCCCGCTGCTTCTCATCTTCTGCCTTGTACTTCTCAGCTTCTTGGACCATGCGCTCAATGTCTTCCTTGCTCAGACGACCCTTGTCGTTGGTGATGGTAATCTTGTTCTCCTTCCCTGTACTCTTATCCACAGCAGAGACGTTGAGGATGCCGTTGGCATCAATATCAAAAGTGACTTCAATCTGAGGAACACCACGAGGTGCAGGAGGTATGCCTGTGAGCTCAAACTTGCCAAGCAGGTTGTTGTCCTTGGTCATGGCACGCTCACCTTCATAAACCTGGATGAGCACGCCCGGCTGGTTGTCGGAGTAGGTGGTGAAGGTCTGTGTCTGCTTGGTGGGGATGGTGGTGTTGCGCTTGATCAGGACCGTCATGACGCCGCCAGCCATCTCAATGCCGAGGGAGAGAGGGGTGACATCCAGCAGCAGCAGATCTTGAACATTCTCAGATTTGTCTCCGGAGAGAATGGCTGCCTGGACAGCTGCACCGTAAGCGACAGCCTCATCAGGGTTGATGCTCTTATTCAACTCCTTTCCATTGAAGAAGTCCTGGAGGAGTTTCTGAATCTTGGGGATACGAGTAGAGCCACCCACCAGGACAATATCATGGATCTGGGACTTGTCAAGCTTGGCATCCCGAAGGGCTTTCTCTACAGGGTCCAGGGTGCCACGGAAAAGGTCAGCATTCAATTCTTCAAATCGGGCACGTGTGATAGAGGTATAGAAGTCGATTCCTTCATAGAGTGAATCAATCTCAATACTGGCCTGGGTGCTGGAAGAGAGGGTACGCTTAGTGCGTTCACAAGCAGTACGAAGGCGACGGACAGCCCTCTTGTTCTCACTGATATCCTTCTTGTGCTTGCGTTTGAACTCGGCAATGAAATGGTTGACCATTCGGTTGTCGAAGTCTTCTCCACCTAAGTGGGTGTCCCCAGCTGTAGATTTGACCTCAAAGATGCCATCTTCAATTGTGAGGATTGACACATCAAAGGTGCCACCTCCCAAGTCAAAGATCAGCACGTTTCTTTCAGCTCCAACCTTTTTGTCTAGACCGTAAGCAATAGCAGCGGCAGTTGGCTCATTGATGATTCTAAGTACATTGAGACCAGCAATAGTTCCAGCATCTTTGGTGGCCTGACGCTGAGAGTCATTGAAGTAAGCAGGAACTGTGACAACAGCATTGGTAACAGTCTTGCCAAGGTAGGCTTCCGCAATTTCCTTCATCTTTGTCAAAACCATGGATGACACCTCCTCTGGATAAAAGCTTTTTGTCTCTCCCTTGTATTCCACTTGGACCTTAGGCCTGCCAGCATCATTCACCACCATGAAAGGCCAGTGCTTCATGTCAGACTGCACAACTGCATCATCAAACCTACGTCCAATCAAGCGCTTGGCATCAAAGACCGTGTTGGTAGGATTCATTGCTACTTGATTCTTTGCAGCATCACCGATCAATCGTTCAGTGTCAGTAAAGGCAACATAACTCGGGGTGGTTCGGTTTCCCTGATCGTTGGCAATTATTTCCACTTTTCCATGCTGGAATACACCCACACATGAGTAGGTGGTGCCAAGATCAATGCCAACTGCAGGTCCCTTCGACATGGTTGCTGGTGTGTGCGTCCGGCTGGCACAGACCGACCAGAGCTGGTGTCCCCGCGTTCAATCTGGCCCCTTGAGTTTTTAGCAAAGGCTAGTTTAGGAGTACCCTAATTAAGTTAATAACAATGTACCTACCTAAATACACAAAGTTTAAGACATAAAAAATTATGTCTTAAACTTCGTGTATATAGTAACTGCTACTCTTCTAAATTTTTCAAAAAATATGAAGGTTTTACCCAAAAGAAAATCTTATTTATTTATTTATTTTGCCTCAGCAATTCAAACAATATTGACTAATGTTTGCTCCATTAGACTTTTTTCAGGGATTTAGTAATTTTGTCCCAAATGAAACATATTCCATTTGGCTTCCTACATTTTCCATAAGTAGCCTACCATTGGCGTACCTTAAATAGCATTCTTAGCAATTGCAAACTAAAAATCATCTCTATTTAGCTAAGTCAGTGGTTGGCAAACTCATTAGTAAACAGAGCCAAATATCAACAGTACAACGATTGAAATTTCTTTTGAGAGCCAAAATTTTTAAAACTTAAACTATATAGATAGGTATATTGTTATTAACTTAATTAGGGTACTCCTAAGCTGGCCTTTGCTAAAAACTCAAGGGGCCAAAGAGCCGCATGTGGCTAGCGAGCTGTAGTTTGCCAACCACTGACATAGAGTTTTCAAATTATCTACACATCTGGCTTAGAAAAGATGATACTGGAATTGAAAACAATTACAATTTTATGTTATGTTCTAGGGTAGGGGTGTCGAACTCAATCAGAGAAGGGGCCAAAATCTAAAATCCAGCCTAAATCGCGGGCCGAATGGTTTACTGAACAGTCATAAACTGACAATGTCATAAACTGACAGCGGAGTGCAGTGATGACAGCGCGGTGCGGGCCACATTGCAAGGCCTGGCGGGCTGGATTTGGCCTGCGGGCCTTAGGGAGAAGGGGAGAGAATATAACACTTGAACACAAGACCTTATTAGTCACTGACCTGGAATTTCAGTAATGGAGACTTGAGAAAAGTCACAAGTGACATCAGGTAACAGAAAACGCTGAGGATCACCAATCTCATACACCAGCTGCTCAGCCACTGTGCCAAAGGAGACCATTCCCCCAGTGCCAGGGGGCTTGGAGAGGATGAACTGTCCATCAGGAAAGCATTCCAGTACGGGAAATCCTATGTTGTGCCTGGGTGGAAATCAGGGAACACTGCAGTTCACAACAGCCTGGAAGACAGCCTCAGGACAAGATATTACATCATACCAAACAATACGTTTGATGAATAACAATAACCCAAAGCTGTGCATTTTCCATATTACCTTTTAAAACCATATGACGGTTTACTCATGTATGATATGTACTGATTATGGGTGATGTCTGGGAGCCAAACAGAAAGAAATCACATTGGGAGGAATGGAAGAATATTTAGTACTGTATAAAAATTCAGAGAACTAGTTTTCAGAAGGTTTGGAAATGGTCTCTCCCTCCTCTTGATGGGAAGTGATCAGGACCCCTACGAGACGGCAGGAGCTGTGACATCTAGAGGGCTGCACATCACTAGACTTCTGCCCCATCAAATTTCTCTGGTCCCTAATAAGTCTCAGAGTGACCACGGCTTACTCCATTAGTGATCAGCTGGATTCTCCCTCCCTCCCTTAATTATAAAGCCAAAATAGTGAAATTTGAACCTCAGCTCTCAAAGAACTATTTGTTTATAAAGTTGATCTTCTGTTAACTAAGAAGCATAAAAATAAACAAAAAGTGGGGATGGAGAGTTATATGACCCTATTTTGCTTCTGAAATGGTCATTTAGTAATGTTAAAAATTAAACATGACCTTTAAAAGAAATTCCCCCTGATTTTTAGAAAGGGGAAGGAGAGAAGGAGGGGGAGGAGTAGTGCAAAGCGATAAAATAAAAATGAACACTTTATTAAAAACTTGATTAAAAACGTACCACATGTCACTCATAATAATGCAATGACAATAGATATTACCAGCACCCTAATTCTGTAGAAGGATAAATTGAAGCACATAAAGGCTGAGTAATTTGTCCCATCTCATGGAGTAGGAAGTAGTAGAACCAGGACGCCAAGCAATGTCTCTACAGATTATGTTCCTTGATTGTTATTATGAGCTAAGAGATGTAGCTGGTAACTGTAGGAATGCAAAGATCCATGCCCTTAAAGAGTTTACAACCTAGCTGAACAGATAAGGCCAAGATGATGAAATCTAGGATCTCAGGTTTCTGACAGGTCATTAATCTGTTTCACAGTTGAAAAGCTGTTGCACTGGAAGCAAGAGGCATGGAAACCAATTAGAAGACTACTAGAGCAGCGTTTTTCAACCAAGAGATGTTGCCTGGTGTGCCATAGGTGCAGACAAGACAAGAATTTTATAATTTTTCACTATTTTGTTTACTTAATATTTCATAATAAAGTAATTATAAAATACTTTCTTTGTGTTTATTTGATTCCTATTCAAGAGAATTACTTTATATATAGTCAATATAGGCACAGAGTTAAATTTTTTAACATTTTCTAATGGTGGTGTGCCTCGTGATTTTTTTCATGAAACAAGTGTGCCTTTGCCCAAAAAAGGTTGAAAAACACTGTACTAGAGGCCCAGTGTGCCACATTCGTGCACTGGGGGGAAGGGATTCCCTCAGCCCCACAGGCCGGGACCCCTCAGGGATGTCCACCACCTAAGCTGGCAGGTAGACATCCCCCAAGGGGTCTTTAGTCCTGTGGAAAGGGAGAGGCTCCTGCTACCACCCACCACTGTGCTCACCAGCCATGAGCCCGCCAATGTGGTGAGCACAGCAGCGGTGATGGGAGTCTGTCCGCCTCTGAGGCAGCACTAAGGAGCAGCAAGCTCCACTGTGGCTGCGGCACTCCCCCGGTGGGAGCACATTGACCACCAGGGGGCAGCTCTTGCATTGAGCATCTACCCCTTGGTGGTCAGTGTATATCAAAGTTGACCGGTCCTTCTGTCTGGTCAATTTGCATATTACCCTTTTATTATATAGGATAAGAGAGTCTTCAGAATTTACATAAGAAACCCACAAATGTGGATAAATATGAAAGAAGTGAAAGACATGCATTGAAAATTGACCTTATTGAAGATTAATGAGAGAGATAAAGGGAGTCTAAGGAAGAGAAAAAAAGATCACCAGAGACTAGGTCAGTGGGAGACCAACCATATCACTGTCAAAATATACAGTTTTGTCTGGCTGGCATGGCTCAGTGGTGGAATGTCAAACTATGAACCATGAGGTCACAGTTCAATTCCCAGTCTGGGCACCTGCCTGGGTTGTAGGCTCGATTTCACAATGAGGACGCGCAGGAGTTGGCCAATCAATGATTTTTTCTCATCATTGATGTTTCTATTTCTCTCTTCCTCTCCCCTCCTCTCTGAAATCAATAAAAATATATATTTAAAACATATACAAGACTTCAATACAGGCTGATGAGTTTAAGGTAAGAATAAAATTATAAACAAAAGCAAACCTATTCAGGTATTCCTAGCAGAATTGTGTGCAGGGCAGTAGATATAAATCTGGAAGTCATCTGCTCCCATGCAAGTGTCAACACTGCCAAAGCAGATGAGCATTCTGAGGGAGAGAACTCAGACCTTAAGAGCAAAGGCCTAAGGACACATCTCCCATTGGTGACATAAGTCTCAGGTTTTATTGCTTCCTACTAGTCTGGCACCATATGACAGCCTAGGAAGAGGAGAAGGAAGAATTAGTAAGAAGACTGAGCAGCACCTGCCTGACTCTAGACAAAGTTGAGAGGAAGAGTAGGCAACAAGACTCAAAAGAGACTGCCACTGAGTAGACTGACAGGGGTCTGCAAAGTCATCTCTAGATTCTTAATTTACATTAGAAGCAAAGGCCTATGCATTATACCAAGCTTCTTCTTAGTAAGTTGGCTCATGTTGTAGGAGCTTTTTAGAGTTGAGATCAAGAGACTTACAACATAGCCCTAGATGGAACAGGATTATAGAAAAAAGTAATTTGCCCTGACCTGTTTGGCTCAGTGGATAGAGCATCGGCCTGAGGACTCAAGGATCCCAGATTAGATTCCGGTCAAGGGCATGTGCCTTGGTTGCGGGCATATCCCTGGTGGGGGGTGTGCAGGAGGCAGCTGGTCGATGATTCTTTTTCATCAATATTTCTAGCTCTCTATCCCTCTCCCTTCCTCTCTGTGAAGAATCAATAGAATATATTTTTTTAAAAAAAAAAAAAAAAAGAAGAAAAAGAAAAAGCAATTTACCAGCATGTTCTGAAATGTCAAGGTTTCAGTATATTTAGTGTATTTAGTTCTAAGAAAGTGAAACTCTGTTTCTATTGAGGTATGTATTCATTTCCTAGGGCTGCCAAGTAGAGTGAAGCTCTCTTGAGGGCTCTAGGGGAGAATCCTTCCTTGTCCTTTTTCCTAGCTTCAGGCATTCCTTGGTTTGTGGATGCATCACCCAATTCTTTCTTCACAGGATCTTTACATTGTTTTCCCTCTGTATGTGTCTTCCACGAACTCCAAATTTCTTTTTATAAGAACAAAAGTCCTTTTGGACTAGGGCTCACCCTACTGATCTCATTTTGACTTGATCACACTGTAAAGACCCTATTTCCAAATGAGGTCACATTCTAAGGCACTGGAGGCTAGAACTGCAACATATCTTCGGTGTGTGTGTGTGTGTGTGTGTGTGTGTGTAATAATTCAACCCCAAATAGGTACATAGCTTAGCCTAATAATAAACTAGATACCATAATAAAATATAATATGTCATTTTAGGGAAGAATCGTTTTTAACATGCCAAAAAGAATTCTCCTCAAACTTAGCTCTGGATTCTAATAAGGTAATGAGGACTAGGGTAAAAAGTTTGTCTATATTTCACAATACAAATAAAATGCAATATATAGTACAAATAAAAAAAATTGAAATTTTAAAATAACAATAATTATAGTTTCACAAACAGAAAATCCTATATAATAAAAGGCTAATATATAAATCAACTGAATGGCTGAACAACCAGTTGCTATGATGCACACTGATCACCAGGGGACAGATGCACAATGCAGGAGCTTCCCCCCGGTGGTCAGTGCGCTTCCACAAGGGGAGCTGCTCAGCCAGAAGCCAGGCTCACAGCAGCGGCAGTGGTAGGAGCCTCTCCTGCCTTAAGGACCCCTTGGGGGATGTCCTCTGAGGGGTCCTGGACCGTGAGAGGGTGCAGGCTGGGCCGAGGGAGCCCTCTCCTCTAGTAAAATTTATAAATGTAGATGTTATATGCCATGCTATAACATATGTATATACAAAATACAGCTCCTTACCAGTCTGGCACCAAATGCCAATCTGTGAATATTCCACCGGTACTTTGAGCACCACATTCAATGAGATGGCCTGCAAGGCTACAAAGCAAACAACAACAACAACAAAAAATAGCATTAATATGGTGAGAAAATTTTTCAATGCCTTCCCAGATATAAAATAATATTATGAATGAAATTTTATTTGTGAAGGTATTGTCATAAAAGCAAGAAAAACCTTGGTCATTTTTGTTTTGTTTTGTTTTAATAAATCAGGGTAATGATGCAGAAAAATTGTTTGGAATAACAGAAAATGGCCTGGTCTGAGAATCACGGGAACCTAGGCCAAATGACAGACTGGTCAAAATGGACTAATGCATCACTGATAAGGTTGTGAGCATTAACTGAAATAAAAACATGTGAAAGCATCATGAAAACTGAAAAATGCTTCCACATGTAAGTTATTACCAGGGTTAAAATGTGACATTAAATTGTCATTATATTATAAAATAGAGGAGAAAATATATAAAATATTATATATTTTTAAATATCCTATTTGATATGTTAATGAACTAAAACTTACCAATATGTCTACTATGAAAACTCACTCTTCAAAAATTTGGAAGATCTAAAGCTCTTTATGGTGCTGACAACCTGGGATAATAAAACACTCTGGAGTTTAGTTATTGGGCCTGTGTGAACCCAGCCCCCACCACATAACTAGGTTTGTGTCTTTGGGCAACTTACACAACCCTAATGTGCATCAATTCCCTCCTCTCTCAAATGGGGATAACAACATCTGCCTAATAAGGAAATTCTGAGAGTAAAAAATAATTTTGTGAAGTGCCTATCAAGTCACATCGTAGGTAGGCACTCAACAAACGGTGGTTACTTAAAATTTCTTCAATCAATGGTTACTTTGTTTCATAAAATTTCTTCAATATTTTTAGGAGACATCTTTCCTCAGCTTTAAAACTCTGTAGTATTAAAGAAATACAATTATGTTCAGTTTAAAATGCATTTAAGGAGACCTACCAGACACATATATCTTAATTTCTGAAAAGCTTGAGTAAATTTTACTGTAATGTAGTTAAAAGAGGAAAATCACTACTAATATTATTGGACTTACCTTCCAGCGGCTAATAAGTCAAAGTCATTGCTTTTCCAACCAAACTATGAGGGGGGGAAAAGACACCCACAAAAATTAATTATTTTATTTATAATTCACCAATTAGATATTATATGCTAAATCTATTCCCTACTTGATCTAAAGTGTAATTCAAGATTACTGCATAGATTCAAATATGAAATTATATAGAAAGACTAACAAAAACCTCTCAGAAAAACATGAAGTAGAATTTTGCTCTGGACAAAATGGAATAACCTGGATCTAATTCAAACCAATGCCTAGAACAACCGAAAAGCCAGGTAACAAACATATACGAAACCACAGTGCTCAAGACATTGGACATCAGGCAATAGAAACTAGTGACCCCTAACTAAGCAAGTTGAAACAAATGAGATGGGTCTGTGATTGAGTTTCCAAGCCCAATGCTGGGAGAGGGAATCGAAATGGAAGCTGGCAGGTTCCCTGAGTTAAGGAGCTGAGAGTCGAGGGAGACCACGATGACTAGAGTTTGAAGGATAGATTACCACATAGAGAGAACAGTATAGAAAGAGAACATTAGAGCAGCGTTTTTCAACCACTGTTCCGCAGCACACTAGTGTGCCGCGAGATGTTGCCTGGTGTGCCGTAGGTGCAGACAAGACAAGAATTTTATAATTTTTCACTATTTTGTTTACTTAATATTTCATAATAAAGTAATTATAAAATACTTTCTTTGTGTTTATTTGATTCCTATTCAAGAGAATTACTTTATATATAGTCAATATAGGCACAGAGTTAAATTTTTTAACATTTTCTAATGGTGGTGTGCCTCGTGATTTTTTTCATGAAACAAGTGTGCCTTTGCCCAAAAAAGGTTGAAAAACACTGCATTAGAGATCTCAACAGGACTCCTTGTTAAGTATGCAGCCAAGAACTAAAGATAATGATAAATATTGGAAGCCTCTGAGTATACAGAGGATACAATTTGCTCCAAGTAGTAGCAAAACCAACATTAATTTGCTTCAAGTATTAGCGAAACCAACATTACAGAGAACAGTACTTCCTGAGTGGGAGGCAGAAAAGAGAGGAAGAGGTAGGACCTAAAAAGATAAGCGGATTGGAAAAGGGAGAGAAGGAAGAGTCTGCTGGAGGAATAGCTGGGCCCAAAGGTATATGGATTTGAGGACCAGTATGAAGGCTTTAGAAGCAGCCACTTACGGGAGAGTACAGACTTAAAACTAGAGAACACAATTTAAAAAAAAACAAAGTTAGACACTGGGTTGGGTCTGAATGGATGAATAGGGAGATCTAAGATGCCCAAAAGATGGCTCATTCTATCTATATAACACAATTATAATTTTCCCTCCATATGCAGAGAAAGTCTCCAGTGCCCTTGAGAAGCTGGATTTGACTTGAGAATATTTTACAACAAAGAACCTCAAGCTCCTAAGGGATTAAATGGAGGCACACCAAGAACTAGGAATTTGACCAGGAAGGGGTTAATACACCTATTTTTAGAAGAAAAAAAAAACTACTATTAAAAAATTAGCATAAGCAAAGTAGTCCCCAAACATATAGAAGTATTCTCAAAAACTCTTAAGATTTTTAAAGGATCCTAAGGTATTGAATAAAAAGCTGCAGGAATTATTACACCAATCACACACACATATACAAACCAGTTTCACACGGTCATCTGAAGAACTTAGTTAACAATAAAATATTCTACCATATTTTAATGAACATCAATATATAAAATCAAATGTGAAATTCACTGTGTGTCTTTTGGCACACTAGACATATTAGACCTCTTAATAGGAAAGCAATTTATTTACTTTTGGCTTGTTTTTAATATTTTGAATAAAATTGGCACCTGAACACATTTTGCAATGGCCAAAGAAAATTACGTGTGTGTTAGTAAGCAAAACAAAGATGATAAGCTCACGGTGACAATTATGTTTTCCCAGGCAACTTACAGCGTGAATGAGGGGTCCCAGCACGAGAGCACTGTCCACACAACGCCCCGTCAGAACGACGTCAGCACCCAGGTCCAGGGCCCTGCTTATGGGTCTTGCTCTTTGGGAAATAGAACATCCCTGTTACTGTTTCTCACCCAGGTCAGATCAAAGCTTTTCATTAAACACACACACACACACACACACACACACACACACACACACACCTGCTTATCACTTTGTCCAATGACTCAAATATATTTCAAGTAATTCCAGGCATAAAATGATGTGGACAAAAACACTCTCCCAGATACTTCCATTCTTCTCATTATTTTTAAATCAGTATTTCCTGTGTAACTGTTTATCAAGTATTCCGTCAACATTCAGCCATTTCACAATGCCGATTTGTCTGGGCATACAATTGTGGAAGGCCAGTTATTTTACTTCATGGAGACTATTTCACAATCTCCTGGTATCCAATTTTGTTGTTGAGAGGTGTGTCATCAGTCTAAGTATTGATGTTTGTGTACTGACTTTCTCTTTGGATGCTCTTACAATCTTAGTTTTCAGTTTTAGACAGTTGCACGATGTTATATCTTTTTTGTTTAATCTGCTTGGGATTGACTTTTCTTCTTGATCCTGTGGATAACTATGTCTTATCAACCCTGAGTAATTCCCAGCCATTGTCTCTGAACATTGCTTTTCCCTATCCTATATAATAAAAGGCTAATATGCAAATCGACCGAACAATGGAATGACCAGTCACTATGACATGAGGGGGCAGATGCTCAATGCAGGAGCTGCCCCCTGGTGGTCAGTGTGCTCCCACAGGGGAAGCACCGCTTAACCAGAAGCCCTGAGCCAGGCTCATGGCTGGTGAGTGCAGCGATGGTGGTGGGAGCCCCTCCCGCCTCCATGGCAGTGCTAAGGATGTCCTACTGCTGCCTCCAGGGGGAGTGGGCCTAAGCCAGCAGTAAGACATTCCCTGAGGACCCACTCCCCAACCTGAGTGCATGTATTTCATGCACCGGGCCTCTAGTTCTTTATATTCTCTCTGTCATTCTTCGATAGGAAATTAGACTTTATAATTCTATCATCATATCTCTAACTTCTCTTTCATTTTATGACTCTTTATCCTGGGCTGATCTTAGTAAATTTTATCAGATCCATTTTTCAATTCATTAATCTTCCATTAATTGTATCGAATCTGCAATTTAATTTACCCGTTAAAATTTTATTTTAATGACTATATGTTTGATTAATAAAGTTTATTTGGTTTCTATTCAAATCTACCTAAGCCTTCTTTGAAAGCTTTTCCCTGCTCTGGTTTTTATCCCATCTTCATTTCTTTAATATGCTTATTCCATTTTGCATCAAAACATTCCAATTTATGAATTCCATGGGCATTTACATTTTTTTGGAATGTCAGACTATGAACTATTAAGTTTGGTGAGGCTTCATCTGTGGAGCAGCCTCTTTTGAGGGAACGTCTAGATTTACATTTGCTTTTGCCAATGTAAAATGGTGATATTAGCAGCCATAAACTTTTTAATTACGAAGGCTTAAAGTTAAATTCCTCTTTTTGTCCTGCTACTGGTTTAGATAGGACAACTGTAGCAGCTACAGTTGTCAGAGAATGTCTGCCTCCTTTACTCAGGCCTATTGTCTGGCCTGGGAGCTGCAAACTACGGTGGATCTTGAGAAAGTCCTGTGGATATTCCTAAGTTTCTGCTGCTACCTGGCACACTAGGAAAAAAGGCTTTTGAAATAGCCAACCACTTGAAGCCACATGTGTCCATCTATATTCGAAAGGATGGAAGAGAGGGTGGGAGGAATAAGGGACATAAGAGAAAAGATCTTACCCAAGGTATACATTCATGCTTTCAATGGTGTCTGGAAATTTCTTCCCACTCTCCATATCTGTGATAGCGGATCCTTGCAGAGCCTCCTTCTATTAATATTTTACAAAAATATTTTAAACCTTCATTCATAGAGAATTATTTTAAACCTTTATTACAGTTGTTCATATGGAAAATAATACAATAATTAATAAATAATAGAAGAATAAATTGTGTTTTGTGTACTCACAACTGTAAACCTACTGTTGCCCTACCCTGTGTATATGCTAAACAATAAAAACATGTAATAGATAAGTAGAGTCCTATACATTTCATTATTGGGATAAATAAATTAATATATATTGAAAAGATTATTCTGAATATTCTACTTCAGGCATTTTTCATACCGTGTTTCATATTGTTTTCCAAACAACCCTGACAGGCAGGTGTCACGACCTCTATTTTGTAGACAAAGAACCCAATCAAGAAAGGCTGAGTGAAACCTATTGGTGAAGTGTGTGAACTCTGGCCCCTGGCAAACCACCAGCTTCCCTGTGCTTCTCTGAATTTCTTCATTTTTAAAAATTTTTTTAAAATATATTTTATTGATTTTTCACAGAGAGGAAGAGAGAGGGATAGAGAGTCAGAAACATCGATGAGAGAGAATCATCGATCAGCTGCCTCTTGCACACACCCCTGAGTTTCTTCATTTTTAAAGCAGGACACTGATCGTATCAATCGCACAGGATTGGTGTAAATACATATATAATCTCTCCTAGTTCTAACAAACTGACATGCAGAATTTGAAAGATCCAATAGTGATTTCTCTCCAATAAAGAATCATGCTTCCTATCAAGTCAACTAGTTCAGAATAAAAGTTATCAATACATGTTCCCCTTAATCATGAAATGGTGTATTCAGGGACTCTGAATGCAGACATGTTTTCTTCCCAGGCCAAGCACCAAAGCGCTGGAGAGCATGGTATAGTGTGATCTCTACAACCTCTTCCCTCAAAAGAAGGACTCAGGCTAAAATAGGACAAAGCATCGCAGCCCCAGCGACAGCTGCACAGAGATGGTCACTCATGAAAGGAACATGCCATCAGCTCCTGAGGCTCTAAAAGTGGAGGACCCTTTCTGTTGTCCTGAAGTCCGTCCACAGCACAGAGTGACGCCAAAGCCAAAGCAACTTCACCACCAAAGGTTAAAGCTGGGACTGCTCCGTCCTTAAGTCCCCAACAGGGATTTGGTGTTTTATATCTATTACAAAACATAGCTGTAATATATAGCATAATGTATGCATGCACATGAAAGTGGGTGACTCCTTATGACAAGTGTATATTTTTGTTGTGTTCAGTTACTATTTCAAAGGAGTAGGCAGGGTTTTGGCTATAAAAGGTCAAACTCTGATAGTCCCAGGCAGGGACCTGTTTCAAGGTATTACCGTTTGCATGTTAGATCTCTACAAACAAATGAAAATCTGTTCAGGGTTATTTTCCTTTCCATAAGGGGAAAACAGGTCGACAGTTTAATTCTCTTGGATAAGATTTTAAGAATTTGTCATCACATTGGGATCATTAAAGCAGAAGTCTGCCACCTGCTAACGTAACATCATATTTAAAGTAAATCAATGGCCCTGGCTGGTCTAGCTCAGTATATAGAGCATCAGCCTGTGGATTGAGGGGTCCTGGGTTTGATTCCAGTCATGGGCACATGCTTGGGTTGCAGGCTCCATCCCCAGTAGGGGGCATGCAGGAGGCAGTTGATCAATGATTCTCTCTCATCACTGAAGTTTCTACTAGTATCTCTCCTCTCTCCCTTCTTCTCTGAAGTCAATAAAACAAAAACAAAAAAAAATAAAGTAAATCAGTGGACTGTTATTGCAGCAAATTCACTCCCAGCAGTTAGGAGGATTTAGATGAATTTAAAATATACTATTTACACAGAAATAGGACAGCTCTGCAAGGTTATCTCCACAGCAGTTTTCACAAATCAAGAATCTAAACCTGCACAGAGAGGACATTTAGCAGGCCTATGTGAGCAAGCCAAAGGCTCTACCAAGATAAAGCTAATTAGCAGATCTGTTCTGTTTACTCTCAAACAAACAAGTTCATTGATTTTTTTATGTTCCTGACAGCTAGCACAAGTATCCAAGAGCCCACAAAAATTGCTCGCATTTCACAAGTGAGATTTTACAGCCTTTGAATTTCACAGGCAGCCAAGTTCAGCCTAAGAAAACAGCACCAATGAAAAGCTTGAAACATCTAGCTTTTCAAAGTGAAGTGTTAATTTAAAAAAAAAAAAATTATAATTTCATTTCCCTTCTTATTGTGACATAAAATGTATCACCTGAAGCAAAATCCACCAGCTGGAACCCAAATAATGTTAAGATTAGAAAGGTAGATAATCACTTGTGTTAAAAAACGAACTTCATGTTTAGTAAGAAGCACAATTTCAACTTACACTTCCACGTTCAAAGAAGGGTCCAAAGTTATTCTAAACACTGTCTTCAGTGAGTCAACAAATCTTTCATACCAGGCACATAAATGGTTTATGAACATAAATGGATAATCTAGGCAATGGACATACCAGAATTTCTAGACTAAAGATTAGAGAGAGATTTCTAGAGATCAGTCTGAAGAGTTATACCCAAATCCAATAATTAGATCAAGGTAAACGATCCCAATTGTTCATCACATGACATGATGGCTTCTTGCTTAGGAGTATATCACATAAATGTCAGTAACCTCTCCCAGAATGTCATCTCCAGTGACCACTGCTATTTTCAAATCCACACCAGCCTTCCTGGCCACCTTGTCCAGGGCAGCAGCACACATGAGAGGGTTGGTGCCCCCAGCATTGCTGACCACTCGCACGCCTGCCAGAAGAGAAACACACGGCGGTCACTCTGATACAAGTTCAATCAGCAGTTTTCATTCAGAGGACTGCTTTCTCTTCCCACTGTTTTTCCTTGTTTGTTTTTACCCTTTGGAGGCAAATATACCAAAGGCAATGGCATCCCTATATAATATTTAAGAGGCTGAAGCCACTTCCCGTGTATACGCTCATCAGATGCCCAGCTGGTGACTGATGTGAATGGAGATGTAACTCTTGGGTTCTCATAAAAATATCTGTGGACTATTAAAGAAATGACTAGGTTTAATTTTAAAGATTCTTTGGATTTTCTAAGTAATCCTTTAGAGCAGTGATTCTCAACCTTTCTAATGCCGAAACCCTTTAATACAGTTTTTCATTTTGTGGTGACCTCCAAGCATAAAATTATTTTCGTTGCTACTTCATAACTGTAATTTTGCTACTGTTATGAGTCGTAATGTAAATATCTGTGTTTTCCAATGGTCTTAGGCGAACCACAGGTTGAGAACTGCTGCTGCAGAGCCTAAGACCATCAGAAAACACAGATATTTACATTATGATTCATAACAGGAGCAAAATTACAGTTATGAAGTAGCAACAAAAATAATTTTATGGTTGGGGGTCACCACAACATGAGGAACTGTATTAAAGGGTCCCAGCATTAGAAAGGTTAAGAACCACTGCTCTAGAGGGAACTGATCCAATCAATTCCATTTTGAAAACCCTAATCTTTAATTTGATGTCTGACAGTTATTTGCTGAGTTAGACCACCTGGAAAACTACTAAGTGGCTAAAGAGAGAGTCAACATTTCAGAATTCTAAGGTAGAAAGGACTTGAGTGATCACCTAATCCAGGTGTTCTCATCTTTTAAAGATTCATTATTCTTTTTAAAAAAAAATATGTTTTATTGATTTTGTACAGATAGGAAGGGAGAGAGATAGAGAGTTAGAAACATCAATGAGAGAGAGTCATCGATCAGCTGCCTCTTGCACACCCCCTACTGGGGATATGCCCGCAACCAAGGTACATGCCCTTGACCGGAATCGAACCTGGGACCCTTCAGTCCCCAAGCCGACGCTTGAGCCAAACCGGTTTCGGCAGATTCATTATTCTTTGAGGAATCTGATAAAAACTATGGATTCTCTCCTTAGGCCCGAAGGCTTAGGGGAAACGGCTGCTTTTGCTTATAATTTCAGGGGCATACAGACTCCCTGATACCTAGCCTTGAACATCAGATTAAGAAACCTTGACCAAATCCAACTATCTCATTTAAAAATGAAGAAATTAAGGTGCAGAGACGCTAAGTGACATGTCCAAGGTTGTGCAGCTTGTTAGGGACAGCACCAGGATGAAAACTCTGAGGATCCCACTCCCTGTCTGCTGTCCTCTGTGGTGTCAGACTCTATAGGACTGTGTGGGTGGTTAACGGCCAAATGGCCATCACCCAAAATCTGCAAAGGGCTCTGAATGTTTTGCTGAACCATCCCTATTAACTGGCCAAAGAGTGATTTTTAAGTATAAACTATTAGAATTTATGCCCTTTCTAACTAAGTATATTTTTTATCTGTTTCACTCTCTTCAACCTATTCAGGTACATCTGAATCTACCTCCATCCTCCATCCCCGCCTCCCTCCACCCCACTAACACTTTCTTAAAACTCCCTCCCTTTTGGGTTCTGGTGACTGCACTATCAGGTTCTTCTGTCTTTTCAACAGTTCACCTCTTACCTCCCTCATATTTTATATCTCTACCATCCCTCCTCTTTCAAGGGTTCCCTAAAGCTCAACTCTACTTTTTTTTATATCCAATCCCACTTCTCGCTCCTTAATAAATCCTTCCCAATAATGGATTCAACTAGTACTTTTATTGATTAAAACTCCCTCCATCAAACCTGTTTCTATTCCACCCTCTCATCCAAGCAGTAGTATCTTCAACCTTGTTTGTACTATTATGCCTAACTCTATATTTAGCGTATAGCAAGAGCAGTAGTAGAGGCCCTTGTGTGTTAACTGACAGTTTATGATTCTAAAATGAAAGATAATATACAAATAACAAATTTACTACCAATACTTAAGGTCCATAACAAGTTTGGTTAAGTCTGACACCTTGCTTTCTTTGTGCCTTACTTTCAGGATAACTTATTTTTTTAAAAAAGGACATATAGCTCCCCCTAGAGGAAAATAATGATATTTTAGAAAACAGAAAATCCTAACATATATTCTGAGATTCACCAACAATAAAATTAAAGGGTACATAATAACCACATCAGACTAGCAATTATTAAAAACTATTCATCTTGCCCTAACTGGTTTGGCTCAGTGGATAGAGTATCAGATTACATTCCAAAGGGTCCAGGTTTGATTCCAGTCAAGGCACATGCAGGAGGCAACCAATCAATGTGTTTCTCTCACATTGATATTTCTCTCTGTCTTTTCCTTTCTCTTCCACTCTCTCTAAAAATCAGTGGAAAAATATCCTTGAGTGAGTATTAAAAAAAACCCACAACAACTCTTCATCTTAAAGATCTTAACAACATATTGTAAGGGATTATCCTTCTTAAGCAGAGATATACTTGCAGTACTTAAGAGATTCTCAGTAATGCCACTGGAAGTTACCTCAAGACCCAACTGCAAAAGATTTTCTTTGTTAGCCCAATAAATCAAAGTACTATGGCAAGGCGGTCAGAGTCCCGGATTTGGTTCAAGTATAGTCAGCGGCTTTTATGGATCCCAAGACATCTTCCTAAGATTTGCTCTGAGCCACAGAGACCCAGGGTGAGAGAGTGCAAATCAGTATAATTATAACTCTCTGACTGGAAATCAACCCAAATCTGTTGGTGTGTTAACACTGGTTATATTTTTAAATATCCTTTCACCTAATAACAACTGCCTTCTTTCCTCAGAACCACATCAAAGTGGCTCATAAGGCCTTATAAATGTTAATTAAGTTAATTATTTATTTTTAAGGATATTCTATATAATATAAATATAGTATTTAAATATGTTTAGCTGTATTACATAAACACATATAAATATATATCACATAATATATAAATATATATCATCTCCTTCTTAAAACTTGACATGCAATTAAATACAGAAAGTTAAGATAATTTAAACGTTTTTCAAATTACCTTTTTTGTGAATGTCCTTTATATATGGAGCCATGGCTATTTGTACAAAATCAGGAACATAGCCCAAATCCTAAAATATAAAAATAAATATGTTATCCACTATGAAATGTACTTGGTCAACTCAAAGGCAACAGACTAATCAATCCTTTAATTACTTTCAAGGCTACTTTTAAGTTAAATTTTAAATAATTGTAATATTTATGTTGTCTGAAAAGAACTAATCCCTTATGAATTTGAAGTTATAATAAATTAATAGAAATATCTACATGATATTAAAAATAAACTTAACCTGCATAATTATCAAATACTAGATGAAATAAGAATAACTAAACAAATTAATCATTTTTCTTTTGTGATTGATAGCAGTTTTAACTCCAAATTTTTATTAAAAACTAAAACTCCCAATACTATACATGTCCTCAGCATACCCGTACACTGTCAAGAGAAGGTAATGCTTTCACATTTATTTGGTAGATTATAGAAACTAATGCAGGACACCAACAGGGTGGAGTGGAGTAAGAGTAGTTTAAAGCACAAACTAGATAATTATTATAGTTACATGACTAGGGATTCACTTTTAAATTAACTCTACCAAGTGAAAGAGCTGCTTACATAAACTAAATACCACAAAGTGGATGACATAGCTACACTAAGATTTGGTCTTATTCTCTAACAAGCTGCATGATTTAAATAGTCCTCCAGCCTAATTAGAATTTCTGCTGGGATAGTCCATGCCTGGGACCCATTTCATGGCCTTATGTATTAAAACGAAAATAATTTATTTACTGGATCTAACAAAAATATTTCAAAGTTAGGACTAAGACATTGATCACACAAGCAATTTTTCATGTTAATAAAGCTTTTCATAGTATAATTTTAGTGGCTACATAGGATTTCATTGTCTGGATCTTTCATCATTTACTTAACCATGTCCTTATTGTTGGCCACTTAGGTCTTTCATTTTCTGTGCATGTTATAAATAAGGCTGCATCATCCATCTTTGTGAGCAAAGCTCTTCCACAGTTAGCTGTAGTTCCTTAAGATAATTCTGGCTTAAGTGAAAGTAAATAACGAAACAACTTACATTTTTTCTAATAATGAGACCTAACATTTTAAAGTTTTATAAGTCACTTATGAAAACATTTTCTTGTGCAATTATCTTTTAATGTATCATTTCATGGTAATTAAAATGATTACAATAAGGGGGTGGGAAGAGATCAAACAAAGCACTTGTATGCATATATGTATAACCCATGGACACAGACAACAGTGTGGAAAAGGCCTGGGTGGTGATGGGCTAGAAGGGGCTGTGGAGTGGGGGGACATATGTAATACTTTTAACAATAAAGATTAAAAAATAACAATAATAATTAAATGGTTACAATAATTGACTTACAGGTGATTTTATTTTGGCAGCAGTTAGGAGGCACATAGTTATCTCTGAGAGGTAATCAAAAACCAAATAATCCAGCTTCTCTCCATATAGTAGCTGAGGAACTAGAAGCACAAAGTGTAATTTACTTTCTAAAATTTAAATTTAACAATAATTTAATCAACATTTTTTAAAAGTATGAATGACATTGCATTTTCTTTATGTTATCCAAGATCAGAAGTTGCACACATATGCATATGTGTTTTGTGGGAATTTCCCTAGGAACCCTTTCCGCTTAATGAGATTTTGGTCACTGCACTTAACATCCAAGCACTGCCATACTGGGGTGATAATCCACACACTTCATGATGATTAAAAGAAAAGTAAATTATTATAGAGTAGCAGAAAAATATCTGCAGCCGTGGTAGCCGATTTCCCCATTTCTAGTGCTCTCCCAAATTTATTATTTCCTTCAAATGGCAAGGATCTCTTTGTAAAAAGAAATGACAAATTTTCAATTCATCAGGTGTAAATCTTCTTTGCTATTCCAAACTCATAATCAATTCAGGCAAAAATCAATTTTTCCCCTCACAGCTTTTGGTATGACAGAAATAGGCAAGGTCAAAGGGAATATATAAAATCTGCTCTTACCAAGCTACTGGTATTCTCCTCCCGTTATTCTAAAATAACTGGTTTTTGTCATTAAAAACCTTGAAGGCAATTCTCAAAGTAAAACACAAGAGACATAAAAGTCTAAAGAAAAATGCTATTATACAATAAGATATGCTGTCCTCCTAAACAGTGTGTGTTTAAGGGTAGGAGCTTTGTCAGAATCTGGTGTCCCTGTCGTCAGCTTTGTACCTGATGGTACTTAGCAAAAGTTGGTTGTTTACATGAGAGTACATTTCAAATCAGCTCTTCTCGAAGGTTTCTTCATATCTCTCTTCATATCTCTCAATTTTCATAAGCTATCATGGCATACCCCAGGATTACTTAAGCCCTGAATCTTATTAACTGCCACAGAATTCTTTATTCTGGCATGGTGAAATTCCTAAAACATACTGTAAATATTCTATGCAAAGGTTTCTCACAAGTAGAAACATTTTCCACTAGGTTAGGGACTTGACCAAGCCAAGTCTTGCATGACTCCATAAAATAAATAGAGTTGGAAGTATTTATTAATTATTGAGATAGTCATTTACCTATTTTTCCCAGTATAATGCAACTACTATATATATATATAATCTTAAGTGACCATCCAACCAGTAGTTATGATGCTCAACGCAGGAGCAGAAACCACAGGCATGGAAACATGGAACAGACTAATGAATCTCAGAGGGAAGGAGGAAGTGGAAGGGCGGGAAGAGATTAACCAAAAATCTCATATACATACTAGAGGCTCGGTGCACAGATTTGTGCACCAGTGGAGTCCCTCAGCCTGGCCTGCATCTTCTCACAATCTGGGGCGCCTCAGGGAGTGTCAGAGAGCCATTTTTAGCCCGATCCCTGCAGGCCAGGCCAAGGGACCCCCACCTGTGCATGACTTTGTGCACCAGGCCTCTAGTACCATATAAGACAGATAGATGGCTCTTACCATCATAAAAGAGTAAACTCAGAAATGATGTACATAAAAAGCAACATTAAAATAGGAGAATTATTGAAAGATAAGGAGCCCAATAATTAATGCTGTGTTACTAGTATTCCTCCACGACAGGTGAGCTCAGAAAGATCACAAGCAACTATGTTGGGATACGTACCCTGTTTCCCCAAAAATAAGACAGTGTCTTATATTAATTTTTTCTCCCAAAGTTGCGCTAGGTCTTATTTTCAGGGATGTCTTATCTTTCCATGTGCTAGGTCTTATTTTCGGAGGATGTCTTATTTTCGGGGAAACCATCCAAAATGTCCATCAATCTCCAGCTAAGCCATTCTATAGACAGCACATGGAACAGAATCTTCCATCAGTAACTTCAGAGAAGGAAGAAATATCTCACTTTGGGACTTTATGCCAAGATGTTCAGCAACTGGGCAAAATCGAAACAGGCACAAGTGGTAAAATCCAGCTGCATATCCTAACATGGGTTTTAGAGCAGGAAAAGTCCACGTTGGAGACATAAATGTAGACTCTTCCAAGGTACTGATGTTAAATATTATAGAGGAGAGCACCTATGCCTGGGACACTCCAAACACTAGCTTTTAAGAAGAAGAGGAACTAGTCAAAGAGACTGGGAAGGAAAGGGCAGGAAAGGAGGAAAACTTCATGAGACTTCAAGAAGAAAACATTTTAAAGAGACAGTGATCAATTTAGTTACTACTACTACTGATAGGTCAAGGAATAGGAGGGCCAATATTGACTCCTCAATTAGGAGCCATTGGTTAAATGGGTGGAGGTTATTAGTCCCAGCTTCTCCTGAAATAAGAAATACAAGTTTCTGGCCTGGCCGGCATGCTCAGTAGTTAGAGCACTGACCCGTGTACGGAAGGGTCACGAGCTTGATTCCCGATCAAGGGCATGTACCTGGTTGCAGGTTCGATCCCTGAACCCAGCAGAAGGATGCAGAAGGCCGGCCCCAACTGGGGCTATGCGGCCCCAACCAATCAGTATGTCTCTCTCACATCAATGTTTCCTTCTTCTCCCTTCCTAGCACTCTCTAAAAATCAATGGAAAAATATCCTTGGGTGAGGATTAATAACAACAACAAAAAAGGAAGAAGAAAAGAAAAACAAAGTTCCAAGAGATTAAATAAATTGAACACCAAGATCACAGGTCATTAGTCAGTTAGCAGCAGACCTGGGCCCAGAACCCACAATGAACACAAGCCTTCAGAAGTGAGTCATGTTTCTTGAATCCCAGGGCAGGCCCTTCTTCAATAACATATTATGATGTCAACTTCCCCTTGGTGACTGTGATGCAGAAGGAGACCTCTAAAAGAACATTAAGACCTTAACCAAAAAGGAATAAACATCAGTATTAGAATTGCAGGGCACTATGACCGTGAGGCAGAGACAATACCCTTCACATCAAATGAAATAGGCAGACCCTGCAAATCACAGCAAGCCCAGGTGTCAAAACACACTGCAAAACAAAGAAATGCTTACATCTCCTCCAAGGGAATTCTCTGGGCATAGTATTTCGCTAGGTGACTTCCATGTAAATAAGTTGATCAATAAATCCCCCCAGGCCCAATTCCCATATGTTACTACGGTAGCTCTACGTATAAGCAGGGCTTGAATAATGGGATCTGATTCCCCACCCTTTTTTCTTCACCTGATTTTTTTTATTTTTTATCTTTACCTGAGGATATTTTTTTTATTGGTGGTTAGGGAGAGTGGAAGAGAGAGGGAAAGACAGAAAGAAACATCGATGTGAGAGGAAACACATGGATTGGTTGGCTCCTGCATGAGCCCCGACCAGGGCCCAGGCCTGGAGGAGTCTGCAACCAAGGTAAGCGTGCCCTTGACAGGAATCGAACCCCAACCTGGGACTCTTCAGTCAGCAGGTAGATGCTCTATGCAGCTAGGGCCACCTGATTTCTTTATCAAGGTGCCCAAAAGGAGGGAGAGGGAGAATACACTTTTACTTTAGGTTTTCGTTTTAAATTACATTTTCATTTTAAGATTTAAGAAATTCTAACACATTTCTAGGGGGACAGAGGCACAAGAGAGTCGTCCTAAACCATTTAGAGATCCTTTGATGCCCGTTTTCACAGTCCCAACTGCTCCCCTCAAATCACAACCACCAAAGGCCAAGGAGTCACTCTGCTGCCAAAGTCCGCGGGACGATTTTGCAGAAAGTGAAGCGTCCCAAAGGGAAGACGGGGAAGGGTGGAGGAAAAGAAGGATCGGATCGACTCTGAACTGACTTGTTACTCAGGGTGGAGGGAGGGAGTGGCTGAAGTTTCCAGGAGAGAGAGGAAGGCGGGCACTTTGCAGGGAGAGGCGGAGCCAGAGCTGGCACCCGGCCCCCTCGGCCCAGGGAGAGGGGGAAGGTCGCCGCCAGGCTGGGACGCGGGGCGCAGGACAGCCCGGTCGCGGGGCTCGAACCCTTCCAGGGTTCCCAGCGCCCTGACTCCGGGCACCAATCCTAAGGTGACCGGACGTCCCGCTTTTGGCGGGACAGTCCCGATTTTGAACAATCTGTCCCGCGGCGTTTTAAAAAGATTCCGATTTTTTAAAACGCCGCGGGACAAATTGTTAAAACTCGGGACTGTCCCGCCAAAAGCCGGACGTATGGTCACCTTAGCCAATAATCCCCGCACGCGGTGTCCCTCCGGGGCTGCAGCTCACCCTCGCGCCGCCCCGCCAGCCTCCCCTCCCGGGGAAGCGGGCGCAGAGGGGCTCGGTGGCGGGATCGCCCGCGCGGATCGCAGTCCCGTTACCTGCGGCCGCCGTGTCTCCCCAGAAGGCGGAGGCGCAGCCGAGACGCACCGCGCAGCCCCGGGACCGAGGCCGTTCGTGCGCGCCGGCCTGCGCCCCACGCGTACCCAGGGCCCGGCGTCCTGCGCCCCAGGCGGCCGCCCGCGGGAGCCCGAGCCCGAGCCCGAGCCCGAGCCGGACTGCCGCCCGCAGCTGGCACAGCGGCCCGACAGGGCTCATGGCGCCTGATCCACGCCCGAGAGCCCGGCGCCCTGGCGTCTGCTCCGGGGAGGAACCCTGCCCCGCGCGCCCCCTCCTGGCCACGCCCCGCCCGCGCCGCAGCCCGGGCCGCGGGGCCCTGGTCCTGCCACCCGGGGCTGCAGCTCCAGGGACTGCGATCATCACTAGGAAACAGAAGAGAAGGGTTGCTGGTTCAACTCCTCTCCTCTGTTCCTTGCAGTGTTTCCCAAAGTGTGGTACGAGTACCCCCAGGGGTACGGGAAGAGTTTGGTGGGGATATGCACTGCACCGTGCTTAGCTGCGCCTAATTCTTTCTCATGAGTACGAGGGGTTACGGAAATTATAGAAGGGGTACACATATGTCAAAAGTTTGGGAAACACTGCAAGGATCCTCACGCCCCCTTCCCTTTCAAATTCTGAATTTGAGAAGGAAAAAATCAAAAACCAGTAAGTTAAAGTTACAAGGGGGCCCCTGACTTCTCTTCCAAGGAGCTAGAGAATTACACCAATGCCAGCTTTCCTTCTACAGCCAGGCCAGTGAAGAAACTAGTTACAAGAAACGAATCTAAGAGCTTGACTCGTTTTATTGACGTTGTAGGCTTTTGGGGTCATGTTTTAACATTTTTAATGTTTATTAACACATTAAGTAGAACAACCCAATGAGATGGATAATGCAATGGTCCCCAGTGCACAATTGATGAAACTCAACACAAGCGAAGTAGGTTCCCAGGGTCACACAGCTAGAAGGCATAAAGCTGGAATTGAAACCCAGGCAGTCTAGCTCCAGCATCCACACTCTCGGCTCTCAGGGTACACTCCCCAGTTAGAAAATAATAATAATAATAATAATAATAATAATAATAACTGTGATCTCATGTAATCCCCACAACAAACCAACCAGGCGGGTACTGCTATTGTCTCCATCTTATAGGCAAGGAAACTTAGGCACAGTGAGGCTAGTAATGGAGCTAGAAATTGGTGCTGGCAAGACACTAGCAGCCAGTTTGATCCTTAACTACTATTGAAGGGGAGATGCGAGTCGTGGAGAAGGAGAAGAAATTGCCTACAAAGTGTGTGACACTTCATACACTTCACATACTGAGGCCCAGTCCCTCCTGTCCTTCCTCAGGCTTAACATTGGGTGGGCTGGTCTTTTCAAGTAGCCCCACCATTCCTGCCCTCCCCTGGCCATAAGGGGGCCCGGGACTGAACTCGGAGCCACCCTAAGGTCCAGCAGGTTTGCCGCCAGCTGGGACAACTCTCTGAGTTGGGCATAGCATACTTAAAGGGCCTTCCCATGTGAGCTTCATCCCTTTTGCGGCCAGGCCCCCAGGATGCTCTGGGAAGGCATAACCAGGGGCGCCGGTACCACCAAACCCTCTTCCCTCCTACTTTGGGAACATTGTAGCTATCTGAAGTAGAATAAGAGCACCAAGAAGAGGCACAGAGGATGTGTAAGGCCATGACCAAATTAACTTGATTTATTTCAGTTTATGAAGTTCATTTCTTTCTCCCCACGGAGGCAAGGCCTATCTTGCTCAATGTAGTGAGTTCCGGCAATTCTGGGGCTGATCATGGAAAAACCTTATGATCATAAGGAGGGAGGAGCACACAGCAAGCTTTATTTGGGCAACACTTTGACAAGTGTGCATGCAGGAGTGGGACAGAAGAGTCCCACGCAGCCTGGGACCATCCAGAGGCTGTGGCCGCCCAGGGCAACCCCTCAGAACAATAGGAAGGTAAGGGAACAGCCCAGGGAGTGATGGGATGGGAGAATGGACTCACCTGTCTAGGTGCAGCCACTCAGCCATCCCTCTGGGAGTCTCTGGGTCAGGGAGCTTGCCAGGCCAGCAGCAGAGTGGGGTCTTTAATTGCTACAAAGTTATACAACTTTGACCAGCAAATATTGAGTGTAGTTTCTCAAAGTATGCAAAGCAGGCCGGTTCTCAATAACTAAAAGTCTGCTTATTGGTGCTGTGTTTAAAACAGTTGAGTGTGTTTTAAATATGAGAATTAGATGCTGGTGCCTGCAGGCTTTTGAGTTCATGGGTCCCAGTTTGCTGTGAAGAAATCAACAACCCAGAAACCAATATACGGGGCCATCTTTGGCTTATTACTATAACATCCTAAGATCCAGTAGGAAGTACACCCAAACACTCTCAGAATCCACAGCTCCACCAGGTCAAGTCTCTCTCAGGCACGTCACACTCAAATTCTGAGTTCAGGGTTCTGGCCTGATCCACTTTGAATATTGGTGATTGAAACTGGCTGATGATTTATTCCTACATTGCCATCCCTCTGCACAAAGGCAGAGGAATCTAACATTCAGACAACCAATTATACACATACAGAAGGAGTGGGTTGTGGGATATTTTACCTATAAGACTCTGTGAGGCAGTTTGCATAGATAAGTACGTAGCCACAACCCTGGGCCTGTTGTTGTCTAAGAATGAAACAACTTCACCAGCAGGTGTCCCTGTTACATTACTTATCAGGAAGAGTCTGGCTCCCTTGATAGGGCCTTAAATAAAACATACTTCTGGTTGTTTATATTCTGATCCCTAGCTCCAGTAAGTGCTATGTAATCACAGCCATCAACAATGACATATGTGGCATTAAACCCATTTACTATTCAATCCAACAGATTCCTCCAAGCTTCTCAGGAAATTCAACACAACTAGGAGGTAAACGTCACAGAATAATGAACAAATTCCATTTACTACTAGACAATCCACCTACTTCTGGCTCCTTAGAATATGAAATAAGTAAAGTGACTACTCCACTGCTCCTTCCAGATTATCAGATATACCCAACAGCAAAGGGACTCTCCATCCATAGAATAGTGTTCATTATTCTTTAATTTGAAAGCATTCCAAGGCCCAGATACATAGGTAAACTCAAGCCCCCAGGGCTTTGGCCTATCTGTAGGATTGATGCATGTGGCAGGGACTGAGCTGTTCTTTTGTACTCTGTTCTGTTAGATTTAAAGTCAGGCCCAACTTCTGTCCTCAGGCCCTTTTGATTTTCACACCTTCTTTTCTTCTTGGAAACCCTCATTTCCCCTTGTAGGTAAAATATTGGCCAACCCTCCCATTGACTCAGCATTGGTTCTCATTCCCAAAGCCCTGTCTTCAGCATTCCAATACCATCACCTAGGAGAGGTTTCAGTACTGCTCAAGGTTACAATGTTAGAAAATGGACTCCTTCTTTGTCTCCCCTAAATCGGTTCCTCCTTCTTAATTTTTCTACTTATGTTAATTATCAACTCTTCTTTTCCTCTGAGTTATTATCTTTGACCTCTTCCTCCTTTGGCTCTTCCCCCTAATTCAACCCTTCTTTCCTAAACAGACTTGTCTTTTCTAGTCTACTGCTATAAAATGCTTGAATGTTTCCCAACTATTTCTTGTACACCTCCTATGTGTAACGACCTCTACAATGTGTTAAGTCATTGGGCATGAAACCAATCTATTTGTCATTCTTTTGGCAGCATTAAAACAATACTCTTAGCAACAGATGTCAGTAAGTTGATACCAAAAATTTAATTTTTAACTTAAATAGGAGAAACTGATGCAGCTTGGTTAAAAAAAAAAAAACACTATTTGGAACAATAAATAATTTCAGTGTGCTTTCAGTATAAAATGTAACAGAGGAATTGAATGATCTTTGAAATTGCCCAATAGAAATCAGCTTCCTTGTGTAAAGCAGGAATGATTACCCTTTACACAGTGTGAGGCAGTGGGGTCTCCTACTCTCCTGCACATAGTAATCACCCGGGGAAGCTGGCTCATAAATGCAGACCCCTGGGGTCCATATCCAGCTACTCTGATTCAGTAGATCTGCAAGGGGGGCAAGGACCTGCATTTTAAAACAAAATAAAAATCCAAGGAGTATTTTTAAGAAACAGTCATGCAGAAGAAAAGTCTAAGCACTTGAAATAGAATACTGTTCTTAATCATGAAATTGCTTCACACAGCTACTCTTGTCACCTAATTGTGTTAGTTCAGTCTATAATTCTCTGCCAATAGTTGACTGTCTCCTCTAATTTTTGTCTTTAGAAGCTCATATATTTGGTTTCTAGTTTTATCTCAGATTTAAATTCTAATCTTGGTAAAAGTAACACCTTAGGCCAGATTAGTATTTCATGCTTCACTACACATGAATTTCTCAGATCCTGTTCTTGGGAGAGCAGGAAGGAAGTAGGGATTCCTGAAAGGAGAAGGTGACACCATGCACCCCAGTAGGGTAGGATATTGGGGCAAAGCTGGGAGTCGGTGGTATGTTTTCTTACACCAGACAGAGATGTGGAAGTCTGAGGTTTAATGGCAGGTTATAGTTGAGGAATGGGGTGAGGAATCCAAGATCCTGATTCCAAACACCCTTGCGGGAACTTCCCAAATGTAAGCCAGGTCTCCCTCTTAGTGGTGCTGGCATGGGACATAGGTGAGTGAGCTGGGCTAAACATGGGACCAGGACAGACAGACCTAAGGAGAGGGGCAGGTAAAGCCCCTTGGCTTTCTTCACCATACACTCTCTCTCTGGTCCTGTGTGTTTTAAACACTTTCCCTTACGTTAGTGCAAATGCCCGACAGAGCTCTGAAACACACTCTACCAATCCTCTCATCTCCCAAACCTCCCAGTATTTTATTTAACTTTGGTAAGGTTGTACGGTTTGTTTTGGCCCCACTTGTTCCAGGCACATGGGAGTAGCTCAGGGCCTGTTTGTGGCCTTGTCTCCATATACTCCATACAGTGGATCAGAGCAGTGACCAGTAGCTCTTGGAAATTCCTCCTAGTGCTGTGGCATCCTGGGATTTGCCCAGCCCATTTTATGGACACCATTTAAACTTGGGTTTGTTTTAAAGTGTTATACAGTTTGGCTTTCGTTTTCCAAAAATTAAGTACACGTGAAGTCCCCTTCAGTCAACGAGTCACAGTGACCGTGACTCTCTGCTCCTGAGGCCACTCAAATGGGGCCATAGAAGAGTCACCATGGTTTGTCCGAGTTTCACAACTGCCCTGCCCTGTGGCATCTGATGACCTTGTTACATCTGTGAACAGCTTTTGCTCGGAGACAGGTGCTTTTGAGGCAGGTGTACTTTGTCTTTTCTTTTCTTGACTGATCTTGTAAGCCCTTAATGGTCATGTGCTTGGTCTCAAATGGCATTTTAATATTTTATTTTAGTGTTTTGAGCAATATTTACTACTTAATAATGGTTTATGAAAACACACTTTATTCACTCAACAAATATTTATTGAGTTCACTGCGTTAAGTGCTGCAGATACCAGCAGATAAAAAGCCTTGCCTTCCTGGGGATTACATAAAATTTATTTTCATTAATTTATTTTTGCTGATTATAACAATACCTTAACATTTCATGGGATTTTGAGACCTCATTTAGAATATCTGGCTAATAAGTTATATTGAGCATATTTTTTGTGCAGAACCTTAAATACGAGGCTGAGAAGTTTGTATTTATTGATAATAGGATAAGAGCTAGGGAGTCCTTGAGGAGAATGACATCATCAGAACACCAGCATAGGACACGGACGGACCAAGACAATAGTGTTCAGCTGGGCTTCGTGGTTGTTGACACTGGGCTAGCATTCACAGGGTTCCTCTACTTTATTTTCACTCTGTCTCTTATCTGGATTTGCCAAATCTCTGACAGCCCCAAATAAAAACTTATCTACATATTGGCTTCCAACTGCCCACCCTTCAGGAGGCCTGTAGGTGGCAATAGTGAGCCATCCATGAGCTTTGTAAATAACCCCACAATTTGTAACTACCGTGTTTCCCCGAAAATAAGACCTAGCGCATGGAAAGATAAGACATCCCCTGAAAATAAGACCTAGCGCAATTTTGGGAGAAAAAAAATTAATATAAGACACTGTCTTATTTTCGGGGAAACAGGGTAGCCTTTAACCAATTTGGGGGTGCATATTTGAGTAAGAATTATTTCGGGAATTTTCCTAGGAGAATCCCATAGGAGCTACAGGCAGTTCATTTCAGGATGATATGAAAAAGAGATGAGAAAAAGGAGCCTCCCATCCCACAATGAGATGGTGCCATATTAATTATCCATGAAGTGATCATGGGGAAACTAACGTAATAAAGCACATTGGATGAGATCCACAGGAAGTGTTGGTATAAGATTATCAGGTAGTTTTCTGAAAAGAGGGCTGTGTGCCTAAGCAAGTGGTTTCCTGGATGTGGGTAAACAGAATTTCCTCCTTGCTGTTTGTCAAAAAATGAAACACTGTGTTCTAAATTTTGACTTATTTTGTTTCTTTGCAGATGAGCATGTCCCAGTTAGTCCTGCAGGAAGGCCACTTTACAGGAACCTACTGGCACAAGAGTTATCAACTAAGAATGTGGCTGACACTCTGCTCTTCCTTGCAAAACGTTCAGTAAATATTTGGGCTTTTACAAATCGAACCTTTGCTCCCCAAGTGGAGGTCACTGCTCCACCACTCAAGGTAAAGCACACACAGCAACCCCCACTTCAAGAAGGGTAACCTAAGGGTAAGCAAGGTTCTCCCAAATGTCAATAAGTTAACTTTTATACACTGCGTAGTATTCTTTTATGGATTTAATTTTGAATAGAAAGGACTATAAGTGCAATCACAGTTGGATAGTAAAGTAACCCAAGTAGTTAGAATTTAACACAGAGATACAGGACATACTTAATTTGTCTTCATTCAAGATGGAAGCTTAAAGTAAATGTGGCCATTAAGCTAAGATGTCTTTTTATTGACCTCATAACATTTTCTATTCTTCTAACCTTCCCTCTTTCTTTGGGAATATTATATAATTTTTCCCCTCGAAGAATCTTTATTTGAGAAGATCACGAGAATTTTCATCAAACAGAGGAATGTAACATTATTTGGTTGTTACCGCACTTACTCTTGTAATTATTCCGCTGATCACATCTAGTGATGAAAATTGTTTCAAAGGGTAAGGGGTCTCAAGTTGTAATTTATGTGAAGCTAGAAACAAGCAAACAAACCAACCAAGAACTCAGTAACAGACTAATTGGCACAGCAAACCCTTAAATCTGACTTTTCCATTCCAATCAGTCTGAATCCAGGGCAGCCTCAGAGCATTCCTTGATTTCCGGCCAGTATTAAAAACGGCTGATTCTTGGCCATTTTTGTCTCTGGGTGTAATTCTGATTGGGACAATCCTTCTTGTTTTAGGCACTGGCTTGCTTAACTTTCTAAATCTCAACCAAAGCACCCCTGCCCCTTGGTCCAATGCCCCAGCTGGTACATCTGATGGAGCTTGATAAAGTTCAGAAGCTCAAAACCCAGCATATTGTTCACAGACTCAAAAAACATTTTCATTTTCACTTTCCTTGGGTTATTTTTATAAACAAAGCAAATATGATAACAGATAACTTGTTTCCCTTACTGGGATATTTTTACTAAGGTTGGACTGATTTTCAACCGGCCAACAAATCATTTTCTTCCTGCCTATTTTGAGGAAATCCAATTCCAAGGTGTCAGGTAACCAGTATACATTTAACTTAAGTCTATAAATAGTTTACTTATTAGAAAAATGGTTATATCATTGTCAGCCTTGAGTCAAGCTTCCTGGGACCTTCGATGAATGTATCTTTCTTTAAAGTACTGAGAGAATTCAGTTCATCTAATTTTATTGAACTTGACCATGTAGTCAGCATTGAAAAACTGGTTCTGCCTATAATTGGACAGAAAATACAAACATCATAAAACAATTAAAATTCAGGTTTGAGAAAGACTGTAAAAGACCATCCAACCACCTTGTTTCTAACGCAGAGAGGAAGCTAGAGAGGCATATCAGATAGACCTAGATAGATGCAAATATATGTTCATATAATCTCATATACATATATACATAAACACATCATATTTTAAAATCCATAACCTCTGCTAGCACCTCTTTCCACCCATGAATTGTTTTCATAGTAACATCTTGTATTTGTATGCTACCTTAGATCAAGAAGTGTTTTGTGATTATATTTAGAAGCATGATTGAGAGTACAGGCATTGGGCCTAAGGATCTGAATCCCTGTTCTGGAACAATGATCTTGCATATATCACTGTAACCTCTCAAAGATCCTCTTCATTTAAGAGTTGCAGATAACTATATCTCCCTCTAAGCTTGTTCTGAGGATTACATGAGAGACCATGCAAAATAGCAATAACTAAACTACAGCATGACCATGAGCATTAAGAAGATACTCAACACTGGTGTTTTTTTCTGTTATTCCTTCATGCCTACATCATTTTCCCCAGGTCAAGAATTTAAAGTAACTCTACCAAATCAAATTTGAATTCAGCAATAACTTGGGAGCATAAATGAACAAAACAGACAAGAGACTCTTAGAGTGACTTATTAATGTACATGAAGACTGTTAGCAGTAGATGTTATATTTTCAAATCAGAACACAAGTGGCTGGTAGATAACTTGGGAAATCATTATTTTAATAAACAAGCACCTTGACCTCTGAACTAAATTAAATGATTATTTTGGCTTACATACTATCTGTTCTTTTTTTCTCCGAAAACAAACCTAGAAGTAGAGGAAATTTAAGAAATATTGTTTTCTCCTGGAATTTGTTAATCATTTATAATTTATCAGAGGAAAAAACTGGCCCAAACCTGGAAGAGAACAGGTAGTTAAAATGTAAAAAACCTAGTGACTGAAAGCAGGGCCAATGTAGGTCACTAAATCACTGTGGGCCATTTTTTCTCAGCGAACATCTTACCTAATAGGATTCTGATTTACAATTTGAGATTGTAGTAAAAAGTAAATGTTCTCTTTAAAATTATGATACCACATCTCAGATTCCAACACAAGTCAGCAAAAAGCCAAAAATACAAGTATTACTAAAATGGAATAAGATGGAATTTCCAATTTCTTTAAGTGTTTATCAGTCTTGTGCATATGAGATTACGTATTCTCTCTATGTAAGATTTAACACAAAGTGATGAATTGCTACCTTAAATCCAATAAATCAATATTTTACGGTCTTCCACAAGAAGAACCACAATGACAGACAGTATGTTCTATTTGGCACACAGTGCTTGAACTCTGGTTGCAATTACACCTTCTCACAAAGCGTCTAGTCTAGGTTTATAATCATTTCATCTTTGATTGGTCGAATTAATTTAGGTGGAGTCTCCACCTAAGTGACACAGCCAGATGTTTTCTTCTCCGTGGAGCATTACAAAATCAGTCTGCAGTTAGTACCAACAGACCATTGATTAGAAACAACTTTTTGTACCTGGAACAACAATATTTGGTCCCCATGAGCCATATATGCCAATAATGGTTACTCTACAATACTGTGAAATAAAATACTTATTTATACAAATTCCAATTGTCAATTTGAAACATTTGGTAATTCATAAGCCTTATAAACATTTATTTAACATTTTCTGTGAATCAGGCAATGTGCTCAACACATCATTTCATTGAATCCCAGTAACAGTTCTGTGAAGTATTATTGTCAATAATTTCTTCTATTTGATTAATGCAGATATTGAAACTCAAAAAAGTTAAGTAACTTGTACTAAATGGCACAGTAAGTTGTACAGGTAGGATTCAAACTCTACAGCTCTTAACAACTACTTATGCATAGTCTCTTCAATTGAGTTATACTTCCCTTGAAAAGCAATTCCTTAGTCACCTTTTATATTCAAATAGAAAGTAATCAAGAAATAATTAGTTCAGCAAATAAATTATTAAATGTTTTAACTATTTTAGGGATACATAGGTACTATGAACATATAGTCAAAAATTTAAGTATACAGACAAATGAAGCCTTTCTCCCACCTTATCCTTCATTCTCCTGCTCCACACCTCTCCACAGAGGCAAACATGTAATCCTGAAGAATGTAATCCTGAAATGATATCCAATGTGTATGCTAATGTGTGGATATGTATTCTGTTTTCTTTTAGTATGTTGCCTTTGATTCTGTATATAGTGGTTTTTTTGTTTTGTTTGGGGCTGGGAAGAAGTTAATTTTAATATTGTTAAAATTCATTAGTCTTTTCTGGAAGTTTGTGTCATATTTAGATAGACCTTCCATACTCAATTTTATCAATGGTTTCCTATTTTCTTCTAGTATTTTTGTGGATTCCTCTTTTACATTTCAATATGTGTTCAATATGTAATTTATTTTGGCATAAGAAGTTAGGTATGCATACCACTTAATTTTTCACCCCAGATAACTTCCCAGTTGTTCTAATACCATACTAATGCCACATATTTAATAATTTTTTTATCTTCACTGATATGTAATACCAACTTTATCATACTAAACATCAAAATATATTTAGGCCTATATCTTGATAATATTTACCCAGCTCTTATGGACCAGTATCATATTGTTTAAAATATTTTGGATTTATAATATGCTTTCATATTTGACAGATATTCTTATCCTCATTCTTCTTATTATTTAGAATTTTCCAAGATGATTTTCTCTTTTTTTATTTTGAGCTTTCGCAACAGCTAAGCTAATTCTTTAAAAAGGGAAGAAAATAATAAGAAAAAATTTTTATAGTTTTATTGGAACATTAATACAGTTCCAAATTATAGAAATCACTGATATTTTTACTGATTCTTTTTATTTAGAAGTAGAGCATGATTTTCATTTTTCTAATTCTTATTTTATAACCCTAAAGTATTGTTTGAAATTTTTAATGATATTGATTCTGTCTATTGCTTATTAAATTTTTCCTTAGATATTTTATCTAGTTGTATGTGTGTGGTTGAAATTATAAGTGTGATGACTGTATATAGAAAACTAGAGGCTCAAAGCACGAAATTCAAGCAAGGGGCCTTGGCTCCAGCCTCCACCCGTTGCCACTGCAGCCGAGGCCTCTGCCGCCTCTGCCTTGGCCCCCACCTGCTGCGGCTTTCTCCGGAAGGAAGGACATCCAGGACGTTCAGTCTAATTAGCATATTACCCTTTTATTATTATAAATGGTTATTGATTTCTAATTAGTAATTTTTATACAACCACCTTATCAATAGCTATTTTCTGATTGATCATTTATTTATCTTTACATATTATCCTTGCCAAAGTCATTTAATTTTGCACTTGGAAGTTTTGAGAGATATTAGAAGTGTTAATTCTAAAGGCTTATGTCCAGCCCAATTTAATTCAATATCAACCAATCATTACTGAGTGTTAAATATTCTTATGCTAGGTGCAGTAGTGATAAAAATAAGTTTAGCATCTAATGAGGCGCATACTACACATACATAGCAATACAAGGTTTCTATAAACGCTATGAAAAAGGCTGAGCTGTGGCCTAGAATTTTTGGGTTTTGTTTTGAAGGGAGTAGAGGAATCATGAAATAGGACATTCAGGTTGTATAGAAATTTGGTGGAGATGCAAGAGTGTGTATGAAGGCAATCCAGGCAGAGGGCGGTACATGTAAAAAGAGAAGCACAGTCTGAGAGTACTCCGTGGTGCACATGAAGGGGATGTTATGTGATCCCACGAGAGAAAACACAGCTCAGGTGGGAAGGGACAATTGTGTTTACATTCATTATGGTGGGAGACAGGGAGTCACTGAAGGCTTTTGATCAGGTGACTGTCATCATCAGAGCTGCATTATAGGAAGATCAATCTGTCAGCATTATGACAAATGGTTTGGAGCAGGAAGTGACTGGAGTGGAGGAAGGGAGGTCAGTCAGCAGGCATTGTAGACAAGCAGTGTGGACAAGAAATAAGGGGGTCTCCCCTAGCATGTTGGTAGTGGAAATAGGAGGAATAAAATAAAAATGATACTGTGAAGATAGTTCTAACAACAAGCTTTAATAACTGACTAGATACATGGGTAAGGAGAATGAGGAAGACTGTGAAGTTAATTGGCGGGTGGTCCGATGATGTGATTGGCAATAATTGGTGAATAAGAGAGAGGAACTATTAAAGAAAGAGAGAAAAGGCCACAAATCTGGATTTGATATATTCACCTTGTTGTCATAATTATGATATTAATTATTTACTGAGTATGTAATGGACAATGTGGTAACTATACATAATAATACTACACAGTTATATTTGAAAGTTGCTAAGAGAGTAAATTGTAAAAGATCTCATCACAAGAAAAAATATTGTGTAACTAGGTGTGGTGATGGATGTTGACTTATGTTTGTGATCATTTTGCAATGTACCCAATTGTGATGTCTTAAGCCTGAAATTAATATAACGGTATATGTCAACTATATCTCAATTAAAAAGTAAGAAAAGACAACAGCCAACACAGAGCCAGGAAGAATGTATTTCCAGTGTCACTTATTTCTGGAAATATTAACACATTGGGACCTGGTAGAAAGCAAAGTCTCCTCCTGCCATAGGCACAGGTTAAAAATAATTATGTTTCCTAATCCATGGGCTAAGAAAGAGCTTTCGGTGACTTGGGATATGGTACCAGGCTCCATCTTAAGGTTGGGCTGGGCTGTTCGGCGGGAGGTCAGGGTTTGTTCTGGCGGAGGAGGCCAGCTGTCCATGTTTGCTGTCTGCCGAATACTGGAAGAGGTTGCATCATGCAACCTCCCAGGCGTCCCTCCCTCCTCTTAGCAATGGCTAATGCTTCACTAGCCTTTGCAGATGAATTGGCTGCAGAGGAGAAAGGTTGAGCTGGGCCAAAAGGAGGAGCTTAAACCTGTGTGTAAAATCTGGGAACCTGACTGAACATAGGTTGGGGGCCAGGATGAGGGGGAAGAGATGAGAAAGACTTCCCCCACCTTCCGGGAAGAAGGTCCCGTGATCAGCTTCAGCCACTGGCAGGCCATCCTGGCCATCCTCAGAGCTTACATAAAGGGACTGCTGGAGCCGGGGAGGCCACATGCTGATACTCTCAGGGCTCCCTGACATCATGCGTTGGTCCTCGCACCCCCGGAGTTTAATTCTCTACTTCTACACGCTTTCATTCCTCTCTTCAACATGCTTCTCCGCAGTAAGTATGCTTCTCCGCAGACATATTTATTTTACATGGAAAGCTGACAAGTAAGAAAACATATGATAAAGTAGTGACATGTCTGTATTTTTCTCTTCTAGTTCGTTGCCAGCAGAGACAACTGCTGCATCTTAGATCAAAGATTTGTAAGTAGTTTTTTTATATATGTTTTTCTTGCTATATGTAGACTGCAGAGAGGCAGAGGAATAAAAGTAATTCGCTCACAAACATCATTTGGCATTTTAAACTCTGTTGTTTAACATAGTCTAGCTTTTACCTATTTTTATTCATAGATTTTTAAGTGTAGCGTTCATCAAGATTTTAAACCAGCCTGTTGTATTTTCAGGGTAGTTATTGCCCGACTACATGTGGCATCGCAGACTTCCTGGGTAATTACCAGTCAGAAGTAGACCGGGATCTACAATCTTTGGAAGACACCTTAGGTCAAGTCGAAAACAAAACATATGAAGCCAAAGAACTAATCAAAATAATCCAAAAAATCTATAATCCTGATGGCCCACCGAAGCCAGGTGAGGAACTAAATGCCACTGGCTGAGAAGGTAATTTGTAAAGTTCTTTTGCTGTTGTTTCACTGGCTCCACTTGCCTAAACATTTCTGTCTCTGATCTCATATTACAGGTAGGATAGAAGCTGCGACTAAGGAGTCTAAGAAAATGTTGGAAGATATTATGAAATTCGAAGCATTGATTATATCACATGAATCAAATATTCGGTAAGCATTTTTTGTTGTTGTTGTTAATCCTCGCCCAAGGATATTTTTTTCAATTGCTCTTTAGAGAGAGTGGAATGGAGGGAGGTGGGGGAAAGAGAGAGAGAGAGAGAGAGAGAGAGAGAGAGAGAGAGAGAGAGAGAGAGAGATCAATGTGAGAGAGACACATTGGTTGGTTGCCTCCGACACATGCCCCAACCAGGGCTGGGGATCAAACCTGCAACCCTTCTGTGCACAAGCTGATACTGTAACCACTGAGCTACACCAGCCAGGGTGCATTTCCGTTTTAACTTACTCTCCAAGAGTGATTTAGTTTTTACTTAATATTGCAAACTTCAGTGGAATTAACTTTCCCCCCACTTTTAATATTTAATTGTCATTATGCCTGACCATCTGGAACTCAGTGGAGATAGCATTTTGAGTGCAATATGTTTTGCATTGGGTTATAATTGCTTTTTAATAATCATGTGGGAGAAAGGTGTTCTAGATGTCTTCAAATACTGCTATGACCATATTTATGAAAATGATCCCCGTCCCTGTTTGTCTGACACCACAAATTCAAATGGGAATTTGGGTGTGGAAACTAAAAATCTCTTTATAAGATTGTCAACAAATTGGTGGGAGGTATTAACAAGCAGAGGTATAGGGAGAGTATAGGAAAGGTTAAGAGACTAAATGTAAGAAACATTACAAAGCTACGTGCTGATTATGGCACAGTGAATGTGCAATTATGTTCTCTCCTCCCTTCACCTGAATGTAAAATGTCTATTAATAACTTCCCAGGGACTCATTAACCTCCTGAACTCAGGATTTCAGATACAGTTTTAGTGTGGTTTTTTTTTTTCTCAAAAAAAATTTTTTTTTTTTACTAAACTGTGTTCAAAGCAGCATTAAAAGTAGTGATAAACGGCGGCTAGGGAGAAGTGGGCAGGAGGGATTTCTCCTCTTTCTATTATCGGAGGGCCATAATTACTGTTGTATAATTTACAAGTCACATTGTTTTTGCCCATCACTGAAGTTAAAGAGACTATTGTGCAGAAAATTTCTAAGGTGGAGTAAAGAAAAAGAGTGGTCAGGTACTTTTTCTATCTTTCTTCACCAAAAGATACAGCAGTCTGTGCGTTGTAGACCATGCTCTACCACTCCTGAATATGTACACACGACCCTGTGGAAAACTACAAAAGCAGTTTATTTGTTTGTTTTTCACTCCCCCTAGCCTTTTCCCAAAGATCTCTAAATACAAAGATTGAGAAGGCCAGAAAGTGTCTGTTGTTCTATTATATGTAAGATAATGCCCCAGATTCTTTCTCCATGTAAGTTCTAGATTGTAGACCTCAAATAGTCCTCAGTAGGCCCACACTGGAAAGCATGATCCACCACATGTGAATCCCCGAACAGAGCCTTTTCTCCGCTGAGAATATCCAGTCCTAAAGGTGATCATCAGACACTCCTCCCACCAACCAGGCTCTTCACTCCATCAGGTCGTTACCTGCTGCCCTGGGTACAGATGGTAAAAATCAGAATGGCCACTGTTTAATGACAGTGGCATTGCTTATGGACAAGAACTTTATCATTTTCTTTTCCAGAAAGCTTAGAATTTTAATTCACCGCAATTAAGTAGCAGAATTTTATAGTTTTCCCAAGAAATGGAGTCCTTTATCAGAAAGTAATTCTCAAAAAGATAAGGTAGTATTTTTAAGTGAAAATACAAAAATTACACTTCTGAAGGGTGTGCTCTATTATCTTATTATTCCGCTTGTAGATTTTTGAAGGACATATATAATTCAAATAATCAGAAGATCGCTACCTTAAAACAGAAAGTAGTCCAGCTTGAGGAAAAGTGTCAGGAGCCTTGCAAAGACACAGTCAAAATACATGACATCACAGGGAAAGGTAAGTGACACTTTTTTGTTGTTGTTGTTGTTGTTTTTTTAAATATATTTTATTGATTTTGTACAGAGAGGAAGGGAGAGAGATAGAGAGTTAGAAACATCGATGAGAGAGAGTCATCGATCAGCTGCCTCTTGCACACCCCCTACTGGGGATATGCCCGCAACCAAGCTACATGCCCTTGACCGGAATCGAACCCGGGACCCTTCAGTCCCCAAGCCGACGCTCTATCCATTGAGCCAAACCGGTCTCGGCGTAAGTGACACTTTGATGTGGGGATTAATATATTAAGCAAAAGAGATTTCATCTTTTAGAATTTATAGGAATGATTTTGCAGGTGCTTAGCCATTGAGTCTAATTGTATCCAATTGCTTTGACTTTGCTTGAGTAGCTAAAAAATAGTTAGAAAGGAATGGTGATGTGAGAAGTAAGAAAATGATTAGTGGGAAATTGATTGTTTGCATCTTGCTAAAAGCTCATGTTCAAGGCTGGAATAGTTTTACCTGGATTTCAGACTACAGTCTAGGCGGCTTCTTCTTCTTCTTCTTCTTCTTCTTCTTCTTCTTCTTCTTCTTCTTCTTCTTCTTCTTCTTCTTCTTCTTCCTCAGATTGTCAAGATGTTTCCAATAAGGGAGGCAAAGAGAGTGGACTTTACTTCATCAAACCTCTGACAACTCAGCAGCAGTTCCTAGTCTACTGTGAAATTGAAAAAAATGGAAATGGATGGACTGTGCTCCAGAAGGTAATTTCTCCCTTTGCCTTGTGTGTTTAATAAGCATTCAAATAAGCATCTGCCTTAGGTTGGATGCTTTTCTAAGCACATCAACTCAGTGAATCCTCCCAACGTGCCTGTGGGGTGGGTCTAATTATTACCTCTTTTTACCAGAGGAGGAAACTTGGGCACAAGAGGTAAAGTAACTTACCCAAGGTCACATAACTAACTAGTAAGTAACAGAGTTAGGATATGAATCCAGACAGTCTTATTTCAGAGTCTGAACTATGACTATATATTATGCCGGCACTAAGTATTTTGGTAAAATCTACTTACCTTGGAACCATACAGAATCATTGCTGATATTTACTGAGCATTTAATATTTTCGACATGTGATAGGACGTAGTCACAGAATCATAGTGACAAAAAGCCCTACAGAAATCTGGAAGGGTCTTGGTGCATCAGTTAGAGCAAGACCCACAGCTTCCAGTTATAAAAAGATGAAGTCCCACAGTAGATTCAGGTGGGCTGTTCCAAGGCAAGGGCCCTTTGTTTCCTCTCTGCCAGCCCCTGGCAGTTGCTGCAGAATCCTTTTCTCCTTTTACCTCTGACCTGACCACCTTTACAAGTAATCCTGCAGGGGGCGCTCAGAGGGCATGGGGGATGGAAGTGCTGGTTGGCAGGCAGACTGAGCCATGAGTTGACCTTTCCACCATCAGTACAAGAATCAGCAGTGCCGGGCCGGAGTTCTGAAGTCCTCTAGATGTCTTTTAAAAACTGCCACTAATTTTACTCTCTAAGTATTTCTCTAACATTCTCACGTGTAATTCCTGCAATAACCCTAGCAGTAAGCATCATTCTTCTTGACAGATGAGGAAACGGAGGCAGCTTGACCAAGGTCATCTAGTTAGTAAATGATGGGATCATATCCTCCATATTTTCAACAAATGTTTATAACATTTTCTTCATGCACGCTGATAATCTGTTCTCTCCTTTTACCTGTGCATTTGCGTAATTAGAGGCTTGATGGCAGCGAGGATTTTAAGAGAAACTGGATCCAATACAAAGAAGGGTTTGGACATCTGTCTCCCATGGGCACCACAGAGTTTTGGTTGGGAAATGAGAAGATTCACTTGTTAACCACACAGACGGCCATCCCATATGTACTAAGAGTGGAGTTAGAGGACTGGAGTGGCAGAATCAGGTACGTCTAGAAGAGACTTCTTGTTGTCTGGAATGTGCACTTTCTAGCCATCAACAGACCAGTGGCAAAGAGAGCTTAACAAATGCAAAGAACACATTCAGCCATTTCCTCCATAAGTCGATTTGGTTCTTGGGCAGCCCAAAGAGATGGGTTCTACCCAGGCTGGATCTGAGTATTTTGGTAAAATCTACTTACCCTGGAACCATACAGAATCATTGCTGATATTTACTGAGAATTTACAATTTATCAGAAATTGAGCATGAGGTTATAATTTAATCTAGTCCTAGTAACTCTTTTACGAGGCAGGTAATATTGTTAATTCCAGATTAACCTTCCCAAGGTCACATTGCTGGCATATGGTAAAGGTTGGATTTGAACTAAGGTTGTTTGACTCTACAGATCATCTTCTTAAGACTAGCCTGGTTGAAAGCCAAGCCTGCCTCTTCAGATTTCCTGGCTGAAATTAAATAAGCTAGCTCCTTTGGTGAGACAGAGCTCCTCTATGCTCAGAGTTATCTGGGGGCTTTGAGCATTGTACACCTAATTAAAATTCAAAAAAATATCCAACCCTCTTTTTATGTCTATAAAATAATGGAGTATGTTTTGTATCCAAAGATGTATTTTTATTTATTTATTTTTTACCCAGAAAGTACCATAGTCAGTAGATATGCTCCTGTGATAATATCTCCAGTTTCACAAGCACCGGAGATCAGTGATTTTCTGGAAATCTCTGTTCATATAGTAAGGCTCATTCTTCCATGCACTCAATAGAATTCTGGCCCGCATTTATATATATATATAAATATCGCCCCCTCCCCCCCAGTGGAGAACTTCTCTCTGATCCCCTAGCTCATGTTTTGTGGGCCACACAGGGACCACTTCTTTCATGTGATGTTCTAGGAAGCCAACCTTATTGCCACTACCACATTGCCTAATGAAAGAAAAACCCCTTTAGGACCCCACTCTTCAGATTGAACAGCTAAAGGGGGTGTAGCTCCTTTGGTGCATTGACGGTCACTCACTGTCAGCTAATTACTGTGGTTTCTGAAGACTGTGTGAACAATGCTAACCATTTAGATAAAAGTGAAAATATAAAATCAATCAGATTCATCCATACATCTGGGTTTGATATTAGGATCCTATCGGTAAAAAGCATTAAAATGGCTGAAGTTTTTAGTTTTCATTGAAATGCTATGACGGCTTCTAGACCCATCCTGGGTGGTCTGATAAGCACTGGGTGCTATAATCAGAGTGCTGATAAGCACTGAATTGGTTCTTACAGCCATTGCTTCTTACCAAATTTACAGAAGAGTTCATTCAATGAACACATTTGAGACTTAAGGAGCAAGTCTCTATAGAACGGCTGTTCTATAGAAGTACCTTCTGAGATCCCTATTGAGGTTCAAGATATGATATCTCTATTTCTTTATAGTACTGCAGACTATGCCATGTTCAGTGTGGGAAATGAAGCTGACAAATACCGCCTGAAATATGCCTACTTCATCGGTGGAGATGCCGGCGATGCCTTCGATGGCTATGATTTTGGCGATGATCCCAGTGACAAGTTCTTCACATCCCACAACGGCATGCAGTTCAGTACCTGGGACAATGACAATGATAAGTTTGAGGGTAACTGTGCTGAGCAGGATGGATCTGGCTGGTGGATGAACAAGTGTCATGCTGGCCATCTCAATGGAATTTATTACCAAGGTATGGCTTTCTTTCTTACTTATATGACTTTAGTGTGCAGTCTATATTTTAATAAAAAGTTTAAATAGATTTAAGGATGAGAAATAATTAGTAATTATATCAGGGGAGCTTATTATATAGTTCTGTTTTAAAATAGTAAATTTATAATGTATTACAATACAAATAAGTATTTCCAGTATAAAAATTGCATTTGCACAAAAAAGCTATGTAATAACAAATACAATTACACTACACTGGAAGCATGTCAAAGGTGAATGAGTGCCACATATGCGGTGTCGCAGTTCACATGACACTTTACTAAAAATAAACTATCTCAAGTCCATGTCCTGGTCTAAAGATGTCATAGGCTTTTCAACCGAACTTCCTGGTTCAGGAAAGTATTCAAAAGCTGCCCCCACCCAGGAGGGGGTCATCAGACTTGATGACTCCACGTTTGGTTTTTCAAGACAAGCTATACTCCTCAAGAGGACCAAAACATAGGACTGAGGTAACGAGATACTAAACAGTGAACTTTTATGTTGACACAAAATACTTACATGAATGCTTTCCAAAATGTTGTTATATTTAACAAGATGGGTCTATCACACATAACACTGGCAAAAATAACACTGAAATGAAGGACAGATAAATAGTCATACATTAACAAGAGCATCAATCTCCTTTCTTTCTCTCACTCATGCCAATTTAGTTCTTGATATGAAATTACAATTGAATAATACTGTGATTATATCTCAAATTGGTCCCTCAACAAGAAATCCACCTGCTGTAAAATAGCCAATGGTTTGTCATTATGTCTGAAATTACCACCATCAGAGTTGACATTTTGGGTTATGGAATCTCCTCCAAATTTGCATATATATGATCTGGATGGACCAACATTACCATATGTATGCTTATTAACACATTAGCTTGAGTCAGCTGAGTGGTGTATCAGATATAACCAGTGAGCAGTAAGTCAGTGTCTGGAGGAATGGAGTAAAGAGCAGGAATTTGTTGGAAAGGGTAGGGGTCCATGGAAACTTGAGAGAAGAATCCAGTTTATGAGTCTAGACACTTAATTTAGGATGGGGGAAGGCAAGCTATAATTTGCTCTCAGGCTGGGATAGTTATGAACACTGATTTTACTTACTAACTATTGTTACTACCCAACAGTTATGTGTGGGAAAGCTCTACTGATGCAAAAAGATCCATTAAGATGAGCAATCTTACCTCTTCATGGCATTGTCCTAGCCAATAAATGGCTTAAAATTCTCTTAAAAATGATTTAAATTTACCTTTTGGTCTTCACAATATTTTGTAAAAATATATTTTTTATTGATTTCAGAGAGGAAGGGGGAGGGTGAGAGAGATAGAAACATCAATGATGAGAGAGAATCATTGATCGGCTACCTCCTGCATGCCCCACACTGGGGATCAAGCCAGCAACCAGGGCATGTGCCCTGACTGGGGAACTGTGGCCTCCTGCTTCATAGGTCAACACTCAACCACTGAGCCACACCAGCCAGGCTTCACAACATTAAAAAACAACAACATCTAATTAATCTTTGCACTCACAAACCATATAATTAGAAGAAATTCTCAGGAAAGGTGTTTGATCTATATGACCCAGAGTGGCCATGTTGATAGCCTGTGGTACACATTGGACTCAAATATTTCCTTAGGAAATTACATGAGAACTGGTGCTTATGGACAAGGAGAAGGCAAATCAACCTAACCTCCACTTTATAATGGAGATGCGAAATAACATTCCAGACTATTTTCTAAAGTCCCTCATACTTTCCAAGACAATTGTGTTTTCAGATAACTTGAGATCACCTCATCAGGAATTGTGATTCCTATTCTAACCTCCTTGAAAAAAAAAAAGATGGTCCATAATAGCTGAGTCCAGTATGGCTGGCTAGACACCAACTGGGGAAACTGGAATTCTAGCCCTGTTAGTAGTGAATATATTTAAAGTATGAATGTGACCAGAAGAAAGAACAACACAGATGTAAGAGGTTGTTAATAATCCATTTATTATAATTATAAATTGAGATTTTAGTGATCTTCAGGATATTTTCAGTTAGTTGATAGCACTATACATTTGATGTGACAATGGCCATCATAAATGGCAGTTCTTTATAGACTCTCTGAGGTAAGGAAATCCAAGAGCAATGATATGTTCAATTTGTCTTAGGTGGCACTTACTCAAAGGCATCTACGCCGAATGGTTATGATAATGGCATTATTTGGGCCACCTGGAAATCTCGTTGGTATTCCATGAAGAAAACCACCATGAAGATAATTCCCTTCAACAGACTTAACGTGGCAGAAGGGCAGCAGCACCACCTTGGGGGATCCAAACAGGTCAGACCAGATCACCATGTTGACATAGAAACAGAATAAATCATTTTACTCTGAGAATGAATTTTTCATTTCTATTAACCCACAAAGTTTCAAAAACATTCTTGAAAGTTCCTTATCACTTTCTGTTACCATATTTATCAATTTTGTCTGATATGAAGGATATTTAACCTTAAATGGAAATTATAACTTACTTTGGATTGTATTCCCAAATTACTGCACTCTGCATTATTTAAAATTTATTTATTTGATGAGATAACATTTTAGCATTTGTCTTAGGTATATATGAAATAATTGCCACATTTTTTAAAACATTTTAATGACCACATATTATTTTATCTTGGTAATTTAAAAAAATTATGCCTTAAATATTTTAGTACATACTAATAAAATTAGTAAATTTTATTAAAATTAGGAGTAAATTCTACATTTCAAATGCCTAAGTATTTTTCCAAATGTATCTATCACCCATAATTATTAATATTTAATTCTTTTTAAATGGAGACTATTTAATCTTCTTAATATATTTTTGTTTTGGTCATAGGCTGGAGACGTTTAAAAGACCATTTCAAAAGTGAATTTGCTTTTTTAAAGGACTTTATCTGAACAGATAAATATAATATTTTTCATATGGGACAATGGACTTGTAAAGCCATACTTCATTTTAAGAGAAAAAAAAGAACCCATGTTGAAAACTCCACTAACTGTTTTATGCTGGTGATAATTTATCTACATTCCATTTCAATAAACATCGTGTTTCCTAAGACTAGCTACATGGTGCCACTTATTTCTTTCAATTTGGTAATCATGGTTGGGCAATCATCAGTATTTGCTGAGGCCTCACTTTACAGCAAACCTTATACCTGCCTCTTGGAGAGTTATGAAAAAAATAGAAGTCATTGCTTTTGCCTTCCAGGGACTATGAAATAAACATAGAAAAATACAGTAACTCAACGTGACCAAATTTGATATAAAAATATAAACCCAAGTTACAATCACATAACTAAGTTTCAGAATCCCCAAAGCATAGCTGGAAACATAGGCTGTTTGGGAATTCTCTCACTAGAACCATTGGTTCCAGACTCCTGTGACCAGATGTGGCCTTTCTGAAAGGACTTGGAATCAGAGCAGAGAGATTTAAGGAACAATTTTAAATCAGTCTCTCCCTGGTAAACACTGAGATTCAGCAGATTAGAGCCATTACTTCATTCTGAATCTAGGGATATTGAGTTAGCAGCCAGAGAGTGGGGAGGACCAGCTTTCCAAAAGGAGTAGTTAAGTCTGCATAAGATTGACCTTGCAAAGTAATTGATTAATTCTAGGAGGGGAGGATCAGGTTGTTCTGAAATCCTGAGTTTTAGCGTTGAATTCTCTTCTTATCCACAATTTTTTCCTTGTTCTCATGAGTCCTGATTCAAAATATCCTGTTGAAATAAAAACAGGAAAGAGACAAACAGGTACTTGTAGGGCTTTGAGAAATAGGAATGCTTATTCATTATTTGCAGCACTCATTAATTCATGTATCCATGAAACATTCATGCAGCTAACATTTATTGAATGTTGTTGTTGTACTAGCCACTGGGCTGGGTATTGGGAATATAGTGCACCATAGTCTTTCCTTCTCTTCCAAACTTGCTCTATTCTATCCAGGTCTCAAGTTCCTAAATAAATAAATAAATAAATAAACAAACAAACAAACAAATAACTCATCCTCCTGTCTTCCTTAGTCTTCCCTCCCCTGGTCATCAAGCCTGTTAAACCCACCTCCAAAATATTTATTATATTCATTTCCTTTTATACATACACACACACACACACACACACACACACAGAGCCACCTTCTAAATGGGATATACAACGTCTCTTGCTAGGTTAGGGCATCACCTTCTTCCTGTCCCCCACAGTGCCTCTAACCTTGCCTGCCCCAACCTTGTCATGCTTCGAACTACTTCTAAGCTCAGAATGCAAAGTCTACCCTGCAAACTCCTTTAGGTGAGAAATTCGATCATAGGCAGGAAAAGTTATTTAAATAAGTTTTGATGCAAAAATACCATGCCAGTGAATTAGGCCAAGAAAACTATTTTTGAAAAAGAAAAGACCATTTATAAGATCTCAGAATTATGAATATAGCCATATACTTAACAGTGGGAAATTTAGAGATTATTTAGCAATGAAAGAATGCACAAGCAAGTTAGTTCATTAGTACAATGGAATAGAAAACAATGATTACGTAATATGCATTAAATCTCAGCATGAACATGGAAACGTTTACAAAATAATGAGTGAAATTTTAAGGTGAAAAATTATTCTACAATGATGATATAAAAAGTGTATGTGGCCCTGGCCAGTTTGGCTCAGAGGATAGAGCGTCATCCTGGGGACTGAAGGGTTCCAGGTTCAATTCTGGTCAAAGGGCATGTACCTTGGTTCCTAGCACATCCCCAGTGGGAGGTGTGCAGGAGGCAGCTGATCGATGCTTCTCTCTCATTGATGTTTCTAACTCTCTATCCCTCTCCCTTTGTCTCTGTAAAAAATCAATAAAAATATATTTTTTAAAAAGTAAAAAGTGGCCTGTTTGGCTCAGTGCAGAGAGCGTCGTCCTGCGGACTGAGAGGTCCCGGGTTCGATTCCGGTCAAGGCCATGAACCTTGGTTGCGGGGACATCCCCAGTGGGGTGTGTGCAAGAGGCAGCTGACCGATGATTCTCTCTCATCGGTGTTTCTAACACTCTATCCCTCTCTCTTCCTCTCTGTAAAAAATCAATAAAATATATTTTAAAAAAGTAAAAAGTGTATGTGCATATACATTTTAAACAAAACATAATTTTGACACTTATGCATTATTTGTACATATTTGTTCTCTCCCTCCCAATGTATAATGTAAAATTTAATAAAAATACTTAATACAAAATAAATATAAATGAATTCAAAAGTATCTCTGGATAGAATAGACCCAATGGGGGTCACTTGTCCAATGCTCTTTCTAAAATATCAGTTATAACACTTCAAAAACATTTTGGAATCCCCTGTTTTTGTTGGTGTCCTGAGTACATATTTGGTTTGCATGTTGGGTAATTCACATTGACTGGTAAGGCAGGCCTTCTAACTTACTCTTCATACACCCTACTTGGCTTGACTTGCTGTGATGAGTACATATTAGCTTTGTAGTTAGTTTAAAAACCCAATGAGGTAAAGAAAAACAGGTAAACTTCAGAATTCTACCTGTTTAGGTATTGCTAAACATTGAAGGGCTACAGTTTAAGAATTAAAGCATGAGATATACATCCAAATGTAAGCGGATCATGTCTCCGTAAGTAAAATGGGAATTGAAATGATTATTTTTGATAAACCAACTTTTAGAAATCCACTTTTAAGTGAAACAAAGAGTTTGGGGTCTCAAAAACATAGATTATTTTTCTTCACAGCTCGAATCACAAATAACTCTTATTCAGCCCTTCCTTATATTTTCTTGACATAAAAAAAAACAAACAACAACAACAACAACCCTCCAGTCACTGCTGAGTACAAATAGGCAAGCTGAGTACAAAGCAATGTGTGCAGTTAATATACTTTAAAAACCTACGGAGGGAAGCTTCCGAAAAGGAGAGGACTGGTACAGACGTACGGATACCGTGGCTTCAGGGCATGAAGCTGCAGGGCAGAGTCCTTTAGTCACCAGACAGGAGTAACCCTTCATTGGACAAATGTCAGGATTTTCAAATAAACCTCTGAAGTGTTATAGCTTTTTTTTTTTTTTCAATCCTTCTTCTGTTTAGAGGTTACAGTATAAAGACACTATTTCAGATCTGTGGGTGGGTTGAAAATGAGTGGGAAATGAAGAAATGGAAGTATAGACAGCATATCTGAGATCTTCACAAGATCCAAAATTCATAGACTGTGACGCTAACCAGTGTAAACTAGCTAAGGCATTTACAGTAGGTATCTTTGGTGTATTAAGATGATAAGAGTGAAAAACAAAGTACACATTTAATCCTGAGGAAAATATATCTGCCTGATGGTTTCTTATTGGTTTGATGTAGCTCAAAAGAGGAAAGGAGAAAAGAATTAATGACAATGAGATGAATTAAAGCAGATGGAAAATAACGAGTTAGTGAGAAAGAAACCAAGAGTATAGGAAAGACTTTCATTTCATATAACTTTTTGCTCTCTCTCTCTCTCTGTGTGTGGTGTGTGTGTGTGTGTGTGTGTGTGTGTGTGTGTCCATCCCTCAGACATAAATGTTGAATTAGCCTTACTCCTAATACACCATTCTCATTTATCTGTGCTCAGTTATTCTTTTGATTTATTCTTTTCATTCCAACTTTCATTTCTTCCCTTTCTTTCCAATAGATTTAATGTGTGTTTCTTTATTTATACGCATTTTTATAAATCATAGATTTTTCTTTTGAGCTATGTATTTTTAAATTATATAAATGACATTGTGCAACAAATCAGTGTTACTCAGAATGCTTGTCCTCAAATTCTTTGTTACTGGTCTATCTACACTAATAAAAGAGTAAGCTGCAAATTGACCATATCTTTGCGATGTCCACCATCCAATCAGGAGTGAGTATGCAAATCAACCCAAAAAAAGATGGTAGGTTGATTTGCATGCAAAGGTGCTGAGTGGCTGGGATTAGGGTGGGAATGCTTCAGCTGCTTCAGGCCTCTGGGCAGCATGGGAAGCTGGAAAGATGGCTCCAGGTCAGAGCAAAAAGGCTGCGCCTGCCGGAGTGAAAGCAGTGCCTACAGCCAAGGGAAGGAAGGCCCATTCTTGCATGAATCTTCATGCATTGGGCCTCTAGTGTTAAGGAAAAAGACATAATAGAAAATAACTCTGTAGGAAGATTTTTCTTAAATTGTCTTTGAAATCCAGTAATAACATTTGGGCTCATATTTTGTATACAATTTTAAAATTTATTTTTCTAATAATTAACTATAATATAAATAGAGGCCCAGTGCATGAAAATTCATGCACTGGAGGGTGGGCCCTCAGCCCAGCCTGCCCCCTCTCACAGTCCAGGAGCCCTCAGGGGTGGGAGGCAACCTGGCGATCAGGGGAAGGTGACACCCCATCACACCTCTGCTGTTGCCACTGCCTACAGTGCAAGCCTCTGCCGGCCCTGGTTACTTGAGCCTCAGGAAGCCCTGGATGGCTGGGCAGCCACCATTCAAGGCTTGCCTGCACCTCAGGTTGGCCCTGGGCTGCTGGGGGGCTGAGAGGACTGGGGGACTCTGGAGGCAGGTGTCCCAGCAGGGATGAGGGAACTGGGTGCAACCATTGTGTAGCTGTGGGCACCACCATCTTTGAGGGTGATGCAGTCAATTAGCATATTCCCTTCTTAATGGCTGTGGGCATTGCCATCTTTGAGGTTGGGGCAGTCAATTAGCATATTCCCTTCTTATTGGCTATAGATGATGTGAGGGTCAATTAGCACATTCCCTCTTTATTAGATAGGATAGTACTGTGATTGATTAGAAATTTAATAAAAATAGTCTTTTACCACAAATACTTTGAGAAGCAATTTTAAGGTCTTCATTATACTTATTTTGCACTCAACACTATCCACAATCTGAATACTTTATAATTTTTCTTAATTTCTCTTTAAACCAAAGATTTTAAAGTGAATATCATTTGGTTCCAAAACTTGTAGCTCTTAAAACTCTATTTGTAATTAATATCTAAATTTATTGCATTATGGTCAGAGAGCATAAACTGGATTATATTAATTCTTGACAGAGAAACATTTCAAAATTATTTTGGGACAGAGAAATTATCAGAATTAATTGATTCCATAAAAGGGCATATAATCAGTTTCCAATAATTATCTACATAACAGAAAACTATTAAGATTTTTCCTCTAAGAAGGAAAATGAACAGAGATGGACAGATGCTTATTGGCCTTGTAAACATGATCTCTGGCCCAAATGTTCTGTAGTCAGAGTCAATTATGAACATTAAAAATATGTTTGAGCCATAACTGATTTGGCTCAGTGGACAGAGCGTCAGCCTGTGGACTGAAGGGTCCCAGGTTTGATTCCAGTCAAGGGCATGTACCTTGGTTGCAGGCACATTCCCAGTAGGGGGTGTGTAGGAGGCAGCTGATCAATGTTTCTCTCTCATCAATGTTTCTAACTCTCTATCCCTCTCCTTTCCTCTCTCAAAAAAAAAAAAAATCAATACCATATATATATATATATATATATATATATATATATATATATATATATTTTAATATGTTTGATTGCCTGGCCAAGTTGGCCCAGTGGTTGAGTGTCAACCTATGAACCAGGAAGTCAGGGCACGTGCCCAGGTTGGGGGGTCCATCTCCAGTACCGGCAGTGCAGGAGGCAGTCAATCAATGATTCTCTCTCATCAGTGTTTCTATCCCTCTATCCTTTCTCCCCATTCTCTCAGAATCAGTGAAAACATTTAAAAATAGATTTGATCATTGACCTGTAGAACACTCCTTCATATCAGGTTTAAAAGCCTTTCGGGAAGGCTGGCTGGCACAATATCAAGCTCTTACTCATCTCAGTTTCATTGGGAAATATTTGAGTGACAAAAGAATTCAGGATCATGGCATATAATCAAGTCTTCAATTGGACTAAAAATGTATTTCCCAAATGAAAATCCATTATCCATGTCCCTCACTCTCATTTCCCTGTTCCTCATCTAGGTATTCGTCTACTGGTAACTTCAAAAACACAAGTGACCCAAGGTAAATGGGAAGCCTCTCTAGATAACTTTGAACGTTGACTCTCCCAGAATAAACAGAGTAGCAGATTGCATTCTGTTGAAAGTGGCCTCTTTTAAATCCTCAGGGGCATACAGTTAAAGTGTGGTTAAAAAACAGACACATTTAAGAAACCTTGGACTAGAAATGTTTTTCTTCTGAATTTGCTCTCCTTCCTTTTGAATTTGCTCTACTTTTACATCACAAAGCTATGGCATGGGTCAAAGGACACAGCAGATGAAATTGCTCCAGACACAAAGAAACAAAACAACATTGAATTGATTTTTGCTGTTAAGTTAGGCATTTCTATATGGGATTTGAATCCAATGTTGGTTAAGTTTGGAAATATAGTTTCAAAACATTAATATTTTCGTGTTTTTTTAAAATAAACTTTCCATTTTGAAATAAATTATTTATCTACAGCAAAATTTTAAAGATGCTACAGAGAGTTTCCAAAACCCACCAACTAGTTTCCTCTAATTGTTAGCATCTTATATCACCATAGTTCTTTTGTCAAAAAGAAGAAACCAACTCTCATAATTACTATTTTCTAAGTTTCACACTCTACTCAGCTTTTATCAGTCTTTGTACTAATGTCTTTTCTCTATTCCAGGATCCCAACCAGGATATGTTACATTTAGTTATCACATCTCCTTGGTTTTGGTAATAGTTTATTAGTCTTCCTTGTTCTGCATGACCTGTTTAGAGGAGTATATTCTGGTACACTGGTCGAGTAGTTTGTAAAATGACCCTCAATTTGGGTTTTTCTGCTGTTGCTCTCCATAACTTCTTATTGAATTTCATCTAAGCAGAATTTTATCCAACTGGCTTCTGTAAGTTGCCTGGGTTTTACTATAGAAGAGTGCATTAAAAATAGGTTCCAGTAAGAATCACAGAGAATTAAATGGATCTTGGTAATTAAATTACCCCATACTTTTCATATAATTCCTTGCTGTGGGAAGGTTAAGTACCTTATAGATGCTATTTCCCCATATCTCAATACATCACTATTAATTTAGTATCAACTAGGCTTCATTTTCTAATCTTTAATAGAAGAACCACATGAACAGCAGAGAAGTGTACCCAATTTAGTGCATATAAGATGTATGGTGTTAGAATAAATCTATGTTGTAAATATTAATATATCAATTGGTTATCCAACTCTATAATGATTTTACTTTTTAAAAATAGCATTTATATTTTAATAAATGTTCCATGCAAAAAAATGGATAAATCTAGTTAAATTTAGTAAAGCACATTATAAGTAAAATTAATTTAGCTTTTAAACTGGATTATTTAATTGATAGTACAGTTAAAATAAAAATAAATAAAGGAGTGGGTGGGACCTAACTGTCACCCATTCCTGTCTCTCTCTCTGTCACTCTCTCTCATTCTCTCATATACTCATGATTACTTAGTGCAGTGGTCGGCAAACTCATTAGCCAACAGAGCCAAATATCAATAGTACAACGATTGAAATTTCTTTTGCGAGCCAAATATTTTAAACTTCTTCTAAAGCCACTTCTCCAAAATAGACTCGCCCAGGCCATGGTATTTTGTGGAAGAGCCACACTCAAGGGGTCAAAGAACCACATGTAGTTCGAGAACCGCAGTTTGCCAACCGCTGACTTACTGGAAGCTTGATTAAACATGAAAATTATTCACAGACAGCAAAAGAGAATGATTATTATATTATTGGAAAATTTAGAACTTAATTTCAAAAATACTAAAAACTTGTTCAATTAAATGACCATTAGTCTGGGCACGGCTCAATTATAAGAAATAAAAATAGATTTCTTTCCTAAATAAAGATTTAATGAGAAATACAGTGTGACAGAATTAAACAAGATCAAGAAAGATTCATGCATTAGTACAGCTCACAATCATTTCTGTGTATGTTAGGAAACTCATCTTCTCTCTACATTATAACTTCCAGGACAACCATGTGGAATCAGGGTAGTGATGAGGTCTGAAAATAAAGGTTGCTCTTGCACAGATCCTCATGCGAGCTCATTCATCTTTCACAGGAAGCAGGTTGGTTAATAACAAACTTCTACAACACCCTTGAAATGCAGGACACCAGTAGAGAAAACAGGACAAAACTCAGAAGCCTTGCCAATGTGTTCCAGTTAGTCCTTCAGAAGCCAGTGACTGCTGTACAAATCTGAGGCAAAGGCCCTGAAAGAGTTTGTGCGTGCCAGAACCGCCTACATTTTTATAATTCATGCATTTCAAACCTTAGTTAATTTTAGTACTTTCCAGTTGTGTACTTAATACACTGTACCAAAATATTTCCTGTCAAAATTCCGTTATCTTCTCATTATTGGGGTAATAAGAAATGAACACATGCATATCAATTTTTATGCTAGAAGACACAATAAGTATTTTTCAGGAGACTCTTGCATTTTGGGGGGCCAGAATTAAATCTGATATTTAAGGAACATTTTACACAAAATGTAACAGAAAACAATGTAGAACTGATATGTCATGCCTTGCTCTGTGTTCTAACAGTACTTTGCATATATCTCACAGAAGTTTTCTTCTTGTTTTGGATTAGTTTAAAACTTATGAAATTGTAGATCAAAATCATCATCTTGATCTACGAAAATCATAAATTTCCTATGGTTTAACTTCTTAGTTGTATATGCACTTGATTTGTTCACCAATTGTAAGCAACTTGAAGGTACAAGATCATATATTATGTCTTTCTATCTCAAGAACGTAGCATGCAAGACTGACAATTAGTGAACAGAATAAATAGTTGTTACATTTAAATGAAAGGATGAGGAATTAAACTCTCAGAATTTAATATGTGTAAAATCAATTGGTAAAGGAAAGGGTGTTCCTTTACTGCCCTGGGATGTATGTCCCAGGAAAGGACAAATACCCCATTCAAAAAAAAAAAAAAAAAAAAAAGCTGAGGGGTTTTGTCTATTCCTTATTTTTCTGCATTTTTAAGTTAGGTTTACACAATGGGAGATATTTAGATGACTGACACGTATTTTACTCTTCATGTGTAAGTTTTCATGGGTAGATGCAGGTTAAAACTGAAACATATCGACAGCTATAGAATTCCTAGTCTTTTTACACACATTATACACCATATACATGAAAACGATTCCAGTCCTTTCAGCTGTGATGGCCTAATAAATGCAGAAATCGCTGCATCTCAAAATTTACAATGTGCGAAGTGTTGTATTAATTTTAAAAGGATAAATAAGTCAAACACCCTTTTCAATAGGTCAAAGGAAATAAGATATAGACACACACACACACCCCCCCCCCGAGAAAAAAAATGCAGAGATTGTGATTTAAGAAACTGGAAATTGCTCAAACTATTTTTCCATTTGTAAATAATATCCTAATCGTCACAGGCTTTTGAAAATAATACTCCTGGTATTATTTGTTGCCTGTTCATCTGCATGGCTTTCTGTCTAAGCAAAACCTGCCTTTCCATAGCTGGTAACATGGCTTGTTCAGGGGGTGGAGAGACCAATCTGGGGCTCAGGGCAGTGCCAGCCAATAGAATGCCCAACCCAAATGCCTGGTAAGGGATTTCCAGCCCTGGAGCGCTAACATGGGAACTTTCTATTTTAGGGCATTGGGACACATTCCAGGAACCATGAAAGCTACCATTCTTGGGGCTTGCAATGTGTATATCCCACATGTAATGCCTTGCAACAGCCCTGCAAAATAAATGTTGTCATATTTATTAGTACATGCTTGCCTGGCGTTGGACTAGAGTGTGTGCTGTGGTCTCATTAAGCTTAGTATGCGGGAGACATGAAATAAACAATAACTTCCCACATAGCTATTGTCCAGCAGTGACAAGGTACCAGGCTAATGGAATAGCACCTGAGGGTGGCTGCTCTTAGGATAGAGTGGTCAAGGAAGGCCTATCTGAGGAGGTGCCATCTGAACAGAGCCCTGGAGGAAGTGAGAGATGCTGATACTTGAGAGAATGATGGAACAGCAAGGATGATGCCTTCAGGTGGTACCTTGGAAATGCTCTGACATGGCACTGGAGTGGTGGGATTTAATCAGAAAGTTTTCCTGTTAATTTACTTGCAATCAGATTATGTCCAACAAAATCACCTGAAGTCTCCCAGGTTACACTCTGGGGACTTCTTCCATATTCATGTTCACCTCCCAAGAAGGGCACTTCCTGCGGGCAGAGGAAAACATGAAGAAGTGAAGCCTGAAATTCCTACCCATGCCTCACAGGTTGCCGGTTCAGCCACTGTAGACAAGTGTGACTCTGCTTCCCATGGCGTCATGGCCCTGCTGAACCTGGATGGGGGTCCCGGTCTCACACTGAGTCTTCAGCGGCCTCTGGAAATCCAGAAAACCAGAGAAGGGCTGACCTTGATCAGACAAAGAGCCTTCCATATGTCAAGCAGTGAAGGGGAGCACGGCCTTGAACCTGGGTTCTCATCCATTTGTAGCAAGATTCACATGCCTGTGGAGGCTGAGGCAGTGGGTCTGACCTATGCTTTTTTTTTGCTCAAATGAGGACCCACACCTTTTTTTTTGGGGGGGGGGGCGAGGAGGGAGATATAAAGGCCAATAAAATATGTTAATTTCTCAATTGGGTCAATTCTCAGTCGGGTCAATTCTCAGACCAGTTTCAGTCTGGTCCGCAGAGACCAGGTTGAGGGTTCCCACTGGTGCACGAATCCATGCACCAGGCCTCCAGTAAAGAAATAAAGTAATGTGTCTAGAAGCTCAGAACTGGGAAATGCTGTAGCTGGGATAATGAACCTAGAACGATTGGAGTCAGAGGCTGCTGTTGTAACCATTTTGGATAGAGAAAAATTACCTGTTCAAGGTAAGTTTTTAGGAGGCCGTTAGTCATTTTTTAAAAGTCAGCTCATCCAACCAGAATTTCTACATAAAGTGAAATATCATTTGTCAAATCTCTGTTTCACAGTGGGCTACAGCTAGCACGCCTCCATATTCCTCCAAGCACTCAAATCTGGTATGTTCTCCTATGTTCCCCTCCAGGTTTCCAAAGCCACCTTGTTCCTGGAATGTGGGATCTGCCCCTCGCTGTTACTGCCTTTGCAACAGCTTATTGGAAGCAAACAAGCATGGGGGAATTGAGCAAGAATTTCTGGGACATCAACCTTGGAGAAGAAGCAAGGAATGTAGGATGCATGTTGACCGTCCAAACAGGACAGAGATAATGATTAATCGAATCCCCTGCAGGTTTAAATGAGATGGGAGCTGCGAGTGAAGGCAATCCTCTTTTCTTGCAGCTGGAGTGCTGCTCCTCCTGAGCCAACCCCTCCCCCCTCGGAAATGATGTGTTCCATGTGGATTTTCTGCCTGGTCCTGAGCGTGGCGGGCACAGTGTGGGTATGGTGCCTTTATTTCTCTTCTTGCCTTCTCTCTGGTGCTTATTTCACAGAGCTCGCAGGTCTGAGTCAGCGTTCTGCATGTCCTCACACACTGTTGGCTCTCCCAGCCCTAGGCCATGAAGGCAAGTTCCTAGATGGGCCAAACATCTCAAGAGGACAGGGCATTATGACCCTAAGAGGGAGGCTTAGGGGGAACAAAGTGTATAAATTCACAGGGGAAGCTTTAACATTTGTAGCTCAAGCTTACAACATGTTTTTTAAAAGAAAGATATTTTTGCTACAAAGCCTTGAGAATAGTTAATGCCAGTTAACATAACAAAACATTCACATACGTTTTAAAACCTATTACTATAATTTATCTATTTATTTATTTATTGCTATTTGTCCAGAATAAGCAGAACAGTGGTTTAATATAGTTTTGTTTTTCTGAAAGGTAGTTTTTGTGTTTCTTTTAAGACAAATATAAAACAAATTAGTTATTATTGCAAATATATTACAAAGCAAAGCCAGGAGAGATTAATTAATAAGGCAATTTGGTCTGGGGAAGTAATTATATTCTTTTAAGGTAATTACTAAATACTGTAATAACTTCTAACGTTTGACTCCAGAAACCTATAGAAAAGAAGAGAAACTTTATTCAACAAGGCTTTTGAAACACTTTAATCTTACAAAAACATGATAAATATAGGCTGTGAATTATTCCCATTTATTTCTTTTTCTTCATCACTCATAAATCTGAATACCAGAGCAGAAAAAAACCAAAGAGGGTTTCTAACTTAATTTTCTCCCTTATAGTAAAATAATAAGTAAACATTTTTATGGGAAATAAAACTAACATCATTTTCTGTGATAATGTTTTGGCTAATGTATAACTTTCAGTTATTTCTCCCTATTATTGGCATACATATTTAATTTTTCCCTGCTTGCATTGTGTGCATTTTATTCTCAAGTATATTTGCACTTATAATTTTATTTCTTAGACAAAAAGATTATACTTGTTACTTTAAATAAATTGTTCTTAATGCCTGAATTAATATTACCATTATTGGGATATTTTTTAATGAGATGACAAATGTTAACTAATTATAAAAATAAACTGAGGTTAAAATAGCAAAGTCCTTGTAAGCTGGTGGTACATAGTAAATATAGCTAAAATCTAAAATCTTCATTGATTTGTTGGGATATAAAGTCTTTTTGGAAGAATGCTTTTATATCTTATTTCATCTAAAGATCACAATTGAAAAATTTTTAAATCTGTGTTTCTATTATAAGGTGTTCAAAAAGTTGTCAGTCATGGACCATTATTTTTACTTTCACTCTACTTTTCCTCATTTAAAACACAAAGAAACTATTACATGAGTGAGCCACCTAAAAATCATGTCTGAGTTTAGTTGAACTGGTTACATGTGTGTCCTTGGAATATATTTGCTCAAATAATGGACCCATAAGGTCATAGTAGAAACTTAAAGGCGAGACAGACATTAAGCCAAGATAGTGTAGGCTTTTTCCTACAGGAAAAAGGAATTATAGGAGGAAGAACCCTTTGACTTTTCCAATTATCTATGTCCAGAGATTGATGAAAAAGAAAAGGTAAAATTTAACCAATTTTGTTGCTTCAAATAATTGACCTCTTATAATAGAGCTTTGAAAAGGACTACCATTTAATAACTGCTTTGGTATCAAACACAGCTAAGAAATTTGTTCAACTTATCTCCTTTAATTCTCACAACTTCATAAAATGGGTTATTGGGATTTTCATTAAAAAGATCAGAAATCTGAAGCTTGTAGAGGCCCTGATGCTGGCGCTCCTAACCCCTGGAAACGCTTCTCCTCTTCTTGGGGTTAACAGTGTCTTTTCCTTATCTTCTCACTGTTCCTTTCTTTCGTGTCTGTAAATGAATCCTTAAAGACTGCAGAGACCGATGAAGGTGAATTTTTAGCTGCTGGAGGAGGTGTGCGTGGCCCCAGAATTACCGACAGAAAGCAATCTGCCTGCAAAGAGACAGACTGGCCCTTCTGTGCTGATGAAGACTGGGTGAGCACTGGGCATGGGGAAAGGGAGACGCCTTCATTGTGTTAGAAACATACACAGGCTGACCCATGAGGTCAAAGAAAACTTTTCCAGTGGAAGTAATCAAATAGTTTATTACATGTCAAATGAAAAAAGACAAATGAAAAGGTTCTGAGAGCACAATTTAAATTTCCTCCCATGCTCTGGTCATTAGTGGGTTAAGGCATTGGATTTTAGTTGTCTATTCGGATAGATACTAGAAACTTTAATATTATGGCCTCGGGATTTCATGGGGCCTAATTTATGATGGAGGGGCCCCTCATCTCAGAATATTTTTATGATCTCTACCTAATACTCCTAAATTACTTTTAAATTAAAGGATGATCTGAAGAGATTGAGGAGGGGAGCAATAGGAGCTACATGGAAACCTTCAAAATTGTATTGAATCCAAGAAATAGGCCCTTAATGTAATGTTTATCTCTTCACTTTCAGATCCAAAAATGCCCTTCCGGCTGCAGGATGAAAGGGTTGATTGATGAAGTCAATCAAGATTTTACAAACAGAATAAATAAGCTCAAAAATGCATTCTTTGATTATCAGAAGAACAATAAGGACTCTAGTTCACTCACCAGGAATATAATGGAACTTTTGAGAGGGGATTTTGTCAACTCTAACCGTAAGTATTACATATTTGGTGCTTTGATTTTATAACACACAGCAAATCAATAACATCAAACATTCTAAATATGGTGTCTCCTTATAGCAACTGAGATTTCATTCCAAAATATTTGGTGTAGAAACACATACCCTTTATATATAGCTAAATTTTTAAGGAGGAGCTTGCATAATGTCAAAAAGAGTTGTTTAATGTAAGTCAGAATTTTGGATTGAAGGCTAGAATTTAAGTGCTTTCTTTTCAAAGGTACATACTGAAAATAAGTTGGGTAGACATATTGGCTTCTCTCTTACAGAGGAGGAAGCAGAGTGGTCAAGGAACTTGTTTGAATACCCAAAGCTGTCATGTGATGGAGTTGGGAGTTCCACCCATAGACTCCACTAAGCAGATTATGCAGTTTGCTGTTTGTTTTTAATTAAAATTATATAGCCATATTCCAGCTTTCTTACAGAACAAGGGCGCGGCCACACTAGGACCAGGAAGCATTGGGTTTGCTCTGGGCCTGGGCACCAAGTGCAGTGAAACCCCAGGTCCTAAAGCCTTGCTTGGTTCTTTATAGCTTCAGGAGACACTGTACTAATTTAAAGTCAACGGTGCAACATAATTGGCAAGAGAGTGGTCCTGCTTAACTAAAACATCACAAAAACAAAAAGTTTAGGAAAAATTTAAAGTCCATAGATAGGAAGAAAACCTTAGTAATAAAATCCAGAAACACAATTCCCAGTACATCATGTTCAGCTTTCAAGAAAAAAAAATTACAAGGCAAAAAGCACATTAAAGAGACAGAGCAAGCCTCAAAACAAGACATGACGAGGATGTTGGAATTATTAGACTGGCAATTTAAATCAAATATGATGAAGATGCTAAGGATTATAATGAATAAAGTAGAACATGGGCAATATAAACAGAGAAATGGAAATCCTAAGAAAGAACTAAAAAGCAGTGCTAGAGATTAGAAAAAAAAAAAAAACACACAAAAAAAAACAACAGACAGAGTGAAGAATGCCTGTGATAGGCTCATTAGGAAACTGGGCATGGCTAAGAGGATATATCAATAGAACCCTCAAAAACCTATACACTCATTTTATACATTAGTCCAAAACTATAAATGCACTACACCAAGAGTGAACCCTAAGATAAACTACTGCCTTTGGGTGATTATGATGTATCAATGTAGGCTCATACTTGGTTAAAAAAAGTAAAGACCATTATGATGAGTGATGTTGATAATGAGAAGCACTATGCATGTTTAGGGGCAGTGGGTATAAGAAAAATCTCTATACCTTCTTCTTGGAAACCTAGAACTGCTCTAAAAAACGAACAATTGATACATACAAAAATAAATAAAAATAGAAAGTTGTATGGGAGAAATAAAGAAAATCCAGGAACATGTTCAAGTCCTATGAGTAAGGATATGATAAGATAATTGGAATGTGATCAAATCAATTATTTTTTCTATTAATTATCTTTAAAATTCCAAAGAGATTTTCTTCTGCAGTTATTTGGAATTCTAATTGCTGGTAGGGTACCCTAACTGATATCCATAAATGACTACAGGACATAACATTGCCCAAAAATCAAATGCCTAATAGCTTTGCAACTCACAAATTAAATACTCAGATAAAAGTATTATAAAAGTAATATGGGGAATATTTCTAAATAAATTTTCTTCTTTTACTGGCTATTTCAAGCAAATCACTCAGTAACTGCTTCAATATCCATATTTTCTATTTCAGACAATGATAATACATACAATCAAGTGTCAGAAGATCTGAGAAGCAGACTTGAGACTCTGAATCGCAAAGTCACAGAACATGTACAGCTTATCCAACTTCTGCAGAAAAATGTCAAGGACCAGCTGGTAGAAATGAAGCGACTGGAGGTAAGAAAGAGCGTGGCTTTGTCACCAGATTTCCTTATTTTGGATAGTAGGAAAATGGGAGGCGATGGTCATTCACTGAATGCCTATTATCCATAGAGCTTTGTGTTCTATTTCCCTTATCTAACTATAAAGTATTATTCCCCCTCTCTACACGTGGCAAAAAATAAAGCTCAGTGATATTAAGTAAAATTTCCCAGGGCACACAGATAATAAATTTCAAAATCAAATATTCAGTCCCTGCTCTTGATCTGTTCTAAGATAAATCCAAATAGTCCCTATTGCTTCTCTTGGCTAGCCTAACAATACCCAGCATCTCGTCCACTGAGGATACCACAAACATAAGTATGGATTGGTAGGTCTCCAGTTCAAAGAAATGAAAACCATTTCCAAGAAATACACTAACTACTAAGAACTCAATAGACATCTTTTATTTTTTTAGATCTACCTTTCTTTTCTTATCTGTCTCCTCCTTTCTCTAGGTGGACATTGATATTAAGATCCGATCTTGCCAAGGGTCATGCAGCAGGGCTGTAGCACGTGTGATAGATCTGCAGGACTACGAGGATCAGCAGAAGCAAGTTGAACATCTCATTGCCAAAGACTTACTTCCGCCTAAATATAGACAAAGCCTACCACTGTTAAAGATGAACCCATCTTTAGATTTGGTTCCCAGAGAGTCCAAGATCCAGCTTCAGGCAGCCCCTCCAGAGTTTAAGGCACTCATGGAAATGCGGCAGATGCAAATGACCTTAGAGAGGTCTGGGACAGATAAGAATCCCCGAGGAGACTCTGCCTATCGTGGAGCAGGAACAACACCTGAAAACCCCAGGAAACCTGTACCTGGTAGTGGGAATCCGAGACCTGGGAGTTCTGGATATGGTGGTGCTGGTACTTTGAACCATGGAAGTTTTCGGCCTGAAAGGCCAGATGGCACAGGGCATGGCAGCACCAGGCCTGCCAACCCAGACTGGGGCACATTTACAGAAACTTCAGAAAGTGTAAGTCCAGGGACAAAGAAAGAGTACCACCACACAAGAGAACTGGTCACTTCCGAAGGAGGTAAAGAGCTTCTGATTAGTGGAGAGAAGACTACCTCTGGTGGCCTAATCACCAGGCGCAGTTCATGCTCTAAAACCATTACTAAGACCACCATCGGTGCTGATGGCCGCAAGCAAGTGACGAAAGAAGTGGTCACCTCTGAGGATGGTTCTGACTGTGGGGACACAACTGGTGTAGACTCGTTCCATACAACTAGGGATAGCTTTGACGAATTCCGTCGTAGGCACCCTGAAGAAGCTGCTTTCTTTGAGGCTGACTCAACTGGGAGAATAATCCCAAGTTTGTTGTCACCTGGGTTAACAGAGCTTGAGACCCACTCTGACATTTTCAGAGACTTAGAGGAAACCAGCTCTCACCTCCACGTCAGCGGAACTCATTCCACCAAGAAAGGCCGACCTAGACCTCGCAAGGCCAGAGGTATCCGCCCTTCTTAGACTAAATTATTCTTGCAGTGTGCTCCCATAGCACCTTGCACTTCTTTCCTAGCCCTCTTTCATGCTTTATTAAAATTACCTCCTTTTTTGGTTTGTTTTTCATGCTGAACTGTAAATTCCAGGGGTCAGGGACTTTGTCTATCATGCTCATCTCTGTATCCCAAACACCTACCAGTGCAGAAGGTCACCATTCAATAAATATATGTTAAACGAATCCCTCTGAAACTCGATTTTGAGTTTGTTTAAGCTAATTATTTTACCCTTCAAAATATGCGTTGCTGGAATTGTTACCCAATTTATTTGACGTATTGTTTGGAGTGGCTCTCAGTTGAAATTGAGATTAGGTTAAAGACAAGTTATATTAGTGCTAAACGTTGCTTAGATATCTTTGCTGGTTACTTGCTATTAATCAGTACATGCAAGTAAAAGTTGAAATCCATTGAGGAAATCCCCTTTGCAATTTGTAGGTATAAGTGCCTCTCATTTGCTTATGATTCTTTCTGGTGTAAAAGCATGTTTTCTCCATGGAGGGAAGGAAGGAAAGAAAGAAGAAAGGAAGGCATAAAAAAGGCAGGAAGAAAGAAGGGAGGGAGGCAGGGAGGGAGGGAGGGAAGGAGAGAGGGAAGAAAGGAGGAAGGAAGGAAGAAAGGAAGGAAGGAAGGAAGGAAGGAAGGAAGGAAGGAAGGAAGGAAGGAAGGAAGGAAGGAAGGAAAGAAGGGAAAAGAAGCCAGTATGTACCTTCATTTAATCTGGGCCATTCCTATCTTTGTAAAATTAAATGAGAGTAACTTCTTCCAACCAGCTTAATTTTTCTTTTAGACTGTGATGATGTCCTCCAAACACATCCTTCAGGTGCCCAAAGTGGCCTTTTCAATATCAAGCCACCGGGATCCAGTAAGATTTTTTCAGTTTATTGTGATCAAGAGACCAGTTTGGGAGGATGGCTTTTGATCCAGCAAAGAATGGATGGATCACTGAATTTTAACCGGACGTGGCAAGACTACAAGAGAGGTTTCGGCAGCGTGAATGACAAGGGGGAAGGAGAATTCTGGCTAGGCAATGAGTACCTCCACTTGCTAACCCTGAGGGGATCTGTGCTTCGGGTTGAATTAGAGGACTGGGCCGGGAACCTGGCTTATGCAGAATATCATTTGAGGGTAGGCTCTGAGGCAGAAGGCTATGCCCTGCAGGTCTCCTCCTACAAGGGCACGGCGGGCGATGCTCTGATTGAGGGCTCCGTGGAGGAAGGCACAGAGTACACTTCTCACAATGGCATGCAGTTCAGCACCTTTGACAGGGATGCAGACCAGTGGGAGGAGAACTGTGCGGAAGTCTTTGGAGGAGGCTGGTGGTACAACAACTGCCAGGCAGCCAATCTCAATGGCATCTATTACCCTGGGGGCTTCTATGACCCCAGGAACAGTCTTTATGAGATTGAGAACGGAGTGGTCTGGGTCCCCTTCAGAGGAGCAGATTATTCCCTCCGGGCTGTCCACATGAAAATCAGGCCCCTGGTGACCCAATAAACAGAAAGAGCGGGAGTGAGAGCACTACGTTTTGTTTAGCGAAGTGGAGGAAAAATAAGGAAGATGGAGGAGTCAAGATTTCTTACTACCGAAAAAATCCCCTGGTGCTATTTTATTATTCTTTGTACTGTAGCTAAATGTAACTGAGTCATATTAGTGCTTCAAAAAAATAAAGTTGTGTGATTTTTTTTTTTTTGTAAATCTTTCAACTAGCTCTGTGAGTTTTAAAATTTCTGTAAGGGTACACACCAAGAGACATTAGCACATCAGAAAGAGGGACTCAAATAAGAGCTCCTCTCTGCAACAGTGTTGTTTGGAGAGCTTCAAAGTCATAGGGCTGTTGCAAAAGAAAGAAGTTATTTCATCCAGGCCATTTGAATGACTTTAAACTAATATTTTTAATTTTCAAAGCACTCAATTTAACAATGGTTGGCTTTTGTAGAGGAATTGACCAAGTTCTTTTGTCTTTTCTATTAGTAAGCAAATCCATGCTGGCAGGAGAGCCATTCTTCCCTAATAGAAATAGATATCTCTTCATTAAGGTTTCAATGAAGACCACAATACACACTTATTTCCCCCCCCCCAAGAGTCTAATCAATTTCTTTAAAAAAAAATACCTGGAAAACACATTTAAATTTTAAAAAAATATATCTTTCCAAAAGAGATGGCATTTACAATTGACAATTTCCACATCATTCATCTCAGTTTATTTTCTACTGATTATAAACTATAGTCTGTGATACATTAGTTGTTATTAAAGTAAAACAATTTGTTTGAAAGCATCTCACTATATATGATTTATACTCTTCAAAAATTCAACATATTTACATTGATCAATATTTTATTTTGATCTAAGTTGCTTCTTTGATCTTGGTGGCCTCAGCTCCTGCTCCAAATTTTTAACTCATATTTTCTTTTAGTGAGAACTACTTGCCATTTATTTCTGAAAATATATACAAATATCCCAAACACATTGGAATCCCAGTACATTGCCCTCAATTGCATAGTTTCTATCACAGTGTAACTGCATCCTTTCTCCTTGGTGAGGAAAGGAGGGAGGAAAGAAGAGAGAGAAGAAAGGAGGGAGAGAGGGAGGAAAAGAGAGAAGGAGAGAGGAAGGAAGGGAGGGAGGAAGGAAAACTAAAAAGGAAGGTGCCTACGTCTAGGGACCAGAGCATGGGGAGCAGAGGCAATGTGAGCATAAGAACTTGCAAGTGAGTTACATATGAAGCCCAATATTCTTGCATTTTCTTATGTGAAATTAAAAATCCTTGCTACAAATCAGTGATACCTCCAAATCTTTGGATACTTGGATAAGAACTTCAGAATCAAAAGAACCTTCATTTATTTCAGACAATGAAGTTGCCTGTTATACCTATGCCTACATGTTGACACTCACACATATGGAGCAGGAAGAGTTTTATTTTTTAGAATATCACACTATTAGGGACAGAATCATGTCCTAAAATGAAAGTGACTCTGTATGTAAAGGACTACGCATTTCTCATTTATTTTGAAGGCTTTGTGTTTATTAGCAAAGAACAGGCAACTTCTTTTAATTTAATAAACAATAGCCAGTATCAGCACAATCATGAAATTAGAGATACGATACCGAATATCTCTTTTCCATTTTACCTTATCGTTAACCTATTGCCTTATTTTCTCTGTTCCTGAAGTTAAATATCAATTCAACTTTTTTGGTTCACATTCACAAAGAAGCCCACTATAACTTGGTTTTCACTTGGTTACCATTCTCTTGAAATTCTTCTCCTTAAAGTCAACAATAATGTCATAGTACTAAATTTAAAATCCTACATTCAAGCCTCTTCCTGCCCTACCTCCCTGAAACATCTGCTACTATAGTCCCCATCCTTCTCTTCAACCTGTAATTTCTCTTGTTCACGGTGTTCCACTCCCACCGGTGTCCTTCCTCAGTCTGTTTAACTGGCCAATTCGTTCTTAGATGACTCCTTAGGCCCTAATAGTTCTTGTTCATATCTCAAAAATAACAGTCAATCCCAAACTCTAACGTGTTTGTTATTATGGCACTAGATTGTGAATTCATTTAGGCATTTATGTAATGTTTCCTGCCCTACATGAGAATGTCTCACATATTTCAACAGGTAAGTTTTAAAAGTTTCTTTAATTTTTTATTTATTTATTTTACATTTAAAGATTGACCTAGAATTTATCTTCATATGTCAGGAAAACTCATTTTTGTGTTGTTGGGGATGGATAGCCAGTGATGCTTCTCAGATCTTCTGAGGATCATTTATTAAAGGGTTCTTTGCCAGTGGAATTGAAATTCAATGTTGTTGAATAAAACTTTCCTTGGATCCATCTGTAGACTCTCTCATGCGCTTATATTGCCTTGCTCATCTTTAAGTATAGCTTTTGGATGAAATGCTCAATGCTCTCCCTCTTACATCTCCACTTTCTCTCTCTCTCGCTCTTTTCAGCCTTAGAACAGTTTGACTTTCTTTTTCTACTTTTTTTGTTTGTTTGTTCTATGGATTACTTAGAGCAGCCTTTAATTTCCAATTAATTATTTTTTTAGGGGGTTAGGGGGAGTCATTTTTTTTTCTTTTTCTTTTTTTTTTAGTAACCTTGACCTCATTTGAAATTTGTTAGTCATATTTTAATTATTTATTTCCAAGTATTTTATAAACTAATTTGTTTAACCTACTGTTTAATTCTAATTGTATTAGAATTTTAAGGTAGTCTATGTGACACAAACATGATTATTTTTTATAAATGTTCCATAGGCAAAAAAGAATGCATATTTTTTACATTTATACGTTACAAGATGTTATATTACCAAGCTTATTGATGGTATTATTTAAATATCTTCTCTATTTATTTTATGTAATTGATCTATCATATTTTGAAATATGTGCATGTATCAATGAAAAAGAATCATTGATTGGCTTTCTCCTGTACCTGGGGAGTGAGCCAATAACCCAGGTATATGCTCTGACTGGAAATAGAACAGTGACCTTCTGGTTTGTAGATTCACACTCAACCAATGAGCCACACCAGCCAGGCAATAATAGATTAATTTCTAAACACATTCATTTTATTTTAAATTTACTTTTACTTTTATTTTTATTTTTACTTTCCTTAACTCTTACATATTGTTTCTTCATTTCCAAACCTCTTTCCTCATTTACTTCATATTTCTTATAAATGATGGGTAAAAATTTTAAAACTCACTTATATTTTACATTTACTCAAACATGAAAATATTCTATATAGCATTTAATGTTTATTTTTCCCAGTGGTATTTCTGATAGAATTATACTCTGTATAAGCTCCTTTTATAATCAACAACATACATTTTTAATTTAGTAAGCCAACACGAGGGGTGCAGTTAATGAATCAGAACAAGACCCAGCCAGCCAAAGTCACTAATCTCCAGTCATGTCCAGAAAAGCCTAAAGGAAAATGGTGCCATACTAATGTAAGTACACACAAGTTACAAAATCATAAAATAAATGTTAGTTATATTGGAATAAAGTAACACAACATTTACTGAAACAACTTGAGAAGAAGCAACATTTAGATTTTGGTAGCTATGAATATTATGCAAGCTGCTTGCAGGTAATGAAATTTACACAGAAACCATTTTGGCAAATCATATTTTATTTATTTATGCATTTCAACCTACATCCTATTATTAATTGAATCCCAAGTATAAAGCTCCTTTATGGATAAAAATCTTTAATTAATAAGGGAGGATGTCCAAGGGCCTTAAACCTGGGAGTAGTATGATAAGGGATTTGCAACTGGGAAAAGATTCAAATTAATTCTTATACAAGACCTAGATATTATGCTTCCATTTCCAGTTGTAAAAGCAATACTTCAAAACCACAGAGGCAAGACAATGTAAGGTTTGAGCTGATTAAACAGTAGTCAGCTATTCAATAGTGCTCTTCCTGTCCATTAGCTCATGGGAGGAAGGTGGCTACCTGTTGATTGCAACAGAGCACTCTGCAAAATATTTTCTAGAAAATATTTGCTTTGACTCTATCTACAATAGGTCAGGGACCTCAAGGTTGCACGCCTACATAAACTGTTGCAAAACTGCATTGAAAGTCTGTCCTTTTGAGAGATAAAATAAATGTAGCAAACAATCGGTAAAGCTAGGTGAAGGACATCAAGGTATTCATTAAACCATTCCTGTTATTTCTCTGTAAGACTGAAATTTCTTAAAATAAAAAGATATTGGAGAACTATTATTCAGTCAGTATACAAAATGAAAAACATATTGCTTACTGGTCACATATTAGTTGGCAAAAGAAGAGAAAGGGAATAATGGTTAATATTAGTGCCAGTTAACACTTGTTGCATAAGCATATGACTATCCCAGTCTAATCACTTAGGAAATAAAATACTTAATAAACAGAAGGTAATATCATGTAACTGATTGCTGTCTTACATACAAAAATAATGGTTAAGAATTCATATAAAAGATAATTATGCTAATATAAAGTTGAGGAAAGGATGTAAAAGATAATTCTCAAAAAAACGATAGACAAATGATCATTAAATATTTTGAAATCTCTTACTTGCACTAGCAATTAAAATATAAAAATTAAAGCAATTGTCAATATTTTAATCATAACATTTAGCATTAGTGAGGAAGAAAAAAAATAAAAAAACAAATTCTGAGTGCCAAAGATAAACTGATACTATTTTTCTGGAGAGTTATTTGAATGCCAAAACCCATTATTTCCTTCAGGAATTCTGCTTCCAGGAGGAAATAAACAATAATATTTATTATATATTATACGTGTGTGTGTGTGTGTGTGTGTGTGTGTATGTATAAAGATCAAAGTAGAAAGATGATAACTTCAGTATCTTTATTAGAAAAAGTTCAAAAAAATCTCAATGTCAAATGATATATTTTTTTTTAAATTAGAGTGCATTCACATGATGGAATATTATATGGTCATTAAAAGCATATTATAGAAAATAATAGTGTAGAAAATAATAGTGTAGAAAATATGAAATAACATGGAAAATTTTCCATGACCCAATGCAATAAATTCAGGTACTAAAACACTAGTATGTACAGGAAAACATGAAAAACATAAACCAAAATATTAGCTGCTTCTCTATTAGTGTTGAAATTATAAGCATATGTCTCTTCCAATGTAATCACTTAGGAAATAAAATACTTGAATAAACAGAGGGTTACTGATATTTTTTTTTCTATATTTCCCAAATTTTTGCAAATAATATATCCTGCTTTCATTATTTAAAATGGTATTTATGTTGTTAAAATAAACATAAATAATTACATTTGATAGGGTTAGCCATAATTATGCACCAACACACTGTGATTTGGTGTGAGTTGAGCCCCAGAAATCTCAAGAGGAACCATCAAATCACTTGCCTCAGTGGGCAGAGGGATGGAATTCAGACATTAATTTCAGCTCTGTGTAAAAATGGTAGGTAGCATCTATACCTTAAAAAAATCTAATAGCCCAACCTAGAGAATCATCTGAGGCTGAGGGGCACCAGAGTAGAAATAGTGGTTCCAGCATTTGGAGACCGTGTGGGTAAATGCCAGTCAAATCTTCAACATAGGCAGTGGTCACCAGTGAAGTCACAGTAATTTCAAAGATGTTGGCTTGCTCTAAATACTGCTTTGTGGCCACCATTTGAGTCGGGGGGGGGGAGGGGGGGAGGGGAGGCGGGGGGGGGGGCAGGGAATGCTAGATAAGAAAAATGGGAGTCTCAGATACTAGTAAATGCAAATGTAGCCTGGATCAGTTGTTCCAAAATTCAGCCAGTGATCAGAATCTCTTGGGGACGTTAATTAAAAAAACACAGCCTCTTAGGTTCTTCCCATGTAAAGACGGATGAAATAAACCTGGTCGACACAAGGAAAGTTGCACTTTAAATAAGCTCTGCAGGTTTTGACCATCAGCATGCATAGTATTTGGTGTTAATGTTTAAACGGAAATGTCAGTTGACTGGGGCCACATCTCTCATCCACACTTCTGCCCCATGTGGGGCAATTCCTTTGTTACATTGGTGAGCTGTTTTCCTTGATTCCTGAATGCAGAGGAACTGGGAAGTCTACATCCCAAGTGCAGATACCCTTTATAGTTTGTGACATACTTTCAGTCTTAATAATGTAATAAAATGCATTATACTTCTCATACCACAGTGTGGGTTTAGTCATTTTCAATTCATCTTTTTTCATTATCTTCAAAAAGTCAGGAGTTCACCTTTTTAGATACTAAGTAGGGAACACTCCCTTTCTATTATATTCAAAATTGTGATCCTTGAAAGGGTAATTATCACATATGTGGCATTTCTTAGCAAATGATATCTTAAGAAGGCTTACTTCTTTCTAGAGATCTAGATAGTACCTATTACCCAAAAGTGGTCTCTATGCTCCTGCAATTTGTACATTAACTGAGAATTGACCATCAGATTACCTACTATAAAATCTGTGCCTTTGCCTTAGCTGGTTTGGTTTAGCAGATCAAACATTGGCCTATGGACTGAAGTGTCCCAGTTCAATTCTAGTCAAGGGCAGAGGCCTGGATTGCAGGCTTGAGCCCCAGTAGGGGACATGCAGAAGGCAGCAGATCAATGATTCTCATCATTGATGCTTCTAACTCTCTCCCCCTTCCCTTCCTCTCTGAAATCAATAAATATATATATATATATTTTTCAATTTTGTGGCTTTACTTTAAGTTCCAGGAATTCTTTAGATCCTCTGTGAGTGCGTATGGGGGCTGAACAAAGGTCTGAGGGACACTGCCCTTTTATTGGGTTCCTGCCATCTGCCACCCAGGATACAGTAGGCTTTTGCTACAGTCAGCCCTAATACAACAGGTCTGCTTTCAAGTATTTTGCATATTGAATTTCTGTCTGCACCTTTATTGGAAAATGGGTTCTGTATATTTTATTTTTTAATTTTATTTTTAACTACATTTTATTGATTTTTTACAGAGAGGAAGAGAGAGGGATAGAGAGCTAGAAACATCAATGAGAGAGAAACATCGACCAGCTGGATGTGCCCGCAACAAATGCACATGCCCTTGACCGGAATCGAACCTGGAACCTTTTGGTCTACAGACCGAAGCTCTATCCATTGAGCCAAACCGGTTTCAGCTGGTTTCTGTATATTTTAATAAGAATTACCCAAGATCTTTGTTAAATCCAAATTTATGAAAATCAGTCTTTCTCAGAGGCTGATGATTCTGGAATCACAGATGAGCAAGAGCTCATTACCAGTAAAGGAGGAACGTATGTGCCACAGATAAATTGCAGTTCAAGTGAGGCTTGAAAAGAATGAAGAACAATTTGCCAAAGAATTTTTGGGAAAGACACTCAAAATGTTATCAATGAGGGCATCATATAAAAGGCCCTGACCTTTCCTGGAATGGTGAAAAATTCACTATGACAAAAATGTAGATGTGTAGGGAAGGGGGTGGGGTGGGGGCGGAGGGCAGTGCTGAGACTATTTCCACCCCCAGCTATGGGATTTAGACTTAAAACATAGATAACACAGAAATAACACTAAGCAGGAAAGTAACTTGGTCAGAATTTTTTTTTATTATTAAGACAATATATGTGATAGCAGAGTAATAGACAATTATAGCTAGGGTAGAACAGAACTATGGCAGGGAAGCTAGGTAAAAGTTGAAGTTGGATTTGGTGAGGAATTAAGAGAGTGACATAATTTCCATGATTTAACAACCTTTGCTGAGATATAAAGGTCATGAAAATCAATGGCAGTTATGCTAAGCCGAGGAAAGGAGGGCCTACCGTCATGGGGTTGCCAAGGACAGTTGGAGTGAAGTGATGGGAGAATTTAAGAAAAATAAAGTTGAGTTGATACATTTATTTTTTGGGGAGACATAGAAAAACCAAAAATCCATTTCTACCTTAGTTCTGGTGTAGCTATGTAAAAAACAAAAACCAAATTGAGGCCAGTAAGCCTAATTTCCCCTAATTAGGGACAATAATCAACTACTGCTTCCTACCTTGCTATTTCCCCCAAAAAAGCCAAATAGTGAAGGCTTGATCCTAACTGTCCTCTTGGGAACTCTGATCCCAAAGTCCAGTTAGCTGACAGTGTAGTGGCTTTCCATGGGGCAGAGTGAGATTTTGAATCTTCAAATGTTCAGTGCCATTTAGGAGCTTATCGGAGGTTGTGAATGCTTCTCTTCTCCTAAGAGTTGAAAGCCTAAGTCATTGCCTATGTGGTTACAAAATAAGAAGACAGTACTTTATTGCAACAGGGACTAGTTTAATTGATAATGTTTTGAAAGTTTTCTGTGGCAGACCTTACATAAATAAATAGAGCTTACCAAATGGACTTTTAAACATAAGCTTTTAGGTTGCCTCATAGTTTTTCTACAACAAAGATGGAAAATTCCTCTTCCTACCTTGAAACTTTTTACGATCAACTGGAATTGAAATTGTGAACACCCACTACCCACAACTGTCCTTTCAGTTGCCTCTTGGTTAGCAATATAAATGAAGAGTGCAAAAGAAAATGGTGTCCTAATTTTAATTTCACATATCCCAAATACTTTTTTCCAAAAAGTCACACTCACAGCCCTTAGACAATTTTAAAGGGATATAATGTATGAAATAACATTTCAATGACATAATATACAAAAATGTTGTTACACAGGGAAGAATAAAAATTTATGTTTGGGAGACTATTGCTGTGGGAAGAAGGGCCTGATCTTCATAGACATCTTCTTCATTGAATACCAGGATCCCTTCCAGTTCATCCAGACTACTCCATCGTCTGTGCCATGTTTTGCCATGTCCCAGCTGTATTGTCCACCCCAGTAGTATCTACCATTTGGATTGGCTGCATGACATCTATTATACCACCATCCACCACCATCCTCTTTAGAGCACTGTTTTGTGGGGTCTGCATTTACCCTGGGGGGGAAAATGTGTTTGGGGTTATTACAACTATAGAGTCATCCAGTTAATTCCATCCAAAGCACCCACAAAGAATGCTGTGTGCCGTGCCCCTTTCCTTTAGTTATATAAATAAAGTCACACCAATACACCAAAGACCTTCTCTGCCCTGTATCAAGAGAGAGAGAGAGAGAGAGAGAGAGAGAGAGAGAGAGAGAGAACTGGGCCTCTGTGACAAATTCATCTGTATTTGTTACTTTATACTGAAATGAGAGATTTCAAATCTCTTAATATTAGAGAACTCTGAAGGACAAAATGAGAGTTTCAATATACATATTCAAACAGAGATACTAGAGGCCTGATGCATGAAGATTCATGCAAGAATGGGCCTTTCTTTCCCTGGCTGCTGGCACCACCTTCACCCTGGCCTAGAGCTGCCTTTCTGCCTTTCCATGCTGTCCAGAGGCCTGGAATGGCTGGGGCATTGTGGAATGCCTGTATCATCGCCATGGCAACCACACAAGTGTCCTGCCCCGCCCCCACTTTTCTTGTCGAGTGTGTATGCAAAATAACCTGCCATCTTTGTTGGGTTAATTTGCATACTCACTCCTGATTGGCTGGTGGGCATCACTAAGTTACAATAAAATTGCCTCTTTCTCTTTTATTAGTGTAGATAGAAATGTATTTAAACACTCACTACTCAGAAGACATGGGTGTTCTAATTCCAGTTCTATCTTTCATAGTTGTGTGACTTGGGATAAATTACTTAATCTCTCTAAACTTCACTTGTCAAATAAGAATCATACTGGTAACGTATCAGGATGATACATAAAGAGTATACTTCAGCCCTGACCAGTTAGGTTCAGTGGATAGATTGTCTGCCTGTGGACTGAAGGGTCCCAGATGTGATTCCTATCAAGGGCATGTACCTTGATTATGGGCACATCCCCAGTAGGGGGTGTACAGGAGGAAGCTAATCAATGTTTCTCTCTCATTGATGTTTCTAACTCTCTGGCCCTCCCCCTCCCTCTCTGCAAAAAAAAACCCAATAATATATATATATATTTGTATTAAAAAGAGCTTACTTCAGTGGCTGATACAAGTGGTAACCACCCAGGCAATGAGAGTTATTAACATTAGCTATCATTAATGATCCCAAGTAAAAAAATCAGTGGTGACTTTTAAAGCAGGAGGGAAGAACACATACCAGCCATCATTGTCTCTGTCGTACGTGCTGAAGAACATGCTGTTGTGAATGGTCATGGTTTTGTTTTCTCCCACCAGTTGAGAAGCTCCTTCCATGAGGGCATTGCCAGCTGTTCCCTTATATTTGTCCACTGAGATTTGGTACTTCCCAGCTTCGTTCTGTATAGTGAATCCTCCATAGCGTGCCTTCACCTTAGCTCCTTTCCAGTCCTCCATTTCAATCAGAAGTTCTGTGGGTCCCATGTTGGTAAGCTGGCTAATTTTATCATTGCCAAGCCAATACTCACCTGAAGGAAAAATAAAATAAAATCTCACCAAAAACACAGCCTTTAGAAACTAAAAACTGCCTCTCTTCCTTTATCTTTAGCACTCTTTTCATAAATTCTTCTTAACTTCCTAAAATGCCTAAACACAGATTCCCAACACTATGTTTTTATAAATAGAAGGAAAAACATTGTAAGTAGAATGATATTATTTTGTACTCTCAGTTTTTTTACCTGGTAGGCCACAATATTTTTTCCCTTCGTCATTGGTTGCAATATTACCAAATCCTTGTTTATATGGATTCCATTTCCTGCCAAAGTCAACACTACCATCTTGACGATTCTGAATTACTGTCCACCCTTAGGGGAAAAGAAAGAAAGAAAAAACAACACATATTAAATAGTAATAAATAATGCCACTTTGAGAGAAATGTCTGAATGTTTTGTCTATTTAATTTATTTTATCCCCACTTATATTAGTGCTCCAATATATATATAATAAGGAAACAAATATAAGAAAACTCTTGAAATCTTTAAAAACTACAAGTGCTTTATATTACTCCAAATTGTGATCATAGATATTTTATAACTTTTAAAATATGACATTGAATTCCAAATCAAATGGCCTAGTGTTGGTTATGTTAAAGCTAGGTTTTATTTGCTAGTATTTAGTCATATCAAAATAATTACAGAATAATAGATCAACAACTATCCAATATTTACCTCCACCTTCAGTGTTCATGTCACAGTATACTCGATATGGTCTGATAGAAGCGTGAGGCTGAATGAGATACATCTCAGATGTTTCACCTCCATTCCTGACAATCTCCTCACATTCTGCAACCATAAAGAAACATTATATTCAGAGAGCTACAACATATTTACTTGGTCTTTAGTCACTAACTTTATAATTACAGAGGTTCCTGAGAAGTGTTTTAATTTAGACTTCTGAGAATATATTATAGAAATTGAATCTTCCTTTTATTGAAAATCAAACTCAGTTTTGAGTTGTATCTTCTAAGGAGATGAAAAAGCCCTTCTCTATCTTTTGTGTCCTGGGATATCTGCTAGATATAAACTGCCAGAACACATGGTAGGAGAAATCCCTGCACCTATTCACTGTTCTGCCATCTCTTCAAGCAAGGGTGCATATACATGTAGAACTAGTACCATCATACACTCCATCCAGCTCATCAAAAGCTTGCAAATGTGTTAGGCTACGTCAGAGCACAGCATACTAGGGATGTGCTGTATTGTCATCAGGATCTGTGGAGCAAATCTACTGGGCTTTTTATCAGTTTCCTTATTTTAGAGAGTGTGAGTTCTTCTGGAATGCTCCAGAAATATGTTTATTAACCAGTTACCTTTGCCAGAGACCACAGGAATATTGCAACTGACAGTGCAGGGGACGCGGCAGTATTCCATCTGAGTTGACACATCAGATTCTAATTTTTGTATTTTGGTTCTCAAGTTTTCCAGGATGGAACGGAGCACACGAAGGTTAGTCGGGATATTACTATTCAAGGACTCATCTACAAATACTCGGCGTGCTTCCAGCTCTGAGGTGTACTCATCTATTACATTTTCATTTTCTGGAAAAATGTGAAAAATGAAATTATGCAGGGATGATTCACATTTTTTTTCTCGAGAAACTAAAAGTATTCAAGCATATAATTGTGAGTTGGCTTTTCTGAGAGTAAATGAATGGACACTGAGTTACTATCAGGCAATCATGATGTGCAGTTGTACTTAGGGAAAATTATTTGGCCCATGGAATATACAAATTAACAAATATTCTACCTACGATCCTAGTAACTAAGCTTAGCTGTAAGTTAAAAAGATGCTGAAAAATAAATACAATAGGTGGTTTATTCCTTTGGATAGGATAAAAAAGGAAAAAGTAGCATTTAGACCTTCAGACAGCAAATGTTAAATACATAAATGCTAAATTTTTACTCTGTTAACATTGTCTTCTGAGTCACAAGTTTCTTATGGCTAAAACTGAGGACTCCCAGAACAATGTTTCATAGAAAGTCATCCTTGCTGGTGCCACTTTGGGAATGTAAACAGTGCTTATTTGACAAGCTGCACCTGAAAGTGACTATGTGCGAACCTCAGGGTAATCAGACCCATACTGAAAGATGGTGGATGTTGTTTAGGCTAATCCAGAAATGTTAATCTTCTCACAATCCTGCATTGCCATGGCAATCTAACAGTCCCAAACGTTTAACAGAATCAAACAGAAAACACAAGTATATCTACCTTTTAATTGCCTCTGCCTCTTTTCCCACATGTCTTTGAGCAAACTCATATAGTGAAAGCTGGTCGAAGAGCTCTGGGATACGGACTCCATGTTATTATTTAACTCATTTACTTGGTCTCTCACTGTTCTTTCTTGTCTTACCAAAGTGTCTTGCAACTGACATCCTGTAGGACACAACACTCCCTGCAAACAGTGAAAATATCAGGCATTATATGAAGCATTTGAGTTACAAACATTGGTGAAAATAGCACATAGTGAAAATTCAGCAATATCATTAGCCAGTATAAAAACTCGTCATTTTGATTTTCTTAAGCCCAGAAATTCAAGAGTCATCATCATATTCTGATGGAGATTAAAACTAGTCCTTACCACAGAATAAATGTGAATATAGATGTAATAAATAACTGAAATTTTTCTCACCCAAACAAATGCAATGGGAAAAATTCAAAGTTAAAGCCAATACCCATGCGTCCTCATTTGTAATCTTGGGCCCAGACCCCCCCAAAACCCCACAAACCGAACAAAGACAAAAAAAAAAAAAAAAAAAACCAGAAAGAAATCCTCAACCAAAGGCTCAATTTGTTTATGTTTTATATTTATCTCCCAAACAAAATAACTACAGTGGCGACATGGACCAATGGAACATTAGGAAGCGATGATGAACATGGAGGCTGTCTCTGCTAGAAAGCTCAGGGCACTCACCAGGTCTGGGTCAGCATGAACACAACCCCCGGCATCAGGGGCTTTTCTCTCCACCTGCTTTTGCCTGGCATCTACTTTGGCTGGACGAGCTCGATACCCGCCTCCGCTGATAGGAGGCTGGACGGGTCTCAGGCTGGGAGCCCCTTCTCTCTTCTTGTCTCGGGGTCGGTGGCCACGGGCATCCAAACCGCTCTTCAGAGAAACAGAAACAAAACGTAGAGTGTTATGGAAGGTTTGAGATGTAACTATTCCAACAATCCTCATGTTATAATTTAGGTTAGCACACACTGATGACTTGCATAAGGTCCATCAGCTGCATTAGTTGGTAAATCAATAGGTTGCTTAGGTCTCTTCAGTAAGAGCAGAAAGAAAAAACTGTGCAAAAAGCTGTTGCATCTCTGGTAGTTTTTAAAAAGAGGCTCTAAAATAAAGCTGTGTCATATTATGAATAGTAATTATCTTAGATCCATGATATCTATACATGGGAAGACACAACATATTGAGAAATCTATATTTTCAGGAAGAATAAATATTCTCAAGCTACTTGGATTACTAAATTTTATAATTATTATTGATCATTTCCCCATGTTTAGTTTTTATGAATTGATGGTTAAGTTGGATAAGCCCTAAATAAAAAATCCTAAAGCAATATGGATTTATTCCTTATCAGACAACCCTTGACTCTAACACGTTTGAAGAGGAAAAAGACACTCTGAAGCCAGGCTGCTTGGCTTGACCCTATGACCTCCTAGCTATAAGATCTTGGGCAAGTTATTTTATCCGTGCCCATTTTCCTATCTGTAAAATAGGGATAATAATAGTTAGGTCTGTGAGATTTAAATGATTCATTGCATAGGATTCCCTCAGAAGAATACCTGGCATAAAATAAGTATTCATTATTATTTTTATTGCAATCACACATACTAGGTACTATAGTTTAAGTGGCTTGTCCACTACTAATCCCAATCTTCTTCCTATCTTCTACCAACAGAAGTATTTTATAAGCCATTCTAATGAAATTTCTTAAATGATTTCTTTATCAAACAACATGACTTTTTTCATATTTAAAATAATTCTCAAGGTATATGCATTGTGATTAAAATTATTTGTTAACTTAAAAAATTACATTAAAAGATAATGAAGTGGAAATATGAATTGAAATATAAAAAGGGTTGACTTGAATTAACTATGTTATCATATGGTCTTTGTCAGTTACTGTACCCTCTCAGGCTTAATTACAAATTAGCAAAAGATTTGAAACAGAGACTAATATGAGCCTGGAAGTCATTCACTGACTCTATTTGGAATTTTAATCTTGGAGAGTGTGAGGCATTCAATCCAGACAGATTGGTTCCTGATTCCCCTGCTTAATTGCTGGACTTACATTATAATAACTGTTATTTGTGATGGCAATAAAAATAATAAAGTGTGAAGGTATGGGGAAATATACATATTGCATTTTGAAGATGTGGGTCCTCTGTCCTAACATTTATATATTACACATCTATTTATAACAGAAGGAAAAATATTTTCTTTTTATTTCAGAGAGATATTAGAGAGGTAGCATTGATGATCTAGCATTATAGAGAAAAAGAAATAAAAAATATTTTCAAGATTTATATGGGTATTTAGGTTTATGAAGACCACTTATTGAAATAACTAACAGTAGAAAATCCATTTTGAAAACCTAAACTAGTAAACTGTCTCTGTAGGGATCAGTTTGTGAGCAAGAATATCAAAATGCTTAGCCAAGTATTTTAAATTCTTGACATTTTTCTTACATAAGGCAATTAACCAGACAAGAATATTTTTGTATGTATAGTTTGATAATTAGATCACTTAGATCCCCTTCCAATTCAACAAATGATTCAAAATTAATCATGCCATTTAAACATTACTGTGTATTTTTCTTTCTAGTGTGATGATGCTGTTATACATGAGAAATTTGATCCATTTTGATATCAAAATTAAAATTCTTTAAGTATTCACTTGCCTAAATGCATTTCTATATTTTTGACATCAGCAAAGATAGTACTTGACAAAAAACTGTTCTACAAATGAATAAATCAAACTGGGAAACTGATATACAAATTAATAAGTTAATCTGGGCTATATGTTTTATAATCATTAATAATAGCAATAAATGCTACCTATTATTTATGTTTTTAATTTGAAAAAAAATATTTAATTTTCTATCACTGCACTTGATATATTATTCCACTTTTAGATTTGGTTTGTAATTTTCATTCACAAATAGCCAGAAATTTCAGGAGTTATATATGACCCTTTTTCATTAAATAGAACCTATCTACCACAGCTTTTTACTTTTTTAAAAAAGTAAAGTTTTGTTATTTTATAGTCTGCAGAATTTTCAGATTTTTGTTCTCATAATTTAGTAATGTATTGCTAGAACTAAACAAAATTCATAGTACTTGGGATAACAACAAGTGAGAAAAACACATCTTACCTTAGGTGTGTCATCTTCATCCTGGGAAAATGAAAGTGATAAACCAGAAAACAAGAAATTATTATTTCATTTTTATATAAGAAATACTATGTAACATTCTTTAAATAAAATGGGTCCCTGAAATTGAAAGTTCCATTTCATAATTAAAATAGAGGTTAATTTCATTCAAATAAATATGATTATGATTGATATTTTATATTGATAATATTAGTACTAATATAATAATAAAAATTTTAAAAAGTTACCGCATTGTCATAGTCAATGGAAACTTGGGACTGAACTACAAGAGCACATAATAGTAGCAGGAATAGATGTTTCATGATTTAAAATTTTTAAAAGTTCCAAGAAACCGTCCTTTGCTTGTGAACTTAACAGAGAGCTCTTCAATTCTATATATATTCCTGAATCCTCTGTTGGGTTTGACTTTAGAAATGGTTACCTTCCTTAGTTAATATTTAATTTTTTTCGCACACTTGTTCGCTGAACCGTTTTACTACTTAAGCAACATCTTCCCAGCAAGACTTATTTACTCGTCATTCAACTATTCTCTGTTGACCAAATTTAGAAATACCAAAGTTCCACAATTCATTTAATTGGACAATATGACGGGAAATTAGGACATTCCTAAAAGACATGTGTATCAGATTTCCTGTAAATTAATGTGTGAGGAAAAAATATTTTTAATCCAAGCACAAACAACTAGACCGACTCACAAGGCATCCACTACCATTGTGAGCTCACTAAAGGTATAGCAGAAAAATTTATGTTTGAAGAAATCATGTAATTCAGTTTAAAAAGAAGCCACTAAAATCAAGAATAATATTATATCACCATGTGTTTATTAATAGACATTATCAGGACAAAAAAATTACAACTCATACATTATGCTTCGAAACACAAAAATCAAAAAGAAATGTCTTGCCCAATCAGCATGGCTCAGTAATTGAGCATTGATTTATGAACTAGGAGGTCATGGTTCAATTCCAGTCAGGGCACATACCAGGATTTCAGCTTGGGTTGGAATGAAAAAGTGAAGTAATTGATCAATGTTCCTCTTTCTCATTCCTTTCCTCTTTCTCTGAAAATCAATAAATACATGCCTTTAGGTGAGGATTAAAAATTTTTTTAAATGTCTTGTCTTCACCAAAAACAGTTTGGCTCAATGGATAGAGCGTCGGTCTGTGGACTGAAAGGTCCTGGGTTCGATTCTGGTCAAGGGCATGTACCTTGGTTTCGGGTGCATCCCCGGTGGGGGGTGTGCAGGAGGCAGCTGATTGATGATTCTCTCTCACCAATGTTTCTAACTCTCTATCCCTCTCTCTTCCTCTCTGTAAAAAATCAATAAAATATATATATTTTAAAATGTCTTGTCTTCTTTTTTTGCTCTGGCCACATTTCATATTTTGTCCTTCCTTAATATAAGTTAAAGTATTCAATAAATACTAAAAATTATTAAAATAATTAGTTGAGTACAGATCAAAATCATTATTACAATGATGATAAATATTTGACATTTTAGTTATAATATATTATATTATATTATATTATATTATATTATATTATATATATTTTTTAAATTTTATATTAAATTGTATTTACAAAAATGTTATTTTAACACTAGTGAAGTTTTCATGCATCTATTTGAAATAGATGTAGAAACACTAACTGTGGCCCATTTCTTTTCATTATTTCCTATAAACCACCAAATCCATCTCTCTCATTTTGTTTGTTGAAATTAGGATTAACAACTTTTACAAGAAACTATAGGGAAACCAAAATCAACAACACATATCCCAGCAAGTGCACTGCTTTGTAGCATTTTATGGATGTTTTTGTACAGAATGTGAAACAGTCTTACTAAAATTTTAAAGAGATTTTATTAAAAAGGCTAGGGCCCATTGCACAAAGATTCGTGCAATAGGCCTACCTTCCCCTGGCTGCCAGCACCAATTTTCCTCCAGCACCCAGACCCAGGCCACAGCAGAATGAGGCCTTCAGCCTTCAGGCTTGGCTCCAGCCACAGTGGAGCCTTCAGTCTTCAGTCTTTGCTCTGTGCCTGTGTATGCAAATTAACCCACCATGTTGTTGGGTTAATTTGCATACACACTCCTGATTGGCTGGTGGGTATCACAGAAGTACAATTTGCAACTTTCTCTTTTGTTAAAAGAGATAAGATGTAAATAGCAGTTTGCACCAGGAGAGTATGTTTTAAACAATGCTTTGAAGTGGACTCCTGATAATGATATGACTCACTACATTTCTTTCTCCTCTGAGTAGCATGGGTTGCTTTCACAAATTTCTTTGACTCAGATTTTTAGAAACAAAGTATTATGTTTAAATTAAGTAAAAGAATTTATTGGGTTTTTATATTTGTGTCCCATTTGTTATCTGTACTTTAACACTAGTTTAGTTTTAACTTTTCTTAGAGGAATATACAATCTGACTGAAAAAGCAAATGTGGGTATGTGTCTATTAATTAAAATTAGATGCAAGAATATTTTCTTTCAAAATGTAACTGAGGAAAAGTTTATGTTAATAATCTAGGCTGGATTTTATTTTAATGATAACAGATTCTTGTTGACTTAAAAAAGACTGACTGCCGAAACCGGTTTGGCTCAGTGGATAGAGCATCAGCCTGCGGACTGAAAGGTTCCAGGTTCGATTCTGGTCAAGGGCATGTACCTTGGTTTCGGGCACATCCCCAGTAGGGGGTGTGCAAGAGGCAGCTGGTCGATGATTCTCTCTCATCAATGTTTCTAACTCTCTATCCCTCTCTCCTCTCTGTAAAAAAAAAATCAATAAAACTATTTAAAAAAAGACTATTATATATCAATTGTACCTCAATAAAAATAAATAAAAAGACTGTAAAGAAGACCAAAATATATTTTTTTCTTTTGAGGTGACATTATTTATTATTAATTTATTTTTACACATTTACATTTCATCAACTAGCAATGAAACCATTATTTAATTTCCAGAAATTTAAATTTCTTCTAGCATCTTAAAAAATCTTGTACAACATTAAAATGGAAACTCCTTTGCTTTCCCACTTTTTTCTACTCTAACTGGCCTTCCTTCTTGCCATTACCAGTAGGAAGGTGGGAAGGAAGGGGATACATTGGTGAGCCAAACAGACATTCAAGAAAAAATTGCAGAATGGATGAGTGCACTAGGCTTCATTGAAACATTGCCTCAGAGACCAACTGCTGATCATCACTTACCTGATTTAATTCTTGGAACCACTAAGGTTCATACTGATGATGAAATTGAGGCTAGGAGAAGTTAAGTAAACTATCCAAGGCAAACAGGTAGTAAGTACTAGAACGAGGACTTGACCCAGGTCTGTCCCTCCAGTCCATGCTCTGTGCCCATTACACCATATTGCCCAACAAATACAAACATGAAGAATTTACTGGTATCTTTTGGCTTTGGTTGTTGTTGTTGCTTTGTCTAGCTCATTGTTTTGGGACTACAGTGTCTCATCCTGGCACACATATTCTTAGCCTTTATTTCCACTTTTTCTATAAGGGTGTGGATGTGGATATTCCTGTCTGTATGAGAGGCATGCATGATGCAGTGACAATAACTATGAGTTTCTTTCATCCTAGTCCTTGTTAGATATTGTTTTTCTGTAGAGTTATAGACAGTTACACTAACACACTAAAATGCCCAATATTATAAAGTACCTTACCATGTTTTCAAAGAAAAGGAATATATTTGCAGAGATTTTGCTTAACTAAAATATGTAATTTCTTTCAAATGTTGATGCGATTGGTGGAGATGCAAGGGAGTACTATTTGTTCAGTTATGATTTCAGGTCAAGGGTGCAGTGTTCTTCATATTCGCTGATGCTATTACATAAGTCAAGGGCAGTAAATCAGTGACAGAAAACATCATTCGTCCTGCCCAGGAGCTCTCTGGCAGGAAGGGCAGATTTGTGGGCACTGACTGTCAATGCACTTGCTCTGGATAGTTTTACACTTCATGCCAGGCCCAGTTTGTAGAGCACAAGGCAATTTGTGTTTATGGTGTACAGCGCCCATTTGTGGCCAGGTAGTGTGCTAGGGGCCACGGATACTTTGGTGACCTGGAGAGACTTGCGCCCCATTCTCATAAAGTTTTATGTCTACATGGAGCAGGGCACCAAAGTTTTGGCACCCTAAATCTGCATTTTTGGATAGTGATTTTAGCTGGTTATTAAAGAAAAAGAGACTCATAAAACACACACACACACACACAAAACACACACACACACACCAAAAAACACAAAAAAACAAACAAACAAAAAAAAACGCACCCTTTAACCCTCTCCTTTTTCTTCCCAACAGATTCATATGGAAAGGCCTGCTCCATGAAGGAAATCTTAGCTTTTCCACCTTCGCTTAAGTTGAATGAAGTATGGTAGATAGGAAGGCACCAAGCAGGGACTGGTAGCTAGATGACCCTTGTCCCACTGAAGCAAAAATTTGCTTGACATGTGTGTCCTACACTTCCTCAGTTACATGTACATTGTCCACCTTCATTTTTGAAACCTAAAATCCCATTTCCCTTTTTTCTCCTTGTTCAAAATGACATATACACATAAACACCCAATTTTGATTCACTGTCTTTAGGAATTTTCATGCTTATGTATTAAAATTTATTTCTCCCTGGCAATCTGTTTCTGTTAATTTATTAGCCCAGCTAAAAGCATTTAGAAGGTGGGGGGGGGGGAGTATTACTTTTTAGCCCCCCCACAAAGGGAAGACAGAAAATGAAAACTACTTATAAGATGCACAGTGCCTCAGACAGGGACAGATGATGCTGTGAGAACAGTAACTTAGGGATATAACCTCCTTCAGAGGGAAAAGAGATATACATGGAAAAGGCTTTTGGACTTGAAACGCGTGGTTTGAATGACTGTATGGTTTATATCATACACCTGACACATGGAAGATATTTGATAAATATCTGTTGAAGAAGATCTGAGTGTATGAATAAGTGAATAATTGAGTAAATAAAATAAAATACTGTTTCTTTCTAAATAGGCATAGCTTTTGAGAAAACCATTGTTAGACGCTGTGTGTACTTTTCTTGAGCTACAGTTTGAAAACCGCTATCCAAGGGAAAATAATACTAAAGAGGTGGAGGCCTATTTGGACCAGAGCTTTGATGGGCAAGCCTGAGAGGCCAGTGTGGGGGTGACAATTGTAATTAGTTAGCCATCCACAATGGGAAAGCAGGGAAGGTGAGATGGGGTTAGCTAGTTCTTGTCTTTTGTGGAGAGTCTCTCTTGAGTTGGAAGATGCCACCTTGTTTTTCTTAAGGGAACTGATTGCTACAGAGCATGGCAATATGGGGAAAATGGGATATTTTCTTCTTCAACCCAATGCCAATCACAAGAGCTAGAGAACATACAGAGATGCTCTTCTGCTTCTGTCACATTGGGACTCTAATGAGACCACAAAGGTTAATGAGCACCTGTTGGAGTTCTGTCCCCTTCTGTGGGAATGACCCCCAAAATGCACGAGTGGTCCTGTTAATATTGTGATACCCTGACTTCTTACCCAATCATATTCATAGCAGCATTCTAGAGAGAAAGTCTATCAACCCCAGCAGCAGAAATAACCAAAACTTCTAAACTTGACCATTTCATTCTTCTGTGAGACACCTAATGTCCTTCTAATAGTACCTATTCCCTGTTAGTTAGGCTGAGATGGCTTCTAAGGTGTGTTAAACTAATCCAAAGGAAAAATTAATATCAAATTTTTAAGAATCACATTGATTATTTTTATAGTATAACTTGCACATTAGGAAAATAAGCTGTATTTTCAAACAATAAATCATTAACAGTTTTAATACTTAAGTACACAGTGCCAGCAGTGAAACTGTAAAAAATAAAAATGTTTATTTTATTTTGGAGTATCTTATTGATATTCGTTAAATTTTTTCATTAATAATTATTTCTTTAATTAAATTAACAATATTTTCTGCCCTGACAGGTTTGGCTCATTGGATGAAGCATCAGCCTGTGGACTGAAGGGTTCCAGGTTTGATTCTGGTCAGGGGCATGTACTTTAGCTGCGGGCAAATCCCCAGTGGGAGGTGTGCAGGAGGCGGCTAATCAATGTTTCTCCCTCATTGATGTTTCTAATACTCTATGCCTCTCCCTTCTTCTCTGTAAAAAATCAATAAAATATATATATATTTAAAAATTAACATTATATTCTGTAAAATTCTCTCAGGATTAGATTAATTGCACAATAGACACATTTATTATTTTGAAACATCCAATCCAATAATAAAGTATGCATTTTCATTCATTCAAATATTTTTAATGTCCCTTAAGTTCTTAAAATCTATCTTGCAAATTTTCCATTTAATGCTATTATAAGATGGTTTTCCCTGTTATATTTTTAATTACATATATGAAAGCTTGAGATTTCTAATATTATTTTTGTACTCAGATACCTTAGTGAATTTTCTTATTCTTTCCAACAGTTTCTCCAGTTGATTCCTTTTTTTTTTCAGATATAAAATTATACCATTTGCAAAGACAAATAGCTTTGCTTCATTATTTCCTGTTTTATACCACTTATTTCATCTTTCATCCAATTGCATGATTAGTACTTTCAGAAAAAAAGTAAGTATGGATAATAATGGTGATAGTGGAAATTCTAGTTTTGTGGCTGGCTAATGAGAATGTTTTTAATATTCATCTATAACTGGAACACATTTCTTAAAATTTACTATGATTAGAAAGACAGACTGTCCAAGTATTCTTTTTTTATTTCTGACATCAGGTATTCCCAAAGAAATGAAAACTTTCACCATTCCTTTCTTTTGAATTAGTGAGGAATTATAAATCTAAAAAAAAAAAAAAAAAAAAGTGAAAAGGACATTGAACCAAACAACACTGCATAATTAGTGTTTGATAAATATTTTAAAATTGATTTTTAGAGAGAGAGAGGGAGAGACATCAATGTGAGAGCAAAACATTGATTGGCTGCCTCTGGCATGCCCCCTACCTCAGAATCCAGCCCACAGTAGATGCCAGGGCAGAAACAACTTTTTGATGCCTGACCAACTGAGCCATACCAACGAGGGTGGTTAAGATTTTTGATCAAGGAAGAAGAAACAATATTTATCATTTTTATGAGCATAAAAATGAGAAAAAGCTTCGTTTAAAAAGACCCAATAAAACGTGTGTAAAAATTGACAATGAAATCTACTCTTGTGATTTCCTATCATTATTCAAAGGCAAAGGGCACACAATTATTTGAAAGAAAATAAAAATATCTCAGTATTGGAGAGCTTTTTAAAAAGTAGCTTAACCAAAGAAAGAAGGCCTTTAAATTTGTATTATTGGTTTCACGGTAGCAGACTTAATGTTTACATTTAAGTTATTCCCATCAGCTTTAGGGAAAAATCCTCCTCCGTTTATGAAGAGCAACAGCGACCCCTACTGCTCTTATAAGACACTCTGGTGTCGGCTGGGACAGGGATTCTCAATCTGGTCCTAGATCCTTTTAAGAATCCAAAGAAATCTATAGAACCCCTCCCTCACCAGAACAAAATTTAGGTTCTTATTAACACAAAATTTGTATACAATATAGGTAATTCATGGATCCCTGATCTAGATAACAGAGTCACTGAGCTCTAAAACTTTCAAGTGTATAATTCTGTGAATTCAAGAGCTTTTTAAAATTTGGAGTACAATCCAGTTCAATTTACCAAAATCATTACAATGTTTTCACGAGTCTGGATATATAAATATAATATATATAAATATATATATATTATATATATTTTTTTTTTGAGGGGGAGAGGAAGGTTAACAAGCTAAAAACCTAATAAAACTATTATATTTCCAGATGTATTAGAACCTTGAATACATTTCTATAACTTTATTGCCATTTAAAATCATCTTCTATTGCATAGTTATTACTGTCTTTATAATTGTATACACAGCATGTATTTTAGAATTATGGCATTTTCCTTTCAAGCCCTACCATCAGCGACCATCGACAGAGAAAATTAGCTCTCGGCAAAACTCACATTCAAATTCAGAGTGATTGTACTTGCTAGTATGACCTTAATTAATGGGTTTAATTAATTAAAAATTAATGAATTTCCAAATGAGATAATCCGTTCACATTGCTTTACTTTTGATAGATTTTTTTTTCCTCCTCCCTCTCAAAGTATACTCAGGATGCCCTGGGGTTGTCCTGATCAGTGGAACTGATTCAGTTAAGAAAAAAGGCAAGCCAGTGAAATGTTCGTCTACTCAAGTTGGCAAACGCGCGACGCCACCCCGTTTTTCTTTATTCCAAAAAACACACACTTTCCAGGAGCCTGGGCTCCCCAGACGCGGGACTCCGCCCCCGAGCATGCCGGGAAGAGGAAGGCCCGCCCCTAGCCCGGAACCTGCGCGCACTGTGCGGGGCTACGTCACATCCGGCGCCAGGGCCCCGTTTCCGGAAGAGGCTGCACAGCGGTGGCGGCTGTTTCTGCCTTGATGTTTAGTGTCTTTGCTGCCGGAGCCTCGGAATACACGGCAGCATCATGGTCGAGGTAGGGTGACACGTGGGTGCCGGCGTATTTGAAATCCTGGGGCAGTTTTTCGTTGGCGGCGGGCGTGGAGGGTCGAGTGTGTTGCGACTCCAGGGAGACTGGAGGCTGCGAGGGAGGCTTGTTTGTGGCCGTGGCCGGGTGTCCCACGGCTTTCTGGAGGGAGAGAGGCTGGGTGAGAGCGCGGGTCGGAGGTGGCGTCCGAGCGGGAAGCCTGAGATGATGCCTGCAGCTCTGAGTTGAGCCTGGGCCACTGGTGGTGGGCCCTGTCTTCGGGGGCGGGCCTTCTGTCCGCGTCCGGCCGCTGGTATTCGGCGCCCGCGGGGTCGTGTCCGATGAAACTGGTCTTCTCCGGTGTTGTTCACTGTGTCTCTTACTCCAGCGGTTCCCCAGGAAAAAATCTGCCATTCCGGAATCTGTGCATCTTTCCCTAGCTGGAACAGTCAAGCCTTGTCTCTGTTTTCTCAGAACTATTTTTTTAAATATATATTTTTGATTTTTTACAGAAAGGAAGGGAGAGGGATAGAGAGTTAGAAACATCGATGAGAGAGAGAGACATGGATCAGCTGCCTCCATTCTGGGCAACCAAGGTACATGCCCTTAACCAGAATCGAACCTGGGACCCTTGAGTCCTCAAGCCAATGCTCTATCCACTGAGCCAAACCCGTTAGGGCTAAAACTATTTCTTGACTTTTATCTATACTCACTGCCATCACCTTAATTCACACCAGCATCATCTTTCTCCTGGACAGGTGAATTAGCTCTCAGCTGGTCTCCTTGTTTCCATTTTTTGTTACAGCTCCTCTTCTCCCCAGCCAATATGTTTTAAAATGTAAATTGGTCCTGCTTTTCTTGCTTAAAACCCTTTACTGGCCTTTTGTTATCAGAGCAAAAATACAGAGGGTTGCAATGGTCTTTAAAAAAAATCACCCTGACCTGCACCTGGTCTGTCAACCCTTGCAACCTTATCTTGCTTCCCAACTCATCCTCTCGTTGAATGAATATATGTAACTATTGTGCAGCCCCTGGCATTATTTGCATTACTGAACACCTTTGTTCATGGCATTTTTGTCTCTGCCTGGATTGTTTTTACTTTTTTCTGTGCAAGGCCTAACTTCTTTTCTGCTTAAATACCACTTCAGAGAGATCTTTTGTCATCTCCTAAGTTCTTGCTCCATTTGCTGGTCCCTTGCCTATTTCCTGCATAGTACTTATTAAAATGTTAGGTTGTTTTTGCTTACTTGTATTTGTCTTGAGCACAGGGGCCAGACTGTCTTTTCATCGTGCTATTTCTAGCTCTTACCACAGCACCTTAGCACAGACATATATAGTAGTAGCTCAGTACATTTTTATTGAATAAACCAGAGACCCAGTGCACAACATTTGTGACTTGGGGTGGGGGGAAAGGGTCCCTCAGCTCGCCCTGCACCCTTTTGCAGTCTGGGAGCCCTTGGGGGATGTCCAACTGCCGACTTAGGCCCACAGCCGGCCTGAGCCTGCAGTCAGACATCCTTAGTGCTGCCACTGCCAAGGAGGCAGGAGAGGCTCCCTCCACTGCTGCTGTGCTTGCCAGCGGTGACCCCTGAGTAGCAACCCATCTGTGGGAGCACACTGACCACCAGGGTGCAACTCCTGTGTTGAACGTGTGCCCCCTGGTGGTCAGTGTGCATTATAGCGACCATTGGTCTCAGTTCGGTTGATTTGCGTATTACTCTTTTATTATATAGGAGGATAGGATGATTAATTTTAATCATCGCTCACTTGGTCAACTTGGGGCTCTAGCCAAAGAGGAGCTTCATCTTTTTATCTGAACTTGACTGCCATAGCTTGCTATAAATAGTTGTGGTGAGTGGTGCAAAGTTTTTTACATTTTTAAACATGTAATAACTAACTTGATTTTAATTTAGGTTTGATATGTGTAATTTGTAGCTGGACATGTAAATACACTTTTTCTTTCTAGGAGGTACAGAAACATTCTGTGCATACACTGGTGTTCAGGTCATTGAAGAGGACCCATGACATGTTTGTAGCCGACAATGGAAAACCTGTGCCTTTGGATGAAGAGAGGTAGGTATAGTTTCCTTTTTAATTGCTAGACTAGTTAAATTTCTAATATTGGGGGAAGAGAGCAGGGAGAGGGGAGCCTTTAGAGTTTAGTGAGTGACACTACAGACATAAGTGATCGATTCAGTAACGAGTAGTGTTAGGGCATAATTTAAGCTGATCTGACTTTTTTTTTTTTTTTTTGCCTTATTTTGTACATTAATCAATTAATTGTATTTTATAAGCACTCAGTGATTAGGAGAGTCCTTTTATATGTTATATTTTATAATCAGTCATTTTGAATGCTTTCAGCTTCTCTCCCGCTGCTCTCAGAGCCTTGTTGAGCTGAACTGTACTTTTACTCCCATCTTTTTCTTATTAGTATGATAAAGATTTTTCGTAGCATATTTTGGTTCTACATGTCCAGCTCCTGTCTGGGATTTACATTATGTGCAGCATTCCTCTTTTGCCATTTACCCTTCTTTTAAAAATCTTCTTAATTACTCAAACAAGCATTTATATTTAATTTGTAAAGTGTACTATTTTTTTTTTTTTTAAAGAATAGTTTATTGATTTTTTTTTTTTTTCCTAGAAAGAGAGGAAGGGAAAGGGGGAAAGAGAGAAACATCCATATGCAAGTACCCGTAACCTAGGCATGTGCCCTTGATTGGGAATTAAACCGGCAACCTCCTCATACATTGAACCATGCAAGGGCTAACGTGGACTATTTTTAAATTAATATAGGTACAATTGAAAAATAATGATTGAACTGAGTACTTTGATTAGTTCTAACTTTTTTTTGATATATTCAGTAAAGGTTACTAGAAAAATTTTACTATATTTTTATATTTAGACATTTGAAGGAAAATATATTGACTTCCAGGTTTTTTAAAGATGTTTTAGTTTCTATATATTTTAAAATCAGATCCTTGATACCTCACGAATCATTGATTTACAAACTATAACAATATTTAGATGGATTCTATGTGGTGGATTGTGAATTAAAGTGTGGAAATGAGCCCTGGCTGGTGTGGCTCAGATGGTTGAACATCGTCCCATACACCAAAAGATTGCTGATTCGATTCCTGCTCAGGGTGCATGTCCAGGTTTTGGGTTCTGTCCCAAATCGGGCTATGTAAAGAAGACAACCAATCAATGTTTTTTTCTCTCATCAGTGTTTCTCTATCTCCCTTCATACCTCTCTAAAAATTAATAAAAACATTTTTTTTTTTAAAGGGGGAAATGAACTTGGAAATTTTGAACTTTTTAAAGTGCAGTTTTATTTTAAATTTTTTATAGAAACTTTTTCTACATGATTAGACAAACCTAATAAACTATTTAAGTACTTGTTTCCTGGCTGTCTGTGAATGCATTCATATTGGGGGATATATTTAAAGAACTTAAGGATACATTCTTATGCTTATAACTTTTTAAAATAGTCACAAACGAAAAATGGCAGTCAAGCTACGGAATGAGTATGGTCCTGTGCTGCACATGCCTACTTTGAAAGAAAATTTTAAAGAGAAAGGTCCTCAGAATGCATCAGATTCATATGGTCATAAACAGTATCCTGCAAATCAAGGTGAGTATGGCATTGTCAGAAATGTAAGGACTTATATATGAATTTTAAAAATAGATACATGAAATCTGTTATTGGTACCCCTCCTGGGAGGACTAATTAGAGCCAAACCCTCTTTAACACCTATACCTGTATTGATTTCCTCATTGGAGTAGTGAGTGAGATTACTAGTTGGTAGATTTTTTCTGTAGGAAATGGAAAAGTGGTAGTATAATGATGGCAGAAATTCTTAGGATATGGAGAAGGTCATGATGGAGATTAAAGGAAAAATTCTTAATATGTGGGGAGACGGACTGTCTGTTTTTCAGAAAGATGACATTAAGTACTGAAGTTGTAGTGAATAAAAATAATTCAGGATTCCCCAGGGAAACCATTTGCTTAGAAGAAAAACCAGAGTGGACTATTACTTTATAGGATGATCGCTACACACCATTGCTTTATGGTAAATGCACAACTTTCTTAACATGTTAGCAAATGGTCAAGGAAATCACTATATACGTGATCTTTAGAAGTCAAAACAAAAATGATCAACTTACCTTATTTTGAGGCTTGGATTTAGTTGTGAAATATTTAGAAATCTGGTTGAAATTTAATACTTAATCCATTAAAATAGGTGATACTACTATGTAAGATAAATTTTGCCATTGATAAAACTTTCTACCTATCTTTTTCTCTCTCTCTCTCAGGACAAGAAGTTGAATATTTGGTGACAGGTACACATCCCTACCCATCAGGACCTGGTAAGTGAGCTACATATAGAAAAAGTCTTACTGTCACATGTATTTCTGTGAATGAGTTAATATATGATTCTCATAGCAGATAAAATAAGTTCAATAGCCAGGCATAACTTTTTAGATGATAATGAACTAATATTTAGTATCACAAGCATTTACTTGGCAAATATACTTAGCCAGTTAACTGCCACAATATTTTGAATTTAATTTAAAAAGGTCTGCCACTTATGACTATAGATGCTTATGGCATACAAATGGTTAAGCATCTATATTTTTTTATGCACTTGGCTAGGAATTCAAAGACAATAAGACTGTTCCAGACTAAGACAAGCTTATTTGGAGGTTTAGGCAGACATAAATATCACTAAGCTTATAAAAATGATAGTAGGAAGCGTTAGTGTAGAAGCAGCTGTGATAGAAATGTTTCCTGGTGTGTATATATGGAGGAATTGGCACACAAATGGAGTGGCCAGTATAACGGGGTAGAAGATAAAAATCTTAATATATTTAGGTTCTAGTAATTTTAGAGTACAGAATTACTATATTGAAGGATAGGAGAAATTCTGCTTCTTGTTGTATGTTATACATTTACTCTTCAAAAACATTCTGTTAATATTTAGGGAAATGCTTAATTTTTATATCTGATGGTAATATCCCAAGATTATAGAAGTTTAACTTTACTGTCTTGGACTTTGCTAATACCAAACTTCTTGAGATTAAATTAAATTTGAGTTATATATTGTTAGGCAATATTTGTGGTAAAAAGTTAGTGACAAAAGACATACAAAACGTAATCGGTTTTTGAAATATCATCACGTGGAGATAATCACTGTTACCTTTTTGGTATGGTTTCCTCCAGTGTTTTATTTTAAATGCATGTGAATAAAAACAAAGATGGCTACTAACAGGCTTTTTTTGTGTGTGTGTTTTAAATTTTAACAGGGGTTGCTTTAACAGCAGATACTAAGATCCAAAGAATGCCAAGTGAATCAGCTGCACAGTCCTTAGCTGTAGCATTACCTCCTTCTCAGGCCAGGTATGAAATATGCTTCTCATTATCAGGGTTTTGCAAGCATTGTTTACTGTTCACATTTTCCCCCCTCATTTTAAAAATTGTTTATAAGTGTATTACAGGTCATTTTTCTTTATCAGTGCTTACAAAAATTTAACATAATAAAATTCATTCTACAGAACATGTGATTGGAGTGATTAAATTCTTAGAATCTGATATTTTTTTGCCTCAGGGTTGATGCCAATCGTGCTGCACCTGCTGTAGGCTCTGACCGTTCGCAGCCTGCAGGGATGACTTTGGTAAGTTTCTCTGTGTCAGATCACACTGCACGTGTCTACCTTTTGAGACATGTTGCCTAGTTTTTCTTTATTCTATTTAAGTTTCCCAAAAAATTTAAGTTGCTAATGAATTGACATATTTTTTAGAATTTAAAATTGTGTTAATTCTGTGTCTGCTAACACATTGTTTTTTAATATTTATTTTGGTGAAGATAATGTGACATTGCTCTTTATTATCCGCTATTTAAAATACAAGAAATTTTATTCTGAGACTTGTATTAGTATGTTTTAGATATGAAAAGCCTTTTTTTTAAAATTAAACTCTCAGTTGATTTATACAATTAAGTTGAGTACTAAAAGTTTATCTACAAGTAAATGGCAACTACTGTTACTGGTAGAAGTGGTTAGAGAAAGAATACCTGAAAACACACTGTCACTGGAAATAAGTGTCAGCTTTACTTCTTCACATATTATGCACTTGGTTTGACTTTATGAAGTTATTGGACTTGTAGTCCTCCCACCACATCCTGTTTTTAGTCTCCATTCTCAGGTCTCTGCTCAGGTTTTTTGCCTTCTTTGGAGGAAGTAACGTTAGCTTCTTGATGGTTGGAACTTTATGGACTTAAGTATTTTTCAATAAATGGGTACTGTAACAGTGGATTGCATATTAGCTAGAATGCCTTTTAAAAGGAGTATTGAAATATTTGGGGGGAAGATAGAAGGACCTATCAGTGTCTTCATTGCAGTATTAAATCAATGATGTTAAAATATGGCAATGAAGGGCAATAGTATTAATACACTATAGTCACTTTAAAAATGAGGCACATAGGTTACATAATTTTTACGCAAGGTCAGTCAGCTATTAGTAGAGCTGGGTTTTGGACTTATGCACAGTGATATATACTCTTAACTTCAATGTTCTGCCTCTCTGATTTTTAAATTGCTTTTTTAAATTAACATATATAAAATACAGTTTTTATTAGAAATCTTAGACTCATTTTCTAGCTATGCAAACATGTTTAGCTGCCCTTTCTCTTCATGGGGTGTAGGGAGCTGCTTTCAAAAATTCCCTCTTTGAATTTCCATTTCTGAGAAAACTTTTATAAATCCCCTCTTCACATTTCCATTTTTGATAACATGAAAACTTAAAAGTGATATCTTTAACAATAATGTAATCTGTTCCACACCTAGGCTGTTATGGAGGGTGGCAATGCCAAGAACTCTGCACTCATGGCAAAGAAGGCCCCGACAATGCCAAAACCCCAGTGGCACCCACCGTGGAAACTCTACAGGGTGAGTGAATCTGTATATTATTCCACTACATGAAACGTGGTCACTACTTTCCAATTGATAAGAGCTATGAATAGAGTAAGGAGGAAAAGGAATGAAAATGGGAACTGGTAAAGTGATCTGAGGTTGGGTGATGGAAGGAGCTTAGGCACTATCTTAAAAAAATATATTGGAAAGCACATTTGTATTTTGTATAAAATATTGATAGAAAGCTACTAAATCTGGAGAGCAGGCGAAATAAATTTAGCAATGTACTTGAGGTATTTAATATGGAGCTCAAGGGGAAAAACTGTATTTTAGTATATTTTTTTCACTCTACTGATTGTCTTTTAAATTATAGTAAGTTAAAATGATTTAAATTGTACCAGATCTAAAATAAAATGTTTATAGTAGGGAAGTTGCATAGTTACTTATAATTTAAGTATGTTACACTTTTCAGAACACCATACAGTAAAATAGATTTTCTTTTGGTATAAAGAGCTAATAAATTTAATAGCTATACTAGATTTGGGTAGCCACTACCATAATCAGGATATAGAAGTTCCATTTTTTATATCCACACCCTTCCCCAACCCTGGAGACCATTTGTTTTCCATTACTGTGTCTTTTCAACTGCGTCACATTAATGGAATCATTCAATGTGTTCCCTTTGGGACTTTCTTCACTCAGCTTAATGCCTTTGAGATTCATCCAAGTTGTTGCAAGTAGTAATACATTGCTTCCTATTGCTGAGTAGTATCCCATTATATAGCTATACCACAGTTTGTGCATTCATTCATTGATTGAAGGTAATTTAATATTTAATATCATTCAAAACTCTAATCTAGGCGAAACAGGTTTGGCTCAGTAGTAGAGCATCGGTCTGCGGACTGAAAGGTCCCAGGTTCGATTCCGGTCAGGGCCATGTACATTGGTTGCGGGCACATCCCCGGTAGGGGGTGTGCAGGAGGCAGCTGGTCGATGTTTCTCTCTCATCGGCGTTTCTAACTCTCTATCTCTCTCCCTTCCTCTCTGTAAAAAATCAATAAAATATATTTAAAATATATATATTTAAAAAAAAATTCTAATCTACACTAATAAGAGAAAAATGCTAATTGACTGTACCTTCACTACCCCCACAGCCAATCAGAGCAAGTATGCAAATTAACCCAAACAAAGATGGCGGTAAATTTGCATATGCGGAGGGAGGGAGGAGTGAAGACTGAAGACAGCATAGAAGGAAGAGGGAGGGAAAGTGGAAAGCAAGGCAGCTGCAAGAGAGAAGGCAGAGGTGGCCCTGCCGCAGGAGAAGTGGGGGAGACAGTAGAAGTGGTGGTGGCAGGAGGGAAGCCAGCCGGAAGCCCTGTTCTTGCAGGAATCTTCCTGCAACGGGCCCCTGGTTGTCAGATAGTCTTAAAATCTTACTAGAGGCCCAGTGCAGGAAAGTCATGTACTGGAGGGGGTTCCCTCAGCTGACCTGCACCCTCTCGCAGTCCAGCAGCCCTCGGGATGTCTGACTGACGGCTTAGCACTGCTGCAGTGAGAGGCTCCCGCCACTGCTGCTGCACTCACCATCCGTGAGCCTGGCTTCTGGCTGAGTGCTGCTCCCCCTGTGGGAACACACTGACCACCAGGGACAGCTCCTGCATTGAGTGTCTGCCCCTTGGTGGTCAATGCATGTCATAGTGACCAGTTGTTCTGCCATCAGGCCAAAAATAGCTCTAATATCCCCTGAGGGGTTCCAGATTTCGAGAACGCACAGGCCAGGCCAAGGGATCCCGCTGGTGCATGATCAGGGCTGGGGAGGGACGTGTGAGATTGGCTAACTGGGGAGGGGCTACAGGAGGGCTCCAGGGTGTATCCAGCCCATCTTGATCAGTCCTGATCAGCCAGACCCCAGCAACAAGCTAACCTACCGGTCGGAGTGTCTGCCCCCTGCTAGTCAGTGCATGTCATGGTGACTGGTCAACCAGTCGACTGTCTGCCCCCTGGTGGTCATTATAGTAAGCAGTTGAGTGGCCTTAGCATATCATTAGCATATTATGCTTTGATTGGTTGAACAGCCAACTGGACAGGCAGACAGCATATTAGGCTTTTATTATGTAGGATCATTTGAAGATGTTGGAGGTCAGTTTAAATTTGAATAAACTTTTAACTTACATGTAATGAGATGAAATTGAATAACCTTTAACTTATGTGTCTACTCATTTTACATTCTGATTACAGGTGATCAGTGGGCATCTTGGCTGGGTTCGATGTATTGCTGTGGAACCTGGAAATCAGTGGTTTGTTACTGGATCTGCTGACAGAACTATAAAGGTAATAAGGAAAGAACTGCTTTGTATTTTCCATGTACATTTAAAATGTTTTAAATTATTTCCTGAGGTGGGAATTGCTCTTGTAGTTCCTCTGACTTCTTAGACCTGAGTATGAAGTAAAACTTACTGTCTATACCAGTTAAAAGTTCCATGTGTTTGGAAAAAGGTATTTAAACAACAGTTTTTTCCAAACAGAATATGCTGACTACCTATCACAAATTCCTTGATATTTAAGTTTTTTCTTCTCTGGTTAAAAAACTAAAGCATGATCATCTATAAAAAATGTGGAAAGTACAGAGAAGTATAAAAGAACATAGACCCATATATAATCCTACCACTATCAAGTATTTGAATGAATTTCTCTTTAGTTTTTATTTCTGTGCATATGTATCAGTGCATTTTCTTCTGAATTTTTTTCCTGTGTGTGTGTGTGTGTGTGTGTGTGTGTATGTATGTATCTTTTAAAATCATGCTTGGTAATATAATTTTCAACCTTATTTTTTGCACTTAACATTATATCAAAGCCATATTTCTGTGAAAAAGCTTTTTAAATGGTTCCTTGGAAGTATATAACTTATGCACCCTCTAATCAATTTTCTTTCAATTTTTTAATATTTATTGATTTCAGGGGGAGAGAGAGAAACAGATTAGTTGTTCCACTTATTTATGCATTCAATGATTGATTCTTATATGTGTCCTGCCTGGGGATCAAACTCGCAACCTTAACATAATGGATGAGCTACCTAGCTATGGCCAGCCTTTTCTGTTTTTAAATTATTTTTAATTCTTGGAAATGGAATTAATGGGTTAAACATTTTTGAAGTTTGCACCCAAAGCACAAATTATTTTCTAAAATGGTTAATTGATGCTTACAGTGTATGAGAGGATTCTTTTCAGCCTATTGATTGTGTATGTTTAAAAATTTCTACTCATATGATAAGCAGAAATGGTTACCGTATATTGTAAATTAGAAGATGCCTTAACTCAGTGGTCAGCAAACTATGGCTTGCGAGCCGAGGTTTGCCACTCTGTTGACTAACGAGTTTATCGACCACTGCATAAAGCATTACCCTTACCAGAAGTTTTGACTTCAGGTTAAAGACATTAGTACATTATTAAAGTATTTTTTAGCGTTTTTCCCTAGCAGTGGTCGGCAAACTGATTAGTCAACAGAGCCACAGTTTGCCGATCACTGCCTTCACCAATAAGCCAAACTTATTATAGTTGGAGTCCTGTTCGCTAGCGCTAGCGGGCCCAAAGGAAAACTCGCTTCTCAAATTCTGGGGCCCAATATGGTGGAAGTCTCCCTTATTTATATGTTTTCAGCTTTGTTTTCCAAATTTGGAATTAGACTTCTGGACCTTGTGAGAAAAAGTCCTGTCTGCTGGGATGGGCTGTGAGATTATATCTCAAGGCCTGGTCTGACACCAGCAATAACAACTCTGTCTGGGCATAGTTTATGGCCTCTCTGGAATGGGAGTAGTCTTATTTTACTTATTATTTAAGCAAGCAAATGTTTACAGAAGCCAGAATAGCAGGGTTAAAATTTTAAACAGCAGTTTTTACCCAAGATGTAGGTTACTATGCTTCAGTTATCCAATCTTTCAGAAACTGTTCAGATAGAATTTTTAATGAGGACCAATTTTTTGATCCCTTATAAAACTACTTTCAGGGTTTGAAAAATATTTATTTGAGTTGTAATTGACATATAATATTAGGTTAGTTTTGGGTGTACAACATAATGGTCCACTATTTGTTTATATTGTGATATGATCACCAGAAAGTCTAGTTAACATCTGTTGTGGTACATAGTTACAAGTTTGTTTGTTTTTCTTGTGATGAGAACTTTTAAGATGTACTCTCAGCAGCTTTCAAGTATGCAGTCCAGTATTATTAACTAGTCAACATGCATACATTAATGACATCCCCATAACTTACTAATTTGTAACTGGAACTTTGTACCCTTTGACTCCTTTCACCCATTTTATTCATCTTCACCCTGGCTTCTGACACCATCAATCTGTTCTCTGTATCTACGAGCTTAGTTTTTCAGTTTTTTGTTTCTGTTTTAGATTCTGCATATAAGTGAGATCATGTTCTATTTGTCTTTCCTTTGACTTATTTTGTTTAGCATAATGCTCTGAAGGACAATTCATGTCACAGGTGGCAAGATAATATTCCATTGTATGTATATATGCCACATTCTCTTTATGCATGTATCAGTTAATGAACACTTAGTTTCCTTAGAGGTTGTTCTTTGTTTTATTTTTAATCCTCACCTGAGGATATGCTTAGAGGGAGAGAGAGAAACATCAATGGCACATTGATAGGTTGCCTGCCCACCGGATCAAACCCAAAACCCAGGTCTGTGCCCTGATCAGGAATGGAACCTGGAACTTTTCGGTGCACAGGACAATGCTCAACCAACTGAGCTACTGCAGCCAGACTCCTTAGGGTTTTTTTTAAGTTGCCTTCCTTGGCTAATTCAATACCATAACATTCACACTTTTGTTAACAACGATATCCATTCTATATAAAGAATATTAACTTTTTGTCATCTGTTACCAATATTTTCCCAGTTTGAGCATGCCTTTTAATTTCGATCTCTCTCCTGCTTTTAGTAGTTGGGAGAGGGTGAGGGGGTTGGCAAATAAAAAAATTTATATGTTCATATCTTTCACATTTTGAAGACTTAATTTTAATATCAGGATCTTAAAATTTTATTTTGGGATAACCAGCAAGGAAAAACATGAAATATTCTTTGATTGCAGATCTGGGACTTGGCTAGTGGCAAATTAAAACTGTCATTAACTGGGCATATTAGTACAGTTCGTGGTGTGATAGTAAGCGCAAGGAGCCCATACCTGTTTTCCTGTGGAGAAGACAAACAGGTCAAATGCTGGGATCTTGAATATAATAAGGTAAGCTTGGATATAGGTATTGAAAACAGTGATTCTCTGAGATCTGCTCCTACTGAAGTGGATCAATGATGAAAATAGCCAAATCTGAGCATCAGAAGACCTTCCAGTCCATCTGATGCATGATCTTTCTAGTTCTGAGAAGCAAAAGTATAAAGTAATTTAAAACAATAAGTGTGTGTGTGTGTGTGTGTGTGTGTGTGTGTGTGTGTGTGAAGGTGACAGTGGATAACTGAGGACTTTGCTGATGGATGAATGAGATTGGGGTGGGGAGGTAGGGACATATGTGTTTGAAAACCTGATCAGTTCTGAGCAATGATGAAAAGGTTTGACTACTGACCTTTGTCATAATGAAGGTTTCTACACTTGACCTGAGCTCAGACTTGAATTGAAGAAACAAAAACTCTACATATTATGAGGCATGGGTTTTCTTTCTAATTATAGAAATTTTAACTTTCCTGCTATATTTGTAGGTTATAAGGCACTATCATGGACATCTGAGTGCAGTGTATGGTCTGGATTTGCACCCAACAATTGATGTGCTGGTAACCTGTAGTCGTGATTCAACTGCACGGGTAAATGGAATAGAGCCTGGTGTTTATCTTTAAATACATTGCATCTTATACTTTACATATGTGGTATTGGAGTCACATATTGTTTGGTAAAGAATTAAAGATAGTTACTTTGACCCGCCAATAACCTAATCCCTCTGTTTCCTGACTTGTTTTTACACTTTCATGTTCAGTTCTGTGACCTCACCAAGCTTATTGGGAATGCCCTGCCTCTGAAATGTGACACTCTCACAATCCGTTCTGCCATTGCAGGTTTCATTTAGTAGTTCCATTATACCTCTTCTTACACTTTCAGTCTCCTACTCTTTTGACTCCCCCCTCCTCCACCCCCCTGCCCCCATCAGCTGTCTCCTATATATAGCTCCCAGCCAGCTTCGAGATTATTCTCTCTCATGTAAGGCTTTCTTTATATTCAGGCACTGTCACATATTAAATTCCCAACCTTGAGTTCATTTAGTTACCTGCCTGAGTTATGAATACCTATTCTCTTTGACAGGATGTCTATTGTATGTGTTTGTTTGTTTTTTTTATAGATTTGGGATGTGAGAACTAAAGCCAGTGTACATACATTATCTGGACATACAAATGCAGTTGCTACAGTGAGGTGTCAAGCTGCAGAACCACAAATTATTACTGGTAAAATCAATACTTTCAAGTTTACCATGTATTCATATCAACACGTTATTGTACATGTATTTTTCATACTTGCTGTGACTCTCGCTTTGTATTGTGTATTCTGTGTTTCTGTGTGCATTTGAAATTTATTGTAGTAACATTTTATTCTGTTATCATGTCAGACTTTTTACATATCATAGACTATGTCTTACACAGTCTTATGTAATGTCTGACTAGCATCAGAATTACTGGTTTAGAAAATTAAAATTAGAAGACAAGATATCCTGACATCAGTAATCTTTAGAACAGGTTTGAGGCTTGTTTTAATTAAAGTTAATAACAATGGATTTTTACTCTAAAACTAGAAATTTCTGTGATGTATTTTATTAACTAAAATACCATTTGAGTTTTTTCCTTCCCCTCCACTAGGGGATAACATCATGAATGTGTTTTATCTGTTATTGGCATTTGTTCAAGCTGTTCAGTTGACAGCACATCAAACATGTATTACATTTTTATTGTGGTTAATTCTCACCCAAGCATAATTTTTCATTGATTTTTATGAGAGTATAAGGGAGGGAGGAAGGAAGGGAGAGAGGCGGAGAGGGAGGTAGAGAGAGAAACTGATGTGAGAGAGACACATCATTTGGTTGATTCCCACATATGCCTAACGGGGGCTGAGGTAGAACCTACCCTTGATTGGGAATCTAACCTGTGATCCTTCTGTGCACTGGCTAGCCCTGTCTATTGAATCATGTGGGTCAGGTCTATATTTTTTTCAAGAATTAAATTTAAAAGCAACCTAAAATTTTGGAAGTACAAAGCAACTAGCCAAGGGTTTATATGACTTCCATTTTGTATGTATGTATCTATGAGAGAACACTTCATATTTTATTATAGTTTTGCATTCTTTTTTTTCTGATCTGTGTTTTGGGGATACGTATTTTCATTACAGGAAGCCATGACACTACAATACGATTATGGGATTTGGTGGCTGGAAAAACAAGAGTCACATTAACAAATCACAAAAAATCAGTGAGAGCTGTGGTGTTACATCCAAGACAGTAAGTGTGTTTGCCTAATGAGTTTCTCTCCTTCCTTCAGTTTTTGGTATAGTATAGGAATACCAACGTTAGTACTACTTTGTAGTCATTTAGACACTCATTTACAGGTCTTTTCCTTAAGTGGTGTTTTGCTTCATGCCTTATATGAGATGAGGTTTTCTACATGGTAAATAATGATAATGTCAAATGAAACTATTGGTCTAGTAATAATTAATGTCGTTTTAAACATTCGTTTAAAATCTTGCTTGGCGTTGACTTGTATTGACATAACCTTCAAACACGTGGTATCTACAGAACGTGTGAAGTGCAATTAACAAGTTTTGCTTGAAAAAGTTTGTGTTTGGTTTGGTTTTTGTTGCAAAACTAGGGCTAAGAAGATGGCGGATGAAGAGCATATTCGGCACTGCATGCTTTACGAGTTCCAATTAGGAAGAAAAGCAAGTGAGGCTGCAAAAAACATCTGTAGTGCTCTTGGTCAAGATGCAGTTAGCGCCAGAAAATGCCAGCATTGGTTTGAGAAATTTCGCGAGGGAAATTTTTCATTAGATGACAAGAGTGGTCGAGGCCGTGTGTCCAATTTTGATCAAGAAGCTCTTCAAGCTCTTTTGGTGCAAAATCCTCAAATTACCCAACAAGAGCTTGCGACAACTTTAAATTGTTCACAAAAAACAATTTCCAATCAATTGCGTGCACTTGGCAAAGTCCAAAAGTTTGGAAAATGGGTTCCTCATGAGTTGACCGACAACAACCGTAATCAAAGAGTCACAATTTGCAGTTCGCTCCTCTCTCGTCAAAACCGGTTGCCGTTTTTAGAGCAAATTGTTACCGGAGATGAAGAATGGGTGCTGTATGTTAATTTGAAAAGGCGGCCTCAATGGTTGGACAAAAATGAGGCTCCGCAGCCCACGCCAAAACCTGACTTGCATGCGAAAAAAGTGATGTTGTGTGTTTGGTGGAATTTTAAAGGAATTCTTCATTATGAACTTTTACCATCTACCCAAACCATTACAAGTGCAGTGTATAGTGCCCAATTGGAAAGGTTAGCCCAAGCTTTAAGAGAAAAAGAACCCGCGCTGATTAATCGGAAGGGCGTAATTCTTCACCACGATAACGCACGACCGCATACTGCAAGAATCACTGCTGAAAAACTGCGCCAGTTGGAATGGGAAGTTCTCCCTCAACCTGCATATTCTCCTGATATTGCCCCTTCCGATTACCATTTGTTTTGTTCTTTGCAAAACTTTCTTCTTGGAAAAAAATTTAATAATGAAGAATGCCTCAAAAATGCATTGACCGAATTTTTTGCATCAAAATCACAAGAATTTTACAACAGAGGGATTAAAATGCTTCCTGAGCATTGGGCACAAGTAGTAGAAAACAACGGCAACTATATTGTTGATTAAATTTTGTTGTATTGTTTAAATAAATTCGATTTAAAAAAATATTAGAAAACGACATTAATTATTACTAGACCTAATATATGAACAAGTCACTTTTAAAAACTGGATGTCAAAATAGAAGCTAAGAGTAGCTAGATTTAACGTTTTGGACATAAGTTTTGTTTATTGTACACTGAGATATACATAGAATAGTTTAGTTCTTAAGGGGGAAGTTAATATACATAGGAAAAAAAGGTTGGAACAATGAACATTATAGTCAGGGTATCTAAAGAGGTGGAGCATAATATCCCAAGCTATTATTTGTTATATCACATCACCCTGACATTTTCTGGCCATATTCATGTGTTTTCTCTCTTTCCTCTCCCTTTTTGTCCCCCCCCCCCCACACACTTTCTACTTTTTTCCTTTCCCTGTGTTCTTTACTCCCTTTCTTTCTCTCACTCCCTTTCTCTCTCCCTTCCTCTCTCCCTTCCTCTTCCCTTCTGTATCTTTCCTTGGGTTGTCCTCTTATCTCCCTGTCCCTCCAAAATAGTTGCACAACCCCTTGCCCTTTATATGAATTTAGGGGTTTTCACATTTATTGCTCTAGCTCAGTACAGGTCATTGGGGAAACGAGAAGAAAATAAAACATTAATCTAGGCCTCAAAAGTCGTTTAAAATAATTTGAAAATCTTACTTAGCTTGGAATAAATGTCTTGGTATTTTTACCTCTTGGTATGACAATAATCTTTGGCTAACACTACATAGATCACTGAATAAACATGCTAAATACAACAACATAATAAGCTTCTTGACTACCATTTTATTTTTTTTACTTGGTTTACTTTGTTGCTGTTTTTAATCTTATTTCAGTTACACATTTGCATCTGGTTCTCCAGATAACATAAAACAATGGAAATTCCCTGATGGAAGTTTCATTCAAAATCTTTCTGGTCATAATGCTATTATTAACACATTGACAGTAAATTCTGATGGAGTGCTCGTATCTGGAGGTAAAAAGATTTTTATAAGTTTGTTTTAGTCTGTCATTGTTTGTTTTAATGAATGAGGAAATATTTGTAAAATTTCTAAGCCCTCACACCTAAATATTATAGATCTTGCCTAATGTATATGTGAATGTTTATATGTGTGTTCATGCATAGTCATCTTACGTGTAGCATATTTCGTAGTTCAACCTTCTCTGAGTTTCCACGTGATAAATCTTAAGTTTGGGATTTATGCTGGTTTCATATTCTGGAATTGGATGTCATTTTGTGGTGCTTTTTGAGGTCTGTAATAAATTCTGAATTAAACACAAATGAAAGTGAACAAACCAATATTAAGAGAAGCTTGAGTGCCTTTGTCATATATATCTTCATAATTATAGTTATTGCCATTGTGCTCAGCTAATGGTTCATGCTTAATGCTTGCCAAGCTGAATTGTTAAAGGGATACCCAACTTAACTAGCTATTTCCCTTTAAGCTGACAATGGAACCATGCATCTTTGGGATTGGAGAACTGGCTATAATTTCCAGAGAGTTCATGCAGCTGTGCAGCCTGGGTCTTTGGACAGTGAATCAGGAATATTTGCTTGTGCTTTTGATCAATCTGAAAGTCGGTTACTAACGGCTGAAGCTGATAAAACCATTAAAGTGTACAGAGAGGATGATACAGCGGTAAGTTCTCAGTTTCATGTGCATGTTAAAGTAATTCAACTGTACCAATTTTGCAAGTACATTCTCATTTTAAAGTTACTGAAATTATCAGAAGGGAAAATATTTATAGCGTTAAAGTATTTATCATCTGGAGTAGTGTCAGCTCATAGCTTTCTATATTGGTCTTATTGATGCCAATGAATCCATGCATCCAACTTTTCTTATTACAGTTACCGGGCAAGTGTTGCAAAAAGAACAACAGCAAATAGATTGCTATGCAAATGCATTGTAGAATCATCAGCTTTGGTGTTACTAGAGTATCTACATAGCAATTTTATTTGAAATGAAAAAACATAAACTAGATTTGTAGTGAATCCACTCATTATTAGATTCAGATAACGGTTCCTGAAATTGTTAAATAACTTAAATATATAATGCCAAGTAATATAATGTAGAATAGGTACCTTATTTTTTTAGGAAGGATGTTACTAAATATGAAGAAAACTAATACTTTATTTTCTTACTACTTTTCTATTTTTAGACAGAAGAAACTCATCCAATCAGCTGGAAACCAGAAATTATCAAGAGAAAGAGATTTTAATATGACCTCTTCATGGCGTTTTTTTGTTTTTTGTTTTTATTTTTGTTTTTGTTTTTAGCTTGGTGGATATCCAGTCATTTTGTGCTCTGGCTAGCAAAAACTCAACATGTTCGAATCATTGCTGCTTCATATTTTACAATAAAATGTAATGTCTCCCCCTTGCCATGTTTTTATTTCTAAAATAAACAATTTAAGTCCTAGGAAGATGCAGATAGTAAGCATATGCTGGCTTGTTGACTCCAACTATTATATAACTACTAGTGGCCTGGTGCACAAAAATTCATGCACAGCAGGGGGGGGGTGGCGCAAAGAGGGTGGTCCCTCTCAGCCTGGTCTGCACCCTGTCCAATCTGGGACCCCTCAGGGGATGTCCAACTACCAGTTTAGGCCCGATCCAGGGACCGCTGCCTCCTAACTGCTTACCTGCCTGTCTTGATCACCCCTAAACACTACCTGCTGGCCTGCTTGCCCCCAACTACACCACACACCCCTGCTGCCTGATCACCCCCACTGCCCTTTCCTCCTGGCCTGATTGCCCCTAACCACTTCTGCCTTGGCCCGCTACCATAGCTTTGTCTGAAAAGTCTCCCAGTCTAATTAGCATATTACCCTTTAATTAGTATAGATTTTAAAGATAGAATATTTTGTCAATTTTATAGGCTTTTTTTTTTTAACTTACCAAATTGCCTGCTATAATAGGACTTGTTTTGAGGGAAGTAGTCGGTGATTTTTTTGTTTGTTTCTCAATTCTTTAAACACTTATTTTCAGATAAAAGAATTTGAAGTTTTAATTTAAATTGGATATGTTGATTCCACCGGCAGTTTTATGACACTGATTGACAGGTGCAGCATGCCTGCTGGCAAGTTACTTAACTTTTCTGATGTTTCCTAACTGACAAATGTGGGCTAATAGTACCAACCCCAGGTTGTGCCTGTTAAAGAGCAAGGTGGTCTTAACAGAACTTGGCAAATAGTAAATTTGTATCAGTATTAACTATTATTTCCCTGGATGCATTGACTTCCATCATTCTTAGTTGCTGCTGCTTGTAAGTCTTATAATTGCCTGAAAATTGTTTTCACTCTCACTTTTTAAAGGTTTTTTTTTTATTAGCCATTTTATATTGATTTTTTTACAGAGCAGAAGGGAGAGAGAGAGAAAGCCAGAAACATTGATGAGAGAGAAACATCGGTCAGCTGCCTCCTGCACACATCGTACTGGGGAGGTGCCTACAATCAAGGTACATGCCCTTGACCGGAATTGAACCTGGGACCCTTCAGTCCACAGGCCGATGCTCTATCCACTGAGCCAAACCAGTTAGAGCTTCACTCTCACTTCTATCTAGAGTTGGTAAATTATTTCTACACTCGAAGGCCATGGCTGGCAAACGGCGACTCAAAAGCCACATGTGGCTCTTTGGCCCATTGAGTGTGGCTTTTCCACAGAATACCACAGCCTGGGCTAGTCTATTTTGAAGAAGTGGCGTTAGAAGAAGTTTTAAGTTTAAAAAAATTTGGCTCTCAAAAGAAATTTCAATCGTTGTACTGTTGATACTTGGTTGACTAATGAGTTTGCCGACCCCTGCTCTACGACATTGATTTCTCCCGAAGTCATTGGAAAAGGAGGGTATTTTTGTTTTCCTACCCTTGACCTGAACCAAACCCACAACCCTTCAGTCCACAGGCCAACGCTTTAACCACTGAGCAACTGGCAAGGGTGAGACTTATTTTCTTTAAAGGTTTGCTTCTTTCCATGTACTTTGCTGCAGCCTTTTCTTTACTGAGTACCCGTGATTCCAGAAGTCATATTACTATCCTTTCCAAATGTTTCATCTTCTTTCCCAGCCTGCCTGCCTTCTAATGAAACTGGACATAAATATTCCTGTAGAAAAGCTAATTTTTTTTTTTTTAGCATGTTTTTATTGATTTTCTTATAGAGAAAGGAAGAACAAGAGTGAGAGAGAAACATCATTTGGCTGCCTCCTGCACACTGCCTCCTGGGGGTGGAGCCCACCACCCAGGCACATGATCTGACAGGGAACCCAACTGGCAGCCTTTGGATGCATAAAACGACACCCAACCAACTGAGCCACACTGGCCAGAACTGTGTGTGTTTTTTACTAGTTAAATTCAAAAAGTGAAATGCTTAAAGCACCTGTGCTACTACTTTCAGAGAGAAAAAAAAAAAAAGACATTTAGGGTGACACCTGGCAAATAATAGGTCCACTATAAATGTGAACTCTTGCTTCCTGCAGTAACAGGCCCTTCACTACCTGGAAGGAATTTTTAATTGTCCATTTGCCTTTTATTTTGTCCATTTGAGTTTTATTTCTTCTTTTCAGATTGTGAACTTCTTGGACAAGCTTACTTTTAACGTATGTCATATAAGAGTGTATAATTATTTTTAAAGACCTTTAAGTTAATATTTTTTTTTCCATACAGACCATTTATTCACCTGTTTTGTCACTTAGATAAAACCCAAGAGAATGAACACCCATCCTGTTTTTCAAAATCATTTTGAAATAATGGGAACCCTGCCCAACCCTTTTGAGTAAAAAGCTTACTTTGATAGATTTTGAGGGGTATCCTAGCAACCACTTCATAGTGAAATTGATTAATTTCTCTGGGAGAATTTGCACTAAATCCATGAAAGGGACACTTCAATTTTAGCTTCTTAGAACCATTCTTTTTTCCTTACATTGTTCCAAGAATTGGATCTTCTTAAATACCTTCACTCTTGAGATTTATTTTAATGACTAAACCATATTTGATGTTATCCTGCTGAGGTTTGCTTCTTTAGTGGCACTGGATTATACCAGATGATTGATTGATAGGTAGGTAGATAGGTCGATAGATGATAGATAGATGACAGATAATATTCAATATTTTAAAATTGTATATGCAACCTAAAACTTAATGAAAAAGTAGAATATATGTTTGTGGGGTCTTTTTGTTTTATTTCTGTATATGCAAAGTACAAGACAAAACATTTCTTGATCCTAAGGATATATTGACAAAAGCTGAGCCTTAGAAGCACATTCAGACTTGATAATTTTGGATTTTCTGGATGCTATAAATGGGAGAAGATTTATTTGGCTGTGTTTTCAGATAGTCGTTTTCAAATTTATGATGTTTTTAAAAAAGGATTATGAATGAAAATTAAAATAGAAAATTCTCTCAGGTGTGTAGACAAGTCAAGCATAAAAGAGCAGGAACTGAGCACACATTTCGAAAGCAGGCTTCAGAATTGAACAGGCTTATTAAAATTAAAGAGCGTTAACAATGCAGCTGTGAATAGCCAGGGAATAATGCCTGCAGAGAAAGATAATATGCCTGAGCAAGGCTTACCCTCATCCTTTTGCTATCTTGGAAAGCAGTATAAAATTATAATATGAATTTAGAATCCAATCCATGTATTGTTTTACATGGAAGTCATTTGGTGTTACCTAGGTATCTATGAGGTTGTGTGTATGAGAACATAGATACCAGCAGAGACTTACTTTAATTAGCTTTATGATAATTTAGTTATAGGGAGAGAATTTCCATAATCTAGCAGGCTTATTAATAATGCTTCCTTAATGTGTTCTGATGAATGAAGCATTTAGAAGTCAGTATATACATGGTCAGGCCCGTTGCACTGGATTCATGCACTGGTGGGGGGTGTGGTCGGCTGTGGGAGCACCACTCAACCAGGTAGGTGAGCAGCACTCCCACTGTGGTAGCACACTAACCACCGGGGGCAACTCCTGGTGGTCAGCGTGTATCATAGCGACTGGTTGGTTGGTCTGGTCATTCCATTGTTTGGTCACTGGGCTTCTCCTGTCTAATAAAAAAGCAATATGCAAATTGATTGTCACTCCAACATACAAGATGGCTGCCACAAGATGCCAGCAGGGGAGGGCAGTTGGGAGGAACCAGGCCTGCAAGAGAGGGCAGTTGGGGGTGATTAAGCCTGAAGGGAAGAACAGTTGAGGAGGACCCCTGCAGGGGAGAGCAGTTGGGGGTACCAGGCCTGCAGGGGAGGGCAGTTGTGGGGGGCCAGGCCTACATGGGAGGGCAGTTAGGGGCAATCGGGCTGGCAGGGGAGCAGTTGGCATCAATCAAGGTTGGCAGGGAAATGGTTAGAGAATGATCAGGCTGGCAGGCAGAAATGGTTAGGGGCAATCAGGAAGACAGGCAGGCGAGCAGTTGGGAGCCAGCAGTCCTGGATTGTGAGGCATGTCCGACTGCCCATTTAGGCCCAATCCTACCGGGTCCCAGATTGGAGAGGGTGAGAGACACCCCTTCCCTCCACCCCATGTGCACGATATAGTATTCTGGCAAAATGCCCATTAACAGAGTTGGAATTTATTGCAAATGCTTTTTAAAAATATTTCCATACCTACTAATATGGAAACATTGTTGATTTCACCATACTAAGTATTCTTTTTTTTAAATATATTTTATTGATTTTCCACAGAGAGGAAGGGAGAGGGATAGAAAGCTAGAAACTTCGATGAGAGAGAAACATTGAACAGCTGCCTCCTGCACACCTCCCACCGGGGATGTGCCTGCAACCAATGTACATGCCCTTGACCGGAATCGAACCCGGGACCCCTCAGTCCACAGACCGATGCTCTATCCACTGAGCTAAACCTGTTTTGGCACTAAGTATTCTTTATGAAATTTATTTCTGTATAGTCTGAATTATTTAACATTTATTGTTTGGGTTATTTTTCAGAGGTATGTTAGCATTACCATAGCTTTTTGCATCCTTTTTACTTTTGTTTTTTTAATCCATTTTTAACTTCATAAGTTTAAAGATTATTATTTCCTAAACTTGATGTTTAGCACATTGAATCCTGCATTATTTGTTTTCTGTTACCTTTGGTTTTCTGGAGGGAACTGAGTATATTGTTGATCATTTTAAAATGGAAGCCTGGTATATACCTTAATCAATAAAATAATTTTAAAAAAGAATGAAAAAAATAAAGTGGAATCCTGGGCACATGGTGGCAGGAAATGCCCGTACTTGGAGGTAGAAAATGTGGTAACCCATCCACTTCCCCGTATGGCCTTCTTTTTTGTTCTCTTTCATCCACAACTCCCTCAGTGTCCCTCCTCCAAATACTCTTAGCCAGGGTAATTTAAGAATCCATAGACTAAGAAGGCTTTTCAAGGCAAAACTATCTTATTGTACAAAAAGCACATTCAAAATTCCTACTGCCTTAGGCCACCTTCAGTTTACACTCACAGAACTGCAACTATTTACTGAATAGCTATGGTATGCCGAGTTTATGCCATATATTTCCTGTAAAATGGCTATTTGGAACTCAGAGACACTTTCCCCTAAACATGGCCATCTTTGTATCTGATATCCTAGGTTGGTCAGTAAAAGCCCAAGGGAACCTGGACCAGCTTAACCACTGTTTAACCCTTCTCCTCCCTTCTTTTATTTAAAACAAACAAAGTGAAATATAGTGGCAACCGGGTTCAACCCCACAACACAAAATCCTGGCTCCTGGCACTCTGAATTTCTGTATATATTTACAACACTCTCAAGAAATCTAATTCCTATACAGGTTAGTTTTAAGCCACTCTTTGCAGGTTTAATTGAGATAACTGCAGGGAGACAAAGAGGTAGCAAAATCTGCCTCAGAAGCTTATTGGGGCAGACAGGTGAAAGATGGGACAGAATTCCAGCAGGAGGGAGTGAGGCAAAGATGGACAAAGCACTTGCTGAGGAAAATGTCAGAAATCTGATGGTCACTTTGACAGGAAAACAGATGTAGAGACTAATGCTTTTAGTATGCATTTTATTTTTGAACTTATGAGCATCTTCCTAAAATGGCCTATGTGGGAGGTCACCAAAAGATTCCAGAGAACACAGGATCATTAACAGAATCAATTACCGGTAGTAATTAATATTACTAATGGGTTTTACTCTGAGTCTTGATGACCTCAACAAGTTTTTCCTTCACGTCTTAAATTTTGCCAACTTCACTGCCAAGGGGACAGTAGAATGAGTACTGAGAGCCATGAAAAATAGCCTGGTGATGCTGCAAAGCCCTGAATTCAAGGACAAGAGCACTAACCTACATTAAAAATAATTCTGTGTTATTTTGAATGCTGGTGCTTGAGGGAGGGCAAGTCTAATTAGAGGACGATGAAGAGATTCCAAATGGGACTTGTGGCTACTTTGAGAACTTAAAAGGCTGGTGGCAAAGATTTCTTTTGAACTCTTTTTTTTTTTTTTTTTTTTTTTTCAGAGCTTCTATGAGTCTTCAGAAGCCATAGAAATGTAACAAAAGAAAGATTCCCAAAAGAAACAGGCAGAAAGTGGAAAGAGGAAGAAAAAGAAAGGGATCAAAAGATATTGAGGGGGCCAAAACCGGTTTGGCTCAGTGGATAGAGCGTCAGCCTGCGGACTGAAAGGTCCCGGGTTCAATTCTGGTCAAGGGCATGTACCTGGGTTGTGGGCATATCCCCAGTAAAAGGTGTGCAAGAGGCAGTTGATCGATGATTCTCTCTCATCAATGTTTCTAACTATCCCTCTCCTTTCCTCTCTGTAAAAAAATCAATAAAATATATTAAAAAAAAAAAAAAAGATATTGAGGGGGATGCCTGACTGGTGTGGCTCAGTGGTTGAGTGTTGACCTGTGAACCAGGAGGTCACCATTGGATTCCTGGTTCCTAGTGTGGGACATGTAGGAGGCAGCCAATCAGTGATTCTCATCGATGTTTCCATCTCTCTCTTCCTCTCCCTACCTCTCTGAAATCAATAAAAAAATATTTTTTTAAAAAGATGTTGAGGGGAGAAATTTCTCAGAGCAGTACTGAGAGTAAGGGAGAGACAGAGGGAGAGTAGACATGTGAATAAGAAAGAGAAGAGAGTAAGGAGGAAAGAGAAAGAGCAAAATGGCAAGGTGAGAGGGTGTCTGGGGGGGGGAGACACATAATTGGGGCTACAGTGGTGCTGTGAACCTGGACGTGCTTTAGTGCTGGCTGCACATTACATTCACCCAGGCCTACGTGCTTTGTTTGTTTTTTGTTATGGCAATTTATGAGAATGCATTTTATTGTATTTTTAAATTTTTTAAATTCATTTTTCTCTTTTTAATTGAATTTATTGGGAAGACATTGATTCACAAACCATACAGGTTTCAAGTGTACAACTTAACAAAACACTATCTTCACACTCTATCATGCACCCATTGCCTCAAGCAAAGTCTCTTTTTTCTTTCTGTCTGAATCCACCTCACCACCACCACCACCCCTCCACCCCTTTCGCCTACTTCCATCTACTTCCCATTCCCCTTTTCCCTTTGGCAATGACACTGTTAAGGTGAAGAGGTCAGGCCTGGGGGGTTCAAAAGCTCACTTGGTAGTTCCACTGCATAGCCAGGGTTGAGAACCTCCTGGCAGATCTGAAGACACAGGGCAACATGCAAGGGACTACTTGTGTTTGCAGAATGCTGTTTGTTACCTAGGTGTCACCCTTAAGAACACTTGTGCATCTAAATACTTGATTTGTACTAATTCCCTTGAGGAAGAGACCCTAGGGGTGGTCTCCAGTGCTATCACCTTCTAAGGAGTTGGACTCTTCAGAAGCCATAGAAAACCATGGCATTCAATATAATGATCAAATAGCTTCTTTCAATTATCGATACATCACACTTCATTATAAATGTTTTTATTACCTACTTTTAATTCCAGGGCTTTTATCATTACAACTCTTCTGCTCAGAGATGCAAAAAGGGAAGGAAGCTTCCCTGTTCAGTTGATTTGCATATTAGCCTTTTATTTTATAGGATAGCTATTATGTGTCAGATGTGGGATTAGGTGAATTGTATAGAGAATCTCATGTCATTCACAGAACTCTCTTTTCAAGGTTCAAATATTGTCTTCAGTGATTACAAAAGTCAGCCTGAACATTTAAGAGTTTTGTGCACATTTCCTGAGAAATCACTGTGGTGCAACAGAATCCTTGTCTGGAAGTTAGAAACCTGTGAGAACTTATTCATTTCTCCACGGTATCATTTCTTCCTTTCTTATATTTTCAGACTGCTTGATTTCTATAAATTTATGAAAATCATGGTAAGAAGACATAGTGGATATAACTGAACTGTTGAGTGCATTATGAATGTTTTTGATGGACGGTGCCTTATACTTTCCACTATCAATGTTGTTATTTTTTATTCCCACTCACAGCTCCTCAGTGAGGTAAGAAGGATAAATATCCCCTCAGCTCCTGAGAACAAGGCTGGGAATGTTATTCTCCCTTAAGAAATGATACAGAAGGAGCAGTCAGTTTTTTTGTGTGTGTGTGTTTTTTCCCCTTGCAGTGCAAGGCTGTGGGAAAAGTAAATGAAAGGTTCTATGATTGCTAAAACAAACACACAAAGAGATGTAAAAGCGTGACTGTTTCACTATGCATTGTAAACATTTTACAAATTGTCATTTTACTAAAGAAGAAAATCATCTGAATTGTTTCCCTCTAAAATACTCCACTTGAAAAGGCAATTCAGTCTCCTAGCAACCAACACTTCTCCAAATGAGAAAAATGTCTGGAGGAAGGGAGAAACTACAATTACACATAATGAATAGAGCAGAATTCTCATGGGCCTGGAGAGAATCAGAAAGGGCATCTGAGCCCATTTCCATTCTCCCAGAGTGTCAGTTTCTGGGATCCTCAGAGGCTCTGAACAGGGTCACCAGCAAGGTCAAATGTAGTGGCCTACCTTCTACCTGTGCCTGGTACCAGGGCCTCTTTCTTTCCTACCGTCTTTCTGAAGGAGCAGCATTTTTATGAGCAATGTCTGGAAATCCTCATGGATTACATTAACATTTAATTTTAAATTTGAATACATTTACATGAAATGAAGTTAAAAGTCAGGTCCTCATTCACACAAGTCCCATTTCAAGCACTCACCAGCCTCGTGTGTTGATGGCCATCATATTGCCCAGTGCAGACTTGGACCACTGCCACCATCACAGGAGTTGTGTGCTGCTGCATTGCGCCACTGTGAGTGTCTGCAGAGCGGATTCAGATGGAGACACTTCAATTAGAAAGGGGCTGGCTGGGTGAGGAACCTTGCTATTGCCTCCCTGGGTTTTACCTCCAACTTTTGATTTTCTCATCATATTTCCATATTAGATATGCATTTTTCCTATTGTCCCCTTCAGTGGGAAAAGTAATTTTCATAACTGGTGCATTATGTTATGAATGTGACTGAGGGTCACAGAGGGGAGATCCATGACAGGACAAGCACCTCTTCGCAATCAAGCAATTGATGTTTTCTACAGGTTTAAAAGTTTGTAGCAGCAAAAGGAAACGCAGGTCAGAAATCACAAAATTCTCCATCAAGATAACTCAGCAGGGGTGGGGTGGGGTTAATCTGAGAACCTCAGAAGTGGTTATTTTTTGGTTCCTATTTTTGGATCCTGCTATTGTCTAGCCTGTGAGATGGTGCTGACTTGTCCTTGGGAATGAACATGGATTTCCAGACAGATCAGGATTTTCTCCTGGATTTCTTCATCTGTTCTTCTTCTCTTTCTTTCTCCTACACTGACTTGATCAGCTCCTTCAGTGCCCCATCTAATAAAACGACTTAGAGTCTTGGAGGAGAAGATGAAGCAGAAAGAGAATGCAGTGATCGTGTACAATTTTTGTTGTTGTTGTTGTTGTTGTTGTTGTGTGTGTGTGTGTGTGTGTGTGTGTGTGTGTTCTTGAACCAGATAACTTTATGGGAAGCTAAAACTAAGCAGTATAAAATTCAAATTTAAAAAGTTACTATTTCACCCTGGCGAGTGTTTCTATATTTTTTCCCCATTTTTTTTTATTAAGGTATTATATGTGTCATTAAGATCACGTTTATAAAAATGTGTCCTATGTCACCAAAATACAGTTCTAGGTTGATATTTTCTTTTCTTACAGGATTGCAAATTCTTCCTTCAAAAAACCTTTCCACTCCGATACAGTTCTCTGGAAGACTTTCAATTTGAGAAATTCTAAGTCAGCCTGAGTAGTGGAGTAGTAGAAGCAAGTAGGAATTCTTGGAAACTGAATTAGTTTATAAAGTGTGGGATATTGAGGAATGGACAGATGCAAGGGCTGTGTGAGTTGATGTACCCAAGAGATGCTGGGCATCAGTGATTGGACAGCAATGCCAGCAGGAGGGAATTCCCTGACATGCTCAGCAAATAATACAGCACCCATACTTCTGCTCATATGGAATCAATTTTAAACTAGAATCTAAGCGAGAATTGATCCATACTTTAGGGGAGGCTTAAGACACTCCTCTTTGTACATGGCTGCACCATGCAGAGGGGAGACCATGCAGAGGAAAACCAGATGCCTAGACCTGGTTGAAAGACTAACAGTTGTAGGTTCCTGATCCTGTTTCCATAATAACAAGCGCTGGCAGCCAGCACTTGAAAGGAGCACAAACCACTTCCTGGAAATCAATTACTAAACAGTAACAAAAGGAGAGGAATTGTAGATCGTCTTAAGAATCAGTTTGGTTAACATTTTTACACAAGTCAACTTTGTCCTCAAGCCCCTATTTCTGCCTACTCCAAAAAAAAAAATAATCTTGGAACTCAGCACAGCTCAATCACTTCAGGTATGAAATATAGTCAGGTCAGGATTTAAACAGATTCAAGTAGAATTTTTCGGGGCCCTCCCGCTTCATACACACACCTAGACATGTACACACTTCCTCCCCATGTTGGAGCTCTGGGACACAACTATTTTTGCTCTTGTAGCTCGTGTTATCACAGGGTCCTCCATGAAGCTGTCTGCTAGAGCCACAGACAGGAATTGGAGCAGGGGCCTGCTGTGCTTTTGAGCCTAAATGGTTGGGGTTTCAATATTGCCTCTTTCTGGTAATAAGATGATGATGACAAGGATTGTGGTGAGGTGGGGGACCAACTGGCCATTGTATTGGTGTCTAAACACCTTTGTTCTCTCTCATCTTCTCCATCCTTCTCCCTCCAGTCCCAGAGGGAGGCCCTCTCTTCTCTGCAGAATAAAACGCTGTGCAGCATGGTGTGTCCTTCCTCTGAATGTCATTGACAGCATGAACCCAGTACCTAAGTCCTCCACTCCCTGTGCTTTTGGAGGTACAGATCCTTGTGTCTCTGAACAAAGCCAGACTCTGGTAAACAACTACTTTTCCCCCCCACTCTGTTATTTCTGTAATAGGTTTACAGAAATTAATTTAGCACTTTAATTAATGTTAAATGATTAATTGTTCTTACCCGCTCTCCTCCTGGAAACAATGAATGGCATTGATTCATTGGGTAAAAAGCCCTGGGCAACTAGAAACTATGAGGAATCACTCACTGGGAATGAAGAAAATACTTCGATTGTTAGGTGCCTCACTGACCTCCCAGACCGAGGCTGCCTTCACCTCTGACTTGTTTATTTCCTCTGGTCGTTTATTTTGGCTTTCAACTCTACCAGGCAAAAAATATTTGTTCTTGGCCAGGGCTCAGCAGTCACAAAAATCTCAATTTCATAGAACCCAAATTGGGGGTGTTTTATTAATAAAGGAACTTCCCAGAATTCCTGGGCCAGCCAGCATTGCATTGTGTGTACAAGCAAGTCAAACTCAGCTAAAGGGAACTGATGTGAGAGGAGCAGGGCAGGGCAAGTAGGAAAGAAGGACCTGGACTCCTAGCATCTGCCCCTAGCCTGGGCACAGTCCTCACTGTGGCTGGAGTTGGCCCCTTTGCCTTCAAAACTTTTTTTTTTTTTTTTTAGAGAAACATTTTGGTTGCTTCCCACAATCACCCTGACTGGGGATTAAATCCACAACCAGGGTATGTGCCCTGACCGGGAATCGAACTTCTGGTGTATGTAACAACACTCTAACTAACTGAGCCATACCAGCTAGGGCAAATTTTTATTTATTTTTAATGGGAGAGTACTATGCTAAGTGAAATAAGCCACTCAGAGAAAGATAAGCATCCCATGATTTCACTCATATGTGGAATCTAATGAACAAAATAAACTGATGAACAACATAGATCCAGGGATGTAGAAGCTTCACCGAACAGACTGTAGAATCTCAGAGGAAGGCTGGGGAGGGGGAGGGGAGAAGAGGGCATAGATTAACTGGGGAATTTAAATGTGTATATGCATAGCTCATACACACAATAGTGTGAAGGGTGGGGAGGAAGGAGTCAATGGGAAAATAAAAACAACAACAACAAACCCAAAGGGGACATCGATAACACAATAAAGGTAAATTTAAACAATAAAAAAATAAATAAAAGAATGATAAAGATACTTGAAGGAGAATAAAGAGAATCGAGTTTCAGAGATAAAGTTAAATTGTTTCAAGCACTTCCATTAATGGAGTTACTGACAGGATTAGTGCCATGATTTCATTTTACAAATCCTTCTCCTTTTTGGCTTATTGCTGAGTGTGAATTCTGTTCATGGAACCTGCTTCATCTCTCAATAACTCAAAAGCCAGAAAACATCTCGGATCAATGATTTTTAAATTCACATCTTTGGCTAGTCTTGCCTACCTGTTCCATTTTCATGCTTTATCATTCTCACAGTGGACAGAGAGGAAGGCAGCTTAAAAAAGAAACGGAAAGAGAGCAACAAGCTAAATGGTCATGCCCGGCTTGGCTGTCTGCTTGGTCAGCACATCATTTCCGTGACGAATTCACTTAGACTTACTTTTCAATATTGATTTATTTATGGGGCGTGAACTGGTAATTAGTTATTGACTCTGTGAAAAACAAATTATTTGTGAAGCGTTTATTCTATAATGGCCCATAATACAAATGAGCTTCAGAATGACCAATGACTTTTCAAAACAGTTTAGTTTATTTCTAGGTACCAAAAATCCCCCAGTGGCTACCACACTGCTTATGAGAAATCCAGTTCTAAGTCATTTGAAAGCAGTCATTGGGAGAACAGACTTAAAAAAGAAGTTTTAGTATAAGGGATGGAATATTAATTGAGAAGTAGTCAAAGAAAGGAAAAAGAAGAGTTTGACAAAGGTGGGGTTTTGTGTTTGTTTCAAAGCAGCACCAAAAAGAATTTGAGAATGTCTGTGTTCTCATTCTGCTCTGTGCCCACTTATGCCTACTTTGTCTTTGAACAGCTCCTCTGAACCTGTTTTTGGTGTGTCACTGAGCAGGTCACGTCCCCTCTCCGACCCTCCCTCATTTGGCTCATTTATTTCTAATGATTGTTGGAGCTAGGTCAGGTATTTTCATATATTATTCTTTCTACTTTTGTATAGGTTTAAAATGTTCCATAATAACAAGTAAAAAGAAATAAATGGATTGGAACCAGATCACGGAAGTTTTTCTAGCTCTAACTTTTTTTTTTCTATTTGGAGTGATAGAAGTCTCAGTCAGTGTTTACTCTGAACATTAGCTTATATAACTGGTTTTTGAGTTTATAACACCGATTTTTTTTAATTATAAAAATAATGTGAGATAATTAGAGTAATATAGTTAATTATGGATCTTCACTTCCCCCTTCCCCAAATTCCCACTGTCCTTACAGTAATAATAGTATCTCTCCATCATTTTTTCTGTGGTCATATGAACACTTATAGATACATATAAACTTTGACTTTTTAAAAAAATTTTATTTTATTTTTACAAAATTTTGGCTACTTGTCACTTAATTAAGGTAGAGTTGAAAAAAAATAATAAAATTAGTTAAACCTATGCTTATTTACTAGGGGATTCCTTGATACATTAGGTAATTAAGTGAGAAATATGTAGCCCAAATTTTGTAAAGAAAATAAAACAAAAACACCAAAATTTATATACCGGTATGTATATAAATGTTTGTATGACCACAGAAGAAGGGGTGGAGTGATACTGGTTCTGAGGTAATTAAGATTAACTGGTATGCCAATATTTCAGGATGGTCTTGACATTTCAAAACACAGTGACTGTTATAAAAAAAAATATTAGAACTCATTTGCCACTGCTTTTGAGGTTTTCATCATATTTACTGTTCAGTTATTCATTTATTCTTTCAATAAGTAGTTCTTTAGGACTTTTCACCTGACTTTATACTGCAGACAAAGTCAATACATTGCTGCCCTTCCAGAGCTGACAACTGTGGTCTGAAACTCATGTTAGTTTCTTAAAACAAAAGACTTTTAAAAATTTTCTAAGCCAGTAAATGAAGTGCAAATGGCTTTTATATATGTGTGTCCTTCAATCTACTTAAGCTATCTGGTTTAGGGAAATCAATAGAACTCTACAAAAGAGTCACTAAAAGTAGAGACATAATTTAGCATTCCTTGTGGTGATCAAATGCTGTTCATTTTAAGGCCCGGGAAAGGAAAATGGTGAGAGAATCTCTGAGACCTTAGCTCTTCTTGTTTATAAAAATTTTATAAAGGGAGGATCAGTTTTCTTTCCACCTTCTTCTGTGATCACCAGATGGCAGTGTTTCTGAGCTTTGCTGATACAGCAACTTGACTTAAAATGGCACTGTCTGAATTGCTGTAGGGAAGTCAGGATAAATGATGTGGAAGAACTTTAGGGTGTGAAATAAAACTTACCAGCAAAGAAAAAACAACTGCTTGTTCAGGAATTTGCATTTCTGGAGGAGTGAGAGCGTGCCTAGGTCCTAGAAGATAACGATGGCAATATTTTATAGATTGACAGTGGAAATGAGGGAGCATGTTTAGATTCTTAAGGCAGGCTAGGTAGTCAGGAAGCCATTCCAAAGGTTTAAATGAGACCTGATAGAAGAGATCGGAACCATAATTAAAATTATAATCAGTAGGACTCAGTGATTGTTTTAAAGTCCTAAGTTAGGTGACTGGGTAAATAATCACATTATTATAACTGAATGGATTCTGCCAGAGGGATAGAAAATAAGTTTAGGGGAAGAAGTGGAGTAGAGAGGCCTATAAAATATCATTTGAAGAAGATTAGCTGAGAATTAGAAATTAGCATTTGAGAGGGAAAGGTGTGTAATCTTAAAAGTCACATGTTGGGGTAATTTAGGGTCTAGAAAGCCAAAGCTATGGAGTGGGCATGTGTTATGAGTAGTGGGGGACAGTTTAGCCCCCTAATAATAATCTCCTTGGTCAGAAAAATATTCTATTTATGGCAACTAATGTACTTTCTGAATCTAGTTTAAGACATGGATATATGCATATTACAGTTGCTTTCATATAAACTGTAGATAAAGGAATCTTGAAATTTCTTACTGTAGTAATTTGGGAACACGTACTCCAAGCAAAAGAGAAGTGTTTGCCATAAAGAGATACTCCACTCCACCTTTATGTACTCCCCTCCCCCCCAAAATTAAAAATCCCTCCCTGGACAAGAAAATGAGAAGAGAAGAAAACCAGAGGAAGTGGTTGTTAGCCTTGCCTGTGCACCAACATTACCTATGGCTCTTAGACAAAAAAGTACACATGCTTGGATCCTGTCCAAGGCAATTTCCAGGCTGCAGATCTGGGAGAAGAAAACCAGGAAAGAAAAGTTTTGTGTAAGCCACAGGAGACACTTTTAAAGGAGGGACTGGTGAGCCTTGTCTAAGGCAGCAGAGGTCAAATAAGATCGATACTAGACAGTGCCTTACATGTGGCTGCTGGAAACACATTCAAGCCCTTGTTGGAGCATTGCTATGGGAGCGGGGGTCATTAACAGAAAGGGATGAGGGAAGCATTCTTATGACTTAAGGAATAAGGAATAAGATTTGTTGATTTAAAGTTTTGTTGAACACCTGTGAGGACCCCACTGAGGTCAAAATGTACAGATTTGAAATGGTGTCAACCTGCATTAATTCATAAGTCCATTCTCTACTGTTGAGGGCACTGGTGACAGAGAAGTAAATAAAATACACAAGGATCTTGCATGTCATAGGAAAGGCAGACAATAAACATAATTAGATAAAGGTGTATATTTCAGAAAATGTTAAGTATTACAAAAACAAAACAAAACAAACAAACAAAAAAACAAAAAAACAGCAGTGATGAGAAACAGAGTGAGAAGAAGGTTACCAATGACACCAGGCAGACAGCATCTCAAAGAAGACCAGATAAAAGGAAAAAGGCGTTAGGATTAATCCAAAAAGATATGAGGAATGCGTAGGCCATGAAGGGGGTGTTAGGGACTCAGAAGGATCAAGGGCTAAGGACGTTCAGGTTGTTGCAGAGAGATCGTTGAAGCAATGAACTGCCTTAGCTAGACTGGATCTGAGTGACAGTGAAACTGGCCCAAGTTTCACAGGCTTTTTGGCATACTTTGTTTATCTTGAAATGTAACTCATTTTTCAGTGATCTGCTTTTCCTAGATTGTGAGTTCTTCTGTGGAAGGGATTTTATCTTACAAGTTTATTCCTTGAATTCCTAATGCATAATGTACTTAATAGGTCTGGACAGTTTCTTTCTGGAATGCCAGCAGGAAGAATTTGGCTCTCATGCCTCCTCATTTTACCGTAGTTCAATATAGCCCTATAATCTGCTTATGTGGGGATCCCCAAAAGACCAGGCAACTGGTAGATAATTCCTCAAAAATAACAAAACAGAAGTCAATGACTTAGACTACTCTCTGTTATGTTGGTAAGATTGCTGGAAGAAACCAAAAGGCAATCAGGAATGGATTTAATATTTTTAGAAGTCTTTGGCAAGAAGTGAGGAAAAACAAGTTTTCTGCACATATGAAGAAAAGGAGGTTTAGATCTTTTATTCATACAATAACATAGAAGACAAGTATTTTTTTCACCCTGAGGCATTATTGTTACTGTTTTATGCCGCTGTCTGCAAGCCCAGCCCACCATAGGAAGCTCATTGAGATGCTACATCTTGGGAGCAGCTTTGTAGTTTGATGGCTGAGCTTTCTGGAATTAATACAGACTTCAGACTTTTAAAAAACTCTATTATTCATTTTAAGTCTCTTTAGATATCAAAAATTATTTATCATAACTTATTAAAAAAAATAGCTGCCTCTAAAGAAAAAAATAACATTTAACTACTTTTTGTATTTGTCTGTAACTGAGATGTCTTTCACTTCTATCATTTAAGCAGTCCAAGGGTTTCTAGATCTTATGAGTCCAAATCATGGCTCTGGAAGGTTCTAGAACCTTTCAGTCTAAACTGGAGATGGAAGCTCCCCTCTGACAATGTGTCCAGCTGCTCAGAATTTCTCTCAGCCTTATAAATCAACACTCTCTTTCCCTTCAGGGCAGCTCAATACAAATGTAGATATCAGAATTTCCCTTCAAAATCCTTATTTGAATGCACTTCTCATAATAAGCCACATACTAAATGGAGTAGTATTTGGTGGAGCCAGACTAAGTTCTGGTCCTGGACAGATGGGACAGGTCCAAGACTGACATTTTCCTGTTGTATTGCTCCCTTCCATTATCTATTTGCAGAGGCAAAGCTTTCTTGGTATCTTCTCAGCTGCTTTCTTACACTCAATATATACTTTCCAGCATCCTTCTTTTTGTTTTCTTATCACTTTTTTATAAAAGAGACCATATCCTTTCAGCCCAAACAAACAAACAAAAAACCCACAAATTTTCAGCAGAATTTGATGGGACTTAAAAACAAAGTCACAGCATTTTTGCTCTATAGTCAAAAGGCTTCCAAAATAGTATGTTTTGCTGAAACCGGTTTGGCTCAGTAGATAGAGTATCGGCTTGTGGACTGAAGGGTTCCAAGTTCAATTCTGGTCAAGGGCATGTACCTTGGTTGCAGGCACATCCCCAGTAGGGGGTGTGCAGGAGGCAGCTGACCAATGTTTCTTTCTCATCAATGTTTTTAACTCTCTGTCCCTCTCCCTTCCTCTCTGTAAAAAAAACCAATAAAATATATTTTAAAAAATAGTATGTTTCATATTGTGAAGCCTGGAACTGTGATCTGCCTCAGTTCCAAGGGAAGCTTCCCCTTTTCTGTCAGATTTAATTTTTTACAATCAAATGAGCTGGAGACACTTATTTACATTATCGTTTATTGACTTGCTGTATTGGGGGGCAAGAGCCAAGTCATCTTGATATATGGCAATTTAAACTAATTGCTCTTCTTAACATGGAAGGGAAATTAGCTGGCCTGGTGAGTCAGCCTATTGAGGCAATATGTCTCCATATGTCAGCTCGCTGCTCTCCGTACCACCTGCCAGAGTCCCCTTCAGGGACACAAACTGATGAGCTCACCGCAGCAAGCTATAGATCTTGGGCAAGTTAAGGGTTTGCTTTTGCTTGGTAATGAGGAGAGCGTCTTTGGAAAAGGGGAAATTGGAATCTGTCGCCCGCTCTGCAAACTGATGAGTGATTGCTATTGTTTTGCATCTTGGTAGGGAATTAACTATTCCTCAGCCCTGAGAGTTTAGTGTCATTTTTTATTTTATAGGCAAGACTCAGAGAAGTGTGTTGTGAAGCATAATCCTTGAAGTCAAAGTGAAGGCAAGCAGATTTCTCTGAGTTTAGGATGCTAATATCACCTATCTGTAGCCAGTGTAGTGATGAGGAGGGAAGGTGATTTTCAAGGTGATGTGGGCTAAGATCATAAATCAAAATGCTCTCAGGGAGTGACTCACAATGCTTTGTCCCCAAAGAGTGACTCTGGTTCCCCAAATTCCTGAACTCAAAATTCACAAATACTGTACCAATGTGTCCCATTGCCCCCCACCCGCTTGCAAATGTGACAATACTTTCAGAAATTCCTGATTTTGGTCAGGAATGAATCATTAAAGAACAAAAAAAGTCAAAATTATCTTAAAAAACATTTATTTATTATTTAAACAAATTTACTGGAGGGAAGTTTCCAAGTTGTTCATCCTTGCTTACTCTATTGAAAAAGAAACTTTGGATATAATAATGTTTCTCTTGAGAAAAAAAAAATACTACAAAACTATAAAATTATAAACTTGGGAAAGACCTTAAACGTAACCAATTCCAAACTATTACTTCATTTGAAATTACTAGGTGATAATGAAAAAACTCTTTATCGTCATTTGGAAGAAAATTCTGTAGTGATAAAGAGTACCACTAAAATCTGTGCTTTTGAGCTGCAGGTCATGACCACTTAGTGAAAAATAATAATACAATTAAATAATAAAAATTAGGAAATATTTAAGTTCATTTCACATTGTAAGGATAAGTAGGGTATCATAAAACTATTGTTCCAGTTACATTGTGTGTGTGTGTAGTGGCTTATGATATAAAATGTATTTTTTAGAAAGGGTCAGAAAAGTTTGAAAACCACTGCGTTTAGAATGAGTATGAGGAGGTGAAAAGAAAGAGATTCTCTCTGTGTGCATTAGCAGGTTTCCTATCTCTTGGGCCAGTGACCCCACCATTGAGTTGATTTCATGGTCCATTATATAACACTTAGGCTGTTTTCACAGTCAGGATTTATTTCTCTCCACAATATAACCAGAACCCCTGGCTGTTGGGCCAAGCGCTTTGCCTTAGAAGTAAGCGTCGTGGTTAAGAACACATCATGGTTAAGACTCCGTTGTCATTCTTAGATATACTGTGGCTACCTCTCAGTTGTACTCCAAATGCACGCCTACTTAAGATTTTAACACTTGTGATTGATTGTGTTTTCTGTGCACAGTATTTTTTAATCTTTTAAGTGGATTTTCTTTGCAGATATTTTTCTAAAACATTTTATAAAAATATAAAACTAATGGAGAATGTTTAAATCAAAGGGAAAAAAACCACCCAATTTGACATTGTAAGAAACGAATTTCCTGCAATGAATATGCTCAAATTGCCAGCTGGAACTAATCTGTTGAGGTACCATTGGCTAGAAGCAAGACCAATGCCATGGCAATGTCCACCTTCTTTGTAATGAGCATTTAGATGTTTGAGAGATAACAGGCACTGGAAACATTGCTATTTATCATGGAGGCGGCAGGAAAGAGGGCAAACTGTCCTGGAAACTATGGAGGGACATATTATTGTAGTTTCTTTTTTTTTTTACTTTTAAAAAATATATATTTTATTGATTTTTTACAGAGAAGAAGGGAGAGGGATAGAGAGTCAGAAACATTGACCAGCTGCCTCCAGCACCCCCCACACTGGGGATGTGCCTACAACCAGGGTACATACCCCTGACCAGAATCAAACCAGGGATCCTTCAGTCCGCAGGCCGAGGCTCTAGCCACTGAGACAAACAGGTTAGGGTACATATTAGTTTCTTATTGCTGTTGTAACAAATTCACAAAAATCAGGTGCTGTCAGGGCTCTGTGCCTTCTGGGTGCCGAGGAGAATCCATTTTCTCGTCTATTTCAGCTTCTAAAAGTTGCCTGAATTCTCTCTCTCATAGTTCCTTCACACTGACCTCAGCTTCCATCTCCTGCTCTGACTCTGCCCCTTCTTTCATTTTACAAAGACTTTTGTGATGACACTCACCCATCTGGACAGTCTCCCTGTCTCAAGAAGTTTAACCAATCTGACAAGTCCTTTTTGTCATGTATAGTAATGCACTCACGGATTTGGGGGCTTAGGATGTGGACATCTTTGGAGGAGCATCATTTTATCTGCCACAGGGGACTATGAGGATGAATGTCTAGGAGCAAGGGAAAATGAGGTCCCAAATAATTCACAAATCCATTGTTCTGCTGCTGATAACATGCTTACAGAGGAGAGACGGGAATCATATCCTGTGGGCCTCTACAAAGTTCAAGGATTGGCAGCTGTGTGCCTCTCTGCGGCCTTGTATGGCTCTGCATTTTTCTTCTAGGGCCACGCTGTACACTTGCTCAAAAATGAACAATTGCCTTTATGATTGATGGTGGTTGCTTCCCAACATTTAACATTCCCCTGTGTCTCTGGGTCTTTAAAGCATCTCCTCTATAGTGCATTTCTCTATGGCTGTCATCTGTAAGCTTGCCTGTTTGCCTGGATTGGAGACCAGGGCTTAAAAGAAGAAAAGAACAGTGAACAAAGCCCACAGGTGAAGCAGGTGGGCGGGGTGGGGGTGGGGGGGTCAAAACACATCCCCTTGAAGGCCTTCCAAGGGGATGTTGAAGATAAAGCAAAAACTCAGAAGCTGGATCTATAAATAAAGTGTCAGAAATAAAAGCCCATGAAAGCAGAAGGAAGAAACAACAATGACAACAACAACAAAAAAAAGCCCATATTTACAGACACAGGAAGTAGTACATACTCTGGAATTCAGTGTAATGGTGAAAACACTGTGTGCTGTGTGATCAGACGGATATTATTGACCATGGGACTTAGGCTTGCTTTCCAGAAAGATGATGGTTTATTCATTGAAAGCATCTTGCCAGGCCAAGAGCTTCTGGAATTTCATCATCTGTTTTTCTCTCTCTGTTCACACTATACAAATAGTCATGGGAAACAAGGAATTTGGCAGTCAACAGAGGAAAGTTGAGGAGCACCTGAGTTCAGGAAGCAGTTTCTACCCCGGCCTCTCCAGGGATGGCAACCTCGTTTCCTGGGGCCGTCACTGGGTAGAAGGGACTCTCCTAAGACTTAGTGTTCCAGAGCCCTCCAACTCTGATCCGTGATCTCTCAAAGCACAGGCTCTCTCCTCAGGATTAGCTCAGACTGCTATCACAGAACATCTCAAAATATTAAGCACTGATTCACTCCTTATAAATGATAGTAGCTATAAGGAACCTCTGCTTGCCTTCAAGTGGGTAAAGTCACTCGCTATTTAATCTTTGCAAATATCTGCCTGATTTTCAGATTAGTCTCAGGGCCAATTGTGGTATTTGAATTATAACTTGCTGAAAAAATATTTGGAAAATAGATGCAAAAGAAGTTTAAGTAAAAAAAAAAAAAGTGGAAAATATGAATTGTAAGATAAAAATAATGTTTTTCCCCCCCTCTAAGTTCATGTGTGTTCAGAAAGGCTTGGAATATTCTTCTCTGATTATGCTACTGTGTTGTTAATCATACCAAAGAAAAACAAGGTTGACCTTTAATCTTGCATTTCTCTTTACATGTACACACTGTTAACTCTAAAGAAGCAGGGCAAAACACTCAGATCCTATGTGATCCAGGAATCTTAATCAAGGAGCAGCCCTGCCTTATCCATATGTGTTCCATGAGAAAAACAACTGTGATATGGACACGGCCAAGAATCTGGGGCAGAAGTTTTCTTCCCAAATGTCTGTGTATTAAAGGCGTTTCTCACAGATCGTATTTGTACCCAGTACATCCCCATCTGTGTGTGCAAATCATGAACTGTGCTTGGATCCAGCAGGATCCATTTATTTCCAAAAGAAAAAAAAAGCTGCTTCTTGATCAAATAGGATTCATGTGTGCCTGTTGTAGTGCGGAGACACTCCTGGCCGGATGTGGTTCTTTTCCCCTCCTGCCTTGATTCAATGGGATCCAGGCGTTTTCCAACCGAACAGCTGTGGCTTGGGGAGAATCCAGGTGTTTTTCTCACTGAGTATTTGTGGGATTGGCAGGGTCCTGGGCATTTCCTTTGCTTTCTCTTGCCTGGAATCATTATAACATATATTATCTGTATGTATGTCACTGAACTTTGCTTTGTCCCAAGGAAACAGATCAGATTCCTTTACTTCGCACAAAGAGCAATTACACCGAGAAAAATATGGGCAGGATTAAGTACTACTTATCTTTTTCTTCGCTAGCTACATCCTTCACGCTGGCTTATACAAATACGTGAATATTCTAAAAAGCCATCTGAGCGAAAGCAAGTAATTTGTCTTTGCACTCTGAATAATTATCTACCCTGAAGGCGTTTCTTTACTGGAATTGGGGGTGCCACACCTGTTCTGACATCCGGTTGGTAGGAACCTGTTGCATTTGGCTTTGGTTTCTGATTGAAGAAGGAAGCTTCCCTGGGTTTGGCAGTGTATAGACCCTGCCAGAATATGGTGTGTGGTTTTGGTTTCCACATCTTAAACAATCAATAGGGAAATTGGAAAGAGTTCAGAGAAGAGAAACAAAATGATTAAAGGGTTGGGGAAATAAGGAGCTGGGATTGTTTCATCTAAAGAAAGGCTCTTGGGAAAAACAAGATGGCGTGTGTGCGTGCGTGCACAAAAGAAAGACAAGCCGGACCTTAAAGGTTATGTGTTTGAGCAGGTTTGATTGGCCTTTGTAGGCCATCTGGAGTTGTGGAGGGAGTTGGGAGAAGTTAGTCTGCTTTACCACTTATTGGTAAGGAGAATAAGCAATTTAGGAAAGAGAAGGGGACTTGGGGGAAAATTAGGCAGAAATTACTTTAGCTAGAGCTTCTGTCTCAGATATATTTATAGGATCATTTTCAAATGGGGGGGGGGGGACTTTAGCATATGCACCTCTTACATTCCAGCTTTTACAGGATTTGAAAAATAGGATTCGATACAGCATATCTAACATTACTTAATGATAAGCTATTATACTTCTCTCCAACCATATGATGAAATGTCAGCATAAAGTTGTTTCCCATCTTCCCAAAGAATCAGATAAAATAATTACAGTTGATCCTTGAACACATGGGAGTTAGGGGGTCCAACTCCCACACAGTTGAAAATCCTCATATAACTCCCGATTCCCCCAAAACTTAGCTACAGTGGTCCCTTGGTACCTGTGGGGAATTATTTCCTGTGGCTATTTTCCTGAGCCATCCACCATTCCCACAAAGATGCTGTCCAAATTTCTTTTTTTGTTGTTGTCCTCCCGGGTCTTCCCAAAACTGTTACTATTTCACTGTTTGATTTTAGGGAGAATTCAGAAGCCAAAAATCTGCTTTAAGCAGAAAAATCACAGAGATGATAAATGACCAATGAAGAGCTCAAAAGGCCAGAGACACTGGAGCAGTGCTATCTGGACTTACATTCTGACACACTTGTGTTGTGACTTTGGTCAAGTTACTGGCAATGTTCTTGAACCTCAGTTTCATCTGTAAGATGGAGGTAATAATTATAATTATTTTCCTAAAAGGTTAATTTGAGATGCTTTGAACACTGCCTTGAGCACTTAGTAACTTGTGGGGGGCTGTTTCTCTGCTTTTCATGTCCATCTCCATCACGGAAAAGGAAACAGTCAGGTTCCTGAGTGGAGGAGCTGGGGATTAAGAAATTAAAGAGAAAAAAAAAAAAAAAAGAGAGAGACCAAGAGGTAGAAATAGATTCATCAAGCTGGGAGCCAGGTGGGCGCCATTCTTCCTCTCTGATGGAGAGGAAGCGAGCCCCCAAGCAATGCAGCAGGCTTATTTTATAGGGACAAAGGAGCTTATTTGCATTCTTAACTAGGCCCTAGCATTACTGGATTTACATATCTAGACCCGCCCCTGCTGACACCTGGACAAAGGAAAGTCAGAAACTGAATAACACCCCCAGCCCTCTTGTGGGGTGTAACCAGGACACGGACTCTGCCAGTGCCTCGGGCTCAGCTGACAATTTAAAGGATGTCCATGTGCCTTCTCAGACGGCCCTCTACAGTAACTTTTTAGACTATTTAAGTTAATTATTACAAAGCTAAGAACTGTCTACCATCTGGGAGAAACTGTTTTGACTGTGGACTTCCTGTTCTACTTCAACTGTGTCATGCTGGGTGAAGATCTGCTCTGGGCCTTTTTGCTCATGATAGGGTCTGTTCATGACACTGGGAATTTTACATTTTCCCTCTCTACACCTTAATAGGGGGGCTAAAAAGTCAGAATTTGATATTACTGAGAATCCCAAAACACTTCTCCCCAAATATTTGATCACACAGAGAGCAAAAGAAATAATATTGACTTCTATGTGCTAGTTCACACTCACTGTCTCACTTAAGGCTCATAAAATTCTTGTAGATTAGGTATTTTAACGCCCATTTTACAGAAGAGGAAACTAAGGCTTAACAAGGTTGAAATAACCTGCCCAAAATTATAGAGCAGAACCAGAATTGCTTACTTCAAAGCTCCAATTCTTGCCAGTTTCTCTCTGACATTTCTCTCAAGGGTCAGACCTTCACCTATTTCTTGCAGGCTATTGGCTTCTGTGCTATCTAAAACTATTTCCTTTTTGCATAATTGAGAATGTTCTTATATCTTTTACTCAACTAAATTGAATTCTCTATGCTAGAATGCTGCTCAGGCACTCAATGAGGGGCATAGTGTTGAGAAATGGGCAGTAGAGCTTAGAAACTAATGAAAAATCGATGCTTGAAGTTCCTGATTTTTCTTTTGTTTCTAAACGAAACCAATGTTTACAAAGAATGTGTCATTGAATGATGCAGAAACAATTATCCACCTTTCCTTTATTTTTAGATTCAAGTAAATATTCGATAATAGTACAGTTTGCAAAATACAGTATACTGAAGAAGCTCAAAAATAAGTCCATGAAGCCCCCAGAGAATGGTTAAAAATGAGTAAATTGTGAAGATACAATTCATCACAGTAAAGAATCTCACGGCAAATTAATTCTGAGTTATGGTTTCAAACTCCTCCTTCAGCAGACTTATCCTTCATCTTCCTTTCAGTTCACTCAACCATTCATCCAGTCACCCAACACATAGTGACTAGAAACACATTTGTACTGCATGCTGTTGTAGGTGCTAGGATAAAATAGTGCTTAGAGTGTGTAAAGAAGGTTAAAGTCACAATAATCAAATAAACAAATGAATAAAATAAGCAAATTTAAGGTAATGATAGGTGCTGAGAATGAAAATGTATATAAAGATACAGGGTTTATGGTTCAGAAGCTACTTGAGCTAAGGTGGTCAAGGAAGCATTTGAGTTGAGACCTAAAAAGAGAAAGAACCAAATATTCGTAAAACAGAAGAAATAACTCCTTTCTGTAAAGGTTCGAACAATTCAAACTTAGACTGTCTTAGTCTATTCAAGCTGCTGTAACAAAGTACCACAGACTGTGTGGCTTATGTACAACAAACATTTATTTTTCATGGCTCTGAAGGTTGGAAACTGGAGATCAGGGTGCCTGCAAGGTCAAGTTGTGGTGAGGGCTTCTTGCTAGTTGCCACTGCTTGCAACTTTTGCATCTCACAGGGTGGGGAGCAGGGAGCAGTAAGCTCTCTCATAGCTTTTATAAGGGCACTAATGCCAGGACCTCATCGGATCCTAGTCTCCTCCCAAAGACCCGCCTCATCATACCATCACATTAGGGGGTAAATTTCAACATATGAATTCTTGGGAGACACAAACATTCAATACACATCAGGTACCAAGATCAGAGAGAGGGCAGTGCAGCTGGGTCAGGAGTGAATGAAGTCAGAAAGGTGGGTAGGGCCATGTTAGCTTAAGTCTTGTACTATTAAAAGGAGTCTGAATTATAATCCACATATAATGGAAATATATTGGCAAGTCCATTTTTACAATATTTATTTATTTTTAAAGTATATTTTTTATTGACTTCAGTGAGGAAGGGAGAGATAGAAACATCAGAGTTGAGAGAGAATCATTGATTGGCTGCCCCCTGCAGGCCTCCTGCATGCCCCCTACTGGGGATCCAGCCAGAAACCTGATCATGTGCCCAGATGGGGATTCAACCATGACCTCCTGGATCATAGGTCTAAGCTCAACCACTGAACCACACCAGGCTGACAATATAGTGCCAAGTTTAAACACATTAATCCAAATGCTTGGCTGAGAGTTACTTACAAAGGGGCAATAATGGAGGCAGGGTGAGCTTGAAGAGGTTAAGGCAAAAGAAGATTCTTAACAAATCTCCTTCATTTGAAGGGGACTTTACTGGTGAAAGGAAGCTGAACTTGTTTTAATAATGTCTCCATTTACATGTAACATTATCTGCTATAAAATTGTTTTATTATTATTATTATGTGAGGGATGGAGATGAATGACGTGGGTGCAGATTAGCAATTATATATAATGCCACTATGTATTAAAAAGGTATCTTACTGTTGTTTCAAGGAGCCACTATACGGGGCTTTTGGTCCTCCCTAAATGAGAGCCACAATATTGAGGAAAATTAATTCTCCCCTCCAGTCTAAATGCAAAACTGCAGAAGCCATTTGCTGAAATATGGCCAGCCATTCTTCACAGGGCACCGAGTCCTTCTTCCGGCATTCCTCTTTAGAGGCCATTTATCATATTCCTAGCAATTATTATGGACAACTTACGGGAAACTTGCCACTGTGGCCATTTATTGGCATTTTTCTGGGGCTCAGCCACAAACTGCGTTGAAACTGGTAAGGGTAGTGGCTCTGCTTCCCAACTTCTTTGCTCAGAGGAGACAGTGGGGCGCTGGGAGGTGGTGGGGCCTCAGCCACCCTGTCTTTCAGCCCATAAATCAGCATCTGAAAGCACCCTGGAAGTGTCACGATGGCGCTGAATATACAAAAAGTGTTCGCGAGCCAAATCCGCTGTCTTGTTCCTGGGGGCAGAGGGGAGTGACAAGACGCTCTCGTGTCCCCGAGCAGTAACGCGGCACAGCAAAGCGTGGCTTACACACCATGTGTGCCACACATTTCTCAGGGTTTCTCGAAGGGTTTTTCTTTTCCAAGTTCCACCATCCCTGCTGTACAGTTACCCTGGCCCCAGCTGTGCATCCGCTTTCGACTCCATCTGTCCTTCCGCTGGGGACGAGTCTGTCTCCCTGGTCAAATGGAGAACACAAGTTTGGCTCCCCAAAGTGAGTGTAACCCCCGCCCTCTGCTCAGGCTGAGCCAAGCGTCTGGCCTGTGGAAGGGAAGGGACTGGCGGTCCAGGGGATGGAGAGGGAGGGCTCCCCCCCCCCCCCCCCGCCACGCCTCCGCCACCATCGGCTCTTTGCACGCAAAGCCGGGGCAGATGCCCGCCTGCGCCGTCCCCACCCGTCTGGCGCCCCAAATCTCAGGTCCTTTCTCCTTTGCTCCCTCCTCCTCCTCGGTCCCTGGCCCAACTGCTAAGGCGCCGGCTGCGGAGCGGGGACCGGCAGGTTGGCATCTGCCCTTGCGGGCGCTGCGTCACCCGCCGGGGAGGAGACCTGAGGGGAGGCGCCCGAGGCTGAATCGCAGAGAGCGCCCCGAGACGCGGTGGGGAGCAGCCGCTCCTCTGCAGCCCATGGCGCCGCTGCCCGACCCGCCGCTCCCCCCTTTATTTCCTCCCTTGCTTGCTCCGGCTCGGCGCCCCCACCCTCCGCCTCCCTGCCCTTACTCCACCCCTTCTCCTGCCCGACCCCTCCTCTCTCTGTGTGCGCGCCTTAGATAATCGCATCCTTTTTGGCAAAAGAAACATGCACCTGACTTTACCAGGGGGAAACGATCGGCCCAGGCAGAAGGAACAGGAGAAGGGGGAGGGGGAAAACAAAAAAGATGAGATTCCTTTAAGGAAATCCCGGGGCTGAAGAGGTGGCCGCAGCGCCAGTGGCATCCAGCGCCCCCTCTGCGGGAGCTGCGAGCGGAGGACCTGCTCACCAGTTGCAGATGCGATCCCGGGAACTCCTGGGTCTGTCGGTGTGTTGGACACACGAAGTCTTTTCCTCCTTTGGCTCAGATCCCGAAGAGGCGGCTGGATTTTGCTGCCATCCTACCGCAAGTTGGCTGTTCCTCCCCGGGAGTCTTCCCCGGGAGCTGGCGGACCGATGAGCCGGTCTGCGCGGAGGATGGGCGCAGGGCGCCGGCGGGAGAGGAGAGGGTGGCCCGGCGGGCGGCCCGGAGGCGGCGGTGGCGCCGGGGCGCAGCGCTTCCTGCTCGGGCTCCTCGTGCACACGTGGCTGTGGGCGGCCTCGGGCTCCTCCGCCCAGGTGTTCCACCTCAGCCTCTCCGTGGACGAGGGGCTTCCCCCGGACACCCTGGTCGGCGACATCCGCGCCGGGCTGCCGGCGGCGCAGCAACAGGAGGCGGGCGGCTTCTTTCTGTCCGAGGATTCCCACGACTCCCCGCTGCTGGACGCCTTCCACGTGCACCCGGACACGGGCATCATCCGCACGGCCCGGAGCCTGGACCGCGAGCGGCGGGACCGCTACAGCTTCGTGGCCGCCACCCTGCTGGGCGCCGTGGTGCAGGTGGAAATCCGCGTCAACGACGTCAACGACCACTCGCCCCGCTTTCCCCGGGACTCCCTGCGGCTGGAAGTCTCCGAGCTCAGCCCTCCCGGCACGGCCTTCCGCCTGCCGGGTGCCCACGACCCGGACGCGGGGCTGTTCAGCACGCAGGGCTACACTCTCCTGCAACCGTCCGACCTCCCCGAGGAGGACCCCGCAGGACCCTTCTTCCGGTTGCGCTACGGGACCCCCGGGTCACCGCCGCCGTCGTCCCTGGAGCCCCTGGACCTGGTGCTGCTGCGGCGCTTGGACCGAGAGGCGGCCGCGGCGCACGAGCTGCAGATCGAGGCGTGGGACGGGGGCCGCCCGCGGCGCACAGGCCGCCTGCGGGTGGAGCTGCGCGTGCTGGACGAGAACGACAACCCCCCGGTGTTTGAGCAGGACGAGTACCGCGCCGCCGTGCGCGAGGATGCTCGGCCGGGCGCCGAGGTCTGCCGCGTGCGCGCCACGGACCGGGACCTGGGGCGCAACGGCCACGTGCGCTACCGCCTCCGCTCCCGCCAGGCGCCCGGGCCGCCGGGGGACGCAGCCCACTTCTCCGTGGACCTGCTGAGCGGCGCGGTGCGAGTGCAGAGGCCGCTGGATCGCGAGGCCCAGGCCTGGCACCAGCTGGTGGTGGAGGCCCGCGATGGGGGTGTGGAGCCCGAGGTGGCCACGGTGCGGGTGTCCATCGCTGTGCTGGACGTGAATGACAACCGCCCCACCATTCACCTGCTCTTCCTCACCGAGGGGGGCGCAGCGCGAGTCTCCGAAGGCGCCAGGCCTGGCGACTACGTGGCTCGAGTGTCGGTTTCCGACGCGGACAACGGTGACCCGGAGAAGGAGGAGGAGGAGGCAGCTGGGGAGCTTGATCTGAGCCCTGGGGACAGGACCATCTCTCTGACCTTGGAAGGCACAGAGGGGGCCTTCGCGCTGAGGCCTGGCGGCTCCCCAGGGGTGTTTTTCCTTTGCGTAGAGGGCCCCCTGGACAGGGAAAGCCGAGACCTGTATGATTTGCGGCTGGTGGCCACCGATGCGGGGTCTCCGCCGCTGAGCACGGAGGAGACACTGCTGCTCCGGATCTCAGACCTCAACGACCAGTCGCCCGTCTTCAGCCAGGAGCAGTACCAGGCCTCAGTGTCCGAGGCCGCGGCCCCTGGCACCGCCGTCCTGTGGGTGAGCGCCTCCGACGCGGACGAGGCTGGCACCGGCCACGCCACACTGCGCTATGAGCTGGTTCACCTCCCCGGGCGCTGCAGCCCAGAGGCTCAGTGGCCCACGGCAGCGGAGTGCGGACCATCCTTCACCATAGATTCAGACACCGGCCTGATCAGCACTATCCGGGGTCTGGACCGAGAAGTTCAGGAGGCTTTCGAGCTGCGAGTGGTGGCCCGAGACCTGGGAGAGCCCCCGCTATCCGCCACCTGCCTGGTGAGCATCACTGTGAATGATGTGAACGACAACGAGCCCATCTTCTGGAGGCAGGTGTATAACGCCACCCTTCTGGAGCACGCCCAGGTGGGACACTGCTTTCTGCAGGTGAGTGCCTCGGGCCTGTGGATCAGAGGAGAAGGGAAGGAGTGGCTGTGTGTCTGTCCAGGGAAGGAGAATTGGGATGTGGTGATCGTGGTCATATCCCAGCTTGATATCAGGGAACACGGGTTCTAGCTCCTCCTCTACAGTGAGGTGCATGGGTGCCCTCTGGCTACCTAACTTTTCTGCCAGGGGCTTGGGCTGAATGATCTCTAGGGCCCTTTCCATGTCACATGATAACTTGGATCTTGCTTTTGCTTGTGGATCCGGCTTCCTGAATGTTAGATATGTTTACCCAAATTGGTAGGAACCACCCATTCTCAAACAGTAGTTGAGTGACAATATCTCATAATTTTGAGCATCGTTATGTGCCATCCTAGGGAAGTAAAGTGGCCCTCACAAATTAGTTTTGTTTGTTTGTTTTGTTTGTTGATCCTCACCCAAAGATCAATGCCAGCCAGGGCACAATTAGTTTTTCGAACAAATTCATGCCTTTAAACGCTGAAAGTGTTTTTGAGTAACTCTTTCCAGAGACTTCCTACACGTTGTCCTGCCTGCAAAGGCCAGTTGAGGACATCAAGTGTGGGGGAGCACGGGACTTGGCTGGAGTATCTGTAAGGAGGATTCTCCAAAAGGTCAGAGGCTCTGAGGGGACCTTGCCCAGGGCGGCAGCCCCTACCTTGACTTTTCCAAACAAGTCCGATCCCCTGGGGTGTTCTACTAGAACCTCCATGTTTAGTCTTTAAAGATTCGACCTTATAGAAGCGTATACTTTCTGAAGGATACTAACCCTGCTAATTGTATCTATAGTTCAATCTGTTATGACAATAAAAGCCAAAGGAGGCAGGCGAACAGGGCTACGTGTTCGATAGCCAAGTAGTGCCTTGGCCCTCTCTTTCACAGAAACGTGTGTTAGAGCAATCTGTTCATCCGTCGCTCAGGGTCTGCCCGTCAGTCCCGGCAATCAAGTCCTTTTTATCTCTCGTAGGCCAAGCTCCTCCAGTGATGCCTTCCAGGACCATGAAGAGTAGGGAGGCTCAAATCATCCTTAATAAAAAGGGATCTTGTTCCGGCAAAGGTTTCTCAGTGGTTAGAGTGTCAGCCCAGGCCCCACAGGGTCCTGGGTTCAATTCCTGGTCAAGGGCACTTATCTGAGTTGCAGGTTTGATCCCAGCCTTCTCATCGGAGCAAGTGTAGGAGGCAACCAATCTATGTCTCTCTCACATCTCTCTCTCCTTTTCTTCCTTCCTCCTCCCCTCCCTTCTAGTCTCTCTAAAAAGTCAATGGGAAACATATTTTAGGGTGATGATTAATGACAAAAAGGTGGGGCTCTCTGACCTTCTTTTTTGGGGTGTTGCCTTTTAGAGTTCTGATCCCTCCTTCACTCTTAGGGTATTGTGATATGTTCCTCTCTAAAACCACACTGCTTATTGATTCCAATTTCCTACTTCTTGTCTGATGTGAAATAACAAGCCAGATCGCCAAGACTGGTTTATTTACTCCAAGAAAACTTGAGTAAATAAATAGAGCCAGAGAGGCTAACTAGTGAGTGAAGCTCTGAAAGCTGTAGTTCACTCTTAAGCTGGGTTGTTTTAAGACCTCAAAGGCGTATTTCCTGGTTGGGGGGGTGAGGAGAGCCCTTTGGCTTTTATAAGTTACTAGAGGCCTGGTGCATGAAACTCATGCATGGGTGGAGGGGATTCCTCAACCTGGCCTGCACTCTCTCACAATCCCGGACCTGTTGGGGGATGTCCAGCTTCTGGTTTAGGCCTTATCCCATAGACATCCCTCTCACAATCTAGGACTGCTGGCTCATAACCGCTCACCTGCCTGTCTGATTGCCCCTAACTGTTCTGCCTGCCTGCCTGATCTGCCTGCCTGATTGCCCCTAGTGTTCTGCTTGCCTTCCTGATCACCCCTAACAGCTTGCCTGCCTGCCTGATTTTGCCCCTAAAACTCAAGCTTCTTCTTTTTTAATTTTTAATATTTATATTTCTTCTTTATTTTTTATTTTAAAATTCAAGCTTCTTGGGAAAACGAGGTGTTTAACATTATTCCATATTCCTTATGGAGAGCTAGGCATGGTAAACATAGCAAATACGTTATACTTATGGACTTCTTTTTTTTTTTTTTAATATATTTTATTGATTTTGTACAGAGAGGAAGGGAGAGAGATAGAGAGAAACATTGATGAGAGAGAGTCATCGATCAGCTGCCTCTTGCACACCCCCTACTGGGGATATGCCCGAAACCAAGGTCATGCCCTTGACCGGAATCGAACCCAGGACCCTTCAGTCCCCAAGCCGACTCTCTATCCATTGAGCCAAACCGGTCTCGGCACTTATGGACTTCTATATAAACATTTTCCAACCAGGAATGTTTTAATAGGCAGTCTCCAAAAACTTGAACTGGAAAACCTATATGTACAGTGCTGAGATTTCAGGTATCAGGTTAGCAGGAATTCTATCCCAATTAAACTCTAATTCTGAGTTTAATTGGACAAACTGCCCTTCACTATCTCCAAAGTTTCTTATTCATCACTCTCCCATTTTCCTCCACTTCAAACCAACGTAATAAATGAAACCTTTAATTCTGACCTTCCTCACTGCAAGGGAACAGCAAACCTCAATAGAAATAATTTTCCACCAGAAGTCCAAATATTGCCAGACTGAGAACTATAGGCTGACTACGCACATGCGCAATAAATAACATGGTCTAGCAGTAGGCGCCCTGGCATCCTCCACAATCCCACAATCCTCTGGTCGCACACTTCAGGTTTCTCTAGCTCCTCCTTAAAAGTGGTGCTTCCTTCAGTCCAGTTGCAACGTCCAGGGCCTCTAGTTGGAGAGGATTTTTCTGTTTTGTCGTTGATGGCTGTTTACTATTTGGAATCAGTGAAGTTTCCGGAGTACTGCCACTGCCATGAACATGTGGGTCCCGAGCGCACTCATGAAACAACCGCCCATTCAGTCCACTGATGGAGCCATCCTGGTTCGCAATGAGAAAGATATTGTGTTGAGCCATTTTCCAATCAGGTCTTCCTCTTCCTTCTTCAGCACACCCCAAACCTACTCTGGGCTGACCACTCCAACCTTGCAGACCCTTTGGACCTTCCTATTTCTTTGACTTTCCCCCATCAAACTCGCATCCTAGGGACCCTCCTATCCCGCTCTCTTTGGTGCGGGGCCTGCCTGGGTAAGGTGCATGGTGTTCTTGTCTCTGGGCGTCCTGGTCCTTTCAGTGTTTAGGTGGCTGGCTTTTTATAAGTATAGATGTCTCCAATCACTTTTAGGTAAGCGAGATGCTACTATATTGTAAATATAAGCTTCATGACCGCTTCTATTTTTTGTTTTGTTTTTAATCCTTTGGATGATAATAACCTCCATCATTTGCTCTGGCACAGTTGGCAACTCTGAAAAGCAGTGAATGCTTGCTGTTGCTGAAATGGACAAATCCACAAATGTCAGTGAGTGACATAATGGGACATTACTCATCACTCAAGCAGGGTCTAATATGGTGCAGGTTGGCTGGTCCTCCTCCATCCAAGAGAGCGCCAGGCCTGAGAGTGACTTAAATCAGGTTCACCAACGTCCCATTGCTCAGAGGTTAGCAACGTGGCCTCATATGTATTGCAAAGGGAACTGAGAAGTGGAGAGGAGCCCATGGATGCCAGGGTATGCTGATGGTTTGTGCCACGGATTTCTAAAACTAAAGTCATGATAAGTGAGAGGTTGGATTAGATTTCTTCCATCTGGAAGATTTAAGGATCTTGATATAAAACAGTACGACTTGGCTCCATTTGAAGGAAAATAAGCAGGGTGGGCTAATTGTGATTCCTTTGACTAGAGCTTGTCTTTAGAGCTGTTTCTAAAACTGAGAGGTGATTCTGCTATGAGGTGTGAGTTTATCCCATTGTTACAACTCGGTTCGTGGCAGATCCATTATGGTGAGCTGAACTTGGCTCAAGTGTAGGACTGCATCTCTAACTGCAAAAAACCTTTTCAAATTGCCAGCTATTGCTGTAGATGCCATTACGTTGTGCTGATTAGAATTTCTGGACATGCCAGTGATCCAGCCCCACCAGAATGCAGAAACCCTCTTGCTTATGAGGCTCTCAGGTGGCCCCTCCACTGCAGCAATGTGAACTTTCTGTGTTCCATAAGCCCGTTCGCTGACTCTGCCCCCTAACTTCTGGGGAAGCCTAAATGGAGTGTCTTCCACACACTTTTTTTTCTTTAAAAAAAGTTTATATTAATTATATTAATTTGAGGTATACAATATAGTGATTCAACATTTATATTAAGTAATCATCTGTCCCATGCAAACTTCACTCAATATTATTGACTATTATGGTATATGTATGACTTTGCTCCATTTGAAGGAAAATAAGCAGGGTGGGCTAATTGTGATTCCTTTGACTAGAGCTTATCTTTAGAGCTGTTTATCTTTCTCTGTCTGACTTATTTCACTTATAATAACCTCCAGGTCTATCAATGTCTTCAAGAATGGCAATATTTCATTCCTTTTTATTGCTGCATGACACTCCTTTATTTACATATACCACATCTTCTTTATCCATTTATTTATCCAAGGACACTTATCTTGGCTATTGTAAATAAGGTTGCAATGAACATAGGCTTTATTTTTTTACTCTCAAATTATTTTATATCTCTTTGTAAAAATGAACTCTTTGGATCTCATAGCCTCACCTTTCTTCCAAGGCTTTGTATTAATTACATTATATCAGTTCTTTAACTGTACCTTCTTTCTGTTGCCCTCTGCCAGATTTCTCCTTAGAGACCTAATACATATAAGCTAGATTCTTCTTTGTCAGAATCAAAACAAACTGAGAGACAACAGGGAGAAAAATTTGTTTTCTAGATTCCCTGTAAGTGAATACTATGTCATCTAATAAAACACACTCCTGAGCCTTTTCGGTGTTTTGGTAGTTTATCCACATCACTTACCGGCTCTCAGTGCTCCCCATCCTCCCGAACCCTGGGGCTGGCTGAACCTTTTTATATTGTCACACCCTGAGAGTAAACATGCATAACCAAGTAATCTCTCCCACAGCCATGGTTTGGAATCTCAAACCAAAGCTCCCCAGATAGGAACTTTCCAAAGACTTTGCATGTGGGTCATACACTCGGTGTGCCTCTCCCAACCCTGTGCCTGGCTCGATAGATTCTCTTTTTCCTCAGATTACAATAAACAAGACTAATTTGCCGAAACCGGTGTGGCTCAGTTGGCCTGTGGACTGAAAGGTCCTGAGTTCAATTCCAGTCAAGGGCATGTACCTTGGTTACCCGCACATCCCCAGTAGGGGGTGTGCAAGAGGCATCTGATCCATGATTCTCTCTCATCCATGTTTCTAACTATCCCTCTCTCTTCCTCTTCGTAAGAAATCAATAAAACATATTAAAAAAAAAAAAAAAGACTAACTTAATTCTTCACCCACACTAAATCCAATGGTTTGAACTGCACTTACGGACTTTATCTTGTAATCAGGTCTTAAAACAATATAAATCCAGTGTTGGTACCCGAATCACCCACATGCCAGAGCAAGATTATTCTCTCATGTCCCTCACATATCAGCACTGGATTCATGCACTAATTCATTTATTTAATCAAACAATAGCATTTATTGAATAAGCAGCATCCAGTGGACAAATATTTATTGAGTACCTATTACACGCCAGAAATTGGTCTTGGTGCTGGAGACGCAGCAGTGAGCACAGTGGGCAAGTGCTAACAGAGTCTTGGTCCTTTCTCCCCTTCTCATACTGTCAGTCCTCGTGGATGAATGGATGTGCCCTGCCTCCACCTGCCTATCACTTCTCCCCCCCCTCTTCTAACCTTCCCCCATTACTATACTAAATTCTGCCTCTCAGAAGGTACCTGTGTTCTTTTACTTCAAACCCAATGAACTTTTATTACTCATAACCTCCTCCATTCTCTCTAAAGTATGCTGGACTGTGGCCCACTTCCTCTCTCTTGAGAGTATCTTCTTATTTGCCCTTATCACACTGCACTCTTTCTGGCTCTGTCCTGCCAATTCCCCCTTTTCCTCTTGTTCTGCCCCACTCCGTGTGATAGGGGTATCGCCAAGGGGTCTGTCTTCTTCTCACTTCTTTCTGTACTTTATTCTGTACTTCCACATCTTGAACTTTTTTTTTTTTTTTTTTTTTTTTACATCTCCAGGGTCAACCTCCCTTATAAACTCCAGATGAAACATTTCTCTACTTGGTATGTATCTCTATTTGGATGCTTTTTTGGCATCTTAAACCTAACATTTCCCCAGTGGAACGAACCCATTTCCCTTCTAGCATTTTTTCTTTCTTTTATTTTCAACCTTCATTAATCAGCTCCTTTTGGAACTTTTCCTATCTTTGTGAATGTGTCCTTTCTATAGATGTGTTTATGCACTCGGTGGGTTCTGGGTGATGTATCTGCTGTTTGTTGGCGTGGTTGTGATTGCATTGCTGAGAATTACGAGGATAAAGAGCGAGGTCATGTCTCATGTCAATCAGCTGGATGAAAAGCAGGTCTTGAGATTTCAAACCATGGCTGTGGGAGAGATCACTTGGCTATGTTTGTTTACTCTCCTGGTCTGACTTTGAGGAGAGGTGTCTGGGCAATGGACCTTAAAAATAGAATGTACCATCTGGAAAGACATGCGAAATTGGAAGGCTTGATTCCCACTGTGCTTTATAGACTGAACAGGACTAAATTACAACTTTTTTTTTCTGCTTCATTATATCTTTGGGGGTTATTTTCTTTTTATTGATTCCCAAGCCTTCAGTAAAGTCTTTCTAAGTATGTTCGCTTTGTCTCAGTTGTGCTGTGGAGGTAAAAATGGAATTCATGGTATGATTTAAGGGAAGACTTATTAATTAGCTTTAGCCAAAGTGTCCAGGGCCAGCAGCTGCTCTCCTAAAGTCTGAGTGGTGATGATAGCAAAGGATGCTGAAGTTGGGTGGTTCTTAGGAGCAGAGGTGCTCCTAGTGCCAACTTCAGAAGTTAGAGAGTTTATTAAGGAAGATGTTTCCTAAAATCTTAGTGTCATCTTTGATTCCTCCTTAAATTTGACTACAGTAGAGTCCAAGTCATATAGTATTTCTGACATCTGTCACTTCATTTATACCCATGGTGATCACCCTCACTTTGCCTACTATCACTGATGCATGTTGTTCCAGCTGTAGGGATTGTAGGCTTATCTCAGTCTCCTTCCACTGAAGTTTTATTGGTCAGTCTGGCTACTTTCTTAATGGTTCTTTATGGAGCTATAATTACTTACTCGTTTTAGTAAAACAGGTTTTTTAGTGCCTTGTGGGATTGCAATTTAATGATATTTGAGTCCCTTGTAATTTCTAGTCTCATGTACTAGAAGATCAATTACCTCGTTGAATTATATTGAAGAGCTACATAGCAAAAACAAATTTCTGAAAAGAGTTACAACTAGTCAAGATTTTTTTACTGTTTCAGTTTACACATTATACAATATATAATATATTAACTTTATTATAAATCACTCAGTATATTTTATCATTGGCTCTTTGGAAATTTATGGCCTGAATTGCATTGCGTATCTCATATTTTTTGTCTCTATCAACTTACTACCGATATACTCTTATGGTTTAATTTACATACCAACAGAATTCCATAGTGTGCACCAGCTTTCACAGTCACATCATCATATTTTCTATGTATGATTGTCTTCTTCTGACTGCTTTAAATGGACTGGACCCATCTGTACCCATGCACTGAAAGCATGTCAGGTTTCCACAGTAGTCATTTGTGCCTGTCTCCAGGATGTGTCTAGACCAGCTGCCAACTGTTGTCTTCCCTGAATATCTGACTCGTCCTGGCTTTATACTATAGTGTCAGCATGTGCTGTATATGCCTGTGGCTTTGCTTTGATAAGCTGCTAGACACTCGGGGTTCACTGTAAATTTATCTCTCAGACTTCATTTTGACATCCCACCTCTCCCTTCTCCCCACAACTGCTACCCAAGACCCATCAGCTGGATTTACTTCCTTTCCCCTTTTCTCACTTGAGCAAGGTGATCAGATAATATATTTGGGTATGTAATAGGGAGGATATAACCTAGAATCTGTAGGATGTATTTCTAGTAACAGTTAATATATAACTTACCAGTAATTTGTCTAGTCCTTAGTTCTATAACTAAAGATGCCTCAAATTGCATGGTAGGGTGTTCATAGGTTTAAGGATGAAAACCAGGCTGTATGCAGTGGTGAAAAATATAAAGTCTATATTATAGACAGACTACAGGGCTAGAGTGCCTGGGTTTGAATCTCAGCTCCACTGCTTCCTAGCTGTGTGATCTTGGGCACTGTGCCTCACTTTCCTCACGTGGAAAATATGGATAACAGCAGTGTCAGCTTGATAGTTTTTGTGTGGATAGTGAATTAATACATGTATGTTTATAACAACTCATGTTATATGTTATTAAATGCTAGTAAATAAGACTTCTATAAATGAGGAGGAAAACTATTTTGCCTGATACAGCAAAGACTGAGACCTAATTGAAAATGATATTTTGAATAAAGATTATCTTAGACTCAAAGATGAAAAAAGAGCAGGAAATATTAAATTGCAGATGCATATGTTTATAACAATGAAAGCAGAAATCTGTTTTACTTACTTTGGATGCTTATAAATCTCCTTTGGGCTTACAGAATCCCAGCTGTCTTAAGGACAGTTCAGATGACTTCTCAATAGTTTTTATCTCCCCACAACCCAAACCCCACAAAAAAAATACTGAGAAGGTCTTCAAGAGCCTGGGCAATGTAATACAAGTTGTGGTGAAGGCATGGTGGTCATGAATCCTCTGGGGTGCACTTTAGGGCACTAACCACCATACTTAGACTCGGCACCTGATCCCTCTCAGGTGTGTAGGGTATGTTTCTGGCCTATAGAGTGCCTTAGGGTCTTTTATTCTGTTTGCCAGTTCTTGCTGTTTAGAATCTTTAATTGAGACAATGTGGAAAAAGACAGCCCTGGAGTCAGAAAACCTTAGCTCCAATTCTGACTCCACCATTTATTGTCTCTATTAACTTTTCTGGCCACAGTTCCTCATGCATGGAATGTGTGTTAGTAAGGCCTCTCCAGAGAAATAGAACCAATAAAATATCTGTTTATATATGTGTGTAAATACACATGTATATTATGGTGAAGAATTGACTAGAGAGATTTGATATACATATGAAATTTATGTTTATAACATATAAATTATTAAAATAAAATATATATTATATAAATTCATTATAGTATAATATATAATATATTACATAAATTTATTATAATTATAATAAGTTTAGAATAAATTATACTATAATAAATATAATACATCTTAATAAATATAAATATAAATTTAATGTGCTATTATTTTATTTACTACATATGTATTATATTACATATTAAATATATACAATCTATTAAGAGGAATTGATTCATGTAATTATGAAGACTTAGAAACTTCAGGGATCTGCTCTGCAAGCTGGAGACCCAAGAAAGTCGATGGCATAATTTAGTCCAAGTCTAAAGCCCTGAGAACCAGTAGTCAGAGGGCAAGACAAGACTGATGTCCCAGCTCATGCCAGTGAATTCATCCTTCTTCCTCCTTTTTGTTTTCTTCAGGTCTTCAATGGATTGGATAAGGCCCACACACATTGGTGGCCAAAAACACCTCACAGGTGTACTAATGTTTAGTCAGCTGCTTGGCATTTCATGGCCCAGTGACACTGACACATAAAATTAACAACGCATGATTGTAAGGATTGGAGGTAGTCTGTATTATGGAGTGGAAAGTAGCTGGTGTAGTAGGAGGTAAAGGACCCCAAGGATGAGAAAGATTCCTTTTGCAGTGGATCAGGATGGAGATTTCCCTAAATATAAACTTTCTAGGGATGTATACGTTTACAAATTGTCATGGATGCCTTCCACTGTACATCTTTTCCCCCCATAAAAATGTGTAAATTTTTAGGCATAGTCACCTTTAAAAGAGAATCACTCAGATGGATCTTAGAAAATTATGATCAGTAACATTTCTTTTCTCTAAGGATTGCAATCTGACAATAAATTAATTTTATTAACATCTACACAACAGACTTCTACTAATGAGCCCCTCACCTTCTAAATTATAAATGAAAAGTGAGCAACTATAGAAGTAATTTATACTTTCATGGTCCATTAGGGAAATTACGCTAGAACACTTTTACAAATACCAGGTTAATTGCTTAAAATCTAATTAACATCTTCATTTAAAAGGAATAGCTTTGTGGTGTAGGTAGATCAGGTGAACATCTTAACAAATCCAAGTTTTAATTAAAAACCTGGTTAGGATTACTTAGTCCAAGTGGGAATAGGATGAACTGAAATAGTCATGGCATTTCTGGTTCCTGTTCTGAAATTAGGGGAGGAGTTTTGAAGACTCTGGAGGAGACAGCCCTCGATGGACTTGCACTGTTTGACTAAAGAGTTTGACCTTAATATACAGATGATGCATTACAGAACTGTTCACTTGAAACTTATAGAATCTTATTAACCAATATCACCCAATAAGTTTAATAAAAATGAACAAACAGGAGTTTGGCTTTTGAGAGATATGGGAGGTTTTTGAGTAAAGGTTGACCCATGTAAAGTAAGGTTTTAGGAGGATTTGTTTTGAATTAATAGAAAGAAGTAAGTAGGGAAAGCCTGTAGGAGAGTCCTAATAAAATTGTTGTAATAATCTGGTTTTGGTCATGAGAGCCTGAACTAGGGGAATGGGAGTGAAGTGTAATAAAAAGGATGGCCTTGCTCTAGTTCCTTCCCTGTCCAGCTAGGACTCCAGGATGCAACAAATTGACCCTTGCTCTTCCATACCTATACACATATTACTGAAAGTGGATTAATCTAACTATGTGTATTCTCCTCCCCAACACTTGGACTGAGGAACATCACTGAAGTAATTCCAAGTGACAATAGGTTCTATTTTAAGTCTTGTGTCAGCTAGGCCTGCAATCCTGTTGGGTGATTTTGTTGTATTCACCTTAGTATCTCTCCGGTAACTTCACTCTCCTTAAACATCATATCTTGGTCCCTTACTTTTTATGGTCCTACCACTCAGTAGAGATTAAGTGAGACCTTGCTTGTGTTTTGCCTCTAATCATCAGACTTTTTTTGCCATCCAATCTCTGAGGACTAGATGATTCTCCTCTTACCAAATCGGTCATCCATTCATACTCTACATTATACCTTCACTGTCTCCTCTGACAGTGCTTCTCCCATCCAAGTACTAACCAGGCCTGACCCTGCTTAGCTTCCGAGATCAGACGAGATCGGGTGCGTTTAGGGTGGTATGGCCGTAGACATGTGCTTCTCAATGATCCCCTTTCTCCTCTATCTTTTACCCCTACCTCTATGCTGCCTTTCCCATTGTTGACAGTTGCTACAAGTCAAGTCTGTGGGCATCTCATCCATTTGCTCCATTTCCTTCCTCAGTGCCCTGTAATGATCGACTTTACTACCTGTTGGCCCATCTCTGCCCAGACCTGGTCATATATTAAGACCCCTTTCCCACTTAAAGAAAGGTCTGGAAATCTGCTGTTGTCCTGTTCAGTGTCTGTTTTCTCTTGCTGATGGATTCAGAACCTCTTAAGCTAATGTGGTTTTCTATAGCATCTATTAGTATCAGGAATTTGTGAAGAAAATGTAGCTGCTGAAGTATAAAAATTGACACGTGAGATGTATTATTATCCATTTCTTAATATTAAGTCCTATATTTTATTGAATCCATTAACTAATGTCTTCCATATGAAAAGAAAGGATTGAACTTGGTAATATAAGATATTCTGATGAGCAGACAAAAATACCTTAGTCTTGATTATTGTTTTAATAATCTTGCTTGCTTTTAGCTTTTTACTCTATGGCTTTTGGGCATACTAACCCTGCCCTATGTATGCAACAGGACACTGTGTCTTTCTTTCCTAGCAATTCTGTTTTGAATTTTCTTTTATAAAGCTCATGCTGTTCACTTCATTTTAGGCTTTACCATTTTCCCATAAAAATGCAGATCTCAGATTGCCCACTGATGAAGTGTGTGAAAGCCCTTTAGTGGAGAGGATGGAAGAGGTTTACTTGGATTCATTATTTCCAGCTGTCCTTGTTTTGGACAGAGGAAGAGTCATCTACTGGTTCAAAGCTTGTACTATGGAGACAGACATCTGGGTTTAAATTTTAACTCTGTCACTTAGTAACTTGACCTCGAACAAGCTCCCAAATCTTCAAAAGCCTCAATTTTCTCATCTGCAAAATAAGGATGATGATAATAGCGTCTACCTTATAGGGTTATTGTGATATAAACGAGGTGATGCATATCCAGTGCCGAGAGCATTGCCTGACACAGGTAAATGCCCAGGTAAGTTTATTATTATGTATAGCTTCAACTGAATTTAATTTAACTGAGCGAGAATGAAACTAAGTGAGAATGAAAAAAAGAAATATCAGTTCTATTGTTTTAAAAATCTCCATGACTAGTCATTTTAAATGGGCAGAAAAATGATCCAGAACCTCAAATGACACTCTGGGAAAACACACTGTCGTCATTATGATGTGGAACTTCATCCTAAATTTAGTCTGCTCCTTATCACAGGCTCCATATTGACTCCCTTGATTTAAAGATTAGAGTAGTCTGTGCTCTGATATTTCTCAAAGGTTTTTCTGGGGCCATACTTGCCAGTCCAAGAGTTCCCATTACCCTGGGTGCTTCTCTGGCCTCCCAAGGTCAAGGGTACCACCCGCATTGATTGTCCTTGATTCCTAACATGTAAGATATCCTAAGAGAAGGAGAATAGCATTGATTTCCTAAGATATTACTGACTTGTACCTTCTTTTAAAAAATATATTTTATTAATATTTTACAAAGAGGAAGAGAGAGGGATAGAGGGTTAGAAACATTGATGAGAAAGAAACATTGATCAGCTGCCTCCTGCACACCCCCTACTGGGTATGTGCCCCAAACAAAGGTACATGCCCTTGACTGGACTTGAACCTTGGACCCTTCAGTCTGCAGGCGAACCCTCTATCCACTGAGCCAAACTGGTCAGGGCAGTACCTTCTTCTTTTTTTTTTTTTTTTTCTAATTGATTATCCTGAGACTTTATTCTCATTCAATAGTAGAAGTGAAGCAAAGAGAAGAAAAAGATGCTTTGAGTTTTCCTTTAATTAAAGAGGAGCAATATCATTCATTGCATTCTTTAACATATGTTTATTGATACACACCACTTGGAACATGGACTTATTATAAAATAAAGTCATTGAGTCATTTTGAATAATTTAATTTATTGCAGGAAGCTTACAGAAAAAAGAACATCAATTATTTAGATATCTCCTTTAACAAAACAAATCGTTACTGAAAAGTTACTTGCATATGAAAAAAGGAACCGCACATATTATTTTAATATTAATTTTTTTCAGTCGTATTTTTGTATGTTATGTGTGCACTTGATACATTGAGATCCCTCAGGTAATCAAGTAAATTATTTGTTTATGTTCACTTTGTAGAAATTAGAACCAGTGTTTTCTATTCTGGTAGTAATATTTAATTGCTGAATTGTTTTTGATGATCTTGTTGGCTTAGTTTATACTAAATCCTCAGACAAGAAAATAGCATCAACTTGATGCTGTGGTGGGAATGTAATGTGGCAAAAATCAAGAAAGACTTGAGTATACCTGTGTTCAAAGGATAGCAAGAGAAAAGAACAACAACAAAAAATCCCCCACCTCAAAACAATTTCTCATCAATTTGATAACTGACTGCTAACCCAAAATTTTTTTCAATACAGGAGATGATCCTTTACCTTTTAAACCTCTTCTGTTCAGATTTTTTAGAAAGTTCTTTTGTTTTTCCTTGTGTAGAAATAGCCATTGTTATGGATATGGTTTCAGGAGATTAAATCTTATTTCTAGCCCTCCCATAAATAGACTTAAATACTATTTGATTTTTAACAGTTGTCTAATCAGAAGCTTCTTCTATTGTATACTCCTCTTGATTCCTACACTAGGAAACCCAGAGGAAGTTATTGTTTACATAGACATTGACTTGTCTAGTTCTTAAGAATGCCTACTATAAAAGGACCAAGCCGTGAGGTAAAAAGCAATCTAAGCTTATGCACTGTTTACTTTCCTTTGAAGTACAGATTATTTAAAGCACCAAACTGTTAAAAATAATACAAAGGCTGTTCTGTTACATTAGGCATAAACAAGAACATAATTTTTCAATGCTGGCAGATGCTTTAGCCTGGACTCATCTTACAAGAATTTTTATGTGTTTTTTTTCCTTGTGTAGAATCTAATTGTCATGCTTATGTCTGTTCCACTTCCATTGCCTCTGTCAGCATCCAGCATAAAGAAGAGAGATGAGCCCGGCCAGCATGGCTCAGTGGTTGAGCATCAACCTATGAACCAGGAGGTCACAGTTTGACTCCCAGTCAGGGCACATGCTCAGGTTGCAGGCTCGATTTCCAGTAGGAGGCATGCAGGAAGCAGCCAATCAATGATTCTCTCTCACTCCCATCATTGATGTTTCGATGTATTTCTCTTTCTCTCTCTTTTCTCTCTTTCTCCTATCTCCCTTCCTCTCTGATATCTATCTATCTATCTATCTATCTATCTATCTATCTATCTATGTATCTATCTATGTATCTATCTATCTATCTATCTATCATCTATCTATATATCTATAGAGAAAGATGATAGGAAGGGCAATTTAAAGATGAATGTTTGATGTTTATAAATTAATTAATGTATTCTAGGTAATTTTCTTACTTGAATTAAAAATATAGATTCTTGCTGAAACCGGTTTGGCTCAGTGGATAGAGTGTTGGCCTGCGGACTGAAAGGTCCCAGGTTCGATTCCGGTCAAGGGCATGTACCTTGGTTGCAGGCACATCCCCAATAGGGGGTGTGCAAGAGACAGCTGATCGATGATTCTCTTTCATCGATGTTTCTAGCTCTCTATCCCTTTCTCTTTCTCTCTGTAAAAAAAAATCAATAAAATATATTTTAAAAAATACAGATTCTTATATATTGCAGCATACTTCTAATACCACAAAATGAATTTAATAAGTTCATCTTGAGTTTTGTATTTTAGTATATTTTAAAAGAAATATATATTTTTTTCTGGAATATGATAAGTCAGTATTGCCATATACCTAGTATGCTCTTATCTAAATTTGTAATATCTTAAAGCCACTTCACTTTATTTCTCCAAATGTATTTTTAAAAATATTTTTTTATTGATTTCAGAAAGGAAGGAAGAGCGATAGAAACATCAATGATGAGAGAATCATTGATCTGTTGTCTCCTGCAGGCCCCCCACTGGGGATCGAGCCCACAACCCCAGCATGTGCTCTTGACTGGAATTGAACCTAGGATCCTATCCATTGGGCCAAACCAGCTAGGGCTCCAAATGTATTTTGACATGTAAAGTATAGTTTTCACTTTTATCTATAATATGAAGATAACTTTTTAGTGAGAAAGTTAAACTTATTCCATGTATTAAGAGGGTTACAACAAAAATAATTTTGTGGTTGGGGGTCACCACAACATGAGGAACTCTATTAAAGGGTAGCGGCGTTAGAAAGGTTGAGAGCCTCTGCTCTAGAGGCTGCTTTTTCTTTACTTTCAAATATTTTCTTGCCTCATTTTTTTCTTTTCTCTGTTCCAGAGATCACAGATATACACGTTAGACCTTTGATCGGATGTCTTGAGGCTCTGTGCCTAGTCCACTCTCCCAAACCACTTCATACTGCACGAAGGCACCATGTTCTTTCTTCCTTCAGCCATTTGTTCCGAGTTATGGACCAAAAGTTGGGATAGCGTCCCCCCCACTCCAAAAAAAAATTCTTATGTTAAAGCTCTACCCCACTTGGTGATAATACTTGGAGGTGGACCCTTTGAGAGGTTACGTGGTTTAGGTGGGGTAAGGAGGGTGGGGCCCCTATGATAGGATTAGTGTCCTTGTAAGAAGAGGTCAGAAGTTGCTCCCTCTACCTTGTGAGAAAACAATGAGAAATCTGCTGTCTGCAAGCCAGGAAGAGGGCTCTCCACAGAGGCTGGCCCTGCTGGCCCCCTCATCTTGGACTTTCAATTGCTAGAACTGTAAGTAGTAAATTCCTGTTTATCTTTTTTAGCTAGGCTGTTCATGGTACTTTAATATGGCCAAGACACTCGTTTTTCTCTTTGCTTGAAATGTGCGGTTCTTGTTATCCCTGCCATTTTCTCTTACTTCGAAAACATCATGTCTTTAGGAAGCCTTCTTTGACCAGCTAATCTCCTCACTTTACCATTTTTAACTAAGTCCTGTCTTATAAACCGCCCATAGGTTGTACCCATTATGCAGTGAACCTCTTTTGTAGCACGCCTCACACAGGTAACCTATGTAGTATCTTTCCCTGCCCATGGTAAGCTTCACAAGATGATGGCAGACACCTTATCGATATTGTTTATTGCTAAGTGCTTACTAAAATACCCACTACATAGTAAGATTTATTCAATTATAAAATGGGATGGACTACATGGAATGAGTGTTGACTGCTTCAGGAATTGGGCATAACCTACAGCGTTCTTCTGATTTTCTGAAAAGCAGTATTGTCATCAAAACACCTGCCATAAATATTATAATATAGTAAGACAGTTGATATCCTTTTAATGTTGTAATTTAGCACAACATCAGGCAATTATCATTTCATGTAAAAAAAACATGATTTTTATTAGTGCCGCTTTTTGCTGTCAGAATATGACATTATGAATTTTGCACAGAATATTGCTAGTCTTTTTGCTTCTTAAATGTCTCAGGTTAACAATCTGCTGTTTCCTCCTTTAACCTGCCTTTAAAAGGCATAGCTCTCATTGTTATCCAGGAAAGTCGGGTAGCTGATTTGAGAATATAGCAATATTTAAACTTTTTAATTTATTCTGTCCTCTAACTTGAAAAATAAACAAACCAGTTCTCAAAACTTAAAAAAGAAAAGAACAATTATAGTAGATATATTTCCCCTTTTGTTTTTGGAGGAATGCCCATATTGTAAAGCACTTTCCAATCCTTTTAAGCAGAATGTGAGCTGGCTTATTAATAGTTATGTGCTCAGTGGGAGACATGATTGGAGAGAGCACATAGAGAGCTGGGTCTGGCTCTGCCTGGTGCAAGCTGTGTTCTTTGAACCTCATTTCATTCATTTAGAAAATGGGATGATAATATGTACTTTGAAGGGTTATTTTGAGAATCAAAGATGATGTATTTCAAACACTAGCACATAGAAAGCACTTAAAAGTTCATAACTATTGCCCTAGCTGATGTGGCTCCATGGATAGAGTGTCGGCCTGCGGACTGAAAGGTCCAGGGTTCAATTCTGGTTAAGGTCACATGCCTGAGTTTCAGGCTTGATCCCCAGTGTGGGTCATATAGGAGGCAGCTAATCAGTTATTCTCTCTCATTATTGATGTTTCTATCTCTCTATCCCTCTCCCACTCTGATGTCAATAGAAATATTTTTAAAAAGCTCATAACTATTTCTTACAAGTGGAGAAATAGAAACTCAACTAGACATTATTCTTAGGATTGGACCTCACTGAACTGGGTGAGATTTTGGCACAAAGCAGTGCAGGATATATGGGGTGCCCGCACAAATGTGTACACATTTTAACAGCTGATAGCTCAATTGATGTTGATTTATTTTCAGATTTAACCCATTGAAATGAATAATTATTCCAAGTGTGCATACATTTTTTGGGGGGCCACCCCATATTTAACTATAAGGTGAGTCTTTCGTCTGCAGGATTATTTTTCTTTATTTCATTTACTTGCTATAATTTACTCATCTTGTCCTAATAAATGAAGTAGGGCAGACCATAAATGATACATTGTAATTCTAGAAAAATTAATTTAAGCTATGGCTGGTTAAATGCAAAAAGTGTTGCTAATCTAGTCCTTCAAGATTTCAGCTTGTCAATGATATGAATCTATTCTTAACTTTATATTGCTTTCCAAGGATTAATTTATAGCTTTGATGGGCAGAACGCTATAAAACATCAGGCATCTATATCTATAATAATAAAAGTGTAATATGCTAATTAGATTGGATTGCTAATTAGATTGGACCTTCCAGAAGAAGCTGCTGGGGCTGAGGCCGAGGTGGTTAGGGTGATTAGGCAGGCAGTCATGCAGAGTGGTTAGGGACAATCAGGTAGGCAGGCAAGCGGTTAGGGTGATCAGGCAGGCAGGCAGAATGGTAAGGGGTGATCATGCAGGTATGCAGAGTGGTTAGGGGTGATCAGGCAGGCAGGTGAGTGATTAGGAATGATCAGGCAGGCAGGCAAAGGTGGTTAGGGGCGATCAGGCAGGCATGCAGGGTGGTGAGGGGCAATCAGGTAGGTGAGCAGTTGGGGGTGATCAGACAGGCAGGCAGGTGAGTGCCTAGGAGCCAGCAGTCCAGGATTGCGAGAGGGATGTCAAATGACCAGTTTTGACCCTATTCCAGATTTCTGAAGGATTGGGCCTAAACTGGCCATCGGACATTTCCCAAGGGGTCCTGGATTGAGAGAGGATGCAGACTGGGCTGAGGGACCCCACTGGTGCACAAATCTGTGCACCGGGCCTGTAGTTAATATATAAAGTTATTGTCAACCTTTTTCATCTAATTGCACATATAAACTAATCACTACAATTCTGTGACACACCCAAAAACATGTTTTTTTTTGCCAAATGACCAAAAAAAAGGTATAATTTTGATTTATTTACACTGGAAGGCTATCGTTGTGTTGTCTATTGTTGTGCATCTGTGAGTCATTTTTTTATTTGACAATCTAAGGCAAAAGAGGTCAGTGCTCCTGACTAAATAGTCAGGTATCACATGTTTTAAAAATCCTTGCAGCACATCAGTTGAAAATCACTAATAGATAAGATCCAGAAATACTATGAAATATCAAGGCTTCTGTTTCAACATCAGTTTTTCTCCTATTTGATTTTTGTAGATTAGATTTAGAATAAATATATAAGTTTACAGAAGGAGTTAGATACATTCATTCCTTTGGTACTTACAAGGAATACAAAATGATTTTATTCCCTTGCTGAGAAATAATTAACTTGGAAATTATGATAATGTAATGGTGATCTTAAAAAGTATTAACATATTAACTTTATTTCAATGGGACTATCAGAAATAATGTATGCTATAACTTATTACCTTTAGCTTCATTCTGATTTATCACTTAGAGAAAGCTGAAAATATAATATTAATATAAAAATGAATTTATTCCTTTACGAATTTTTTTTTCTGCAGAAGAAAACATCCTCATAGTAACAGCTTGTAATAGACATTTACTGAATACTTACCATGACCAGGCACTGTTCTAAGTCATTTGGACGGATGAATGTGTTTTATTCTCACAACGCTGCATGGAAGTCACTACTCTTATTTCCATTTTGTGGGTGAGAAAACGTAGGAGCAGAGAGGTTAAGTATCTTGTGCACAGTTCCCTAGTTTGTAAATGTCCTAGGTCAGGTTCCCTGAAAATAGATGCTGAGGTGGAGACTTGCACGGAGGGGCTTCCTGGGAGCGTACTTGGGAATAATAATACTGGGAGTGAGGGCAGGGGAATTGAGCTGAAGGAGTAGGTGACTCACACAGATGCAGCACTGACCTCAGCCTGTCCTTTAGGGAGCTGTATGCTGGGGCGGTGGTGGTGGTGGGGGGACCATCAGGTCCATCTTGAGCTGAGACTTAGGGCTTCTTTGAGAAAGGGGCAGAAACTTTGGTGATGGCACTTCCTGGGAGAGACACCAGCATCTGGAAATAAGGGTGCCCCGGGCCGAGGGGCCTCTGGGTATGCAGCATCCACACAGCCCACTGTGACTGACTTGACTTGGAAAGAGGGGCTTTTCAGATGTGATTAAGTTAAAGCTCTCAAGATGAGTTCATCCTACGTCGGAGGACCTTAATGCAGTAATTAGTATAAGGGAGAAGAGAGGGAGGTTTGAGACACAGAGGGGAAGGCCATGAGAAGACGGAGGCAAAGACTCGAGCTATGCTGCCACCAAACAAGAAATGCCAGGAGCCATCAGGAGGCCTTGGCAAGGAAGGATGGCTCCTTAGAGCCTCCAGAGGGGGCATGACCCTGTTGATGCCTTGGTTTTTATTCAGGCACGGTTCCAGAAGCCCCCAGTTGGAGGTACTTTATTATGGCAGCTGGAGGAAATGAATACAATGCCCCTTGTGCTTCTCCGGACCACTTCCTTCCTTAATGACTTTATCCCAACTGGGAACTGCTCCTCCTGGATTCTTTCCCTGGGGGAATTTGAAAAGGGAAGGTCAGGAGGAAGAGCTATAGCCCTGAGGCTGGTTTGGAGACTGCAGCTGACCCCCTCATCTTCCTCTGCTCCTGCCCATTCTAGGATCCCCTCACACCAAGCTAGCACCTCTTCTGATCAAGGTGGTGTGACTTAGCCCTCATACTGAGGAATCTTGAGCCTCTGATGACCACAACCCTTCTCAGCCTACATCTGCTGCATTTGTCCATTTTTTTCTATCAAAATTGGGCAACACAGCACCAAAAAAATGTTTCAGTGTATAGTCTGGGTGACAAGTGCATCCCACCCCTGACCTCATTGTGTAACATGGGCTCTGCCTCCTCTTTGTGGTCGGGGTCAACTGCTCCTGTTGGGATGTTAACTTCTTCCCGTGCTGCTGGCCACTTGACACAAGGAGACTGAAGTGATAGGACATCAGTCTAAGCTTAGATTAATGGGATTCTTGCTGTGTCCCATGGGGAAGTGCACGGCCACCCTGGGAACTAGGATCTCTAGACACACAGAGTCCAGCGTTAATGGTGTTGGTGGTCAGTTGTTGTTGTTTTTTTTTAACTTGGAGGTGGACTGGTTAGTAGGACCAGCTGCATAAAGGATTTCTGTAAAGTCACTATACACTTATAATTTCTGGAGCAGTTGCTGAACCATTGATAGACTCCAACCAGTCTGCTTCCCTAGTTTTAGAGGCTCCGGGAGGTGCTGTAGCCCTTCCAGGCTGGCACAACAAAGTAGCAGGTGAGCTGGGACCAAGCACACCTTTTCTAGGCCGGTGTCATGCTGCTTCCCATTGCTTCACATGGATTCAGTTTGCCTACTAGTTAAATAAGTGAGCTGATATTTATATATGCATTCTGTTGAAACATTTTCCAATTTGGTTTCTAAAGGTATTATATTAATATCTTTTCAGTTAATTTAATTCTGTGGGGTGTGTTTGTGTGTGCTTTGAGCAGGATTGGATCATCTCTGAAACATATGTATTTAATATCAATGCTGAGATCCAAAGCAGTTGTGCAATGCCTTCATGTTCCCATCAGTGTTAGCTGCTCATTAAAAAACACATTATAAACTGCATTAAATTTTAGACATTTCAGTGAGAATAAAATCTTTCTCTTGCAGTAAGTCTTCATAAAAAATTTCTTCTAAGTGCTACGTATGCCAAAACTTTAGCGGGGAAATGGGGACTTCCTAATATGATGATAAAAAGGGTCGAACTGCTTAAAAACATACCTATGACATTAGAATACACGTGTATGCTCATCAGTAATTCTAGTGTAAGTTGCATGTCGTTAAACTGGTTAAGTGTGTGGTGGGTTGACATGTTGACAATATCCTCATTTGTCTTTAAGCACATGACAGAGCTTATTTCTTGGAAGCTTTCATTATTGTAAGATTTAGAAAAAGTAATTGGAACCAAGATTGCTTTCATGCTGTCCTGTACTCACAAATGTTAGACTTGGAAGAGACCTCAGTACAGAGAGTAACAATCATTGTCAAGGGGATAAAACATCGAAGAAAAAGGGCCTTTTAAAACTGTGGATTATTTACACATGTGTGACACTGCTGACTAGTGGCCAGAGAGCTGCTTTGTGGTTTCACATCTCAGAGCTTTGCTGTCACACGAATTAATAACTCTGTGCAATCCACATCACCTTCTGTGCCCAAAGCTGTACTTTAAATAGCAAAGTCATCTTTGCTGGAGACTCCCAGGACATAAGACACACAAGAGCTGCAGTGGAATCCTTCATGGTATTCCTGGTAAAATAAGAACATGATTCTGTTGTTCAGTCTAAATGCTCCCGCAGCGTTCAAAGCACACACCGAAATGTGCATCACCTTTGAAATTTGGGCTGGGAGCATTTCTGTTCTCTGCTTCTGCCTGTATTTTTTATCTATATCTTTTCTTTCTTTTTCTTTTCTTTTCTTTTTTTTTTTTGTTGAAGATTTGGCATAGACTTGCATTAAGAAGAACTCTTTCTTCCAGGAAAAGTCCAATCTCAGCATCTAAAGCATTCTCTCAAGTTTAGAGAATGGAAAAGACAGACAAACGTGAGGCACGTGACCGCACCGAGGCTTCAGTGCCCACTGCGGAGACGTGTGCTCCCGGAGACAGTCGCCCTGGCGCTAGGATTGCGCAGCTGGGTCTCAGGAGGGTCAGGGACCTTCAGTTTGACCAAGGATTTATTAACTGAAAAGTAAAAATCATCTGTGATTGAGGACAGCCACGAGGTCCTGAGATAAATCATTTCGAACTCGATTAGAAACATACCTCTTTGTACCGCCAACCTTGAAAATCAAGGAAATCATGGCTTGATCAAAAGTGGGGAGGCTTTCACCCAGTCACCCTCATGCTGCCATATGAAAGGAGCATGATCAGGAACACATTTTTTTAAAACAACACATAATTTATTTCAGACGCATGCTGGAATAAATAAAACTTGTGAGCTTTAACAGATGCAAATAATAGGGAGTAATCTTTGTATGAGTAATTTAACAGATTGTGTGGATCGTGGAACCATTCTGATACAAAACCGGGCTGTCAGGGACAGTGTGGAGCTGAGGGGTTTTGAATGCGGAACTGTAAGCGAATCCATGTGTCCCGAAGCCCGCGGCAATGGCTATAACATCCAGCCAGCAAAAAAATAATTAATAAATGCCATTAAATTTGGGGCCAATAAATAGAAACCATTTGTGAGTTTCTTCTTTCAGCCACTGGGAAGTGGCCGAAAGAAAGTGTTGATGATGGATTTCTTCTAGAACATAGGTACAAAGACCCACCAGTCCAGTGTAACCTTTTCCAGGTCACTTCTCTTGATTCTGAGATGTGCTTGTCCAAATCCAAAGTCTATACGTCACTCCATCTCTGCTGGAAAGACCAGTCGTTAACTGTGTCCAAGTCTTACAATAGCTAAGTGTGGTGATAAAAATCCCCTGTTGGAATCCTTAGCCCTGCTGTATTATTATTTATTATTATTTTTTTTGGAGGGCATGGTGGGTTGGGGTTGGATGCTTTGAAAACATAAATTCCTTTAAATCTAACCTACATTCAGGTTTTTAGTGAAACTTCTAGGACTTTTCCAATATATGTTTTCTTGTGACATATAGCTTATGAAATTGTGCCTGTGTATATATACTAGTATACAATGGCATCAAAATGCTGAGCCCTAAATAGCATCTTTTTGAAAATTGTGTATAAGCCGTTGGTATCTAAAAGTCTTATGTAGGTGATATCAGTTACCTGACAGATCTTACTTAATATTAGCCACAGCAATTTGGCTCTTTTTGAATATTTAAAAATTCCTTTCTCTCTCTTTTTTCATTCTTTCCTTCTTTCCTTCTTCCTTCTTTCATTCTCTTTGTCAATTGCCCATTCATTGCCATTCACTCATTTATCAGCTAATATTTATTGGCTACCTACTATGTTCCAAGTCCTGTTTTGGGCAGTAGAGATACAAGATAGAGTAGGGAACAAGTTTCAGGGGTGGTTTTCTTGTGGGAGAAGACAGACATAAAATAGAAATGACAAAAAACAAAGTAGCAGGTTGTAGAAAGTGCTATAAAGAATGCAATGTGTGCCCTTACCGGTTTGGCTCAGTAGATAGAGTGTTGGACTGTGGACTGGAAGGTTCTAGGTTTGATTCCTGTCAGGGGCACATGCCGGGGTTGTGGGCTCAATCCCCAGTGGAAGGTGTGCAGGAGGCAGCCGATCAATGATTCTTTCTTATCATTGATATTTCTTTCCCTTTCCCTTCCTCTCTGAAATCAGTAAAAATGTTAAAAGAATATAACATGAAACAGTGATGGGTTAAAGAGTGGGCGGGGTGCAGTGGGGTTGCTTTAGTGAGAATAGAGAGAGAAGGCTTCTGAGGAGGGTGAGATTCTAGCTGAGACCTGAATGATGAGAAGGAGGCATTAATGTTGATACTACCTGGGCAACGGCATTGAAGGCAGAAAGGAGCAGTAAGTGCAAGGGCACCTGGACGGGCAGGAACTTGTTACACTCAATGGACAGAAGAAAGACCAATCTGGCTAGAGCTTCTTGATCAAGGGGATGAGTGAGAGGAAGGATAGGTAAGGGCCAGGTTTGGTAGGGTGTCACAGACTATGGTGAGCAGTTTGGATATACACTTAAAAAAAAAAAAAAAAAAATATATATATATATATATATATATATATATATATATATATATTTATTGATTTCAGAAAGGAAGGGAGAAAGAGAGTTAGAAACATCAATGATGAGAGAGAATCATTGATTGGCTGCCTCTTGGGCATTGAGCCAGAAATCCAGGCATGTGCCCTTGACTGGAATTAAACCCAGGACTCTTCAGTCTGTAGGCTGACACTATCCTCTGATCCAAACCAGTTAGGGCGGCGTTGGAGAGTTTTAAGCCAAGGCATGATTTGAAACCCCATGAGTGTGTATTTAAAAGATGTTGCTGAGATTGCATTACTGGATCACAGAATGTCCAATTAAGGAGTACATAGTAGAGAAGCTTCTTTCAGGTCTCAGTATTCAAGCAACAGTTAAAAAATTTAAACTTGCCGAAACTGGTTTGGCTCAGTGGTAGAGCGTCGGTCTGTGGACTGAAAGGTCCCAGGTTGGATTCCGGTCAAGGGCATGTACCTGGGTTGCAGGCACATCCCCAGTAGGGGGTGTGCAAGAGGCAGCTGGTCGATGTTTCTCTCTCATCGACATTTCTAGCTCTCTATCTATCTCTCTTCCTCTCTGTAAAAAAAAATCAATAAAAAAAAAATTTAAACTTATCCCTGATTCTTGTAACAATACAATCACCCAATTGGATTAGACTTGTGGGAAGTTCAAAGCTAATTTCCAGTTTTTCTTTAGCAGTTTCACATTATTGTATAATATAAGCTTTTCTTTTTTTAAAAAATGTATTTATTTTTAATATATATATATATTAAATATAATATATATATTACATTATATTTAATATAATATTAAATATAATATAATATTATATTATACATGCCCTTGTATATGCCCTTGACCGGAATCCAACCTGGGACCTTTCAGTCCACAGACCGACGCTCTACCACTGAGCCAAACCGGTTTCGGCAAGTTTAAATTTTTTAACTGTTGCTTTAATACTGAGACCTGAAAGAAGCTTCTCTACTATGTACTCCTTAATTGGACATTCTGTGATCCAGTAATGCAATCTCAACAACATCTTTATATATATATATATATATATATATTATTAATTTAAGAGAGGAAGGGAGAGGGAGATAGAATCCTCAATGATGAAAATCATTGACAGGCTGCCTCCTGTACATCCCCTATTGGGGATCAAGCCCACAACTTGGGCATGTGCCCTTGACTGGAATCAAACCCAGGACCCTGCTGGCTGATGCTCAAGCCACTCAGCCAAACCAACGGGGGCTAAGATTTTCTTTTTAAAATTTTATTTAAATAGGGAATAGATGTATGATGTATGAAAGTTAAAAAAGAAACAACAACACCCAACATATATTGAGAAGGTTTACTTCCATTCCTGTCTCTGCCCAACTCGCTGTTCACCCCTACCCCCTACACACAGCCTCTTATATTAGTTTCTCAGGAGTCTTTCTAGTGTTTATTTAAACTAAAAAAAAATTCCTATTTCTTTTTCACTTGTCCTTCACCAAAAGGTGTGTGTGTGTGTGTGTGTGTGTGTGTGTGTGTGTGTGTAGTTTTCAACCTCTTGGTTTCTTGACCTAATTGAATTAAGAGATTTTTCTACTTCAGCCCAAAGAGAGCCTTCTCACTCTCTTTTAGAGCAGGAAGGTTTTTTTCACTGAGTAAAAGAGTAGAAATACTATATGCTACTTCATTGATGACTTCATTCATTGATGGACTCGAGCTATTTCTTATTTTTTGGTATTATAAACTGCTGTAGTGAATAACCTTTTTCAAATGTCACTCTATATTCTGAGATATAACTGTGTAAGATCAATTCCCAGATGTAAAAGTGCTAGATCAAAGTGTACTTTTCATGATATATAATTTTGGTTAAGTGTTTTTATTGGCCGAGTTGTGCCTGTGCGAACCACCATTAGCAGTATACGGGAAGTTCCAGTACTCTTATGCTTGGCTTTGCTGCTTCCTTATCATTAACCCATACTGTTTCTTAGTCCTGGATCCCTAATTTATTTATTTCTATCCTTCTCTGTTGTATATATTTTTGGATAGTCAGATGTCGGCCACTTTCAGTTATTAGTTGAAGGAGGCACTGAACAAGTAGATAACATTTTTATGCTTTAATTATTGCATTTAACACTGTGTTATGAATATTCTTTTACATTTCTACTCCTTCACCCACTGGACTCTGAGTGGTTCACAAATCACAGTCCATGTTTTATTGCTCTTAGAACATCAATATCTGGCAGATAGTAGGCAATGAATATTTGGTATACTAATGAATAGTTTAAAGTAGTAATATTACTACTAAGCCAAGTAGAGCTAAGTAATACTTGATATGCAGAGGAGTCAGTCAATAATTTAATGAATGAGTTAATAAATATATTATTTTTCTTTTAAGAGAACCCATTATATCAATAACAATTAAAAGATACTATTATGAAATGGGCTAATCTTGCTTTATTCAACTGTATGCTATTACAAATATAAATAAAAACTATAAACCATCAGCACATGACTTTAGAGCAAAAGAAATTTTATACTATATGGCAGATGAGAATTTTAATGAAAACATTCATAAGGAAAATTGTCCAGCGGATAAATTGGAAATGTAACAGAGAGAGTTGGCTAGGCAAAAGCATGAGGGAGATTAGTCTGCATTAGGGAGCTTTCGATGACAGAAATGCTCTAAAATGTCCTGGAAAACTTCTAAAGTAAAATTCTTACACTTTTCTATGTGTAATAAGATATGATTCTACCTTATGCATTCAATAATCTTGTGACACATTCTGGTCTTTGATTGCTTTATGATTTGTATCTAGATGAGCTGAAGAAACATTCTAAAACATTTAAAATGTAATATTACTGCTCATGAAACTATGTATGTGCAATAAAAATCTGTCATTGGGTAAGAATGTCCAGCTGGAGTGCTGCTCACATTTAATAATTCTTTGTATATGAAATAAATAATCTGACACCAAACAGGATAGCAAGGGGATGAGGTTTTGCCTTTAGGGTAATGATGACCAGGCATTAAAACGAATTCTGTGTAATCAGACTAATTCAAATGTGTACCTGCCAGATATTACACATCACAATGACCAACTGAGCATGTATCTTCAGATTTTTTAAAATGTTCATTCAATAATCTTGGCATGAACATATGACAACAATTTCATCACACTTTGGGAAACTGGTATTGAATATCACTCTGTAAATATTCAGAAAGCGTGGAAAGATATAAAATGGCTTTAAAAAAGTCTGATTTAGAAAAATTCACTTATTTTTAAAAAAATATATTTTATTGATTTTAAATATATTTAAAATATATTTTATTGATTTCCCACAGAGAGGAAGGGAGGGGGATAGAGAGTTAGAAACATCGATGAGTGAGAATCATCGATCAGCTGCCTCTTGCACACCCCCTAACAGGGATGTGCCCACAACCAACGTACATGCCCCTGACTGGAATCGAACCTGGGACCTTTCAGTCCGCAGACCGAAGCTCTATCCACTGAGCCAAACTGGTTTTGGCAAAATTCACTTATTTTTATAAAAAGAGGATTTGCTTTATAAATATTTCTATAAAAATATCTTTAAATATCATGTTTATCTTACACTTGAATTATAATTCAACCTGTAAATATTTTCATTCATTTTTTCTAGAATCATGTATATATTTTAAGTATTATTCTTGAAAATAATTATACCTCTTTGCTTTTGATAAATTACAAATATTTTAAAAACTTTTGAGAATTCTGCAAACTTCCTACAATTGTTTGGAAAGTTGGCTAACGCTTCTCTTGAATATTTTAATTATTTTGGCAATTTAAAAGATTAGCTTCCCTGTTCAAATAACTACAATGGACACAGAGTATATACATTTAGAATTAAAACCACTTAAAATATAGTCTTAATAAAAGTAAAATATTGAGATATGCTTTATTTTTATTTATTTATTATTTTAAAAATATATTTTATTGATATTTTACAGAGAGGAAGGGAGAGAGCTAAGGAGCTAGAAACGTTGATGAGAGAGAAACATCAACCAGCTGCCTCTTGCATCCCCCACCGGGGATGTGCCTCCAACCAAGGTACATGCCCCTGACTGGAATCGAACCTGGGACCTTTCAGTCCACAGACCGACGCTCTATCCACTGAGCCAAACCGGCTTTGGCTGCTTTATTTTATTAATAAGTACAATTATATAGTGTTACTTCATGCCTTGCAATACTCCCTTACTTGTTTGTACAAAACTCAAGTTAAATATAGTATATAACATAACAGTGTGAACTCTTCTTAGAGTATCAGACAACCAAGACATATATGGTATATCAAGCTTCAGTTACTTTTCATTCTGTATTAATATAAAAATATGATTGGTTGCCTCCTGCACGCTCCACAACCAGGGCCCTGGCTGAGGAGGAGCCTGCAACTGAGGTACAGGTCCTTGACCAGAATCAAACCTGGAACCCTTCAGTCCACAGGCTGGCACTCTATCCACTGAACCAAACCAGATAGGGCATCTTCAAAACTTTTTAAACCAGAAATCTTGTGTAACCTTTATGGATGTTACATAAATACTTAGAAATATATATTTTTGTGTCAAACACTAACATCGTTTTTGTGTATAACATTTAATGCCTGTGAATACAGGAAAAAGAGGTAGTTAAGTTTACAAGAAAGTCAAGACTTTGTTAACTAAGTATTACTTACTAGTAAAGGAAGTTGTAATAAAAAGTCATTATAATAAAATCTAATTAAATTGGAAATCCTCTTTATATAAAAAGTATAAGATGCACTACTTATATTTCTCAAGCTAAAAACATAAAGTCTTCGATTAGTTGCTTAAACTATAGCTCTAGCATTAATTCTCTTATTTGGTTAATAACTATTTTGTGTATAGATTGTTTGATTTCTTCAGTTTCTTCGTGTCCATGGGGCATATATATGTGTTCTTTAGCTATTTCTTTCACCTTCTCTACCCACTAACCCCACCCACCTTCCCTTGGGAACCATTCCATGTTTGGCCCCGGAGACCAATCTTTGTGACCTTAGCAGTAGGAAGTTGTTACAAATTCCGCTCAGCCTTCCAGGCTCTCTCTCTCCCCTCTGGAATTGGAATAGTTGCAAACTTGGGATGTATTAATCTGCACTCCTTTCCCTACCACGGTCCCCATAAATCTTTACTCTATCATGAGGTCATCGATGTCTTCAGTTGGTTATTTGTAAAAGTATTTTAATTAAGTTTTTAGTTGTCTTATGAGGACTCAGTCTGTCATTATTGGAAGTAGAAGTCAAACTTCACCTTCGTTTTTCTATCAGAGAAGTTACATACTTTCTTAAGTCACAAAGCATATTCAGTGGTAGGTTTCAGTATGGTAGTTGGCTGAATTCTATAGGAATTCTCTGTGTGCCTTCCATCTAACACTCTGAGGGGGTACTTTTCTGGTGACTAATCTAGTGATCTGCTTGCAAAATTACGTGGTGACATTTCTGGTTTTCCCGTCTATGTGGATGAGTGTGGGTGTTGATTCTGATGTTCACTCATTTTCTGAATTTTACTCTGGTAGACCAGAGTTGTATTTTGTTGTCACTTGGGTAATGAATGGTGGAAGGGATTATATAGCATTTTTTTTAAACATATTCTATCTCTAAGTTATTATCTGCAAAGTTAATTTATGGTTTATGGTTTCTATTTTTATATATGATTTCTAGTAAAGAAGTAAGTAAGTTTGTGTGGATTAAGTACCAACTCCAAATCACAGGGAATACATATATCTTTAGAAAATGCTATGAGAAGGGAATTAATAGTTGGGAATCTTGAGACATTATGTTGTGGGGAAAGCATTTTGTAATTTTAAAAGGTAGATATGTATATATTGACTTAGAAAAATATGCGAAGATATATTTTATTGAAAAAAAAAAAGCTGTATGCCCAAAGCTCCTCGGTTGTGTGTATGTGAGTGTGTGTGCATGCTACTTGTAAATGTATACAAGATGTTTAAAAGGATACAGAAAAAACTGAGGAAGGGGATTGAGGATTTGATATGGGATGAAATCTTATTTTTTCCTTGTACACTTCAAATTACTTGACTTTTTATTATTTCATGTGTTATTTTTCCAATTGACAAACTAGTTCATTGAACACCGGGTGGACACATATTAGTAATGTAATCTTATATTAGAATTAGCTGGAAAGAATGATATACAATTATTTCCCATTATCATCCTGTTTTGTTATGTCTTTTTTCCATTGTCTCTACTAGATATTATGTATATACATTTATTTGTGTTAAACTATGGATGGTATGCCTATTAAGTCTCTTAGACTTTTTTTTTCTTCATCCAAATATTTAATACTTTTTGGTTATTTTTATTTGAGTTGTTAAATCTCCCAAAGTCACATTTCAGACTTGAGCAGTTGTCAATTTTTATATACAAAATCCAGAATCAGAAATGTTGGAAGGAGTTTAAATTCTATCACTTAATAGCTGTAAGACCTGGTGCAAAAAAATTTAACCAACCATTTCCCTCCATCTGTCTATGCTCACAGAATCAGTATTAACAACTATTTTCCAGACACTTAGTTTTCTGTCTGAGGACATGAATAATGATAAAACATTTTTCTCACCTACCTCACAGGTTTGTGACAAAGGACAAAAAGTAATATGTATGAAAGCTTTTGTAGCTGCATAAGAATTTGCAAATATAAGGTATGATTATTTGAAGTCCTTTGCTGCTGCATTGTAAAATTTTAAGCAGAGACCCCCTGAGTTAGACGTCCAATTTTCCATATAGTATCCATGAAGCCAAAAGTTTAAGGAAAAACGTTGACTACATCATCCTAGGTAATAAAAGCCTAATATGCTAAGTGTCTAGTCATCCTGTTGTCCATTCAACCAATCAAAGTGTAATATGCTAATGATATGCTAAGGTCACTCAACTGTTCGCTATGATATACACTGACCACCAGGGGACAAACGCTCTGACTGGTAGGTTAGCTTGCTGCTGATCGAGACTGAATGAGTTGGTCCAGACATGCCCTGGTACCCTCCTGTAGTTCCTCTCCTGCTGGCCAACCTCCCACATCCCTTCCTGGCCCTGATCGTGCACCGATGGGATCCCTCGACCTGGCCTGCACCCTCTCACAATTCAGGACCCCTCAGGGGATGTCAGAAAGCCAGTTCAGCCCAATCCCACAGGCCAAGCCGAGGAACTCCACTGGTGCACAAATTTATGCACTGAGCCTCTAGTTTGTAATAAGAAAAAAGAACAACAAAAGATCCTATATGGTAAGGGGATGAAAATTGTGCATAATAAAATAGGAAAATAGTTTCGTTGTACATAAGAGAAAAGAATGGAGGCATCTCATCTTGGGGGTGGGTGGGAGAGAGGGAGATCTTGCCAGGTGGCTTTGTCCCTTTCCTTCCTCTGAATTTCAAAAGCGTGACCTACTCTTGTGCTTGTGATTAGTTTAACATCATGCTCAGGGCATTGAATATCATCAGTTCCTGACCTCAGGGAGGGCTTTCTGGGAGGCTGTGGAAATTGAACAAATATGGGAAAGTCTTCCTCTGGAAAACTTCTCCTCCTCACTGATCCCTTGGACAATCCATTACAAATTTCAGGTTCTTGTCTCCATTTCTCTAAATGATAAATACAGTTACTTAAGTTTCTATCTGATGTGACCAGATGGTAATAAGCTTAAGAGCACAAGAGGGTGAGGGGAAGCAACATTTTAGCTCTTCTTACTATACACAGGTTCAAAACAGAATATTTATAGTAGACTTCATTTATAAATTTTTAAAATAAATTTCTATTTAATGACTTGTATGCTATCTATCCTGAGTTATGGTATACCATTACAGTGTCACAATCTTTTCCATCTTATTTATTCTTTCTTTTTTCCTCTCTCTTTGGAAGTATACCTCGTAGGACAGAGAAATAAATATATCTTTTAAAAGGTGGGTAAATCTAAATTTCCTGTTGAAATACACAAAATAGTGATCTGTCCTGAGATGTTAAGTAGAATTATTTGTTTTCATGGTTCTAGAACAAATGTTTTTTTTTCTTGAAATGATCTCCATCAACTTTTTTAACTAGGCAGCTATCAGATATACAGTATAAACAATTAATACTGAAAGAGAACAGAAAATAATATTTCATAGAAGAAAGGATAAATATGTTTTAAATAAAAAAAACCCTCTAGATTCTTAGAAAATAGGCCTAAAATTTAAATTGAATCTTGACTTGGTCAGCTTGAGCTGCTGTAACAAGTACAGTGGCTTGTTGGTGGCTTTAGCAGTAGAAATTTATTTCTCATAGATCTGGAGGTTGGAGGTGCAGCAATGGGTGCCAGCAGGGTCACGTCTGGTGAGGGCCTCCGCCTGGTCTATGGATAGCTGCCTTGCTATGGTCTCACCTGGTGGTGAGAGGGCACTGAGAGGAACACTTCATTTCTCCTTTTCTTTTTATAAGGTCCTAATCCCATAATAACCTAATCTAACCTAATTACCTTTTAAATGTCCCACCCCCAAATACCATCATACTGGGCCTGAGGAATTTTGGGGGAACACAAACATTCAGTCCATAGCAACTTTTAGTGATGCTGTCCTCACTACAGGTCTGGGCCTGGGGTTGGCTGGGCTCCCACAGAGCCCCTCACGGCTTACCAGGGCTGGCAGAAATAGCCTCCTGAGGATCTGATGTTTGTCAGAGCCTTGTGCTTTATACATTATTCCTCTGCTCACTGAATTGCTATTCCTGCTTTCCTCTCAAGTAATTTTAATTTTTCTTATTCTGAAAGCTCGATTAGGTAACCCTGACATACAGTAATTCAATTATATCTTTAATTGAAAGCTGAGGCTAAAAATAGGTTTATAAGTATTATATGGACATTTTAGGTTGATAGTTTTCTTATTATTGTTTTAATCAAATAATGTATAAGCCAGCAGCTTTTTCTCATTATATTCCTTTTTTGTTATTGGCAGGAAGTTGTATGCTGGCAATAAAATGATACCTAACACTTATTGAGTTCTTACTCTGTGCCAGGCAATGCCAGGCACTTTGTATGGAATATCTGATTTAATCTGCAGTACATCTCATGAGGCAGGTCCTGTTGTTAAGCCATTTTATAGATATGGAAACTGAGGCCTATAGCAATAGGTGCATGTGCTTGGGGTCAAACACACTGTAAATTATAGAGTCAGATGCCTGTGCTGGGACATTCCTGAGGTTGACAACTCTCTCAGGTGGCAGATCTCCCTTTGGAAGGCATTTGTGCTTTATATGCACAGGAACATTTACATCAACATTGAATAAATAATTCAACAAGATGTATGTCTAAGAAGTGTGGGGGCTTTGAGGTTATCAAAAATAACACTAGGCACTTACATAGCAGTACCCCCTTGTTCCAACTTCACCCTCAGGTGGGAACGTATGCACAGGTGACTGGGGTCCCTCAGCCAGAGAACTGGACTTATACGGGTTTGCCCACAGTACTTAATTAAAATTGACCGAGCATAAACTAAACACAGAGACAAACATTAAGATGCACGAATCCGGTCTTGGCTAAAACATATTGGCTCAATGGATAGAGCGTCCGCTTAGGGATTGAAGGGTCCCGGGTTCGATTCTGGTCAAGGGCATGTACCTTAGTTGCAGGCATATCCCCAGTAGGAGGTGTGCAAGAGGCAGCTGATCGATGACTCTCTCTCATCGATGTTTCTAACTCTCTATCTCTCTCCCTTCCTCTCCGTACAAAATCAATAAAATATATTTAAAAAAAAAAAGATGCACGAATCCCACAGTTTATTTACCAGAGTCCAGGTGGTTTCCAGAAGCATAGGCAGGTCACCTGGAGATCCGCGCCAACAGACACACACACTGGACAGGAACATGTCTCGGTCAAAGTTGAAGCCTCAGAGATTTGGCTCACTCACTCGAGCAGAGCTTCATGCAGTATCTCAAACAGGGAAAAGGGAGTGGAGAGAACATGTTGGGTGGAGGGCCCCTTCCTGGTCTCTGACCAGTGCCTGTAGGTCCCTTCTTTTATGGTCAATTCTGGGCAGTCCCTGGTTCCTTCTGGGTGCAACCAATGGGTCTTCAGTGTGTCTTAGTCAGAGGTCTCCAGGTACTTTTTGTCTTTCCAGCTTTCCAGATAAACACTTGTTAGGGCGTTCACACAGTTACAACTTTCTGGATAAGCACATGTTAGGGCGTTCACACAGTTAGGGGCTCAGAGTCACTTTAAAACTTAAGTTTTACAAAATGGATTTAAGTCACACTAAGTGGAGTTACTTATACTAAGCCTAGAACACATTTCAAATAATTTCTTTTATTTAAAATAAAATCAGAATAAGATCAGAAATACAATTCACACTTAAACTATGAATCACTCATAAAAAAATAAATGCTTTCACTCTTATTTTAAATCACACAAATAATTATTCTCACACTGTTTTAAATCCTTAAAATATAAATCAAGCATCACACTAATATAGCTATAACACCCCTCCCCCAAAAGCTTTTCTAATTAAACTATTGGAGACATTTGTAAATTAAATCTCTATGATTAATTTCAGATAAGATGGGGAAACTGAAGCTGAGATTTATAGATAAATGAATTTGCTTGTGACAGCAAAAATGTACCAGGGCTCTTTGTGCAGCCTTGGTATTGCCCAGTATTACTGACAACATTGCTTTACATGCAGAGACAATCTCCAGCCAACTACAAGTTCAACAGATATAAAACTGGTGACCTGTCAGGGAAGACCCTACGAAGAGCCTACTAAGTACCAAGTTAGTGTCTATTGGGTTGATTGGGTTCATTTAGGTTCTGCAGGTTCTACTTTTACATCTTGTTTGGGTTTTGTAAGTTGGAAACAATGAGCGTGTGCATGTGTATGTGCATGTGCGTGTGCGTGCGTGCGTGCGTGCGTGCGTGCGTGTCCATATGACCATAGGGAAGACAGCCATTGCTACAGACATCACTGGAGGCAGACAGAGGGGGTGGAAGACCTTGGGGTTTCCTTTCTTTAGAAAGTCTCCTGCCATTATGCAAATCTAATGAGAGCAGCTGGCAAGGGAGCCTGTGAAGTGTGGCTTGCAGGGTCCTCCTGTGAGACATGGAGCAGAGCCAGGCGAGGGGAAGTAAAGCGTGAGAGTGCCCACACACAAATGTCAGGCACAGCCTATGTGGGGACACAGAGGTCTGTGTTCTCCTTCATGTAACAAGAGAAATGAATAAACTGTCCTGGCTTGGGGAATTTTTTGTGGTTCCTTAGAGTTTCATTTGTTTCCTTTCTTAGGAATGGTGAAACCTTGAAAGCAGGAGTCCTATCACTTGGGTGTCTGCTTCAATTCTAACCTTCCCTCTCAGGAACAAGGGTTTTTAAACAAGGGTTTCTAGATAGACTCTACCCTCAGGGGATGTTTCAAAGAGACAAAGCATTAGAGGAAGCACAATTCCGCTGAGAAATCCAATTGTGAAGTCCTGTATCATTCATTGATGGGAACTACTGCTCCTGTTCTAGCTTCTATCCACACGTGATAAATAGGAATTCTTCACAATTCTAGCCTTCATTAGGTAACTGTAGAGATGATCTTCTCTTAGAAATCTCTCATACACATTTTGGCAATTTGGAAAGCAGTTATCGCTTTAGCATTTATTATTGTTGAGTATCTACTTGAATTTTTTTTGTGTGGGGGGAGGTAGATTTTAAGAACTCAAAGTGTCCTAATAATTTTTTTATTGTCTTGTAGGGATTGGATTAGCTTTGCATTCATCTGAGGAGTATGTGTGCGTGTTTGTATGTGCATCGGAGAAACTCAACCTTAGAGGACAGTATTTGTACTGGTTATGTAACCAGTCCAATGAACTTGATAATCAAAGAGCATTTTACTTGATCAACTCTTTAAATCAGAGGATGAAGTTTGTTTTATCTTCTTTAGATTTTTCAGTATATACATACATATTCATACATTATATGTAAATATTTTTATGGTATCGTAAAGGATCATTGAACAGTTACCTAAATACAGATTTTTAGATTTTAATATGGTGTATGCAGTAGATGGTGTTTTATCTCAAAATTGAGCTCATCAACTTTTAGAACTTCATGAGCCCAGACCTGAATAGCCAATCATCACCTTTTGAACTTCAACCTCCTGCTCAAAGTGAATTTCAAATTGGGAAATACTGTGAAGTGTTAAATTGTAAGTAATAAAAATTAGCTTCTCTCTGTGGAATTAAGGCCTAAAGGAGAAGGACCATAACAGCTGTTTTCCAGTTCATCCTTTGGAAGCATGAAGCTTCTACTGTCTAACTTTGTGAACCAAGTAACCTGATTCTATAATGAAAATTCCATTCCTTTGGAAATATAGGTCTGAGTTTCTATTTAAACAGTTAGCAAATTGTCTTTAAAAATTTAGCAAATTATTATTTCTTTGGGGGGGGGGCAAAAGAAACTTGTTCTAAATTGGAAAAGTTAATTTTTAAATAATTAGTGTTATTCTAAATCTCCACAATTACCCACCCTTTTTGTATTGTGTGTTTTTGTTTCTTCTGCACCTTTCAGTTAGCAAGAAGATGAATTAAATTGAAGGTCTTATAAAATAATTCATTTAAAGAAACATTTATTTCTATATCTGATTGAAGATTGATGTGGAGTAAAAATACCCAAAGAAGTTAAACATAAAAAACACAAAGCATACCGATATAATTGCAATAATGGAATTATACTGGTTTTATTATATTTTTACATCTGGTATCAATAGGCTGATTTTCCAGATCAGTTGTTCTCAAGGTGTGGTCCCTGGGCTAGCATCATCCGCATCATTGAACTTGTTAGAAATGTGAATTCTTGGGTCCCATCCCAGACCTACTGAAATGGAAACCTTTAGAAGGAGGTAGGGGGAGAGCAATCTGTGTTTTAACAAACCCTCTGGGTGATTCTATGGACCACAGGACAATTACATTAATTTGGTACCACTTTCCAAACATTGAGATTACTCTATTATGAATTGGGTGTAACAGATAATATAAATACTGTAAAAAAAACAACAACAAACAACAACAACACAAAACAAAATCATTAACACTAGTGTTGCTGGTTGTTTTGTTTGTAAGACTCTTCTTGTGGAGAAAAGTTTGTGTGACTGTTTTGGTATAAGGCAGTGGTAGTTATGAAGGCAGGGATATGGATACCATTTGTAAGTTTTGCCGCCATAGCACTTAATGCCATAGTGATGGGACATAGAGGAGCCAGGCACTGGTGAGTTAGTTAAAGTGGTACTTGATTTCATCTGTGTGGTGTTAGTAGAACAAAAGGAGGTAATATATATGAAAATCATTTGCACATTGTAAAGCACTATATAAATGCAATTTGTGCATTTGTTCTCTCAACAAACATTTAATTGCTTATAGGTCTTAGGGAATAGGCAGTGAAGAAAACACCAGCCGATGCCTTTGTGGAACTCATGTTCTGGGGACTTGAGTTATATTTAACTATGCATATGTCACATATGAAGCTATAAATGAATACTTACAAGTACTAGTAAACTGAGGTTAATTTGCAGAAAATTTTTCAAAATAGGTAACACTAATGGTTTACTTACTAATTGCTCAGTTGAATGGTAGTTTCAAACCCATCTACCCACAAAGTAGGAAAATGGACCTCTGCAAACCCAAAAGTGATGTCAACAGGCCCGTGTACTAAGCCAGGATTGACTTAGCTTAGTCTTCTCTGTGTTCATCTTCTCCTTCGGACTGTGGGTCCTGGAGGCCGGGGGCCACACCTCATGGAACCTGTATCACCAGGACCTCCCAGGCTGCTGGTGATAAATACAAGGGGCGCCGTACTGCTTGTTTCATCGATGATTTTAATGTGATCATCTGGTTTCCAATCCCCCAGCCACTTGGAAATAGCAAGTGAAAAGGCAGTTTCTTGGTGAAGACAGGATAGCGGGGAGGAGGGACCCTTGACAATTTTACAACAAAGGACAAAACAGAAAACGTAGTTTAAAAAAAATGAGCATAGCCGAAACCGGTTTGGCTCAATGGATAGAGCGTCGGCCTGCGGACTGAAGGGTCCCGGGTTCGATTCCGGTCAAGGGCATGTACCTTGGTTGCGGGCATATCCCCGGTAGGGGGTGTGCAAGAGGCAGCTGATCGATGACTCTCTCTCATCGATGTTTCTAACTCTCTATCTCTCTCTTTTCCTCTCTGTACAAAATCAATAAAATATATTTAAAAAAAAATAAAAAAAATAAGCATAGCAGTGCAGCAATCTGGGGAAGAAAGCTAATTACTTTATCACACAGAGAATTGATTTCCAAATGTGAAGAAAAGAATGACGTGCTTAAGCATGTAAGACTGGCAGATGTGGTTGCCTGCCGATGAAGGACATCAGCCCTCTAGGACACTCGGCTCCCAGTCTCCAGAGCACCCAGAGAACCGGAGCCTTAGCGCTTTTTATTTTTCAATTAGAACGTTGTTTGACTTACTACAGACTTCAAATACGACTTTAAGTAATGCTATTGCCTGTATTGGTATACCTAGTATTCTAATTTTTCTTAATTTTAGTTTAATAGCATTCTCTTCCAGAAGAAAATATACATAATAGGTCAGCTACAGAAAAAAAAAAGTACTCTCTTCAATTTTAGAGAGATACATATGAATATTTTTCCCATCTGTTACTTCTAATCTTTTTAATTCTATAAGGTGGTAATTTTTTTTAAAATATATTTTTATTGATTTTTTTACAGAGAGGAAGAGAGAGGGATAGAGAGTTAGAAACATCGATGAGAGAGAATCATCTATCAGCTGCCTCTTGCACACCCCCTACTGGGGATGTGCCCGCAACCAAGTTACATGCCCTTGACCGGAATTGAACCCGGGACCTTTCAGTCCACAGGCCGACACTCTATCCACTGAGCCAAACCGGTTTCGGCAGGTGGTAATTTTTTGTGGCTAAGAAACCCTTTCTTTAGCAGCCACGAATGCCTGTTTGACTCACTGCGCTGAGAGGAAGGAGAGCCTGCCTGCAGAAGACAGAGCTGCGGTAGAGTTCGGGATCCAGTCCCGGTCTGCCACACAGTAAATGTGGGTCCCAGCCGAGTCACTAAAATTTCATCAACAGCTGTTCCCTTATCTGTAGAGTGGAGCCAGTACAAACTTACAGCACAGAACTGTTTTGACAATTACATGAAATAATGTGTGCGGAAAGCATTTAAAAAACAAGGATCACTTTCAGAAATGGTGGGAACCTATATCACAAAATATATGTTAAAAGGCAGGATCCAAGCAATTACTGAACATTTAATTCCCCCCCCCCTTCCTATCTCTTCCTTCCTATGATATTTCCCAACACAATTATGAAGTCAGATGATTCTTTGTTTATATAAAATGGCCCAGGTCCAGTTCTCATGAGTTGGCCTGGACCTTCCTCAAGTAGGTTTGTGACTGAGCTTACTTGGTTGGTAAATTAATTATAAATTCTAGGGAGGAAATCATATGTCATTAAGTGAGCATCAGTAACAGAAAGTAGGTCTAGACCTGGTGTGTTTAACAGTGGCTGGGATTTTTAAGACTTGTGAAAGAGTATTTACTACATTAGGCTCCTAACACAATTATAGACAGATTGAATGTTTTTCTATAGATCTCCCTCATTTGAAATTTTTGCCTTCACACAGTTTGTTAGCAGCTGCCTCCTATTAATGTCTGTGGAGACAAAACCTGCAGGAACACGTTTTGACAAGGAATAGGAGTGGGAGGCAGCTGCATGTCTCTTATGAAATCAGTGGGACTGTGCCTTTAATCCCTTTTAATCCAGGTCACAGGCTGAGCTTGGCGGGGCAAGTTAACTATAGCTCAGGTTATTTTTTTCCTGAAAAGCAACTGTACCGTAAACTGCTATCACTTGTTAACACCTCAGAGGACACCAGTTGTCCTCACATTTATGAAAAAAAATATTCAGAAGAGAATGGAATACCTGGATGTGGAGACTGGTCAAAGGAAAAAGCTTGAGTCCATAAAGTGCTTTGTAAAGAGGTGAGGTCTGCAGGGAACATAGAGGTATGTGATTGGGGGAGAGTCTGGTCATAACCCCAAAGGAGCAATGAGGTGGAGAGAGAGGTGGGGAAGAACTTTGAGACTAAAAATGAATAGGAGGGCCCTACCTAGTTTGGCTCAGTGAATAGAGTGTTGGCCTGTGGACTAAGGGTCCCAGGTTTGATTCCGTCAAGGGCATGTACCTCAGATGCAGGTTCCTGGCCCTGGTCAGGGACATGTGGGAGGCAACCAGTTAATGTGTCTCTCTCACATCAGTGTTTCTCTCTGTCTCTCCCTCTCCCTTCCACTCTAAAAATCAATAGAAAAATATCCCCAGGTTAGGAGTGAAAGCAAGAAAGCAAGAAAGCAAGAAAGCAAAAAAGCAAGCAAGCAAGAAAGAATAGGAGGGTGTCATAGGCAACTTTACATGCTTTGCAGTTTGCCTGGTCATTAGCGCCCAAGATACTGTAGAAACAAAATAAATGATTTTTGATAACACAATTCAAATTTCAAATGTAATAATTGCCCAGTTCATCCGTAGAATATTATTTGTAAGCCTTGATTTGTAGTTAGTGGGTAGATTGCTGATGTATTTTCCTGACTAAAATCTTTTCCTTTGGAAGGACTTGAGCGGGTGATGCTGAGTATAGCAGTGGCCTGGAAAGTATCTGTGTGTATGTGTATCGGTGCTTTTTGAACCAGGAGAATGTACAGAATTATTGTACTATATGAAAACAATTACAGTTTCTACTTATTTCATGCTTATCATTTATATGTGTCAAATAATTTAACAGGTAGTTTTAATATATAAAAGCTAAGAAATATATCAGTATTTGTCACATGAATACTTGAAAAATAAGCAGTTGCTTAGCACTCATTAAATTTAATGTGTTATGTACCTACAAGAAAAATATTCCCTTCTAAAAGCTTATAAAAACCAATACAAAATAGCATTGATGATTACAGCACTTCAGGTGCCATGAGAAGCAGACTCCATGGAAGAATAAGACATGCAAGAGAGTCATTGGGAGCCAAACCTGTAAAGAATACAGGGCGATGGCGTAGGAGGAGACTCTGACTGTGATGCAGAGTGCCACCTATGAAAGAAAAGAACGAAGGAGGGGCATTGGGTAGAAAGAGGCTAGAATAGAATGCAGCTCTGAGAAAGGCTTGGCCAGACCAGTGGTATTTCCCAGAACAAAGACTGCCCATTTGAGGGGTCCACATTGGGCAAGAATGGCCAGCCTTAATACCCAATCAGGCTCCGTCATTGCCGGGAGCAGCTGGGGACATTATGGCCTTGGCCAGGTTGTGGCAGCTGGAGGCTGTTGGTTAACTCTACTCCTCCCATCAGGGTCTCTCTCGAAGTGAGATCTGAGCAGCCCCAGTCCCATGGCTACCATAATTAAGCAGTTTATAAACCAACTTATCAAGCTTTAAAATTGACGTTCTAAATATTCACTTATGTGAATATTGTTACTGGCAATTGGGGATTTTTAGAAACACATTGGAATCATGCAAAACCACAGACTAACCAACGTGAAATTGTATATTCTCTGTAAACCTAAGGGCTAATCTTATTTTATTTGAAGATTTATAACCACCATTTTAGTATTTATTTTCATCTGCATCTGGGATCTAGAGAGCAATTCTAGCTTTCTTTAAAAGTTGTGTTAATTGCTTTCTCTAATTCTGAATATAATACATGCTCATTTTAGACAAACTGGAAATATAAGAAAAATTTTATTTTATTACTTATTTTTTTAAATATATGTTTTATTGTTTTTTAGAGAGGAATGGAGAAGGAGAGAGAGATAGAAAAATGATGAGTCTTGGCTGCCTCCTGCAGGATCCAGGCCCCCACTGGGGATGGAGCCCAAAACCTGAGCATATGCTCTGACTGGAGATCAAACAAGCCACCTCTTGGTTCCGGGTGGATGTTCAACCACTGAGCCACACCAGCCGGGCAAGAAACCTTTACAAAAGGATATGAAAATCACTTTCTTTTATTTTTTTCAATTAGCTTACATTCAATATTATTTTGTATCAGTTTTAAATATATAGCATCTGGTTAGACAGTCATATATTTAGAAATAACTGTTAATTCCAACACTGAAAATGAATATACAGTTAACTTTTGTGATGTTTCCCCTGCGATTAAAAAAAATGAGCGAATGTAACAGGGATGTTAATAGGGTCTGCAAACAGCCACTGAATTAGAGGGATGAGTTGTTTCTGTGAGAAGACGCCAGCCTCACCCAATAGCACCTGAGCTGTGAGCTGGTGGCAGTGGCCTGGCAAGTCTGGTAGTGCCTGGGCTCAAGGCCAAGCTCAGGGAAGAAAGACTCAACCAAGATGAACTTGTCCCATTGAGAAAGTCAAGTCTACCATAGACGACTGGAACTCCCTTGGTGACTGCCATTTATATCTGTCTGACAGTCCTGGAGCCATGGAACTCGTGTCTGGGGGCCACAAAGACGTGTTTCAAAAATGTTATGGCTCAAAGAATGTAGCTTTGAGATCATACCAAGTGTACCTAAAGGGGCAAGCTTTCTTGTGCTAACATAGATCACCTGGAAGCTGGCACTTGTGCTGGTGGTGTCGGTAGAGCAATCACAGTGCCCAGTGAGATATGGTGGTACGTACTTGGAGACGCCCAGCTGGCGGAGGGGGTGTTCCGCAGATACCCAGAAGGTGACTGGAAGTGCTTAGATGGAGCAGGAGTGTTTGGAAACACACAGCAGCTGATGATGCTCAGAAGTAGTGCAGGGGTTAGAGCTCCTGCATGAGTAGGTGGGCCACAACCAGTGAAGTTGGGATGATGACTATTAATTAGTCTAATCCCATGTGTCCCTGAGATATGTACACATGAAGAGATGTGTGTGTGTGTATGTGTGTGTGTGAAAAGGAGAAAAGGGGAGACATTGTGTAGTTAATGGAGGTCATAAACAATTTTTAATTCTATTTTTTTCATTTAACATTAGAGTGAATAGGTGTTTGCCCAAATTATTAAATTTTCCTTGAAAACATAATTTTAAAATGGATGTAAGATGTTTCATGCTATATATTTGTTCTCATGTTTTTAATTTTCTTATTGATACATATTTTGATTTTTGTGTTTTTTTTAATTTCAAAGTGTGATGGACATGTTTGCACTTGTATCTTTTATCATATCTTTTGATGATTTATTTAAAATAAATCTCTACAATGAGATTGCCATATTGAGGGACATTCTCATTTTAAGATCTTTGACACATAACATGTACTTGCTATCAAGAAAATTTTTGAAGTTTCCTCTCCCGTTACCAGTGTATGAGATTGTCTCTCTAATTAAATCTACTCCATCATAACACCTATTTAAAATGATCTTTTCTAGTTTGATATGTAAAAATATTAGATTGTTTAAACTTTTTACCAGTTAGGTTAAATCCTTTTTCTGGGGTTTTCTACTTAGTCTACTGTGTGCTCTACCTACTTTTTTTGTAGGATGTCAACATTGTTCATATTTATTGGAAAAAAAATTTTTTATATTATATCTATTAACCTTTTGTATTTGTTCTTTTTCCCCCTCTTATTGCCTTTTTATTTTACTTGCAATATTTTATTAATGCATAGAATTTTAAAGCTTTTTTTTGTAGTTAGATCTTTCTTTTCTTTTGTGACTTTTGGATCTTCTATCCCTAGATTAAAAAAAAATCAGTTAAATGCTTGAAATAAAATCAGTTGGAGTTTCAAATTAAACCACATGCCAAAATTTATTCCAGCTGGCATAAGGAAATAAATATAAAAGGAGCCATAAAATTCTGTTTGCCAAAAACAAGGATTTGTTGTCTCTTTCACTAGGTTGTTGCTGTTAATGTAATCCTTGCAGCTCCAAGTGGGGGGACGATTGGAAGTATGCAGGTCCTTCTTTAACTAAGTTTGAACGGTTGACCCAGGGGTCTGTCATCCACAAGAGCATCTCAAGGCCCTATTTTGGATAAGTAATTTATGCTTGTGAAATCCCTAAACTCCACCACACTAGTCACCAAGAGATAGATCTATAGCAAAAAAGTTCTAAGAAAATGAGGTAATATTCACGAATATAGTGGGCAATGTAGTAAGGAGAGGTAGCTTGTGTATCTGTTGACATGTGCATCAAAAGGGCTGTGGGTTTAAGACAGAGGGAGGAGAAATTGCTTGGGAGCAGCAAAGAGAACACACACTTCAATCTTAGTCCACTGGACCTAGGAGTGTGGGAAGCAAACCCCTGTCACTCCAGAGGGTGTCAACATAACTCATGTGCTAGTGTGTGTGTGTGTGTGTGTGTGTGTATGGGGGGGGGGTGCATACTGTTTTAATTACACCAAGAAAGTGAAGGGAGCATTCAGAGCACAAGGGGACTTTGCTGATGGCAGATCTGGATTATCCAAGGTGCGGGGAAGGATTTGGGGGATCCAGGAAAGGCATGTTTGAGTCAGTTAGGGGACATATGGAGCCATGTGGAGTAAGGGAGTGAGTATGGTTCTACCTACTTATGCAGATGGAGGTCAACAGGATGGAGGCATGATATAAGATTCATCCTGAAGGTCACTTAGGGGAGACTGATGCTCAAATAATTCTAGCCTCCTTCTCGGGACCTGTCATTTAGGCTGTGTCACTCACTGGGCACGATGGGATAGGAGGGTCACATGGTGGTGTGAACTGGAAGAAGTAGAGCTCTGTGTACATGCCCCCACATTCTGTTACAGGGGGTCACAAGGCTGAGAGGTCACCCAGATGAAGAGGCTATAAAAATCTTTGGATTAGTAAGTGAGTATGGTGTATTTGATGAGGATGTTCAGACTTGACTTGTCTGATAGCAGCAAATGACATTTATTCATTTATTTGCCCAATGGTTATTGATTCCCAGGGGCAGAGAATACAGAGAAAAGCAAGAATTATTTTCTCCCAATAATGTAACTCATCAGAATATCACCCTGTTGTGGTCCTTATTCATGTCCTATTTTCTCCCCATGTCTGTGTCCATGGACAATGCATATATGAATATAAGATCTCTAGTTAATTTCTTCCTGTCCCCCTCTTCTTCCTTTCCTCTGAAGTAAGTCTGTTCTGTGTTTCCATGCCTCTGGTTTTATTTTATTTATCAGTTTATTTTGTTCATTAAATTCCTTTTTGTTTATTTTGAATTTTAGATTCAATTGTTGATAGATATGTATTTATTGCCATTTTATTGTTCATATTTTTCCTTCTTCTTCCTAAAAAAAGATCCTTCAACATTTCATGTAATACTGGTTTGGTGACAATGAACTCCTTTAGCTTTTTCTTGTCTGTGAAACTAATCATCTGATCTTCAATTATAGGTTTTTGTTGTGTGTGTTGTTTTTTTTAATTTAGAGAAAGGTTGTTCTGCTATAAAGGCTCTTAAAAATGAAAATAGGAAGGAACCTCTCAGAAAAACTATTCACATCATTGTGCCAATGATCGTCACAGCTGATACTGAGGGCTTGACTGTTTTCCAGTGTACTTTTATTTTATTATATAGATTTGGTACTTTGTGTGGTTTTAAAAATGGACTTTACATATATTCAGTAAGCGGGGAAAGATACAATCATTCATGGTATTTAATTAATTCATGAACCATTATAATGTCTGCTTCCAAAGCTGCTGACCCAGAGTCTTATTTATTTCTTTTTAGCTATCAACAGGTTGCTATAGTTGATGCAGAAATCTTTTGAACATATCATGTTGTCATATTGAAGAAATCTTGGTGAATGTTTTAAAATATGATCAAACCAATTTCCACTTAGCTTTTAAGTCAATGAGGTTTTCCATTCTCTTTCAGTGCATGATTCCAACAAAGACTTAGCATCTTTCTTTTAAACACCCCCTAATATCAAAGGACTTCAGTGCTGCGGCGCCTCTTTATTTTTTGTCTTTGCCAGCAAAAGTTTGTGTCATTTTTCTAAAATGCTGGCAAAGTTCAAAGAGACTTCATAGTAACTCTCAACTTACTCGTGATATATATATGTGTGTGCTTTTTGCACTTTATAACTCCAGGCATCCCATGCTTTTCTTCCTAATGACATATGGAGTAATAAACATGTGAAAGACATTATTTGATGAAACAGAAAGTCTGAATTATGTGGCAAGGATGAGGTTCAATTGTGATTTTTAAAAAATACCTCTCTTTATATCTTCTTTATTCTGTGTTTTTGGTCTTATAACTTCTTAGCCTGTAGGGATAAGGAGGGAAAAACCTAACTATTTCTGGGAAACTAATATAATGACTTTTATGTCTCATAAAAGTAGAATACAAATATGTTCAGTTAGTCATAGAATTTTATCTGGTCTATGAATCTTTAATGGGGGCAGTATTACTGCCAGGGGGCAATAACTAGTTTTTGGAGGAGAAAAACAAAAAGATAATGGCAATGACTTTTGGCTTTTGAAAGCATCAGGGTACATAAATAGATACACAGTATATCTATTATACTTAAATTTCATTAGGAGGGATGAGAAAAGAATCTCTACAAAGGTGATTAGAGGGACAATACTTTCATAAAGGTTGAGAAACACTGTTCTAAGTCTTTGAAGATGGAAATTCAGAATTGACCTAAAACATATGTTACCAAGGAGATAATGTGGATAAAAATTTGAAAGTAAATTTCAATTTCATCCTCTATAAATATAATTTCATTTTTTGTAAACCATTGATCTTTTTTTAAATATACATTTTATTGATTTTTACAGAGAGGGAGTGGGATAGAGAGCTAGAAACACTGATGAGAGAGAAACATCATATAATGACTTTGATTAGCTGTTGATTAGAAACATTGATTAGCTGTTTCCTGGACACCTCCTACTGAGGATATGCTTGCAACCAAGGTACATACCCTTGACCAGAATCTATTCTTGTCCGCAGGCCCTTCAGTCCGCAGGCCGATGCTCTATCCACTGAGCCAAACCGGTCAGGGCTAACCCACGGATCTTATACTGAGTTTTCAGCATGTCAACCTATTTATAACTCATGCTGGCTCTTTATACACCGAGCTTCTGAGGCAGGACATTGACTGGCTCTGCTTTGCTTCCCTGGTACTTTCCTCCAGGAGCTGTTTTTCGGGGGAAATGAGGTAAGGAAAAGTGAAGCACTGGAAGGGAATACTCAGTAAGTGCACATGTAGACAGCTGTGAGATCACAGAGGAATATATAGTTAACTTTGCTGGAAGGAATTTGACAGAGAGATGACTTTAGACCAAGGAGTTTACAAAGTTGGTGATAAAACAATTACATCTTTATTTGCAATGAACTCCACCTGAAATGTAATGTTTCCTTCAATTATGATGTGGCAAACCACAGGAAAATTACCAATATTTGGATTTTGTTCCCAAGAGAAATCATAGATATTTCCATAGCGATAGTTGTTGCAACTCTCTTGAATATTGCTTTCACCACAACATTAAAAGAAAAAGGACAATATGGGAGGCATACAAAACTGAAAAGAGATACATATTTATGATAAAAATAGATCAGCTACAGCAGAGTCATGGAATTAAGGAGAAAATTCATGGCTTATTAAAGAGGGGCTATGACAAGACAGGCTGAGGAAGAAGATATTGACATAGCCAACGCAAATATGAAAATATCTCTCAGATACTCAAAGAAATATGAATTAAAAATAACTTAATAAAATTTTGGCAAATTGCCTAAAACTAAAGGTAAAAATGTTCATTATAAATAGTGTGGGAAAATAGACCTTTTCATGATGTTGATACAAAGTGGTAAATCCTTTTTCTTCCAGGGCAATATTATAATAGCTTTCAGTTTAAAAAAAAATGCTCATCATAACAGTTGACCAAGAAATTCCATCGTTAGAAATTTCTCCTATGAGAATACTGGCATGTAGGACATTGATACACACACACACACACACACACACACACACACACACGAATATTTAGCAAAATAGTATCTTCATTATGAAAAGCCAGAAGTGACTTAAATTTATTGAAGACATTGTCAGATTCTTATAATGGTGCCATATACAGCTATAGAGGGATATAGCTATATCTACTGACAAGGAAACTCTTCTAATACATACCGTTATATGAAGTCATAAGGAAAATAAGTAGTGTGATCTTATTTATGTAAAATATATCAAAGCCAAAAACTAAACAAAATCCAGAGACCATGGAAATTTGTCTGGATGGATATGAGCCCAATTCTTAATAGACAGACCTGCTGGTGGGAGGAGGGGTTTGACTATTTGAATGACAGGTTTGTTTTTACTTCTCTGTAAGGTTTGGACTTTTTATGTGTGTATTACTGCATAATTAAGGAAAAAGGAAAAGAAATCTGGAAGATGATTGCATTTACAATGAGAGCAAAAGGATAAACGTCTTAGGAATGCGACCATCATGAAATGTGCAGGACTGGTGCAAAGAGAACTATCAAATTTTATTGATGTATATAAAAGAAAGTCCAAGTAAATGGAGAGACGTACCATGTTCTTGAATTGGATGTTTCAGTGGAAGTTTATATATTTGAGTGCAAATCTAGTCAAAACCCATGGGAAATTAAACTTGACAAAGCGATCCTGAAGTTCTTCGGCAAGAATAAAAAACAGGCAAGAATAGCTTAAAAATTTTTGAAAACGAATAATGGAGTGTGCCTGTGCAGCCAGATATTGAAGGATGTTCTAAAATTAAAATAATGGAAATAGCAAGCACTTGGCCCATGCTTCCATGAAATGATCCATTTAACAGAACGGAAAGCCAGAAATTGGTTGGCTGTCCACTCCAACCTCTAGGGCACCGATTGGCATTTGTCTACTGGAGACTCAAAGTCAGCCTTCCTACCTCTTTATTATCACTCCACAGGGGCCACAATCAGCTTTGACTCCTTTACATTTTCCAGTGCACATTGTGCAATTCAGTGTTAATGCTCGATTAGCTAGATACTCTGTTAGTTAGGCAGAGGATGACCATTTTATGGGGTTTACCTGGCAAGGTGATTGGACAGAGTGATGTGGGTGTGAACCTCTTAAGAAAAGAGGATTTGGGGAATAGTGTGCTTCAAAGTAATTTTTCAAATATATTTTTTATTGATTTCAGAGTGAGTGGAAGGGAGAAGGAGAAAGAGAGAAACATTGATGAGAGAGAAACATTGATTGACTGCCTCCTGCACGCCCCCACAACACTCAATCAACTGAGCCACATGGGGCAAAGCTAAAAAATGCATAAAGAAGAGTTGAGAGAGGTGCTTGCTGCAAGTCATCAAGGAAAAACAAACTAAGTCAGGTTCAAAGATTGTGCTATTCAAAATCCAAGGATATTCCCAGAAACAGCAATAAAGTTAGAGGCTATAGCATACATTGCTTATGTAGATTCTGAAATTTTACTCCTTTAGAGAAACCTATACATGATATAAGAAAAGTTAATGATATTTACATTGTCTGATTACAAATAAAAGACTGTGTCTTAGTCAATTTGAGCTGCTACAACATAATACATTAAACTGGGTGTCTTATAAGCAACAGAAATTTATTTCTCAGAGTTCTGAGATCAGGGTGCCAACACTGTAGAGTTCTGATGAAGGTCCTCCTTTGGTCCTCCTTGAGCTGGAAACTGCCAATTTTTCTTGCATCCTCCCATGGTTGAAAGAGCAGAGAGAGAGAGAGAGCTCTCAGGGATTTCTTTTATGAAGACAATAATCTCTGAGGGACCCACTCTCATGACTATTCACCTCTCAAGTCTCACTTCCAACTACCATTACATTGGGGGTTAGGATTGCAACATGTAAATTTTGGGAGGGATACAAACATTTAGTTTATAAATGATTAATAGGCACACGTTTTTGTTTCACTGAATTACTTGACTTTGTACCACAGCTCTGGGGAATTTCCAAGGATCCACTTATGTGGAAGTTGCCTCCACCTCCACCGAAGAAAAGCCTGGCTCAGGCTTGTTTTGTTTTAAATTTTCAATAGATTGCTGTCCTCCTTTCATGTCATTGAATCTATCTTTCCTAACGGTTTTCATCATTAGGGTGGTCAGAGGTAAGATCTAGTTGGCCAAATGTTGGATGTTTATCTAAAGCAGTGGTTCTCACTTACTGTGCATTGTAGTGTCCTAGGGGTGTCATTCACAGATTCTGACTCAATAGTTCAGGTGCAGGGCCTGAGAGATTATGCATTTTTAATGAACTCCTCAGTGAACACCATGAGGCTGCTCTAGGGACCACACTTTGAGTAGGACCACACTCAAAAGGAGCCAAGGAGGCCTAATTAGACCTTAGAATCTAGTCAGCACTGTCCCATAGAAATGTACTGTGAGCCATAAATGTGAACCAAATATGTAAATCAATAATTTTCTAGTAGTCACATCAAAAGAAGGAAAAAGGACAAGAGAAATTAATTTTAATAATAAAGTTTATTTAAACCAATATATCACACCCTTAATCTTTCAACATATAATAGATGTAAAAGCTATTGAGATGTTTTACATGCTTTCGTTTGGATTGAGTTTTTGAAATAAGGGAGGAGGGGGGAAAGGAGAGAGCAAGGAAGAATATCAGTGAATCTGTAGATACCTCCCTGGTGCCCTGATTTCCCTCTCTTCCCTTCCTCTGATCTGCCTCTCTGCCTCCTATTGGCTGAGCTCACTGGAAGTCCAAAGAGCAAGGGAGCATCAAGGTGTGATCCATTCAAGGTCAATCCTGAAGGGCACAGAGCCTGGTGGACAAGGGAAGAGACAGGATCAGAGGCCTGTTGGGTTGATTGAGATATTTTGCCCTCTCCCTTTCTCTTCTTTTTTTCATATCATTTCCTCTATTAATCCTGAGCACTTTATTCTCCATATCTGTTCTTTATGTCATCAACCTGCCTGTTTTAACATAGATGCTTAACTTGAAGTGTAAAGTAGACCCTTACCCTCCTACTGAACAGTATAAGAAAGTTAACTCCCATCTTCTCTCCCACCTTAGATGCTGTTATGGTTTGTTTGAAATAGATATTGTAACACATTTGTCTGATGAGGAAAATGAGGTTCTGGAGGTTATGTGGCCTTCCCTAAGCCAGGCAGTACTCCACTGCACTTGAAAAATATAATCCACCTTATCCAGTTGAAATTGTGAAAACATTAGACTGACTAATAGTGTTGCATTTTACACAAAGTAGCTAAAAGCTACTTTTAAATCATAATAGGTTTTATTATGATTTATCTTATGATCTCTTATAATGTCACACTTAAGTCATATACAGTGTGCTTTATTAAAAACATTTCCTTTAGTCAAGACATTATGATGATGGTTGCATCAACTTCTGACAAGGGATCAGGGATGGTTTTTAGCTTAATTAATTCTCTTCCTTATAAAACAATTGATGGCAGGAGAAATATTAAAATAGAAAACCTAATATATAGATTCAGGCTAAAAAAAAGAACACTTTCCTGGAAGCAGGAAGTGTGGCTAGGAGTTCAGCTTCTGCAGGCAGCTTGGGAACTCAGAGCCAGGTGATTATTCTTAGTATCCCCATGGGACAGAAGCCTTGCAATGCCTTAACATGTCCTAAAAGAGATTCACCCTACTAATGTTATCTGCAGAGAAAAACTATATATATATATATATATATATATATATATATATATATATATATATACCACAACTATTAAAGGATTTCTTTGCCATGTACAAGATTAAAATAAAAACTCAGGAGCATTCCTACATACCAATAATAATAAGCAATGAGAAAATGTAAGAGAAGGCAGCTAACCTTTTAACAAAATACATCTGTCAAAAGATGTGAAAGACATTTTCTGAGAAAACAAGCTGGTATTGAGTGATAACATTGCACAAGCATTGCCTGTGATATATACCAAATGCAGCTTTACTTGTGCCTCTTATCTTCCTTTTACAATATATAAGACAAAGAGATCTTCCCAGCACTGGGATAGCAACTTGAGAAGTCCCTTGTCTTTTTTTGGTTCCTCTCAGGTAATAAGCCCTATGTTCTCTCTAAGTGGCACACACAGTCTTATTTCAGCAAATAGAACTCTCAATCCCTTGTCATAGCCAAAAATCAGAATTTAATTGAGTGTTAAATCTCTTCCAGCTGAGGTCTGTTCACTCTTTTTCTTTCTTAATATTGTAAAGATGTTAATGTTCCCCTAAATTGACCTGTAGATTCAACGCAGTTCTTCTAAAAATCCCAGTGGGTTTTTTGGTGGAATTTGACGAGCTGATTCTACTGTGTCTGTAAACATGGAGAGGGCCAAGAATCACTGAGACACTTTTGTAGGAGGAGGTCAGGGGACTTGAACTCCTAGGAAAGAAGACTTGTAATTAAAGCATAGTAATTAAGAGAGTGTATTGCTGGCATTGGAATGGATAAATCAATCAATGAAAGAGAAGAGAGCCCAGGAATAGATTCGTGCATATAGACATTTGATTTATTTCAGAAAGTGGCACTGCAGAGTCACAGGGCAAGATGGTCTTTTTCAATAAATGGTTCTGGGACAGGTGGAAATTTATTGGGGAAAAATGAAATTGAATCCTCCAAAAGCAGTTGTACTAGATACTGCTGAAATTGGATCCTTAAAAAGTTATTTTAGATGATGCAAGGATGTATGAATTTTTGTAGACTATTGATAGATGCTACATCACACAACTCAGTTTAGGTTTTAAAGGACACATAATTCAGATGTTGGTTGTAAGAATAGGTTCAAGAATTCTATAGCATCTCTTCCTCCACAGAAGAGACATTTGGGGGGCTATAGTTAACTCCTCAGCCTGAGGATTAGTTCTTATGTTTCATCAGAAAGATTCCTATGAGGTCATATCTTAATTTTATTCTGTGTGGGATTCCATGTATCTGAATGGAGCCCCTGGGGGACATGAAATGAATTTGCTGAGAGTGCTTCTGGATTTCTGACATCATTCAGGCTTGAAACAAATGTCCTTTGCTCATTTTCTCATTGAATCTTAACCTATTATGATTTTGGGGGTGAACCTTGAAACCTTTTCATGACCTTTAGGTATGGTCTAATATTTCTGTGGCCTAAATGTGGCTAGTTTAAGAAAAAACCTTTCATAAACTGACAATGATAAACAGGGTTTAGATCCATATTTGTGTCCACACATGCATTCTCTGTCATTCTTTCCTACATATGAATTATTGAATATGTATGCCTCTTGCCTCTTCAGTTAGATTCCAAAGTGCTAAAGATCATGGCTAATTTGATCACTGTGACTGCCATCTCATTATCATCTCAGTATCATAATCACAGCTGAAAGTTAGCTTACCCTGATAGACACTTTATCTAATCAATTGACAAGACACCACCATGAGGTTGGCCACTATTATGATCCTTATTTTGCAGATGAAGAAACTGAGGCACAAGGTGTGAAGTGATTTGCTGAAGATCACACAGCTAGTAGGAAGAAGACCTAGGAACAAAACCAGGAAAGTCCTATTCTGGAGTCTTGGCTGCTCTCTACTGTATACTACTTTTTATTATATACACAAGAAATTGATTATAGAAAAGAAGTTTTGAAATTCTGTGGTAATAGACCCTGTCTAACTTATGCAGAAAAAAAAAATTTGGGGAGGATATTGGGCAGCTTTAAAAATTGAACCAATATCTAGGAACCCAGGGAGCTGGGTCATGTTGCAGAATTGGTCTAATAAAGCTGAGGCTGCTGGGTGCCACTGCTAAGGCTGAGTACTCAACTGTCCCTTGTCATTGCCTCCCTTGCTCAGAAATTTAAGTTATCTTGTAGAAACTTCTTTTTGGCCTCTTACCTTTTATCTTATGTTTCATCAGAAAGATTCCTATGCCAAAACCGGTTTGGCTCAGTGGTAGAGCATCGGTCTGTAGACTGAAAGGTCCTGGGTTCGATTCAGGTCAAGAGCATGTACCTTGGTTGCAGGCACATCCCTGGTAGGGGGTGTGCAAGAGGCAACTGGTCGATGTTTCTCTCTCATCGATGTTTCTAGCTCTCTATCTCTCTCCCTTCCTCTCTGTAAAAAAAAATCAATAAAATATATTAAAGAAAGAAAGAAAGAAAGAAAGATTTCTATGAGGTCATATCTTAATTTTATCATTGTTATCATTGTCAGTTTATGAAATGTTCTTTCTTAAACTAGCCACATTTAGGCCACATTTAGGAGCACACCTGTGCATGCTCCATCTGCCAAGGTTGAGGACAGGGAGTAAGTATGTGATCTTCTTTGGCTTTTGCAGTGAGAAGTAGGTCTTGACTTCCCATCAAATCCCACACACTGAAGGCTTTCCCAAGGGGAAGGAGGGTTTGATGTTGAGCAGCCAAAATATAATAAACAGTCATTACAGTTCTCCTATTTACTATCTGTGTTCACCCCACAGCGGCAATTCTGCTCACAGAGAATGGCCCACTAGGCACTTGCATTCCATGCCCAACAACATGCTGGCAAACAGGAGAGCTGTCTGCATAAGTCTGACTCAAAACATAAAACAATAACTCTTTAGTGTCTTCTTATACAGGTCTTATGAGAATCATATGTGATATTTCCTTACATTATCATGTATTAGCACCAATGAATGAAATGCTTCTTGATCTAAAGAATTAAAAAATGTAAAAATGGTGATTTTTAAAGGATCTATGTTAGTATAATGAGATGGCAGGGCTCTTTGGAAAAGCAATAATGCTGGGAAAAATGGAAGGCAGCAAAAGAAGACCAAATATGAGCTATATTGACTCCATGAAAGAAGCCATAGGCATGAGTCTGCAGGCACTGAGCAGGGCTGGTGAGGACAGGACATCACTCATTCACAGGGTCGCCAGGAGTCAGAGTTGACTCAACAGACATTAACACATTAATATCACTGTCACTAAGGATAACTTTTCTTCCTTAGCCATTCATTAATATTTTTATTATCTGCCACTAAGAAATAATTAAAATTGAAGCGAGATATATCAGTGATTATTTAGATGAGATATGATATAATACAGCTTTCTGTCTCTCATTTGTCGTATCAGAGCTTAGGTGACAACAGGAGAGCCAAGCAGGGGCTGAGGTTGAGACAGGGGACAGGGCTGAGGCCCCAGGAAGGGGCTAGTATCTAACTCTGGTCCAGGCAACCTGTATATTAATCCTTAGGAAAAACAGAGGCCAAGAGGTCCACTGAGGAAGGAAACTGGAAAACAGGGCAGGGGATCAAAGAAAGGGCCAGGGATCTCCCTGCCTGGCCCCACGGTGTCCCAACCCTGGGGAGCAGGAAGGTAACAGTCACAGAATGTTTCGGCAGTAAACCAGTGTGATATGGAGTGTGATATTGAACTCCTCCTTGTTTTTTGCCCAGGGCCAGAATGGCTCCCAGCGTGCGGGTGGGCCCAGCGGAAAAGCAATTAGAAACACTTGGCTGGGACTAGAGGGACCTGTAGTGTTCGGACTGCAAAAGCTGATGACAGTATTACTTTTTTAAAAGCCCTGTTTAAAAATTGGTCATGGCTCATTTAAGCACTGTGGCTTTGGGAGTTACCTCACAGCTATGTGTTTTGCCTTAGTTAAGTGGAGCCTGATGAACCAGAAATGCACTTTATATTATGTGTTGCAGAGATCTGGTGGGATGGAAATTCAGTTCCTGCTAAGGGTTTAAATGCTAAATTATCCAAATTAACTAAATAGCATGTCAGTTCAGAGCTCCAGTTTTAATGCTTTAGGGGCCCTGCTAATTGGTATTTGGCTTCTAAGTAGAGCAGTGATTCTGTATTCCTACTCTATGTTCTTCAACATTTGGAAAAGCAAGGGATCCTGGCCAATTAAATTATCCTATCTCAAAGAAGCATTACTTTTACTTCATTTGGGGATATTGAACAGAGAACAATCCTCTAAAAGAGGCTTAGATTGAGGGACTGGGGATAGCCAGGCCTGCTATTTCCAAGTGTTTGTATGACATGGACGGAGCACAGCCTACTTTTCCCTCTGATGGTGCTGAGCTTTTGTAAAGCAATTGCTATTTTTTTTTTTTTAAATCAATCTTTATTGTTCATGTTATTACAAAGGTTCCTCATTTCTTCCCCCCTCCACCAGGTTCCCACCCCACCCTCTGCCCCCTCCCCATCCCCCATTGTCCTCATCCATAGGTGCACAGTTTATGTTCAGTCTCTTCCTCCCTCCCTTTCCCCGATAGTAAATCCCTTTTCAGATAGTAAATCTGTTACTTAGCATTTTCTCATATCAATAATACCTCCACATGCCCAATGATACACTTCACACAAAAGACATTTTCAAATAGGTCAACCAGCCTCATCCAGGCCCCACCCAAGGCACTCACAGATCAACACCCCAGTGCTATACTAACTCAACACATCCAGATCTAAGCCTTCATCACTTGATTGAGCAGACCCTCAAGTTCCCGCAAAAGTTTCCAGCCATGTCTGAGAGGCAGCCGTGGGCAGGTACAGGCGAGGAGCGAGCTGTTTCGGGCCTGGCTGCTCCGGGCCTGGCCTCTGTTGCTCTGGTTCGTTCCACAACCAGCTGCTCTGGGTCTGGTCACTGCCGCTCCCAACCTAGTTGCTCTGGACTTGGCTGTTGCTGCTACAGGCCTGGCCGCACCCGACCCGGCTGCTCTGGGCCCGGTTGCTCCGGTCCCGGCCGCTCCGGGCCTGGCCACTCCCAGCCTGTCAGCCGCTGCTCCGGGCCTGGCCGCACCAGACCCGGCTGCTCCGGGCCTGGCTGCTCCCAGCCCAGCAGCTGCTGCTCCGGGCCTGGCCACTCCCAGCCTGGCAGCTGCTGCTCCTGGCCTGGCCGCACCCAACCCGGCTGCTCCGGGCCTGGCCGCTCCCAGCCCGGCAGCTGCTGCTCCGGGCCTGGCCGCTCCCAGCCTGGCAGCCACTGCTCCGAGCCTGGCCGCTCCCAGCCTGGCAGCCACTGCTCCGGGCCTGGCAGCACCAGACCCGGCTGCTCCGGGCCTGGCCGCTCCCAGCCTGGCAGCTGCTGCTCCGGGCCTGGCCGCTCCCAGCCTGGCAGCCGCTGCTCCTGGCCTGGCCACACCAGACCCGGCTGCTCTGGGCCTGGCCGCTCCCAGCCTGGCAGCCGCTGCTCCTGGCCTGGCTGCACCAGACCCGGCTGCTCCGGGCCTGGCCGCTCCCAGCCTGGCAGCCGCTGCTCCGGGCCTGGCCGCTCCCAGCCTGGCAGCCGCTGCTCCTGGCCTGGCCACACCAGACCCGGCTGCTCCGGGCCTGGCCGCTCCCAGCCTGGCAGCCGCTGCTCCTGACCTGGCCACACCAGACCCGGCTGCTCCGGGCCTGGCCGCTCCCAGCCTGGCAGTCGCTGCTCCGGGCCTGGCCGCACCAGACCCGGCTGCTCCGGGTCTGGCCGCTCCCAGCCTGGCAGCCGCTGCTCCTGGCCTGGCCGCACCAGACCCGGCTGCTCCGGGCCTGGCCGCTCCCAGCCTGGCAGCCGCTGCTCCGGGCCTGGCCGCTCCCAGCCTGGCAGCCGCTGCTCCTGGCCTGGCCACACCAGACCCGGCTGCTCCGGGCCTGGCCGCTCCCAGCCTGGCAGCCGCTGCTCCTGACCTGGCCACACCAGACCCGGCTGCTCCGGGCCTGGCTGCTCCCAGCCTGGCAGTCGCTGCTCCGGGCCTGGCCGCACCAGACCCGGCTGCTCCGGGTCTGGCCGCTCCCAGCCTGGCAGTCGCTGCTCCGGGCCTGGCCGCACCAGACCCGGCTGCTCCGGGGCTGGCCGCTCCCAGCCTGGCAGCTGTTGCTCTGGGCCTGGCCGCTCCCAGCCTGGCAGTCGCTGCTCCGGGCCTGGCCGCACCAGACCCGGCTGCTCCGGGGCTGGCCGCTCCCAGCCTGGCAGCTGTTGCTCTGGGCCTGGCTGCTCCCAGCCTGGCAGTCGCTGCTCCGGGCCTGGCCGCACCAGACCCGGCTGCTCCGGGCCTGGCCGCTCCCAGCCTGGCAGTCGCTGCTCCGGGCCTGGCCACACCAGACCCGGCTGCTCCGGGCCTGGCTGCTCCCAGCCTGGCAGTCGCTGCTCCGGGCCTGGCCGCACCAGACCCGGCTGCTCCGGGCCTGGCTGCTCCCAGCCTGGCAGTCGCTGCTCTGGGCCTGGCCGCACCAGACCCGGCTGCTCCGGGTCTGGCCGCTCCCAGCCTGGCAGCCGCTGCTCCTGGCCTGGCCGCACCAGACCCGGCTGCTCCGGGCCTGGCCGCTCCCAGCCTGGCAGCCGCTGCTCCGGGCCTGGCCGCTCCCAGCCTGGCAGCCGCTGCTCCTGGCCTGGCCACACCAGACCCGGCTGCTCCGGGCCTGGCCGCTCCCAGCCTGGCAGCCGCTGCTCCTGACCTGGCCACACCAGACCCGGCTGCTCCGGGCCTGGCTGCTCCCAGCCTGGCAGTCGCTGCTCCGGGCCTGGCCGCACCAGACCCGGCTGCTCCGGGTCTGGCCGCTCCCAGCCTGGCAGTCGCTGCTCCGGGCCTGGCCGCACCAGACCCGGCTGCTCCGGGGCTGGCCGCTCCCAGCCTGGCAGCTGTTGCTCTGGGCCTGGCCGCTCCCAGCCTGGCAGTCGCTGCTCCGGGCCTGGCCGCACCAGACCCGGCTGCTCCGGGGCTGGCCGCTCCCAGCCTGGCAGCTGTTGCTCTGGGCCTGGCTGCTCCCAGCCTGGCAGTCGCTGCTCCGGGCCTGGCCGCACCAGACCCGGCTGCTCCGGGCCTGGCCGCTCCCAGCCTGGCAGTCGCTGCTCCGGGCCTGGCCACACCAGACCCGGCTGCTCCGGGCCTGGCTGCTCCCAGCCTGGCAGTCGCTGCTCCGGGCCTGGCCGCACCAGACCCGGCTGCTCCGGGCCTGGCCGCTCCCAGCCTGGCAGCCGCTGCTCCGGGCCTGGCCACACCAGACCCGGCTGCTCCGGGCCTGGTTGCTCCCAGCCTGGCAGCTGCTGCTCCAGGCCTGGCCGCTCCTAGCCTGGCAGCCGCTGCTCCAGGCCTGGCCGCACCAGACCCAGCTGCTCCGGGCCTGGCCGCTCCCAGCCTGGCAGCCGCTGCTCCGGGCCTGGCCACACCCGACCCGGCTGCTCTGAGCCTGGCCGCTCCCAGCCTGGATGCTCCATGCTTGGCTACTGCTGTTCTGGGTCTGGCTGCTCCCAACCCGGCTGCTCTGGGCCCGGCTTCTCCGGGCCCAGCCACTCCGTGTCTGGGTGTTCCTGGACTGGCCACCCTGGGCTTGGCCGCCTCTGCCTCAGGCCTGGCTGCCACTGCCCCAGGTCTGGCTGCTCCAGTGCTGGCCGTTGATGCTCTTGTTCTGGCTGCTGCTGCTCTGGGGCCTGGCCACTGCTGCTCCGGGCCCAGCTGCCACTGCCTTGTGCCTGGCCACTCTAGGCCTGGTCGCCGCTGTTCCAACATTCTGTCCCTTTTTTCTCTTTTTTTTTTTTCTTTTTTTAAAAAAAAAAACAAAAACGCATTTATGTTGCAATGTTGGCTGGTGCGTTGAGTTCTGACTTAGTCTTTGATTTTTCAAGATCTTCTTTGTATTCTTTCTTAAGTAATTTTACTATCATTTGCTCTCACTTGATTTCTTCACATTGAGAACTTCTTTGGTTTCTTCCTCCTTGTCCTGGGAGCTCAGCAGGTTGGCCTGTGGCACCCCTTTGTTCTCCGCGGGCTCCCGCGCTGCTCCAGCCTGTTGCCGGGGTCGGCGCCGCCCAGGAAGCAGCCCCCGTCCTTGGCTCCGTTGCCCGCGCTCAGCAGTGGAAGGCTCAGGGGCACCCCCCCCCACTGGGGGCCCCGTCACCCGGCTCCTTGCTGGCGCCCGGCTGGCCGGTGTCCGGCAGGCCTGTGTCCGGCAGGGGCTCCTGCTCCTCCTCGCGTTCCTCCAGTCTGGAGCTTTCTTTCTCCCTCCCGCTAGGGGAGTCCAGGATCAGAGTCAACAGACTGTCCTCTGCGCAGAGTGTGCGCGACTCCGGGGGCTCGGCCTTTCGCCGCGCTCCCAGGACTCCACCTCACAGCTCCGTCTCCCCCTGCCTGAGCCTGGGTCCCCAGGGACTGGCCCAGACCTGGAGTTCGGGGCGGTCTGGACTGAGGCTCAGAGCCGCCGCCGGAGGCTTTGTTTCTTCCGGCTAGGGTAATCCAGCATCAGAGTCAACATTCAGTCCTCTGCGCGCCAAGTGCGCGCGACTCCGGGGCCCCGCCTTTTGCCTTCCCCCGGGATTCCGTCTCCCCCTGCCGGAGCCTGGGTCCCCAGGGTCTGGCCCATAACTTGGGGCTCAGCGCTGCCGGTTCGGGGGTTCAGCCCAGGCTGGGGGTTCTATTTCCTTCCTGCTAGGGAACGCCAGGCAGCACCCAGCCCTCTCCTCCTCTCCGGCTGCGACCTCTCCGGGCGCGCGTGCGTGCGAGCTCGCCGCATGTCTCCGTACCTTAGGCTTTTTTTCAGCAACTCTGATTTTCCTTCTGGTTTTCTCCCTCCTTCCTATTGTAGAGTTTTCAGTCAGTCGACTACCTGTAGCTCTGGGCAATGTCCACTCTACATTTTAGTTGTATTCCATTGAAATTGTTGTGAGCTGCTGCGGCTAGGTGTATACCCGAGCAGCCATCTTGGATCCTCCCCAAGCAATTGCTATTTTAAAAAATATTATTTTATATTGTTTTCAGAGAGAAAGAGAGAGGGGGAGACAGACACATCAATGATGAGAGAGAATCATTGATCTGCTGCCTCCTGCATGCCCCACACTGGGGACCGAGTCTGCAACCCGGACATGTACCGTGACCGGGAATCAGTGACCTCCTGGTTCATAGGTTGACATGCAACCACTGAGCCATCCAGACCAGGCTCTTTCATTCAATCTGACTTTGGGATGACTTGGACAGTAAATCTCTTTACTGAAGGGATAGACCCCACCAGGCCCTGTTGCATAGCCAGAGTGAATAATTGCCGTCACCTGTTACGTGGTCTTGACCCCCTTCATTCTGGCCCCCTGTGCATCTGCAGCTGTCGAGGTGCGCTTATCCAGGATCTACTTTCTGCAGTGTGCTCTCGTCTCTCGCTTGGAAAAGATGTTAATTAAAAAAGAAATAGAACTGCCAAAAGTGAATTATTGAGTTCCATGGTTATCTCTGAATTCTGGGCTTATTGTAGATGTCAGCATCATGGGGAGAGGCAGAGGTCCTCCAGGCGAATCCTCCAACGACCATCCATTACTCTGGAGAGGAGAGGGCCGTATTTGCAGATAACGCAGTCCTGAATCTTAACGAGCATGGGCCTTGAATGAAGATTAGTTCCCCGTTTTCAGTCAGACATTTGATGCGAGGTAAAGGCTTACATACAGAGGCGTAATGAATGGATCGAGCCGGGAAGGTTTCAGACACGTTGCAGTTTTTAAAATCCTGAGAGTCAGTGTTCAGATTATTTCTTCACAGTGTGCATTTGTGCTGTTTATCCTGAAATCCAAAACATTCTAGTTTGATTTAGTAATTCAATTTAGTGTCTGCATGATTCATTTTCTCTGAAGAAAATTCGTTTGGGTTGTTTAGATCTGCAGCTGGCTTTCATCTTCATTTTCCCGTTCTTATATGTATGTTTTGTTTTTTTTCCTATCCGCTGTAAATTTCCATTTTTCTTCAGCCTACATCTTCTCAAGCTCCTTATAATTATTGCATAAAGTGAAGCTTTTTATTTTATTTTTTTTCTATTTTTCCCCCCCAGATACTAGATACATGTGCTTGGTATGTTAAGAAGTTCTTTTCTGGGTTCAGTTTTACTATCGTTTACATTCAGCTCAGTGACTTCTACTTCTGCCCAGAATTCTAGTTGTTTAGGATCTCATTTAATTAACTTGTTCTTCTTAAATTTGTTGCTTCTCAAAGCTTCTTGCATTTACCCGCTGTTTGAGTCACAGCTGCCATTCTCTGTAAGGGACATGTTTTATACTTGGATGCCATTTACACATGTATTAAGTCATATTTCAATAAGTTTTTGTTAAGCTCCCAATCTGTGCATCTTAAGTACAATAATTCATAAAAATGAGTTGAATATGCTTTTGAATTGCCCCCAAGCTTGGGGAAGGTAAGGTAGGAGGCTCTACGCCCCTGCTGCTCACAGTGGGGACCCAGGAGCAGCAGCATTGGCATCACCTGGGACTTGTTGGAAACATGCATCTCGGGGCCCACCCAGATTGCCTGAACCAGAGTCTGAATTTTATTAAGATCCCAGGTGATTTGCATGCATTTTAAAGTTTAAGAAAAAAGTGCAGAGGCATATAACATTTATTTATGTATTGATCTATTTACTTATAGTTTGATATACAATATTATAGTGATTTGTCATATTTTTCAATTATAGTTGACATTTAATATGATTTTATATTAGTTTCAGGTGTACAGCATATGGTTAGACATTTATATATTTTATGAAGTGTTCCCCCTGATAATTCTAGTACCCACCTGGGACCATACATAGTTATTACAATATTACTGACTATATTCCCTGTGCTGTACTCGCATCCCCATGACTACTTTGTAACTGCCAATTTGTACTTTTTAATTCCTTCACCCTTTTCATGCAGCCTCAGTCAGACAGCCATCTGACACTGTCAGTTTGTTTTCTGTATCTATGAATCTGTTTCTGTTTTGTTTGTTCACTTATTTAGTTCTTTAGAATCCCCATGTAAATAAAATCATATGATATTTATTGCTCTCTGACTTATTTCACTTAGCAACTTAGGTTGTCACAAATGTTAAGATTTCATTTTTTATGGCCAAGTAATATTCCATTGTATATGGAGAGTAGTTTACAGTTGTTCACATGGACAATGATTAGTAAATAATAATATAAGAATAAATTGTCGCCCTAACTGGTTTGCCTCAGTGGATAGAGCGTCGGCCTGGGGACTCAAGGGACCCAGGTTTGATTCCGGTCAACAGCATGTACCTTAGTTGCAGGCACATCCCCAGTAGGAGGTGTGCCGGAGGCAGCTGATTGATGTTACTCTCTCACCCATGTTTCTAACTCTCTATTCCTTTCTGTAAAAAATCAATTATATATATATATATATATATATATATATATATATATATATATATATAGTTTTTTTTTAAAAAAAGAATAAACTGTTATGCATACTCATAACTATAAACCTACTTTTGCCCCACCTGTATGTACCAGTCAGTGATTTGGCATTTTTACATCTTACAATGGTGGTTACCCCACTAATTCTGGCAATCATCTGTCATTGTGCAAACTTACCACAATATTATGGATTAAATCTACCTTCACTTCTTCCACCCATCCACTCCCCTTCTCCCCTCTGGTAACCACCCCTTTGGTCTGTGTTCTATGGTTCTGTATTTATTTATTTGTTTGTATGTTTGTTTATTTATTTATTTATTTATTTATTTATATTTTGTACATTTGGTTTGTTTTTTTATAACAAAATTTTAAGTATGCATTAGTAGATTTAATTATTTAATAACTAGAGACTCGGTGCACAAAATTCCTTCAGCCCAGCCTACACACTCTTGCAGTCCGGGAGTCCTCAGGGGATGTCCACCTGCTGGCATTCAGACATCCCTTTCACAGTCCAGGGCTTTCCTAGTCTGGGATCCCTTGCTCCTTACTGCCGCTGCTCTTGTCAGCTGTGAGCCCAGCTTCTGGCTGAGCGGCTCTTCCCTTGTGGGAGTGCATTGACCACCAGGGGCAGCTCCTGCATTGAGCATCTGCCCCCTGTTGATCAATGCACATCATAGTGACTGGTCGTTCTGGTTGTTCTGCCACAAAGTCCCTTAGGCTTTTATTATATCGATTGTGGCTAAAATGTACACATATAGATTTCAGCATGAGTTTTGTTATTTTAGTGATGCAAAGAAGCTCAGTGGGATTCTAAGCCTTGGAAATTGGATTGACATACTGCAGAAGCTTTGAGCCATTTCACTTTTTTATTTTATTATTATTATTTTTAATATATTTCATTGATTTTTTTTTTTAAAGGTGGAAGGGAGAGAGATAGAGAGCTAGAAACGTCGATGAGAGAGAAACATCGACCAGCTGCCTCTTGCACACCCCCCACTGGGGATGTGCCTGCAACCAATGTACATGCCCTTGACCGGAAGAGAACCCGGGACCTTTCAGTCCGCAGACCGACACTCTACCACTGAGCCAAACCAGTTTCGGCCAAGTTCACTTTTTAAAAATTTGTTCACAATATACCTTGGAGAATGCAGTGTAAATGGGAAAGAATGACTCTGAGTTTTCTAGTCCCTCTGACAAGCCACACACTTAGGACTGTCCCGAGGGGTCAAAGTATGGTCTGCATATGTTTTTTAGCCTTGTGAGTCCCATCCTTATGGTTTCTAACAGAGGCTGACCCTCCCAAGAGTGTGCTCCTGTAAATAGTATAATGAAAATATTGTAATAAAATTCGCCGACATGATCCAGGCAACTGGGGGTGGCTGTGATAGGGAGGGGAGACGTGACAGGGACAGATGGAGTCAGGGTCTGACAGGGAAGGAACGATCATGCTTGTTTGGCCTTGAAGCATAAAAACATCTGGGAAATAAAAGGAGTGGAGTTGACTGGAAATGTGAACCTTTGCCAAAATTGTGTAAGAAAGGTGCAGTGAGGAACTGAAGCAGACGCTCACTTCCCTCTTCTCCTCCTCCAGCTTGGAGATTAAAAAAAAAAAAAAAACAGCAAGGGAGAAATCATATTGCTGCACATGGGAAAATTGGCCATCCTCATAAACATGTATTAAGTTTGATTTTCCCAGTTCCCATTCTGTGTAAGCAGTTGGTTGCCCAGGAAAATGGGTGGAGTGACTGTAATGTAAGAGCATGTGCCCGGGAAGAGCATTAAATCACTTCTGGAGTCTTCAGATGTCAGAAAAGTCCTTTCTAGAGACAGGGACAGGAAGACTTTTGAGGATCAGATGGAAGAGATGAAGAAACAGTAGGAAGACCCATTCCTCCCTGGGTGGGGAAGAGCATCATAGGCCTTAGGATAAGAAAAGCTATTGGGCAAACACTATCTCTCTGGCCCTGTCAGTTGCTAATGCCCAGGTGCCTGGGTGACTGTGAGCTCAGCCAGGTCCCTCTGGCTTCTTTGGAGTTCTTATCCCCAGCAGAAATAGTCAACTGGGCAGTGGCACTTCCTCTTCCTGAGACACAATCCTCTTGTATTTCTGCTGTGGGTCCTCTTTCCAGGCCATTCTCTGGATCCATGCTGCTCCCTCTCTGTAATCTTTTCTCCTGCTATGTCCTATGGATGCTCCCCAAACCCTACTGTGTGATCCTGATGGTTTTATTTAGCACTCTCTTTCTACTTGTTCTCTTGTGTCCATCTTATTTCTAAGCATAGCCTTCGAACATCCTTGATTGAATATATGCCTATTAATAAAAATTTTTGAGGAATCATCTCCAATATGTGTTTTAAACCATATTCAAGAATATGTACGTACTAGAGGCCTGGTGCATGAAATTCATGCACAGAGTGGGGGGGTCCCCTCAGCTCAGCCTGGACCCTCTTCAATCCAGGACCCCTCAGGGTATGTTTGACTGCCTGTTTGGGCCCAATCCTGTTTGGACAGCCCTCTTTCAATCTGGGACTGCTGGCTCCTAACTGCTCACTTGCCTGCCTGCCTGATCACCCCTAACTGCCCCCCACCCTCCCTGCCAGCCTGATCACTCCTAACCGCCTATGCCTGCCAGCCTGATCGTCCCTAACTGCCCCGCCCCACTGCCGGCCTGGTCAACCCACATAGCCTGCTAGTCATCCCTTGTTAACCCCCCTACTGGCCTGGTCATCCCAGGCAGCCTGCTGGGAGGTTGTTTGGTCATACCTCGCTAACCCCCTTGCCAGCCTGGTGGGCCCATGCAGCCTGCTGTTTGGTTGTTATTGTGAGGTCATCATGACCAAATTGCATATTACCCTTTTATTAATATAGATATGTATAAATGTAAATATAAAATATATGAAGTCTTATAAATAAACATGTAAAATATAAACTATGTAATAAAGTTTTTTATTTAAAAATATTTAAAAATAAAAAAGAAAACATCATTAAAATGAATTTGTTTTCTTCCCACAACTCTGTCTATTCCCTTTGCCAGATCTCAGAGTGCACCTGTCCCTTTAGGAGAGCCCTGCTGGACAGGAACTGCACTTGACCTGAATCCCTCTGCTAGTCATTGCCCTGACCAACTTACCTCACCTCCTGACTGGCTCCACCTTAATATGCAAGGCCTGGGAGAATGATGCTCCAATTCCCCAGTGTCCTGTTTCAAACTTAGTTCAGAATCTTTAGCTAAAAGCACTGGCTTCCTGGCTTTCCTTACGTACCAGAAGTCAGGTATCAATACCTGAACAGTCTCATAACTTCTGGTTGCTTCTCTGATCAAAGAGGAATTCTGTCAAATACCAGCCCATTTAAGAGCCTCTCAGTGATAATATAGCCACACACCTAGAGACAGGAAATCCTCAGGAACTGGTCTCTGAGATACATGAGGATATTGAAAGTGAGAAGGAAGTCAGGAAGTTCTATTGCAAATGAATCATGGGCTCCAGTCAAAGTATATACAATTACATTCATGTATAAGTCAAAACGAATTATGAAAAGTTTCATCAGTATTTGAGAGTGAAGATTAGAAATGAATTCTAAGTGATGGGAAATACCATTCCAATTACTACCAAATTCGTGACAATACTGCTTATCTTTATGCTTAGTTTCCTCATCTGTTGATTTGCAAATAATAGATTCATTAGGTCCATCATGGTTTTCCTAGATGGTTCAGTAATAATGTATTTAGCCAAAGAAAATAGCCATTTGTTAAGCAGTTGAACAGCTGCTAAAGTTTGTTGGAGGACATCTTACAGGGGACAAGCCTTTTGCCACACCCATATGAGCTCATTTTGGCACTGTGGACCCAACCTCACCCTGTTAGCAGCTGTCGGGATGGGAAGCATTTCCACTGTTGAGCTGCTGCATTCCCCAGTGACATGACTGCCATGCACATCTGACCTCTCTGAATATCCCCTGTTGTCCATCTATACTTGGTTGCCCCATAATCCACAGTATCCCATTTAGGAAAGAGCTGGACAGGGTCCCGCTTCCAGTCTTCCCTTCACTTCTTTATCTTGCATACTTCATTAATTTTAGGTATTTGTGTAAGAAGAGGCTTATCCACCATTTCAGTAGGATTAATGTCTTAATATTTTAAAAGCATAGCTTTAGGCAGGAAATGGGGAGCCAGTGGTGATAAATTTTCGTTTTGGGTAGGGAAATACGTGTATAGTGATGATGCTTCCTGAATTATGGCCTAATTTTTCCGCAGGTATCATGTTTCCCATACTCAAAAAAAAAAAAAAAAAGTTGGTTGGAGATGTCTTTTTGCCTTCATTATATATTATATTCTCTGGGATTTTTCTCCTTTGCTTCCCTTAATGTTAGAAACTCAACTTCATGAAAATAATGTACGAAGTTATGCATTTTTTCTTTTGATTGGGCTTAAAAAAATACTACATTTAGGCTCTGAGTTAGTACTTCATTCTAAACCTTGAAAAATGAATTAATAACCAACTTAGTATTTTGGAATCATCTTTTAAACATACAGAAAATGTTACTCTGAATTTGAATATCTATATCTATATCTATCATGTATCTATATCTGTGTTGTATTCAACAACTATTTATTGATTGTCTCCTCTCTGTCTGCTACTATTCTAGAAGCTGAAGGTAATAGTGGTGAACAAGACAATATGCTTTTCATATGGAGCTTACTGTTATTTTTTGGTAGGGGAAGAATATAAAACAGAAATAAATAAGATTATTTCAAATATTAAGGCAAAGGGGAAAATAAAGTAGATGTATTCATTATGGTTTCAGCAAGAAACAGAGAGAGCACTTAAATTATGATAACTTGAAAACAGTTTAATAAAAGTTCTATTTACAAAGGAATGGCCAGGGGCAGGGAAAGGAAACCTTATAAATGAATGCAGTACTGAGGTTAGTAATAGAGGCAAATCCTGCAATGGAGGAACAGTACTCAAAAGCCAGACAGGCCCAATGGAGAGGGCTGCTGTGCTAAGGCTCTGACCTTAAGGGAGGTCTTGGCCAGCTCTTGTCTCTGCAGGAACAAAACCAGGGAAGTAAGTTGCCAGCCTCACAGTCCCATTGGCCTGACCCATTAGAAGTCACATGGTGAAGCAGCTGCATGATGTAATCCGTACATGTCAGTTTTTTAGGGCACAAAGCAGGTGGGAGAAAGGTGGGTTCTGTCAATCTCAAGGGGCAGGGGCATATCCCACACCAGAGAGAAATGGAACATTACATGGGGTGTACAATGGGTAAGGATCTAAAATGTCATATTGTTTCTGCCATAAGTGTCCTTACAGTTTATTTGCAATGATCAAAATCAAGTTTATGAAAAGATAACTATCTTTTTGCATCGAACAGACTGTCAAATTACAGCACAAAGGCTGGGGAGTGTTGGGGCGGGGGAGAAGGGGTGATGGGGAAAGAGATCAATGGAAGGACTTGTATGCATGCATATAAGCACAACCAATGGACACAAGACACTGGGGGATGGGTGGGATGAGGGCTTGCGACAGGGGGTAGGGGAGGTTGGGGGAAGGTCAATGAAGGGGGGGAGGAGTACTACTATATGTAATACTTTAAACGATAAAAAAACTTGAAAAGATTAACTAGAAAAATAAAACTGGTTATAGATGATACAACTATTATACACCAAAACTCTTACATTTAAGAACAGGAAATGATTGTTTCTCCTTTAGAAGATGAGAAGACATTTCATGGAGCAAGTGTGATTGAAACTGAACTTAAGGAATGGATAGGCTGTTAGTACTTGGGAGAGAAGGAGGAAACATTCCAGGACTATAAAGTGTCCTGGGCCAAAGTGCACACATGGGACACATTTTAGGAACCATTTGGCTGAAGTGATTGGATGAATCTACAATTCTTCTAGAATCATAGACTTGTACTGAAAAGAAACTTTTCTTCTAAACTCCCACGCAGTGTAAAATCACATCTGTAGGCACTAAGTTAGCTTCCTTTCTTCTTCCCTATTTCTCTTTCCCCTCCCTCCTTCTCTCGGTGCCTTTCAACAGGCATTATTGAGCACCCACAATTTGCATAGTTGCAATAAGTGAACCATTGAGACTCTGCACTGAACAAGACGATGTACCCAGTTAGTCGGGGAGTTTAGTTTCAATCGCATATTCCAGAAGGTCTCTCAGTAATTTAACAAAATTGTAATACTGATAACTAACACTTACTGAACATTTTCTATATAACCTACACTGTTCTTATTCAAGGAAACTGTCTTATGAAGAATGCATTCAAGATTTAGGAGAAAGGATTACTGAAATGGTCTTTCATGTTTTGGCCCTACAAAGGTGTGTTTGACTGTTTTAAAAGAAGCACTCCTTTTTTTTGAAGTAGTATGTTGACTGGATAACCTACTGTATATCAAGTGTGCATGAGACTTTAACTTTGCACAAATTATGGAAGAGGAAGATTTTCTTAGTGAGAGACCTGTAGAGATTGAGTCTGGGTCCAAAGAGATTTCCTTCTGCTCTACAGGAGCATCTCCTACTTTGGGGATTTCTTTCTGAGATTCCAGACCTCAGTGAAGAGGAGACCAGGCAGGTGAAGGTCCCAGGCACGATGGCAGGAGACCGAGAGAAGCAGCCAGACTGAGGAGAGGCCAACTCAGAGGCTCAGCTCCCTCAGGGAGGCTGGGAGGATGGTGTCCAGGGCGGAGTGCTGGCTCTGCTCCAGAGAAATCGGACCTGCATGCTGTCCTCAGTGCGATGTTTCCTTAGAGGCCTGCTGTGGTTTCTCTTCATTTCTGATGCTGGTAAGATAGAATTCATTTGGAAAAAGAGAGCTTCGTGATTCACTATTAGCTCCGTGTGTGTTTAATAAGCTCTTTAGGAATTCCCCTTATAACTTTAAATCTTTTCTAACTTCAGACTAGTTATGAACACGTGGTGCCGGGCAGGATTGTCCCTAGGTGGCTGCTGTAGCGTAGGCCGGTGCGTTGCCATGGAGATGAGAGAGGCCAGTAGAGTGGGCTGCGCGCGCAGAGCGGACCCTGCTTTTCCACGCGGACTATGGCTCCTGCGTGATGGTGGGACGGGTTACCCGTTTTCCATGGACACAGCCCAGCAGAGAGATGCGGCCCGGCCGCTGACCACTGGCCTGATGACAGCATCTCCATGTACCTTCCCGGTTGAGTCCCAACAGCCCTCAACCGGCGCCTCTCACGGATCTCCAGGAGCCTGTGTATCCGCAGTGGGATGGCCGCCAACAACGAACTGATGCTCTCCAGCCACCACATCACCTCGGTCATCAGTGTCTCCGGGGAGGTGGTGAACACCTTGTAGGAAGACATACAGCGTGTGCAGGTGCCTGTGGCTGGCACACCCAGGTCGCACCTCTGTGACTTCTTTGACCCCATTGCTGAGCACATCCAGGATATCGGGATGAAGTGGAGCTGCACTCTGCTCCGCTGAGCGGCCGGTGGGAACCGTGTGAGCGGCCGGTGGGAGGCGCCAGGCTGCCCTGTGCCTCATCCACCTCATGAAGTACCACACCGTGTCCCTGCTGGATGCTCACAGGTCGACAAGTCATGTCGGCCTGTCATCCGGCTCAACACTTTTTTTGAGTGCTGGATTTTGGGAGCAGCTCATTCACCAAGAGTTCCAGCTGTTTGGCAAGAAAACCGTGCACGTGGGAATGATCCCTGTGGGAATGATCCCTGACATCTATGGGAAGGAGGTTCGTTTAATGATTCCACTGTCAGCCATGCTACCAGCCCCTGCATGGGGGTCAGAGGTGCAGATCTGCCGCTGATCCTACACTAAGATCTGGGCTTAAACATCCACTTTTGTGCTGCAGAAAAAAGCAGGTCATGCCTTTTATCAGAGCAATAAAAAAGGAAGAGTGCGTAGTTTTTAACTTGTAATCCTTCTCTTTAAAGATTAAACTCACTAAGTGTAATATGGTGAAGATAAGTTTCCTACCCTGTGAGTGACAGGTCATGGCTACTGGCCAGAGGGGGGAGAGTAAGTAAGGCAGGTGGTGCCTGAGTCAGATGGACCAGCGCCCAAAGCCAGACTGGAATCCCACAGCCTTCCCCCAGACCCGTGGTCGGCAAACAGCAGCTCGCGAGCCACATGCGGTTCTTTGGCCCCTTGAGTGTGGCTCTTCCACAAAATACCGTGGCCCGGGCGAGTCTAGTTTGAAGAAGTAGTGTTAAAAGAAGTTTAAATTTAAAAAATTTGGCTCTGAAAAGAAATTTCAATCGTTGTACTGTTGATATTTGGCTTTGCTGACTAATGAGTTTGCCGGCAACTGGCCCAGACCAAACTAAACCAGGCATGAGTGCCACAATTCCACCTTGTTCTTTCAAACACAAGAGCCTTAAGCATCGTGGCACCTCCTTGCTTAACAGTAAGTGCCAACCTACTGAATAAGTGACTGTCCAAGGTGCTCTGGGAATCTTAGGGGTTCTGGGCCAATGTCGCTCCCACCTTCAACCACAGGGCCCAGCTCTGGTTTTTTTTTGGGACTGGAATTATGCATAATTTTCAAAGAAAGCTTTCCACCATATAACATTTTTTTTTTTTTGAGTGCTATTGTACATGATAAGGTCTGAAAGTGCCCTTGGTAAACCCCACCAGCCTTTGCTGAAAGGTGGCATTAGTTTTCTCTGGGCCACCTGTGGAGATCAGGCCTGACATCAGGCCTGAGGTTCCTCTCACAGGCCTTGGCTCAGAAGGCTGGAGCTGCAGGCCCAAACCAGCCTTGCCACCTTCTCCTCATGTGAGTTTGGACCTCTTAGAGCCTGTTTTCTCATATGTCCATGCAATGACAGCCCTTTCATCACAGGGTTGTCATGAAAATTCAATAGTTCCTTAACACGGTGCCTAGAACTGCTTCATGTAACCTGTAGTTCTCACCATGAATGATGCTGTGGCTCTGCTGGTCCAAATCAGCCTGGCCATCCTCATAATGGCATTTCCACATTGTGCATTTCCTTTAATATTTACAAAGCATTCTTCCCAAAAGTCATCATGTGTGAAAAAAAATAAAATAAAAAAGGCTTACATCCTTTTAGACCCGACCTCAGGACACCTAGACTTTAGAACCTTTTCAGAGTCCCCCCGGGTATTTAATCCATGAGTGGGCCCCGCCAGTAGGCCCTGAAAGCCAGGATTGCTCAAATATCCTAGGGGCCTGAGGAGCTGGCTCAACACCAGCGATTCTGATACAGAAGTGTCCAGGCAAACAATATATAAGATGGACAAAAGCACAACTGCTCTGTGGGTTAAGAACCTAGTGCCAACCAAATGCTTTCTCTCTAAAATACCCACCCTCACTTCCCCAGGGGTTCACTTTTAGGCTGGGGGCAGAAGGAAAATCACTCTTTCTAGACTGATCTTATTTTACAGTTGAATAAACAGACCCACAAACACGAGCACTGGGGTGGACGAGCCCTCCCAAAGCAGCCTTTCTGGAAGAAACCTCTTTGGAAAATTTATTCTAAAGTGTTTTTAAAGAGAAATTTATTTGAATTTTGTTTTCATTTTTAAAAATTTTAAATAAGCATACCATAAAATTACCTTTTTTGTATATATAGTTCTGTGTGTTTTAGCACATTTGTCTAACCTCCTCCACAGTCAGAGCATAGCAGTTCCATCACCCCAAGAATCTTCCTTTGCTGCCCCTTTTTAGTCAAACATTCACCCCAACCCAGCCTCTGGCAAACATTGGTTTCTTCCTATAGATTTACCTTTTCCAGAATGTCACATACATATTATCTAATAATAAAAGAGCAATATGCAAATTGACCATTACTCCAACACATAAGATGGCCGCCCCCTTGTGGTCAAAGATGGCTGCCCCCATATGGACACAAACCACAAGTTGGTCTGCAGGGGAAGGCAGTTGTGAGCAATCCGGCCAGCAGAGGAGGACAGTTGGGGGAGACCAGTTTGTTTATATTTTAGATAACAGAGAGGGCAGTAGGGGGAGACCAGGCCTGCAGGGGAGGACAGTTGGAGGGGTGGGGAGAAACCCAGGCCTTTAGGGGAGGGCAGCTGGGAAAGACCAGGCCTGCAGGGGAGGGCAGTTGGGGATGATCAGGCCATCAGGGGAGGGCAGTTGGGAGCAACCAGGCCAGCAGAGGAGGGCAATCGGGCTAGCTGGGGAACAGTAAGGCATCAATCAGGCTGGCAGGGTAGTGGTTAGGGGGTGATTAGGCAGGTAGACAGAAGCAGTTAGGTGCACTCAGGCAGGTAGGAAGGCAAACAGTTGGGAGCCAGTAGTCCTGGATTGTGAGAGGGATGTCCCAGATTGGAGAGGGTGCAGGCTGGGCTGAGAGACATACCTCCTCCCCCGTGCATGAATTTTGTGCACCGGGCCTCTAGTAGAATCATAAAGGATATAACATTTCGAGACTGGCTTCTTCCAGGGTGATGTCTTTTGATATTCTTTTCACTGTTCTGCTTTTTATATTCATCTGTAGAAGGATATTTGGTTTTCTAGTTTGGGGAAATTTTGAAAGAACTACAAACATTTATGTGTATCGGGTCATGTGAACTTAGCTTATTATTTAGGAGTGAGATTTTTGCTCAGTCATATGGTAAAGGTTATATTTAACTTTATAAAAAGCTACCAAACTTCCAGAGTGGCTCTATCTTCTATGTTTCACTATGAGATACTTAGTTTCTGTTTCCTCGCTGCTATTTGATACTGTCGATGTTTTTTATTTTATTTTATTATTATTTTTTAAAAATATATTTTATTGATTTTGTTCAGAGAGGAAGGGAGAGAGATAGAGAGTTAGAAACATCGATGAGAGAGAGTCATCGATCAGCTGCCTCTTGCACACCCCGTACTGGGGATATGCCCGCAACCAACGTACATGCCCTTGACTGGAATCGAACCCAGGACCCTTCAGTCCCCATTGAGCCAAACCGGTTTCGGCTGTCGATGTTTTTTATTTTAGCCATTCTGATGGGTGTGTGGTTTTAATTAGCATTTCTTCAACGGTTAATGATGTTGAGAGTATTTTTGTGTGCCCAATTGACCTCCACATACCCTTGTTAAAAAATTTATATTCAATTCTTTTGGCCATTTTTAAATTGGGTCGTTTTCTCACTGTTGAATGTTGACAATTCATTATATATTCTGGATGCAATGCCTTTGTCAGATATAGATTTGTAAACATTCTCCCCAATTTAGCTTTTTCATTCTCTTAAAAGTGTCTTTTGCAGAGCGAAAGTATTTAATTTTGATGAAGTGCTACTTACCAATTTTTTCTTTTATGGATTGTCATTTTGGTGTCAGACATGTCTAAGAATTCTGCCTACCCCCAGATCACAGGGATTTTCTTTAATGTTTTAAAGTTTGAGAGTTTAAAGTTTTCACTTATTTCTCTGATTCTCTTTTATAAGGTGTGAGTTTCTATAGGTCTAATCGTTTCAGTTCCTCTTGTTAAAGACTCTCCTTTCTCCACTGAGCTGCCTTTGCACCTTTGTGTAGGCCGATTTGGAGCTCTTTATTGTTTGATATGTGTTTTTCTCTTCACCAGAAGTACACAATCTTGATTTACTGTAACTTTATAGTAAAACTTAAAATAGGAAAAAAAAAAAAAAAAAGAAAGAAAGAAAGAAATATGTTCTTAGCAACGGGCAATATATTTTATTTTCCCTGCACAATGTATATGAATTATAGATTGTTCTTCTACAAAAGTTTTTCCTCAAGGGCTATTAACATTCTTAGGTAGAGTTTTAGTGCTAGTCTTAATTAAATTTGTTCATTAAATGTAGCTCAGACACAATCATAAAACTGAAATGGAAGTAATCAATGGGCAGAAAATGAGATATTAATGTGACTTGAAGGTGATCAAGCTGAATGTATTTTACACATGAAAGACGTGTTTTAAACTTGCATTTTTACCACAAACATTTGGAATCTAGGTATCGGAGAAGTTCATCTTAAGGTGATACTACTTTAACTTTCTAATTTTTTAACTTGCTTTCCACAGTAAATTCCATATCCTTTACATATGGAGGTGAAAGATACTGTTGAGCTGAATCCGAAAGGCTGTCCATGACACGGGTGGTCCGAGGGTGAGAGATGGACTGGAGTAAGTGGGAAGCACAACAGCAGGGCTCTGGTTCAGAAACTCTAGCTTTTAAAAGGAGATGGGGCAGGGAAGCCGTCAGGAATGAGGAGAAAAGGAAGGATGTAGTCATGGGAATACAGTCCCACCGCTGGAAAGTGATTCCCCTTGGGACTGCTATTGTGGAGCTTGCAGTGAAGCAGGCTTTGCAAGCACTGCTACTGTAGTCTTCTTCAGATCCTGGAGGAAGGGAGCACTGTACAAAAGACCAGGGGAGAAAGACTCAGGTTTGTGTGGAGGATCTCAGTGACGTAGCTGGGATTCTCAGAGTGTGTGTTCTTAGCCTCTGATGGCAAGCTACCAGCACTTTTTTCCTGTGGTGGATACATGACATGCTCTAAAGCATGCAGAAGGGCAGAACATCTACTTGTCAACAAGAAAGAGAGAAAGATTTCCTAAGGACATTCAGTTTAGAGTGCCTGCTTGGACAAGTCTGTGCTAGAGTCATTTGTAGAGTTACCACATAACCTCTGCTCCACCACACACCTGCAAAGCCTCTGAGTGTTTGCTCTTGGTGAAGTAGATTGGGGTTGACAAAAAAAAAAAGAAGAAGAAAAAGAAGGAGGAGGAGGAGGAGGAGGAGGAGGAGGAGGAAGAGAAGAAGAAGGAGAAGGAGAAGAAGAAGAAAATATAGTAGCTTTTTTGCCGTGAACTAACAGAGATCATATATGAACTGTTGTTGAATTAGGAATTAAGTAGATATGATTCAGCCTCTTAAAGTCAGATCTGTAATAAATGAGCAAGCTCCCCTGATGGAGAGGGGGAAGGAGAAAAAGAGCCCTCAACTCCAAGCAAAAGGCCATGCGGGCCCAGAATTTGGGCATTGGAGTGTGTATCCTGTCCTCAATCACATGGTCATAAAGGGGATTTCTGGACCGCCAAGAATTTTGGGTGCGTGGGCACCTCCACGTTTCTGGTGTGTTTGGTATCCAGCTGCACTCGTGAGGAAAAGGATCAGGGAAGCTGGCATCTTTCTTCTCTGGTGAGAGATGCAGACCCCAGAAGAGGGGAAGATTGGAACCTGATGCTGACTGCTTCCTTTCCAAGATAGACACTTAGATCCTAGCTCCAAAATTTGTCAGAAGAAACGTTGGGGTATGCAGCCATGTGTAGTCAGGAAATTGATCATGTCACCCAACACAATAGCCAAAGAAGAAAGCAAGGTGGGATCTGTGCTGCAAGTCAGAAGAGATTCACTTGCCACAAGCAGATATAACACATGATCCCTCGGAGAGAAAGCTATGTAATAGGTTTGTCAGGATTTCAGAAAGTTTTCTTGCAGTGCCATATAATGAGATCAAGGCATGTAGTCATTAACATTCCTGTGTGGTGTTGACCCTCACAAGGAAAACATTAAGGGCTATCATTTGCTCTTCTGGCCACGCAGAGTAATCCTCCCATCATAAACAACTATAAGACCAGATAGAAAATACGAGACAACTGTGTTCAGGTGTTACATGATAGGCAGCGTAGGACAGATTCTTGAGCAAAGAGAAACACACAAGATGACCCCCCCTTGTTTGCCCTGCCTTTGGGTTCAGGGCACTTCTCTCATTGTGGAGAACTGAGGAGGAGCCCGAGAGAAGCGGTGGGATTGCCGAACTGAGAGGCAGGGACTGGGTCTTGGGGGCTGCTAAAACTTTGTGGGTAGAGCACTAGAAGAGATGGATTTGCTCAGAAGGGGCCCAGAAATCTGTGTGGATGCTTACCCTATGTGTGTGGCCTGGGCCTGGGCCTGGGCTGTGCACATGCAGGCCAAGACTATGAGGGGTAGCAGTAAGTAGTTGTTGTGGGGAAGAGAGGTGACACAGAAAAACCCGAGTTTATCCAGTGCTAAGAGATACTGGAGTTGCATTGCAGATATGGGGAGACCTCGCTGAACAACTTGGATATGCTTTCGAAATCACAGAAAGGTTGTACCCTAGGAATAAGAACCATGAGCTCAAGTAAGGGCCACGCCCTGAAAACAAAAAAACGCCAACTCCTTAAAGGAAGACAGCAAAAATCATGGTCTTTACAGTGTGTCACACCCAATACCCAGTGTACAATAAACATTTTCCAAACATGTGAAGAGGCAGGAAAATGTGACTCACAGAAGTAGACCTCAATGTGACCCAGACGTTGGATTTTTTGTAGACAAGGATTTTAAAATAGCTATTATAAATACGTTCAAGGACTTTAAAAAAAAAAGGATGGTTTGAATGAAGGAACATATGGGGATGTCAGCAAAAAAACAGTAACTATAAAAATGATCTAAATGGAAACTCTAGAAATAGAAAGGAAAATATCTGAAATAAAAATTCCAATATGAAGAATGGAAAGAAAAATGATTTTTAAAAGTTGGACAGAGCCTTAGTGATGTCTGGGACAATATACAGGGTAGGGCAATAGTAGGTTTACAGTAGTTCGGTTGGAAAAGAGTAAATAAATAAATAAGAATAATATAAGAATAAACTGTGTTTTGTGTACTCACAACTATAAATCTACTTTTGCCCCACCATGTAATTTATTATTCAGATAATTGGAATCCCTGGGGAGAAGAAAGTAAATAGGGCAATACAAAATATATATAGTTAAAGAAATAGGTCTAAAATTTTTCCAGATTCAGAGAAAAACATCAATTTACATATCTAAGAACATTAGCAAATCCCAAATAGGATAAATGAAAAATGAAATACACTTAGATATATCATAATTTGACTGCCAAAAATTAAAGATAAGGAGAGTATTATGAAAGTGGCTAGAGGCAGGAGGAGAAGAAATATATATAACAAGGAACAACGTTTAAAAGCTACACTATATCCATAATAAGCATAAGAAAGTTGGTGTGGTTTTGTCTTTTCATATGCAGACAAAAGCTATCACCACAGATCAAGGAGCACATTTCATAATGACAAAAGGACAATTCACCATCTATAATAACAAAAGCATAATATAATGAAAGTGTAATATGCTAATTAGACCGGATAGCTGAACAACCTTTCGACATCCTTCCTGACGACCTTCTGGATGAAGCCAGGGCTGTGAGGGCCAAAGGCAAGCCACTGCAGCTATGAGTCCCTTCATGAATTTCATTCATCAGGCATCTTGTGAAGATGTAAATATCCTAAATGTAAATCCATCTAATAGAATTGCAAAATATGACAGAACTAAATGGAGAAATAATAAAATACACAAGTTGGAGATTTCAACAGCCCTTCTGAGTAATTGATAGATTAAAATATATATATATATATATATATATATATATATATATATATATATATATATATATATATATAATACTTTTACAATATCCTTTCTTCCCAAATTGATCTATAGTTTTATCAGAGACCCAATCAAGATTCCAACAGGCTCATTTGACAAAATCTGCAAGTTGATTTTGTATGGTAATATATAGGATCTGGAATAGTCAAACACACACACACACACACACACACACACACACACACACACATATATATATATATATATATATATATATATATATATATATGAAGTGTCCGGCCTGCTGTCTGGTACCTGTGACACACAATGACCACTAGGGGGCAGATGCTCAACATACAGGCAGGGAAACATGGAACAGACTGATGAATATCAGAGGGAAGGGAGAAGAGGGAGGGCAGGAAGAGATTAACCAAAGATCTTATATGAATACTAGAGGCCCAGTGCATGGATTTGTGCACTGGTGGGGTTTTTCGACCTGGTCTGTGGGGAGTGGGCTGAAACAAGCTCTCTAACATCCCACAAGGAGTCCTGAATTGCAAGAGGGAGCAGGCCAGGCCGAGGGACTCCATCGGTCCCTGTAGTTTTTAGACAAAAACAATTGAGAGACTTGTTCTGATTCATAACTTTGTATAAAGCTATAGTAATCAAGAAAGTGCAGTATTGGCATAAAGACAAAGAAATAAATCAGTGGAACAGAATTTGAGTTCAGAAAGAGATCGTCATAATTGATTTTTGACAAAGGTGTCAGGGCAATTCAATGGTGAAAAGAAAGTCTTTCCAGTAAATCATTGTGGAATAATTGTATATCTGTAAGGGGGGAAAACTTGACCACAATCTCACACCATACACAAATATTAATTTGAAATTACTTATAGACTGAAATGTAAAAGTGAAAATTTTCAAACTTATAGAAGAAAACAGGAAAACATCTTTATACTATTGAGGTAGGAAAGATTTATCAGAGTACACAAAAAAAGCCCAAACCATAAAAGAAAAAAGAAAAACTGGTAAAATTGAATTTCACAAAAATTAAAAAGTTTTGTTCATCAAAAAACGCCAGTAAGAAAATGAAAAAATAATATGCATATTGAGAGAGTATATTTGCTATTTGTTATCTATAATAATAAAAGCATAATATGCTAATTAGACTGGACAGCCAGATGACTTCCAGATGTCATTCCAGATGTCCTTCTGGATGAAGCCGCAGCAGTGAGGGCTGAGGCAGAGGTGGTTAGGGGTGACCAGGCAGGCAGGTGAGTGGTTAGGGGTGGCAGGCAAGTGGTTAGGGGCAAACAGGCAGTCAGGCAGAGTGGTTAAGGGAGATCAGGCAGGCAGGGGAGCAGTTAGGGCGATGAGACAGGCAAGCAGAGTGGTTAGGAGTGATCAGGCAGGCAGGCAAGCAGTTTGGAGCTAGTGGTCTTGGAGTGTGAGAGGGATGTCCTGATGGGCCTAAACTGGCAGTCAGACATCCCCTGAGCGATCCTGGATTGTGAGAGTGTGCAGGCCGGGCTGAGGGACCCTTCTCCCCCTATGTACAAATTTTGTGCACCGGGTCTCTAGTAATCCTATATAATAAAGCGGTAATATGCAAATTGAGCATCTCACAAGATGGCCGCTCCCATGTAGTCAAATATGGCCACCACAAGATGGCTGGCAGAGGAGGATAGTTGTGGGCAATCAGGCCAGCAGAGGAGGGCAGTTAGGGGTGACCAGGCCAGTAGGGTAGGTCAGTTGGGTGCAATCAGGTTGGCAGGGGAAGGCAGTTGGGGGGTGACTGGACCTGTAAGGGTGGGCATTTGGTGGCAATCAGGCTAGCAGGGGAGTGGTTAGGGGGTGATCAAGCTGGCAAGCAGGTGAGCGGTTGGGAACCAGCAGTTCTGGATTGTGGGAGGGATGTCTGACTGCCAGCTTAGGCCTGAACTCTGTGGCAGTCAGACATCCCACGAGGTGTCCCAGATTGGAGAGGGTACAGGCTGGGCCAAGGGACAAACCCCCCCCCCCCCCCAGTGTACAAATTTCATGCACCAGGTCTCTAGTCCTATCCAATAAAGAGGGAATATGCTAATTGACTCTCATACCATTGAAAAGATGGTGGCGCCCACAGCCAATATGGAGGGAATATGCTAAATGACTGTCACACCCTCAAGGATGGCGGTGGTTTCCACAGCCACAAGATGGCAGCATCCAGAACTGTCAGCACCCCAGCTGCCCAGGACCAGCCTGAGGCACATGCAAGCCTTGGATGGTGGCTACCTAGCCGCCCAGGGCTGCCCGAGGTTTAGGTAACCAGGGCCAGCTGAGGCTTGTGCTGCAGGCAGTGGCAGCAACAGAGGTGTGATGGGGTGTTGCCTTCCCCTGATTGCTGGGTTGCCTCTTGCCCCTGAGGGCTCCTGGTCTGTGAGAAGGAGCAGGCCTGGCTGAGGGACCTCTCCCTTCAGTGCATGAATTTTCATTCACTCGGCCTCTAGTAAATAATAAAATATCAAACAAGCCTATAAAAAAAACCAAAATACTTGAGAAGATACTTCACAAAAAGACATGTAGGAATATCCAATAAATTTATGAAAAATATTCAACATCCTTAATCATTTGGGAAATGACAAAGTCATAATGTGTACGACTTCACATCCACTAGAATGGATAAAATTAAAGTCTGATAACATCAATCCAAATTAGGATATGGGGTATCTGGAAGCCTCACACGTTGCTGGTAAAATACTTTGGGGGAAGTGTTTGGTAGTTTCTTAGGAAGTTAAATATACACTTACCCCATAACCCTGTAGTTCCATGACTACATTTAACCCAAGAAAAATGACAACATATGTTTATAAAAAGAAAACATGTACCACAATGTTCATAGCAACTTCATTTATAATAGCCCCCAACTGGGAACAACACAAATACTTATGGTGGAAAAAAAAATTGTGCCATATAGATTTAATGTAATACTACTCAGCAGTATAAATGAATGATCTGAAACATGAAATACTATGTATGGATGCATTTCAAAAACCTAATGTTGAGTGAAATAAACCGGACACAAAACAGCACATACATTATTTCATTTATGTGAAGTTAATAAACTATCAAAATTAATCTATGGCTATAGAAATTAAAACAGTAGTTGCTTATGTGAGTTAGAGTGACTGGGTGAGGATTGGGGTGATTGAAGTGCTCTATATTTTTATTTATATGTTGGTTATATAGATGTTTCTATCTCTATCTCTATCTCTATCTCTATCTATATTACCTGTCTATATCTACCTCAAAACTCATCTAACTATACCTTAAGATCAACACATATCACTGAATGTAAATTTTACTCTAATAGGAAAATGAGTAAGAGAATGGACTCCATTTTATTTTTTGGCGCTGCACACAGTCGGAAGCTGGCAGGTTAGGAGCATGGAGAGGTGGGAGGAGAGTGATGGATGGGTGTAGGGTAAAGGAATAGAAGAGCACAGCAGAGCATTGGAGTTGGGGGGCGGGGACAGATTTCCTAGCCAGCATGAGTATGAAACTTGGGGGAAAGGGAAGAATGTTTAAGAAGGATGTTTAGGAAATATGTTTGTTTTAAACAGTGTGAAGGCTCGTGTCTTCCCTTCAAGAAAACCTGAAACACTCCATTATTCTTGGCTTTCAAAGTCGAACCCTGTTGCTTTTGAAAGTGTCACCATACTAAAGCTAGGTATAAAAGGACTCACAGTTCCTGAGGATTTCAGGTAGCATGCCCAGGAGTGTTTAACTCTCAATACTCTTAGCATGGAGGGATGGGAGGGTGGGGGTGGGGGGTGGGGAGAAGTACTGAGGAGTGTAGTGTAAATTTGTAAACTTATGATTTCCTGAGTGATAAGGGCCTTTGAAGTAAGTTCTTCAAGGATTCTGATATCATCAAACAATAAGGACTGGTTCTGAGATCCTAGTCGCTTTAAAGGGAAATCTTACCAGTGTTTTATAAATGACCCTCCCCCCTCCCTCCTTGATTTCTTTACTGGTTGCTTACACAGCATGCACCGCACTATGGATTTATGTTCCCTTACAACTTGTTCAGGGCAGTTTGGAATTGCCTATTTCTTTGTTCCCAAGGGGACATTTCCTTGTTGTGAAGCAGCCTAGAGCTGTGAAACCTTAGCAGAACATCCTGGGCACAGTTGAGACTGACTTTGTTTACTGCTTAGCCCCTAAAGACCCCCATTAGTTAGGGATGCAGCTTTGGTGCCTGAATCCCTTTGTCACCATCTCCCTCTGCTGGCCTGGGTTTGCATCTTAGCACTCCACCCTTTCCCCCATTTGGTCTGATTTTTTAAAATCTTCTTGGAATATAAAGATATCGACCTCAAACAAAACAAAATGCTTACTTAGGAGTAAGCTCTAGAAAAACTTACTTATTATTATTCCCAGTTCTCATTATCCTGCTCACCTTCCTGTCTTTACTCATCACAACTCTAGTCCTTCTGTGGTCACACGGTGACACTCTAGCCCTCAGCATCACACTCCAGCATATCACTGTACAGCAAAGAGGCACGCCTCAGATAATGCGTTTTCTCCTAAATGTAAAGTACCTTAAATATTTTCATAAAATATTTCTTACTATGGCCGAAACTGGTTTGGCTCAGCGGTAGAGCGTCGGCCTGCGGATTGAAGGGTCCCGGGTTCGGTTTTGGTCAAGGGCATGTACATTGGTTGCGGGCACATCCCCGGTGGGGGGTGTTCAGAAGGCGGCTGGTCGATGCTTTTCTCTCATCGACGTTTCTAGCTCTCTATCTCTCTCCCTTCCTCTCTGTAAGAAAAATCAATAAAATATATTAAAAAAATATTTAAAAAATATTTCTTACTATGAACAGGTTTGTGCTTACTAGTTTTTCATTTTGGAGGGCATATTTTAATGTTAAAATATTGTATGCCATCTGATTGGGGGAAGAATTAAGAGCAAAAGGGGAAGGGTGGGTAGATAAAAATTGAATTATTCTGAACAGTTCTGGGAATGATACCATATTTTAAAATCAATCCAGAATGGAAAATGGGAGTTGCTTCCAGGCATGACAGTCTAGCATTTACAGCTCAATTTCTGTTTCCAGTTCTCCCAGAAAACAGATATCATGAAATCTTTCATGAAACTCCAAATCTCCTCTTAAAATGATGTTTTTGGAGGCATGGAAAAAGCCCACAAACACCGAGGGCTTGTGGAGGGGACAAGGAAGTCTGTTTTCTATTCTCCGTGGGCTGACTGAGAAGAAGGCAGGAGTGGGGAGTGGAGTCTTGACTAAGAATTTGATCACGTTTAGAGGGAAAACTGTCTTTCTAAAGGTTCTGTTAGTTTTATGCTCCCAGATGCAGAGGCCTGTAATGAATGGCTTCTATTAAGTAGAATACTTTATGAGTTTTTGAATATGCAAATCTAGATTCAGGTTTTAATTTTGAATTTTGAACAGGAATGGAAAATTAAACTTCTTCTAGTAAATTAATATGACTTTAGTGGTTGAGGCTGGCAGTCATATGGGAGAAAGGGTCCTACTTGGGAACTTGCTAGAATGAGAATGTCTGAGTGACACTCTCCTGGGGATAGCCATCGAATAGCATTTAGGTTCTAAAAGTCATTCAAGCACTTTGGAAGTTACTCCATATCTTAAGCACATTATTTGAAGCATGCTTCATTGCTGAGCCTTGAGTGATGTGTGGGACTGTGGTGGTTGAGAACTTGTGACCTCAGTGTGACAACAAGGACTGGAATTGTGATGGTAAAGACAGGAAAGTGGACAGGAAAAGGAGAACTGGGAATAATAATAACAAAGTTTTATTGAGTATTTATTACATGCCAGGCATTGGGCACTTTCTCTACATTATTTTACTGAATTTCCACCCTGGGAAGTGGCTATTATTCCCATTTGACACAATGAGTAAATGGTGCACCCAGACTTAAATTCCTATTTAGTGCCTCTCTTTTTATAGAGCATAGAGAATATTTACCATATGTAATTCTTTGTTTGAATGAAATTAAAAGTGAACCAACAAATAGCCACTGGTCATAGTATAATGTCTTGTGAGGACATAGATTTTTGGATTATTCAACTTTAAAACAAGGAGAATCTGCCATTTGTGACAACATGAATGAACCTGGAGGACATTATGGTAAGTGAGATATGCCAGACACAGAAAGAAAAATATTACATAATCTCATTTATATGTGGAATTTAAAAAGTCAGACACATGGAAGCAGAGAATAGAATGGTGGTTATTAAGGAGAAGGAGGTTGTGTGCAGGGTGCTGGTCAAAGGGTACAAAGTTTCAATTATATAGGATGAATACATTTTAGAAATCTAATGTACAGCACAATGACATCCTATATAATAAAAGCCTAATATGCTAAGTGTCTGGTTGGCCTGTAGGAGTGCACTGACCATCAGGGGGCAGTCCTGCACTGAGCATCTGCCCCCTGGTGGTCAGGTGTGTGTGATAGGGACTGTTCATTCTGCTATTCAGTGGATTTGCATATTAGCCTTTTATTATATAGGATAACTCCATTTCTGTAGGATGTTATGTGTTAAGTAAATGTATTTTGTACTCTACTAAATTAAAAGACTAACAAAACTGCTAACAAAATGACACAAAATCCAGAAAGATGAAAATAAAATTCAGAAAAATGGGGCAACTGAAAGTGACATGATAGAGTAAGAGGGAGCCGAGAAGAATTTAGTCGATGGAATTGGAGTCTGCAAAATCACACACATGCATTCAAGCTGTTCCAGTTTTCCAGAGGGACAAGATTCCTGTAATATCCGCATGAAGACATTTCTGCTGCTCAGGAGAAGGTTGACTTTCCTGGAACTAAAGCCTGGGGGAATTGTTTTCCAGTAGGTCTTCCTAAAAGGGAACACTGAAATGTAATAGGATTTCCCCTAAAGAGTGAGCTCACATAAATATACAGTTCTGTAAAAGTGTTTGAACAGGGGGCTGGAGACAAAACAGTGCAGCCCACACTTCCATTAGATCTACACGCACTGTTTTCTCTTTTCCCTCAGGAAAGAAAGCTGCTAACTGGAGTTTCAGTTTCCAAACCTTAACATTTGCCAACTATGATATGATGACTTTGCAGGTGTGAAAACATCAATAAACTCTGTTTTTGTAAGTCAGAGTCCATATTAGAACTCACAGCCTTAAGTTATATTGTGGATGTAACCTTGGTTGGATACTCACTGTCTTCTTGTTAGAATTTTTCAAGTCCCTTTTTCCTATTGACTTTAAAGTGCAACTGTTGTGTTTATATCTCAGAGCACACCATTCCACTGGAAAGACCTCTGGGCATTAATTTAAGGTAGCCCTTTGTTTTATAAAACATGTACTAGAGAAGTACAGCTACAAAATAAAAGTCACATGGTTCTAATTTATGGTATTCATTCACAAAGTAGACTGTGACACTTAAAATGAATTATTTAAAAAATTCAACAACCAGCTCCCCTTTCTTGAATCTGTGGGCTTTCAAAGTGTTCTTTGTGGGTGGAATGGAGAGAAGATATCTCTTCAGAACACATAATATAGAAGAGATAGGTAGGTAGGTAGGTAGGTAGGTAGATAGGTAGATAGATAGATTATGAGGCTCAATGGAAAACACTATTTCCAATAACATATTTAAAAAGTAAAATTTGCGCCTGGTTTGGCCTGTGGACTGAAAGGTCCAAGGTTTGATTCCGCTCAAGGGCATATTCCTTGGTTTCAGGTGCATCCCCATTAGGGTGTGTGCAGGAGGCAGCTGATTGATGTTTCTCTTTCATTGATGTTTCTAGCTCTCTATTCCTCTCCCTTCCTCTCTGTAAAAAAATCAATAAAATATATATTTTAAAAAAGTAAAGTTTGCGATGAGTGCATCCCAAGAGAGAACACCTGTTAGGAGTTTAGGAGTATATTATGCAGATTTTATTTTCTCTGCAAATAATAACATTTATATGTAACTCTACATAATAGTATTCTCTCTTGAGTTAGGAAACTGGTTGAAAGGAAATAAACCTTACCTTTCAGCGGTCCCAAGGGTACCATAAGGCCCATCAGTTTCATCTCCTGTCTTTCATGTTGAAGAGCTACAGGTGTACAGGTGCTGGCAAGAATAATGATATCTGATTTTCTTCTGCGGTTACCTACACAGGTGGAGCCAAAAACATGTAAAAGCCACCTTTTAAAAAGGTTTATTTTTTTATTTTTCAATTACAGTTTACATTCAGTATTATTCTGTGTTGATTTCAGATCAGCATAGTGGTTAGACAGTCATGTACTTTATAGGATGGCTCCACTACTGCTTCAAATAATCACCTGATCCCACACATGGTTATTACAATATTATGACTATTTTCCTATGCTGTAATTTATATACCTGTTGATGTAAATAATACTAGTAAACAATTAAAAAGAGGCCCTGAAACTCATGCAGTTAGAATTTGTGAAACAAAGTCATAATTGTTTTTTCAGTTGTATCTGGAAATAAAAGATAATGTGGCTATATTTTAGGCTACTGTGTGTGTGTGTGTGTGTGTGTGTACATACATGTGTGTGAATTATTACTTACCATATTAAGGTAGTTGACTTTTCAATGTTAGTGTCGAGTCAACTAGTTTACTTAAAATTGCTCCCAGAATTTTTGTCTATTCTCTTGACATAAGATTATTATGAGTTACCAACAGCCTAATTCAGATCACTGAAATTAGTTAATAAATCAGTGAAAGATGATTTTTAAGTTCCAGTCAGTGGATCAAAGACTGACAATCTAGTTTATATACCATAAATATTAGCTAATTATTCTTTAAGATCAGTATCTTACCTGTGAAGGAAGATTTGACCTAACACAGCATTATGGGTGAAAAGCTCTGGATGAACACTTCATGGGCTGTGGGAGTGGTTGACTCTGTTTCTCCAACTTTAACGTCTTTATTACGTAGATTGGAGGGTTTTGGATTCTAGTTCTGTTTGAGTGTGTGTTTGTGTGTGTTTATATATAAGGTAAAAGGATCTTCACAAAAGAGTTATTGCATCATGGCTACATAATTCTATCTTATGGATGAATTATAATTCATTTAACAACTTTTATTGTTGGACATTTAGGTTCTTGAATAAATAATTCTACATTATGTATATGTATTTCATACACATATCTGTCTACAGATACTCAAGAAATATAATAATTAGGTAAAAGAGATGGAATATTTTTAGGTTTGGGAGAATTTAGGTTTACCATATGTATATGGTAAAAGCAAAGTTACTTTCCAGATAGGCTTTTAAAAATGATATACTTATATGCATAGCCAATGGACATGAACAGTAGGGTGGTGAAGACCTGGGGGGAAGGAGGGGGAGGGACAGGATAGATAAGGGCTGGGTGGAGAGAGGGAAAATGGGAGACATCTGTAATACTGTGAACAATTAAAAAAAAAAATGAGTACATATTTATTTTATCATTGCCATCAGTTAAAATATTATTTTTATGGTTTCCAATTTGCTATTACTTTAATAGTTCTCAAATCACTATTAATTTAATGGTTTCCAATTATTTTAAAGGTTAAATATATTCTGTGAATTGTTTATTCATGTCATTTGGTCATTTACCCATTTTTTTGTATTAGGACATCAATACTTTTACTTTTAAAGGACTACTTTTATATTAAGGGCATTAACTTTTTAATATATTTGTTGCAGATAACATATCTAATTTAAAACTTTAAGTATTTAGTGGAGTTTTACATTATGATATACTCATTGTATTGATATTTTTTGTCCATCTGTTTTAGTTTTGTAATTCCTTTCCAATGTAAGAATCAACCAAATATTGCTATATATATTCTTTTTGTGTTAAATGATTTCATTAGTTATATTTAACATATCTGTGGAGATCTTATTTTGGTGTGAGGTTAATATCAAACTTGATTTTCCCCCCCATGTTCTTTGCCATCTTTCCCTAGCAACTTATGTGGATAAACCCACATTTCTCAGTGGTTTATGATGTTTCCTTTGTAAATATTTTTAAAAATTAGGTTTACCAGCATCTGTTTCAGGTCTTGTTTTCGTGTTCTACTGATCTGCCTGCCAATTCTATTTTTAGATCAGACTCTTTTAATTGTTTACTTTGTAAGACTACACAGGACAAGTTACCCCTTACTCCCACCCAGTGGTCCCCTTTCACAAAATTTCCTTTGGTTGCTTTTTGTGGGGAGGGGGGAGAAATAGGATTAGTTGTTTCTTAATCCCATTCTTTAATTAAGGCTATACAAACATGTTACCAGAACAGGGACTTTTTACCATAATTTGAGAATATATAATTAGCTTATTCATTTAACAGCTCTATCAGTTTCTCTGAAAATACATTTTAAAAGGTAAAAATGAAGCAGTTCTGTTTCCAACCACTGAATAGTTTCATATGCCTTCATATAATTTTTTTTTCTTTTGCTGCTTTTAGAATTTTGTATTTTATGTTATGATCGTATAGCTTGGTTAATAGGATTATGTTCCAGGAAAAAAAGTTATTTTTCAATGAATATTATGAAATATATTGTTATGAAATATATTGTTCTTTTGTTATTATTGTTTAGTTTTCATTTCTGAATCATTAACTTGACTCTACAATCCAGCAAGACTTGGAAGAGGATAGGAAAACATGAAACACACACAAATGCAGCAAGAGCACAAAGCTTATAGGATATTGCAAGCAGGCAAGGATGAGGGGTGCTCTCCTGAGCTACAAAAGGAATGCTCTGATGGTGAAGATTAGATGCGAGTTGATTTGTTCGAGTTGTCCACAGTGGGCAATGCCCACCACAGGCAATGTGTGTGGACTGAAAAGAGAAGTGGCCCAAAGACTGGGCTCCAGGGGGCTATTGTGTCCAGGGGCCCGGAAGAGAGCTCAGCCAGTAAAGGAAATTTAGGTATTGGAAAAGAAAGTTAAGAGTGTTACGTCTGATGAGTAAGTTTTTCAATAAGAGGGAGATAATTAACTGTGTTAGGAGCTGCTGAATTGTATAAAAAATAAGAACTCAGCCTTGATGACTAGTCTTGGTAAGAAATAGGTCGTTAGTGAAGTTGCCAAAATTGTTTCAGAGAGTGGCATACTTGCATATGGGGACCATTCGTCGTGGTCCCAATGCTGAATCCAACTTTTCACTGGGATATTCTAATTCTGTTTTAACTGTAAGAGCAGTGCTTGGCCAAGTGTTTCAAATGTAAAAGTTATTTTGTTATTTCTTTTTCTTTTTTTCTTTCTTTTGTTTGAAGTTCTATGTGTGGGTGTGTTGTGCCAATAACTGTTTCTTCAAACAAACTGTTTATGCTCATGGATATAGCATATAATTTTGGAAATTAAATAAGAAAAAAAATTAAAGTGAAGTTACTTAATTTGAAATTTAATCTAATGTGCAGCCACTTTTCTCTAGGACTTTTTTTTTTGGGGGGGGGTGGCGGTTGAACTCTGAGGCTTTTCTATAAACATCACTGAATTAAATGATGTGATTGATACTGTATCACCCTATGACTTTGGGTTGGCTTCTGGGATTGGGTACTAATGCAATTGCTGGGCAAGTGACCTCCAACAGAGCTGCCCAGTTGTTGCAGAGAAGACCTTCCTAAATAGGGATAGGGATATTCTGGTGAGGGAAATGCAAATGTAATTATTCTGCTGGTGGAACATGCCAACATGTTTTTAGGAGCCAGTGTTCTCAATCTGTCTCCTGTCTCCATGACACCTTCATATGGAGGAATCCTTACCCAGATGTAAAAGGAAAATCTTTTATTTAATACTTAAGGAAATTATATTTTTTTAAATATAGGAAGCTAATGATGGAATCAGAGAGATATTTTGCATTTTTATAACATCTCCATTAAATTTGTTGAAGATCAGGCTAAGGGAGAACACTTTTGAGTCAGAATAATTTTAAAATTAAATCATCAAGGTAGACTGAGATTGAAATAAGGAACATGGGATGGCACTGAGAGTGTTTGAACATGGCTCTTTGAGTAGATTCAGGGGTAAAACCTCTGGAGCTCTAGGTACCTCTTTTAGCACCATAAAATTATGATAATAGGATAGTGTTTTGTGAAAATAAGAATGTATTCCTCCCTGTTTTTAACCAAAACAGGGAGGAATACATTTTTATTTTATGATCCAGAAACTCAGAATCTGAATTACTAACATAAATTGACATCAGTACTCTTGTCCCACTTTTGACTCCTTATATTTTGTTTTGCCAAAAGTCCAGATGAGAAAAAAGTGGAAATAAGGAAACTCGTTTTATGTGAGCTAAATTACTTGTTAATATGTGCTATTAAAGGCTGAGAATGAGTTTTAGAATTTGAAAGTTCATTGTACTTATTATCTTCCAATCAAGCCAAAGTTATTGAGAATACCATATGGTTTTAAAAGATATATTTGGTGTCTTTGGGAACTGGAGGCTACTAAATCATTAACAGCTGCCAGAATGGAACAGACCAAATGTACTTGGAATTTAGTCCTTTGTAGTGGGGAAGTTTGTGGGTTTCCTAGTTCAGCCCATCTGATGAGAAGAATAACTCACAAACATGTTAGCTAGTTGCACAGGATGAAATTTTGCCAGAGAATATGATAGATGAGAGTGAAGCTAAATTTAAAAGACTGTGTCATTAGTTGAAAAAAAAAAGATAATTAAAGAAAAAAGTAATATTGCCAATTGTTAAGAGTTTCATCAGGTGCAGGGGTTCTCAATCTAGGAATTATTTATATTTGGGCCAGATAATTGTTTGCTGTGGGTCTGTCCTGTGTATTGTAAGATGTTTAGCAACATGTCTAGCTTCAACCACTGGATGCCAGCAACATCCTCTCTCCAGATGTGACAATCAAAAATGTCTCCAGACATTGCCAAATGTCCTCATGTGGCAGATTTGCCCCTGATTGAGAACCACTCGGCTAGACTGCACAATAACCCCCAAATCAAGTAGTTAGTGTATAGATGTTTTCAAAAATCTCGAGATTGGGTAAGATCAGTTAGATGTAGTGAGAGGAATAAGGAGGCAAAAAGACCAAGGACTGAGCCCCAAGAAATTCAAACTTTCAGAGATCCCATGAAAGTATAGGAAGGAGCAGAAGATACTGTAAAGGAGCCATCACAAAGGGAGGAGGAGAATGGGGAGAGTTGTCACAGAAGTTAAGAGGAGACAACATAAAACTAGAGCCTACACTCCGTGAATAGCTATGGGGGTTACTCGGTTGTGCAAATTACGATAGTAATTCATGACCAACTGAAAAGTGATGCTCGAATTTCTATTTCCTCACCAGCCAACTCCTGTCTCGTAGGTAAAAGCATCTGATGCGGATTCAGGACTCTATGGCTTGGTCGAATATTCTCTTTTTGATGGATTCCAAAGCTACGAAGCACCCCGAGCCTTCCAGATTGACCCACATGATGGGCAGATCTGTGTTTCTCAAGATATTGACAGGGAAAGGGACCCAGCCACCTATGATCTCTTGGTGAAAGCAAGAGATGGGGTAAGTCTTTGTGTGTGAAATTTTAAACAGACTCAAAAAGTGAACCACTATGAATACATTACAGCGTATCAAGGATTATCAATGGCCAATACTGTTTCATAAATCGCTACTTCTTTCCCTTTGCCAGAGAATTTTGAATCAAACACCAGGCATTATATTATTACATCCATAAATAGTTTAATAATATCTCTAACAGGTAAGGATTAAAAAAATAACTATAACAAATTAACATTAATTAATTAATATCTAATATGTATTGCATTAAAATTTTTTGGAGTATCCAAAAATGTCTTTTAATAGTTTGCTTACTTGAATCAAGATTCAAATAAGTTCACAAATTAATTTCATCATAATCTCCCTTAAATTTCAATCTATGATAGTTATCTTCCCACCCCCTTACCTTTTCTCTTATGATATTTATTTTTTGGAAGAAATCGGGTCATTTGCCCTTTAAATTTTCTACATTCTGAACATGGCTGATTTCATCCCTGGGATTCATTTACAATGTTCTTTTATCATATTTCCTATAACTGTCATTTAGAGCCAGAGGTGATGCTGTGAGCTTTTTATTGCATCAGCAGACACATCATTATTTCATTACGGGTAATGACATGGTGATTTTTGAATTCTATTATTCTGTTGCATTTATTTTCTGGAATCTTCAACTAAAAATAAAGTACTCTCATTAACTAGTTGATTACCTTGCAATATTATTCATATTGTAAAGGCAAGTTATACTTGATTATTTCTCTTTATTTTATCAGCTTTTAGAATATTGAGTTGGTGCATTTGCCATCTCCAAAGAATACTAATGACGTTTTCTAGTTTTACTATGAAGTCTTGGATTTTAATATATTTGATCTATTTCATACATTGCCAACCTTATCCTTTTTGATGTCCATATTGATCCATCAAATTGGCTCATATGTCTTTTTCTGCAAACTTTTAAATTGACATTTTTTAAAAAATGCAGAAGAGTGTGCAAATCATAAGTACATTTTACAAAATGACAACATACATAGAAGTAGACAAAGAAATATTACTAGTGCCCTATTGGAGATTAAGTCTGCAACCGGGCATGTGCCCTTGATCAGAATTAAACCTGGAATCCTCAGTCAGCAGGCCGAGGCTCTAGCCACTGAACCAAATCAGCTAGGGCCATTTGTTATTTAATCTCTTTTTAATTATAGCAATGCAAGTACCCATGTAGTGGTATAGCACATTGGGGACTTTGCATCACCTTGAAGAATGATAAATAGAGTACATTTTCAAATCTTACTGGCTATTTGCTTAGCTTGTTTTGTGAAGTGTCTATTCAATTCTTTACCCATTTTTTATTGTACTGTTGGCTTCTTATTGTTTATTTATTAATTCTTTATATTTTTGGCATTCAAGTTCTTTCTTGGATATATTTTTTGCATATATCTTCTCCATTCTGTGGCTTGTCTTTCACTCCCTTATTGGTGTCTTGAGGAACAGAAGCTTTTAATTCTAATAAAGCTCAGCTTATCTACCCTGTTTCCCGAAAATAAGACAGTGTCTTATATTAATTTTTGCTCCCAAAGATGCGCTAGGTCTTATTTTCAGGGGATGTCTTATTTTTCCATGAAGAATACGGTACACATTTATTGTTAAATGAAAATAAAGGAAATTTATTACCTGTATATGTTACGGTAGTACGGTAGTTGTCAACACAAACCAGACAAACTGTGAATCCTACAGTATCAAGAATTTATGTACTCATTTATTCATCATCATAACAATGGAACATCATCATAACAATCCAATTCCTGAATTTCCTGGTGAATTTCTTGTGACTCCATTTCTTTCAGTATCAGTGGACCAAATCTCTCATGTTTAGCAATAGCATTCTGAGACAGAGCCTAGCAGGGGCCTTATTTTCGGGGGGATGCCTTATATTTCACTCAGAAGGAAACCTGTAAGTAGGTCTTATTTTCGGAGGATGTCTTATTTTTGGGGAAACATGGTATATGATTCCCTTTACAACTGTCCTTTAAAGAAATATTTGCTTATCCTAGTACAGAAGAGTATTCTCTTATGTTTTCTTCCAGAAACTTTATTGTTTTACCTTTTACATTTATTTTTTTTCAATATAGTGGGTGGGAAGTTTATTTTTTCCAGTATGGGTATTCAGTTGAACTAGAATCCTTTGCTAAATGATCATTCTTTCCTCACTGCACTGTAGTATCACTTTTGTCATGAATCATGTGGTGTATGTGTGTGTCTATTTTTTGCTTGTCTAACTTTGTACTAGCGCTGTACTCTTAATTATTTTTTTATGTAATAGGTCATGATTCATGTATCCTTTTAGCTTCGTTCTTTATTTTCAAGATTGCTTGGGCTATTCCTGACCATTTACACTTCCACGTACATTTTAGAAACAGCTTGTCTAATTTCCATTACAATGATTGCAGCAAAGATAGCCTACTCTACACACAGTTTTGTACTTTTTCTTTTCTCTAAGTCTATTTTGGAGATTTTCTTTGTTACTGACTATTCCCTTAAGTAGATGGGTACTGCTAACACCTTCTGGTCTAACCCTTTCCTTTTGAAATTAATGAGAGAATCTGCCTACTGAAGATATAAGTCAATGAGGAAAAATGAGTGTGAATATATTTATTATAAGTAAACATGTATAAACTAACATGAAAGTAATCAGTAAAATTACTGTGAGCTATTACTATATTCAGTAAAATTATTATGATCTATTTGGTTAGATTTTTATCAATCCCTGACTATGTGATTGCAGGAATCCTTGAGTACATGTAAGAAAACATGTAGTAAACAAAATTAGGAGTAAACAGAGGAGTTTAGGTTAATTCAAGTCTCTGTGATTGTTTAAAACTCAACATATGCGCACACAAATATTTACCCAAAGCTTCAGAAATATATTCTCAATAGATTTTAAGACAATTATAAAAGGCCATTCTAGGATTGAATAGCTAGTTTAATTACAATACAATAATAGTCAAACATCTGTTTCTAATTAGTTGGTTTCAAATGACTTTGTAAAAGTGTGCCTATTTATCTTAATAGAAATAAGATAATTTGATGCCAGAAAAATTTTTACTGATAAAAAGAGCAGTGCACTAATTAAGATTATTGGCAGAAGAATAAAAAAAAATCAACCCAGATATTTAATTTAAACCTCCTTTCTTCTTTCTGTTTTAATATTGAACCTACTCTGCAGACTTACTCTATGGAAAATCCTCCAACAAAGCCTGCCTTTCCTCAGTTTACCAGTTTCTATGGCAACATTCAAGTATATTTTAATCACAAAGCTTTCCCAGATTGAACAAAGGGGATGAATTCTCCCATCCTCCCTCCTCCATCCCCCCCCCCCCCCCTCGCCCCATGCCAAAAGGTATTTTTCTTTTCTAGATAACTAAGAAAGTGTTAACAGTCTGTATAGCAGCTTCTGATAGCTTTTAGAAATCAACCAAGAAATCAACATTCTTCAGGGTGGTGATTGCTCTGGTCTGAATGTTGGTAATACTTCAAATTCCTATGTTGATGGTCTTAGAAGGTGGGGCCTTTGGAAGGTCACCAGGGTGGAGCCCTCATGAATGGCATTAGTGCTCTAATAGGAGACCCCACAGAACTCCTTAGCCTCTTCCCTCATCTAAGGGCACAGCCAGAAGTTGGCAGTCTCTGGGCCATGCTGGCACCTTGACCTTAGACTTCTAGCTTTCAGAACTGTGAGAAATAAATTTCTGTCATGTATTAATCTCCCACTTTATAGTATTTTGTTAAAGCAGTCTGAATGAACAATGATGTATATGAATCATAATATTCTTGTGTAAAAACTCCTTGTTTTGTAGAAAGAAAATCCTCCAACAAAGCACAGTATAGTCTAGAGCAGTGGTCAGCAAACTCATTAGTCAACAGAGCCAAATATCAACAGTACAACGATTGAAATTTCTTTTCAGAGCCAACTTTTTAAAACTTAAACTTCTTCTAATGCCACTTCTTCAAAATAGGCTCGCCCAGGCCGTGGTATTTTGTGGAAAAGCCACACTCAAGGGGCCAAAGAGCCGCATGTGTCTCTTGAGCTGCAGTTTGCTGACCACGGTTGTAGATTGTTAGAACAGAGACATCCTTCCTGCAGGTACTTCATATTCCAGGTATCATCCTCCTGATAGGTGATTCATCATAATCGCAGACCTGGCACAGATGGGAACTGGTCTGCAATTTAACGTAGGTTTTATTATTATTTAGGTATGAGTAAGGAGCCAATTGCTATATTTACAACAATTTTTTTATATTCACAGATCCCCAGAGGGGGCACCAAGGGAGGGAGTGTGTGTACACAAGGGAAACCTGGTGTCAGGAAGCAGAGGGAGAGGAAACACTTCAGGCAGGGGTTTCCAAAGGAAGGAAGGGGAGAGGCAGAACAAGCAGACTTATGATTGGCAGTTTGAATAGGTTCAGTGGAATGTTGGGCATAGAAGCTGCCTCTGGTTATCTGGTACTTGACTGTGGAAAGATTAGGGTAGGTGCATTGTGTCCTGGAGTGTGAAATCCCCATAAAGGCTGTGGTTGAGGTGTGGGCTCTGAATTGGTTGGTTTGCATTTGAAAAACATGCTCACCTGATCCTGGTCAGTCCTTCCAGAATCAGAAGGTCACAGATGTCAAAGTACCAAGACATAGAAAATAGAATACATGACCAATACACTGCTCTGGTGCAGAGTCCCCTTGAAGAGGAAGGCAAAGGGCTCACCAGAACTTCTGGTATAAGGAAGACTATGCACAAGAAGCTCTTTGCAGCTGCCTTGTTTCACTCCAATTTATTGGAAATAACACCCAATACTGAGGGAATTCACTACTCAATGGCTAATTGTTGGCCCAGGGTAGCATCATAAATCATCAAAGAAAGTTTTTGGTATAACATTGGTTACTTTCAGCAACTTGTTTTTTGTGTCAAGCCCCATGTGGTCCCATACAAGCTTCATTCAATTCTGCTCAGTCCTGGACAGATAGTCCTCATGCTCCCTTCAGGTGCCACCAACCTCTTCCCCACTTCCCTCTCTGGTGTCATCATCTTTCTCATATTCATTTCCTCATTTTGCATCTTCTATCTCCTCTCCATTCTTTTTCAAGTTTACTCCTCCAGATGCGCTTGAGTGTTTGGATCAATCTCCACCACCACCTTCCACTCTTTCATCAAGTCATCGAGGTGAACTGCTTCAACCATACTCCCGCAAACACAAAGCAGCAAGTGTTTCATGGCCAGTACAGAACTGGAGTGAGAGCTAGGCTGTTAGAGGGCCACTGGCTTGTCAGAATCACCTTTCTCTTTCCTGATATCTGGGGCAGAGAGTACACATTCAATGGTGATCAGAGTTGCATCCTCTGTTGCATCCACGTTGACTACCTCCAAGAGCTCTGAGGCGCTCATCATCACCTTCAGGCTGCACTTCTTTTGGCCTCACCTATATTTTCTCTTTCCTGACCTAGCTGTCCCACAAACCAGCAGTTCTTTGAGGTGTCATAGAATACAGGTCATTAAAGAAGTTGTCCTCCAGGCTTTTTTCCTCTTACTCACCACAGACATCCCTGAGGAGCAGTGACTGATGGTTCCAGGCCATAGCCACTGACATGCCAGAGGTTGAGTACACCCTATGCCCCATGATGTAATCTGGGTCCACACCCATTTGCCTTTCCTTCCTTCTTTGGTCTTGAGTCAGAACATATCTGAATGCAGGGTGAGTTTGTCCACCTTAGTTGACTGTTTCCAGTAGCCTCCATAGATGATTATGCTCCCCTGGGGAGTGGTGGACATTTGGCAGCCCTGTCTGGGTGTTGTGCCAGTCCCTCATGGGGACAACTTGCTTCACATGATTGTGTCCAGGCTAGTGGCATACATGTCATTGTAGTGATGTAATCCCTTATACACTCATGGAAACATTAAAAATAATTAGCTGTGTCTTCCAGGCTGCCATCCAATACCCACAATGATGTAAAGAATCCCCTATTGATTTGACTTACTCCTAGGTTTTGGTCACCAAATGCAGGACACTAAAGATCCATGTAATAAAGAGGATCAATTTATCTGTCTCAGTCAATGTGGATGAAGATGGGGACACAGTGTTTCTACACAGTCTTATTAGCATCTAGTGTCTGGAAATGGGCTATCAGAGCTTCAAGGCCTCCTCCTTCTACAGTGTTTGGACACCTTCTTCTCCATTTTGGTGACTGTCTTCTCCTTTTTGCCCATCCCATGTGTCCAGAGAGGTACAGAGAGGTCAAGGAGAGAGCTACACAGGTTCTCCTAAGGGCATGCCTGGCCATGCATTTCATAAAGGAAGGGAGAGAGATAGAAATATCAGTGATAAGAGAGAATGATCAGGTGCCCCCTCCATGCCCCTGCTGGGGATCAAGTCTGCAATTCAGGCATGTGCCCTAACTGGGAATTGAACAGAGACCTCCTGGTTCATGGGTCAATGCTCAACCACTGAGCCACATGGCTGGGCTGGCCATGCATTTTTAAAGACAAATTTTAGAAGAATTATCCCTATCCCTTCAAATAAGGTTTTTAACAACTTCCTAACCATCACTTTGTTTGGACCTAAAACTGCCTTCAATGTTTGTCTTAGAATGTATGAGAGCAAGCAACGTAAGACTGTGTGTGTGTGTGTGTGTGTGTGTGTGTGTGTGGTCCGATGTGCAGTGTTTATTCTGTTGTCTGCATATTTATGCATTTCTTCTGTGATGAACTGTGTGTTTCTACAAGGTGAAGTCTGCATCTGTCATGATTGTTGTGTGCAATATCTACCAGCAGCATATGTCCCTAATCAGAAAGGTTAGCAAAGATGAATATAACACTGTTGACAATGACTGAATAGGCTGTCCTTTAAATACAATCTAGACTGGGTCAGAAGACTAAATTAACTCAGACAGATATTTTAGGTTCAAGACAGTGGAATCTAGGCCACAGTAAATTTATTTAAAACAATGAACTATACTTTGACAAAAGACTTTTAACTTTACGGAATTGCCTTGATAGTTTGTGGTTTTTTCTCTGATCCTTCCTCTTCCTAACACATGTCTTGAAAGCTCTTTGGAAGAAAATTGCTGAGAACCCATTTGCTGGTGGTTACTAAGATATTTATCTGTCAAAAGAAGAATTTTTTCTTATAAAATACCTAGCTGTTCTGGGCTTCTTTTCTATTTATTCTTGTGATGACTGTCAATATTTAAAAAATTCAATCACTTCTCCTATTTTACTGGTATCACTTCTGAAATAACCTATTTTTTTTGCTGCTACTGTTGCTGCTATTTATCTCACTTGTAGACGCCTTGAGGATGTTATAAAATCATACAATAGAAACAAATAATTGGATTACATTGGAGTCAAGAGGTTTTTCACAATAAAGTCCTATAATTTAATTATTCCAGGCTTTACCTAATTCCTGTTTCCTTTTCCCATTTATTTTCATTAAGTGAATGTCTCCTTTTTGGTATATATGTCTATTAACATACTATTTCTATTTTCTGTGACATCCTGAATTCTGTAGCTGAAATATGTGTCTGAGATAAAGCTATTTCATCTCTATCTCACTATTCCAGGCTTAGGGCAGGGATGGGGCAAACTAGCAATATAGAAAGTAAATTGATTTAGCCCTTCACCATTACATGCATTCATGATAAAAGTTGGCTATTATTTGTGCTACATGGTTTGTGTGTAAAGCAGATAGATCTCTAAAATAAAAGCAAACTTGCTAAATAAGAAGGCACATTCATTTTTTTTTTCTTTTTACTGCAGCTTTATTGAGATATAATCCTATAATAAAAGGCTAATATGCAAATTGTCTCCTCGACCTGGACTTCAGTCAGAGGGCAGGGCCAGCTGGCTGACCACCTGCAGCTCCTCCCCCTGGCCAGCCCAGCCTGATCAGCCTGATTGGAATGGGCCTGACAGACCCTATCTGTACACGAATTCATTCACTAGGTCTCTAATTAATAAATAATATTGTATGTATTTAAGGTGTTCACCTTGATGTTTTGATTATACATATACATTGTGAAATGATTACCACAATCAAGAAATTAACATATACATCAGCTTACATACTGAGTGGTGAAATTCCTCAAGATCTCAGCAAATTTAAGTTTAGTATTAAAGGGCCCAATCTGCCCCCTCTCACAGTCTAGGAGCCCTCGGGGCAGGAGGCAACCCAGAGATCAGGGGAAGGCGACGCCTCCATCACACCTCTGCTGCTGCCACTGCTGGCAGTGTAAGCCTCAGCAAGCCCTGGTTAACTGAGCCTCAGTACTCTTTCTGGCCCTCCTGGCCCTCACATGAGCTTCCTGCAGACCTGCACTGTAGCAGTTTTCCTTTCCTCTCCTGCCAAACTTCTTTCCCACAGCCTTTCCTCCTCAGGGCTTCTCTGCCATAGGGGAAAAAAAAAAAATGAAGAGAAAGAGAGCAAGAGAAGGGGGAGGCTGAACGAGTGAGAAAACCCAGGCTGTGACTTACCAAGGATTTTTGTCAAAAGATGAAAGTATCAAAATGTGCCAGATACAAATGGTGCTTTAAAGTAGGAACATATGTTTCACTTTAGAAAAGCATTGTAGTCTTCTACTGTAGTCTCTCCCCTTCTTCGTGTTTTGAGATGAAGGGGACACAAAATAAACAGTATCAGATCCACTTCTCGCTATTTTATGTAGTATATTACTTTTCTAAAATTTGAAATATTCAGAATTCTGAAACAGATCTGGCCCCAAATATTTAGGATTACTATCTTCACTGCTACCATTGCCTTCAGATTTTATTCTAAATCTGTGGTTTTCCTCCTTCCTCCCGGGTGTTCTCCCTCCTTCCTCCCTTGCTGGCCTTCAGTCTGTTCGTAATACTGCAGCCAGAGTCCCAGTGAAAATCCAAGTCAAATCAAGCAACTTCTCTGTTCAGAACCCTCCAGTGGGTCAGAGCCGTGGTTCTTTCAGGGCCTCCCAGAATCCTCCCTGATCTGTCCCTGCCTTTTCGTTCCCCAAACAGGCCTAGGATGGGCATTGCACCCCTGCCTCAGGGCCTGTGTGCTTGCTTTTCCCTTTTTCTGTTATGCTTTTACTCCAGGTGACTGGAGTCCAGCTCCCTCATATAGGTCCATCTATAATTCAAATGGCACCTTCTTAGTGAAGCTTTCACCGGTGATTTTTTCCCTAAAGTTGTGCCCTCCACCCACGATCCCTTCGTAATGGCTTCTCATTCCTCAACAGGGTGGACTGAGCGCTCAAGCTTTTGTTCGTGTGGATGTGGAGGACGTGAATGATAACGAACCTGTGTTCAACCCGCCCACCTATGTGCTGAGCATTAGTGGCCAGACCCAGCCGGGAACCGAGATCATCAATGTTCTTGCCACCGACAGGGATTCTGGGGTCTATGGAACAGTGGCTTACAAGCTCCTCCCCAGTGACCTGTCCTCCCTTTTTACCATCGACTCTACCACAGGTATGTGATCCTCCAAAATCAACTTCTTCTGTGAAACAGCCAGAAAATGAACAAGAGAGATTTCTTTTATTAGCAGGGATGTTGCAAGACTCATGTCACCTGCCAAATGGCAGCGAGGTGTATTGAAAAGAGCAAGGGCTTTGTAGCTTGGTTATATTTGGATCTCCGTCCCAGCTTATGATTTTTCATTGGCCCTACTCTCCTTACCTTAAAAAAAGTAGTGCTGATAATCCCTATGTTGCAAAGTTTTTGTGAGAATTAAAGGCAATAATTTAGGAGAAAACGAGCCAATATGTTTCTTTCTCATATGCCATTTAAGGATGACTTGCATGATTTCAGGGAGCTAATCATAGTAGAGCAAAGAGCCTTATACAGACACCCTTTTCTAACACCAGGTCTTGTATTTTCTTAATCTCTTCGCTTAGTTTCCTTGTTTTTTTTTTTTTTTTTTTTTTTTTTTTTTTTTTTTTTTTAAAGTAATACCTAAAGCTCCTATTAGTTCTTTAATAGGACAATTATGCTCCTGCAAAAGATGTCCAATGAGTAAACTGAGTTTTTTAGAAACAGTCATTATTTAAGTTGTCTCCCTATTGGATTCTTATTAACAAAATAATGTTTGAAAAAAATTTTACTAGAAAACATAAAATTACAAGTCTATTACAGTATAATACTTTTGAGATATTAGAGATATTCTGTTCTAAAATGAGGCTGCAAAAAAGGAAATATTGTTTTCTTTATATTTTTTCTTAAAAATTTTTTTTAATTGTTTTATTTTGTGGTAAGAAGACGTAACATGAGATCGGCCTACTTAACAAATTTTTAGGTGCGCAATCCTTTATTGTCAGCTGTAGGTACAGTGTTGCACAACAGATCTCTAGAATTTATTCTGAAACTTAATTGAAACTTTGTTCCCACTGGTTAGCCATTTCCCATTTCTTCCTCCCTGTTGTTTCCTGGCAACTTCCATTCTACTCTTTGATTCTAGGAGTTTGTTTCAGAAACCTCATATAAGTGGGCTAGACATTTGTCCTTCTATTCCTAGCTTATTTCATTTCAGATAATGTCCTCCAAGTTCCTCCATGATGGCACGTCCTTCTTTTTAAAAGCTAAATAATATTCCATTGTGTGTATATATCATGTTTTGTTTATTCATCCACTGGTAGACATTTAGGTTGTTTCCACAGCTTGACTATTGTGAACAGGCTTCAGTGAAAATGGGCGTGCAGCTAACCCTTTGTGGTTACCTTTATTCTTAAAGCTCCTGATCTGAGCATGGGCAGAATGAGCATGTATTGTGAGGGTGATGATAATGTCAGGTGCCCTCGTAGGCATGCTCTGTACATTGTCCTATTGGATCTTTACAACACTCTTTGCAACAATCATATTCATTAGCAACAAATAGTAATTTACACGGGACATCTAATCTGCCAAGTTAGTTTGCCTTCTCACCCAGCCCCTGGTAGAGAGCCACTGCTTCTTGCCAGGAAAGTGTACTTTATCTGGAGTGTGTGGCCGCTGGGGGATTCGCTGTTTACAATGACAGTCTTTCTAAGGCAGAACTTTCCTTGCTCAAAATAACACACTGATGTGGCCCCTTTGACATTTAAAAGATCAGAAGAACATGCTGTTTTAGGATATTGGTCTGCTTATCTCGGCTTTCTCAAAATTCCTCTGAACTGAGGACCTTAACTGCTTGTCAAAACGCCAGGCCCTCTAGGACAATAGCATTGCCAAAATTATGTAGGTCAGCCAGTAATCAGGGTACAGCATCAAAAAGCATTCAGCAGATTGTTTTTAGAATACATCAACATGCTCATCATCTAGTTTCCTCTGGAAGATCTTGAAGAAGGAGTGGCACAGTATCCCATCTTTAGGAGAGATCTCTGTTGTGCTGGCTTCAGTCAGCCACAGGCTCCCACTCCTGGCATCAGGTACAAGACAAATGTCACTGTTAATCACGGAAAACACTTTATGTGAGTCATATCTAGGGAGGTATCATGGTTTTGCTTTTTTTTTTTTTTTTTTAAAGGAAAACCAGTTTTGTAATGCAAGTGGTTATGGGTTATTGTTGATTGGTGCCTATATTATTTTCATGTCAATGCATTTAAGTTGAAGACATTTCTCAGTGTAACAGTACTTAGAATTTAGTTGCACTTAATCACAGCTCATGAGAAATTCATGTAAGCTGGTAATGCTTTGCTTTGATCTTTAGAAGAGAATTGAAAAGCATCATGACTATGGGGAAAAGGTTGCCCAGTGTACAGGAAGTCTTCAATTTGAACAGTTGCATTCAAGTTCATCTGTTGGTTGACTGCCACCCCACATACATTTTCTAAATTGCACATAATCGACTTCCAGGCCATGACATTAGTCATCTAACAATTGATATTCTCAAAGAACTGAACAGAAGCAGTTTGGAATATTTTTTTCTTCTTCTTAATCTGTGCTTTTGTTGTAGCCTATAGAAAGTGCTCCTTTTTGCTTCTCCTATAAGGCCTATCTTTACAGAAGCTGCCAGTGCAAACATAGTCTCAAGGAATTGCCTTTTAGCTATACACACACGCGCGCACACACACACACACACACACACACACCCCACACACACACACACACACACACACACACACATATATATATATATATATATATATATATATATATATATATATATATATATTTGTGGAATAAAAAAAACAAGTGACATTTAGAAATAATTGAAAATTTATTTAAATCCATATTACATTCTCATAAGAAACTGCAAGGGAGTGTCATTGATAATACATAGCAAAATTTCATTTAAATCCTCTTCCCCCATCACAGCTTAGTAGGTGATTTGTGGCCTACCTCACTTTTCTTCAAAACGAACCCAAGCTCTCTTGTTTTCTCTCTAGCTTATCTGTGCTAGCTGGCACTTATCCAGATTTATATACTAGATAAATATATAGATTGTATATACAAGGTATGGCAAAAGTAGGTTTGCAGTTGAAGCATGTGAAACAGTTTATTCTTGTATTATTATTTATTAATTATTATATTATTTTCCATGTGAACAACTATAACCAATTTTGCCTCCACCCTGTATGTATATATAGTTATATAGATTACAGTTTTTACATAGTTGCTTATATAATTGCACAGTTTTATAGTTTAATATAGTTATGTTGCATGAGGAGAATATCGAGAATTTCTACATTGTCACTTCTTCCTGAGTTACTCTAAAATTCTCTCTTTGAGACATTCATTAATTTGCTCACTGGTCCATTCACCCTTTCATTTTAATGCTTCCTATATCAAACGTGCTATTCTATAAGCGTACATAGTGTTTTATTAGGCTCGTGTTTTCCTGAAGACAAGAGATTTTTCCATTGACCTATTTGTGCCACAACCAAGACTCGAGCATTGAAAATAGAGCTCTGTGATTATTGTGTTCATCTGGTAAGAGCAATGTCTTGAAGAAAACTGAAGGGGAGTGGGTGTGGCAATGTCATGGTTGTTTTCCCTTGTGGGTTTATCATCCTGGTCTGTTTTTGATTTTCTAAGTGTGTTGTTAATTCAAAGAATATTTTTGTAAAATGTGTTTAGGCACCAGGAGAGAGATATTGAATTGAGCCTTCATTTCTCTTATTCTCAGTTAGTTTGGGCTTCTTTGATGTGGCCACGAGGTAGACCACAGTGTTCTGAGCTTTAAAAGTAGGAAATACGGAGACACATTTATTAATAGCTCTTTTTTACGTATTTGTAATCCTATTTAATGAACTATATGTAGATTTTTTTTTTACATTGTTTGAAGTATCCCTTTAGTAGCATGGGGAAAAAAGCAGTTCTTTAGCCTTTTTGTGGTATTTATTTAGTCATTTTCCGCTGAAACAAACATAACTTCTAATTCAGATTATTTTAAGGTGATAGAGATTGCAAGCATTTGTGTTTGCAAAAAGTAGTTGAGCAACAATGAATTACGCTGCCTTGCCCATCATCTGATCTATGTTTAGCTATGACATATACAAAATCCAAGGTTAGCACTACAAACCAAACAATTAAAAGGGTAACTGAGTGAATTAAGCTGCCAGCCAAGGGCAGCTGTGCCTCCATGTTTAGCTTCCATGCTGCTCGGCTGTATGGGTTTTACCATGGACTTTAAGTAATGTAGCACAGACTCTATTTTTCTTTATTCCAAGGGCAGATTCTTTTCTAATGTTAGTTTTATGCTCCGATTTGATACCATGTAATGATTCTCATAATTCTTCATGATTGCCACTTTTCTACATATAGAACATTCTGATATGTAGTTAATAAATTAATACCACATCTCATTTCATAAGGGATCTGAGCCTGCTCACGCCAAAACATTCTTTCTTTTATTTGCAAGACAGAGTCTAAAATTAATCACAGGCACCTAACCAGCGTATGTCACTTGTATAGGAAACAAAAGCATGTTGGAGAGTTTTCTCATTCATTTTTTCAATATAAGATCACTGACTCTTGGAGATGAAAGGGACCTTACAATTTAGTGGAGGAAGAAATTGAGGCAGAAAGGGATTTAGTTTCTTGCTTAAAGCACGTAGTTGGTAATATGGCAGATCTGAACTTGAACCTTTTATAACTTCGTTATAAATTTGGATAATTATTTTCTTTGATAGAAATTTGAATCCGTTCTATTTCTGTCAGCTGCTACAACTTAGTTATCTTGATTCATGTGCAAAATAAATAGCTTAATGTCATCTATTTGGTAAATAAGTTTTTATATTCTCACAAACTGAATATAGGAAAAATATCATAAATATCAATAACCAATAAGAAGGTAGTATTGATACCTCATAGTTTTTGTCTTATTTTTTGAGAAAACCACACTTACGGATTCCATGTTTGTTGAAGGTTATGACTTTGTGCTTGTTTTTGTTTTTAACTATTCCATAGCTTACGATTTTAGTAGCAACCTACAGATTTTTTTCTAAGTAGGAATCAGCATGTTGGTTAAGAATATTCCATCTTTTGCGGGAGGTTTGATTATGAAAGTGAGTGTTGCTTAGTTAGTAGAACATGATTTTATATATACACTGTATATTAAACTTAATTAAGAGGACCTTTGTATTTAAGTACTTTTATTAGTCAATCAATTAAAATAAATTTTATTCCAGCAGTTTCCTCTTTTAAATAAAAAAGTGACAAACTAAAGATCATAGCCAAATATTATTGCACATTAAAATTAGTATGCATAAACCCACACACCCAGTAATTAAAACATAAAATAATTAGTAATCTGTATATGAATCTGTATCTGTTTTAAAGTTAAAGTTGGTCCTCTGAATGAGTGATTAATGAAAAAAATGAGAGCCAATTAATCACTGTACATTAAAATACTAGAGACCTGGTGGGAGTCCCCTCAGACCAGTCTGCACCCTCTCCAATCCGGGATCCCTGGGATCGGGCCTAAACTGGCAGACAGACATTCCTCTCATAATCCTGGACTGCTGGCTCCTAATCACTCATCTGCTTGCCTGTCTGGTTGCCCTTAACTGCTCCTCCCATCCCCCACTGCTGGCCTGATCACCTCTTACTGACTCTGCATACTGGCTTGATCACCCTTAACTGCCCCCCACTGCCAGCCAAGTCGCCCCCAACAGCCCCCTCCCTGCCGGCCTGGTTGCTCCTGACTCCCCCACCCCCACAGGACTGGTCACCCCTTACAGTCCCCTCTGCCAGCCTGGTAACCCCACAGAGCCTGCTTGTTCAGTCATTTGGTTGTTCCTCACTATGCCCCTGCCAGATTGGTCATAGACAGCCATCTTGTGAGGGTGTGAGGGTTAATTTGCATATTACCTCTTAATTATATAGGATAGTGTCATACACTTAAAGCTGACAAAATATATAGACAGAGAACTATTTCTTTTATTTACTACTTCATTATTATATATATTATGTATATTTATATGTAATATATATTAGAGAGCTACATTTTCTAGCTCCTCAACTTTAATAGACAGCTCAGTTTATTTAAGAATGTTGGATTCAAGTAAATAAGTTTTCTAGATACTCTTTCTATTCAAATGTAAGAAAAGGGAATGTTTTGGAATACTCAGCATATGTAAGGACAAGCTTAACCTTAATTAAGATTAGCTCTTCTAAGTGGTGAGTATTCAAAGAAACTCACTGGTTCCTTTCTGGTCTCTAGCAGGGATTGTTTTACTTTACAACATTGACTTTAAAGGCCAACTGAAGTAACCATTGGCTCAGAAGAAGCCTAGTAAAATCTATATACATAGGCATTAAATGAACCGTGTTTATGTATAAAAAGACAGATTTGGCCATTTCTCTCCACTGCCTAAATCTTTAATGACTTCCTATGGACCTTTGGCTGAATATCAAATCCTTGTATGCTCAAACCAGGCCCTTCAGGATCTGCCTGCTTTCCTATGTGTCCTTATCTCCAATAACTCTTTTCTTTAATCTATGTGCCCCCTTCTTATATCAACTTCTTCTTTTCCTCTTTCTCCTTCCTCCTCCTCCTTTCTTATGCTATCTTCCTTCTGCAAGTACATCACATCATTTTTCTCCTGCTGAGATCAATTGATTGTTCCCTCTCCTCTTCCCATCTTCACATCTTCACCTACTTAATGACCTAAGTCATCCTTCAGGTCTCACTTTATGAAGGATTGCCAAAGGAGGTACTAGAAAACCAGTACCTTTATATCCAAATTACTAAATTAAGACTTTTTTGTGACTTAAAGTAACAAAAAGAATTTTAATTGTTTGATAGTGATTGTGGAAATTGTAGGAGCTTCCTGAATTTTGACTTAGGGGTAGGGGAACAACCATTTGCCCAAAAATAAATTTAAGTGAAAGAAAAAAATAGTCTTTCTATGATTGCATTCCATGAGCTTTGCTTTATAATCATACTTTTTACCCATATATGACAGCCAGAGATGATCATGTCTGAAGTAGAGAAATGGGCTACATAATGATGAAGCTACATTAAGTGGGGTGGCTTATGAAGGAACTTAAAAGCATGACAGGGAAGTTTAAACTTAATTATTACAGGAAATGAGGAATGACATAGGGTTCTGAGCACTAGCACATTATGGTGAACATGACATTTAAGGAAAATTACCCTGGCAGCACTGTACTATGTGAATTATAGGACTAGAAAAGTTGAACAGGAAATATAAATTAATTAACAGAGACTATATATTAATATATTAATATAATCTAGGGATAAAGTTATGAAGTTTGTACTAAGGAGATAGTAATAAAAAGAGAGAGGAAGAAACTAATTGAGGATATTTAAACAGGAAAATGATATAAGAATGGTGACTGGTTTATAATGAAAAATGATGAGTCACACACAGTTTCTTAATTTTAACTAAGATGATTGATTGTCCAACTGATGTCAAATTGAAAAATATCCCAGAAGAACTGTCACCTAGAAAGAGGTATAGAACTATAATTCAGGTGGAAAGACATGGGAGATACTAGGATAAAGTAACTATTGAAGAACATATAAATATTTTGAAGGAGAGCATATGCAGAAGTGGTTTTTAAACCTTAAAATTGTAAAACATGCAATTCCTGGATCCTTCCCACATCTAGAAATCGGAATATCTGCATAAGAACCTGGGCGGATGATATGGTAGTCAGGCCTAACAAATGCAGCACCATTTATGTTTTTCTGTTGAATTAATTTAGTTTCAAGATGCCCAATGTTTAAGCTCTAGGAAAATGTTATTTCCTTGTCAGATTTTGGAGCATCGTTTTGCAAATGTACTTAAGTCTTTGTTTGGAAAGTGGATATATTAGGGTTCTTCAGAGAAATGAAACCAATAGGAGCTCTGTATCTGTATCTATGTCTACATTTATGTCTATATCTACCTTGAAACACTCTTACACAGACACATGGAATAATGTTTGACCAAATACCTGGGCACTCCATGGCCCAATCAAGTTGGTATAAAATTAAACATCACAGAAGAATCAACAGATCAGATGTCTGATTGCTCATCAGAATTTATTGCACGTTATCTGTGTCTTAATTCTTTCTTTCCCTTCCCCAGGAATTATTTACTTAACATCAACTCTTGGTCATTTGGAATCTACTACAATTCTGTTGATGGTCTGTGCTCAAGATGGTGGCGGGCTCACCTCTGTAGTTAATGCCGAAGTCACTATACACATTCTTCAGACAACTCTGGCACCAGCTGAATTTGAAAGGCCTAAGTACACTTTCTCAGTTTATGAAGATGTACCCGAAGACAGTCCTGTCGGAATAGTGAAAGCAAAAGAGTCCTTGAGTAAGTACTTCTTATCCTGCATTGAAATTGATTGTTGGAGCATTTCCTGTGTTTTCTTATGCTGTACAGTCTTGTATTAAATATTTTCTTCTCTCTGTGCAAGAAGAGTGGAGACCACACAATTTGTGTCTTACTCATAGTTCTTCAACATTATTTCTATCTTATAATTTTTTTCTATTCAGAAAAGTAATAGGTACTTTCAAAATAAAGTTTTAAATTAAAAAAAAACTCAATGTAAACAATATACATCTCCTACATCGCACTCCCCAAAACACATGCACACACTTCCAAAAAGTTTTTTCTACAAAAATGTATCCTAATATCTTTGTTGTCTTACAACTATCTTTTTTTCTACTATATAATTTCTATGGTATTTTTTTTTTGACCCCCTCCCTCCCTCCCACACATCCCCTCCCTGGTATTTTTTCTACTGTATATTTTTTCTGCTCTTCACTGCACAACTTTACAGGTAACTGTATATCATTTTGTCTCATGATATAAAGTTTGAATGATTTTATGAAACATTTCTCTGTCACTATCAATTTGAATGATTTACAGTATTTTGCTTGTCTGCATAGTACTCAAGTAATGTCCTTGTGAGACTTGTAGAAGTTTCTGCAGGAGAAATTCCTAGAAGAGAATAATTTGTTCAAAGGCCTTGCCCTCCCCTTCTCCTAGCTCCCTCCTTTCCCTTCCCTCAACTTTTGTGGAGGATATTTGCCGTTCAGAGGTAGATATTATAGAATAACATCAACATAAACTTAACTTGGCTCCCTCAAATATATTTAAAAGGCATCCAAATAATTTTCTGAATGTCTTCTCCTTTTGTAACTAATGCAAGAGGAATGATGACCGATAGCAAGCCTGTGCCTTGCTTTGTGTACCGTTATCCACTACAGCATCTTAAACCATATGTTAACTTTTCACCAGACTTTGGAGATCTGGGGAAGACGGAAGACGTTGGATAGTATTCTCTGTAGATGCAGTATACATTAATAGTTCAGATTTCAGTGTTTCCACAGGTACATTCTTTTGACATACAGGGATTGCTTTATTTTTTATTCTTTCTTTTTTTCTTTTCCCTTTTTTATTCAGATTCCTCAGAGCCAATTTTTTACAGGATCTCCTCTGGTGATCTGCAGGGAATGTTCTCTATCCACCCTTGGCTGGGCACCATTCGAACCCAGAAGCCTCTGGACCACGAAACGCAACCCACAGTGGTGCTCACGGTCCAGGCGCAGCTCGGCAGCTCCCCCGCCTGCGGCAGCACGGAGGTCAACATAACTGTGATCGATGTCAACGACAACCATCCAGTGTTTGCCAAAGCCTCCGACGAGGTCAAAGTGCCGCAGATCACACTGCCCGGCACAGCCCTGTACCGTGTGCGTGCAGAAGACAAGGACAGTGGTTGGAATGGGTTCATCCGATACTCCATTGTGAGTCAAAATCCAGGCATCTTTTCCATTGACTCGGGGCTGGGTGTGGTGTACCTCAACGACAGCCTGGCAGACGCTGTGGCCCAGAAGCACACACTCACTCTCATGGCCCAGGATCTCGGCGTTCCTTCTCGAGCATCCTCGTTCCTGCTTACAATAGTTATCGAAAAACAAGAATTGAACCCATCCTTGATTTTTGGAAATTTGGTCTATCAAGTCGAAGTTAGTGAGTCTCTCTCACCGATGACCCAAATACTGCAGGTACAGGCCTACACGCGTGGCCCACAGCACAAAACCTCTCAGCTTCTCTACTTGCTGGAACCCAGCGCAGACTTTGCTGTGTTCGCTGTTCACCCTTACACTGGTTGGATTTATTTGCGGCGACAGCTTGACTATGAATCCACCCAAACATATCATTTTAGAGTGTTTGCCTGGATCCCAGAGGACGGATTGTCACAAAATGTGAGCACTTCAGTAATTGTTCATGTCCTGGATGAGAATGACAATTCCCCTACCTTCTTGCATGATATGTTGTTTTTGAAAGTGGAGGAGAGCCCCCTACCCCAAGGGGTAATAGGCAGAATTACAGCAATTGACAGAGACTCGGGAAAGAACGGACAGCTGTCATATTTCCTTCTGTCTGATGGAAAATTCTTCAAGATGAATCCTCATACAGGTAGCATTTTGTAGCTTCCCCTTATTCCTTTAAAATTGGAATTGACAAAACCCTGATCTTTTAGTTATCACATTAGTGCAAGCATATAATTAAAATTATGGTCTTTAGTGCATACCTTATTGAGTACAGTACTGTGATTTTAAAATTAAGTAAAAACGGATGAAATTTTATTTCTAATGATTCATACTTCTCTTGACTCTCACCCACATATTACTAATATACAGTATGGCTCTTACTCTAAATTAGAGATACAGTCAGAACTGGGTTGAATAAAGCCTTTTATAAGGTCCAATTTCTTCACCAACCTTTTTTTTCATTTGTAGATTCTTAAAACATTAAATAATATTTTATAAAATATGAGTGTCATTGATGAAAACTAGAAATCAATTCAAGATTTTAATACCACTCTATTGTTATATTTTCCCATTTTAACTTTGATAAGGGAACCATGGGGAAAGAAAGATATTTAAAGTTTTAATTATGAAATTAAATTTTTACAACTTATATAATTTAAAATTTTAAAGTATGAATCATTAGAAATAAAATTTATATCATATAAATTTATAGGGACTTTATTTAATCTCTGCACATGAAATATGTTTATGCTACACCTCTATATCTGGGGAACTGAGACTTCGGATAGCTCAAGTAACCTGCCCAAGATCACAGGGCTGGAAGGAGATGAGAGGGGGTCACCACTTGGTACAATTCCTGGAGGCACCATGTATAATGTAGCCCGTGTAAATGAGGCCCTGTGCCTGTAGTGGGTGGAATTTGAATTCAGTTCTGATTAACTTTATCCCAAAGATCCCTGTTGTGTGAATTATAAAAAGGCTCCTTTTCCTCTAGCAGGTGGAGTGCTCACCAGAGCACAGTGCTCGTCAAGTAGCCTGCAAGCTAGGTACCAGCTCCTGTTCACTCCGAAGCTAGTTCTCCTCTGCAGGGCAAATACATAGGTTGGAGGTTCAGTTCCAAGTTGGGGTACATACCAGAGGCAACCGATTTATCTCTCTCTCTCTCTCTCTCTCTCTCTCTCTCTCTTAGAATCAATAAACAAATTCTCAGGTGAGGATTTTAAAAACAGTAGTTTTATGTGTGCGTAATTTTTGTTAAAATCATACTTATTGTAAATACTATATTAATATAGGTGTCCCCAAAAATGTACACACACATTTTGAATAATCATAAAGGCAGTGTTTATTAAAATATATTTCATTTTCAAAATTGAACTATCAGTTGTTAAAGTGCTTATACATTTTTTGGGACACCTTATATAATTTATATAGTAAGTGCTGCAATTAAGCCAACCAACTCAGCAACATACCCAAATGTGAATTTCATTTTTTTGTTTCTCATTTCAGCTTCCTGTTTTGTTGTACACATCATTTTATTTGGACAAAGAGGGCAAATTAAAAAATCTTAGAAATAGCAAGGTTAGGCGATAGTTGCTGCATGTTTACTTTCTCACAAATAGATATTTTCATAAATAGTGAGTTAGTCACTGCCCGGCAGAACTCTGCAGCAGAGGACAGATTACCAGAGAGAGCTTTGGCCTCCAATGGCCCTTGACAAGAAAGTAGAGGCAGTTTCAACTTTATGCCTGAGCTTCCAAGGCTGAAATGTGAGAGACATTGACTAGGAGTGAGTAGGTTCTAAACAAGAATATGTAAAATAAGGCTTGTAAACAAGAGCTATTTGGAAAGTCACTATCCATCGCTACACATATGTTTTGTGAGATAACGATAAATAACTAACTGCATATGTAAAAGAAAAACCATAGCCTGAGGGATCTATTTGATTTTCATGGAGATATTTCCCATTATTTTCAAGTAATGATAACAACTGCCATGCATATAATGATTTACAGCCTACAAAATAATTTTAAATTTATGATTGCATTTGTTTCTGATAGCACTCAGGAAGTAGGCTCAGAGTGGTCCTTCTGCTTCTGAGATGGAGAAACTGAAACTCAAACCAGAGCTCATGGTGCCCAAGCTGAGCTGAAGTGCTTCTTCCCTTTATTCTGCATAGCAAGGTAGAGAGGAACGTGCTACAGTTTAGTCTTCTGAGCCATTTACTAAGGTGCCACAGACTATTTTATCATTGGTTTCTATGAATTCAATTTTTAGTTCAAATTGAATTCATAGAAATACAAAAAAAAAAAAAATGGCAAACTTAAAATGGCATTTTTAGGAGAAACTTCAGAAAATTCTTTCAGTTGTAGAATCTAACTAGTCATATACACGGTCTTGAAAGTTGTGCTTTTACTCGGAGCTTTACAATGTTTGATTTTCCTTTCTACAGATTATGTTGGAAGTGGTTCACAATGCCAGAATCCTAGTGCACAGTGTCACCCTCTTTTGTCCTCTGTGCCCACAGGCGAACTGATCAGTTGGGTGGCGCTGGATCATGAGCATCAGGTGCAGCATCAGGTGACTGTCCTGGTGACCGACCATGGCTCCCCACCGCGGAACGCCAGCATGGTGGTTTATGTTGCCGTTACCGACATCAATGATAACAGGCCATACTTCCCGCAGTGTCTCCCTGGAAAGGAATTACACATCAAGGTCTGTGGGGTTGAAATAACCTTGCAATGGACTTGTAGTATTCTTAGTTATTTGAGCACCATCTTGTGGTAAAAAGCATGAATTTACCAAATCAGTAATGGTGTGGCAATGCATTCATTTCTAGAAGACCTAGAAATTGTGCATATGTCCAAAAAAACTCATCAAAAACTAAAATGCTTATAAGTGCAATTTGAGATCTCATATCCAGTTGTTTTATGATTAATGTAGTTCTGCCTTTTGTGTACAAACATAATGGTTCCTCATTATCAGCAATGCTCAGAGGAGGATTGTTTTTTGAGTAATTTACATGTGTCTCTTTGTGCAGAGCTCCTTATGAGTGACTGATACACATCTCTGCTTAGAGATAAGGGAAGAATCTGTAGCTCTAAATTGGAGAAGCACATATCAAGAGATTATAAAAGCTGATCTATTGGGGGCACATACAAGAACTTCTAATTATAGTTATATTATCTCATCTTTTTTTATTCCTATGTTTTTATATGTTTTATAATGTACATAATAAATTAGCATATTAGTTTACATACACAATTAGTTAATAAATATATCTTGGAGGTAATCAGATTTTTAAAAGTCATGAATGGGTTGTATGAATAAAAAGTTTAGAAGTCTCATCTCCCAAGTAATTAAATTGAACATTCAAATTGTGCTCTGATATGCATAGGGTAGTTAGGAAGCTAATAACTTTAAACTCACCTTCCAAATCCTTATTTAAAGAAAATTTCACCAAAGCTAAATGTTTTGTCATTATGATTTTAATCATGTCATTAAAATATCATGTGGCTTACTTGCACAGTAGGACTTTTATATATGGAGTTCTATTAATTATCTCTCCTATATGAGGTATGTTTCCTGAAATAAAAATTTATGTTTATTCTTTAACATGTTTTAGACCTTAACAACAACTTTTTAAAAAACATCTTGAGAAGGTGATGAATGAAAAGATGCTAGAATCCTTAAAAGACATTTAAAATATAAGACTGTTTAATTATTTTGATTTCATTCTCCACCCTCCTCAGAATTAGTTTAAATGCTGTAGATAATTTGTTTAAATCGAGTAAAATATTTAAATTGTAATGTGGATTCTTTTCATGGGTTTACACCCATATAATTTTTATATGGTAGACATTAGAATTACATGTGGATTTTAAAATAGTTTTTTAAATGCTTAGTAGTAGTGTGTGCTTTCACTTAAAATTCATTGCTTTTTTATTTAAAAAAATTTACTGAGAAATTTGTAAGCCATTTGTTTTATTGACAGGTTTTGGAAGGTCAACCAGTAAATATGTTGGTGACAACTGTGTTTGCAAAGGATTTTGATGAAGGAAACAATGCAGAAGTTATATATTCAGTATCTTCAGGTAAACGTAACTACCCATAAAGAATTATGAGCGTTTAGAATTTTCTCTTTTGTTTATCAACTATCTACCTCCTCTGTGGACATAATTAACATTGAAAATAACACCAAATTACAAACAAAATACATTTGTTATGGTTTAGAATCACCTTTATATTTAAAAAAGAATTGAAAAGTTTAGTGAAAAGTTATAGTAGTTTTTTGTCCCCTAAATAGAAACCAACCCACCAATCATCCACCTTACATGAATAATTTTCAATAATGTGATGTGCAAATCAACATTTATCGAAAGAAAAGTAGCAATTAGTGGATAACGAGTGGTATTAATATAAAGAAATACGATTAGAATAATAAGATCCGTGAATCTCTATGAAGACAAAATATTCATAAAGTTAAAGTAAATCACCCCTAGAAAATGTTCTGTTTTCTTGCGTATATTTTTAGTGCTACTTTTTTTATGTTCATTCTCTCACAGAGTTTAAGGCAAGTACATCTTCCAAATGCTCAATCACAGATGTATTTGGATTAGTTAATTCTGATTTCTGCATTGTTAGTTAACATTAATTTCTTAATTTTTTTGTGTATGCATAGAAGATAGATCTGATCCCTTCAAGATTGATGCCAACAGTGGTGAGATAAGGACAACCACGGTGCTTTTGTATGATTATAGACCTTCCTACAGGATAACTGTAATCGCCAGTGATCAGGGAGTGCCGCCTCTTCAAGGACGGGCCGTTATTAACATTCAGGTAATGTTCTTTCATCGCCATAACATGTAGAAGGGTGTTTTAAGGCTCTGTTTGATTTTTGTACACCTTTATAGAGTGAAGATACATTCAATATATGAATACTGCTTTTGGAGAGCATTGCACATGTATGTGTGCCTTTTTATTATCACTAGAGAAATCATTAGCTCCAATAACTTTTTATTTGAACTTTGCACAATTCCTGACAAGATATGTACTTTCATCCTCTATAGGCATTAATGTTGCTTTATTTTAATAAACAAAAAATGTCTTTCCTTTACTTTTTTTCTAATTGCAAAGACTTGGTAAATTTGCAGAAGTAACTTACATGTAAGCAAATGGCTAAATAATAAATCACATTGCTTTTTGTAATTATTTTTAAATTTATAAAAGTCACTTGGGATCCATATTCTAAGGCTTTATTTTAATCAGAATGTGAAAACAAGATGTGGAAAGTCTTCTTAGAATGAAAAAATTACACCAGTGAGTCAAATATAAGATAACTGTGCATGGCCATTTTTCTTTGCTCATGCACATGATAATCAGTAATATTGATATTGGTATGTATAAAAAATAAGAACATATACCCCAAAGAATTTTTTATTGATTAAGGATATGTATGTTAAGAGAAAATTCTATGTTGGAGTTCCTTAAGTCTTTGGTTTTAGATAAACAAAGACACATGATACTTAAATGTACACAGATGTTATCATTATGTATATATTGGTCTCTAGGATTTAGAGTAATTTGGAGAACTACACATTTCACATTCTCATTGAAGAATCATAAGACTATAGATCAGCTTATCAAAATATAGCATGGCCTCACCAATATAACATTTCACACATTAGAACAAATGGGAAGTGGAAATGTACTTTCTCATCTCCTAGATATTATGCAATTTTCAATCATCAGAGGCATACTGGAATCTATAATAATTAGACCGGATGTCATTCCAGACGTCCTTCTGGACAAAGCTGGGATCAGAGGAAAGCCTGGCTGCCAGAGCAAAGCCCCGGTCCTGTATGCCAGAGGAAAGCCAGTGCTGGCAGCTGGGGGAAGGAAGGCCTTCTATTGCATGAATTTCTTGTATCGGGCCTCTAGTTATATAATAAAAAATAATGCCACCAATTACCATATGTATTTCACACAGATAGAAGGGATAAGTTTCCAAAGTAACATCATCACATAATATACTGATTCAACTGTTTAAGAAAAGTATTTCAAATTAATAGCTCCTTTTAATTCTTATTTCAGGTGATACCACTATCCAAAGGGAGAGCTGCCATTTCTCAGAATATTAGACATTTAGTTATACCAGAAAATTTGAAGCCTGCAAAAATAATGAGCTTGATAAAGTCACCTGATCACTTTCAACAACACCATAATGGAAAGCTACATTTTAGTATCGCTGCAGATGATAAGGATGGCCCCTTTGAAATCGACAGCTCCACAGGGGACTTGTTCCTTTCTAAGGGACTTGATTATGAAATGACATCACATTATCTTTTCAGGGTGGTTACTAAAGATCACAGTAAAACTCCTCCCTTGCATAGCACAGTCTTCCTTAGCATTGATGTGGAAGACCAGAATGACCATTCCCCATCTTTCCAAGAAGAGTTCATTGTGATAAGTGTAGAAGAGAATGTCCCTGTAGGAACTCTGGTACACGTCTTCAATGCCAAAGATGGAGATGGCAGTTTTTTGAACAGTAGAATACAATACTTCATTGAATCCCACCACCCTGGAATCAATCCATTTCTCATCCACCCCTCATCTGGCACATTGGTCACTGCATCCCCCCTCGACAGAGAGAGAGTTCCTGCTGTGGTCCTGACAGTGACTGCATCCGATCAGGCTGTGAATGTGACAGACCGGCGACTGAGGTCACTGATGGCCAAGGTAGTGATTTTGGATGTAAATGACCACAGCCCCACTTTTCTGTCTTTCCCCATCGCTCGTGTCAAAGAGGATGCCACAGTGGGCTCCTTGGTGCACTACGTAACTGCTCACGATCCAGATGAAGGAAGGAATGGAAGAGTAACATACAGCATTCTTTCAGGAAATGAAAACGTGGCCTTTATGCTAGATGAGTCATCAGGTATTTGTCACTGTCAATTAAAACCTCTAATCACTTGCGTACATTGATCCTTTTCAGTTTCCTCTGTTAAGATGATGGTTCCAAATGAATAGGCTTTAAAGAAATGTTAATTTTGTGCTTAACTTCTCTATGGGATAGGTTCAGAGGTTGTATTCAGAGAACCAACTATAACTGGCCAGTTCATTGATATTGACTATGATTTGAAACTAGCTCACATTTCATGAGATGAATCTACAGTAGCAGCAAACTTCTTTTCCCCCCTTGTGGGTAGTCACAGGAGGTGGAGATGGTACCAAAAGTACAAAAAGGTAGAATATGACTAACCAACAGCATTATTCAATGGCTTTAGTATGGAAATTTATCTTTAAGATCATACAAACATGCTTTTGTAAATACTTGGAATTTATTTATCTATCTACCTATCTATCTATTTATTTATTTATTTAGTTAGTTAGTTAGTTAGTTAGTTAGTAGCGGCCTGGTGCATGAAATTTGTGCATGGGAAGGGCCCTAGGCCTGGCCGGTGATCAGGGCCAATCAGGTTTTCCTCCTCCCCTCACTCTTCCTCCTTCTTCCCTCTCTCTTTCAGTACTCCTGCTCGTTGCCCACCATGTTCCTCACTGCCCCCTGGTGGTCAACACACGTCATAGTGAGAAATTGAACTCCTGTTCTCCAGGTTGAACTCTGGAGGGGACACTTTGCATATTAGCTAAATATATATATATATATATTTAAAAGAGAGCAACACTGACTTGTTGTTTCACTTATTTACGCATTCATTGGTTGATTTTGTATGTGCCTTGAGTGGGGATCGAACCTGCAACCTTGGTATATTAGGATGATGCTCTAACCAAATTAATATCTGATCAGGACAGAAATAATATACTTTTAAATGGTTGTATTGATTTGGGTATAAGACCCTTACTTCTCATGTCAGGTGTGCCATTTTTTCCCCCAGAAGCATTTATTCACTGTCAAGTTCTCTGTAGAAATGTCACTAACTGTTACTTTACTTGTCTTGTTATTATGGCATTGCCAATTAACATCTACTAAAATTTCTGATGTAGTGTGATGTATAACGTGTCATTCTAATAAAATTGGAAATGAACTTCCCATGATCTGATTTTCAGGAGCTATTGAGGAGGTAGATTACCATCTCAACCTCTAAAAAATAGTCATTTCTTTATGAGCCTTAGAAAAAAAAAATCTCAGATGTATGCCAATTGACCCCACCATTACTAAGACCATAATTTGAAATGGGACTGAATGTGTAGGAATTGGAAGTCATGATTATAGTCTGGCTATATACTGCTGAAATTTTTTTATCAAAATATTTATTGAATACTGCACATATGGTTTCATTCTGAGGCATGCGTGAGCATCACCTAAAGGCGCAACTGACAGAGAGATAGTCCAGACCTGGTTGCTGATTACTGTTAGAGCGGGGGTCTCCAAGGGCCTGTTTCAGTGATGCTTAAAATGTTTTCCACAATGGCTAAGGAAGGTCTATTTCAGATTTTTAAAGAGGATGGATAAAATTAGAACTGTGTCTCATATATAGGCCTCATGAATCTTGAACAATTGCAGTGGCTGTTTCAGTTGACACATTTTTCAACGACATAAAATGGTAATTGCTGAATGCTTTCATGTGAAATGGGCTATTGTTTCTCTCACGAGGCTCACATTTCTTATAGTGATTTTTTTCAATGGCTTTTGGCTGTAATTACTGGAAAAATGTTTTATAAAATCTGAAGCAGTAAACCTCTTTAATTATTGGAAGAAAAGTTCTTATAAGGATGAGCATGTTTTTAGAGAAGCAAACAGCAGTCCTAAAAGAAAAAGTGTGACAGTTGGACTCATGGGAGCTATATGTGTGCAAGGTTTTATAACACTTTGCTTCCATGAGTTATATGCTCCAATGGCAATTGGATGGAGATACATTTTATTCATGAAATTTGTTGTCTGAATTATAAAGTATGTACTGTATTTTGTTAGTAAAAAAGACAGTTAATAGAGCAAGTATAAGGAGATTATAATTCTTTAATAAAACTAAATACCTTAAAGACTAAATATCTTAAACAATGCAACCGTGTTCATTTTTGTTTTGTTACTTGGTGACTTTAAACATGAATTGTCATTTGACCTGAAGATGTATACTGTTAAAACCTAGATGTCTTAAAAAGTCATCCCTAGCTGGTTTGGCTCAGTGGGTACAGTGTCGGTTTGGGACTGAAGGGTCTCGGGTTCCATTCTGGTCAATGGCACAAGCTCAGGTTGCCGACTCGATCCCCAGTAGGGGATGTACAGGAGGCAGCCAATCAATGGTTCTCACCATTGATGTTTCTAACTCCCTCTCCCTCTCCCTTCTTCTCTGAAATCAATAAAAATATATTTTAAAAAATGAAGGTCGATGTTGGGTAGACAAACCATTTTGATATCATCTTCACAGGAAAGAATGGTATATGATAGATTATTTCTGAATTTTCATTCATCCTTATAGTTTAAATTAGGGTGACTTTTCTGATGAAAAATGCTCTCATTTTATTTTAGATAATATATAAATTTAAAGTCAGTCTAATAGGATTTATTATTTAAAAAATGTTTTGAAGTTTTAGCAAGTTAGATTAGTTAGAGTAAGCTGAACTTTTCTAAATAATATTTATTACATATTGTTTTTCTCCACTTTCAAAACAGGCTTACTAACTACAACGTGCTCTTTGGATTATGAAACGAAAACCCAGCATGTTCTGACCCTTTTGGCCATGGATGATGGTGTCCCAACACTTTCTTCGTCCCAGACCTTGACAATTTCTGTTCTTGACGTAAATGATGAGGCACCAGTATTTAAGCAGCACCTGTATGAAGCTTCAGTTAAAGAAAACAAAAATCCAGGGGAGTTTGTCACAAGAGTTGAAGCCATTGACAGAGATTCAGGTAATTTTAAAATGTGGAAACTATTAATGCTAAAAACACAAATAGACATAATTTCAACTACTTGTGTCCCAGATAAATGAGACACTTGTGAGTCATCTCAAACCTCTCATAGAAAAAACCATTCATGTGTAAAGATAATGTGTTTTTATATAGCATTTTCTTATATTGATCTTTATCAATTGATCTTTATAGTGGAGTGATGCACACTTAATTAACATAGAAGTTATTGGTTTGATCTTGACAGTAAGCAGAACTATGACTTGGTTTCACCTTTTTTTTTCAGAGCATAATGGATACATTGAATACAGGAAGGCCAATAGTTATTTCCTCTCTGTATAGTATGATGGAAGACATAGGATGCTGTCAGACTGCTTGGGTTTGAATCCTAAAACTGCCATTTGCTTAGCTGTGTAACTTTAACAGGTTACTGATCCTCTCTGTTTCTCTGTTTGCTTATCTATAAAAAGGGGATAATAATAATGCCTGATTTATAGTTCTAAGTATGAATGATTATTACATGTAAAGAACTAAGGCCAGTGGCTGGCACAATAAATGGTTAAGAGATGTTAACTTCTATTATTATTATTATTATTATTATTATTATTACTACTACTACTACTACTACTACTATACTATTATTATTTTTTTAATATATTTTATTGATTTTTTACAGAGAGGAGGAGAGAGGGATAGAGATCTAGAAACGTCGATGAGAGAGAAACATTGACCAGCTGCCTCTTGCACACCCCCTACCGGGGATATGCCTGCAACCAATGTACATGCCCTTGACCGGAATCGAACCTGGGACCTTTCAGTCCGCAGACTGATGCTCTACCACTGAGCCAAACGGGTTTTGGCTACTATACTATTATTAATGTCAATCACTATGTTGAGGAAATGACTTTTGAAGTAAACGGTTACTATGGCTAAGAATTTGTAAATTCCTAGATTTATTGGAATCACTTTCCCTTTTTTTGTTTTTTTTGTTTTTTTTTTTGTTGTTGTTTATCCTCACCTGAAGATATCTTTTCATTGATTTTTAGGGAGAGTGGAAGAGAGAGGGAAAGACAGAGAGAAACATCGATGTGGAAAAAACACATGGATTGGTTGCCTCCCTCAGGCACCCTAACCAGGGCCCTGGCCCAGGAGGAGTCTGCAACCAAGGCATGTGCCCTCGACCTGAATCGAACCCAGGACCATTTGGTCCACAGGCTGACACTCTGTCCACTAGGCTGGAATTACTTTTCGATATCACTGACTTTTTGGCATTTAAATTTCAGTAACTTTAACAATATCCTGTTTTTATTTTAAACAAAATAATTGTAAAAATTACAGTGAAGTATTTGCCATTAACAGCATATACAATATTCCCCACCTGAATAAATATGAATAGTTTAATAAACCAGCCTTTCGCGATTCACATTTTTATATAGCAAGTGGCATTACATAATCAGCATAATATTTTTTTCTTGTGGGACTAACAATAGATGTTTCTATGGAGAAATACTAGTAGTATAATAATAGCTTGTTCCTTCTGTTTCAAAGGACTAAAAGATATATTTCCTTCAGCTTTTAATCTAAATTGTATACCATTCTGATGCTTTGCTCTTTAGGAAAATTTCGTCTTTTAATGAAGTGTATTTTACATGAATTTGGATGTCATGCTACAAAAACTTTCATTTTAAGGGCTACCTAATCTCTCTTTTGACCAGAGTGGGGCAGTGTTATCAAACAGTTTTTCTTACTATGCTCAAAGCCGCACTAGGAGCACACTAACAATTGCTTGTTCCAACCTGTGCTTAAAAAATTGATTTAGCACATTTCCCACAGTCTGACTTTTAGGGTGATAGAAACAAGAGAGAATATACATAAGTTTTGTATTTTACTGTAATTCTGCTTCAGTGAAATTCTTTTAGTGTGTAGTCTGGTATAAATTGAGCAACACAGGGCTTGGGACACCATAGAAAGCACTTCTCAAAGTATTCAGACATATGCAAACTGTCACTGATATGCGATTGAGCCATCATTAAAGTCTGTAAAATGCTTCCTTCCCTGGACTTGACTTTAGCTTTATAATTTTATTTTTCTGTAATGGATTCTACTGACTGGATCTCTTTTGCTTTAAATGTTTGAAGAGGAAGGAGAGAATTTCTCTCAAATTTGCATATATCAACTAAAGGTGATGACCATAAATATGCTTTCCAATTTTTGTCAAGTTTCCCAGTATTTGTGTTATTTTCTTTTAGAATCAATAGTCTGCAATCTGTTACTTGAACTGATTGTTCATTATTCTAGAGATTATGATTTGCTGGATGGAGAATTCAGATTTGAAATTACTGTTTTTCTGGCTCTGCATTTATGGATACTTGAAGTACACATTTAGAATCTTCATGAGTCTCATGTACCTTCACATGTTTTAGAGACAATTTCAGTTTATTGGAAATTTCAGTGTTTTTAATGAGGCCAGATCTGTGAAGTAGTGGTTATGTAAATGCATGTGAATTTGTGTGTATGTTTGTGATTTTGAACATATTTTCTCTCAATCTTCTTTTTTTCTTTTCTTTTCTTTTTTTTTTTTTTTGGTTTGGCTTGTTGTGTTAAAGCAATGAAAAAGGATTATGCATGAGAATTAAATGACGCAATCAAGATTTTAACATACTGGCATCACGTTGGAATTTATGAATGGTTTACTTTATAGTATGTATTTTTAAAAATACTATAGCATGACTTAATACCAGAAAGCTTAACATATGTTTTCTAGCATTCTACAGTGTAGTTTTAAAAAATGTCAGCTTAAAGTGTTGGCCTTCAAAACCCATGGGAATTCCAGCACCGAATGTTTATGATGTATGACTCACACTAGTTCCAATAGGAGTTTTTTCTTATATTAAAAGGGAAAAACAACTACCAGGTTTTAACTAAGATATTAAAACTGCTACAGTACTTGGAGCCACCAACAAGAGCTCCATTGTTAGTGAGAAAAGACTTTCCCCTTTGGGCGCCCCACTCCACTGGGAAGATGACTCACTCCTGGCTGATACTTTTACTAAATGGTGGCGAATATCAAGTACATTGCCATACAGAAGTGTTGAATTCTACAATGAGATCTTTTTCTCTATTCTATAAAAATATATTCTTTATCTGGGTTTATCTTGAATGAACTCCACATCTGGTTTCCTGTGCTAGATGAACAACTCCCAACATCCTACACTCATAGCAAGGAGCAACTTGGCAGTGACAGTATCTATTTCATGGAGTCTAAGGCACCCTTAATGGTAAATTGTATCTCAATTTAGAAATCCTAAAATATGGAAAAAAAATGTGTCTTAGAATTAATGAAATAGTAAACAGAAGAGAAAAAAAAAAAGACAGAGTAAGAGCACTGATAACTTCACTCACCCAAAGAGAATCACTGATGAAGTTGATATAGAGTTGTATTTCATTGACTTCATGGTATTGTCCTATCTAATAAAAGGGTAATATACAAATTGACAATCACTCCACCACACAAATGGCTGCCCCATGTGGACACCAGATGGCCACCACAAGATGGCCAGCAGGGTAGGGCAGTAGGGAGGTACCAGGTCTGTAAGGGAGGGAAGATTGAAGGGATCAGGCCTGAAGGGGAGGGCAGTTGAGGGTGACCAGGCCTGCAGAGGAGGGCAGTTGGGAGTACCAAACCTGCAGGGGAGGGCAGTTGGGGTGACCAGGCTGGCAGGGGAGGCAATTGGAGGCAATCAGGCTGGCAGGGGAGCAGTTAGGCATTGATCAGGTTGTCAGGGGAATGGTTACGGTGATCAGATAGATAGGCAGAAGAGGTTAGGGGCAATCAGGCAGGCAGGCAGGCAGGCAGGCAAGCAAGCATTTGGGAGCCAGCAGTCCTGGGTTGTGAGAGGGATGTTCCAGATTGGAGAGGGTGCAGGCTGGGCTGAGGGACACATACTCTCTCTTCCCCCACACACGTGCATGATTTTCATGCACTGGGCCTCTAGTAATTGTATAATTGATTACTTGTCTGCCTGTCTATTAGGCTGTGAACTTCTCATGAATTGAGGACATTGTTTAGTCATTTTTATCTGAGGACCCTTACATAGTACAAGCCAAGACTTTGGAGCTCAGTAAATATGTTTGGCTATGAGATCTGAGAAACCGGAGCATCTGTGAAATAAGCTGCTTCAAGTTGCTTTAGAATCTATTCATTTATTTATCTATTTATTCAGTCAACCTGGCATGATCCTATTTTTTGCTTCAGAAATGTCTGAGCTGCGTGGCATTGCACAGTTGAGGGATTACATGAAAATTTATGTTTCTGAAAAAGCGTTTCTGAAAAGAGCACTCCCCTGGTCAGAATTCTTTATTATAATAATTCCCCACAGTCTTGATGGTAAAGTTCTATTGCTTTTAGCTTAACAACCAGGCATTTTATAACATGATTCCATCTTTCCCCTGTCCTCAGCTCCTACCACACTCCCACCCTTTACTCTAAGATAGGGTTCCGCCAACTTTAAAAATAAACAACAAAAACTTTATTATTTTTTATATACTTTTGTTGATTTCAGAAAGGAAGGGAGGGAGAGTTAGAAACATCAGTGGTAAGAGAATCATTGATTGACTGCCTCCTGCACACCCCCTACTGGGGATCGCACCTGCTACCCGGACATGTGCCCTGCCTGGAAAGGACCCTTCAGTCCGCAGGCTGACACTCTATCCACTGAGCCAAACCAGCTAGGGTGGGTCCCACCAACTTTTCTCCATAAAGGGGGAGACAGTAGAGGTTTTTAGCTTTATAGGCCATGCAGTCTCTGTTATTCAATTCTGTTACTGCAGCAAGACAACAGCAATAGGTAATATGTAAAGAAGTGAGTATGGCTGTGTTTCAATAAAACTTTTCAAAAGCAGGGGCAGGCTGGATTTGGTCAGTAGGTTGTAGTTTGCCAATTGCTGGTTTAATACATGTATCTAGTTAATACATCTAAGTTACTTGTTACTTGCTGCTCATCAGTTCTGATTTTGATAGCGTCATAGTGGTGACTCAATGTGGTATTCTACTGGATGCCAAGATGATCAATATCTTTGCTAAGTAGGTGATGGATGATAGTGGAAGAGTTTACCCTGTAGATGTACTCTGCTGGTTGAAAGCAAATTACCTCTGCTAATCCTTATATATTAGTGTAGAGTGTTGGTTTTCTCAGGACCAATGGCACCATCCTCTATATATTCTACACAGAGACAACTACTGTAGGCTTTTAAAGGATGCTGATGTCTCTTTAACCAATGTCTTTCCAAGGGTCTTTATAAAAGAAGAACCTTCTGAACTCAGGAAATGTGGGGAGGGCATCCAGTATGGATCCAAGTCAATCAAAGAAACTGTCAAGAGACAAAGCTATATGAGCTAACTTATTAAACTCCTAATCTCTGGGAAGCACAATATATAAATAAAATCCATCCTGGATCAAAATTATGTTGATTTTTTTAATTTTTATTTTTTTTAATTTCATATCCTTGGAAATGACTTCCACACATAAGCTTCAGGTTTATTCCAATATATATTAGAAAACTTGATATTCTTTTGAAACTGTAAGCTGCATGCAACTGAGTCAGATTTGTACATGACTATTGAGATCTGACTGTAGCCATGGGTCTTCAGGTCAATAAACATCCCCATGCAAGAAGTTACCTCTTGTATCTGCCACTCAACTTGATCTGATCTTCAGGAAGATTAATGTTAGGGCTTCCAAAGAAGCTTTCTGGTGTTCAACTATGCCTGAGCCGCATGTATAAAGCCGCAGCTTGTAATTATCTTTCTTTTCCTTTTTTTAAATTTTATTTTATTGTTTAAAGTAATAAAATAGTAGTATATATGTCTCCTTTTCCCCCCCCCCCCATTGACCTCCACCCCTGGCCTCCCCTACCCCCCACCCCCCGGCACATGTCCTCACCCCTCACCCCCAGTGTCTTGCGTCCATTGGTTATACTTATATGCATGCATAAAAGTCCTTCAGTTGATTTCTTACCAATCCACTCCTGTCTTCCCACTGTAGTTCGGCAATGCTTCTTTGTCTCTGTATCTCTTTTTGTTCATATATACTAATAAAAGGGTAATATGCTAATTAGACCAGATAGACTGAACATCTTCCGGATGTCAATCTAGACATCCTTCTTGACAAAGCTGGGGCCCAGGTGTCTGCGGCCAGCCTGGGTGAAGCTGGCCCGGATCCCAAGTGCCTGCAGCTGGCCAGAGGGAGGGAAGCCCAGGTCTCGGTTGCCTGTGGCTGGCCAAAGGAGGAAAGCCTGGGCCCTGGGTGTGGGGGCCAAGGCAAAAGCAGTTAGGGGCCATCAGGCATGCAGGCAAGAGGTTAGAGGCAATCAGGCAGGCAGGCAGAGTGGTTAGGGGCAATCAGGCAGGCAGGCAGGCAAGCAATTGGGAGCAAGTGGTTCAAGATTGTGAGAGGGCTCTCCGACTGCTGATATCTTCTGAGAGGCCCCAGATTGTGAGTAGGTGCAGACAGGGGTGAAGGGACCTCCCCACTGCATGAATTTTGTGCACTGGGCCTCTGGTCAGTTTATAATGTTCTTTATATTCCACAAATGAGTGAGATCATGTGGTATTTATCTTTCATTGACTGGCTTATTTCACTTAGCATAATGCTTTCCAGTTCCATCCATGCTGTCGCAAATGGTAAACATTCCTTCTTTTTTACAGCAGCATAGTATTCCATTGTGTAGATGTACCACAGTTTTCTAATTCACTCATCTGTTGATGGGCATTTAGGATGTTTCCAAATATTAGCTATTATAAATCGTGCTGCTATGAACATAGGGGTGCATATATCTTTCTTATTTATGTTTCTGTTTTCTTGGGGTACCATTTCCTGGAAGTGGTATTACTGTGTCAAATGGCAATTCCATTTTTAATTTTTTGAGGAAAGGCCATACTGTTTTCTACAATGGCTGCACCAGTCTGCATTCCCACCAGCAGTGAAGAAGAGTTCCTTTTTCTCCGCATCCTCTCCAGCTATTGTCGTTTGTTGATTTGTTGATGACAGCCATTCTGACGGGTGTGAAATGGTATCTCATTGTCATTTGATTTGCATCTCTCTGATGACTAGTGACTTTGAGCATGTTTTCATATGTCTCTTGGCTTTCTGTATGTCCTCTTTTGAAAAGTTTCTATTTAAGTCCTTTGCCCATTTTTTTGATTGGATTGCTTATCTTTCTTTTTGAAAGTTGTATGAGTTCCCTATAAATGTTGGAGATTAAACTCTCATTGGTGATAACATTTTCAAATATGTTCTCCCATGCAATGGGGTTTCTTGTTTTGTTGATGGTTTCTTTTGATGTGCAGAAGATTTTTATTTTGATGTAGTCCCATTTGTTTATTTTCTCCTTAGTTTCCATTGCCCTAGGAGTTGTATTGGTGCAATTTTCTTTCTGTAAGTTCCTAGTATACTCAGGAACAGCCATCTCACATCATAGTCCTTTTTACTATCACATGGCACAAGCCCGCACCATTTGGTCCTCTAGGAAATTTGAGTCATTTAATAGTCACTTCATTACAGTCGGACACAGGTAGTAATTTATATGATTTTCAGATCACTGCAAGTGATTGTCCATGGGCCAGGAACTAAACAGTGCTTTCAAGGCCAGAGACATAAACCAATTCCAGAGTTCCTGTTACCTGGGACCCACTCCTGGTGCCAAGTACTGCATTAGTCAGGTGCAGGCAGGAAAATGAGAGGTTGGAAAGCTGGATGAGAAAACAGGGGAATCTTGAAGTAACATAGGAAAAATCTTGGAAAATGATAAGAGGTTGAGTTGATCAGAACCTAGGAAGAAAATGAGAGGAGCTTTGCAGAGCCTGATCCTAGAGTACCCAAGAGACTGAAAGCTGTGGGCAGTTGTTTCAGCCAGGTCAAGTGGCATTGCTGATAGAGACAGTAAGCAAATGGGAGGAAGGAAGTCCTGTCTCTTCTTCTGACTCTCAGTCTCCCTAGGTTGTTCCTTTTGGGCCGACACTCTTTCTTCCCTCTTACCAATTGAATGCTATTCATCTTCAGGGTCTTGGCAGTCATATCTTATCATGTGCAATCATAATTGCCTGCTAAGTTATCTGTATCTCCTGCTCTACTGTAAACACTGTGAGGGCAGAGAATTTGTCTTCTTACTATCAGTTATTTCTTATCACCTGGCAACTAACTATCACTCTCTCTACATGTTTATTGAATGATATCATTAGTGAACTATCTACCGGTGATAAGTCTTCCCTGATCCACTTCCTCAGTGATTTAATATATTTAACTGTGCTGTATATAACATTGATTGCATTGTCTTCCCCACCAGAGGGTAACTCTGAGGGTCAGGATAATTACTTATTATTCAGTGGTACCTTTCCAGGGCCTGCACTCAGTAGATGTGCATTGCATAAAGGGACACATGAATGAATGCATCCATGCATGAATGAATGAATGAAACAACCAAATAGCTGAACCTCAGTGCAAACACATGGTGTCATCTGTTTATGAGTATAAACTGAATTCCGTTTTCCTCCATCCCTTCTTCCCAGTCTCCTTATTACCACACTCCTTTGGTTCCTTTCTGTCTTTTTTTAAAAGATCAATCAGCAATATCTGAAGATAAGAACTAAAAATTACCAGTAGAGTTTATAATCAGATAGTCATTGGTAACTATAGAAAAGTAGCTTAGTATGGCAGTAGTCTCAAGCTAGCTGCAGAGAATGGGTAGTATTTTTTTTAGAGACACTTGGCTATGAAGAAAAGGAAAAAAAAATGATTCTTATAGCTAGAGAAGAATATAATATGGTGGTGGGGGAGAATAAATGAGAAAGCAGAATCAACAGGAAAATTCCAAGGAGAGCATTTGAAGAATTCTTTTGCCATGGAGACAGAAAGCAGGAGGTGGAGTGGAGTACAGATGCAGAAAGTTGAGGAAGTTTTTTCCCAATGTCCCAATTTATCTGAGAGTAGGAAGGAGAGAATCTGTGAGAGTGAGCCAGGAGGTGTTTGGGTGGCAGACATGAATGGGAGAGAGGTGACCAAGGAGATTTGGAAAGATCACCAGATAACAAGGACATTTCTGTGCCCTCAATCTATGCTGTTGTGAAATTTTCGCCAACTCCAGGTATCTGCTGGATACTCAAGGAGGGCAGAGAGATGGCCGATATAATCCTGGGTTGGAGTTTTGCTGCTCATCTTTGGCAAAAAACCAAGGACCAGAGGAATGTATGAGATTGCTAAAGTGAGAGTTCGTGGGGCTGGCTTGGATAGGAAAAGAAATGAATTGAAGAGGAAAGTTATCCTATAGTGGGAGAAATTAAGAGCTCAAAAGGCTGTAGGTCTTGAGGTCTAAGAGCAGATGTGTTTATTTGTGCACAGACTTGAGTGGCACACACACGTCCTTTACTCTACATGTGCTATGTATTTATATCTCAGAATAGGTTCAGATCCAGATTTCCAGATTGCTTAGGAAGGTAATGGTTTTGACTGATCTGTTTTCTTAATTTTCAAGTTTGGTGATGGTCTCTTTGTTCTGGTGGGTTATAAGGGTGTGTGAAGGAAGAAGCAAGGAACTGAGCTCTAAAAGAGCCAAAGTAGAATACTTTAAATTTATCTCACACTATTCAAGTTGTGAGGGTGTGTAGTTTGGAGTGAAAATGTATTTGTGCAAATTATCTATGCTATACTAATAAAAGCCTTGGTGGTCATCATGCCCTCACGCCATCACACCATCACAATCCATCACCAGGGTGGCAGGGCTTGATGCTGAGTATGCCATGCAGGGGTAGGTCCTGGAGGCTACTCCACACAGCTTTCACCGGATGTCCCGTGGTCCCGCACATGCCATGGAGGTGGGACCCCTGGCTCTGGCCTACCACTTTGAGGCAATCCATCAAGGAGCCCCAGATAGGTGGGCAGGGTCTACTTCTTTGGAGTGATCAATCACAGGACTCGCGCACTGTGAGAGGGCACAGGCCAGGCTGGGGGACTACCTCCCCACCGAGTGCACAAATTTCGTGCACCGGGCCACTAGTAGTTATAAAGAAAGATCTTATTTACCTTTAGTAATGCACTTGGTGGATTTCAGGTGAATGGTTTAAAGCTATATCAAAAATAGAAATAATAAAATCAGAAAGTTTCTGAAAAGTCAGGAAAATATTGGTTATAGTGGCAAAGCACATTAAAGAACAATGGGAACAATGGAAGAAAGTGAAAATAGAAAGATTTGAGTTTATATTTAAACCTTTAAAGATATTTATAGGTTTGACAAGTGTTGGGAATTTAAAGTCTATAATATGTCATACATAATATTATGTGTAATATATAGTAAATTATATAGTGAGTAAATTTATTTCAAAAATAAAATGTCCAAAAATAAAAAGGTGCCTTCCTCATGTCAGCTCCATGCAGGCAGAGGCCAAACCTGTTTGACTTACCACTGTCTCCTTGGCTAGTTAGCACCGGGCTTGTCACCTAATTTTTCTCACTACATATTTGAGGAGCAAGCAAAATAAATGTAAGATGGTATTGTTCCAATTTCCATAATGTCAGAAGACATAAACAGGAATAACAAACTTTTAACAATCAAAGTGATTACTATGATATTAAATAATTGTTAATGTAATGTTATGCCTAATGCCTAGTGCCTAATGACAGAGTGAAATATTTTGGTGACTTCTTGCTATAGCATATCAAATATATTGAACCTATTTTATTAAACTTTAAAAAAGTTTTAAATGCCTGCAGATTACCTCAAATACCTTTCCTCTTTAAGGGACATGGTAAGAAGATATATATTAGAAAACTAGCATTCTATTCCATGCCTTGTAGCACTCAGTCCTATATCACAGTCACTAGATCAGAGTGAAACTTACATTTTAAGACTGGCAAGATGGAAATTTGTAATTGAAGGTTTTTTTTTTTAATATTAAGGTCAAAGAACAATATTTCATCCTTTATTAAATTATATATCAGATATTCTAAGTACTATATTGCGGTTGGCATTTTCTGTTTTCCATGTCCATCACAGAAAACGACAAGTTCCTGAGTGGAGGAGCTGGGGATTAAGAAATTAGAGAAAGAAAGAGACAAGAGGCATAAATAAATTCATCAAACTGGGCGCCAGGTGGGCGCCACCTCTCTGATGGAGAGGCAGTCACACCCACCACAGACAACACAGCACATTTATTGATTTCCAAAGGGGAAGTTTAAGGTCAAAAGGAGTTTTGGGTGTGCCCAGGTCCTATTTATCAAGACCTGGGTAAGTTCCTCATTTTTTAGTACAAGGACTAGATTTATCATATCAAGGTCCTATTTGTTCCTCATTCCAAGTACATGGATAAAGATAAGAATTCAGTACTGATAACAGGACTCTGCCAGTGCCCTCGGGCTCAACTGATAAGAATTAAAAGAATGTCCATGTGCCTTCTCAGGCGGCTCTCAACACTATATCTATGCATAGATTCTTGTCAGTTAAGAAAAGAATATAGAAAAATGATTGAAAGGAACTTGTGTAAAGTGCAACTAAGCTACAATGGCACGGGATTAACCTGTTCACTTTAATAGTATGAATGCTCTTTCACAACCAGTGATGGAAATGGCCTAATGCTTTTATCAGGGGAGAAATGAAACCACAAACATATGGGAAGAATTCTTTTTATAATATTGAATAATGCAGCACTGCATTTTTCACCCCAGAAAGGATATGGAATACTAACTAGAAAACAAAACAAAATATATGTATAGAAGCAACTCTATGAGCTTGCCTTCTGTGCTGGAGAATGAAGGGTGGCAAAACTGAGTGCAAACTTTGAAATAGGGGTCAACCTGCCAGGGCTGGTCAGCATACCCTGAGCGATGGATGAACATATTATTCTGACACATGGTTCTGTGAAAGAGAGGTTAAGGGGCTGTTTTGCTTTAGGAGCAAAAAGCCCTGTTTGCCTACCTCCTTAGCCTTTTATTGTCACAACAACTTGAACTAAAATTAACCTCTAGATACCAGCAAGGTAAGCATCCTTGAGAAAATGCAACCTACTACAAGGTCGTAGCTTAAAGACTAAACATAGAGATTCTTTAAGACCCTGGGGATCGGACTTGTTTGGAAAAGTCAAGGTAGGGGCTGCCCCGATCTTTTGGAGAATCCCCCTTACAGACATTCCAACCAAATCCCGTGCTTCCCTATATAATCTACAGAAACTGTCCCTTGCCCTGCAAGCCTTCAAGTATGTCATTAAGTCACAAGTACTATTAGAAGGAATAATTAGAAATATGTTGTAGAGTTGCATAGTCACTCTATGGGAGGGAAAGGATAGTAAGCATTCACTTTGGAGAAGTCTTATGACTTAAAAATCAAGCATTTCAGCTCACGAGGCTTTTATTTAGCAAGGATAGGCAAAAGAGTTGTTTTGATGTGTTGTTGTTGTTTTTTTAACCTTAAATTGAAGGTTGTTTTGCCCTTTTCATTCATCACTTAACGTATTCATAGGAAAAGGAATGGGAAAATAAAAGAATGGATTCCAAAGCTATAATTGCTAATTTTTAAAAAAATATATTTTCCTTAAGGAATAAATTCCAAACTTCAGTATGAAATCATGCCGGGTTCATCTTCTGGGCTGTTCGAGATAAATGCTGACACTGGAGAGGTAGTGACAGCCACTACACTTGACAGAGAAGTTCAGGAAGTCCTCACCCTCCGAGGTAAGGGATCCCTTGACTCTGCTAAGCAAACAAACAAAAACGGGCAGGAGAAAGTTCAATGCTGAAATTTTGCATTTCAGTAAGGTGTCTTTAAATAAAACATAATTAAGCCAGGGCTACCTGTCAGTTTGGTCTGATGCTATCTAGTTAGGGCAGTGCATTTTGGGTATGAATTCTTGGCCACACTCTGTGCCATTTTTCATTCCTTGTCAGTTCTTGTTCGAGACGGAGGAGTCCCTTCGTTGTCCAGCACCACCACCATTCTCTGTACTGTGGAAGATGAAAATGACCATGCTCCGAAGATCATTGTCCCCGCTCATGACATAGAGGTTCTGGAAAACCAAGAGCCAGGGATGGTCTACACTCTTTCGGCCTTTGATATGGATACTGGCAATAATGGAGCTGTTAAGTATTATATAATTGGTAAGTGTTTTCATTATTAAACCCTCCCCCCTCCCCAAGGTACTGACCCAGTTGACACACACTGCATGATGATTATTTTGTATTTGGTATCTATTAGAATGCCTACACACCCAGTAAGAACCAATTGGTGCCCTGGGCTTTCTCTCCACTCCTTCCTACAGCCATCTGGAACCACTACCCTCCAAATTCTTTAAAAATCTACTGCCAAGTACTCTTATAAATTTTTCTATAGGGCAATGCATTTTAGTGCCCTAAATTATTTAACATTAATGATGTACAGTTGGACAGATAGCTTTTCCCTCCCTACTTTTGTTTCTCTCTTATAATAACTTATTTTTAATATTTTGAGCAATTCAGACTTTTTTTTAGGTCTTTCTAGAAGGACCTAGAGCACATGAGTGGGCAAACAATTCCAAGTTCTGAATACCAATGTAACACCTCAGATCTACAACAAACCCTGCAGATGGAGGTCTTTAGGGACTTCTCTAGAAGATAATTTTGTGATCTGGCATCTTTGGATCAGAGGCATAAGGATTTCTGACAGAATAACTTCCGCATCAGCACAGTCAGCTTGAGAGAACCATATCTTAATCACCTAATAAAAGAGAGATTGAAGAGTCATCTTTTTAGGAATTGTCACAGAGAACATGGAATGGTAGGAGTTGAAGAGAGAATAATGCTTCTGATGCAGAGAAACTGTGTTAAGGTCTTGTGAACATAGTTTTAAGACTGGTTCTGGAAGTGATTATTCTATGTGGTAAAAATTCTATAACCAGTCTACATTTTCTTTGTACCACCAATTGTACTCCAAAATGTCTTTACCCCTGATTATAAAATGATATGTAATTGTTGTAGAATATACATAAAATTTATTTTAAAAAAACACACAAAACAAAAGTAATAGCACAAAAAGTCTTATGTCATGTAGAGATAACTCATTTGGTATTGTGGCAAACACTTTTTCATGAGTCTAGGGAATACAGACACCTATTTTATTTTATTTTATTTTTTAAATATATTTTTATTGACTTTTTACAGAGAGGAAGGGAGAGAGATAGAGAGCTAGAAACATCGATGAGAGAGAATCATCGATCAGCTGCCTCTTGCACACCCCCTACTGGGGATGTGCCCGCAACCAATGTACATGCCCTTGACCGGAATTGAACCTGGGACCTTTCAGTCCACAGACCGACGCTCTACTACTGAACCAAACCGGTTTTGGCCAGATACCAATTTTAAATGTACTGAATAATTTATATTGTTTCTTCATTTTTTAAGCTAACATACTCTGTAAATCTTTCACGTCAATGAATAGACATTTCTAATGTTTCTTATACATATGCATAGATTTATTTAACTCATTCCTTTTTATGGTCATTTAGATATTGAAAAGTCCTACTATTATGAAAGTGCTATGCTGAACAATATTTTTATTATTTCCTCAGGATAAGGTACTATCATACTGCCATCCCACAGAATAATACTCCCTGTAAGTTACTTATATCAGCAAGCCCAATCCTTTCCTCTTCTTCTCCTATTGCAGTTGAATAGGAATTTCCTCCTCTGTAAACTTCACCCTTCTAAAACTTCTCAAACTATCTGTGATTAGGGGCCAAGGTTTATATTTTTTAATTTCAATCTTTTGTGACTGATACTTTTATAAAATACAATAAGAATAAGTTGCAGGGGAAAAGAATCAGAAACATGCAAAATGCAAACCCCAATTTTTAAGAACTATTGTAATCTGCAGACATAAAATTATTCTCTTGAGCTGCTATAAAATTTTCTAAATGCTTACTCTCAATTTCTGACTTTATCTTGGTGAGAACCAATTACAAACACTTTCGTTAGACTGCCTCCTGTCCCCATCTATGGCATCAGGGATGCTCCTTGTACCATTCACTTCTTTTTTCTGAATTGCCATCTTTTCTCCTCCTCTTGGCTTTCCCCATCACTTTTTACCATTCTTTCCCATTTTGAAAAACATCCCCCCTTAGATGTATCACTTTACTCACAATCTATTTGTCTTAACAATTAAGCTTCTTAAAACCTGTTAACCGGGGAGTTCCCTTTTTAATGACGCAACTTGTAACGGCACGTACTCTTTCACTAGGACGTGTCAGTACGTCACACCCGAAGGACGTAATTTCATATTATTATTTTTTATTTATACTTAATGAAAATAAATGAAATATATATATTTTCGTTTATTTATATATATAAAGCACAAAGGAAAATTCAAAATTACAAAAAAATAGAAAAGAATACCGACAAAAAAAAAAAATGGACACGTCGAATTAAAAAATTATAAATTTTACAAACAATGATAAAGATTACAAAAAATAGCCGAAACTGGTTTGGCTCAGTGTATAGAGTGTCGGCCTTCGGACCTAAAGGTCCTGGGTTTGATTCCGGTCAAGGGCATGTACCTTGGTTGCCGGCACATCCCCAGTGGGGGGTGTGCAAGAGGCAGCTGATCGATGTTTCTCTCTCATCTCATCGATATTTCTAACTCTCTATCCCTCCCCTTTCCTTCCTCTCTGTAAAAAAATCAATAAAATATTTTTTATAAAAAGATTACAAAAAATATATACCGCCCCTCTCGGGGCGCAACATATTCAAGGACGTATTCATACGTCCTACCTGTTCCCAATATTGTTTACGTTTGATGTTTTTATAGGTCCCGCTCGGTTAACAGGTTAAAATCACCTGCACTCTGGTTTTTGTGTCTTTACTTCATTTTCATTCCTTTGTTCATTGCAACATGTTGCACAGAAGTCACTCTGCTGAAACTGTCTTTGCAAAAGACACTAAAGATCTTGTTGCTAAACCCAGTGGATCCTTTTCAGTTCTTAATTTCATTGTACTGCTTTATGCCTTCATGCATCATGCCGTGGACACTTGGTCTGACCTTGACTTCAGAAAGCCACTTTCTCCCTATCCTTCTAGACAAGTCTTTCCAATGTCTCTGTTCTCCTGGTGGTCCTCTGACTTGTTGGAGTTTCCGGGTTTTTTTGTGCTTATCCTTTCTCTTGTCTCATAGATGCACTCTTATTGCATCATTTCATCCAGTCCCTGTCTTCAGCTACCACTGGTACCCCAATATCTCCCAATCTTTATCTGCCCCCTAGATGTCAAGCACTAATGGACTTTAAAAACAACAACAACTCAACTAGTGACTGTCATACAAATATAAAATTAATGACTGCCAAAGATGTGTATTTAACTCATTAATTAATGAACAAACCAAAAAGATGTTAAATTAGTTCAAGGAAAATTCTAAGAAACACACACACACACACACACACACACACACACACACACACACACTTACACACACAAAAAACCATGTAAAAAATTTAGAGTGGTAAAGTAGCTGAGAGATGGTAAAGGTGGAAGGTAACTCTTGATGTCAAAGCCATATTGGACACCCAGTAATCTTTTTCTTAACCCAGGATATCCACTTACCCTTCTTCCTCCCATTTTGAATTGTTTCAATTTTTCCTGGCAGCCTCGAGGACCCAAATTGTATACAACAGCATCACATTATCAAAGTGTCCAAAAACAAACTTAGCATCACCTCCTTCTCATCCCCCCATTATGGTCTGGCTTCTCCTACAGTCTCTGCTGGTGGTTATCAGCTGTTTTTGCTCAACTTGCCCTTAAAAGAATCTTGTTACACATGTAAGCACTGAAAATGCTTGTTCACATGTTTTACATGGGAGAGGATTATTGGTAGAACAGTAATGTTTCTGAAATAAAACCCCATATCAATGATTGACCTTTATTTTTATTTTATGACTTAGAAACTTGGATAGGTCCTACAATTTAGTTCATCTCAAAGATCCCTCCCAACTATGAAAGGATGCATTCCCCAGCCATGAAAGTCAGTCACTGTTTCAACACTGAACACCAATGTTGGGAATACCTCTTTGCTTGGCAAGAAGTTTTACATTTTGGGGTGGTACATCTTGGTCAGGTTAGGATGGGTGAGAAGTGAGCCTTTCTTTATAATCTGAAAGAAGGGTGATAGCAAGAATAAATGTGGGAAAGGCAAACCCATGTGATTCTAGGTGATTTCTTAGGTGGAACAATTTTAGGAATGAGAACATGTGAACTGAGCTTCTGGAAATCACCTTAAAACTGCCTGTTCCTAGGTACTCCTTGGGAAGCTTCATATAAGCCTGGGAGCACTCAGACCTCACTTTAAAGAGAACTGGTCTAAACACTTGTCTTTCACCTAAGCCCATCATGAATTCTTTCTTACTCATTTAAAAAATATATATTTTATTGATTTTTTACAGAGAGGAAGAGAGAGGGATAGAGATTTAGAAACATCAATGAGAGAGAAACATCGATCAGCTGCCTCCTGCATACCCCCTACTGGGGATGTGCCCGCAACCAATATACATGCCCTTGACCAGAATCAAAACTGGGACCTTTCAGTCCGCAGACCTACGCTCTATCCACTGAGCCAAACCGGTTTCGGCACTTCCTTACTCATTTTTTCCTCAATATTTTTGGAATATGTCCACGTCCTCTCTACACATATGATTTCAGAACCTCCTCATTGCTCAAGTAGATTACCATAGCAATCGCTGAACCTCCATATTCTATTCAAGCTTTGACACTGATGCCCAATACTCTTTCTAAAACAGAAATGTGATTCATAACACTTTCCTGCTGCAGTCCTTCAAGGACTCCCATGGACTTTAAGATAAAGTATAGATCCTTCATCATTGTGCACAGAGCACTTCATGATTAGACCCCCTGCTTACCTCTGAAATCCACTGCCAACCCTCTCCATATCAATGACATTTAAATACCCAGGGGACCACGTGTTCACTTAAACATTTGCAAACATTAATTTCTCCTACTCCTGGGACTTCACACATGCTCTTCCCTCTTCCTCCTCCTCTTCCCTGTCTTTGAAATCTGCATCCTGTCTACCTCCCCTTTAGGAGTTAGTTTTAATGTCACTTTCTAATCAGCATATCCTGAACATCCTAACACAGGACTGTGTACCCTTCCTCTGTGCTTCCTAGTGTCCTGAGTATATGATTTTCACACCACACTTTAATGTCCAAGTCCTGACCCACCTTTCCTCCTGAGCTATAAACTCTTGGAGGCTGGGATCATGCCCTAATCTCCTGCTATTCCAGCATCCAGCACATACTTGGGTACACGACAGGTGTTCCTTAAATGTTTGCAAATCCCACAGAAATGTAGTTTGTCTGGTCAGCCCTATATTTGGTACAAATTAACCATGTCTTGTGAATAAATACAAATGCAAGGCCCTTCTCCTCAAGCCTCCAGCACTACCCCCGGCTGTTGTGTTCTCTGAATGCCCATCCACTTCTTCCCCATATGCCTCTAGTGGACTCCAGTGACTTCCCACACTATCGGGAATAGTGTGCCTCATACAAGAATATGCCCCTCAACCAAAAATTGGCCCACCATTCAAGAATATGGCCAGCAAGTCATTGAACCACATTTTTCCTGACTGATGCTCAGGGTAACTTTCAAATATCTTTGAAAGCCTTTTGTCTTGTATTCAGCTTTAACTTACACTCCACTTAGTACCAGGGACAGTAGTAAAGGAAATATTTTTTGAAGGATGCAGAGATGAATAAAATATCCCCCTTGATTATGTTATAGAAGAAATAGACAAGTGTTCCAATAACAGAGTGTTATGATTCATGCACAAGGTGCCATGGAAAGGTAGAACTGTTGCTGTTGTATAAATGGCCTACAATCTGTAGTCAGTAATGTTTGGGAAAATTACTGTTATCAATTTGTAAAATTTTTGCATTTCTTTTTTTTTAATTTATGAGAGAGAGAGAGAGAGAGAGAGAGAGAGAGAGAGAGAACTTATTTATACATTATTTGGTTAATTCTTGTATATGTATACTGACAGGGGATTAAACCCTCAGCCTCTTAGCATATCAGGACAATGCTCTAACCCACAGAGCTACCTGGCTAGGGCTTGTCAATCTGTTAATCTTTGATTGGAATATAAAAATGTAAATTATATTCTGTTTCTTATCCCTGCCAACTTTTGTTTTATTTCAAATAAAAAATACATTTTAATCCTCTCAAAAGGAAAAATATATGAATATAAAAATTCTACATGCACATATACAAAAAATCATATAAATCAGTTAAAGCAGGTGTTAAAATTATTTATTGAATTAAGATACATATTGAATTATATAATTTGTTTATCTCCAATAATAGAAGCTTCATGAGGGCAGGAACTTTATTATTCATATTCACTGTTAGTCTCAGTACTTACAAAAGCACTACAATGTAGTAATCAGGAAATAAATATTTATTGAGTGAACAAATCAGTGAATATACTGTATATATATGTATATTGCTAGTCAAGGGCTGCTACTTTCTTTTTTTAACTCAAGTGAACTTTGAATTTGTTTTCTTTAATAGATGGAAATACTGATGAGTACTTTTCTATTAATGAAACATCAGGAGAACTCTCAAACACTCGTGCTTTGGACCGAGAGCAAGTCAACAATTTTGCCCTTGTCATCCTGTGCTCTGATCTGGGGGACCCCCCGAGGAGCTCTCTGGTGCAGTTGCTAGTTAGAGTCTTGGATGACAATGACCACAGCCCTTCCTTTCCCATGCTTCAGTACCAGTCCTTCGTGAGAGAAGATGCTGACGTAGGAACAGTGGTTCTTGTGCTGTCCGCTGTGGACAAGGATGAAGGCCTGAATGGGCAAACTGAGTATTTCCTGACAGATGAGGCTGCTGATGCCTTCACCATCGATCCCGTGGCAGGCACTTTGAGAACTGGCCACGCCCTTGACCGAGAAGCCAGATCTCAACATACATTTTGGGCTGTGGCCAGAGACTGTAGTGTACAGGGCTCAAGAAGCACCACAGTAATGATAAAAGTGCATGTCACTGATATTAATGACAATGATCCAGTTTGGGAACAGAACCCCTTAGATATTTTTCTTTCCCCTCAGTCACCTGTAAACCAGACAACTGCCATTCTGAGAGCCAATGATCCAGACTTGGGGCCCAATGGAACTGTCATTTTTAGTTTTGCAGAGGCCCAGTCAATGTTTTCTATTAATAAGTATACAGGAGAGATTCAACTTCAGCAAAATCTATCTTCAGAATATTTTCCGATCTGGCTGCGGCTTAAAGTTATGGACCAAGGGGTCCCAGCTAGAACAACCAGTGGACTCTTGATCGTTCACATGGAAGGAGAGGATGTAAAGATGTCCTTCAGCCACCGTCTGTATAAAGGGATTGTGACTGAAAATTGTGAGGCAGGTAAGTGTCCTTTGAGGATTTTTGTTCTGCTTTCCAGCTCTTCCAGGTTCTGCTTATATATAGTCATATATATAGACCAGGAATTGAACTGTGACCTCCAGTTCACTTATACCTTGTTGTTTTTAACAAGCTCTGCAGATTATTTGTTGCATGACAAAGTTGTAAAACCCCTTCATTTGGAAAGTCCTTCCTATATTGAACCCAGATCTGCCTCCTTTGTGTCTATCCATAAATCCCATTTCTGCCCTCTGGAGCACTCCACTGCTGTACACATCACTCTTCAGATATTTTATTTTCTCCTTCAACACATTTTTTGGGGAATACTATGTGCCAGGTTCTTTTCCATTGGGATATGTTAGTGAACTGAAAGACAAAGCTGCTTGTCCTTATGAAGCTTACATTCTAGCAGAGATAGAGAAACAGTATCAATCAACATATTAAATATCTAAAGTACAGTATATGTTAGGTGGTGGTAAGAACTATTGAATAAAGGAAGCAAGATTGGAGGAAGTAGGGAATGCTGAAGGAGAGAGGCAAATTGTGATTTTTAAATAGCAGATAAGATCAGGCATCATTGAGCAAGTGACATTTGGGCAAAGACTTAAAGAAAGGAGGTAGGCATTCCTATATTTGGGGACAAAGTGTTTCATAAAAAAGGAAAAGGTTTGTTTGTTCAAAGAACAGCAAAGAGGACCTCGTGATTGCAGCAGTAAGCAAGGGGGAGAATCATAGGAGATGAGGTCACAGGACTAGGCATTGGGAGGACTTTGGATTTACTTGCTATAATTTTCCCTTTTCTAGGTTGTTTATTTACCCTTCACATGCGAGGGTCTCCAACCACTGCTGGAGACATTCACACCCAGTATAAATTTGGCAGAGCAATAGGCATTAAGTGTGTTATTCCTCAAAAGAATTGTCCTGGAAACCATCATTATTATTACAACTTTTTACATTAGTGAATGAAATTTCTACATATACCTAAGGCCCCAAAGAGAAATTTTTACAATAATGAAAAAAGGAAAAAACCCCACACATTATCTGTCATTCCTTCCTCATTATTTAAGGCCAGTCTCTTATTCGGAATGGAATTCAATAGAATGAGTAGCATCTAACTGACTTCTGCCATTTACAATGATATTGGATTTCATTACCTTACTGCTGACTCTAAGATAGCTTTGGAGGAGACAGAAGGAGAAAGGCCTTAGGCAAGGTCACGTTTTCTCAGAAGACAAACACTCACAAAACAGTGAGTGAATTAACCCCATTACCACCTCTAGGCCTCGGCTGTATAGGCTCAATACCTCATCTTATTAAATCAGGGAGTTCTTTCCCCAGGCTGAGACTTATATATGAAAGAGACATATATAAATCAGAGCTCACATTCTTTTATTCATATTAAGAACCATGTGAATTACAGTGGTGATGTCAGGTTGACCAGCTCTCTCTACGAAAAAAGAAGCCAAATTGTAATCCGAGAGTTGCTCACTAATCCTAATAGTTTGAGCAGGATATGATTCACGTATTGAATGACATTAGCTGATTTACTCTTTCCTCACGAAGAATGCATGAGCAATACCTAGTGGGATTTTTTGATGTTGTAATGACCATCTGGATTTTCATAGCTCATCAACTTCCTTTGGATTTACACATTTTTCTCTTTAAGTCTCTTAACACTTAGTCAAGGCTTCTGCCCTGGGAGTGATTCTGTTTCTTTATGTTTTCTTTATATGTAACAGGGTTAATATGTTTTTGAAGACTATTTTTCCAGAGAATTTAGGTTCATGGCAAAATTGAGAGAAAGCTGCAGAGATTTCCCACACATCCTCTGCCACTACACACGCATAGCCTCCACTGTTACCAACATCCTGCACCCAACATTTGCTGCAGCCAATGAACCTACATGGACACATCATAAATCATCAGAGCTCCATAGTTTCACCATTTGTATTGTGCATTCTGTAGTTTGGACAAATGTATCATGACATGGATCCATCATTATGGTATCACAGAGTAGTTTCACTGCTCTCAAAAACTTCCATGCTCTGCCTATTTATCCATCTCCCACTTTTGCTCCTAACCCTGGCAACTACTGATCTTTTTATTCTGTCTCCATAGTTTTGCCTTTTTCGGCATTTCATATAGTTGAATTCATCTAGTATGTAGTCTTTTCAGATTTTCCTTCATTTAGTAATATGCATTTAAGGTTCCTCTATGTCTTTTCATGGCTTGATAGCACTGAATAATATGTCATTGTCTGGGTGTAGCACAGTTTATTTATCCATTCATCTACTGAAAGACAGCTTGGCTACTTCTAAGTTTGGGCAATTATGAATAAAGCTATTATAAAAATAGCAACTATAAAAATATCCACGTCCAGGTTTTTGTATAGACATAAGTTTTCAACTCCTTTGGGTAAATTCCAAAGAATGTGATTGCTGGCTTTTACAGTAAGAGTATGTTTAGTATTTTAAAGAAACTGCCAAACTGTCTTCCAAAGTGGCTGCACCGGTATGCATTCCTACCACAGTGAAGGACAATTCTTCTTGTTCCGCATCCTTGTCAGAGTTTGATGTTGGCAGCATTCCGGATATTGCCAATTCCAATAAGCATGTAGTAACATCTCATTGTTGTTTTAATTTGCATGTTCCTAATGACATATTGATGTGGGGGAGATCTATTCATGTTCTTATTTTCCTCTGTATATCTTCTTTGATGAGGTGCCATTTTTTTAGTTTGTTTTCCCATTGAATTCTAAGAGTTCTTTCTATGTCTTAGATACCAGTTCTTTATCTTTTGTAAATGTTTTCTCCCAATCTGTGGCTTGACTTCTCATTCTCTTGACAGTGTCTTACTCAAAGCAGAAGTTTTACATTTTAATGAAATCTAGTTTATTAATTATTTTTTTAATGGATTGTGCCTTTAGTATTTATCTAAAAAAGGGTCACTGAACCCAAAGTTATCTATGTTTTCCCCTATGTTATCTTGTATGAGTTTTATAGTTTTTTGCTTTACATTTAGATTTATGATACATTTTGAGTTAATTTTTGTGAAGGGTATAAAGTTAGTGTTTAGATTTATTTTACTTTATATTTGCATGTAAATGCTCAGTTCTTCCAGCACCATTTGTTGAAAGGTCTATCTTTGCTTCATTGTACTACCTTTGCTCCTTTGTCAAAGATTAGTTAACTATTTATATGGGTCTGTTTCTGGGTTCTCTGTCTGCTCCATTGATCTATTTGTCTTTTCTTTTCCCAATACCACACTGTCTTGATTAACATAGCTTTAATGTTAATAATACAACTTTCAAACTTAAAGCATCTTGCTAAATGTCCTTCCCAACTTTCCTTCTTAAATGATTGAAATATGTTTAACATTTCGGTGGCTGGACTACATAACTCAAAATGCATCATTTAAAAGATAATAGATAATTCAAAATTATCGAAATGTTTGAAAAATCTGTTTCTCTCAAGTTAACCATCAATTTAAAAATACGCTTGCATTGCTTAGAAATACCAAAAATAAAACTCTGGAATTATTCACTCATGGACAATTCATAAAAAAATGTTTTCGTAATTATTTTACCTAAGTGTTTCTATGATTATGATTTTTATAGTCATCTAGCATTAATAGAAGAAAAAAGCCAAGAACATTAAATGTATCATACTTTTCAATGCAATGTTAGACATGAAGTGAAATTCATAAAAGCATGAAAATATAAAAAAAATAAATTCTATGTTTTACTTACCTCATAGAAACTGAAGATACCATGTTGGTTTTTATATTTTACCATTTCTATCTTGATGTGAAATGAGAACTAGTTGTAAGTTTCCTCTGGGTGCCTGAAGACAGACAGACTTTTATTTAAAATGTGCATAGTGCCCCGCTGGTGTGGCTCAATGGTTGAGTGTTGACTCACAAACCAGGAGGTCACGGTTTGATTCCCTGTCAGGACACATGCCAGCTTGCAGGCTCGATTCCCAGTGGGGGACATAGAGGAGCCAGCTGATCAGTGATTCTCTCCCTCATTGATGTTTCCGTCTCTCTCTCCCTTTTCTTTTCTGTAACTGAAATCAATAAAAACATTAAAAAAATTAACAATAAAATGTGCATAGTTGGTGGCAGGCTAAGGAGGTGGCAATGAGGGCATCTGTATAGTGTCAACAATAAAAATAATGTGTAGCCCTAGCTGGTTTGGCTCAGTGGATAGAGCATTGGCCTGCATACTGAAAGGTCTCAGGTTCGATTCCAGTCAAGGGCATATATATGCCTGGGTTGCGGGCTCAATCCCCGGTATGGGACGTGCAGGAGGCAGCCGATCAATGATTCTCATCATTAATGTTTCTATCACTCCCTCTCCCTTCCTCTCTGAAATCAAAAATTTTTTTAAAGTTTAAAAAAAAATTGCATAGTAAGCCAAGACCAAGAAGGATGCATGGCTCTTTAATTATTTCCTTTTTTTTTTTTTTTCCAGGCTCTCTCAGATGTAAATTTTGTCAGAGGGAGAAAGTATATAAATATTTGCAACTCTTTGCTGACTTAACATCTAGGTTGAGTGTATTTTGTTGAAAGAAATACTATTTCATTGATATTATGAGCATTTTATTTGCAATAAAGCCAGGATCAGTTCCCTTTATGGGAGAGGCCATGTGTGATTCTTATTTGCAATTCCGTACTCATCTTTGCTCTTTTACATGTAAGTGATCTCTGTGTTTTCGTTTGTAATTGGGCATATAATAAGCATCCTACCCGTGAAGAAAAGGCCGTCAGCAAGATTGTACATCTTGCCTGTTTTTCTTCTGACTGCCATTCTTAAGAATAGATGACAAGCTACTACTTGAAATAGAATTTCCTGTGTTTAAAAAAATAAATTGTATCAGGAAGCACAGAACTGTGAGTGAGCACTGAAGATAAAACATACCGCCCTACTGTGAAGGCATATTCCTACCAAACTGTAAGATATTCTTATATTTATAAAACAGTCCCCTGAAATGTATCAAAATAAGCATCAGATTATAATAAAATTTGAAAGAGTTCTCAACGTGTGTGGTAACTTGATTCCACCATGATTGATTAAAATCCTTTACTTTGTCACTAAATGATTTCATAACTGCCTTGAAAAGAACAACAATTTGGAAATCAGATTTTTAAACTTTGTCACAGTTTATGTTAAGCGTAATGTTTTTAAAGAGAATAATGGATCTAGTCTTAGTGTTGCTATGCTTTCTCCATTACAAATTCTATTTATACCTTTATCACTGAATTTTCAGTTTTGCAGGCAATATCACATACTATTTCTTTTAATATTTATAGCACTCATTGCATTTTTTTAATATTAAGTGTTGAAAAGGCTCCTGGGGAATTAAAACACACAAAGATATATTTAAAAAGTTCATGTCCATTCCAGCTTTTCTTCCTTTTCTTTTTAATGAAACACTTTAGTATCTATTGGGTCGGCAACTAAGTAATTGCGGATTTTTTAAAGAAAATCAAAGACAATTTTTTCATGGAACTAAATAACTTTATTCTGTAATGTATTGCCCATTTTGATCAATGACCTTTTGCCATCTTTCAGGCAGCATCATAATCCCACGTTCAAAAAACTTCAGGTTTTTATTAGCAAAAAACTGAATCAGGTACGATTTGACATCATCATCATTATTGAAATTTTTACCATTCAAGGAGTTTTGTAAAGATCGAAACAAAAAGTAATCAGATGGTGCAAGGTCAGGACTATATGGTGGATGTGGCAAAACATCCCAACCAAGCTCCATTAATTTTTGCCGAGTGACCAAAGATGTGTGTGGCCTTGCATTGTCATGATGGAATACAACACCTTTTCGATTTGTCAATTCGGGCCGCTTTTCTTCAACTGCATTGTTTAATTCCGTTAGTTGTTCAATGTAGACATCAGAATTGATCGTTCGGTTGGGTGGTAAGAGTTCAAAGTAGACAATTCCTTTGTAATCCCACCAAACTGATAACAAAACCTTCTTTTGATGAATATCAGCTTTTGATGTTGTTTGAGTTGGTTCACCTGGCCTGCTCCACGATCTTTTCCGCTTGATATTGTTGTAAACAACCCATTTTTCATCGCCAGTTATCAGTCGTTTTAAAAATGGATCATTTTCATTACGTTTCTTTAGCAAATCGCAGCTGCTAATGCGTTGCGTTAACTGTGATTCTTTCAGTTCGTGAGGAACCCATGTATCGAGTTTTTGAACATAGCCAAGTTGTTTTAAGTGATTTTCAATGCATGTATGTGATACATGAAGCTTCTCTGCAATCTCACGTGTTGTTCTGTGACAGTCTGAATTGATTATTGCTTTGATTAGGGCGTCATCAACTTCAACTGGACGACCAGAGCGTTTTTCATCTTTGAGTGAAAAATCACCAGAACGAAATTTGGCAAACCAATTTTGACACTGCCGTTCTTTTAAGGCTTCGTCACCATAAACAGCACATAACTTTTTATGAGCTTGCGATGCGTTTTCCCTTTGCGGAAATAAAAAAGCAAAATATGACGAAAATGTTCCTTTTGATTTTCCATTTTTCAACGAACGCCAAACGAAAACTACAAAACAGGTCAAAAAACTTTTTTTACTGATTAACAGCTGAATAGCCAACTATCAAATAACAAAATGTGTTTTACATTTTACTACGTCTGCAAACCTAAAAATTCAACTGAAGCCATATATGTGTGAAACCCGCAATTACTTAGCTGCCGACCCAATAGAATATACCCATTTGGCTTAGTTTAGAGGTCATTTTTACCATGACCTCCAGCATGAGGGGTTTCAAGCCTGTTCCCTGGGCCTGCAGAGTAAGATTGAATGAAGATGTCCAGCAGAGATCTTGAATAGGTGTTGTTTTTTAACTATTGCAATTTCCATTATCAGATGTGGTTTTACAGCACTGAGTGATTTAAAAATAATCGCTGTTGTTCAGAAGTGTTCGGTAGGCAGAGAAGCACTTTTCTAAACTCTCAGGCTAGACCATTTAATGACCACCTCCTTCCCTTAGTTCCTCTCTCTTTCTTCTCTAATAACTTCTTTCCCCCCATATTTACTAAGCATTTACTGTGTACAAAGACATGAACTTCTATAATATATCTTTGTGTGTTTTAATTCTTTATTGTTTAAAGTTACATATACCATTACATATGTCTCCTTTTCCCCCCGTTGACCTCTCCCTGGCCATCACCAGGCCCCAGGTCCTCACCCCCCTAGTGTCTGTGTCCATGGGTTATGCTTATATGCTGCACACAAATCCTTCGGTTGATCTCTTACCTCTCCCCCACCTTCCCTCTGAGGTTTGATGGTCTGTTCCATGCTTCTCTGTCTCTGGATCTACTTTTGTTCATCAATTTATGTTGTTCATTATATTCCACAAATGATTGAGATCATCTGCTATTTATTTTTCTCTGACTGGCTTATTTCGCTTAGCATAATGTCCATCCATGCTGTTGCGAATGGTAAGAGTTCTTTCATTTTTACAACAGGGTAGTATATTTTAGATGTACCACAGTTTTTTAATCCACTCATCTGCTGGTGGGCACTTAGGCTGTTTCCAAATCTTAGCTATTATAAATCGTGACGCTATGAACATAGGGGTGCAAATGTCCTTTCTGATTGGTGTTTCTGATTTCTTGGGGTATTGTTTCCTACAAGTGGTATTATTACTATGTCAATTGGAAGTTCCATTTTTAATTTTTTGAGGCAACGCCAAACTGTTTTTCACAGTGGTTGCACCAGTCTGCATTCCCACCAGCGGTGCATAAGGGTTCCTTTTTCTCCACATCCTCGCCAGCACTTGTCCTTTGTTGATTTGTTGATAATAACTATTCTGACAGGTGTAAGATGGTACCTCATTGTCATTTTGACTTGCATCTCTCAGTTGATTAGAGCCCTTTTCCAGCCCAGGGTTTTGTAATTTCTGTTCTTCTCCTGGAATCCTTTTCTTCCAGCTCTTTCTATGGCTTCTCATGCTTCAAGGGTCAACTACAGGGTCACACCTCTGAGGCCTCTCCAAAAGAGTATCTGCCTCCCCCTCAGCAGAAGTGTTTTCTACCATATAATCTTGTTTATTTATTTCCAAGGAACTTAGCACATATGAAATATACCTTGATTGTACATTTGTTTTCTGGCTTGTTATCTGTGTCCTCATCAGTTAATAACCACCATAAGGATAGAGATCTTTTCTATTTTGCTTGTCACTAGCTCCCCAGCAACTAGCATCACATTGGCTTATTGAAGACACTCAATAAGTAATCATTGAATGAATGAACACATGAAAACATGGGAGGCAAATAATAAGTACCCAGTGTTTGTTCTGGTTTTTCCCTGAAATTTTCTTTTCCTAATATTCTTTTTTTTTTAAACTCAATTTTATAGGTACTTCTAGCGTGACTGTAAAAGCCTTTGCTTCTGAGTCAATCCAAGATAGCATTAAATACTCAATTTTTAGTGGAAATGAAGATGGAATTTTTTCCCTGTGCTCCAATTCAGGTAGGTCTTCTCTCCCCAATAACAACTTTATTTCCTGCATCATGTAATGTTATTAGTAATAAATACTTCTCCAAAGGAAACAAAATTGGAAAGGTAGAAATTGTTATAGGTAAATAATTTAAAAGGTAAATAAGGATTTTTTATGGTAGCAGATCAGAAATTGTGGGAAATCAAGAACTATTTACTTGTTCACATGATCTTGCTAAGAATTCTTTACATTTCCAAATTAGATGGCTCCTATCCTATTCTTTGAATTTTTTTTAGATAAATTGGTTTCTATTCATAATTAACTTATCTATGTGGGAGAATTGGAGATATAGTAGAAAGATCATTGATATTTACATTGAATTGAAAATAAGCACACATGTCTAGCCTTAGGGAATTATCATCAGATTCTTCTAATTTGCCACTGAATGTCAATGATGCAATAAGAAAGGACAGCTGGAAAGGTTTCTATATCGTGGTAAAGAAATTACTTCCAAATATAGCATGCATTAAATTTAGCTTTAACAAGACCATTATTGTGTTTTAAACGAATACCAATTGATTATTTAAAACATACTTTTTTGACTAACAACTATGTAGTAGATATGTATCTACAACTTCGTTGTCAACCCTCAAGAAATATGTTTTAAATAATTTCTATATTACCATACAACTGCCTTATTTAATTTGTAATACATGCACATGGGAAGAATTGAGAAAGGGTAATTTCTTAAGTAAATGCTTTCTTGTCCAGGGTAGTGGTATGACTTTTTGATCCACACAGCCTTTAGTCAGGATCTTTCTGAGGTAGTCTGCTAAGAATCTTCATCTCTTCACCCCATCGTTTGGTTAAAGGGTAGTACGGGTAAAGAGCCATTGGAAGCATTATCAATGAAGTATTGGCAGACACTTTTTCCCTCTCCCTTCCAGTCAACACGAAGTCAAGAAAAGCAAGTTTCTGTGCATCCACTTTATATATATATATATATATATATATATATATATATATATATATATATATAACATTGATCACTCATTTGGACCTTTGGGTTTATAGCTTCCTTCTGATTTTTCTATTAGACTTTTCACCTTTTGTGAGTTCAGGCTTTTTCCCTTGTTTTTCTATAGCCTGTGCAGCTATTAGAGATTAATCTCAAAGAAGGAAGTTGTGTTAGAAATTTTTTTTAACATAAATGGGATTTTAGTGCTTGCTTACCTTCCTGGTAAGCACTTTATTTATTTACTTATGGTCTGCATTTTATTTATTATTGAATTTATGGGGGTGAATTGCTTAATAAAATTATGTAGATTTCAGGTATACAGTTCTATAAATACATCATCTGTATGTATTGCATTTTTGCCACCCCAAGTCAGGTCTCCTTCTATCACCTCCCTCCCCTCTGTCCACTACCAGACTGTTGTCTGTGTCTATGAGTTTGTGGTCTGTTGTTTTGTGCTCTGAAGATTTCCTACTGCTGTATCAACTCAGTAATGCATTTCAATGCACACACACACACACACAATTTATCAAACATTTTCGTTTTTTTTTTTTATTATGAAGATCATTTCAATATATATTTTTATCATATTGCTGCCAGGAAACATTTTTTAAAATCATTAAGTGTGATATTAAATTTATCTTTTATGCCACTTTTGTCACATAATCATTAAACTTTGTGGTCACTTTGATGAATGGTAAAAATGGGAGAAAACCATTTTATTAGTTATTGGCGAAATCAGTTATGATTAGATGGTTCTCTGGTGGGCACTGAATTTTCTGTCCATCCTTGCCAGAGTTTGCTCTGTGTCCATAGTCACAAACCAAAGGTTTACTTTTATATCCAAACTTCTTGTCACTTCAGCTTAAAAACATCTACTACTCACTGTCCAAACCAGCAGGAATTTGGGAGCTGACTAACATTGTGTATGTCAATAACAGATGGTAGTATTCATTTCATTACTTGGTAGATTGACATAAAACAAAAATGATCAAACTTTCAATGTTTCAAGGGTATAGCTTTAATGGGAGAGAGTTTAAAAGCTAGGGGATAGCATAAATATTTATCACACTCTGGTTGTATATACAATATGCATGTGCACCATTTATAATTGACCGAAGTGACCTGAGTGTGCTATCAAACACTTAGCATTTAAAGACTCATAATCTCATTTTTATGTGTATTTTATAACTTGGACTAAAGCTATATATGTACATATATCAGAAGGAAAATATCCCTGCAGTTTCATTCTCAAGTTATTGTGTAACTGGCACTCAGACATATGAGAATGAACATGAACTTGGTGTTATGAGGCCCTTCCTCTAAGGAAAACATGGACTCCTGCCCATCTTATTACTAGTAGACAGAACCCAGGAGTACTTTCATCTCACCAGTGACAGAAACCCTTGCTGTCTCTGAGAAAAATATGCATGTATCATCCAAGGCAAAATGTGGATCTGGTAGGTGCGCCAGCCGTGAATTATCTCACAGACTGGTTATTGTCTTTTCCACTTGCATAACTTCCACAGCATATGCCAATTATTATGCCAAAAAAAAAAAAAAATCGAGCAAGGAAAGCATTAGAGCTGCAGAACCATTCCAAGTTCAAAATTCCAATTATCAAAGCCCAAACACAAGCCTTTTATTAAAAACCCCACTTTGATCTGCACTGTAATTGGCACACTTTCTACTCAGTGACACTGGCAATTTAGTGTTGCATTTCCATCGTGTTTCTCCTTTACCAGTGGTAACAGCACATGATAGCAAGCTGAGTGCCCTGCTCGGTGGAGACAGAGCTCCAGATGAGACCTTTGCACCCACCTCAGACTGGGGCTCCTCCGCCATTTGGGGGTGGGGGCTCCTCCTTTCTTTCATGAAGTTTTCTAAAGACCAGCTTCCTTCAATCCCTGCTCATCAAAATGCACCTTAATGAGTCTCCAGCTGCCATAGTTAAAGCTGCTCTAAATTTTGTCAGAGGTATTGGTAACATCAGACTGTGGTTTATAAAAGTAATTTGCCTTTCGATCTAAATTGGTAATTAAATCTGATGATAATAAATGAAAGTGATTTTATGAAATTTCAAATTTGGTAATATAATGAGTTCTTCATATACAATATAAATGTTTAATTTCTCTTAATAACAGAATAGAAACTATAAAATCCCCTCCAAAATACTCAATAGCAAAGTTACCATATTTCTTGGGTTTCGATGGTTACCTAGGAAACGGGTTTAGAGAGAGCAGTAAGAACTGTGGCTTCCAGAAGCAGGCTGTTTCACTAGAGATAGAATTTTTCTAACAGTCTGAGGCTACTTAATTTTCTTTCTGAATTCAGACCTTGTAAAGATATTAAATCTATATCTAGTGATGAAGGGGAAGAGAGATGTAGGTACAACACTGGGATCTATACCATCTGACTACACAGAAACATTCTAAGTATGCACTGTGTGACTTCTCACAGCTACCCTGTGAAGTCATTGCTCGTATCCCCATTTTACAGAAGGGGAGACTCGGCTCTGGAGAACCTGAGTAACTGACTCCAGGCCATAGAATTAGTGGTGGTGGAACCAGGTAATTTTCCTAAGTTAAGCATCCAGGTCCAGGATCTAGGCTTGGTTTCAGGTTCCCTGAACTCCAAATCAATGCTCATTCAGCAAATCCCCACTCAATGGAATCTCTGACAGTGAGAACCAAGTAAATCATCATAATAAAAATAATAACATTAAATTCAGTAAGCAATTCAGCTGAAGGGGGAGGAAAAGATAGAGTAGAAACCAAAGAAAGAAATTATATCAGGGGAGGAATTTTCCTAATTTGAGGGAGGAACTTGAACATGGCATAATCCCCCAGAGCTACTTTCCCTAACCTGGTTATACTTTTCATACAAGGGTGTGACAAATGTTACTGGTGTTTTCCGCAAGCCAGACTTCAAGCTGGGTATTGGGGATATGATGATGTAAGAGGCAGGTAGCCTTCCTCACCTTGCAGAGCCCTAAATCCTGAGGAGTAACTAGACTGAAGCAGTGAACGAAGTACAGCATGTGTTTGTGAGGGTCCATTGGGGGCTGTCAGTGATGGTACAGGGATGGGTGGTCTGGAAAGATCTCTGAGGAAGTACAGGACTGGGGACCGTTTGAGGCAAATGGAAAAGCATACATGGCAACTCTGAAATGAGCATTTGAGGAACAGAATACTTATGGGTTTTATGACCAGAGCAGAGACAAATGGAGAAGGGCATGATGAGATTTCTGAGGTGGGAGAGGTCCTTTGGAGGTTAAAAATGCTGAAATTTTACCATGTAAAATCACCATGGGCAGTCATTGAATAATTTTACACAGGACAATGACAATGTCTTTTTTTATTATTTAACTAGAGGCCCAATGCATGAAGATTTGTGAAAAAATAGGCCTTCTTTCCCCTGACTGCAGGCACCGGCTTCCCTCTGGCACCTGAGACCCGGGCCTTTGTTCTGGCTGCTGCCTTCTGCCTTCACTCCAGCCCTGCTGCTCTCCTGTAGCTTCCTCCACTCCTACCATCCCTGCCCCTCATAGCAGGTGTCCCATCCTACCCTGGCTGCTCCTCATGTGCTGCCCAGAGTCCTGGGGTGGTCAGGGCAGGGCAAAATGTCTGCATCCTGGCCCAGCCATCACCATCTTTGTTGCATCAATTGGCTCCTTATTGGGTGTGGGTGTCACTGTCTTTGTTGCAGAGTGATGGAAAATTTGCATATTCTGTCTTTATTAGATAGGACTAGAGGCCTGGTACACAAAAATCGTGCACTGTGGGGAGGTGTCCCTCAGCCCAGCCTGCACCCTCTCACAGTCTGGGATGAATGCCTGGGGGGAATCAGGCCTAAGCCTGCAGGCAGACATCCCTCTTCCAGTCTGGGACCCCTTGCTCCTTACTGCCCACCTGCAGTGGAGGTGGGAGAGGCTCCTGCCACCACTGCTGCCACCACTGCTGTGCTCACCACTTCTGGTTGAGCGGCACTCCCCCTGTGAGAGCACACTGACCACCACGGGGAAGCTCCTGCATTGAACATCTGCCCCTGGTGGTCAGTGGGCATAATAGTGACTGGTCATTCTGCAATTTGGTTGATTTGCATAGTAGGGTTTTATTATATAGGATTCTGTTAAGTGCTTAATTCAGAGGACAAAATGGGAAATGCCAGTGGATGGAGGAGGTAGATACAAGAAATATCTGGAAGGTAGATTTCCCAGGCATGGTGATGGACCAATTATGGAGAGAAAAGAGGATTTAAGAGATAGCTTCAAGAGTTCAGATATTTTACAGGTTATTTCCCTCCTACATGTTTGAAACTTGCAAACATCTGCATATTCTCAACCTTTTTCACAATGACACCCTCCTCCCCTCCCCCCCAGTCAATGGAGGAGGGAGGCCAGCCAACATGGGGCTTCAAAAAGGGCCAGATGAGCATTTGAGCACATAAGGCAAAGATGATTTGGAACTTTTAAAATAATAAACTACAACATCAACTTTTTTTATTTTGTTTTCTCCCTGGGAATAAAAATAGGAGACCTCACTGTGAAAGAACCCAAGTATCTTGATTTTGAAGTCAGAAATGAAGTACAACTCATCGTTTTAGCTGAATGCAGTGGGCATAGAGCCTACAGCAAAGTAGTCGTCTTGATACAAGATGTGAATGATAATTTCCCACGCTTTGGGCAAAGTATTTACCAAGTATCAGTGCCTGAAGGCCAGTTTCACAATGCTCCTATCATACAGGTAACAGAAAGATGTTTGTGCATGTGTGTGTGTATTATCATGAATCAATGTACATCAAAAATAGGCCTTTTTCCAGCACATAAGTTAAAATTTAAATGTTTTCAAGGCACATCCAATGTTTGGTGGATGAATTTGGAGTTTCTGAGTTCACTCTTCTTCCTCTGTTTATTTAGTGTTCAATCTGTGCCCAGCTGCGCACTCTGCTAACATTAGCAGAGACTCTATAGGGGCACAGAAATTAAACTCACAAATGCATACAATTTAGTGGGGAAATCAGAACTGTAAGTATGTGATTTAAATGCATATAATTAATGTTATAATGAAGTGTGCATTTAATGTCATGAGAGAAAAGAGAAGACACAGCCTGGTCAGCATAGCTCAGTGGTTGAGCATTGACTTATGAATCATGAGGTCACTGTTCGATTTCCGATCAGGGCCTTTTCATTGTACGGCATTGGAGACATGATAGACTTTCTTCTGCCCAAATACAGAGGAGTTGCTCTTCCTGGTGATTCTGAATGGAAGTGTATATTGCTGTCTTGCTGTACCAAATAGCTGGCTGTGTGCCTTTCTGAACATGTCCTGGGCACCCAAACTTGTGCCACTCAGGGACCCCCGAGAACTCCAGCAGCAGTGTGTGAAGGCTGATAGTTTGAGAAGTAGAAGCAAAAACCCACCAGGACATCAGTACAATCAACCAGGAGTGAGAAGACGATGGGCATAGAGAGTAAAAATAAGTTTAAACATTTTTAAATTCATCTGCCATCTTTTTCATAAACAAGACTTTGAATTCACTAATGGTTTTGGGGTCAAAATGTAGTGCAGACTAAACAATATCTTTCCTGGAGGCTGATGCAAAACTTTCGTCCTCAGCACTACTTTGATAATTTGTCACCTAAATGATCAGGGGGGATTTTGTTAGCACTAAACCTAGGCTTTGTTTCATCTATTTAAAGATTCTTTAAAACAGAGACTCTCAATGTAATATAAAAAATCCACATATGGATTCCTTTTCAGGCAACACTTTAAGCAAGAAATAAAAAAGCAAATGACAGATTACCACTCACTGTGTATAGGTTTCCTCTATCATTCCTTTTCTGGGGCCAGCATGAATCCACACACAGAGCTAGAAGCTTTCTATTCATGCAAATTAGATATTTTTCAACTATATTTTCCTCTTGCCTAAAACTGTAGCTTTAAACATATGAGACTCTACTGAAAGTTACCTGGAAATCCTTTGCCTGAGAACACAGACTTGCTTCCTAACCCATTATTCACTTTATTGTAAAGTGAAATGTAAGCTTCAGCAGTTTGTTAGTGTTGCTTTGATGGTTGTTTTTTAAATGTATTTGACAGTCTGTAATCCTGTCATAATGCATTTCTCTGGAAAACAGACCTAACCGCTTTTTTAATGCAAGAGTTACTTCCTTACAGGTTTTTGCTGCTGACCTGGACAGCGGGTCACGTGGCCTCATTGAGTATTCCCTTCTTGCGGGCACACAAGCACAGGTGTTCCAGATTGACGCGCAGAGCGGCGTGATAATAGCAAATGGGATTCTGGATTACGAGTTCACCAGCTCTTACAGGTTTGTCCCAGATTCTGGTCCATTTGATCAGCTATCTGCTTCCTTTCTGACAGCACTGTTGTTGCTTTGAGCTTGATTGTCTATTTATTGTACAAGTTTAGTTATATAATGTGTTTTCCCTTTGATCCAACTTATGATTATGGGGCAAGTCTTAGAAAGTATTTACAACTTTGGAAAGGTGATTCAATTAGAATTTTAAGGTTTTTTTCATTTTAAGATTTCATGAATTTATGATGCTGCTAAGTACTAAATCAAACACTTTTTAAAAATCAATATTTGTCAAAAATCTAATGAGCCATGGAGCACTCTGCTAATGTTTGTTCTTACTATTTTTTTTTAGAACAGTGAAGACTGAATGACATAGCTCTTTTTAATTCTTTATTCTTTTTATGTGTGAATTATAATCCTGTCATCAGGACCCTTGAACTGTGTTTTAATAGACATGATCTTATTGAAAGCACCCATGGAACATTAAATATTTTTTTGCCTAGAGTCCAAAATATGCCAGACTCACACAGAATTCTACAAAAGAGAGAATCATAGTGTTACAAGTCTCCTAGGTATTTAAAATGTCAGTGCTATGATAATCTAGCCAAACATACAGGGATATTTACGACACCTCAGTCTGGAAAAGAAAAAGACTAGGGAACCTAAAATGGCTGTAAATGGGGACTGCTTTTAGAATGCAGCCAAGTCATTCAAACAGAATGAAAGTGATTTAAAAAAAGAAAGTGGTAGCCCTGACCTGTGTGGCTTAGTTGTTTGGGCATCTAAGACTGTTACTCAGTGGAGCCTAATTAGCCACTAAGTCTAACTCCTTCCAGTTTTTCCTATGTATGTCATAGTCTCAATGTTCCCAATATTTAAATTGGTCCCAATATTTAAAAGTGCCCCTCCCCAGTTCTCCATAAAGTATTTAACTCAAGGCTGGAAGAACTGAGAGAAGTTGAATTCTACCCATACAGCCACACACACACACACACACACACACACACACACACACACACAGTCACCAGTAGCACTAAGGGAAGGAAATAGTTTACAGCTTCTGCCTATCTAGGTTCGGGGCTCCCCTTCTCCCTTGCAGCTTTTTTTTCCTCTTTAGTGCTCTTTCTGACATTTAAGGCAGTAGGAAATATAGGTTGATTTCCCCCTCGCCTACCTATATGTCCAGTGAGTGCCTCGGGAAAAGTGTCATTTAGCTTTTAACTTCACTTTTGAAATATTATTGTTTTGTCTGATGAGGAAAATATTCTCAATTCCAGTCCTCTGTTTTACAATATAAAACAAGGGGTAAAGGATAGTGTCAGTTATGCTTCTATTCAATATAAATGCATTAAATAAAAATTAAATACTCTTTTGCCCTCATAGTAAGCCTCATATAAGAAAACTCAGTAGAAAAACGACAAATTGTAAAACAGACTGTAAGCTCTGTCTGATCTATATTTCCTTGTTTTAAAAACTGTTTACTGAGCTTGAGATATAAAGCCATATGAAACAGTTCTTGTTTCCAAGGAGCTCAATAAAACCGAGTGCCCTTATAATCCATGTCAGGAAGCATAGTAACAATCACAGTAATTTATGATGCACCTGCATTACATGTTGAATTCTCATCATAAACTAAATTTACAGAATAAGGAAGCTGAAGTTCACAGAAGTAAGGTTTGCCAAGACTGTGTAGCCAGTAAATGATAGAATGAGATTCTTATCCACTCAAATGGCCATAGTAGGGTTTCCTCTTGTATTATGTGAATGAATCTTAAATGTACACACCTGCCCCAGCCATTGTGGCTCAGTTGAGTGAGCGTTGTCCCATGTACCAAAAGATGGTCAGTGGATTCCTGGTCCAGGCAAATGCCCAGGTTGTGGGTTCCATCCCCAGCAGGAGGTGAGCAGGAGGCAGATTATTCATTGTTTCTCACATCCATGTTTCTCTCTCTCCCTCTCCCTTCCTTTCTCTCTTTCTAAAAAAATTAAAAGTCCTTTTTAAAAGTACATATCTGTACATTTATAAAACACAAAACAGAATAAAACTATTTTAGGAACATAAAATAATAATAAAATAAGTTCCAGCTTGCAGTTGTGAAATAACACATCTAGGAATGAGTATACAAAAATGCGCTTTGAATCATTTGAAAGCATTTCCATTGCTTGACTTATAACTGATGAGGAGAGACTCATCCCTTTTTAAGTTGCTATTTGGATATTCCTGGGAGCCTTGTAATGCTTTAGGGCCAAAGCTTTTATTATCAAATCAATACACTTTTAAAAAATCCAGTAGTAGCATGGAGTATATCAACAGACTAAGAAGAAAGTCAGCCACCATTGCCTCACCCATCCCAGCACTAAAGCTCCCCCCCTCCCCCCCAGAGACTGACATTTTAAACTGGTTTTCTCTATTATTTTAAACACCAAGATGTCTTAACTTACCATTTTAAACATTATCTATCAACTGCCTGTCATAACAGATGTGTATTTAATATTTTTACTTTCTCTTATCCAATTCTGTCTTTGTATTCATTCACTGGTTTTCATTTACTTAGTAATCAGTGTTTACATTATAAGATTCTTTAAGTGTTCATTTCAGAGCCATGTCATACGTATGTTTCCTTTCTTATGTTTCCCCTCCCCCTGCTTCAAAGTTAATGAATTATCTTTCTTGTTTTGCTCACTCAATTCCCTACATCTATGTATTCCTTGTCAGCACTCCAACAGATCTTCATGCCTACCCATCTTCCCCCCTCAAATGCCTCCCATATAGAATATTCTATCAAGTCCTCTTTGTTGCTTCCAGCCCTGTTCCTGCTGCTTTCTGCCCTCCTGGTCTAGCATTAATAATCAGCAGTAGCTTTCTGAGTCTTCAGCAAAGCGGGGTATTTCACGGCTTTGCTTTATTGCTCTCTTAAATTAAGCTCATGTTCCAGAACCCATGCCTTTCTCTCTCTTTTTTTTTTTTTTTTTTTTTTTTTTCTTCCAGTAGCTTTGGCCAGGGAAGTAAATTCTGTGAGTTCTTGAGTATCTAAAAGTGCTTGTATTCTACTCTCAGGTGTGATTTATACAATGTATAGTATAGAAGTTGATATTTTTAATTTATTTTTTAGAATTTTGAAGGTATTCTCTTATCTTTTAAAACCCAGTGTTGCTGTCGAGAAGTCTGTTGCCATCCTAATGATGTGTTTTGTACATGATTTGTTTTTCCTTCTCTGTGGGAGTTCTCGGGTTATTTTCTTTATTTCTAATGTTTAGAAATGTTGTGATTATATACTGTAATGTGGGTCTTTCCTTGTGCTGAGTACTTGGTCTGCTCTTTAGATAAGGAGAAATCTTTCTATTTTTCTATCTTATTTCATTAATAATTACCTCTTCTCTTTTTCTCTGTTTTGTTTTGTGTGCTTACTTTGCCCTGTTCCTTTGTCCCAGACCTTATTCAGTCAATAGTTGGACTGCTGGATTGATCCTTTGTCAATACTATTTTATTTCCTACTTTCTATTTTTTTTTGTATGTGGGTTTATTTTTGTTATTTTTTTTTTCAGAGAGAATACCTTAATTTTAACCTTCTAAACTTTCTTTTTGCTCTAGTTAGAAAACATTTTTGGATATTGTTTATATTTTTCCCCTCAAGAGTTTTTTTCTTGACTTTGAACTTTCTGTAGCATCTCATTCTTAATGTATGCATGCATTACCTTCTTATGTCTCTCAAAGGACATGAATTAGAATTGTTTTTGCATTTTCTTTTGTTCTTTCTGGATCTCTGTTTCCTTTGGGCTCATTTCTTCTCTTTGTCTATTTCATACTTGTGTTTTCATGTTGGAGACTTTCTTTAAGTAACTGATGATCCTTGCTCTGAGTGAAACAATAGCAAAGTCGATTGAACCTCTGAGTGGGCTGGAGGGGTTACTGACCAACACACTTTACTTTCAGATGAAGCAGAGAGGAAGTAGACTATTTTGCAGGATGACATACAAATGATAATACATGTAGATGGTTCTTTTTTCTTTGGGATGGGCCAGTCTCATTGATAGTCTCTTGGTAATACTCATTAGGGTAGCAGCCCTAAAACATGGAGCCAATTGGACTGGCTACAACCAATATTCCACAAAGACTGCCAAGGAGCTATCATAAAAAAATTGAGGTCTCTAACAAGTTGTGTGTAGAATCTCAATGGATCTGACTTTATAATTTTTCATTTTTTTTAAGCCACTGAGAAACCTTTTAGTTGTCCTTTTATTTTGAAACCGAATCATATATTTTTCTCTATATCAAAGAATCCCATTTTTTTTTTTAACCTGACATCAGGTTAAATGTTGTAATGTTGTGAAGGGCGGTTATGGTTTTGGTAGAAGGAGACATAACTTTGATGTGTTGGCTGAGACTTTAGTATGACATTGGGGAAGGGCAGGTAGCAGGGCCAGAGAACATTATGAGTTGATTATTTTTAGTAAAGCATTTCCATATGTATCTGACTTATGTTCATACTAACAAAACAGACCTTCCACATGGAATTATTCCTAGGCTCCAGAAGTGTGAAACTCAAGTCATTATATACTGACTAGAGGCCCAGTGCATGGATTCCTGAACATTGAAAAGAAATTAATTAGAAGGTGGCCAGTGGAGCAGGACTGGGTGAGATAGGCAACATGCCCTGGAGCCAACCTCCATGGTCCCTCTCTGGCCGGCTGCACCTGGGGCAGCACTGGGGCTTAAAGGGTATCTGGAGTGAGTGGGGTCCCTCCTGCAGATGGGTCCCTCCAGCAGGTAGGGTCCCTCTGCCTGGCCTGTGGCGATCAGCCAAAACCCATAGTCCAATATATCCTAAGGGGTCCTGGCGTGTGAGAGGGCTCTCTGCAAAGTTGCTGTCGCTCAGCAAGGCTCCTGTGGTGAGCATCTGCCCCCTGCTGGTCATTGTGCATCATAGCTACTAGCTGGTTGGCTGGTCAGCAGGTTGCTTAGGCATATATATATATATATATATATATATATATATATATATATATGTGTGTGTGTGTGTGTGTGTGTGTGTGTGTGTGTGTGTGTGTGTGTATGTTCCAACTTTGATAGTGTTAAAGGCAGCCAGCCCGTGTGCTTTATGAATGGTAGATAACAGTAATCATTTGCTATCAAGTGGAATTTAAACCAAGAAAGAGTTGATGGTTATCTTACATCATTTTTAAATTTAAGGTTAAAAAGAAAGAATACTTCTTAGGTAAGCTAACAATGGAAAAGAAAGTATTTTCTAGGAAATTGACACACTTATACTTTCTCAAAAGGTATCATCAACAGCTGGCTAAGACTAACATCGCCTCTGAAATAAAGATCATCTTCTATTGACAACTCACTTTATTATTCAGCTACCCCTATTGACCTCCCAGTGTTTAGAGGAGAGTGAAAAATGAGCTAATGATTACACATTAAGGAGTTACATATACACAGTAAGAGAGAGGAGTGGAAGGAGGATCATATATATAGTGGAACACAAACTGTCCAGTCAAGCAAGACCTGGGCTTGAATCTGGCTCTGTGATATAGTACACTTATAATCTTAAAAAAAATTTTGAGAAATCTGTATTCAACATATATTAAAGAAAATCAGAGAAGGTAGCCAACTGGCCCTTGAAGCAGTTATGGGAGAGCCTGACAAATAAATCATTAAGAACAAAAGCTAATTATTGTACAGAAGAATGTACAGGGTCAGAGAGGGACATCCAAATCAAATGAGAGGTCAGTGAAAACTACAGACCAAAGGTGTAGGGACAGGATTCCAGGCAGAGGACAGATCATAGAAGGGCATTGTACACATGCTCAAGGATTGGACTTCCTCTTATATGCATGGAGAAACAAGGAAAGGTTTTAAATAGGGAGGTAGGTTTTTAGATCTGGAGTTTAGATAGAACAATAGAGTTGCAATGTGGTGGTTGGATATGAGCAGATGAGACTTGCAGCAGGGAGATTGGTGAGTAAATAAGTACTCCAGATGAGAAAGGATATAATGAATACACACCATTCCCGGTAAAGATGATGAGGCTACAGAACCAACTTATCCTGGTTTTCCCAGAGCTGTCTAGTTTTTTAAAAAAAATCTGAAAGTCTCACAGCCTAGGAAACCCTTTGGTCCTTGGCAAAGCAGGATGGTTGATCAGCCTTTCTGAGACTCTGGAGGAAGGGGTGAAATGGATGAGATCACTAATTCAAGTGATACTTAAGAGGTAAAATCTTCAAGACTCATCATTAGTTGCGTGTTGGAAGGGTGGTGACAGAAAGGGAAGAGTTGAAGACACTAATAAATTTTCTAACGTGGTTGCTGGATAAACTAGTTGTATCATCATCCAAGAGAGGTTGAATCACGGCATGTGAATTTTTTCAAATCATGTACTTTCACATCTACTTTATAGTCCTAGCCAATCATGCATTTTTTGTATATGTATTAATCACAGCGATTTCCTCTTTCAATTCTACAGTTTTGATTGTTTTTGCAATTTGGGTCTGAAAAAAAAATATCAATATAAAACAACTGTTTGGTGGCTTTATCTTTTGTTGATACAGTAAAATGAAAATATGTAGCAGGTACTTTTTTATGTTTTAGGTTGTTCTTAGTAAGAAAGGAATGAATTTGACAGTCTATTTCCCAGAAATGATGCATTCTTTTGATCCAGATGCCTCCAGAGCCCTGGTGGTTTGCTGGAGTTGCTTCTCTAAACATGACAAAAATAAATAAATAAGTTTCAGGCTACTATTCTTATGAAATAAATTTGAAATGATATCATTTAGAAAAAAGCCAGTTGGAGAAAGAAATATAGTTAGCCAGCTCATTTTAAAATTTTCAACTGGAAATTTGATATTTATGTTGTTTTTCTTGATTCTTTTCCAAACCAGCTTGATTGTACAAGCCACAGATAAAGGAATGCCCAGGCTTACGGGTACAAGTATGGTCAAGATACAAGTGACTGATGTAAATGACAATGCCCCGGCTTTCCTCCCCCTTGAACCAGTGGAAATTGCAGAAAGTGAGTGTAGCAGTTTGGAATGGTGGTTTTGATTAACTTGTATTAATATCATCTACCATATTTTCAGACAGATGCTGTATTAAGTATGAGCACTAATTCTAAACATAGTTTTCATCTTTATTTTAAAGAATAAAATACTGGTGGTCAAACGTTTATCAAATGTCAAAGAAGTTAAATGTTGAAGCTGGGATTTGCATTCAAATAAACAGAAGGCCAGTTCCCCATGCCCAGACCACCATTGCAAATGGGTTCTTTTTGTGTTCAGATATTTCTTAAAAATGAAATTTGCTCTGTGAAGTAGCACATTTTGTTTACTAATAATCAGCCTAAAACTCCTCTGAGAAGAAGCAATCTCAGATTGATAACTTTGTCAGTCTTTGAAGTATATTAATAATAAGTGACAGGGATTGCTTTTCATCATACAAAGTCATCATTTTCCTCTCATGTAAACTAAACATCTGCAAAAAGTTTCACACCATTAGTGGTAGAGGCTGAAAATACAGAATTTTATGTGATATGCTGATTAATCTTAATTGTTTGGGCCTCTGGGATATATGATGACTCAATAGATTATGATCCCAAAGTTGCCTGTGGTCAACAGCTCTGGTAAGAAAATGCAACCCAACTCTTTATAATTGAAGCCCCAAATAGTGTAGCCCCTGACTTGCCTCTCTCCTTGTACTATTAATACTAAATTTATTCCTACAGTGTTCCTAACATTTTTAAGTCCCCTTTCCAAACAAATTGTAACCATCACCGATCATAGACAGCAATGTTGCAGAAATTTCTATATCTAGGGACATCTCCAGATATTCTATTCTTAAATATATTTTATTGAGCTTTTACAGAGAGAAAGGGAGAGAGATAGAGAGCCAGAAACGTCAATGAGAGAGAAACATCCACCAGCTGCCTTTTGTACACCCCCCAATGGGGATGTGCCCGCAACCAATGTACATGCCCTTGACCGGAATCGAACCTGGGACCCTTCAGTCCACAGACCGACGCTCTACCACTGAGCCAAACCAGATATTTGGCCAGAATATTCTAAATATTCTAAAATATTCTATCAATAAAAAAAATTCTTCATTTTTGTTTCCTACCTATTTGATAGATTTTCATGTGTTTTTACTGAAGGTGCTATTCTAAAGTATATGCATTAGCATAAAAATGCAGCAGGGTGCCCGATATAAACACCGGGTGTCCCAAAAAATGTATACACACTCTAACAGCTGATAGCTCAATTTTGAAAATGAAATGTATTTTAATAAGCACTGCCTTTATAATTATTCCAAGTGTATGTGTATGTATATATTTTGGGAGGACACCCTGGGTATTACAAGAACAAGCAACATAAACCAAAACATACTGAGTGGATTAAGATGTGGTTGGTGAACATCAAGAATGTTCAAGCTTGAATATGAAAACTAGGAGTCTTATATGCAGTGGAACTATTCTGAATACCTTGTTGTCATCTTTCTACCTGTACCATACATGTAAGCTAAAAAACAAAATCCCTGTCACAGCAGTTTAAGTTAGAGGATACATAGAGTGTGAGGCATTTAGCATGTCATCTCTTTTGTGATTATTTTTGTGTGTAAATAATACTAAAGATTTGTTTTCATAACTAGTACTATGTATACTTTGGCTTTCTATAGTATTGACCATTTTGAGAGTTATATTTTAAGGGAAGGAAGCAATGTATATGTGACTCCAAAAGAAATAAATTTGCAAGATAAGTGCCAAAGAACTAAGTATCTATTCCTTACTTCGGTATCCAAATATTTTTATTTCAGACTTGCCTACTTTTTCAAAATGTTGTTTTTATTAGTGTTTTGAGTAATAATCTTCTTCCCAGCCATACCCCCATGAATATATGATTTTGATACAGAATCTATATAGTACAAATAAGTGGCTTAGAATGTTTCTTGGTCCTGGGAGTATGTTGTAAGCATACAATGAAAAATGTAATATAAAAATTGACTCTGCTCTATCCCCTCAATTCTCAATTCAGTGGTAAAATTTCACTTTTATTGGGCTTATAAATTCTTCAAAGTTTTTGTTTACTTTATAATGAGCTGTGTATGAGAAATCATGCCAAGAAAAAGCAAGTCATGTTGGACTTCACATAAATATAAAAAAGCTTGGATTGAACTATTCAAGAGATATTTCAAAGGATGAATTTTAATAGAGACTGACATTGGTCATGACTATTTCAGATTCTTTGCCTGGTGTAATTGTGACTCGAATATCAGTTCATGATGTGGATTTGAATCCAGCTTTCGTCTTCAGTTTCACCAAAGAGAGTAATCCTGGAACAAAGTTTGCTATTGATCAGTACACTGGGGAGGTGGTGCTAATGAAAGCATTGAATTTTGAAGAAGCTACTGAATATGAGCTGCTTATCCAAATTTCTGATTCGGTGCACCACACTGAGGGAGCACTCATTGTCCATGTGTTGGACATCAATGATAACCCGCCAGTGTTTTCTCAAGATTCTTACCAGGTAAATAGCTTGCCTACATGCTAAAACACAGCACAAGCTGGAAAGAATAGTAAACAATTAGAAAGAATAGGGAACAATGTAAGCCTACCATTGAGGACAGACTAATTTAGACAGACAGACAGCAGTCCCTATTTTTAGTGCCTAAGTTGATGCTTAGAGGATAGAAGTATATATGAAATTGAATGTATCATTCTATTGAGTTTCTTAAGTATGTATTATATATCATCATATGAAACTATGTTATCATTTTTCTAGTTTTTAGGGATTGGGGTCCTGTTGTTCATAACAATTGGAACTTACCTAATGTTTTCAAGGTCACAAATAAGACAATAAGGTGACCTATTGTAGCCTAAAGTAGATTATCTGCAGGTAATTTGGAAAACCTTTTTCTTTCCTAGGTATAGTTTTGGAATATTTTGGAGTGCTATCATTTTGCAAAAAATAAATATATATACAACAAAACTGTGAAGTGTATATTTTAGTTTTTAGGGCATAGTATATGTTTATAGAAATAAGAACAATGATAGCATTCAACTAAGTACTTGGACGTGGGCTTTAGGACACTTGAATGTAACACATGCTAAGTTTCTGTATAAACCCAGGAGAGAAACTAACCTAAGTAGTGATCTCCTGTAAAGGTTAGTTAAATCAGGTAATGTATGTAAGTCATAATATATTACTGAATGTATTAACTATCCTCTACCACACAGAAATAATTTAGAAGGAATTTTTTCATAATAAAAATAGAAACTGAATTAATCTTTTAAAAATATTTTTTCTGAATTCTAGGACCACAACATAATCATCTTAATATGTCAGCTCTGTAAACATAGCTAATAAAGTCAGGTTCACTGTGAATTTTCTATAAGCAAAATGAATAAAATGATCTCACATTTTGGCCCTGTGCATGAGAATATCTGTAGTCTTGTAGCACAACATCCACTTCTCTGTCTTTGTTCCTCAGATCACTATTCCAGAATTGGTGCCTGTGGGGTACTCTGTGCTCACTGTGGCAGCCACAGACCCAGAGAACAATGAGTACATTTCTTACAGAATTATTCCCTCTTCCGCGGAATTCTCCATTGATCCTAGGAATGGTGAGTTATGAATAGTGGCTTTAGTGTTCAGAGTCTAATTTATAGGCTGGAAACCTGAAATAATCCTTTCCAAATGCTCCTAAAATAGCTCCTCATCCCCTCCCCCTAGTATTACAAACACCACCATCTTATTTCTCTTCATGTCAAATGCTGTGATAGCAAGCCCCAGTGTTATTTCTCTTCCCCAGCATCTCAATGGCTGGAAAGCAAAAGGAATTGATTAAATGCTGGCGATGGCTCAGAGGTTCAGAGACCCCCATATAGTAAACACCCAGTCCATTAGTCCAACCAAGCACAGTTCAGGAAGTTATCCCAGGCTTCGAAAGAGTACTGAGGACTTTGTGTTACTAAAGTTTGAAAGTTTTCATTGAAGCCGAATTACAGAAAGTTCAGTAATAACACTCAATAAGGACCAAAGAAAATGGGGGGGGGGGGGGGATTATTTGAGCATATCTACTGAGTAAAAACATGGTCGTGTTCTGGTTTATTTGATGCTATCCAAGGCTGTTTGTGTTTTTATCAGAGCAAGACATCTGTGGCAGTGAAATGCATTTAAGCAAGTGATTTCAGATTAGAGCAGTTAAGCTTTGTACAGAGAAAGTTTAACAGTGAGTAGACAGTATAGCTAAACTTGGTAAAGATGAATAAATAGCAATGGAACAACTTACCATACAAAAAGAAAACTGGGACAAATTTATGGCAAAGTTATCTGCAAGTAGCACACATATTAAATAGAGTGAATGTCATGAATATTATTTCTGACTCTTACGTGTTACAAAAGTACAAATATAATAATTTTAATTTTCTATTTGGAGTTACTTTTGGTTGTAAATTAAGTAACAAATAAACACATTGGTAAATATTTGAAACACATTTGCTAACTAAATGGATCATGAAAATTTAATTTCACAGCATTTTTAAATGCTACATCTTATTTTTCAGGCATGATATTTACGACCAAACCCATAGTACTTCTGGATAAAAAATCAACAGTTCAATTTCTTGTTGAAGCCAGTGATGGTGGAATTCCTAACCTGAGGGCTCTTACCTTAGTGGAGATAGAAATACAAGATATTAACAATCATCCCCCTGTGTTTGCCATAGAATATTACAATCTTAGCTTGAGTGAAGATGCTCAAATTGGAAGTACGCTTGTCACCTTCTCAACCACTGACCAAGACTGGGCCCCTGAAAACACACATGTTGAATATTCCATCATCAGTGGTAATTCACAGAAGAATTTCGACGTGGAAACTCGTTTCCTTCATTCACAATATCCTTTTAAGCAGGTTGGTTATTTGGTGTTGCTTCATAATCTGGACAGAGAAGTATCTGCCAGTCACAAGCTTGTCATTCTGGCATCTGACCACGGCTGCCCTCCACTGACTTCCACCACCATGGTGTCCATAGAAGTGCTCGATGTCAATGATAATCCACCAATATTCCACAGTCTGACATACCACGCACATGTCAAGGAAAGTACCCCTCTGGGGAGTCACATCACCGTGGTGTCAGCCAGTGACCGTGATGTGGGTTTACATGCAGAAATCATCTACCACATAATCTCTGGGAACGAGAAGGGGCATTTTTACTTAGAAGAGAGGACTGGAGTCCTTTATTTGACTAAGCCTTTGGATTATGAAGAAACGACAAAATTCACTTTAACCATCCAAGCTTCAGATGAAGAAAAGAAACATTTTTCTTTTGCAGTTGTGTTTGTCAGTATCCTAGATGATAATGATCATGAACCTCTGTTTCTGTTCCCAAGGTTGAACTGTGTTGTTCCTGAAAATCTGCCTGTGTTCTCCACCATATGTTCTGTAAATGCTTTGGATTTTGACGCAGGTCCTTATGGAGAATTGACCTATTCTATTTTATCCCCTTGTCCTGCCACTCATGGAGCACCTCCTGACCATGATCCCTTCCTCATTGACCCTCTGACAGGGGATATTCATGCTAAGCAAGTCCTTGACTATGAAAATGACAATAAATACTGCCTCATGGTTGAGGCAAAAGACAAAGGTGACTCCACAGCCTCCTTAATGGTTTGGGTCGAGATTGAAGGGATAGATGAGTTTGAACCCATTTTCACTCAAGATCAATATTTTTTCAACCTCCCAGAAAACTATAACCTAAGACAATTGATTGGCAGAGTGGAAGCATCAGATGCAGATGCTGGTACTGATGGTGTTATTCTTTACTCCCTTGAAACGCCATCTCCTTTCTTTTCAGTAAATAAAACGAATGGAAATATTTATTTGACTAGAGCCCTTCCCCTCATAAGAAGTCAAGTCAGCAAAGAAGACACCATTGAAATGAAAATAATCGCTCGTAGCCCTAAACAGGACTCCAAGTTCGCATCTTGTACTGTTTTTGTGAATGTGTCTTTTTCCTCAGAAGGAAAACGCTCAGCAGTTTCGGCTAGCCGCTTCTCAATCAGCCTCACCGTCTCCTTTTTAGCGTTTCTGTTACTCATCATCCTTCTGACTATCCTGATTTTAAGACATAAACAAAAAGACACAGGCAACAGTTATGAAGACAAGAAAACGTCATCATCCTTAGATACCAGTTTGAGACTGACCAGGGACACCAGCAAGCCCTTGAAGACAACGGATGGCTGCAATGATGCGGCAGCGCCTCTGGACTCCACGCCAGAATGGTTGAGTTTAATAAGTATCATGGAGAAGGACGCTGGGCATCTGTACAGGCGCTCAAACTCCAGTGACTGCTGTTCTGTAGAAGGAGAAACCGCAGAAGATAAGGAGATCCAGAGGATAAATGAGCACCCGTACAGAAAGGACTCTGGCTCAGCTCTGAGCGACCGGGAGTCCCGGGTGCCGGACTCTGGGATCCCAAGGGACTCGGACCAGCTCTCCTGCTTGTCTGGGGAAACTGACGTGGTGGTCACTGTTGTGACAGCAGAAACCAGCCATGCGCTGGAGGAAGAAGATGGAGGAGACGGCTGTGGCACAGCCTACATTCAAAATGATATGCTGCTCCAGACACTAAGGAAGAGAGAGGTCAAAGTGGACATCCCGGCTGAGGTCAGGAAAGAGCCTGTCTTTGTTTCAGGTGATCCGGAAGCAACATGCTCGACACAGAGAGCCTCTGATCACAATGGGAGAGGCAGCTTTCACTGGAATTATCTCCTCAGTTGGGAACCCAAGTTCCAACCCCTTGCCTCAGTATTTAATGATATTGCAAAACTAAAGGACGAGCATTTACAGGAACCTGGAACTCCCGAAGAGAAGAAATGTTTTGTTTTTCCACCCCCTTTGATCACCGCAGTAGCTCAACCCGGGATTAAAGCAGTGCCTCCAAGAATGCCAGCCATGACCCCAGGGCAGGTTTTTCACAAATACCCACGCTCCCCCCTTCTCTACCATCTCAATTCCCTGCCTGAAGCCATGACGCCCAGTTTTTCTCCATCTCTTTCCCTCTTGACAACACAGACCCCTGCCGTGACTCCACTATTGTCGCATGGAGATTTCTTAGGAGCACATCTAAGTGATGCGTGCCATGAACTTAAGGCAGAAGATGAAGGTCAGATATAAACCAGTTGTGATGTCAATTGCACTGCTCACCATTGGTCAAGAATGGTTGAACAGAACATTCTTAAGCAAGCTTCTCAAAACCACGTTCATTTTACCCACACAGGATGATATCATTTTGTCAGGGTTTTTAGAACCTCCTCATTTAAGTTTCTCAAATTTCTTCTTCCAGCCTTAAAGAGAAGTTACCTCCTTTAACCTTTATGTTTTGCTCTCAGGATTCCTTTGTTTATATTAAATAGTATATATTCCGTCAGGCCTGGTTTTCTGTATGTTTAGATTTCCAAAGGACACAGTGAACTTGACTTACTAGCAACATCCTATCTAATAAAAGAAATATGCAAATTGGTCATCACTCCAATATACAAGATGGCTGCCCCATGTTGTCAAAGATGGCTGCCCCCATGTGAACACAAGATGGCTGCCACAAGATGGCCAGCAAGAGAGGGCATTTGGGAGGTACTAGGCCTGCAAGGGAGGGCATTTGTAGGCAATCAGTCCAGCAGGGGAGGGCACTTAGGGGTGACCAGGCTGGCAGAGGAGGGAAGTTTGGGCAACCGGTCCTGCAGGGAAGGGCAGTTGTGGGGGACCGAGGCCTTCAGGAGAGGGCAGTTCAGCATCAATCAGGCTGGCAGGAAAGTGGTTAGGGGGTGATCAGGCAGACAGGCAGAAGCACTTAAGGGCAATCGGGAAGGCAGACAGGTGAGCAGTTGGGAGCTAGCAATACTGGATTTTGAGAGGGATGTCCAACTGCCAGTTTAAGCCCAATCCGGACATCCCTCAAGGGGTCCTAGATTGGAGAGGGTATAGGCTGGGCTGAAGCACACACACCCCCATGCACAAATTTTGTGCACCAGGCCTCTAGTGTTTACATAAAAACAAATGGAAATAAAGTACAGGTAGAGTCACTCAGTCACATTACTGCTGATTACCTAGTAATTTGGAAGGATGAACTTAAGTTTTAAAGTGAAACCATTTTCCATGTACCTGACACATTTAGAGATGCATTTCTCCACTTTCAGCATCAGCAACACTGGTGGGGTTAGCCAAAATTTGAATTTTACTAGTAATGTGGTGTCTTTTGGAAATTTAATTAAGAATGAAATTTGTCATAACTCTGTGCCAAATAAGAAAATTATTATTTTTTAAATGAACTAGGAGTGTTTGTTCTTGACAGAGGGTCAGGATTGATAAAAGCAGTGTGTGTTTAGCTGTCACCTGAGACACATTTCCTTGACCTTTCCAAATAGAATGAGTTTTTTCTCAGTGTCTGTCTTGTAACATTGTAGGGATACAGACATTAACATTTGAAGATTAAGTCATATATATTTTTGAATTTTATTTTCTTCTAGATATAGTAACTTTTGGTAAGAAATAATTTATCCACTCAATGTCAGTTTTAAAAGTTTGTGTAGATAAAGTTATGTTATTAGCAAATAATTTTATAGAGTAATTTAGCGATATATTTTTCAATGAAGTTTTTTTACATAAATATTTCTACTATAAAAGTTAAGAATGGATATCAGAAGTACTTCTTCCATTAGTTCATGTTTAGCTTTAACTGACATTAGATGGAGCAGTTGGACAACACAGTTAAAACAAGTCTGTTTTGTATGGCTGTTTCAGAAGTATAGTGGTGTGGAGGCCAGGGGCTCACATATAATGCTATACCTTCTCTCTGGTGAGTCTGAGGATCCACCCAAAGTTGTTCTCTGTTCCAGGAAAGCAGAGCACTTCCTGATGATGAGGGTCCTGAAGTCATCCATGGTAGGCGACCTAGGCAATCTTTGGAATGAGTTTAGGATTCTCATGAACATCTGATATGGTTTTCTTGGTGGTTAATAAACAATATTATTTGTGTAGTTTTCCTTCAAGTTTAATATTAACTTGCCTCATATGTTCTGTGTTACTTTGCTGATCTACACACTGTGTAGTATGAATGTCTGCTATAGAAATATTTCCTCTTTTATTTTTCAATAGACCTCATCTGTAAATGTGAGCTAACTCATTTCTCTCTACTGGAAAACAGTTGCAGGATGCTGTGTTTGATGTCCAATTTTGTAGGTAAATAATTCCAAGGCTTTCTATGCTGATTTGATCATATCTCTGCTGACTCTTACATCAAAAACAAGTCTGTAAAACCACATTAGAAATTGTATGAAACATGAAGGTTTTTGGTCAAGCCTAGAATCCCAGAGAATGTCATTTAGGCATGAGATACTTAAATATTAAAGGACAATTCCTCCCTTCCTTCCTTCCTTCCTTCCTTCCTTTTTTCCTTCCTTCCTTCCTTCCTTCCTTCCTAGGAAAGAAGTTTTCATGATTTTTCTAAAAAGAAAAAAAAATAATTCTTCCAGTGTTCCAATATTTATCCTCTCTTTGACCTCCTTCAAAAGATCACTTTGAGCATACAAAGAAATTGATACTGATGTTTAAAAACTTATATATATATATATATATATATATATATATATATATATATATATATATGTTGTGTTTTGCAACAGAATTATTTCTAAGAACAAAGAACATTTTGTTATTTTTAATTAAACAGGTTCTTTCTTTACTTATGCTTAAAGAGAGATATTCATCTAACTCTTAAGTTATTTGCCTGTGACTTATTACTCCTTTTGGACAAGATTCTGCTTTTTTTAGAAATTTAATACAAACAGAAGACAAAAAGTATTTAGAGCCATTCCTTACCAATATCTAGTGGATTTTTAATTCATGACTTTATTAATACTGTATCCAATGCCATACCACCACCAAACAAATGATGCAAGTGGGGTTAAGAGTAAAACTGTAAACATGCTGGTTAAGTGTTTGCAATAAATCATATGTCAGCCCTTTTCAACTAGAGTGCTTTTTTTCCTAAATAAACAATATAATTTGTATAGTTTTCCTTCAAGTTTAATATTAACTTGCCTCATATGTTCTGTGTTACTTTGCTGATCTACACACTGGCTTTAGCACTCTGGAGGGTGTACAGATCTTGTTAATGGAAAATCATATTAAGCCCCAAATTCATAAGCTATAAAATAAAAGACAGTTGTCTCTTGTGGAATTTTGGCTGCCTGATATTCTGGACTTTCTTATTGGCAACCTTAAAAATACTGGTGTAAATCAGTACCAAATGGATATCAAAATTCCATGTCCCAGTAGTAATCATTGAATTGGCTTCCAAAACAGATTCCTGGGGGGGGGGATAGCCGGGGGGGGGGGGGGGGAGGGCGGGGGGGGGGGGAAGAGGTGCTGTATCTTTAAGGATTGGATCACTTAACTATTCTCTGAAAATATTAAAATGTGCTATAAACTACTGGCTGCCTACATGTATACATACTTAGTCTAGAAAAAGGGTCCAGTTGAGATAGGAGTTGAATTTCTCAGCATGTTTACAGCAGTTTCAGTGACCTCTTTGCTGTGTTTTCTAGAATTTATCATGAAAGCTAATTACTAATGTTAAATTTATTTACATCCAAACATATCTTTTGTTACATTTGTTTTGCCACTTTGCACGTTTTAAAACTTGTTTAAAAAAGCAAGACATAACTAAAATATGGTGAGTAGATTTGAACAGGATTATTACGGATAAGCTCCTTGGGTTTGCACTCACAGCATGCCTTAGTTGGGCTTAAAAGTACAGAGCCATCTGTTTGGCTGTAGCTGAGGAGAGGTAATATGGAAAATCATTCTGTTTCAAGGAGAACACCTCCATCAGTGAAGTTGCAGAAACCTTGCTTATGACTAAAACCAGCATTCCCGTGTGAGTCACTGAATGAAGGTAGCTTTCCCCCATTATAGAGATGGAGGGAGAGAAGCAGGGAAGAGAAAATGGAGGATTAAATCTGAAAAGGAATAGTTTAGGGCACTGATAGAGAGCAATGAGAGAAAAATAATTTTTTAAGTGTAAAGATCTTGCTGAGTCATTTCCCTCTTACAGGTCCATTCTGTCCAGGAATTTCTTTCTTTCTTTCTTTAAGGAATATTTTCCCCTCCTCCTTCCTTTCTGTTTCTTTCAAGTTTCTATCTCTATTGCCCCATTGTTTGAAAATTTAGGTTTATCCAAATGGTGAGCCTAAAGCTAGGCAGCATGCACTAAAGTAAACTTGACTGTGAAACTTGAATTTCTTTTTGGCGAATTATAAGATAAAAAATTTGGAATGATTACTCTGTCTTACTTCCCACTCTGCATAACTTTGGCATTGAGAGTGCCACAGTATTAAGTAGGTGAATTTACACAGATACCAAGAAATGAAAGTTCAGAAGGCAGTTGGGACAGATTATGGAATTTTAGTACCTGGTCCTTTTTCTGGTAGCTCATCTTTTTTCTTTTCTTAAAAAAAAAAAAAAAAAAAAATATATATATATATATATATATATATATATATATATATATATATATATATGTATAATTAATTAATTTAGAGAGAGAGGAAGGGAGAGGCAGAGAGAAAAAGAAAAACACCTATGTGAGAGCATAACATCAATCTTGGCTGCCTCCTCCACGACCCCTCTCTGGGATCGAGCCTGTAACTTGGGCACATGTCCTGATCAGGAATCAAACTGGTGACCTTTCTGGTCATGGGAAGACTCTCAACCACTGAGCCACTCAGCCAGGCTGGTGGCTCCTTTTTAAAAATGAGTGCTTGCTTGGTAGTCATGATTTTATATTAAAATATTACATTTTATGTAACCTTTAAACTACAGTATTTAACACACAGACATGGTTGATAGTTTGTTCTCAAATATTGTCAATTTTATTTGAATTCTAGTGTCATAAATTATTTGATTCCATACAGTACAAAGAAATTAATTGGAAATAAAATTGTCCAGCCAATATAGCTCAGTAGTTGAGCACCAACCCATGAACCAAGAGATCACGGTTCAATTCCTGTCAGGGCACATGCCTGGGTTGCAGGCTCAATCCTAAGAAGGGAGCAAGCAGGAGACAGTTAATCAATGATTCTCTTTCATCATTGATGTTTTTCTCTCTCTCCCTCTCTTCTCTCATCCTCTATCTCAAACCAATAAAAACATTTTTTTTTTTTTAATTATGGCAATCTTACAAAGATCCACCAAAAAGTGGCTGGAGTATCACATGATACATTTCTCTTGTAAACTCAGCACTTGGTTATTTGATGACAATCTAGCACTTCCTACTGTTTGGGTCTACATAATTTTCCTCATTTCACTCAATATATTTGTTAAACCCAAACTGTGAAGTGAGTAACAGAGAGCCAGAAAGCATGCCAAATAAATAGCAGATGCACAAGCGCATCTTTTGAATGAGAAAGCATCATTTTGGTTACAAAACTAAATACATGGATTTCCTTGTTAGATAGTATACCCTCAGGGCAAAATCCTGGTCTCAACTTGCTTTATCAAATACAGATGTTTCTTAGAATGAATGAGCACATATGTGAATGGGCACAGAGGGTGTTATAAAGTGAGAGTGTGATACACAGGCCTTGAACCCATGAAGTGTGAATTCTAATTTAGTTCTGTGATTTTAGCCAATCACAAGGCAGAGGGAAAGTACAAAGATCCTATCAAAATACTGTAGAATATCTTAGACAAAATCAAATGACTAGAAATTTCTTTCTGTAATCTGGTTTGTCTTCTCTTTCTCTATCCTTTCCTTACAATCCACATACATTCCTTGTGAGTTTTAGACACAATAGAAACAAGTTATGGGTGACATTCAAAAGCACTTTGTTTGAGAAAGCCACATTCTATGACCAAGCACACTGGTTTAATTTAATTTCAGATTCTGTAATAAATGTTGACTGCTCCATGGCAGAATGAGCTTCCAATAAAAGAAGAGCATGTAGTTTAGCAGATATGTCTAGAATATTTACATCAAAATGTATTAAAATTTAAAAAATATGAGGAATTTATGAAGGATATTCTATATGTACATACAACTTAGTATGTGTAAAAATGATATTCTAAGCAAGTTCAGGCTATTTAATAAATGCATACTGGGAGATTGGGGAAGGAGGTAAATATGAAGTTATTTCTCCTCATTAACAAAAATGTATTCTACTTGGATTAATGAATAAAAGTTAAAGTAAAACCATAAAAACTGGAAGGATAGAATAAACATATAAAACACCTTTTTAAAATATAAAAGCAAATTTAGAGGGATAAAGTTGAACTTGTGACAATAATCGGTACTATAACAAGTTATAAGAAATGGTAATTAGGAAATGCTTCATACAGCTAATCAACAAATATTTCTTAGCACCTATTGTGGACAAGGCATGGATCTGGCTCTGGAAATACTTAAGTGAATAGAGTAGATAAATCCAGTGTATTTACAGTGCTTACATTTTATTGTGAGAGATAACAATAAAAATATGCTCTCAAATAATAATAAATGTGATAGGAAGAAAACTAAAGTATATAAAGAAAAAAAAGAGATTGATAAGGGGTGGGCCAATATAGCAGTCCTATTTCAATGGAATGTTTAGGGGGTGTCTCTGATAGGATGCTATTTGAACTGGACAAATGGAGTGAGCTGTACAAAGATTTGAGGGAGAAGCATGTAAGATATGTGTGTGAGCATGTACAGGAGCTACATGGAGTCTTGGGAAACTACAAAGCCAATGTGGCCTTGAACTAGTGTGAGAAGAAGAATAATAGGAAATAAGATCATTGAGGAAACTAGGGTTCAGATTACGTAGGGCCATGTAGGTTATGGTGAAACACTTAGCTTTTGTTGCAAGGGTTATGTGATGCCATTGGTAGTTTTTTCTCAGAGATGTGATATTATCTGATTATATTCTTAAAGAGTAATTGAGTACTTGAAAGAAAACAGACTAAGTGGGGAAGGTTAGGGTAGTAATAGCAGCCCAGTTAATTGGCTATTGCAGTAATTTCTGATGGTGATGATTGTAGCTCAGCTGGAGTATTACAGGTGGAGGTAAACAGTCAAGATATATACTGGAGGTAGTGTTGCTTGTTCTTGATAATGAGCTAGATGTGAGGTAGGGAGAAAGTTATACATAAGTCTATGGCTTAAGAGAACTTGGGGCTTTAGAGAAATTTTGGAGTTATGAGATTACAGAAAGTATGTGTATTTCTGGAAGCTCTTGGAACTTGACCATACCAGCATAATCTAATTTTATTTTAATCTTTCTACACTCATCTCAAAACTGCATGCTCTGCAACCCTACCCCACTTTTCACAGTAATTTTCAAGGCCTGCCTGCTAGGATTCCTCTCCAAGGATAGACTTTTCCTTGAGTAGTGAGTACTTGTTAGCCATTCCTTATTCTCTAGCTGAAGGAAAATTGGAAATTCCTCCTTTTTTTTTCTTCCCCCTATTACTGCCAATAGTTGGAGTTTTCGTTTGCCTGCTCATATTCTAGAATGTGTAGGAATAACTTTTTGTTAAAGATGTTGTCCATGAGATTTTCCTTTCACTGTTCTAGAAGCTCAGAATGTTTTGTAAGATGACTTGGGAATATTCAGTAATTCACTGATGATGCCCACTTTCCCCAACTAGAGCCTAAACCACTTTCTCTACTTGGCTTTTGGGACACCACACTACTCTGTTTTCTATCCTAGTTGAAGAGTTGCTTTTCTGAGAATTATTTTCTGGTTATTCTTTCTCTTTTTAACCTCTTGGTCAGTTTTCTAAGGTTCAGTCCTGGGATCTTTTCTCTATTTATACTTACTCCTCAGTGATCTCCTCCAATCCGATAGATAGTTATTACAATATATTTTTATGCTGTACTTTACATCAACATAACTATTTTTATAACGGGCAAATTGTGTTTAGTTATTTTCACCTTTTTCACTCATTCCTGCACTCTCCCTATTATGTAGCTACTATAGACTTGTTCTCTGTATCTGAGATTGTTTCTTCTTTGTTTGTTCATTTGTGTATGTGTGTGCGTGTGTGTGTATGTGTATGTGTGTGTGTGTGTGTGTGTGTGTGTGTTTAGTAAAATCATATAAATACCAAGATATATTTTAAAAATCTATTGAGATAAAGAAAAAAAGTCTTTGGGCTTCCTGATTTAAAGAAAAAGCCATACTTTCCAACAACGATATTTTAAACCAGAAGACTGTAGGGTAGTATATTTAAGATACTCAAAGGTAATGTAAGCCAAATTTTAAATCTAGTTTAGCTTACCTTTTAGTATATATATTATAAGTGAAGCTATAAACATGCATGACCTCAAGGAATATTCTTAAAGAATCACTAGGGAATGAATTCAGACAACTGAGAATACTGGGGAATGTTCACTATAAGGACAGTGAATATACTTAACTGTAGAGTTGATGGCAAACGTTAAGGTGATAGAATAGTATATACTTAATATATGCCCTAACAATGTCAATAAATTTCAACTACAAAAGTGGATGAATTAAAGAAGTATATATGGAAATAAAATGTTTGCTGATTGCCTTATAGATACTAACTGGGAATTGAAAAGTATCAAAATTAGAAAGAAGGAATTAGAAAGAAAAGAAATAAAAGTAAAACAAAAATAACAATTTAGAGGATAAAACAATAAATAATCCACAGTGTTTATGAATAAATAAATCTGGTCCTTTAAAAAATAATTAAATTGAATCAGTTAAATGTGAGAAAATGCAAAATAAGAAAATAGCAAAGAGGGAACAATGATAGCTGTCAAAGAAAGGAAGTTTAATCAAGAAACTTTTCTATACAATTCTATGCAAATTCATTTGAAACTCTAAAAAAAATACTAGATAACTTTCTAGTAAAATATATTTTACTAAAATTGATCCCATTAAACATATAGTCTAAATAAAATGAATTTTAAAATTAAATAAAATGTAAAGATCCTCCCACAGATTGTTCTATAATGAAATTTTACCAAACTGTTAAAGATTACATTATCCAAATACTATTTGAACTACTTCAAAGCATGAAAAAGTAATAAAAATAATGAATTGAATATCAAACTAATATCAAAACCTGAAAAATATTGTATAAAACAAAAACTATAGCCTGTTTCCACTTATAAACAGGTATACAAAACTCTTAAGTAAAATGTTAGCAAAAATAATTAATAGTGCATTAAATAATAATAATACATCATAACATGAGAGATTTATTTCAGAAATACAAAGATAATTAATTATTATTTTTTAAATATATTTTATTGATTTTTTTACAGAGAGGAAGAGAAAGGGATAGATAGTTAGAAACATCAATGAGAGAGAATCATCGATCAGCTGCCTCTTGCACACCCCCTACTGGGAATATGCCCGCAACCAAGGTACATGCCCTTGACCGGAATCGAACCAGGGACTTTTCAGTCCGCAGGTCAACGCTCTATCCACTGAGCCAAACCGGTTTTGGCCAAAGACAATTAATTATTAAGGGATACATCAATATAATTCATCATATTAATAGAGCTATGGAAAACAAATATGAACATTTTCTTGAATGGGAAAAGGTCACTGAACAACATAAATCATCCATTTATGTAAAAAGAAAAAACACTCAGTTTTCATTAGTATATACTTCCTTAAAATAATAAAATGACTGACAGTTCACTGAAAAGCTAGTATCCTCATCAATGAAGATATTCTAGACCCTTTGGTATAAGAACCAGGAATAAGAAAATGTCTAATATCCCCATTAAAATCTAATACAATTAAATGAGAAAGGAATTATAAACATAAGAATTTGAAAATACAAGGTAAAACTATTTGTGTAGACTATATTAACATATTCTTCGAAAACCCAAAATAATTTATGAAAAAATATTATAAGCAAAGAATTCAGTAAAGTTGCAAGATATAACATAAACAACAAATCAATGCCCTTCACACATGTGAATAATAATAAGTTAGAGGATGAATGGAAGAGAAGACTGTTATAAGTAATAGAAATAAAACAAAGTAAAATTCTGAAAAAAAAAGTTTAACATCCATATGAAGGAAATTATAAAATTTTCTGAAGGCACAGAGGAAACTGAAGTAGATTTTTTAAATAGACAATACTACACTCAATGCTAAAATGATGTACATTTTGTTCCTTAGTAAATTTACAAATTTAACCTGATCCAAATACAAATATCACATTTGTTTTCTGGAGTTAAATAGCTTTATTATACAGTTTATTTAGAAGAATAAACAAGAAAGAATAGCTAGAAGACACTGAAACATATGAGCTGTGTGTGTGTGTGTGTGTGTGTGTGTGTGTGTTGGTGTGTGTTCAAGTATACATATGTACATTAATCCTACCATATATAAAAATATGAAGTTCTCTATAATTCGAATAAGGTGGTTTTGGCACATGACAAGAAACTAATGGAATAGAATAGAAAATCCAGAACTGAGTCCAAGTGCTTACAAAGGCATCCTATAATGATAGATCAGCTTGTCATATACCAACTCTCTTGCTGAGAATAAAAATCTGACTAATAATAAGGACAGAAAGAAACAGTTTTGTGTATGTATGTGTGAGAGACATCAGAGGACGACCAAGACTTGAGAAACCATGACCCTTGAGAGAATAGAAACACAGAGAAGTACTCGTGTACCTGACAAACTACCTGAACCCCCCGGAGGCTGTGCAGAAAATGTCCACTGCAAGGTTGAGAAGCTAAAAAGAGATACTGGAAATAGTATGTAATTTATATCTCAATAATTGTTAAAATACAATAATTGAAATAAAGAACTCAATAAATATGTTTAACATCAGGTTAGACACAGATGAAGTGAGAATCAGTAATTAGAAGGTAAATTTTTAAAAATACAAGAACTATAACATGTTTGGAAAATGCTGAGAATAAGAGCTGTGTGGAACTTGATTTTAAAAGATCCAATATGTGTAATGAATCCCAAAAGGAGAATGGAGAGAATAGATCAGAGGAATATTTTAAAAGTTAGTGGCTGAGAATCTTACAAAACTGACATTAAATCACAATTCAAAATGTGCTACAAACCCCAAACAGAATTTTAAAAACATACACAAACACATCACAATAAAGCTGCTATAAAACAAAAGGAAAATATTTAAGATATTCAAAGAGAAATATCACATTACCTTCAAACTGGTGCACATGAAAATACAATAAAGGCAGCACATCAAATTAGTGAAGAAAGAATTTTTAATAAATGGAGCTAGGATAAGTGGACAGCCATATGAGAAAAATATTATATTGAAAATACTAGACACTAGGATAAGCCCTACAAATAAATATAATTAAATACTATAAGAAAATCTGAATATATATACTTTTAAAACTAGAAATGGAAAAATTTTCTACAAGAGTCACAGTCCAAAAGCAATGAGGGAAACAAAAAGTTTGACTAAAAAACCTTTTGCATAGCAAAAAGTCTCTAAGCCAGTCACAGTGCTCAGGAAGATGGTTCTCTGGCTCCATGTTTAACTTTGTGTACGAGAAGTAAACCTTGTGATTGGTAAGCACCTGACAGAGTACAGCCAGTTCCTGGAATGAACAACATGAATTTGTCACTGTAACAACATGAATCAAGGGCTATTGTTCACATTGCATGTTTACTTATAAAATCAATTTGTAAATACACCATATGGGCTAAACCATGAGTTTACCAGTATAAGTGTTATTTCACAGATTAGAATGTATGTGTATGCTAAGGAGAAGGTTAAATTCTTATAACATCAGTAAGTGAATCTTTATTTGGTCTTTAAACTTGAATTCTTATATTTCAGTTTTATGTGCCTTATTTTCTTTCCTGTCATTTTTAATCTATCATTCATTGTTTTCTTCTGTTAATGTAAAGCAAATAATTTGCTGAATGTTTAAAGTAGTTTTCAACAATAAAACCAAACTGATTGGACTTCAATTATTTTATAAAGTTTATTTTAACTATTTTAATTTATTTAAAAGTATAATTTATTTTTCTTATCTAAAAACTCTGGGAAATCCTATACAACATGCTAATTACTGAAAGCATATATGCTTAAGTTGTGTGATATGGACAAATTGAAACTAATGAAAATAAAAAACTTCAGATTATTGTCAAATTATGTCATATAAAAGGGAAATATATTAACCTTTGTGAACTAAAATAAATAACAGCTAAATTTTATTGAGTGTTTATTATGTGCCAAATATTATGCTAAATGTTTTATGTATACTTTATTTTGTTTAATCTTCAAAATGACCCGTTAGAGAAGAGATGGTCCCTTTTTACCAATAAGGAAACCATGGCTTAAAGAACTAATAATTGGTGAAGCCTAGAATCCAACTCAGTGGTATTAAACTCTTCTCTTAACCCCTTCCTTACATTTACCTCACACTTGAAAGTTCCTTAAGAAATCTGTTTTTTGTTTTTGTTTTTGTTTTTTATTATCATAAACTTCTATTGGCTCCATTTAAAAAATCCTTCAATATGTGCTGATCATGTTCAACAAATGGCAAATAAGCCATGTGGCAACTGGATGAATCATTTCCTTGTGTAGAGACCTGTAATCACAGGCAATTCGTAGTTTAGGAATTATTCTACAGACATATAGCAAGTATAATTTTTTTTCTGATTCTCACCTTTTGTTTGTAATATTTTGTTCCTTTTACAACTCTGAAACAAATCAGGTAAAATATTAAACTTTCATTGAACTGCATTGCTGGAAATACTTTTAAATTAAAACTATGTAGTACTGAGGACAAATACCAGTATTGCATAAGAAGACTTTACTTTAAAAACCCGGCTTCCTCTAAGTCCCCATTGCTACTTCTAACTTAGCTGATTTGTCTTCTGAAGGAGAGTTCTAGTGCTGCAGGAAGTGTTTTAGGCAGCATGCTTTCATCAGCATCTCCTGCCAATGAATTTTCTTTGCTTTCACATTACAAAGAATGCCAGTAGGGTGAGTGTAATCATGTAACTGCACAACATTACGAGAGGGGGGAACCACAGAACCTGAGAACTGGCAAGGCTTTTGAAATACACATTTTAATTTTGAGCAAAAGAGCCCCTTGTTTCTGTGATGAATGTGATGTGGCATTTTCTGATTGGCAAGTGACCCATGAAGCACCCCGTGTCACAGTCCCACTTCATCATTAAGTGTAGTTTTGTTTGTGACCTTAGTTGCATTTGTTGGAAGCTGAGTCCTTGATTTCCCAATCATGTCTGCATTTTTACTTGCCCAATGTAAAAATGAATAAGAGGAGGTATAAAAATTTGGGAGATTTGTTTGGTAAGGATAGCAGTAGAATGTTTATTCCATTATGTAGCTGCCATAGTTTTCCCAGGGAAAAACCCGAGTCTTTGTATCATCTGGGGATGTTAGCTATAACCAAGAATTTGTCCTTTCAGCTAAATGCTGCTAATCTGATACTTCTTCCTAAACTGAATTGCTTCAATTAATAAATGGGCTGGTTTAAATGTCTACCTCCTTGATCTAGCTTTCTATATACACAGATATTTTATCCTACCACAATCTCTCATCTTCTCTCCACAATAATAGATGAAAATTGAAAAATATGAAAATGTATATGGCAATGCTCTGTATGCTAAAAACTGCCTTCCAAGTGTAACAAGACAACCCTGGATTTATGTAGCTCCATGTCCCTCTCCTTTAAAGGAAAAGAGATGCTTTGTGTCCCCAATTTGCTCATGAGCCCACAGTCAGGGTCTGGCAAGCAGCAGGTTCCCAGGGTACCCGTGGTGATTCCAGAGGCATGACCATGCACTAAGGAGCATATTGAGATGAGCAGTTCAGCACGCCTTTCTGTGAGTATAGACAACTGGGTTTCCCTGAAGACAAATGCCTGCAGCACCACTGGGCTTGTAGAGTTAACGATGATCACGTCTAATGCAGGAATGTCTCCATGGACATGTTTGCCTGAAATCACATATTAACTAATCACAATAGCAGTGTTTTTTGTTGAGTCCATGGGGCTGACAGAGATTCATAGTATCAGTGTGACTTTGGGAGAAGGCAGAGAACAGTCCGGGTGTGGACTGAGATAATGCCCTACGCATGAAAATGAAAAGGCCTTCACTCCCCTCCTCTTCCTTTTTGCTTTTCAAACTTATTTCTGTAAACCTGAAACCGAGAGTGCACCAAAGGATGTAAAGGATCTACAAAAGCTTGAGCCAAAAATCTTTATACACACTCAGTATCCACTTCACGAGCAGCTCTGCTGGTAGCTGATGGATTGCTGCCCCACCCCACCTCACCACCTCCAAGTCCGCTGGCCTCCTCAGACTTCTTTCCTAAGAATTAGCAGATTGTTCTGAACTGAAAGGAACACAAATGGTAAACAGCAGGACATTCTGCACCCTAGAACACTAGTGCGCCTGGAGGAAAGTAGGTGATACCTGGTTGGGCTTTAAGTTGCCTGGGGTAGAGGAAGAAAGGAGTCCAAGAGGAAACCCTGTTCACCTCTAAACCCTGGAAAGTGTACTGTTATCCATTTGACAAGCCAATTTAATCACGTAAGTTCATTATCTCACTAACTCCTTGAGAGTACCGCTTCTCTAAAATGATGTCATTTTTCCTTAATTGAGACAGAAATAAATGCATCAGGACTCAGAAGGTTGGTCCTCCTGGTATGCTAGTACCTGACAGAACACTGGAAAGGCTCCCTCTGACTCAATTTAAAATTTTTAAATTTTTTGTGTACATTTTTCTTTGTTCCTGGTCTCCCAGCTTTTTCCACCTCAAAAACAGACCTACCTTATTTCGGGGTATAGGGGGATGAGAAGAGATAAACCAAATACTTTCTAGAGGTCCAGTGCATGAAATTTGTGTATGGGCCTGCACCCTCTCGCAATCCAGGACCACTGGCTCCCCTGCCTGCCTGCTTGATCACCCCTAACCACTCTGTTTGCTTGCCTGATCACTCCGAACCACTTTGCATACCTGCCTGATCAACCCTAACTGCTTGCTTGCCTGCCCCTAACTGCCTCTGCCTTGGCCCCTACCACCACGGCTTTGTCCAGAAGGATGTCCGGAATGTTGTTCAGCTGTCCGATCTAATTAGCATATTATGCTTTTAGTATTATAGATACGTGTAGCCCATGGACATGGGCAGTAGGGCAAAGGGGGAGAAATAGGAGATATCTGCAATACCACTATTAATAAAAAGTATATTTTTAAAAAAAAGCCTTTTTCTTGGGGGTGGGAGGGTTTGAGCAAAATATGCTATGGGAGTAAATAAAGTTGTCATAGAAACAACTAGAAATTCTAGAGAAGGAACTGATTTGTGATGCCAGTTTTTGTTAGGGAATTTCAAAATATATGTTTTGCGATAGTTTCCCTATTTTTAAAAATTACTTCTTCTGTTTGGTGGACCTTCAAAAGAAGGCATCTATGCCTCTCCCCACCACCCAGTCCCTTTATTCCAGCCAGGGAGGTCCAGATGGGGTTGAGATTTAGGAGTTGACTGTCCTTGTTCCTTCCTCTAACCTTGTGGCCTTAGGCAAGTCACTCAACTTCTAAACCTGGTTTCTCAACTTACAATTAGGGGTTGGAAAGTGGTTATCTTCAAGATATCTTCCAATACGAGCATTCTATAAAATTACTATTTTTAGATGTCTTAATTAGCTGCTTTAAATCAGCTAATACAGGAATCATTTATATTTGCCTTTGAAATGTGTTTTTGTTCTTGTAATGGAATCTGTTTGAAATGTTGCCCAGCCTATCCAATTATAAGGCCACTCTTCTGGCTCTTTCTCTCTATATACTCCCCAGTCTAAAAAAAAAAAAAAAAAAAAGCATATAATACCCAGAAGAGCAGCAGAGTTTGAGGAGAAGATAATTAACTGTTAGAGTTCAATGACTTTTGTTAGACTTTACCACATGGGAAGAATATATAAGGATAAGCAACATTTTAATATCAGCAATTCATTTCCTATAATTGACTAGAGCTGAAACTGGTTTGGCTCAATGGTAGAGCGTCGGTCTGCCGACTGAAAGGTTCCAGGTTCGATTCCGGTCAAGGGCATGTAGCTTGGTTGCGGGCACCTCCCCAGTAGGGGGCATGCAGGAGGCAGCTGATCAATGTTTCTCTCTCATCGACGTTTCTAGCTCGCTATCCCTCTCTCCTCCTCTCTGTAAAAAATCAATAAAATATATTTATTAAAAAAAAAATTTGACTAGAGGCCTGGTGCATGAAATTGTTGTATACGGGTGTGTGTGTGTCCCTAAACCTAGCCTGTACCCTCTCCAACCTGGGACCCCTTAGAGAAATGTATAACTGCCCGTTTAGGCCTGACTGGGATTGAGCTTAAATGGGCAGCCGGACATCTCTCTCACAATCAAGGATTGCTGACTCCCAACTCCTTCCCTGCCTGCCTGATCACCCTAACCACTCCCCTGCCAGCCTGATTAACACCTAACTGCTCCCCTGCTGGCGTGATTACCCCTAACTGCCCTCCTCTGTTGACCTGGTAGCCTCCAACAGCCCTCCCTGCAGGCCTGATCCCTCCAACTGCCCTTCCTGGCTGGCCTGCTCCCCCCCCACAACTGCCCTTCTCTGCTGGCCCAGTCACTCCTAACTGCCCTTCCCTGCCAGCCTGGTCATCACCAACTGCCCTCCCCTACAGGCCTAGTCCCCCAAAACTGCCCTCCCCTGAAGGCCTGGTCCCCCCCAGTTGTCGTCCTTTGCAGGCCTGATCACCCACAACTACCCTACCCTGCGGGCCATCTTGTGGTGGCCATTTGTGTCCACAGGGGGGCAGCCATCTTGTGAGTTGGAATGATGGTCAATTTGCATATTACTCTTTTATTAGATAGGATTACTTCTATCAACTCTGTTTAAATTTTTCAGTACAATATGCTTAGTATAAGTAGACACAATTAAAACGAAAAAGCTTTCTTATATTCATGAACCCCTAATATGGGCTTAAGGATGCATTGGAAACCCTCACCCCCTGAGACATCATCAGAGAAGTTGACTGACCTGCTTAAGTTCCAGGCGCATTAAGTGGAGAGCCTACAGCAGTGATTTCCTTGTTCTTAGCCTTGGGGCCAGGGACACTGTTGCTCTGTGGTTTGTACCCATTTTCATAATTGGCCTCTTGTCTGGCTTCCCCAGGGTCATATCTCATCTTGTATCCAGCTCCAATGACAATATCAAGGTCTGTTCCTTGGTGCTCTCCTGGATTCTAGCTGGCTGTTGATTCTCTCTCTATCCACCACACTTCACTAACTTCCTGAAAAATTATGTCATTGCCTGGCAGTTTGGGTAACTAACTGCCTTGGCCTTGCCTCTCAAACTCTTCAGCTACTGTAATCCTCCCTCTGAGGCCCTCATCCACATCTGTCTGGTCCTTAAGATCTATACTTCACTGTTAAAAGAGCAAAACTAACAATCCGTCTTGCCCTGCAAATCCTGCGGATGTCTGGCACTGCTCTAGGACTGGTCCTGTCTGGAATTGCTAACAGACTAGGGCCAGGATTCCTGGTAGTGGCCTCAGGTCATCAGAGGCTCTTGAACCGCCACATATACTCTGGGCATTTACAACTGTGGGGTCAGTTCTGGGGCCTGAAGGGTTTTATTTGCTTGCTTGTTTTTTGCCTGTCTAGCATCTTTCTTGAAAACAACACACACACTGACCTAACATGGTTCTGTGATCATAATTGAGATTGGAGCTTGTTCTGACTTCTTTGGAGAAGATGTAACTGGTAAATGTGAGCATTGTCATTTTCATTTCTTTTTCATCTGTCACCATTTAAAGAGAGTACTTATAACAGTAGACTCGTGTTACACAATTAACATGTTGTAAGTCATTTAATATGCTGTCCCCAGATGGGACATGCAAAATAGGACATGCAAGTTCTCTGCCAAAGTTTAGCAAACAAGTGGGTAGGAGGGAGAGGCAGAGTTTGCCAATTCTCTGGATGTATTTTAGTTCTTCTGCTTGCAAAGTATTTCTGTATCTCATTTTTAAAAATTATCCCAGGAAGAGATTGAGAAATAAGTTATTAAATTACCACTTTACACCCGAAGAAGGTCGGGATAGTTGAGTCAGAGTGGTTCCCAGAAAGGCCACTGTGATGCTGAGCCCAGGGACTGAAACTCTGGCGTGAGTGGGAAAGTACGGGTGTGTGATATTGTGATATATAATATAGAATAAGAACTATATATTTGTTTTTTGTCCAAGTTCCTGTTGATTCTATCTCTGTGGTGGACAGAGCTCTGAAAATTCTTGCAATGTCCTATGTGATGAGAACAATGGAGATGTCTTTTGTTTTGTTAATGAGGGAACTTCTGAACCACACCTAAGGATGGGAGCCAACCATGTGATTAGAGGGTTGGAACTTCCATTCTCAATGCTGATTTCTGGGGAGGAAAACAGGACTGGAGGTCAAATCGGTTGCTATTGACCCGGTTTTAATCAATCATGCTTATGTAATGAGGCCTCCAGAAAGCCCCCAAAGGAAGGGTTTGTAGAGCTTCTGGGGTGTTGAACACGTGGTGGTGCTAAGAAAGTGGCCACCTGGCAAGGACATGGAAGCCCTGCGCCCCTGCTCACATACCCTGCCCCACGCATGTCTTCTGTCAAGCCGTACCTAGGATTATTCTTCTAGAATAACCCAGTAATATAGTAAGTAAAATATTTCTCTGAGCTGCTCAAGCAAATTCACTGAACCCAAGGAGGGGTTCATGGAACCTCCAATCTATAGCCTGTCAGTCAGAGTCCTGGTGACGACCTGGACTTGGGATTGGCATTGGCAGTTGGGGCAGGGTGGGGCAGAGTGTTGTAGACTGAACCCTTAACCTGTGGGAGCTAATGCTATCTCTGGGTAGATAGTGTCAGAATTTGGTTGAATTGTAAGATATCCACGTCTGGAGCATTGCTTAGTGGTGTTAAAAACAAACAAACAAAAAACCCACCCATAGTAGAATTGAGTGTCAGAATCTCAGGGTGTTTTACAGTTCCTCTTTCCATCCCCTGGGCTTGGTGGTCTGGGTCAGTGGTCGGCAAACCGCTGCTCGTGAGCCACATGCGGCTCTTTGGCCCCTTGAGTGTGGCTCTTCCACAAAATACCACATGCGGGTGTGCACATACAGTGTGATTAAAACTTTGTGGTCTGTGCGCAGAAGTTGGTTTTCGGCCTGGGCGAGTCTATTTTGAAGAAGTGGTTCTAACGCCGAGCCACACTCAAGGGGCCAAAGATCCACATGTGGCTCGAGAGCTGTGGTTTGCCGACCACTGCTCTGGGTGATCCTTTGTTGTCTAGTCCAATAAAACTCTCATTCATTTTTATTTATTTATTTTTTGTTACATTCTGCCCACTTCTGTGTACAGCTCCTATGGCACCTGGATGGTTAGGCCTTCCCCATTCAATGAGGCAATGGTCAAACTACAAGGAGAGCTCCCCTGTCCCTAACCATGTTTTCAGGGACCAGAGATGAGGGAGAGTCCATGGACCTTGGAGCTCTGTGAGCAGATAAACCCAGTAAAGCACATCTCCATCAAGGCCAGACAGAATTCTCACCTTCAGGGAGCGGACCGACAGCGCTCTGGGGTCTGCCATTGACACCACCCTTTGAGCCCACTGGGCACTCCCCCTTTGAACACTGGTGGCTATTGCCCATCTGTCCCTGGTGGTGACAGGGGTGGTGTAAGTGTAGAGAATAAGCATAAAAACAGGTATGATCCTGACCACAGGGCACAGCTTCCAGAAAGGAAAATAGCTTGGACTGTTGTGAAAAGTGACAAAGCAAAGGGACTTATTGATCTAATTATGGTCCAAAAGAGATCAGAGAAACTCCACGTGGTTTCTTTGCTTATTGCTCACTTGGGTCAGGGACCCAGGAATAAATGATGAATATGTCACAATCTGACAGGGTCCCACCCACCATCTGATGAAGATGGGTGCCCTTGCTCACAATGCTTGTACTTTTAAATTGGAGATGCATATATTTTTCTGGTAACATAAATCATTTTCTTCGCATATTTTGCCTTTTGTTATTGTAGGGGTGAAGGTAGGGCATAGGATTCGGGACAATTAAAAGGAATGGGAGAGCAGAAAGACCATCCATAATCTATACTTGGCATCCTTGAGCTCCTAGCCCCACTGCTAACATAGGTCACCCTGTATTTCTCTTGCCTGCCTCCTCCTCTCCCTAGGGCTGGGACAGGGACAGATCCCATGTGGAAGCCAGCTGGAAGGGTCCCTACCACTCTGTGTAGGAAAATAAACCACAAATCAACAGCAGGAGATTTGCACTCAAAGAAAGAGATTCTTAGAATAGTTCCTAGTTCCATTAGGGAACCAAGTGCGTCAAAACCCAAGATTTCACTGGGCTTCTAAAATGGGTTGGGGGAGAGGGGAGAAAGAGAGAGGACATGGGATTTGCCACATTCTGGGAGATTGGCCAAAGCATTTTTATCAACCATGCACACGTCCATGACTCTTTTAAAAAAGAATATAAACTTGCCCAGCTGGTGTTGCTCAGTGATTGGGCATAGACCTGTGAACCAGAAGGTTGCAGTTCGATTCCTGATCAGAGCACATGCCTGGGTTGCAGGCTTGGTCCCCAGGGGGAGGCATACAGGAGGCAGCTGATCAGTGATTCTCTCTCATCATTGATGTTTCTAACTCTCTCCCTCTCCCTTCCTCTCTGAAATCAATAAAAATATTTAAAAATAAAATAAAAAGAGTATAAATTTTTTAAAACAGTATAACAAGAACAACATCAAAGCTGACTAGCAACTTTTTCCTTTCAACCCCGTGGGCACTTTAGGACGTAATTTCCAAACATTACTAACTAAGGAGTTGCTCTAACAAGGGGCAGGTCTCCCGAGGAGCCAGTGTTGCCTGTTTCAGTGAGGTGCAGGAGCTTGGGATCTGGCTGGCTGTGTTTGATCCTGGGTCTGTTTCTTTTTCTTACCTCCCTTCTAAGTATCTATCACTGCTGGGTGCACAGCCCACCATGTCTGGGAATCATATACTATGAGCATCTTCACGCTCACACCAACCTTTCCAAGTAATGGTAGCCAAGGATATTGTAAAGACACCTCAGTGGAGAGGCCACATAAACTCAACTTTCATGGCAGATGGCCACAGAGAGAATTAGCTTTGCAAAGACAGAAGGTGCGTGACAGTCACGGCACTGCAATCCTGTATAGACCGGTTCCTGCAAAGCCTTCAGGCAAGGTCAGCATCACAGAGAAGAAGGGCTGGGATTCTCTGCAGCTCTTCCTAGGAGTGGAGACTAACAGAAAGGCCAAGGTTCTGCTGGGGTTGAAATGGGTCTTAATTGAAAGACTATGTGGTAAGAAAGCCTAAAGGAACTGGGAAGAAACCTACCACTGAGTGAAAGTGTTGCTAAGGATAATGTTTCTTAGCTAATTGCTGCCTGGTGAGTTGTATGGGCCTTGCATTTATTTCCTTATAATAATAGCTTAGTAAGAGTGGAGAAGAAGCCCTGACCAATTTGGCTCAGTGGATAAAGCATCGGCCTGTGGACCGAAGGGTCTCAGGTTTGGTTCCTGCAGGCTCCTCCCTGGACTGGGCCCTGGTTGGGGTACGTGCAGAAGGCAACCAATTGATGTGTTTCTCTCACATCCATGTTTCTCTCTCTTTCCTTCTCTCTTCCACTCTTTCTGAAAATCAATGGAAAAAATATCCTTGGGTGAAGATAAAAAAAAAAAAGAGTGGAGAAGAGGTAAATGGCAAAGAATCCTATAATAGTAGTGGATCTTAAAGGGCTCTCTCTACTCTAAGCCATTCTTTGAAAAAACAAAACAAACATAGTGGTGATAGTTGGGCAACAATGTGAATGTATTGAATGTCACTGAATTGAATTGTACGCTTAACAATGGTTAAAGTGGTAAATGTTATGTTATAGATATTGTCCCACAATAAAAAATTTCAAAAACATGAAAGTATATAAAAATGAGACCATCTTGGGCAAAGCATAAATTGTTTAAGACCAAAGTGGGAGAATCAGAGGGTTCTGTCCAGTTAGACTTTGGAAGCTGGACAGGAAGCAAGAAGAGCTCATCATCCCGGAGCCACAGTGATTGTACTTTATAGTGAAGGTGGATACACATTTGTATTAATACTAGAGGCCTGGTGCACAAATTTGTGCACAGGTGGAGTCCCTTGGGGTGGCCTTTGGGGATCAGACGGAAACCCAGCTGTCTAACGCTGCCTGCAGCTCTTGCTTGCCGCTCCAGCTCATCCCAGACCCTCTGTGCCTTCCATGGGCTCCCACCAGTCAATCCCAATTGGGAGAGGCTCAAGCTGCTGTAGGATGGGGAGCCAGGACGTGATTGGTCCTCTAGGCAGGCGATGGGATGCCCTTGCCAGCCTGGGATCCAGATCTGTCCTGTTGACATTTGTGTGGGTTGTCAGGAGCCACCTGGCAGACACTTTTATATTGTTTCTTCCTTGTAGAGCATTTAGGGAGGGGGAAGTGGCCATGGTGCCCGAGGTCAACTTTCAGGAGGCTGGTGGCGCTATCAGGATTGTGCCAGCGGTCCCAGTCCATCAGTGCCTGGCCTGTTGTTCTCTGGAGATTTTGGACCTGCAGGACTATTGAGGGAGTGAGTGGCTGCCGCTGGGCTGGTGGGCCGATAGCTGAAAGGCACTCCCACTGTGGGAGCACACTGACCACTAGGGGGCAGCTTATATGTTGGTCAGTGCATGTGGTGGTCAGTGCATGTCATAGTGAATGGTCAACTGGTTGTTCAGTCGTTTGGTCGCTTAGGCTTTTATATAGAGAGATATGTCACTTTCCTCCTCTTTCTTTGGCTTTAGTTCTGAGGAGATGATAGGTAGAAATAGGGCCTAGGTCTCAGGGCCATCATAAGGGAAGACAGACGTGTCCAGACTGATGTTTCGAAAAGAGCTCATCTGCTCTTCACTAAACTTTAAATTAAAGGTAGATCTGAAGCTATTTTCCCTATATAACTGAAGTCACTTGAGTAACCTTTATACTTGATTTTCTATTACTTTGTTCTATTTAAAGGTGCTTGCTGTCTAGGAGATTGGGCTGGGTGAGGACCCAGGAAGCTTGATTCTGGCAGCAGGAACACCAGGAGGCTGAAACAGCAAGTGAGCCCAGGCAGACACATACAATGAAGAAATGGGTCCAGAAAGTAGGCCATGAACATCAGGAAGTGGAACACAGCTGGGGCAGAAAATTCAAAGTGGAATGGGACTCCACAACCAGGGCCTGTTGCCCAGGAAAGGGTTTAGGCCATCAATCTAACTTACTGAGAAAGCAGTTCTCAAGGCCTGGAAATCTGTGAAGGAGACTGAGAGTTAACGGAAATTTAAACAAAGGAAATATATGTACCAGTGAAGAGTAACAACAACTACCTCCATAAATGGAGTAACAAGTATGTGCAAGGCAGAGTACTGAGCAAGATGCATAGATTATATGTAATCTACAAAGCACTTTTGAGAAGGTATGATTGCTCAAGCCCAGATTTTGGCAGATACAGTTTGAGTAGTAAGACCTTTCCTAGTTTTATTTGAAGGAGAAACAACCTTATCCTCTCTTTCTCCGTGATTTTCATTGGTGGCAGGGACCAGCCCACTTGAGCATTTGACTCAGACAATCCTTTGTTGTACTGGATTGTTCCATAATTGCAGGATATTTGGCATCTTTGGTCTCTATATATTACATGCCTGTGTATTCCCATCTCTATGACAACAAAAAATAACTTCATTCACATCCAGTTTACCCCACCCCATCAGAGGAGCTCGGTGCCCTCTCTCTCACATATTTAAATGAAAGCTCAGCTAATTCTAATCTGCCCACTTATTTCAGAAAAAAAAGAAAAAGAAACAAGAAAGCAGCCACATTTATAAAGGAAAATAAATAATATTTATTGTGTGTGTGTTCTGTTTCAGCTAGTATTCTAAATGCATCACATATATTGAATATTTTACTCTTTTAACCCTGTGGAGTAAAAACTATACTTTTACCTTTTACAGATGATAAAACTGAGGCAGAGTGGTTAAGTGACATTACCCAAGTCATGCTGCTAGAAAGTAACCTAGTCAGGCATGAACCCATGCAAGTTCAATGCTAGAGCCCAAATATTCCCTTGGTCACTTCACTAGACTTCCTTTTCTGATGCTGGATCACACCAGGGGCCCCTCCAGCTCACGGGGTTATTTTTTATTTTTATTTTTTAAAAATATATTTTATTGATTTTACACAGAGAGGAATTGAGAGGGATTGAGAGTTAGAAATGTCGATGAGAGAGAAACATCGACCAGCTGCCTCTTGCACACCCCCTACTAGGGATGTACCCGCAACCAAGGTACGTGCCCTTGACTGGAATCGAACCCGGAACCTTTCAGTCCGCAGGCCTACGCTCTATCCACTGAGCCAAACCGATTATTTTTATTATTTGTGATAGAGGTGGTTTGTTCATTGTGTTGTTTTGTTTAACTAACACCACCCCAAAAGTAAAAGTTGGTATCTTCCCTGAAATCAACCTTCACGGTATATCCCAGGTTCCCTTAATAGCTATTTTCCCCTCTGTTAAAAAAATAACTACCAAATTATATTAATAATATAATCTGTTAACTAAGAACAGTCATAGGACTCACCTGACCATGTCATCCCTTTCTCAGAGGTCACAGTTTTTCTCTGCTTGTTCTCTTTGATCCAGTAGGACTGTGAACTTTCTGGCCAAGTTTCAGACACTCCATCTGGCATGGAGTGGGGTCTGTTTTCAGGTAAATCTTTGAGAAAAAATGAGAAACTAATCCTTTAGCATTTCTTCCTCCCAAGTATAAACTGCTATCGAGGTTCTGCCTGTTTTTGTTTGCTCTCGAGTGTATTGAGGTAGTTGTTATATTTTCTCCCAAGTTCACGGTTGCTATTTGAAGGATATTTGGTCCAATAGAGCTATTCATCCATGGCCAGAAATTAGAATCCCATTATTCTGGTGTGGATTCTTTTAATGTACAAATGCAATGCCTCAAATTTTTCCAATATCAACTATTTTTCTGTTCATGTTCACAGAGAAATCAGATCGTTCAGGAGTCTCACCTCAACTACACAAAATGACAGTATCATCTCCAAATATGAATATTGTGCTGTGTAGCTTCCCCTCCAAGTCATTTATTAATTCCTGTTGTCCATACAGAACTGTCTTAAGATCATTTCTAGTCTGAGTTCATTTATCTACACTCTTTGTTTCCTATTCCTAAACCCTTTCCAAGATAAAATAGCCTCTTCACTACCCCATGGCCATATTTTTAAAATAACTTATGTGGAACTTTGTCAAAGGCCTTTTAAAATTCACTGTGGACTGTAGCAACTAATTGTTTATGCTCATGCCTTTTTAGCTCTTTAAAGAAATCAGTAATTTATTAATAACATATTTTAAAATGTTCCTTTGGAGAAACCATTGTCCCAAGGGTTACTTTAAGGACTGATAGATCAATCCTTTATTCATTATAACCTCATATCAGCTTGTCTGGAATAGAACTGTAGTGTAATGATGTAAGGTCCTTGGATTCTCCCTGGATTTCTTCTTCTTCCTTTTTTTTTTTTTTTAAACTGAGATTACTAGAAGCAATCTTCTAGTCTTCTGGCATGAGAGTCATAACAAGTCAGACTTTACATTTTGGCCACACATCCCTGGTTTCATATCTCAGTTGTTTCAAGAGTGCCATCTGATTTTGGTGATGTAAATGAAATTTATTTTGCTAATAACAACTATTTATTGTGCATATCTTAGATGCCAGACAATGTTCTAAGTGTATGATCTCATTTTGTACTCTAATAACCCTATAAATTGCCTTTATTTCCATTTACAGATATAAATCTGTTGGAGCACATTCTAGGTATTGACCATCAGTTGATCTATTGCTTCTAATTTTTTTTTTCCACTTGGAAGAAATTTTAGAACTATGCATCTTCTTTCTCAATAAATCCTCAAAACACAAGGTTGCTTGGCCTGTTGTTTAAACTGGTTCTACAAGCATAATATCAGTTTCCTCTGGGGAGGAGAGATTTTGAAAAGTAGGAGAAATGGTAATGATAGGAGGTTGTCACTCAAAAAAAAAGTTTCTATGCTGAAGTTGCCAGCAGGGACAGGCAGCATGTTGTGGATAATAAATCACACATTATTACTCTCAGAGCCTCATTCTTTTATTAATGTTTGAATAAAACAGGCATGTTTTATGCCTTTTTCGTGTGTTTCTGGCTCCATTTAGCTGCCCCATATGTTTTGTCTCTTCCCTAGCTTGGGTTATAGGTTTTCTTATCTGTCATTCAGCTTGAGGCATCCCCTTGGGCCTCATTTGCCCTTGAGATAGCTTTTCATTATTGTAAACTTTGCTTTCTGTTGGAAGAGTCTTTTCCTCTCTCATTGTCTTTTTAAAAAAACAAACAAAAACAAACAAAAAAACAACTCCTATTTTTCCATTTTTCTCTTTTCATCTGCCTGGCCAGTTGTGATTCATTTTCATTCTCTGTGTTTTCAATTACAAGCTTCCTCCCATGGTACCTTTCCTCTGGTCCCTTTAGCATTTTCCTTTATCTCTTCACAACTTATTTTTTATTTCTACAATGAACTGGCTTATTGAATTGGCCCAGTATTTATGATATCTCCTGGGGTCCTTTTCCTTTTTTTCTTTCCTGAAACTCCTCTTCCGTACTTGGTTTGGTAATGCACCGAGCCGAAACAGAAGAATCGCATGACCTTTCCCCTGCTCCCATTCCCTGTTTTTTCAAAGCACCTTGGCATGGCCCACGCTGTAGACTAGACTCCTACTTTCAGCGTGGAGAGAAATGTGATGGGTCTAGTTAGAAGTTCTAGTCCAAAATTGCCTGCGTTAGCCCCATATAGAGTACCTGGACTAAAAGCCTGAATGGAAGGATGGGAGCACCAGCTGATGAAAGCACAGCATCTGTGTGTTGAGAGGAGGCAGAAGGTAGTTCTCTCAATGACATGAGAGATGAGATGAAGTTGTTTTGTTTGGGGTTTCCTGGAGTTGTAAATCATTGAAAACAAAAGCCATATTGAAAAATTAGGTTTAAAAAATTTTTTTGGAATCTCGGAAACTTCCTTTGGAGATAGTGTGTGTGCTGTTCCACTTTTGTTTGGTTCTTATTTCCCAAGTGTTTTCATATCGTCTCAGTTAATTCTGTTACTACGCTGAGGGGAAAAGACTGCAGAGAAATGATGCCCACTTTTGAGCTCACTGAGATGTGCAGTTTCACTTCTCTGACATCATAGAACTAAAAACAAATGGGGATTTAATATATGCCTGTTGAGTTATGTGCTTTCTTAACTTGTATTTCCCTGCTACCCTCTCCACCCTGCCTAACATGTCTGCAAAGGATGATTTGAACTAACTGAGGAAGAAGAAAGTAGTCATCATTTTCATGTGCTCAAGAAGATGACCGTATGTATAATACTCTGTATAGCTCAGCCTCATCTAATAATTACCCTAGTCTAAAGCTAGTTACTATTCCTAAGGTGTTCATTAAAATTGGGGGTAGGGGGTGTAAGACACATGACTTAAGGGAGGAAATGACAGCGGGGGTTTGACCGAGTTTAGTAGGGAGGAAGTCTAAGAGTGTCACACGGATCGGAGGCTAAGGAACAGAAGGCAGATATTTGTTTTATTTTGCTGCCTTTATCGTTTTCACCTCAGTGGCCTTCTTGCAGGCCCATGGCAGCTGTGACCCGCCCTTAACCTCTGGAATACCCAAGAGTCCAAACTGGCTCTTCCATTGTTTCCATGTTGAGAAAACAATAACTGGATATTCCCAGTGGGTTTTGTTTTGTTTTTCCTTATCTCAGGCATCCAATCATTCTTTCAACATGCACTCCAAGATATCCTGTCTTTTGTCAGCTCCTTGTTGACTTTCTACCAAGTATCAGAGGACTCTCAAACCCTGTGTTTTCAGGAAAATAGTTCCAGTCCATTTTTTCCCCTGCAATGATCAAGCTTGTGCTCAATGTCACCAATTTCACTGCCCACCTTTAGCTTCCTGCACACCCTTGGGCTCTAGGAATCCTGCTGAGGAGGTTCAGGGCAGCTCCCGGCTTGCCCCAGGTGAAGCAGGCACAGCCCTGTCACAGAGCATGCCTTCACTTAGCTTCCCTTGGGTCTCTTTTCGTGTGTTAGGCTTCCTTACCAATAATGCTATGTGTAGGCATCTGCTTTATCAGCTTTGGGTGAGGGTGAGAGGAGCCATGAGGAGAGAGGGTAGGAACAGAGGCACAACTGAGCAGAAGACACTCTCTGGCCACCTAATTGTGCTACAATTTCATAGCCCCATTGCACTGATTGATAGGAAAAGCCAGCTGGATGGCGCTGACAATGCTCTGTGCTCACAGTCCTTGGTCCAATATAAGTTGATGAAAACTTCTCTTGCAAGTATTCTGTTCTAAAGCTAACCTGAATCACAAATATGGTGTGAAATAGGTCTTATCCTGTTTCTCTGCCATCAGTGACTTTTCACAATTTATCCTGGAATGCAAACATGCCAAATACATTTAGTCTATCTAAGGAGAAGCACTGTATATTGGTAATGGTCAATAGAAATTTATCTGAAGAAATCTGTTTCCACTACTCTCCGTAGTCCAGTAAGTGGATAAGTGAATTGATTTTTCCATAGCCAATGATTCTTGCTGATACTTTTCCAAAGAGCCACAGAAACCAAGAAAAATATATCGTAAATGCTATTAAAAATAAACTGTTTTTTGAGACAACATTTTAGTCCTTTAAATTAAAGCAGAATGGCAATGGTCTGCTTTTAATTCACATTGTCCATGAAATTGAAGCAATGTCTTCATCTTGATTTTTCATGCTCATTGTCCCTATTTTAAAATGGTCAACTTCAACTGCCGATTATTTGCTCAAGTGGTTTACCTTTGAGTCTATTTTTGACCAAAATTTAAACAAGAGCATTAAAGTGCTATCATTTAACATGTGGCCAGCGGTACCCTACAGTGAAGTCCTCTGTCCTCACTGAGGATTCAGAGACTCCAAATATGGTGTTCTTGAGAATGAAACAGGTTATGCTCAGGGACTGGGTAAGGAGAAGAGAGAGTGTGTGCTTGCTAGTACCAAAGCAACTCTAATAGAAAAAAATCTTAACAAAATAGAAGTCAGCATATGCCGTCATTTATAGTACGGTGTGCATACACATTCCATGATTTTCAGAATCAGCTTGACAATTAAAAAGGTGGAAGATGACTGATTAACAAAGAATCCAAGTGGTTTTACAACCTGATACTAATAATTTCTAAAATTATTCTGAGACCTCACAAATTTGAGATTATGAAAAGGCATATGAAAGCATATTCATTTTGGAGATGAAATTTTAGTCATATTTGTTTACATAAAACTGCAAAATAAACTGGTGGCTATGCAAACATGTCAGCTTTTGCAACTGGCACAAAATTAAAAAATGTTATTCCCCTGGCCAGTGTTCTCAGTGGTTACATACAGCATTGGCCCACACACACTGAAGGGTTGAGGGTTCAATTCCCAGTTAAGAGATGCATTTCGGTTGCAGGTTCGATTCCCAGTTGGGGTGAGTGTGGGAAGCAACCAATCGATATGACTTTTTTACATTGATGTTTGTCTCTCTTTAAATTTAAACTTCCCCTCACTCTCTTCTCCCTCCTTCTCTTCCACTCTTTCTAAAAATCAATGGAAACGATATCCTCAGGTGAGGATTAACAAAACAAAAAAGTGTTCACACTACCTTAAAATGGGTGACTATATAAGAAACCTGGTACCTCAGGGATATGCAGATATGTTGTATATAAGTACTTTTTGCATTGTACATAAAGGTACTATTATTCATTTCTAATTACTTATAAATAAGTACAGGATACCTCAGAAATATGGTTGGGTTAGTTTTTAGACTACCATAATAAGGTGAATATCCCAATAAAGTGAAACACACAAAATTTGGGGTTTCCTAGCGAATATAAAATTATGTTTGTATTTAAACAAGGCATGGCCCACCAGCTGCAAGTTTGACATGCCTATTAAGTATACAATAGCATTATATTTTAGAAATGTACATACCTTAATTTAAAAATACTTAGGGCTAAAGATGCTAACCTTAATCTGACCCTGTTGGAAAGATGGCACAAATACACTTGCTCAACAAAGGTTTTCACAATTTGTACAAAACACAAATACATTCAAAGCACAATATAGTGAAGCACAATAAAACATTTGATGTTCATGAACAGCATTTACATGTATTTTTCTTTTGTAGGAAAAGATCATCAAAGCACAAGACTAGATTACAAAGAATTTAATTCATAGGATATTTGTTAAAGATATCAAAATTTTTTTTGCAAGATACATAAAGAGTAGTATTGAATCTTTACAAATGGACTGAAGTGGAGAAATTACGGCTCTCAATATGCTTACATGGAAAATCCCAAGGAACTTTATAGGAAAGGAAATTGCTAGACCTGGAAGTGGAAGAAAAGCTAAAAGAAGCTTTCATCTCTCAGCTCTTATTTTGAAGAATAAAAAACCTCTTTGAAAATCAAATATTTTCTTAAGACCCCAAAACATTTTCAATAAGGAAATAATTTGCAATTTTCTATTAAGTAGGAATCATAGGAGTGGTGCTTAAATTATGTAAAATTCTGGATTAGTGGAATACCAATTAAAGAGGAATTATCGTAAAACAGAAACAGATTGTGCAAGCTTAGTTCTAAAGGTGCTTGGAAAATCCAGTCATAACGCAGGATTTTGGAATCGGCTGTGATTACTATGTGGGCAGTGGCTGTCTCCTGAGTTTGGAAGGAGCCAAATGGCTGAGTTGCCATATTGAAATGGCTTAGCAATCTTACCCCAGAGTTTAGTTTGAGAGGAAGATGAATTGGAACCTCAGTGTAAAAGTGAGCAGCTGAGCTTCTGTCATGGGAGAAAGAGATTTATAACTGGACACATGTGATAGTCATTTACTTCGTTATTAATGCTGTTGAACCTAAGTGCATCTAACATTAGAAATATCACACAGAAAAAGAAGAGGCCATTCTTTGCCTAGAATGAGCTCAGAGAAAGAATCCAAGGATTTCTCTTGTGGACCTGAATATTCTGAGCCATTTCCCCCCCACGCTCCATAGTTACTGCCATTTGGACTTCTTTATCCTTCTGTTAAGGGCTACATATGTTCACTCAGTTACACAAGCTCTTAGTGTGGATTTAGGAGGAAAATAATGCAGCTGATTCCAATTGGAATTCTGAACTAGCTGAAAATTAGAACAGGACTCCTGCAGGTACAGATAAAAAGGTCTGGGGTAATAATGTTAAAGCTATCTATTTGTTCAATATAGTTTAGGTCAGTGGTCGGCAAACTGCGGCTCGCGAACAGCATGAGTTTGCCGACCACTGCCTTAGGGAAAGACACTTAAAAACATTTTAATAATGTACTAATGTCTTTAACCTGAAGTCAAAACTTCTGGATAAGGGTAATGCCCACACAGTGGTCGGCAACCTCAGTCAACAGAGCAGCAAACTGCGGCTAGCGAACAGCATGTGGCTTGTGAGCCGCAGTTTGCTGACCACGGGTTTAGGTGAAGCCAAAAATGGGCTTGATAACATTCTTCCAAATTAAACATTTACCCCCAGATAATAAGCTTTCTGCAGGCAACCATCTCCCCCAAAAGAAAACACAGACCAGTTATATCTCCCAAACTATGTAATGGTTATAAATGGTAAAGACAATTCGGGTGTGTTACTCCAGTGCCGTGTCAAGTGTGTTCCAGGACCAGAGAGGGTGGGGAAGCAATTACTAGTGCAGTGTTCTAATGCTGGTTTTCTACTGCCCTCATTCCATCCACATTTTTAATTTAAATAATTCGGTTTCCCTTTATCCTTCACTTATTTATTTATTCAACTATGTATTTACTAGAGGCCCAGTGCATGGATTCATGCACCGGTAGGGTCTCTCCGCATGACCTGCAGGGATCTGACAGAAACCGGCAGTCTAATGCCTCCTGCTGTGCCTGCCTGCTGCTCCTGCTCATCTCCTACCGCTGCTCAGTAGGCTCGCTGCCGCCCCTCTGGGGTCTCCGGCTGCAGCAGCCAGCTGTGAGCCCTGTGTCTGGTGCCTATAGGTCAGCTGAGCAGTGCTCCCACTGTGCGAGTACACTGACCACCAGGGGCAGCTCCTGTGTTGAGCGTCTGCCCCCCAAATTGTTTCTCTTCTTTTATCCATTGGCTGGTGATCCTTAGTTTGCACTTATTTATAATTTCTAAAAATGAACTTTAGAAAGCTTAGCCTCTGTCAAAGTTGTTTAGAGAACAGAAGAAATGTGTTTTCATGTGACAGGTGGCAGCCCTACCTCACCACAGTCTGCTGAGGTTAATGATGGGAGACCCCAAAAATGAAACGTTAACAACCCCCCCAAACACACACACACACACACACAAAAAAAAAAAAAACAAAAAAAAAAAAAACAAAAAAACACCACAAAACAAAACAACAACAACAAAAAAACACCTCACATAAGTTAAATTCACTTCAAATCCTCTTTATTTCATACTGGGGGAAACAAATGGTGAAAAACAAAAAGAGGTTGATAATAATTATGACAAGAGAGGAAAAATAGCTTCCCCCCACTTCAAATAAATGATTTTTTTCTCTTTGCATTTTCCTCCAAAATGAGTCTATGCTTTATTCACAAAGAATGATACCTAACTTGAGATTCCAGTGTGTTGTTGGGAGTGGGAAGGCTGGCAGCTGATAAAGCTCCACGTTTTTGCAATTATCTCCCTTTTGCATCCCTCCCTCTGTGTTCCCAGCACAGGAGCAGAGCTGAAAGGTGGGGCAGGGTGTCTGGGGAAAGAACGTAGTTACACGCAGGGTGGAAATGTGCTGGCTTTAACAGGTGGTAAAGCGCATCAGTGATCGAGTTTTGTGGACTCACTTCTTACTTCTCACAAAAATACAGCTGTTTACTGCTGATTTTTATGCTACTTAAGCCTATAAAAATATTTTATTCGGACCATAAATAGTTTTGCTCCAATCAGCTTTGGGGCTAATTCATGTGATGTCTGTGTTCTCAGAAGGCAATTTGGAAATAAAGGTGAAGTGATGTAACCTCATGGACAAAACAGTACAGCACAGTACAAGTGGGTTTTCTCCTCTCTCTCTCCTTTTTCTCTCTCTCTCCTCACCTTTTTCTCCTCTCTCTCTCTCTCTCTCTCTCTCTCTCTCTCTCTCTCTCTCTCAGCATTTAAATTGACGAGAAAACAGATGGGGTTTAAAAATAGGAAATGCATCCTCGGTTTTCTTTGCTAAACTTGAATAGAATTGGTTAAGAAAAGAATTTATTAACAAATGAAAAGAACATAGAACACGCGCTGTTTCCTAATTAAAGACTCTAAAAAATTAATAAGCACCAAATGTAGAGATCTAGATATATTTATGCACTGGCGGGAGCACGCACACAGGCATTCTGGTGTGTGGAGGCACAGGAGAGGGTCCCTGCGTTAATGGACTCATTTACAGCAGATAATGACATGGCCATTCTGTGTGTAGATGTCTACGTTCAAAATTCAAGCCAGGTCCTCGGGCTCTTAAAGCATGGAGAGGGAATTCCATAGCCTTGTTTTCAAAGGGACTTTGGCTTTCTCCAGGGTGCTTTCAGGGATGAGCTTAACCGAGCCAGTTACCTAGTCTCTGGGTCTTGATCTTAGGGGAGAGGCTGATTGGAGAGAGTTATTTCCTGAAATGGCTGAGAGCAAGGAAGTCTGCATGGCAGCAGGGAATCATAGACGAGGAGGAGAGCCAGACGCCAGTCCTTGGGATGAGAGTTAAGAATTATGTAAAGCAAGACCAGAGCAGAGATTTTGGACACCTTTGACAATCAAATATGGAGTTACTGTCAGGCCATAAAAATTTTTCCCAGTGCTACATCAAGACTGGAAATGCTTTAGGAGGGGTCTGAATGCCCAGAATCAGAAGTCTGGACACTTGGATAAGGACTCCATATGGGCACAGAAATGTGTGGGGCTGCCACTGCAGACTATAAGAACTCAGAGCTCCAACCACCCAGTGGTGGCTATAGTGTGGGTCAGGCTCAGAGCCCAACAGGACTTCCACTCCATCAGATGCGCGTTCACCACTGAATCCACCCAGCTTGAGACCCATGCCTGCCTCTGCAGATGCTGCCAGTGACCTGGATTTCAGGGCAGATGCTTGCTCTGCTCTATTTTATCAAATAAGCTCCCTCTCTGTGTGTAATCTGTAGTGACTCTATTGGCTTACAGGGGAGGTCTCCCTTGATAAACCTGGCATTGTGGAAAGATACAAAAGTGTGAGTGACTCCTTTCAGCCACACTCCCTTGCTCTTGACAGGAATCAAGCTTGAGAAATTGGTAATGTTGCCTGTGGAAACTGGGCTCTTCCAGGGGATCGCAAAAAGAAGCATTCTAAGGACCCCCACAATAAATCTTACCACCTCACAAATTAAAGTTCAAAGCAAGGAAAGGTTTACTGATTGAGAAGGCCAAGCTCCAGAAGATGGAAGAACTAATTCTCAAATCCATTTTTAGAGATCAAAATTCAGACCAAGGTCCTGTCTGACCCCACCAGTCTAACTCCTGGTGCAGTTCTTGCTGCTGCCAACATCTAAAACCATTTGAAAACAACAAAGATATTCCCTGAAAAGAGGAGAAACATAACAACACAACATTGCACGAATTTAGAAAGCAAAATTGCCAAATTAGCCTCTTTGAGCATCGCTTTTCTACCATAAATGCCACTCCTTGAAGCAATTCCTGCCTTATCTCCCTCTTCATGTCTTACTCCTCTCTTTCCACCATCACTGCCCACTCCACCTCTACTCCTTAGGTCTTGGCTCCTGCTATTGGCCTCATCTTCTCTCCCATGGCACAAGTTGGCCTCCTCAGCTTTTCCAGTTCTTTCCACAGATCATCTCTCTTTTTAGAGTAACAACCATCAGGTATCTAACCTGACAACTGACGTGTCCTTTCTCTTTAGGAGGCAGTAGAAAGGAAGGATTTTAAATTATTAAAATGTACTTTTTCCTGTCACATAAGGAAGTCCAATCACTGCCTTGACTAATTTGCTTAGCATGATACAAATTTGCTTGGAAAATCTCAGTTTAGATCCTGGGATGGAGTGGAAAGATGACTGGGCCCAATTGGGACTCTGGGGCTGGAGTCTTCGCTGTGAGGAACAATGGAGCATCCTCAAAAGGAGTCACTCACACAGGTTTGTGACGTTCCACAATGCCAGGTTTATTAGGGGAGACGTCCCCAATAGGCCAATGGAGTAGCAGACACTCAAAAATAGGGAGCTTACACGATAGAGCCAGCAGAGTGATCATCTGGCAGGCAGTCCCGATCATTGGAGGCATCCTCACCTGAGAAGCAGGGTCCCAAGCCAGGCAGATACAGTGGCAGCACACTTGTGGTGGAATGAAAGTCAGGCAGGACTCTTAGGTGACCTATGGTACAGCCAAGCTCAAGCGTCAAATGGTCCAAGTTCTCAGTTCTTAACATCTTCAATGGATGGTAGTCCCACTCATATGGATATACAGATGGAATCCTTATCCAAGTGCCCAGACTTTGGGTTTTAGGCCTTCCGGCCCATCTCAAGGGCATTCGCATTACACCTCATTACCTCAGTTCTGAGCATCATGCCACTTGACATAATTGTCATGATTGACCTAAACTCCATATGGATTGTCCAAAAGTGTCCATGAAGTCTGCTCTATACACCAGCCTAGCCAGGTACCTGGCAAACCTAGAGCTTTTGAGATCTTTGAGCAGCATGAAGATGTTGGCCTAACCAACAGGAACTCTAATGGTAGCCAGCACTTGTGTAGCACATCACTGTTTACAAAGCACTTTTCACAGTTATGTAATTCAATCTTCACTTAGTTTCTGAGGGCTCCACACCTGATAGATGATGATAATCAGAGGAATCAAATAATTGGGTCCAAGGTCACACAGTTAGAAAGTGTCCAAGGCTGTATCAGAAACAGAATGTGTGATACACAAGCATGAAATTTAGGGCTTGGAACTTGATAAAGCAAATTGCCTATGAGAGCCCTTTGTTTATCCATTGAAAAAGACACAGTCAAAGACATTTAAAGTCAATGAGACCCAAGAGCTTCAGGGACAACTTGGTATTTCTATGGCATTTTAACTCTTTATAGAAACTCATTCCTATCTATTCATTTTATTGGCAAAGGACTTGACATTTCTTCAAATTCAATGTTCTAATATTTTAAATAAGCTGAGAAAGGCACTACCATCACTGCATCAATATGTTACTTCAGTGTTTTCCAAAATGCAGATCCCTGTGTAGTTTGAGAGAAGGCAGGTTACCAGGCCCTGTTGTAGCCATGCAGGTGGTCTGGACTGGGGTCCAAGTGACTTGGGCGAATAGCCCAATACCCTCACGTAAACAGATACTGTCCTTGTCCACAGACCCTGGATATCCATAGCAAACTAGTTTACTTGACATAGTTAGGCTATTTCTTTCATGAAGTGGAAAATAGAAATATAAAATTCATCCCACCACCTCTCTGATAGGAGACTGCCAAGGTGCTGGGCATCAGATATACCACTTGAAATGTTTTTTCCCCCCGCTTGAAAGCCATTTTCCTTTAGGGGAAACATTAGGCTTTCTTGTTATCTTAAAATAGTTTATGCATAGGAAAAGAATCATTTTTGAGTTTAGGGAATTTAGGAAAGTGGTGGTGGTGGTTGTGAAGGTGATGGTGGTGGTAGTGGTGGTGGTGGTGGTGATGGTGGCAGCGGCGGGAGGGGGTGAGGGAAGGTTGATGAAAAGCAGAGAGGGGAGGCACAGAAAGCGGGGAGAGAAAGACCAAGGGCAGACATGATAGCAGGGTCCACAACCTGGCTGCACAGCCACCTGGGAAGACCTGAAAAATATGAATGCTTGTGTCCCACCTCCAAAAATTCTGAGGTAATCAGTTTTTAAGCATCAGGGTTCTTCAAAACTTTCCAGATGATTCTAATGTGCAGCCAAAGTCGAAAACCACTGTTTTACAGTTTTGCCCTTGCTGGCTGTATTTAGAAAAAAAAAGAGGCGAGGATTGTATGCAAGTGAAAAGTGTAGCTGTAAAATAGAATATGCAGTGAGCCCAAATGGGACTAGAAAACTTTATTTTCCATGTTGCTACACTCCTGGGGGACATAGGGGCCTTGATTGGATCAAAATGTAAGGCTTTTAAAGGAGCAGCATTTCACCTTGCACTTTGGTCTCCGATGGCATGAATGCATAGTCAATGGATTTAGATAATAGTGAAATGATTGCAAGCCTTCTGGTGTTTAGTGTGCATGTAAAAGTTTATGGTTTATTGAAATGGGAACTAGCAGGGGTCTCCTACCCCACAAATGGAGTCGTTAACAGTGTGTGGGCCGTCCGCTTAGAGCATAGAGGGCAGTTGTCTTCTCTCTGTGGGTTGCGGGAGGGATTTGAGGTTGTGAGTTTTCATAATTGCCACATACGTAAAATCCCAGGCATAATGTTGCATTTCCATGAACTTAGTGGATTCCAGTTGTGCGTTCTGGCATGACTTCCAGCAATAGTCCCCACCCTGGACAAGTTTTGCTGTTTGACACTCACCTATAAAACGTGTTGTAATGACCTAAAATAATGGAAAGAAATGAAAAGTGAAGGTAGCCACAAAGGCATGTTGCAATGAGGTAAGACTTGGAATGGCTTTGGCATGTGCAATGTTCTATAAAGTCAAGTTCAAGACTTGGCCTTCCTTTCATTTTCAGAAGATTTGTGCACATAAAAGAGTACTATTTCTATGACAAACGCCTGGGACTTGTGAGTTTATAGCAAAAGCAGTCTTAAATGTAAGATTCAGGGGCCTGCTTGCTTACAGTTGCCCTTGTCTGTTCTGTAGCCAGCAGCAGGCAGTCACCAAAATCCCCAGGCTGTGTCTTCACAAGCTCAGGGAGTTGCATAAGGATGTCTAAGATAGCTGTCATGACTTAACATGATAAAACACTTAATTTTTGCCTGCTTAACCATGAAATGCCCAGCCACCACCCTCTACCACACCAGAATTGAGGGCCACTTGCAGAGATGTCGTTTTCAAGTCTAAGAAAGATCTCCCAAGCTTGTATGTAGGTCCATTATGCATTGCTTTTCACTTTCTAAGTGAACACTGTGTAGAGCAGTGGTTGAGAGCTCAACTGAGTCCAATGAAGCTGGGCTTGCCTCCCAGCTCAGTTGTTTACTGGCTGTATGACTACGTAAGCAACTTGTCCTCTCAGGGAGTCAGTGTGCTAATTTACCAAGTGGGATACCGGTAACAATACCTAGCTAAGTCCTGGGATTGTTGTAAAGACCAAGTGAAGTAATGAATATGAAGTGCCTAGTACAGTGCATGGTACAGAGTAGCTTCTCCATGACCCGTCATATTCCTATGGAATCACCTTGGATTTGGCATTGATATAGGGGACTAGGAAAATTAAAGATGACTTTCAAATTTTTTGCGTAGTGGCTGTATCCCTTTTGCCTTTATATCGTTGTCTTTTATTATCAGGATGCTCTTTTGGGTTTATATCTTGCTTTTTACCTAAATTTTTTTATCATAAATTTTCTCATACTGGGCCACTTTCTGCATTTTACCATTCACTTAACCTTCATTTCTTAGTTTATCTTTACCAGGAGAGAGGAAGGGAGAGAGGGAGAGAGAGAGAGAGGGAGAAGGAGAGAGAGAGAGAGAGAGAGAGAGAGAGAGAGAGAGAGAGAGAGAGAGAGAGAGAGGTGGGGAGAGAAATTTTGCTAAAGTGAAAACCTTGTAACTTCAAGGCCCCCAAGACTGGGCTAGAATGAAGCTGAGAAGCTGATGCAGGAATGGTGGGAGGCAGGGCAGCTGCCTCCGACCACCTTTCGTTTAACATGTGGTCCACAAATATTTATGGAAATGAATGAATGAATTAGCTCTGATCTGTTTTCTTCTTATAAACATTTCAGTGAATTAACAATGACAAATTCTGCCCTGAGTAGCTCAGTTCCTAGGGAAGTCATTAGGATTTATCCTGGAAACATTGGCTTCATGACTGTCTGAAATATGTGGTTTACCCGTGCATAATACCATCATCAGTGTGTTGGCTGCAAACTTCATTATGAATAGAGTGGACAGTTATGAGTATTTTTTGGCCTCCCAGCATGTGGGCCTCTTTCCCGTGTTTGGGAAATCTTCCACTGTATTGGTCTCAATTGGAAGTGGAGTGCATCTCTTAGACACCCTGGATACCCACATATTTCCAGACCCTTAGCAATTGGCAGAGACCCAAGCTCATCTCCACAGATGGTCACCATGGGCCCCCATGTCTCAAGTGTTACACAAAGGGCAGAGACAGAGGATAACACCTGCCAGAGGCAGAGGAAGTGTTAGCATTTGGTTTCCGGTCTCCAGAAGGATACATATCAGGGTCAAGAGTCTCGTGATGAAGCCAGGTGTCCAGCGCCAGTTGCTGTGACAGCACGATGTTACCCACCTGTGTTCTGCCTAAATTCTCACCTGCTCCTATTAGCCCTCTTAGAAATGGTCTCTGCCCATTTTCTAAACCTGCTTTCACAGGCCTTTGGTCGAATTGGCAATTGAAAATGTATTGTCCCAATAAGCTCCTTTTCTACTTAAGTTACCTAGTCAGTCTGTGCTGTTTTCAACCAAGAACTCTGACAGTCACAGTCAGGGTAGATGGAATTTTGTGAAAGATGAATAAGAACATTGATTGCATTTTTTAAAGCAATCAATCTTCTTATTTTTTTTATCTTTAAAATATATTTTTATTGATTTCAGAGAGGAAGGGGAGGGAGAGAGATAGAAACATCAATGATGAGAGAGATACGCCCATTGGTTGCTTCCTACACTGCGCCCTGACCAGGGCCAGGGATAGAACCTGCAACTAGGTATGTGCCCTTGACTACAATCAAACCTAGAACCCTTCAGTCTGCAGACCAACACTTTATCCACTGAGCAAAGCAGGCCAGGGCAGCAATCATTCTTTTTAAATCAATTATTATTACACTCTTGTTTAATTAAAATTAGTCAGGGTCCTCTTCTAGCATGGAGTCCCAGTAAATATTATCCTATCCTATCTAATAAAAGAGTAATATGCAAATTTACCATCACTCCAACACACAAGATGGCCGCCCCTATGTGGACACAAGATGGCTGGCAGGGGAGGGCAGTTAGGGGCAATCAGGCTGGCAGATGAGGGCAGTTAGGGGCGACCAGGCTGGGAAGGAAGGGAAGTTAGGGGCAATTGGGCCAGCAGGGGAGCAGTTAGGTGTCTATTTGGCTGGCAGGGGAGTGGTTAGGGGGTAATCTGGCTGGCAGGCAGAAGCAGTTAGGGGCAATCAGGCAATCAGGCAGCCAAGCATTTGGGAGTCAGCACTCCTGGATTGTGAGGGGACAATTGGACATCCCTCAAGGGGTCCCAGATTGGAGAGGGTGCAGGCGGGGCTGAGGGACACCCCCTCCCCACTCCAGGACAAATTTCATGCACCATGCTTCTAGTTGTTGAATAAATGAATTAAAAAATGCAATCATTAAAATTAAAAATTTAATAAATGAGCTTGACATCAGATTAAAAATATAAAACATGGGTGAACTGGAAGAGAGCTGAGCAGAAAATGTTCAGGATACAGCAGCTGGAAAGAAATATAAGTGTGTGGTTTATGTCCCCATGAAACTTACAATCTAGCTAAGAAGAGGAGACTGATATCCAAAAAACAATTTGCAAACAACGAACAACATAATTGTATGTAACTAAAGGGTAAGTGGGGGAAAGTGATGGAAGAATATACACATTGTATATTCTTGACATTCCTCCTTTGGCACTTTTCTGTCAAATTATCCCCTTTGCCAAGCATGACGATGTGGGAGAAAATGATCCAGAACAGAACACGCATGTTCTCATTGTGTTAGTTTCAATGATGTCAGCTAAAGCATTCATTCTCTGGATCTGTATATTGACAGAGCCATAGTACCAGGTTTTTCTGTTAGGTTGGGTCCAGAAATTGCTATTGTGCTCTCTAGTTAGAAAAGACAAGAAACTTGAAGAACTGTTCGATAACATGCCTGGTCCCAGTCAACCTCTATGGATGCCACTTCCTCATATAGAGGGCTCCTCTGTTCCTATCGGTATCAACAGAGCACACTCAAGATCATTTAAGGAGGAGCTCATAGAGGGACAATTTTCAAATGGTATAAGGCAGTGGTCAAAAAACTGGCTCGCACGCCACATGCGGCTCTTTGACCCCTTGAGTGTGGCTCTTCCAGAAAATACCACATGCGGCGATTGAAACTTCGTGGCCCATGTGCAGAAGTCGGTTTTCGGCTCTCAAAAGAAATTTCAATCATTGTGCTGTTGATATTTGGTTCTATTGACTAATGAGTTTGCTGGCCACTGATATAAGGAAATCACAAAGAATAGAACAATACCTTGGGGCTGTTAGATGTTCTAAGGCCAACGAGACAAGAGGAGAGAGTAACCACTGAAAACCTGAAGGAGGCACTCAGAGAGAGATGGTGACCTAAGAGGAACCGTGACCTTGAATCAAGGGAGTCAGCCTTCCATAGAAAACCCTGCTGAAAGGAAACCTGGAAAATCAACACCCCAACTTCACTCTCCTCCCTAATTTATTGAATAAATCTAATCAGAAGCCAGAGGGCAAGAAGGGCTGATAGTACTTGTATAGTCCATGTAGATCAGCATCCAGAGACAGAGAGCAAGGTGAAGTGTGGGGGATGAATCTGGAAGGGAAAAGGAACATTGTCTAGCACACTACAGAATAGCAGTTTTCAAAGCGGTACATCCTTACCTAATTTGGAGTACTCACTAAGATTTTTAGGATTTGTGGCAAATTCTAGATCCTTAAGTTGCATTTGTATTTTTCCCTAATATTAATCTGCCTGAGGATGTGCTTTTGGTCAAGGCAGTTTCATTTCTATCTCCCCTTTTATAAATGCCCTATTCACCTTTTTTTGTTGTTAAAAAAAGGAATATCTTACCCATGTAAAAAAAAGATATACCTCTTTTCCATATTGGTATATTATAATGATGTCTAAAAACCTTTGAAGAGACTAACAAAAGTAAAAATTTAAAACATTAATATCTGTGAACTCTTTTTCATCAAAATTTATAATGTATTTAATTTCTTGTGATCAATTATTAAATTTTCAACAGTTATTCAAGCAGAAGCAATTTTTATTTTTTAACATTTAGAGTAGTGATTGCCAACAGTGACTGCACATTATAATTAGCTGGAGAGATTTAAAAAATATCTTAATGCCAAAGCTGTACCCAAGACCAATTAAATGTGACTCTCTAGGGATAGGATCTATACATGAACAATTTTTTAAAGCTCCCTAGGTAACTCAAAATGCAGGCAAAAGCAAGAACCATTGAATTAGAGACTTAGAAAACTAGAAACCACTGGTCATAGGAAATTAAACTTACTTTTAAAATTACGTGCCCATTTTGTTTAAGAAAAATTTTATATGGTGATCAATAGACATTTAAGTCTAAAATTACATTAAAAAGTAGAATGAACATATGCAAATAAACCAGCTCAGGAAACAATACAAAATCCCCAACATTATACTGTAGAACTTAAAAAAAACAACAACTTAGAATGATAATTGTATTTATCAAATCTTCATCATATTGGGCTAAGATGGAGTCACTTTCAGCAGATCATGCTTCTAATGAGGCAACTAGAAAAGCTAGAAAAAATACAAATGAAATTCTCTGAAGGATCATAAAAAACAAACAAACAAACAAACAAAAAAAATACTAGGGTAACCCTTGCTTGGTGGGCCAGGATCTCAGAGAGAAAAATTGAAAGGTGAGCTGACATTCTTTTAAACAGATTTCAAATTGAGGCATATGCTGATTCTAGTCTTTTGTCAGCCCCCTTGCTGAGAATACATTTCACGCAACTCACACTCTGCTTAATATCTCATTCATTCTTAAGATGGTGGTTTTACACATATAAACTCTAAATATACAGAGTGAAGCAAAAATAGGTTTACAGTCGTTTGTATGGAAAACAATACAATAATGATAAATAATTGTACAAGAATAAACTCCGTGTCATGTACTCACAATGATAAATATACTTTTGCCCCCATCCTGTGTGTTGCTAATGGGACCTATGGTCTCAATGGGCACCTTGGATTATACCTGTTGGTTCCTAAATCAGTTATTTACTCATTCAACAAGATGGTTTTTGCCTGGTGCTTTGTATGTTTACATGTTTAGCATTAAACTGTAATATTTTTAATTTTAAATTTCCTAAGGTCAGAGGGCATGCATATCTAAGTTTCCACTCTTTAGTCATGATGATATCGGTGATCTTAAAGTTTTATCTTTCTTACCTCTTTGAGTCACACAATAACATCTCAAGTGGTCATTTTTCTTGATTATCTCAGCTTTTCACCAATGACTTGGTCTCGGGATACAATGCAACATATGTGAAACCAGTCAGAAACAGTGCTTCTCAAGCAGTGTGTGAATCAGCAGCCGCAAGTTTGCATTTTGGAAATAGTTTTGGCAGCTGGGGAAATTATCCTGAGCTAGTTGAGACTGTTATCTCTGAGTGGAAAGAAGGAGTCATATGAGGGTGAGATGGGGCAGAATGAAATCACTGGAGAAAAGGTAGCAATTAGGCTAACTCAACAGCAACATGGGAAAGGTTAGAAACAAATATTCCACTGAAACTGAATGTGATTTAGAGCCACAAAATTCCAGGGAAACCACATGAGCCAAACCTCTCATTTCACAGATAAGGGGCCTGGAGAGGTAGTGTTTAGTCACTTACACGAGTAAGTCAAGGACAGAACCATACCAGGACTCCACAGTTCCAGTTCCCAGTTCGTGCTGTCTGTCTCAGGATGCTTTCAGGACACATTCTGATGATCTCTCTGTTGGGACTTTTTGACTCTTAGGATTCTTTAAAGCACCATTAACCAAGAATTTAGCAATACTTTCACTGAAAATCACAATGGCAATGAAATCTCTTGCATATAGATTTTTTCTTCTTCATCCAGAGCCTTAACATCATCCTAGATGAGATGATACATGTGTTGACTCACCCATCTTCCCAGCCTTGCGGCTCCTTGACCTTATCTTCCATTCCTACACATTGGTCCACTCCCAGACCCACAATCTAGATATTGCCACTACCAGGAACTATTGTGTCAGTAAATTTTTGCTCTCTGATTTCTATCTCCAACACTTCCCACATCTCACACGACTTACATCTGTCCTGCAAAATTTCCAGTCACACCACGCCTCCTTATACTCCCAAATTTGATTTGGCTTTAATTTTCTACCCCCTTTGGACACCATTGTCAGTAATGTGTCAGTAACATTCTTAAAAACATCTTTAAGTCCTTCACCCTCATGATCTTCAGAGTATTGGGTCCAATAATTCATAACTAACCACATCACATCCATTGTCTGTTCCTCACCTGCTGAGTTCAGTTGAAGAAAATCACAAAGTTGTAACAATTAACCACTAGTGAATATTTGTCATTTCCACCTTCACTTGGGCCCTCAGTATAGCTCATCAGTCTTTTTACTTTCGGCCTTTATTATTTTCCATATATTAGTGACATTAGAGTTCTCAAATTAGCTCCTTTATTCCACTTGCATGACTCTCAAAAGATCCTGTCTTCTATGACACCAAAAAAAAGGAACCATGCACACCAACTCATTCAACTTCACATCCAAATAAATACAGTCACCTACCTTTCCTTCTTTAAGCTTCTCTCAAAGTATACAGAACTAACTGTATACACTGAGTGGCCAGATTATTATGATCTCTGAATGCATAATAATCTGGCCACTCAGTGTGTGTGTGTGTGTGTGTGTGTGTGTGTGTGTGTGTGTATTATAGGCCTGGTGCATAAATTTATGCATGGGTGGGGGGTCCAGCCAGCCTGGCCAGGGGGAGGGGTCATGGGATGTTGGCCAGCCTGCCTGCTGGTCGAACTCCTGGTCGAGGGGACAATTTGCCTATTAGCCTTTTATAATATATAGGATATACACTGAATGGCCAGATTATTATGCATTCAGAGATCATAATAATCTGGCCACTCAGTGTATATAAAAGCTTAAGTGACCATCGCAACAGAAAGGACGACCGAACAGGCCACGTGGGACGACCAGGCCAGCAGCAGGGGGGATAGTGAGGGGCAACCAGTCCTGCAGAGGAGGGGAGTCAGTGGTGACCAGGCTGGCAGGGGGACATTTGGGAGTGACCAGGCTGGCGGGGGTGGGGGGGTAGTAAGGGGTGACCAGGCTGCTTGGAGGGCAGTGAAGGGTGACCAGGCTGGCTGGGGGAAGGGACAGTTGAGGCGACTAGGCTGGCAGGGGGCAGTTGGGAGTGACCAGACCAGCAGTTGGGGCAGTTAGGAAGGAGAGGCAGGTGAGAAGTTAGAAACCAGTGGTCCCAGATTGTGAGAGGGATGTCCAACTGCTGGTTTAGGCCTGGTTGCCAGGACATTCCCCAAGGGGTCCCAAATTGGAGAGGGTGAAAGGTGGGCTGAGGGGACTACTCCCCCCCCGCCTTGACTTGTACATGAATTTTGTGCACTGGATCTCTAGTTTAGATATAAATTCCTAGGCTTTCTTCATTCCATCCACATCTACTTTCCCTACTTATTGCATGGAGACTTTAAAATAACTATTTCACAGGGAGAAGCTGTTTTCCTCTTTCTTTCTTTTCACTTTCTAATTTAATATATTGGCCTAGCATTCTCTAAGTTTTACACACACACACACACACACACACACACACATGAATTTAGAAGTCTATGCAAGCCAGTAAAAATAATCTTTATTTGGTAATGGGTCACCATTATAGACCTCAGGGAAAAATATATGTAGTGCATTTTATGTTTGTGCATTGTGTTCCTATACAATCTTCTACAGGGTAATTCAGAACATCCCACCAGTAATGAAATGCTGATTCTCAGCAGTTAACAGCATATAGTTAACCTACTGACATCATCTGATGTGGGAGTTTTCAAAAATCCCAATCTTTTTATTTCCAAAATTTCTAAATAAAAAAAAAATCAGCTTCTGGGCTACTCTATAAGGTACTTGTGATACCTCTGAGCTCCAGGTATATTTCCTGAATTTATTTCAAGGAAGCAGCAACTGCACGCATGAAATTCCCCTCACAAACACCATTTCCACTGAGAGAAATCACTTAGCCATCTGTGTGAAGGAAAAAAGGACAGTTTTTGATGGTCCAGGATTCTAGCAGAAAACATTCTCTATACTCCACATTGGGAGGGTTGAAATCCTCTAAATAAATCTCAGTATTTGTGCCTCCTTATCAAATAGACCTCAGTGTTCATTTGAAAGCATTGCAACATTCTGATTGGGGGGGGGGGGGGGCCCACTCAGACTTTCTAAGGTTTTCCTAGGCAGTTGATCTTGAAATGGAATCAACTTAATCCAGAAATTGTATCAACTTAATCCACAAAAGAGGGGTGGAATGGAGACTAGGGCATTTGCCGTTATATTTTACTAGAGGCCCAGTGCATGAAATTCATGCACTGGTGGAGGGGGGGGTCCCTCAGCCTGGCCTGCACCCTCTACAGTCCTGGATCCCTCAGGGTATGTCCACCTGCTGGCAGTCAGATATCCCTCTCACAGTCAAGGGTTCTTGCAGTCTGGGACCCTTTGCTACTTACTGCCTGCCTACAGTGGAAATGGGAGAGGCACCCCTCTGTGGGAGCTCACTGACTAACAGGAGTGAGCTCCTGCATTGAGTGTCTGCCCCCTGCTGGTCAGTGCACATCATAGCAACCTTTGTGTCATAGCAATAAGTCGTTCTGCCATTTGGTTGATTTGCATATTATGCTCTTATATAGAACTAGAGGCCCAGTGCATGAAATTCGTGCAGCAGGGGTGTCCCTCAGCCCAACCTGTACCCTCTCCAATCTGGGACCCCTCAGGGGATGTGGCAGTCGGACATCCCTTTCACAGTCCAGGACTGCTGGCTCCCAACTGTTCACCTGCCTGCCTGATTACCCCTAACCACTCCCCTGACAGCCTGATTGATGCCTAACTGCTCCCCTGCTGGCCTGATAGCCTCTAACGCCCCCCCCCCCCTGACAAATTGATCACCCCCAAATGCCATCCCTTGCATATTCCCTCTTTATTTGATAGGGGTTTTTTTTGTTTTTGTTTTTTTAACATATTGGACAGTGTACCTGCCATGGTCTTGACAAACCAGTAAAAATGTAAACCCAAACTAAAAGTGTCATAAAATAAACTCGTTAAACAGGAATTTCATGAGACCTTGGAAAGGTGATATCATGTGGTTGTTCCTTTTTTTCTTCTCTTTCCTTTTCTTGATGTTTCACCTTTGTCCTTTCTTCCTTTTCTCCTTTTATTCCTTTTCTGTCTCTAATCACTCTGCTGGGGGCAAGGGAAATCCCAAGGCTATATAGGTGTGTGTGTGTTGGTGGAGGGGGGGAATCACTCCATGGAGGTGCAGGCCCACACCACCCCCCCACCCTGCCTGTAGATAGGAGCTAATCGCTGGAGGTGGGGAGGGTGGGGATAGGTGGTCGCAGGTGCCTCCCAAGCCCACAGCCCAGGCCAAGGTTAGGAGCAGATTGTACATGGTGTTGGAGGGGTAGGAGGGTGGGAGGGATGGAGGGGAGGGCGCAGCTGCCTCCCAGGCCACTGCCCAGGTCCTGGCTGGGAGCTGATCTCGACTGTGGTGCGCGGCAGCTTATTATGCTCTTATATAGAACTAAGTCAAGGCTGGGAGTGGATGGTGGCGGGGACGCAAAGGCGCCTCCCAGGCCAACAGCCGGGGCCTCATGCTGCCTGCTCTCAGCAGCAGCCCTCCCTGGGCCTGAGAGGACTGGCACCACCATTTTGTCGTGGAGTGATGGTTAATTTGCATATTACTCTTTTATTAGATAGGATTATGACTTGTTTGTAACCTACTTTCTAGACTTGGTACATGACATGGTGTCCACAAATGTACTTCTTCCCTGAATTTGTTTGGAGCGAGTGGATGATGGTCCCTGAGCCAGGCCAGGCTGAACCCATGAATGGTGCTTTTTTGCAAAGCTATTTTGTCCTGTGTTAGAAATAACTTTGCATAATAAATCATTATTTTTCTTTCCTGAGTCTAAATAATGATGCATGTTACCTAATAGTTTATGAAGTAATGCACACATGCTCTTAATATGGTGAGCAATCAATGCACAGGGTTCACCTTCTCTCCTGTTCACACACACACACACACACACACACACAAAAAAAAAAAAAAAAAAAAGAGGAAAAATAGGGAATGTTATCTCAAGGAAGAGTGAATCAGCAACTCTAACCATTTCCAATGGAATTTAAAAGTGTGTGTGTGTGTGTGTGTGTGTGTGTGTGTGTGTGTGTGTTATCTTTTAAAACAATCACAAAAGATGAAAACTTTTGGGAAAGTTCAGGATTATTTATGGATATTTAGGACATTTGGAAGATTCCAAGAAAGAATAGGCTTCTCCTTTCGTGTGCCCTGTGGTTCCTGATGATGCTGCTGTGGCCCCGAGCACCCCTGTGGACCAGATCCCCGAACAATGAGCACAGCAAATTAAACGTGGCTCCAGTGGTTTTGGACTGGATCCAGGAAGTTATCTTTATTAATGCATCCAAGGAAAATGTTTCATTTTCATTACATTGTTTCCCTAAAGATAAAGGCAGTGAGAGCACAGAACAAAGACACACCAAAGAAATCTCCGGCTCTTGGCAGCCAGGTCCATTTCCATGTGCTGGGTACAGCGAGGACTTGGCACTGTCCAGCTCCCCCGCTCAGGGTTCCAAAAGCATCACCCTCACCCCTTTCCCATGCTGCGTCTCTTTGCTTCCTCTGACATTTTCTTGGCGTGGGCTGAAATTTTGACACATAAATCCCACTTGTCAAATGATATTGTAAAACAAGCATCCAAGTGTCAGCACATGGCCCTACAGTCTGGGGACCAGAGAGGAGAATGAGGAACACCTAGATGGAGGCTTTCATCTGCCTCCAGCCATCTGCAAGTAATTTGAAACCGGTTTCCAATGCAGCGAGGTTATTTGGCCAGGCAACACACACACACAGCAACGAGAAAGGGCCAGCGTCATCAGAACCTGTTAACTCTGCAATGAGTAGATAAAATTGGGTATTTTTAAAACCTGCCTCATCAGCCCATTAGCATTCAGTCAGATGGCCTGCAATCCCTTTGTAGTTACAAACCCCACCAAACAGCTCTGGCCAATTCAGACAACACATTTGCCAAACACAACCAGCCTTTTGACCTCACATCTCTGGACTTGAAAATTGCTCAGACCCTGATAGGACTGAGAACCTGAAAGTGACACTTCTTACTTCTTATGTGATAAAGATTGATAGGGATGTTTCCAAAGTTGACAGGAATCCTCAATATTTATCGTGGACTGTTGAATAACATGGGTTTGAACTGCCCAGGTGCACGTAAATGCAGATTTTCTTTTTCAATAGATTTCTATACTGTTTTTCAACCCCTAGGGTTAGGAGTCTTTGGGTGCAGAGGGCTGACTGTATGCATTGATATATGGCATTTTATATAGGGGATCTGAGCATCCCTGGATTTGGTATCCACAGAGTGGGTGGGTGGGGTGTCCTAGAACCAATTCCCTGTGGGACAACTAAGTTTTGGGGGAGTCCAAACTTATCTGCAGATTTTCGACTGCATTGGGGGGCAACATCTTGTGTTTTTCAAGGGTCAACCATGCCATTAACAAGTTGTGATGCTGAAAGGATGCATTACACAATAATAAAAAGCAAGTTTTGATCATTCATGCTAGCGGAAATATTGTGATCTCTTTTCTCAATAAAAATGATATCGCAAAAGCCCTGCCATAAGAAGAGATGATCAAAGAGTATGCAGACAAAAAATATAGGAATGAAGTATTTTAGAGGTGTGTCATGAAGTTAATTAATTAAAATATATATCATTTTGTAGTTTCAGTGTGGTAATGATTGTGTTTTCAAATTTTATAGCTTCTATATTTCCCCTCAATGTAGAATAATATTCATTTCCATATCAGACCTCTTCACAATTGTTATTCTTTTCCTTAAAGAGGGACCCCAAAATAATACAAGCTGTGGGCCCTGAAAACCCAAATGTGCCTGTGGAGCCAAGGAACAAACTAGACACAAGCCCTTGGAAAATCCTGTACTCATTTATCTTCAGACATCCCTGTCCCTTCTGACCCTGGCTGCTAAGCCTGGTCTCCACTTCCTGCCTGGTCTCCTCCCACAGTCTCTCAGGTGAGGCCCAAGAACCAATGCCGTCACCTGTATGCTGCCCCCCTCCTCGCTGCCTCTGCTCCCGTCAGCACTCACCTGTGTAAACCCCGGGACCTTGCTTGAAGTCAAGACTAAAAGGCCCTTTCATAGCTTACTCTGTGATGAAAAATGACCTGACTAACCACTCGATACACAAATGACCCATACAATCTTGAGTTTCCCAAAGCTGAAGGCGTGTATCTAAAAGTAGGAACGCCAGTGCTTGGGATGCTGGGGGCAGGCCTCTGTGCATCTCTCAGCACTGAGGATGTTTTCCAGCTTGCTGGCAGCTGGGTGGGCCACTGTCTGTGAGACTTCATGCTGCTGCCAGTATGGACAACTATCTAAGGACAACAGCTGCCTGCTTGGTTTCTATTGTTCAGACCTTTCCACAAACTCTTTGAGACGATTGGATTATGTAGTCATCCCAGAAGACAGCCTCATGGGCTTCCATTTACAAAATTGTGTAAACTTCCCCCTCAGATCTGAGTCATAGAAGGAAAAGGACCTCTGCAGCCATCTCCTCTTCCCAGAACCCACCCTGGTACCCCCGACCCCAGTTTGGCAGTCTTCTCACTGCTCAGCCTTAGAATTGCCATGGGGCCTGCCAGTCACCTTTTAACACCATTCTCATCCACCCTGAGGTCCGTCCCCTTCAGTGGTCCCTAACCCTGGCTAATTGACAAAATCATGCGATCACTTCAACTATATATTCTCTGTGGAATATATTGTAAGAACAAAAAGAACTGAAATGAAATTTGGAACTTAGTATGTTTAATATCCTATATAATAAAGAGGTAATATGCACATTGACCATCACTCCAGCACACAAGATGGCTGTTTCCCCATGTGGAAACAAGATGGCAGCCACAAGATGGCCAGCAGGGGAGGGCTGTTAGGGGTGACTGGGCAGGCAGAGGAGGGCAGTTGTGAGAGATCAGGCCTGAAGGAAAGGACAGTTGGGGGGACCAGCCCTGCAGAGGAGGGCAGTTGGGAGTGACCAGACCTGCAGGGGAAGGCAGTTAGGAGGGACCAGGCCTACAGGGAAGGGCAGTTGGGGGGAACCAGGCCTGGAGGGGAGGGCAGTTGGAGGTGACCAGGCCAGCAGGGGAGGGCAGTTAGGGGCAATCAGACTGGCAGGCCAGTGAGCAGTTAGGAGCCAGCAGTCCCAGATTGCAAGAGGGATGTCTAATTGGATAGGGTACAGGCTGGGCTGAGGGAACCCCCACCCCATTTACTAATCCCAAAAGGGGAAATCTACCTCACTATGCACAGACCACACTAGTCACCACATCACTTTAGCCAAGTGACCAAACAGGACCACCAGTCTGATATCATGAACTTTCCGATATAAAGCATTCAGAAATATAAAACATCAATGCCATGTTCTTACCAAAGAGCCTGAATCTAACAATGAATAATCAATCAGGCAAATCCATAACTAGAAAATTTAATGAGAAGACTACCCTGGATTCTTCAGAAAAGTCATTGTCATGAGATAAAAAAACCACACAAATAGAAATATGGGAAACCTGTTCTAGGTAAAAAAGAGACTGAAAAGACAACCAAATGCAATGTGTCAACCATGATGGACCTGTATCAATCAATAAATAAATATAACAAAAGACATTCAGAAAACAATTGGGAAAATTATAATATGGACTTCCTATTAAATGATATGATGGACTTATTATTAATCTGGGGGTGCATTATAATGGTACTGTGGTTCTGTTCTCATGTTTAGAAGATGTACAATAAGGTCCATAGAGGTGAAGTATCATAATGTTTGCAACTTACCAGGTGTACCCGTTAATAATGCTGATTTTTAAAAAATAGATGGAGTTACATATATGCTGATATATATGTGATCTGATATGTATGCTATTTTGTTGTACTGACAGCAAGCTTCAAAACTTTATATGTCATCAATATTTTTATGCTTAAAAATGTCGAATTTTGTTTTAAAAAAAAAAAGAGCATTTGCAGGAAGTTTTAATGCATTACTTTATTTTGAAGAAAATTGCTGCTGAAAGTTATCATTTACTTTGGGAAGCTTATGGTGTACATGCTCCATCTCAAGATGTTTGTGAATGCTGGTTTAAATGCTTTAAAAGTGACGATTTCTATGTGAAAGACAAAGAATGTTCAGGTCAACCGAAAAAGTTTGAAGACCAACAATTACAAGCATTATTGGATGAAGATGCATGTCAAACTCAAAAACAACTTGCAGAAAGATTAAACTTTGCTCAGCAAACAAATTACAATCATTTACAATCAATGGAAAAGATTTTAAAGGAAGGAAAATGGGTGCCACATAAACTGGGAATGAAAGACAAATGAAAACTGAAAAGTCATCAGTAAAATGTTGCTTCAACAGCACGAAAGACTTTTTTTTTTTAATATTTTTTATTGATTTTTTACAGAGAGGAAAGGAGAGGGACAGAGAGCTAGAAACATCGATGAGAGAGAACCATCAATCAGCTGTCTCTTGCACACCTCCTGCTGGTGATGTGCCCACAACCCAGGTACACACCCTTGACCGGAATCGAACCGGGGACCCTTCAGTCCACAGGCTGATGCTCTATCCAGTGAGCCAAACCAGTTTCGGTGATGAAAGACTTTTTTTGCATCGAATTGTGACTGGTGATGAAAAGTGGATTTATTTTGAGAATCTCAAATGCACAAAATCATGGGTTGATACAGGTCAACCATCAAAATGGACTGCAAGACCAAATTGCTTCAGAAAGAAGCATAATGCTCTGCACTTGGTGGGATCAGGAAGGTGTGGAGTATTATGAACTGCTAAAAGCAGCTGAAACCATTAATAATGATCACTACCAACAACAAATAACCAATTTGAATTACACTTTGATTATGAAATGACCAGAAGACATGGCAAAGTAATTTTGCTTCATGATGATGCACCATTACACACTTCAAAAAACAGTTAAAGATATGTTAAAAGATCTTGCCTGGGAAGTATTAACCCATCCACCATATTCACCAGAACTTGCTCCTTCAGATGACCACTTGTTCTGATTGATGGCACATGCACTTTCTGAGCAGCACTTCAAAATATAAGAAGAAGTGGAAAATTGGGTCTCTGAATGGTTTGCCTCAAAACAAGAAAAGTTCTATTGGGACGGTATCCACAAACTACCTGAAAGATTGGGAAATGTGTAGCTAGCAATTATTTTGAACAAAGCACTTTCGTTGTAACTTTTGAAATTATCCTGTTTTCTTTGATTATAAAATCTGCATTATTAACTGGTACACCTGGTACTTGCAAAATAGTTCAGCAAAAATAAATAAATAAATAAATAAATAAAATAACTGATAAGTATAGAAGTAGAACATATGGATTTTTATTATACTAGTCTTTATCTTTTATGTAATTTGGAAATATTCAAAATAAAATGGTTTAAAGATTTTAAAAAATAATAACTGCCTTGATCAATGAAGCAAAAGATGTGTTCACTCACATTGGACAATGCGTTCTGTATTGTGGTTGGGAGAAAGAAGTTAGCTTGCGAGGTTGCTGACCTGCATTGGGCGTTGGTGCTGCTGGGAAAACCTGAGGCACTGCTTTCCATGCCTGGGGTTCCATTGCCCAAGACCAGATTGCAAACTTCGCATTTTCTCCAAATGAGTGTCTGGAAGAGGCAGGCAATACTATACAGCACAAGTCTGTGCTTCCCAGCAGTTAGAGGAAAGGCATTGGACCAAAAGGTTGTTAGGTTTAATTCCAGCTAAACCCCTGGCAAAGAGAGGCTCCCCTCAAATTCCTTGGGAATAGATGGGAAACACAGGCTTCCTAAGAAACCTGCTACGATATTTCGACGGGATCGCTTTGGGAAGTCACTTTCCTCCATTAATTAGTTTATCACCACTCATTTTTAAAAAAATATATTTTATTGATTCTTTTACAGAGAGGAAGAGAGAGGGACAGAGAGCTAGAAACATCGATGAGAGAGAGTCATCAATCAGCTGCCTCTTGCACACCCCCTACTGGGGATTTGCCCGCAACCAAGGTACATGCCCTTGACCGGAATCGAACCCGGGACCCTTCAGTCCCCAAGCCAACGCTCTATCCATTGAGCTAAACCGGTTTCGGCATCACCACTCATTTTTATCTAATCATGAGCATCACATCGAATCAAATTTAGGTATAAGAAAAGACAAAGACTTGATATAAAATCGCATGGCTTTTTTTTTATTTTGACAGGCTTTTGTGAAACTATGGGTTTTGTTTTTTCCCCTTTGCTAGATGTTTTACAGAGCACTAGATGTTCTCCAAAAAAATATTGTGGGGAGAGAGGTCCTTGTCTAGACAGAGAAACGAAAACAGCAAGCTTTCCAATGAAACAAATGGAGAAAGTTGTCCAAGCTTTGCATATACTAAGGGCCCATCCCAACCAAAGGACTCAATCCACTCCACTCCAATTGCAAGAGTATGCTTTGACTATTCAATCTTAATAAAAGTCAAGCCAGGCTTATGGTTGCTCAATCTCTTTTAGCAGGTGCCAAAAATCTAGCCAAATGTATGGAAGCAGATTCCCCCTCTTTGAGCCGCCGCAGGGACTCTGATGTGTGTGCCGAGTAGAAGGAATCTAGGTTGATGGCCCTCTCTTCCAGAAGACCATCCCTTTCTTGGTAAAGTGCATTCCTTCTGATTTAGCCAGCTTGGAAGGACACCATGAGCTTGGCGTTCCAAACCTACTTATTAAAAATCCTTGACCCTTTTATTCTTTGATCAGTCTTGAGAATCGGAGACTCTCATGCAACAAAGTAATTAACTTTTGCAAATTTTTTTCATTTAAAAAAATCTAATTTTAAGATAACCCAAATGTACTGTGCATTGGCACCTTCTATTTAGTATTAATCATTTTTTTAAAAATACTTTGAACAGAAAAGAAAAATTTTTTAAATTTTACTATGAGTCCTTTGAAAAAGCAACACAATTAAAACTATCCCTGTGATATTAGATTTCATACGTTGAAAAATGAGTTTGCTTTGTACTTCCCAACCCACCTGAGGTCCCTCCTGAGGAACTCTCGCACAATGTGCTGCCTGTTGTTCTCAAGACTTAACGGTGCAATTTAAAAATACAACTAAGCAGCTATTCCAATGAAAATTCATGTAAATACCTGAGTACACAACATCTTTTTAATGAGTTACCACGTATAGCACCTCATTCCTGGTAGCGTTCGGTGCAAACTGTGTCTTCATCCAACCACTCACGGTTTCTTCAGTTTTGGTTTATTTCTGAATCTCAGCTGGCAGGGCCCTAAAAGTGTGAAAGAATTAAGCATGCTGACGTCATGTCAGATAAGGCAAGTGCAGATTTTGAAATGCCTGTTTGACACGTGGCACTGGAATTTCAGACATCCTACATAAAAAATTCTTACACAGCAATGGGGAGGTTCGCTGTGGACCCAGGCACTAGAAAACCATGTTTGTTTTTTGATAACTCTGCAAGGGAAATTTCTTTATTCCCTCATTAAGAATTATACAGGGTAGTTACACAGCACCCATCGCCCTCAGCTGTAAAGAAAATGCTAGATGCGTTGTTTATTTTATGCGTAGGTACGGCCAACCAAACATGCTAAACCACTTAGACCAGTTTATTGACACTGGCAAAGAACAACAAGTTAGAAAAGCACATGACGCAGATTGTACCCTGGGAGTTTTCAAGGTTTCTTTCTCCTCAGCCCCCCTTTTCTTTAAAACAGCTTTCTACATCGAAAACATGTCGAGAATTTGGAAAGCAACAAGCAATCAGCGTTTTTTTTTTCCCCCTCCTAAAGCTATAATTTGATAATGTGCCAATCTTATACAGTGGACTTTTCCAATTTAACCAGTTTTGCTCATTCAAAATGACAAGGTCTGTCCAATAATAAATGCCTACAGGTATTTGTTAGGTCTTCAGGCCTGAACTAGGAAGCAGAAATCAAACGAAATCTTTGCCACGAGCAACTTTTCAATGGCCAAATTTAAGGCAAAAAAAAAAAAAAAAATAACACTAATATCATTCACGGATACAGTTTTAATTTTGACCAAATACTAGTTAATTTTTTGTTCTACATGAAAAGTAAAATTAGTCTCAGTCTATAAGTACCTATATGAATAAATTTTTAAAGACAATATATATGCATTTGAGAATATGTATAGTAGCATAGCATGGTAATTCAGGATGTGTTTATTTCATCATTTATCATTACTGCATCCTCAGGACTCATCAGTTAACAGTTTTGTATAGAGGTGATGTGACACAGTGGAGGAGAGCATGACCAAACTGGATTTTGTCCTGTCATTGACTATTTCTGTGAACTTAAAGAACAATTATTAGCTTTCTTCTGCCATGGTATCTTCATCTGCAAAATGTGAATAATAATACCTTCTCTTAGGTAGACTATATGAGGATTTGAATGAGAAATATTTGCAAAATCATTGGAACAACTCCTAGCACATAATAAACAGTTATTGACAGCTATTCCTTTTAGACTCCAGAAGCCTCCTTTTTAGAATAGTATTCAATTTAGTCCATAAATACATCATTCAAAAGGCATTTCTTTGAGAAACCTTGATGTTTTTCTGACTTATAATGCTTGTCTAACTTGCTAAGACTTCCGTATTCCCTTGGATAAGAAAGGTTGTGTTTATTCACATGCCAAAACGCAGGACTTTTGATGTTTCATCATTCCTCAATATAATCATAGGAGGCAGAAGGCGTGATTATTCCTATTTCACAGATGAGAGAACTGAGCCTAAGTGCCCAAAAGCTACAGAAGCGGTTAAGTGGTACAGACAGCATTTGAATGTGTGAAATCTGACCTTAAATAATAATCATCAGCTTAGTGCCTGCAAAGACCTCTTGCGTATTTGCATTTATGTGGAGAAAAGGAACCATGTGTTTGGGACTCCCATTAGGAAGAGAGAAGAAGGTGACCTCAGTGAAGTTTGGAGTTTGCGTATTAGCACCTGTAGGAAAGAGAAGAACATGGAGTCTCCTGGCTGAGAGGGGCAGCGATCACGTCTGTACAAACTCACAAGCATTTGAATCACATCCCGAGCCTGCTGTGGATCTCGCCTTCTGATGCTGGAGTGTGAAAACAAAATCCAGACTCGCAGAGCCAATACACTGCACTCTGATTTAGAGGCAGATTGTAACAGGGAGAGAACAGTGGGATTAAATGTCTATTTCTACCTTAACAAACCAAGCTGCCAGGAGATGTTAGGCCAAGTATCAGCAATAGCACTGGCTCTCATCGTTGTGTGGACTTTGGACTTGATGGAGTACGAAGCAGTCCTACTTGGTGTACATATTAATCTTCACAAGAATCCTGTGTGATGGAAGTATAATCAACCCGCTTTGTGGAAGCGCCTGCCTCAAGCTCCATCGGTGACAAATGGGCAGGATTAACGCCAGGCGAGGGGATGGCTGGCCTGTCCCTCAGCCCCACAGGCACAGGAAGGAAAACAGCCAGTTCTGGCTCCTTGGACTTAATGACATCATGACACAGGCTCACCCACACTCACACACCTTCACACTTCACCTTCACCTCAAGGTTTGGGGTACTTTTCAAAAAGGAAAGTGAGTGGTTGCTGGGGACTGTGGAGAGGGAATTGAGGGTTTGTGTTTAATGGGAAGGGAATTTCAGTTTGAGAAGATGAAAAGGCCTGGACATGAATAACCATTATCTATGGGTGATGGTTGCACCACAAGGTGAATGTACTTAGTGCCACCGAACTGACCACTTTAACATGATTAAAATTATCAAACTGTATGTTATCCATATATTTGATTCTTACAAACAAAGACAAGACAAAACAAAACAAAACAAACAAACAAACAAAAAAAAACAGGAGCTAAAGGAAAACATTTGTGTAAGGGACATTTGACCCAAAGTGTCCTTTGTGCCGAGGCTGAGAAAGCTTGGGTTCCAGGAGGTGTGACAGGGAGGTGACAGTGTCCTGTAGAAAGTGTATTGATTTCACTGGTTTTATTTTAAAATTTGAGTGAATGCTGTCTGCCTTTACCCTAGAGAGAAAACAGGACAGAGGTTTATTAAGCTTCTGGGAAACTCAGCAGAGAGCTTGTTTAAGGAGCAGTCTGAATTCCTAGGCTTGGAATATGGTTCTCATTGAATAATGATGGTCATTGTTCCAAGTGGCTTCTGGGCTAAGGTGGTCTTGTCATCTCTCAGGGTTTTATTTTTGGAGGAAAAGTGATATATTTCCAATATTATCTCTGCTAGATCATTCAAAATTACAGCGCAATTTTCAAGTGAGGACAGATTTTCAGATTTAGAAGATCATTTTTGCCCACTAATCAGCAAGATTGGGGGGGGGGGGGAAGACACAAAAACCTTGGAACTAGCTAAACCCCCAAACTTTGGTACCCAGGCCTTTTGTCCATTAGGATTGTATCTCTCAATGAATCAAAACCCTACCCTTGAAGGTCGAGGTTTTCATACAAACCAAGATAAATAAAACTATTACTTTTTTTCCCCAGAATGTCTGGTAGAAATATAATTTTGCATACCTGTTGGTTTTTTAAAAACCTGCTCTTAAAAATGAAAAATAAAATTTAATACCTTGTTATTACTTACAGTTGTCATTGGCAAAGCTTCTAGCTGCCTTCTGAATTTCAGGCACTACCCAGAATTGTTTTATTTTCAAAAGATTTTTTTTTTAAATGAAGATCTCTAAGTAACATTGCATGCAATCCTATGAAAGATAGATTTTATTCATTTCACTTCTAGTTTGATTTTTTAACAGTTAATTTTAAAATTTTCCAGAAAGAAAAAGCTGTGCATTGGTGGCATGGCGTTATGCTTCAGGATTCACACTGTATGTATTAGCATGGCCTTGTGCCTGGAACTTCTATCTAAATCCCTCAGTCCTATGAGCCCCATGGGACCTTACCTTTGGAACCAAAGTGCTGGAAAATCTTTTATAATATTTAAACTTTGAACCTTCCCTTCATTCATCCATTCAACCAATACGTACTGAGCACCTTTCATGTACCAGAAATTGTTGAGAAAATGGAAACACAAAGGTGAGCAAAAACAGATGGTCCCACTTTTGTGGAACTGACTTTTTAGTAAGGGAGTTAGACCTCATACCACTAATTAAATGATAATTCTTGAAACTATTAATTATTTCATTATCATTGAAAATGCTTCAAAGAGAACCAGGGGGTGTTATGAAAGTTTAACTGGGTAATCTGGTCTTATCTGGGGGTCAGGGAAGATTTCCTGGAGAAAGGGATATTTGAGCTCAGTATCACCGATAGATCCATCCAAGTGTCGCCAGCTCTTTAAGGGAGCCCACACCTCCTGTTCTAGAACATGCTCAGGCTGCCCTGAACCTTGAGGCCCTTGTCCTAAGATCTCAAATCTGGTTCTTGGGCTTCTGTGGGTCTCTTCCCTGGCTCTATCATCCCAAGCTGGACTGCTAGACTTCAGCATGGGCAGGAGGGGCTGTTAGCAGAGGGTGAGTACGCATGGACTTTGACGTGCACACTGGGATGTTCATAGGTATTTTCAGGATGTGAGAGGAGACCAAGGATGGGGAAAGAAAAGAGATGAGGCTTTAGCCACTAGCCAGGAACCAGGAATCGCTATGCTTACCCCACAACATTCCCATGTGCAACACCAAGGAGTTCAAGAAATCTAAGTCCTGTGTATAGTACGTGAACTTCTATTTGAACTCTTGCCATAAACTCTAAAAATGTTAGGGGTGCTCCCCTTTGATCTGGGCTTAGCAAGCAGAGCTAGAGTTGACTGGGCAAGGTAAGGAGGCGCATTCCAGACAGAGGAACCCATTTGGGTAAAGGTTCTGAGGTGGGAAGGAAAATGATGTGCTTAAGGAACTGAGAGGAAGCCACTGCATGTGAGTCACATAGTCCGACTGTAGCCTGATGGAAGAGTTGTCCAGGGCAACAGAAGTACATCCTTGGAAAATATATTATATATTTTGTGTCCAAAAATAATATATTATACATTATGTATCCATTTCATATTTTTGAGTAGGTGTAAAAATTATGAAATGACTGATATTGCTAAACTACAATTTATATGCAATATGTTAAAAGAATTGGGACATTTTAACAAATAATTTTTAAATACTAAATTATCAGTGTCACAGAATCTTCATAATCACATGGAATATAGAGAATTACTCCTCATGTCCCTTAAGTCCCAGGCCTAGAAAACAGGATCCATTTCATCTATTCAAGCTCAAATTCTATATTCAATAAATATTCCTAATATTCATTCATCTGTTTATTAATTTAACTCAGCTATAGTTTCCTCAACTGTAATGTATGAATAATAATAGTATAATAGAGATGTTGGAAGGATGAAATAAATAATATATATAAACACAGAGCACTAAGAAGTCACCAGGTACATAATAGGATGATGTGGCCTCTGAACCCATAAGAGAGTTCAATTCTCAGGAAACAAACAAATGTACAAGTAATTCTGTGATAAGTAATATAAGAACAGCAAGATTTTAAAACCACAGAGAAGGAACTAGTTTATTCTACCTGTAGAATAGTGTAAGGTTTCCCAGAAGAAGAGATATTTGATCATGAAGATTTCAATAAGCCAGAGGAAAAAGGACAGCTGCCCTGCTTAACCAAAAGGATGAAGGCATGCATATTAGGGGAAGACTGGGTCAAGGGTATGGCATAGAATAGATGGGTCTAATATGGGAAGTTGAGCTAGGTGATGAAGCAGGTTAGTAAGAAGTTAGAAAAATTTCTTGGCAAGTGAAATAAGAAAACTGTGACCAACAGCTGAACAAAGGGGCTGAGCCATTTATAGCCAGAGACAGAAGGCCACCTCTCTTCACATAACATCTAGGCCTCAGTTGTATTTCAGCTCCAGGAGATGCCAGGGCGACATCAGGACCAGCTGCATCGACTAATGAATCCCAGGGCTGACACAGCATTTGCTATTTTAAAAAAAAAAAAGAGGACTAATGGACTGCCTGGGTAAAGGAAATGGGCAGCCTCAATTGGGATTTCATTGTAGCAGCAGTTTGAGATAAAGTTTATCTTTTAGATATAATCAGTAGGGTAAGTGATCTTGGGGGGACATATGTGTTTGGAATGTCTTTTAAGCAAGGACACTGAAAGATTAAGCATAAGGATTCCAGTAAACACCAGGGGTCTGCTCGTGCACAGACTTGTTTGGAAAGGTCAAGGAATCATTAGGGGCACCTCCTTCGGCACTCTCCTAAATCGGAATTCTCATAAACAGGGCAGACAGTCTTCCCCACACTTCCCTTTCCTCAGAATGTCCTCCTTACAGACTTTCCACCCAAGTCTCATGCTTCCCCACAAATGATGCCTGCCCTGGCACTGACCAATCTATGGAGACTACAACCCCAGTGAGGGCCCTCTTGGAAAGCTGATGAATATTCTATTGAGATCCTCCCTTGAACCTTCCCCTAAAATCTCCACCCTTAACAACTTTTAGGATGATCCCCCCACCCCCAGGAACATATCCATGACTTCTCCTCCCTCCCTCTTTTCTTTCTCCAGAGGCATGCACCTCCTAAGCTCTGGGGGATCCCACTAGGCTTGCAAATTAGACAGCAAGGAGCAGTGGCAATGCAATTCCAGGCAAACCCCTGAGTCTGTCCCCAAGTCTCTTTTTCTGACTCCTTGATGAGCCAAAGAAGACCAGCCTATGTTCATTTCCCCACCCCTTCCTTATTTCATTGTACCCCACTTAAAAAATATCCTGTAAAATTCACCTGGACTTCTGTTAAGGAATTTTTTCTGCACAAAGTCAAGAACCCTCACACTACCAGCTGGCCCCAGCGAGGCCTGTGCAGGGCCAGCTGTTTGGTAACAGCAGTACTCAGAGTTGAGCCAGATTAAGAAGGGTCTTCTATGCTATGCCAAGGAATTGGACCTTCCTTTGGCAGAGTGGTATTTCTCAAAGGGTGGTCCTTGGATGTTAGAATCCGCTTGGGGTGCTTGTTAAAAAATAAGGATCGCAAGGCTAACTCCAGAATTAATGGATTGGAATATAAAGGCCTGACGTGTTTAATAGAGGGAAAAAAGAGATTTTGCTGAAACCTACGTACATTACAAAGTGATATTTTTTATTTTACACTAGAGGCTTGGTGCATGAAATTTGTGAAGGTGGGGTGTCCTTCAGCCCAGCCTGCACCTTCTCACAATCCAGGACTGCTGGCTCCCAAATGCTTGCCTGCCTGCCTTCCTGATTGCCCCTAACTGCTTCTGCCTGCCATCCTGATCACCCCCTAACCACTCCCCTGCCAGCCTGATTGATGCCTAACTGGTGCCTTGCCTGCCCAATTGCCTCCAACTGCCCTCCCCTGCAAGCCTGGTCCCCCACAACTGCCTTCCCCTGTAGGCCTTGTTGCCCCCAGCTGCCCTCCCCTGCAGGCCTTGTCCCTCCAACTGCCCTCCCCTGCAGGCCTGGTCACCCCCAACTGCTCTCCCTTGCTGGCCTGATTGCCCACAACTACCTTCCCTGCTGACCATCTTGTGGCAGCCATCTTTGACCATATGGGGGTGGCCATCTTGTGCAAGGGTGTGAGGGTCAATTTGCATATTACCTCTTTATTATATAGGAGGATTATACTATAGAATATGTCATTTACAAAGAATATTTAACAACATAGTAAAATTCCTGTAATTTGGTAAATACAATATATATGCACACACATATATACATACAGAGTGGTGCAAAAGTAGGTTTACAGTTTGTATGAAAAATAATACAATAATTAATAAATAATAATATAAGAAATAAACTGTGTTTCGAGTACTCACAGCAGTAAACTTACTTCTGCCCAACCCTGTATTCATTCAGTAGCTCATTAAAACTAGACCCCTAAGTAGAGATTAAAAATTAAAAGAACATAAAGAGCAATTTAACTCAGAGGATCCAAGGATGGTGACATTATCATTGACTTTTGGTTCCTTCTTTGTACTTTTCTGTGATTTTGAAAACTTTTAATACAAGCTCACCTGTTTTATAGCTTGAAAAATATGTGCATCAGGGGATGAGGGGGTGCAAGGAGCAGGATGAGACAGCAGTGGATACCCCCTGATGGGAAAGGAAACCTCCCTGCTCCAGCAGAACCACCACCTCCTTCCTTTGTGCTCCCCCATCTGTTAAGATGGGCCTCTTCCACTAGACTGAGTTCTTTGAGGCTGGGAATTACAAATAACTGGTACCAGTAACTGGATGTCAGTCTCTCCTGACATCCCATCAGGCCCAGCCAGGATTTCAGGGCCCTGGATTCTACTGCTGGGGAGATGCCTACTTCACTTAGAGAGTGTTAGGATCTCCAAAGGAGAAAAGCACAAGGCCAAAAGGGGTAAAGAATTATGAATTTATTAGGTCATCTGGAGACCAGATGGGCTGAGCCCCAAAATGGCACCATCCCCCCAAGTCAGAGGCTTTTAAAGGACTTTAAGCAGGCTTTTTCTGGACAGAGAATTCTCTGTGCAGGTCTGAATTCTGGGAAAGTCCAGAGGAGAGAGATAATGGTCTTAGCAAGTGGATGGTCTAAGCAAGTGGAATGTCCATTGTGAAGTGGCCTGAAGGTCAGTTCCCAGGGGAGGGAGGAGTGTCAATTCAATTATTTGATCAGACCTGACAGGGAGTTGATCCTCAGCCCAGGCAGAATGATGACTTCGTGTTCAACTCCTTCATGTTCAACTCTGGAAAGCTGTAGACTGGGCTAGCAAGAAGTTGTTAAGAGGTAAAAAGAGGGCTCCCTGCTCTAAAATACCCACACTGCCTCTGGGCAATTTACCATCATAACTTCATTCCTTGGGGGTCTGAATTCTTATAACAGTCCCCTATTAAAATGCAAATGCCTCTGGGAGGTGTTAAGCCCGTGTCAGCAAACACCTTGCTTATTAGCTAACACCTGAGCTGACAGCGATCTTAAAGCAAGTGCCTGTTGGGAAATCAGTTTCCAGAGAGGTGGGGAAATGCTGCCACAAAGTGGGCGGACAGCTGGGACCTTGGGTTGACTAAGTTCAGAATTGAAACTGAAGGTTCTATGACTTGGATTAAATTTAGCGCTAAATCCTAGCTCTAGAAATCCTTTCTCTCTCTCTCTCTCTCTCTCTCTCTCTCTCTCTCTCTCTCTCTCTCTCTCTCTCTCTCTCTCTCTCTCTCTCTCTCTCTCTCTCTCCCCCCGCCCCTTTCTCCCAACTCTTCAGAGACCGAACCTTCTTTACCCACTAATCAGTACATCTCCTTACCCCTCCCCCACTCCCGCCCAGGCATCAGAAGACAGTAGCCTGAACCTAACTAATGGTCACAAGATCTGGACCGGCTTTTGGTTTCAGTTCCCGAGACCTAAAATAGAAAGACCTTCTGACTACTTTCCCATGATACCAGGCAGTGGGATACCAGAACAGACCTGAAACCTGTGCCCCAGACCTGAAGAAATTCCTTCTAGAAAGGATTTCTAGAGCTAGGATTTAGCGCTAAATTTACTCTTACATAGCATGACCCCAAACTTCTAATCTACCGTGTCCTGGGATTTTGGCCTCATAATCTGTAACCGACACACCATTGTCTTCAGGGCTTTGGAGCATTAGGTTCCTGTCTTCCCAGATGATGCCATTCATCGATAACACAGCCAGTCTTCTCCTGGGCTCTACTAGCACTGGGTGGACAAACTCTTTCCTTGCTCTAATGGAGTATCACAGGATTTCCAGGGCTGGATCTGGCTATAGCAGTGGGTTGGGACTCCATTGTACCTCTTGGGCCTGGTGGTCAAGGTAAAGGTCCAAGTGGGCATATGGCGGGTAGGAGTGTTCTTGGGCCTCGGTACTCCCACCCTTGCAAAAGTTTCACTTTCTTGCCAAGTTCCATCATAATTACCTAGTTAATATTAAGAAGCAAAAGGAAGTCAGATATTATAAATTTCCTGGGTGTTAACATAAAAACATTCAAATTTATAAAGAATTTTTGTGAGTTTATTTGAGCCAAACTATCAACAATTGCCAGGAAGCAGAATCTCAACTTATTGGGATAATGCTCCAGAGAATAGCAGTTCTTCACCTTGTTTTATTCATTACCATCAAAAGAAGAGACATGAATGGATTACATAAAATCCACTGGTGATAGATTAGGGAGGAGGGAAAAAGCAAAGAGGTGGGGGAGGGAAACCTCCGGGATTAGATAGAAGTAAAATGATAGACACATACCTCTTTTACTTAGGGGGATGCAGGATAGTTCACAGTCAACAATTAACATGACAACAACAGCAATGAAGGAATTTATGGTCTTCTGGCACCCAGGTGCATTTGGTTTTGTCCTGAGGGGTCCTGAAAAAGGGAAGTTACAAGTTACCCTGACATTTCACAGGCATGTTATCTTAGATGCAAAAGGACAATAGGCTCAATTAAAATAGATTGTCCTTTTTCAGGGAAGATACTTGCCTAGGAAGGTGGTCTGGTCGGCAAACTCATTAGTCAACAGAGTCAAATATCAACAGTACAACAATTGAAATTTCTTTTGAGAGCCAAATTTTTTTCACTTAAACTTCTTCTAAGGCCACTTCTTCAAAATAGACTCACCCAGGCTGTGGTATTTTGTGGAAAAGCCACACTCAAGGGACCCAAAGAGCCACATGTGAGCCACAGATTGCCAATCACTTGCCTAGGACATGACTACCCACTATAAACTGCTTTCAGCTAATATTTTAATTTCAGACCATCTTTTGTGGTTACTTTAGGTCTTTGAGTTTGCAAAACTGCCATGCAGACCTTCCCCTAGCTTGTCAGGTCTGCACGTGGCACTTTTTTCACCCACGGGAGGAAGCTTCACCTGGAAGCTACAGCGTCACACAGCATTATTCCTCCAAAAAGATTAGCATCCCTCCTGGTAGTGGATTATTGGGGGAAGAGGAGAGATAGGCACAAGTGCAGTAGAAGTTGGGGTGGCCCAGGGGAAGTGCTTGCCAGTCAGTCTAGCGGGGGAACCATGGGTTGGGTAGGGGATAGACCCTATCAAGAGCACACAAAAATCTTGGGAAGTTAATTGGTTAATTGAAGAAACTCCTGGTTAAAATCCCCAGACAAAGAGTTCCCTTGCTCTTACTCTCTCTTGCCCATGCATTCTCAAGTTCTCTCTTCATAACCATGTGGCCTTAGCAGCCATGTGGACTCCACATGCAGGATGCTGGACTGGACTGGACTTTAATATGGAGCAGAAACTATGAGCAACAGCCTTTATTCTGGCCTCGCTGAAGACCCTGTTGGACTTTTTCTGTGGCAGGATGGAAAGCAATGGGACATTGGAAACCTAGGGGTTTATTTCCCCAAATAAATATTACTCATTCTCCCAGGCGAGTCTCGAGATATTCTTTTTCTTGAGGCATCACAAGAAATCACTCCCACCAATAACACCATTATGCATAGAACTAGGAATAGAAAACTTAATAATAAAGGGGTTTTGTTGTTTGGTTGGGTTTCGTTTGTGTGGGGTTTGTTTTTGTTTGGTGAGTAAGGTTAGATGTGATTTTTTTTTTTTTGTCATAAGTGTAAATATTCACTGTTTAGGACCCCAACTATGCACCTCAGCATCTCAGCATTTAAATTAACAATGTGGTAGCTGTTTGTTCTTTTGTCTTCTAGTGGTTAATCTATGTATATTTAACTCTCCTTATTTCTTTTCAAATATCAAAAAACTAATTTCCTAAGTATTTTTTAAAAAGTATTCTCTGAAAGCCTTCTTGTTAATCGGTGTCTTTCTGGAAATGGCAGAACTAGAGAAATATGCTAATTTCCCCCACTTTTGTATATATTATTATCCACCACAGGAGAGCTAAATGGCACTCTGCATTGAGTAAGAATGCCTGAACAGTTTTTAAATATTTGGGGTTCAAAAAACCCAAAATGTGTTTTGCCAAAGCATTTGCTTTCCTCTTTAAAAACCCATGTTTATTTCAAGGGGCATTTATTCCATGTGTTTTTAATGCATCTACTCAGTTCATTAAAGTGCTGCCCTAAAACAGTTCTTTTGTGTCTAGAGGACCAGCAAGCCCTCCTGCTTTGACTGGTAGGTGTGTGGTGCTTGCCCCCTCCTGAAGTCTGGAATTACCCAGCTTCTTCCTGGAAGCCCTGGAGGCCAGAAGGTGCAGGGTCTGGCACGGAGCTCTAGCACTAGAGGCCCGGACATCATAGTGTCCTGGGAGGTGCATATGGGCCAGTTAGTAGCCAGCAAGGTCCTTAACATTTTAGTGCCCTGGTCAGAAGTTCAGTTTTGGAGAATTGCATCCTGCTTTTGTGAATCTTGGTAATGCTGAGAATTCAAGGGCCAGGCTGCAGCCCACATGATCTTATTAAGTATCCACATGGGGACAGAAGAGGTGGGTCAGGAGCTGAGAATGTCGCCATTTCTCCATTTCTGTAGGGATAGGGAGTGAGTCAGTATTCTAGCAAAGTTCATCCAGACCCAGCGGAATTGAAGTTGCTTAGTAAGTAGCAAAACAGCACCACCTTTCCATTTTGTTCCAGGTGCAATGTCCCATGCTGAATCCAATTGTGTTTCTGAAAAAGCAGGATGCCTACACAGTCTTAAGAAGGGTGTGTGGTTGCCTGACTTACACACTAGTAGACTAGCTCAAGCTGGACTGTTTCAAAAATTAAATGTTTTCCATTTACACAATCTTACCACATGTCAAGCACTGGACTAACTTCTCTATGTATGTTATCCCGTTTATAAATAATAATAATAATAATAATAATAATAATAATAATAATATACAGACACCTCATTTAAAGTGAAGTTAGGTGGCCCAAAGGGGGAGCTCTCACACCCTACACTGATCATGAAGCACAATGGGGTTGGGGGGTGAGGGGGGGCAGTTCTTCCCAGCCTCCTCTTGCCTCTTTAATAAAGGCTTTCTCTCCCTTGTTTCAGTGGACTTACCCGTGACCCACTGGTTGCACTTTGGATTGCAATTCCTTGTTGCAAAAAAACACACATTTTGCTGGAGAAATATCTGGAGGACGTTTGTTTACAGTCAACACATTTAATCCTCATCAGTCCTCACAGGTAGATATTAGCCCACTTTGCAGATGAGCAAAAAGAGGTGTGGAAAAAAGCTGCCTCAGGTCATGCAGCGGAGCAGTGCCCGTGGGCAGATGGACTTTGCTGTGACCATCACACCTGACAGGTTGTCGTTTCATGGGAAAATCCTGATTGGAACCAGTCTCTCCATTATGGGGAAGACCCAAGTTTTAGGGGCAGACTTTTGCTTATTTAGAGCCTTCAACATCTTCCTTTTAGACTAGCTGGCTATAGAATTATCCAAACTTCTCCTGAATTTGTGAAACCTGCTCTCCCAAATCCCAGATAATATCTGATGTCCAACAAACTTATTTTTTAACAGACCCATTCAATGATAACCCAATCACACTTTTCTATAATCCCTGTTCTTTCTAAGCATCACCTTAATCTATTGTTCAGAAAGACCAAGCAGCAATTCCTTTTATTGCTTCCTCTCTGTGCTGAGGGGGAAATCAAAGTAAACAAATTCTTCAAATTACTTTGAAGAAAAATGAGTGATTAAGAGGATGACCAGATAGGAGAAGTCCTCTTTCTCGACTATGAAGTGCTCCACTGATGGTTTGTAATATATATAGGGAAAGAGTGAGCCGTGTCTAGAAGGTGGAGGGTTACTTGAATTTACTTTCTCAGAAACATTTCTCTAGCCACTTCCTTTTATTGCCTCTTAAGTTTTCTCTGAAATTCTTCCATGTAAAAATCTCACAAAGGCACATGTCCTTTTATTTAATAAGACCATCTCGAGATTCCCATGAAACTTAAAATCTGAGAAGAAATGCTCTAGAGCACATGTGTCAAACACAAGGCCCGCGGGCCAAATCCAGCCCGCCAGGCCTTGCAATGTGGCCCGCACCGCGCTGTCATCACTGCACTCCGCTGTCAGTTTATGACATTGTCAGTTTATGACTGTTCAGTAAACCATTCGGCCCTCGATTTAGGCTGGATTTTAGATTTTGGCCCCTTCTCTGATTGAGTTCGACACCCCTACAGAGCAATGGTTTCCAAGCTTCAGTGAGCACCAGAATCCTCTCATGGGCGCATGGAAACACAGGCTAAGAACTCCTCCCCAGAGTTTCTCACTCAGTACGTCTGGGGTGGTTTCTGAGAATTTGCTTTAAAAAGTTCCAAGTGATGTTGATTCTGCTGATCTGAAGACTGTATTCTTAGAAACACCTTCCTAGAGGTGTCCTGTCCCACCAATGACTAGGAATGTTAAGAAGTCTTTGGTATCACAAATGATTTGATATGCAACTTATTATAAGTGGCCTGGTGCATGAAATTAAGGCACTGGGTGGGTCCCTCAGCCCAGCCTGTGCCCTCTTGCAATCTAGAATCCCTCGCCCCTTACTGCCTGCCTACTCACTCCTTACTACTTGGCTCATTGCTTCTTAGTGCTGCTGTGGAGGTGGGAGATGTTCCCGCAACAGCCACTGTGCTCACCAGCTGTGAGTTCAGCCTCTGGCTGAGCAGCCCTCCCGCTGTGTGAGCACACTGACCACTAAGGGGAAGTTCCTGCACTGAGTACCTGCCCCTGGTGGTCAGTGTGCATCATAGCAACTGGTCGTTCTGGTTGTTGCACTGTAATGGTGGCTTAGGCTTTTATTATATAGCCTAGAAGCCTGTTGCATGAAATTTTTGCATGGGAGAGGGGGGGTCCCTCAGCCCGGCCTGCACCCTTTCCAATTCAGGACCCCTCAGGGGATGTCTGACTGCCCTCTTGCAATCCAAGACTGCTGGGTCCTAACTGCTCACCTGCCTGCCTGATTGCCTCTAACTGCCTCTGCCTGCTGGCCTTTTGCCCCCTAACTGCTTTCCTGCTGGCCTGATTGTCCCCTAACTGCCCTCCCTTACCAGCCTAATTGCCTTCTAACTGCTCTTCCCTGCCGGCCTGATCACCTCTAACCAACTCTGCCTCGGCCCCTGCCCCTGTGGCTTTGTCGTGAAGGATGTCCAGTCTAATTAGCATATTATCCTTTCATTGGTATAGATAGCTCATAGTGGGATTGGAGCTGCCTCTTTCTTTCTTTCTTTCTTTCTTTCTTTCTTTCTTTCTTTCTTTCTTTCTTTCTTTCTTTTCTTCTGCTTTGCCACCTTCTCCTATTACTTGTTGGGAGTTTGTCAGTCTGCTTTCCCAATATGTCTCACTTCCCATCACCCCATCCTCTCTACTTGCCCTCCCCAACCCCCATCCGGGAACACACTTGGGTTTGCTGGGAGAGATGACTCCTCAGCCCTCCTTGGGCTGCCTCCCAGGGAGCAAGCCCCAGGACTCTCCGGGGCTGCCCTTCTGTCCCCAGAACCCCCGTTTGTTTGTCACATCCCTCCATGCATGGCCACTGCCCAGCTCTCCTAAGGAAGAGGTCAATCAGTTCAGGCTTGGCAGCTATGCACCTCTGAACCCCATGCACCTGTCTCCCCATCTTCCTCCTTAGTACTGTTTCCAGGGGATTTGCATCTCACCCATGGACAGGTTCTAACACAATCTTGGCAATTTACAGGTTTGCCAGGAAGGCTGGGCATGACTGGGAATGCTGAGCGCCCTGGCTCCAGCCTCTGGGACAGAGCAGGCTGGGTGGAGGACTGGGGTGGGGGGGTCAGTGTGGTCTGCTCCCTCCTGGCCAGCAGTCTCAGAATGTGCTCCTGTTTCCCTGGGGGAGCATCTAACACCCTCAAGTCCTCTGGAAAAGTGGTCTTGTCATGTGCAGGCTTCCAAGCCAGTTATTCAAGCCACAGCTTAAACCCATCAAAAATGTTTACCTAAAAGAAGTTCAAAGTGGGGTTTATGGGAGTCTGGGTTGAACCTGCAACAGCGCGGACGAAGGCAAAGAGACGAGAGGGCACTTCCAAGTCTACTTTTTGAGTAATTTCTACTTCCAAGGCAAGGAAGACTGTTTTCTTTATGGGAAAGCATTAGCCCCTCACCTTTCCTCCCCCAAGAGTTTCATGTAAAACACTCCCATTTGCCTGGATGAGAAAAACATCTCTAATACTGTGTATAAATGTGATTTCCTCACTGGTGAATATCACATTTTTGTGGATTTGCAAAAAATAAAACTTTTTCTTTTGGCTGAAAATTGCTATGAAAAGGAAAGGCGGTTTTATGGGTTTTGGTGATTTCTTTCTCAAAAAGGACATTTCCCCCACCCTCACCCCACCCCCGGTGTGAGAAACCACTTCTGTGATACACATAAGTCAATTTTCACCTGCAGCTAAATTGGTTTTACACTAAATTTCCCATTTGGTTGAGGAATACCATAGTTTACCTTTTCCAGAGAAAATGCTCTCCTGGACCAAATTCATCAGAGCCTATGAAGACATTGGTCACAGAGGAACTTTTGCCACAAACGAGGAGCCACCAGGCCATTAACTGGCAGAAAGAAATGTTTCTATTCTGGCAATTTTGTCTCTCTTAAGACTTTACCATGTTCATTTTTTAAGTGAGATTGGAGCTGCCTTTCTTTCTTTCTTTCTTTCTTTCTTTCTTTCTTTCTTTCTTTCTTTCTTTATATATATATATCGTCCCTTTAAACAAAACACTTTGAAGATTTTGCATCCATCAAAAGTTTGTCAGCCTCCAAGGAATAGCAATTGCATCCCAGCAGAATATTTTAAATATTTTTTTCTCAAAGCTTATTACAAATGCTTGCACCCCCTTTTGCCATTTGAAGCCCCAGAGAATTCAAGGGTGCCTGCACTTGGGGAGGGGGGAATTCCCTGCCCTACTCTCATTGGTTCTTTTGGCTGGTAATAATTAAATTGACACATGACAGATTAGTGGGAGGGGAGAAAAACAATTTAATTTGTACAGTACAGAGGTCTCACAGAAATGGAACCCAAAGAAATGACCGAAACAGGTGGCTTTTTATCCTTTGTAGATAAAGAAATGTGGTAGGCAGTTAGACATGAGCAGAGCATGGACGCTGGGCCAGGTACAGAAGGTCACCAGGTGCCTGGCAAAGGACAGCTGTAGGGTGAAACCTCACTCCCAAGCTCATCACTGGTCACATTGCAGCTTGGACCCCCTGGCCTTTCCTCTCTAGAGATAACATCTAGGCCTCCGGTGTATTTCAGCGCCAGGCCCAGGACAGCAGCAAAAGCAGAGCCGCAACCACCTTGGCTGACCTCTGGACCAGCTGCATTAGATAATGAGCCCCTACCCTGGCGCTAACCAATCAGTCAGGGGAGACCACAGCCCTGAAAGGATACACCTGGGAAACTGCTGGATAGTCTATTGAGATCTTCCCCCTGGGACTGCCCCTAACATCTCCACCCTAAAACCTTTAGGACCCAGGATCCAGCCTCCTCTCCTTCCTGAGAGTACCCCGAGCCTTTCCCTGCCCCCCCTCCTGCTGCCTAACCCCCCGGCTATCACAGTTACGTTTACATGGTTTTATACATGTGTAGGTACTCATCAAATAAACTGATGTTATTTTTAAAAAGTAATTTAATACATAGTTTATTAAAGTTATGTCAAAAAGAGAGAGAGAGAGAAACTTCCAGACAACAGTGTATAAGATATGTCCATTTTACTCAATCTCTTATAAGTGTTCAGTGTTATAAAAAAAAAACAAAAAAAAAAACAAAAAAAAAAACCTCGCTAATTGGATATTTGAACACTGGTATCTTATTATTTCAATTTGTATTTTTAAATTTTGAACTTACAAAGTTTACACTTGTCAGCTATAGTATGTCCTTTTCTGTGCTTCTGAGAAAATGTGGCGTTGGTTTGGGCCCTATATTATACGGGGTAGTCGAATTTATTTGCACACCCCTGTCACTTCTCTGAAAAGAGTTTATTTGCACACCCCTGTCACACTAAACGCCTTGGTCTCCATACCCTCTGTTAGCTGACGGAGCCATTTGCTTTGGTTTGCCGAAGAATGGTCATTTTGAAATTTTTACCTGGGAATTCTGGGTTTTCCATCTTTTTTGAAACCCATATTTCATTTCCTTCTTAGTTTTGCCCTCTGATAAAAATAAATGGCTATGAGTTACTACCAGCACCAAGATAATAAAGTTATATCGATTCACACAGGGAATCAGAAAATTCAGCCTTCTAAATTAATTGCAATTTACAGTACTTCACCAAGTGCTCTGACCCAAAAACTGATACATTTTGCCTGGCACCATTCAGCTCAACACAGTCGACCTGTGACCATTTTGCTCCTGGTTTTTCTGAAATGGTCATGCAAGACTATTCTGAGACATGAACTCTTCTGGTGTCTTATATAGGTAACTCCTTAGCCTTTTGTGGCATATTTTACTAGAAAAAAGGACAGAGACCACTTAAGAGGATTTTAGAAACAATTAAGGTCTTGCTTTGTAATAAAAGACTATTCCTAGACTCTGGGGGCACTTTCCTACATATTCCCAATCCAAAGGAAAAGTTGATATTCTAGAAGAAAATTTGTTTCACCTTGAGAAGAATGTTTTAAATCTTGAGCTTAAGTTTTATTTTATTGTTTTGCAAGTTTAAAATTTTCAGGTAAATAAAATGAAGTGAGAGTCTTCAGAACCATAAGAAACCCCACACACATGAAAATTGTCACTTTTTTTAATTGGAAAGATTCATTACACAGATTTTCCATCTTTAGTTCAACCAGACCTTCCACTTATAAACTTCAAACTCCGTTAGTTTGTTGTTGTTGTTGTTGTTGTTGTTGTTATGTTATTGGGGATGTCTTTTCTCCTGCCACAAACATTACATATGACCCAATTCTAAGCACCACCCCCCATATAAAAGGCACTTAATTAAATGAACAAACAAACCAGCAGGAAACAGAATGACAGGGGACTTCTCTAAGAAGCACAGGGACCCAGTATTATAAACAACATGGAAATAGATCATAGAATCCTGTCAAGCATCCCAAATCTAATTTATGTGGTCAATAATGTAATTCTTTCCATCTCTGCAAAGAAACGTATCCACCACACTCCTGTGACTATAGAGTTTGAGTACAATTTCCCCTCTAGCCACACCCCCATTAAAATGTAACACATGTCTACAGCAAGCATTAAATCAAAAGACAAAGTACAGGAAATTGTTTTCATGTGTTGCCTGTACTTTAAAAAGAAGGAAAAGAGGAACCTTTGCAATTAATGTGATCTTAATACTTTATGGCCCAGTATGAAAAATCGTGTCTATTCCTGACCTGCTCTCTACGCTTTTTTAAAAAATCTTTATTGTTGAAAGTATTACATATGTCCCTCTTTTCCCCCATCGACCCCCTCCAGCCCCCTCTGCACACCCCCCCAGGCCCAAACCATGCCACTGTCTGCGTCCATGGGTTATGCATATATGCATAAAGATCTTTGGCTGATTACCTCCCCCCAACCCCCCCACCTCCCAAGATTCCGCACTCTGTTCCATGCTTCCATGCCTCTGGATCCACTCCATTCACCAGTTTATTTTGTTAAGTAGATTCCATATCTTTTTGAGATAGGAAGCAATCTCACTTTATTCCTGCTCTCGGGCCAACCATGAGCTTTGCCCTGACGAGATGGTATATACATAGACTTTCTTACATGAAAATAAAAGTGAAGAATATTTATGCCTATATTCTTCCCATGAATGCTATTAAAACCAGATATAAAATCTAAAGTGCTACTATAAGTTTCAGCTACCTGTACCAATTGCTCAAGAAAAGCAGGAAGCTGCTAGAAGAGGAACTCCATTCTAGAAGTGCTAAGAGTGCTCCAAGAGGAAGGAAGGAAAGGAACAATTGCTTGTAAAATCAGCATGATGAGTTTCCACCTCCCACAATCACTGTTCTATCAGACCCAGCGCAGTAGAAAAGGGATGGGTGGTTGGCAGGCGAGGGCCGCTCCTCAGCATGGCCCAGCCATGAGAGACCCAGCCTGTCACCAGGCAATCAGGGTCAAGTTCACTGATCTCATGAGGTTGGGGCCATCTGAGACATTTAGGGACATCTCTGGCAGGTCAGGATCCAGTTTACTTAAATGGAAGCTCAGAGGCATCAAGTCTGAACTAGCTTTTTGAAAAAAGATGTACAGGCATTGCTAGTTTGGGAGGTTTTCATGTTCATTTGTGAGAAAAGCAAAACTACCTAATGAGACAGTCTAGGAACTGAAAAGTGATTGACTTTCTGTTCCTTCCATGCACGTAATGCAATTACATACACCTCTCACGAGATAAATATATATGAATAGTTTAAATGACACAGAAGCTCCTTTACTTACAAACTAGTTTCTGGAAAGTATTCTCAAATGTAGTTGTTTATAAGTCCAAAGTGATTTTATAAAAGCAACTATTATCCCCATTTGTTGGCAGTGGCCAGAGTCACAGTTCTTAGCTCTGACTCACACCTTTTTTTTTTAGGAGCATAAAAATGTGCAAGTTGCAAGTTTATAAGACATAAGCATCAATACTAAAAATAAATGTATAACTCATGTGCTAGTTTTTTAGGCTGCTGTTACAAATTACCACAAACTGGGTGGCTTAAAACAACATAGATTTATTCTCTCCCAGTCCTGGAGGCGAGAAGTCTGAAATTCAGGTGTTGGCCGGGTTGGTTTTCTCTGGAGGTTCTGATGAGAATCTAATCTATGCCTCTCGCCTGGCTCTGGTGGTGGCCGGCTACCCTCGGTGGTCTTCGGCTTATACGTCCATCATGCTCCATGCGTCTGTGTCACTCTGTGTCCAACTATCCTTTGCCTATAAGTACATTATTTATTGGATTAGGGCCCATCCTAATCTAGTATGCTCTCATCTTAACCTAATTACATCTGCAAAGGCCCTTTTTTCAAATAACTTCACATTCCAGATTTAAGGGGTTGGTGAGGACTTCAGCTTATCTTTCTTGGGAATACAAGTCAATCCATAACACCCATTATCTGCCAAACAGAGTGTTTTCTAAATTATTAAAATTACCTTTGTGTATGTCGGGGGTGGGGAATGTCTGGCCTGTGGACAGCATAAGGTCCAAGAAATCACTTGGTCTGGCCCTGCCAAAGCATTGGGGGTGAATGAATTAAGTGTGTGCGCAAATACAGCAGGCTAATTTTAAAGTTGATAATTTTGCATGGCCTGCAAATGATGCTATAAATACCCAAATAGCCTTTGGCAGAAAAATGTTTCCTCACCTCTAGTGCAAGTGAATGAACAAATTCTAAAAACATGATTTCTATTTACCACTCCACTGGGAATTTTAAAATATATGACCATTTAATTTGAGAAACATGCATATTCTACTATTGATATAAAATCAAAGATTTCTATATGTGTACTGGTATATTATTTAAGGAGATACCTATGCATTCACATGACACACACATGTACACACACACACACGCAACCATATATATATATATATATATATATATATATATATATATATATATATATATTTTTTTATTGATTCTTTACAGAGAGGAAGAGAGAGGGACAGAGAGCCAGAAACATCGATGAGAGAGAATTATCAATCAGCTGCCCCCTGCACACTCCCACTGGGGAGGTGTCCGCAACCAATGTACATGTCCTTGACAGGAATCAAACCTGGGACCCTTCAGTCTGCAGGCCGACGCTCTATTCACTGAGCCAAACCGGTTTTGGCACACACACAATCTTTTTATCCCCCACACATGCTCCTGCAGAAGTATGTAATGAAGCTTTACTGTGGTGCTCCTCTTGCTATGCACATATGCACGCCCACAAACTAAGCATATCTAAAAATGCTCAACCATGTTTTAAGATACTCCACAAACCAGTACCTGGCATTGGAGAAGGATATTATTTCATTCATTAGATGCTCATTTATTAAAAAGTGGAGGGGTGGGTCATCAAATGACACATTTCAAGTAGTACACTCTTCCCCATCTCCTTCCTCTTTCTTGAATGGGTGTCAGGGCCAGCTGTTCACACAATTTCTTCTTCATCTTGTTCACACACCTAGGGACAGAGGTGTGACCACAGACCTGGCTTCCAGTCAATGGAATGTGTGGAAGGGATGTGCTTCATTCCAGGTATGGCCCATGAAAACCTCCTACCTGTGTCCCCTGCCACCTCTGGCGTGAGTCAGGTGAGTAGAGCATCCTTGGAAGCCCTGTGTTGAAGGTGGAAAAGACACAAGAGAAAAAAACCTGGGTTTCTAAATCACTGCTTGGTGATCATGACCATTCATTTTGAGCTTTATCACCTTCAAGCCTTTATATATAATGGGATTGTTTTTTTGTTTTTGTTTTTTGCAAGGCCTAATACTCGCTTAACTGAAATATGTTTCCTACAAAGGAGGGCTTGAGCTCATGTATCTCAGACTAGAGGAAGGTGAGCATGACTAAAGCAGAATGTCATTATTGCTTGATTGCAATGCTCTCCCCCTGCCCCAGAGGTATCACAAAGCCCGTGAAGCTGACTCTCCCTTAATTGATGTCCAACGACATGAACTGCTGGATTCTAGACATATGATCAGGGCTGTGGGTACTTCTCTCTTATTTTAAATCTAAGCCTGGTGTCCTTAGCTAAATGGCAAATTTATGAAAACAGTCATTAGATATATTTTAGATATAAATATTAATCAACTCACATAAAAAAATTCCCAAAATACTCAAAGAAATTGATCATCACTCACAAAACTATCTCTTATCACTAACATGGGACAATGTTTAGATGGGAAACCAGCAAGCATATCTTCCAAGAACTATAGTATATGCTTGAGAATGGTATAGTGTGGATTCTAAGATAAACTGCTGCCAAAAAAGGTCTTTGGGATCGTCCAGTAAGTGGCTCAGAAGCTGGCTGGACCTGAAATAAGGTTGGTACCAGAAGGGTTTGCATACTCAGTCCTCAGTTGCCAACATACTTTTTTGACTCACTTAATGAAATAACCCTAAAAGGGCCCTCTCTGGCTGGGCTGAAACTATATGGCTCAGACTAAACATATTAAATTCATTACAGCAAATTGGTCTTCGGCCCCTGGTGGCTGCAGGGCTACAGAGAGGACAGACAGCTCTGCTGCTGTCAGGATGTTGGAAATCTGCCACTGGAGATACAAATGGAGGTGGGGATGGATTTTCCAGAGATTCAAAAATGGGAGTCATTATCCAATGAAAACAGATAGATTTAATGGGGTAGAGGATGATATAACAAGGCTGAGGAGACCCACAAAGGGCTTTTGTGAGCTGGAACAAGCATCCTGGCGTTCCATGCAGGACCATACAGCTCTGCATTTGGAGCTCTGCATTTGGAAGACTGAATCCCCCCCGCTGGGGGCCAACATTTACTGATTTCTGATAGAAAGTCTTAGTAAGCTGGGCATAGTTGGAAACTTCTTTAACCTGGAAAAAGATCTCTATCAAAAACCTGCATCAGACAGCATGGTCTTTTGTAAAACTGTAAACTCAATTCCATTAAATCAGCAACAAGAAGCCTTTAATTATGGTTTGATAGTCAGTCCTGTGCTGAGGGTAATCTCTGATACAACTAGCCAAGAAATAGAAAGAAAACCTATAGTAGGAACACTCAAAACACAATCCTCCTATTCTAAATTCTCCCATCTTCATCCAATGTCATCCAACATGTACCCTTATTTCTTCTGAGAAAACGGGTCCCCATTCCACTTTGCTTTGAATCAGATACCCTCTCTTTTAATTGTCACATAGAGAAAAATGGTTAACTTGTCACTCCATGAGCAGAGGAAGAAGAGATATCAGAGGGGTTTCCATTCTGATTTGTAAGTTTGATTTTTCTATTATATAAGAGGCAAAAAAAAAAAATTCCAGATATCTATCACATGTGAATATTAGCCTTTTCCTGAAAAACCTCATCAAGTAACAAATGAGATTTTTCTCCAATTTTATAACTTTGTCTTTATTGTCATTTGCCCTTTTCTGGAGTCTGACTTATAAGAAAAACCCTTGAGAAAGCTCTCCATGATAATCACTTTAACCCAATTCTTATAATTTTTTCCTGACTGGCAGACAGAGGCTATCACCTTAAAACATGATTATCTCAACATATCCTTGAAAATTATACCTGTTCTTTAAGCCAGCAATCTTTCTTTTAGGAATTTAATCCCAGTAAATTATCAGATGTTGTATAAGGATATCTACCCCAGCATATTTTATAATAGTTAAAAACTGTCAAATAATGTAAATTTTACAATATGGAATTGATTAAGTAAATTAGAAGCCATTCATCTCATGAGCCACTTGTAGCCAATAAAAAAAAAAATGATGTTGTGGAAAAATATTTGTTGACATGAGAAAAATGTACTTGATATCTTGCTAAGTGAAAAGCAGGCTATAAATCCTTGTTAGATAAATGTTAGTATTATTTTGAAAATAATTATGTATCCCTGGGAAAAATACTGAAAGGATCTACAATATAAATATTAATTTGCTTATATCATAATTGTGCAATTACAGGTACTTCTGATCTGTTTGTTGTTTTTCGATGTATTCCAAGTGAAAAAGAAAAATAGTTGCCCCTGACAACTATTACCTGGGAGCTGGACTGACTTTCATAGCTGGACCCTAATGTTCTCCTGAGGAACTTAATTTCACATCTTCATCTGTGACTGTGATGAAGCAAGACAAACACAAGCCACTCTGTAAACATGTCTAAGCCCAGACAAAAACAAAAACAAACAAACAAAATAAAAACAAAAAACACCATGTAAATCTCAAATAGCCAACACTGTTCTTCCACCTCTTAGATAAAAACTATAAAGATACCCAAAGAATTTCACTTCTCTCACTTCCTGACACACCCAGTCCAAAGCAAAACCACATATCCTTGAAGCCTACTCTAAATCAACCCACACCAGCTTAATTCTACTGCAAGTTCCATAGCATCCTCTTACTACCATGGTTCCCAGTGGCCTTCCATGCTGTAGTCAGATCAATAAGTCTAACTTGGATTTACTACAGGTCTGTTCTTGGCCAAAGATGCTCTTTGACATTGTTGTAATTAAAAAAATTTTTTTTTTTAATTAAAATTAAGTTATCAGAAGTGGCTTGGGACCTCCAGGAAAGGAGGTTCTTGCGTTTGTAACCAGCCAGCCCTCCAGCTGACCATAGGAGCTGAGCTTCTTGGGATCATTAGCCACTGAAGATACTCCAGGCACAGGGGACACAGTTTCTCGACAGCAGCACTGTTGGTAATTGAGACAGATAATTCTGTATTGGAAGGGGTTATCCTGTGCCTTGCAGGGTGCTCCTCAGCATTCCTGGCCTCTACCCACAAATGTCTCCATACAATTTCCTTTGGGAGATGGGAGGAGGAGTAAAATTGTCGGTGGTTGAGAACCACTGATGTAGAGGGATGGGGATGAAAAGAGAAAAGATCCTGTGGGGATTATTAGGAGGACTGTGGTTGGTTCTCTGCATCTGTGGGCATAACTTCTTCATCCTTGGGAATGGAGATCATCATTCTTGCTCTACCTACCTCCTGAGGGTAGTGTAAATAAATGAGAGAAAAGATAAACAGGCTTGAAAGCAGCTCACAAGATAACTATTCAGTCAATAAAAATCTATATGGACTACCATGAGCTTCCAACTGGTGATTACTGAACCCTAAGTCTGACTACATGAGAAATGACAAAGTGACCTTATTATGGATCACTTAAAATAATACAACATAGCAACAACAATAATGATTCCCTCAGAAATAGTCACATAATTAAGGTAAATTTCTTGAATTTCAATTTTCCTAATACAGTTTAGTAGGGAAAACCAACTACGATTTCCCTACACAATTTTTTTTTAAATCAAATTATTTGCCTCAAAGCAATCTTTCATGGAGTTTTCATAATTTGGCACCAATTATAATGTAAAACTGCAGACTGCAGTGATCTAGTTTTGACTCATTCTCCACTGATTTACTGAATCAGAAGGGGGAAGAGCCCTGGCCAGGTAGCCCAGTTGGTTGTTAGAGCATTGTCCCTGAGTTCAATCCCTGGTCAGGGCACATGCAAGATTCAATCAACTAATACATAAATAAATGGAGCAAGCAATTGATCTCTCTCTCTCCCTCCCTCTCTCCCTCTCTCAAATCGATTAATTTTTTTTAAGTAAAAGGAGGGAAGAAAATAAGCAAATGTAAATTTAACACAGTTTGTTAATTTGTACTTACATTCTGGGGACAATCATTTCTGAAGCACTTAAATGAATAAGGATAATAGGGCAATGGCCAAAAATGAAGAAATGTGGAATCACAAAAAATAATTTAAATAACTCTTAAGTAAGAGCAGCATAAAGCCGAAATCAATAGATGCAAAGATGACTCAATACTACAGCATAGTTTACTATATAAGCTCCCTGTGACATTTTTAAAAGGTATTCTAAATAATGAGGTCAGCCTTGAAGTCCTAATGAAATTGTGGATTTCTCATAATGTTTTCTTTCTAAACATGATGGTTTTTATTTTCCTATTCTGTTTTCTGAGCAATAGAAATCAGCTGTTTTCATTTGTAAATATTTAATTGAAAAATGTGTTGTGAGCGACCTTTTACTAGTATACCAGCTCTTAAACAACCAAACAGAATATTGTTCTTCTTTGCCAACAATCAGAGGTTTCTTATCTCACTTTTGAAAATGTAAAAGGGGAACTTTTCTGAAGTTTCACTGGTAAATAAGACTTCACAAAACCAAGATGCCAACATTAAAACATTTCTCCTACATGGTTGTTTAAGGTAGTAATTACCACGGGAAAATAAGACAGTTCAGAAACAGAGTCCAAGAGTTGAAAGATGCTTTCTTTAAGCTGTATAAGGGACACCAGCAGTCACCTGGTCCCAACAGATAATTGTGTGCATTCTAGTTACAGAGAAAACCAAGTTCAGGTGAACAGATAGACAGCTCAGTGAGCATGTGGCTCAGGGCTGAAGGCATCACAGCCCCGCCTTTCCCAGCTGGCCTCCCTCCTGGTCACCTGCTTCAGTCCCCCTGGCTCCACACCCCACAGAAACTGCTCCCCAGCACAGGGACCTGATATCAAGTTTCCTTCGTTTACATTCTCTCTGGAACTTTCACACTTTCCCATGTATCAGTATATAGCAGAGATTACAAAGTAAATGAAATAAAGGGAAAAGGATCTGCAATTATTTCAAGATACAGAATGGTTTGTAGAAGGAAATCTCATCATTTGATATTTGCACCTAAAATTCCACTTTAATCTTCCTAGTTTGACCATCTTTCTTTAGCATTCCTTTTAAAGAAAACTCTCCTGTTTGCAATTGAGTATTTGCAGGTCAATGGTGTAGGCAATAGGTCATGCCTCTCTTCTTTTATCCAGCTGCCCAGGACACTTTGGACTCCGGGGTACCATAATTTGGGATTGTTTTCAGAGCCGATAGATACACTTCCCTGCTTACTTCTATTCTGAATAAAAGAGAACAAAAAGGTAAGGAAATGTATTGTTTTAATTACATCCTCCTGCTGATATTTCACTTGAGTTAGTCTTTGCATTTAGACACCCCTAGCTCATGTGCTTTTCCTGTTGCTCTGTGTCCATACACTGAGAGATTAGGATAAACCTGAAGGATGGATTCCTCATCATGAGGTTCCTATGTAATAAAGAGGGAATATGCAAACTGACCATCATGCCATCACAAAGATGGAGGTGCCCACAGCGGAGGTGAGGTTTTCCATAAAACAAGATGGCTGTACCCACAGCCAAGGCTGAGTGCCCCTTAGGAGCCTTAACAAGCAAGCATTAGGGACCTTCAGCTGCATGACGCTGGGCTGGGGCAGGGGACCTGAGGCTGCACCCCATGCCCAGTGGGGCTTGATAAGGGTGGAGCTAGACAGATCTGGATCTCACCCAGCAGGGGTGGGGCTGGCTGGGGCTGGGTCTGGAGTGATTTTGAGGCACTGTGGGTGGGCAAGAACTTGACTCTGGGTCCTGTGGTGTGCCCCAGACTCTGACAAGAGGAAGATTTTCATATACATTTTACTAATTTTCTTTCATCTCTGACAAGTCTATTTATAGAGAAAGGGCATATAGCAATACTAAAATATTTCCTCTAATTATTCCCTTTTGAATGTGCATGGATTTCATGCACTGGGCCACTAGTAATTAAATAATAGAGAGAGGGAAATGATATATTCTCTTTCTCTGGAAGCTGGCAAAAATAGCAGATTCTTAGGCATCTGGAAGGCTTACATATATCTGCCTAGCTACCTGGGATGCCACTTCCCACCTTGGAGGAACCTTAGCACCTACGATAGGTGAGGTAAGGGAGTCCCACCTTTCTGATATTTATGAGGAAGGTGGTTGAGACCTCTCATCATCTTGTAATTTTACTGATTCACAGTGGCATGGACTTCACTCAACTTTATTTTCAACCTATCTTTATATTGGCATCCCCTGAAGAGCTCTTTAAAAAATACCCAGGCTTGCGACCCAGGTCTGATTAATTACTCTGGAGTGAGCATCTGTGTCTGTATTTTTGGGAGCTTCCTAGGCGATTCTTGTGTTTATTCAAGATTGAGTACCACTGAAACCACTGAATTAGACTCTGGCTCCATCTCTGATCCACTGAATCAGAAATTATGGCAGTAGAGAGTGGAGGGGTCCTTGGCAATCTGTGTTTGCCAAGTAATCCCAGAGCTTGGATGTCAGCAAAGACTTTGCAGATTCAATATTTATTAGGTTCTCCCCATAACTCTGCTTCATGGCAGCAGGCCATGAAGATGCTTTGTCCTTTATACAGATGATGAATCTGTGGCTTGGGAGATGTTAAAATGATTCACCCAAATTCATCTGGCCAGAAGTGACAGCTTGGGCCAGGACTTCTGCCTCAAAACCCTTTACCCTACTAGTGCTTAATATACAGAATGTCAGCCACATAGGTGTATGGTACCTCTAGTTCTTGGCTAAGCTCTTAATAAGTACCTCACTCTTCCATTATATTCCCAACTCTTCTTTGTTGATGGATGGCAGAGATTTCCCTAAAATTGTGCTCCCATTAATGTTCTTAGTCTCCTTCCAAACTTTATTTTTATCCTTTGCACTATCTAGGACACCATGTATTTTAACCATTGTTTATTTGGCTTCTGTTTCTGGAGATGCCCTTACTACCATGGGCTTCTCCCTTTAAGATAGAGGCCCCAGAAGCTCCACTGGGAAGAGCCCACTTAGTGCTGGGCTCTTCCCAGCCACAGGTTCTCTAACTGCACTCACTGTGCTCCTATTGAATGCACAATATGTGAGACTTAGGTAGAAAGACAGAGGGCAGTCCCTACCTTTATCTTAATTACTGTCGGTCTCTCACACTAGATATTTTTAAAATATATTTTATTAATTTTTTTACAGAGAGGAAGGGAGAGGGATAGAGTTAGAAATATCGATGAGAGAGAAACATCGATCAGCTGCCTCCTACACACCCCTTACTGGGGATGTGCCCGCAACCAGTGTACATGCCTTTGACTGGAATCAAACCTGGGACCTTTCAGTCCACAGGCTGACACTCTATCCACTGAGCCAAACCGGTTTCGGCTAAATATCTTTATGTGTTGTCCACTCCTTTATTCCCAACACCTGGAAAAGGTCCTCAGGAAATAATTTTCAAATGAATAAATAAATTCTTGAAACACTGGATACTCCTTCACCTCTAGGTAGCAGGCTACATCTAATTTTTTAGTTCTTCAATGTGCCAGTCCATAATATTCCCTAAATTACCCACAGCCCCATATTGCCTTTATAATTATTTGTTGAGCATGTTTCTCTTCCACTGTTGAGCTACCCTTTCAGTTTTATGACCGCTATAGAAACAACATGAAACAGTCTTTCATTGCTTCCTTCCATGAAAAGGCACCAAAAGCCGAAACCGGTTTGGCTCAGTGGATAGAGCGTCAGCCTGTGGACTGAAAGGTCCCAGGTTTGATTCCGGTCAAAGGCATGTACACTGGTTGCGGGCACATCCCCAGTAGGGGGTGTGCAGGAGGCAGCTGATCGATGTTTCTCTCTCATCGATGTTTCTAACTCTATCCCTCTCCCTTCTCTGTAAAAAATCAATAAAATATATTTTTTTAAAAAGAAAAAGAAAAAGCACCAAAAGCTAGGGGAAGAGGGGGATGCAAAAATGTAAGACCTTCCTCAGTACACACTTATGCCATCATTTATTTTTCCTATTCTTTATTGGGCTCTAGAGACCAGCTTCTTCCAGAAGGAGGCCCAGGACAGGAGCTTCCTACACCACAGCTTTCAAGTAGCAGGAGGAGAGTAGATGTGCCTTTGGCTTAGGAAAGATGTGTGGTTCTGTTTTATGAAAAGTCAGAGCTGATGTCAGTTCGGAAAGTGGTTTATTTTCTCTAGAGGTTATATTTGAATGTCTTCTGGCATTTCATTTAGTGATAATGAAAATGGGAAAAACAAATGTGCATTAGTCTATTTTATTTGAGATGGGATCAAAGATTGCTCCAACGTGCTGGACACACCATGGGCTTACTAGCAGACATGATGGATGGTTAAATAGGAATCTGAGCAAATACCCAATCAGTATGTATGATCTGAGTTCCAGGAAGAGAATTTCCAATCCCTTTCATTCAACTGCATACCATTATTTGTGGAGTTTGCCAAACTAAGAAAAAATAAAGTACAAAGTCTCCACACTGACCTTTGAACACACCCTTACATAATTGGTTTTCTTCCACCAGCAATAACGCATCCTCAGAAGACCCTGAGACCCACATTCCTAAAGACAGTGCTTGACATTGATTGATTGCTTTCTAATATATTTTCAAACTACCTGGTTGAATGTCCTTACCACTAATCTGGCTCAAAATGTAGCCGGTCCTACTGAGTCATCCCTACATGACTATTCCCATCTGAGCCCTACACTTTGCTCAGCTGATATTATTTCAGTTAGACTTTCTAGTTCATTTTTGGGGGGGTTGATGTTATACTCTGTAAATGCTCCTGCTACCTGTTCCATGAACTCTGGATAGTGCCTCCACAATTTCTGAGGGTAGAAATTCTATGTCTTTCTATCCTTAAATCTCTAATGGTCTGCATACAATCGGATCACAATGAGTGCAGGGAGAGGGCCACAGCAACCCAGTTTGATGGTATTGGTACTGTGCAACACTGAGTGGGCTTCTTCCTGGAGAGGGCCCTGGGGCCTCTAACTTAAAAGGAGAAGCCCAGCTGCTTCACCACAGGTGCTGGTGAAGGCAGTTTGCTGCAGTAAGAGGAAGCAGGTGGCCCAGTAAGTGAGAAAGAGCTGTCCGTTCCATGGCTAACAAGAGGGCAGCTCAGGCCCCTGTTCTTCCTGGCTGTTTCGCCTTTACCTGATAGTTGGAGAGCATAATTTGGATAACTGAGTTGGGTCCCTATTGCTGTGTTATACCATCGTGCCACCTGGCTCTTCTTTCTTCACCCACTTTGACCCTTCTTCCTTCCCTGCCTTCACCATTCATGGAGAGTTTTCCACAAAAGCTTTGTGCTCAACACTCTACAGTTTCAAAGATGAGCAAGACTTGATTTCTGCCTTCTAGAAACTTATAACCTCTATCTGGCGATATAGTCTGAATTCAGGCAGGAGCTAGAGGATACACTCAGACAGATGGGGAGCTTAATGAAGAAATACTTTGGTGAGGCACAAAATTAGCAATAAAGGGAAGCCATTACCACCTGTAAGGCCAAAGGAACAGAAGAGTCTTGCACCCAGAAAAAAAAACAAACAAACAAACAAAAAAACCCTGAGTAATGTGAGAGGGGCTTCCTAGAAGGATTTGTGGCCTTATGTATTCATGGCTCCTTATCTCTCCGTTTCATGGATAATTTTTCAGAAGGCTATATAGAAAGGAAACATTCAGACTTGAGCATCTCCCTTGTGGAAATGCTGGGGTCTGGGATGGTGAATCCTGTTTGGGTTCTTCACAGTGGTGATCACTGATTACTGCTGTGACTAACCGAATTATTAATAACAGGAAAGGAGCAAGGATAAAGCCAAATATTATAGGCATGCCACTTGTGCAGCTTTGCCAGGAAGCTACAGTTTAACATTCCCCAGGAAGCCACCAGTCCATTCCCAGAAGATCCCTAGGGGAAGGGACTAAAATGGTGCTGGGGTAGGAGGTAGGGTAGATGGGGGATAGATGCATATGCAGTACCGTCTGAGTGAAATAGGGAAATACTCTCTGTCAGTCACACCTGGGAACAGATCATTGGCCGGAATAGGCATGGCCATTGCAAACAGGGGAAGATTTGAGATATTTAGTGCCTTAAATAAAGAAGTTTGCTCTCTTAGTTCTCTTGGGGCTCTTGTTGCGGGGGATGCAGTTTCTTGGCTCCCCTACATTTGCCCACACGGCCCACAGCCATGTGGACCCCACTCAATGGACTACAACTAGCTTAATGCTAAACCAGACCCAATTCCAACATGGAACGGCAACTCTGGACACTGGCTTTACCTTTAGCTCTATTGAATCCCCAGCTGCACTTCCTTCAGGACTGAGTTAAGGGACATGGGACTTTGGAAACCTAGGGATGCACATATGAGTCACTCATCCTCCCATGCGAGTCTCAGAAAATTCATATCATAAGAACCCAGCACCCAGTGGGGAAAGGGAAAGGGAAACCCCACTTCCAGCAATCACAATCACCACCAGAATTCATTGATAAACTCTGCTAACACCTGTGGGATTCCCTGGAATATCCAGGATAGGGACTCTCTAAAATATCACTTGCAACAGGCCAGCAGGAGAGTTGTTATTAATATAAATGAGCAGTGCCTATACTTATCAGATCTAAAATCTGAAAAATTTGGAGAACTTAAAATTTATAATATTATTTAAAATCTCAGCTTCTGGTGTTCATTCATACAAATTTATAATGCTAATCACATCTTTAAGTCAGGCTATAAAGTCACTTGGAAACCTAAATGACTGATGGTTTCTGGTATTTTAAATAACAGGGGAAATGACTGGGTTCCCTCTCCCAACATTATTTTGCCTTCTTGCCTGACATCTTTATTTCAAGTTGACTATCCTGGATTTCCAGATTCAGAGGACCTAACTTTAATGACTCTTGTCAAATAATGTGTACAAAACAATGCATTTCTAAATATTGTTACAAGTATATTTAAACCTATATTGTAATTTTAAATTTAAAAAGCTAGGCCCTGCCGAAATTGGTTTGGCTCAGTGGATAGAGCATCGGCCTGTGGACTGAAAGGTCCCAGATTCGATTCCAGTCAAGGGTATGTACCTTGGTTGTGAGCACATCCCCAGTAGGGGGTGTGTAAGAGGCAGCTGATCGATGATTCTCTCTCATTGATGTTTCTAACTCTCTGTCCCTCTCTTTTCCTCTCTCTAAAAAAAAAAAAAAAAAAAAAAAAAATCAATAAAATACATTTTTAAAAAATAATAACTAAATAACTAAATAACTAAATAAATAGGACCTTGCATTTACCTGTATAAGTGAAGAGAGAGGAACTGGTATATATCACAATGGGCAAGAAATGAGTGGCCATATAGAAACCAGAATATTGAAAAAATCCAAAAAACAAGGGGGCAAGGAAGCCCAGAACTAAAGCAGGCAGTAACTTAAAAATGGAAGAGAAATTAATAGCAACAAATCACAAGAGATGAGGCCTACATCGAAGCTTTTAACATTCAAGCACACATCACTCCTATCTCCCAAGAAACTCATCTGTACAATGGTTCACGTCAATCACTTTGGGCTGCGACCAGTGTGGGAACAAGAAAAGGCACACAAATCAAAGTTACACTTTTCTAAACATGCCCTATTGTAAGTTTTATGTTTAATTATATTGCATTTTAACAAAGGCAGAATTTCACCAAAATGTGTAATTTTGTGGTGAGGACACTGAACATAAACCATCTCTGGCTGGCCCGGAAGGAACTGTTCCCTGATCCTGTGTGCCAAGCTCCTGCCTGGGACAGCATGGGGCTGAGCTGAAACCCGTGATGGGCCTGGCTTGGCAGGTGATCAGCCAGACGTGTACAGAAGATTTCAAATAACTGTCTTTAAACCACTTTATAAGCTTCTGCAGTTTTGAGTTTTGTGGATTTTTAATATTTTAAGCACATTCAAAATGAGCATACTCTTAGTTCTTACACAGAGGCTCAAACTGGATCCACGTTTTTCTTGTGTGTGTGTGCTGTTGTTGTCCTGCTATCACAATGCGAAGCTACAGGGCATGTTCTCAGTTCCGTTGTCACCACTGAACAGCAGTGCCTGTGACCCTTCTTCTGGGGCCAAGAAGACAGGAAAAATGTCTAGAGTGTTGATCTGTACCCTCTAGCTAAATGTTGATGGCAGGCATTCACCTTCTATCCTTAGTGTTTGAATTTAAAGCTTCCTGAATTTCCTGAGCATCAGCTAGGCCTACACTCAAAAACAGATACGGATGTTTTGAACTTCTGAAATATTGCTACTAAAATATTGATTATTTTAATTAACCCTTGGCTTTGGCTAAAATACTTGAGGTTACTGAGGAAAGCAGTCATACACTTGAAAGTAATGCTGGTAACTTATAAAAAATTTTCTTAAAGTATAATGAAGATTATATTTGCCCACAGCAAAGGGCAAATAAATCAATAACTGAACTAAGCAGAGTCAGGCAAGACATTTATAAATTGGGGGGGGGGGGGAGGGGGGGAGGGAACTGCAGGACCTAACTGATGACAAACTAAATATGAGCAGAAATTCACCGTTGCCCGAAAACAAACACAAACAAATAAAACTAAGTACAAAACCAGCCAAAACAGAATCCAGCATAATCTGTTTCCTCCAAATGAATGTGCCATTCAGTATAATCTCGAATGTTTTAGATTGAACTGTGTGGGGTTGAAATAATTCCATGATATAGTGTACCCATCGACATCGTCTTTGGCAGAACATGTTGAACAAAATGAATAAACTCGGAGCTAGAGGAAACCTTGCAGATGATCCACGTCAGCAGTTTTCCCCCTTTTTTCTGATGATATTCACAAGGGGAATGTGTGATAAGCCCACATTTTCTATAAACTGTGGCTTTTGCATGATTTCCAGCTAGCTATGATTCTATCGCTCCTTAGATGAGCCCACACCAGGGTGTCAAATATTTCAGCTGCGAACCAGCAATCTGAAACCGTCCCCTCATTTTGCAGAGCAGGACACTGAAGCCTGAGGGTAAGGGGGCCTCCCAAGGACTCCAGGTATCTAATGGCCGACTGTCTCCTAAGTCCCATTGCTTTGCTCATTCTATTTGTCTCTCTGAACGGTGATCTGGAATCATGATCATGGTAATAGTTACATTTTATAGTTTAAAAGCATTTCTAAGCACAGTATCTTCTTCAAGACCCTGTGAGCTCAGCATTGCAGGCATCCCTCGGAGACATGGGGGGCCCTGTTCCAGACCACCACAGTAAAGCGGGCATCACAATAAAGCGGGTCTTAATCTTTTTGCTGGTGGAGGATCTTGCCTTCACTTTGTATAAAGCCCCAGCACTTGTGAGGTGCAATGAAGACAAGCGCAATGTGATGAAGTATGTCTGCATTGCCATACACATTTCAGCAGACATGAAACAGAAGATCCACAAGGCGAACAAGCATGCCCAAGAGCACAGAGCTGGTACGTGACAGCCCGGAGCCCAGGTGCAGCTGCAGCCCCGGGTGCGGAGAATGGACCTTGGCTCATTTATTGATCTTGTCCCACACACTTGTGTATGGCAAACACTTCCTTGGAGAGCTGCCCTCTCAGTGTTTGAGGTCCTTTGGGTCAGAATGCCTGTGGAATTGGTTCTTAAGGCATAAGTTTCTCCCACGCCATCCCCATCCCCCCACCCCTCTCTATCTGTGACTATTTGGTTTCTTCTCCCTTCAAAGGGCTACTTGGTGGATGAGCTCCAAGTGTCACCATCACTTCCAATCTGTGGCTTCAAACCTCTGGCTTCCCACCCTTTCTCCTATTCTTCTTTCTTTTCTCTTATGTCCTCTAGCTCCTCGGAGTCCTTCTGCTTCCTGCTTATGTGATTTTGGGCAAGTGATTTCACCTTTCTGTGCTTCAGTTTTCCCATCTGTAAAATGGGGATGATAATTACAGAATCAACTTCCTAGGATAGTTATGAGGGTTGAATGAATTAATCCCTCAAAACATGTGCTTAGTGCATATTAAACACTCAGTAAATGTTAGAAATGTTAGTTGATGTTCCACTTCACATATTAAGAATACCCATAGAGAGACAGTCCCTTCTGGCTGGTTTGAGTTAACCAAAAATCACTTGTGTAGAATGATATTTTATAATGCAGGTTATGAGGCTGCTTTTTGTTTTGTTTTGTTTCCTCTGCGAAATTCCTTCCTTATTTTTAGTTGGTATTAACTGGGGCCTGTTTGAGTTGCCAGGAGCCGTTTCTGAATGAAGTTTTTCCTGAAATAATAGGAAAATAAATTTATTCCCACAAGGGCCCTAATTAAAGAAGCTCACGAATTTCCTGCTACTCTCACAATCTGGTTTAGAAGTTGCAGTTCTAAGAACCACCACCCACACATTCATCTAGCAAACCTGATAGATTGAAAAATCCTGGCTGCACCTTCAACCCATAGCATCTACTCTTAGTGTGTGTGTGTGTGTGTGTGTGTGTGTGTGTGTGTGTATGTGTGTGTGTGAGATTTGCTTTAAAAAGTCTGCTTAAAAATAAGTCCATTCCACCAATGAACTCATATGCTTATACGCATAACCCAGGAACACAGATAATAGGGTGTTTTATAACTTTTAGATAACAAAGTATCTTGGAATGTTCCAAAACCAAGGCAGGTGATCACTGATTTATATAACCTATTGAGAAAGAGAATTAATTTGTATTAAGATAAATAAGGAGTCAACAGTAGGGTTGTGGACCTGATTAATCTCCCTCAATACTGAGTTTAATCAGCTATAGCACTTTGGAAAAAGCCAAAATATGCAGTCTTCATATTTTATCAATTTATCTGGTTAGTTATCTGTATCACAGCATGAGAAACTCAGGGATTGTGGTCCTGCCACTCAAAGCCCCAGAAGAAAATCAACCTTTAGGGAAAGGGTCAAAGAAGATTTGAGTCTTTTGCTGGTATAATTCTATTAAAGGGTAGTCCCATGTCAAATTCCAAGGGCACAGTAGAGCCAATGTTCCCGGTCATTTAAACTCTGCAGCTGAGTCACCACACACTTAATCCTGGGGAAAGGTGAAGCAAACACGTATTAATACAGCCCAAGATGGACCTGGCCCACAGCCACGCTTTTGTGTCAGTAGTGGGTGGTTTTTGAGCCGGCCTCAAGTTTTAGTGCTGTGTGTGATTCGCCCCTCGCACGCTCCTCTGAGGAAACCCCCACTCCCACCTCTCAGATTGGGCAATTTGGCTGTGTTTTTAAAGAGCCTACAAAAGAAAGTCATGCTTGTCCGTGTCTAAGCTCTTCGCTACAGGGAAAGGTTTGTGAATCGAAAGCCTTGCCTGCAGAATTTTCAAAATGACGGCAAATTTAGCCCAATTGGGCAGAAGTGAATCAGGTTTCACAAATTTAAGAATGTTTATTTAAATCTTTAAAACATATGTTGCCACAGCTGTGTTTAGCATAAAATTATGATGAAAATAATCCTAATGAAAATGACAGCATATTTATATAATGCCTTCCATCCAACAAGCGCCAAACCCCCTACCCAACTGCTCTCATTAGGCCTGCCTAAACCCTTTGAGCTACAACATAAATATTAGCTCCAATTTGCAGATGAAGAAATTGGGACCTGGGCAAGATTATTTATAGCTAAATAGATTAAGTTGTAACCAGCCTGACTCTCAAGTCTGTAGAGTAGTTGCTATTTAATGAGACTCTGAAAGGGGGAGAAGAGAAAGGCACCCCTTCTTCCGAGTTGCCCACATGGGTTGCCTTGTCCCAGTGATCAGGAAAGGGGCGTGAGGAGCACAATACCGGAGGTTTTTATGCAGCATTTTTTCTAGGAATTTACTGTGTGGATCTATGAGTAGATAATAAGGTTTTCAAAACATACCAGTGAGGATGAGTGTTGAGAAGATGGAGGAAAGTTTTATATCTTGGGTTTTCTTGAAGGGAAACACAAGACATAGGAAGGAAGAGGCTGATTTGGAGCCCCAAATAGCAAGGGCCAGGAGTCCGCATGGCACCCTACCCCGTCCTTCTCACTGTCACTATGTAGCCATTTGTCTTTTTGAAAAGTTGGGGAATGTTTTGTTTTTTAAATATATTTTATTAATTTTTTACAGAGAGGAAGGAAGAGGGATAGAGAGCTAGAAACATTGATGAGAGAGAAACATCCATCAGCTGCCTCCTGCACTCTCCCTACTGGGGATGTGCCCACAACCAAGGTACATGCCCTTGATTAGAATTGAACCTGGGACCTTTCAGTCCACAGGCCGACGCTCTATCCACTAAGCCAAACCGGTTAGGGTGAAAAGTTGGGGAATGTTAAGAACATCCTATGAAATGCCCATGATAGGCTCAAAGATTTCATTTCAGCCCAGGAATGTTGTCCTTTCTTAAACCTAGGTTCTCTTTAAGTAAGTTTATTGCCAGGTACTGGCTAATTCCTGCACGTCCCTCCTCTTCCCAATGTTAATACATTGTTAAGGCAGTGGTGAGATCAACCAACTTCCGAACCTGCACAGCACCTGAACACTAGTGACTTTACCAAGGTACTCATTTTAACTTTAGCTTCAGCAACGCATTTTGAATTGCAGCTTTAAAGCAGAAAAGAAAGCTTTGCTTCATCTCTGCCCTCAGTATTGATATTAGGCAGGTGCTTTCCAAATTAAAAAAAAAAAAAAAAAAAAAAAAAAAAAGCCTTCCCTCTATTTAGAAAACAACTCCATGAAGCCATTTTTGCCAAAACCTGAATTTAAGTCTGCCCAGGAAAAGACATTCTCTATAAATAGAGGAGAAAAACAAACTTTGTTGTCTTATAGACTCGATGTCTTATAGACTCGATCTGAACAGGAATTCTCAGAGTAGTGCTGTATTTACTATGTTTAATTTTGGTGAAACTGCGTTTACCCATTCACAGAGTAAGGGGTTTATTTCCACATTGCTGTTTGCAGTGAGAGAGATGGCAATAGGCTGGAGACACCCCCAGACTAGGGATTTCCTACAAATGAGCCCTGGCTCTTCCCCTGCCTGGCTTATTAGTTTAGGGCAGTGGTCGGCAAACTCATTAGTCAACAGAGCCAAATATCAACAGTATAACGACTGCAATTTCTTTTGAGAGCCAAATTTTTTAAACTTAAACTATATAGGTAGGTACATTGTTATTGACTTAATTAGGGTCCTCCTAAGCTGGCCTTTGCTAAAAAGTCAAGGGGTCAAAGAGCCGCATGTGGCTCTCGAGCCGCTGTTTGCTGACCATTGGTTTAGGAGGTCATGGGACTTGGGGAAAGTCACTCAGTCTTTCCAAAGCCAAGTTTCCATATGTCACATGGAGGTTAAAATGCACTTTAACCCGGCCGGCCTGGCTCAAAGATTGAGCATTAACCTATAAACCAAGAGGTCGCTCAATTCCTGGTCAGGGCACATGCCTGGGTTGCAAGCTAGTTAGTCCCCAGTTGGGGACAATTAGAAGGCAGCCCATCAATGATTCTCTCTCATTGTTGGTGCTTCTATCTCTCCATCTCCCTTCCTCTCTGAAATCAATAAAACATTAAAAGAAAAAAAAAAAGAAAAAAAAAAGAAAGAAAAATGCCCTCTTCCAAGGTCTTTGAAGCTTTTCTTTTTCTATTTTTTCTTCTTCTTTTTTTAAAATATATTTTATTGATTTTTTACAGAGAGGAAAGGAGAGAGATAGAGAGCTAGAAACGTCGATGAGAGAGAAACATCGACCAGCTGCCTCTTGCACACCCCCTACAGGGGATGTGCCCGCAACCAATGTACATGCCCTTGACCGGAATCAAACCTGGGACCTTTCAGTCCGCAAACCGACGCTTTACCACTGAGCCAAGCTAGCTTCGGCGCAATGAGGCTTTTCTTGTTCATGCATTGCCCCAGCCTCTCAACACCCAGAACCAACAAAGCAGCACACTAACAAGCAGCATCACGGAAACGTCGAGGTCTTGAGTCCTGGCAAGACTTTCACCAGGTCCAGTCAGAACCCTACTTGGGACGTGGACATGAGCAGCTGTGCGTCCTGAAGCTCCTGCAGGGATGACCAGGACGCAGCCACCCCTGGGCAGCAAGACTAGGGAGGGAGTGCAGACTAGGACCCAGAGAAAAGGAACCAGCAGTCTCAGGTCCCTGCACGAGGCAGACAGCCTGCAGTGGCTCAGGTGATGGTGGCCTGGTTTCACTCCTCGCGGGAGCTTTAAAGGATGTTTGGGAAAGAGCAGTTCAGATCCCACCACATGCATAGTTTCAGCATCAACCTTTGGTGAAAGCAAATTCAAAGGCACATTTCTTCCCTTTGTTTCCTGTCATACCCACACAGCTCCAGATTTCCAGAATCTTATTACAGCCTTCAAATCTACTGGCAGCATCTCTGGAACACCCCAGGTTTGCTCACAGCCCCAGCACCAGGCTTCAATGGGCTGTGTGAAACCACTGTCTCCAGGCAGTTTGGAGCGATGACTGACAGGTCTGACAGCGATGCAATTCTAAAAGCCAAAAGCAGAGGCTCTACAAAAAAAAAAAAAAAAAAAATCACATTTTCCACTCAAGGCCAATTGTTTCCCAAGCTATGAAATTTGGGTTTTGCCTCTTGAAAGATTTTTTTTCCATACCTCAGTCCAGAGAGGGTCCTTTATTTTATAATCCTCACCGGAGAATATGCTTTTTGTTTCCTAAAATTGATGAGAGAGAGAGAGAGAGAGAGAGAGAGAGAGAGAGAGAGAGAGAGAGAGAAGTATGTCTCCAACCAACTGAGCCACACGGGTCCAGGGCCCTGGGAGAGTCCTGTAAAATAGCTTGCTCCATCTTCACAGCCATTGTAGATACACATGGAACATCGAAAGTAATAAAATCCCCTGCACTTTGTGAGACTTGGCGACAACTTTATTGATAGGTCCTTATTATTATTATTTTTTTCCAGAACTACCCACATATGATTATTTTTCACCTGTAGTCTTTTGTGGCACCTCTCAGATAATACTGCAATACCCCTTTTTAGTTTGTGGGGCTATTTCATGGTTTGACTTGGTTTTGCTTTAGGCTGGCATTGGTTAGGAGAGATGGAATAGAGCAGAAGTCTTCTACTCGGCTTAAGAATTTGCAGTTATGAAGGTTTATGTCTCAGTCTCTTTACTGTGAGGTTGAGGACCTAGCCAATGTCACCCAGCTAGTTGGTGGCCAAGCCAGGCAAGCTGCTCCAGGCAACTTCTGAGATGTTCCTCTCCGAGTCTGCGAGTATGCTCATGGATCAAGAAGGGTCCCAGACACCCTCAGCATCCTCTAACGGCATTTTGTGTCCATCTTTACAGGCCTCCTATGGCTCTAAGCACTGCCCACAGGCACTGTACCCCATGCATCCCCTTCTCAGTCGCTAGGAGGACACTCCTCTCCCATCTCTAGGACAGCCACTCCCTTCAGCTCAACACACTGGCTTTATCACCTATCAAGTCAGAGATAATCTCATTTCATCTCTATCAAGGGGCCAAAAACACAAAAGCTGTTTGTTTGCTTCCTGTTTGTACTATACCGCGAGGCCAGTGATGTTGGTCTGGTTGTAAAAGGAAAGACACACTGATTTTTTTATTTCTTATAAATCACTGTCCTCAAAGGTCTTGATTGCTGTGGGGGTATTTCCAAGGAGAAGACCCACAGATCTCTCTCAACTCAGTCTGCAGAATCTCCTTCTCTGCTGGCATCCCAGAAGCCTTTGCAGCTTCCCTTTCCCCCAGCCACCCTTCCTCCCGACCTCAGGTGTTATATCTATAGTTAGTGTCTACAGCCCTGGGCTTTGGTGAGCTCTGCTCAGTACTATCACCATCCCTCAGATAGAAACACACATCATCCTGGGCAGTTCCAAGAAATGGGTGCAGAAGGGAAAGCAGGATGATAAATCCAGGTTAATGTGTATTTAAATTAACCAGTCATATCTGTTAATGCTCATGGGGAGAACAGATTCTCAGGCATTAAAGTAAAAATATGGGAAAGCATTATTTAAGAACTTGAATGGCTTTATGGTAATAATATTTTAAAGTTATGTTCAAGGCAATAAATAACACTTCAGAAAGTGGGCGTTTTTTCCTACTTGCATTAAAAAATAAGGTCAACTTATTTTGCAAAGTTGTTGCTTAGTGAGATAGAAGACTATGCTGGGTGTGCTCCCTCTCCTCCTCTACCAGCTTCCTATGGCTTCTGTAACAAATTACCACAAAATTGGTGGCTTAAAACAACACGCTTTTATTGTCTCATAGTTCTGAAGGCTAGAATTCGTAAAATCGAGGTGTCAGCAGGGCCGCATTCCTTCTGGAGGCTCCAAGGGAGAATCTGGTTCCTTGCCTTTTCCAGTTTCTGGAAGCCACCTGCATTCCTTGGCACTTGAACCCTTCCTGACATCATTCATTTTGCCATCTGGGCTTCCGTGTCCACATCTCCTTCCCTGACGCTGACTCTCCTGCCTCCCTCTGTCACTTTAAGAAAACCCTTGTGGGTCCACTTGGGTCCACTTGGGTAGTGAAGGGTAATCTCCACATCTCAACGTCTTCCATGTAAAAGTCCTTTTTGCCATGTAAGGTGACATACAATTTCTGGGGGTTAGGATGTGAACATCTTTGAGAGCCATTTTTCAGTCTACCAAAGTCCCTTAGCCACTTTGACCCCATCTTGACCTCTTGACCTTGAACTCACTCCTCTCCTGCTACCCAGCCTCTGGCCCTTTTGGTATCATGCCAGACACCAGAGCTGTCCTTGTGGCTATTCCCTCTGCCAGGCAGCCCTGCCCCTAGTGAGTTTCCAGGCCCAATCCTTCAGCTCGTCCAGGCCTCTCCTCAAAGACCCGCTTCTCAACCAACCCTCTTCTGACCACCTTATGTATAGGTTCAGCTTCTCTCATCTCCAGACATGTGCTGTCCCTTTCTGTAATTTATTTTTCTCCTTGGTAACTATCACCATCTACCATACAATGCACATTTTTCTCATTTACTTTTTTCATTGTTTCCTTCACTCCTATCAAATGCAGGCTCCATAAGGGTAAGGATTTCTTTCTTTTCTGTGGAATCTTTTGGACTTAGAAAAGTGCACATAATAGGCCTTCAATACATGTTGGTTAAATGAAACTGGCTGGGTCATTTATTATAGAACCTCCCATGTCAGTATGTTTACCTTTTACATCTTGGGCTGGTTAGACTCTTGCTAAAACACTTTTCCTAACTCCTGCAGGGAGGCCAACACCGGCCTGCCCACAGGAGGATGAGGACTGGGTCCCCACCACCCAGAACACTTACACTCGCTTTGTTCTTCATTGTACCAGATACCCTTCATTTTCCCTTCCCAGGGGCCTCTAGTCCTTGGTTTTGTTGAGAGAAGGGCAGTCTCCAGGCGGAGTATAAGTGGGAGAAGGGACTCAGGGGTCAAAAGAGCTTTCATAGACTCCCAGCGGTTCCAGGAGCTGTCAGTTCCTACGTCTCTGGAGGACTCTGCGGCAGAGGTTGTGTGAACTCCCAGGTAGCCCTGTTACCTATTATCATTCACTTTTCTTTAAATCCTTTTCCACCCATTCAATGGCTCTCCAGCTTCCTAAGTTTTATTGCTGTGTCTCCTCTCCGCTCCTCCCTTCCTTGGGTGTTGATGCTTGTAACAAATCTTTTTATTGTTATTTTATTGGGGTTTAGGAGAGGGTAAAAGCAGATTCATGTCTGTTTTATATTTTTACTAGAAATGGTTACATTTTCCTAGCATTTTGAAGTTTCTGGACCAACCCATTGATCTATTGTGTGTTCTCTGTGTGTTTCTTGAGTTCCTAACTTGGATTTTTGAAGAAAGTGAGATGCAAATTTTACCCAAGATGGGATTGGGCACATTTCTGGGTATGACAGACACCTCCCAATTGGATACAGTAGTGTCTCTTTATCTGAGGTTTCACTTTCTGTGGTTTTAGTTAACTGTGGTCAAAAAATATTAAATGGAAAATTCCAGAAATAAACAATTCATATTGCGTGCAGCTCTGATTAGTGTGATGAAATCTCTCACTGTCCCATTCCATCCTGCCCGAGGTGTGAGTCATCCCTTTATCTAGTGTCTCCACGCTGCCGTGGATGCTCCCCGCCCTCAATCACTTAGTACTGTCTGGGTTATCAGATTGGCCATTGCAATATCGCCATGCTTATGTTCAAGTAACCCTCATTTTACTTACTAATAGCCCCAAAGCACAAGAGTAGCAATGCTGGCAATTCATGTATCCCAAAGAGAAGCTGTAAAGTGCTTCCCGTAAGTGACAAGGTAAGTATGGACAGGGAAAATGAAGTAAATATAGGGTTTGGTATTATCCACAGTTTCAGGCATCCGCTAGGGTCTTGGAATGTATTCCCCTCAGATAAGGGAAGGGCTAATGCATTGCTTTACATTACACGGGGCATTTTTTTTTTAATTTCTCTAACTTAATCCTGTGAGGTAGGCAAGGATCTGAGATTCTGAAGAACGAAGTACCACGTGCCCAAGAGCAACACAGCTGGTCACCTGCGAGACCAGTTCTCAGACACAGCTTCTGGCTTCTGGCTAGACCATGTGGTCTCTTTCTCCTTTTGCCTTTCTTTCCACAAAGAAAACAAATGAGGAAAACGTGTTTCTTTTCACAAATGTGACACAGTACAGAAAGCTTGTTGAAAAAATAGACACATTCCTGAAACGTGAATCCTGGAAACCTCCCCGCCCTGGTCCTGCTCTGGGAAGATGTTTGCTAGCCCATCGAAAGGCCACGTCTGGGGTTCTGACCGTCTAGAATTGTCGGCAGTGCAGCTTACCCCACCCGGGGGCCTGGCAGTGATTCGGCTTAAGCTGCAAGTCTCCCCGCTCTGCCTCTGTGGTTCTTTCTCAGCCTCAGAGCCTCCTGAAATCTCATAGAAAGCATCTCCCGCTGGTCCCCAGGACGTTCTCACATCTTTGCTCCCTGAAGGTCTGCACATCTGTTTCTCATGACTGTGAACTATGAGGAGTTGTCAGGGCCTTTCAATCACTCTAAACGGCCTATAAAAGCTTGCTGTATTTTCAGTTTTACTAAATATTTCTATAATTCAAAAATTATGGAAATGGATAATGTTTCTGTTCTCTGGGAGTATATTTAACAGCTCTGTGCATACCAGATGCAAATGAATAGATAGAAATAAATGGTGCATTTTATAGACTACACTTCATTTTAACTGTCTTCCCCTTCAGACACCTCAGGCCCCGCTCCTGCCAGAATGTCAAGGATGCTGGAACACTTTATAGAGGACAATTAGCTTCTTCATTCCACCCAGGGAAGAGCTGGGGTCATATCCAGGCAATCTGTCCATAAAAATGCCACTCCTCCTGCCTAAGCCACTGCTTCTCCAGCTGAGACTCGACTTGCTAAAGGTGATGCTGACATTAGGAATTGTGTGAAATGGGTTACATCACTGACCATCTCTAACTCCAGTGTCCACAGTTGTCACATGGTGACATTCATCCAGCAGGGCTTGCTTACTCGGGATTAAATGTGATGAATGAGGTTCCTGTTGAATAGACCAGAAGCTGTGATAGACAATTGTCACAGCTTGACTGCCCAACCTCTGCATCAGTGATGGATGAGTCTGTGCTTTTCCTAACCTATGGCGACCTCCAGGAGACAGAGGGTCTCAAAACGGGCCAGTTGGGTTACTGCAGGTGCTGCAGGGTTCAGTCTGACCACAGGGGGGATCCAGAGTTCACCAGCGGTGCCTCAGTTTACACATCTATGCTATACTGTTAATAGTACAGCTTCCTGAGACTATTTTGAACATTAAGTTGGATACTAAGCTGCTTAGCTCAGTGCCTGACACAGGCCAACACTCACCAGACAGGCCATTTCTCTGTGCATCTCTCTTGCTTCCGTTGCCATTTCTGAATCCTTTTCTCTGGCCTTTCCACCATGCTGTGAACTACTCAATAGCCCTCCAATAAGTTCCTTTTGGGCATAAGATAGTTTAAAATGCTCTTGTTTATAATGAAGAACACTGAGTTTTAAAATTCAATATTGTTTTCGGCCCTCCTAGAGTGGAGACCTCTATCTTGTGCCTCACAGGAAAACTGCAAGGTCATTATGAAATCATAGTAGGGATTCTCTAGAAAGCTGATTGGTAGCAACCAACCATTGGTCATATATGCTGGGTTTACCTCCTCACAGACTCCCTTCTGTCCTTTGCCTCATATTCCAAGTCTCCAGCAATAAAGACAAGAACCAACCTGAGAATAGAGTCCTGAACAGTTAGGAGGGTTAAAAGTTGGGGATGCCTGGGGCAAACAGTGACTCGGATTTTTGGTAAGGACCCTGGGATTAACAAGGGTTAAGGAACACTCAAGAGACTGTAGGAGGGAAAATTATATGTTCCTGACAAATCGACACAGAAGAGCTCTCACCTTTCAATCCTGCAGCATCATCAATCACTCTGGCTCCCCAGACAGAAAAGGAGAACTCACTTTATGAATTGACTCGGCCAATGCTTAGACCCATGATTCACATGAGATGTCATATGCTTTGGTTCAGCAAAACCAAAGTTTAAATTTTTTAAAAAAATATATTTTATTGATTTTTTACAGAGAAGAAAGGAGAGAGAGATAGTGAGCTAGAAACGTCGATGAGAGAGGAACATCAACCAGCTGCCTCTTGCACACCCCCTACCGGGGATGTGCCCGCAACCAACGTACATGCCCCTGACCGGAATCAAACCTGGGACCCTTCATTCCGCAGACCGACGCTCTACCACTGAGCCAAACCGGTTTGGGCTGGTTCATCAAAACCAAAGTTTAATTCCAGCTCTTCTACTTACTAGCAATGGGACTTTGGGCAAGTTACTAAAGATCTCAGTATCCTAGTTTCCTCATCCGTGAAATGGGTATAATAATAGCATCCACTTCATAAAGTTATTGTGGGGGGGAATAAATGAGTCAAAATATCTCAAGTGCTTAGGACCGGGCCCAGCACCAAACAGGCTTTCCATATATGATAGTCATTACCATAGATTACTAGCCGCCAAACAAATGGTGCTTGTAGCCTGAGGACACTGAGTGACTGAAGGTTCCCTATAAGATGACTATAAAGCGATTCCTTTACAAGAATCACTAACTGCTGTAAAATGGCCACCATTGTACAATAACTTTTTTGCAAAGAGAACAGTGATAAGAGCATCAGTCATGGCATCCAACAAACTTGAGCCCAAATCCTAATCTGTCACTTCATAGCTGGGTGACCTTGGGCTGCTTCTCTCAGCCTCAGTTTACACATGTATGCTATAACGTTAATAACACATGCTTCCCGATACTATTTTGAGCATTAAGTTGGATACTAAACTGCTTAGCTCAGTGCCTGACACAAGGCAACACTCACTAAATAATTATGATCACTTTCACAACTGCTCTATGAGGCGGTAAGCTTCTGATCCTCATTTCCTAGATGAGGCACCTGAGGCTCTGAAGAGAGTCTGTAACTCCTCCATGACCCCAGGATCCACAGAAGGCAGAAGAGACCTCAAATCCCACGTTTTCCACATCCAGCTCACCAAAAATTCTCCCTGCTCAGCATGATGTGGTGATTTCCATTTTTGGTGGGTGAACTGTCAGGGTCTGCCCAATATTCTCAACTAGAGAAAGATGTTTCAGTGATCCGCTAAAGAATTCTAGCACTGTTTCTATTGCTCTCTGAGCTTTTTTAATACTTATAGTCAAGTGACCCCAACTCCCAGGGCAGGTTAGTTGGGGTGGGATAATCAATGGTCAGGTCAGAGAAAGGACAGCCTTCATCCAAGATTGCATTTGGTCAAATTCAGGCAATTTTTCTCTCTTGCCTGTGAGCCCATTGGCTTTTGATACCTCTGATTGAGTACACTCTTGTCACCTTCACCTCACACCTTTCTTGAAGGTAAACAGGATAGTTTCAGGCCTGGAAATGTGTCAGTTCTCAGATTGAAGAGCCTCAGTTCCAGAACCTTAAATTAAAAACAGGGAGAAAAACGTTCTATTCTGTGTCAGAAAGAGCTCCGTCTCTCTCAGACTCACTTTCCGGCGCTTTGCTCCTGCTCTTTCTCTGAATAGACTTGACAGACGAATTATTTGGATGTGTCATGTGCTGTCATCTCAAGCCAACAAGCTGATGGTTTAATGCAAATGACATGGCAGCCCAGGAATTTTATACTGAAATTCACCTCACACTAACGTTGTGGGAACAAGTCATCCCACCTGGGAATTTTAAGTAAAAGTTTGGCATCACCCTCATCTCTTGGTTGTTGATTTCTTAGAAAAGGAACTAGCCCTGGAAAATAGGGGGATAGGCAGCAGGATATATTCCCATCTCCCAAAGACAGGGTTCTTTCCACCCAAAGAAGTGCAGTCTTCTCCATGGAAACAATCTCTTTTTGTGTCTCTCTGTCTCCTCTCCCTCCTTGCTCCCTCTTTCAAGCCACAAAAAATGCTCAAAAGAGCTTGAAACATCCAGCAATTCAAAAACAATGTGAGGAGTCCATTTATTATTCTGCTTTTAGGATTACTTGTTTGCCAAGTGAAAGTGTCCAATATTGAGAAATTGAGTTATTACAGCGCGGCTGGTTGGCAGAAATCATCTTGCCTGGGACAGACGTTCTGGTTCCTGATACAGTGAGACTTTGAACAGGTCACTGGATGCTCTGGGCCTCAGTTTCTTCACCTGGGAGAATAGGGGGTGGGTGGTGGGGAAGGGTTGGGTAATGTAGTACTTGATGATGTGCACACTTTAAGGACCTCAGATTGTGAGATTTTGGCTGTCCCTTGAGAACAAGAGCTAATAAGGAAATGTTCCAGAAGTTTACCCTTGGAAATAGGATAATTAATAGTTAGTACAGTATACACTGTAGAAACTATTTTAGAACTAGGGATCTGCTTACATGACAACTAAAGAGGTGAAAAATAAGAATCCAAGGAAGCTTAGAGCTGGAAGATCTTCTGTCTGTCCCCTCTTTCTACAAAGATGGAGCCAGAAGTGTCAAGGGCCAGAAACCCACAGCCCCCTGCTCACAGACCCTCTTCCCATACTCAGGAGGCCCATGGTGTCTCCTGTCCACCCAGGTTGGAAATACTTAGCTTGTGAACTCTTGTTCCACTCACTTTTTGCCAAATAGTTTCTTAGGACCAGAATGATGAATGGATTCCTAACATTGCCTTTGAGATGTTAAATGGGACCTACTCTCTTATGCACTTTTGTGGGTACAGAGGAAGAAACAAAATGAGAGATCAATTGGACATTTCTTTGGGCAAAATAGGCCTGATGGTGAGTTTTCGTTCTCATGGAAAAACAGGTCTAGAAAAAGGTATGTGCTCACTCTACGTGAAGTATCCTATCTTTCCTTACAACCTTATCATTTATATGTGACCTTGTCATTTATATGTCACATTTTTTTCCCTTGAAAGTCAGAAAAAACACACATTTATGTTTCATGGAGCCTTATTTAATCATTATTTTTCCCATTACAAGTAAAATTAATATGCTCAGACATAAATATGCTAATCTTTCCAACTGCTGACCTAACCTGATTCTGTCTTATGTTCTGAGTTATATGGACTTCAAGTCTGGGACAGCTAGCACATGTCAACATTAACTGGCCTCAACTACATTTTTATACATGAGTAAATTGTTTAACTGGTGGCTGTGTTGCTCAGTATGAGTGCTTATATTTAAAAAGGAGTTAAGAATCAACAAATACGTGTATGAACAAAACTAATTAAAGCATCAGTTATTGTTTGCTGAATTTGACATATATAGCAGCCCCGACCCTTGCCTAGAGCCATCGGTTCAATACATCAACTGCTGCACACTGACAGGCAGTAAAGAAAGGAAAGTTCTATTGTATTTGACATAAGAAGAAAACCAAATTCACAGCTGAGAATTCGAGGACAGCAAAAAAGTCAGTGTGCAAACTCTTCCTGCAGCCAACCACTCTTGTTCTATGGGGTTGGATGTGTGCCAAAGAATCAGCAAAATCATGGACAACCTATTTTTAACCATTTAAGCCTTTAGATAACACAATTACAATATAAAAGAGACTATTTTGGAGAAGAAAGACTTAATTCTTTCTTCATTGTTTTAGCAGAAGGTCATTAGATAGTTTTAAACTCTACCCTTTTGGTACACTATTTTAATAGAGGACTGAATTTATCTAAGTACCTTGTTTTAAAAAATGTGGTTACATGTATTTTTGAAAACCAAGCCAAGAAATACAAGACCCATAAAATCCTGAAGCATATTAAATGACGGTTCCTTTTTCCTTAATCCACCACCACAAATATCAATTAAGTGTAATTATATTAAATAGGTTCCCCTGAGAGCAAATAAAGAGTTGCCAGAACACAGATTGCTACCCAGGTGAACATTATATAATTTTCTTGAGTACACAGACAAATACAGATGGTACACTCCAGAATGTAATGTAACAAATGGGTGTTTACTGTAACATATACATTTATTTTTTGCTTAGCTACCAAATGGCAGAGGGCCAAGAAATACAAATAAAATATAGGAACTTTTCTTTCTCTTTTCTTGGATGAGAGGATAAATGCTGCATTTTATATTAATAACTGCTAATTAAAAGGCTATTACTCTGGGACAATAATAAATAAAAGGATACTACTAGAAGCAAAAGCTAAATGAACTTGCAAGGTTTGTCACTAAAAAAAACAACAACAACTTACTTAAACAACTATTTTGCTTATTAAAAACAAATGTTTTCCTAAGCTTACTATGAGAGGAGAAATGAGTCCATAAATTGGAAAGTAAACCAGGTAGGATGAAATGTGTTTTAACTATTTGAGGAGCTAATTGTTGCCCTCGTAGGGAAGAGAAAGAACAGAAAGCTTTGTGGGACAAAGCGCAAAGGTAACAAATAACTTTCCCAATTATGAAAATGAGCCGCCCAACGGATGTTTGAATTCAAAGATCTCAAGCAGTATTTCTCAAGAAAGCTTCTTTTTCTCTCCTGCAGGAAAAAAAAAAAAAAAAAAGCCATATTTGTGTTCCTTTTCCTTATACAATATCTAAGGTATGAATTTCTACTGTCATATGTTTTTAGCAATGGAAATTTAACTCATTCTTGGCGTCGTATGGAAAACTTTGAAAAATAATAAATTTAAGATTGAATGTGCTGGTATGTCAAGTATTCTTAGTCTCTGACCTTTGTAACATGATAAAAATAATTATCTCAAAACAGAATCTTGGAAGCAAAGACATTTTCCTTTCCCCATTGCTCACTCTCCTCAGATTGGCATCTCAGCTCCACCCCACCCCCAATACTGACTTTCATAGTAAGAATATTCAGATTTCAGATCTAGGAAGTGCTATAGGGGCACCAGAAGTTGTGGCTTTGCGGTTTATTTGATCCTCAGCTGGAAAATAGCAGAAGTCGCCACTAAGAACCCTTCTCATATCAGTGATTCTAGGATTTTCTTTAAAAATGTCAAATAATATGACCTCAAGACAGGACTTATCCTGGTGAGATAGATGCTGCTCTGTAAGAAGTTGTCTGCTCTGTCCCTCTCCTGGCTGAGGGTTAAGTTCCATGTGACACTTGCCTTGAGAGACCCTCCTCCCTCAAACTGCTTAAAGAGACTCCTAGTGGTTGGGGTGACCTGGCTCTGCTGAGCTAATGCTTGGAGAGTATCAGGACCCAAGACTTGTGATCAGCCACCCTGACTAATGGTCAGGCGGTTACTAAATCCCAAGCTTCCAGTCTGTGAATCTTAGACTCTCGGCAGTGGTTGGCTGTCCTCTCCTCCCTGCTCTGCACCTGGCTTGGAATGAAGAGGGAGCTTCCATCTAGGACAGGGAAGGGGAAGGAGGTGATAGAGTGGTCTTGCATCCCTTTCTTCCTTCCCACCCTCCTAACCCACCCAACTCACTCTGCCTTCTTTCCTTCCTTCCTTGTCTAGAGGGCCTCAGAAAGATGAGCTCATCACATTCCTTAGTTCGTGGCACATTATCTTCACTGGCCCAAGGAAGACTGCTCTCTTGGATTGATTGGTTGGTTAGTTGGTTAGCTATTGTAGTTAGTTATCTCTTTTCTCCCATTCTCTTCTCTTTTTTTTATACCCACATGAGGAAACCATTCTAATGTATAATATAAATCATCTTATAAAATTCTTAAGGTAAGACTCAATACTGCCTTTTAATTTAAATGAGTGGTATAATGTTATAGATCTCATGTTTCTGATAAATGATCATTCAGCCTTTCATGTTTAATACTTTATCTCTTGCTTCTACCAGCTTCATAACACTTCATGATGTACATCCACCATGTGTCTCCTGGTTGGTGACTGCCTCCACCTATCTCCAACCACAAATAACGCTGAAATGTACATCCTTGAATGTGGACACATGAGAATTTGTTTGGGCCACATACTCAGGAGTGGAATGTCTTCCTTTGACTGAGTACTGCCCGGTTGCTCTCCAGAAGGGCTGTGCAAATCTTGATGTTTGTGAGCACACACACAGCTTTCCTGCCCTCCCCTGCCTGAGTCCCCCTACCCCTCTCCCCTGTCAGGCTTTATCCATCCTGACAGTCTAATGAAGGGCTGGTTTGGGGGGTGGAGGTCCCCTGATTACACACAGATCTATACGTGCACATACCAAAGAGAAAATACATATAATTATATTAAGACCATTTGTTTTCGTATCTATACAGTTTATAGTGATCCCAAGTTGACAGTTTCTAGGCATAGCTCTCCCTAAATAAGCCCTCCATATTTTTCCTGGATGTGAAAGGCTGTTTTCACAGCCAGAAAAGAGCACTTGAGAAATTCTTGGGAACTGAGTGGAGCTTAAGGCCATCTTCCTTGGTTTACAAGCAGTGAACAACTCATCTTAAATTGTGTTTCTATCTAATTGAAATCAGCAAGAGAACCTTTAGAATCAGAGCCATCCCACCCCAACTATTTGGACCAGAGAACTCAGACATTCGATAGCTCAAGCCCATGCCAGCTGCATTCCAAATATGATAAGGCGTTTGCTTGTGCTAGAGCGTCTGCTCCGTGTTCTGACTGAAAGTCTCTCATCTCTCTGTGTCAGCCTTGGCATTCATGCAGAGATCTGCAAAGGGACATTGACAGCACCAATTACAGGGCTCTCCATGTTCACTTAGAGATTACTCTAACAAAGAGCATTTGAGCTAAATTCATGCACCTTGAGGACACGGTTAATCACTCATAGCTTTTAGCATGGGGTCTTACTTATATACTAAGATACTGAGATAAGTTCACTTGTCCATATAAATGTAAAGATCAGATTAGTCCTATTGCTAATGGTGTTTCTCCTTCTTAAATTGAGGACAGTTGTCCAGTTGTCTCGCCCTACCTCTGACACAATCCAGGTAAGGGTCCCACCTCCCCTGGCAAGGGATCAGCTTCTCAAGCCCTTTGCGTTCCTTAGAAGAAAGGGGCAAGTTAGGGGCAAAATATATAGCCTCCATCTCCAATAAAATAGTTGCCCACACCAGCCAACAGCATTTTATTGAAAAAGAACAAAAATAATGACAAGCAGATTTTTTAGAAGAGCTCTATCCTTAGAAAAGAAATTTTTGTGTGTTTGTTTGTTTGTTTGTTTGTTGTTTCTATGCTGTGGAATTTCTCAGAGTGATCTGAGGGTAATATGAAATCCCTCAGTAACATCACTACACAAGAGCATTCAGCTTCCCAGGCACTGCTTTCTAGACACTTAAACTTCAAAAGAACAAAAGGATAGGTTGGTTTGGGCTAAATGACTGGGGCACGTTGGGTTGATCTGTCCCTCAGCGCTAAAAGATGACAGGTGCCTCATAGAAATGCATCATCTAAGCCACAACATAAATGCCATCCTAAATTCTTTCTAAAATAAAGCAGAGAACACATGCATACGACATGCTAGGTGACCATACACAGGAACAAAGGGAAGATCTAACTATCCCAGTGTCTGACTCAAAATGATAGCTAACATTTATTCAACAGTTATCACTGTTCTAAGCACTTTACATATATTAACCCATTTAATACTATTATTGTCCCCATTTCACTGATGAAGAAACTAAGGCACAGAGAAATTAAACAACTTATGTGAAGGCACACAATTCAACCAACCCAATTTGGTACCAGAGCCTTTGATTTTTAACCGAAGATGCTATATTGCTTACCTAGTAGACAGCCTGGGCTCCAAGAGGGCCTACAGAAGCATGAAGCACAGCCCCTCCCCACCAGGACCTCATAGTCTAGGGAAGAAAGAGTTGTGATGGAGCTTCTGGCAATAAGAGTGTTGGGTGCACATCAAGCTGTCTGGACCCCCTGCATAAAGTCAAGAGAGACTCTGGGAGGGGCCACCATGCTCTCTCACAAGCCAACTCTGATTCAAGCTGACCCCCTGCCCTCCTCTCAGTCCAGGCAGGTGGCTCTGGAGGCTAGGAAAGGCAGGCAGGTTGAGCTGCTGGAAGTTCCAGCAGCTGCCCAACTCTTATACCTAATACAGGTTCACAACCAAGCAAGACTGGTCCTGAGTGGCTGCTTTTTAGAATTGGTTCCATTCTGGAAGTGTCCTGGGGTGTGTCAGAGAAACAATTAATTCAGGAGATATCCTGGCCTCAATAGGAATGAGCCTGCTGACAACACGTGTCTGTGGAAGCCAGCAACCAGAGCACAATCCCAGTGTGCACCCAGGATGGGCTCCAGATAGGGAGAATGCCTCTGTGGTTGTTACTTCAGCATCATTTTATGAGTCTAATAAGTAATTGACTGATTCATAAGATTCACTTTACAGGGGCCACCCTGTCTGCTTTCTGGAGGTTTCTCCGAAGGGCAGCACAATCCACCGAGAGCAAGACCTACGTACTACTGCCTGCCTCCTTCCCCCTTCCAGCGTCTCTCTTAGAAGCCAATCTGAGTCTGTTTCAGTAATTTCAAAATAAATGTTTTTAATCTACCAGAGCCCATTTATAAATATGAAGCTATTATATAGTTTTCCCTCACCAAAAATGTGCCTGAGACGGTATGTGATAATCAGGGCTTACACAAAAGATACATTAAACAATGACATTGGTGTATTTACTCCACAAAGATACAGTGAATCGCACTATAGAGCAAGATTCCTTAGTGGGTTTAAAAATACAATTCAAACTCCAACCCTAACCCCAACCTCCATCACACACTCCATCTTGTTCCACTTTAAGTGAAATTGTATGTCTCCCCCCTGTTCCCACCCCATTCCTTCTCCCTCACCCCGTTCCAAACCCAAGAACACATTTATTGTGTGTTTATCTTTATCTGGGACCTTATCTGCAGAATTCTACCCAATTACTAAAAAATACATGGGACTAATCTGAAGTTGAATACAAATGGTTCTATAAACATCCGGGTCCCCATCAACCCCTTGTTCTTGGCACTCTGTGAAAAACTGAGTCCACAGGTCCCTTGGGTTCCCAATGAGCACATGAGCTTGGTGCTGACAAGAAGAAACTGTTGGTCAAATTACAGATGGGAGCTGGAATGAGCATCCTGAATCATAGCTCCAACCCACAGAGCAACATTGGCTCCAAGAGTTTGCATCAGAACTCACAGTCACCTTAAGGTAAACAATTAGACTGTAGCATACAGTTTTATGACCCCCGTAAGTGGTTTCCCCTCTGCCTCACAGGTGTAAGTGCATAATTTTTCTTTGCTGAGGAAACTGTAATATCCTTCTCTTAGCACCGCAGAATCCCCGCTCCCAGAGAGCATATTAAATGACTTCCCCGTTTCCAAGGCTTAGTTAAGAGCTCTATAAAAACGACTACATATTTTACACAAGTCCTTGCTAAGCATGTTGACTGAGTCTCTCCCTAAAGATACTTCCAGCCAGGAACCCATTCGATTTTGTCTGAAAGGGGTTAGAAAAGACTGCTTCTTTTAAATTCCTTTTTCCCCTTGCAACATTTTATCTATGCCGAATAACAGGTTATCTTTATCCAGCTGATCTCTTCCTCTTTCTTAAGCATACAAAGCAGGTGAGAAACCACACCACTTAAGTTTCTCTCTGCTTATATTTGGGGTCAAACGGTAGCATAGGAGCCAGTGAGAAGTGTTCGCAGTAACAGACTAAGTGTGTATTATTTTCCTCCTACCAAAGGGAGTCACTTTCTCTCTCCTGGGCACTTCCCAATTTTAAAAGTTGCCTGAGATTTTGGAGAAACAAAAGAAGGGGTGGTTTATTAAATCCAATCTATGAGCCTTAGAGATCTAATTTTTTATTTTTATTTATTCACTAGAGGTCCAGTGCACAAAATTTGTGTGGGGTGGGGGGGAGGGGGGAGAGAGGGGAGTTCCTTAGCACAACATGAACCCTCTCCAATCTGGGATCCCTCAGGAGATGTCTTATTGCTGGTTTAGGCTCGATCCCACCCCTCTCACAATTCGGGACTGCTGGCTCCCAACTGCTTGCCTGCCTGCCAGCCTGAACACCCCCTAACCACTCCCCTGCCAGCCTGATAGACACCTAACTGCTTCCCTGCCAACCTGGTTGCCCTTAAGTGCCTTCCCCTGCTAGCCTGATTGCCCTAACAGCCTCTGTCTCAGCCCCCACCACCGGGGCTTTGTCTGGAAGAATGTCCAAATGGGTGTCCGAAAGATGTCTGGTCTAATTAGCATATTACCCTTTTATTATTATAAATAATATATATGCCCCTAAATGTTATATTATGTCCTAACTGGTTTGGCTCATTGGATAGATCATCGACCTGCAGACTGAAGGGTCCCAGGTCTGATTCCGGACAAAGACATATACCTTGGTTGTGGGCACATCCCCAGAAGGGGGTGTGCAAGAGGCAGCTGATCAATGTTTCTAACTCTCTATCTCTCTCCCTTCCTCTCTGTGAAAAATCAATAATCAATAAAATATATTTTTAAAAGTTATATTATTTTACATGCTTTAAATTATACAGTATATATTCAACATCATTTACCCTGGTTTTGTTTTGTTTTTTTCCTAAATATATCTCATTGATTTTTTTTTTAATTGGGAGGAAGGGAGAGAAATAGAGAGTTAGAAACATCAATGAGAGAGAAACATCAATCAGCTGCTTTCTGCACACCCCCAACTGGGGATGTGCCCACAACCAAGGTACATGCCCTTGACCAGAATCAAACCTAGGACACTTCAATCCACAGGCCAATGCTCTATCCACTGAGCCAAACTGGTTAGCCCCCCCACCCCCAACTTCTTTTTTTTTTCTTTTTAAATTATCCACATTGTAGATTTGGCATTAATTCATTTTCCCATTGATTTTTAGAGAGAGTGGAAAGGAGAGGGATAGAGAGAAAGATCAATGTAAGAAACATCCGTTCAATTACCTTCCTTAGAAGCTCTGACCAGGGATCCAACTTGAAACCCAGATATGTGCCAGGTGTGTTCCCTGACCTGGAATCGAACCTGCATCTTTTCCATGCACAGGACCATGCTCACACTCAACCAACCTATCCACTTCAACCTGGCTATTATTCAATTTATGGAATTTTATTTCAATTAATTCTTGCAAAGTCTATAGTTTAGGTAATATTCAAATTTTGCTGATCAGAAAAAAAAAACAAAAACAAAAAACCCACCTCTTCATTTTAAGACATCATTCTTCCCTCATTGCTGTGTTTTCCTGCCAGCTTTAGAAAAGCTTGTGACAGTGGATTCACTGGGTATCCAGAGTCAGAAGCATTCTCCTCACCACTACCCTCTCCAAAGCCTCCTCTGCACTGGTACTGAGGCTATCCTGGAGGGCACAGAGGCTAAGTAACAGTCACAGTGACAGGATTTGGACCACTGGAGCCACCGTATCTGCCTTTCCTTTCTCAGCCTTTCTCCACCATGCTGGAGAAGGCAGGAGCCAGTGACTTCCTACAGCACTGAGTTTCCAGATAGGCCAAGGTTTGTGGTGCTAGTTCTTTGGACACTGGAAGTGCTGCAGGCAATGGAACTGCTATTTTTAGATACGTTTAAACACCCCAGCGCTGAGGTAAGACTTCGCGTCTTAATTTTGACTCTGCTTCTGGACTGTGGGACATGTACAAAAACTCCTTAGGCATGCTTCGACTTTCCCTCCTGCTTGTGGCCTTAAATTCTGCACGTACACACCCTCTCCCCCCAGCTGGGTGTGGGCACCACATCTGCGGGAAAGCATTGGTGGCCAGGACATTTCTCTGCGTTATCTTAGGCTCCTGCGTCTTTGGTTGAGTTGGCTATTCTGCTTGCTTTGCTCCCCTGCCCCTTTAACCCAGTCAACTTTGGGCCTTGAAAATATCTTGGTTCCCAGGTTTAGCTCAGGTGGTGTTTGGGAGGATCTCAGACTGCCTATGTTTGACAGCGGTTCCGGAGACCCAGCCGGTCACGATGGCTTCGTGACTCCTAAATCCCTCCTCCCAGGTCCTTTTCCTAATGGGAGTTAGGCTGCCCAGATGTGACACTCATTCGGTTTAAGATTCACCCATTAGGACATGACATATTTGCACGGACATACTTGAATGGCTTCTGTGTGGAGGATATCTGTGAGGAGGGGAATCAGGGATGAAAGGAACCAATGGTAGATTTGGAACCCCCAGACAGGGAACCTCGCTCACTCCCCGCATGTCTCCCTACTGTACTCCCTGCATGTCTCCCTCAGCAGCCAGCCTGGGTGTGCAGGAGGCTTGGCTTCTGCCTGGCGACAAAGGAAGCCAAGCCTCTTCTCTGCTCCACTGGCTCCGTGGCTCCAGCCTACACTGCCATCTTTGTGGCTGTGGGCACCGCAATATTTGTTGCGGAGTGATGGTTAATTTGCATATTACCCTTTTATTATATAGGATTATGGATTTATTAAGAATATACTGTATAGTCGTTGGGGCTGGTGGTTAAATCAATCACCAATGGCCAAATGATTTGATCAATCATGCTTGTGTGATGCAGCCTTCATAAACACCCAAATAGAAGAGGTTCCCGGAGCTACTTGGCTGGTGAACAGATGGAGCCTGGGGCAGAGTGGTGCCTGGAGAGGAAATGGAAGCTCTGAGCCCTTTTCACATATCTAGCCTTTTGCACCTCTTCCATCTGGCTGTCTCTGAATATCCTATTATCATAAACCAGTAAACTAAGTATGTAAAAAATATATATGGTTGTTTAGTGCTTGCAAATAAAAGAATGGGTGGTTTATTAAAGCCAATCTCTGAGTCTCAGAAATCTCATTTTTCTTATTATTCACTCTGGATCTATCAAATATGCATAACTGTTGAGGAGTTTTATTGTGATATCTCTGGGTGGATATTGAAGAATAAATCACACATGGTTGTTACCCTCAGGGAGCCTGTTGCCTGCTAAATGAGACATATTTTAAACAAGTAGAGATATAAAACACAATACTCGTGGGTGGGTGCATCATGTGTCAATTATACCTCAATGAGATTGTTACAGAAACGTAGACATAGCCCAGAGGGTTCTTTACCACTGGGTCAGGGACACTTGTCTCTGCCTTGTCTTCTCACTGGGTGAGCATGCACAGTAAAAATTGTTTGCCTGTTCTCACACAATAGCTGGCACACACTAGGTGCTTCTTAAAATATCAGTGACCCAGGCAGAGTATGGTGAGCCAGGACTGAAGGTTTGTGAACAGCAGAAGGAAACACAAGACATTTAGCTGCCACCTCCTGCCACAGATCCTCTGGCCACATCTTAACTTAGCTGATTGGATTGACTGTTCTTGAGTCCACCCCTCTCCCCCTCTTTTGGGGGGTAACTTTAATCTCCCCAACTGCTTCATTTTTCCACTTCGGTGAGTCACCAGGCAGAGGATGGAAATGTAAGTCATTATTTTCATCATCTTTGCAGATAATTTGATACTGTACATAGTCCTTTAGAATGTTTCTTCTGTATTTACATCTTGGCAAGGGCACACTACATTGTTTGCAATTCCTCTATTCTCATTGCCAGCTTTTTTCTGGAAAAATCAAAGAAAATAAGATGCAGGATACATCAAGCCACAACCACTTGGCTCCCTGATGTTGCAAGGTTTTTCTCACTCCCCTGCCCTCTCACCCCCTCATTGATTTCAGTTCAGTGTTCTCTCTCTCTCTCTCTCTCTCTCTCTCTCTCTCTCTCTCTCTCTCTCTCTCTCTCTCTTCTCTCTCACTTTCTCTCCCCTGATGCTTTTGAGGATGCCCTCTGCAGACCTCCTGGGGCCCCCAATTGTACTCAGGGGCTTCTTGAGAGCATGCTAATCCCCTTCCTCTTTCATGCCCCCAAATTCAACATTCCAGAGGACTCTTCTTCCAGGTGAGATCAGCTTATTCTCTGACAGGTTTCTACTTGCATTGAGATGAGAGAAAAAAATTAGGTGTGCTCCAACAGATGCTCTAACAATACAATGAAAGAAAGCGCCTAATCTAAACCAGCCCAGAATTTCAATGTTATGGACATGTCCTACACTCCACAAGTTGTTAGAGCTAGCTCCTCTAATAACAGCAGAGACTTGTTGGACTTCCAAAAGATAAATTGAGTTACCATTTGCTGCCCTGTGCAGCAGTTAGAAAAGTTTTTCTTGCAGGGCCAAGCCAATCCTTATAGGCATGAGAGTGTTCCTTTGGTGAACAGAGACAAAAATTGAGAGTTATTTATCAACATTCATCACTAACCACAGTAAAATGTACGCGTTGGCCCTTGAGTCAAAGTACAACTGTTTTCTTGACATTTGAGATTGAATGTTTTCAACATATTAAACAAGACTCTGCAGTAAAATATTGTCACTGTACTTAGCTTTGTGTCAGGCATGTGTCTGAAAGATTTCCTCTGAAGAAATGGTCTGGCCCAGATTTATTTGTGGGTGGCACTGGAAATGTATTTCCTGATGTGTCTATTGACAATCAGCTGCTGTGAGACATCCCCCAGTTATAAGAGACTAGTCTGTGTGACTAGAGACTTTGGACCATCCCCTATGTGGAATGTCAAGCCCCACATTGAAGAACCTATTTGTTCCAATTATTACAAAAATGGTTGCATCAACAATTTGGAGATCCAGTCATGAGTTTGGTAATGAATTTGGAAATGTGCTACTCATACCATGTACACATGGCCAAAGGACGTATTGTTTCACTCTAGATTCAAAAGAACCCAGCATTTATAATATAGCAAACTCCCGGTAGGGAGCACCTCCAGGGGATCGAATCCAGTACCCAAGTGGATTTTCTTTTTCCTATCAGTTTTGGTATTTGACAGAATAATCACTTAGACGATGAGATCAGTTGCATCAGAGCATTTCCTTGTCTCCTTTTTACAGACTGAACTCCAGAAACATTGTGCTGCTATATGTAGTCACTGGACTAAAAGCCACATATTTTATTGCCTAAAAGTCTGCATTTTATTTCTGAAAACCAGGTAAGTAACTAATGGTGATCATTGGGCCAGAGCAGGTTTGGTTGTTGTTTCCTGTCTCAGGTCAGTGAAATCTTTGCCTTCACTTCCCCTTCCTTCTCTTTGCCTTCTCTCATCACCTGCAACTCAAAGCCAGCAAAGACAGGGCTGAACTGCGCGTGCCACAGTGTCACTGGAGCACACAGCAGAGACAGCTATTGCTCTCAGTGATGTGGAATCTATTTCCTCTCACTATAGCATGGGTCATATTTTTTCTTTATTAAAATATTAGGTTGTGTTGTGGGTTGAATTTGTCCCTCAAAATGTATGTTAAAGTCTTAACTGCTGTTATCTGTGAATATGACTTCATTAGGAAATAGGGTCTTTATATATGTAATTTTACTAGAATGAGGACATACTGGATTAGGGTGGTCCCCAAAAAAGGACTAGTGTTCTTTTTTAACTTTATTTGGGCGGCATTGGTTAATAATGTTATATATGTTTCAAGTGTGCAATCCTATACTACACCATCTGAATATTGCATTGTGTGCTCACCAACCAAGGTTTAGTGTCTCTCCAACACCATAAATTGAGCCCTTAAACCCTCTCCATTCTCTCCCTACCCTCTCCTCTCTGATAACCACCCATCTGTTATAACTGATATTCTTAGATGGAGGGGGTAATTCAGACACAAAGGGGACAAAGCCATGTGAAGACCAAAGCAGACATTGGAGTGAAGCATCTACAAACCAAGGAATACCAGGATTGTCAGCAACCAAAAGAAGTGAGAAGGAGCAAGAAAAGCCCTAGCTGGTTTTGCTCAGTGGATAGAGCTTCGGCCTGCAGACTGAAGGGTCTTGTGTTTGATTCCAGTCAAGAGCACATGCCGGAGTTGCAGGCTCAGTCCCCAATAGGGGATGTGCAGGAAGCAGCCAACAAATGATTTTCTCTCATCATTGGTATTTCTTTCTATCTATCTAGTATCTATTTATCTATCTATCTATCTATCTATCTATCTATCTATTGCTCCCTTCCTCTCTGAAATAAATAAAAATATACTTTAAAAAATAAAATAAATAAAAAGAAGCAAGGAAGGGTCCTAGAGCCTTCAAAGAGTATGCTGACCCATGGTTTTAGACTTCTAGCCTCCAGAACTGAGAGATAGTCAATGTCTGTAGTGGTAGGAAACTAATACAAGTTTATTTTAATTTTTTTTTTTTTACCATTTCAGTTTCCAAATCTCCAAATTTTCTATTTTTAACTTCTACAGTGTTTGTCAATCAGGATTTGAACATTACATTTTTATTAAAAAGTGTCTTCCTAGAAGTGGCTGGTTTAATTGATGACTTTGCAGTGGAATGTTTGCATATCAAGGGAAAAGAAAGGAAATGCTTGCTTGTGTGTTTAAAAGTATTGCTCTTGCCGAAATAGAATAAATGTCTACCCATAATATGACAGTTAAGTAAGGACTAATTTTGCAGCAGAGAATGAACTGTCAATCAGCACTGCTCCCCTGGGTAAGTGGCTACAATTCCAATATGCAGGAGAAATCTCTGGTGCCCACCAACAGGCTTCTCCATGAATTGCTTCTATTGGGGGGCCCTGCACACTGACATAGGTAGTCAATTTATCATTCCCCTCCATAGGTAGAGATATGTACGTGTACAGATATATTTGTTCATATGTATATATGTGTATGTGTGTGTCCATGTGCACATATGTGGATATGTATTTGTACATATATATGCATGTTATTTTTGAAGCCATTTGACAGTAACTTAAAGACATCATATGCCTTTACCCTTTAATGTTTAGTGGTATATCTTAAGAACATTCTCTTACAAAAATCACAGTGCTATTCTCAAAATAATAATATGTCATTTTGATGCAATTCTATAATCTAATCCACAGACAATTGTCAAAGTCCCCCCCCCCCCCCATAACGTTTACAGTATATAGAGCTGATGATTTTCCATTCTGGGGTTCACTCCAAGAGCACACCTGCATTTGGTGGTCATGTCTCCCCCTCCTTAGCCGGCACATTCCCCAGTCTCTGTGTTTGTTCACCTGTTCACTTTCAAAGATCACAGGCCAGAGCATTTCTCCATTTGGCTGACTGACATTTTCTTACAATTAGGTTGGATCCTGAATTTTTTGTAGAAATGTCCAAGTGCTGCTGTGCCCTTTGCTGCATGCTGTTAGCTTGTCCCATTGCTGGTGACATTGACATTGATCACTTGAGGAAGGTGGTGTCCATGAGATTTCTCCACTGTGAGTTAACTGTCTTTCCATATGTAATTAATAAATAATTTGTGTGGAGACACTTTAAGATCATAAAAACATCCTGTTTATCTTCCAATTTTCACTCACTGGTTTTAGCATCAGTGCTGATTTCTAAGTCCATCATTCCTTTTGTATTTATTACTTGGCATTCTATTTTATTATTTTTGATTATGTTTTATGTAGTGATTCTTAGCATGTATTTTTTCTCATTTATTTTTTTTACTTGTGCCAATATAAACTTATAGGTTTTTATCTTATTCAGTGTGTTATAATCCATGAATATCATTTATTTCTTCATTCATTGGTTGTTCCTGTATGTGCCCTGGCTGGGGATCAAACCTGCAACCTTGGTGTATCAGGATGATGCTCTAACCAGCTGAGCCACCTAGCCAAGGCTTCATTTATTATGTTTAAATTGACCTAGATCAACCAATAGGAATCCTTTTAAACTGGCTCCTCTGTCCTTTATATATGTCTCCATTCATCTTGGAGCACTTACTCACTTTCCAGCAAACTAAGAGACTTACGAGCAGTTTTAACAAAATAATTACAAGTTTGCATCAGCAATAGCCATACAAAAAATACTATTGGTGTCCGTCTCCCTTTGCAAGACCCTTGCCCTGGAAGGCTGTACACGGAAGGGGGGAGGGGTTTATACCAGGCAGGGAGGCTGCCTCTGGCACCTCATGTCCAACAAGGCCATAAATAAGCAGTTAGTGGCAGAAACCTCTGCATGGGTTTAAGAATTGGGGGCCTCTGAGTAGAAGGAAAATGTGTTTACTCTATTTTTCACTTGAGCATCTATGACGTTATTTGTTATGATCTTTCTCTGCTCTAATATGCAATATAGATGCAGCGGAGGAAAAAATAAGACTCACCAATGGTCAATGATCTTAGATACACAGTGCCCATACCTCAGCCATCAGTATGCACAAACTGTCCTTATATCCGGCATCTCTGCACCACGAGATGAGACCAAATAGACAGCAACCCAGGATGTGGGTCAGTTTCAGAGTGTTCTGCTCATGTGGCCTCAGACACTTATCAGCTGGCCCATGAGCTCAACGGGATAGAGAAGAGATGAGCCTTGAAGGGAACATGGAGCGAAGTTTATGTTTCACACTTAACAACCAAAATTCCCATTCCCCTAATGCAAAGAGTTAAGGTGGTTACATCATTCTTCACTTATAAAAAAGAATGCTAACAGATTTATTCTAAGCACTAATCTCTCCTCAGACCTTAAAGGAAGATTAATGGTGCGAGTGAGGGATCTAATTCCATTGCAAATTTTGCCTTAAGATCACCTCTTTCTAGCAGATTGCATGATTACAGAGTATTCATCATAACACGGATGAATTACACCTTCTTTTGTTTGGAGGCCACCACACAATTGGAACTTCAGCTCCAGAAAGCTGAGTCCTCCATCGTGTGTATTAAAAGGAAAAGGGAGCCGTGAGTTAGTCACAGATTTGGCTAGAAAATCAAATTCTGCGAGAAACTGTAAACAAATTGCCTCGGGGACTTTTCATAGACGGCCTTAAAACGATGTTTGCCAGATCCGGACCTTACCCCCTGAAAGTGGGAAAACACAATATCCCAAATCTACACACATGATGACAGACCTGAAAGAGAAATAAATTATACCCATAATAGCCTTGATTTAATCTTTGGGGCATGGTTAGACTGAGCACATGAAATAAGGCCAAAACATGTCCTCACATACCACATAACAAAGTAAGCCCTTTTATTTTTGCAATAGACATTAATTTTATGGTTTGGTTAGGCACCATCACCCTCACCTCTCCACTTAGAGAAGAATTTCCCCTCAATTCAAATCCAGAGACGGAGGGTGGAGGGTGTGAGGAGAAGCAAGAGGCCTAAGAACCAAGCGGGCCAAATACAACCACCCTTTACCTCCTGTTATTTGGAAATGTGGTGACTTTAAGAGCGATTTAGACATAAATGTGTTACCATGTGGAAAGTTAGCCTCCACAGAATGCATAAGGGGTCTCCTGGCACGCAGAAGGTGTCTGATAAAGTGTGTTCCAGACCAAAGCTCCAAATTAAGTATTTGAGAATGTCATCCAAAAGAAAGAAAGAGAGAAGAAAAGAAAAAAAAAAAAACACCAAATAGTTGGCAAAAACACAGCTGAATCGTGAAACTGTACACCAGGCTGCCAAGTCTCAGAGAATACTCTTAGGTACAATTTACTAAACCAACTAAATAAGAGGCAGCCATAAATTACAGATGAGTGCAGATGTTGGTGGACTCAAGAGTCACCTCTAAGCCTATTAAAACTTTAAACACCCTGGTGCTTGATAGCCTGAAAGGTTGAAAATAGGGCTGAGGTAGACTGCTTAAAGAAGAGAGACAGAGACAGATGGAGAGACAGAGACAGCTACAGAGAGAGACACACACACAGAGGTCTACTGCTGGGCACCCAGTCTGCCTCACTGGTCCTGCCTGGTACCTCAAACATTTTTTTAAATGCCTTCAGAAACAATCCCACGGTGTCAAGGGAAAACAAAACTGCTCCAAGAACAAGGGTGCCAACAGAGCTGTTGAAGTCCCAGAGAATTCACTGTTATTTAGAAACAAAGGCATCAATAAGTTCCTGTAAACACAATTCCATTAAGACAATTCACGAGGGAGAGCGAGCGTGATGTTAGGTTAGGAAGCCGGCTCCCACACTTCCACCCCAAGGAGGGGAGTGCCCACGGCGGAGACCTGGCTCCACAGTCCGGGTCTCCTCAGACTCAGCTCTGCTTCCTGCAGGGGTTCTCCTTGCCTCAGAATAAAACAAGGATGAGGGGGCCACCATCTGTGCTGTGCTTCACGTTGCACAGAGAGCTAGCACATACGTTTCAACTTTGGAAGAGTCACCTCTTCTAAAATGTTGAGCAGCTTTTATGCTGAAATAGGTGATTAGGGAACCCCAAATATAATTCCTCAATGGCTAACATTTTTGTCTGGTGATGAAAGTATGGGGTCTTCCCCAGTTGTCTTGTGATGATCCTCAGATAGGAAGGAAGATGGTCAAGGAGCAGATCCGACCATGCGAATCATGAGCTGCCTTTACAGTGAGCGCCATTCGTCATCAGCAGCTTTCCTAAGTGCCTTCCTTTCAGATGGCTGGGTGGGGACACCACATGGCACCCAACGGGCAGATTCTGTCATCTCAAAACTGACAGCTGAAAGCATAAGTGTTCTGGTAAAAAAAAAAAAAAAAAAAAAAGGTACACGAGGCCAAGGAATGAACAAAAATCCTGAGCACAGCATAAGGGATATGTATTTCATCTCATGGCAAAGAGTACGGGCTCGAAAGTCAAACAGAATCCCAAGTGTATCACTTACTGGTGTCAATGATTTAGGGCAAGTTACCTAACTTCTCTGTGCCCCCCAAGTCATATCTGTAAAAAAATACCCACCAATAGTAGTCAGGGTTCCATGGAGAAATAGCACCAATAGGATGTTTATGTATCCAATGTCTGTTTACAGAAAGAGATTTGAATACCATTATTATCATCATCATCATCATCATCATCATTATTTCTAGGTCGGGGTAATGAGTGGCATAGGCACCATGTGGGTATGTTCCCAGTAAAGACCCAATCTTTTCCTAAGCTGTTGGGAAAGGGTCTCATGAAGAAATGGGACTTTTGAGGCTGAAACACTATGAGGCTGGGTGTGGCTTGGGGGAAACCTGAGCAGGAGCCATGGGAATTGTACAGGAATCAGAGGAAAGGGTTCGCCTCTGGAACGGAAGGTGACAGCCGAGGGCCCCCTGTGCAGAGCCTCTAGAAGCCTCTCTAAGAGCTCTGGGTGGGTTGAATGCGCTGAGTGCATGGGGTGTGAGATAACTTTGGCAGAAACATAGAAAGGAAGGGCTCAGCAGGAGGTGGGGCCTTCCAAGAAGCAATTGCAATCCTCCAAATAATAATCAACGAATGACCATTTGGTCCACTGCCCCTAAGGACTACGGAAATGAGGAGGAAGGTGTATAAACAGAGCTGAAAATATGTTAGGGTTTCTTGCTTGGGATGTTGAAAACTGCCTGCAGGTAGATCTCTGTGAGAGGGAAGCTTGGCCCAGCGGGGGAGTAGCATAAAAAAATAAGTGGCGTTTTCATTCCATCTTTTCCCTTATGCTGTAGCTTATCTCTCACTTTAAATAAACCTAGTCTTTTAAAGGCATGCCATTAATAAAATCAGACACTAATTTATTCAGCTCAGTCAAAAGGCTCAAACATAACACTGTATGTTAGACAGTGACGAATTATGTTATTGCTGCCTAACTCCAGTAGACATTCATAATCCAAAAGAAAAATAGAGGAAGTTAAGTTATGGGATCAGGGTACCAGTAACTCCTCACATGTGGGGAGCTGAGAGGGGACATTCAGACCAGGAACTAAGAATGGACCGCAAAACCACCTGTCCTTCCAGGCCAAGAGGGTTTCCTCCATGGACATCACTTCAGCCCATTTCTGCAGTTATTATATTCAAATGAAGACTTTTTCCCCTTGTGAAAGCCACATAGATTTTATAAGTTTGAGTGTGGAAAAAAATCCAATTCCTCTTACATAAATTAATTTTATAGTTAACTTTGTTTGAATTCAATCTTTTCCACCCTTAGCCCTGATCTCAAGCCCAACAAGATGCCTAAAGAAGAGGAGGGCAAATGAAAGAGCTGACAACCAGGTGTCCCAGGTGGCAGTGTTCAGACACAAAAGTGGTTCATCTCATCTGACCTGTGTTGATCTTGGGCTGCAACTCCCTAAACTTCCTTAAAAATTCTCATGTGTCCAGGCTAGAAGGCTAGTTTGGATTGGTGTGGGAGATGACCAGATACCAACTGCTGCACTCACATTTTTGTAGTAGGTAACAATGAAAGGAGAGGGAGAAAGAGAGAGAGAGAAACATCAATGTGAGAGGGAATCATCCATTGGTTCCCTCCTGTATACACCCTGTCTGTGGACCGAGCCCATAACCTGGGCATATGCCCTGACCAGGAATTGAACCAGTGACCTCTTGGTAAATGAGATGATGCTCAACCACTGAGCCACACTTAGAGACTGAGAATACTGTTTGGGGAAAGGTGCTGATAGCCACTTCACTGACCACACAGCCACTCCCACCCCTGGCTCAGTGCCCTCGAAGGGACTCCTCAAACCGAAGGCCCTGCCCTGAAGATGGGCTTTGCCTGGCTCAACAAAGAAAAAACAAAATGATCACCTTTCAGCCTCACAAGGCTGAGGGGGCACTGAGCTCAGTTTGTTCCTTTCAAAATCAGAACAAAATTCTGATGTTGATCTGGAAGGGTGGGTGTGGGTAAGTAAGAAAATGTGGATTAAAAAATCAACGTAGCCCTAGTTCCCTGTCTCCACATTTATAAACCAGCAGCACAGGGATTCCCGACAGACTTTCTCCCGCCATAGCTCTTTTTTTAACTCCTGAAAGTTGGTAGATCTGAGCCAAGTTTTCTTTCGCCTTTCCCTGGAGAAAGCAGGAAAAAAGGCCTGTGTCCTGCATTTTAAAACATCTGGTGGGGCCATCAGGAGAAAAAAAAACACGAAGGCTATAATTTAACTTACCTTTTGGGATAGTTTTTATTACATTTACTTTCTTGGATACACAAAAAAGTTTGGCATTTCCCCCATTAGTTAATGGGTTCGGAATTTTATTAATCAATGTCTAAATGTTCATAAAATAATGCCACCTTTTAAAACCAGGGGCAAGGACCATTTCCAAATGCTTCCAGTCAGAAGGAATAATATTAAAAATGCAGGTTGCAAATGTGTTAAAACCAGTCTTAAGGGAGTGGGGCATAAGCTCTCAATTATCCCAACCACCTCCAGAGCCAGAGATCAAGGCCAGAAACGCACCCCAGGCAAGGAATGCACCCAACTACGCCTGCGAGGCTCTCACATAGCCACTCTGAACAGCTCACTTCCCTTCACCCCAGCCCACACGAAACCCACCTTTAGTCCAGCCTTTACTTCTGTCCCAAGGGAGTCAGAGTAGTGGGGGCACTCATCACTCATCCCAAGAGTGCGTTGATGCTCAGGCCCAGCGTGCCTCTCCCTGGAAGTTACATGCTCCCCTCTGCATGCTGGGAAAGTTGAAAGCTTACCTTATATCCCCCCCACCTTTTCTTTTTCAGAGAAGTTATTCCCTCTATTACTTAGTATAACTATTCATTTATGTCGGCTTCCTCTGCTCCCCCCCATACCTTTGCCCAGGGCTTTCTACCCCCTGGAAAAGCCACACCTCTTGTCTCTCCACCTTGTACCCCCTCTACCACCACAGGTTAGAATTGAAATCTTCGCAAACACTCACCCCCATGGTGCCTCTCCCATGTGTGTTTCTGAACTCCCCAGCTGTTTGTCCTCAGTCCCTGCTCTCAATCAATATTTTAATTCTGTTTGTTTTGTTCTTACAGCACTTACTATATGCTATCTTATGGTGACTTACGTTCCCTTCTACATTACAAGCTCAGAGTACAGGTATCATTCCTCTTTCTTTCTTTCTTTCTTTCTTTCCTTTTCCTTTTTTTTTTTCATTCCACTTTTAAACTCACAGAGTGTCTTCTCCTCAGATAAGATTGCTAGTAAATGCATATGGATGGGAACAAAAACGCATGAAGAGAATGAAAATCAATTAGTTGTTATATTGACTAAGACTCAATAAATTCATTTATACTTTGATATAAATAACTGCCCAAAGGATTATATACCTAAAGATATATAATGTGGATAACCATAAATGAAAGAATGACTGTAATGATGAAACTTCATATAAGTAGTTTTGGGGTTTCCTGGCATCACCTCACATTTTAGGAGCTCTTCTCCTTTGGATAAAATCATCCTTATGGACAAGATATTTCAGGGTTCCCAAGAGGTATTTGTCTCCCAGGAGGCCAGGTGCAAGCAAATAATACCGTTCAACTCAAAATAAAAAATGCTGTCACATTCTCTTTTCCATCCACTAAAATGTGCGGCAGAGGGAAAGTGATGGACCTGTCCGAAGCTTGTTTTCCTTATCTGCCACATGGGACTGGTAACCCTGCTTTGCCAGGCTCTTAGGAGAAAAGCAGTTTTGGCAGGCAAGTGGGAGCACTAGCAAGGCCTTTGGCATGAATGTTCCTACAGGGCCCTCCACCACGGATGTGCTGTGGGGCTTTGTATGGCTTTGGCAGGAGAATGGAACCTGCCACTCTCCCTCCTTGGATGCTACAGGGAGATGTTCTCACCTCCTCCCTGGGCCTGTGGGGAGCTGTCATAGGAGGCGATTGGAGGCAAGCTCCCTGATTCTTATGAATTCCTCCACTACCGGGTTCATGGGGGAGCTTTTCCCAGGGAGGAGAGAAGCACTCCAGTCTGTTGACATGAAAATGCCATGGGATCGCCGAAACCGGTTTGGCTCAGTGGACAGAGCGTCGGCCTGTGGACTGAAAGATCCCGGGTTTGATTCTGGTCAAGGGCATGTACCTTGGTTGCTGACACATCCCCAGTAGGCGGTGTGCAGGAGGCATCTGGTCGATGTTTCTCTCTCATCAATGTTTCTAACTCTCTATCCCTCTCCCTTCCTTTCTGTAAAAAACCAATAAAATATATTTTTTTAAAAGAAAATGTCATGAGATCATCCAGAGGAGCCATCATCATCCTGCAGCAAGAGACTGCATGAGGAGGCTTCAGGAGAATGCAAGGTCATAGGGTCAAGCACGCAGAGCGAGAAGAGGAGAGTGCTTCTGCCAGCTCCTTTCCATGAACAAACACATACACACACACACACACACACACACACGTTCGAAATCCCCCAAACAAATGCTAAGGTTCCCTTGGGAAAAACAATCATAGTTCCTGGCAGAAAACCGTGAAGTGAATTGTGAGGGGCCGGCCTGTCTGGCCCGGCTTCTTTCAGATGCCCCATACATGAAAGATACTACTTGCTCTTAAGGCCAGAGCCCTGGGCCGGCCTTCCACTCTCTGGCTCTAAGTAAGTTATTTCAATCCATGGCTTTACTTTCTTAGTCAAAATAGTATACATGTTTGCTTCCTGTTAAGGTTCGGTGAGCCTGTGCCATCCACATAGTGGCTGGGTTGCTAAGTGTCATGCGCATGGAGCCAGGACAGTCAGGAGGGCTGTGGTCCCTGCGGCTGGCCCATGACACCGGCATCTCCATTCAGCCTGTAGGCCTCAGTGACCTCTTCTGTATCGATAATAATGTGTATTGAGTAATAGCCTGCATGGTGGTCAGAACTTTTCCCACCCTGTCTGTGGAACTCCACAGTTTAGTGCAGGTGCAGGGGGGCAAGAGGACTAAAGGAAGAAGCCAAACGGGCAGCACCCTGATCTCCCCTCTCCTCCCCTCCCGCCCCATTCCCTTCCCAGAGCTGCTGGAGCAGCTCCACTCAATCCCTTTTATATATTAAAGTTCAAGCTAAGATTTTATCTGGGAAAAAACTTCTCTAATAACAAGTTTGAAAACCACCAGCCAATAAGTCTGATGTTCTTTGTCATAAAACATCACCCCTCAGCACAGTGGACTTAGTATTTTCCAGGGAAGGCAGGCAGTGACAACCTGGACCATTTTTTTCAATGTTCAGTATGATTTATTTATTCGCACAGAGGAAGGCTGCTGTCTGTGGGTTCAGCCTCAGAAACAAGATTCAAACATGCACCAGACAAGGATGTGCTATTAACTAGTCCTCCCACAAAGGGAGTGGGAGATCCAGAAAGCTGGCATCTCTACAAGGCACCTGGCTCCGATTAGTCCTGGCCCTGGGTGAGTGGCTCTATGTGCTCGAAAGTGAAGTGGTGCTATTTTGGGCTCGGCATGGGTTTTATGGGGTATTTTCTTTCCATATGAGGAAATGGTCCATTGCTCTCTTCTCCGCGGTACCTGCAATTTTGCACTGGCGATGTCTATGTTTGTGCATATGTGCACACAGGCTGTGCCCTTTGGTGGTGGATCTATCTCTGCATTTTAGTACACAGACATTGAATGAAGGGGGATGTATGCCAAACATTATTTCTCAACATGAACGCACCACAGAACTTTCAAAGCATTCTTATTCTTTGATTAAGCAAGATTAAAAATCTTAAGCAAGTTTAAATGCTCTCCTTTTCTGGACAATAGGAGGAAGAGGAGAAGGGAGCAGGAAGAGAGGAGGGGGGAGGGAAGAAAGAAGAGGAGGAGATAAAGAAATTAAATTTTACTTATTTCAGAGCAAACGTTTTATTCTCAAGTATACTCAATTTCGGTTCTGGAATGGCTGGGAAATTCTCAGCTCCTTGTTTCCATCAACTTGAAAAGCAAAACTATCTATGGAAAGGGTTGCCATGGGGACCTGGGCTTGATTGCATTTTGTTTGCTCTTATCTCTTGGGCAATGTCGGAGACCCTGAGGAACATGAAGTCATGGTGGCAGAATCCAGAGTAACTTAGCCAAAAAATAAAACCACTCACCGACCTGGTTACCACTCTCTCCCTCTCCCCCATCTCTGTCTCTCTTTCTTTCTGTCCCTCTGCACACACCTCTCTCTCTCTCTCTCTCTCTCTCTCTCTCTCTCGTACTTACTGAATTCCTGCGCTTTCATTGCAATATTCATATCTCTAATTACAACTGCATTAAAATCTGGGACACACTTTGGCCAATCTTTGAGTAAGCATCCAGAATGGGAGCTGCCCGTCAGAGATGCAGTGAAGACCCTCCCAAGCTCTGGCTTTCCCTTAACCATTCCTATTTGTCAGGTTTTTGACTCATCTGTGTGTACTTGGGCGGCATGATTCTCTTGCTCTGAAAGCCAGCATATATTGTATGTGATGCAGTCTGTCAAAGAAATGTATAAACAATGAGGGGACCTATTAGCCAAATGCAACAAAGACTAATTCACTGTTTAAATTCAGTGTTGCCCCTTGTCACTTTGCCAGCATGGGACACAGAAGGATGCAACAAAATACACAACCAGGGCCTTGGTCCCAGAACCTAGAGACAAAGAAAGGCAGAAGCTTATCAGTGGTTAGAGCTCTCCTATGTGGAGGTAGTGAAATCTCAGTGGAAGACATGTGGGGAGATGGTCAGAGTTACTTAACAAAGGAGAGACATCTGGGTCCAGACTCTCAAGATTCCATGGGATGTGTTCTGTGCTTAGGTCAGAGGTGGGAGTGAAGTCCAAGTCAAATCACACACCCATACACTCTCTCACAGATAACCAGCCAACCTGAACTTGTGCCCAAGCCCCAAGCCCATCCTAGAGGAAGCTATGATAGATAATTGCAGAACCTCACTTCCAACAACTTTATTCAAGTGAAAACAAGTTAAAATGAATACCAAGCGTATCCTCAAGAAAAAAATAAGAGGGAGAGTTTAAAATATGGTGAAAGTACTACCTCAGGAAGAAATAGGGGAGGGAAAGTCACACCCTTATTGCTAACTAACAAAATCCAGGCAGATCCATGTTTAAATTCTGGCTCCTTACATTAACTGTATGATCACGGGAAAGTTTTTCAACCTCTCTGAGCCTCAGTTTCTTCATATGTAAAAATTGAAATAAATCTTAGATCCTACCTTAATGGGTTGTTGGGAGATAAGGCACAGGGTCTGAACTTCTAAAGCATTTTCATAAATGCTGGCTTTTATTATGTATAAGAAGTGTGTTAGTGAACTCCAACCCTCAACAGTTTCTCTGATGGTTGACCATCCACACCCAATTTTAAATTCACCTGATCATGGGTCCTGGGGCATTTGTCCTAGTTGCCATAGCCTCAGGGTAGCTCTTCCTGATGGTTATCTTCACCTGTGTAGATAGCATGCCCCCCTCAGGCCTGTGCACAGGACTCCAAACTTACCAAGAGATTGAAAGATTTCAGGAAATCAGATCCTAATTACTACTAAACTAGCTTGGCTGACATGATTCTAAGACAAAGGAAAAGTCTTTCTGTTCAGGCTGGCAAATCCATGCCATATATTAGCAGCACACAGATTGTCTTAATGCATTGACTATAATCTCCAATGTGATGTTAAATAGCAATAATGAGAGCAGACATCTTTGCCTTGACAATCTTAGCAGAAAATATTCAGTCTTTTATCATTAAGTTTGATGTTAACTATAGATTTTTCATAGGTTTCCTTTACTAGTTTGGGGAAGTTTCTTTCTAATTCCAGTTTTGTTCAGTGTTTTTAATCATGAATAAATATTGAATTTTGTTAAATGTTTTTCCTGCATCTATCAAGATAATCATATGGTTTGTCTTTTCTATGTTATCGAATTATTTATTTTCAAACATTAAACCAACCTTGCATTCTTGAGATAAACCCCATTTGGTCATCATGCATTATCATTTTTTATATCACTGCATTCAATTTACTATTTTTAAAAGGATTTTCATTTTATGTTTGTGAGAGATATTGCCTGTAGTTTTCTTTTCTTATAATGTCTTTCTCTGGTTTTTGGTATCAGAGTAATGTTGGTTTCACATAATAAGCCAGGAGATTCAATTCCAAGTGGCTTTTCAGTATGATCAGAAATCTGAAAAGGAATTATAAGATCTGATCCTGATCTGTTTGTTTGTTTGTTTTTTCAGCTCTTTCTTAATCATAGCTTAAAGTTGGAAGAATTGTCATGTCTGTTTGTTAGAATTCTGTAGAAGAGAAATGAAGGTTGATTTTCAAATGACCATTAGGAGTCAAGAAAATAAAATATCACTTCCTTTTGAGTAACAAGAAGGATATGACATCTATACAGTGGTAGTTATAATTCCTTTACTGATCAAAGTGGGTTTTTTTATTAGGGTCTTTTGTTACCATAACTAAGGGTAATGGGAGAAGCAATCCTTAGATTCAATGATTACCACTCTCCAAAAGAGAGCTTGAAATTCAATGCCAATATGCCCAGGAAATTTTAACTTTGTCTGGATATTTAGTGAAAGCAAGCTTTCCCCATGCTGAGGAAGTATATTTGAAGACTCTCATTTCTATAGATCAGTCTGTCAATTGGATAGTCTATTATGATGGAAATGCTTTATATCTATGATGTCCAATAAGGTCATCACTAGCCATAAGTGATTATTGAGCATTTAAAATGTGACTAGTGTGACAAGAAATTAAAATTTAATTTTATTTAATTTTTTTAAAGCTTAAATTTAAATAACCACATGTGGCTAGTGGCTAGCAAATTAGTGCAACTATGGAGTGCAAACTTTGCCTTTTGAAAATTTTTAGAAACAAAAGTTCTCTCTAGGAAAAGGGTGACAAAAACTTGGAAACAGGTTATAAGGCTAGAGATATAAGGCTCATTGGACAGCTGGCAGGTGAACTTTCCATCATATTATAGACTAATGGAATCTCTTTAATGAATTCTGTGATTTACTTTGGTATTATTACCATCATGCTGACAAAAGCATAAAGTTGACAATGGATGGCAACAGTGTTCTTTTTATGTTGAAAATAGATATGCTTATGATGCTCTGTATTTTTATATATATAAGATGCCTTTCTGTGGGAGGCATCGAATTGAATATGCAGCATGACTTCTCTGAGGTTTGATTCCCACACAATGAATAAATGCTTAGGCTCTGAGGGGTGGTAGCTTGAATGCCGGAGCCTTATATCACCAATGGAAGATGCAAAAAAAGATAATCAAACTTCATTTTTGCTTTTTTGTTTCCTTAATGTCATTTCTTGCCTTTCCTTCTCTGTTTATTTTTTCTTTCCTTCTTTTCAATTTCATTCTTAAAACTGAGATCGATGAGGGGAATGATTAAAAATAAATGGCCTGTTTTGGAAAAGCATTGAGCTTGACTCCATTTTCATGCATTTGTCTCAAAGGACCTTTTATGTTAAATCACTTACTTGCTATCAGAGATATTCACAGTGAACACAACTTAGAGATTCATCAAAATGACAAAACTGAGAGTCCCCAGGGCAGGAAAAGGTCACCAGACTCTGTACAAGTGCTTGATCGGTTTGAGTTCTTAACAAATGCTCCCAGGATGGTGGTGCCTTTGTTCACCTCTATTATGGTGGAAATGATTTAGTGAATGCTCTGCACCTTTCTCTTCCTTCAAAGCCACCCTTGACCCTTCACCCCCACCCTTTCACATTAGATCTTTTTGCTTCGTTGGCCTTTCCGGATGAGGAAGAGTCTTGCCAAATCAAGAATGCACCTTTTCAGAAGAGGTCAATTAGTCCTGGGAAGTAATGAGGACTAAGCTGCCCTCTCCACTTTGACCATTGATTTAAATGCCATTCACAGGCTCCAGGGTGCTAGTGAGGCAGTGCTCTGGAAACTGATGAGGGGCTTCAAACTCCATTCCCATAACCCATGCCCAGTCACCCCAGAGAATCGGCCACCAGCCATAGCTCCCTCCCACCCAGCTACATGGTAACCAAAACAAGCCCCTTCTTTGTATTCTTTCTGTAGCGTGTAATTGCCAACTGGTGAAAGAGAAGAATGGAAAGGAAATGTATTGAGAAAGCTTTGACAGAATTATCGTAACAAGGATTCTGATGCCCCAACTTTATATTCCAAGGGCAAGCTTTATGGTGTGGTCCACGCCTGGAGTCTGGATGCTGCCAGGGACTGCTCCATACAGAACCTGGCACCTTCAATAATGCCATATACACCACATGGGCCAGTTGTGCTCCCCCAAACCATAGACTCTCTGGAGTCAGGAGAACTTCGACATTTCTCTTTTCTCAACATGAAGATTCCCTCTTCAAATGCCTGACAAGTGGCCACCCAGGGGTAGACTCCACTAGTTCAGAATGGATCCAAATAGAACCCAATATTTCATGAGCCTTGATTTTATTACTAGTATTTCTTCTTCAAGCTAAATGTCCCTGGTTCTTTCCATTGTGTCTCATATGACATGATTTTTGAGGTCCTTCTTTGTCCTGGTCAATCTTACAGTTAAGGTTAGTAAAGATGGAACAGTGTTTTAAAGGCTCATTAAGATTAAGCGGCCTTTCCAAACAGCTCATACTAGCTGGAGTCAATATCCAAAGACCTTTTTTTTTTTTTTTTTAAAGCTATCCTGCTTTTAATACAATTCAGTTGGTTGAGAGCTACTAGAAAGTTCACATCACAAATCCACTGAGGCTGAACTTGAAATGCTATTCTTACTGAAGAGCCTGGTTCTCATGAACTAAAGAGTACTTTGTACTTTCAACAACTGTTTATAAACTAGAGCCCCAGGTGGTCCAGTCTCTGCAAGTTATAGCATTCAGGTAAATATAGTCCAACAACTACAAGTAGTTAAAAGCAATTCTAATCTTTTCTTAAATATATTTTTTTTAATTTTTAAAATAATGCTTTTATTGATTTTTGTTAGAGAGAGAGAGAATCAAATCCTCAATCCAGTATGTGCCCTGACCAGAATCCTGGTGCACTGGACGACACTCAACAACTGAGCCACACCCACTGGGCTTTTTTGAATATCTTAAAGGAATATCTAAAGGACGTCAAAATTAACCAACTTGTAAACTATAGTGATGTTTCTTAAAAGTCCCCTTTTCAAATTATTTTCCTTCTCAGTACCAGTCATATTTCCAACTTCCCCAAAGCTTTTTTCTATATACTGCATTCTCAACCTCCAATCCCAAAATCTTCCTATAAAAACAAGTTTGCACAAAACTTGTTCCCTACCTCAGAGGTTATCTGAGAACACGCAAGAATCCATTCTGCACTCATACACATGCAGTCCCACAGTGCGAGCTAGTTAACACCTTATGGACAAAACTTGACCGATGGAGAATAGGAGCCGCTTGACAAATATTTCCTTGTTGCTTCCCCTAAGTATTTCAAAAACAGTTCACATTGTTCTAGAGAGGTAATTTGTAAGATACTTAATACCCTTCAATAAATCCCTTTGTTTTGATGGAAATGTCAGAGTTAATTATATTGTTTACTACCAAGAACCATGTCCAGTAAATAATCCAATAATAGTTATTTGAGTTCCAGTTTCCCTGGGTCATTGACAACACCGATTGTTATCAATTAAAATAAGCAAACAAAATGAAACAAAAACACTTCCTTAGGATCCAGACTTATAGGACAAGAAAAGCAAATAGATTTCCACAGAGTGTCCATAGTTGAGCTCTCGACTCTGCTACAAATTGAGTTCAAGATTTATGTAATTCAGGGATCATAAGAATTTAGCTGAAAGATTATTTCCATCATTTTATTACTCTGATCACTTTGTATTGTAACATATAATATTTGGCTGAAAACATACATTTTGCAAAGCATGACTTTCTGATTTGTGAACTAGGGGAGGATATCATGGATTCCTTCTCAACTGAGGATCTGTTTCTCAAAGCATTTATCTAAATTGCCTTGCCTCATAACTTCTCAAACTTGTCTACTAAAGTACCCCTAATAACAGAGTGAATAGTTTCCCTTCAAGATATGGTGGCAGAGAAGTGTCACAACTTGGATTTAAAATGTCCTTGAAATTTTGTTTGTATTGAAAAATGAATTCAAATTTTACATTCTGCTCTCTAAAATGTTGATGTCTACTTTGACATAAAAATAATAAATAGACTTATTTACTAAGGAGACTTCCAATTAAATAAAACAGATAGGACACTGCATTTATCTCTGCTCTATCCTAAGATTGCACTACAAATAATAGTATTTTTTATTTTAAAATATATTTTTATTGATTTCAGAGAGGAAGGGAAAGAAAGAGAGAAATAGAAACATCAATGATGAGAAAGAATCATTAATCAGGACTGGGAATCAAGCTCACAACTTGGGCATGCACTCTGACCAAAATTGAACTGTGATCTCCTGGTTCATAGGTCAATGCTCAGCCACTGAGTCACACCAGCCAAGCTAAAAAAAAATTTAAATTATATAAACCTACAAAGACAAAGAGATCAGGACAGAGAATAATGCTGAAAAAGAGATGAAGCTAAGAAAAGACAAAAAACAAATTGATTAAAACTGCTTGACTTAGCAAAGTAGAGAAAGTGAGAACCTAACATGACTGGGGAGGGAAACACCAAGCAAACAAACAAAATCCAGAAAATCTGGGCCGCAAAATTCCAGGGATGGCCAAGAATTAATGGACCAGTATTTCTAAAAACAGAGTTCAGGACTGGGACTGAAAACAGAGGAAATCAGCTGAAAGTCTATTTAGGGAGCACATAGATCCCCTCTCCCTATATGACCAGATGACTATGGCCCCCAAGCCCAAGTATAGAAGCAGACAGAAGGTTTATTTTCTGGAAAACCAAGCCAGAGAAGCTGGATATCAGACCTAGCAGTGTAGGGGAGGGAAGCCCCTACCAAAAACAGGATTTAGTGAGTCTACCTATAAAAACCTGACTACCTGGCCCTCTTTCTTCAGTCAGCTCCCCAAAAGCTGGCAGCCATACATATACCCCAGAGGGATGCCCTAAAGAAAAGGACTAAGGAAATTGACAGAGGAAAGGGAGTGACAGAATGGGTGAAAAAAATAAAGGGGAATAAGAAATACAACCTTCCATCTGTAAAATAAATAAGTCACAGGGCTGTAATGTATAGCACAGGATATATGAAGAATAATAGTTTGCCAATTGCAAAATTTAGTATAGAGGTGAAAAAATTTGATTGAAATTAATATCTTTAAAATTGAAATGTATTCTCCTTTAAGATTGAAATTTGTTTTTGTTAGTTATTTTTAATTAAAGGACTAATAAAAATAATTATTATAATTATAATAACCTCTAGTTTGAACCCTGCTTCACTCCTAATTCACAGTCAGCCAGTGATCATCAGAGACAAGAAATGCAGAGACCAAAAGGAACAAACCAAAAAGATAAAGCAGAGACCAAGCTGGGAAAGAAGGAAAGTTAAACCTCAATCTAAAATCCTTAAAGATAGAAGAAAATACGGCCTCCTGGAACAGGAATAACAAAAGCAGGATGTTATTTTAAAAAGAAAAGAAAGACACGTTCAGAGAATACGAAAGAACTCTTGGAAATTAAGAAGATGAAGGCAAAATTAAAAAGTCAATGGGAAAAGAATGTAAAGTAGAGAAAGTTTTAAAAGAAGTAAAAAATATATATATATATATAACAAACTGAAAAATAGGAAAGATTTTTAGAATTAGAGGATCAATTCACAAATGACCTCTGACTAATACAGAAAGAACACCAAGTAAACTGATGAAAGAAAGAAAGGGAAAAAAAAAAAAGATAATATAGGAAAAGTTTCCAGAACTAAAGGCTGGGAGTTTCCAAACTGAATGGCCCACCAAGTGCTCAGGACAATAAATGAAAAACAAACCACACCAAGACAAACCACTGTGAAATTTCTAAATATTGAGAACAAAGAAAAAAAAAGCTAAAAAATACCAGACAGAAAGCACAGGGCTTATACGAAGGGCCAGCAATCAACATGGCCTTGGACTTTCCAAAAGCACCCTGAAATCTAGAAGAGGCTGGAGCAATGCTATTAATGGTCCAATTTAAAAAATACAGGGTCTCCCCCCAAAAATACACACATTTTAATAGCTGAGAGTTCAATTTTGAAAATAAAACATATCTTAATAAACACTGCCTTTATAATTATTCACAGTGTCTGTATACATTTTTGGAACACCCTATATTTTCAATCTAGAATTTTTTAATTTAGCCAACTAGGAGTCAATGTAAGTATACAATAAAAATTTCTGACATTCAAGGTCTCAAAAATTTATACCTTATATGAGAAAACTACAGGAGGATGTGTTCCATAAAAACAATAGGGAAAAAGAGATAAAGGAATGAAAGACATCCAGAAAATGAGGAATACAGTCTCAGGAAGAGATGTGAAAAGAATTCCTTGAATGACAATAATTGGAATACCCAGGTCAGCAGCTATGTAACAGGTCTTGAGAGTCCTCAAGTTCAGACTGGAGCAGAAAATGAAATCCACCAGAAACAATGTTTCCAAGAAAAATAAATAAATAAAACCAGCTTCTGCAGTCCTGTTCTCCTGGAGAATGTGGAAACTAATGAGTGTAGGAACATAACCCTAAAGCTGAGTTAAAAAAGAAAAAAGGACAATGTCAATTCCAGGAAAAACAAAAGGCTGTACAAGAACAGAAATGTAATCACAGTGAGCTGTGATCAATATTTACATTGTCTTAAAAATGCAAACACTGAGACTTTAAGAAATAGTTATAAATTAAATTGCACTGGGAGGATGGGGCTGGAGAGGAGTGTGTGTGTGTGTGTGTGTGTGTGTGTGTAAGAGAGTTCAATTTCCATCCTTCGTAAGAAAAGTCAATCATTATCATGAGAAGTAGCACTATTGTTATATTATTTACAAATAGAGAGCTAGAAGAAAAAGAATACATTAAAAGAAATGCAAGCAGTTACCTCTGGGGAGTATGGCTTGGGATGGGAAGGCAAGGGAAATGTTTTATTTTTGTCTTGTGCTATTTTATTTTTTTTCAGTTATGGACACATATTACTTTTGGAAAACATTCTTAAGAGAGCAAAGCAGGAAATTAGAATTTTATTGGAAACCACCAGGTTCCATGGCTTGAAATTTAATATAAAATTAAAGTAGAAAATAGGAAGGACACTTCAAATTCCAACAAAATACCTCCCTAACCTCTGCATGTCACCTCAGGTCTCCGGGTCACAGAGAAGGCTTTCAAATGAAGGAAATTATCACTCATTGAGCACCTGCTGCATGCTAGCATTAGTGTAGAAGATGTTCAAAGACCATTGTGTCTGATCTTCCCCGCAGCCCTGAGGAATAGAGGAAGTGATTTTCCAGATCAGAGACTAAGCTCCTAAAGGATGAAGAACTTGGTTGCAGGTACTTGTCTATGGACAAATGTAATAACTGATTCTCATCAAAATTCAGTGAGACATATGAAGCCATTTTACAGACAAGAAAATTGAGGCTCAGCTAGGTCATGTGGCTTAACCATGTCATACAAATAGTTAGTGCAGAGTTGCATATGGGCCCAGCCTCCCATATAACTCCCCACTCTGAAACCTTTGGAGGACAGAGACTGTGTCTTATCCCTGTTAACACTATGCCTGGCACATAGGAAATTCTCAACCGAAATCCTGACTGAGGCAGGCAGGACCCTGAAGAGATCTTACATGGTCTGTTAGCCTAGGACCATGGTGGGCAAATTGCGGCTCACGAGCCACATGCAGTTCTTTGACCCTTTGAGTGTGGCTCTTCCACAAAATACCACGGCCTGAGCAAATCTATTTTGAAGAAATGACATTAGAAGAAGTTTAAATTTAAAAAAATTGGCTCTCAAAAGAAATTTCAATCGTTGTACTGTTGATATTTGGCTCTGTTGACTAATGAGTTTGTCAACCACTGGCCCAGGAGAATTTCCAACAGAACCCAGCCCCCAAATGCCTTCTCCCTCTACCTGCCATGCATGTGATCGAGGCAATGATTGTCTGAACACAGACCCCTCAGGTCAGGGCCCTCCATCAGAACGAGAGGGGACCATTCGGCTTTCCCCAAGGAGTAGTTTACAGCTCGAGGACCCAGGCTTTAATGCTGAAATGTCACACACTTGACATTACAGGACAATAACACTGCACCCTCGAAAAATAGAAAAATTAAAACTTTAATGAAAAAAAGAAGAAGAAATTGTGGAAACAATTTCGGAGCCCACAGAGCTTTTGAAAATGTCATTAACAAACTGTGAAATCGGGGAGATAAAAATCAGAGGCCCTGAGAGGGGACAGCAGTGCCCCAGTCCAGCCCCCTGGCCTGCGTCATGGAGAGCCCAGTTTCCATCCTGCAGGCCCAGGAAAGGGGGGGGGGGGGGGGAATGCATACCTCCTGCTCCGCGCTGGCTCCGAGGGCGGTGGCACTTGGAACACACGGAAGGAGTGAGCGCTACATGTGAGGTTGGACCTGCTGGAGCCTGAGAAAGTAACATGAAGGCCGGCGCCCTTGGAGAAAGCCTGGGAAGCAGAAGGAGCTCCTCAGAGCATCTTAGAGAAGTGTGTTCATTTGCAGGGATTCTCTGGAGTCGGAAACACAAAGCCTACCCTAGGGGCTTCCAGGAGGAGTCATTTAAATAGTGTGATCAGGGAAGACTTCTCTGGGATGACATTGGACAGAAATCTGCAGGAAGAGAGAGAAAGCAAGGCTCTCCCTGAATGATACCAAGTTCAAGTCCTGGGAGTAAAGTACATTAGGCACATTCAAGGCATGGCAGGAAGGACCCATGGCTGGGAGCTACTGGGCACTGAGGTTGGTAGACTCCCAAGGGCCAGGAGAACCCTGGCTGGTGTGAGCAGTAGTTAGAGCATTGACCTGTGCACTGAAGGGTTATGGGTTCGTTCGATTCTCAGTCAAGGGCACATACCTCAGTTTCAGGTTTACTCCCTACCTCTGGCCTGGTGTTTAGAAGGCAACTAATCGATGTTATCTCTCTCACATGGATGTTTTTCTCTCTCTCTATTCCCCCCTCTCTCCTTCCATCCCTTCTACTTTCTCTGAAGAGCAATGAAAAAAAAAATATCTTCAGGAGAGGGTTTACTAAAAATATATATATATATTGGAGAGTTTTAAGTAGGAAAGGTTCAGAGCTTGTTTCATAATCTTTTAGTTCAGCAGATCTTCAACGCTTTTCCTGCCAGGTCAGATAAGTTCATTCGCAAAACCCAGTCTCATGGACGCTACCAGACTAACACACAGTTCCCTGTACCCTAATTGGAATTCAAGCTCTTTCTCCCTTGATTTTTCAAAACACTGGAATGCTATGAGAAGAAAATAAATGTTAATGGGGTAACCTTGAATCCTATTTACTTTTTTTTTCCATATGAAATTTTGCAAATGGGTTATTTTAAACTATGACACTTCATACATCCTCATATATTATTTTTGACACATCCCAAATGGATGAAGACTCACCAGTGGGTCTCCACCAAAGCTGAGAGCCTCTGGTTTAAATGGTTATGTGAATCAGATTGTTAGGGTCACTGGTTTTTTGTTTTTTTGTGTGTTTTTTTAATTTCAACATTTCATAAATGAGAGATCTCATTTAGTTTTGACTTTTCTCTCCAATCACTTGTATTTAACACCAAATTTGGTTATTTTGTCCCATAATTTCTATGTGAATATACTCAGCGAAGTATAGTGATTAGGGATGGTTGCAGCTCCTTACAATGGATGAATAGGGATCATTTGGGACAGGGGCCCCTGCTGGTTGCCTTAGTGACACTCTCTTGACTGTGCAGCTCTACCTGTCATGGGAATAACTGATTTGCATGGAATTCTGACTGTACTCTGTTGCTATCTGATACTTTCAGGGTGCATAACTAGAAGTTGAGCCATCATCTCCAATTTAAAATGAGAAGACAGATTGAGACCTCAGCTCATTCTGCTCCTCCATTAGTGCTTTGTAAGCTCCCTGATGCTGGAACTATACCAAAGGCAATCACATTCAATTACTGTAACTCTAAAATAAATAACTATTTTTATTTTCTTCTGAGAATGTAAAGAGGAATCCCATCATAACATGGTCTTATTCAATTGAATTGGATATACCTCAGTTCCAATGGAATCTCCTGAAGAATAAACATTGGAATTGCAAAGGAATTCAAGATTCCCTAGTCCAACCTTGTCACTCAATCGATGAAGAAATGGATGCTCAGAAAAACTGAGTGATCTGCCCAGGACCACACAGAAAGGAGGGCAGAACCCAGCTGACCTCGTCCTGAGCACAGTGTTCTTCCCAGAGTCCTTCCCACTGCTGGTGGTCTTAGTTGGCCCCTAATGATTCCAGGACAGGCTTCAGGGACTGTCGCCCACAACTGCACCATGTGCCTCAGGTCTCCTACAGCCCAGCTGGGCCATCCAGGGAAGAGGAAACCCACCCAGGCAGCAGAACCAATGTCACAGTGCCTCCTGGCTGGGAGCCATGGGAGCATGTGGCCCTACCCTGAATTCCAACCTAGACCAGGTGAAAGCAAATTTGCAAGGACTAAAGAAAGAAGAGAGAGAGAAAAGGACAGAGAGAAATCAAAGCATGCTTATGAATGGGTAGAAAATTAAGGACACGTGAAGAAAACAGAGGTCAGAAGCATTTAAAAATCAAGCCTTTAACTTTTAAAAACCAGTTTCAATAACAACTCATGTCCGAGAACCATTATCCTTATGAATGCTTGCTCAAGTTCTGAACAAGATAAAATTCAGGTCACAGTTGTTTTCTTGACTTACACCTTCTCTGGCACCTCAGCTGTGTTTCCCTTAGCAGAACAGCCAGGAATGAGAGCCCAGCCTGCATTACAGTCAAGAGCCAAAAAGCTTATGATAGGAATAGATTGAAAAATTAAAAGCTGGCAGTCTGATCAGCTTGGCAGTAATCATGAGCAGCATGTTATTAGTTTTGAGAGTCCATTTAGGTGTGGAAATGAAACCTAGAGCTGCTTCCAACTGTATAAACAGCATTTCCTTGCTTATAACTATTTGACACAAGCTAGTAACCAATCACTGACTTTTATGCACATTGTAGGGTACCAGCAACAGTCTGGGTATAGCTAACGAAATGCTTTACCCTCGTTCTGATGACAAGCCTGACAATTCCCAACTGGCCACTCTGCACAGACTTCCTCATTAGCTGCCATGTCAGTTAAGTGCCTGGCTTTGGAGCGTCAACAAATAGCAGCAGACCTGTCTTGGAGTTGCACTGCTGAACTGTCCCTGCTGGCTCAAATCCCTGGTTAGACATCCCTTGGATATACTGATTCCATCTACAGATGAAGCTAGTATGTCACATGCAAATCAATTGACAGAGAAAAGCTGCCCCTCTGCATTAGTTAATCACGGCTGGCAACATTTTGGGGCACTGAATACAGTCTGGAGCCTCATGCTGACGCTGCTGGTGGCTATGCCACCTTGGACAGGTCCTTTTTTCAGAGGTGAAGGAACAGAGCCTCTGTTCCTTCATCTCTAGAATCAAGTGGGAAGTGAAGAGGATCTCCAGTCTTCTCAGGCTCTAGTGTTCTGCAATTCGGCTCTGAAAGAAAGTGCCTGTCTACACAGAGGGGTCAGAACAGGAAAGATGTTTCTTGTCATTGAAAACAACTGGCCTTGAGCATTCACAAGAGACTTTGTGGGCCAGGGCAACCTCTCAGGATAAGGCAGGCACCAGCCTGGCCTAGAGGAGAAAGGGTGTTTTTATATCTGGATGGATGAGAGTCTGCAATTCTTTGCAGAACTATTAACATCTAAATGTGTATTTATGTGCTATCTTTCCCCTGGTAAGTACCAACACTTTTACACATACACAGCCAAGAGCTCGTGTTCCTTCCCCAAGAGCCCCTAGGTGATTTAATTCCAGGACATATCGCACAGTCAACAGCATCCTCAATGGGATTCAGAGAGTGTCTATTACTCAGATACAGGTTGCATTAATAGAACCTTATTCTCAATGTTGGTTCACTAGGGTCCAGCTCTTTTACTGATTTGGAATCCTGATACCCCATGATTTCTGAAGCTCTGCTTTCTGCAGAATCAGCTGCTTTTGTGATTCTCGTGCAACAAGCCTGTTCTTGTTAATGTCTCAGGTGGCCCATAACATTCTCAGCCATGACTTCCTAAATATTCTCCAGAAAATGTTGCTAAGAGAAAAGGTAATTCAACGGATGGCCAAGCATAGTGATAGTCAAGAACAGCAAGCTTTGCAGACAATGATCATGCTCAGAAAACAAGCAACTCTTGGTTTGGGCTCGAGGTGGAAAACATCTATACAGGTTAACACAGAGCTGTGATCTCAGGACATCTCTAATATCCTTCTGCCTTTTTCCAGAGTAACAGAAACCACAGTTGTAAACTGGATACACTGAGACCTATCTTGCAGTTAGGAGTAGTCATGCGTTTAAGTTCTAGCCAATGAGTGTTAAGCTAAGAGTGTTATGTCTTGTGAAAAAGACAGTAGAGGATGGCCTTGGACTACTTTTATTTATTTATTCTTCCTTCATTTCTGTTAGCTGGAATGGAGACACAATGGCTGGAGCTAGAGCAACCATATCAGATCATGAAGTAACTTGGGATAGAAAGACATGATGGAGGAATGCAACCAAATCTGCCTGGGTCCCTGAGGGTCTTCCCCATCTACTTCCAGACTTGTACTGGAGAGAAGTAAATTCCCATCTTGTTTAAGCTACTGATATTTTGGATCACTATTTCTTATAGTCTAATCAAATTTTAACTGAGTTTAAAAATTAAGCAATATTTGAGCATGCCAGGATATAGGAACCGAGATAGACAGACTAAGCTGATAAAGGGTTAGGGGATGGTCATTGGTTAGAGTGTGGAGAAATAGAGTGTTGTGTGCTTTCAGGAAGAGAACATCCCTGGAGCAAGGAATCATACTGGGCTTTTGGCCTGTGTTATCTTTTTTTTTTTTAATAAATTGATTGGGGTGACAATAGTTAATAATATCATATAGGTTTCAGTGGATAGAGCATCGGCTTGGGGACCAAAGAGTCCCAGGTTCAATTCTGGTCAAGGGCATGTACCTTGGTTGCAGGCTCCTTCTTGCCCTGGACCATGGTTGGGGTGCATGCAAGAGGCAACCAATCAGTGTGTTTCTCTCACATTGATGTTTCTCTCTGTCTTTCCCTCTTCCACTCACTCTCTCTCTCTAAAAAAAAAAAAAAAAAAAAAAAAGATCATATAGTTTTCAAGTGTACATTTTTATGACACATGATCTGTATATGCATTGTATCCCCACCACCCAAAGTCATATCTTCTTCCATCACCATATGTATATTTGGCCCATGTTATCTTATTTAATCTCCCAGCATCAACCCTCTGAATTTTCTAGTTATGCTCATTTTACAAGGGAATAGAGAGGCAGGTAGGTAAATCTCTTTCCTAGTGAGGTATAAAGGAACACCTTGTGCCCATGTGGACTGGTCTCCAAAGCCTCTATTGTCTCCACTACTCAAACGCTGTCTCCTACTTTGCTGGTCAGGTCTTTACCATGTGTGAACCCCGCTCATGAAAACACAACACAAAAGTTATCGTCGAGTTTGCCAATCCATTCTAAACCTAGTTCATTTGTACAGTGGAATATTATTCAGCCATAAAAAGGAGAAAGCCTTGCTGTTTGCAACAACACAGATGGACCTCGAGGGCATTATATGAAGTTAGATGAGTCTGACAAAGGTAGACAAAACCTGTGTGATCTCACTTACATATGGAATCTAAAATAGCTAAACTCACAGAAACAGAATAGAATGATGGTGTCAACGGCTATGAGATGCAGAGGAAACGGGGAGATGCTGATCAAAGGGTATAAACTTCCAGTTGTAAAATGAATGAGTTCTGGATAGATGATGTACAACATGGTGACTATACTTAACAGTGTCCTTACCACACACACACACACACACAAAAGATAACTATGCGAGATGATGGATGAGTTAACAAACCTTATTGTGGTAATTATGTCATAATATACATACATCAAATCATCACATTGTATACCTTAAACTTACATAAAGTTATATGTCAATTATATCTCAATAAAGCTGGGTGGGGGAGCCTAGCTCAATTTTTAAAGTGAACTTACACCCACCTTTCAGGGTCATGGGTGTACCATCAATCAACCTACTACCCTACTAAGGGTTTTCTCGTGAGTCCATCCCCATCTCCTCTGGCTTGGGGGAGACAGCAGTTTCGTTTTACAAAATATCCTAAAAATTAAGTTCAGAGATGAAACATTTCTTCCCCAACTCTAGAACACATTAGCAACACAGTCATACTCTGAGTTTTACACTCAGTGTTCTTCCCTATAAGATTCGCCTCCCCTCCGAAAGTCTCTGGCTCCGCAGAAATCCTACCAGAGTTCTACGCCAGAGCTTGGTCAACCACTATTATGGAGCTGACAGATTTTTGGCTCTTCCACATTCCCTCTCTCTCTCTCTCTCTCTCTCTCTCTCTCTCTCTCTCTGAGTGAATAAGTAGGTCTAGTTAGGTTTATTACAGGAACAAAAGTTCTTCTGGAAAGCTAATTCTTTTGAATGGTTGAAATGAAAAATAATACCCCCTCCCCACCCTTCCAAGTCTACTCTGATTTAAGCAGATGAAAACGCTAGCATTTCTAAACCCAGGGCTTTATTGGGGATGTAGAATATAAAGTGCCTTTTCTAGCCATTGTGACAGGAAAGGAATGCACAGGTTTCTCAAGAGAAGATTGCAGGGCCCATGCTGATCTAATTTATGTATCTTCCCGCCAGGAATAAAACCTCATGTCTGTGGCACTTATTCAATGATTATTTGATATTTTATATATTCAGAACTATTTTTAAATTGGTTTTTTAAACTACCAATACAGAGAAAAAAAATAATCTTTTCCTCTTTTAACTTCTAGACAGCCACATGGAAGAGCACTCCTTACATGAAGAAGATGAATGGTTACAGGGCGACATGTGAAAATGTGACAATTACTTAGGCCCATGGACAGATTAGAATGTGAGTCAGCGAGAGACTCGTGGTATTGTGTGTACTTGGCTTTGTTTTTTTGTTAGCAACTATCCTGTGGAATGACTTTCTTAGCAAGGCAGTCACCCCTCATTGTTGCCCTTTCTTTATCTAAGTGGGAGAGGAACAGGGGAAGCTGGGCCCTGGCTGGAGTGAATGCACACACAGGCCCACGTGCACTCACTGAGAAGGGGGGGAGGGGGGGAGGTGGAGAATACCAGCCACGGAGGTATTGGTCAAAGAAAAGACATCCTAAGTGCAAGAAATCTGTCTTGTGAGCATGTAACAGTGGCTAAAAGACCTTTCTATTGAGCTTTCTTTTATTCTCAAATGTTAATCCATTTAGGGGACAGATTGTTCATAGGACTTTTAAAAACTGCAAGGAACAGAATATTTAAAAGATTTTTAAATGCTCCACCAGTCCTAAAGATGTGTTTTATTTCTCTTGATGTCTCATAATTGTGTTACTTTCCTGGGGCTTCTGTGACAATTATCTCAAAGTCGGTGGCTTACCACAACAGACATTATTATCTGAGTTCTGGAGGCCAGGATCTGAAATGAGTGTCAGCAGGGCTGGTTCCCCCTCTGGAGTCTCGGAGGGAGAATTGGTTCAATGCCTCTCTCCTGGACTCAAGTGGCTGCCTACAGTTCCTGGTATTTCTTGGCTTGTAAATACCAAATCACTCAAGTCCCTGCCCCTTCACTTGACCTTTCTCTCCGTGCATCGGTGTTTCTTCTTTCCACCTCTTTTAAGGATGCCTGTCATTGAACTTAGGTCCCACCTTGACCCTACATAATCTCATCTAGAGACCCTTTCCTTAATTACAACAGCCAAGACCCTTATTCTAAATAAGGTAAGATTCATAGGTTCTGGGTGCACATGGTGAGGTGGTTTGTTTGTGTTTTGTTTTTGTTTTTTGAGGTGGGGGGTGGACCTATTCAATTCACTTCAGGAGTAATGGTGTCCCTTTCCTGGCAATTCCTGAGGTTCCTAATCTTTGTATCATCTCTAAACTCTCTCCTTTACCCCTTTCCACTTCCCTTCTTCTCTAACACACACAAAACTCAGAGTTTGTAACTTGATTACTCCTCCATTAGAGTTTTGGACAAACTGAAGCAAAGTAGACTCACCTATAAAAATAAGAATTTCATAAACTCGCATACTTAAACTATTTTAAGTCTTATTTAACTATACACAACATAGCACTAGGTGTAAAATTCTTATGCAATCATAAAACAAAAAAAATCTATAAATTAAGTGCAACAAAAGTACACCACCAGTAAAATCCAAATGTAATCATCCCAAATGGCTTTTATCGCGTGTCTATCATGTGCCGGGTATTGTCAGAGGTGCTGGAGACACACTGATAAACCAAACTGCCTCAAATACCCGCCCTGGTGTATCACATGACAGTATATTAGCGACCAGGGTGGGAGGAGCCATATAATATTTCAAAACCAAACGTGACTCACAATATAACTATACGGTGCTAACTGCTACTGTCATTGGAGTCAGGCCTGTCTCTGCTATTGTTGACTATAGAATGACCCACATCTGCCCCCTCTTTTACTATTTCAGCAACGCCATTGCTTCCATATGTGGAACTAGAACATCATTTGACACAACTGCATCATTTCCACATTAAACACACCTTTGACTTTTCTCATTAGCTCTCAACAATGGAACAGGACACTGCCCTGCCACACCATTCCATTTCTTTCCTACCAAATCCACACGTCCATATAGTAAGCAACTAAAATGAAATCTTGCTCTGTGAAAGCTCCTGCAGAGTGCAAATATCACTGCAAATGGGCCGTTTGTTTTTAAAACTGATTACAATAATTTGGCATACTCAGTCTGGATCCTTTTTTTTTTTTTTTTAACATGTCTCCACATATGGCTTGAGCAGGCTTTCCTATATTTCTGGAGCCTTAACTCCGAAAGTACCACAGCATGGGAAAATACTTGCTCCACCCCAATATCTCGTGGTTGTCTCTTGTTTTTTTTCTAATATTTAAATGAAGACATGAGATACATAAAACATTTTTCTCAAATTTTAATTTAATACTTAAAATTTAACATTTTGGTTTAGATGCCACCTGCCAAACCATAAAGAACCCAGAACAAACACAATTCCATCTTACTAGCAAATGGCTGTAGGGAGAGGAGAGAGAGAGAAGCACTTGTGACTCCACTGCTCCTCTGTGACCATTTTTGGAAATTTACACATCCTTTCTGCCCTATTTTGCTTGTGCCTCTGAACTCTGAGGTCATTCACTACAGCAGCGATTTTCAACTGGTGTGCCGCAAGAATTTTTAAAACATTTAATATCTGAGTATTTAGTCAGGGGCACTGACCTCTTTTCCCTTAGACTGTTAAATAAAAAAATGACAACAACCAACACAATAATAGCTGTCCACTGTGAGTCAATCAAAATTATATCTACTTTTTTTTTGTCAGATTGGCAAAAATATGATTTTTTTTTTTGGTGTGCCACAGGATTTTAGTAATTAGTTTATGTGTGCCATGAGATGAAGAAGGTTGAAAATTGCTGCATTAGAGCAAACCCACTAGAGCTAATCATTCTTTATTGCCATAAAGAGATTTTTAACCATAATACTAAAATCATTTAGGACAATTTTGCTCTGTGGGCACCCCAGTGTTTAGAGACTTTTGGATAAACAACCCTCCACCAAGCAACCGTGGGTGGGGAATGGTTATTGTGATCTTGACATGAGAAGTGGCTAACCTAATAGCAGCCAGGCATACTTACCACCATCTGTAAAAGTTAAATGCTGTCATTTTGGTAATTACGTGGTGCCAACACTCAACCGCAAATACAAAGAAAACACAGCACCTAAATCACACGGTGGGGTTGTGATAATGCGGCCATCCAGATGATCAGAAAGAATTGGCATCAATTTCAGGTTCATAGGGAGAGCTTGCTGAGCCTGGGAATGTGTCTACAGCCTGGCTGGGAAACACACATCTACAACATGTTTCAGAGTTTCTTTGTCCATACGCAGCACTCCTGTCTAGCCTGTTTTAGACCTCTTATCTCACTCATGTCTACATCTTCCCTCTCTGCCTCTGTTGTCATTCACTCTAACCCAGTAACCTGACCGAATACCCTCATTTCAACCTACATTTTTGGGACCTACTGTGTGCCAGATGCTATGCAAAATCCTAGGAACACCAAAGTGAAAGATACATGATTTCTGCCCACAAGGAACTCACAAATTTCTGTTCTCAGTGGAGTCCTCTCTTCCAATGACCATGATTTCCTTCCCAAAGCATTCTTTAAAATGTGTACCTTTCTCATTTCTTCCCAGACTCGTCTCTCCAGGTTTCACTCTCAAAATTCATATTTTTATGTACACATTTGCATATGTTCTGTTTCTTCATACTCTTAACTCCTTACGAGTTAAGACTTTGGGTCTGAGGTGCATCCTGTGAGTGCATAGTTCCTTGCACCAATCGCTGTTTCCAAGGAGACATACATTTTCTCCTCTGTTCTGAGAGAACATCTTTGATACCCAATTCAATCTGAAAATTAATTGGAGACTCTTTCGAAGTCGTTACTCCTGGGCCTATGGCATTTGAGATAAGCCCAGGTGGGTCTGGGACCAGAATCTGAAATTTTAGAAGCTGGTTAGTCTAGAGAGCCAGCCTGGGCCATCTCTGTACCCTAAACCCCATGCTGAGTCCTCCGCCCCCTTCCCTTCTCTCTCTCTCTCTCTCTCTCTCTCTCTCTCTCTCTCTCTCTCTCTCTCGGAGTCTGAATCTAAGACTCTGTGCGCAGTAGTTTATACCCTTACTTTTACATTTAGTCAAACTTCCTTTGGGGCTCCAACCTGAGTCACATCTTCCATTAGCTCTGCTTGGCTCCATCTGTTCTGTTTACATTTTATCGTCTAATAGGAAAGATAGGCCAAGTTTTACATCATGACTTTCCAGGGCTATTCGAAGACTTTGTAACACCCATAATGTTCAGAAGACAACAAAGTCAAGACCATCTGAATTACCTAATAAAGCAACACATAAAATAACCCATGAACTTCAAGCAAGGGAATATAGAATGAGAGAGAGAGTAAGAAAGAGAGAGAGCATGCGAGCAAATGAAATGTGGAGGCATTCATTTTACTTAATTGCATTCCCAAAATTATTCTAGCTGTGGAACAGAAGCATGCACACACACACACACACACACACACACACACACAGTAATAGTAGCAAACACTCTAAACACCCCTCCCCCCCATATAATAGCTCACTTAATCCCCATGCATCCCTATGATGGTTGCTCGCATTTTGGAATTCTCAGAGATATCTGACACGTGAATCGGTGGGCTGCAATCTGCCTGCAGTTTCTCAGCTTGCACTTTACGGAATGCTTGGCTGGAGAAGAGAAATCCCCTCTAATGCCACTGTGACAAAGTTACTTGAGAGCTTCAGTAGTTTTTCTTCCTTTAAGTCATTTTTTTAATTGTTAACCTTACACTCTATCTATTTATTTATTTTGGCCTCGGTGGACTAGACCACAGCTAAAACTTTATGGACCTAATAAAATTCCCAACATTCTCAGACATGGGTCGTGATGTTTGTGCACTGGGCAGAAAACAAAGGTGCATTTATGAGGAGAATGGACACGCTCAGAGATAAACGAACTGAGCTCAGGCATGACGGATGGGACCAGAGGCTGAAATTTTATGCAGGCAACATACACCTTAAGTGTGCCCCCACTTTCCATACGCCCTCTCTTCTGTCTTCTGTCCCCACAAGTGACACAGTACCCAGAGCTGTTCTTTGATTACCAGGACCTCCCACCATGACACGGCCAAGGGCTTGTCCTGCCCACAGTAAGCTGTGTCTAGAACTTTCCCTCCTATCCTCATGCCTTCAAATGTATCTGGCCCATGTTTCCTCCCCAGTGGCTGCCTAATTTACCTACTCTATGGACTGAATGCTTGTGTTCGCTAAAAATCCTTGTGGAAAGCCTACCCCTCAATGGGATGGTGGTTGGAGGAGGGGCCTTTGGGGGGGCGGTAATTAGGGTTGTAATAAAATATGTGCAATTAATTAGGCAATTTCACTTTGGGCTTTATGTGTGTTCTAATTTTCCAATACACTGTTATCTCAGGTACAGGTGTGTTGGTCCTCCCTACACCTCTACTTCGCTTGGTAACAGAATTCTCTATCAGTTGGTTTTTGCTTCCTTATAACAAACACAAGTTCTCTTACCAAAAGGATCAGATGGTATTGGTTACTTCGAAGATTGTAATATCAGCTAAAAAGCACAAGACTTCCTTTTGGTGATTCATGTGGAAAAGAAATTTTTTTAAAAAAATGGTCCATTGTCCCTGTACTAATGATTTTAGTTATTTGTGTAAGAATTATTGTTCTTGCCCCGGCTGGGTGGCTCAGTGGGTTAGAACATCATCCTATATATCAAAAGACTGTGGGTTTTATTCCCATCAGGGCACATACATAGGTCGCAGATTTGATCCCTGGCTTGGGCCTGTAGGGGAGGCAACTGGTGGATGTTTCTCTTTCACATCAATGTTTTTTTCCCTCTCTCTCTAAAATCAATAAAAGCATATCCTTGGAGAGGATTTAACAAAAAGAATACTGTTCCTGAAAGAAAGTCTAAATCTATAAGTGTTCAGCACAGATGGCTTTTCCATCTTTTAGGACCTGGAAACTCAGTGGGAACATAATGCAATGTTAATTATGCCTAGAGCAAATAAACATCGCTGCCAATCTTCAGATAAGATTAGGGTTTGGATTTATTTTATTTCTTTGTTCCAAAAAAATTCATCTATGCACTTTCTATCATGTATAATGTTTGTAAAAACTGCTTTTAGCATTAATGTCTTGCCGTACTTCCTGTCCCTATATGTTCTCCCTTGCTCCTTACATCTGCAAAAGTTTTCAATTTAGACTATCTTTCCAGTAGATGTTATATCTTTTAGAATGTTTGCTTTCTCTTCATTAAGAAGGGTGTGGAATACATTTTATTATTTTGAAAGAAAATAGTCTAAATAAAGATGTTCAGAAATACTGAATTATTGCTTCTGAATTGTGTGTGTGTGTGTGTGTGTGTGTGTGTGTGTAGGCATGCACTCATGCGGGTGCACACATCCATGGGGTTTCTGGGAATTGGAGAGCTATAGAGAAGAAAGCTTGTTTCACAAGCACTAAGAAGAAGACTATAATATCTTCCATTCATTCCTAAGAAAGGTAATATAGGTGAGTATTTAAAACCACAATAAAAACTTTTGCTGGAGAGCATTTTCAAACTCAAGACCACATATATGCAAAGCAGAATGTTTATATTTTCTGAGGCACTCCTTGGCTGCCAAGTATAAACATTAGCTCACATGCTAATGAACAACTCTCTGGGGATTTAAACATGTAAAAGTCCACAGTTAGCTGTTTTAACACAAGCCTGGCTACAACTGGCTGGTAGCTCTGGGATGAAACTGTGGCTGCATCCAATTTGTCTTCTTTCTGAGTAGAGACCTTTCATTCACATTATCAGTGCCCTCCAGCCCCCTCTCTTTTCAAAAAAAAAAAAAAAAAAAAAAAAAAGGAAATATTCCAGATACTAACACCTTTTTAGATGTAAGTCTATATAATTTGGATTTAAACATCCCTAAAATATGCAATGACCTCAGTTTCTATTAGTGAGATCCTAGACACCAGTTAGCAAGAGTGGGGGGAGTCTGAAGAGGCAGGACATGGGCACTTCCCCTCAGTTCCTGAGATCACCTGGGTTGCTTGTTCATTTCCGAGCAAGGCTGACCTTGTTCACCGGAACACAGACAGCGAAAAGCACTGAAAGACAACAGAGTTTCCATGGCACTTGGAGGCTGTGAAAGCCTGAGTCTCTGAAATTGGCTCACAGAACTTTTCTTTACTTCTCACCTCTCTTGAGCAAAAAAAAAAATTTTCATGCATCATGTGGTATTTTATCCTGATCGTCTTGTTTTTTACTAGATGCTATAGGGTCTCCAACAATCATTAAATTCTGGAGTTATACCCATCTTAGTACCCCCCAGAGTTTAGCCCAGAGACAAATATTGACACCCAATAAGTACTGAATGAATTAATTAATTAATTAATTAATGCACTTAAGATTAAACTGTGATTGTAGTTCCAGGAGACGATAGAAGCAGGATTGATGACTACTACAAATACCTGAAAGAACATTGCCAAGACTGATATCACTTGATAGCCCATTATCAAACTGGAGCTCTGAGATGCTTATCAACCTCAACCAATAAATATTCCTTGGAAATGGCTTTAAGAGACTGAATTTCCTTAGCAAACTGTCGGTGCAGCTTCAGAGCCAGGAGAATCTAGTCCTTTGGAATAAGACAGAAACTGGTAATCAGGAGATGCTTGCTGAGAATTCTGTTCTGCACAGGAAGGCTCCAATTAATCACCCACTCAGCTCATCCTGCACTTCAGTGAGAATCCCAGCACCTCAGATCATTTGGGGATCCGTAAGGCATACTAAACCTTTTAGATTACAACCTCAGCCTAACATCAGCCTACCGGCTAAATAAGTGAGATAAACCTACTTTTCCATCAAATACTTCTTCATTGATTTGATTAATAACAAACAAAAACTTTGATTCCACAGTGAGATTTAATCTTAAAATACACCTCCTACCTCCCACAACAATAACAATAAAATAAATGTCTGATATCAGACTCTTTCCTGAGATCCCATAGATTGGGCAAGAAGGAAAGACCTAAAAACTGGGAGTCCAGGAGAAAAAAAAAGTGTTAAAAGGAGGCTAAAACAGATGAAGAGGAAGGAGATCTAACAAAATAAGGGAACCTGCTTAACCCTGAGTTAAACAGGGGAGTCACATACTTAGGACAACTCGGTGTCTGAGCATTCTTCCTTCCCTGAAGTAGCAAAGGACAGTCACAAGCCACAGCCAGGGGCTTAGACAAGATCCACCTACTGGAGACTTAAAAAGTGCTTTATCCTCCATGTCTTCATCAAGAGACCAGTCCTAATGCTGCCCATGCTAACACCTCTCTCCTGTTCTCTGCTTCAGCCCTACAACGAAAAACTGGAAGAGCCAAAACTGTGAGCAGCCTCAAGGAAACCAAAATACTCTCCATAAGATCCCAAGGGCCTAAATTCCTCTCTTGTTGGCTCCACTTCTGGTCAGGCTCAGCTTGAGAGGCAAACACTCCAAGGAGTAGGAAAAAAGAACCACTGCCCAGGGCTAAACACCTCCCCAGAGACCCATGATCCCAACTGCATGCTTCAATGTCAATGAGATGGTAATATCCCATGGGTTTCTTTGTGCCTATATGCTTTCATTTACCAAGAAGTAGAGCAATAAATAAAAGATCAATGATTATTCTCAATGTATAGAAGAAAATATATTTTCAAAAGAGTTTTGATGGTTGGCTTGATTTGAGAAAAACTGTTTCTGATTAGTTTATCTTAAAATTCATAACTTTAAATTGAGCACTAATGGATTGGGGGTAGAAGACAGATTTATGTATTTATATGTTATTCTACTAAATTTAAAATTAAAATTTTTTTTACCAAAAACAGGTTCAAAAACTTATATGAGACATTTTCCCCTTGAGGTACATGCCCTTGTGTATATGTATTTTTAGAGTTATTTAAATATTGTTTTCAAATACTTTAAAGTATCATTACCCTGACTTTAACCAAGAACACATTAACAGAGCCGTAATGATGAAATGTGACTTATTACATTTTAAAAGAAGAGAAAAGCTGTAAGGATTAAAAACAAAGTAGAGAAATAAAAATTGCATATTTTTTAATTATGGAATTATATATAAATAAAATCCTAAGAAAAATATTTGATTTCTATAGAAATATTGTCGCCTTAGCTGGTTTGGCTCAGTGGATAGAGCGTTCAGGTTCAGTTCTGGTCAAGGGCATGTACCTTGGTTACTGGTACATCCCCAGTAGGGGTCGTGCAAGAGGCAGCTGATCAATGTTTCTCATTGATGTTTCTAGCTCTCTATCCTTCTCCCTTCATCTCGGTAAAAATATCAATAAAATATATATTTAAAAACAAACAAACAAAAAAACCCGTTGTCACCTTTCAATATTGTTTTCATCTTTCTGTTCTAAATAACAAGACCAGAGCCCCCTAGTTTATTTCCCTTTGATGTTTCTGTGAGCTCTGTGAAACAATGCATAAATTTTCCCTTTCTCTTACTCAACACTTAGTATAAACACAGCACTATCTGAAATTGTTCCCATAAAAAAATATATCACAATTTAAATGATGAGGTGGGGTAGGTGGAGAGAACTCATAAATAGATGCTATATGAATAGATATCTCCATGAGATGAAAATCAGATTTTTGTCTGTAATTTCTCTGGTGGTGAAAATATCACTTGCACTCTCACAGAACAGACAGATCTCTGACTTTCATAGCATATTTTTCAAAACTGATGCTATTAGTTGAATGGTATTTCATGTTTTTTGTTGATGACCAGAAATATTTTCTTTGGGAAACTGGGATATTCAACAGGCATGTGGGGAAGGCCTTCATATATCTACATAAAACCTTTTGATTTGTTGCTACACTTACATGTCTAATCATTGTATTGTTTTCCATGTGAAATTAGAAGTGTACTTTCCTCAAGTATTTCTTGGATTCCTAACCAAATCATGCACAGAGAATACAGGGGAAAATTGGGGGGAGGGAGAAGGAATAGAACATAGTCTCAGGTACATGTTAGGTAATATCTAGTAGTAGAACATGCATGTAATCAAAGAGAAGGGACAAGAAAAAATTGGAGAATCCAATTTTAATAGTGATAAGCAAATATTTTATATATATATTTTATATATTATAAACATATAGCCGAAACCAGTTTGGCTCAGTGGTAGAGCGTCGGACTGCGGACTGAAAGGTCCCAGGTTCGATTCCGGTCAAGGGCATGTGCATTGGTTGCGGGCACATCCCCAGTAGGGGGTGTGCAAGAGGCAGCTGGTCGATGTTTCTCTCTCATCGACGTTTCTAGCTTTCTATCTCTCTCCCTTTCTCTCTATAAAAAAAAATCAATAAAATATATATAAAAAAAAAACATATAAATTTACAGCAGCTCTATGAACACCTGCAGGCTAAACACACATCAGGGTCAGACTTAGAAGTCAGAGTCAAGCTCAGATGTCAGAGTCAGATTCAGAAACCAAATATAAAGTTGTGGGAAAATGTAGGTTTACAGTTGTAACACAAATAAATAACACAATAATTAATAATAATGCAAAAATAAACTCTGTTTCACATACTCTCAAGTGTAAATTTATTTTGCCCACTCCTATAAAGAGTAAATATGGGAAGCAGCAAGAAAAAAAATGACAAATTTTATACATAGAAACAACAATTCCGTTGGCTGAAGTCTCATCAGAAACTGTGGGACAGGGGTCTTCAAACTACGGCCCGCGGGCCACATGCAGCCCCCAGGGGAGTCTGATCCTGCCCGCCAGGTTTTTTGGGCAGTGAGCGCAGCCAAGGTGTTACAGTAGGAATTAGTAGTTCATATAGTCCGGCCCTCCAGCTCTCTGAGGGACCGTGATCTGGCCCCCACTTTAAAAAGTTTGAGGACCCCTGCTGTGGGAGATGTAATCAGAAAGGCATCTTTGAGGAGGTGACATTTAAGTTGAGATCTAAAGATGAGAATGAGTTAGCTCTACCAAGAATAAGAGAAGGAATTTCCAGGCAGAGGAGCCAGCACACACATACACAAAATAAAGCCCTTGAGAAGAAAAAGCTTCACTTATTGGAGAAGGTAATAAGAGGCCTATGGGACTGACGCATACTTGGTGGAGATGTGAGATAAGTTTGGACAGGTAAGGAGATATCTGGTCATCCAGGACCTTGTAGGCCAAACAAAAGATTATGAGATGATGCTCTAAGAAAACATCTAGGCTGAACTCAATGACAGAAGTACACAAAACACAAATGAACAAAGGAATGCTTAGAAAAGGTTTGTGTAATTTTAGATTCTCCAGGAAGCAGACACCATGATGGAATCAGAAGTGCAAGGGATTTGTTGCAAGGAAATAGCTGTGGAAATAAAGGGGAGAAGAATCAGGAATGGTCAGGGAAATTCATCAGACATGATGCAGGTCTGACACCTGTAAAGGAGAGGGAGAATGAAGAAGGATCAGGAAGGAAGAGCCTAAGATAGTCACACATTTCTGAGAAAAATCTCAGGCCAGCAGGAAACCCCAGCGCCAAGGTGGCCTGGGAAAGGTGCTCCATGCAAGGCCAAGTACCTGGCTCCAGTGCACCTCCTGAGCTTGGTCATTGGCTGGGAGCAGCCTAGGGGAAGTAGAGCTTCAGCATGAACACTGGTGGGCCCTGAAGGTGCAGCAAATGGAGGCTGTCAGCTAACTACCCTCATGCAATAAAGGGACATTTGAGCAGGGGACCTCCATGGCTCTTACCATGGTACATTTGGTAATTCTACATAATGTATTGTAGCAGGTTATAAAACTAGGTTTACCAAAATATCAACTAATAATAACATGGAAGACAGGAAGAAGGAGTTGCAGTTAAAGTATTTTATGATTCTACCTTCCTTCAGAAGAGGAAGGAGACATTGACCAATGTTAGAAGACAGAATGTATGCATATTAAAATTTTAAGAATAACCATTGAAAAAAAAATAAAGCTTTTCAAGTCAGTAAAGGGACCTGAGGCATAGAAAGTCTTGATCACTCTGCTAGAAGACAGAGAAAGAGAAAAAGAATCAAAGGGAAAGCAAGGTGACTTAAAAGTAATTTGCAGCTCAGAGAAGTTAGTTGGAGGGAACAGAGTGAACACAGGAATGGCCCCTTCCTGCCTGTCATAGTCAAAAGGCAAGATGATCATCTAATGTTGGTGACATATCTATGGGGTTTAAGTATTCTGTAAAGGTAATCAATAGAACAACTACCAATAATATAACAACAAAAAATTTGTGGGGAAGTGTAAGTAAGTAAAGTCCTTTTCTTTCATCATGAAGAATTAAGAGGTGTTATCTGAAGTTTAAAAATCAATAGAAGTATAGAATTACCACTTAGAGTACTGAGGGTAAAGCAAAAGAGTTAAAAAAAATACAAATGGTTAAAAGTGATTGAGTCTAAGGCAGTACTGAGGATGTGGAAGTGAAGACAAACTTTCACATGTATTTTTTTATGTCTATGTTTTAAAATGTTCAGCCAAGTGAATATATTACCTTAATAAAACAAATAAGTACCTGAGAATGGATAAGATCACCTAGAAATTGTAGATTAGGGGGCTGATTTTTTCCCTTTTGAGTTTGGGCAGAAGCAAAAGCATCAGCAATGGATGCTAAGAAACATGACCAGAGGGGACAAAAAGAAGCAGTAGAGGGTGCCATCATCGTGGCTGAGGCACAAGGACATTTCAAAGGAAGGGGGCCAATGCTAAAACCCAACGGTGACTTTAGGTTTTAATAGCATTGGGGTTAATAGTCACCTTGACAGAAGCAATTTCAGTAGAGTGAGGTATTGGAAGAGTGATTGGGACATTAGGAAGAAGAAATAAAGTGAGTAAATAGAGCAAGAAAACAGATATCTTGGCAATAAAATATAAAAAAAAAAATGGAAACCAGAGGTTATTAGGGGCAGAGAAAGAAGAGAATTCATAGTGTGCTCCATGCCAAGTGATCAAAGAATGAGAACTACCCTAAGTACAGACAGAAAAGCCAGGAGGGGCGGGTGTGGGGTGCAGAAGGAAATGCACATAGGTCCTACCTTGTTCAACCACTTTGTCTAGTGTCTGATCACAGATCTATTTGGTGAAGAGTTCTTAAGCTCATAGAATGCATAGGCACAAGTTCGCAGCAGGCTGAGAAAGATGGAAGCTACAGAAAGTTGGCTTGAATTCTATTGTATTTGCCTTGACAAAATATTTGTTAAAAGGTGCTGGGTTCCCAGCCTGCTAGCTGGGAGGAACATCCACATTCACAGCTTGAGGTTCCTTTAGCTCAGAGACCCAAGGAATTTTCAGAAGGAAGATTTAGAAATCTGCTTTGAATTACAGCACGGCCAAGCAATATTTTTCTTAGCCAGTGGGATTTTCCCCCCTCTTCATTGTGCTTCGGAACACATTGGAAGAGAAGGACATTGGAATATTGGAAGGGCATGTGGTCTCTCAGGCTCTTAACTTCAAGTTGAATAACTTGAATATATTTTGGTTAAGTCATCTCTAATAACTTGTATCCATTTTGATTGTGATTTTTATTTTCTTTAAAGCCATTTCCCAAATTTTAAACTCCTCATAATAGCATGATCCGCAGAACAACAAATTTTAAGTTTGTTATTGTCAGTGAGCCTTCATCATCTCCATGTTCCAACATCCCAAATTGAAACCACAGACTGAAAAGTGTGTGCCATGGAACACAGAAGCCTTGGGAAAGTTACCATGACCTCTCTCTTCTATTAGTGTGGAAGATATTTACTCAGAAGCCCTAGGTGGGTTCTAGGCCCTCTTTAAATGAATAAATGGATGGAAAAACTGAATGAATATAGAAAACCATCAGATAGAAGTACCTAACTAATGGCCTGAATGAGGCCAGTGACCCAATTAAAAAATGTATGCGACCAAGATCCTACATGGTCTGTTTAGACTGTGTGCTAGAATGGGCTCCATGAGAGCAGAGGCCTCTTTGGTCTATGTATCTCTGTGACTCCAAAATCTAAAACACAGACTATAACACTAAAACACTGGGGCTCAATAAACTAAAAGGGAAAATGAAAATGTGACCATCACTTGATACTTTAGGAGGGAAATGTTATGGAATAAACAAATTAAAAATTACCCCTAACTCACAAAATCCTATTTTCCCATTTATCCAGAAGGCTCAGGATAGGTTTTAATAAAAATCAGAACATTTTGCCTAAACCAGTTTGGCTCAGTGGATAGAGCATCTGCCTGCAGATTGAAGGGTCCCAGGTTAGATTCTGGTCAAGGGTATGTACCTTGGTTGCAGGTACACCCCTGGTAGGGGGTGTGCAGAAGGCAGCTGGTTGATGTTTCTCTCTCATCTATGTTTCTAGCTCTCTATCCTTCTCCCTTTCTCTCTGTAAAAAAATCAATAAAATATATTTTTAAAAATCAGAATATTTTATACTTTGTTTTTAAAAGTTGTGAGAGGAAGTTCTACGAATAGAAAGCAACAATTTACCTCTGGCACTTTGCAGTCACTAGTTTATTATACCACACTTCACTGAGGAAGCCCCCTTTCCTTTTGTATTCAAGACTCTGCCAATCAAAAGACTTATTAGAACCCAGAACAAATAGCCCAGGGCATCTGAGATCTGCTTTGGGCAATTTCTATGAAAAGTCACTCTGGACAATGATGAACTCCAAGTTCTTTGTATTTCTCACCATTCTGTTTTCAATGTTCACTTTATAACAAGCACACCAAGGTGACCACACTCCTCCAGAGAAGGAAGCATAAAATTAAAACCATTTTTGCAACAGGGGTTTGCATTAACCTAAAGACTTGGGCTTGAAAATGTTTGAATCAAGGAAATAAGAAAGTGAATGTATCTGTTGGGTTCCACATGTGAACACACACCTTTGCCATACAGCTATGAAGATGTGCTGCCACAGTATGCTTAAAATCGGGCACTGTTGTCATTGCCCAAAGGTATTTCTCTTCATATGATAATGACTTGGGGATATGTGAGGAACTGCATGTGACCTGCAAGTCAAACACACAAAATGTGGATCGCCACCCAACCCCACCCAGCTATGACATTTCCCAGGAAGTTCTCTGGTTACTCCACCAGACAATAGCTTCAGATTTTTGTATGGAAATTCATCACTGTTGCAATTAAGTTTTATCATCCCATTGTTTCTTCCTGTGTAATATAGGTAATCAACATAAAAACATGGGACATAAAGACAAATAGTGCCAGATGGGCCATCAAAACCTGTCCTTACTAACTTCAAGAAATGCAAATCAGCCCGCATTTCATCAATCTAACCTCACAAATTCAGCCAGTGGCTATATCTCTGGATTTCTTTACATTGTTTTTTAGTGCTGACTTGGGCATTTTGTGTGTGTTTTTTCCATTGTACAAGCATTTGCAACTATATTTTTTAAAGATTTGATTAAATCTATTTATCATTGAAATGATTCGTATTTTATCCTCTAAATATAAGATATTTTGCTTCATGAACTTGAAATTACTACTTTTTAAGGGATGCAAAAAGAAAAATAACTTTTATTGAGTATCTACTATTTTCAGGCACTTTATAAATATTATATTTATACATTTGAGAAGCTTACCTGATAGATATTATTACTATTAGATGGATGAAGAGAATGAAAGCAATAGATGCTAAGTAACTTGCTCAAAAGTGATGATACAAAAATATGAATAGAGATCTACATTACACCAAAACCAATGGTATTTTGTCACACTGCCTCATCACAGATCTGGCTACCTGGGGATTAATGCAAACACAACAAGCCTGCAAAGTGATCATCATTAAATATCATGATTAAAGCAGGATTCCACATAATATTTAAAACAGGAATGATCAGGGTCCTTCCTTATGTTTTCCTCCAAATGTGCACAAATACAACTGCCTCACTGCCTTCAGGATTAAATGAGAGTGTGAATTAGAAAACTATATACATTTAGAGAGATGCCATTGTATAATTTCACTGGAATTGGCATCAAAAAAGCTGAGTAAAACCCAGCGTCTCCATTTTATATCTGTGTGAATTTGCACAAGTTACTTATTATTAAGAGTTTTCTTATTTGTGAACAGGTGTTTGGCAGGGAAAGGTCCGCTCTCCAGATACACTTCTGAGCCTCCCTGCAGTTAGGTCAAGATCATGTGACTAATTTGAGCCAGTAAAATGTGAGAGCACATGACTTGGGTCACTAGGGCAAGGCAGGTAGAAGCCAGTATACCTCTTCCAACTCTTTCTTTCTCAGCTGAAGCAACCTTAGAGGACATATGATCCTGCCATTTGCCACAACATGGGTAGATCTTCAGGGTATTGTGCTAAGTAAAATAAGTCAGACAGGGAAGACATATACCTCACTTACATGAGAATCTAAAGAAAAGAAAATACAAAACAAAAACAAAAAACTCAACTCACAGAGAACAGAGAAGTTGTCAAAAATGGGGAGAGGGGTGCGTTGGGTGAAGGGGCTCAAAGGTACAGCTTCCAGTTATAAAGTAAATCAATCCTGGAGATAAAAATTTAAAAGAAGTGTATCCAATACCCCCTTGAAACTTCTGTTAAAGGCTGCTTTGTTTCATTTGGAAGAGGTGAGGGGATTCCAGACTTAGGCAATGGGACCATCAATCAGAAATGAAATTTGCTTCTTTCCCACATTTCAGGTATCCATTTATAGAAATGAGCCAGTGAAGGGGAAACACCCTTATGAAGCTATGATCTTAATACACACAAACACCAGAACACAAACTACATGCTTGATTTCAGTGACTAAGCTTTGATATTACCCAGAGCTATACTAGGTAACCACAGAAAGCAGCAGAACCTGCGAAAACCGAAAAGGAAGCTGTGGGGCTCAGGGAAAAGAAGAGAGAGGGACCGTGAGGGGAAATCACAGGGAGAACAGCTGGGCTTCTGCCAGTCCCCATGTCTTCTTCGGACCTCATGCCCTCAGACCACAGCCTCGCTGAGAAACGAGGGAGTTAATAGGAAGGTAAGAGAAAGGTTATCTGAGAAACCGTGTTTTCTTTTAAGAAGAATATTTGATTTATGAATAAAAACATTCTCCACTTCCCGCATATTTCACAATTTAAAAAAGGGGGCTTTTATAAGTCTGCCAGCAATCTAACTGAAGAAGTTCCAAAGCATCGAGGGTTGTTGTTTTTTTCCTGAATTATTGTGTATAATTTTTTTAAAGAAAATTAAGGCAAATCATTAAAATTAAAAGGATTTTTTTTAAACGTTGGCACAAGAAAGATTTCATTGTCACAACAAAGAAAACTGTTGAGAAATGCTGGGCAGAGTGCGAGCTACGGCAGTTAAAAAATGGATTTTCAGACTGGCTTGGTTTTGTTCTAAATCGCAAGCCAGCGCGCACCGCCCCACCCCTTCCTGCTGTCAGATGTGCGAGGCCGCTCAGAGAGGCTGTCCAGAGGGGTCACACTCTGCACAGACAGACGGACAGCGTTGCAGAGGTTAAAGGCCCGGTTCTCCAGGCGATCAGTGAGCTGTCATGGGAGAAGAAGGGCCCAGCCAGGAAATACTCATTCAGGCGGCGCCAAGAAGGGGCTTAGGTCTGAATCCATAGCCTCTGCCGTCAGCCCAGTGCTAATCACTCTGATTCCCAAGCAGCTAGTTCCTCCAGCAGCTCCAGACAAGTTGGAACAGAAAATTCAGAGATGGGAACAGATAGTGGCTTAACCTGTATTTTAAAAATCACGGCCCTCTATGAACTGGGTAAGTGTCCTAGTAGCTGCATGGAGACCTTCCCAGATGGGTTCCTCTTGAGCGGCCAGAGTCTTAAGGAATTCATCTTGAGTTTTCTCAGATCCCTGTGGTGCTGCAGCCAAACCTTGAATCTGAAAGGAGCATCCTAGGCAGCACTCCGAGACCTGGTCCTTATTAGTAGGCCTGACTTCTGAATATTCTCAAAACCACCAGTGCTGGCCTCCAGCTCCAGTGCTGTCCTTCCCTTTCTACCACCAAGTCTAGATTGTACCACCAAGTGCAGGGTGACGTGACATTTCACGTGGGTCCACTGGTCTCTAACTGTCTGCTACCTTATTTCAGCCACAAAGCAGATATGGCAAATAGGTTTCCTCTTGAGAGACCATTCTAACCAGTTTTTTAAGCCTAACATTCTGTGTTGAGGAGGATTCTGAGGATCTATCTGCATTCAGGAAAAGATAATTAAAAGTAGAAGACCATCTATCATTTGAAAACATGGGGTTGCAATTTTGTGAAGAGGCATCCTGTCAAAAAAGAGAAGCCAGGAGGTAAAGAGAAGGCCAGGAGGATGTGCCTGATGGACCGGTAACTAGGTATTTTTTTTTCTGGAAGGCAATTGGATAATACACAGGGAAAGCCTTAACAATGTTCCTAATCTCTGGATCACTATTTTTACTCCTAGGAACTTATTCTAAAGAAATCAGTTCGAATACACTCAAAGATTGGTCCGCAAATATGTACATAGATTACAATAGCTGAAAATTAAAATCTCTATAAATGTCCAAAAAGTGAGTATTGTCTAAATTATGGAAATTACATTAAAAAATACTATGCAATCTTTAAAAATTACATTGTAGAGAACTATTTAAAGCTATGAAAACATGTTCACAATATACTGTCATATGAAAAACATCCCAAACAGTATACATAGTATGATCCAAATTTATTTTAAAAAATAGAATATAAAGATATTAATGTATATATATTCTAAAATACTAACTCTGAATATCCTAAATGCTCCACAATGGTTAGGTGTCACTTTTGTAATAATAATTTTTAAATCATTTTTTTTGTTTTTGTTTTTAAAGATAATAATGGACAACCTAAAGAAACTCTGCAGTGACCATCCACTTCATTGCCTCCAAAATGTAACTTAGGTGAAAATGTAAATTAGACCAGGAAAGGAAAAATAAATGGAAAAAGGGAGAATTTATTTAGCATATGAGGGAGAAAAAATTATTAAAGTCTCCCAGATGCACAGCCAGCGTCCCAGCGGCTGTCTCGGCACATGTGAGCAGTTAAATGGACCAAGACCAGCTCCATCCCACAGCAGCAGCAGTAGCCTCCGCCCCCCCACTCCCGGTGCTTAACCGTCTGAAATAACCACCAAAACACACTTAGAATTATGGCTTTATCAAGACCACCACTATGTGATTTAATAAAAAATAAATTGGCCATAACGTCAAGGGATGCTGAGCACATATTGCTCAGACGTAGTCAAGCAGCCACCCAAATGTGAACTGCAATGTCTTCTTTGAGAAGAATGTGTCCTGCCTGTTTTAAGCAAGCACAAGGAACACTTACAAACTTAGCAGACATGTGGTGTGGCTCCCGCCACAAGCCCAGGATGGGGAATTCATGTCTGTTTTTGAGCACCACTGAGCTCCCCCACTGCTTGGTTGCATGCCTGTCTCTACCCCAGCCCCAGCTTTTCTATCCTGAAAGCAGAGTGAATTATCTTCAGCTTATTTGGCCCCCAAAGAATGAATATTGTTGAGATCATGTCTGGAAAGATGCTATTTGGAAGTCTAGAAATGTTTTGTGAATCAGATAGGTCTTATTTCCTCCTGCTGTAGTTTGTACAAGTCCAATAAAGGAAACTCTGCATCTAGTTTACAATTATCTTACTTTCCAGGACAATCTAACACTTCAATAATCTAAGTAAGCTTTTTTGTCCACACTGATTAAAAGTTGTATTGAGTCTATTCATAAAGAAAGCACAAGCTAGCTTAATCTTCACTTTGCTGTAGGGAGAGAAAAGCAGCCACCTTGGTTTGGGATTGGATTCCCACTAGACTGGTTCCAAATAAATGACTGGTAGAAGCATTTGACTCTGTGGTTAAAGAAAACAATCATGAAAAAAAAAATTTAAAATAAAATATCTAGATATCCAAAGTGAAGAGAGGTAAATTAAAAGAAGAAGGAGAGGTGGGTGGGTGTGGGGGGGTGGGGGGTGGGGAGGAAGCTTCTGTTTCCCATAATCTAAATTAGCAGAAGAAAAATGAATTTCCAGACTTAAAGAAATACCAGGACCGTAACCTTTGGAATGGAGAACTTGAAGATCACAAGAATGAAGTTAGTTTCGCTGGCTACCAACTTATTCTCCACAAAATAAAATGTCTTGAGTGACCCATCCATAACAGACTTTTTAAAGCTGACATTTTATGTGAAAAGAATTTTCTAGAGAAGAAGAAATAATTGTAGTCCCAAACCCTGAGACTTGATATCACACGTCCTGAGAAGCAAGAACCAACAAGTGCTTATCTCTCCTTCCAGTGACCTTGAACCCAGTGCTAAGCAACTCCACATTGAGGCTCCCACAGCCCTGCCCATATATTTATTTCCAAGGTCTTTACTCTGTGGAGGTGCTTCTGGTCACAAGTTTGTTGGATACGCTAAATGATATAGTTTAAGTTTGATACCAGACTGCTTGGGATAAATAACTTAAATGCTACAATAGGGAACAGTCCTTAAAATTCAAGATCAGAGGTGCTACCTAGAATCTAAGCTAAACGTATGCCCTTTACTTTACCTCTGATGGGACCCGTAGACTCATCAGATATTTAAGCTTCTTTTTCCTAATAACGACTATGGCATTTTTATGCTTGAGCCCACATGCACACTTACTCTCATTTTATGCTTCAGCTGCCTTGGTTACCTTGTAATCACTTTTTGTTTTGTTTTGTCTTGTTTTGTTTTGTTTTAAAACAGAATCAATCATTTAAAAATACTTGACATTTGCTTTTCCCAAAAATGTTTCCCCTAACCTTCCCTTAAAAATATGAAATTCAAGTGTAATCAAATAATAGAATAAAAATAATAGAATGCATGTACACCAGACCAAAAAAAACACAACCCATGTGTGTATAAGCGGGTGGGTGGGTGGGTGGATGTGAAAGAGAAAGAGGCCTACAATACAGGGGAATACGCTTCACTGAGATCCAAGCAGAGGGCTGGCTCTGAGGAACTCAACAGCAAGCTTAGACAACAGTTTGTTGTTCACTGCTGCATGTTCGCAGTGGAATTCTATCATTGCTGTGGAAAAATAGCTGAGTCCATGTTGTTTGGTCCGCATGCAAAATAATGAGCAGGGCCGATACTCAGAGGAACTTCAAAAAGACATTCAGCTCTCTTTTGGAGAGATCAGTCTCATAAAAACAATATTCTAGCTTGCTCTGATTAAGAAACTGCCATGCCCTCAGAAGAAACCCAGCCTTCCCTAAAAGTGAATAAATCAGAAGGTATGGGCGTTTGCTTTTTTGGTAGCCTGACCTTTGACCCCCTTTTCCTTCTCCCAGGCAGGGGCCTTTTAAAACTTCTCTTCGGTTTTGTTCTGGATCACTGCTTCCATTTCTCCCGACTCCGGAGTGGCTGAGCCTGTCGCCAAATCCAACAGCTCCAGGAAAAAGCCCGAAGTTTCTCTGGACTCACGGTTTCACCACAGCTCTCTCTTTGTGAAGCAATGCCATCTTCCAAACCTTCTCTCCTAGGGTTATTTTATAACCTATTGTTTTATTTGGAAACAATAAAAATTCTTCCAAGAAACAGCTCATAGGAGGCAGAAAGTGAATAGTCCAACCATAGAAGAAAACACAAAATTTTCTAAATTGGAACTAATCCCTTCTACCCACTCCCTTCCCCCCTTCCCCCCCACCCACACACACACACATGCACGAATCATTGTATATTTATCTGTTTTTATCTGATCTATGAATTTGATCTTTATTTTCACTAATTTATAACTAAAATTTAGTATTTCCTTTTAATATTAGAGCTCCTTTCAAATTCGGTGTTTCCTTTCAATAGTAGAGTATTTTTGGTCACCCCCAAAAATGCACAGCTATTTTCATATTTCTCAAAATTTACCATTTTCCTCATCGCTACTTTAAAGTCATGGTAATCATGAGATCCATTACTTGTCTTCTGATGTCTTAACAAAGAAGCAAAAATGTTAATGTAGCCCGTGTTTGTCTTTCTTAGTACTTTGATAATTCTGTCAATACAATTGGTTTCTTTTTAAATGTGTACATTTTACACTATTCGTTTTAAAAAGTCATTCTGGGAAAGGGTGCAGAAGATTTATCAGACTGCCCTAGGGGTCTATGGTCCTTTTTAAAAAACCTGGCACCACAGCAGTCAAGGTTTTTGACCAGAATTTGTTGGTGATTCAAATGGATGCTTCTCTGGTTAACAGTGCCCATTATTTTTACTTAATCTGTTTATTTAAGTGGTCATCAGTATTGTCCAACGAATGTTGCATTTTCTATTCAAACCTGCAATTCCGCCTTTTTCAGTGAACTACAGAAACAAACCTAGAATTGTGTTTCCTGAGTTTGATGTGAGAAATAGTTTTCTTAAAGCAAATGCATCAATATTCACCTGAGGAGCATTGCCCCAACCCTGGATGTCCCCTTAAACAATTCATTCTTTCCAATAGCCTCTCATTTAGAAGGTAAAACTCAGTGTCCTCGTGGTTTATATGAACTCTCCTAGTTCAGAATCCTTTAAGAGGCTTTCAGCCATACAGCATCACACAGAGAAGGCCAGCTCACCCTCTAACATCAAGCAGACCATGTCTTTACTTACTGGGTCAGGCTTCCCAATGAGCGCCTCACCTGGTCCGGGCTACTCTACTTCCTGGCACCTTCTGGGTGGTCGCCACCTTCCTTTCACAGGCCTCTAAATGTGGTAGGCATGGATTTCCTTTCACAATACTTTGATTCAGAAGTTCTCCAAATCAAATTAAATCTTCTCTGTCCTCTTGCCAAGGAAGCCAGTGGCAAACTCTAGTGGGTATAGAGAATTCCTCCCCACCCCCAAGGAACCTGACTCAAAGCGGAGGCTCTTCCTCATCCTTTCTCCTAGGGGAAGCTGCTTGGCTTCAGGAAACACAGAGATGCCCTCTCAGAGGAGGTGATGCTCTGAGAGCCTCAGCATGCTCTCAAGGCCGGAGAGCACACAGTCCACCTGTTACACCCGCCCAGTCCCCACAGGGGCCCCTGCACCACACAGAGACTCCCTCCAGCCCAACCCTGACTTTCCTCACCTCAGGGGTCTGACGTCCATTGGGTTTGCCTGTGATAGCTTCCACCTCTCCAGGTGTTCTCCTCCATCTTCTCTCACTGAGGATCCATCAGTCCTGTCAATGAACCCAAGCTTTCAGAAGCCAACAACAGGACAGGAAGTCCTTGGGGACACCTGACAATTTCTCCTTTGACCTATAACCCCAAAGGCCCTAAGCTAATGGAACATAAATGGCTGACTACATTATGGAGAATAAAAGTGAAACCCTACAGCAATAGAAATAAAACACAAATTAATATTCTTAGAATGAGCCGATTCATCATCAGTTAAGCATCACACACACACACACCATATATATAGCTTTTACCACTCTCTGAGTAGAGACCAAATGTGAGTCAGTTAGCAGGCAAAAGTCATCATCATTTTCAGTGAAGCATCCTGGAGATTCTATATAACCAAGGATATGTCAGGATATCACATCAAGTAACTACATCTGCTTTAATGATAATAGCAATAATACCCCTCAGCTTGCCTCATGAGCCATTCTGGCCGGGCCATGTTGGATTTCTAAACTGTATCCCTACTCAGAGAGGAAAACTGTTCCAACTCTTATGGTCATTACTCACTCTTAAAAGATTAATTTAGCAAAAATGAATACCCACCACAGTAATGAATGTAATTCACTGGGAGAGTGTTTTGAGAAAGCTAGCCACACTGGAAACATTACTTTTTAAATTAATGACAGAACTGAAGATTATTTTCAGATTTGGTCAGCATTTTTGAGAAGTAATGATTAGCCAGGGTGGGAAAAATCCAGATTAGTATTAAGTGTTTGCATGTTATGGGGCAGAATAAGCGAAACCCAAGGCTGGGACTTATTATTCAGCCTCTCACCACCCGCTTTACTAGCCTAAAGGGACACATGGGGTCACACTGTGCTATAAAACTTGGAGAATTAATAGAGCTGGTACATTAAGTCCCTAGTTACATGGATTCATCACAAATAAGAGCTAATAATAATAGCTAACATTCATTAAGTGTTTATTCCTCCAAGCTACTGGGAAAAGCACTTTACATGCATTATCCATTTTACACCACAAAACTACAGAAGAAGGGAGGTATTATTATTCTCACTTTTAAAATGAGGGAGGGTATTTAGGAACAGGGAAGACGAATAATTTGCCATGGTCACACAGCTGATTCAATCAGTCAGTCAATCAGTCAATCAACAAGCAATGAACAGATAAAGTTCCTGGCTTCTTGAAATGTATAATAATTCCAGTGAAGGAAAATGTATAGTAAGAAAACAAGTAAACGTATCTCATTGAAGATTATCATAAGAGCTAAGGGCAGAAACATAGTAAAAACAATAGGGTGATGTGGGAGGGGGTTGTTTCTTTGCATAAATAATCAGAGAAGACTTTTCTGGAAAGAAGAAGATAGAGAAGAGATCTGAAGATGAAACACATCCATATCTGCAAAGCACTTAGGATAGAGATGACTGTTTTGGATGCAATCTCTCCTCATGGGAAAGCATTCCGGAGACAGATTATCAGGTGCAAAGACCCCAAGGTAGGAGAGTGCTCAGCATCTCTATAAGAAAATCAGCATGGCTGGAGCTGAATGCATGAGAATCAAGTAAGGGAAGTGATGTGCTTGGAGAGACAATGAATTCAGGAAGCGGGAAAGAAGATTCTAGAGCCTTAAATGCCACAGTTAGGACTCCAGCTCTTATTCTGAGTGAGATAAGGAGCCATTGGAGAGATCTATGGCAAGCAGTTATATGATTTGATTTATATTTTTAAAGGATCACTCTATTTGCTCTATTGAGGTTAAAATGAAGGAAATTGGGAGTGACTAAGACAAGGACAAAAGCAGAAAAATTAGGCGGCATTGCAATAATCCTGGTGAGAGAAGATGAAAAATTGGACCAGACTGGTGGGGAGGAGGGGAGGAGGAAGATATGGTCAGATTCTGTTTACAATTGAAAGGTAAATTCAACAGGATTTCCTGATAGATTAGATGAGCAGCATGAGAGAATGGGAGAATTCAAGGATGTCTTTTACATGGGCAACTGGAAAGACGGAGTAGCTATCTATGAGATGCAGAAGACAATGGGAGAGGGGGATTTGGGGTTTTAGGGGTTGGGGAATGGAAATCAGGAGTTCAAACTGGGTCTTACTAAGTTCAAGGTGGTTATTAAGACTTCCAAGTAGAGGTATTAAGTGGCCAGTTGGATACACCATTGAGAAGGGAAGGCGGTTCCTCTCTTTTCATAATGTCCCTGATGTACAAGGGAGAGGTCCAGGCTGGAGAGGTGAATTGAGCTGTTGCTACCTTATGGGTGGTGTTTAAGAACCATGAGACTAATTCACATAGAGAGTAAGTATGGAGAGAAAGGCAGAGAGTTTGAAGGATTAAGCTTTGGGACATTCCGGTGTTTAAAGATCAGAAAATGAGGTGGAAGAGAAACAGAGGAGATGAAGTGGAGAGCCAATACAGAATGATCAAGGATTTTTGTAAAGAAGAGAGGAATGAAGAAGCAGCTGAAGGGAGACGAGGAATCAAGAAAGGGTGAAGTTGTTCGAGGTGATAGAAATTATAGCATGTTTGTAGGCATGCATAAGTCTGCTAGGGCTGCCATCACCAAGTACCACAGACTGGGAGGCTTCAACAACAATAAATTATTGTCTCACAGTTCTGGAGGCAAGAAGTCTGAAATCAAAGTGGCAGGTTGCTTCTTTCTCAGGGATGTCAGGGAAGGATCTGTTCTAGGATTATTTCCTTTCCTGGTACATGGTCATCTTCATATTCACATGGCATTCTCCCTGTGGGTATCTGTCTCCAATTTCCCCTTGTTATAAAGACACCTGTCATATTGGGTTAGGGCCCATATGAGTGACCTTATTTTAACTTGATTAGATCTTTAATGGTCCAATTAAGGTTACATTCTGAGGTACTGAAGTGAGGACTTCAACATATTTCGTTTAATGTGTGTGGTATCCTCTCCCCGCTTTATTTGCTTTCATTCCCAAACCAAGGATATTTTTAAAAAGCAGAACAGTCTAATCACTGGAAAAATAAATAAATCACCTTTTAAAAAGTTATAGGGCAGCGTGATTACTATGGAAAAAAAGAACAATGAGGAGCTGTGAAGATGGTACTAACATGAACATTTAAGAATACAACAAGGCAAATACATCTGTTCCTTTTCTCTTCAAATATGTGGGAAAGGGCAAATATACTCCAATCATCAGCCAAACCTGGACAATATACAGCTTAATAAATTAGATAAAGATGTTTGATGTTTCTCTTCCATAGAAAACTGAAGTGGTCATAAAATGCAAAATACTTTAACCCGAATGAACTACAGTTTTACAGGCTTAAGACAAGGGGGAGAATGGAGTCTGTTTCCTTCTTGTTGCTGTTTGTTTTGACTGACTAAAAGGCTAATGATAGTGCATGCGGAATCTAATATTTTTATGAGGAGTGAGGGAAGGGATAAGGGTTCAGCCATTTTATTTTGCTTTTTTAGGTAATTCTTACTTCTTTTTTTTTTTTTTTTTTTTTTTTTGCAGTTGCATAGTATGCGTAATTTCAGTGTTTGTAAAAGGGGATTTTGATCTGACAGGAAGATATTTTGAATCCAGGGGAAGGCAGAGGGCTTACCTAGCACTTACCCTTTCTGATCTGTAAAATTGTACTTTGAAAAATTGTACTTTGGAAAGATTGGCTTAGCATATGCCGGCCTTTAGTCTCGGGCCATCCCAAATCACACAAACTGTTAAAACACATTATAACAAGTTTCTCAACCTCAGAAACACAAGCACTTAGTACAGAAAAATGTTATTATGTAGAAAAGGAAGAAGGGTTGCCCTGTGCATATTAAGATTAGTGGCATCAGTGGCTTCTATCTATTAGATGTGAGTAGCCCCCCACCACCACCATCACAACCACATCACAACAACCAAAAATGTTTACAGACATTGTCAAGCATTCCCTGGAGGGAAAACTTGCTCCTGGTGGACAACCACTAAAATATAGAAATAAACTCACAATCTCTTGAAATTTCCTCTTTTTAAAAAAAAAAAAAAAAAAAAAAAAAATCACTTTTTTCCCCCAAGGAGATTTTATAAACTGTGAAAAATCCAAATTTCTCAGTATTTGCCATATGGAAGAAAGGCTTTCAATGTTTAGTCACCACATAGAAGCAATTTCCTGGCAGATGTCCCACTCTTGAGATCATCAGGAGATTCACACAGATCAGTCCCTAGCAAAACCCAGACATTGCATTAAGATTTTATACATTGCCAAATCCGGTTTAGCTCAGTGGATAGAGCGTCAGCCTGTGGACTGCAGGGTCCCGGGTTCGATTCCTGTCAAGGGCATGTACCTTGGTTGCAGGCATATCCCCAGTGGGGGGCGTGCAGGAGGCAGCTGATCGATGACTCTCTCTCACTGATGTTTCTAACTCTCTATCCCTTTCCCTTCCTCTCTGTAAAAAAATTAATAAAATATATTTTTTTTTTAAAAAAAGATTTTAAACATCCTCCTTTAACATCAAATGATAATGATGAACCTGAACTCTACACACTTAAGACGAACTATGGGACAAGAATTTGGGGGCAAGAGTTATAAAGATGAACCTTAAATTTCCTTAAGTCTATAGAATAATTGCTGAATAAATAACCTTGCACAATTCTTTCTAAAGGACAGCACAGGTAATAATTCCGCATTATTAGCTCTTGAGATGATGCCCTACAATGTCTGGGGACATTGGGATTTGCAGAGATTATGGATAAAGAACACTTGTTTCCACAATATCACTTTGGCCATAAATTTGTCCCAAATCATCAGCAGTTGCCTTTCTTTGCAATGAAGTGACTTGATGATATTTTAAATATTTATTACTTAGATTTCTTCTCTTTGGAAACAAGCCAGCCAAATGGAGAAAAACTTGTACTGATAAGTGTGAAAAAGCATCCCAAGTTAAGAAAGCTTACTGTGCCCTTCAACATGGCATTGTCCAAACTTTTTTTCATTTCCCCGTATAGGGATTTCACATGCTTTAAAATAGGATCAGTCTGAAGGAGACTTATTGGTGAACCCTGAAGGTAAAGAAGCCAGAATGAGCAAAGATGCTTTATTAGGTGGGATGGATGCAGAGACTCTGCCCTTAAGATTTTTCCAGAGTTTAGGGAAATTCCCTATGGTTACAACAAGACCTTACTCTTTCTACCGTTTTATACTTTTTTCACCACCTGGATTTCAAAACATCCTGATAATTTTTAAAAACATAGTACTACATATTTTTATTGGGATCTTTCAGTGTACATGGTTTTGTTTAGAGCACTTGGGTTTTCATTGTTTTGGTTGGGATTTTCTTTTTATGAGGTGTTAGGGCAGAAAAGAGGGTGTGTTCTGCTTTTATTTTGGTTGCCATGCACTCTTCTAACCCTTTCCCTGGTGTTGACTCCTCTGAAAAGATGATAATCTTGTTTCCTGCATCTGAAGAGAAATTCTTATTTTTCTTTTTTTAAAATATATTTTATTGATTTTTTTTATAGAGAGGAAGAGAGAGGGATAGAGAGTTAGAAACATCGATGGGAGAAAAACATGGATCAGCTGCCTCTTGCACACCCCCTACTGGGGATGTGCCCACAACCAAGGTACATGCCCTTGACAGAATCGAACCTGGAACCCTTGAGACCGCAGGCCAACGCTCTATCCACTTAGCCAAACCAGTTTCACCTAAAGAGAAATTCTTAACCCTGAATCTTAATCAGGGTTAGATGATTATTTAAGTCTTCCTTCTTCTTCCCACTGGACAATAGACCCAAATGAGTCAAAATGCAATGTGTTCCATGGGTTCTTTTCAAATACCGTTGAAATAGCTCTGTCTGAAATTATCTGTTTCTGATCTACCTTATTTGTCAGCATTGCATTTCTAGAAAGCATACCAAAGAAAGTTTTTCACTGGGCACACCCATTAAAAAATAAAATTAACCTGAATCATATCTAAGAAACATGGAAATCTTCCTCTCAAGATCCATGGCTTAAAGAAATGAACAAGGACAAAATACAGTAAAAGGTATGTTTCAAGGCCATTTGTTTCCAGATCCAAAATAGGAATCTACTTTTTTTTCTGACTCTGAAGCTGAAGAAAAAGACCAATTTCATTGTATAATTCCCAACTCTACCCTTGTAGTTGGATCTGAACCAGTGTGACAAGTAAGAAGTCTCAAAGGAGAGCAGAACAGTAGTTTTCTTTATTCTTGGAACACCTGTTAAGAGGTTATAGGGGGTTTTATATACAGCAAGTACAACTCCAGTCTTCTCTCTCTCTCAGAGAAGAAAAAAAAAGGCCTCATTAAAACATATCCTTTGCCAAAGTTTCATTGCTCAAAAGAGTCAATGTAACTTTCAACCCTTAGGCACTCTGCAAATTGTGCTTTCAACCTTTCCAAGAGCTTTCTTGTAAATTCTGAGCTTAAATATATTTCCCATCGTTTTCTAGGCTAAAGTGGTTTCTGAATTAATAGGTATTTAACTACAATAGTGGTTAAATGAGTTCTTTCTTAATGAGCCAGCATATTATATGCATAGTTTGCTAACATAGTATATATATATAGTCATCTTATAAGTGTAACTGAGAGGTTAGCATAACAAAATGTTCAGGAGATTCAACAGGTAACTAAAACATTTTAAACAGAATAAAGATGTTGCATATTCGTAATGGGAAACTTCCAATCAATATGGTAGACTGAGTTGGCACAGAGGAACCTCCATTCTATTAACATATAAAAGAATAATAATAATAACAAATGAAAATTAAGCTGAAAGTGAAAACAAGAATAAGAAAGGCCCATAGATCAGGAAAAAAAGAACTTAAAACTAGAGTGATGAGCTGAAGACAAATGACCCACACCATGTCAATCTCAGAGATAGGCCCAAGAGGCTAAGGTCCTGGTTTAACATACTCAGGGAGGAAAAAGATAAGAACGCAGGCCTGAGAAACTGAGGGGATTGAACTGTGCTTTCTGAATAAAGCTGCCCATATGGGAGATAGGGAATAAAATATCTCTTCCTACTAGCCTAGGCTAGCTTCAAGAACCATACCTTCTTCCTGAGACAGTGAAAGAAGCATTATTTGTAAGCTAACAAAGCCTTAATCCTAGCCCATGATCAGGTGTGGGTTCTATATTCTTCTCTCAAGTGACACAAAAATGCAAGAGTGGCCCATGACATAGAGGGTAGTCTGAACCACTGGAATCTGTAGGTCCTGACTGATAACCCACTCAAACCACTCTACAGGGATACCATGACCCAGTGTATATAGGGCTTCCTAAGGGACCTTGGCTGCAGAGGAGCTAATAACAAAACATGACAAATCATGAGAGATACAAACCACCAAGAAATGAAGAATTGGCACCTCAAGAATTAGAGACAATAGATCCATTTGAAAAGTATTTAAAATAAATGATTTACCATGTTCAAAAAGGCAAAGAGAAGAAAAGAAAGCACATGCTGTACCATTGTTTTCAGACTTCAGCATCATTTTAGCCATCAAAGGACAGAGAGGAGGGCAAAGTCCAGCTTTGAGGAGAGTGTATGACATGCTACTTGAGAACAGCTCATTTGTCTGGTCTGAATAAGCTGTCTGTTTTCAGAGAGCGAGATACCCACTTCAGGAAATGCTGTTAGTTCATACAAATGACATCAGGAATTACGTAGTTCTACAGTCTTTTTCCTTGAGTTGTTGCACTGACAAGAGTAAAAAGACAATGCAATCTTTTTTGACTTTTTGGCAAACTTTAGTCTGGAAGTTTTATTTGCCATGTACCAGCTTTAATCTTCTTCCAAAGGTGAGATGAGAAGCCTGGGGGAGAGTTTTGATTCTCTACTCTTCCTTTCTAGTATAATTACTCATTTGTTGTAAATTTTTCCAGTACTGATACCTCTATAAAAATGTTTTCAAATCATGATGACCAAGAAAGTTTTCTCCTTCCCTAGTTTCTGGTAATCTTCAACATAGAAAGAAATTCCCTAAGTAGAACCAGGATTGCTCTTCTTAAACAAGCCATCCCATAAATCTGAGTTATAATCATAGTCTTATCCCTAACTAGATGCCTGCTGTTGGGCAAGTTACCATAGTTTATTCATCTGTGACACAGGAGAAAACAGCATTTTCCCTAAAGAAAATTCTTGGAAAGTTAAATGATGCAATAATTTCAGCAAATGCTGGTTTTCCCCCTGCCTGCCAGCTTTCAATCAATAATCTTGAATTACATTGGCTTGGTTCGTCTATGAATCATAAACTACCTCTCATCTAAAGAACAGTAAAAAATATATGATAAAGCAGTTGAGTTTGCACAATCTCTTTGGACTACTTCAATCCTCAGTTATTTTATTATCCTGCCTATTACTGAAATGTGGGTAATTTGTAGTTTGGCCATTGTTTAACCATATATGCAGAAGAAAGTGGATCTCCAGAAAAATCCTTAGGGATCTCTATATTAACTACTTCTGGAATAAAAATTGAATATTTTTACAGGGTGGTTGAGTTTCATGTCTTATGCATAAAATATAAGTATATAACTGCGGATTGAATTGTACTGACTACCTAAGCAAGTATCCAAACAACAAATGGGTCTGTCCCTATCATTATGAATCTAATCATTTTCTTAAATATAGAGGAGAACCTAACACAGAATACAGAACCAAATATGAAACCTAGGTGGGAGTTATTAATATAAAGTCAATATTCAGTATAATAGGCAATGTTGATTGAGAATAATATGTTAAATAATTATTATGGTTTTATGTAAGTCAAATTTTCACTTAGGAAAAAAACCTTGAGAGAAGAATAAGTTTAATAATCATTATGAACCTGTACTTAGGAATAATTAGGTGTCAAGAACCATGCTTATTCAATTGAATCTCAAAAAACTTTATAAATAACAATGTTTCAGATTTTAACCTAAAAGTTTCAGAAAATCACTGAGGAACTAACAACCAAATCAGAATAAATGAAAACAATGGCATTATCATTATAAGAAATTATCTCATAAATATTTCCATATTATTCCCATGGAAGATGAATTGTAACAGATCATATATCTACCATGTCATATATCACATCATACCCAAGGTCCAAAATAATAAATAACACATCTACAGAAGTTATTCAAGATATCAGCTTAATTTCTATTATTCTTGCTTAAATAGTCATGCTACCATAATAGACTCTCAAATCTTTCTTTGAAACATTACTGAGAAAATAACCAAGAAATTTCAAGTTGTTATCTGATACACACAAAAAAATGATCAAAAGATTTATTGAATATGGAAAGGTCCCAGAAAAACTAGGCCTAAAAGTTCTGGTCAAAACTCTGAGGAGGCAGTGGGAAACCAAAAAAGAAGAAGATAATGATGAAAAAGAAGAAGGAGGAGGAGGAGAAAGAGGAGGAGGAGGAAGAGGAAGAGGAGGAGGAGGAGGAGGTTGAGGAGGAGGAGGAGGAGGAGGAGGAGGAGGAGGAGGAGGAGAAGGAGGAGGAGGAGGAGGAGGTTGAGGAGGAGGAGGAGGAGGAGGAGAAAGCCCTATTCACAAAACATCTCCATCAATAGTTCTGAAATGATCAGGCTTATCATCTGGAATCAATTGCCCTGTGGTGGAGAAACAGATGTTCTATCAAGGTTGCTTTGTGATCAAGTGGGCCAAGAAGAAAAGAAGAAGGGAAGGGCCAACTCCTGAAACATGCAGAGCCATGTAAGCAGAGATGAGAAAAGGGAAGGGAAGATAAAGAAAGCAAATTGTCCTTGGCCAAAAATGAAATTAAATGAAAAAGGCTAGAAGTTATATTTTGGCCTACTTATAAACCATCAATCCTGTGGCAGACCAAGAATCACCACCTTAGGTTTCTGATACACAAGAGAAAGATAAGCATATTATTACTCTGTGTAATCCTACTCTAATATATGTCCCATGGGGGCAGTGGCTTTTATCTCTGCTGTGCCTTGCATGAAGTAGATCCTCAGCTATTTATTGCATGGATGGGTGGGTGGCTGAATGGGTTGGATGGATGGATGGTGGACGATGTTGCTTCCCACTGAATTGCATTCCTGATTTGGCTGCTTCACCCAACCAGCAACATCCAAAGCCACTCACATTCCAGAATCTTGATTTGCACAGAGGATGTGTGACATAGAAAACACAACTTTATGAGGATGTAAAATATGGATATGGAATTTATTCCTGATCCAAGCTGAGATCCAATTTACCCCTAAAATTTGAGTGATTAGGATTTTTATCAAGTTTACTCTGCTTGCTTAAAAAAAAAATTGAGTCTAATCTTTATAGGCAAGTAATATTAAACAGTTTTAAACTAAACTATGGAGCTTGTCTTTATTTCCTATCCTGTCTTCTTTCTTTTTTTTTTTTTCTTTTTTTTACATTAAAAAACCAATCCTAATGTTTATTTAAAAAAAAAAAAAAAAAAGCAAAAGACCAATTCTGTGTCTATTAAAATAATCATTTGCTTTTTCTTTAGTAATGTGATGAAATGCCATTCATTGGTTTTCAAGAATTAAAGAAACCTTTCATTTTTGGCATAACTTCTACTTTGTTATGCATAATAGCTTTTTCCATGTTATTGGACTTAAATGCTGATGTTCTATGAAGGATTCGTGAGAGATATCAATCTGCAATTTTCTTTGCTTTTTAAAATATTTTGACAGGTTTTAGTAGCTGGGTTCTGTTGGCCTCCTAAAGCTGGTTGGGAAGTATTCTCATCCCCTCTATTTTCTTCAAAAGTTTGTGTAAGATACTTGTTAAAATTCACTAGTTAAATCATCTGGACTTGGAGTTTTCTTGGAGGCAAAGACCAGTTTTGATAACACCTTTTACTCTGTTGCAATTCACCTGAGAGAATGTAGAATAAAGCTGTTCTCCCTTGCCGGAAACAAATCAGTTTCACTAAAAGAGAGATGTTGACAGGAAGCCAGGAAGGCTGGTCAACAACCACTCACCCTTTAGTTGAGACATTGTTAGCTGAAGCAGCCTCCACCTTATTTGTCCCTTGTAAGTTTCTATTATTTCCTGCCTAAGGGCTAGTGTAAATTTCTGTTTATGTTGCCTAAGATGTTTTCCCCAAAGCCTCAATAAAAGGGATGGCAGGACCAGAGCAGGGAGTAGTTCTCCCACTAGAGCTGGATTACCGCCTGGCCCCCCATATTGCCAAATTGAATTTCTTTAAGTCTCAAATCTCTTCATTTGTGTGTGGCCCTTCTCCAGAACCTGAACCCTAAATTGGAACCCTTTCCATGCAGGATGTGAAAGAGATTCCTATACTCCCTATCTCATTTAAAACTTAAGCTCCTGTTGAATAATTGATGAATTACCTAGATCAAAAAGTAATATGATATTCAGAGAAAAAATGTTCAGTTTCTTATTTTGGATGAAAGATGATCTGGTTATGCAAGAGAATTAAAAGCTCAGTTAGGAAATCCCTATCCAAATCCAGCAAGACGAGGTTGGGGACCAGCACTTCCAATGCTTTCCAGTACACACTCAGTGTAATTTGTCTTCTCTGTCCCTGGCACGCATGTTTCCTGCCCAGGTCCCCAATTTCTAACAAAAATAAAATGTCATTAAACCTACCAAGGCACTGAAATTGGTTCAATGAAGTAAAAACCGCAAAGATCAGGCAGATTTGGATTATTAAAGATATTGTAAATTTTGACTTTTATCCAACCAAATCCAAGTGATGTTTTTAGGACTCTATTTCACTCATGTACATAGTAAGTGTACACAGATGATTCTCAACAAAGAATACATTTATACATTTTTATACCGAAAGAAATATGAAAATGTCTTAGATTGACTATAACAAAAAACATTCAAATGTGTTCCTGTCAAAAACTTAAAAAAAAAAAAAAAAAAAAAGACATGACCACAAAGAAATTGTAATGAATGAACTAAACCATATTCATTTCCTTTGTTGGCTGCATATTTATTCCAGTGAATTTACATTATCCGCTTATGTAAGGGACCCTTCTCTTAGAATTACCTTCAGAAGCTGCACCCCATCCCCCTGATCTGGATGAATGTTAAAGGTAAAAGTCATTATGGGCTGTGCTGGATATTCTCCATCTGCCCCTTTAGAGCCGCTCTCTGTGCCTCTTCATTCGGCTCTATCCTTGGAGACTGATCTGTATGGGCTGTGTTAAGTCTCTCCAGCTCTCTGACTTTCTCTCAAGTTTGTCAAAAGGGAAGCACTATCAGAAGGTTCAAGGCAAAGAGAAAAATGAGCTTAAAGATGTGGCTCCTTTCCTCCCCTCACCTGCATGTCATTTTGCATTCAATAGCAGCTTCCTCCTTTTATCCCTTTTAGGCCCAAAGAACTCACGTCTCCCTCTATCCCTTGCTGGTTTCCCGTTATCCTTTCTACATCTTTTGTAAATACAGTTGACCCCTGAACAACACAGGCGTTAGGGGTGCCAACCCCTGTGCTGTCAAAAATCTGTAGATAATTTTTGACTCCCCAAAGGGTTAAGTTGTCTCTCAGTATCCACTGGGACTCCCCCATCTCCATAGATACCCAAATCCACGGATGCTCAAGTTCTCTATATAAAATGAGCCAGATCAAAGCCTACATCCAGCCCTCTGCATTCACAGACTTCCAACTAGAGATCAAAACAATACAAGTATTTATTGGGGGGGAAGCCATGTATTAGTGGGACTGCACAGTTCAAATCCATGTTGTTCAAGGGTCAACTATAAACCCTTTATTAAAGACTCCTCAATTACACACACACACACACACAGAGTGAATTAGCAATACAGTGTGGAGCAAAAGTAGACTTACAGATGTTCATATGGAAAATAATACAAGAATACAAGAATAATCTGTGTTTTGTGTACTCAGTTGTAAACCTACTTTTGCCCCACCTTGTATGTTTCTTGTTCAAACCCTGTATGATAAAGGATTCAACTCTGCTGAACAAGGTGGATGATCAAGATGGGTAGCAACAGAAGATAAACGATATAATCCTAAGAGTAGTTTTTTTGCATTGTCCATTGATTGGTTCTGAATTATGTTCCAAAATAAAAATTCCAAAATTGTTTGTATCAGGGACAGAATATTTCAAACATCTACATAGTCTGCAAAGGTACTACTTTGATGGAACCACTATTCAGTTAGCTGTTGGAGGTGTGTTGTTTTTAGCCATTTCATGACATCATCACATTTTATGGTATCTGTTCATCACTTCCCATAAAAAAAAATTTTAAGCACCTTAAAATTTCTGAATGAATAATCAAATTTTGGGGCTATCTAGATTCAGGTAGTATAAACAGGAAATAGCTTATTACAAAAAAAAAAGGATAGGAAGAAAGGGAGAGAGAAAGAGAAAGAGTGAAAAAGAGATATTTAAGAATAGATTGTGAATTGTGAGGTACTGAGAAGGAAATAAGAATGTTTCCAAAAAACATATTTTATTTAGTAGACATATGTAAGATTATTTTCATATTGTGAGGGGTAAGTTGACTATGTTAAATATGCATATGCTTGAAGAATCATTTATTTTCTTAGACTCTTCAAGAGTGCTTTCTTTTTCAGGTTATTAATATTTGAAACGAAAACTTGAAACCTGACCTGGTGGCTAGTTCTCTATTTAGAGCCAGTTAATTTCATAAAGCTGATATTAAGCTATTCTCTTTCTTTTCTCTGTTCATAATGTACTACACTGAGCTGTATTGTGGCTTAAAAATATATGACAAATGTTTTGAATATTCCCAATGTTTTTAATTTAGATTTGCACAATCATAGAAATGAGAGAAGGAAAAACTAGGATTCTTCTTCTTTGGTCTGAGCTTGGTGTTCTTTTTCTGATTAATGAAGCTAAGGGAAGGGGAGGTGTAAAAAAAAAAAAAAAAAAAAAAAAAAAAAAAAAAAAAAAAAAAAGCCCTCTGTGCAATTGCTTCCATTATTTCAGGATTTCTGGACTAAGATTATCTTTTTAATGGTGCACATTACCCTAGTGATTTACCCTGGAGTCCTAATAAATAATGTCTCTTTCTCTTGGCATAACATACATTTTAAATTTACTGGTTGACAGAGATTCTGCCTCTATCAACTGCAGTATATTTGAACACAAGATGTTGTCATTGCAGTTAACCATAATATCAAGATTGGCGTAGAAAAGGCAGCAATGTGGAACTCTCCAGTCTCCTGAGTTTGGGGCCATAGAGACAGCCAAATTCCTCCTATCTTTTAGTCATATTTAATTCACATGATGTGATATTGGCACACATAGAACGCTACAGAGGTTATTTTGTTAACAATGATCTATATATTTAACTTCTTTAATCTACCCAATAGTATAATGCTTCCAATTCTTTTATTTCTTTTCACCTAAGAGGCAAAATGGTCTTTTACATATTATATTACTTTGGAGATACTCCTAGTTTTGTTTTCCTTTCTCAAGAAGAATAGAAATATTAGATTCACGTAGCTGAGAGGAACTTTCTAAATCATCTAGTTGCTAACTTCATGTCACATAGGAAGAAACAAAATCCAAAGAGTGAGTCATTGTCATACTGCTCAAGTTTTCTTCTGATATTCACTAGCAAGATATAATATACTGTACTTTTTAGGAATAGCATTTAAAAAGAATATGATCTGCTTTCCATGAATTTAAGTCAAATATATATATAATTTGAAGTTCTTCTAAAAATGTCTTATTTATTTCAAATCAGTTATTTCAAAACCATACTCATGTGGCCTTTATCACATGCCATGTTAGCTAGCTATATTTTCATACATTTTCTTATCCTTGCAACCAGTTTTCAAGCTATTTGTTCTTTCCTTCTCCCAATATGCCTAGTCCCATGATTTCCATAACTAATGGAAGATATTGGTAACCCAGAGTCCTCAGCTCTTTATTCCAATTCACATGAAAATATTAACAACATTGCTTTGGGAAAATAGTATTTATTTTGCTTTAAAAATGCACAGAGAAATGAGTTTATTGTTCTTAGCAGAAAGAACCCAATACATATCTGAGGCAAACACATGATTTGAACATGATTGGCAAGGGAAGAGCATTAGTGACTCCCAGCCACCCTACTTGATTGGTCAGAATTGTCTGGAGTACTTAGCCTAAGACTATCACTTACTCTCAATCAATACAATAAAGCAGGTGAAATGCTTTCACTTCAGTGTAAATTGTAAACTCAAAGAGTTTACTCTCTTTAACTAGAAAAGCTACAAAAGGTTGATGCTGATGGAATAGACTTATTGTTAATTATAAATGGCTACTATATTTTATATTATTCATTTGATACTTATTTTTCTGCTTCTCTGTTTAAATAAACAGTGCTCTCCAGCATAACAACCTAGATTTCTCTAAAAAATTAATTAGTTAAACCTAAAAATGTTTCCCTCCCTATTATTTGTCTGACATTCCTTGGAAAGAATTTTTAACCAATAGGAAAAAATTGAAGTTTATGCTGCAAAACATTTTCCTAAGTCCATTTGGCCAGGTCAGTGAGTTTGGAATTTGGCAGTGCCTCTAAATTTTATTTAATTCCACTTCACTTTGAAGTTTCGCTAAGTGAATAGAACTAAGGAAATTAGAGAATGATTGACTCTAGGGCATTTTTAAAAATGCCTAAAATATGGAGGAAAAGACATCAGAAAGTAAGAGTGAATTGAAGACAAGGGAACCGTTCAATGAATTCAATGGAATTTTACTGATAAAATTCTAGAATAGAAAGAGAGAATTGAAAATAATTATTTTATTATTCATGAATATAACTAATTCTTATTTCTTTTAGAACATAGTCAACATTTAGATAGACTCTATTAAGGAGATAACTTAGTAATGAAAATATAAATTGTAATTAATAGAGTGACATGAGACATTTGAAGGATTTATAGATATTATTCAATGCCCTGACCATAAAGGGGTACAGCTTTTTGGTTATCTGACAAATGATGCCATTTCCTCTCTCAATAGACATCTTCACATCCAAGATTGGCTTTTCAAGGGAGTCATGAACCCCATAATTTTTCATTAACAGAGAATGTGTAATACCAATGTGGCATATTGGAGAAAGAAGATCAACCATATGGGAGAGTCAAGGGTCACGCAAACATGGATTAATCATGGCTCCAACGTATAGAATACGATGGGTAGAAAAGACTGACTTCAGGAGACTGGTCAATTTTAATCTGAAGTTCAATTTATACACCTTTAAAACAAGTACCCGCTACAAATCAAGGCTGTTCTAAAGAATGATTCTGTTTCCTCCAAATAAATGTGGGAGACCTACAATGTCAGACCTCACAGCAGTGGGAGACAAACTTGCAGGTTCTCTGCATTTCTCCTCATCTCAAACAAAGGGAGTATGAGTCAGACAGAAAAGTGAAGTATAAATACCCTTTCCAAGGAAAAATCTCCGCATGCATATTTACACAAGATGAGAGTCCAATAGAGTGGCATGTGCAAAGTTAGAACTTGCCATTGTGAGACAACAAGCTTCAGCATAACTTAAAAATTCATCCCAATTTAGCTCAATGGACTCTTTTTTTAAGTCCCTACTATGTAGCAAGCTTTATAACACAATTCAAGCCCCAGCAGGGGAGAAAAAAAAAAAAAAAAGCAATAGGAAAGGTAGTTTGCTTCCAGAAATGAAGATATAATCAGACTAATAACTTGGACTGTTTTTTTCTTCCTAGGAAACAGCATTGCTAAGAGTACAACACTTTTGGGTTGAATAATGAGCTCAGAAATGCTTATTCTACGTTTTCGGCAAGACCGTTGGGCACATACTCCAGCAAGCATCCCCTGCTGCTAGCAAAACATGGTAGACCTCTCAATGTGGTTAATGATACCAAGAACAGCTTGTGCCTGGAAACTTCATGAAGAAAAATAAGACTGGATAATTTAAATTTGTAATCAGCAAAAGGAGGCAAAAAATTAGCAATACTCTCTCTGAAGTTATTGGGAAAGAGTATTTGACCATTTCACTCAAGAGGTTTGTCAAATTAATTCAGTGTGGCTTGGATTTGAGTATAGACAAACAAATGAAAAATAACCAATAAGCAGAAAGGGCAAGGCAATATCTCCTACAAAGATTAAATAATCTTAGAATACCATAATGTTCTAGATTTGTTGGATTCGGTTTATGTAATGGGAGTTAGGTGTTCTGAGTTTGTGTAATTACCTACTGCAACTCACCATAACATGTCCAGAACCAGATCCATTATTCTAAAACTAGAGGTGCAGTGCATGAAATTCATGCACAAGGGTATCTCCTCAGCCCAGCCTGCACCCTCTCCCAGCCCAGCCTGGAACCCTTTGGGAGATATCCGACTGCTGGTTTAGGCCCATCCTGGCAGTCGGACATTCTTCTCACAATTCGGGATCACTGGCTCCTAACTGCTCACCTGCCTGCCTGCCTGATCACCCCTAACTGCCCCCCTGCTGGTCTGGTCACCCCTAGCTGCCCCCCCACAGGCCTGGTCATCCCTAACTGCCCCCCATGCCAGCTTGGTCACCCCTTACTGCCCACCCCCCCCCGCCCCTCGCTGGCCTGGTCACCCCTAACTTCCCCCCCCTTGCCAGCCTGGTCACCCTCAACTGCCTCCCCTGCTGGCCTGGTCACCCTACACAGCCTGCTGCTCAGTCATTTGGTCTCCCCTCACTAACCCTCTTGCTGACCTAGTCACCCCACACAGCCTGTTCGGTCCATTTGGTTGCAATGGTCACTTAGGCTTTTATTATTATAGATTCCAATACATAGTGACAGAATCAAGGGCCTCTAGGAGCTCAGATATAGAACTGACTACATTGTGGATGCCAGGGAAAGCTTCACAGGAAAATTTAAAAGTTGGAGTCCCCTTCCTTCTTGTTGCAGCTCTCATATTATACACAAATGTCCTTTTCACAGTCTGAGTAGTGTCATGTTTTTTGCATTTGTGTGCCTTTTGTTGGTGAGTCAGCTGTTTAAAATGGCCCCATGCGTGGTGCTGCAGTGCTGTCCCATGTTCCCAAGCATGAGAAAGTTGTGATGTAACCTATGAAGAAGGTAAGCTTTATTCAGGCATGCGCTATATGCTATTGGCTATGAATGCAATAGCAACAGATCAATAATACAGAGGGGTGAGCAAAGTAAATTTACACTCATGAGAATGCGAAACAGGCTTTATTCTTATTTATTAATTATTGTCTTATTTTTCATACCCCACCCTGTATAGTAAATAAGGTGTCTTTAAACAGAGAAACAATGAAAACAAAGTTATGGATAGCTTGGTGGATACAAATGTGACCAGTGGCTTGCAGGAACCCAACCCAGCATTTCCCTTGGAGCAGTGGTTCAGTATTCACGAATTCTGTGTCCACAGTGACTTTATAAGACATACTCATTGCAAATAACAATGATGATGGAGAAGGCTAGAATGAGCCAACAGCCACGTCAGTCCTAAATAAAACTCCTGATTTACTGTTAATTTTTTAAATAAAACATAAAGCTTAGAGTAGAGTATGACTTTTTTGAGTTTTTATTTAGGTTTCTGAGGCCAGAAAAAAAAAATTCTCTTTGAGCCATCTGATCATTGATTACAGTCACTTGAACTGAAGATGGAAAGTATATCCTGGGGTCCAGGCCTCCAATGCTCTGGTGACCTTGAATAAGCATTTGCCCTCTCTGAATTCTTGTGCCTAACCTACGAAAAGAGGCAATGACACCACGTGCCCTGTCAGATCCCTGTCAGCTCTGACAGTCCATGATTCTACAGTGAGTCCCAAAGCAAAAAACAGTGTGCGATCAGTTGTGATTTTAGAACTACAGAGGCGTATAAAGAAGGGTTTATTGCATTTTCTTTATTTCCCAGAGCAACATGAGGACAGATTCATTAGATTTTTGATTTAAGGACTCTGCAACTCTTGCCTACTTTTAACTTCAATGGTGGAAAGAAACCCAAAGGGAAACTATAAAACTGACAGAATAAAATACCCTCAGTCATTTCAAACTTAATGGCATTAAAAATAGAAAGAAATAGCACAAAGAGAAGAGTGTCTAATTGTAATTTTTAAAGCAAATAGCTTGACTCATCCAGGATGCACCCAGACAATGAGCATGCCAGACTATCTCAAGGACCCTACGCTGTCTTTCAGGCCTCTCTGTAGGAGCCAACATAACTTACCAACAGTTGCATGCTCCATTAAGCACTTGGCAAGGACTGCATGGACATGTGTGACCCAGACGTTTGCATGGAAGGTTAGGCCTCCCAGATGGAGCCCTCATCTTCAGAATGTGTGCAGGATTAAGATGTAATTCACTGTTTCAAAGAATACAGTGGTACACAAAACAAATGCTCAAGTTTATGTTTCCTATAAAAAATTCTTTAACTGTAAAGGATGCATTAATGCACAGAAACTTTTAATTGGGTAAAGTATCTCTCTTCCATCTCAATTTTCAGAAGGTAACCTTAGGTAGCAATAGAAAAAAAAAATGAAAAGATGGAACACACACACACACACACACACACACACACACACACACACACAATCACCTTGCCTTATCTTTTCCCTTAGCCTTAGCCAATGAGAAAGTTGCCATAGCTATATGCAGACCCATACATAATATCTGTGGGCATCCAGCCACTTTCTCTTCCTCCATCTCCATCCTACATTTGGTGTATTCATGCTTATACACACCAGTACATAATGACAATAGAATAAACACTCAAAAATAAATAAAAGAAGCCCTTCCAGACTCTGTAGTGGGATCAGGGTCCCTGGGGTAGGATACTTGGCATGTGATCTGGAAGTATAGCATGGGATCCGGTTGAACATCAACCAGGCTCTACCCCATGGAGGTGGAACATGGTTGGACATGGCATATGTGCATGTCTCTCAAAATACAATTTGATTCTTTCTCCACATATGATAACACATATGTCTTTTTGTGGTTTTCCAAAATACCTTTCAACTCTAAATGTCTCTGCACGTTAAAAGTTGTCCCTCTTAGATAATTTAAAGCAGTGTTTCCCAAACTTCTCTCATGATGAGAATCACCTGGTGGAGTTGTTAAAACACAGATTCCTGAATCCCAACTAGAATTTTTGAGAACATATAGGTAAAATTGCATACCTAACTTAGTGCTCTGTATATAAAATCTGTCTTAGAGCACTAGTTAAGTATACAATTTTACCTATATGTTCCCAAAAATTCTAGTTTAGCACTTCTTAGTTGGGATTCAGGAATCTGTGTTTTAACAACTCCACCAGGTGATTCTCATCATGAGAGAAGTTTGGGAAACACTGATTTAAAGCATAATAGTATATTATGATGTATGCAACACACCTGTAAATATATGAAAGCCACCTGAACTGTGCTTGGGGGTATGAGAGTAGAGTCTCTTCTGTACAAAAGCAGCTAAAGGTCTAAAGTAAATAAAATTAGCCGAAACCGGTTTGGCTCAATGGATAGAGCGTCGGCTTGGGGACTGAAAGGTCCCGGGTTCAATCCCGGTCAAGGGCATGTACCTTGGTTGGGAGCATATCCCCAGTAAGGGGTGTGCAAGAGGCAGCTGATCGATGACTCTCTCTCATCGATGTTTCTAACTCTCTCTCTCCCTTCCTCTCTGTATAAAATCAATAAAATATATTTAAAAAATAATAATAAAGTAAATAAAATTAATGTCTGACTGAGAAAGAACTGCACATTCCTATTCACATTTGTGAAATACAGGAAAGCATAGTCGCCATTCCATCACCATTTAATAAAGCCCCCTGAAAGTCGCATGAAAGCTCTATGACTATTGGAACTGTGTCTGTCTCCAGTACCTGGCCTAGTGCCTGCCATTTAGTGAATAATCCATAAATGTTCATTGAATACATTTATTAGTTCACTCCTTTGATCTGCAGAATTTCAGCACTTCTGCTCTAAATAACTGCTTTCATTTCAAAACCCACATAATGAAGTAGACCTGTATTCCCCATCCTATGTCTCTATGGCTGGAAGAGTTTTTAAATCATAGGAAATGCATGTCGCCACATGGTGTGTTATTGTTTTCTTAGCTAGTCCTCATGACAGGGACCCAGTTTGCTTACAGAGTGTTCTTCAAAAGGTTGTGTGAGCTTCAGGCAACAGCCGGGGCCTGGCAGCAGCTGCTGCAAGGAGACAATCTTTGGGCAAAATGACAGCTGATGGTGAGGAGACCCAGTCATCACCACCCCTTCAGAGCATCTTCATGGCACATCAAAGTGGCCCACACTTTGGTTGGCAAGCACCCAAGATATCCAGCCTTTCAAGTTAGTTTACTTTGCTCTTGTCATCTTTTCTTCCCTAAACGTCATGGTGCTCAGAAGTCTACAATCAAACCAAGCAACTGCTGAGACAGAGGCAACACCACCATCGAAACTGTCAGGAGCTGAGGGACAGAGGGGAGGGAGGATCATTTTGGTTGCTTTTCCCAAGATAAGGGGCATTTAAAGCATTTAGATATTTTTAAATTGATGCTTGTCATCCCATAACTAAAGAAATAAAAATACTTTTGAAATTTCAATCATAGTTAAAAATCTTGCAATTGTGTCAACGTTGTGTTTTGTTGGATGAAAAGAAGTCAGGTACAGCCCTAGCCGGTTTGGCTCAGTGGATAGAGCATCAGCCTGCAGACCGAAGGGTTCCAGGTTTGATTCTGGACAAGGGCATGAACTTTGGCTGCAGGCTTCTCCCTGGCCTGAGCCCTTGTTGGAGCATGTGAAGGAGGTAACCAACTGATGTGTTTCTCTTATATCAATGTTTCTCTCTGTCTTTCTCTCTCTCTCCCACTCTCCCTAAAAATCAATGGAAAAATATTCTCTGGTGGTGATTAACAAAACAAATAAACAAAGTCAGGTACAAAAGTACATTCAGTGCACTCAGGGATGGGGTGATTAAGATGTACCGGTGCAGCCCTAATCGGTTTTGCTCAGTGGATAGAGTGTCAGCCTAGGGACTGAAGGGTGCCAGGTTCGATTCCAGTCAACGGCATGTACCTTGATTATGGGCACATCCCAAGTAGGGGGTGTGCAGGAGGCAGCTGATCAACATTTCTTTCTCATTGCTGCTTCTAACTCACTATCCCTCTCTCTTCCTCTCTGTAAAAAACACAATAAAAATAAAAAAAATAAAAAGATGTACTGGTACAGCCAACTTGATCAAGACTGGTAAACAGCTACCTCTCCAGGTGCCCCCTATTGCATTGATCCTCCTCTGGGGCCCCTCAGTCCTCCCCACCTGCCAATCACTAAAGGGTTATGGTGGGTCAGTGCCCCTGAGATAGGTCATTTAAGAAATGAACTGATTAATTTATCTTCCTGATTTCCCTGTGCTTAGGATGTGGGGCTGTCACACATAATCATTGCTATAATATGATCCTAATTTTTTAAGCTTTATATATACTCGTATGTGTGTGTATGTGAGAAAAAAAAGAGGGGGGAGGAGGCAATATCAAAATGCTTAGTAGTAATTACATTGAGAATTTGAATTAGGAGTGATTTCTGTTTCCTTACTTATTACTTTAGGATTTTCAGTTTTCTACACTAAGCACAGCACATGTTGCCTCTATGGCTGAAGAAAAGAAAGAGCAGAAGTGTCATATGGTGAGAGGGACTCGTGGAGGAAAATTCAATCACCCTACTATTCACTCATACCTCATTCAGTTCTGATAACAATTTACTAAATCTGATGTGCACTATGTTCAATAATTGTGTTTTGGGTGCCTACTGTGAGTTTAGCAAATGAGATACTAAGCAATATAAAGCATGACATCTGTCAAGGAGTTTGCAGTCAAGTTGGGTGTTAATACACATACACACACACCACACACATACACACACACACACACACACACACACACCTCCCTCCCTTTCTTTGCTCAAATAGCCTCATCCCAGAGACCTACACTGACCATCCTGTTCAATACAGCAGCCACCCTCCACTGCAGCCACCCTCTCCCCATTCTTACCTAGCTCTAAGCTTCCCTTTTCCATAGCGCATGGCAGCTCTTAAAGAGCCTGCAACAGCAGTACCAGATGCTCACATGCCATTGAAGCTGCAGCTGGCAGAGGAGAGGCAAGGAACAGGGTCTAGAAAACAGTTCCAGGAAAGTGCCATGGAGAAGGGACGAAGGGATGAGGAGAGAAGGGACCACTGGTCTGGGAAGAACTGGTTTCCCTAATCCTCAAGCACCTCTGCTTGGCAGGGAAGGGGGATGGTGTATGAAAGACCACAAAGACCAAGCTGATTTGTTTAAACTGAAGGGCACTCCAGTCATCAGAGCAAGTACCTCACTTGTCATCACAGTCTCAGGCGCAGGGAAAGTTCATTCCTTAATCCCAGTGGTCACAAGCTGAGGTTCTCTAACCAGAAAGGGACTTGAGTGAAGGGTCCACGTGTGTTACCTCTGTGACCCTGGGCAAGTTATTTGACACCTCAAAGCCTCGGTGCCCCCATTCATAAAGTGAGAATAGCAGAACCCACTGCAAGCAATGGAATGAGAGCATGAACGTGGAGCCTTTTATCCGGCGTCTGGAAGGGAGTATGCGTTTAGCTGAAAAGCGGTGGCTGAGGAGAGGACACAGACCTGCAGGCCCAGTCACTGCCCTCCCTCCCTCCCTCCCTGTCTCAGCACAGCCTCTTCCCAGGGCCTCTGTGTGCAGAGCTGTAACTGCACACCGGGCAGAGACATTCCCAACATCTGCTGCTGCGTAAGACCTGCCTCTTCACTGACCCCCTCCGCCTCCCTCCCGGGAGATCTGCCTTTGTTTTGCCAGTCCCTGTCGTCTTGCTGTGCACGTCTGACAGATGCGAGCAGAGCAAGCGATGAAACTTGAGTGGCCTCGTGCGCTCAGTGAGGGAAGATGTCCTAGGGATCCTGGGGAGGTGGAGGCATGTAACTGCAAACAGCTCTGCTTTCCTCCACCCCCGGATCTGCAGAGCAGCCCTGGAACTGCTCAACTGGGGGAAAGGATACCCAAAGTGACAGTCCCCCACAGCCATCAGGAGCAGTCATGTTTCTCAGAAAGGGGAAATAAGCCCGCTAAATCACGCCAACGTGCGAGGGGTGTGTCTGGGGCTGAGAAAGTTTCAAGTCCTCTTGTGAAACAGTTTTAAGAAGGTTCCCTGGAAAAAGGTAGCCTTTTTCAAAACATATTTTTATTGATTTCAGAGAGGGAGAGAAAGAGAGAGAGAGAGAGAGAGAGAGAGAGAGAGAGAGAGAGAGAGAGAGAGAGATCAATGATAAGAGAGAATCCTCCATCAGCTGCCTCCTGCACGCCCCACATTGAGGATGGAGCCCACAACCCGGGCCTATGGCCCAACAGGGATTTGAATCGTGACCTCCTGGTTCATAGGTCAACACTCAACTACTGAGCCATGCTGCTTGAGCTGAAGGTAGCCTTTAAAAAAAAAAATTAGTTTGACCCTCACATTCAGGCCTCAGTGTTTTCCTAAGCAAGGCACTCTTCTTGGTAGTCTTCAGAAAGATGAGAAAGCCAGGCTCTACAGATTTCTTGAATTCCGTTTTTCCTGTGTGTGAAAACAAAGGTGAACTGTCTCCTTTGTCCCAAAGGAGAACAGTTGTTGGGGTGAATGGCCACATGTGTTAGCATCTTTCTGCTCTCCCTTTGCTTAGGGTGTGGGACTGTCAGCTTGTGAAACCTTTCTATTCCAAAGCATCATGGTAAATTATTAGAAATTCCATTTTACTTCCATTCTTGTCCAGCCCCTAGGTGATACAGCACCTAATCCCCCCGTTAGCATATCTACTTGCCTCTTTTCAATCCCATCCAAGCAAAAACTCAATTTTTATTAATTAATTTAAATTAATATGAATTTAAAACTGGAAGAAACCATTCTAATTTTCTGGCCCCAGAACTGAATGCATTTTTTAACTCAATTTTCAACCATGGCTCTCTTTTTTCTTAAGCTCTCTTGAATCCATCTAAAGCAGAACCAAACCTAGTTTTGTAATGATTAATCTGGAACTAAAGTAAAATACAAAAATATTCTCTGAACCAAACGAGCCAAAAGTCTTTGTGCCATTTGAGTAAAAGAGTTGTGAAACATCCTGGGGTCACATGCTTGTGTTTTTGGAAGCTTGGGGGTGGGGAGTGTGGAGGTCTGAAAACAACGGAAGATACCAAAGTAAAAAGAGGCAAAAATGGTCTAAGATGGAATTAGAGCCACTGGCCGAAGCCAAGTTAGTGGTCTGAGATCAATGAGACCACAGGTCCACAGTAGTTAAAATGTCCCAGTTAGGTAAAGTCAAGATGTATGTCAGAGGCCAACACAGGCAAGAGTAAGGATCAACAAAAGTAACAGGCTGGGCCAGCAACAAAGACGGGGAAGATATTGCTCAAGCCCAGTTGAGGCAAGGTCCAAAAATCTGGGTCAGAAACCTGGAGATTAAGGAAACAGAGGAAGAACACATAAGGTGCAAGAAAGTGTGCAAAGAGATAATAGTGGAAGGTTCTCTGGTGATTGAAAAGATGAGACCTGACCATCCTAGTCAGGCTGGCTTCAGCTGAGATGGCCAGGGTGTGGCTGCGACAGTTTCCTGGAGGTTAGCCTGACCCACAAGCTGGGCTTCAAGAGTCCACATCCTATGCAGAGCACATGCTCTGGATGCATGCTTTCTGAAGAAATGAATAGGTTCCTGCAAATCTGAGGTACGAGTTTGCTATTTTTGTCTTATATGTACAATGCGTAGCCCACTCAGACAAGAATAAGTCTTGTAATGACAATAGTTTCTGCCTCTGTAGACAGTGGCCTATTGAATCTAATAATTAAGTAAATACCACCTGGTATGTCTCTTTAACATTATCTAGAGGGGTTCCTTAATTCTAAACTTAATACATATTAAGTGACCAAAAGATATTTCACAAATAATATGCAAGCCACTCTTTATTTTTTTTAATCTAGCCATTCCATTAAATTAACTTCTATTTTTTTATTTTTTGAATATTTTAATTGAATTTACTAGGGTGGCATTGGTTAATAAAATTATATAGGTTTCAGATGTACAATTCTATAAAACATCATCTATATATTATATTGTGTGTTCACAACCCCATGTCAAGTCTCCAAGCAGCTCTTCATGCTTCTATATTCCCAAGCACAAAGCATGTGCAGAGGGTTCTGACACCAACATCCGACTCATCCTTGCAGAGAAGTAACCAAAGGAGCAACAGAGGTGTCACTGGTATCTTTTTTCTGGATGTGCCAAGCATTCTTGTCCCCAACGCCTGATTTGTCCTATATGATTATTCTTCCAAAGGCAAATTTCAGATCCAATCTCTCACCAGCTCAGAAATGAGTCAGGGCCCTCCCACCATCAGTTAACAGAAGCCATGTTCTGGCATACCTTAGGGTCTTGGGCTCCCTGGCACATTCTATCACACCAGCCACGTGGTGCCCATTGTTTTTACCAGAGTCTCCCACTTGCCCACCTCTGTCCTTTGCTCATGTGCCTCCTCCATTTGGGATGTTCTTTTCCCATTTCTGTTCCTGGATTTAAATTCCACCCATCCCAGATCCCAGGGACTTTTGTTACTTCTGAACAGCTCATCTATGGGATTTGAAGCGCTCACTCCAGAAAACTTTTTGCATGCCCTACCTTTGGGTCAGATGCACATGCTCAACCCAATCCCACTGAGTTTGAGAGAAATCTGTCCATTATACAGCACACGCAGGGAGAAGCAGTGAACATATGAGCAAACTGCCAAAATCAGAAAGGAAGAGAGGATACACGCTACAGTGAGCCAGAAGTAATGACTAAGGGGCATGTTTCCATGACACACAACTGTCTGCATAAAACCTTAAAAAACATTCTACCACACTGAGGAAGGATGTGATGAAGGGAGAGTTTTAAGAGGGATAAAACTATTCTGTAAACTGATTGTGGTGGTGGTGGTGGTGGTGATAACACGAATTTATAAATGTGTTAAACTTCATGGAACTGAACACCAAAAGAAAGAAAAGGTCAACTTAACTGTACTGGTAGGATCAATTTTTTTTTTTAATTTTAAGTGTTCTACCAGAGAAGTAAACTATGCCTTAACAATCAGTCATTATTTTTCTGAAAATAGCTGTCAACCAGGTCAGGTTAATGACTTACCTTTTACATTCATCCAGCCCCAAGATGATAAACAGTGTTGGTTTTGTGTTCGGGAGTGAGGGAAGGGGGCTGAGGAAAGAGAATGTTTTATGCCAAACAATACTGTACAGTTTGAAAACCTTGGCCTTGGTATATGTAGCACCAGACTTAATTTGCAATTTCCTTTCTCACATACCTTAAAACAAGACCTTAATACAAATATAACATACAGATTTTATATATAGCTTTTCTTCACCTGACCTGGACCTTTATATTTATTTTCATTCATTATTTCTTATCTAATTAGTTGAGTTATTTCAACTAAACTTGGCTTCAGGTGATGCAGGCAATTTGTTTCAGAGCCATAAAACTATGCGTGTTTATACTGTTACTAGAGTTTTCCAAAGTATGCACTAGCTTCATCATTTGTGACGTACATTATCGGGTTAATAATTCATTCCTCTATTATTAGCGATTTGATGACTACAGTAAAATCTAGATATGTGGATCGTAAATTATCTAATATGGCATCTTTTCCATTGTTTCTTCATGTTAACCTAATTTTCATCCTCATTGAATTCTGTAACAATCCTAATTGAAATCCAGGAGGGGTAGTTAAAATGCAGGCTCAAGTGAGAAAGGATTTAAATGAGTTCTTAATGGAACCCAGAGACCTGCCAAATGCTGCCTAATGCTTCGCCAGGTTATAAAGGCTTTCAGCAGCAAAGGTGCAGCCCAGATTCTCGGCAAATCTTACTGAGGGCGATGGTGACCAGGCCAAGATTTGGGTCTGGGGTTTTATTTGTTTTCCAAAGAGAATGCAAAAACAAACAAGACATAGAAATTCTCCCCTTATGAAAGTTCTAAAAAGCGCTTTCACTCAGCCAGGTTATATCCACTAGAATAGATGTTTTATGGTGCCTCTATTTTGCATAACAGCATTTGGGCTATATAACTACCAATAAAAAGTGAATAAAATATCGGGTTTAGAAAAGCATTCATGCTGAGGTAACTTCCATGCTGAATCAATGGACTCTGCCCACAAAATCATGGGGTTTTAAAAAGGTAAAATTCCAAGTCTCAAAAAAAAAAAAAAAAAAAAAAAGTTTCTGTGAAGGACAACACTTACCTCCCTTCTTTGCCTCATTTAAATGGTTATAATGGAGGGCAATTTGACAAGGGAAAATTGAATGGCTAAGATAGAACTACAAATCAATATTAAAAAAAAAAAGGGGAGAAGCCATTTTTTCTAATCATATACCAGGTACATCTAAACTTCCACAGCTTTAAAAATACTTACTCATGTTCCCCAATTTTGGCTCAATACCCGCTTTATCTGGGAAGAATTTTAATGGTAACGTGCAAGAACCTTCTCCCCCATGACAAACAATAAAATTGTTCCCAGATTCTTCTACCAAATGCTCACTGAAAAATTCTAGATTGAAAACGGGAGGAAATGTCTGCACAGAATGGAATATAGCTCCAGAAACCTTAACACAGCTTCACAGTACACCATGTAAATAATCACCACAAACTATCAGGAGAGAACTTCTTCAGTCAAGAAATTGCGAGAGTGTAAAGCATAATAATAAACCATGGCTGTAAAACAAAGGTCATACTCTGAGCCTTTTTTTCTGATCCTGCTACACCAGATAGTTAGGCCACTGCTCGGTAAGAGTCTATGGGACTCAATCATTGTCAGTTCAGTAAACTATCCATGAAACATCACCCTACGTCCAGGGCCCAGAAGGAACCAGGAGGGGTGTGAAAGAAATGAGGCAATGGGACTAAGAGAAGCTGTCCCATTCTGCTTCCCCTTTCTTAGCCATCTGCATGTAACTCTGTTACTCCAGATGCCAAAATGATTTCTCCTGGAAAACTCTCATCTTTTCTCAACCTGAAAACAACGATCTCATTATTACTGACTCATCATAATAAGAGGAAAGCCCACATCACACTTTGTAACAGTGGCCATGGATTTGTGCAAAGTTGTCCATATTGTCCTGGGCTCATTTGTGGCCTGCTGGTGGAAAAAGGGCATAAGCTATGGCTAAAGAATAGGCAGAACAATTGGCCTGTATGGAGATCAAATCAAGAGTCCCATTATCATGCACTCTTTCTTATTTTTTTAATCCTCACCAGAGAATATTTTTTCCATTTGTTTTTAGAGAGAGCAGAATAGATGGGAGAGACAAAGAGAAACATCAATATGAGAGACACACATTAATTGGCTGCCTCCTGCCATGTGCCCTGACCAGGGACAGGGATCAGGCCTGAAATCTATGCATGTGCTCTTGACCCCGCACTCTTAACTAACGCCTCTGAGAGGCCTCAGAATGCTGAATATAAGACAACAGTAACAAAAATAGGTTGTCAAGAGAAACAAAGAATTGGGAAGATGAACATAAATGAACAGAAACTCAATGTGAATAATAATAAAGTATACCTTTGGAAAAGAGAGAGTGAGAGAGACAAAGGGGGGGGTATGAGAGAAACACATCAATTGGTTGCCTCCCACACTCACCCCAACTGGGGCTGGGAATCAAACCTGTGACCTTTCATCAGTGTCTAACCACTGAGCAACAATGGCCAGGCTGAACCTCTTCATTTTATTTTATTTTATTTTATTTTATTTTATTTTATTTTATTTTATTTTTAAATATATTTTATTGATATTTTACAGAGAGGAAGAGAAAAGGATAGAGTTAGAAACATCGATAAGAGAGAATCATCGATCAGCTGCCTCCTGCACACCTCCTACTGGGGATGTGCCACAACCAAGGTACATGCCCTTGACCGGAATCGAACCCAGGACCTTTCAGTCCGCAGGCTGACGCTCTTCCACTGAGCCAAACCAGTTTCGGCGAACCTCTTCATTTTATAAAATGAAAAGACCTACATGGCTATGCACTTCTATATGGAGAATCAGGAACTGAACACAGCATCTGACTTTTAAGCTAATGCTCATTGCACCATTCCAAGCTGACTGTGCTAATTTACAGCTTAACTATCTAACAAAAGAGAGTGAAAAAGTGAGAAAACTTGTCCATCATTTTGACTTGACTACCATGGGAATGTCACTTTATTTTCTCACAATTTTTGTGTCTAAGATCCCTATAGACCCATCTGTGTCCACATAGCTTGAAGTAAAGAAAATGTGGCAGTTTGTTTGAGAAATATGAGCAGCCTCAAAACAGACACTGGAAATGTTTACTTTATAAATCATGTCTTGTTAAGTTAAAAACTGAATAACAGCTGGGGATCCTTCAACCCAGACACCTCCTTCAGTGTTTCTGAGAGCAATGTATGGTCAGAGAGGAAGGCAGGGCAAAGGTGCCCTTTCTTTACGCAGAGGCCTTTGCTCCAAACCCTATGTTACTGCTGCTATTTGTGTCAAGGCCAGAGAGAGGTCAAGTGCATCTGATTCCCAGCCCATATCGAAGACTCCTCTTCCTCCTATCACTCTGATGACAAGCAAAGCTTAGTGACAATAAATGTGCCAAAAGAAATGTAAAGAAAACAAGAGTTTCCTTATAAGGCCTTAAAACTTATCTGATCTGCAACCACAAGGCCTCTGTAGGGAAAGACAAGCTTCCTAGGAAGAAAAAGGCTGAAATGAGACCACTGGAAGTTAAGACCTTGAACTCATCCTCTAATGACACTGAAACTCCATAGCCTTGTCCTGTGGCCCAATAAATACCCTTGACCTTGATCCATTCTTATCAGAACTCCTTCCCTTGGCTGGGTGCAGGGGAAGGAAAAGCAAGCACAGAACCTTGCACTCCCATGTAATTCAAACCCGCACAACTCTGCACAGTACAGACACATCCTGACTGAGGCCAGACTTATATAGAAGCCCACGTGGCAGACACCAGCATCATCTCCCCCTGCAGTTGATTGATAGGAATGATTCCTCCACCACCTTCAAATAACCCTGTGCCTATGCTCAGGCACAGATGATGGAGAATGTCCCCACTCTCTCCAAACACATAATAAAACCCTATACCTCATGAAAAGTCTTACACTTTGCTTGAGTTTCCTGAGCCTGGGGCATCCATTTGGAAGTGAGAAAAGAAATGTAGTCTGAACCATTAGGGAAAAGAAATATAGTCTAATCCACTAAGAAAAACAATTTTAAAAAATGTCTTATTCCTTCTCCTGGGTTCCAGTCCCTTACTTCCAAGTTTCTTTTGTTAGATTTAGTGCATCTTGGACTACCTTTCTCGAAATAGGGTTCAAGCTATCTTGATATCATGACAGACTAAGCTGTGAGGAATAACCCACATGGTCATGCCACCAAAAGCATGCCACCAGTCCATAAGGACATGCCGCCAGATTCTGTCCTCCCCTCTTACCTAAGCCCTTTCTTACTTTTTGGAAGTTTTGTCCATTTATGTTCAGATCCATTTGGTAGAAATTTTCTGAGTTAAGAGCTGAATAGCATCTTATAAGGTCAGATGACTCTTTGCTGAGCAGGAAGGAAAGCTAACATGTAAATAGCCTTGTGTTGCCAATTTTCTATATGGAGAGTGATCTCTCCATTGAAAAGTACCAACACTGTGGTAAAAGCCATATGGTCAAGGCTCTGAGTGTATGTTTGGTCTCTGGGTCACCACCAAGAGAAAGGACAACGTCATTGAAACATGTTACAAGTTGACCAGATTTTGCCTTTTGAAGACGCATAAGATCAAGATACTTTCAACTATTTGGGTTTCATGTCAATGGTAGATAGCTACTAAATTGAGTGTAGGGTCAAATCACATGATATAACTGAGGCATTACTTGGAAAAGCTGAATCCAGTCTATCAACATAAGTTTGATGCATTAGTTGCTGTCAACCCAACTAGTATGTCTTAGACGAGTTACATTTTAACTATCTTTTTCAGGTCTTGAGATACATGTACATCAAAATCACTAAGATGCCATTCTTCCTGAGCCATTCACCCCATGGGTAGACTATTTTAACCCTCTTCAACCTTGAGGAAAATTTCTCCCTGGACCTTTTCTAAGAGATGGGGCTGAGACTAGGACCCCAATTTCCTGGCTCTGGTGGTTTTATCCACAGTTTGTCTTGGTCTGAAAATTACATATACACTGTTGGTGTGCCTCTTCGGCTCCAGCTAAGTTATTAAACTATTATTACCTAACAATACTCCCATTAATCACCGTGACAGATGGAAACCAGCCCTGGTTATGTTCTCTGAACTCAACGTCAAACAGTCCCAAAGCTAATGGAGATGACGCCAGCCATGAATTAGCTCTAAAAGCTTCTGTTTATCCCCACACCCCCTTTCCTATTACTCTTCACTGCAATGCCTTTTTCTTGTCACAAGACTCCATGCTTCTTTATGGAGCAACTCCTTATGGGATTCTGGGAAATGGTTTTCTGTTGACAGACACCATATAATGAAGATAAACGATGGACAAGTCCACAGTCTTAAAGCTGTTATTCCCCGAGCAGCACACTTGCAGCTCCACGGAGCATTTCTATAGGCTTCAACCGTGGAAAGCTGCAAACCTGGAAAAAATTCTCCATTCAACTTCCTTTCACAGACTGGGGGAAAGAAGTGATACTAAGCAGAAAATGTAAATCACCTGTGAGGTAATACGCCCCAAATGATGCCTTGAAAGTGTTGAGGGTACATAAACAGTTTCTTGACAAAAGAGCTTTGTTCTGACTTCACTATGAATGGGGGTGTTGGTTCTCCTTGCTTTCCCTGAATAAATCACAGCTCGGAGTAAGAGTCCCACATAATAGTGAATGTCTTCCTCTAAAAGGATTCATTTTTAAAACTCAGCCATGCAATAGTGCTCTTTTAATTGAAGACCCTTTGATAGCTTACCTCTTAAGAAACTATTCTATATATAACTCCACCTAGCAAACAGGTTATTCAACAGAAGGAAAACGTAACAAAGGGGCCAGCCCTCAGAAGCAGAGGGCAGCTAATAAAACTTTTTCTGCTGCTCCCACTGAACGATACTGAGAACTAACTGCATCCCCAAAGATGATTTCTCGTGGGCCTGATGGATGAGATCGTTCTATCCCACTGATCCCACTGAGGAGCAAAAAGGGAACATGTCATTGGGGAGAATGCTCCAAGAGTTGCTACTGCTCTTGCTGTTGACATGCCTACTGATAGCTTGCCCTTGATTCGATCACTCAGTACCAAAGGCAGAATAGAGCTGCCTTGTTCAATATCACAGCCACAAGCCACATGTGATTACTTGAATTTTAAATTTAAACTACATGTAACTTAAAATTCAGCTTCTTGGTGACGGTGGCCACATTTCAAATATTTGATAGGCACATGTGACCTAGGGGCTACCATATCGGATAGTACAGATTATAGAACATTTTCATCCCTATAGAAAGTTCTATAGGATAGCACTGGCATAGAATATCCATTCATTTATCCATTCAGTGAATATGTACTGAGTTCAGTCATAACCAAAATAAAGTTTGTACTCTCAAGGAAATAGCATTCTATAGGGGGAACAGATAAGAAAACAATTAAATAAATGACCAAAATCATTTTACCCAGCATTAACTGCTGTGAAGAAAATGAAACATGATAGGACAGCTGATGACTAGACTGAGGGTGGGGTGGGAATGGTGGCTATTTTCATCGGGCGACCACTGAAGCCTGAGCAGGAGACAGCTAAGCAGAGCCTCAAAGGATAAGCAAGGGGCAGCCATGGGACTCGGGACAGAGCACTTCAGTCAGGGCCAGAGAAAGTGCTCAGGCCCCCATGTGGGAACTGCTGGGAGTGCCCCCAGGGACCAGAGACGGGGAGAAGGCAAGTTGGCTGGAGACATGGGTGTGGGAGGTGATGTCAGGTTTGTCAGCCCAGGTCACATCCAATAGGAACTCGTCATTGTGAAGGGTAGTTCGGATTTTATTCTTTAAGAAACCTAACCTAACTCTCTCTTAAAGGTCTCAGTTTTTTTTTTGTTTTTTTTTGGGGGGGTGGGGGGGGGAGACACACTTCGAGAAATAACTCAATCTGTGGTTCCCTCACCAAAAGCAATTGCCATCAAGCACATGGCCCAGGTTTGCAGAGAGCCATTGCTAGGAATAGCCAAACTCGATGTGTATTCACCGTTTGGCCTGACCGTCATGCAGAATTTTATGAATATCTCAGACTTCCTTCAACATTTCTTAGGAACTGCTAAGTATTGTTCATAGAAGGATGGGCAATTATAAAAATGAATTAATTAAACATAAACAAATAAAAAATAGTCACCTGGTCAAAGGCAGAGAATGGCTTACAAGTAAATCCCATACCCATAGCTCAGTGCTTGAGATGGCAACAATTTGCAAGGCCACCCAGATAAGGAGCAGAATCACCCTGCCCATTTAGAAAACACAATCGCTTGTTTTAACTGGCAACAGACTAAATATAGACGCAAATATTCTCAGAATGGAAAGAAACTTGTCAAATACCTCTTTTACGGAGGAGGGGACTGGAGCCCGGAGAAAGTAAAGTTACTTTTCAGTACCTAATGGCAAGTGATTTTCTACTATTCTCGGGATGAATTAGTTATTTTTAAAACAAGGAAAAGGGTTTTAATTGGTTTGGCTCAGTGGATAGAGCATCAGCCTGTGGACTAAAAGGTCCCAGGTTCGATTCTGGTCAAGGGCATGTACCTTAGTTGTGGGCACATCCCCAGTAGGAGGTGTGCAGGAGGCAAATGATGGATGTTTCTCTCCAATCGATATTTCCAACTCTATTCCTCTCCCTTCCTCTCTGTAAAAAATCAATAAAATATATATTTTTAAAAAACACACAAGAAAAAGGGGTTCTATTCAGGAACTGAGCAAGGACACTTACACATCAGAGATAAAATTGATTGTCCCAAAGCCCCCTGAAAGGCCACACTGTCTGCCTCTCCTTGTTTTGGGTCTGTTCGTGATATCACGCTCTGTGGACACAGAGGTACTGGGCAAGGCACTCGGAGTCAGCAGGAAAATGAGCGAGGTGGAAGCTCCCTTGATTTCACGTGAAGTCTCAAGGCTCAGATGGACAATGGGAGGGGATGCACAAGCCGAGGGGAGCCATGGACAAATCTCCTGAAGAATTACAACAGGTCCGGTGTACAACTAATCTTGGCTTCCACCCATATGGGCGCAGGGAGAGACAGGCAAAAAAGAGTTTCTACCTTATTTCTCCTTTCTCCTTCTCTCATAACTCAGTGTCTCACACAGTCAGGCCTCAGTGTTTTCTTCATTTTTTTTTGCAATAGAAAGATGAATTAGCTTAATTAGTGCTCAATGTTGAGCACATTGATTATACTATTTTTTCCAACGTTTTCTGTACAACTTTCAAGTTTGAAACTTGACTCCTAAAGTAAATAAGAAATACTTTTTCTACTTATGAAACCTTGCTCTAATTAGGTGGTTCATTTTTATGCCTCGATGCTGTTGGAAAGTCCTGTGTCCCCACCCGTATAAGAACAAAATGTGCCAAAAAGTACAAGTTTTGATTTTTTGGAAAATCTTTAATGTCCAATTTTCTGTTTGTTACCTGGCTAATACTTGTGGAAAATGAACTGAAAGGGATCATGGCTAGTGACCAAAGGAAACAGACCTAAAGGCCCAGAGTCCCGACCCTGCCACATACCGAGTGGCCAGGCCTGGCCATGACATAAGATTCTATGTCTCCAGGTATCCAGCTTCACTTGCTAAACTGAAGATAAAACTGGCCATTGGCTGTTGCTGGAGCGGAGTGAATGCTCAAAACATGAGTCAAGATCTTCAGAAAAGCTGTCAAATAAACAAACACACCAACATGAATGAACTCCTTTTTTCACATTTCTTTTAGGAATGTAGTCAATTTCTTCTAAACATCTTTCGAGGACTTAAAACATAATCTAAGTGAAAAATCACACTATGATTTGGGTGAAAATACAGTGTTGTTACCAAACATCTCTGGGAAACAATGTAGGGCTTAGGGCATCAGATTGGATTCTGATCAAGGCTGAGTCTTGCAATAGCAGATAACTGCCTGCTAGGGAAGAATAGACCTAAAGTCCAGTCAACACCCCAAATCTTAGTTGCCAAGGACATCAGACTTCGAAAAGGAAGTCCAAATAGATGATGCCACAGATAATACACAGAAAAATGGAATATCCCAACTGGATAATCAAAACTTTGACACTGAGAACAACATTGTCAAGATTCTTCAAATGATCGAACGAATATAAACTGTCCTGCTACAGGCGGAGGCCAGTGTGGCTCAGTTGATTTAGTGCTGTCCTATATACCAAGAGGTCGCTGGTTCAATTCCTGGCACATACCTGGGTTACAGGCTCGATCCCCATTAGGGGTGTGCAGGAGGCAGCAAATTGATGTGATCCTCTTCTCTCTCTCTCTCTCTCTCTCTCTCTCTCTCTCTCTCTCTCTCTCTTCCTCTCTCAAATCAATAATAAAAACATATTTTTAAATACATCAACTTTATGCCGGGACTGGTTTGGCTCAGTGGATAGAGCGTCGGCCTGCAGACTGAAAGGTCCCAGGTTCCATTCCGATCAAGGGCATATACCTTGGTTGCGGGCACATCCCCAGTAGGGGGTGTGCAAGAGGCAACTGATCGATGATTCTCTCTCATTGATGTTTCTAACTCTCTATCCCTCTCTCTTCCTCTCTGTAAAAAAAATCAATAAAATATATTTTAAAAAATAAAAATAAATACATCAACTTTATTCACAATTATTTGTGGTTTTTGTTTTTTGGTTTTTTTTTTTAAAGGATGAGCATAGAATTCAGTAAGTACAATAAAATGTCCTTCTTCTTTGTAAGTACCATCTAATGCTAATAACCCCAAATTAAAATGGATTAGCCAGATGGGCAGCCAGAATAATAATAATAATACATCTTCCAGAACCAAACATATCACTATAATCATTCTGGTTACAAGCTCTAAAACACTGATGCCTGAACAAAGAAATAAAATTTCTTCCACTCTCAAGTTCAATCTTTTCTGTGTAGGATGTGGTTTTATTCATTGTCAATCCCAACTCTTGCTGGAACACACTTTTCCAATTTGTCCAGAGAGTTGTCAGCAAGTTGCCCATGTTGCCCTGCCCTTCCTGGGATGCTGTTGCTTGTGGTATTTTGCAATAACTCACAAATAACTGGCCTCACCACTATCTCTGCCCTAAAAAGTAAACTACATTTTTCTTTTGTTGTGGAAAAAGTTAAAGTTTTTCAAAATTACAGAGTCACCAGATCAAAGAGGATGGATCGTGTATACAAGCCCAGCAACGCCACTCTTGCTGAGTCAGAGTCATGAATGAACAGCTTTTGCTAGTCCCCTTCTCAAGGATGCAGCAGAACACAATTTAAGTCCATTGGCTTAAGTCTCTCATGTCTCTATGTGTGAGTGTATGTGTGTGTGTGTGTGTGTGTGTGTGTGTGTGTATATATATATATATATATATATATATATATATATATATATAGAGAGAGAGAGAGAGAGAGAGAGAGAGAGATTATATTCCTCCAAATACAAGACAGTAACACTTAAGATTCTTGTTTACAAATACAAGACAATAATACTTAAGATTCTTCCAAATACAAGACAAATACAAGACAATAACCCTTACAAATACAAGACAATAACACTTAAGATTCTTGGTTTCTACTTAGAAGATATGTTTCCTGATTGAGATGACAGAGAGGTTCCAGAGACAGACAAAGAGTAAGTCAGACATCAAATGATAAATCCTTCCACCTTTTATAATCCCTCTATAGTCAGCTACCTTTTTTCATTTATGCTCGGAAGGTTCTAGCATCTTGGAACAATGAAGAAGGATAGAATGTAGATCTGGTTGATGCTTGAACCAGTCAAGACTAGAATTGCTCAAAAACAGACAGGAGTTTCCCACAATGAAAAAGGGGTGGGGGGATAGGGGAAATGGTAGAAGAAACACAGGAAACTATGATATCTCAGAAACCAATGAAAACAATTCTTAAGGAATAAATGTATTCAATCATTTATTCAACAAATATTGATTACTACCTGCTCATGCCTGGGGCTATTCTGTGTGTTGGGGACACAGCCAAAAACAAGATAAACAAGAGTCTTGCTCCTACAGAGCTTGGTTTCTAAAGAAGAGTTAGCAATGCCCAATGCCCAATGCCCATTGCTTCTGAAGATGCTAAATGGAATGAGGATAAGCAAATAGCTACTGGGTTGGCAATTAGGGAGTCTTCAAAGGTCAGTCTGCAACAACCTTTAAAAAGCAGTTTAGCCGAAACCGGTTTGGCTCAGTGGTAGAGCGTCGGTCTGCGGACTGAAAGGTCCCGGGTTCGATTCCGGTCAAGGGCATGTACCTTGGTTGCGGGCACATCCCCAGTAGGGGGTGTGCAAGAGGCAGCTGATCGATGATTCTCTCTCATCGATGTTTCTAGCTCTCTATCCCTCTCTCTTCCTCTCTGTAAAATATCAATAAAATATATTAAAAAAAATAAAAAAATAAAAAGCAGTTTAGTGGTGAGGTGGCAATTGATATATGCATCCAATCAGTGTGTGTGTGTGTGTGTGTGTGTGTGTGTGTGTGTGTGTGTGTGTGTTTGGTTTTGTTTTTTGTTTCGTTTTTTTGTTTGTTTGTTTTTTGTAAAATACTGATTGGATGCATACATCAATTAGTAAAAAGGAAATAGAAAACAGTGTTTGCTGCTAAAGAAGAAGCACAGAATAAACTCTACAGTTAAATACATTCATTCATTTAACATCTGTCCATTAAATGAAGTTGAAAGATAGACCATTATCTTACAAGTTATATTGGTCATGGGCTGGTTCAAAAAAGGAAAAAAAAAAAAAAGAAAACAATAACAGGATCCACTTGTACTCATGAGGACTTAAACAAAAATTTGTCATAGAGAAACAATACCACTATGAATGATATGGAATGCATGGTTTATTAGACTGAACTTGTACAATTGGGAAACTGCCAAGAATCCAATAGAAGGCTATTGCCTCTGTGTGTCTAGTACAAGGCTGAAGTTGCTGCAGGTCTGAGGACTAGGGTGCAAAGAAAGGATGGATGTGAAGATGGGGAACCCAGGAAGATAAACTGGGACCTGTATCTGTTCTCATAGCGTCCAACCTCAGTGATGCTGGGGGCATGTAGAATGAGTTGGTGACCTTCACTGTGAAGGCGTGTACGCATTCCAGTTCTAAGAAACTGAAGGAGAAAATCTGACAGGCGCGTGGGGAATGGGCGCAGGGGCTGCCCTGTGTCAACAAGGTGAGCCTGCAGATCAGCCTCCACATGCGGGAGCAGCACGTGCCATGGTCCCCACCAACCTCAGCGAGTGATGCCTGCTGCTTCACTTCCCCTTTCCAAACCTCATGCATGTTTCTTTTGTAGTCAACACTAACCTCATTCTAACCCCAAACCACAGAGGAAATGAATTCTGGAAACTTAGGTCTAGCCTCATTGACACATGACAAAGCCATTGCGGTCCTCTCCTGGTCTACATATCTCTTTGTAATTATATTTAACTTGGAAATACAAACTATTTCAAAGCCATTCCTCTACCTAACATCATGCAACTGTTGTTGAAACTTAAATACCAACTCTCTATCCCAAAAAAGATATAAAGTCGCTTTATCCATCTTTTGGTGATCTTTGTTCTTCTTCTAGTTGAGTCATACTTCCCCTTTGATGTTCTATAAGGTAACTACTGTGATATAGGTGTAGATAGTAGGGAAATGGAAGAGGGGCAAAGAATTTGACATATCTTAAGGAAGAAATACTCATAATGTTATAATCCTTTTTATTACAACTAGTAACGTGGTCTTAGCTGATATCCATAACTTACTTCTACTATCCATTCCCTGTTCTTTCTGTCCTCAGCAGGTCATAGTTCTTTGCCTGGTAGAGTGACCCAAAGCTTCATTCCCAAAGTGTTGTTATGGTTAGGATAGTGGTTACCCTTGGCAGAGGGGTACGATGAAGGAGGCATGAAGGGGCTTCTGTGTATTGACAATATTCTACATCTCCATTCAGGTGCTAATTATAAGAGTGAGTTCAGCCAGTAAAAATTCATCAAGCTCTTTATTTATAATATGTGATTACCTTGTGCCTGTATGTGTATATATGTACATACATACATACATATATATATATATATATATATACATGTGTATATAACTTTAATAAAGAGTTAAAATATAAAGTGATAAGGATTTGGACTTCTTTCTTAACCTGTTAACCGGGGAGTTCCCTTTTTAATTACGCAATGTACAACGGGTGCAGTACGTCACGCCCAGTGAACGTAATTTTATATTATTATTTTTTTTATTTATACTTAATTAAAATAAATGAAATATATATTTTTTCACTTATTTATATATAAAGCACAAAGGAAAATACAAAATTACAAACAAATAGAAAAAAATACCAACAAAAAAATGGAAACATCGAATTAAAAAATTATAAATTTTATAAACAATTATAAAGATAACAAAAAATATATATTTCTTATTTCTATACATAATAAAAAATATTAAAAAGTTAACAATTACAGAACAATAAACAAAAGCACACAAATAAAATAGAAATATTGAGTTTAAAAAATTGAAATATAGATGTAAAAATTCAAAACTCAACTTCCGTGTGATATATTTTAAAACAATTGTTGATACATAGTGCTACCTTACAATCCAGACACCAGTATGTAGATTCTTTCCTAACACCTTTTTTGTAGCAAACTCAGCATTTCCTGGATTTAGTTTTTCCTATATCGCTTTTATTTGTTCTGGAAAATGCCTTTCAACTAAGCGTGATGGTTTAGATGTAGAGCTGCTTGTTGATGTCTTTGGGTGGGTTTTCACTATGTTGTTATCTACCAATTTCTCTACACACTCTATCAAAAAGTGTAATCGATCCAAATGACCTTTATCTTTTTTGTATATAATATATGCATTGAAGCAGCACATATCAATTAATCGTAGAAAAAATTTTTTATAAATTTTTTTTACCCTATTACAGGCAGCCGTGTAGGCCACCATAACTCCATCTCCCAAATCTACGCCGCCCATATTCTTGTTATAATCCAAGACAACATTCGGTTTTTCTTGCCTTCTTCCTCTCTTTTCAATCATTGTCTTTTCATCATTATGACTAGAACTGAGCATCAATACGCCTTTTTTATCCTTCCATTTTAAAACCATAAGTTTGTCTTTGATTCTTACTATATGTTCATTTTTCTGTAATTTTTTTGATTTTACTGGGGATTCCGACTCTGTTTATCCTCATTGTTCCAACAATGTCTGTATTGTTTTGACACAAGAGTTCAGCCAAATGAATTGACGTATAGAAATTATCTAAGTAAATCCTATACCCTTTATTCAGTAAGTCATGTGTTAACTTCAAAACAATTCTTGTTGATTGTTTTTCTTGTGGGTAGTTCGAACCATAATTTCTGTCCTTGCCTGTGTATAAAATTATATTTTGTATGTATCCAGATTGGCTTTCACTCAAAATAAACAACTTCATTCCAAATCTAGCTCTTTTTGTAGATATATATTGTTTCCAAGATAAATTCCCTTTCCATAATAAAAGAGATTCATCTAGGCATATTTCTCGTTCACATACATAAAAACTTTTAAACTTTTCTGACAAATTATTGATGATTGGATCAATTTTATATGTTTTTCTAATATTTAAAGGTTGGAGATATAAAAAATATAAGTAAATAACATATAATACGAAAATAGGTAGGTAAGTGTAAGTACGTACCCGTCACTGCTCACCCAGAACACGTCCACCACTCTCAATAGCGAAATTATACTGATTCCCTCCGTGTCTTAAATTCATATGTCCTACCCGTACTCGATATTGTTTACGTTTGACGTATTTATACGTCCCACTCGGTTAACAGGTTAAGTAAAGTGCAATGGTTTAAGGGTTAAAAATTTGGATATAAATAGGATACCTTTGCTGGCATCATGGTCATAAAAGATGACTAACTCAAATACTGTGGCATAAAAAATTTATAATGCATAACTTCTCTTGTTTTCATTGGTAAATAAATCAAACATTGACTTTCCTTTCTCCTCAATTCATTTGAACATAGGCCATGTGATTTCAAAAAATTATCCTCAAAAGTATATTTTGAAGTAGGCCTGGTAACTTAAAGTTGTGTTTAAATATGTAAATGAATCTTCTTTACTTCGGGATACATGTATTCCTTAGATGCTAATCTACTCCAGCTCTTCCTTATCTGCACATGAAATATGCAGCATGGTCCTTTGGGATATCTTGGGAAATCTGTTTCTTATGAAAAACTTGGAACATAGCATTTACTAAAACAATATTCAAAGAAAAATGGCATATTATCAAAAAGAATCATTATTGCCTTAATTTGTTATATACGGTGATTGAGCTTTATTCTCAAATGTATAGAGTATGGCAAAGACAGAGCCAAAAAAGAACCAATAGGATAAGAAAATATTAAAAAAAAAATGTAGGATAAAAACCCAATGTTATCTCCCTGGGATAACTTTATTTTCAATAAGTGGCTCCTCACCTACACACACAGACACAGACACACACACACACACACACACACACACACACACACACACACTAGCAATGAGTCTGGCACCAAATAAACAGAAGCCAATAGAAACTAAATTCAGGACCTGTGCAGCGGGACAGAATTCCAGGGTGCCCTGGAACTTGATTCTGCAATCCTTACACGAAGTAACATAATTCCACCAATACCAGGGAAGTCTTACTCCAGGTCGTGCCCATGGATAGATGGAAACGTGGTTGCCTTCTACACCACCTTCAGTATACCTCTCCTCCCAGGATACCGTATACATGCCTTTATAACCACTCCAGTGTATTTCCATTGCCTAACATCAGGATTTTTCTTCCTACACTGTGAACCCTTGAAAGGAAAAGTATTTAATATAATGCTTGCCATGGCATTATATTAAGAAGTACTTACTATTTGAAGTTAATTTAAAATATTTTTACTAAAATTGTTAGAAAGGCTCTAACAATTAAATGCCAAGAGACCTGACGCTAAGACTAAAAGAAAATAGTCTTAAAGTATGGAATCATGCCCTGGCTGGTATGCTCACTGGTTAGAGTGCCAGCCCTCAGACTGAAAGGTTACAGGTTCAATTCCCAATCAAGGGCATGTACCTCAATTGCAGGCTTGATCCCCAGCCCAGTGGGGGCATATTTGGGAGGCAATCAATCAATGTGTCTCTCTCAGATTGATGTTTCTCTCTCTCTTCCCTCCCACCTCTCTCCCCTCCACTTTCTCTAATATATATATATATATATATATATATATATATATATATATATCAATGGAAAAATATTCTCGATTGAGGATAACAAAAATAAGAAGTGTGCAGTCATCATAAAGTACCTAGAATAAAAATTTTAGTGTAAAAACAGGGGAGGAAGATAGCTGTAGACCTTTAAAATGTAAAACAAGACTTATTTTTAACTAGACGTCCGATGCACGAAATTCCTGCCAGGGGCTGGGCCCTTGCAGCCCCAGCCAGGCCTCGCAGCCCCGGCAGCTTTGGCTGGCCTTCACAACCCTGGATTCATCTGGAAGGTCATCTGGAAGGTCATCCGGAAGGATGTCCGGAAGGTCGTTCAGCTATTCGGTCTAATTAGCATATTAACTCATTATTATATAGGATTGCTCAAAAAGACACCCATTAGGAGTATAGATAGAAAAAAAGGGGGTTCTATGGAAGGTAACCTGCCAGGGTGATCTGATGATAAATTCCTAACTGTGCCAGTCATGGTGGCTAGTCACCACCTAAGCCTATAACTTCTTCTTTTTTTTTTTTTTAATATGTTTTAATGATTTTTTACAGAAAGGAAGGGAGAGGTTTAGAGAGCCAGAAACATCGATGAGAAAGAAACATCAATCAGCTGCCTCCTGTATAGCCCCTACATGCCCACAACCAAGGTACATGCCCCTGGCCAGAATTGAACCTGGGACACTTCAGTCGGCAGGATGATGCTCTATCCATTGAGCCAAACTTGCTAGGGCTATTACTTCTTTGGGGAAAGTTTAAAGCCAACCCTATCCATTGTCCTTGTGCTTCTAGGTTAACATACCTTTGAATTACTGGAAGGGGTTATTAACCCTCAAGAAACCACATAATCTTGTTAACTATTCTGTAATCCACTCCCACTTTGCTTTCTCCAATCTTCCTTATGTCCATCCCCTCCTTAATTTCAAGTGCATAAAAGAAGCTGAAAAATGTATTCTTTTTTTTTTAATATATTTTATTGATTTTGTACAGAGAGGAAGGGAGAGAGATAGAGAGTTAGAAACATCGATAAGAGAGAGTCATCGATCAGCTGCCTCTTGCACAACCCCCACTGGGGATATGCCCGCAACCAAGGTACATGCCCTTGACTGGAATCGAACCCGGGACCCTTCAGTCCCCAAGCCGACGCTCTATCCATTGAGCCAAACCGGTCCTGGCTGAAAAATGTATTCTTGGAAACTATTGAGATCTTCCTCCGGGTGATACATTGTCTCAAATAAATGCTTACAAAAAATCTCTATAAGCTTGGATGTTTCTTATGTTATCAAGAGTTCGAGAGTTGTTTAGATCTGTCTAATACACTGCACTGTGACCAGTGCCTTGAACAGTTCCTAGGCTCCTGAGAAATAGCTAATGTATGAATACACAATTGAACTATTTGTTCCAAAGTGCCTGGTGACCATTTCTACAGTGTCCTCTGCTCTCTAAAACTCACCATCGAGCTTCATTGTCTAACACATCTCAATCACCCGGAGTGCTAGTTAAAATGCGGATCCTGAGCCCCGCTTCTACTGCTTTACTGTATTAGTCAGGGCTCTCCAGAGAGACAGACCAATGGGATGGATGGATAGATAGATAGATAGATAGATAGATAGATAGATAGACAGACCTAAGGAATTAGCTCACAAGATTATGCTGGCTAGCAAGTCCAAAATCCATATGTCAAGCTAAGCAGGCTAAAAATTCAGTTAAGCACTGAATCTTCAGAGCAGGTCAACAGGCTGGAAACACAGGCAGGGTTTCTATGCTGCAGGCCTCAGGCTGGATTCCTTCTCTTTCAGAAATCTGTCTTTGGACTTAAAGCCCTCAACGGACTAGATAGGCCCATCAACATTATGAAGGATAATCTGCTGTGCTCAAAGTCTGTTGATTTAAAAGTTCATCGCACCTGAAAATGCCTTCATAGCGATATGTAGACTGGTGTTTGACCAACTAGGCATCATAACCTTGTTAAGTGGACTCATACAGTTACTCATCCCACCCATCATGGAAACTCACCTAGAAAGTTTGTCTAAAATGCAGAAGGTCTGGCTGTGATGGCATATTATTAAAAAGAATCATTATCTCTTTAATTTGTTACATGCACCTCAGGTGAAACAACCACAACCCAAAGAGAATAGGTACCTTGGGTCGTATACATTGAGTGGCCAGATTATTATGTTCTCTGAACGCATAATGATCTGGCCACTCAGTGTCTTTGTATCTCAGATAGGTACCAAAAGTATTCCAGACTTTTGCTGGAGACCAACCACCTATTTGCCCTGAGCTTTCTATCAGCCAGTGCAGAGGGGATCAGGTGCATGATTTATAGTATCTTTGATATCAAATAAATGAGGTACTCAAGAGAAGTACACTGAGTGGCCAGATTATTATGGGTTCAGAAATCATAATAATCCTGCCACTCAATGTATGATAAACAACCTCTCCTACTTGGGTCAGCACATCTTCTGTTTTCACACAACTAATGCCAGATCTGCAGTCCAGTGGTCCAAAAGCATACATCAGTGTTAGCCATTTATAAACCAAGAGAGTTGATGAGTTTAAGTAAATGTAAACACAATATGTGTCAGACGTGCTATCTACAAAGAGTAAAGCCTTGAAGTGTTCTAGAACAATGGCTTGCAGAGGATGGCCCCTGAACCCGCAGCATCAGTTTCACCTGGTAACTTATTAGCAATATAAATTCTTGCCCCTCTCCCCCAAACCTACTCATCAGAAACTGGGGTGAGGGCCCAAAAGCCAGTGTTTTAATAAGGCCTCAAAGGTGCCCCTGGTGCAACACCAAAGTTTGTGATCCACTGTTCTGATGCATTTCATAGCTTACCTCGTCGAATTTCTGAATTGGAGCATCTTTACTTACCGCCTCATGCAAGGTTTACTCATATCTTCTCTCGGGTTCATGGATCATCAGTCACCATCCTGCCACAAACAAGTGATGAATAGTCAAAGCCAAGCAGAGCATAAATTATAAGAGTTCTCTTTGTCTTGGCACACGCAGATATCTTGCCTGTTGGTATCTATAATTTTTTTCAGACAATCCCCTGTAGTCTCCAGGCCCAATTTAAGGGGGAGGGAGGATTACTGCTTTCCATTTTATTTTTAGTAATAAGCTAAGTAATTAAGTCTTTCCTGGTTCCTGGAGCAATCCAACTTTTCAGAAGACTTTAAAATGAACAAAGAAAATTCAGTTAATGGGCATAGACATAGGGAAGCGGCTGACTAAAACTAAAGACCCAGAGAGTTCACAGCGTATAACCAGATGCAAGAGGACAAAATGCAGTAATGTGCTTCTTCTCTCGAACTATCCATGTTATTTTCCGTATTAAGATTTCTCTCCATAGTTACGCAGGGAGAAGATAGATTTGATGCAGGAAAAAGCCAGAATAAACTTAACCCATCGAAGAGGTCTTCCAAATCAGAGGTTGCCAACTGGTACCCAAGGGCCAGATTACCACCTCACTGGCTCGGAGGCTAGTCAATCACTTCTTACATTAACAACAGCTTTTAAAAGTGATGACCCATGCGACAACAAAGAAATAAAAACAGAAACTATGGCAGCTAAGACTGACATTTTATATTTAAAATATTTGAAAGCTGTTAATGATCTTTCTACTAAGGACACAAATATTTAAAGTATCTGGATAATTTCATCACCAACAAGAACGTATTTTCTGAGCATCTCTATATAAAGCACGATGGCTTTTTGTAAATGTTATTGTTTAAAGTATTACATATAGTGTTACACATGTGTCCTCTTCCCCCCGTTAACCGCCACCCCCACCCCACCCCCACCTCCCAGGCACTATGCCTTTTTTTGTTTTGTCTGATACCTACCTTAGTAATAAAGAATATTCAGCTTAATCCTTAACACAAGGAAATCATAATATCCAAAGATATGGAGCTTGATCTGCAGCATCTCCTAGCTCCTAAATGTCAGAGCTTACAACAATTATGCCAATCATGAGGAGATCTGTGTTCATAGTGGGCAGGTGGGGGAAGGCCTGAGCTCAGCAGGCTGCCTTGGAAAGGCGAGGGCATGTTATCATGACCGCTTTACCAACGGAGCATGCACCAGGGCTGGCCTAAACTTCAGCTCTACCAAAATAGGCTGCTTGAGCATCCAGTCCCAAGAATGGAACTGTGCGCCTGGTGTTTCCAAAGCCATTCCCCGCCCTAAAAGACACTTAAGGGCAGAGAGTTGAGAGATGAACAGATTTGAGAGTCCAGGGCGGATTCAAACATCCAGGCTCTGGCAGCTCCCATTATCCTGTTTTCCTACAGCCCACATGGCACTTAATCAGTGATGAGTGCTAGAAAATCACTTAGTATCATTGAGACCTCTCGCCCCCATTGTGTTCTCAGAGCAACATATACATTATCTCTGTAGAATACATTTGTATTGGGAATTTTCTGGATGCAATTATCCTTTGCAACTAATAAAATGAGATGTAATTATAGATGTACTGTTAGCAGTGCCACTTCACATTTAGCTTGCTATGTTTGTGGCTGTCTGGAACTCCGGATCTGAGTGCTGGCTATTACTCTCACTCACAAGCTATTGCTGGGGACAGTGCTGCTCCTGGTGACAGCTATCTGGGGCAGCACTCTCACACTCCTTTGGGGATCTCTCTGCCTCCTTGGGCTCTGTCTCTTAGATCGAAGCTGCACTTTTAACCCTCCCACAAACAGCTTACAATGCATAATTCAACCCTAGCAGAGCCCTCATTTTCCCTCATGAACCCGCAGTCTGGTGGCCCGACTTTAAATGTCAGTTTAGTACCTACTAATTTAAAAAAGGAGCAGAGATTTACATATAGAGGCCTCAATCAAAATTTTCAGAAAGGTCCAGCCAGTGTGGTTCAGTTGGTTGAGCATTATCCCATGTACCAAGAGGTCACGGGTTCTGGTCAGAACACGTGCGCAGTGTTCTGGCTCATTCTTCAGAAGGGGGTATGCAAGAGGCAGCCAATCAATCTCTCTCCCCTTTTCCTTCCTCTCTCTGTCTAAAAATCAATAAAAACATATTAATAAAAAAATATTTCATAAAGAACCAACTTGTACTTGGACATGACAAAGAGCTCTACAGAACTTCTCTGCATTTTGTACAGTGAGTACGTATTATTAAAAGACAAAACAGCCGAAACTGGTTGGCTCAGTGGATAGAGCATCGGCCTGAGGACTGAAGGGTCCCAGGTTCGATTCCGGTCAAAAGCATGTACCTTGGTTGCGGGCACATCCCCAGTAGGGGGTGTTCAGGAGGCAGCTGATCGAGGTTTCTCTCTCATTGATGTTTCTAATTCTCTATAATTCTCTCTCTTCTTCTCTGTAAAAAATCAATAAAATATATTAAATAATAATAATAAATAAAAATAAAAAACAGAACAGAAAACACATGCAACAGATTCTATATGAAATCAGGAGGGGGCTAGGCCCTTCCTTCTGAGATCCCTCCTGCAGGAACTCTGGAGGGACATGAAGACTTACCTTAGGTACATGGACTCACGGAGATTTTTAAGGGAATTCACTTCTAGAATCTCAACTTCCTAAACTGGGTCCCACTGAACACTGTGCCTGAAGATGTGTATGTACACTTACTGCATAAAAAATACTTTTAAAAGAATACATTGATGAAGAGTGTTCAAATAATAAATGGAAGACCTGTTGCAGTGGATTTCTCTTGACTCTAACATCTTAGAGGCAGCACAAGGTATTTTTAGCACTCTGGATATGTAGTGTGTCTGCTGAGGAGGTATATTCAGAGCCTGTCCCATGAAATCCTCTATGAGAACCATTATCGCTTTGGAGACAAGCCAAGCAATTTGATCTTGTGACTGCCCATCAAATTAATAAGATGAACCTGAGAGCTCAGTGCCGATTGGTAAGGAGAAAGTCAGAAAATCTGCCTCAGAACAAGGTTCCCCTGGGTGGCTAATGCCTGGAAATGGTTGAGACTTTGAGGAGAAACCAGCCAGTGAGGGGACAGGTCTCACAGAAACCAGGTGGGAGACTGCCCGGCCTAAAGAACCCTGAGGACAGACAGGGAAGTCAGCACAGTATGTAGCAAGAATTGTGTGGGAGAATCACTCTAGCAAAGAAGCCCAATCTAACAAATCCCATTGGGAAATATTTTCCAGAGCTTTCCCTCGTAGCCGTGGTGAGGCTCGCTCGAATTAGGCAGGGTTTCCCAGGCCTGACCCCAGCAACAGTGACAGGCACTGAGCTTCTTGGTTTTGTTAAACATCCTTGAAAAAAACTCAAGTCATTTTTCAATGAAAGGAAACCAAAACGTACAATCCTGCTAATGTTTATTACCATCAGGCAATGATTTATTATTGAATGGTATTCTGAGTCTGAAATGTCCCAGATTGGTTCCTTAAGTATTGTCCCTAAGCTAAGAGGCTGGATCCTGAGCAGCTGGCATTTATCAGGCTTCTTTTAAAACCAGAAATCTGACCGCAAGTAAATGCTGTCTAACAAGCACAGAGCATATAAAGAAGACATTCCTGACGGTAAGGTTGTCCAGCACTGAACAGCTATCTTCCCATGTGGTACTGGCAGCAAACAGCCAGCCGGAGGCCTCCTGGTGAATTTGCTGCCACTGAGAAGATAGAGCACTTTTCATTGTATTTAGGAGATAGAAAGACCAAGTTTTGCCCTGGCCAGTGTGGCTCAGTGATTAGAACATCAGCCCCCACACTGAAGGGTTGTTAGTTCAATTCCCAGTCAAGGGCACGTACCTGAGTTGCAGGTTCTGTCCCCACCATCAGGGTGCTTAGGGGAGGCAACAACCAATGTGTCTCTCTCAAATCGATGTCTCTCTCTCTCTCTCTCTCTCTCTCTCTCTCTCTCTCTCTCTCTCTCTCTCTTCTCTCTTCCCCCCCCCCCTTTCCTCTTCTCTTTCACTGTCTCTAAAAATCAATGGGAAAAAAATATATATTCTGGTGAATATTAACAAAATAAACAAACAAACAAAAAAAAGCAAATATTAAGGACAAGGACAAAATACTACTACTCAAACTCAGAGACTTAAACCACATATCACAGCCTTTCTCCATACATTTGAGTTCCTTACCAACAATTTTCATAGGCCATTCATTAAAATGTAAACAATGGTCCCCCCACCTCCAAAGTGATTGGATATGGAGGAATATTTGCTTGCTTGCTTTTTTTTAACCTTTTGCTTATCTAATTTTTTAAAATATCTATAATGAGCATGTATCATGTTTGTAAACAGAAAAATAGAGAAAGGTAATCTGATTTTTTATTTATCATTTGAAAGAAAAGCAATATGTGATAACTGCTGAAACCTATGGCATTCTTTTCTATGAATTATGGATGCCAATTACTGCAACACAAAATCACCATAAGAAATCCTAGGTCAAGTCACAGAAACATCTGACAGCCATTTCTCTTATGTAACAGATTTTAAATAAAACTCTATTGATTATTAGTAGGTTTAATGATATAATTTTTATTATTTTTATTTTTTAATATATTTTATAAATTTTTTTCAGAGAGGAAGGGAGAGAGATAGAGAGCTAGAAACGTCGATGAGAGAGAAACATCGACCAGCTGCCTCTTGCACACCCCCTACAGGGGATGTGCCCACAACCAATGTACATGCCCTTGACCGAATCAAACCTGGGACCTTTCAGTCCGCAGACCGACGCTCTACCATTGAGCCAAACCGGTTTCGGCATGATATAATTTTTTAAAAACAAAGAAAATTCAAATTAGAAAATGACCTTAATAATCTAGTTTTCAAGTCCAAGTACTTACCTTTGAAAATGTTTTGTTATTGTCGACCATGAAGATGATAATAAACAATGCCACAGCAAAGCAATTTGATATCATGGAATTGCCACTGACTTCACACAGAAAATGCCAAACAAGGTGAAATGTTTTGGGAGGTTTGCCCACTCTTTTCCCCTCTCCACTGCCCTCTGCTGCTGCTTGTTCCTGACCAGCTTCCTTTGATACCCTCAAAACTCTGGTGTTGGGACTCTGACCTTCCATCCTCAACCACCTGAATGGTCTCTCAACCTCCCCCCTCAAGAGACCGTGGGCAGTTCTTGAAGACATGGCTTCCTCAGCCTCCCTCGCTCAGACAGAGCTTGGCATTCTTCCACAGCCTTCAAAGACAAGGTGAAGAGATGGGGCCAGTCATCTTTCTTATTTGACAATACTCCTTCCAGATGTTTCCTCCTCCAATTTTCTGGGAAAAACCCACTGCTCTTCAACATTGTCATCTTTATCTGCCATAATTCCCCTTCACTCCCTCATTAACTGAGCATGCTAGCATCTGGCTCAGTCTGCACCCAGCCTTCATATACTACCACACCACAGGGATCTCAGAAATCCATCTAAGCTTTCATTTCCTTGATCTGCCTGCTCCATGGGGTTTCAGAGGTAAGGAGAAATTTTACTAAACAAACTTCCAAGTCTGAGCATCTTGATGTAGGCAGGCATATTAATGTAGGATCTTTATTTGTGGTCACACCACCTCTGAAATACTCTGTTTAAATTTCCTTCTCTTTCACCACTATCTCCTGCCCTAGTTCTCTCACAGAGTTATTTCCCACACACCTACCGATCAGTTCCATCTGACTGTCACTTTATACATCCAGCTTCAGTTCCATCATCTAATCACTCTCTTGCCAATATCATCAGCTCAGATGCCCATCTAGCCTTCCATCATGTATCCTGGAAACCCCTAGCACTGTGTACACCCAACTTTCCACCTTCTCCATGCCACTCCTGTGCTGCTGATCATTGTTATGTACCAAACTGATACTTTACTATTATAATAACAATAACAATAATAGAAAATATTTATTAAGTGCTTACTGCCTACCTACCAGACACTATGCTAAGTGCTTTGCATGTGTTATATCATGTAATCCTCCCAGCAACTCCATGAATAACTCATGTACTAATATTATGGCTACTGCATGAAGACACTGATCATCAGAGACATTACATACCTGCCCCAGGTCACACACATAGTGTCAGAGCAGGGACTCATGGCAACTTGAATCGAGGTGTGTCTTATTTCAAGGCCTGCATTCCTCACCACCACATGTAGATTCTCCTTTTTCCATTTCCATTGCCCTACACTGCCCTTTTGTTCTGTTTCTGTCATAACAGGGTATTTCAAATCTTCTTCACTCTCCACAGACTTCCCACTTCTAACCCTGACCTACCACTCGAAGCTGAGCTCCTGAGCTCCTGCTTTATAGGAAAAATAAGAGCCATCAAAAAGAGAGCAGCTGCCTCTGCTTTCCAACACCAAGCCTATGAAATTAGCATCCCATCCTTTCCTCCTCTTTTCCAAGATAGATGTCTCTCCTTTGGCCTGAATTCCATTCCACCTATTCCCTCAACTCAGTTTTTAACTTGTCACTCCCCTTAACAGGTAAGTGGGCTCTTGCTCACCTCCAGGCCTCTGCTGCACAACTTGTCCCCATTGGAACCATGTTATTCCTCTCCACTGACTGGGATCCATATTCTGCCACTTCCTCCAAGAAGGCTCTCATCAGTTCCCCAGTGAGAGTGTATGGCCATCCTCTAAGCTCCCTCCCACCATGCTCTAAGCTTCCCTCTCTCATCGTGTCTACTCCATGGCTTACTTCTCAGGCCGCTGCTGGACGGCCTGCTCCATGAAAGCAGAGACAGTGTTCATGGTATTCTTTTCAGCCCTGGCACACAGAAATACATAGTGAATTAATTAATGACTGGATTAATGGAGGCAAGGAGAGGCAGTGTAATAGAGAACTTTGAACTTGGCAGAGCACCTAGACTTAAAATAAGAAAAAGGGAGTCACTGGGTTTTGAGCAAAAGGATGAAATAATAAAATCTAAGGATTTTATTGTTTTGTTTTATAAGACTCATCTTGTCATGTTTTTGGAATGAAATGAAGTGCAGAAACCAGGGTTCTGAAGCCAATTAGAGTAATAATACAAGTCTAAAGTAAACAATGCCTCAGAAAGGCTTATAGTAGTGGAAAGGTAATTATATTTTGAGGAGACACGTTTGCTATGGGGGGCAGTGCACCAACCGCAAGGAATGTGTCACAAGCAAGCCAAATTGGCATTTAAGTGCAAGGCTCCTGGCTTCGAATTTGGCAGAGGAGGAAGATCCTGAGCTCACCTCCACTCGTTGACACCAAAACTACAACTACATATAAAGCAGCTGTCTCTGAGAATGACCTGAACACTAGCAGAACAGATTTTCTACAACTACAGATATAAAGAAAGAGCCACCCTGAGATGGGTCAAAGGGGTAGAGACTAAGTCTAGTCAGGACCCACCCTCTCCCACTCCCCCTGTGGGGACTCACAAGTGGGAGGGGTATCACAACTGTGGAGATCACCCTGGAAGAGGAAGGGGTTGAGCCAGAAAGAGGAACCCCCAGATCATCTGGCTGGAAAACCAGCAGGGCTGACAGCTTAGAGCCAAAAAGCTGGAAAAAACCAGGGTTGTTCTCTTTCTGAGAGCAGCAGCCTGAAAAGCACCCAAGTCATATGTGAAGGTGAAACATTGCCTGATGTTAGGGTGTGTGCTGGAGGGACAGGGATCTGTTGGAACTTTCTCCTGAGTCAGAGATGCTGGCGGGTGCCATTTCCATCTCCCCACCCCTACCCCACACCGCTTTCTTTCCTTCCCTTTCATCTACCTGGTCTGAAGCGAGCAGGCACCATTTCTGACACTCTCCATTATCCTTGCTGGCACTGTTCACCCCACCCTGCATTTCCCTAAGAGCTCATCCAGGTGTCTCCCCTCCAAAGCAGCTCCTGCCCTGCCTTTCCAGTGGGTGGCCTCAATGGGCGCCAGCACCCAGCACTGTGTCTGCAACAGCCTGGCTGAGCGTGGCAGCCACCCGCAGGCCTGCCCTTCATAGCAGGGAGCCCGCAACAGCTGCGGTCAGGCTTCACGGACTTTTCATGCTGGTCACTTTGTCAGGTATATGACTATCGAATCACCATGTTGTACACCTGGAATTAATAAAGTATCTATACTTTAATTTTAAAAGTATATATTTTTAATTTACATTAAAAAAAAAAACAACAGCAAAACTTCTGATAAACCAATTATGTGAGCTGAGTACAATGGACAAGTCAAGATGACTCCATTTACTTCAAGACTCATAGTCCACATGTAAGTGGCTATAGGGAGAGTATAAGGTGATATGTATGCTATAAGGTGTTTGGGTTACCTGCCTAAAGTTATTTAACCTGCTTTATTTGCTTAATACATCCTTTGAACTGAGCATAATGCCTTAAATACAGCAGGAGCCAATTAAACAAATGGATGAATTTATATTGCTCTTTTATTGCCTCAGATCATTTATTGGAAGGAAGGACATATTTAACTATACATACATATAGTTTTCAATATATAGTTGTGTGTCTATATTAGATTTGTGTGTACAGATATGCATATGTGATCATACACACATTCCTGGTTCTCTAATTTCTTTTTTCAAATTACAAAAGTTATAATAACCTCTTAGAATAAAATATTTTCCTTGAATTTCTCCAACCAAATGTTAACTTCCTATTATTAGCAATCTTTGCTCCAAATTTTTTTCTCCCTGACTTACCATAAAATGCATTTTTTCTTACCACAGACATTATTGTCTGAGTCAATTCTATCAAAGAAATGCAAATGAACAATAAGCACATGAAAAGATCCTCAACATCATTGGTCTTCAAGGAAGTGCAAATCAAAACGACGATTAGATACCACTCCACATCCTAGAGTGGCTTTAATCACAAAGACAGATAATAGGAAGTGTTGGTGAGGATGTAAATAAATTGAAACCCTCATACACTGCTGGTGGAAATGTAAAATGGCACACTCACTTTGGAAAACAATATGTCAGTTCCTTAAAAAAAGTTAAACAGTCATTATTTGACCCAGCAATTCCACCCCAAGACATATAAAATCATACATCACAAAGAAACCTATACACAAATGTTTGTAACAGCATTATATATAATAGCCAAATGGTGGAAATAACTCAACTGTTTATCAATTGATAAATGGATAAATAAAATGTGGTATAGAGTACAATAAATGTTATCACAAGAGAGAATGAAGTACTGATATATGCTGTAACAGGGATGAATGTTGAAAACAGTATGCTAAGTGGGGAAAAAGTCACAAAAGACCATATATGCTTCCTCAAATAAAATTTCCAGAATGGGCACACCTATTAAACAGAAAGTATATTAGCAGTTGAGGAAGGGGGCATCAAGGAATAGTGATGGCTAAAGGCTACGAGGATCTTTTTGGACTAATGAAAATGTTCTAAAATTGATTATGGTAATGATTTCACAATGATTTAACCAAAAACATTGAATTGTACACTTTAAATGAGTAGATTGTATGGTATGTGACTTATCTATATTAATAAAAGGGTAATATGCTAATTAGAATGGACGTCATCTGTACATCTTTCTGGATATCCTTCTTCTGGACAAAGCCACAGTAGCAGGAGCCAAGGCAGAGGAAGTTAGGGGCTATTAGGCCAGCAGGGGAGAGCAGTTAGGGGTGATCAGGCCAGTAGGGGGTTGGGGAACAATTAGGGGTGATCAGGTTGGCGGGCAGAGAGGTTAGGGGCGATCAGGCAAGCAGGCAGGCAGGTGAGCGGTTAGTTGCCAATGGTCTCAGATTGATAGGAATGTCTGACTGCTGGTTTAGGCCCGATGGGGTCCCAGTGGAATTGAGTTGTTGTTTTTTTTCCATCTTTACCTATTTTAAAGGAATTGGTATAAAGGATGAGCTCTTAGATAAAAGTTCTCCAACCACTAACACAGATGTAGCTATCATCTTAACACTTGGGAAATCTCAAAGTTGGCTCTTTAATCCAGACTAGAGAGGGTGCAGACCAGGCTAAAGGATTTCACTCCACCCACATGCACAAATTTTGTGCACCTGGCCTCTAGTATCTCAATAAAGGTGTTACAGAAACATTATTATTGAAGTCGCATTCTTTTATAGGCTTTTTTATATGAAAAAAATTTAAAAACGGCGGGGCGGGGCGGGGGGGGGGGAAATACTATTTTCAGGAGTAGAGGATTGGGCACATTCATACCAACTGACTGCTTTTCAGGAAACAAACCAGGACTATCATATATACTGCATTAATCAAAGGCACTGTGAATACTACCAATAATATTTCCTCTTTGCCTCCACTTAAGATAAACCCTGTGTTAAATTTTGAATTAAATGGGAACATCCTTTTCTACCATTTTACTGAATTTTGGTTCACCTGTTCAAAAGGAATATAAGTTGTCAAAGAGAGGAGGCAAAAGGATGATCTAACTTTTAAAGTATTGAAGTAAAGAGACTTTCCTTGAGAAGAAAGTTAAGTGAAAAGATAACTCAAATTCATCCTACTCTGAGATCCCATCCAAACTCTATTTTCTCATTTGTGGGATGTGAGGAGTGTATTTCTCTAGGTACCCCTAAGGTCCATCCTAATTCGAAAATTTTATAGCTAGCCACAGAATTTAACTATAGAATATGAATAAGAACTGTGGCCAAACCTATCTGGATTAAAGAGCCAGCTTTGAGATTTTCCAAGTGTTCATATGATAGCTACATCTGTGTTAGTGGTTGGAGAACTCTTTTTTATATATATATTTTATTGATTTTTTTTTTTTTTTTTTTTTTTTTTTTTTTTTTTTTTTTTACAGAGAGGAAGGGAGAGAGATAGAGAGCCAGAAACGTCGATGAGAGAGAAACATTGACCAGCTGCCTCCTGCACACCCCCTACCGGGGATGTGCCCACAACCTATGTACATGCCCTTGACTGGAATCGAACCTGAGACCTTTTAGTCCGCAGACCGATGCTCTACCACTGAGCCAAACCGGCTTCGGCTGGTTGGAGAACTTTTATCTAGGAGCTCATCCTCTACACTGATTCCTTTAAAATAGGTAAAGATGGGGGGGGGGGGGGGGAAACCTCAATTCCGCTTGATTGCCAGTCCTACTTTCTATAATACAAACAAGTCATCAACTTATGTGATTAATTCCGAATTTTTTCAGCCACTACATAAACAGAAATGATCACACAATGATTCTCTCTGAAATCATCTGGTCCCTTCAGGCCTATAAATTAGAGTTGGCCAATTCCTTCCAAATATTAAGGTTTTTTTTTTAATGGAGTGGGGGACTCAGCAAGGAATTTTTCAGGCCAAAGTAATACATTCCTTTTCTCCCTTGGTAAATTTAGACAAGTTGAAGTATTCAAAATAGGAGAAGGACTTTGGGACACGGAAGGAATGCAAATTGGCTCCCCAGCTCTGGAACTGGGAAGCAAAATTCCAAGGACTGGAAACCCAAAGATGTGGTAGTCCATTGGGGAAGCATAGCTCTGTGATGGAGGAAGCTAGAGAAAAAACAATAATAAAAATTAATGAGTTTCTCAGGAATTGGAAATGCTGAGCAGTGAGTAGAAGTTCATAAAATTAAATTGGAATATATAGAAAATATATTTTATCTCTCTATTTAAAAGATAATTTTTTGAAAAATCTAAGCTATCTGGGCAAGATACTAAGAAATGCTCATATAATTATACCCTAATGTTAGAGGGTCACTGAGTTATTTTTTCCCAAATGAACTCTCCTCAGCCTTCACCCCATAAGTAATGAACCAAACAAGTTGTATAAGATGAAATGGGATGGATCCACTCAAACTGGCTCAGATAGTTTTCCTTCTTCCTAGATTTTAGTTGACTTTTAGGGAGGAGTCATAAAAATTAGACTTCCTTCTCCAATCCATAAATTTAATTGTATTTCAATGTAAACAGGCCTTGCCATCAGCTTTGGGTGCACTTCAGCTATGCTCCAGCTCTACTTGTGAAGTCATCCTGTGTGGAACGGCAAAGGATCCAGTTTCACGCTTAATAAATCAATTTCAGGTTGCATAAAATGTCCGTGTGCAAGGAAAAATAAGGAAGGCTGAAAATCGCACTATACAAATTATATGGATTTGGACAAGAACATAGAAAGAAGACAAGAATAACCTATTTTCCAGTTGTTTTGACAAAATGTCAGACTTTTTTCAAGATTTCAAAAATGGCCTTTGAGATGATTTGCTTGGAATGAGGGCAAACTCTTGTTTTCAATTTTTAAGAGACTGCTGTGAATAGTCCAAGCAGTCTGCAATCTACATACAAGGCAATCAATTAAAGAGAAGCCCACCGAAGACTTGTTTTTGGTAAAAATATGGAGACTCCTCAGCCTGAGTTTCCAGAACTTCTGCAAATGGCACTCAGTTCAGAAATTTTTTTAATGAAAATGTAAATTCCTTGGAAGCCACGCTAGCATAATGACCTACACTCCTCATATGAAGGTCACTATATTTTACCTTCATTTCTTCTGCTTGACTTAAGACTAGTGAGAAGAATTTATAGCAAAGACACTGCAAAGAAAGTCAATGCATTTACAGAAGAAAATTATTAAATGGTACAAAGAAAGTGAAAAACTCAGATCTAAAATGAAACTCCCTATTTCTGCCTACAAACCGACCAGTAAAATGTGTGCCCTGAAATACACCAGGAGGAAGTCTCCTAAAATCATGGGAGGAAACAAAGAATTCTCTGCAACCTGTGATTCTTTAAGAAAACAGGAACCTAGCCCCAGCCAATTTGGCTCAGTGGATAGAGCATCGGCCTGTGGACTGAGGTACCTGGTTTGATTCCTATCAAGGCCACATGCCTGGGTTTGGGTTCCATCCCAAGTAGGGGGTGTGCAGGAGGCAGCTCTTTAATGATTCTCTCTCATCATTGATATTTATATCTCTCTCTCCCTCTCCCTTCCTCTCTGAAATCAATAAAAAGAATATATTTTTGAAAAGAGAAAACAGGAACTTTTTTTTTTAATATATTTTATTGATTTTTTACAAAGAGGAAGGGAGAAGGATAGAGAGCTAGAAACGTCGATGAGAGAGAAACATCGACCAGCTGCCTCTTGCACACCCCCTGCTGGGGATGTGCCCGCAACCAACATACATGCCCTTGACCGGAATCGAACCCGGGACCTTTCAGTCCACAGGTTGACGCTCTATCCACTGAGCCAAACCAGTTTTGGCAAAAATAGGAACTTTTATAAGCTCCTATTAAGTGTAAGCTACCTGACATATATTATATATAAGGTTTTCTTTGGTTTACTATCCTCCCTGTGACATTGAGACATGTCACTCCCTGTTGCACAGGTGAGGACACCAAAGCTCAGAGAGGCCAACACTTTGTCCAAGGTCAACCCAGCTGGTAAACTGAGCCAGAATTGGAACACCAACTGGTCTGGCTCCAGAGTTCATGCTATTAAATCATGCTCCATGAGAAATCCTGTGCTTTTACAAACTAGAAAAAAAGAATCAGCTCAAGAGTCTTTCTTCTTTCCTTTTTATTTTTTTCTGTGAGGGATCACCTCACCCTGAGTATAGAAACAATCCAAGTACAAATGTATGTAAATGAACTCCCATCCCCCTCAGAGTAAGATAAAATTCTGCAACAGTCACACATTGTCACAGGTTAGCTGGTATATGGAAAGAAGCAGATATGCCCAAGATAATGCTACTTTTCCATTTGACTTAATATAATCAATGGTGTTCATGAAAGGAAGAGGCTCCTTATGCTTCAGTTCTTTCAAAAAATGCAGCTTCATTCACAGTAATAATTAACTATGCATTTTAAAGCTTTTTTCCCCCTGGAAGCCTTACTTATCCTTGATAACAATCCCTGAGGGAGAACAGGTATTCATCCAAGGCCTTTGAAGTGTACGTATCATTTTATTAATTGTTAGCATATCATGGGCAAATTACAGCATCACCAGGCAAATATTAATTAACACTTAATTGGCATATAAACTATTTGGATACAAATAGATTACATGAAATACTTGAAACATGTTATTTTACATACAAAAGACTCAATTCACCATTTCCACTGTGGGACAGCCACAGAACCCACTGGCATTCCTCTCTAAAAAAAATAACTCTTTTATTTGTATTTCGTTCTTAAATTTATTTAAAGCTTTTTTTTTTCTTGAAATCCCCCTGATTATAAGAAACAATGTTAGATATCATAAAAGCTACAAAAAAAAAAAATCAACAGTTTAACAGACAAATGAATGCAGTACTACTAAAATCATCTACAAAAATATCATACGGGTGAACATAAATCCTTGGCTGCCTATAGGAATCCCTTGGTGAGATCACAGCCACAGAAATTTTTATTTAATTGGTCTGGGAAGCAACCTGGGCATTGGTGCTTTTAAGAGCTCCCCAGATGATTCATCTGTTCTGAGGTTGAGGTGCCCAACTGTGGGAGCACGGGGAAGGGAGCACAGAGGTGTGAGAATGACTCAGTGTGTCAGGTCAGTAGCTCCCTCCCCTCCCTTCCTTCCTCCTTCCTTCCTTCCTTCCTTCCTTCCTTCCTTCCTTCCTTCCTTCCTTCCTTTCTTCCTTCTTGCCTTTCTTCTTTCCTTTCTTCTTTCCTTCCTTCTTTCCTTTCTTCTTTCCTTCCTTCTCTTTAAGTAAATGTGGCATATATTTTGAACCATGATGAATGGAGATGAGAAGTGAAGCATTGAAGATGGAGAGCAAAGGTGTCAGAGGAGGAGAAAATGCTGTAAACCATGGCAAGGATATGAAAAGGAACAAGGGACACTTCAGGATTTAAATTTGAATGGAGCAGTCTTGTGGGAAATCTGGAGGGAGAATGGGCTGGACTTGTGGGCAGGGCTCAGAGGCAGAGGGACCCAAGGCAGTTAAGCTGGGTGCTGACTTCTGAAGCAATAAGAAGCCACTGATCATTTCTGAGCAAAGAAGTAATGTGAAAAAGTGACTATTAGCTCTGCAACGGGAAATTCAGGAAGTTTCATCTAAAAAAAAAAAAAAAAAAAAAAAAAAAAAAAAAAAGGTGTACATGGATTGTAGGAGACAGGAAGGCCAGTCCAGCCACTTAGGAAATGATGGAGATGAGGGAGGCAAAGGTCAGAGGTGCTGAACCAGGACTATGGCAGAGGGAGGGCAAAGGACAGAGTCCAGACTCACCACGATAGAGGAAGTGATAGGATTTAACTGGATGATGGAGACACGGAGAGAAAGGGAGCAAAGATGGCAGTAAGATTTAGCACTTGGAGACATAATTAAAAGAAATGGGAAATCAGGAGGAAGATGGGGTATTAGAGGGCAGATGATGAATTCCATTTCACTTACATTTGCCTCATCTGCCCTCATGTCTTCAATTTGGAAACATCCAGTGACAAGTCTGAAGTTAGGCATGAGAGCAGAGTAGATAATTAAGGCAGAAGTAGGGATTTGGGTGTCATTATCATAACCATGGGTCATTAGAGAAGGTGACAGGTGAATTCTCTGAGAGACATGAAGAGAGCTTGAAGGGGCTTGTGCAGGAGACAGACAGCAGGCAAACAGAGAAAGGAGCAAGGGCAGGCTGGGTCACAAGGCTCATTGAGAAAAGGAGATTCTGAGAACATGGGATAATCTATAATGTCAAATGTTACTGGAAAAAAATCACAAATGAAGCCATATAGCCAACTACAGATCACTGGTGACAAAGTTACAAGAGTAAATGCAGCATGCATGGCACGGAGGGTAAGAGAGTTGAAGGTGGGAGAGGCAAGGACGTGGAGACGGGAAGCAGAGTCCACTGATTCAGAGAGTTTGCAGCTGGACCAAAGAGGGAAACAGACAGCTGGCACACACGGACTCGGAAGTCAGTAAAGGAGCACTGTGAATGCACAGGTGTGCAAGGGCCAGAGTGAGTGGGGAGACTTTGGAAGCCAGAGAGCACGTGGTGCTGGAGAGGGTGAGGGAGGTCATTAGGAAGATAGGTCAACATTCAGTCCACGGTGAGGGTGGTAGACTGTCCCAGGAAAGAAAGCTAGATCGCCTTCTTTTTGGAAACAAAGGGTAAGAAGAAGGGGATTCATGAAAGAATGCTCAGCAGAGGTAGGAATGGAAAAGAATGAGGGAGCCTGAAGGACTGATGATCATGGTTGTTTCAGTGAAGCAAAAAACAAACAAAGAAAAAAACAAGGGCACCTTCCAGAGGTGGGGGGAAGGAAGGCGGCAGAAAGGAAAGGAAGAAATATTTCCACGAGGTGGGGGCATGTCTGGAGTTCAAGCTGTATAATCCGACTATTATGGACTTGTCATTAACTATAGACCACCTGAAATAATCAACAGACCCAGACAGCACCACCTCACAATAAAGTCTCTTTAAATGCCAGCACCCAGAAATCATCTGAGCTTGCAAGCTCCTCTCTGTGGCACAATTCTCCCTGGAGGTCTTAAACCAGTAAGTCTTTCCCACCTTCCACTTAGCATGTCAGGATTTCTTCCAACGGCTGCAAACCTCAGCCTCCCCCAGTGTAACCCGCTCCTCCCAGGTCAGCTTCACCGCTGCTATCTTCACTTGCAAGTCTCCCGTGGCCCAAGCAGGCAAGACTCTCCACTCAACATGCGTCCTTGAACAAGTCACATAACGTCCGCCTTCTCGACTGGAAAATGAAGGGCGATGAGAATGGGGCACTGCCTCCAGCACAAAGGGCTGGTGCAAATCAAATGACATATGGCTGAGCAATTTGCAGATATGAAGCCATAGAAAAGCTGAGTGATCATCTCTGCCTGGCTGGGCACAGCGCAGTTCACCCAACACAAAGGCCACATTCAGACCTTGCCAGGTGCCACAGACCCGCAGAGCGCTGGCCAAATGAAGCAGAAGCAGAAGACAAAAGAAAATCCCTCAACAAAACAAGGCAACTGGAAAGAGGAGACATAGAGGGACGGGACGGGGAGGTTAGAGGGTCACGAAGTATTCCGCCGCTGAAATTCCTCTGGACAAAGAAATCATTTCATGTTTCTCTTTGGGGAACAATATATGGGTGCATAGATGGAAGACTGCCCAGGGACCCGGGGCGTCTGGGAAATCTATCTGATGGAAAGAGAGAGCTCTCTGCTCTGCACGGATGCCACTACTTTGCAGCAAAACCGGCTGCTGGAGCATTTCTGGTCTTCCACAGGATCGCTCGCTTGTGCAGAACTTTCCTCCAGAAAAGAGGCAGTGCTCGTGGCATTTGGAGTGGATGTCTTTCCCCTCTTCTGCTCAGCCACAGACCTGCTTCATATGAACTTCTTCATGAATTCTAGAGATTTTTAAAGAATTTTAGAGAATGTTGGTCTTAGATAATAGCCTGGGCAACACTTTTGACAAGCCTACTAAATGCAAAAAGACACTAAATGTGTCTGTTCTTATCAATATTCTACAGGGTTAGCTAATGACTATCTGTAGCATTATTCTAAAGAAACTTCCTCCTTGGGGCTGGGTCACACTTGCATTTGTTGCATATCCCAGGGGTTCCCAAGGCCCAACCCAGTCTGCAGACCCCAGAAGAGCCTTTTGATACTATGTGTGCTTTATTTGGCTGAGGGAGTGGCCTTCACCCATGAGGCAGGAATTCCCTCTAGGCTCCCGGCTCCTAGGTTTCTGAGAGGTTTCTGACAGCAGGTAAGGTAACGATCTGAAGCACATTCAGAGCTGAGCCATTGTGCTTGACCAGCCTGGCCCTGGGCTCCAAGTGCTTTCTCCACCGCATAGTCCCTGGCTCCTTAGGCTCCAGTGCTATTGCTGTCTGCTTAGGGAGGCCACCAGCTCCTGTGCCGAACTGATCTTGACCGTGACTTCCCTCAGGCTTCTGCCTTCTCCCTGAACTACCAGCAACCTCTACCTCATGACTGCCACTGCTGGCTCTCTGCTGACCTGGGAAACAGCTCTTTTAATGTTCTCCTTGTTCAGAAGAGTGTAGTACACTTACAGCCTCAGGGTCCGAGGTCCCCGATTATGTCACTTCTGATGCCCTGTAGCCCTCTCTCTCAGAACATGTAGCTTTGGGAGGGAGGGCTACTATGGGCCCTGGTCCCCTGTGGCCTGCTGACATCACACCTCCAGCTTGGTCTGATCCACCCTTTTAAACCCCTTGTTCGTTCCTAGGACCCTGCTTCCAATCTTCCCTGGGCCAGGCGTCCAAGGGGGAACTGTTACAGAGTGAGTTAGTCAGAGAGGTGGTGTGACATGTCAGGATAGGTCTAAACATCAGTTCTGAATCAGATTTCAACGCTTTATTAAGGAGCCTCGGGCCACAGGCTTAAAGCTCATCCCCTGAGGAAAGTCCCATAAAAATGACTCAAGCCTGATTTCACACCTCAATGTCCGTTGGGCCTCTGGGAAACTATGCTCTTACCACTCTTTCCAGGGAGAGCACAGGCCCTGCTGCTACCATCCCTCCCCCTGAGCCAGCAGCTTCCTAGAAAGCTCTCCCAGGAAGCACTCCAGATCACCAAGGTGGGTCCGTGAATTTCTGTGGCAACCATCCAGACAGGAAGTGAAATGATAGATTCCCTCTATGAGCAGGTTTCTTGAAATGCTAGCAGCCACCTCCTCCTCTGAAATCTGTACACATATGCACATGCACACACACACATATGCACATACTCACATACACATACACAGAGACTTTACCTCCTGGGTTGACATACTCTTTATCTTATCCTTTTTTTTTTAATGTTTTTATTGATTTTTTTGAGACAGAGGAATAGAGAGATAGAGAGGAATATCATCTATCAGCTGCCGCCTGCACACCCCTACTGAGGATCAAGCCCAAAACCTGGGCATGTGCCCTGATCAGAATTTGAACCTGTGATCTCTTGGTTCCTGGGTCAATGCTCAACCACTGAGCCACACTGGCCAGGCTTTTTATCTTATCTTCAGCTCCTTATTCTTTACCTTACTGGCTCTCTTCAACCCATCTTCCAAGGTCTCATAGATGAAGTGGGGGACAGCTTCATAGTGTCATGCCTGGCTCTGCAGACTCTTAATAAGTCCAGCAGGAATGCATCTAGCTCCATCTTTGAAAAGGAGGATGTATTTGCTGAGGGGCAGCAGCTGAAAGTAAAACAATAGAATATCATCTCTTTCTGTGTGTAGTTAGGTTATTAAGTACAAATTATTGATAGGAGTAACAGTTGTTGAAAAGCAAGAATTCCTAAGAGTTTTTAATATAAATTAGTCAGCATTATATCTGCTTTATGATGAAATACTTTCCAGAGTATATCCCCAAATCAGTGTAGAGAGAAAAAAAAAAAAAGATTATGAAGATAGGCCAGAGCTTCAAAAGAATAAGGGAGAACTCCAACATGACAGCATTTAATATTGATTATTTCACTTGTTTGAAATCTAGTGACTCATTTTTGTTTGCCAAGCCTGTTCTGGGCACTAATACCTCTGATTGCTCTAGGAGATCTAAAGCAATTAGAAATCCAGAAGTTAGTTGAAAAAAATTAGTCTTTGTTCTCCCATATTAAAGATTTTTTAAATAAAAGATTTACCCTGCATAGAGTCTACTTATTAAATTAAATTATTAAATTTTAATGGAATCCTCATAACCAGAGTTTATCCCTCAAGTTAAAAAAAAATCCAAACAAGTTAATATGCTTCCAACCCAAAGTTAGTGTGCTATTTGTATCAACCAGAAATGGTCACACCAGACACAGCTGGCCTGACATTTAATCCCTGCTGTCATATTTTTGGCTCTCTCTGTATCATTGGCCAATATATTATATAAACTTCTATTCTAAACCAAGACCCAGTAAATCAACTGTACCTTTTGTTTGGTTTTTTTTTTTTTTTTTTTTTTTTTTTTTTTTTTTGCAGAGTTGGCAAGTTCAGACACATGAAGAATTAGGAGCTGAAGCATCCCTGACAATCCCACTGTTGATCTATCCCTGCAGTTTTTGCCTCTAAAATACAGTGTTTCCACAGATGTTGCTGAAATCCTGCTGGCCAGAGGAGCAACCCAGGCAGCCTGTCCCGCTTGCCATGGTTTTCATGTACACACCTGCGTCCCGCCCAGAAACCACTGGTTCTCTCCAGCCTTGGATGTTCACCAACACTGCCCCAGGCAACAGCCTCCACATACAACCTGTCCTTTACATTCTCCCCTTTCCTGCTGACCCCAATCCATCGTCCTGAGTAAATCACAACGCAACTAAAGAGGGAAAAATCTGTCTTTGAATCATCTGCCTCTTCCTTTATTTTTTTTCCCCTCTCAATGTCATCTCCTGGTTGTCAGATCCCAAGGATATTAAGTTTGTTCCCTCCTCCTATCAAAGTGCATTCCCAGGAAAGAATTAGACTGGGTCCAGTTAAAACTGAAATGTGAAAGACTGACAAGGTTGGGTTTTTCCTAAATGATTTTAAGGATCACTAAGTCCCTAGTTTGACTTTAGCTGAAACTCTGTCTGCGGTAGACATCTGCCAGCCTCTCTCTGCAGCAAACTCCATTGCCATTCCTTTATAACATCTTCCCAATCTCAAATCTGGCCCAACACAGGCCCCCAATCCCACTTTACTTCTGAATATCTAATAAGATTCACCTTTTATTCACAACCAGCTTCTCTACTTCCTTGGACACACACATACCATTGTCTCTCCACCCTCAGGCTTTGCTTTACCTTCTCTCGGTAAACTCTCCACTCACTCCTCCAGTTTTAAGCAAAATTGTCAAACAAATTTTCTAGGGAATCTCTTGTCCATATCTCTTACAAGAGAAAAGAACTAAATTCCCTAAAGTGAGTCTTCATTCTTCCATTACCCACCCACCCTCCCAAAAAATGCAAAGGAGAGAAGATAAAGTACTCATCCATTCTTTGTCAATTGAAACCCAGTCAGTGTGTTTTTATAGCACTCCAAGAATATGATAAAAGTAGTTGGCCAAAGTGTACTAGGTTGAATACGTGAAGAGCTTACTTTTAAAGTAGAACATTTCCAGTAGGAAAATGTAAAAGTTACATAGAGAAACAATATTTTAAAAAGGTAGTGTAATTGGTTATAAAAACAGGAAAATCTCCCTCCTACTTAAAGCTTCAAAGAAAATTCACATTTTTCACCTCCAAAATTAGAAGAAAAAAATACCCAAATGTTTTGGGAAAGAAAATTGAAAGATACTTTTTGGGAGTAATTTGGCAAAATATATACAAATAGTCTTAAAAAGTTTATACTCTTTGATCAGAAATTCCATTTCTAAGGAAATATTCTAAATGCAGAAAAATATAAAAAATTTTAAAGTTTACAGCAGCAATGCTTATGAGAGCAAAACACTGAAATGATCTAAAGATCCAATAAACAAGGAATTATGTTACTAAAATATGATATAGCCATTTAATACAATAGTTAAACAGGATAAAAAGTTTAAATATACCTATACTATGCATAGAAAAGATGAAAGCAAATATGCCAACATGTTAGCACTCTTTTCTCTGAAGATGAAGCTAATGATGACTATTTCTTTGTATTTGATATTTTCAGATTGTTCATGATTGTTCATGAATTGTTCATTATAAATATTACATTTTAATCTAAGTATACCTTAAAAGAAATCATTTATAAGTTATATTTGCATGCAGCTTAATAAGTCTAGAAATCCAAAAATGTTTGGAGGAGTTCACATACCAAGTTCATTCTTGGCTGCTGTTGCTTTTTATTTTTTTACTATTAACCCATACTTTTTAAAAATATATTTTTATTGATTTCAGAAAGGAATGGAGAAAAGGAGAAAGAGAGAAACATCAATGTGAGATCACATCAATTGGCTGCCTCCTGCACACACACACACACACACACACACACACACACACACCTGCCTTTCCTGCTGATAAATGTCTTCAAAACTGTTCTGGACCATCCATATCCAGTTCTCATTGCCTTTGTGGGTACATAGTTGAACTTAATTCCTCAATTTCTCCAGATGAGTCCACTCAATTACTGTTGACAGATGTGTTCTATCACACTTTAAGGCCTCTCTGTAAAACCTCTCTTCTTCCCTCTTTATATATCTCTCATCTCTATGTCAATCTGTTTAGCTATCTCTCCCCTGCCTGCATGGCTGAAAGTGAAGGACTCACAGCTTGGAGGAGAACCAATCAGAGGAGATATCCAAACAAGAACATCAGATTGGAATCTGTATGAGGTAGAAATACACCTTTATTGTATTAAGCCACTGAGATATCAGGGTTTATTTGTTACTAAAGTATCATCTAACCTAGTCTAACTAACACACCAAGACCTCGTAAAAGTAAAGGAACCCACATAGAAATAAACGCATAAACAGATTTTGAAAGTGAGAGGACTAGGGGAGGCAATTTGATGGAAGAAACAGAACAGAAATAGCTATAGACCCAAATATGTGCAGGATAAGACTGCAGTAGATGGGGAAAGGATCTTCTCATAAGAACCTTAAAGATGATGTCAAGGAGTATGGAGGACAGAGAAATGGAGCTGAAAGCAAGGAATCAGATGGATATCTGTCAATGGAAAATGGTACCCTGCTCACACAGCAATAGAGAGCCAGTGTTTACCTTCAGGAAGAAAAAAAATCATCTCTGAGCAGCAGAAAATGAGAACAATAAGGCACTAAGAGGCATGATTCAATAGGGTGCTTTAAAATAGAGAAAACAGACATTAGGAAATTATTAGAGAAGTAATAGTCAAATATTCCCTGACCAGAAGAAAGCAAGTCTTTGGATTGTAGGGTCCGTGGAGTGTGCTGCACAGAAAATGTGCATGGACCTACCTAGGCAAGGCATCCAAAAACGTCAATGTAGCACAGAGCAAAATAAGATCGAATCAAAGACAATGGCCACCTAAAGAACTGAAAACTGAAAGGGGCTATTGTTGGAAGGGATAGGTCTTGCCTTTTATTATAACGTCTTCTACTTTGTGTTTCCTGTTTTCATGTATTACCTTGATGCCTTTTTTTTAATGTAAGTATAGTTGGCATACAATGTTAGTTTCAGGTATCTAACATAGTGGTTCAACATTTATATACCTTACAATGTAGTCACACACCAAGTCTAGCAATCATCTGTCACTGTACAAACTTACCACAGTATTATTAACTATATTGCCCTTCACCTTTTTCGCCCATTCCCACAGCTATATGTATTTGTATTTTTATTTGAAAACCAAAAAAGTTCTGCCTGCCATGTCTCTACTCAAGCCCATACCTATGAATTATGAAAAAAAGGATAAAAAAATCAACCTACCTTTACAGAACTATATTTTTTATGTCATTTAACTTCAGAATAGGCACTTTCCCAAACACCCATAATTGTACTAGGCCTCTGGTTCTCTCCCTAACGCACTGCAGTCAATGGTAGGAACAAGACAAAAATGCATATTTGTGTAGCCTGGCTACAACCGCACTCAGAGTCCAAATGAAAGTGATTTATATCTGTCATTATTTAAACATCATCTTATTTTCCCTCCACTAACAACTATTAATTGAGAGTTCCATTTAATGTATTCAAACTCTGCCATTTTTCAGAGGAAAAGAGATTGGAAGTAACTTATAAAACAATATCATGCCTGGCCAGTGGCTCAGTGGTTGAGCGTTGACCCATGCCTGGAATGCTGACTCGAGCTCCAGTAGGGGGCATGCAGGAGGCAGCTGATCAATGATTCTCTCTCATTATTGATGTTTTCATCTCTCCTTCTTCCTTCCTGTCTCTGAAATCAATGAAAATATATTTTAAAAAGAACAATATTATAAAATTAACCAAAATAGTGATTTAAAAGAAGGAAACACCATGATAGAAAGAGGAAATCTAACAGGCCAACCAGAATAGATGTGGCAACAGGGATTGCACATAAACTCAGCATCATGTTTCCTGACAACTGAGGTAAAGAGAGGTTCGGCAGGTGGCAAAAATTATCATCTCATAGAAGAAAATAGACCAGTTTCTTAGAAAAAAAAAGTTTGTTCTTGACCAACTTTGAGGAAAATACACTGGCTGGAGCCTTGAAAGCATTAAGAAACACGAGGGCAATATTCTTCCAGCATCTTCTTAGCAAACACAGAGCCAAAAATGGTCCCTTCAACAATGTTATTTATTATCCACCTCCCCACCTCCAACACCCCCCTCACAAAATCCACCGCTTTTTAAATTATATGAGGTGAGTGATTCCCAGACTTGCCTGTTCATAGCAATCAGTGGGTCTGCTGGTGAGAAAGTCCAGTTTCTGGGCACTGGAGACTCTGCCTTGGTAGGTCTGCAGGAATCTCCATGGTTCTCACACTCCCCAGGTGAGCAGGCAAGCCTGGGAAACAAGGTGATAGGTGATAGTCTACAGCTGCAAATGAGCTAGTTCCTCTTGCACATGATGCCCCAGCACTTCAACCTCCTCCTCCCTCTGATGACAGCCTGCTCTGACATGCATTTGCAGGAAAGCATCTGAGAAAGATAAGGAATGTAACATTTGTTCCTTGATGGTAATAACTCATAACTCCTCCCTCCCTTCCTCCACAACACTCATTTCATCAGTACGACCATGAGAATTCACGAGAGGCTCCACGTGAGATACATCATGCACACGATTTGATACAAACACATCTGCACCGATGTGCACATCTTTTTATCATTACGGATGATATGTCGGCCGCTGCAGAATGTTTTGAAAGACTTAAGATTGCATCTATTATTTCTGAAATGAGGGAAGAAAAAAAATCTCCCTGGGAAAAGAGAGTCGCATACACCGGGGCGTGCATCAGCTCTGCTAGACTCCCATGCTGAATTAATTGCGCTTCCAAAACATTCTTGCCTGAACCACATTTCAAGAAGGCTCTCAGCTGCAGAGAACGAAAACTCCCTTCCATACACATCAAAATCAGGAAATCAGAAGAGGCACCAGATTTCCCCCCACAGTGTCTTGTTTCCCTCCTGGCATTCACGAGAAACCTGGTTCAAGATGTTGCATTGCAGGGAAATTGGAGATGAAACGGTCACAAAAGTAGAGAGATGTTTAGCCTAAGGACAGTTATATGTGTTCCAGAACCAAGTAATAAAGGTCAAACCTAAGTCAAGGGAACAGCTCAGCTTTCTCTAAAGCAGAGACAGCCTAAAACATCAGAGTGGGAAAGGAAAGAAACCTGAGATCCAGTCTGATAGCATTCTCTTGTCTTGGCCAAATAGTCACTCGGAGGGTCAAATGTCATGGTGAATCCAACTGTGTAAAGCTTAAAGGTGAACTATCATCTATCAATAAATACAAATATCCTTAATCATGGGTTAGGAGTTGGGGGAGGGCCATTGTCCATGTACACCAGAAGTCACAGGTTCAAAAAAGGCCAAACTAAACAGGTCAGACCTGCTACATGCATTCCAAATCAGCCTCACCCGTCAAACTCTGGCCATCTGAAAGGATTAAAGATTAGTTATCATTTCAATCCTATGAAAGAAGATCTATATTTCTCTCTTAGACACAAAAGTCTCTTGAGGATGGTGCTTGCCAACACTCTGAAAAAATAATCTCTCAAAATTCTTGCAACCCACTGTGTTATGATTTCATCTCATGAAATACAACACCTTTACATTAAACCTCATAAAGCTAAACCCCACTGGGTCTTTTCCAGACTCAGAGACTAAGTAGCTATGTTGGTGATGCTTAGGAAAGTAAAAGGGCCTCTCTCATTGGGCTCGTTCCCACCACTGGGTCCATTTTGCAGGGAATAAATTTACTTCACTTCTACCAAATATTTACATGTGATCCATCTCACACATAATAGATTTTGCAAATGCTCTGTGAATAAAATAATGCCTTCCAACATCATAGCATTAATTCCCCTTTAAAAAAAAATAGTTTAAATTGAAATGTGCACTAATTCATTCTGGTCTTCCAGTCTATGAACATTGTCTCTGGTTCTCCTGGATTCGCCTATGGGTGGTCATAAGTATGAATATCAATGTCAGAAAAGGCAAAATAAAAGGCTCTCTGGCTAAAGGAAAATTATTTTGAGAATCCATTAGATTCTTGACTCAAAAACAAGAAACAATTGACTTGCTAAATAGAGTGACAATATCTCCATGTAACATACACATACAAAGTGAGTCTCCATATGCTCTCATCAGTAGCTATATGTTTTCCCAATACTGTAATTTTTAGCAACAGTCATTTCTTGATGAAGATCTCACCAAGCAATCAATCAATGATCAGTAACTCAAAGATTGATAACTCATGCATTCACATTATTATTATTATTAGAATCACTTCTCTTCACTCACACCTATCTTTAATCTTTCCATTTGTCTCAAAGATAGGTTGAACATTATGAAGACCTTTTATCAGCCCCGTCAAGAATATTCCACTGGAATTCCACATGGCTCCTTGCATGCCTTTTGATACCATCCTTTTTCTATCAGATGTAAAATTATAGGGTATAGACTATTCTTTAGTATCACCAAAAACAATTTTCCATATACCCCAGCAAATATAGCCCTACATGAAATAGAGGCTACTTTTTTGCCAGGAAACTTTTTGCTAGTTGGACGCTTATATGTTAGAATGGACGTTTCCTTTTGATTAAAAAAAAAACAAAAAAAAAAACAAGAACAACTTGTTGAATGTCTTCACTGAACTGTCCTGGTGACACATATCACATTAGTTGGTTGTAATAATTGTCCAACCCATGAAGAATCTATTCTCATTTCTAATGCTTCTTCTAAAGGATATTAGTCCAAATTTGGTATCCCTTTTCACCTTTTCTATGTACATACATTTTCAGGATTCAACTCATCAGCATTCTTGAGTAAAAAGGTTGGGGTGATTCATCAGTGACATTTAGCTATGGCCTGGGAATCCCAATGTTCTGCAAAAGAGTTTCAGCTGGTTTCCTATAGCATTCAAGTTCATAATACACTCATGTCTACTTAACTTCAGAAATAGATTGATAATTTACCCACAATAGCCTCTCAGAAATATAAATTAATTCTTCCCTTCACTCCCAGATTAGTGAGGGTAAAGGTTAATGTCCCCTAGTTTCTAGTGATATGTAAAGATGGGATTAAGAGTCTATATTAGTCTTTGTCTCATCCAATGATTCCATAACCACATAGCTTAAGAATCACTGGCCTAGCCTTCCTTTATCTCATTCAGGTTGTCAATGATTTACATTGTAAATTAATACAAAGAAAGTATTTTATTCTTTGAAACACTAAAATTCTTCTCCCATTTGTAATATTGATCTGCTGGACCTATAAAATTCCCTGCATTGCCTGGCCAGCATGGCTCAGGGGTTGAGCATTGACCTTTCAACTAGGAGGTCATGGTTCGATCCCCATCAAGACACATGCCTGGATTGCAGGCTCCAGCCTCAGTGTGGGGTGTTCAGGAAGCAACCAATCAATGATTCTCTCTCATCATTGATGCTTCTCTCTCTCCCTCTCCCTTTATCTCTGGAATCAATAAAAATATATTTAAAAATAAAAAATAAAACTCTCTAGGTTGACTCTCCCTGGCTGTCCCCTGGAATTCAAATGAAAGACAATGTGTTACTAAAGGACTGATAATGGGGCTATCAGCAGCTATTATAGATTCCAGTGATCTTTTCTCATACAGATGTAAAAATACTTGTTCTCTGATCCCATAGTTACTTATTCACTTAATATTCATTAAAAATTTACTCATTTCCCCCAAATCTAAGGTAGAGACCAAAAATAACCCAGGACCGAAATACTATAATACAATAATCATGGACTAAGAGATCTGAGAATATTAGTTGGAGCTTCTTCAGTTTTCTCATCTATATGATAGAATCAGTACCATTTTCTAGTGTTGTTGTGATTATTTAATGAGAGTAATACCTATAAAAACACTTTTAAAACCAATATTAGTTATTCTTATTGTTATTGTTATTAATAAGCACAGATTGAATTTCCCAAGTCCACTCTTTCCCAAAACCATTTATTCATTCTACAAATACATTCTGAGCACCTAGTAAGTTCCAAGCACTGCATGATTTATCCATGAACACAACCAACTATAGCTTCTGCCCTCATGGACTTACTGTGGTCTGCCCAGTGAAGGAGAAAAACATTAATTTAACAATTGCACTTAGACAATATGAAAAATTATAATGATGGTAATAAGTGCTTTGAAGGCGCTGTGCATAGTGCTATGAGAATGTATCATGGAGGATTTTGACTACAAGAGCAATAATGGCTCATCTATTTAACAATATTAATTAAGCCTTAATTGTCACACACTGTGAAGGTGCTGGAGATTTCAAGACTAGAGCATGATGCCAAAGCTCAACCAGCTCCCCATGCAGTGTGCCACGAAGGAATAAGCAAGCATAGTGCCATTAGGAAAGGAGAGTGAGGCATGAAAGAAGAGGTAACTACAGAGAAAGGAGGAGGAAGGATATGAAAAAAGACTTTGTAAGGGAGGTGAGCCAAGACTTTCAAGATAACTAGAAGCTTGTCAGGTGGTCACCCTGAGAAAGGACAATCCAGAGAAGAGCAAGAATGTGAAAAAAGACACAGTCATGGCCATGAGAGTTAATTTCTTCCTATCCTCCCTACCCCTTCCCTCTGAGATTCCTCAGTCTCTTCTATGCTTCCGTGTCTCTGGATCTATTTTGTTCATCCGTTTATTTTGTATATTAAAGTCCACATATAAGTGAGATAATATGATACTTGTCTTTCTCTGACTGGCTTATTTCAATTAGCATAATACTCTCCATGTCCCTCCATGCTGTTTCAAAGATCATCTTACAATTGTCAGAATGGCTACCATCAACAAATGTGCTGGCAAGAATGTAGAGAAAAGGGAACCCTAGTATATTGCTGCTGGAAATGAAGACTGGTACAGCCACTATGGAAAACAGTTCAGATTCTCCTCAAAAAAATTAAAAATGGAACTGTCATTTGGGGCACATCAGATCCCACTTCTAGGAATATATTCTAAGAATCCTGAAGCCAGAAAGGATATATGCATATGTTCATAGCACGCTATTTACAATAGCTAAGATCTGAAAAAAATAGCCCAAGTGCCTATGAATAGATGAGTGAATAAAAAAGCTGTGGTACATTTACACAATGGAATGTCATGCAGCTGTAAAAAAAAAAAAAAAGACTTTTCAATTGTCACAACCTGGGAGGAAGAGAGAGGTACTACTGACATCTAGTGAGTAGAGGCTATAGATGCTGCTGAACATCCTACAAAGCACAGACAGGCCCTACAACAAAGACTTATTTGGTTCAAAATGTCAATAATGCTGAGGCTGAGAAACCTTGCATCAGAGGAAATACAGTAGAAACACCTCCCCAGTCATATATGTATTGTATGTCAGAAAACCAGAGACACTTTGACTTCCATGTGAGAAACAGTCCCTAGCACCAGATGCCCTTTCTGTCTAAGGTGCTGCCCACGTCTACCTGTAAGAGAAGGGAACCAGAAAAGAGCACCATGAAAGTCAAGGAGCATAGACTTTCAAAATTAAGTGATAATTACTCAAATGAGTTGAAAATGTATATCTGCACAAAAACCTGCACATTAATATTTCCAGCAGCTTTATTCCTACTTGCCAAAACATGGAAGCAGCCATAATGTCCTTCAATTGGTGAATGGATAGACAAACTATGGTACATCCTTACAATGAGATATTACTCAAGTGAACTAGAAAGTAAAAAAAAATAAGTGTAGAAGCAAAGGCTACAAGGGTGATCACATTGCAATACATAATGTATCAAATCAACATTCTGAACACCTTATCTTATACAGTGTTGTAAGTAAAATATCTTTCAACTTTTTTAAGGCAAAAAAAATTTTTGTAGACAAATCCTCTAAGAAGCTAGGCTGTGAAAGAATGAAAGGAGAATGAGGGATGCATAATAGAGATTTTTTCCTTAATATAGAAGAAACTTGAGTATTTCTGTAAACTGCAGAGAATCCTGGGCAGATAAGGAGAGATCAAAAAACAACAAAGAGAGGCAATTACTAAAGAAGAAGGCCAATAAAGAAGCCACAGCAGAGAACTGACTCAAGCCTTGGAGGGGGTGAGAGAAAAGAATATTTTTCTTTAGCGCTTTAATGAAGGGATTTTGAAAGACAAAGGTAGCAAACAATTACCAAACAGAGGAGAGAGTAACAAGACAGCTTTGTCTCCCTCACCATCCAGCCTGGTCCTTAGTCTCAAGTTCCTATAGATCAGCATGAGTAGCACTCAGCAAGTTGACAGAGGCCAGCTCTGTAATATAGATTGGTAGATTCCAGGAATCAGGAATCCCAGGACCTGTTCTCATACCCCTACCTGACAGCTACTGCAACTCAGTACCACTATCAGCATCATGTCCAAGTGATTTGGCTAAGTTGTGGGGTCCTCTTGGGGCCAAAGGTACATCACCTATGAAAGAATAGAAGCAATATTTACCCAGCCTAGAACTGCTGCTAATTCAACTGAACTTGAGATTTTTTTCCTCTGTGCAGCCAGTGGTACCATACATGGACCGCCTCTTTTTAAATATATATATATATTATTGATTTTTTACAGAGAGGAGAAGGGAGAGGGATAGAGAGCTAGAAACATCAATGAGAGAGAAACATCAAACATCGACCAGCTGCCTCCTGCACACCCCCCACCGGGGATGTGCCCGCAACCAAGGTACATGCCCTTGACTGGAATCGAACCCGGGACCTCTCAGTCTACAGGGTGATGCTCTATTCACTGAGCCAAACCCGTTTTGGCTGGACCGCCTCTTTTAGTAAGAAGAGAACCTTCTGGTCTGGGAGATTTTCCTTCCAACATCATGGAAAAGAAAAACAAGTCAACCAAGCAGTATTCTCCATGGAAAGTTCCAATATCTATCCTCCCCAAAATCAAAGCAACCTCAAAGATAAACTTGTGCTCTGAGGTCAGTATGAACTTCAGCATGAGCCAATTCTAATGTTAACCAACACTGGGATTCATTGGATTTTTTAAAGCCTTTCTGTTTATATCAAGGAAAGCACACTGAGGTCAGCATAGATGGACTAAGCAAATCCCTGAAACAAACAGTTTAAAATATTTTATATGGAATAAAAATTTTTATCACAAACTTTTGATCTTATGTGTATGGCATTTTTTAATCAAGAAGGGTAACGTTGGAAAAAAAAAAAAAACACAAATAGTCTGAAGCCACATCATCCCATAGTGTGTTTCTAAAAGCTAGAGATCAAACCCTAAAGACAGAAGGCATCCTATCCCCACGGCTGAATGCTTTCGTTCTAAAAAGTTTAGCAAAGGATCCAATGGAAACCTGAGTTAGAGGGTTTCCCAAGGGAATGCATTTCAATACCATGCTAATGAGTCAGCAAGCTTCCCCTAACCTTAACCCTATACCCTGACACTTTTAAGTGCTTCTTTTATTGCTGTAGCACATGTCTGGTTAGAGTGGAAATGCCAGGGATAGACCATGGGGCAGCCTGAGTCATGAACTGCACATTCAAGGCCAAAATCAGGAACTTTGCAAAACCCTTGATAAACAAACAGCCTCATGGAACACTGATGAAAACCAAAGAGAGCTAACAATACTGATTGCCTTTCAGTTCATCCTCCTGGAAGTTGTTCAGGCCAAGGATGACCTGGGATCTGGGTCCTTCCATGGCCATGCCTTTATTCTATTTCCCAACTCCATCCCAACCACCCTGTCTTCAGCCCTGAGCCGAAACCAACACATACTCTGGGGGAAGGCAAGTGGTGTGACATGTCCTTACAATGTAATTCATTCATCTGCGATGGGGAACTGGAAACTGAATTCAAACCTAGGACTGGTCAGTCATGCAAGAAGTCAGATTACATATTTCTTTGTCCAGGATTAAATTATGGCCAAGAAATAAAACTACATGCCATAAAAAAGACCAAACATTTTTGAGCCTCTGAAATGTACAAACCAGAAATTAGTCATGATGGAGAATACCAGGATGAAAAGCAACAAGATCCCAGGAGTTTATATTCTAACTCTGCCCCTTGGGTCTGAGTGTGCTTTTCTCTGCTTCTTGTCTCTTGTGCACTGCCTGCCTCCACGGGACGGTGACACAAAATGGCAGCAGGCTGCTCATATCCTTCAAAGACACACCAATAGAGTAGACACTATCTTGTGGCTATAAAAGGTGGATTGGAATATTTCTTGTATCAAATGTCTTATTATTTCCAACGGAATTTTCTATGGATTGTTCTGTGATAGATAATATACCATTGGACATCTCATACTACAAAATAGGTGACTTCAGATGCCCCTGACACGTACTCCTGGGAGCAAATGTTTGATGCCCAAAGATGTCCATGTAGTATCTAAGATGCCACAATGAATTTAAGATGCTTGTAGAAGATCATCTGATGAAAACTTGAGGCCAAATGTTAGTATGTGGGGCAGTTACCATAAACTGCATTGTTAGCAATCTCTGGTCATATTTTATTGCTTGCTCCTAGTATAAATTAAATTCCAGATACACAAGGAAACATGTGCCATTTTCTCCTTTCCTTTCTTCTATTCCATCTTCCCTCACTTCACTAATATTCATACATTGCTGTAAATATTTTCAGTGACAACCATTATTGAACAAATGGATGAATGAATGAATGAATGAGTTATCAAAGCTGTATCAAGTAGGCATGTATTTGGCTATAAATTAATTTTTAAAATGAAACTTTTCACTATAAGAATTCACACAGATATGGGTTAATTTTATCTCTGGCCACATGAAGTCTATGGGGGAAAATATCAGGCTGACAAGAGTAGCTTAGAATGCCACAAGTCTCTGTTCTTAGAATCACATGATGGCTACTGCACTTCTAGATCCTACGTCTGATTTCCAGGAAGGTAAGAGGGCTAAAGATCTTATCCCCAGGCAGCTTTATCTTTTGCATGGGAAGGAATGTGGTACACTTCATCACTGGCCAGAGCTGAGCCCCATGGCTAGCCCAGGCAGAAGGTATCTAAGGAAAGTCAGTGTTCAGCATTCTGGCCTCTTTAAAAAGGGCAAGACAAGGGAAAAGTCACCTGGGAATGAGGCTAAGTGAGTAAAGTCCTGTTGCTGTCTACAGACAGTTCTTTTCCTAAGAAAAGGTGGTTTTCATATACCTTGCTCCTCACTGATAGCATTTTGTTCAATTTTAGTCCAGATTCTTGGTTGGTGTTATTAAGGGTCCTCTTCATTTTATTCTAATATTTCCAGAATCCAGTAGAGAACCTTATAATCCAGCCCTTCTGTTGTCATCCTCCCTCAGTCTAAATTTTACCCCTTCTCCAAGTGCTTGCTAAGTGCTAATCCTTCCAAAAACTTTCCTTGCTGTTGCCAACCTTAATCCTTCCCTGGGGCCTTGGCTTTCTCTCTCAGGACACTCATTCCTACAAAGAGAACAACAAAGTGCCCCTTGGATCATTTCATAGGGAGGAAAAACACCTATCCGTTTGTTGATTATTCCTGAGGTTAAAATTGTTCATATGCTAATTCCTTAATGGTATTACTTCTATCTTTTTCACTTACAGTATCCTTGGCAGCCTTTTGAACATGGTCTAGGCACATGTTAAAAACAGAAAATCAATTTTAAAAGATACTGAATTAAGAGCTAGAAATTCAAAGTGAATCAACAAAAACAATTAGACCGCAAAAATTTACTCTAGCATAAATTATGTACTAAGATACAAAAGCATATCACTAGTATTACAAATTGCTTGCCGAGGCCCTTTCTTAATTAGGGAAATAGTCACATACCTCTATTGCTCATAGGATGCTGGGTGTAGGGGACACCCATCCCTTAAGGCTTACATAGCTTCTGCTGGTTTGAAGAACAAGCTGTGTTTGGTGCAGACAGAAAGAATACATAAGCCAAGAACGTATGTGCCAGCAGCCAGTGTTCCCTACACAGACTCTAGACAGATACCTCTTCCTATAAACTTTGAATTCTGCAAGTACATGACCCTATTCCCTAAGTTTAACGTATGTGTCTTTAGAAAGGTTTCTATTAACCTTGTGACTTCTGGGGTTTACAGCTAATAGGCAGAACCATAATTGAAATGATTACATGAATACAGAGTCACCTTTCCCCCAGAAAATGCAAGCTATTTTTTCCCCAGCAGTTCACATGGCATTTGGAGGTCCCTGGGTTTTCTATTATTCTTTGTAGGATTCTAACACTCCCAAGGATCCTTTCCAGGCAGCATAGGTTTTGCTAACAGGTTCCAGTAACTTATTCTGCCATTCAAATTCAGAGGTTGAAATCAGGAGCTGAATGTTCAATATAGAAAAGATCTGTAAGTGAAAAGAAAAGCTATAGAAGGGAAATTACAAAGATTAAAACCAGTGACCCTCACTGCAATAATCTCTTCTCTTTTCATTTCTGAGAAATTGATCACTCTGTCTGGACTTGAAATGTAACATCAGCCAATCCAGATTTTAAAGAACTATGTCTGTGGGATAACACTGACTAAACGGAATCACTTCCTTTGGGGGTAGTTAGGACCTCAGGGTAGAGCTCCTTAGGAGATTAACGCCAGAATGCTGCTTACTCGCAATATAACCTGTACTGAACCCAACTGAATCGGCATCAAGTTTGATAATTGTCATGGGACACAAGAACAACCAGAAAGGACAAGTTTGTCATAAGTCCATTACTTTCTCACCTTATGAGTATATACTTCAAGAAAGTGAAAACAGTATTTTGTTAAAAAGCAAAATAATGACAGTTCATTGCCCAAAAATATTATGCTTCCTCTTAATATACTACCAGCCAGTAAGCTATATTTTCATAAACATAAATGTATATAGAATTTGATCTATATGTTATTAGGTATTCAAGAGATGTTTCTGCTTTTGTGATCATTTGATTTTTGTTTTGTTTTTGTTGTCAGTGTCATGTAAAATAAATAAGACTTTGCACTAAATCTGTAACTATCATGAGTAAATTCATTTCACAAAGTTAAAAAAAAACAAAACCCAGCCCAAACCAGACTTTGGTTTATATTGAAAAGTTCCCTAGGGGACTGGGTTTTACATTTGAGCCTCATTTAGCTAAAAGATTTATAAGGGCACATGTAGAAATACAGGTCCCTGTTGGGTGATGAACCAGGGCTGAGACATAATTATGATTCTCTCCGCTCTCCATTCCATTGGAAACAGCTCCCAGGAGCCCAGAGGTGAGTTGGTCGTCAGAGAAGAACATAAATGTTCTATGGACTGTGACCACCTGGGTCACCTTCCCTGTTTCCAATGCCAAACTAACAGACACTAGAAGATTATACACAAATATTTTCAGGTATTAAATTAACAGGAATATTTGCTTCCCTTGTAGAGTAGTGTCACTGATATAGACCTTGAAGCTAAGTTAGCTTGGATCTGTGTGTGCGTTATGCTCCAGGCTGTTGGTCAGTTCAGCCTGTCACAAGTGCAGTGGCCTAAGTGAAAAATGAGGTCGCCAAATACCATGTGTAAAACAGTCCAGGAATGGAACGTTGAAATTCTCCTCGTAAAAAAGAATAAAATTGCTTAATAACTTGCTGGAATTTCTCAGGAGTGAGGTCATGCACTGAAAGACATAATCTTGGTGGCCTATTCCCTTTGAGAATGTCTCCAAATCATCACCTTATGGGACAGAGTAGGGGAACTGAATCAGCATCAGGTTTGATGATTGTCATGGGACACAAGTCCCATGTGTCATCAGTTCAGGGGGAGAAGGAGGGCGACACAAGTTTCTTACAAGCCTTGAGGGGTTGCAGGGTTGTTGTTATAGGTGTTTTGGTAGCCATTGTTACTGTTGTCTTTAACTATCACAGCAAAGACCTGGCCCACCCAGAAAACACTTTCCCCGAGCCTGGTAATCAACAGCTGGTCTCGACAGCTGGTCTCGAGAGCGAAAGGGTTGAATGTACGTAGTCAGTTATATAACAAAAACAAGGAGATTACAGAAAGAAGCGTCAATTCTGTCCTTTTTTTATTTTTATTGATTTTTCATTGAGAGGAAGAGAGAGGGATAGAGAGAAACATCGACGAGAGAGAATCATCGATCAGCTGCCTCTTGAACACCCCCTACCGGGGATGTGCCCGCAACCAAGGTACATGCCCTTGCCCAGAATCGAACCCAGGACCTTTCAGTCCGTAGGCCTACGCTCTATCCACTGAGCCAAACTGGTCCCGGCCAATTCTGTCTTTTGATGACACTCGCCACCACCCCCTACCAATCACATACCTTCACTTCTGCTAACAGTGACAGAGGCCCAATCTTGCAAAACTATATCCATCCTTCTCATATGAAAACTATCATATTTTCAGTTCTCACTAAGAAAAATATACACATTTTGAACACATAATTTTTGTACACTCACAGTGGGTAAAAGTGTAAAAAGTCAGAGATATATAAATCCGGGGGGAAAAAATAGCAAGGTATTGTTCAGAGTACTTTCTGGAAGTCTGACACTCAGGTAAGTTTCCTATGGAGAAACAATTTTAAATTATCATTCTAACCCTATTTAGTTCTGTTGAATAAAACATTGGCCATTGTTAACTATTTCTTAAAGTAAGAGTACTTATATACTTTTCTAATATTTCTGCTAAGGATTTCCTACCCCTTAGACAAAAGGATTTCACTGATGTAGGCTTCCCAGCTTGCCACTGTATTTTTCACACAGGGGTCTTCAAACTACGGCCTGTGGGCCACATGCGGCCCGCAGAGGAGTCTGATCCGGCCCGCCAGGTTTTTTGGGCAGTGAGCGCAGCCGAGGTGTTACAGTAGGAATTAGTAGTTCATATAGTCCGGCCCTCCAGCTCTCTGAGGGACTGTGATCTGGCCCCCACTTTAAAAAGTTTGAGGACCCCTGTTTCATAACTATTTTATTTTCACATCCAATGTGAGGTTCGTCTCGGTTTTTTAATCTCATGAATTGTTTGTGAAAGTAATGTCATTTTTTGGATAACCACACCACCAGCCCCCCAACATCAAGCTTTCTCAGCATTAGGAAAGTTTCACCTGCTAATTTGTGTAAGAGTCTGCTCATCAACAAATGGCCTATGAGCCTTTAGTTTAGGAACTAACAGTGGGTTCACAAATGTCCCTTATGTTTTCAGGGATTATGCAGTCTAATCCATGAACCACAAGCCACACAGGATACTTAAGCTGTCCTATAACAACACTAAACAAAAGTGAAGTTTTCCCATGCCAACTACTCTCTTGATCATTACCATAATTTCCTATGGCTCCAAGCAATATTGAAGTATGTTGATTTATTCATACCCTATTTTCAGTCCTGAAGAAATACTTTCCTAGTTTGGGATGTGTGATATTCGAAGGCCAAGGAGGATAACCTTTATCCTCCATGTTCAACAAACTAGGTCCAAATGAAAAAATTGGTAGTGAACATGAAAATAATATATGTATTTAAATATTTATTTTATGGAGGTAGGTGTATATTTAAAATTGACCTTTCAAAATTAATAGCAATGGAACAAAGTAAAAAGAAACATCCGGACAAAAGCAGAAGCAAATGGAGGAAATAAAAGTGGCTGCCATATAGGGAATTTGTGTCATTAGAAATAAGTGTGCATATGGAGAAACAGGGAAGCCAGATGCAAGCTCCACCAACTGAGCAACCAGTGATGGGTGAAACTGAACGATAGATACATTGTTAGTCAAGCAGGATGAATCTTCTGCTGCTAAATAAGAACTTATGACACCCAGGAGTTTATAAATATCATTAAATGAGAAGGGCAAAGAAATAATAATAATAAAAGAGCATGCCTCATTGAAAATATGTCATCTAGAACAAAATAACCTGCCCCAAAATCATAAACAATGGTAATATTTATCTACACAGAATAGAAGTTAAAGCAAACTTGCTGGCTTTATCAAATATCTGCAATGACCTGCCCCTCGCTGTTTGGAAATGATAAATCATCACATTACAGTTGACACCTGTTTCCAATATGAATGCCATTGAATTACAATGAAAACTCACTGCATTACTGATAAGTATGAAATCTCAGAAGACAGTCACACACTTAAGACTTACCTGATGTGCCTGGGCATCCTCAGGAGACTGTTTTCTCCTGTTTCTCCAACCATTTTCATCCAATCCTGCTTTGACTTCCAACATGATAGCCCAAGGAATAAAGAGATGCATGTCAGTTCACTTCATTGGGAGTCATTTGAGTAATGAATGCTTACTATGTGCTAAATACTATGCTACACTCTGGCAGCCCAAGATGGAAAAGGCAGGATTTCTGTCCTTCAGGAGCTCTAGTCAAATACAGTCTTTAAAGAGGTGATTAAATAAATGAAGTTAGGGTGGGGCTCTAATCCAATAAGATGTGTTTTAAGAACAGAGAAATTAGGGGTACTCATGCACAGAGGGACAACCATGTGAAAAGTCAGCAAAAGGGTGGCCATCTTTAAGCCAAAAAGAGAGGACTGAAGAAACCTACCCTGCCACCACCTTGTTTATGGACTTCCAGCCTCCGGAACTGTGAGGAAATAAACTTCTGACCCAGCTGCTATGGCTCAGAGGTTGAGCATCAACGTATAGACTAGGAGGTGATGGTTTGATTCCAGTCAGGGCACATACTCAGGCTTGATCCCCAGTGTGGGACATGCAGGAGGCAGCCGATCAATGATGCTCTCTAATCATTGATGTTTCTATCTTTTTATCCTTCTCCCTTCCTCTCTGAAATCAATAAAAATATTTTTTAAATTTTTCTGTTGTTTAAGATACCCAGTGTGTGGTATTTTTTTATGGCAACACAAGTAGACTAATATACATCCTTCCCAATATGAAAGTTGCTTGATGAATGCAGTAGACAGTGAAGGTAGTTAGGTCATCTTGAAAAAGAGCTCATGCTGGAGTTCTCCATTCTGTGTGTATTCAAATAGAAACTGGATGAATCCTTGTCAAGGACATCACACTGGGTGGGAGAATAGACCAGCTGATTTCAAATATCTTTTCCAACATTTAGATTCTATCACTTTTCTCTACAAACTTCAATTTCTCCATGGAAGAGAATTATCACTTCCATTATTAAATAATTGAGTTATTCTATGTAGAAATTAAGACTAAAACAAAAGCACATTTAAATACTTTCACTTTCAAAAAGGGAGAAAATGGAAAACATTTATAATACTGTCACAATAAAATTAAATTAAAAATAAACAAATACTTTCACTTGACTGCCTCTGGCCTCTCTTTCATTTGGCTCCTTAACACATGGTCTCTTACTCAAATACATGGTCTCTGACGGCTGCCATTAGTTTTCCCCACCTTTGGAGATGAGTATTTGAAATGGAACTTGAAGCACCAATAAGATCTTACCAAATTGGAAGGAAAGATCTGAGAGTTGTCTTACCAGGTGAGAATAGGGAGGTGATGTTCTCTTGTCTCTACTGCCACGGTCACAAAGAAGTGAGATGATCTTTGAATAGTGGCAGTTACCACAAGAAAGCAGTATTCTAGAATCTTCTGCCAGGCTCAAAAATCAGCAGATCTCTGACTACTCTTACTGGTTGGAAAGAGTTGACTCAGCTTAAGGAACTGTGATCCAAATTAAGTTATTAGGCAGTCTAACAAATTCTGTTGAGAAAAAAGAATAACGGCTATTATTCATAATACAACGTTTTCATTTTGATCAGTAAATTCTATTTCCTCTGCCACTAAATCATTTTACAGAGCTGCTGCTGAGAGAACCCATTAAATGATAAGGTGTCCCTGCTTTTCTAGTCCCTCCTTGTATAAAAGGGCTAAAAAAAAAAGTGCTCTCCCAAAATGTGAATAGCACTTTGATTAGAAAGTTAAGATATGTACTTAATGCCACTGAACTGTACACTTCAAAACTGGAAAAATAGTAAAATGTATGTTATATATTTTTATTTATAAGCATACTTTTTAGAAAGTAGCACAAAGTTTTAATTACATAATAAAGTACCACCTCTCAGCATCTTAGCCTACTAAGAAAGTAGGAAGAAAATGGATTAATAGAACTACGTTGGTCTATGTGATAGGATAGGGCTAGGAATGGAGAGTTGAGAATTCTCTCATGAACACCAAGAGATTTCAATGTGTTTATGCTGAGACTCAGTGTTAACTGCTCTGCAAAACACGAGTGATGCTGCACAAGTGGATTTTACATAATGTTCCTATGAGCACTGTCTGTCGACTCTTTTTTGATAGAAAAGGTCAAGGCCCAGAGTGGAAGCCAGACTCCAGATGTTGTTACTCACCCTGTCAGTACTAAATTCACTCCTGGCACTTGGATTGTCTGTCAACAATGGCATGTGATTGGAAAAGAGAATGGCTCCATACCAGGAAATCCTTCTGTTCTGTGTCTGCCTTTAGTGTAAAATGTTCTATTCACCTCTCGCCACAGAGTAATAAACTATATCAATTATACACTTGCTGTATGCAAAACATATCTCTTAGTCTTGAGGCTGTGGCAGCACAAAAAACAAAACATACTCTTGCCGTCACCGGACTTAGAATCTGGATGGGTGGACAAAACATGTTTCTAATTAGTAATGGTTACCCTGAGAAGATTACTAGTGAAGATTAATTACAAGGGTTTTGCTTGGAGTGCCAGGACTATTTCCCTCAGTTAATATTTCAACTACTTGTCATCTATTTGGTAAAACGATTTTTTACTTCAAATTCAGATTCCAACAACAGTAACAACATTTTAAAAATAATTAGACCTCTTTCCAATAGAGCAAGCCTGATTTTTTGCTTCAATGTGGGTAAAGTATAGGTCAGATTAGTTTTCCCTTTCCCCCGGAAGATGGTGTGGAGTTCATGCCTAGCCCAGACCTTCACAGCCAAGTGTCAGTCCAACTTTCCCAGGAATTGGGGGCTGTATTTTCAACCTGGGCCAGTCACTTAACACTTCATTACATCCACGTGAGAAGTTCCCAATGGAAGCCTCCGGGAGTAGAGTCGGCTGACCTGATGCACTAGACTTGGTGGAAAAACATAATAAATAGTAGTTATATAAAGTACTTACTCTGTATTTCCAAGTGCTATGCTCCTTTGGTCCTCACGAGGTGCATTAGTATCCCACTTGACTGGTGGAGAAACTGACACATGGGAGAGTTTAGGTAACTTGTTCACATCTCACAGGTAGAAAGTAGTGAAGTCAGATCTGAGCCCAGCCTAGTTTTTACCCTCAGCCTGCCCCAGACATTGGTCTTGGAGAAGCTGGTATCTCCCGGTACCAAATTTATATCTCAAACTAATCCACAGGATTTGCTTCCTTGGGTTGCAACTATGCTGAAGAAGAGAATCTAAGAATCCTCATGTCTCCCTCTGTGGCAAAAAGAGCCTGACTCCCCTCCCCTGGGGAGTCTAGGCATGTTCTTCTTTTTGGCATTCCTTGTTCCGTGGATAATAAGAGCATCCAAATAGCTTAGAGGGTTCCTTTATCTTCCTTCCCTCAATCTACTGTCTTTATCTAATTTCCTGGCAATTTACATTTCATTTAACGTATTTTCATAGCTGGATCACCTCAAAATGCCATTAAAAAATCTGATCCATGGAGACCAGCAATGCATGTTATACGAAATATATCATAAATATGTATCCCTTGCTATAACCCCAATGCATTTCAGCTTGCTCAAGGCTTTTATTTTGTTATTAAAAATAAATTAATTCAGAAAATAACTTTCTTTCTAAAAAAGAGATTTGTTCCCCCAAGTTACATTCTTGTAAGCACTCTCTTTCTCTATATAATGTAAACACATTTTAAAGGCATATTTCCCTTGGTATGTTTTTCCAGTAATGCTCTTATTCCCTATAGAAAGTTCATTGAAACTGCCAGTTAGAAATGTAGAACTTTTGTACATAGCCTCAGTTCCAGGGAGCAGCTTTATATTTATCTTGCCCCCCTATCAGTGGTCTATTTTTATTTATTCATGTCAGTCAACAATGCCAGTTACAAATGCAATGAAATCAAAACATAACTTAGCTTGCTGTCATGTGGACTCTACTCTGATACCCAAAAAGGCATAACCATAGACAAAGGTTCAGGTAATATTTTCCACTCGTCAATGTTTTCACTAACTCCAACTTTACAGCATATTAATCTATAAACCTTACCAGTGTTTACTCATACCTTGACAATTATGGATCAGCAATAGTAGCTTAAGCTCAAAACACAGCATGGAATTAGATAGGAAATGTGTACATAGATGTGGTAGGCATTACTATTACTCCCTAATATCCAGTTCTTCTCCACTTCTAGCCACAGGGCAGGACTGCACATTCTGCCCCTCTAAAGTGAGGGGTGTGCCTAAACAGGTTTGGCTCAGTGGATAGAGCGTCGGCCTGCGGACTGAAAGGTCCCAGTTTCGATTCCGGTCAAGGGCATGTACCTTGGTTGTGGGCACATCCCCAGTAGGGTTGTGCAAGAGGCAGCTGATGGATGATTCTCTCTCAATGATGTTCCTAACTCTCTATCCCTCTCTCTTCCTCTCTGTAAAAAATCAATAAAATATATGTTTAAAAATAAATAAATAAATAAAGTGAGGGGTGGTCTTCTTACTTATTTTGGCCAAAGAAATGTGAGTGAAAGTGACATGTACCACTTCCCAATGAAAGTATTTAACTTCTAGTAATGGGTTCACCAGCCCTCCCTTTGCTTGTTAAGATATTATGGGAGTACCTCTTGCTATGCCAATGCCATAAAAATAAATGGGAATGGCTGAGCTTGGAAAACAGCTGCCCTGGAAGCCCCCCTGACCCACGGCAAACTGCATTAGTGAGGGACAGACTTCTATCTTTTGGTGATGATTGTTACAACAGTAAATCAAACCCACCCTGACTGATAGAGTAATATACCTATGGTTTTGCATATGTGTAATTCCTGAATAAACTAGTTGCTCTGTCAATGGTCAAACATCTTGAAAATTAGTGCTAATGTGTTCAAGAACTGGGAAAGATAATTTGTGTAAACCAGTATACATGGTTTTTACTTCTGTAAAAGGGAGTGATGGCACACATCCTAATGATCAGTATTGAATAGGACCATCCTTGAACATAAAAGACAGCCCTGTGTACCTTATAAGCCTAAAACCTATTTTAGCAAAACTAATCCTGGAAGTAAAATACAAGTACATATAAATAGGTGCAGTATTTATTCCAGGGAAGAGATTGATAACAGAAAACTTCAGATAATTTTGTTCATTTTGAAGCTTGAATCCAGACTAATTTGGACATGGGAATGAGTTTCTGTCTGAACTAGTACAAATAATAATAAAGTAACTGTACTCATAAAAGCATTTTTTTTCTTCCTGAGCAGAACTTCTTATGAATTTCTTTAATTAACTAAGATTTCAAGGAAACTAAGGGAAAGCAGCAAAGCTCTGGACAATATGATCAAGATGATTGCTAGACATTTCACAGACTGGACATTACCAGAAGTCCAATTTAACATTTGGAAACGTTATTTCTATGCAATATTTCACTCCCCATTGTACCACTGGAGATGTGCAAACTATTAAGAAATAGTAGGCTTACTAATGAAATTTTGTTAACATTTAGCACTAATAAATTCAATCAGAGTGCACAGTCTGAGTATGCTGGTAACTACAGTTCAAAATTACAGGTTACAGTTTGAGCCCTAAATCAACCAAAAACAAATGTGTTTGTTTTTTTGTTTTTTGTTTTTCTAATTTACTGAATCACTTTAATAAATATGACAAATTTCTTGGTTTGGGCATCATAAAATTCTACCCTTATAGAGAAAGACCGGGACAGACAGACAGACACAGAGCACGAAATAGTGTCCCTAAAAGTATGTTCCCTAAGAATGACAAAGGGCTTTTTATCCTGGGATTTGTCTCTGGAAAGAGCATACTTGTGTGCAGGAACTCAGATTCCATCTGCTGCTTTAGAGCCAGCAGGCTTTATTGTATTGACTTTGTGCCCTTATCTGATGGCAATAAATTCCCACCAGAGTGAAACACCAGCTTAGCCAGTGACCCCTGCTGTTCAGATCAGACAATGAAGCAGGTCTTTCTTCCCAGAGACACAGTGACTTCTGGACCGCCCTCTATGAATGGCCTTGGGATTTTGCAGTTTCCATTCAGAATTTCCTAATGTGAGCAATTAGCAGATGCTTCAAGAGTCTCATCAGCAGTTGCAACACATCAGTGAGCAATAAACTACTGGGAATAAAGAGACAGGGGACTGGGGAAGAAAGGGACAAGGGAGGGGAGGTGAGAAGTATACTGTCAAGCTCCTTGCATATAAGAGGCACTTCTTAAATATTACTGTAATTAAGAGTGCAAAATAGACTGAGTGTACGCAGGTGGCACGAATTTCAAAAATTTGAACCTCAAAGACCAAAGAATTACTACTGGTCCAGCAAATTTGAGCTCTTATGTGGTAAATAAAAGGTGGCTGGGGTGGGACTGTGCAAATGTAATTTCCTTCCCTGAGGTGCATACCACTGAACTGCCTCCCCCAGGTACTTTCGTTTGGGTGAGTTTTTGTTGTTGTTTTTCTTTTGGAAGCAGAAGCAGTTCGGGATGCACACGTCGGGCATGCCATGTCCTAGCCCCATTCTTTCTCCCAAATGTATAGGGCACAAACAGCCTCCATCATGTGCCAGAAGCACAGAACAATAAACCAGCTTTCTTAGTCTCCCGCAAGTCAGCTGTGGACTAAAAACACTCTTGTAGATGAAGAAGAGTAAAAAAAAAAAAAAATAATGATGATATGTTGCAGTAGTAGATGATCATTGCAGGTGTATTTTTTTTTCAAGCTATAAGAGAACAATTATTTATAAAATCACAGAGGTAGAAGAAGTAATGTGTAGAAGAAATGGGTTGAGGAAACAAGTTATAGTGGCAAAGAAAGGAGCATGGGAGTGAGGAAGGTAATGGGAAGAAGGGTGTGTGAAGGGAGAGAGGGAGGGAGGGGGAAGGAAACTGAAAGATTCGGGCGGGCTCTCGAGAGGGAGAGCGCCTGTAGGTGTAATTTTTTTAGTCATTCTACTGAACTCCGAAAGCACCCATCCATTCATTGCCTTCAGGCCTTTCCCATGGAGCAAGTTCTGTACTTGGCACAAAGAGGTCTGGGGAACCTGACCTTCACACTGGCTTGGGGCGCACCCACCAGGCGCTGTTACAGCTCTGCCCGCCAGGTGGCCCAGGATGGCTCCTGTTTCGCCCCCAAGGACAACATCGAGATCATTGGGAGCCCTGCGCCGGGCGTCCAGCGGAATGCAGAGGCAATCTGGCTTCCCGCCTCCCTGCCGCGAACTTTCTCAGCCTGTGAGCCCATCCTGAGGAAAGGGGGCGCCGAGCTCCTCGTCCTCCGCCGGGGCTGGGGAAGCGGGCACCCGCCCAGGCCTTCCTCGCGGCTCCCGCCCCCCGCCCCCGCCCCCGCCGAGTCGGAGCCTCCCCGGATCTTTCGTTTGCTTTTCCAACTTCGATCTGGGGGCCCCTGCCCTGACCTCGTTATGGGGTATCCGCGCCTGACTCCTTTGGGGTCCGAGGGCCCGAGGGATCCCAGAGCGTGTGGCGAGGAGCCGCGGGCACCAGCCCCCCTCCCGCCCCTCCTGGATGCTTGTCCCGGGAAGCTTCCCCTCCAGCGCGGCCTGAGTCCTCGCTGCGGGGCACGGAGGCAGGGAGGGCCAAAGCCAGAGGAATGAGGTAACCCACCCACCCGCGAAAGAAGGCCAGCATTGCGCCCAACATGTAAAATATCTCAGAGCCTCAACCAGGTAACGGAAGCCACATAGCAACCCTAGAGGGACCATCTCTTTGGGAAATGGCGCCACCAGATGGCTGCAGCGAATCCCACCGAAATATGCTGGGGCTGGCGGGCCACGCAGCCCCACACTCCACCGGGTAGCAGGGATGGTCCATGATCACCGCCCCAGGACAGAAGTTGACATCACCCACCCGGCCGGCCTGCCCGCCGATGAAAGCCCAGGGATACATCCACTGGATCAAGAGGAGTCCCTAACGCCAGCACGTTAACACCAGGAGCTGGACCCCTCACAGTGTGACCCGGCCCCAGTGACGTAACCTCTCTGTGCCTCCGTTTCCTCACAACTACTGACACATTTGCAAAGTAATAGTCACACCTGTCTGCCGGGCAGCAGTGAGGCTTTCAGGAGACAGCCCCATACTAGGTCTGTTAGTACAACCTGTTGGCCTGGGCTAAGGGATTGTGGTTCACCAGGCTACCCAGGCCGGCCAGGGCCTGCCCTAGCTAACTCCATCCTTCCCCATTCAGGAGTTGCTGTCAAGGCTTAAAGCCTCCCAGAAAGTCCTGCCTTTAATAAGGAGCAAGTGTTAGAGAACTCAGGGGGTTTGCTTGCTTGGAGTGTTCTATTCTAGGAGAAGTGGCTGTAACAAGGTTTTTGTATCTGCTTGCAGCAAGTAAAGAAGACAGGGAATTCACATCCAAAGCTCTGCCTCCTCAAAGGGAGCCTTAGCCACTGCTACACACCATCTGGTTAATGACACGTTGATTTCTTCTCTGCAGTTGGTCAAACTTATCCCATTGAGACATGGTCACACTTAGGAGGTTTACAGTGCCTACAAAATCCTGGGCTACACTTTAACATGTAGCAAGAATGGCATTTACTAGTTGTAACGGGCCAGGCCTTGAGACCCTTGTCCTACCGAACACAGGGAAACCCAATCTTTCCAACAGAAAGGAAGGGTGGGTCAGGGCTGCAGTTATTTGGGGGCTAAGAAACTTGTTTCCAATTCGGGGTTGCCCCTCTGAAGCCAGTGCTGGACTTTGAGAATGAGGAAGCCTCATATTACACTTGTTCTCCCCCTTTCTGCTTGCACGTCCTCTCAGATATGAGTCCATAGGCCTTAACTTTGCTATTCCCCAGTGGAAGCTAGAGGCTGCGTTTCCCAGGCTCTCCGTGGGTATAGCAGACACAGGGGTCAGGGACCCCTCCAGCAGAGCGGAGCCTCTGAGAATGAGCGCCAGTGTCCTGCTGGCCCAGACACTAAAGCCGAGCAGGGGGTGCAAATCTGAAACACAGATTGTGGAGGCTCATCTTCAGGCCTGCAGCCTTTGGGTGGGATGCTGTTCACTGTGTGCATGGTGAGGCTGGGATGGGGGAAGGGGTGAGTATCAATCCCATCACCAGGAACCCCTGGGCAGGCAGCCCCCTTTAAGCAGGCTGCCAGAGGAATTGCCGCCCACCACTCCTTAGCCTTGGTTTGCATGAATCCTTTCCTTCCTAAAACAGGCAAGTACAAAATGGACCGAAGGTGGGGGTGAGGGGGTGCCGAGATAAGCCATGACTCTCGGTTTGTAAAAGCAAAAGCCTTCGGCCGTTTTCGATAAGTGGCAAGGATCTACGAAGACACTTAGGCTGAGGCCCTGGGCCTGAGGGCCAGCCCAGAGCGCAGCGGAGTTGGGGTGCAGGCGCCACAGCCTGGCTGCCCACACGTGAGCGTGTCCCTCTGCGGTGGCACAGCGACCCCGGCTGGGGGGGAGGCATCCGCTTTCGTGCGCTTTTCACAAGGTCCACGCTTGAGCTCCCGTTCCCATGGGAGGTTATTCTCCTGCCCTCCTTCAATCAGCTAGTCCCCCTCAATCAGCTCTCACCCCGGGCGCGCCTGGCCCGCGGGCGTGCGCTTACCTGGGCGCGAACGAGCGGGGGACGGAGAGGGGCTGGGACAGGACGCAGAGTGGGCGGGAGGCCGCGGCCTGGGCAGGGGGAGTCGAGGCTGGGCAGCGCGGGTAAGAGGAGGGCCGCGGGCCCTGGGACCTGGCGGGTGAGAACCGGACCGGAGGCGCCGCGGCGATGGAGACCCCGCTGCAGCTCCCGGCTCCCTCTGGCGGCCAGCAGGACGCCGGACTCCTCCAAACAATGCCTCGGGTCTGTTCCAGGGTGTGCGGAGGTGCCCGCCTCACACAAGCCCACCCGCTCTGGGCTCCTACAGCTCCGCACTAGAGGGTCTGAGGGATGGGGCGACACCCGAAGAAAGCGGGGCGCGGGGAGGGGGGGGGGCGAGAGAGACTTGGAGCGGTGGAGGCCAGAGAGCCTTCATTCCATCCCTGCGCTCAAGTTCCAGAATCTCTCCCAGCTCTGGCTCTGATGAGCTGTTTGATTCTAAATGTGTTCCTTTCCTTTGGGGGTTTATTTTCAAAATAGTGTGTCTTGGGAGCGGGGCTTTTCGTCCTCTTGGGGCTTTCCTGAAAACGAAAAGGCCTACTACCGATTCGGCGGAAGAGCCGCCTTTTGCTGCCGTCCTGGCCCTTCCCCAGCAGGAGGAAAGATGGAAGCCGGACTTTTGGATTTGGGGGGGGGACTCAGATTCTTGTCCAGAAGATGCTCTCCCCCGCAGACAGCGACTTTCCCCAGGAGATACAGCATGAGCTCTCACCGCCCACACATTAACTCCCTCCTCTAAGCAGTGGGACCACAGAGGGAGCGGGACGACGTGGGGTCGCCAGGCCAATCCATCCTTCAGGAACAGAGGGAAATAGGGGTGTGGGGGAGGACACGGCCAGTTGATGGCTCCGAGTGGACGGAGCAATAATGCTCGCGCCGTAGGAAAGAACCCTGGCGGCTCGCTTTTGCAGGATTATCTCTTTGGATCTGCGTCGCCCACCTGCTTGGAAAGCCGAGGAGGAGACCACCTGCCCCTAGGAAAGACTTGGGGCGATGAGGGGAAAGGAGGCCCCCACCGCACACCTTCCCTCTGCTGGCACTCCAACAGTTCCAGTTCACAGCTGTGAGCTTATCATTTGCAGTCCGGGAAGGGACAGGTCTGTGTGTTCACCTCTGCCAGCACGCGAGCCACCCTGCTGGCATAGGCAGGGTAGTTGAATCGATGCTAATGCTAGTCCTCGTGGGTCTCTAGACAGGGCTCCTTCCTCTGCCCCCCCCCTTCTTTCCCAGCCTGCCCACCAGGCACATTGTCTGCCAGTCCCTTGTGCCCAGCACTAGCCCTTACAAGCTGCGCCCAGAGGAGGCCCATCCTCCAGTTCTCCGAGCTCCCCGGCTCCAAGGCCTGTGTGTGTTAGGATCCCAAGCCCGGAGTGGTGGGCAGCGGTGTGTGATGCAGAGGAGACTCTGCAGAGGCGTCTCCACAGCAGCAAAATCTAGACCGACCCCAACAACAGAACCACCACAGCGTCTTCTTTTCCATGTCAGAGGTTTCGCTCGTACAACTTTATTGGTAGTTACATCTTTTTTTTTTAAGGTCAGGGAGGAGCACACGTACTTGGTCACTGTGTGGGCCTGGGGCGGACAGGTCCCAGCTGCAAGCTGAAGGCACAAAGACCCGGATGCCCGCCAGCTGGCCCCGGGAGATGCAGTCCCGTGCCCCCCACCCCACCCCCCATCCCCGAAAAGCCCCAGTTCAGACCAGAAACTTCAGGATGGGGTCACACAGTCCCTGGTCGGGCCTTCGCGGTGGGGGAACTGCATCCCCGCGAGGGGCGGGGGGCGCTGAGTGCATTTCCGCCGGGACCTGGAGACAAGGCCGCCCATCGCGTCCGGGGGTCCCCGATCTCTCCAGCCCCCGCCCCGCACGCTCACTGCTGGGGCGCAGCTGCCAGGCTGGTCTATTTGTTTGTAGTTTAAAGAGACCCGTGAGGGCGCGCGCTCGGCCGCACCTATTGGGGTGTGTGGGGGCGGCCAGCATCCCCTTCCCGGGAGCGCCAGAGGGACATTCTCAAAAGAAAACCCAGACCAAGTGAGTAGTGACCAGCCCTCCTCAGATTACTCTCCACTGGCTCCTCCCTTGCTCCCCCCGCCTCCAAGATTTGCATTCAAAAGGCCAAGAGAAGTCTGGCTGGGCCCCAGCAGTTGCACACACTGCTTCCCCGGGTCGGAGCCCCCCAGAGCTGAGCCCGGGCTTGCAGCACGAAAGCCGAGCGGAGCGGTCCTCGCCCGCGCAGTCCTGCCCACGGCCCGGCCTCCCTGCGCCCGGCCGTCCAGGCCCCGGAGCCGGGCCGAGCGAGCGAGCGAGCAGCGGGCCGGGACCCGCTCCGGCCGCGGCGCCTGCGCCTCCCGCTCCGCTCTCCGCCCCGGCCGCGCGCCCACCATGCCGCCGCGGGGCCCCGGCTCGCTGCTGCTGCTGCTGGCCCTCGCCTCGCACTGCTGCCTGGGCCCGGCGCGCGGGCTGTTCTTCGGCCAGCCCGACTTCTCCTACAAGCGCAGCAACTGCAAGCCCATCCCGGCCAACCTGCAGCTGTGCCACGGCATCGAGTACCAGAACATGCGGCTGCCCAACCTGCTGGGCCACGAGACCATGAAGGAGGTGTTGGAGCAGGCGGGCGCCTGGATCCCCCTGGTGATGAAGCAGTGCCACCCGGACACCAAGAAGTTCCTGTGCTCGCTCTTCGCGCCGGTGTGCCTCGACGACCTGGACGAGATCATCCAGCCCTGCCACTCGCTCTGCGTGCAGGTGAAGGACCGCTGCGCCCCGGTCATGTCCGCCTTCGGCTTCCCCTGGCCCGACATGCTCGAGTGTGACCGTTTCCCCCAGGACAACGACCTCTGCATCCCCCTCGCCAGCAGCGACCATCTCCTGCCGGCCACCGAGGAAGGTAAGCCTGCCTTCCCCTTTCTTCCCTCCCTCTGAGCTTTTCTGAAGACTTTCCGGAGGAAATTCCGAGGTCCCCGCCCCACATCCCCGATGCGTCCCCTCCTGCGGTGCCAGACCTAGCGGGGCGGACGCTCTCCTTGCCAGAATGTGTCATTGTGATAAATCTTAGAAACACATACACACGCCTCTCACTCCCCTCCCGAGTTATTCCAGTTATACCTTTCTTAGGGACAGTTAAAAAAGAAAAGAAAATGAATAACTGAACGGCATCTTTTCCATATGATATAACATTATTTTTGCAACCAGGGGAGTGGGGGGCTTGGAAATGGGCCTGTGGGGAGGGGTTGGTGAGCATCTGGCTCTGCGTGTTGAAAATGGAGCATTGGTTACAACTGCTCAGGTGTCTGAGGAAGAGGACATGAAGGGAATCTCCAGGAGTCATTTTCTGTCATAAATCAGCTTTTATCTTAGGAGTGGTTTTAATTAGCCATGCAAAAAAAAAAGGAGTTTCCCAAGTTTTTAGAAAACAGGGGGAGTTCCTGTGCAAAAACCATCAAAGCAATGAAAACCTCATGGGCTCTTGATATTTTTCCTGAAAGCAAAACATACACAGGGAGTCTGCACTGACTTAGGTACCCCCCTGGGAGGGGAAGGGGGCTTCCTAATCCCCTCCAGGGCTCCAGCAGCATCTCCCTTTCAATCCCTAATTGTTTTCCTACAGCCATCGTTAGTTAAAGAAAATGCAAAGTTGCTCAGCAATCTTTCCTGGCAGGCACCGTGAGTGTGCAATCATCTTATTGGTTAGATTTCTAATTTATTGCAAATGTTTGGCATATTTCAAACATTTGTCCAACATACACCACAGACCGACCAACACAGGTTAGTAACATTTTATATACATTCCTAGAGCTCCTAATTGGAAATGTTTCATTTTGTTTGAGCGAGGGGAGGAAAGGGCAGTTTTATGTGTGTTGCTTTTGTTTATTTCTTTCCACTATCGGCACCGACATTATACACTACCTTTTTCCCAAAAGCCACTTTCTCAAAATAAAAATAAAAGTGTAGAGGTCTTCAAAATGGGCTCTGCCATTTTTGTAACTTGACAAATAACTGTTCTGTCATGAATCACATAAAGATTTTTTTCTACAAACATTCAATTTCATATTAATGAAAATCAGATTTCACCTAAGTTTTCAAGACAGAACACTGATAAATGGAGAAATGTTCCTTCCTTTGTTGTTGTTGTTGTTTTCCCTTTTCCCAGGAAATCAAACTGTTTTAGAAGAGCCGTCAGCAGGCTCTCTGATCTTTGTGCTCCTGCACATTCCTAGGTGGGATCAGACCCCAGAGGCAGTTGGCTTCAATGTTGGTAAACTTCAGGAAAAGCTGCTTTGTAGTTTGGTAGGCTGGTTGTTTTGGTTTGTGAGTTTGTTTTTGAGAATTTGAAACAAAGAAGAGCAAGAAGAACCTTCCCCAAGGGACAAAGATAAAAATGAAATAAATGTTGCTTAACTGGAGCACAAACCTGGCAGAAAGCTCCAGGTGATGCAGAACCGGTTAGAGCAGGCTGTTGAGTTTCCCAAAGTGTTTCTATGGTGGGAACGAGCCCCTAGGTGACCCTTACACCATGAGCCACCTTTGCCTGTGCAGTCTTTAAAATACCTTGAAATGCTTCTCCTGAGACACAGAGCTCTACTCCGGAGCCCAGCAAAGACAGGCTGCACTGGTGTCCTACCTCCGAGAAAGTCAATATTTTGGCCATCGGTGGTTGGTTTTCCAAAATCTCTCTTGGGAACAACTTTTTTAGGGACTGAGTTTGTCCTGGAGGTGGGGAGAAAGAACTAAGAAGCCTGCACACTCTGCCCCAAGCGCCCTTTTCCTTTGGGATTCACCATGTAGTAAGCAGAGCCCATGGGCATTTTTGTCCATCAAAAAATAGTAGGCATGGAGACTTCTTTAGAAATGAACGACTGGTCCTTCTTTTTTAAAGGAGACGGAAGCTGGGGTCCAGCTACTCTTGACTGGGTAAACCCTTTGAGTTGTTTACAAACGCCACCTGCTGTTCCCTTTTAAGCAAACTTACTCAATTTTCACCTTTCTAGCTCCAAAGGTCTGTGAAGCCTGCAAAAATAAAAACGAGGATGACAACGACATCATGGAAACTCTTTGTAAAAATGATTTTGGTAAGTAATACACCACCAACAGCAAAACATTCAAAAGTTTTATTTACCAGTAAAACGTAAGGTGCAAATCATGAAGATGTAAAATACCAATACCATCCATGCACCTTTCCTAAAGTCAACTAACTTGCTCTATCCTAGTTTCCTCCCTGTGTAACAGTCTTATAATGAGTTGTATCTTTTCAGAAGAGTCTATTCGTTCTTCTAAGCAATAATCAATTAATGAGAATTATTCAGATTATTAATTTCCAGTGGCATATTTTCATTTTACTTGGGCTTTTTCTCGCCAGCAAGCCTTATTCTGAGCCATGGGGTCTTTCTGACACTTGACATGTGCACCAGGGATGGGAATGTAAATATTAGCCCTAGCCACACACATTGAAGGCATTACGTTGGCCACAAACTAAAATATTCTTATTTTATTCATAACCATCAGTGACTATATCCAGGATACTGGTTAATAATTGGAAGAGGGATTCCTTGAATTTAAAAAAGAAGAAATAAAGCTCAGGAATTTACTAGGCAAGATACAGGAAAGATCCCTGAGGACATGGTGCTTGGGGACAATAAATAATGTGTGATATGTTACTCAAGTTCCATAGAGTGCAAATCACTACCCATAAGGGAATATTAAAAGAGGGAAGATGGTTGGAGACCGTCCATGTAGGACTCAATCAGCACCTTATCTGCTGTCCTCAGGCCTCCAGGGTGAGGGAGGAGCACAGCTAGACACGGGTCAATGCCAGATTCAGAGTTGGGACTGGCCAAGAACTTCACTCAGACTCCTGAGGCATTCTAGTTTTCATCCCATTCCCAACGCAGGCAACTTTTGATGCGTTTAAGTAGTTGATACCCCATAGATGCATTCACTGAGGCAGAAGGCTAACCTTACTGGTAAACAGATGTGATCCCTGCTCTATCAAACAATAGTGGCCTCTAACAGGTCTGTATTACTAATTCTACATCCTCAACAAAGTACTTGAGACTGAGAGAAATTACTGCAGCTCCCACTGTTGAGGAGTGCCCCCTGCAAGAATTCTCAGGTTTGGTCAGTTCCCTGAAACTCTGAGATACTCCTAACCCTGCTCCTTATAACTCCCAGTAGGTGTCTGGGTTTACCCTTAGCTGAGAACAACCAGAGACTCAGCTTTAGGAGAAGAGTCCCATGCCAAGGAAGAGACAAAGAGAGGAGGCAACTCTGTCCCAACCAGTCCTTCCCCTCTGCAAGAGCCACAGTGGGATGCTAGTGTTTCATAGGTGTATATTCAAATATATACAACTCTCAAGGCCTGTCATGTGGGCGGCAGCAATCCAAATCTCCAGGGTCTTAATCAACACAGTTCCTAGCTTTATGCTACCAGATATGATTAAGGGTAAGAGATGAAAAAATAATTTTAATAAAATATATATTAAAGTTTATATCTTCTTCTGACAGCTTATGTCCTTTACACTAGATTTAATCCAGATCTCCCTCCTGACTTCCACGAAAATGTTGATTTTATATTATGGGGCTCCAAAACAGTCAATTTAGGAGACATGCAGACACATACACAAGACCTTCCTAAGGATGTTCTGTCAAGACTGGGCCAAAAAAATGGGGAGGAGTGGGGGTAGTGCTAGTGTTCTTTCTCCTTAGAGGAAAAAGCCTTTCAAAACAACATATAAGTCATTACGTTTAAAGTACCACACATGTAGATACTTCACAAGCTTTGTTTTTTATTTCCCCACATTCATTTTTGTCTCAAAAGGGCTAATGAACCTACCCTACAGGAAGTACATTATATACCCCTGGTTTATAAGCAGTATTCTATATCGCCTCTGTACTTTGGGAAGTTATGGAATGATAGAAGGAACAAGGATAAAAATCTGAGGTATTTAACATCACACTCTTTCCCCATTGCACACCTGAAGTACAGGGGGAATGTAGAAAAACAGTCTCCAACCCTATTTCAGACCTGAAAGTACTGGTGAAGAAACAAAGGCCCAACCATCTGCTTTAGCATACAACCTGTTGTTGAATCGGATGGTGATGATCACATCCTATATCCCCATTCTCATCTTCCAGGGCAGGAAATGTTGTTCTGGGACTTTAATTCCCTATATTTGGTCCCAGCTGAGAATCCAGGGAGGAAGGGCCTGATGTTTCCCCAGGGTAATCTTTTGCAATGTTGGCTATTTTAAAGCTGGAGAAACATGAGTGATAAATGTTCCCTCTGGGTCAAAGTGATGATTTTTTTAATGTTTGGAGCTCAAGAATGTTTAATTTGACCAGGCAAAATTCACACATGCTCTCTCTGTAATCACTGCTCTCACCATATGTCGTCCCCACCCCCACACCTTATACAGAGGCCACAGGACGTATTCCATGATATACGTCTCACAAACTCTGAGAACTCAGAGGGATGGTTCAGAGGTATATCAGAAAAATACATGGTTGGCTAAGTCACGGTGTCCTTGATTTACCTGGCTGAGCTTTATTCATTTTCCAGTTTAAAAAAAAAAAAATCTTAGTCAAATTCTCTTTTTAAGATAAAAAGAAACCACTGAAGCAGTGATGCTCACATACACACAGTGCTCTTCCTTTATTACTAATTTCACCAATGACTCAAACGCCGTCAGAGTCGGGATGTTAGACTCATACATATCTCTATAGAGCAGTTGTCAGTGGCACCAAGAGTCTTAGGGCACATTCAGTTGGGAGAGTTAATGCTCCAACCAGGGCAAGAACCTGGAAGTTGCCTTATGAGACCACACTGGCATTCTAGGAGGTTTGGGAACCAGCGTTCTGAAAACTTGGCTCAGCCACGACACTACCCAACTGGGTGACCTTGTGTAAGTCACTCCCTTTCTCTGGAATTCAGATTCTCCATGTGCCAACAGGAGATTTTTAACTGGCCGGTTTCTTCCAACCTTAAAATTCTGTCCTTTCTCTGCCTTCATGGATTCTTGAAATGGAATTCCACCATGTATGTTTGCAGGGTTTTCTGTCCCAAAGCATGCTGTTTATGACTATAAAATGTGTCTTTTATGTAAACCATTTACTTTTGGTCTTAGCATTCTAATGAGTCCAATATCCATTTTGGAAACAGTACATACATGATCTGTAAACGCCCTGGCCTTGGACAGGCAAATGATAGCATATGAGGATGAGGTCTTCAGAAAAACACTTTTACAGCTAAACATGTGCTCTTAAAGAGAGTCTTGGATATTTTTCTCCTAGTTACTTTACCAAATCAAATGCAGCTGTAAGATCATCTCTCCTTCCCTGTAGTCTGTTCTTTAGAAAACAATGGTTGTGTGATATAATTTCCTTACAGGTTTGTCCAAAAACCTATCCGACCTAATTGATTGAGTTTAAAGTTTACAGCCACAGTAGATCACGTTTCACCTAAGAGTCAGGCATTTCTTTTCATGCTGACGCTTCCAATAGGGGAAGTCCTTTGTTGAGAGCAGAGCACAAACCACGTGCGACCTACACACAAACACTAGTCAGGCTAGGAAAGTCAAATGAGTCTCACAGGAGTTTTGATTTGAAACAAAGTGCAAGGCAAACCCTTTGAGGCTTTAATTTTTTTATTTTATTTTATTGATTTCAGAGAGGAAGGGAGAGAGATAGAGAGAAACATCAATGATGAGAGAAAATCATTGATTGGCTGCCTCCTGCATATCTCCTTGCTGGGGGGATCAAGCCCGCAACCTGGGCTTGTGCCCTTGGCCAGAATCGAACCTGGGACCCTTTAGTCCACAGGCTAATGCCCTATCTACTGAACCAAACTGGCTGGGGCCCTTTGGGGCTTTAGAAATGGAGCACCTGCTGTCCCCAGCTCCCACCTCACTTTGCACAGCTCCTGACAGTCCCTCCGCTCGAGGAAGCTCTTCCTCCATCCCCCACGCCTGGTCACACCAATATGCCGTAGAATAGGGTGAGGGGAGCTCCCATTCTATCCTGTATTCCCTCATTATAACTGGAGTGATTCCATCCCCTCTGATAGCACTGAAAATAAAAGTGAAGGAGATAACCTACATCAACAGAGATACGAAAATCATCCTGGAGACCAAGAGCAAGACCATCTACAAGCTGAACGGGGTGTCCGAGAGGGACCTGAAGAAGTCGGTGCTGTGGCTCAAGGACAGCTTGCAGTGCACCTGCGAGGAGATGAACGACATCAACGCGCCCTACCTGGTCATGGGACAGAAACTGGGCGGGGAGCTGGTGATCACCTCGGTGAAGCGGTGGCAGAAGGGGCAGAGAGAGTTTAAGCGCATCTCCCGCAGCATCCGCAAGCTGCAGTGCTAGTCTGGGCGGCCCCAGCTGCTTCCGACAGGCCAGCTCCAGGGCTCGGCTGACCACATCCACCCGGAGGCCTCGGCTCTCCTGTCCCAAGCACAGTCCCTGCAGCTCCGGCCGCAGCCTGGAGCAGCCTCCCTGCCTTTTGCACATTTGCACCCCCAGCATTTCCTGAGCTATAAGGCCCTTCGAGGCCTCAGGAAAGGATACCTATTTTCACTTAAAGGAAAGCCACCCGAGTATTGTAGAAATATTCAGAGTAATAAAACCATGCTTATTTTTATGAAGTTTTAAGATAGCTCACTGTAAAAGCTAGTTTTGAGTAGATACAACTGTGACTTGGGTCTGATGCTCATGTTTCCCCAGTTTGGTTGGGGTCACCTGATTTTCACTTTCTGCTGAGGTTGCCCTGACGTACACATAGCTTCGTTTTGGTAGGTGGCCCCCAGGATTGTGGGTCAGAATCCAGGTTGGGATAAAGCTGGCTGTTATCTCAACATCTCTCAGTGAAGGCCTGAGGCCTGACACTCAGGCACCTAACCATTCACTTGACATTTTCCACCCTCGTGAAGTTAACTGCAGCACACACTGCATTTCCAGGTAGAGTGCTTCCATTTTTAAAAACCACGTTATCCGTCATAGCACGATTTCTTCGAATAAAGGGCACAGCAGACACATTTTGTAATTGGCCCGAGTACTTTAAGCTTTGTTTAAAACATGTTTTGTTTTTTTTATTGTTGCAAATGAAACCATTGTAGCTTACCTGTAATATACATAGTAGTTGACCTGAAAAAAAGTTGTAAAAATATTGCTTTAACCAACATTGTAAATATTTCAGATAAACATTATATTCTTGTATATAAACTTTACACCCTGTTCTACCTACTTGTCGTGGTCTTTTTAGTAGGAGTTGTGTAAGAGCGGTCACCTCCTTTCTCCTGAGATCCAGCCTTCCCACAGTTTGAAGTATCTGTCTCTTAAGTGACACAGGAAGTGTCTCCCAGTGGCGGTACTGGGCTCCCGCCTATGCTTCACATCTCCTCTGTACAGATGTTTACACTGGAGCCTGCAGGGAGGCGGAGATTGACAGCCTCTGCAGAGAAAGCTCCTGCTCTTGCCCCTTCTCAGCAGTTCAGCTGCAGCCATGTGGCAACACTGTCCTAAACCCCAAGGTTCACAGCCTCAACTGTTGTCCTTCTCATTCCCAGAGGTTTTCATAAAGAAAAAGAGTAACCATTGCAAAAATTGTTAGTACCTTCCCCACTTTAACCCTCAGATAAAGAGCCAGTGGGAGATGGGGTAGGGAGGAGACGGTGAAAAACCAATATTAAAAGGGCAGCCTAGCCAGTGTTGCTCAGTAGTTGAGTATTGACGTATGAACCGGAGATCACATGTTTGGGTTGTGGGCTTGATCCCCAGTAGGAGGCATGCAGGAAACAGCCAATGATTCTCATCATTGATGTTTCTTTCCCCTTTCCTTTCCTCTTTGAAGTCAATAAAAATATTTTTTTAAAAGAAGGGCAGACATCCATAAAATGTCCATCTAAATACTTCATTATTTGGGAGCCGCCAGAGAAATTCTATTAAATCTATAAGGAGACAGGCTCAGAAGGGTTGGGGAGCATGGCTCAGAGGGGCAGAGGTGAAACGGGCCTTTCAAAGGACAATTTTATCTTCTATTCTACCTGGAAGTGGATTTTAGAAACGTGGTGGCACTCATTTACTCAAGTATTTACTGGGCATCTGCTATGTGCCTGGCCCTGTTCTAAGTGCTAGGGAGACTTACTTTAGTCCTTGTTGTTATAAAGTTTACATGAGAAAGATAAAAAAATATACAATTATATATCTACTAGAGTCCCAGTGCACAAAATTCGTGTGTGTGTGTGTGTGTGTGTGTGTGTGTGCGCGCGCGTGCGCGTGTTGGGGAGGAGGGTGTCCCTCAGCCCAACCTGCACACTTTCCAATCTGGGAGCCCTCAGGGGATGTCCAACTGCCAGTTAGGGGAAATGAGCCTAAACTGGCAGACATCCCTCTCTCAATCCAGAACTTCTGCCTTCTAACTGCTCACCTGCCTGCCTGTGCCTAACTACTCTGCCTGCCTGGTCACCCCTAAATGCCCTCCCCTGCTGGACTGGTTGTCCCTATTAACTTTTTTTTTTTTTTTGTAATTCTTATCCCCTTCACACACAATTGTATTTGACTTTTTTATTGGCTTCTCCCTCTCACACAATTTTTCTCTCTCCTTTATGTAACACTTTTTCCTACTGACTCATTTATAAACTTTTCTTTCCTCCTTATTTCCTACTTCTGCTCCATCATCCTTCTCCCCACCTTTCTACTACCCTCCTTCCCTGCCCACATTCCTTCTTTCCTTTATCTTTACCCCTTTCCTCCCTCCCCTTTTCCTTCCTTCCCACCCTAATTTTTTTCTTCACTTCCTCCCTCGGACCTGCTTTGCTCCCTTCCTCATTTCTTCCTTCTTCCCATTCTCCTTTTAAGCTTAACCAGCTCTCCTTTAAAATTTTTCTTCCCTCCTTCTTTCTCTCTCCTCCACATCCTTCTCTACTTACTTCCACTGTTTTAGTATCTATCTACCTGCCTAATTATTCACTGTTATTTATCTTTTTTCTTTTCTGACTCCTACTTTTAAAATCTGTCCCCAGTACACAACTATACTTGATTTTCATTGTAGCTCCTACAGTTCACTCACATATCCTCTTTCCTTCTTTAATTCTGCTCTTTACTGACTCCTTTATAAAGTTTTCCCCTCCCTACTTCCCTTCTTAAAGCTTCCATTGAGGGGGAGAGGGGCGTTAACCCCCAGCCCAGGGCTCAGCCCCAGCCAGGTGTTCACTGCCCCCCCCCCCTCCTTCCCTGGCCTTCCCACCACTGACCTGCTCCCATTCCCTGCTCGGGACACCTGGCCCAGCGAGGGTGGCCCAGGCCCACGCAGTCTGGGTGCTGCTGCCTCGAAGCAGAAGCACCTCCACCCAGAAGGCCTCGGACTGTCCTCCACTCGGTCCCGGTCCCATGGGCACCTCCCGGCCAATGGCTGCCACCACACTTCTCCTGAAACTGGGTGGGGCTCCCCACTAGGCACCACTTATGCTCCTCCCGTGGTGCTCCTCCTTTCACTGGGCACATCTGCTCCGACCCCCTATGGTCACCACCCCTTTCCGCGTGCAGTTTCCTTCCCTTTTTCATTCCTGCATAGTTTTCTTGTTTCCTTTCGGTATTTCTATTTCTCTTCTCTGCCTGTCTGCATGCAGGCCTGCCTTCCTCTCCCTCTCCTTTCTTATCCCCTCCTATCATATCCTATCCTACCCCAGACTTTGCAGCTGCCTAAGCAGAGGGCAGGGACCCTGTAATGGACAAATTTGCATATTCCTCTATTATTAGATTAGATCATTGCCAATTACATGAAGTATTAGTGGCCTGGTGCACAAAATTCATGCATGGGGGAGGTTCCCTCAGCCCACCCTGCACCCTGTTCAAGCAGGGACCCCTAAACCAGCAATTGGACATCCCTCTTGCAATCTGGGACCACTGGCTCCTAACCACTCACCTGTCTGCCTGCCTGATTGCCCCTAACTACCTCTGCCTGACTACCTGATCACCCCTAACAGCCTCTGCCTCGGCTCTTACCACCATGGCTTTATCTGGAAGGAAGTCAGATGGCCAGTTGACCCAGTCTAATTAGCATATTACCCTTTTAGTAGTATAGTTAGATTATATAGGACATGATTGCTCAAATGGGGGGGAAAGCCCTGGCAGACAAAAATACATAATCCCTATATCTGGACTGATAGCCAGTCATATGCACTATACTGCCAAACCCAAACCGGTCGTTAAAAAATTGAACCGCTTTCTTACACCTTACACCAAACTGCTGTTGCCCTTAAAACCCCTCCTCAGCCCCCACCTTAGGTTCTGCCTCCACAGTTCACCCAGCCAGATTTGGTTCTTATTGATTGGTTTCTATGCCAATCAGCATCTCCAGGCCTATCAATGGGCCTGATCAGATAGGTGGGGCTGCTAATCAGCCCCAGTGGAGGCCTGAGAGAAAGAGAGGCAAGGCTACTGGCCAGACTGGAGTGAAAGAAAGAGGCAAGTGCTGACCAACAGCTGCCATGGAGGAGAAATGAATCTTTGTATAAGAACAAATCTGTAAGAGATTTTGGGGCAGCATTTCCTAAGTGTACAAAGAGCAAAGGCTCTGTGTACATGCACAAGTCAGTATACTGAAATCCACAGGGTTGAAAAAGATCCATTTTATCTAATAGCGCCCTCCATTCGTCACTGTCTTGTCTCACATCAAATAGCTAGCCTGGATTTTTTAGCTTTTTACTCTTGTTTACTATGATGTTTTCAATATTCTTGATGGAGGGAGGGGGTCATCTTGAAAAGCAAATCCAGCCGTATGTACCCCTTGTGCAGTCACTGCATCTGGATTGTGGAATAATGTGCTTTTCGCCTTTGAAACACACTGTTCAAGTACAAACTAGCTCATTAACTCAGTGATGATTTACTGAGCACCAAATAATACAAAATACAAAATCATTGATGTATTTATTCAGTAATCTGTATGGAGTGTTTACCCTTAGTGATGAGGTCCCAACAATGACCAACACATGGCTACTCACAAGAAGCTCACAGTATAAGGCAGGAGTGGGGAACTTTTTTTCTGCCAAGGGCCATTTGGATATTTATAACATCATTTGCAGGCCACACAACATGATCAACTTAAAAATTAGCCTGGCCTATTTGAAGTCAAACATTTAATTAACTCACCCCTAACGCATTGGCTGGGCCAGACAAATCATTTCATGGGCCTTATACATAAGGCCTATGGCCAGCGGGTGTGACACCTAGGCATGTAGTAAACGATAGTGACTGAGATCCACATTTCTCCAGACCCTCCTGGACACAGTCTTCCTGGGCTCCATTTGTTCTTCTGAGTATAAGTTCACATTAAAATAATACTACAAATCGAAATCTCCAGGCCCAGAAATTTTACTGGAGAATTTTACCAAACGTGTAAAGAAGAATTAATGCCAGTTTTACATAATCTCTTTCAGAAAATAGAAGAAGAAAGGGTGCTTCCCAACTCATTATATAAGGCTAGTATTGCCTTACTACCAAAATCAGGCAAAGATAGCACACATAGAAAGAGAAAAATATAGACCAACATCTCTCATGAACTTAGGCACAAAAATGCTTAACAAGACATTAGCATACCAAATCTAGCAATGTATAAAAATTATATGTATTATAACCACATTGGATTTATTCAAGGTATGCAAAACTTATTAAAAAATTAATCAATGTAATTTACCATTTCAATAGGTTAAAGCAGAAAAATCATCTGATCAAGTTAATTGGTGCAAAAGAAAAAGCATTTGCCAAATTCCAATACCCATTCATAATAAAAATCTCTCAGTAAACTAGGAAACTATTCTCAAAGAGTTTATACTAAAAACCCTACATCTAACTTCATACTTAATGGTAAATGACTGAGTGCTTCAAGAACAAGGCAATGATGTCCATTCTTTCTTATTCAACATTATATTAGAAGTTCTATACAGTGCAAAAAAGCAACAAAAAGAAATGGCACACATTAGATATGAAAAAAATAAAACATTGTCTATTTATAGACAGCATGATTATCTACATAGAAAATCGCTAGGAATCTACAAACAACAACAACAAACAACAACAACAACAAAAAACACTCCAAGACCTAACAGACATCTATTTTCAGAGCATTCCACCAAACAGAATACACATGTTTCTTAAACTTACAGTGAGCGGCCCAAGGCTGGCCCCTGTATGTGGGTCCTTATGTTGTTTACTTCTTCATAGCCAGTTGGCAGCATTAGTTCAAAGCCAAAGTCAAATTCTTACATATCCCATTGCTTTAACTAGATCCAAAATTAGCATATTTTTAGCCAGTTAGAGTCCGTCTGCTTCACATACTCTGCGGAGCTGCACCCAATATCTGCTAGCCATAGATAAGATAAACCTGTGGTTTTAAAGGACCCCCAATTGCTGCTGCCCTTCAGAGCTGACTCAGAGCCCTACACCTGACTGCTGAGTGGCATCACCTGGATACTTCAGCGTCCTCCCCATTCCTCTCTTCCCTGGAGTTCCCTTACCCTCTTCCCCCTTTGGACGGTGGCCTCTGTCTCTGGAAGGCCTTCCACTGTGAAGGACTTCCCTCTCACGCAACCCTGTCCAAATGCTGCCCAAACTGCTATCTCGTGCTCCCGTCCTGCCTTGATCAGCCCACAAATCTCTGAACTCATCACACAAGTGCACATGGAACACTGTCCAGGACAGACCATATAACAAGCCTCAATACTTTTTAAAGGATCCAAATCATGTAGCGTATGTTCTCCAACCACAATGGAATGAAATTTGAAATAAATAACAGAAGGAAATTCACAAACATGTGAAAATTAAACAACACATTAAATATGTTTAAAAATTTAGGTGAATGACACCGAAAACTCAATATACCAAAAAGTATGTGATGCAGCTAAAGTAATATTTAGACGAAATCGCTATAAATGCCTACATTTAAAAAGAAAAGAAAAATCTCAAGTCAATAACCTGATCTTCCATCTTGAAAGACAAAGAAGAGTTGAACTAAGCCCAAGTTACACAGATTATAGCAGTAATAAATAAAATTGAGAATGGAAAAACAACAGAGAAAACAAATGAAAATAAATGTTTAAAAATAAAATTGACAAAACTGTAACTAGACTAACCAAAATAAAAAGAGAAGACCCAAATTATAAAATCAGGAATAAAAAAGGGATATTACTACCAACTTTGAAGATGTAAAAAGGATTGTAAGGGAATACTATGAACAATTTTATGCCAAAAATTAGATAACCTAGACAAAATTGACAAATTCTTAGAAAGACACAAAATACCAAAAGTGACTCAAGAGCAAACAGAAAATCTAAATAGATCTGTAATAAGTAAAGAGATTGAATTATTAATAAAACATTTTCCTAGAAAGAAAAACTCAGGCCCAGATGGCTTGTCCGGTGAATTCTAACACACATTTAAATATCAGTCATTTACAAACTCATCCAAAAAATAGAAGAGGCCAGTATTACCCTGAGAGCACAACCAGACAAAGAAACCCCAAGAAAAGACTGCATCTATATTCATAAGGAATGTTATTGAGGAAAAAACCTCAATAATCTAGCAGCATATTTAAAGTATTAGACACCATGACCAAGTGGGACTCATCCCCAGAATGCTAGCTTGGTTTAACATGAAAATTAATCAATGTCATACACTATATTAATAGAATAAAGACCAAACACCACATGATCATATCAATAGATGCAGAAAGCACTCAATGAACTCCAACACCCTTTCAGGGTAAAAATACTCAATAAGCTAGGAATAAAAGGAAACTTTCTCAACCTGAAAAAGCCATCTACATAAAGCCATAGTTAACATCACACTTAATAGTGAAACACTGAATGCTTTCCCTTTAAGATTAGGAAAAAAAATAAGTGACATTCTTATTTAACATATTACTGGAAGTTCTAGCCAGCACATTATGGCAAGAAAGAAAGGAAAGGAGAGAGGAAGAAAAGAAGGAAAGAAGGGAGGGAGGGAGGGAGGGAGGGAGGGAGGGAGGGAGGGAGGGAGGGAGGGAAAAATAGAGGGAGGGAGAAGAGTGAGAATAAGAATTCAGATCAGAAAAGAGGAACTAAAATAACTATTTGCAAATAACATGTTCTTACCTATACAAAATACTAAAGAATCTAGTAAACCCGTGGTCAGCAAACTGCGGCTCGCGAGTCACATGCAGCTCTTTGGCCCCTTGAGTGTGGCTCTTCCACAAAATACCATGGCCTGGGTGAGTCTATTTTGAAGAAATGGCTTTAGAAGAAGTTTAAATTTTTAAAAATTGACTCTCAAAAGAAATTTCAATTGTTGTACTGTTGATATTTGGCTCTGTTGATTAATGAGTTTGCCTACCACTGCACTAAACTATTAGAACTAATGAATGAGTTCAGCAAGCTACAGGTTATAAGATCAATATACAGTAAAAGATTATATTCTAGCATTGAACAATTCAAAAATGAAGTTAATTCCATTTACCACAGAATTAAAAATAATTTTTAAAAAACTTAGGTATGGAATAAATTTAACAAATAAAGTACAAGACTTATTCACTGGAAATTACAAAACATCAATGAAAGAAGTTAAAGAAGTAAATAAATGAAAAGAATTCCCTTATTCATGAATCAGAAGACTTAATATTGTTAAATATGTCAATACTTCACCCAATTGATCTACAGATTCAATACAATCCCTGTACAAGCTGCCTCTTTTGCAGAAATTAACAAGCTGGTTCTAACATTCTCATGAGACTGCAAGGGATCAGGGATAGATAGGACAATCTTGGGGATGAAGTTGAAAGACTCACACTTAACCAATATTAAAACTTAATACAAAGCAATAGTAATCAAGACGATATCGTACTGGCAAAGATAAGCACATAGATCAAAATAATAGAATTGAGAGCCCAGAAATAAACCATTATATTTATGTTCAATTGATTTTGACAAGAGTACCAAGATGGAAAGAGAGGAGGGAGGGAGGGAAGGGAAGAAGGGAGGACCCTCGGTGGTCCTGGATCTGTCTCTTGCTTCAACAGTGTTTGGGCGAAACAGACCCAAGGGACGCCCCTCCTTCCAGCCTCTGGCCACCCTCTATGTCTTAGCCAGTCACCACCTTCAGAATCACCTCCCAGGACCAGCCAACACACCGTTGTTGTTGTTTTCTACCTTAACTCCTTATTGCTGATCCACCATAAGCTCCCAAATTTGTCAGAATTATTCCACTGAGGTAGAGGCTGTTGTCAACCTCCTGGCCAAATTGCATTGCATGTCTCCCACACCTACCTCTTTTTGGGCTTCTATTTTTACAGGGAAGATGTGGCTCTGGAGGGTGTAGGCCACTTCTTCCCTGAGTAGGCGGAGAGGAAGGTAGGCAAGAGGAAGTGTGAGAGTGCTGAGCATCCCTTAAAGTTGCAAAACAAGCAGGGTGGCTGCATTCTCCTCCAGGATGTGCTGAAGCCTTCCCAAGATGAGTGGGCAAAATTCAGGACCCCAATGGAAGCCACCTTGGCCTTGGAGAGGAACCTGAACCAGGCCCTTTTAAAGCTGCAGGGCTGGGATCTACCCATTTATACGCTCATCTCTATGACTTCCTGCAAAACCACTTCCTGGATGAAGAGGTGAAACTCATCAAGAAGATGGGCGACCACCTGACTAACATCCGCAAGACTGGCTGACCCCCAGGCTGAGCTGGGAGAATATCTCTTCAAAAGGCTCACCCTCAAGCAGGACTAGTAGCCTTTGGAGCCCAAGAGACCTTTGAGAGGCCCTTCTGCATTCCCCTTGTGTCTGGCCTTTACCTGAGCCTCTCCCCGAAACTACTAGCCATTCTTTTAACCACCCTGAAGCCCTCTCCCAAACACTGGACCAAATGAACAATAAAGCTTTTTGCAGGAAAGGAAGGGAGGGACGGAGGGAGGAAGGGTGGGAGAAAGAGAGATGGAGAGGAGAGAAAGAGAGGAAGAGAGAGAGAGAGAGAGAGAGAGAGAGAGAGAGAGAGAGAGAGAGAGAGAGAGAGAGAGAGAGAGGGAGAGGGAGAGGGAGAGACTATTCAATGGGGGAAAGAATACAGTGGTGCCTCACACAACGAACTTAATTCGTTCCAGGAGCAAGCTTGTTATGTGAAAAGTTCGTTATGTGAAACGCGTTTTCCCATAACAATACATGTTAAAAAAAATAATTCGTTCTGTAGCATAAAATATGCTAAGATGACATAAAAAAAAATATGCTAAGATGACATATTTTTATTTAGATACATCTAAAAACATAATTTTTTTTTAAAAAAACACACATTTTTTTAATTTTAAGACAGACTAAGTAGAGTCTACCGAATCTTGCACATCTTTATCCATTTTCTGCTTTTTGGCCGATGGTTTCATGAAAAACCTGTCCAAAGTTCGCTGTGCGAGGCGTTCGTTATGCGAGGCACCACTGTAGTATTTTCAACAAATGGTACCAGGACAACTGTATACCCACATGCAAAAGAATGAAATTGGACCTCTACTTCACACTATATACAAAAATTAACTCAAAGTAGACCAAAGATCTAAATGTAAGAACTAAAACTATAAAACTCTTAGAAGAAAACATAGGAGTAAATCTCTATGGCCTGAGATTAGCCAGTAATTTCTTAGGTATGACATCAAAAGCACCATACAAAAGAAAAAAATAAATAAATTTGAAATTTTTGTGCTTCAAGGTATAACCTCAAGAAAGTTAAGACAACCCACAGAATGGAAGAGAATATTTGCAAATCATATGTCTAATAAAGAACTGGTATCTAGAATGTATTTTTTACTAAAACTCTTAAAACTCAACAGTAAAAAATTAATGATTCAATTGAAAAATGGGCAAAGAATCTAGACATTTTTTCCAAGAAGATACACAAATGACCACTAATCGCATGAAAAGACTGTGTGACATTACTAGTCATTAGGGAAATACAAATCAAAATCACAATGATATACTGTTTCACACCAACTAGAATGGCTAGAATTTTTTTAAAAATCAGATAATGACAACTGTTGGCGAGGATGTGGAAAAATCAGAACCTTCATACTTTGTCAATGGAATGGCAAAATGGTACAGCTAATTTAAAAAACAGTTTGACATTTCTTCAAAATCTTAAACATAGAGTTACCATATGACCAAACAATGTACTATGTAAATATATTTAAGAGGGCTGAGAACATGTATCCATAAAAAATGTTCTATATGAATTTTTATATCAGCATTATTCATAATAGCCAAAAAGTGGAAACAACCCAAAAGTCCATCAGTTGATGAGTAGATAGACAAAATGTGGTATAACCATATAATGAAATTTTATTTGGCCATAAAAAGAAATGAAGTACTGATAAATGCTACAAGATGGGTGAACCCTAGAAACATTATGCTAAGTGAAAGAAGCCAGACACGAAGGCCACATATTGTATGATTTCATTAATATGAAACATCCAGAAAATCTATGTAGACAGAAAGTAGATTAGTGGTTGCTAGGGGATAAAGGAAGGAGGAAGGGGTAAGTATTAATGAGCTGGGGTCTCTTTTGGGGGCAATGGAAATGTTATGAAATTAAATAGTGAGGGTTGCACAGTTTTATGAATATACTAAAAACCACTGAATTATATACTTTAAAATGGTGAATTGTATGGTATGTGAATTGTATCTCAAGTCTGTTATGGGGAGGAGGGGAGAGAAGGCAGATGTCCCAAGGCTCAAGGTCACATAGTGAATGTGTTCTGAGACTTATAGCCAAATTTGTTTTGATTCTAAATCTTCTTGTCTGGACTAGCAACCAACTGCTGGACCTCCTCCTTTTCTCACATTGCAGACTTCCAGGACAATGCTCTTCACTCCTATAGAGTGCACCACTGCCAAACACAGAGTCTCTGTCTCTGCCCCTAACTGTTCCCCTGAGCTTTGGTTAGTCTCTGTGGACATCTCTGTCTGCATGTCCAGAGATGTCTCAAAATTAACATGCATTCAAACAAATTTAACTTCACCTTCCACAACCTTCTCTTCCTTTTATGAATAGCTCTAATAAGTAGTTCCTGACTGGTGTCCTTTCCATCTCTCAGGCCATTTAAAAAGCAAAGATAATTAACCCACCCCAGTCCAGTAAAAAAATCAAGTTTCTCATGTTCAGGTGACCAGCTCTGACCATTTTCTCTGGTGATTCTTCACCCAGAGGACACGTTACCAAGAGATTTTCATTCTCATGCCACACTAATAATGCCTTAAAGATATACTTCAAATATGGACACAATAGCAGTGAAAGTTGAAAACAGAGACCCTCACAAAAATACTTAGAGATCAGTCAGCAGTAGAGGCAGGACTCCGGTTCAAGTCTTGCCAGGCACTGAGACCACACATGCCCTTTCTTCTTCACATTTATAACAGGACAAAACTTCCTTCGAGTTGTTCACTTAAAGCTGCCCCCAAAACTATAGCCACTTTGACTGGTAGCCATAAGTTCTTCAGGAAAATCTTAACTAGTGGTGTCTATTCGTTAAATTGCCCACTATCCTATCCAGGGATTCTTGTAAAACTCCCCTTCTTTAGAGACATGGCAAAATGTGTTTCCTATAAAAATTAAATACACATAAGTAATTTTATGCCAAGATATTCAATTTTTATAAATAGTCATAATTCAACTTGGCCAGCACAAAATTTTTGTTTATAACCATTCAGTAACTTAGGACAATTAACATCCTTTAAAAAAAAAAAAAAAAAGGTGACATCAACAACAAACAACCCAAAACACTGATAAGCCATTTGTCTGATCATCTGAAATAGTGTAAATAAGTGTTTTATTTCCATGTGTGCACTAGTCCAACTATTACATGATGTGCTAGGGTCACTGTATTTACAGAATAAAATACAAAAACAACGATGTCTCCAGCACTCACGCAAGCCACAAGCTTTTAGAGTTGTGTGGCTAGACTCCATAATCGATGTTCATTCGACACAAGGATTAAGATAACAGGTAGAATGGAACCCTTCCCACTTTTTTCTTCTCCCAGCCACATCTCGGCATCTTAAATGACGGCAAAAATATGTCCCTGTCCTGATTAAGTTCATCACGTTATAAAACAACAAGTGGTCGTACTAGTACATGCACATTCCGAACTGCATGAAAAATGTGAAGAGAACAAATTAGGCCTCTTGTTTGTCCATAAGAATGTGCAGAGTTCTCAATGGGCCTGTAATGGGTAGAATGGGAAGATCTGTGGCCACAGAGACAATGGCCCTCTCTCCTTCCCGGAGGAACCTCTGCAGGCCATGGACTGGGGGAAGCCACCCATCCTCACTCTCCCTCTGTGAGGCAGTGAGGGGCCTGGGCAGAAGCATGATGACCTGGAAATGTGAACATGCCACCGATTCCATTGGGCTCCATGCCAGGCATGGTGCGAGAGGCAGTGGTGGAATAAAGATGGCTAGAATAGGGTCTCTGCTCCCCAAGCATTTGCAGTGGGTGGCTGATAAAGACATAGGTGCCAACACCTGGAACAGAAAGCAGCCTGGAACAGAGGCAAATGCAAAAGGCTACGGGAGCAAAGGGCTGAGAGAAAAGCATTCCCACTGGGGATCTGGGCAAGCCTGGTGAGAGAACAGGACTGTCATAAGTAGGGGGGTGTCCCAGAGTCCTTATTTGTCCCTAACTGTGACTGAGGATGATAATAACAGCACACCTACTACACTAGGTGGCTTTAAAGATTCAAAATATATAAAATGCCTGGCATTAGTAGGCACTATAACAAGTGTTAGCTATTCCCACAGGTAAGGGAGCATAAGTAGGGCCAGAAGTATACATCAGAAGGCTTTAAAATCTAGGAAAAATGAACCTTGCACTTTGGTGTTGCTTCTATAACTTATCTTGTTTCAAGCCCTCCAGTAGGACGCATATCTAAAGTCAAGAGAAAATAGAAACATTAGTTTTTTCTTTCATGATATTGTGGCTTTTGGTGGGACAGAGGTGCAGTGTGACCTTTGCAATGATCCTGAGGTGTAGCGATCATGGTGGCAAGTCCCTGGTCTTCACCAGAAATGACAACTTTTGCATCAGGTCGGGCTTTCCTGGGGGCGCCCTCAGTGAAGCCTTGGGCCTCCCACACAAGCCAGGGCTCAGGGAGCAGTGGCGCTACTGTGCATTCTTAGAGGGAAACAGTTATCCTCTTCTAACTTCCACGTCTTCATCTGTAAAACGTTGGGCGGCGATACCTGTCACCGGGGGTCATTTTGAGGATTAAATGATATCAGATACATAAAGTGCTGTGGGTATTTAGTCAATATTCACTCTTTGCAGTTATGACAGCAAAGACTGGCTTCCCTGGGTCAGGCTGGTAAAGATGACACTTCTTAGAGGAGGCACCGGAAAAGGGAAACAAGGAGAGGAGGGGAGAGGAAGGGGCCCCACAGAGGATTTAAATGTGGTTTCCCTCCTGCTGAGGGGGCCTCTGCACTCAATAAACTAGAATGACCCTCGCTGAACTCCCAGGCATGAAAGTATAGCTGGTTTTTAAAAGCAGTTCTTCTTTCAATAGAACTGAAAGGCTTTCCCTGGGAAGAGGCTCAGTCCTAAAACCTGCAGGACAACCCATGAAAAGCGGGAATGTGCCCTCTCTCTATAGGGAGCAGGGAGCCCCATCCACGCTGTTGTCTGAGCACTGGGACCCGCTGCCTCCTCTATTTCAAATTAACCAGAAACCTGAGAACCCGAAAGCTGAGCCCCAGCTAACATTATTTAAATGAACTGGCTGTTACATGAACCTTAAACCACATGTCATTTGGTCGCGGGGGCTGCCCTGGGCCAAGAGACATTAATATAGAGTTCCCAGCTCACAAATGGATTGTGTTCCAAACGTGCATTTGGAAAGCTGTGGTTTGAAAGGCAGAAATTTACTTTCCCAGAGAGGAGATGTTATAAATTGTGATTGGGGCCACGCTAGTTCACAAAACTCCATGTAATCACAACAGAGCTAAACATTGCACACTTTAAGCCAAAAAGAGAGAGAGAGAGAGAGAGAGAGAGAGAGAGAGAGAGAGAGAGAGAGAGAGAGAAGAGAGAGAGAGAGAGAGAGAGAGAGTAGAGGTGGCACTGGCTGGCTGGCTCATTTTGCTGGAGCATCCAAAGGTGGTGACTTTGATTCACGGTCAAGACGCATACTTAGGTTGCAGGTTCAATCCCCAGTCGGGATGCATTTGGGAGGCAATCAATAGATGTTTCTCTCTCTCCCCACCCCACCCCCTTCCTTTCTGTCCAAACTATCAATAAAGCATATCCTTAGAGGAGGATTAAAAGAGAAAAAGAAAAAGAGTAGAGGTCAATAATGTTACAGTGTTAATAATTAAAGAACAAGATAAACAATGAAATTGAGTAGCCTTCAGTCTTGAGAACGAGTAGTTAAGCAAAGGCAGATTTAATGAAAGGAAGGTGGAAAAGTCTATCCAGTGAAGCTGGGGGCCAGGGAAAGCTAGCCAGGAACCCTGGCAGTTAAGCATCAGACGGGCTTGTACAATTTCTAAGTGGCTAGTGTCTGAACGGGCTCTGGGGGAGGGCTGAGGGGGATGACTCAAAGGGAGTTAGCCTCATTATCTCTCTGAAGCCCTATCTTTCATTAGTCAAAGTAAGTCCTGTCTTCAGAGTCCCTCTCCTTTTAGGAATGATGACCCTATGAATCAGTCTGCCCCTGACCTCAAGAATCACTGGCGTGTAGAACTTTTGGTGCCTCTTTCTTACTGGTCTCTGAGATCAGACAAGCTCTTGGATTCTGCATTGCCTGGATGGTTAGAATTTCACACACACACACACACACACACACACACACACACACATTTAGACAGAATCTGCTACTGCCATCCCTTTGACAGAGGAAAGTCCCCACCAGTTGTCTAGATTCTCTCCATCCACCACCCTACTCCAGGTGACCAGCACTGTATCTGGTTGAAGACATTCTGAATCACCAGTTTTAGCTGTATCACTCAGGCTCAAATGCACATTTTATTTGTAATTATTTAAAAGACATGAGAAAAGAGGAAATTGAAAAAGAGAGTTTCTTGAAACAGATCATTTGCAAAACAATAAAGGATTTCTGCAAGATCTAACCATTAGATGGCACCATCAGCCCAAGGCAGTTCAGTGTCCTCAGAAGGGTAATAAAGAAATGGGGAAAACCCTGACCGGTTTGGTTCAGTGGATAGAGCATCAGCCTTCAGACTGAAGGATCTCGGGCTCTATTCTCTTCAATGGCATGTGCCTTGGTTGCGATCAGGAGGCAGCTGATGGATGTTTCTCTCTCATCAATGTTTCTAATTCTCTATCCCTCTCCCTTCCTCTCTGGAAAAAAAAAAATAAAATATATATATATATATATATATATATATATATATATATATATATATATATAATATTATATATATCAATAAAAATATATTTTTAAAAAATGGAGAAAATGGAGAAGAAAATGGAGAAAATTAATGAATGATAATCAGCCAGAGGGTAGGAAGTCTACAGGGGAACACTTTGCAATAAATAATTTAACACATGCAAGGTATTCCTGTGACAAGAGAATACAGAAGAATTTGAGGACATTCTGGGCTAGAAAGGGTGGCCTTTGCCACATGAAGACAGACCAGAAACCAGGTAGGGAGGCGACATGTCCAAATGAATTCAGTATCTTTCTTTCCCCAAATCGACTGTTCTTTCGAAATTCCAATTCTCAGGGATGGCAGCATCAGGTGCCCAAATGCCAGGCTCCGCAAGCTACATGCCTGGGCACCATCCTCAAAGATCAGTTAAGTCTTGTAGATTCTACCACTTGGCTCCATCCATGTCTCTCCATCCCCCCTCCATCCCATCACTGCACACAAGGCCACTGCCACCTTTAACTACAGCAACAGCTTTTTACCTGGTCTCCCTATCTCGGGTCTTAGTTAAGCATCCCTCCCCCACGCTTGCAGTCAAAAGACAAGTGTAGTAATGTCATTTTTTTGCTTGCCACTCTGTAATGACTTTCCGTGCTCCTTAGAATACAGCCAGACTGCTAAAAGGGATGTACACAGACCTTCTTGATCTGGTCCTTGCTGGCTTTGCAGCCCCTTTCTTGAGTGGTGAAGAGCCCAACCATGGAGTCAGTCCTCTCTGGTTCAAATCCCCACTGTTCCACCTACTAGCTTTGAAATTGGACAACCTCTCTGTGTTCTCCCGTGTAAAACGGAGATTATAACACCACCGACCTCATGGGGTTGTCATGAGGACTGAATGAGTTCACACAGGTAAAGTACTTGGCGTAGGAAGCACTTACCACAGTTAACTCTACTGATATGTTATTACCCCCTGCTAGGCTGAAAGTTCCACAATAGCAGGGATATGTTCATCTGTGGGTCAGTCTCCACCCGTAGCTTCTGTGGGTTTTGGAAAACGAGCTATCACAAACTGGAATGAAGCTAGCCATATCAAGTCAGGAACCCTGGCAGTTTGGCATCAGACTGGCTTGTACAATTTCTGTCTAAGAGGCTAGTGTCTGACAGGGCTCTGGGGGAGGTCTGCAGGGGGGTGACTCAAAGGGAGTCAGACTATCTGATTGTGCGTTCCCTCTTGGTGTACTGCCCTAAATGAACACCCAAGTATTCCTAAAGGCTTACCAAGAGTCCCAGCTTGTTCCAACCATGAGTCCAGGTGTGGGCCTGAGGCCAAGGGGAAGGAGTGTCCCCTAAAAGTGGAGAGGACCAAGGCAAGCTGCAGGTGGTTTCCACAGCAGCCAGGGGCCAAGAGGGGCTGCGTTCTCTTCCCACAGTGGAGCTTCTCCCCTTTGTCACCTTGGGACGGGCCAGGTTGGCCTCTAGGGAGCTGCCCGCCCGTGATTAAAACTGCAGATAACCCAGGGCAGAGGCGCAGGAACCGCAGGGAAAGGAACACCGCCTTGGATGCTCAGAGGCTCAAACTCCTTACATTTGGACAACCGTCTTCTGATAAATGCTTCTGGCGGGGAGAGCTGAGAAGAAACGATCTCTCTTCCCCCCTCCCTCTCTCCTCTCCATTGCTCTCCCAGCTCCCACCGCTCTCCCTCCCGACCTCTGGGCCGTCCGCCAGCCCCGTCACCTGGGAACAAAAACACTTGCCCCAGCCCAGCGCCCAGGACGGTTTATTAGCGAGGATAGCTGCCAACCGCCTCGCTCCGGAGGGGCCCTGGGCCCATAGGATCTCCCAGTGGTGCTGGAGGCGGTGATCTCCAGCTCCCTCCTCTGCAGGAGGCCTGAGCGGAGCCGAGGGCTATCCCCACGCGGGGCCCGGGCCGCACAGCCCGGGGCGGGGCCGCCGCTCAGCAGCCGCAGGCTCGGCTCCCAACCGGGGCCCGGTCCGAAGGCCTCCCCTGTGGACTCGCGGAGACCTCGGAGCCCTCGGAGCCCTCGGAGCCGGGGTGGCGGCGGAGCATGGCCGTGGGAGCAGAGCGCCAGGCCGGCGCAGAGCTGGAGGCGCCCCCCCAGCACGATCAGGTACGGAACTCGGGGCGCAGGCCGCAGGGACGGCGCATCAGGGCCCCCCAGACTCACCCCGGGGCTGGGAGGCCGCGCGGACGTGTCCCCGAGCTCCCCGACCCCTCGCGGGGGGCGGGGGGGCAATGGACCTCGCATGGAGGGGCGGGACCCCAGGGCAGACGCTGGTGCTTTCGCCTGATCCCCACCCCAACCCACCCCATCCCAGGAAGCCCAACTCCTCTCCATTTCTCTTCCTCTCCCTCCCTCCCTCCCTCCTCCCCTTAAGGAGGACAGCTTGTACATTACGCTTGACTTGGTTCTCAAACTGGAGCGTAAGGGCAGGTTAAAACGCGGTAGGAAGAGATTGTTGTCCCCAAAACAGGTTCAAGGGAGGCTTTGTGGGATTCCTAAGAAGCAAGGGATTGTTCCTGGCAGGGGAGTAGGGGGAGAGGGGGTGGGGGATGGGCAACGCTGATGGAGGCCTTGGAGGATGGATGAGACCCGGCCACGTGGGTGATGAGGGGCCTAGATGGCGGGAACTGCAGATCAAATTGCTTGGAGCTGATGAAAACATTGGGGAGTGATCGTGGGGAAAGGCAAGGAGGGTGATATACACTAAGACTCTATGGAAATCTGGCGTTCACAAAGGTTTGTAGTAAAAGACAAGGGAAAGCCAGGTTGTGATTGGTCTGTGGATCACGCTATGCATTTGGGATTTTATGGGCTTCCTTGCTGGTTTCAAACCCAGACCATCCAGAGGAGGTTATAGATGGAAAACTGCTCACCAGGAGAGGCAGGAGACTGGTAGTCACTTTTACCGCTGTTTGCTGATATCACTGCCCTCAGGAGGCATGGCCCCTCTGTTAACTTGGCCCTAGGGTAAGGTGGCCAGATCGTCCAGGTGTTGGCGGAACAGTCCTGATTTCTAACAATTTTCCCCGCATCCAGCGGAGTTTTAAAAAAAAAAGTCCCGATTTTTTTTTTTGAAAGATTGGAAACATTGGAAAGATTCTTTCCAAAAATTGGGACTGTTTTTTTAAATGCCGTGGGACGCGGGAAAAATTGTTAGAAATCAGGACTGTCCCACAACACCTGGATGATCTGGTCCTGGTCACCTTACCCTAGGGGACTCGCAGCTTTTCCCAAGAGCAAACCTCTGGTGATCCACCAACCAATAGTCAATGTGTCCCATGGAAGACAATTAGAAGTTGCCCTGGCTGGATAGCTCAGTTGGTTAGAGCATCATCCCAACACACCAAAGTTTCAGGTTCGATCCCCGGTCAGGCCACATACAAGAATCTACCAATGAGTGCATAAATAAGTAGAACAGCAAATCAACATTTCTCTCTCTTTCTCCCTCCCTCCTTCTCGCTCCCTTCTTCTTTCTCTCTCTAAAAATCAATCCATGAATAATTAATATTTAAAGAGAAAAAAATGCAAAGGGCACTACAAACACATGTGTCCTCCTAAGATTACTTCCCCTACTGATTGTATCTTAAACTTTACCTCAAACTGCTGTTACAATAAAAGGCTAATGAGGCAGACAGTTGAGGCTCCCTGGTCAGGCCATTTGGCCAAGCTATCCCTTAGCCCTCTCCTTCACAGAAGAAGGAGAAGGAGAAGGAGGAGAAGAAGAAGGAGAGAGAGGAAGGAAGGAAGGAAGGAAGGAAGGAAGGAAGGAAGGAAGGAAGGAAGGAAGGAAGGAAGGAAGAGTCTCAGTCCCCACCCCAGAACTCCTGAATTAAAAATCTACATTTAAACCAGACTCTTGGGTGACTGCATGATTGGCATTTAGCTTTCAAATGCCCCAATATAGTGCATTAGCAGTGATCAAGGAAAGGCACGTGGGTGCACTGCAGGTCATCCACAAGCACTTCCTGAGGATGGTCTCTGTGCTCTCCAGCTCCTACATCATCCCCTTCCCTGGGGCAGGGCCTTCAATGAAATTGAATTAGCGGGAAGACACAAAAATGCTCCAAACAAGTAGAGCCTCTAGTCAGATCTGTTTCTAAAACCTTGAACTTAGAGATATTTACTCACTGGCGCTAATTGAGACACCAACAAAACAAGTGGTTTTGTTTTTGTTTTGTGTGTGTGTGTGTGTGTGTGTGTGTGTGTGTGTTTGTTTTTTGTTTGTTTTTTGGGGGGGGGGGGGTGTCTTAGATTTATACTTCATATCCCAGAAGCCAGGGTGATACTGCTTTTCATGAGGCCACTCTACCACCTTGATTGAATGGCACCTCCTCTGGTTCTCAAGTATTTATTAGAGGCCCAGGCCATGAAATTCGTGCATGGTAGGGTCCCTAGGCCTGGCTGGCGATCAGGGCCATCAGGTTCCCCACCTCCTCCACCCACACACTGCCACTGCATGGTTCCCCGCCTTCCTGTATCCTCCATACCGCCACCTTGCCCACCTCCCGGTTCCTGCCTCCCCACCTCCTCCTTCTCTCACTCCCTCAGTGCCCCACCGCCACTGCCACCCTCACTGCTCCCCTCTTCATAGTCAGCAATTGAATTCCCAAGGGGATAATTTGCATATTAGCCTTTTATATATAGGCTAGTGACCTGATTACTGTTTTGGTGTGTGTGTTAGTTTATAAGCAAACATTTTATTGGAGCTTTCATTCTAAATTATTCTGGCTCATTTTTTTTTCAGATCTCTCACACAAATCTTTCTGCAGATGACGAGTGGAAGTAAGTGATTAGTATATTTTTTATTTTTACACTAAAAAAGTAGATTTCTATCTTAACTGAGAAATTAAATGAAGCCATCATTTTATTTGTAAATTTCTAGGATAGAGAAGGTGAGTTAGCATAACCATGCGTGCCCAAGGGTAGTATAGACCAAAACCACAGTGTGCTCTGTGCCACCCCACAAGCTGGATTTGTATGTCCTTCAAAATCAGGCAGTGCCAACTCAGTACTTATTTTGGCACAAGATACATCTGGTTTTCTTCATATGCTGCTTCCCTGTGTTCTGTTACCTGTCACCACATGAAATGAAATAAGTGAAAAGTCCCTCCTTTTTTGCTTTATGGTAATCAATCAGGAATGTATTCCTAATCAAAATAGGAAATACTACATTTGTATACCATCACTTTATACTTCCTGAAGTGTTTCCACATGGGTTAGCTATTTGACATGAAATATATATATTTATAGATTATAATGTATTAGACTAATGTCATAAAGCATGTTTTGTTTGATATCTATGTAAGTCCTATTTTAACTTGATGAGAGATTTACTCTTCTATCCACGTGGCCTAAATTGAAAATCTATTTATTACGTAGAATATTAAATAGCTATTTTGAACTTGGGGCTGTAAGAACTATTACTAAATTCTTGTACCTTTTTATTTTTTTTCAATTCCCATTTCTTCAGAAGAATGAGCATATTTTTTAATGAGCTTCTAAAAACCATTCTTGTCTCCTAAGCTCAACTTCAACACAGGGACTAATAGCCATGTGATCTTACTCAGGATGTTTACCTGAAATGCACATAAGAGTCTTAGTTTGAAAAATAAAGTGTTTCAGTACATCTTTGGTACCTTCCAGCATTAACACCCTAAGATTTATCTCAAATAAACTGAACACAAGTAAGAATATTTATTTACTAGGCTCTGTGGATTAATTTCTGCACATTCTCCAGCAGGGGGCACCCCTGGGATTTGAATGGGGTCCTTTCCTGAGGCACTGCTCTGCTCTATGTAATAGCTCTGTAAAAACGCTAGTAAAGGGAAGAACCAAACCCACATATCTAACAAGTACCTTGTAAAGGCCACTATCTTGTGACACAGAAGATCACTCTGCAGTGTTTTCTGAATGGTACCTTAACTAAATGCACACAGTAACCAGCCATAAGTGGAAACTTTAAGAGATTTTGTGACTGATGGTGCTTCCGTGGAGATGAAATTAATGCTAAACAATATTTATAAAGTTGTTGGTTGGCAATGTTCATAATTTCCCATTTCTTCCCTAAAATTAACCCTGAACTGCTCTTTCTTCCTGAGGCCAGTGGTTCTCAATCTTGGCTGTATCTTAAAATTATATTGGTGGGGAACTTTAAAAATTACTGATGCCTAGATCACCTTCTAGAAATCTGTGATCAGTTTTCCAGGGTTATTATAACAAAAGGCCACAGCCTGAGAGGCTTAAACAACAGAAATTTATTTTCTCATAGTTCTAGAGGCTAGAAGTCCAAGATCAAGGTGTTAGCGATTCTCGTTTTTTTCTGAGGCCTCTCTCCTTACCTTGAGGATGGCTGCCTCCTCTGGGTGAGTTTGTGTCCTAATCTCCTCTTCTTGTAAGGACACCAGCCCAATTGGGTTAGGGCCCACCATATGACCTCATTTTACCTTAATTACCTCTTTAAAATCCCTGTCTCCAAATACAGTCCCATTCTGAGGCATTGAGGAAAAGAACTTCTACATAGGAATTTGGGGTTAGAGGTAGGGAGACACAATTCAGCCCATTATACCCAGCAATGGTGGTTTTAATTGGTATGGTCATTGAATGATCATTTAATTCACTTAATTGATCTGGGGTATAGCTCGAGCACTGTGATTTTTAACTTATAGCCAAGGTCAAGAACCACTGCTCTAGGCTTTCTTCAAAGCCACTTCTGCTATAGTTAAGCCAGATGATAGATATCACCTTAGTGGTTTTCTCTACCATTGTGCAAAACCAAGAGTCCAACTGAAAGCCTGAATATTCAGCCATCATGATTTAATCTAATATATATATATATATATATATATATATATATATATATATATATATATATATATATATATATAAAAGCCTAAGCAACTATCACAACTGAAACAACCAAACGGACGACTGAACAGGCTGTGTGGGGTGACCAGACTGGCAGGGGGGTTAGTGAGGGCCAACCAAACAACTGAGCAATGAGCTGTGTGGAGTGACCAGGCCAGTGGGGGAATGGAGGAGGCAGTGAGAGGCAACCAAACGACCTAACAGCAGGCTGCATGGGGTGACCGGGCCATGGGGAGACAGTTAGGGGTGATCAGGCAGACAGGCAGGTGAGCAGTTAGGAGCCAGTGGTCCCGGATTGTGAGAGGGATGTCTGACTGCCAGCAGCTGGACATCCCCCGAGGGGTCCCAGATTGGAGAGGGTGCAGGCTGGGCTGAGGGAACCCCCACCCCCATGCACAAATTTCATGCATTGGGCCTCTAGTTGACAAATAAAATAACATATGTTCTTTGCAATTTTAGAAAATCCTGAGGTACAGACAGATCATTATTTTAAATTTGCAAATGAGTAAACTGAGGCTCAGAAACCATAAATGACTATCTATGGTGATAAACTGGCCAATCAAGGACTGGAACCCAAGCCTTTCCAGGACCCATTAGTGGGTGTTTTGTTTTGTTTTTTTTTTTGGGGGGGGGGACATGACTTAACTTGAAAGAACAAGGCTAAAGTCCATACACATGGAAAAACTAAGGGCTGAGAGGAATTGACTTTGCTGATGAGTTCGGCTCCTCCTCTCAACTGCCTCTTCCCCAATCCTGGGAGAAAGAGAGGAACCAAGAAAAATTTAGGAAAACTTTGTAGTCAAAGCTTAAAACCCCTTACATTTGAAATCCCTAACTGCTTCCTATGGGCCCAGCCTATTATTTTTTTTTTGCTAAATGTGCAAAGGTTGAGGACTTTTGCGGATGACCTCATTTGCTGGTTCCAGCCTGCAGCAGGAGAAGATGTTCAAGATGCACCGGGGCCACGAGTCCATGCACGTGGAGATGATCTTGATCTTCCTCTCCACCCTGGTCATCGCCCAGATAGTGCTGGTGCAGTGGAGACAGAGACATGGCCGGTCCTACAACGTAAGTCACCCTGGTGGCTGCTGGAAGCCTGCTCCTTAGCGGCCACATTCCTCCTCCTTTTTTTTTTTTTTATCACTTTGAAGAAAATGGTTTAAGTCAGTGATTCTCAACTGGGTACAATTTTGGCCCCAGGAGACATTTGGCAACATCTGGAAACATTTTTTATCCCCCGTGGAAGGGGTTGGGGGAATGCTACTGGCATCTAGAAGGTAGAGGCCAGAGATGCTGCTCAACATGCACAGGACACAGCTCCTTACCACAAAGGAAATGTCCATAGTGCCAAGGTAGAGAAGCCCTGGTTTAAGGAAACCAATTTTTCCTTTTGTGCATGAACAACTTCTGCCATTGGCCCAGGAAAGGAGAATTAAGAATTCCAGAAACAAAACATGAGGCTGTCTAACTTTGTTTCATTAGCAATAAACTCTGGCACTGATGGCTTGCATATTCATGAAAGCCTGTTTATGCAAACACTGCACTGACAGCCACATAGGGCACAATCCCATTTTCAAAGACCAATCCCACTCAAGCATGTCCACTTGACCTTTGCCATCTCACAGCCCCAGGGGCATCCCTGGGGCTGTTGGGCCTGAGACCTTACAATGTTTAGAGCAGTGGTACGCAAATCTTAGGGTGTAACTATCACCTAGAGGGCTTATTAGATCTGATTCTCAGGTCCCATCCTGAGTTTCTGATTCAACAGGTACCCAATAATTTGCAAGTCTAGCAAGTTCCCAGATGATCCTGGGACCACATTTTGATGATCAATGGTTTGGACTTGAGTGTGGCCTAAGTGAGGAAATGTTGCAAAGGGAGAAGGTCCTCAATGATCACTCTACATGATTCTGGGTCTTGGACTGGTTATTTATAAGAAGACTCGCCTGTGACATATGAAGTGCTGGCTTAGACCAGTATTTCATTTTTCTCTTACCCATCATAAAGATTATTTTCTGTATAGTTCAGGGTCTAAGGGGATTCTTAAGAGTTCTGTATAATACTTAAATTTAGGCAATTTTGTACATTTTACATAGAAAGAGCAACGTTGGGTGGTTTGTTTGTTTTTCTAGGTAGAATAGAAAAGAGAGGGAAAGACATTGAGAAACATCAATGTGAGAGAAACACATCGATAAGTTGTCTCCTACACAAGCCCCACCTAGGACCCAGGCTGGGGAGGAGCCTGCAACCAAGGTATGTGCCCTTGACCAGAATCGAACATGGGACCCTTGGGTCCACAGGCCAATGCTCTAGCACTGAGCCAAACCAGCTAAGGCTTGGGTGGTTCTTGTTCTTTTGATGGGATAGTGGTTTTTATTTAAGAGAACATGTATCAATTTGCTGCCATGTCACTATTGTCTTGTTAATTAAAATAAACATCCTCTATATCAGCGTTTTTCAACCACTGTTCCGCGGCACACTAGTGTGCCGCGAGATGTTGCCTGGTGTGCCGTAGGTGCAGACAAGACAAGAATTTTATAATTTTTCACTATTTTGTTTACTTAATATTTCATAATAAAGTAATTATAAAATACTTTCTTTGTGTTTATTTGATTCCTATTCAAGAGAATTACTTTATATATAGTCAATATAGGCACAGAGTTAAATTTTTTAACATTTTCTAATGGTGGTGTGCCTCGTGATTTTTTTCATGAAACAAGTGTGCCTTTGCCCAAAAAAGGTTGAAAAACACTGCTCTATATTACAGAGGTGTGGTGTTTTTTTTTTAATAAAAGAGACTAGAATTAAACCTCATTAGTTATACTTTCATATAAAAGAAAAGGTTTTTAAATATATCTTGAACATAGTTTCCTTATCTGCAAAATAGAAATGCCTAACAAAATTTCTGGAGAAACTTACTTATACTATAAAAACACTGATATGGCCGAAACCAGTTTGGCTCAGTGGATAGAGCATCGGCCTGGGGACTGGATGGTCCCAGGTTCCATTCCGGTCAAGGGCATGTACCTTGGCTGCAGGCACATCCCCAGTAGGGGGTGTGCAGGAGGCAGCTGATCGATGATTCTCTCTCATTGATGTTTCTAACTCTCTATCTCTCTCCCTTCCTCTCTGTAAAAAATCAATAAAATATATTAAAACAAAAAGACAAAACAAAAAACAACAACACTGATATGTTAAAAGCAAATGTTTGGAGAAAGATATGTCATGATAGCACTAATAAAAAAAAAAGCTGGATGAAGCTATACTAATTTCAGGTAAAGCAGACTTCAGAAGAAGGATAACTATTAGGGATAACGAGGGGCAACTACATGATGATATAAGGGTCAATAATTCAAGAAGACACAGAAGTTCTTTTTTTAATTTATCTTTATTGCTGAAAGTATTACAGTTGTTCCCTTTTCCCCCTTCTAGCCTGCCCCTGTTGAATATGTACCTAACAACAGAGCATCAACATATATGAGACATAACTAGTAGAACTGCAAGCAGAAATTGACAAAACCACAATTACATTTGGAGATTGCAACACCCTCTTTCAGTAGCCAATAGATCAAGCAGGAGGAACATTGTAAGGATATCGTTGACCTGAACAGTACCACTGATCAACTCACTCTAACTCTTATAGAATGAGTCATCCAGCAACAACAGAGCTCACATTCTTCTCAAGCTCATGACGCATTTACCAAGACAGACCGCATTCTATAATAGGCCATAAAACACACCAAAACAAACTTGAAAGAATAGAAATCACACAAAGTACAGTTGACCCGTGAGCAAACAAGTTTGAACTGCACAGATCCACTTATGTGCAGATTCTTAAAAATCAGTATTCAGTCAGTCCTCCACACCCCAGGTTTCACATCCATGGCTTCAAACGACTGTGGACTGAAAAGAGAATCTTTGATCTGTGGTGGGAATGGACTTATTTCAGAGGGCTGATTTAAGTTATATGCAGTTTTCCAATGGGGTGGCAGGCGCTGGGCAATGCTGCCCCTAACCCCTGCCCCAAGCTGTTCAAGAGTCAACTTTATACTCTCAGACCACAAAAATTAAACTAGAAACCAGCAACACAAAGCTAGAAAAATCCCCAAATACTTGGACTTTAAATAATACAACACTAAGTAACACGAGTCAAAGAAGAGGACTCAAGAGAATTTTAAAAATTATTGAAAACACAACATATCAAAGTTTGTGAAAGATAGCAAAAGCAGTGCTTAGAGGGAAATTTCTAGCATTGAATGTATACGTTAGAAGAGAAAATTAGGGTCTAAAATCAGTGGTCTAAGCATCTACCTTTAAAGTATGAATAAATAAGCAAACTATGATATCTCCATACAATAAAATATTAGTATATAATAAAAAGGTATGCACTTATCAAGCCATGGAAAGACATGGAGGAACCTTGGTGAAACCAGCCAATACAAAGGCCACATACTGTATGAATCTAATTATATATCACTAGAGGCCTAATGCACAAAAATTCCCGCAAGAGTAGACCTTCCTTCCCCTGGCTGCTGGCACCAGCTTCCCTCCGGCACCCAGATCTGGACTTCCCTCCTCCAGCCACCTGCAGGCACCTGGGACCCGGGCTGCTTCCTTCCTGCCCTGGCTTTGTCAGGAAGGACGTCTGCAATGCCATCTGGAAGATGTCCATTCTAATTAGCATATTACCCTTTTATTATTATAGATTCTGAAAAATGCAAAACCATAGAGAGAGTAAAATGATGGTTTTTGTTTTTGGACAGTGGTTGCCAATAGTTCATGGAGGTAAAGAGGAAGGACAAACAAGTGAAACAGGAATTTTAGGGCAGTAAAATGGATCTGTATGATACTGTAATTTTGGATACAAGACCTTATGCATTTGTCAAATCCCAACGAACTACTGTATACAGCACAAGAAGCAGACCTTAAGGTAGGCAAATTGTTAAAGATCATTTAGGAGATTGGGGATCCCAGGAAGAAATGCAGATGGTGACAAGAGAATGTACCCTCACCCAAGGGTATTGGGGCTCAAGGTGCCGCTCCAAGTGCCTTTGGAAGTGAGACGAGCCTGGTAAGAGTAAGGCGCCAGCAGCTGCTTACGAGCACTGTACTCCCGTGGATAAAACAGTTTCCCAGGAGGGTACAGGTTAACAATTCCGATCCTGCTATATATGTATGTATACTGGGATGGAAAAATTATGTAAACTGTGGCAGATGGTAGGAGTGGGAGTTTATGGATAAGCAAGAAGAGGAAACATTTTAAAAAGTAGGAAGTGCACACAATATATGTGAACAGTTTTGTATGTTAATCATTGTTTACATTTATTTATGCCCTGAGGGCATTTTAAATGACACATAAAGTATTATTTTCACATTATTTCATGCATAATTTGGATCATGTACATCAGAGATGAGGGACTAATCTGAAAAGCTCAGAACATTTTCAGACACAGTTTTTAACAAATAGGTGTATCTTCTGAAGAGATCATTTAATTTGTCTCTTCAGATTCTGCTCAGTGGTCTGTAGAAGCTGTGAATATCAGAGCAACTTATTATGATAAAGCAAAAGAAGCATGTTATTTAGAAAGCAAAGCTTTAAAACATAATACTAACTGCTCTTAAGCGATGCCAAAAAGTGTCGAGAGAAAGTAGATAGAAAATGGAATGTTGCTATTTGGTTTGGGATACAACTAAATACCTGAATGTTTCCAAATAGTCATATTTTTAGCATAACATAGTCCAAGCATCTGGATATTTGAATTTTTCTCTTTCCAGCTGATAGTGCTGATATGGTTTAGATATAGGCAGAGCCTCAGAATTAAATTATTTCCAAATGCTTTTAACAGTGTTCAATTAAAAATAAAATTTCATTCAACCCCATCCTCTCCACCCTCTTTTATGTCTCCTACTTTTCATATCTGCAGAAAATAGCAGGAGAGGTTGCCAAAAAGGCACCCTTTTCCTTCCCTTCAAACCAATGGAGAGAGCCTGTTGACTACTTACACAAAATTGGTGTTTCAGACGCACTGTTAACTTGCCTCGATACACTGGCAAATCCTTAAGCCACAGAGAGAAACATTGCTCTATTTAAAACAAACTCCCTGCCTATTAATAGCTGTGAAACACTAGAATATACTAATATACCAATAAATCATTAGGTCTGTCCAAAGTTTTTTAAAAGGAGGCAAGGCACAAATATACACATACTTATGTAATATTGCAGAAGCTCCTTTAACAGTTTAAATAGCAAAAACTGTTGAGTCTGAATTGAAGATAGAAATCTAGACCTAGTGGATTTCTAAGAATCCTTCATATGCCATGATTCCATTATTTTACTTACTCATTTTATGCCCACACTTCCCTCCATTGCCTTTATTCTGATAGCACAATATTCTTGGAGTCGATTATGTACATGATGATTTTCTGCTTACCTCTAGCATCCCCCTGCTGTCCCTCCATCCCACCCATACAAGTACACACAGACACGTGTACACGTGGCTGCAAACATAGTAGTTTAGGATTTGCAGTGCAAAGGAAATAAGTATCACATACATACATAACTTCCCTTCTTTCCTTCCTTCCTCCCTCTTTCCCTTCCTTCCTTCCTTCCTTCCTTCCTTCCTTCCTTCCTTCCTTCCTTCCTTCCACCCTCCTTCCCTCCCTTCCTTATCATGTGACCCATTCACCATCCTGTACAACTAGACAAAAGATATCTTTGTTTTGTCTTGACTTGCAATTCTTTCCAGATTCATCAATAATGCATGGTAAAAGGAAAAACATGGTACCACTGGGCAACATCTGATCCGTCAGGACAATCCTCCTGCCATGATGTGTGGGTGGGGAGAAGGTGGGTGATGTGATCCAGATGCAGGGCCAGTCATGCAGATGTGTTTTATATGCACATGCCCAGATGGTGACCCCTTTGGCATCATTAATGTGTCCCAGCTGCCAGGCTCGTCTGTTGCATGCATGCACCTCAAGTTCACATATTTCTTGTGTTTATTTATGAGGCACAACATTCCTACATTTCATATGAGGCAGTTACTATTAAAAAATAAGAGGTTTTAACTGCTCTGGAAATTGATTAAGAATTTTTTAAATTGCTATGAAATGTGGCCCTCATTTCAAAAGGACTTCTCTGTACAATCATTTAATTCGTAACACAAATTTCTGACCTTTGTTCTTATATGTTGAGAAAATGTGGTGCAGGGTTTAGACTTTAAAGATAGTTAATAAATTGAATATTTGTATGTAGAATACATTATAATGATATATATTAGTTGCTTTCCTTTTATTTCTAATCTCCAATGCCTATTTTTTTTAAGTTGCAGATCTATATATTTGAACATTGTTATTTTCTATTAATTAAATCCAGGCAGCAAGTAAGAGAAATTTGGGATTTACTAGGAATGGGTTGTATTTATAAATCCACAAGGAGATAACTAGTTTTATAAAAATACAGTCCAATGATCACTTCAAACTATCATGGATTATAACTCCACCGATTTGAAGAAATTGATTAGTCTTATAAAATTTGACTTCTAACCTAAAGTATAAAATATGGGAACATGGTAGTTTCACTGAATTAAAATGAACCAATTCAAATTTGTATTAAAAAAAAAACAACAAAAAAAAAAACTTCAGCGTATTTATGGGGGAAGTAAAAAGATGAATCAAATTTTTAAAACAGAGAGATGAAAAATGTAAGTGACAGATAATCAGATTTTGAAAGATGGAGTTCATATCCATTTCCTTCTTTGATATCAGAAGTAATGAATTAAAAAATTTAAAACCTACAATAAAGCATAGATGACTATCTCCACAATAAGCAAAAAGAAATGAGCTCCACACTTCCTCTCAGCAGTAGAGGGTCAGTCTGATTGACATGGCTTAGTGATTGAATGTTGACCTATGAACTAGGAGGTCACGGTTCGATTTCCAGTCAGGGCACATTCTTGGATTTCAGGCTCAGTCCCCTGTGTGGGGCATGCAGGAGGCAAACAATCAACGGTTCTCAATCATCATTGATATTTTTATCTCTCCCTCTTCCTCCTCTCTGAAATCAATAAAAATATATACATATTTTTTAAATGAGTTATTTAAAAAAAAAACACAACAATAAAAACTCAAAGTTTCTAATGTTGCATGTTAAAAGAAGTGAATCTTGAGTCTTGGTTTCTTCACATATGGTTTCTGGTCCTCACAAAAACTATTCTACTTCCTTAAGGAAGCCTGTTTTTCCTATTTGAGTATATATACATACTAGAGGCCCAGTTCATGAAATTCGTGCATGGGGGAGGGGGGGTGTCCTTCAGCCCAGCCTGCACCCTATCCAATCTGGAACTGCTGTTTCCCAACTGCTCGCCTGCCTTCCTTCCTGATTGCCCCTAACTGCTTCTGCCTGCCAGCCTGATCACCCCCTAACCACTCCCCTGACAGCCTGATTGATGTCTAATTGCTCCCCTGACAGCCTGTTTGCCCCTAACTGCCCTCCCTTACAGACCTGGTCCCTCCCAACTACCCTCCCTTGCTGGCCATTTTGTGGTGGCCATCTTATGTCCACATGGGGGCAGTCATCTCTGATCACATGGGGGCAGCCATCTTGTGTGTTGGAGTTACTCTTTTATTAGATAGGATAGAGGCCTGGTGCATGGGTGGGGGGCAGCTGGTTTTCCCTGAAGTGTGTCTAGATCAGGGTAGGGGTTCCCTTTGGGTGTGGGAAGGCCTGGGTGAGGAGCCTGTGGTGGTTTGCAGACCGGCCATGCCCCCCAGAGACCCAAGCAGAGGCCCTGGTATCTGGGATTTATTATTTATCTTCTATAATTGAAACTTTGAAGCCTTGAGTGGAGTCCAGGGCCAGCCAGGGTGTGCAGGAAGCATGGCTTCCTCCATTGCCAAGGAAACCCAAACCTCCTGCTTGCTCAATGGCCACAGCCATCTTGGTTGGGTTAATTTGCAAACTCACTCCTGATTGGCTGGTGGGCATGGCTTGTGGGTGTAGCAGAGATACAGTTAACTTGCATATTACTCTTTTATTAGATAGGATATATATTTCATAAGTAGGATGGAAAATTAAAGCTATTATCTGACTAATTCAGGCAAAAGTAAAGAATATGTATCCTTCCTTGGAAGTACTGCCTTGAATTCTAAAACAAAAAGCAGGTTATAGGATATTTTTTCTGAACTCTTTAGATAGTTATCTCACATTTGCTCTATGTGTATTTTTGTTCGAATGCATATATATAATGAGAACTGTACTGTTCTCTGAAAGATTTAGAGCAAAGCTAAGATTACGAATCCAGGTTGTTTTAGGGATGAAGCAATTAAAAGGGAATGAAAAGCCTGGGAAATATCTTCTTATTTGACATGGAAAAGAGAATGCCTTTTTCACTTACATCTTGAGGTTCTATCAAATTTGGTTATTGACCTTTGGACTATTATAACCAAGATCTTATTAAAAGATCCAAAAATACATTCATACACTCTTTTTTTAAAAGCCACCTCCTTTTATCTTTTTCAAACTTATAAAGGGTTTATTTGTTATTATATATATATATATATATATAGTTTTGAAATATAAGACTTTAAATGTATTAAGAGACAATTTCTATTAGAAAGTTTTCGTTGTGTAAGGCTACCTCCTTTAATTACAAAGATGAAGAGAGTAAAGACAACAAATAAATTACATCAGCCTTTGTTTATACCCATATGACATCTGTACATGCATGTTATAACAACTCTTTCTATATCCTGGCAGGCATGATTAATCAATCATGATTCTCTTTAACACAAAATCAGGACCCATGCTTAGAATCCTACTCAACAGAGCATTGCCAAGTGCCACCACCAATTAAAGTCCACACCGGAAATTAATCCTTGTTGCCATTCTCTTCTTATACTGGTGCTGAGTAAATAATAGGTGGTTAGTCTATAGATGATAAAACATAAAAGACCAAAGATTATTGCTATTGTTTAAACCTATCTGCTCTTCATAAGAGAGGTGAATAGCTTGTTTTGTTACAGAAAACAGGAGAAGAACCAAGCAACGCTTAGAGAGATGGAGTTACATTTATTACGTGCAGGCCCAGAGGAAATGTCTCTCAAATTCTGGGCAAAGTCACATAGGAAGTTTCCTGTATTTATACCTTTTTACCTTCGTTGTCTCCCAAATATGGGGTTTTCTGGTCCCCTTTGCAAGTTCTTAAAGAGCCCCTATGTGCTGGGGCTTTGAGACCTTGACCAAAGGCTTGGCCTGGTGTCAGCACTGATAACTCCATCTGGGGAAGGTTTAATGGCCTCTCTGAAATGGGAGTAGTCTTATTTTCCTTATTATTTAAGCAAGCAAGCATTTACAGAAACCAAAATAGCAGAGTTAAAATTTCAAACAGCAGTTTTTATATAAGATGGATGTTTCAGTATTAGGCCCAAACATTCTAATAAGTAGGAGTGTCAGTCACTACGGTAACCATACCAAGTCATTGACCTCCAGCCCATCAGTGTAGTCCTGCTTCCTGCCATGCGAGCTTGAGGCCAGCCAACTTATAGAACCATCTGATGGCTACTTGGACTCAGGTCAGTGGTATAGACCACAAAGAAGGACAGGAGATAGTCTGATCCATGTCTTAGGGCTTCCTGGAAAAGGCAGTAGAAACCAGAGGAAAGACAAGAAGCAAATGGTGGGTTGCAAATCTAATAGTCAGGGTTGAGGGAACAGCACAGTTAACCCCGCGGCATGCACTGGGACAGCAGGCAGAAGCCTCCAGAAGCTGCTGGGACACCACTGCCTTGAGATCAGGTGCATTTGCACGTGTGCCCACGTAGTAACCACAGTCCCTGAGCTCCGTGCAGTACTGTTTGCTGGGCGCTTTCCCTTCAGGGATTTCCTTTGATCCCCACCTCAGTCAGCATAGGCAGGTGGGGCAGGCATTGTTATTTCCCATTTTACAACAGAAAGGAAGCTCCTTTATCCAAAATCACATCACTGTCCAAGCCTGTCTTTGCTTTCATCTGAGATATCCCAAAGAAAGAAAGTGTCGGAAGCTGGGTATTTTGAATTATTTCCCATTCGAGTTTTCAGATAATTGTGCCAGTCCGCTCCATGCGCGTGTTACAGAGGAGGTTGCAGCTGAATGGTTAACCAGTTGAGTGTTACAGACAGGATTCTGAATCGTTTGACGATGGGCATGCCCTTCTGGGCCCTCAGTCATTGAAAGAGACTTTCTGTTCATCTCTCTAACAGCTGGTGACCCTGTTGCAGATGTGGGTTGTCCCTTTGTATTTCACAATAAAACTTTACTGGTGGCGGTTTCTGTCTATGTGGGGAATGTTCTCAGTTATCACCAGTTACATCCTCTTCAAAGCTACGCGAAAGCCCCTCTCCGGGAGAACACCCCGGTAGGTATTCCACGTGTTTCTTCTCCACCATCCCCTTTATTATAAACACTAAAGAGTATATTTAACTTCCATTTTCCTGGAAAGCGGGGGTAGGGGGGTGGAATGTTATGCTTCTTTTTTTTTTTGTTTTCAGTAACAAAACTGTTTGGAGATTAGCCATAACACTGTCAGTTCACATTCGTTATTTAATGGTGATTCAGACATGCCTGTAAAATTTGTTACTTTAGCTATTAAGCAGTGAAGTAGGCCAGGGAGAAAGAGAAGTGAAACTGTTAAGTTTTCTAGAGCACTGTTTGCATGTTTATTTTTAACTCAGCATTTTGTTTATTCTACTGTAAGCTGTCATGCACATTTTATAAGAGAGCAAGAGTTAGAAGTCCATATTTTTAACAACTGCATGAGGTTTGTATCTGATAAATCATAAGGAGTGATTTATTACTCTCATAACAAATGAGGCTTTAAAACTCCATTGATCATTTTTAATGACCATTGTCAACCTCTGGACATTTATATAATTTCATCACATTATTCACATCTTTCCAAAGTGCTTATAATGTGCCCACAAACTTGCTCTCCCTCTCATTGTTCTTTAGATAAAATCTGAACCCAATTCCAGCTAAAACTGGAATAAGAGAAAGAGAAAACAGGTAAAGTGTTTAATGGTAGTAAGACAATGCCATTTAATGGTAATAAAGACAAATTATCTTTGTTGGAAAGTAAGTCATAAAGGCCTGTAAAACATTTTTATGATTCTTTAGCCATTCAGATGTTTGTATTTAATCCTCTAAAAAAGTGGGATAGCCCTAACCGGTTTGGCTCAGTAAAAAGAGCATTGGCCTGCAGACTGAAGGGCCCCAGGTTTGATTCTGGTCAAGAGCATGTACCTTGGTTGCGGGCACATACCCAATAGGGGGTGTGCAGGAGGCAGCTGATCAATGTTTCTCTCTCATCGATGTTTCTAACTCTCTATCCCTCTCCCTTCCTCTCTGTAAAAAAATCAATAAAATATGTTTTTTTTAAAAAGTGAGAGAGACAAGATCATATTTTCCTTCTAGTATGGAGAAGGAAAAATATGCAGTAAGAGAAATTAGATCAATACATGTCATGATAAAGATTGAAATTCAAATAAATGAATTTAGGTGATGAGCACTGTAATTTAATCCCACGTGGGGAAGTGCTTGGGGTGGTGTTAGGAGACCTTCTATACTGGCCAGTTTGAGGTCTTAGTCTTTGTAAGGACCTGGCTCCCCCATCAGCAAATGGGCAGTTGGGACTCTTCCTTCCTACAAAATGTTGTAAGTTATTTAAGATTTGTGATGTGATCTAAGTTTTGGATGAATTGAAATGTACTTCCTTTCATATCCTGGATATAATCTACATGAATTTCATTTAAAGCAGTTCTCTTTTCCAGTGCACAATGCATTCCCCTGGTGAAATGCAGTCCTTCTGTGCACATCAGCTCATTCAATGCTGAGAACTTCGCCACAGGAAATACCCAAGTGCTGTCCTCTTACCCCCATGGCTCTGATAGCTCAGATGGCAGTGCCCACAGTGCACCCATGTCAGCTTCTTCCTCCCTGCAATAGTCTGAGGGCCATGCCACTCCACTCACATGTTATGAAGACCCAGCTGCCGCTTGGAGAGAAATGATGGAAGAGGCTAATTAGGGTCCCTTTCCTTTTAGAAAAGCAGTAAGGATATAGAAACTCACTGAGCAGAGGTTGCGGGCCCTAAGCATCTGTGCGGATCTTTGCTTCATTATCACATTATAGCACATGTGCATGGTGCGGAAGGCAAACCCCAGAGGAGTGGTCTGCGGTGCCAACGCAGTTTAAAAACCGGCTGTTCCTCCCCCAGAGCACACAAAGCCCCGGCTAAGGGGCAGAGTCGCAGATAAGAAGTGGGTTTCGTTTCGACTATGGTCAGGTTGTCTGTCAAGCAATGTTCAGGCTCAAAAATAGGCCACCAAGAGCTTGGCCTGATCCCATCACGTCTCTGTGGACACTGCTCTGAAGCCCTACCCCAGCTTCTGTTCTGGCTTATCTATAATCAAGTTCTGGGCTCTGGGAACCTGTACCCCCAAAAGGAGGACGATTTAAGGGGTGATATTTGGAAAAGCTAATACTGTACATCTCATGATAATGACACAGTAAGCATTTAATGTGCCAAGTCTTTGAAACATAAATACATTATCTCACACAACCTTCAGAGCGATTTAGAAGCTGGTGTTATCATCCTCCCTTTACAAATGAGCAATCATAGGAAGAAATCTGGAGTGAGACTCTAAAAAGCCAGGTAGTAAGTGGCAGAGCCCAGAAACAACCCAAAGATGGCCGAAATGCCAAGCCCCTGCTCCCAACAGCAGGCTGTGGCTTAATTACATCCACAAACTGCTTTGCTCAGAGAAGCCCTGCACTTACAGAAGTTGTTGGGAACACCTCTGGTGCTGGCACCACCTTGAGAGGGCCCTGCAGGTAGAGAGAGGATGTGTGGAGTTCAAGGAACCCCACTCTGGTGCCCAATGGTGTTTTGGGGTGAAGTGGGAGATCCTCTCGAGGTTGGCCACTTTTCCCATCGTCACCCCCTTTAGCAACACACACTTCCACCTTGATCTGGCTGCTCTAAGCAAAGACTCAGACTGTTCAGCATTGGCACAGCAAAAGGACTCACACCACGGCCCAGGGAGACCCTCTGGCCCCAAAGCCGCTCTGGCCCCTTTAGTGATGTCACAGCCTCACAGTGATTGGAGTCACCTCCTGCAGGTTTCCCGCTCTGCCTCGTAACTCCTCACCGTGAGGCCTTCCTCAGGCAGGATTATACTTGGAGGAGGAGTGCTAACGCCCACCCCGCCCCCGCCCCATCCTAACCTCTAAACTGCCCTGTATGTGAGTTGCTTGAAATGAAGCATTCCACCATAGAAATTATATAAACGACAATTCATTTCTCCGGTTAGCCCACAACCTCCACTTAAAACATGTTTCAGAAAGTCCCTTCTGATTGGAACTCAATGAAGTGGGGTACCTTTTAAAATAACATCAAAACATTACATAAAACCAACTGGCATGGCTCAGTGGTTGAGCATCAGCCTATGAATCAGGGGGTCACCGTTCAATTCCCAGTCAGGGCATATGTCTGGGTTGCAGGTTCGATCCCTAGTGTGGGGCGTGCAAGAGGCAGCTGATCAATGATTCTCTCTCATCATTGATGTTTCTATCTCTCCCTCTCTGAAATCAATAAAAAAATATATATTTTTAAGAACCACTACATCAGTAATAACACAAAACGAAAGTATCTGATGCAATGGCTCCAACAGGGAGGAAGCCAGGGGAGGTGGGAGAGTTGAGGACAGGGCTCAGGGATTGGAGATGAGAGGGTGGGGTCAGGTTTCTGGAGTGAGACTCTAAATGAAGTTTGGTGTAGGAGGCAGGAGGGGCTTCAGAAGGATGAGGAAAGAAAGGACTGAGAGGCAAGCAGGATCTTTAGAGCATCAGTCCAGCCACCCCCATTGTCTCTGGGCACCAAAGGTAGCCTCCCAGCTAGCGGCTCCTCCTTCCACCACCTCTTCCTGCCTCGGGGAAGGAGTAGGGGGCACTTGTACCGCACACCAGGAATGGAACTGGGCGCCAGCCTCCTCCCACACTCTCCCAGGCATGAAGCAGCCTGTGGCCCATTGCATAGTTTTTCTAAGGAGTTTACTGCCAGGGCTGAGGGGAATAAACAGGGTTCCCTTATAGATCAACTCCACTCCATCCTCCATCCCCATCCTCTCACTTCTCCACCGAGGCCCTGTGGGAAGAAGGAAAGGCCTTAAGAGAGGTCATGGTTAGGGCATCCAATGAGCAGGAAAAAAACTAGGCTGAAGCACTCTTGCAAGTTCATCCCAGGGCTAGGGGAGGGGCTCTTTGATGGAGATGAGATGGGATGAGATATGAGGTTGTTTACTCTGGGGCTAGGGGCAGCAGAAGGAGCAGGAGGAAAAGTAACTCCTGGAGGAGGTGCTGTCTCCTCTTGACTTCTCCTCCCAACTTTGCTTGTCCCTCCAAGGTACTCCTGCCAAAAGCACTCTAAGCTAACCAACCTTGAAGCCAAATGGGAAAAGGAAGGGAAGGAAGAGGCAGGGTGCCAGGTAGCGTAACCATCGGCCATTTTTAGTTGAGGAAGATGGGTAAATTACAATGAATTTACATATGCATATACTCAGAAGCACATGTGCATGGTAGCTGATATAATATACGTACGTTCTTTGTATTACTTAATAAGTAGAACTTTAGAAACTCAAAACTGACTTATGACAATGTTTAAAAAAGATAAAATACATCAAGCTCTGTGTTTCTCCCCATTTTTCACTTCACAGATTGGTCTACAAATGGTTTCTTCTCATCTATAAACTCAGCTACACATTTGGTGTTGTGGGTTATTTGGCTATCCTATTTTCACTGAGTGGAATTCATTTATTTTTCAAGTAAGTATATCCAATGAAGACATTAATATCTCTAAGCAGTTGCTTGGAACATTCATCTGGTTAAATTCTCTGTGTCTATATCTTGTTTTTTTTTGCCAAAAAAAAAACACAAAAAAAAACACCCTTTACTCCACCTAGAAAAGAACATTCTAAAGGAAGTTATACAGCTTAATGATCCACATAAATTATTGAGAAAATACCAATGCATGCAACAACTTTTATGACAAATGAATATTTTTCACGTTCTTTTTAATTGATTGATTTTAAATCCTCACCCAAAGAGTAAGGATACTTTTTCCATTTGATTTTAAAGAAAGTAGAAGAGATGGAGATGGGATGAGGGCCTGGGCAAACCTTGAAAGGACGAAGCTGCCACCTATGTTGGAATTCCCAAGTCACATAACAAAAGATCTGTACCCTCTAAGTCTACAAACTCTCTACCTTTACATTTCCATCTCAAATTAACAGAGCCTAAAAACACCCAGAATAAAGTTCCTGAGACAGACTACCCAACTCCTCTCCACTCCCTTCCCGATTCAATCAGACCCACCCAGGCCTATTGCTAATATTGAGATTGTTGAGAGATATAACAAACCAAATATGCAATGATTAAGATTTAGAAATTAAATTAGAGACTAATTATTTACTTTTTAAATAAAGGTCTTCCTCTTGAAAAAAAAAATAGGAGGTTCTAATAGACAATCCTATTGTGTTTGAAATATATTCCAACTTGCAAAAAAAATTTTTTTTTTTTTTGTCTAATACCTGACAACTACGGCATAGTATCAAAAGGTCTCAAAACTTGAGATTGATTCTTGACTCTGTGTCAAGTATTTGAAAGCATTATGTAAAGTCTGAGGTCTAAAGCAAGGATTCTCAACCCTAGCTGCGTTACATTGTTATCTACAGAGCTCCTAAAAAGCAGTTCTGTGCAGACTCCACCCAAGGCCACCTAAATCAGAGCTTTTGAAGAGGGCTCACATACCAGTCTAGTTTAAAATTTCTTCCGTGATCCTAATCTATATTTAGGGCTGAAAACTATTGCTCTGTTAAAGAGGTTTGGAATGTTACCTGCCCAGTGGGATACCTGGGGTCTAGAGAGCTTCCAAAAATATTGCTGCACAGGCCTCATCCCCACAGAGGGTGATGTAATTGCTGCCCAGGTCCTTATATGCTCAGCCCAGCTGGAGAACCATTGGTTAGAATCAGTTTGTCTAAGGACTGCTATCTTAAGCAGCATTTGAAAACTCTCTCAAGAATTACTTTGTCCACTTAGCACTGAGAGATAAAATTTTAGGGAAATTTAGAGAATTTAAGATTTTTTCATTAACAAAAAGGCAAATTACACCAATCAATGGGGGGGGGGGAATACCCCCAAGTTTCTCTTCAATATTGTGGCAGGAAATATTCTCTTAGCAGCAATACCCCCACTGCCTCCCGAATGCCACATTCCTATTTTCTTGTCCTGCTGTTTTCAATAGAATCAAGGCAAGAGATTCCATGGATTTTGGCATTGTGTCGCTGTTCTATGGCCTCTACTATGGCATAATGGGGAGAGACTTCGCAGAGATCTGCTCAGATTACATGGCTTCTACTATAGGGGTAAGTGTTGCTTTTATTATTTTAACTACTTGTGGATACATGGAGAAATGGTCTCATCTGACACCATATTTGCATCCATTTTCAGAAATCAATAAATCTTTCTTGGTTTTCTCAGCCAAATTGCTCCTTGGATTCTCCTTGCACCAAAAATTGTCTTTGCTAATTAATTAAGAAAAGACATTTCTCCTTGATATAAAGTGGTTAGGAAATAAAGCATCTTTTAAAATAAAATGTACCCATTATTTGGAAGTAACCATATCTAGCATACTCCAATTTGCCATCATTTAAAATATTAAAAATTCAACAATACCAAAAACCCATTATTTTTGCCTACTACAAATAAAAGTCATATTTGATGCAACTAAAACACTTTAGAATCAACCAGTGCCTCGGGGTAATACTCATCATAAAGATCGGTTATTGTTATATAGCATGTGAAGAAGTAAATAATATAAAAAGAATGTTGAATGTAATTCTGACTGTATATTGTTCCCTAGAATTAAAAAAAAAAATCCCTAATAGTTGAACTCTCTTAAAAATAAAACTCAGAATGGACATACTTGCTGGTTGGATGGATTTCAGAGTCGGATACTGGGAGCATCTATCTGTGTCTGACAGATGCACATCTCTTAAACATAAACCAAAGCCTGCAGGGCGGACCTAGTGGTTTCAGGAATTCTCAGCCATGTCTCTTGGTACACGGCCGATCTGAAATGGAAAATCTAGTGTGAGCGGCAAGAATGAACTTCTGAACTGTTCTCTCTCTCCATTTATGGAGCAGGGCTAAGTGGACATTATCTTGATTTCCTTTCCACCTTCTCCATAGGCTCTATCTGACCCTTTTCCTTGAGATTGGAATCCAACTTCTGTGGTGAAATGTTGGAACAAGATACTTTGGGGATTTCTCTGCCATTTCTCACCTGTGGGCCAACTGCCTTTCTGATAAGGCTTAAAGTCAACAAAGGAAAAAGCATTTCCACTCCCAGTTCCTCCAACAAAAACCAAAAACCATACTCCTTTAAAAATTCCCAGGGCCTCTTGTGCTTGCTGATGGGCAAGAGAGGAAGAGAAGAGTTGTAAGACCCTCGTGTCCAGTGGGTCAGGAAGAAGAGATTTAACCCAGCAAGACAACCAAGTCTTGAAGCACCAACTTTCTGGAGACTTCACACCCATTCTATGTCACCTTCACTTCAGCTACCAAAAAACATAAACACAATGTCTCAAACCATTGAAATAGTCCCCAGTGGCTTGAATTGATGATGTATACGTGTGTGTGTGTGTGTGTGTGTGTGTGTGTGTGTGTGCGCGCGCGCGCGCTCAGGAACTGCAATCCTCTGAGGATTAAAAAATATAGAGATGCCTAGGTTTTCTCCAGAGCTATGAATCTCTGGATAAGTTTAAAAGCTTCCTGTGTGATTCTGAGCTACATCCCTGAATATAAACTGTTCCTCTTGAAGGATTCCTTTGTTGGAAGATTAGAGTGGAGATTATATTTAGCAATGTACTTTGGGCCTATTTGGGGTTCCCTGAGTATTTGTCTGGAAGCCTCACACAGACTAGCATCGTTCCTATGGGAAAAAGTGTTTCAAGTTCTAAACCAACAAAAAAGCAGTAAAGACAGCGTCTTCCCTGTGTCAGAGAATGGTCTGTGCTCTCCTGTTCAGCAATGCTCTGTGCATTTCTCCCAACAGTTCTACAGCGACAGTGGGATGCCCACAAGGAGCCTGTCAGACAGCATCTGTGCTGTCTGTGGACAAAAAATCATTGTGGAGCTCGATGAAGAGGGGCTCATTGAAAACACTTACCAGCTTTCCTGCAATCACGTGTATCCTTTTCATGGGAAACCATTTGGTCTTCGTGAAGCAATCCTGGGAGGCACATTTCTAATAATCTGTGTTGGGTATGGGAGATGGCAAGTCAGGTAAGACTGTCTCCTCGCCTGCCCTCCTTCCTCTCCTCCTCCGGTCCCTATCTCCCCTGCTTTGCTCATTTCCCAGGCCTTTATCCTTCTTCCCCTCTTTCTTCTTGAGACTTTCTGGTCATCCCTGCGAATAGTGAACTGCTAATTTAAAGTGAACCTTCTGCTCCAGTAATTTCCTTTTTAAAAAGGAATTTTAGTGCCACAAGGACAGGAAGGCTCAGCATCTGTATAGGATGCTGACTGGACCATTGGTGAAGCCATAAGTGAACAGGTAGCCAAGAGGGACCAGGGAAAGAAGGGGTCAATGGTTAATAAAAAAATAAATTTTAAAAAAAGAGTCAAGTTTTAGGTGCAGGGAGGAATTATGTGGGTGGAGCCCCATATCTGAATCTCACAGGGCCAAGAACTACAAGGTGTATTTTGCTTTGACATCCTAGGAAACAGCTTATGTCATTGGTAGTAATGAGTGCAGGCAAGTATCAGCTTTGGTCCTGCAAAGAGTATACTGCCACAGGCAGCAGGACACTGTAGATTACAAAAGGAGGAACCAAAATGATAGCACCTAGTTCTTGGACCATTTGGCTCTTTTACCTATAAATTCTGCCCTGAACAGCTACCTACTGGCTGAAGGATCTTGGATGTTATGAACCAGTCAAGCCCAGGCATTCTCTGGGAACTGCAGTAACTACGGAGGAGAACCTCAATATGTGGAAAGATGCCAAGATCAAGAGCCCTGAGTGAGGCAGCCTGTGCTGCTTACGCATGTGCCTCTGGATAGCAAAGTTGTGCTTGGGCTGGCCAACAACCAGTATTTTAACTCTTTTCTAAGTACATAATACTTTACTTTATAGTGTAATATCAATTTTACAATATTGCTATACACTCATTTCAAAGCTCTGGCAACATGAGGCAGTTAAACCATCTGCCTCTTGCCTGCAAAGCCCATCTACCTCAGTCAGTAAGATTCTAGATGTGCAGCGCTTATGACTCAATTCTCTTTAATTCAGATAGATTACACTTATTCAATCCTGAGAGTAAAACACTGGATCAGATGCATTTGAAATATATATATATATATATATATATATATATATATATATATATATATATCAATTTATATATATTGATTTTTTACAGAGAGAAAGGGAGAGAGATAGAGAGCCAGAAACATCGATGAGAGAGAAACATCGACCAGCTGCCTCCTGTACACCCCCTACCAGGGATGTGGCGGCAACCAATGTACATGCCCTTGACTGGAATCGAACCTGGAACCTTTCAGTCCTCAGACCAACGCTCTACCACTAAGCCAAACCGGTTTTGGCTGCATTTAAATTTTAAAGAAACCTTTGCTCCAACATTTAGGCCTTAACATGTTAAGGTAAGAAACAAAGATATCCCATATGGAACTCGATGTTGGTTTTTCAGTGGGATACCTTGCCCCCCAAAAAACTATCATTCTTAATAGAAAATTTCCAAGTCTGGCTTTAGTTTTCAATATGACCTACTTTTCAAATGTTGGAACAGAGCCCCTGCTGCCTTTTGCAGGTGGAAATATTTTCTCTCTCCACCTTTAAAAGCCCTTGGGAATCATTGTACATGTGCGCATATGTAATCCAAAATGCAGTTATCTTTAAATTTGCTTTGCAGGGAGTATTATTAATGGCTCATTTTAGCATGAGTTATATTAGCCAGAAGCAGGAAAACTTGAGTCCAGTTAACAAGGCAGGGGCACAGATCTGGGTCTAGCTCTGGAGCAAAGAAGTGTGGAGATTCTAGAGATGAAAGAGGATATTAAAGAGGAGGTGGACTTTTCAATTCCGGCTCCAGCCCTTTCAAATGAAGGGCCAAATGGGTTTTGCTTCAAATCTTTGTTATAATACATCACTTTATCTCCACCCAAACGTGTTGCAAAAGTGACCCCAATTCCAAGAATATAAAATAGTGGGAACTGTTAGTTGCACACAGATCTAATATAGAGGAATTATTCACGTGGCCTTGATTGTCTACACCTCCACGACCCTCCTTTTGTCAGGGCAGGGCCTTTTATATCATTGCTGTTCACATGGATGTGTGGTAGGCCAGGCAGTAAATCATGAGATCTTGATCTAGAAAGCCACCTGAAGATCAATGGCCATAGAAATAAATGAATCAATAGGGTGGGTCTCATTATAGGTCATCATCATACCCAAATCAACAATGTTATCCTACCCAAATCAACGATGTTGTGGAACCTGGGAAAATGTATTTGCAAAAGCAATTGGCTTTGAGTGTTTCATTCAAATATTCATGCAATTCATAGGCACTTAGGCTCCACCTAAGGTGCTGAGGACAGAGATGAATGAGATGTAGCATATGGTCCAAAAGAGACATGTGAGCAGACAGTCATGATACAGTGAAACACATGTGCTGTGGGAAACAGGGTTCACTCTCAACTTTGGAAGCAAAGGGCCAGACTTTCTAGATAAGGGGATGTATACAATGAAATTTACAAATGCCTAGATATATTTTTTATTAAAAACAACCAGCTCCTTCAGAAATTAAAAATATAAGAAACTAACACAAAGATTTGTTAGTTTATGACCACAAATAACTGAAATTCATCTAAGTGCCTAAGACAAGTCTGATCACGTATAGATAGTGAGTAATGCACAAGAGTAGAATAGTGAAATGATATGGGAAATGCATGAGAAATGCACAGTAAGCTGGGCAAAGAAATAAAATGATACATTTACATAAGATATTGCCATAAAAATGCATCTTCACATTCTTGATCTAGTTTAATTCTTGTGGGAATAAAGTGAGGCCAAGAAGCTTGGTAACTCCCCAGGGCCATAAAGCTATTGCAGCTCTGACTCCAAGCTCTGTCGTGGGGGGTCCACTGTCCTCCAGGATCTCCCTCAAAAAGTGATGCACACAGTCAGGTCATAACTGGCAGGCATTCTCTCACCCTCCACTACTCCACACTACAGATGGAATCATTTCCAGCATGTCCTCACAAAGCAAACCTTGCCTTTCATATCTAGAAGCTTCCCTAACAAGATGCCCAAGCTTTCATGAATTCTGCATCCGAGGTTGGTGTATTGTTGGTAAAAAGCAGACCTGCCCTTACTGCAAAGAGAAGGTTGATTTGAAGAGGATGATCAGTAACCCGTATCCTTTAAAAAAAAAAAAAAAAAAAAAAAAAAGTTGTGAAACGTTATCTTGCATGTTTCTGGTGATGCATTCCTCTATCTAAACTTTCATTAACTTCATTGTAGCTACAACAGAAAACTCTGTTTTTTCAAAACCCCTACCTCATCAAAACCACTTACTGGTCTCTTTTCTCCCTGCATCTGCTACTATTCTGGTTAGGAACTGAAGTGCCAAGAGAAACATACTCTACTCTTTATATTGCATATGTTCCAGTATAAGGGCTTTAGTGGAAATGTGATGTGACATTGCAAAAGATAGGTAAATATATGGGAAAACGAGAGAGAGAGAGAGAGAGAAAGAGAGAGAGAGAGAGAGAGAGAGAGAGAGAGAGAGAGAGAGAGAAAGTGAGTACTTGGAATTTTAATTTTAAAAGCCCCAAATATGAACTAGAGTATGGAAAAGTATTTTTAAGATGTACCACATTTTACTACTTCAAGTACTAAGTAGGGCTTTCCCCCCTGGATTTTGGCTTTTTAAATTTCTTGCCATGCCTTCATTTTTTTCTTAGGCTAAACCCTATAATAAATATTGAAAGGAAATGAAGACCTACTGGCTTGGTTGGCTTATGGCAGCAACTAGGATTTTTAGAGACACCAAGATCCCCATCTAAATAAACCCAAATGTCATTAAGGCACAGGCAGGCCCAATCCAGAGCTGACTGCAAACACTCAGTCCTCAGCCACTGGTTCAAGGCTGTAATACACGTATCTCATCCAGGAGTGAATGGGATTACAACATACCCCGCTTTAAGCAGGAGGCATTGAGAGGTTGGTATCAACCTGCCAAATACCCTCTCTTCTCAGAAGAGACAGCCCTTCTATGCTTTCTGAGTCTCAGTCCCTTAACCTGTACAGTCATAAAGCAGATACCACCCTGGTTCTCTGCCTCTCACCAACCCTAAATGCATTTTTAACAATGACTGCTGGCAGCAACCTCCCTCCCCCAATCTCTGAGGTTTGAAAATCCAAGATAGACTTCCATGTAGGGCAGCAGAGGAGGCAGCACTGATGGGTCTTTGGCTCCTTAGAGCCTCACTCTAGCAACAGTCACCAGCTCCATCCACAGGCCTGCAGCCACCAGCTCCATCCACAGGCCTGCAGCCACCAGCTCCACCCCCAGGCCTGAAGCCACCAGGTCCATCCACAGGCCAGGCCTTTCTCAGTGAGTCCGTGCAACTCAAGCATAACCAAAGCTAAAGGTGTGTGATCCTCCTTCCTCCTTCCTTTTCATCCGCTCTCCCAGAATTCCCATTCTTGTGTGAGAAGACTGAGCTCAGAACCATTTTGGGTGAATAACTTATAAAACCACAGTACATAAATCTTTGTTTTAAAATTAGTCACAATGTGATCATAAATGTCACCTTAAATGATCATTAAGATAATAAGGAAGAATTGGTTTATATTTATAATCTTTTGAGAATAAACTTTTGAATATTACTGGTGCTCTTTTTACTAGACTAAATAGAAAACAAACAAACAAAAAACCTGCATGTGAAAAACTGCCTTCATGCATATAACATTGCTATCAGAGATATGATGTGTTAAGTCCCCTCAGCACAATTTATCAAAGATACCAGGAAAAGGTAGATCTTACCTATGAACACAAGTTCCCCTTTTTAATATACAATGAATTTCCTCTCAAGAGCCCCCCACAGGACATCCCAGAGCTGTTTTGCTCAGTTACAGCAGCTCCCATTACCCTTGGCGTCCAATGCTCCCATTCCCCTCTTCCTCTTTCTTTCAAGATATGACCCTTGCCTTTTATTCTTGTTTTATAGTTGGGATTGTGGTATCAACTTTTATTATTAGAAATAATTATAACCAATGCTATAAAAATCATGTATAGAGTTTTTAAATGAGCACATAGATCTATGAGAAGAAATGCCCAGTCATGCCATTGCTTATATTTGCAAATGATACTTATAAATATTTCTGCTATCTTGGCCATATACAGAGCAACCTCCTTAACTGAGACGTAGCTGGGAGCGCACACACATTTTGTATGGACAAATCCTGGATTGGCTTCGTTATTTGGTAGCCTGGCAACCCATGGTGATAGGAATAGTGCAAGGCATTAACTACTCACTAGGGCTGGAATGATCAGGAAGCAAGGTGTTGCATGCTGATCTGTTTTCAAATTCTTTGATTCTTGATTGACTATTGATATTCATTTTTTTTAAATTTTTGAGATGATTCTGAGAGTTTAGAGACCTGAATAAGATTGAATCGTCTACCTAGGGCAATTTATGTGGAAAGAATTTAAAGAACTGAACAACGAAATAAAGGAAACACGCTCTGCATCTTTCCCATTACGGTTGTTTTCTAATCCACACATGCAACCCGTGTATTACAAACGCCCCCAAGGACGTCCCTCCTCTGATTTGGCTGATGACCATCTCCTCTGTAGTGTGTTTCAGAGGTTTGCAAAGCACTTCTCACACAGACCATTTGGTGATAACTGATACCTTCTGATCAACCTAGCATCTTCAGAGAAGCCGGCAGAGTTGTTAAGCAATCTGCTGTTGAAGGATAAGGCCTTTTCCACTCTTTGTGCCTGTGACCACTTGGCCACTTTGACACCACTAAGCCCTCCCATAGCGACAATTACTCCTGAATCCTCTAGACTAGGTGCCACAGCGCACTCAGTGGGCCAGAGCTATGCCAGGTTTCCTGAGTCTGCCAAATGCATGCAGCTCACCCAGGGGCTGCACTGAAGTGGAGAGAATCACTCTCAATCTTTTGTGTGACTCTGTGTACACACACACACACACACACACACACACACATACACACAGAGGCACTCTGTTGCCAACCTCTGCTTCTATTTCATACATAGCAGTTATCCATACCTGCAATCATAATTTGTTTATTGTTTGTCTTTCCCTCCAATGAAGGCAGAAAATTTTACCTGTTTGTTTTTTTTCCTACTGTTTCTCCAGCACTTGGAGCAGTGCCTGGTATGTAATAGGCACTCTATAAATATTTATTGAAAGAATAAAATAATTCTTTGGCATGAGGGAACAAAATTAACAGAATAGCAAAGACCAGTCAGAAAGAATTAACCCATGAATGATATGTCAGACTCCCCAAAATTAATTCTTTTTAAATTACTGGTCATTTCTTAAACAGCCAACACTGTATACATGACACCAGACATCTACTCTGTAATATTTAAGGGTATTACATTCATAAGAAGTAGAAAAAAGCACACACACTGTCAAAAATATTGGCAATGTACGTAATGCTCTGCAAAGTTCCATCATAGTTTTAACAAAGAAACACACTAGGATTTCTGCCTGATCGTGATTGGCCTTCGTGAAATTGCCCAGTGCTTCAGTGTTATGATTGGTTCAGCATCCAGAGTGCTAGAAGATTTAACTCTGGTTTATTTCTCTACTCAGCCAACATTTCGGCTATCAATACTTAGTACATACCAGGAATGTACAAGGGTTAAGGAGCTAACACAAGATTATTTTATAGTCTTGATTCTATTGACAAATGAGCTCATAGTCGGATAAAATACTAACTAAAAATTAGGGTTTTTTGTGGAAAAGAAGGAGCCTTTAAATTGACCTCTGGCCCTAGCCAGTGTGAATCAGCGAATAGAGCGTCAGGCTGCGGACTGAAGGGTCCCACGTTTGATTCTGGTCAACATGCCTGGGTGTAAGCTTGATCCCCAGTAGGGGGCATGCAGGAGGCAGCCAATCAATGATTTCCTCTCATTGATGTTTCTATCTCTCCCTCCCTCTCCCTTCCTCTCAGAAATCAATATATATTTTTAAAAATAAATAAAATAAATTGACCTCCGATGTATTGCCACTTATCTTCAGTGGATAGGTGCATAAAGGTAGCTTTTAGAACAATTTAGTACTCTGGGCAATAAGCCAGTATGAATTTGCTTGGAATTCTGAATGACCCTCAGTGTTCAAAAATATGTTAGATAATAGCTAAACAATTTCAGGAAAAAAATGAAGATGCTATTTTTATGCAGTTTACATATTTATAATTGAATCCCAAGTTGTGAAGTTGTATATACATATATAGAGAAAATAATACAATAATTAATAAATAATAATTCAAGAATAAACTCTGTGTTTTCCATATGAGTAACTGTAGACCTATTTTTGCCCACCACTGTTTATATATAAAATAGTAGTGACCTATGCACTACATAGTTATCTGTGGTTATCTGAAGGTGCAAGGATAAGAGCTGATACTTATTTTATTTTATATAATTTTACCTTTTTTCCAAGATTTCTATAGTGAACATGTTTAGCATTCACAATCAGAAAAATAAAGATTCTTTCTAAAATATTCCTTTAAATCTATCAATAAAGTATTAAGCTATTTTTCTATTCCTGTGCAAATTATTGCAATTCAATCTAAGAGATCAAGTGCATGGTAAATGTATCTAGTTCTCATGATAATTTAGCATTATGTTTAATGTAGGAAATAGAGAAGTAAAGCAAAAAGTCCATTATTGTGTTTGGTTTCTGCGGCACCTCCTCAAATTTCCTTCTCCTGAACGTTTCCATGTTTTCCTTAGTCTGGCCACTGTTTCCTCCACACACTCTCCTGGGGGTTTGTATGAGGAAGAGAAGTATTATGTGAGTGTCCAGGGACTATAGCCTGTTATACACTTAATGAACTTACTTCTTTGGGATATTTTTCTGTGAACAACAGGATCGCTTATATTCCTGCTAGTACCCTTAACAGAAAAATATTCGTCAACCACAACACATAAGGAGATGAATTACTTCTTGGAAAACAACAGCCAACAACTATGCCAGACATCCCTGCTGCCTCATGCAACCACCTCATGCTTCTCATTCTCATGGGTTGGTCCTCTTGCCCTCCTCACCCCTCCAGAGGGAATGGTGACCGAGGGGCATGTGCACAGGGAGTCAGTGAACATTGTTGTACATTGATATCTATATCAAGCCACATGATCTCGATATTATTATCCCTACTTAAAGGGAAAATATTTTGGGTCAAGATACATACCTACTAACCCAGGACTTTCTGACTCCAGAGCCCAATTAACCACACAAACCCAGTTCCAGCTGAGAACTAAGCGGGGTCAAAGGAAGTTCACTTCCTTTCACACGTGGTTCCAAGCTTAAGAAGGTAGTTGCACCAAATCAGTAAATATTAATAGCATGAATTGCGTTAAATTTAATGTGTTATTAAATCTACATTATAAAAATTAATACAGGGAAATATTATCTATCTTTCAAAATAATTGTGTGCCAAATATTTTTTCTCATTATGAGGAACCTAGAGGTTTATACTTGTTTAAAAATATATTTAGCTCACAGGTACTATTATAAATTTTCAGAAGGAAAAAAAAAAGGAATCAGAAATAAGCAAAAAGCACCACGATGCCAGGGAGACAGACTAGAAGACAGGGCTGAGAGCCAGGGTCACTCGAGACAAATTAGAACTGCACCTATAGTTAGAGGCTGGAGGAAGAGGCAACAGGACATGGACAGCTTCTTTCAAATTCTTCTAAACTGAGTATTTTAGTTACTTTATTAGTTTAAATTTCAGTGAAAAATGTAATTTACTGTATCTTGTGTTGTGTACCCTCACTCAAGTAACGATGGCTAAAGAAACCTATCAAATACCCAGACAGACAGACAGGCCCACTTAACATGAAAACACACGCTTTTTTAGGTAATTTGTATCCTGTAAAGTCTGATGGGGACACCCAACACTTTTTTTTTCTAGGAATAGCAATATTGGGTCTGGGTGAGCCTAACATTTTGCCTTTTGGAAGAGGAGACAGCTGGATGGGATGACCAACACCCTTTGTAGGCATGGATGAGTCCACTGGCAGAGCTGACTACAGTCATTTGAAATCTTCTGTTTATCTGTGCAATTTCCTAATGAACTAAACCATTTGCTACAGATAACTCAGAAAACAATAATGGACTTAGATCCTGATTACCTCCCAGGATAAAGAAAAAACAAATCTCCCCCCCCCCTTTTTTTTTTCTTAATCTGCTAGTAGTTTTTATAAAACAGCACTCTAGATAAAACTTGAACAGTTTTAGTAAGCAAAGCCTCATGTGGTTTATATATACTTGTATCAGAATGGACTTAGTTATGGCTAGTGATATAAAGATCACTACCAGCCAACAGCATGGTTCAGTGGTTGAGTGTTGACTTATGAACCAGGAGGTCAAGGTTCAATTCCCAGTCAGGGCACATACCCGGGTTGCGGGCTCCATCCCCAGGAGGCAGTCGATCAATGATTCTCTCTCATCATTGATGTTTCTATCTTTCCTTCTTCCTTCCTCTCTTAAACCAATAAAAACACTTTTCAGCCCTAACCAGTTTGGTTTAGAGCGTCGGCCTGCAGACTGAAGGGTCCCAGGTTCGATTCTGGTCAAGGGCATGTACCTTGGTTGTGGGCACATCCCCAGTAGGGGGTGTGTAGGAGGCAGCTGGCTGATGTTTCTAACTCTCTATCCCTCTCCCTTCTTCTCTGTAAAAAAAAAAAAAAAAAAAATCAATAAAATATATTTAAAAATATATTTTTTAAAATAAATAAATAAATAAAATAAAGACCACCACCAGTCCAAGACTGGCCTTTAATGAAGGAACTTAGGACTTTATTGCAGTTCTCAAATTTAACCAGAACCCCTCCTGCTGAGCTTCATCGGCGGGCCACTCCAGGTAGGTCTTGGTGTTCATGATCTTGCGCAGCTTACAGAAACGCTGGGGAATGGCCTTCCTCTCCAGGGGCTCCAGCAGGACGAGAATGGCAGCGTCGTTGTTCTCATCAAAGAGGCGAAAATGGGAGAAGTCCAGCTCGTACTTGCACCACTCGCTCTTCACAAAGTTCTCGGAAAGCACGAAGATGGTTTTGTGGCTCTTTTCGATGGAGTCGATGATATTGTCAATAATCCACTTGCCGGGAACAAAGTCCCGCTTATGAAGACACAGCTTGAAGGGAGGGTCGAAGTGCTCCAGCTCCTGGACCATCAGGTTCTCCACCCAGTGGGAATCCTGCTCGCTGTAAGACACAAAGGCGTCGTAACAGAGGTCCCTCGGGGGGGCTCTCCTGGGCTTCCTTTTGGCCTGGAGCCAGGCCCACATCATCTTCATGTACCACAGGCCATGGAAACGGTGGCACAGAACCCCAGCAAGCAGGATCAGCAGGAAAAGGGCACAGCACACGGCAGACACCACAGCCACCCTGTGGCACTCAGAAACCGAGAGGTGAGTGTCTTGCACCCGCTGGCCCCGCACATGGGATGGGGAATCGCACAGGTAGTTTTCTGGCCAGTCGACCAGGACTTGGGCCAGTGCTTGCTGCCCCTGAGTAAAGGACAGGAATTCGCAGGAACAGATGAAACTGTTGCTGCCAGCTTCCAAAGTCTTCAGTTTTTTAAACGAATCAAGTTGCTCCTTAGAGAATGTATTTATTGTATTTCTGCTGATTCTCATGACGAGTAACATGGGTAAGGAGGAGGCATCTGGTAGAGTCTTCAACCTATTTCCGGAAATATAAAGTTCTCTGAGTTGTGGCATAGTCAACGAAAACGAACTGAGGCTGTTATTGCTAACATCTAAAACTTCCAGCGTCTGAGGAATGCATTTGGTTAAACTCTGTATTCTTGTATTGGATAAGTTCAAATACTTCATCCTTTCTGGCCACTGACAAGTTTTAGATATAGGATGGAAATTATTCTTGCTGATATCAAGGTTAGTCAGGTTTTTCAGAGTAAGCAAAACTTCTCCAGTTTCTTCTAACGACCTCAGATGATTCTGCCTCAAGATTAAGGTTTGCAGGGAGGGCCAGGCATACTCACAGGCTGCGTTTGTCAATGAGTTTTCAACTATTAAGTTGCCACTGAGGTCCAAATATTCTAATGATTTTAAGTGTTGCGAAAGTGAACAAGGAACTAGGAAAACCTTACTGCTTTCTATCGTGATTCTCTTAACTGTTCCAGTAAGTGAATATAAACTGCTCAGATCATAAAATGAGTAAAAATTTGGAATATACAACCTCCGTATTGTTAATGTCTCTATTTTACTTATATCTTTATTTGTGTCCATAACAGTTATGTCAAAATCACCAATTCCATTGAGAGTGCAGCTATCAAATTCCACATCTAATATTTCAGAAACATGATTCAACAGTTTCACCATTTCATTAAAACCTTCATCTGTGATCTTCACATTTCTAAAGGTGAACTTTTTAATGGTCTTGGTTTCATTGGTGGATACTTTTGAAAAATGGAAATTGTCCAAATGAGTATCTCTCAGTTCCAAATGCCCCAAGGAACTGAAAAGATCCTCAGAAATCTTCATCAAGAAAGTGGGCTGCTTCACGTGAAGGATCAGGTGGCTGATGTTCTGAATCACCTTCAAACTCCTAGGCGCATACTTCTGGAGATTGGAAGCATCGATCTCAAGCTCTTTGAGAAAAGTTAGCCCAACAAAATCCTTTTCCTGAATTTCAGTGAAGAGGTAACTATGTCCTACTTTTAGGATTCGCAATTTGGTGAGATGAGAAAAAAGAGGTGTTTTCCCAAGTGTTTTGTAAGGGTTTCCCAGTAAGTTTAAGACGTTCAAGGAAGTAAGGGGCCTGAACCAGGAGGCTGATAAATTAGCTAAGTGATTATAGGATAAGTCCAAATGTTCAAGACTCCCCAGGGAGAAAAAGGAATCTTCCTCTATCGTGTCAATGCTATTGGATCCCAGCCTCAGAGCCCTGAGGTTCACACACATCCGCAGGTCGCTGTTGCTGACATAGGCGATCTTGTTGTTGGACAGGTCGAGGCTCGTCACAGTTGCCGTGAGCCCTGAGGGGATGGAGATTAAAGATCTGGAGTGGCCATCGCAGACCCCCGTGGGGTCACAAGTCAGAGGAGAAGCCTGATCAGGGGCCCCTTCCTTGAACAGGCTGATTACGGTCCCCAAGACCCACACTGTCCACAAAGCATGTGGCATCATCCTGTGATTCAACCTACAAATAAAAGAGGCTCAAGTGAGTGATTGTGTTTGACAGCATATTGTACAATATATATTTACCATGCATTGAGCAACCTTGCTGAATTAACTTAGTAATTCCACAGGTTTAAAAAACATTTTTCTATGTATACAATCATATCACCAGCTAGGTGATGATTGTATTTCTTTTTTCCAATCCTTATACCTTTTTAAAAATATATATATTTTATTGATTTTTCACAGAGAGGAAGAGAAAGGGACAGAGAGTTAGAAACATCGATGAAAGAGAATCATCGATCAGCTGCCTCTTGCACACTCACTACTGGGGATGTGTCCGCAACCAGGGTACATGCCCTTGACCAGAATCGAACCTGGGACCTTTCAGTCTGCAGGCTGACGCTCTATCCACTGAGCCAAGGGTTTCAGCCCAAAGCTTATACCTTTATTTCATTACCAAATGTTGAATTTATCAAATTCTTTTTTTTTCTCCCTGTATCTATTGAAATAATAACATGAATTTCCTCCTTTACCCTGTTAATAAACACAGATGATTACATTAATCAATTTCAGTGTTAAGACAATTTTTCATTTTTAGAATAAACCCAAATTAGTCTGGATATATTCAACTTTTTATATATTTCTGGATTTTATTTACCAATATTTTGTTTAGAATTTCTATATCTACATTCAGAAGTTAAATTACCCTATAAATTTTCTTTCTTCTAGAACTCACTAAGGCCACCTTTTGAGCCTGCAGTCCTTGTTGTTCTTATTTGTTTATCTTATTTGTGTGTGTGTGTGTGTGTGTGTGTGTGTGTGTGAAATACATTAAACTTATTTAACAGCTATGGAATTATTCAGATTTTCTTTTTCTTCTTCTGTCAGTTTTGGTACATAGTGTTTTTCAAGATTTTATTGTTTTTAAATTTTTAAAGTTATTGACAGTTACTTATAATGTCTTCTTATTTGTCTGCACGTCCTATAATGAATTCCCCTATTTCTTACATGAGTTATTTGTGCCTGGTTTTTTTTTTTTTAAATATCTTGAAATTTTGAATTATTTTATTAGCATTTAAAAAACAAACAAACAACTTCTCACTTTATAGATCCCCTATTTTCTATTTCATGAATTTCCTTACTTCTGCTTTCCCTAGGTTTTACTCTTCTAATTTCTTGAGGAACATATTTGCTCATTAATTTTCAGCCATTCTTCATTTCTCATATACCCATTTAAGGTCGTGAATGTTCACCTAAGCATTGGTTTAGCTATATCCTCCACGTCTCATTCTCTTCTGTTCTTTCCATATTTATAGTCTTTTCAAGTTCCAGTCTAGATATTTTCTTCTGAAATGTGTTCTAGTTTATTACTCTTTCTTTGACTGTGTTTAATCTACTATTCAATCCATCCACTGCTTTTAACTTTTTTGGTCGTTGCAATTTTCATCTTTATAATTTCTATTTGGTTCTTCTTCTCATCTGCTATGTGATTTTTTTTATAGTTTCTGATTCTCTGCCCAAACTTTCCATATTGCCTTCTATCGCTTTGAACACAGTAAGAATACACTGGCAAGTTGCAGCACTTTTGACAGCCTTGAAAGACAAGGAGTAAAGATTAAGGTTGGGCCAGTCATGGATGAGACCGCTAAGGCTGAACCATAGGAAAACAAATCCTCATAGAGATTATAGCACAGCTTTGATTTGTCTGGATGGCTCAGACAATCTTAATCTCTGAAAATGAGTCAACATGATTTCTGGAATGCTAGTACTCATGGATATCTGCAGAAGCAAAGGACGTTTTTCTAGAAGATAACATAATTTTAGGCCTCAAATGTCTGTCTACAATTTTTCAAAAGTACACAACTTAAAAAACAACAATAACACAACAATCCAGGTAATAAAGAAAGTAAAACAATAAATATGAAAAGAGCAGAAACAGGAGACAATAGAAACTATTGATGTAGTTTTGTTCCTACATCTTAAATCAACAGGATCAAGATGAGACGGTCACTACTTGGAACTATATGTATTCCATTGTGTTTCTGGTTAATTGTTATTGAAAATATCCTCTCAGTATAACTGTACTGGGCAACCAAAATTCTTTTTTATTTTTTTCCACTTTGTAATACAAATCATAAGAAACATATATTCATTTTTGGCTAAGAGTTAAGGTCAAACACATCTCTTTTTAATTTTTCCTGGCCTTGTTTCTTTAAGATGTAAAATTTCTAAGAACATAGATCTTGGGCTATTTCCTACAAATATTATATGGTACCTATAGCATGGTGAGTTTTCAACAATAATAATTATTGATGATGCTAAAACTACAGTTAACAACTTGACACTTAAGTTCAGAGTCATTTTTCTCTCCTTTTCATTCCTCAATACATTACAGCGTGGGGCAGAGAACTCAATGGAAGACATTGAGGAAGGAAAAGGCAATAGCTAAAGTTAGACTGTATGGAGTCATACCTAAATGAGGGATGGGGGTCTGGACAAAGTATACAAACCATCTGCTTGAAGAATTCAGAAAGCAGACAGGGTAGTGAGGAATTATTCGTCCTGGGCCTGGGAGGATGGAAGTCTGAGAAGCCTGGCATTAGGGGCAAATTATGCTGCAGATATCTGCTGACCCAGATTAGCGAGGAAGTTGAAATCCTGGGGCCCACTGTGAAACCACAACTAGATATCCACATTAGGGCTAGGGAAGAAATACCCGGGTGAAGAAGGAGCAGAGAAAGAACTCAGCCCAATGCATGAAGAGAACTGAAAGTAGATTCTCCATAAAGCCAGGTACAGGAAAAGGCTTCAGATGCCTTAATTGAACAGGGATCTGAAAAAAAATCTCTGCCCTCTGACCCAGAATCTCAACCTGCCATATATGCTGGGACAGATCCAAATATTAAAATATACAATAACTAATTTTTTTTCAAAATTGAAGAAAAACGAATGTTCCCAAATTACAAATGCATATTGAATCCCAAACAAAAGGACCAAAAAAAGAAAAAAAAAATAGAATAGAAATTTCTCACCTAGCCCAAACAATGATGGAATAGTATCTTCAAAGGGCTGAGAAAACATACCTGTCAACCTAGACATCTATACCCATTTAAATGATCATTCAATGGCAAAGATGAGATAGATATGTTCAGACATTCATCAACTAAATGAGAATTGTTATCTAGAGACTTTCTTTGATTAAAGTACCCCAAAACATATGTTCCTTAGCAATATGGAAAATGAACCTGGTAAGAGTAGGCTGCAAAAATAAAACTTGAATTTTTAACAAATGCACTCAGAAACTCAGATGTGGCTTCCCAGTATGAGGGAAAAGTAATGTACATTTTAACTGGTAAAGTGGGGGGAAACAATTTTGACAAGCCCACTATTTGGAAGGAGTAAATACAACTTGTATTCATCAAAAGATCTTTATGAGGAGGTCACACACAAGATGCCATATACAATCACTAAAATCAGAACAAGATATTTAACCAGCCAAGCCAAATTGTTTTTTGTTGTTGTTGTTATTGTTAATCCTCACCCCCTGAGGATACATTTTTCCCATTGAATTTTAGAGATAAAGAAAGGGAGGGAGAGTGGCAGGAGAGAAAGAGAGAGAGAGAGAGAGAGAGAGAGAGAGAGAGAGAGAGAGAGAGAGAGAGACATACATGTGAGAGAGACACATCAATTGGTTGCTTCCCCCACGTGCCCCTATAGGTGGGGGTGAAGCCTGCAACCCAGGTAAGTGCCCTGGATGGGAAATTGAACCAGAGACCCTTTGATGCATGGACCAACGTCCTAACCACTGAACGACACAAGCCAAGGCAGCCAAGCCAAAATTCTTTAAAAAGCAATGCAAAAAAAAAATAAATAAATAAAATTTAACTGATAGCTTAGAAACTTCCAAAACATGTTATCAACTTCTGGCATTATAAAAAGTTTAAAGATGCAAATGTTCTCTGCTTAAAACAGGAAGAAACTTAAAATACGGGTGAATAAGTCATTTTAAAAAAAGTCACGATGTTTGCTATTTCCCTTTTTTTTTTTTTTTTTTTTTTTTTTTTTTTTTAGGCATGGCACCCTTCCTACCAGTTCCGTTTTGATAAAGATCTGTATTAGTAAAGTTCAGCTAAGACCTGCAAGATGTGAATCATCTCAGATTTGAATCCTCTCTTCCCCAGGGGAAAAAATCTTGACCCTGGCTTGAACCTAAGTTCCAAACAAAAGGTATCATTTGCAGAAGTTGAAGAAGTTAAAAAGGCAACTTCAGTGCATTCTCATAAAAAAAAATAAATAAATAAAATAAAAAAATTAAAAATTTTTTAAAAAAAAAAACAAAAAAAACGCAGAAACCGGTTTGGCTCAGTGGTAGAACGTTGATCTGCGGACTGAAAGGTCCCAGGTTCGATTCCGGTCAAGGGCATGTACCTTGGTTGTGGGCACATCCCCCCCCCCCCCGGGGGGTGTGCAAGAGGCAGCTGGTCGATGTTTCTCTCTCATTGACGTTTCTAGCTCTCTATCCCTCTCCCTTCCTCTCTGTAAGAAAAATCAATAAGATATATTAAAAACACACACACACACACACACACACACACACAAGTTATGTCCTAGTCTTACTGATTAGATATAATTTTATCTGGCACAACTCTAAGGATGAAGGGACATGGAGGGGGCTTGGAGACCATCCCGAAGCAGAGGCCAGGCTCGGGTAGGGGACCAGAGTCCCGAACATTCCCACTTCTGAGCCCCGTGACCAAAACCCACCCTTCGGGAGTCCGGTGCCAGCGGGAAGCGGCAGCACAGACACCGGCCCGCAGGACGCACAGGTGCAGCCTCCACAGCCCTGCCCGGGGCGCCCCCCCCGCCCCCAGCCCCTCTCAGCGCAAAGGCTGCGAGGCCGGGGAGCGGGCCCTGGGGGAACGTGGAAGCCCCAGCACTGCCCGGGCCCCCGCCCACCTCGGTCCCCAGAGAGACTGGCCCAGCGGAAGCCACCCCGGGGGCCTCGGAGGGTGCTCGGGCTCTCCGCCCGTTTCTCTGAGGTGCCCTATCCCCTCTCCGGGTGCCCCGTCCCTCTCCCGTGCCCCTTCTGCCCCCCAGGGCAGACCTCCGCCGCCTCCGCCCGCCCGTTGCCCGCGGGGGCCGCGCAGCCCCGGGCGCAGGAGCTCAGGTCCGCCAGGGCCAGGCGCCCTCCCCGCCCGCCCGCGCCCCCCACTCTCTCCCTCCCCCGCCAGGGTCCCGGGGCCGCGTCTCCCCCCGCCCCGCCCGACGCGGCCAGGGGGAGGCTGCCCAGCCCCGGCGCCCGCCCGCGAGCTCGGCCCGACGTACCTGCGAGACGCGGTCCGCCTCCCAGTCGCGCCTTCTGACCGCCTCCGGGGACCGACTCCGGGCGCCTGGGTCCTCACTGCGGCTCCGGGGGAAGCGAGGGGGCAGCGGGTGGGAGGCGGGCAGGCGGGGAGGCGGGGATGCAGGGAGGCGTGCCCAGCTCGGTCCGCGCGCCCGGAGGCTGTGCCCGGCCGGCCGCCGCGCCCGTCCGGTCGCCAGCTCCGTCGGGGCAGGAAATAGAACCGAAATGCTGGAAGCCCCGTTGGGATTGCCCGAATCACAGGGGCAGATTTCGCAACCCCGATTATTACCCAACCAGTCAGTATTGTCTTGAAGCTTTGGACACCCAAGCCTCACGTTACCTTTCCAAGTATACCTCACATACACTTTTCAAGAAGTCCCGTATTCTTTCTGCATGATGAGAGCATGCCATCCTTACAGCTATTATAAATGATACTACTTGCACACTCATGGTTTTGTCTGACTACACGGTTGGAAATCATGAAACACTGCGTCTTAAAACCACTTTTCCGCTCTTTTCCATCCTTGGAAGCCAGAATTCAGGCTCAGGAATCGGATCTCTTCTTCCCCGCCTTTCAGTACAGTGCTCTCGGGTGTGAAAGCAGTTCACCAATCACTCTCCAGATTTTGCAGGCAGAGCAGGTACTTACAGCCCCAGGTTCTGGGGTCTCCCGCCTCCCGTTCCCCCATCCCCAGCCCTGTGGCAGTCCCTGTCTCCCATCCCTAGCCTCTCCCTAAGGAGATGCGGGAGCCACAGATGGCTGAGGGTTTGAACCTGAGCCCTTCCCATCCTTCCCTTGCTCCATTCCACCCCCTTTTCTCAAGGTAATTCCAAAAACAGTCCCAGATGGGCTTTCTTCGTAGCCACAGAAACTAGTTTATCCCCAGGGAAGTGAGGAGTGTTTTATAAGGAAGCAAACCTTTTAAAAAAGGAAGCTGCCTTCCTGTGAACAAAGCATACATTTCATGTTCAAATTTCCATTTGAGCTTCCCAAATGGAGATTGGAGCCTGGGAAGCTTTCTTGCTCCTCTTTTACACAAGGCGGGGAATGACATGCGAATTGTCAGCGATGGAACAGAGATCTGAAGCCAGATTTTTATCTTATATTCAGGTTCTCTCGGTCCCCGTTCCACATCCCTAATTCTCATTAAAGGTTCAAACCAGGGCATGGGATTTGTTCTCCCTTTTGCAGTGAAACAGAGTCACTAAAGCAGAGTCAGCACCAAACGTTTAATGCTTGTTGAGCGGTGAATGGAAACTTTCAGAATATCGCTTAGGTCTGGAGGAGGAGAGTATAAACATCTGGCATGGCCATTGCGGATACACAGAGGGACAGCAAGGAAGAGAGTCAGACCAGTGGCTCCTTGCCCTGACTTCCTGCCCTTGCCACGCAACCGCTGCCCTCCGATAACCATGGGAATGAAGAAATAATAGTGCTAGATTTCCAACCGTGTCGTCAGACAAAACCATGAGTGTGCAGGGAGTATCATTTCAATATCTGTAAGGATGGTATGCTCTCCTCAGGCAGAAAGAATATGGAACTCCTTGGAAAGTGTATGGAAATACCTTAAGAATCAAATAACTGCTAAATCCAATCGTGTGGTGTGGCAGTGTGGGTCGGAGGGGTTGACGTTTTCTCTGTGAATGGAAAAATGGAGGTCGTACCATGACTCTAACACAGGGACATGAGCAAATGCGACCTCTGCCTTCTTTAGGTTCGGTCCCTGTTATAAAGCACAACTAGGGTCCAGTGTGTGCTAGTCACGGGGTCATAGCCAAGAACACTGCCACCTTCCTGGCCAGTCTCACTGGTTAACTATTTATGAAGGAATTCCCCTAATGATGTGGGATGATGTAATGGTTTCCTACGTGTGTGTGTGTTAAGTATCTTTTAAAGCCCAGAGATTGCTGTTTTCTTGGCAATTGTATGGACAGTTATATTTGGCCCCAAAACTCCCTGGAAAACTTACAATTTAGTGTTGACACGAATCTGTGAAGACTTTGTTCTTAAAGAATTGTCACATTTAAAAGAACTTGGCCTGCTAGAGTCAAGGTCAAACTTAAAATGCATACTTTATTTTTACTTGATTTTAAGTTGAAATTTTTCTGTTTGTGGAAACATTTATGGAAGCATTTGTCACATATTGAAACATTTAAGACAGCTTAAAGTTCACCGTATTTTTATGTGTGTTACAAAAGTTAACTCGGGAAAGTATTGTTACGTCCAACAACTGAGACACTTTAAGAGGATTTCAAATATATTACATGTATAAATGCAGCTTAAACTATTTTAAAGTTTCATTAGCTATGTTTGCAAATAGGATCCAACATAAGCCAAAGTCCCTTTTAAAGTCATCTTTAAAGTTGGTAGATTTACAAATAGCTAGTGGACCCTAGAGGCTTATGGGAGGACAAGGTTTTTAACCTGACAAAGTTAGCCATTTACATATGAAATCACAAAGCCAAATCTTGCAGACAAAAGATGTTGAAAACATTAAAAAAAAATTAATTAATTAAATTGGAGTTATTCAAAACAATTTCCAAGCCCTCCCCTTCCCTCCTCCCCAGATTAGTTTGCTGCTCTTCCTCTTCTGTTGCCATCAGCACCGCTTCCTGCAAGGGCAGGTAGTCATGGCATGCCTTCCAGCCTGCTCCTGTGGGTGCTGCCCTCTGCCCTGCCCTTCCTCATGCTGTGGCTTCTTTGTGCTTTCATCAACTGGCAGAGATCCAACTGTGTAGACGCTAGTTAACGTGCAACAGTTCCAGCCCAGTTGGATCACTAAGGGGTGATCTGTGCTAAATCCTAGTGGCTAAGATGGGATGAAATCTCTTGTTCCACGGTGTTTGACAGAGGGCGTCCTCAGAGCCAGGAACCCCCCTCCCTGATCAAGTGAGAGACTCTCTGACGATTGCTTCCCTAATCTTTTGTAGAAAAACCGGTTGCTCTGAGGCCCTGGGCTCATCTCTTGCCCTCCCATATCTGTCATCACCCCATCCGCTGACCTAGTCCCTTCCCCACATACTAGCACTTAGTTTTCCTTTCCTACTCTCCTTTTCAAACGTCTCCTTCCCTACCCTGTTTCCCTAGATCCTAGGCCAGTCCCCGCAGCCTGCTTTCCTCTTAAGAAGTCCTGTTTATGATCAGGTACTCGCCAATCCCTTTCACACTTAAAAGGTCTCCTGCCCAGACATTTCTTTCGAGCTCCAGACCGAGAGTAAGCAACTTCCTACTTGAGACATATTTCCACATGGATGACTCAGAGAGTGTCCACTCAACATGTCCAAATCTTAGGTCGTGAGATTTCTTGCCAAGGCTGGTTCTCTTCTAGTGCTCTTCATTTCAACACATGGCACCACCGTCCCTCCACCCGGGTGCATCTGCTACAGCACTTTGTCCAGGTAATTTTACCTCAAATCCATCCAAGTCTTTTTATTCTTACTGCTGTCATCCTAGTGGAAGCTACCCTCGCCTCTCACCTGGACTACAAAGCCTGCCTCCTAAGTGCCTCATCTGGGTTGCCTTCTCTGCAGCTCCTTCTTCACGCTGCATCTAGAGCAGCTGGTCTAATAAAAACACAAAGGGAACAATAAATACAAGCTGCGTGCATCATTTTAAATTTCCTAGTAGCTACGTATAAAAAGGTTAGCCAGAAACAGGTAAAATGGATTTTAGTTACATTTTATTTAACCCAAAATATTATCATTTCAATATGGAATCAATATTTTTAAAATGAGATATGGCCCATTTTTTTTTTTTTCTTTCTTATAAAGTACTAGAGGCCCAATGCACAAAATTCGTTCAAGGGACTTGGCCCTTGCAGCCCTGCCCCCCGCCCACGGGTCGTTCCAGAAGGTCATTCTGCTGTCTGACCTAATAAGCATATTAGCTCTTTATTATATAGGACTAGAGGCCTGATGCACAAAAATTCGTGCGAGAATAGGCCTTCCTTCCCCCTGCTGCTCTTGGCTTCCCTCCAGCACCCAGGACCCAGGCTGCTTCCCTCCTCGGGCTGCCTGCAGGCACCTGGGATGCAGCTGGCTTCCCTCTGGCCCCGGCTTCGTCAGGAAGAATGTCCAGAATGACATCCAGAAGATGTCCAGTCTAATTAGCATATTACCCTTTTGTTATTATAGATCCTAAATCCAGTGTGTATTTAGCTTTATAGCACATCTCAACTAAAACCAGCAACACTTCAAGTGTTCAGTAGCCATGTGTAGCTACCCTGTTTCCCTGAAAGTAAGATAGTGTCTTATATTAATTTTTGCTCCCAAAGATGTGCTAGGTCTTATTTTCAGGGGATGTCTTATTTTTCCATGAAGAAGAATACGGTACACATTTATTGTTAAATGAAAATAAAGGAAATTTATTACCTGTATACGGTATGGTAGTACGGTAGTTGTCAACACAAACTAGACAAACTGTGAATCCTACAGTATCAAGAATTTACTCATTTATTCAATGACAATCATGTCATCATCTTCTGGAACATCATCATAATAATCCAATTCCTGAATTTCCTGGTGAATTTCTTGTGACTCCATTTCTTTCAGAATCAGTGGACCAAATCTCTCACATTTAGCCTAGGGGGTCCTTATTTTCGGGGGATGTCTTATATTTCACTCAGAAGGAAACCTGTAAGTAGGTCTTATTTTCGGAGGATATTTTATTTTCAGGGAAACACGGTAGTAGCTACCATTATTGGACAGTAGAGAAGATCTTCAGTGATCTTTTTAACAATGCAAATCAGATCATTTCACCCACCTCAAGTTCAAAATCCTTTTGGGTGGGGGGGTTAAGAGATCAACCAAAGGACTTGTATGCATATTAGCATAACCAATAGACACAGACAATTGTGGGGGGCAGGGGTGAAGGCTGGGACTGGGGGCAAGAGCAGGCTGGGAGAGGACAAGGGGGGTGGAAAGGGGACATATGTAAGTAATACTTTCAACAATAAGGAATTTTAAAAAATACTCAAAGTAATTTTTTTGTGGCTTCCATATTGTTCTTAGGATTAGGATCAGAATACTTAACAGCCTACAGGCCATGCAGGGTCTGTGGTGTGTTTCTGCTTAACCTACTGGCCTCTCCTCCTTGTCCTCTCACCATCTGTGTACCAGCCACATTGGACTTTCAGGTTTTCAAACATACAGAGTTCCCACCCTCCACAGGCCCTTTGCATGTGCTGTTCCTTCTGTTGTCCATGCTATCCTCTACACCATCCCCTCCATCATCACCACATCTTCACCACCAACATCATCTCCAGTATTATCACCACTACTAGCCCCCACTTCACCGTCACCATCAAACTCCACCATCACCACTACCTCTACCGGCACCATCATCCATCCCCAGCTATAGACCCACTTCTCCTTCAGGTCTCAACTCCCCTTCACTCCTTTTACTATTCAGCCTGGGTATGTGTTATTTTCCTTCATAGCATTTAGCTTAGTTGGCAACTACATCATTCCACTTGTGTGATCAAGGCATGTTTCTCTCACTAGGCCATAAAAAGGAGTTGTTTGGTTTAGCTCACCATGGTAACCTCAATGCACACCCAGTAACTTGTACATAGTAGATTTCAAGAAAACTTCTGAGTAAATAAGTGAATAAACCAGGATGTCAGGAAATAAAGAACTAGAAAACGGGACACAGAATAGAACTTGAAGAAAGAAGTCAATGGAGGAGGATGAGGAAGAGGAGGAAGAGGAGGAGGAGGAGGGGGAGGGGGAGGGGGAGAGGAGGGGGAGGGGGGAGGGGGAGGAGGAGAAATAATCAGTGAACACAGTCAAGTTGAGCAGGAGGAATCCAAAGTGGGGAAGTTAGGTATGGGAGGTGATTACTTCTGTTGAGACACTATCTGTGCTAAGATCTCTGTTAATTGTTTTATGTGTGTTTGTTTAATCCTGTAACAAGTCTATGACCCAGGTTTTATCTGAATTTTAAATTCAAAGAGGCTCAGAAGGGTTCAGGAACTTGCCAAGTCTGATTTCAAAACCTGCCTGCCATGATTTCACCAGGTCCTTGTAGACACTTCATAATCTTGCTAGACTTGTTATTCACTGAAAATGTGGCCAAACGCTCAATAATAGAAAAGCTGAATTGCTTATAGTATGTGTATGTGTATCTGATATATATGTATCCATGTTGGTAGGTGGAGTTTTTTTTTAACACAAATGTTGCCCAAAATGCATTTCACAATTCAAGTATGATTGCCTCATATGAGAATCTTAAGCAAAAGTAACCTGGCAAAAAATGGTGTCATTTATTATTTTAAGTCCAAGAAGGAAGTCAAATGACAACTGAATAATGGCCCAAGTATGAGACACTCTCAAACATCAGTTCATTTTCTTTCTGTTTATGTGAGGTTACACATACCCCGTACCTAACAGAAGGCTTGGCATACAGAAAGGGTTCAAAAATATCTATTACTATTATCATCGTTTGCCTTTCTGGCTCATTGCAGCTCTTCATTCATTTCTTACAAACACACTAAAATATAGGTTCTTAAACTATGCTGCTCTACAGGCCACACGGAATCCCTGCCGTCAGTTAGCTTCTGGATTAACCTGGGACAGCCATCAGCTGTGGCCTATAGACCACGGATTCAAGCTGAGAAGACTCATTTCCATGTCTTAGCACATTCCAGCTGTGCCCATGTCACATCAATACGGGAGCCCTATGGCTCATAACAACAAGTGCTTTGACTTGGTTCAAAGCTTGCCTATTACACATGCCAGCTTTGTGTCTGAGCCAATCACAAGACTAAGTTCCCCCATCTGTTACATGGTTGCCTTCTACCCTGACCAGGAATTGAACCTGCAACCTTTCTGTGCCCTGTACAATGCCCAACCAACTAAGCCACTCCTGCCAGGCTGAGAGGCAGACATTATCAAGAAAGAATTATTCTTTGGGGGACCTGTTAAGAACTAACTGGACAAAAAATACTCTATGAGAAATTGTGCCACAGAAAATATTCACTTGGACTAATAAGCCCCTTGGATAAAAGGCAAGTACTGTATAATAAGCCCTCACTTAACACTGGGGGTCCAAAAGGTTGGCGACCGCTGTTCTATAGGTTCCTGGAAACCGTGACTTTAAGTGAAATGACATATAACAAAATCAGTTTTACCATAGGCTGATTGACATACAAGTTAAGGGATAGTTCTATGGCATACTTCTGGTCACAAAAACTTCTACATAAAGACCCCAAACACCTCTATTAGTAAACATTGAAGTAAATGTGAGCTAGACACACAGGTAAGAAAGACAAATAAACAAATAAAAGTTATTTTCCAATAACTGCTCAATCCAGTTCGAGGTCTCAGGTGGCCGGAGCCTCGCCCAGCAGCTCAGGGTGCAAGGCAGGACTCTTACCCTCACAGGACCCCGTCCACCGTCCACCGCAGGGCCCATCACATACCCACACCCGGACAGGGCAATGGAGACACACCAATCCACCACCCGTGCACACCTTAGGGAAAAAGCGGATTCCTGGAGAGAACCCACACAGACACAGAGAGAAAGTGCACACACCACACAGATACTGGCCGCAGCTGGGAATCCTTTTTTTTTTTTTTTTTTTCTTCATCAACATCATCATGAAATAGCACTGAACCAAACAACGTTTTCCAAGCACCTGCTGAACACTGACGAATGTAAACATTATTGGGCTTTCGACCTTAATATGAATATTGTTTCCTTCTTACCAACCAGATGAGCTCAGCTTCTCTCAGAAAATGAGAGTGTTACCTGACCAGTGTGGCTCAATGGTTGAGTGTCCACCCAGGAACCAAGCAGCCACTGGTTGATTCCTTGGTCGGGCACATGCCCGGGTTGTGGGTTCAACCCCCAGTAGGGGGCATGCAAGAGGCAGCCGATGGGTGATGTTTCTGTCTATCCCTCTCCCTTCCTCTCTCCCTAAAATCAATAAAAAGATTTTTAAAAAGAAAATGGGAGTGTTGATGGCATAGGTGCAGATGTAGGTGCCAGTTTGAAGCAGCTTTAGTTGGGAAAAGGATTTGGAAGAAGGGGGCTGCCGCTGAAGTAATTTCCCTTCCTGTTTATGCGAGGTTACGCATATCCTGTACCTAACAGGATGCTTGGCATACAGAAAGGGCTCAAAAATTGTAAGAGTCCAGGCAAGAGGAGGGGCTGGTGCAAGGAGGCAGGGAGGAACCCTCTTAATGAAATTTTGTTTGCGTTTGCCTCTTTGTCAATGGAGGGCCCCGCAATTAAAACAGAGGCCCAACAATAACTCATTGAGTACTCTCTTGGAGGAAAAGAGTCTTGGGACTTGGCTTTGGCAAGAAAGGGACGTTGCTATCTTTTCCAAGAATGAGGAAGTATTCTCACAAGTTTTCCCCACACTCACAGAAACACTGCAAGAGCTGTTCTGTTTGCCAGCCTTAGGAACTTGTGCCCTCAGCAATACCAGCCATACCAGGAACTGGTAGAGGACAACTTTGTTTTGCCCCGTCCAGTGAGTGGCACATTGAAATTCCGTTTTTGCATAATGTTTCAGAGAAACACTGCAATTTTAGGAAGTGAAAGTGACTGCTGTGGAGGGCCTGACCTCCCTATGGTTGAAGCTTCCTGTCCAGGAAGCTATCAGCAGGGCCAGGGTTGAAAGGCAGGATGGGAAAAGAACAAGCCCCTACGAGGTACCAGACGTATGTTTTCAGTTATCCCATGTTGACTCAGCAGTTCCTTTTGTCAGGCATGGTGTTAGTTAGGCTGGTTGAACAGCACACAAGTCAAGTCATGGTCCCTGCCCTCAAGAAGCTCACAGTTTTTTTGGGAAGAGATAAATTGAGCAAGTAATTCCAAAGAGACCATATAAGCAACATTACACACGAGGCAGAAGTCTCTTAGCTTCCCTGTGGGAAAAAAATTATGAGCCCATTTTGCAGATGGGCAACCTGAGGCTCAGAGAGATTAGAGAAGCTTGTAAAAAGTATAGTCAGGATTTGAACTTCAGACATCTAAATCCTCTTTAAAAAAAATATATTATTTTATTTTTTAGATTTAATATTATTGAATTTCTGGACAGTTGTAGTAGTATCTGGGCCTGTTTGGGGATCAATTTGTTATTGCAGCATAACCTAGCCCAGTGGTTGGCAGACTGCAGCTCATGAGCCACTTGCGGCTCTCGATCCGCCGTTTGACGCTCTGTTGACTAACGAGTTTGCCGACCACAGACTAGCCATCCCAACTAATACAAAAATCAATTCTAGGTTTTGGATATTATTCTGATTTAATACATTTTTTCATGCAAGAAGGAAAGTAAGTAGTTGGTTTCTCCTTGGGAGCTCTGTGGACCTAGACCAGGTGATGCATTGAGGAACCTGGACTGACCAGGGACTGCCTGCCCCTTTTGCTGTGGGGATTGCTTTTCATATGGAATTTGAACCGAGTGGTCATTCACCACTGCAGTATGGTAGCCTGTCCAATCCCCACGTCCCTTTGTCTGTTTCTTCAGTTTTTAAAAGATTTCAAATAATTTCTACATCTACTGTTAATGAATAAATATGCAGCCAGCCAGACGAAATGAACCCGAAATGATATTGAGTAAAATTTTTGTCTTTAGTTTCTAAAATAAGACTTTTAGCCAAAACCAGTTTGGCTCAGTAGTAGAGCATCGGTCTGCAGACTGAAAGGTCCCAGGTTCGATTCCGGTCAAGGGCATGTACATTGGTTGCGGGCATATCCCCGGTAGGGGATGTGCAAGAGGCAGCTGGTCGATGTTTCTCTCTCATCGACGTTTCTAGCTCTCTATCCCTCTCTCCTCTCTGTAAAAAATCAATAAAATATATTAAAAAATAAATAAAAGAAGACTTTTATAAATACTACTTGTGGCCAGTGCATGAAATTTGTGCACAGGGGAGGGGGGGATGTTCCCTCAGCCCAGCCAGCCTACACCCTCCCTTGGGGGATGTCCGACTGCCGGTTTAGGCCCGAACCCACCGCTGGCTCCTAACCTTCATCTGCCTGCATGCCTGATTGCCCCTAACCCCTCTGCCTGCCTGCCTGATTGCCCCTACATGCCCTCCCCTGCCAGCCTGAAATCGCCCAGTCTCTGTCTCTCTCTGTTTTTCTCAGCCTTCCTCCAGGCTTTCCTGCCTCCCTCTTTCCCTTTCCTGGCTGGGAGGAGGCGGGGCCAGTGGGGGCTGCTCAAGCCTCTGCCCACCCTCCCTTCCATGTAGGCCTCTTCAGGCCCAGTCTGTTTTGATTCCTCATTCTGAGAGAGGCTCTGAGAGTGAGCTGGGAGGGAGGAAAAGAAAGCGAGAAAAGGCTGTGAGCTGGTGGGTGCTGTGTGTATGTGGTTGTGACTGAGTGTGAGTGCCGACCCCATCTCCCCCGTTCCCGTCTCTGCTCCACAAGTCCCCACCCACCAGAGCCTGCCTCTCCCACAGCCTGGGCGTTAGGTCGAGCCTCCGGTCATTGTGGATGTGACAGATCCAGGGTTTTTATATATGAGGATGCACATTCTACATACAAAAATACTAATATGTACATTCTAATTTACTGACATCTTCTCTGGACTCCAGTAGGAACAGTAAATTGTTCAAATGTCTGGGTCACACCAAAATAATTATTTTTATTTTAAAAAATATATATTTTATTGATTTTTTTTACACAGAGGAGTTAGAAACATGGATGAGAGAGAAACATCAATCAGCTGCCTCCTGCATACCCCCTACTGGGGAGGTGCCCACAACCAAGGTATGTGCCCTTGACCAGAATCGAACCTGGGACCTTTCAGTCCTCAGGCTGATGCTCTATCCACTGAGCAAACCCGGTTTCGGCCAAAATAATTATTTTTAAATGTTCACTTGAGTTTGCATAAATATTATAGGATCTGTATTTTTAAAAAGTTGTATTTTAAAGGTGACTTTTTTACACTACTTGTCCAGTATTTTGATTAACTGTCATTAAACTGCCTTGCATTTTGTATGTTGGTTATGTATTTAAAGACATTCTTATGTGTGTTTAATCCTGACCCAAGTAATTACCACATACCTCATTTTATAGGAATTTTATTAGGGAATGCTTGGTGAAAGTTTCACTTTGCCTTTGCCTTTAAATTCTGTCCTTTTATAGCATGATGAAAATGTTATTAGACTTTAGCATTTGTTTTTAACATACTTACTTTCCCCATTGTTAAATAAAATATACTTTCCCTTAAGATTTAATTAAAAGTCTTTTGGGGGGGCAGGTAGGGTGATAGTAGTACATGCTTATGATAGACAATACAAAAATGGCTGAAGATACAAAACCACTTTCAATCCCACCCACTAGATGGCGCATCCCCCCATAGTCAGAGGGATCATACTGTATATAACTTGGTGTCCCACTGTTTCATTGCCGGTGCCACTGTTAACAATGATTTTTAGAGATGTCCCAGCATTCCAACAACTGCATGTATTGTAATTTGAACATATTCCTATTGTAGAACATGCATTGCCAGGTCATCACTGTTCTAACGTTGTGATGAGTAGGCATGCACATTGTTCCTGTTGGGCAGATAATGACCCTTCACCTGCTACACTTTCCTCACCTCCCTCCAGAATAGCGAGGACACCGGGGACAGTTGTCTGACTGGTCCCACGGCATTTTGCACATCTGACTTCTCGGCCTCTTGGCTTCCTCCTACCCTGTCAGTGGCTCCTCTCAATCTACTCTGCTCCTGCCTCCTCCTCTCCACTTCTCCACACGAGGGTGTCCAGGCTCAGACCTCAAATTCTTCTTCTCTCCAAGACGCCTCATTCACTCCCATCACCTTAACACCATCAAGTGGCTGAAGAGGTCCCAGTGTATGTCCCCAGCCCTAAACTTCACCAGCTTCACATCTGCAGATGCAACTGCCTGTGTGACTTCTCTGCTTCACACTGTCCAACTCAGAACACCTGCCCCCAGCCTCCAACCAGACCCTCCCCAAACGCTCTTCACTTTGATTCACCCTCAGGGCCCAGTCAACTCAACTCCACCCCACCAATCAGCATGCTTCTAACAAACCAATTCTCCCCATCCTCTCCATTGTAGCTGCGGATGTCTAGTTGGTGTTACTGTTACTCCTGCACCCAAAGAACCTTTTCTCTACTCAGCTGTCAGTGATTTCTTTGACCCTCAAATCAGATAACGTTTCTTCTCTTAAAATGTTCCCGTGGCTTCCCACCATACTGTGAATAAAACCCATCCTCTTGTTGGTGGTCCGCAAGGCCCTATGGAGGCAGCCTCTGCCCCTTTCTGGGGCCTCACCTCTTTCCCCTGTGGCCCTTGCTCTCCAGGCCCCAAACACACCGGCCTCCTGCCCCGGGGCCTTTGCACCTGCCCTTTCCTCAGTGGCAAAGCTTTGCCTGTTGATCTTGGCATAGATGGCTCTTTCTTGCTGTTCAAGTTTTAGCTCTTTGAGGTCAATGGGGACGAAAGGAGGATTTTGTAATACTTTCAACAATAAAGATAAAAACAAAAACACATCCATATTTAAAGAAAGAAGGAAAATTGATTTTTTAAAAAAGCCTTATTCCTTTAGACTTCCCCTGACCACCTGCTGCCCTTCCCCATTTATCACAGCACCATTTCATGGCCCTCAAAAAGCACACAGCAGTATCCAAAACATCCCTTGAATCTTTTGCTTGTTTCTTGCCCGAGCCCTCCTTCTGGAATGTGCCGGCAGAGTAAGACCTAGTCTGTCCTGTCCTCTGGTGAAGGGCCCCTGGGACTGGTCCCAGCTCCTAAATGGTCCTCAGTAAATATTTTATTTTTTATTTTTATTCTTTAAATTTCTTTATTGATTAAGGTATCACATATTTGTCCTCAACCCCCCATTCCATCCCCCCCCCAACTCATGCCCCCACCTCCCTATTGTCCTTGACCACTGGATAGGCTCATCTGTATGCACATAAGTCCTTTGGTTGATCTCTCCCTTTTATCCCCACCCTCCCTTTGAGGTCCAACAGTCTGACCCATGGCTCCTTATCTCTGGGTCTGTTCTTGTTCATCAGTCTCTCAGTAAATATTCTAAACCAAGAAAAACTTCCAGTTTCCCCATCATTGAGTCTGGCCTTAGGACTAAAGGTAATATTCCAGTTGAAGTGAAGGTTAGTACTTCCCTCTGTATTTACTGGAAGGACTTGTTTGGATTTCCCACATTTCCCTGAGGGGGACTGGGATTGAGGGACCAATGAAAGTAGGGAAGTGAATTAGATCATGAGCACAACGTACATCTAAGGCATCATATGCTCCTCAGTGGGTAAGTTTTGAATTCTATACTGAACATGAATTTTTATTTTGTGGTTAAAACATACATTCCACAAAACTGACCATTTTAACACTTCTATGTATCATTTGGTGACATAAAGTACATTCACGTTATTGTGCAACCATCACCACCACCCCTCTCCAGAACTTTTTTCCAAATATTTTCAAACTAAAACTGTACACGTTGAACAATCACTCCCCATTTCCCCTTCCCCCCTCGGCCCCTGGTAACCGCCACGCTGCTTTCTGTCTCTGTGAAGCTGACGGTACTAGGTGCCTCCCAGCAGTAAGGCATTTGTTCATTGACTGGCTTATTTCACTAAGTAGAATGTTTTCATGGGACATACACATTGTGGCACATATAGAATTCCCTTTTTAATTTGATTTTACAGAGAAGGGAGAGAGAGAGGGGGGAGGAAGAGAGGGAGAGAAGAAACATCAATTTGTTGTTCCACATATTTATGCATTCACTGGTTGATTCTTTCTTGTATGTGTCCTGACTGGGGTTCCAATCCGCAGCCATGGCATATCAGGACGACACTTAAACCCACCAAGCTACCTGGACAGGGCCAGAATTTCCTCCCTTTTTTTTGTTGTTAATCCTTACCCAAGGATATTTCCCCATTGATTTTTAGAGAATAGAAGGGAACTGGGGAAGAAAGACAGAGAGAAACATCAATGTGAAGGGAGATTCATTGATTGGCTGCCTCCCACACATGCCCCGACAAGACCAGGATCGAACCTGTAACCCAGGTATGTGCCCTTGACAGGGAATCAAACCCATGACCCTTTGATGCATGGGCTGATACTAACCATTGACCTACCCCAGCCAGGGAGAATTTTCTTCCTTTTTGAGGCTGAATATCCCACTGCATGTATTTATCATGTTTCCTTTATCCATACATCCATCAGTGGGCATCTAGGCCAGCGGTTGCCAACAGGGAGAATTTTCTTCTTTTTTAAGGCTGAATATCCCATTGTATGTATTTATCATGTTTTCTTTATCCATGCATCCATCGGTTGGGCATCTAGGCCAGCAGGTGGTCTGAAAGGTTGGCTACCACTGATCTAGGCTGTTTCCACCTTTCAGCTGTTCGAGATAATACTGCTAAGAACGCAGGAGCACAAACCTTTATTCTGGTCCCTGCTAACAATTCTTTTGGTCCTAGAACCTACATTATTTTTAACCTCATTCAGTATTGGGAAGCTTCACCCACATCACGATTCTAACTGGGCAGCCCGAGAGGCTTCTCGTGGTCCTGGCGTGCTTGCGGGCACACCTTGCAGAGGACGGTCCAGGATTTACAGTATGCTTGCCCTCCTTGTACCAGGCGCCCGCACCCCCCATGCAAAGCAAAACCAACTCAAAGCAAGTAAACTCAACAATCCACTCAAAACTTATCTCCCAAAGCCACCTAAAAAAAACAAAACAAAAAGAAAACTATCTCCTAGGGAACTTCCAATCAAGATGAAACAAACATAACAAGGAGATGTTTATGAAAAGTAAAAAAAAAAACATTTTCAAAATTTACACACACCGAACGACTAGTCCACCAGCCCAGGGACTGCTCGAGTCATTGATGAGCAGACACAAACCAGTCTGGCAGGCAGGCATATACGGCAACCTGAGCCGGGGGCGTGTGCTTGGAGAAAGGCTGCTCACTCAGGGAAACCAAATGCTGCCGGGATGCCCCTGCTGCTGTCCTGCCCAGTGGCTGCCCTGACGGAGGGGAGGGCCGCTCTGGCCGTAGCGGGACAGGCAGGACAGGGTTAGCCTCGCCGCTTCACCATGGCCACCAGGACCAGAGAGAACCACCCTCCACCTGAGCTGGGTCGCCCAGGCAAGTGCCTGGCTGCTGAGCTAGGCCTCCCCAGGCAGCAGTTCTCTGATCGCCTGGTACACCCGTCATCGACGTAAGAATCTCTGGGAATGTCACCTTACCGACTTCATTGTTTGCAAGCTGCCGGGGGTTGTGATGTGCATTGGGGCGGGGGGTTGGGGGGATGTTAAATGCAGCAGCCACTTCTGTCCCAGTTTCCACCTTCCCCAGTCTTCCTCGTTCTGACTGAAAACAGTTGGCATGTGGGGCACACTCCTTGAGGTATAAAGTGATGACATATGGATGTTTAGTTTCTACCACTGATTTGTGAAAAGTAAAAAACAAACAAACAAACAAAAAACAGAAAGCACCCAGGTTTCCTTAAAAAAGTTTTATTTTCATATAAAAGTGCCAAAATATCCACCAATGTCGTAATCTATCTCAAGAACCAGTTTACGCTAGTCGTCAAAACACAAGCCTCTTTATTCACATTGTTTAAAAACCAAACTCTCCTCACACATTCCCACAGTAGCTGGAGTCCCTAGACAGTGGGAAATTGGCGTTCCTGTTGGCCGTGGTAGTCCATATGTCCAGGTTCATGTAGGCACGAAACGGGTTGAACCCCGGGTAGTATTCCTTGCACATGACCGCCGGGTTCTCCATGTGAGTCGGATGCTCCGTGGAGGGGCTGATGGGGCAGCAGTTTTCGTACACATCGCTCTGCGGGGCCCAGATGGAACCAAAAAGTCCAGACATTGGAGATAAGCTTCGGGTGCTTGGGAGGTAGGGCTGATGTGTAAATGAGGAAGAGGGAAAAAGAGATTTTTTTTTTTTTAAAAAAAAAGAAATATATATATTTTTAAAACGTCTTAGGCAATGTCAAGGTTGCATGTATACGAGTAGATACCACAGTGGTATCCATCCAAGTAGCTTGGGTGCTTATTACACTATTCTCCACCATCCAGGTGGCTTGAACTCCATTTTCCCACAAACACGGGGTTGTGAAATCTCTCATCTAACTGGGTAAATGTATTTTCAACCCAAGCACGGACCCACAGCCCAAATGCCCTCTCTGTAAAAAACTGCTGAGTGGATCAGAGAGGGGGAAGGGGTAGGACTCGTAAGCACGGAGGGCCTTGGTGGGCAGGAAGCCCTCAGGGCCCCGTCACTGACCACCGACACCTGTCTGTGACGTGCATTTCACCTCTGATCACAGGTGAAAAGGTGGGCGGGGCCACAGAAACACAGCTCCGGCCCCACGTCAATGTTACCACGCCGTCCCTACTGGTGCAGCTTGGAAGTGGCTAGAATGCCAATGTCAGCAAAGTCCCCCGCCTGTCTGATGATGGGTTAGGTTCCTTCAGAGGGTGGGCTCCTCTGATCCAGAGCAGGGAACGTCTGGCCCGAGGGCCGTATGAGGCCTGCAAAATCATTTGGCCTGGCCCTGCCGAGATATTAGGGTAAGGTGACCAGACGTCCCGATTTTTAACAATTTGTCCCACATCCCGCGGCGTTTTAAAAAAGTCCCGATGTTTGGAAAGAATATTTTAAATCTTCTGGACTTTTTAAAGATGCCGCAGGATGTGGGACAAATTGTTAAAAATCGGGATTGTCCCACCAAAAGCAGGATGCCTGGTCACCTTACATTAGGGGTGAGAGTTTATTAAACGTTCGACCAGAGATAGCGGGCTAGTTCTTAAGTTGATCGTTTTGGATGGCCCTCAAAGGATGTTACAAATATCCAAATGGCCCTCGGCAGGAGAAAGGTCCCCCCCCACCCCTGACCTAAAGGAATCAAGCCAAACCCAACTCTATTACTACGTGAGACCTGAATTGAAAAACCAACAGAAAGCAACGGGAGGTGCCCAGGGCCCCAGCGCGGGCTGGGCAGCACTGACCGGGTTGCTGACGAGACCGGGGTGTCCCCAGGCGGCCGGCACAGCGGGTGGGGTGTTCCAGGTAGACTGTGCGTTGTGGTCAACAAAATCTGTCTGAATTTCAGCAGGACACGGGAAGCCGTTGGGGTAATTCATGTTTTCTACAAAGAATGGGAGACGTCAACGCAGGCGAACTTTTTTGTGGCTCGAACTTGAATTCTCACCCTCAGAAAAAAAAAACCAAAACTCTCAAGGCCTTCCTTACTGTACAGACAGGCTGAAGACAGACGGAGCATACTTATTACCCTGTGTGCACCGGGAGTTCCGCTGCCACTCTCAGGTTCAAAACTGTTTATCAGACTCGTGCCCTGGGAAGCCCTCAGGGAAGGCCTACCTCTGGGCTGACGTCCTATAGGTATGGTGATTTGATGGGGATCTTTCTGATACACAGAATACACTGTACGACTACTATAGATGTGAATCGTGTCAAGCTTCTTACCAGCCCTGGAAATGTTCATTTATTACTTATCAGGTCACCTGCATATTATACCATATGGACTGACAAAGGCAATACCAAGCCAAGCACTTAGCTAAGATTAATACACACAAGTCTCATAAGCATAGGAGAAAGTTACCACGGCACCCCCTTGTGGTTACCATAGAGCAATGCATGTATCAAAATCCACATTAGTGCAGTATCTAATATACCGCTTATTGTGTCTCTGCCAAGGTAGCTCTAGTATGACCGATCGTGCTTGCACGGTAATGTACAGTAAGAGAATTTCCAAGCTTATCAGGGAAATCTCATATCTCTTATTGTTTATTATAACAGGTGCCTGAGCCCAAGCACTGGCAATTTTCCACAATTTCCCCTCCAAGCTTCTTCCCTTCTTCTGCACACCACCGGGACAGAGGCGTCAGGACACGCTGAGGAGCATGCAGGGAGAGGTTTCTATTTCAGGTGGCCTGGCTGCCTAAGAAAAGGAGCCGGCCACAAGCACCCCAGCCTCCCTCCCACAGGGAAGCCACAATGTCAGGTCCACTTAAGGCCAATGGCCAGGTTCTCTCTTAGGGTGATCGGTAGAAGCCCCCAGACACCCGGGCGTACAGGGCTTTTTGAGGCACAGAAAATTATATATGGCCGGGTATGCATAACTAGACCCACACAAAAGCAGTCAGCAGCCTCCTGCAAGGTCATTCTCAAAGGCCACTCAATGTTAAAGGCAAATTCTTAACAACAACAAAATAAAAACAACCACGAAAAATAAAAACAAGCTCATGAATACAATGGACCTTCTGAAGGTGGGGGTGGGGGTGGGGGAATAGGCAAAATGGTTCAGGGGCTTATGAAGTACCAAGTCCCAGGGATAAGATAAACAAGTCCTGGGCTGTCATGTACAGCAAGGTACTGTAGTCAATACTGTATTATATATTAAAAGTTGCTAAGAGAGTAAATCTTAAATAAAAAGTTCTCCCTACAAGAAAAGAAAACTGTAACTATTAACTATGCATGGTAAGGGATGTTTATGACATGAGTGGCAATCATTTCTTGACACACACACACACACACACAAACACGTCGAATTACGATGCTGTACACCTGAGATGAATATAATGTTATGTCAACTATGGATCTAATGTTTTTAAGACACATTCTTCTGCACTGACTGCCTTAAGGCCAAACACTTCCTGCTCTGACTTTCTGAGACTAAAAGAATGGCATTGGGCTCGTTCAAATAGCTTTTACCTTCCGGAAAGGCGTTGTAATCGTTCAGTTCCAACGGGCAGTACACACTGGGGAACTGGCCTTCGCAAGTTGCACTCCAATCAATGAAACTGCTACGAAAAAAAACAACCAAGAGGTCTCCTGTCAGAAACAGGGTGTCAACAGGTCACGTGAAGAAAGAAGAAAAGCAATTTTATTGCCCAGCATCCTGATCACTGCGAAATCCTCAATTCTGGGAAATAAAAGATGTACTTTCTTCAGTCACAGAATCAAAGGTTTACTGAGCGCTCATCACCAATGACACGCCATGGCAGGACAGACGCTCGGACGAGGAGCACACTCCCCGTGTAACCAGGATAAGTAACCAGAGGCCGTGGTTATCCGTGCGGAGGAAGAGCCACTGGCCTGCCCTGAAGCGTCTTAGCTCTCACATCAGAAGGACTTAAACACGTCCTGCAGTGCAAGCGTCCACCCTCACACAGAGCAGGACAGGCATTCGCCTGAGGGTGGGGGCATAAGGGGTGGGGGTGGGGGATTGGAATGAGGGGTTGAGGAAATATGTGATACCTTAATCAATTAAAAAATAAATAAATTAAAAAGACTCAGGATACTCTGGTCACTGTAATCAACTGGGTTCTCATTCCAGAAACAAGAAAGTAAATACCACTATAATAAGCTGACCTCCCCACCGCAAAGAATTCAAATGGATTCTGTGACGAAACACAGATATAAGCATTTTCTCCAGGTTCCATAATTCAATGACACAGTCATAGACATAAACAAATGTAGGGAATGGCCATTATATAATTATTTCTCAATGCTCAGGTTATTTGATCTTTTAAAAATGTAAACATGTTCAAGATTAATAGCGGGGGGGGAAATGGAAATCTTTGCACTGTCGGGGGGTAGGAATTAGGAGTGATTGCTTTTTCAATCTTTTCATCTTAAAGAAAGGAGAGTCATGATGTGGTCTTCAGCTGTATTATCTGTTACTTCTATCTTTCCTGTTTCTCTCGAGGCCGGGTGTGTTCTTTTCTAAGACATCACAACACAACTCCGAAGGACAGATGGCATCCCCTGGCTGAGGTAGCCGGGGAAGGAGGCTGGGCCCTCGATTCTGTGAGGACAACCTAACAGGTGGAATCCCAGTTCCCACCGCAAGGCCCAGGCCCAGGCCCAGGGAGGCGGCCGTCAGCCGAGACCCGTACCTGCTGTGCACGGGGGCCGCTCCCTGCATCACGCCCGGCACCGTGTTCTCCAGGGCGCAGTTGAAGCCGCTTGTCACACACACAGGCTGTGTGGGCCACAGGTCTCCAGGGGGGTACAGACCTGAGGAGGAGAGCAAGGCCTCGGTCCCCCTTCTCCCTCCAGGAAACACCCCCGTGTCACCCCCACACGCCGACCACATCTGCTCCCCCGGCTCCTTTTGGGGCATAGTTTCCAGATATAAAGCAGAAACAGAGCACACTGCTTGGACATTTACTTCGGATGCTGTACACCTGTGACTGAGGTGAGAAGCGAGCCAAGGAAAGGTAAGGTGTGCGCTGGGCATGGGGGACAGAGCTAAATGTGCAGCCCCGCGGTGGGAGAGTGCCTGTGAGTTCAGAACAGCAAGAGGCCAGACAGCACAGGGCCTGTGGCCCCATGGGGTATTGGGCACTGACTCCGGTCAGATGGAAAGCCCCTGAGGGGTCCTGAGCAGAGTGGCTGCCGAGAGGTCAGTCTCCACGGGCTCCTTGCACTTCTGAGCATCCTGCAAGCAGAGGCCCCGGAGGCCTTTGTTCTGGACCAGTGGTCGGCAAACTGCGGCTCGAGAGCCACATGTGGCTCTTTGGCCCCTTGAGTGTGGCTCTTCCACATAATACCTTATGCGGGCATGTGCACATACAGCGAGACTGAAACTTCGTGGCCCATGCGCAGAAGTCGGTTTTTGGCTCGCAAAAGAAATTTCAATCGTTGTACTGTTGATATTTGGCTCTGTTGACTAATGAGTTTGCCGACCACTGTTCTAGACCATCTATTCAAGGATGTTTTGCCAAGCAAAAGCCTTGCAATCACACGGTGTCTCCCTCTGCAGCGGAGGGAGACATGCCTACTGCCTGCTAATAAAAGACACAGGTTCCCTAAGCTTAAGGTTCCTTCCTGTAATGCAAGCCTCACTTATGCAAGCACCTGGGCCTGTTCAAGTCACCCCTGCAATGTCTGGGACCAAAGAGAATGAATGCAAACATGTGATGCTCGTGCACCTGGCTAGGCCCCAGCCATATTTTCATTTTAAATGAGGAAAATGGCCTGGTGCAGGAGTGAGGCTGCTCACTGAGGCTGGGGAGGCTGGCATATCAGACTTGTAGGACACGGGGAGGTGAGGAAGGAAGAGGAGGGTGGGGAAAGCAGAAGTAGGCTAAGGTGCTGGAGCGTCACCCTTCGTATGCTTTCTAATGGGACCTCCCCAGGGGAAAGAGGAACTAAACACAGAGGTAGCCCCGCACTATCCCAGAGCCCCTGTGCCTCGGCTGCAAGGAAGGAGCCCAGTGTCAGGGGGCGGCCGAGGGCAGAGGGTCCCAATGATGCAGGTGCAGAAGGCAGGCACCCTCCCAATGCACAAAGGCCCAGGGACATGGTGCGGAGAAGAGGAAACTGGGGCAATGGCCCTGTCCCCCCAATGCCCACAATGTAGAACCCCTGCACCTGGTGGCGTCTGGAGCAAGTGGAAGGAGCCTCACCTTTATCTTCCTCAGCACCTGCTGGCCCGGCAGGAAGGCTGGGACAGGGAGGTTCTGCATACTGTGGGAGACTGTTCACGTCGCTGTGGGGAAAGCGAGAAAAGGGACATCGCTGATGTTTTCTGTACAAGGAGACACTGCAGTTGTACAACCAAGTCTGGCTGAGTGTTTACACGCATTCCTCCCCCAAGAAACCTGTGGATACTGGAGACATATGGGTCACAGCCAGAAAAGGGCTGAGGAATATTAAATTGCCAAGACCCAGCAAAGTCGCCCTTTAATAAACAACGAAGCACTTTTAACTGAGGTCACCGAGGCCATCGGCAGCGCACATCGGCCTGCCACCGGCTGGCAGCAATTCTTAAGGCTGGTTTACTTCCTACCCAACACAAAAACGGTTCTTACAGCGCTTTCCTTGTACCTTGATGAGGGTTTATTTTCACCAACTCACCAACTTAATTTTTAAAAATGCATTTTTATGGATTTCAGAGAGGAAGGGAGACGGAGTGAGAGATAGAAACATCAATGATGAGAGAGAATCATTGGCCGACTGCCTCCTGCATGCTCCCTATTGGGAATCGAACCCACAACCTAGGGATGTGCAAGGACCGGGAATCAAACCGAGACCCCCTGGTTCATGGGGAGATGCTTAACCACTGAGCCAGGCTCACCAACTTATTTTAATGACATCCTATCCTCTCACAAAGTGGCCGATGCCTAAGAAAACAAATTTTTCTCTCGCTCTGAAGCCCTCTCCTCCTGCATGTCCTCCTCCCTCTCACTCAACAGAAGGTGCGTGTTTGTTTTGTCCGATGCTGCTACAAGCATCACACGGTGGGACTGTAAACACGTAGTATCTTCCAGGTTCTTTCAGAACACCCTAGGTCATCATGCTTGGCTTTATTTCAAGTCCCAGCAAAGAGGAGATGATGTCCATTCTTATACCGATAGTGTCTTCTTTCCAGTCTCAGGATGGGAGGCTTCCTGACAGTCACAACACAGGAAGGACCAGCAATACCAGAGACCTCCACGTGAACTGTGGTCACTTGGAAGGAACCCCCCCGCCCCCCTCCTGAATTACTAGTAAAATCAGATTTCACCTCCTCATGTCCGTCAAACGTTTTCATCCTTTACCCTGCAGAACCAGGTTTGAAGCGGAAACACGCCAGATAGAAAGAGCAGTGCGGGAAGCACACGGAGAATGCCGGGAAGCTGAAAACTTACGTGGGGTTGCAGATGTTATGGCAAAGATTCAAGGAGATGGGCGTTTCTGGAGGAAAGTCGTTCTGGGAAACACTGTCTCCTGCATGAAAGCAAAAGAATTATTCTAAGTTTTTCCAAACAGAATTCAACTGCATGATGTCTTATAATGCAAACAGTTAATTTCATTAACCCCTAATGAGTGATTTATTTCTCACGTTGAACTGATAGTCACATATTTAGTAGTTTTACTATTAAAATGTCTTATAATTTATCTTTTATTGAAAACCCAAGATTTAAATGTATGACTTTTGGCTTAATAATGTTTTCTTTATGGGAGGGGGAAAAAAAAGCTGAAACCATTAATAATATATAACTTTTTAATAGGGTTTTTTTCCTGAGAAAATAAATATTGCTATAGAAATAGACCAGCTTATAAAAGTAACATGCTTATCGTAAGAAATCTATAAAAATAGACAAAAGTTTAAAAAAGGAAAATATAAGACACCTTTATACTATAAGACACAATTATACTACCATTATCAATACTTAGAGATAGTTCTTACAATGCCTTTGATGTGTACACATATGTGTAAAATTGGGGTCATATTCATATATACTTTGCCTTTTTGGTCTCTTACACCATTAATTATGTTGGGGACATTTTCCTGGTATTACATAACCCTCCAATTTTTATCATTCTTCTGTCAGCCTTCCCTTACTAACAAAAGCTACACTTGCGTTTTTTTGTTAATGTTAAGCCCTGCGTTTTAAAAAGTCTTATGTTATATGCATCCAAATATATTAACAAAAACAAAAACAACTCTTGATGAACTCTAAGGGAGAGATCAACAGCAATATGGTCATACTAGGGGACTTCAACACCCACTGACATCACTGGACAGATCTTCCAGACTAAAAATCAACAAGGAAATAGTGGCCTTGAATGACACGCTAGATCAGATGGATCTGATATTTACAGAACAATCAACCCCAAAGCAGCAGTATACACTTTCTTCTCAAGCACACACGGGAAATTCTCAAAGCCAGACCCCATGTTAGGGCGCAAACCACGTCTATACAAATTCCAGGGAGACATGGACTGAAACCCCATGCGGACGCGTTGTCTAGGTTTGGATGGCTATGAGTGCCCGTCTCTCGGACGGGGCCTGCTGTTAGAGGACTCCCTGCGGGTGGGAGGGCCGTTCTCGGGACTCACCGGCTGGCAGGAAGTGCTGAGGGGCGCCCCCCGGCTTCTTGTCCCCGTCGGAGCTGCTGCTGCTCCAGCTGCCCCAGCTGCCGCGGCTGGCACGCACGCTGCCCGAGGAGCTGCCGCAGTCCGAGCTGGAATCTGAGCAAGACTTCTCCGGGCACTTCTTCCCCGGCTTCTGGAAGTAGCCCTCTGCGGGAAGGGAGAGAGAAGAGCTGACCCCAGGTTTCCCTCCAGCCCGTTTCAACTGGATGTCATTTCCGGTCACAGGGGAGAGGAGACGTGATGAAGACAGCGAGGTTCGCCTTCAGGGCCAGCGGACTTTGCTGACCCTCAACTAATGATGGGATGTGGAGAAACAGTGGGGACGGGCTATGGCTCCCCTGCCTGTGGGATGGGCCATTAAACCTGTTTGGTTCTCATCCAGTCCATACCGATGGCAACTGGATCTCACAGTAGTTCTGGGAATAACGAACACTCCTATCAGGAAAACTGAGGCTGCCCTAGCTGGTTTGGCTCAGTGGTTAGAGTGTCAGCCTGTGGACAGAAGGGTCCTCCGGGGTTTGATTCGGGCCAAGAGCACATGCCTGGGTTGCAAGCTTGATCCCCAGTATGGGGCATGCAGGAGGCAGCCTATCAAGGATTCTCTCTCAACATTTAATGTTTCTATCTCTCCCTCCCTCTCCCTTCCTCTCTGAAATCAATAAAGCAATATATTAAAGAAAGAAAAAAGAAAACCGAGGCTGGTCTATTGGACTGGAGATATGTAGGTTATTTCCCCCCCTCTTCTATTAAGATATCCACTAAGAGCTTCAAAGTGTAATTTACGTGTGGGTGGGAAGAACCTCCAATAGATTAAAAAAAAAAAAAAAAAAAAAAAAAAAGCAACACATGTATCAAGGGAATGAACAAAAGACAAAGAGAGAAACTCCCCAACTCCGCCAGCCTCTGTGCGCTGATGATGGGATCACACCTCTCTCCACCCCGGGTCCCACCAGCCTTGCCAACGCCAGTGGCCCTTTCGCCTCCCGCTATGCTCTGCCCTCCCTGGACCTAGCATGGTGCCCTCTGCCTCCCACTCCCAGGGACGTGCCCAGCAGCCCTCTGGGTGGGGCGCTGGCCTGGCTCTGCGGGAACCACCTGGCTCAGGTGTGAGAACAGTTACTATTCTCCCAGCCTGGCCATTCCCTAGAGCAAGCAACCACTGTGCCTTCAGCAGCCTCCACGGGAACAGCTGAGAATGGCCACCTTTCAGGGAGGTGGGGGGAGGATGGGACAACACTAGAGGCCAATCCTGGCTCAAAAGGACCTTAGCTTTCTAGACTCATCCCGACAGCTTTCCCTTCGGGCTTCAGTAATCAAAGATGCCTGTAAAGTGACCATCTCATCAAGATGCCATTTCTCACACTGGGTGCTTCAAAAACTCCACCAGGTAGCGCCATGCGTAGCTCACTGGGTTCCATACCTGTCTCTCTCTTTGCGGCAGGTAAGCTTCTTCCGATGCCAGCGTCTGTTTTACACCTGTCCCCGGGGGTCTCCTGTGGACACCAGTTTCTTACATCGATGTCACGGCTCAGCTCAGATCTTTCAAATTCACTGCAAGTAAGTTTTAATTCACTCTGCTCGGAAGGCCTGGAAGAGTCACCAAAATATATATCTATCACACCCGCATGTTATACATGCATACTGCTTTCCAGACTATTATACATGAAAATATATATAGGGAGCACCTTGAGACCGCTTCCCTTAGGGTCCTGATGGGAGAAAGATATCCAAAAGAAAATGATTCTGTTGCTTTAGAACTAGAATTAACTTGGAGGTCATTTAATCCACTTTTGCATTTCATAGCTCAAAGAATGAAACTCCACAAGGTTAAATGAATCACTCAGGGTTAACTGCCCTGGACCAGAATCCAGGACTATTGCCTTGTCTGTCTTGGTTTTCGTGTAAAATATGATTCTGAATAGAAGAACCTGCTCCTTGGTGTTGGGGGGAGCGGGGGGGAGTGCTGAGCATCTGTTTGAAGTTTTTCTTGTTCATTCATTTAGCAAACATTTGCAGCGTGACAACCATGGCCGTGTATTGTTAGAAAACATGCGGTGTATACTGAGGACCAAGTTCCTCCCCCAAGGAGTTCATGGTCCAGTAACCATCTCTCTCCTACTAGACCACAGGCTCCTTGAGGGAAGAATGGTCATGCAATTCTGTAAATGGCCACACGGAACTGTGCGGAGAGTGCCAGGGGACACCTAGTGATTATTTCACAAGGTTGGATTTCAGTCCCCAAGTTGGGTTTGCGTATGTGGGATGTAGCATGGAGTTTCACCGGTTTCCGACCGCTCCAGGTACAGCATATATAGGAGGAAGCAGGAAGGAGCCAAGGAAACAGACGAGCCAACAGCCCCCTACTTTGTAAGCATCGTGTTCTCAAAACATCCTGATTGGCTACAAGCTGCTTGAAAGCCTCATTTTAAAAAGTTGTTTCTTCAGCATGTCAGAAATCTGCTTTCAAATATATATCATATATATCATTCGTTGTTGACATTCCACTCTAACCTCATATCTTTCTAATCTCATCTTTCATAACAGGAAAATATAAAACGTAAGAATGACCATAGTAGTCAATCAAAGTTTTCTAAAAATACACCTAAGAGACTACAAGGTGAAACTTTCCTTTCTATAAGATACCACATTCCAGCTTTCAATGAATTCAGGCTAAATAATTTGGGCCTACATCAGGAAAATTAGCTAGCAACAATTGCTATTCAGCATTAACAACAAAATAATAGTTTATTTCTTTTTGTTCACATTTGCATTTTTCTGATTGTTCACTATGAGCCTCAGAGCTTGGAGTGGCACTGCCTGGTCCTTCTCAGCGAAGCGCGTGTGAGAACTGCTGGGGAGCGTGTCACAGTGCTGAGTCACCCGAGTCTCAGTCCCAGATGCAGCCTCCTGGGGACCCAGGGACAGACAATGTAACCAGAAACACATACGCTGCCCATCAGCGGTCCTCGCCGCATGCGGGCTGTTTGGCCCGAGTTCCCTTCCCGTGACAAGGGGAAGGCAGTGGGGTGGACCTGGCCCATGCAAATCCAGAGCCGCTGGAGAACAACTGCGCAGAAACTCATATAAGCTGAGCTCAGGAGAAAGAGAAATCTCCAGATGCTAGAACTCAAACTAAGAAAAAGCCAGAAGGGTGAGAATGGAGGGATCACTTGAGAGGAAACAGGCTTCACTGCCCAGGGCTTGAGTTTTCACACCCAGACAGCAGCGCACAGGAGTTAGGGAGGAGGCTAAGTCTCCTAAACTGGAGTCCTGGAGGGGACACTGTCCTTGCAAAGGCACCTGGAAAATGAAAAGTCCCTTCACAGCCCTGGTCCCTCCGCAGAGGTCAGCAGGTCTACACACTGCTGACCTGCTGCAAAACAACAAAACCCAAACCGAGGCTGAGAAGTTTATATAACACTAGAGGCCCGGTGCACAAAATTCCTGCACTCAAGGGATGGAGAGGCCACAGCCCAGCCTGCACACTCTTGAAGTTCGAGAGCCCTTGGGGATGTCCCCAGGAGCAAGCTATCCTACCTGTTGAAGTGTTTGCCCCTTGGTGGACAGTGCACAACATAGCAAGCAGTTGAGCGGCCTTAGCATACCATTATTAGCATATTAAGCTTTGATTGGTTGAAAGGATGACTGGATGACTGGACACTTGATTAGACTTAGAGAGATTTCTGGAAATATGGAAATTTGGAATTCCCAGATAAACACTGTCCAGCTCCTTTGTTTTACTGATCTATAATAATTAAAGTGTAATATGCTAATTAGACCAGATGTCCTTCCAGATGAACTTCTGGACGAAGCTGTGGTGGTGGGGGCTGAGGCAGAGGCTGCTGCTGCGGTGATGGGGGCCAAGCCCCTTGCACAAATTTCGTGCATCAGGCTTCTAGTAAGAAAATAAAAGCTCAGCTGAAACCGGTTTGGCTCTCTCTATCTCTCTCTCTTCCTCTCTGTAAAAAAATCAATAAAATATTAAAAAAAAAAAAAAAAAAAGAAAAAGAAAAAAGAAAAGAAAAGAAAAGAAAAAAGAAAAGAAAAGAAAAGAAAAGAAAAGAAAAGAAAAGAAAAGAAAAGAAAAGAAAGAAAGAAAGAAAATAAAGCTCAGCCTCACCAATGAACCCGGAGGTCACAGTTCAATTCCTGATCAGAGCACGTGCCTAGGTTTTGGGCTCCATCCCCAGCAGAGGGCATGCAGGAAGCAGCTAACTGACGATTCTCTCATCATTGATGTTTCTATCTCTCTCTCCCTTTCCCTCCTCCCTCTCTGAAATCAATAAAAATATATTTAAAAATAAATAAATAAAAGCTCAGGGAGAGTAAGAGTCCCAGGAAGCAAGGCTGCCAAAGGAGAGTGCCAACAGCCTAGTTCCAATCCCAGCTCTGACCCTCGCCATTCCGGGCTTTAAGCGAATACGTTATGTCTGGGCACCTCTGTCTCTGCAGCTGTAAGCAGCCACCGCGGGCAGGATGGAACCTCGGCCTCCAGGAGTGGTGGCCGTCTCCTTTCATGCAAGGTCCTGGCATAAAGGGTGTCTTAGGCTTTTTCTCTAAAACCTCCCATAGCTTTTAGCATTTTTTAAAGTAAAAAATGTGAAAAATCTGTTCAATTAAGGGTATTTTTAACAAAAAACACAACTAGAAAATACGTTAATTTTAAGAACATTTATCTAAAAATACAAACATCTACACTCTCCCATTATCTGTATCCAACATAACAAAACTAAGATTGAAAGATAAAAGCTAAATGTGAAATGACAAGAGTAAAAATGAGGTAGAAATCTTGAAGGGATTGTAAAAATTACACACCTCAAGGCCTGAGCAGCACCCCTCTTCTTGTTTTTTCTACACGTTCGAGTTTTATTCCAATTTAAATTTTGTAAATTTCCTTCTTTTTTCTCCTGAAGCTTCTTCTTCCTGTCAGGATCTTCTTGCTGAAGAGAAAAGCAAACCTTTTAGTCATGAACGGACCAAGGTTACATTTAAGGAGACCAAACAAACAAACCAACACCACTCTATGGTGTGTGTGTGTGTGTTTTTAAGGATTTTGCATTAAAAATTTGGTTAATTTGGAAAAGGAAAGGCGGGATGTATTTTTTTTTTTAAATAAACATTTGAAGACCAACTCTGTATGAATTTCATAACGTTCCAACGTTGAAAACGGAGACGCACATTTCTAAAACTCTAGTTTGTTTTCATTTCCCTTCTTTCTCTACCTCCCTCAACCTCCGCAAAAAAAAAAAAAAAAAAAAAAAAAAAAAAGGAAAGAAAAAGGTTGCCTACAAAATTCCTAAGGAGCAAAAAAGGAAAAACATCTGTTAGCAATTTATGGTCAGCTTGCTGTTAACTTCAGCAGCAATAAATCCCCCAGCCTTCACCTGTTAATTTGGCCTGGGCAACTCCCATAAACCATCACTGAAGAAAGATCCTATAAAAACTCCACTCAGGAGTAATTTGTGTATTTACATTTTTATTTGTGTATAGATGAACTTCAGGAGAACAGCCAAATCTCCACAGAATTCTCCAACTAGTTTAAGCTTTGCAAGTACATAAGGCAAAAATATACTGGATGCTTTTCAAAAGTGGTTCTGAAAAACTCGATTTAGCAGGAGCTACATGTACAGGTGGCCCTTGAGCAATGCAGGAGTTAGGGGTGCTGATTCCCTCCATGCAATCGAAAATCCACAGGTAACTTTTTTCTTTAGTGTTCAGTATAATACATTTATTTTACCTGGGTTTACAAAAAAATCAGTTCATGTTATCTCTGTTACAAAATATGTCAGCACTGAAATAGCTTGGGATAATATCACGACTTTGATGTCTCATAGGTATTTCATGGCTAATCTAAACATAATGATTAACACTTCTAACTTCCTAAAACTTAACTAGTAATAGCCCACTGTTTGTTGACCAGAAGCCTTACCAATAACATAACAGTTGATTAACACATAGTTTGTATGTTATGTCCATTCTTACAATAAAATGAGCTAGAGAAAAGAAAAAGGTAAAGAAAAAAATCTTAAGGAAGAGAAAACAACATTTATAGTATTATATTTACTGACAAAAATACATTTGAACTGGACCCGTGCAGTTCAAACCTGTGTTGCTCAAGGGTCAACTCTATATTTTATATATACATAAAAATTATAAATTATATATATATATATATATATATATATATATATAATTTTTTTCTTTTAGGCTTTTTCCTCTTTTAAATGTAGGCATTGCCTATTAATAGGACCAGGGAAAGGGGAACTCCCTTGTCTTTTAAATAGCTCACATTTCTACTGTCTTCGAATGCTTACTCTTTCGCTCCCTAGCACCACTTGCCCTGAAACAAAAGCACTGTCAGCAGGGGAGGTAGTGGGAGCTCACACTGAGACCCCAGGCTCTAAGGGGGTGAGGTCTTTCCTTGTCCAGGCCTCACAGAGGCAAATCCCCTAGCTCAGGGAGTCCTCTCCCTATAGACTAGGGGTGTCGAACTCAATCAGAGAAGGGGCCAAAATCTAAAATCCAGCCTAAATCGCGGGCCGAATGGTTTACTGAACAGTCATAAACTGACAATGTCATAAACTGACAGCGGAGTGCAGTGATGACAGTGCGGTGCGGGCCACATTGCAAGGCCTGGCGGGCTGGATTTGGCCCGCGGGCCTTGTGTTTGACATATGTGCTATAGACCCTCAGGATTCACATTTCATAAAGAGCAAGGATTGGCTCATTGTACCTGCCTCTTTCAGGAGGCTGGTCCAGAAATCAGGGTAGGAATCCATGAGGTTCTAACATACACTTGGGTAACAAACATGACTTGGGAGAAAAATAAAAGGATGTCAATGCCTGCCTGTTACATGTCTGGAGTGTCGAAAGGCTCCTGTATCTACGAAAGCAATATGCTTACTATAATAAAGAAACTCTAGAAGTAAATAAAATTGTAACTATGCATGTGGTGGCGTTATGGGATTTTTTTTTTCTTCCTTCTTTATGTTCCTTTATTTTCTCCCCAATAAATATGTATTAAGTTTTTTTCTGATTCTGAAGGTATTTTTAAAACATGATAATTAGGCACACAATTAGCACTATTCGACAGGACCTTATGCTAATTGCTCAAATCTGATGGGAAACAGACACATTGCAGAAATCCAATCAGAGACAACACAGAGTTAAACATTAGAAGCATGCCGTATTTGTGCATGTGTTGTTCCCTGCGTATTTCTAACTAACTTTGGGGGAGGTAGGGCTCTCCCCTCCTGCCCTATCTTATCCACTTAAGGACCAAGAGAAGCTTTTCAAGCAAGGACCTGAGCCTTTCTGTCCCTCCAGGGTCACAAACAAAGGATCACTCTCTCTACCTGGAGTCAGAGCCTCACTCTGACACTGGCTGCCTTCCTCCAATCAATCAGGTGCAAACAACAGTATACGCATCTCAGGGCTACGGGTAGGTGGGGCTTGGTGGTCAGAAGTATCATCACTTTTTCTGAATGTTACAAAGAGTGAACTTGAGGACAGTGCTGGACACTTTGGACTCAAAGATATGAATGGAATGACCAAGCAGCAGTGCCCATGAGCCAACACAGGACAGGACGGGAAGAGGGTGTGAAGGAGAGTGAAAAGATAGACATCACAGAGGAATGAAAATTGAATGAACGGCCTTTTTCTTTAGCTGTGTGTGTGTGTGTGTGTGTGTGTGTGTGTGTGTGTGTGTAAGAGAGAGAGAGAGAGAGAGAGAGAGAGAGAGAGAGAGAGAGAGAGGAAGAGAGAGATGAATATATGAATATCTGAATATCTGGCTCTCTGCTTTCTGGTAGGGAGGGTGACACAGGTAGGGAGGCAGGACTAACCAGAAAACTGAGAACCCCTGTAGCACTGTAATTAAGACCACAGCCTCTGAGGCCAACCTGCCGGGTTTGCTTCTCACTGGTGCTTTCTGGCTCAGTGATCTTGGGCAAGGAACTTAGCAGTTCAGTTTCCTGACTCTTCCTCAAAAGGCGGTTGTGAGGATTAAATTGGCTGACGGGTAGTAAGCAGTTTATGTAAGACTTAGCTATGATCATCAGCATTACTGAATTATGTGGTCTAGCTAAGTTCTCTGATCTCCTGGATAGAAGGGGCAATTTGACTGATTGCTGGGTAGGGAAATAAGATTTCCTAAGTTTAATAAACGCTAAGGAAGAAACCAAAGAAGAGAAACCACTAACTGCACATAGCCAATGTATATAAGTGAAAGCAAATAAGAAATAAGAAAAAAAGGACAAACTAAGAAAAAAAAAATGGAATACACTGATCAACAAAGAATTAACAGCTTTACATATGTTCTCATAGAAAATAAGAAAAAACAATGGAAAAGTGGGCAAAGAACACGAAATGCAAATTCACAAAAGAAATAAAAAAGAAGTGTTCCTCTAAAATATTTAATAATAAAGCATGTTTTTATGAAAGGCAAATTTAGACCAGCTGGTATCTCCTCTTTCCATTTTGGTTTTAAAAACCTCAAATGCATGTTTCTGGCTACAAATCCAGAGAAGGAAGGGCTGCGGGTGGGGCAGGGAGTGACTGGCTCTGAGCAGTGAGTGGGCAATGGAGTTAAACATTTACGTCTTTGTTTATTTTTTTTTTTTAAAAAGCACTGGTAGGATTTTGGAGGGATAATTTTTTACTTGTGTTTTCAGGATTTTACAAAAAATGAAGAAAAATGCCCCCTTTTCCTTAGTAGGAGATGTACCTTCAAATTAAAAAACAAAACAAAACAAAAAAACCCACAATCATTCACCTATCACACTGACCAAGACTTTGCCCAAAAAAGTGCAGCCAAGAGCAGAGGAAAACCCCTCCTGGTGTAGCATGCATGGGGACGTAAGTCACTTCCACCTCCAAGGGAAGCAGCCCAGCTGCGTGCGTGCGTGAGGAGCCTAAACCAGCGGCTCCTCTCTCCTCCAGAAAGCCAGAACAAGGGAGGATCCGGGATGTAGGCAAGACTGAGGAACACAATCGCTCATCAGAGCATTACTTATGAAAATAAAAAGTTGTCCACGACTTCGTGTCCCACTGCAGGGGAACGTTGTAGGTTATGGGGTAGTTCAATGATGGAATGCTATGGAACCCCCCAAAACAAAGCTCCCGCTCACTCCTGACATGAGGATATTTAGAATTACAACACTATCACAAAGCCACGTAAACACAATAACGACCCTGCATTTTTAACAATTTGCAAAGAAAAGCAGAATACAGAAAAGCAGAAAAAGGGGTCCATTTCGGGTAGATCTTTTCCTTCCTTCTTTGGGCTTCTAAGGTCATCACGAATGCCATTACTAAGGGGAAAAACTGCTTGAAAGAAAATAAACAGCCAAGGCAAGGGTCAACATTTAGTTCGTGGCTCCCAAGTCCGGGCTTCAACCTTCTTTGCCAATAAATCTAGAGGAATGATGCTATGTACCATACAGATTTATGTCATTTTCTAAGCTGCAAAATTAGAGCCCAAGAATACTCTCTAGAAAAACAAACAGTGAGCCATGCACTGTGGAATGTGTTTATTGAGAATGATTTTCTCCAAACCAACAATGAAATGGAAAGCATACTCACGCCATGGGATTTTAAAGGAGAGTTAGTTCTACAAAACTGGAAGTGAGTCACTGGGCCAGCAGAGAAATGACAGGGGACAGCCCCCAGGCAGCACCAGAAAAACCCATGGCCTTTAACCACAAAGCACAGCCTGAGTCCCCCACATCCTGCATCCTGACTGTCCCGCTGGCTGCCACCATTCGGTGCAGATGTCTGCCCTACATAGGCTCACAGACCAGAAAAGGAAGGAGGAACACAGACTATGACTGGGCCCAAGTGCAAGAAATGTCAGATCTCCAGGGAGTGAGATAAAAAACAAAAAATAAAGAAATGACTGCCTTTTCTTTTATTTCTAAGTTAAGTAAACCAAGGGCAAGTGTGGAGAGCGAGGCTGAGCTAGGAGCTGTGAGCTGTTTGAGATGGGAGAATGGTGCCCACCCAGGTCTGGCCAAGTGGATGCCAGCAACAGCACCTCATGGCACTGTTGCTCTGGGCCACCTCCTCCTGGCAGCCCTCACACTGAGGGGACCTGGAATGACTAGTTCCAAATGCTCCTCCCAACACAAGACTGTGGATTGTGGTTTCTACCTCATTGCAGGCAGCATCTGGGTCTCCAAGGCCCATCCCTAACCTCATACATCCCATTTAGCCCCAAGTCAATGGCAGTTTCTGCTCCTGCAGGCATGCCCTGTCTTCATCATTTGCTCCAGCTTTACCTGCACCATCTACCACTGCACCTGCACCCTCAAACCGTCCATAGCTTTAACACTGCAAGGTTCAGACTCAGGCTCTGGATGTTCTCTCTGCATACACCTCAGAGAATTCAAGGTCACCCTTAAATTCTAACCTCCACAGGGCCAACTCCCCAGTTGCAAGCTCTATGAGAGCTCTGGTTCCATATCTCTCTCTGTATGATCATAGTCATACCTGTCTTTTCCTGGGGGCTTAGTCCTCATCAGTACTTAGGAACTCCTGCTATGCTGAGCCCTTAACATATCAACTCATTTAATCCTCATAATCCTATGAAGTAAATATACTATTTTATATTGGTACTAGAGGCCCAGTGCACAAGATTTGTGCATTCAAGTGTGTGTGTGGGGGGTGTCCTTCAGCCTAGTCTGCAACCTCTGGAATTCCGAGAACCCTCAAGGGATGTCCGACTGACAGCTTAGGCCTGTTCCCCCAGGGAGCGAGCAGACCTAAGCTGTCAGTAGGACATCCTTAGCCCACCACTGCGCTTGCCAGCGTGAAGCCCGGCTTCCAGCTGAGCAGTGCCCCCATGTGGGAGTGCACTGACTATGGGCAGCTCCTGCATTGAGCATCTGCCCTCTGTGGTCAGTGCATGTCGTAGCGACTGGTTGTTCCGCTGTTCGGTCAATTTGCATATCAGCCTTTTATTATATAGGATTATCATTATATTATTCTTTAGATAAGGAGACTGGGGTGTTTAACTTGTCCAATGTTATCGAGCAAATAAATGATAAGCTGGATTCAAGCTCAGGAAGCCTGGTACCCATTTGCTTAAGAACAGCTTCTCTTGAGAGTAAAAGCTAGCTTATACTGCCCTCCCCAAGTAATATTAGTATCTCCTGTATAATTAAAAAAGAAATAAAACTTTCTGGACACATCCAACTCACCAATTATCAATGCAGATCTAAATGCATGACAACCAACTTCTCTCAAATGAAGGAAATATACATGGACGGTTAACAGTCATTACACAGACACCTGCACTCTAAGTCTGAAAAATTGGTACTATTCTATTAGGCAAGAAAAAAAGAAGTACAGACCTCGACAGAAGGTATGTCCTGCTTTTCAGAACACACGTCCTCTTTCGACGCTTTGTGGATCTTCTTTTCTGAAGAAGACTTTGTGTCAGCCTTCTTCAAAGCTTCACAACTGTCCACTTCATTCTTGGCAGGCACTTGCTGGTTCGTCCCTTGAATGAATAGAAATGATTCCATTTCTAGCTCATTATTTCCACTCATATTCTGCACAGTTAATTCTCTTCCCCACACCAATCTCATTTAATGAGATTTGGACTTAAGGATCGGTTTTGACATCCACAGTGCTCTAGAAACCTATTTTGTTTACAAGTGAGAAAGCACTTATATTAAAAGTTCTATGAGTAGTCTTTTCAAAGAGCTCAAGGGGAAAAAGGGAGGGGCACACCATTATCTACAGAGGCAAAATTCATAAATGCCAAAAGGTACAAACAACCCAAATGTCAATGGACAGATGAATAGATAGACAAAATGTAGTACACATACAATGAAATGTCATTCAGCCTTAAAAAGAGATGATTCCTTGCACAAAAATGTGAACCTATTTAACACTGCTGCACTGGGCACTAAAAAATAGTTAAGGTGGGAGGAAAAAAGAAATTCTGATACATGCCGCAACATGAATGAACCTGGAAGACATTACCCGAAGTGAGATAAGCCAGACGAACATTACTTGTACATGATTCTACTTGTTTGTGAAACCTGGAATCATCAAACTCACAGAGGTAAGAAGTAGAATGTTGGCTACCAAGGGCTGGGAGGAGAGAATTCAGGTAATGATTGTTTCATGGGTACAGTTTCTGCTTGGGATGTTGAAAAAGCTCTGAAAATTGGTGATGGTGATGATTGCATGACAAAGTGGATATTCTTAATATGCCACTGAGCTCTATAATTTAAAATGGTAAATTTTGTATTTTGTATATTTTACCACAATTTTTTTTTTTAAAGGTTGGAGAGAGAGGGGTCAAGGCTTGAGTTCTGGCTTTGACTCAGGCACTAATTAGTTTTATGATCAAGTCATACTCTTATACTGCCTGAGCTTCAGTTTCCTTACTTATAAAGAGAAAATACCACCTTACTAGCCTCCCCTAGCTGATTGTTTGAAAGAAAACACCAGAACAGACATAAATGGGCCACCACCAAAAGCCACACGCACTGTTCCAGGGCAGGTCCTTCTGCAAGGAATGCCCACCTGCCCCATGAGCGGTGCCAGAGGCTGAGAAATGAGCGGAAGGTGGGTCCTGTGGCCAAGGTTGGTGCTGGCAGAAACCTCATCTGAAAACATGATTTTTTCCATTTTTCTTTCAAATGAGTACCTTTCTTAAAAAAAAAAACAAAGTCCAATCAACTGCAATCCTGTACTAACTAGCCTCAGTCTTCTCACATGAAACAAAGTGTTTCAAAACCTCCTTTTTTCTTTATCTGAGATTCCCCGATACCTTTGCAATCTGAGAAAGACTTAGATGACCACGGTGCCAATGTCACAGCAAAGCAGGCTGCAGGCTCGGGAGAGAGGACTGCCCAACCGGACACCAGCAGGGCCCTGGCCGGCCCTGCCGTGGGAGCTGGGGCAGGGCAGCTTTCTCGGAGCCGGAAATTCTGAAGCTACAAGCTAAGCTTGCTCAGAGCAAGATACATCCATTTTAAAAATAAGTATAAGGTAAGCATATTTTTATTTAACAAAAACTGTATAAACATTGCATCACTATTAAAAAGCTGGGGAAACATGAATCCTCTACAACACAAACTGGGTATCAGGCATCCACCGAGGACAAGAATGCCTCCATCACCATGAAGGAGTGAAGGAAAGAGCCAGGAACAACGGAGATTGGGTCCGAAAGGGGAAAGGGAATCAGAAAGACATCACTTTGGATTCTGGAAGGCACAAGCATGAAACAGAATACAGATATTCTCTTTAAAAAACGGTACCATTACTTTCCTCGAGTCTTAATTCATGTAAAAAATGGATTTCCTTTCATTTTCTTCAGGCCAAGAATAGTGCTAAAAGTATCAGTCACCAACATTTCTTAGGAAAGATCAAATGTAATATTCAACACTAACCTTCCCCACAACAATGGTGAAGCAGAGACTCTTAGGAAATTAATAATGCCTTCTGTGGAGACAATAACCAGAAAAACAGATGAATTCTAAAAACAAGTTCTTCTTTAACTCTTTGAGGAATTCTAACATGACAATTTGCAAGAACTAAAAAATACCGTGAATATACATTTCATTTAAAATAATGGAGCCAGCCAAAGCCGGTTTGGCTCAGTGGTAGAGCGTCGGTCTGCGGACTGAAAGGTCCTGGGTTTGATTCCGGTCAAGGGCATGTACATTGGTTGCGGGCACATCCCCAGAAGGGGGTGTGCAAGAGGCAGCTGATCGATGGCTCTCTCTCATCGATGTTTCTAACTCTCTATCTCTCTCCCTTCCTCTCTGTAAAAAATCAATAATATATATATTTTTTAAAAAATAAATAATAATAGCATCAGCCTGTGGACTGTAGGGTCCCAGGTTCAATTCCAGTCAAGGGCACATGCAGGCGTTGCAGGTTCAATCCCTAGAAGGGGACATGCAGGAGACAGCCAATCAATGATTTCTTTCATCATTGATGTTTATTTCCTTCTCACTTCCTATCTCTGTAATCAATAAAAATATATTTTAAAAAATAATAATAATAATGGAGCCATGACCTACTAGGGTGGTTCAGTGATTCAGTGTCGACCTATGAACCAGGAGCTTAGGGTTCAATTCTGGTCAGGGCACATACTGGGATTGTGGGCTCGATCCTCAGGGTGGGATGTGCAGGAGGCAGCCAATCAATGATTCTCTCTCATCATTGATGTTTCTCTCTCCCTCTCCCTCTCCTTTCCTCTCTGAAATAAATAAAAATGTATTTCAAAAAAAAATAATAAAATAATGAAGTCAATCCAATGAAGCCAACAGCATGTTTACACAATTTTCTTAATTTATCTCACAGAGTAAGAGTGTTTGAGCCACAAAGATTAAAAAACAAATAGAAAAAGGAACAAGTAAACTCAACAAAATAACTGCTTAAAGTTTTACTATATTAAGTCTAACCATATAATATATTTGGAATAAACTGCTAGATTCTGATTTTAAGCTGTTAGTATCTGCAAGTAAATGAGACTATTTTTTTTTCTCCAATTTCTGCAAATATTGGTATTTCAGAAATTTTGAAGGCATGTGTCTTACTCAGTGAAAACTTAAGGTTCATTTTGAGGCACAGGGTATTATTAAATTTAAAAGTATATTACCCTTTGCATTATTATAAGCAGAAAGAAATACTATAATTGGCTATTGCTCTTTCACAGTGCTGAGGGCAGCAACAGTGTGTCTTTAGTCTTAATTCTAAGTCTGTGCTATTCTGATCCTACACTTAAAAAAGAAAAAAAGTCATAAACACCTGAAAAGAGACACATTTCAAAGATCATTTAGATTACACAGGAAGCCCTACTCTTGTCACATGGCCAAAAGACGCTGGAACGTGGAACAAGTGTTTGGAAAACGTGGCTGTTGGACAGGTTTGTGCCAAAGGAGAAAGTGTGTGAGAGCAGAGCCTGGGAGAACCTGCCTCCCCACAGCGCCACAGCCACTGCTCTCTGCAGGCAAGTCTATCCACACAGTGAGGGACACAGCAGACCACAGCAGCAGCACAAGCCCTCCAAACCCGGCGTTAGGTGTGTGTGACGTCAGCCCGTGTCAAATACACACAGGCCTAAGTGACACACACAGCAGAGAAAAGCCCAGCCGGCCTCACCCCGGAATTTCACCCTTCGCAAGCATGTTGTGGTCTGGGCCCTGGAGGGTGTCTGGGACAGAAACGGAACGGCAGGCATCCCACCGGCCCCGCCACAGAACACCCTCCACAAGCTATGCTGCGACTACATGGGACAATCTGGTTGAGTGCAGTGCCCAGAGGGTGTGCTCACACGCCAGGGGGCGAGGACACAGGGGACAGCGCTGAGCCTGCGGCCAGGAGCCCACTCGGAGCATGAGCACTGTGGCCCAAACCAGGTTTCACTCCGAGGATTCCAGCTTCCTTTCAAGCTGGAGAAGGGGAACTTTTAAAATTCAGCTGGGGTTTTTCACTAAATGCATGAAAAGCTCAACCCATAATACTCCCGTACTTTCTCCACAGTATCGAGGAGCGAAAAATATACGTATTTATATGTAGCTGTTTCAAATAAGATCAAAGGTAACTGGTATGTCCAGATTAAAAAGGGTCAATGACTTGAACCAAAAAGTGCACCTTCACAGGGTCCCCCTGGACAAGAAACATCAGCACAGGCTGCTATGCCAGAGGCCAAAGGCATCGGTCCAAGCTCAGTGACAATTTTATAGGTAGCAGCTCGTCTTCCGAGTCTAGTTTCGCTTACATTTCACAGACTGTATTTGCTATAGGAGGACATCTGTCTCCTTTTAACCAAGGGACACTATTGGAAAAGAACCCAGGGCGAGGGGCATGAGATGGGAGCTGCTGTTAAATACAGAAAGCTGGTTAAGCTTCATCCATCCAGAAACACTTTATGGACTGATGAACTTGCAAACAGTCAGAGAAGCCAAGATAAAAACTAATCAGGAAAAAGTATCCCTGCCATCCCAACAATAAATTACAACAGCCACCTCCCTCCAGACACAGGTACTAACGTTAACTTCTTAGCCACGGTAGTCTAAAAACGTGAGCCGCCAAAACCTGTTTGGCTCAGTGGATAGAGCGTCGGCCTTTGGACTGAAAGGACCAAGGTTCAATTCTGGTCAAGGGCATGTACATTGGTTGCGGGCACATCCCCAGTACGGGGTGTGCATGAGGCAGCTGGTCGATGTTTCTCTCTCATGGATGTTTCTCTCTATCCCTCTCTCTTCCTCTCTGTAAAAAATCAATAAATTATTTTAAAAATAATAATAAAAAAATTAAAACGTGGTGCCTTGCCCTACACCTTTCAGCTAAGAAACCATAGGCTAACACGGATCCCCCTGCTAAAACTTCGCACGTGAACGACAATTCAGCATCCATAATTAAAACTCGAGTCACCAGGGAGCACAAACTCCACTTACACCAGACCAGAGACACACGGGAGAGAAAAACCATCGAGGAGGAGGAGGGAAAGATTACCATGATTTCTCCTGGGAACGTCTGGCAAGTCTGACTGGTACTGAGGTGAGTTTCTCGGCGAATGGTTTTCAGGTAGTTTCTTGGAGGTCTTCAGAGGACCCAGTTCTCGCTCCTTGAGCTCAGCTATGTTTTCTGCAATTTTAATGTCCGTTTCCTTAGGAAACATACATGTCTGCATTCCCTCCTTCGTCTGGCATTCCGAAGAAGTGTGATGGGTGACCACTGTGCTTTTCAGTGTGTTCTCCTCTTTGCTCAGTAAGTTTTTGGGAAAGGTTAAGTTCTTTTGCAGGTTGACGTTGACGCCGCTGGCATACTTGAGGTGTGTCCAGTTCTCGCCCGTTAGATCGGAGCACACGTCCTCTTTGGCGGCAGCCAGGGGGCCGCCCGGGGCCGCCGCCGGTTTGTCCTCGGCAGCCAGGCTGGCGCTGCTGGCACTGCTGGCGCTCGGGGCGCTGGGCTTGTGTTTGCTGTAATAGACGGAGCACTTGTGCTTCTTCTGGGAGTGGCCGTAGGTCGCCGGGCTCCTCTTCGCAGCGTTCTGCATCCTGCTCTGCGGAGTGTTCACCGGGAGGCAGCTCTTCCCTCTGCCTTTGTCCGTGGGGCCGTAGGTATCGAGGAAGTTCTTGCAATTGCTTCTGAATCGAAGAGAGGCAGGGAAAAAGCACTTAAGAGAGCCACACTGAATAAAACTCTACCTGTCTGTGTTTGAATCCATGAGGGAGAGAGGTAGCACATGGGGACCGAGTTCTACCTTGCTTGTTCTAAACATGAGTTCAAAAAATGAAGTCCTGCAGAAACCGGTTTGGCTCAGTGGATAGAGCGTCGGCCTGTGGACCGAAAGGTCCCAGGTTCGATTCCGGTCAAGGGCGTGTACCTTGGTTGCAGGCACATCCCTGGAAGAGGGTATGCAGGAGGCAGCTAGCTGATCGATGTCTCTCTCTCATCGATGTTTCTAACTCTCTATCCCTCTCCCTTCCTCTCTGTAAAAAAAAACCACAATAATATATATATATATATATATATATATATATATATATATATATATATATTAAAATGAAGTCCTTATGGGAAATCTATCTTATAATTAAATAAACGTTACAGCTGTCACGCAAGGACAAAGAAAACTTTATGAAACAAAGTTGCAGTCAACATTTACATTAGGTTGAAATAAAATTGGAAATCGGTGATATCAAAGGCGAGAAACAGCCCCGCCCACACCACTCCCCAAGAATGCTTACTTGTGCGATTGGGAGCCAATGCCCTCCATCGGACTGCCGCTCTGCGGTGAGGAGGAGCTGGCATTCTGCCTCTGCCTCGTTTTCACGAACTCCATGAGGATGTACTGTGCTTGCTGGAAGGCTATTAAAATCACGCCCAGCAGGGACAAACTGGGAAAGAAAGCAACAAGGTTCACTGCGGTTCTGACGGGCATTAAAAAGCCAGATTTATTCTAGAAGAGCAGCAAATGGTTGACAGATAATGTCCAACGTTATAGCATTAAAATTCCATAAGATGCGTGACATCCTCATTTCTGACATTTCTTAAAGACAAATAAAAAAACACCCACGTTTTTAAAAATGTGCATATTTATACGTCTGACATTTCAAATCCATTTTAGAAGATGCTTCCAGGATAAAATCGCTCTGAAAGGACCACTGTAGTTTTCCAGTCTCAAATTTCCATGGCCGTGGAGCGAGTATGAGTGCCATGTATATGCCTCCCACCAGGACCACCAATGAACACACGTGGCTCACAGCTGTCCGTGTGACCTGCAGGTCCTATGAAGCTCTCACTGTTCGTTTACTGTTATTATACTAAAGCTTTCCAGTTACTACTTTCTCTACTTCACGTAGGTCAGGGTTCTGTAACATAAACTCCACTCAATTCATATGCTTTGATTGCATGTTGGCAACACACAAGGTCACGCAACTCGCCTGCATGGCTCCCCCACTCGGTGAGAGACAGTGAGAAAGGTGGTAGTTTACCTGACAAAGAAGACCGTAAGCCTCCAGAACGACTCCTCCCAGCTGGGCCCTGGAACCACGTCCGCACACAAAGGCAGCAGGTGATGGGGGAGGGTCACGTTGAGAGTGAAGTGAAACTCCAGGTTGGCTGCTGTGACGAGAGTCAGCTCACGAATGACCCAGGAAGAGGTAAAGTCTGGAGTAAACCTGACGACAAAAAGACTCATCTTGGTAAACTTTAATTTTAGGCACAAGACATAATAATCATCGTAGCAACATTTCTTAGGTACTTGTACAAGAGGGACACTTATATAAAAACAACCTAAGATATTTTACCAAATAAAAAAATTCTCCCCCCACCCACTCAACATTAAAAACATCACAAAACTTAGGTGAGGTCAAAGCTCTGTACTTACACAATGCTGATATCTCGCGATGTGTTTGGGAGCAGGGAAAACTGATGGCAATCTAGCACTTCGAACCCATAGCCTTGGCAATTATACCCATTGATTTTCAGAGACGTCACAGTTATAGGAAGTGGTCCGATATTCTCAACTTTAAAGTTCTTTGTAATAGATAAAATTTGCTTGCTGTCTTTCAGTTCTAGTGAGGATGAAAAGCGGCAGTTATTACATATGAACTGCAAAATGGATATAAAATAATTTATTGCAACGAACAATGAGCACAGTAAAATGTTTTAAAAAAATCAATGGAAACTCAAAGCATAATCTCTAATTTCTTGAACAGTTAATAGATTTTTGTTATATTACCAGAATAAGATAAAAATACTTAAGTCAAATTTTTTAAAAGTTAAACAATCAGCTTAGGTACCAAAAGAATAAAAATCTCTGTTTTGTTCTTTTCCTTATTAAAAGTTAAGGTTAAAAGTTTATTCTTCTCAGAAGCCAAATCATTTGGATTTACCACTAGCTCTAAGCACCCTCTGCCCCGCAGACCCCCCTCACACTGAACAGGGGGGCCAGTTAAGAGGCTGTGTGTGCTGCTCTGTAAAGTCATCACGGCTGCTAGAAACGCAGTTCAAAGACCCACTGTATTAAGGAGAAGTAAATAATTAAATCCTTGCAAATAAATGAGAGCACATTATTATTATTAAATATTAAAAAGGGAAGAGTCCTCTCAGTTTAAAAATACTCCTGTAGCCCTGGTTGGTGTGACTCAGTTGAAGGTCATCTTGTGCACCAAAAGGTCGCTGGTTCCATTCCTGGTCAGGGCATATACCCAGGTTGCATGCTCCCTGGGGTGCATTCAGAAGCAACCAATAGATGTTTCTCTCTTTTTTCCCTCCCTTAATCAAGCCAGCTCTATTTTAAGTACTCATCAGCCACTCTCTAAAAACCAATAAAAACATATTTTAAAAAAATCCTATAAATTTATAACCAATAATCTAATTTTTATCTGGTTTTATAGATTTTATATTACTCTTTAGTTCTATCTCTCAAGGTCAGCTCAAAAATGAATGAATGAATGAATATATGGAAAATGATGAAAAAATTTTAATGCAAAGTGGCTAATAAATCTTTTCAAAGTCAGTGTTCTTTCAGCATAGCTTTCTAAATTAAAAAAAATTCCAATCAGGCATTAAACCAGTGCTACAAATTATCCAACAGTTATACTAACTAGGTTTCTCCATAGAAAACATATTGTTACACTCAAATGCTTTCAATGTGTTCCCGAAATTAAAAAGGATAACAGGAAAACAAGAATTTACCAGAAACACTTTACATCTCATTTGATCTTTGTTTTAGTTCCTCAGAAAATTCTTGAAACTAATAAAAGTAGCTTAAAAGCATTTAATTTAAATACCTACATGCATGATTTAGAAATTTTTAATGGAGTGTTTAACTAAATTTGTAAGTCTCCCTGTTCAGTACAGTAGCCAGTAGACACATAGAGCTACTTAAAGTAAATTAAAAACATTTAAACTTGATTTTCTTAATCACACCGGCTCTACTGTAAGTACTCATCAGCCACACGTGGGAGTGGCTACTGTACTAGATGGCACTGACACAGAGCATTTCTGTCACTGCAAAAAGTTCCACTGGGTCTTCTCTCCACCAGCTGTGAGTTTCCAGATTAGGTCGCTGATAACCAAACTAACAGATCCATACTATTTATCTTAAACATCAGACACTATGCTAGTAATACAGACACTATGCTGTACTTTCCCCCTCTATATCTATTACATTTAAGTTGACTATTATCCTAATTGAGTGATATCAGCCATTTAGGCTCAGATGTTTGCCTTATGTAATTATTTGCATGGAAACGATGAATTTACTGTAAACATTTTAAAAGAAGCTCCCAGGAGCATCCCTTCGCCCCTGGCTTTCGCCCCCAGGCCCCCCTCTGTCAGAGCGCCTCGCAGGGGACTCACGTCGCCGGCAGTCCATCAGCGTGGACTCGGGCACCTTGAATCGGAGCGAGCCTCCGGGGCCGGGCAGTCGACCGCCCACTTTCAGCAGCTCGCGCGCTCCGAATCCTTCCACGGCAATCATGTCGATAACAGTCAAGTTATTCCTTTAAGGGAAAGGAGAGACAAATAAAAGGCATTGCAATAGAGTCGCTTGTACTTAAATATTCCTCGTTAGCAAAAACATGTTTGCTATTTTGAAAAAGAAAACACCTCTCCTGACAAGCACAGAACAAGTGGAATATAGCAAGAAGGAGTGAATGATCACGATCCTTCTTCAATCTCGGCCAAGAATGAAAACCCATGTATTTCTAATAACCAGCCACCAGGGTGGTGATCCGACCTCCAAAACAAAACAACAAACAAACAAACAACAAAGTAAATGAGAAGGCCACAGAGAAACACTAACAAAGACAGACAAATTCATAACAACTGTTCACATGGTGAATGAAGGTGTTTTCACAGTATATGTGGTTATGAGAAATTCTGCCTTAAGAATAATTCTCGAAGTAAAAACCCTACAGTTTATTCTGAACCAAAGATTTAAAATATCATCCCACAAGTAACATACATCTACTCAAGTTCTTACTAAACAGTAATTCAGACTAGCTTTTGCTTTTTCATTAACTGAAATCATGATTCCTAGGATGAAAAAGTGAAGTGGAAATGATGGTTAAATGATGCAGACTGGCCGAAAGCCAGTCATCATTAATGTAAACACTATAGAAGCAGAGAAAGAATTCATTTCTCATTATGTAAAATACAGTTATCGTCACATCTTTATTAAGTGATTCAAAACCTTTACTTGCTATTTAAAAACTTCTAAGTGATATTAGGTGATTGGTATTGTTTACAGAAAAATATTGTGTATCAAATCAGAAACCACCAAAAATAAATTAACTACTAACAAAAAAAATGTAGGTTTTCTTTTGGAGTCTGGGATAGTATAATCTGGCATGAGGTGAAGTTTATATCTATACTTCCTATGATCTTAATTCTTCAAAAGAAAATGGGTTTAAAATGAAATATACCATCATCAAAGCATGAGGAGCCTTAGTTAAAATGCTTAAAAGAACTTTCAGTTCATTTTCTTTTCAAGTAGCATTCCCTTGTAGAAGAACAAATTCATACAATATACAATATACTAGATTTCAGAATAAGAAAGTTGTTGCCAGCTGATCTGACACTAGAAAAGCTTTAACAAATAACTAAAATGTCATTTACTAAAAATTAAATTTGTGCTAGACTTCTTGCCAATGAAGAGAAGTCTAGATTTGCATTTACTGTACATTTTTGAAAGAAGACTCTCACTAAAGACTACTTAAAGATGAAAAATAATTAAGAGTGGAAAACATTTAGCTGCTTAAATCAACTAGCAATAGAAGGCTTGTTTAAAAGGAATGGGGGGAAACGTAGAAAGAGCCAATGGGCTCAGATAAGCACGTGTCCTTTGGGGCTACAGAGAATTCCAGAAGCAAGAGCGACAGAAATGAGAGTGACGTACATCCAAACACTGTGCAATGAAAAGTATACAACAGCATTTTAATGATTTTTCTGAGCTAAGACAGGGAAGTACATGCCTGTGTGTGTGCTGGGAGTATGCACTGATATGTATTTGTGTGTTCTGCTCTCTGTGACAGAAGTAGATGAGACGCTGAGTGAAATGTACTTCCCCTCATGGATGGATGGGCCCACACTCCGTACTGCACAGGGAGGAAAGTGAAGCAGGGATTAAATGTGGAGCCTCAGGAAGCCTCTCTTCTCAGACACTGCCTCTTGCTACCATGCGACAGAGAGTAAGGCCCGACTAAGCCGTAAATGTTAGCGCTCAGCTAAAGACATCACATATTCCTGAGAGGAAAAATTCAGACAGAGGAGCCGACGAGAAAGAAACTCTCCGGGACGAGGGGGCCACACCTACCGAATTAGAATGAGTGAGGTAACTTTTCCATAGTCAGCTGGCGTGAAAACGACACCGACCCTTTTCGTTGCCAGAGGCTGCAAGTGCAAGTGGAGGCTGCCAGACCTGGATCCCTCAGAATGCACACCCTGCGGATTTAATAAGTGCAATTCAACAATTCCCGTAAAGCACGCTCTGTCTTCATTATGTGCACTTTAGAGCATAAACATGATTGCTTTTAATTCCCAGATGTGACCCCCCTAATCAACCTGTCGAACTTGTTTATCCCGAGAGTTCACACCAATAAAGAGTTCCCAAGCCACAGCCGAGAGGTACTGGCAGCGACTGCAGGACAACCCACACGGATGCTGGAAAGGGGACTTGCTTCCTGGCTTGGGTAGGAGTGGGGGCTAGAAGCCTTCAATGCAAAGATGTGTTGAGTGGAAAACATCACTTAGAAAACAGACCCAACAGCCTCTACTTGAACATGATAAGGATCTGGACAAACCATCCCCCACTGCTGCCTAACCCCAAATTCTCTTTGATATTGAATTTGTATAGAGACCATCTTTATTATATGTAGTCTCTCCACTCTGAAGACTTTCGTTTATTCACATCCTCCTTTATTCTAAGATTTTTATCTTTTTCTGAATAAATCTTGTGGTCTAAATTTAATATTCAAGATTTAGTTCTTTATCATTTTCTCTCTTTCCACATTTTTTAACTCCTCTTTAAAAACAATTGATTGATTTCTAAGAGCTATAATCACATAATCTGCATAGTAATATTTCTCTTCTTTATGTTTCTAATTTTTAAATTTGTCTTATCCTTCCATTGTTGCTAACATTTCCCATGCTATCTGAAAAAAGAAATATTGATGGTATCTGATTCATTTTCATTAGAATGATAAGCTTCATGAAGGCAGAAACCCTGCTTTATACATACAATAGGAATATTGAATAAGAAGCTGCTGATGTGCCCAGCTGGAGTGGTTCAGTGGTTGAGCATCAACCCATGAACCAGGAGATTGCCCTTTCACTCCTGGTTAGGGCGCACGCTGGAGGTCATGGGCTTGATCCCCAGTAGAGGGCGTGCAGGAGGCAGCCAATCAATGATTCTCTCTCATCATTGATGTTTCTCTCTTTTCCTTTCCCTTCCTCCTTCTGAAAATCACAGAATGCTTGTAAGGAAAATAGCGATATACATAGAGCCACGGAGTGAAAACTAAGGAGCAAGGATGGCAAATCCCCGTCAAACAACTTCCTCGCCCCATGACAAGTATTGACGTTAGACCTTCTGAGCGCCCAGGCTTTGGAATTCCAGAGTCAGCCAGCCTCATAGAGGAGGCAACTGTCGTAGAAACTGAGTGACTTGCTACACACATGAAGCCAGTTCAGCAACAGAAGATCCTTTTTCAATATATTTGTTTTTATCTCCTCTTGCGCTAAATACAATTTGATGGCGCCAAGGAATCTTAAGAGAATTATCATTCTGGGGTCTCAAATTGTATGGGCTTCTACATAGGCCTGATTTCAATTGCTATTTCTTCACTCACATGAATCAAAATCATCAAATTAAAATGATTTATGAGCTAACAAGAACCTGTTGTATTCATTCATTGGGAAAATCTGTTACATATATCAAATGCCTGGAATATGAAAATAAGAGAGCCATATACATTACAGAAAGGCACTTGAAATATAAATCAGCGAGGACCATATGCTATGTGTCTAGCTGGTAAGCATTCATTTTCCTGTTTAAAGATGACACCCTACCCGGGAAGGGCAAGCTTTGGTGAGCTGGAATTCGCCAGTTGTGAAATTAATTGTCTGCATGTCAGAGCCAAACCTATAAAGACAAAAAAAAAAGTTTAAAACAGCATTTGTCGCCAATAAAGAATAAAATGTGTGTGTGTGTGTGTGTGTGTGTGTGCATGCACATGTACTTGCACATAAACTACTCTGTCCCAGCCCCCGCACCGTGCCTGGCACATGATAAGTGCTTAATGATGTGGGCGGCACGGATGAGAATGTAAAGAAGAAGATGGTGACAAAAGCTCAACCTGTGAAAAAATTTTTTTTGCTCTGAATGGTTCCGAACTATGGAAGGGACTCTGAACCAAAGGTCATTTCATCTCCTGGTTTAATGTCCAGTGGGCATTTGGCAATGTCTAGAAATATTTTTGGTGTCACAGCTGGGGAGGTCTAACTGGCATCTATTGGGCAGAAGTCAGAGAGGCTGCTAAACAGCCTTTCAACGCAGAGAATAGCCCTCCACCTGCCCCCGACAGAGAATCATCGGGTCCAAAATGTCAATCGTGCTGAAGTTGGAAAACCCTAGGACCAGGGTCGGTCCTACTGAGCCCAAAGGAAGAAACACTGTAAGCAAAACTGTGATTGTGTGAAAATAAGATATAACAGATGTGAACAAACAGCATCCTCATTGTATCCTGTTTAACGGCACTAGATTAAAACATACCAAAACACTAAGCTCAGGACTTATGTGAACCTAGAGAACATGGTGAGCCAGATTATAGGAGCATTTGTGAAAAATTCATGATTGCGAAGGTTTCCTAACCAGGAAAAGTATGAGTCTACGGGGAAATGGACTTGACGTAGTAACCCTGAAAATGCCATGTAACAGACAGAACTGGTCATTGCCAACAGGTTCTATGCGCCAAGGGGCTGGGTGCCCAAGGTGCCCGGGTTAATACTGTGTGCAACCACATGTAGAGCCCAGGTGAAAAGCAGGAAGGACTTGAAATAATTCCGAGTCTGAATGGTGTTTCCCAAACCACCCATCAGGGAGTCTTCCTGGCTGGTGCTTACCATTTGTGGAGCAGGCGCACGGCAGCCTCGGGCTTAGGATACAGAGAGAGAGGCAGCAGCTGCAGGGACACCGGCAGAGAGGAAGGGTTCTGCACCACGAAGTACTTCACCTGCACACGGGAAAGGGAAATCAGCCCCTGGGGAGAAGCCAGCATCACTCCTGCAATATTCCCGCGAAGAGCTGCATGACCTGAATGCAGTCACGAGGAGCCACCACACAGATCACACTGAGAGACATTCTAGGAAATAAAGGGCCCGCACACTTCACAAATACCTACACCATGAAAGACAAAGAAAGGCTGGGGAAGGCTAAGGGAGACGAGAAAGACTTGACCATGCAATGCAGGATTCTGAATTGGATCCTGAACCTAGTGGAGGGGGAGGGGGGGATTGCTATAAAGTATGTCGGTGGGATGATTAAAAATGTTTGAATATAGACTGTACATTAGATGACCTTATTAGGGTTAATGTTACACTTGCTAATTTTGATAAGTAGACTCTGGTATAGAAGATGCACCTGCTCTTAGGAACTTTACACTGACGTAATCAGAGGGAAGGGGCATAATGGGTGACACTCAAATGGCTTATAAAAATATTTATCTGTGACACCGGGACCGGTTTGGCTCAATGGATAGAGCGTTGGCTTGGGGACTGAAGGGTCCCGGGTTCGATTCTGGTCAAGGGCATGTACCTTGGTTGCGGGCATATCCCCAGTAGGGGGTGTGCAAGAGGCAGCTGATCGATGACTCTCTCTCATCGATGTTTCTAACTCTCTATCTCTCTCCCTTCCTCTCTGTATAAAATCAATAAAATATATTTAAAAAAAAAAAAAAAATATATATATATATATATATATATGTGGGTAAACAGAGAAGGGCAATGACTAAGTGGGCGTGGCAAACATTAAATATGGAGTGAGCCTTTGTGAAGGGCAACTGGACGTTCTTGGATTTATTCTTGAAATTGTTCTCTATGTTAAAATTATTTCAAATTAAAAAATTTTTAAAGTAGTCTTAGAATGTCATCCCTAAGGAGCCCGATGAGTGTCTGATGAAGACTAGATCATCACTCAGATCATGTGTGATATGTGTCTTTGGCAATGAGACACACTGTGAGATGGAGTGTAAGCCTGCTGGTGCCACTTCACTCCCTTTGCCTGTGTCGCCCTTGTCAATGAGACACACACCCAGGAAGGAAGTCCACGCCCAGGGAGGAGAGTGGGCAGCAGAGTGAGCCTGGTTGCTGTGGCATCACAGGGCCGCTTCACCAGCTCTGGGCTCCTCTCCCAGGAGCTCCTCTTTACAAAACAAACTGATACCTATTTCAGCTAGTGTTCGTCTCCATTTTCTGTTTTTATTCAGTTGAAGACTTGCTCAACTGAAAAGACTTTTTAATTGGACATAAGTCTCATAAAATGTATTTGTCCTATGTACTTTCAGCCTGCTTAGATTTCTAATCCTTCTTTTGTTCTTCTGATACCTCCCTACTAAGCATATGTGTGTCATTTAGAGTGAATTTAAGTGAATTTTGTTTCTGAAACAATGTTCTCAAGGTGGAAAGACTCGTGTAACTTAAAAACCCAGGAGGTGGGGTGTCGCTGACAAAGCGGTTAGAAGACACAGGCTCCTCACCACGCTGTTCCTCAGGGCAGTTGCGCTGAAGTTCAACATGAGGCCCGGCTCTGTCACCAAACGAGGCAGAAAGAAAACAAAGGATTCCGACTCCTTGGATCTCTTCAAGGGGGCAAACCGAGTCATTCCTAAAACATTCCTCCTGTGTAATTCACAAAGAAAGGCAAGGTTATAAAAAACAATTTTGACACAAAAAAGAGGAAATTATTAACTATATCATCCCTACTGGAAGGAACAAACAAGGGGTAAAGTATTGAGGGTTACAGTATCATGATATCTACACCTTAAAAAGGTGTACATGTTTGTGTGCACATAAATATAGATACAGATGTTGGGAGAGAAATAAAGCAACTATAAGACGAGAACCACTGTTGACTCTAAATTAATACTGTATTTGAGTATTCACTGCACTATTCTTCCAATTTTCCTGAGGTTTGAAATTTGTCAAAATAAAAAGCTAGAGAGAAATATCAATTACTAAAAATTCAGTGCTGAAAGCTCAACAAAGTAGCATGTAATTGCATCGCCTTTATGCTGAGTGAAAGAAATGAAGGGGAAGACCTACTTGCAGACGTCACTGTTTTTAAATTTCTTCCATCTCTCATACAACTTATTTGCGAGTTCAAAATCCACATCCCAGGTAGACTGATCCAGAGAAAGGCTCCCTTCCCAATGAGGATTTTCTGCAAGTGAGATCAGGTGTAACGTTTACATTTACAGAAAACACAATGCAACAAGTAAATACTGCCAAGGCTACTGTCAAACATCTCAAACTGACAGGAGTGTCGAGTCAATGTGTGCTCTCTTTCCTCTGACTGCTTTATTGAAAGTCCCTCTGATTCAATGGCAAATGATAATATACCAAATCAAATAAACATGTATAAAACAAAAACTAAACTGAATTATGTAAACAGAAAAGACACATGGCTCATGAATACAGCCTGAGACAAGCTGAAATCACACACGGAACATTTTTAAAAGCTTTAAATTTAAATTTAAGGCTAAATGTATCCGTGTAAATGCCAGTGATCACCGAAGTCTTTCGGGTTACTATGTAGAATGCTGATGAACCGATCCTCAAAGGAGGGCAGAGACCAGGGGCTCAGCCTAGAGAAAGGTGTATATTTATATTTATAAACTGGTCACTTATTCAGCTTGCCCTCTCTATTTATTTATTCTGTCTTGCCTGCGCTAAAGAGCGTATCAGAGTGAACAAAGAAACCTCTGGACTGAAATCCTCTCCTAAGATTGGACATTTTAGTAAATCAAAAGGCAGGAACAAAACTAGGAACAGCTTCTATATCAGCCCTATGGCCTTCAGTCTCACACAACGACTAGCACCCCCATAGATGTCTATGCTGCTGTAGATAAAGTATTCAAAGGCAAGTCCAAATTATTTTTAATAACTTCTAGTCAACTCTTTGTTTAAAAGTACTGGAATATCAGGATCTTCCCATTTTTCCTGATAGCAAGGTTGCTAGGAAGATCAAATAATGTGTCTGAGAAAAACCACAAGGACCTCAGGATGTTTCTGGAGGATTCCTAACAATGTCATGCCGTTCTGTGAGGGATCATGCTCTTTAAGAACAGAAGATGATGCAATTCCGTTCACATGACTAATTATCCCATCTACCAATGCTATTTTTCCTCCCTACTGCCCACCAACCCCCAACTAGAGTTCTACAGAAAGCCTTAGGGCAAAATACTTACCGGCTTTTGATTTTCCCATGAAATAATGCATGCCACAATGTGCTATCACTTCAAAACCCAGAGTCCCTTCCTAGATTGAAAAGTAATATATGAATAACTTAAAACACAGCACTACACATAAAAATCCTAATGCACTCAAATGCAAAGCAGACATTGGTCTCCACCTCAGTGAACTTCCATTTAAGTTAACCAGAAGCTAAACCACTAGAAAGTGCTTTCTTGGCTCCCTTCAACCCTTGAAGGAGAGTTCTGCACTGCCTCTCACAGGGAGAATCACGACAGGGCATTCTGTTCAGTAATCACAGTGACAACCACGGGGCCCAAAAGACACCAAGCTGTCTTCTGAATTGAAGAAGAAATTAGTGTCAGGACATTCTTAGCAGGTTTTTTGAAAACTGTACTAGAATCCTCTGACAAATTAAAAAAAAAAATTTAAAAAGCTAACTCCTAAGCTACTCAGGACATTCCAATTAGTGTCCCATTTCCTAGAGGAAAGCATACACTTGCTACTCCCACCCATACCTGACACCTGCCTGCTCCCTCCCACAGTCCTCTCCTTATAAACATCTCTTGATTAAAAAAAAAAAGAAGAAAATTTCTAAGAAATCTTCCCTGCTCAAAATATGGATGAATGGAATTAACTTTACATTTTGTTTAGTTTTCAGAAGTCCTATTGTCAGGCTCACAGCTGAGCATGAGGCATTTCTATTTATAAAACACCAATGCTAATAAGTGAGAAAAAAATCATAAAGATGGTTGCATGAATGTCTCATAAAAATTAGAACCCAGCGTTGTACAGAATAGCTTAGATCAAAAAGAAGCAATAATAGTAACTAAATGAAAGGAAAGAAATATTAAGGAAAAAAATGAGACATGTTTAAGATAAGATCTAAATTAAACACCATTTCCCTAGATTTTAGAAAGCATTTTCTTCCTTGCAAGCTTTTTCAGGCTTTAGATTTGGTCCATTAAAGACATTCTAGTATTATGAGCGGCTGAGAGTCACTTACCAGAGGTCCAAATAAAGCATTTAACCATCTTATTTATCTCAATTCATTGCAAGTATGTGCTCAGAGCTCAACTGTGCTTTCTACAGCAAGCACACATTCCTTGCTCTACAAATTTTGGAAATAAATGAAAATGAAATCAATCTACTTGTGATGTCTTATTTCACTCAAGAACCTCAATTTTCTTTATGAAAAATTGTAACTTTCCAAATAAAGATTTCTACATCTAAAAAACTCACCATCTAAGATTGGTCTGGTAATATCCTTAGAGAGTCTTAAAGAATATGAGCTTAACTTAGTCAATAAAACCAAGCACTACAACTTAATAGAAATAAAAATTATAATACATATACAGTTTTATGAACGATACCTTGGTTGGTGCAGAGTAAATCTGTAGAGGTATTGCAAACATAGCACCTATGTTTGTAGTCAAAAATACATTGGTGAATAGATTTATGGCAATGTTTCTAACAGCAACTTTCAAAGAAAATATATTCCAACAGCCTGGAGGTAGAAATAAAGGGCCAGTGAAATTCAGAATCTAAAGACAAAAAAAAAGAAGCAGGAGAAATTACTTTCCTAACACTAGTGATGATTGAAATCATTATAGAGTATGATGCTAAAGTTCTATACTTTGAGAAATATAATTTTACTCAATTATTTCCAGATCAAAAATTGAACTATTTGTATATAAATGATAGGCTTCAAATAATGTTTAAAATGCAACTGTTTGTAAGTTCCACAAAAGTAATTGTATAATTTTCATAACTGGCATTTTGCAAAAACCTACTCTTTTATCTTGAACTGGGCTTATTTTTACTAAGTACAATCTTTTTAGTATAAATTATATATAATAAAATGTTTTAATAATGGTAAGAGCAAATGTCTCTAAAGGATATATCCTGGTCCCTTTGAGATCCTTGAACAATAGTTTAACAAAGAGAGAGATCAATCTTAAAAGTAATTCTGAAAATGTTAAAAGAAAAATACTTGCTTTAAAATTGGTAAGAAAGCACTAACTTTTATAAATATTCATTTCATAGTATCTGACCGTAAACAAAGCATGAAATAAAATAGGCTAAAACCTGGACGAAAACACCATGTGTACCTTCAAAAAGTGCTTGGCCTCCTTGGAGACAAACACATCGTTTATGACAATGCTGCGGTCGAAATGGTTGAGGTACCACATTGTCCAAATTCCCGACGTGTTCTCGTGGATCTCCAGGTGGAACTGGGCAGCAGAAGAGTCCATTCTGAAATACCTGCGAACACAGCACGCGCATGCTCAGCCCCGAGGGCAAGACAACCGTGGGCATTTGACAGAGCCTCAATCACAAGAAGAGTCAGAGAGTGGATGTTCGCACTGGGAATGACCGCACAGGTCACTTCAGCCTTCTTCCCACAAACAGAGTATCTGAAGGACAGCGGCCGCCAGGCAGAACCAGGACTGGGTGCAGCTGAGAAACACGGCGGGAGGGAGGGGTTCTCCTCCCACACCTGGCTGCCTGGCCCAGAGCTCATGTCGTGAACTGAATATTTCACCTTCCTCTTTCCCATTCTGCAAACAGCCCCTGTTTCTGTTGTCGGCAGTGTGAATGCAAGGAATGCAGCCCCGGGAATCATACTAGCACTAGTTATATTTTTTTAATCATTTCTGAATGAACACTCACACACAAAACCCATAGGACTTCAGGGAAAGTGAGGTTAACCTACCCTGGGACCACCGGAGAGGAGAGGCATGCTGTTAGTGTTGGAGTGCTTTTTGTTTTCTTCGTGACTTCTTTCACGCCACTATCACACAATGGAGCTGTTTTGAGGTATAAAGAAATAAGTGTCAAGTATAATATCTTTTATATCACTACACCTAAACAAAAACAAGGTATGTGTGTTCTTTATAACCTTCTTATTTCAGTTTTTGTCTCCACTGAAATCATGCATGAGACATAAATGGGAAAATCCTTTCTCAAACCTTATCTTCTTTACTGGCTTGCTGTCAGTGATCTCAAACAAGGGTATCTGCCACCCAACTGTACCCTCCCCCCTTTTATAAACCAACCTCTCACTTCTTTGCGGGGGGGCGGGGAGGGTGTAGGAGGGAAGACTCAATGCATTGTGGCTTCCTTTTTATAAAGATAGGCATTCTCCAAAAAGTAAGAGGAAAGCCAGCAGTCTTCCAGAGATGACGTAGACGACGACTGAAGCCCAGCTGGACGGGGTGAGGAGCAGGTGGTGGCAAGAGCAGGACAGAAATGCCGCCTCAGCAATATGCCGGAGCCTCTCAGAGACAGTGGGGGTGCGTCTCAGAACGCCGCTGCTTCATCCAAGCAGCAAGCTGCCCTTGAGCTGGGTCACACTACTCATTAAATCACTGGGATTGAATTCTTAACTCTAATACAAATACTCAAGTGGTTGTTTTTGTTGTTGTTGTTGTTTTAGCTATATGTATGATTAAAAAAAATTACAACATGAATAAAGATGTGAAAATTAAATCTACTTTTCCCTCCTGACTTCCCAATTATCTTAGAGGAACAGCTGCTAACAGATTTGTGAGCATCCTACCAGTTTTTCTATTTCATATACAAGTGCATGGATACCCTTAAAAGTCCAAATGTACACAAGCCACCCACGTATGCTTTCCAATAGCTGCAGAATATACCCTGTGGATGAACTACAATTTAACCAGGCTCCTATCAATGGGTGTTTATGTTAGTTCTGTTGTCACAAACAATGCACATTCTGTAGATAGAGCTTTGAATATAACATATCTGCAGATAAGTACCTAGAAGTAGAATTAAGGACTGAAGAATATATATGGGCATTTTTAAATGTTCATAGATTGCCAATTTTCCCTCAAAAAACAAACAAACCACAAACCCATGTCATCTTATACTCTTATCAAAAACATGAATGATGTCTTTTCCCCTAGTCATTATCAACACAGGAAGTTAACAATTTTTTTTTTATCAATCCAAGTAATAAATTATATCTCACTTGTCCCTTTAAATTTACTTTCCTTTCCGTATAAGTGACATGTTTTTCTATTTAAAAATCCATTTGTATTTCTTTTCTTTTTTTAAAAAATGTTTTCATTTATTTTATTTTTTTAGAGAGAGAGGGAGAGAGAGAAACATGTTTGAGAGAGAAACATTGATGGGCTGTCTCCTGAATGGCCCCCACTGAGGATGGAGCCCATACATAACATGGGCATGTACCCTGATCGGAAATCAAACCAGCAACCTCCTCGTGCATGGGTGACACTCAACCACCGAGCCACACTGGCTGTGCTATTTGCATTTCTTTACAGAAATCTTCTTAACTGTAAGTACGAACCAAAAGATAGGATTGGGTTCATGCTTCTGCATCGCATTCTACACAAAGCATCAAAACTAAGGCAGCACAATCTCTCTCTCTCCCTGTGAAGGGAGTATCTCCAAACACATTTACATTCTGGTCTTTCCAATCCCCCACGGAGTTTCACTTTAAACTCAAAATCCTCTGCATGCGGCAGAACCAGAGTGGCACAGACAAGCATCTTCTCCATCCTGCTCTCAGAACGGTGAAGGCTGCGGGACGGAGAGCAAGCCCACTCTCTTTCTTAGAACACTGCCTACTCTGCAGGGTAAGTCCTTTCTCAGAAAGAACTGCCACTGATAACCAACATAACAAGGCAGTCTCCAATCTTTTTACAATCTGTACCTTTGCAAGTAAAAGAGGCAATTTTTGTAAAGTTCGTAGTAGAGGAAGGTAGGAGCACCGGTTCAAACTGCAGAGACAGGGCGTCTCTCTGTGAGAAGTGATGGACATCCTGCAACAACAGCAAAAAAACCCAGTTAGCACTCTCAGCTGGGCCACTGGGCATCCGATTTGAATCGACTCTGAAATAACCCAGGAGCTCAGACTGGCATTCATACAGCACCTGGGCAGCACGTGTGTCTACAATAGTACAAGGGGAGTGCTGACAACCTGCACCCAAGTAGGGGTTCAAGCCAGGGAAAAGGGGGTGCAATGAAAGCAGCGGAGAGCAGAGATAAGTGTTTCTGTATCTGCTCCTGAAAATTCCTCATGATCTACAAGGAAATACTACTTGTAAGTTGAACAGTTACTAGATATAAAGCATTTACAATTACCTGTATCCATATAAGGCTGTTTCCTGAATGTAATATATACATATTTACGGCCGAATCATCTGTCCAAAAGAATCAGAGTGAGGAGGTTAAAACAAAAAGCCATATCATTCTCACACATCACACATTTCTCTCTCAAAAAAAAAAAAAAGTACCTCATTTTGCAACACTACAATTGAAACTTGGAGCTATTTCTGCAGAGCATTCTTTTAAGTCACAAGAAAAAGGATCCTTACGAAATATTAACCTACCAACACAAGCTCTCTAAATGATAGATAAATGCTGAGTTTAGGATCAGGACACTGCTCCTCTGGCTTCAAACAACCACCTGGACAGCTTCAAATATGGCTGTTCTTTCCTGGTGATTAGTCAGCCCCTCATTTCCTTATCTAGACAACCATACTAGGGAGAAATAAAACCTGGGATCTCAAACCATAACCTTCTTTTCAAGCCTCACCACAGAAGTGGTCCCTATGGGGCAGGAGTCTTCTCTACTTTGATGTCTACACGACCGTTCTGAGAATCACCAAAAGCTTGCAACAAGGAGACAAGAAAGCTCTTCTACTGAATTATTCCTATAATCAATTCTCAAGTGTTGTTTGAACAACAATAAGAATGCCAATATCCAACTATATTTTGGAGCCACTTCTTTTCCTGAATATGTACATGAGTATGGTGCGCACATATTAAAAGTCTTGACAACCAATGGATGATACCAAGTACTACATTATAAATCTCATGGATCACATAATATGTGTCTCCAATAAAACTTCCTAGAAACTTAAACTGATGAACTAGGTTATTTCCGGTAAGTAGAGCTGTTTGCAAAAATAAAATTCATAGAATGAATATTGAAATTCCTACTACTCTCATTTGTCAGGCATCAAGGAACAAACAGTATCCCATCAACTATTTAAAAAATACAAAACAGCAGGTCAACCGAGCTTCTGCAAATCAGTAAAACGGCAAGAGACACAAGATTTCCAACACTTTGTAAATGTTAATATTAAGTTGTTGTGCCCAGAATGCCAAGAAAAAATGATTACCAAGGAAACTTACAGACTAGTTTGCTTTTGTCCCTTAATTTACTCCAAAAATTTACTCACAGCTGCAGATTGAGAACCAGTTACTATTACAATCACTTAATAATGTCGAAAGCTGCAGCTCTTTGTGTTGGAGTGTGATGATGTGATCTATAAGTAAATGTTATATAATGATGATGCAGGTTAATCCTAATATGTTACCATGGAAATCTGAAGTGATTCCACCTTACCTGAGGTCTCAGATTTATCTGTAGCTACATAAATAATAGAAAGATGATCTAACAAATCCTGTGTGTTTTGCTCAAATTCTTTCGAGGCGTTTTCCATTGTTATAATTACGCTCATCTGTAGCCGTAACACATCATCGGATTCCAGATAACAGCTCTGAGATTGGAGGGATGGAAAAAAGGAAAACCTTAAAGAATGATCTGAACTTGGTGATCTCAAATTTTAAGGGGAAAAGCACTTAACGTAAGTGCTTCTGAGAACAGAATGTGCTGTTTTATTTTTTATATCTAAGCAAAGAAGCAGGAAGAAAAAAAAACTTAATTTTTTTCATTTTACCTTTAATCGCTGACACACTTTGTTATGTAAACTGCATTCCAGTTGCACCTGCAAGAGGCTAGTATTAGTGGTTTCTGCCTAAAAGAAAAAAAAAGGGGGGGGAGGGGAGAGAAACAATGTAAAAGAAAGCAAAAGGCTCAATCTAGCATTATAGCAGACAACCTATCATTTATTCAGGAACTGCATTTACTCAATTGACAAACATTCGAGTATCTGCTACTTGCTGGGTGCTATTCTATTTACTGGAAATATAACCATTAATAAAAACAGTTCCCGTTCTAATGGAAGTCATAAGCTCACCCCCTGGGCAACATGAAAGCTCTGACTATGGCAATACACAGATACACGTGTTCTGGATATACACAGGAACACTGTCGTTTGGCATCGAGGATACTTTTTTAACACTCTTTTTCCACATAGCAGCCTACTTTTATTTTAAAGTAGGTTCAGCAAGCAATTGCCAATGAACTGTTCTTCTGTCTGCCTTCCTTCAGTAGGATGACCTTAAAAGCTATGGCAAAATCATAAGAGATGTCCAAAATTCAACTGGCTATCATTCCTTTATTTTTCCATTACAGTTGACATTCAATATTATTTTATATTAGTTTCAGATGTACAACACAGTGGTTAGACAGTTACCAGTATATGATGTAAAAAGTGATCTGATTAAGTCCAGTGTGTATCTGATACCACAGTAGTTATTACAATATTATTGGCTATACTAGCATTTCCCATGCTGTACTCAACATTCCCATGACTACTGTGTAATAACCAATTTGCACTTCTTAATCCCTTCACCTTTTTCTTTACCCAACCTCTCCACCAATCCTCCCCATCTGGCAATCATCAGTTTGTTCGCTGTGTCTATAAATCTGTTTCTGTTTTGTTTGTTCATTTATTTTGAACTTTAGATTTCCCGTATAAGTGAAATCACACAGTATTTGTCTTTTTCTGTCTGACTTATTTCACTTAACGTAGTATCTTCTAGGACTATCCATGCTGTTGCAAATGGTAATACTTCATTCTTTTTAAAAATATATGATTTTATTGACTTCAGAGAGGAAGGGAGAGGGGGAGAGAGAGAGAGAGAGACATCAATGATGAGAGAGAATCATTGATGGGCAGCCTCCTACATGCTCCTTACTGAGGATTAAGCCCACAACCCAGGCATGTGCCCCTAACCAGAACTGAACCCGGGCCCTTCAGTCCACAGGCCGACACTCTCTACTGAACCAAATGATTGTAAAACCATTCTTTTCCATGGCTGAGTAATATTCCATTGTATAGATATACCACTTCTTTTTTTTAAATGTTTTTATTGAGAGACAAAGGGTGAGGGAGAGAGAAACATTGATGAGAGGGAAACATTGGTTGCCTCCTGCATGCTCCCTATTTGAATTGAGCCCACAACCTGGGCATGTGCCCTGACTGAGAATGGAACCAGTGACCTCTTGGTGTATGGGGCAATGTTCAACCAACTGAGCCACATTGGCCATGGCCCACATCTTCTTTAGCCAATCATCCACTGTTGGGCAGTTAAGTTACTTCCATATCTTGGCTCTTGTAAATAATTCTGGTTCCATGTGCACTTGAAAAAAAATGTATATTCTGCTGCTTTGGGGTGAAATACTCTAAAAATATCAATTAAATCCATCTGGTCCAATATGTCACTTAAGGCAGCTGTTTTCTTGTTGATTTCTTGTCTGGAAGATCTATCCATTGATGACAATAGGGTGATAAAGTCCCCTACTATGACTGTATTACTGTCATAAGTCATATTTTTAATATGCGGAAGAGTTATGAATGGAAGGGATGAGAGTATATCAAAAGAATACAGAATTTTGCCCTAGCCAGTGATGCTCAGTGGCTGGAGAGTTGGCCCATGCAATGAGGAGTCGAGAGTTCAATTCCTGGTCAAGGTTTGATCCCCAGCTCTATTGGGGCAGGTGCAGGAAACAACCAATGGATCTGTCTCTCTCATAGCAATGTCTCTCTATCTCTCCCCCCCCTCCCTCCCTCCCTCCCTCCCTCCCTCTCTCTCTCTCTCTCTCTTCCCCTTCTTTCCTCTCTCCCACTCTCTCTAAATCTCAATAGAAAGATATCCTCGGGTATTAACAACAACAACAACAAGGGAAGAATACCTTTTTCATCACGTTCAACGATTTTAACAGGCACATGAGATGCCACTGACTTATCTTGGAGACAGGAAATGCCAAGTCCCATCCAGGGATACAGCCTTTTGGGTGGGAGAGCAAGGGCTGCAGGCGGTGAATGCACAAAAAATGTGCAGCATGTGAACCTAAGGGGCCTGGTTTTGAGAGTTCCTCTTCTGTTGAGTTTGATGTGTCTGGTATAGTTTTTCATAAGGGCACTGGGCTGATCAGCCACAATCAGAACACCAGAAAATCTCCACAAGGTAAGAAGGTATTCCCTGAATCCTTGGCTGACTTAACTGTGGGAAAGTGTCTATTTACTTCAGGGAGATTTAGTACAAAGTAGAATCACCCTAATTATGTTTAATTTGTTAGAGTTATAAGAATTACCTAAGTACATTATATAAAAACCCATTTTGTAACTACTTTGTCATTCAGTCAATTAAAGTACAGAAAAAATAAAATAGATTACATTTTAGAATGCAGTAAAAATATTTAAGGAGTTTAACCAAGCTTGTAAATGGTACCAAGCATTCACCAACAGCTAATCTTTTAAAGAAGTAATTGCTGGTATTTTGCTAGACTTAAACAGGAAAACACCACTGTGAACACAACCTAAAATCTAAAGAAGAAACATTTTTTAATTTGTCTTTCTGGGAACAAATCCCACTATCAAATACATAAATAACAACAAAAAGCCCACCACTTCTCTGAAGTTGCTTTCATCGAATTTACAAACATCCTCCATATCTAAATCCAATAGAAACTTCTCCTGTTGCGGGATCCTGCCCTCCCACCTAATACCATTAACCATTTTTCCTTCTGGCTTTTCCCTTTCATCTTTGGCTCTTCCCATTATGACCATCAGATGTTGGAATTACTCTGGATTCTGTCTTTTGTCCTCTTGACTCTCTCCCCAAGGGAGAGACAAGCTGAAGTTTGTTTCTCCAGCTCAGACCTCTCTGCGCACCTATCCATCCAACCAATGGCGAGGCATCCTCCTGGACACGCCTCCCTCACACAGGCCAAGGCAGCGGGCCTTGCTGTGCATTGGCCTCCTCTTAGCACCATGCTTCATATTTTGTTTAAGGCAGAAACTTGAAAACCAACTTCACGTTCTCACTCACCCTCCTCAAACTAACCCCAAACCCATTTATACTGATTGTACCTCCTTGGCAGCCCTTGAAGCCATTCAGTTCTCTTCATTCCTAATACCCTAAAGATCAGGGGTCAGCAAACTATGCCCGTGGGCCATATCCAGCCCGATGCCTGTGTTTATAAATAAAGTTTTGTTGGAACACAGCCATGCTCATTCCTTGTGAATTGTCTATGGCTGCTGTCCTGTTATAATGGCAGAGTTGAGTACTTGCAACAGACGTCTATGGCCTGTGAAGGAGATAAAAGTATCTACTCTCCAGACCTTTACTGTAAAAGTTTATGGAGCCCTTGCCCTAGTGGGAGGGAAGAAGGGAGGAAGGGACAGAGGCAGGTAGGCTGCTGCACCAACCTCCTCCTACTGTCTGTCCCTGTGTCCACCTCTGCCCTCTCCACGCCACTCTCCACATGGCATCAACAGTGAGTTTACATAAGAGGGTACAGGGAGGGTAAATGATAACGGAAGGAGACTTGACTTGCAGTGGTGAGTACACTACAATATACAGATGATATACTATAGAACTGTATACCTGAAATCTATAGAATTTTATTAACCAACACCAATCCAACAATTCAATGAAAAAAGGGAGAGAGAGAGAAAGAGAGAGAGTATAAATATACAAATCAGGTCAAGCAACTTATCTGCTTAAAATCCTTCAAATACTTCCTGCTTGGCCCAAGTCCCAAATCCTTTACTGCAGCTACAGAATGAAGGCACCTGCCTAGTTTCTGCCTCCCTGCTTATGCCCCAGTCTCACACGTAGACTTTCTGCTCTATTTTGCCTTCAAACTCTATTTTTGCTGATCCTGCACTTTGAACCTACATTTCCGACCGACCTTGACCCTCTATATAGCTAAGCCCAATTCATCCTTCGTGACCCAGCTTAAACATCACTCAGGGAGGTTTTCCCTGACACCTCAGCTGGGGTAAGTGCCATCCTCACACCCACAACACCGTTCCCCTGACCTTCGTTAACCCCCCTCATGTGATAGCTCCAGGTCTGTGCTCCCCAGCAGACTGTAAGCACCTTGCCTGAAGCATTTACCACAACGACTACCACTTAATGGGCACTCAATATACAACTGTGAATGAAGAAAAGTGGGCACACAACTACATGCTTTCTTCAAAGGGGAAAGAAACTGGGACCCTGGCTTCCCTCTGTCTGCTAAATAATAAACACTGGCTATAAAATCAAAGTATCAAACCTGATATTTGGCATATGTTTCTGATCTAGAACTTTCCTAAAAAGTTTTTTTTTTTAAAGCCACATTAGCACATTCTCAACATATCTATAATAATAAAAGCGTAATATGCTAATTAGACCAGATGTTCTTCCAGATGACCTTCTGGATGAAGCCTGGGCTGCAAGGGAAGCCCGGGTCCTGGATGCCTGCCAGTGGCTGGAGGGAAGCCCGGGTCCCGGGTGCCTGTGGGCAGACAGAGGGAAGCCAGGGTCCCAGATGCCGGAGGGGAGCCAGGGCCGGCAGCCGGGAGAAGGAAGGCCTACTCTTGCACAAATTTCGTGCGTCAGGCCTCTAGTACATTTACAAGTAAGTGGGGGTTTTTATAACGTACAACTATTTAACCATAGATCTTAACCTGGCAAGGCAATTCTCTTCCCTCACATATTTCTTCAAATATTGAAATAATGTCTGAAGTTCAAAATTATAACTTTGAACATGATTAAAAATCCTACTTGCACAGTAATTGGATGTAATTTAAATCCTCACGGTCTGTCATCCTGGGTACATTTCTGGATGGATGTCTTTATAATTTACCATTCTAAATAAGATTCTTCTATTAGCAGGAAACAAAAACAAACATAAAGCACTATATTGCTTCACTGGCTGGAGAACATATTTCAGCATCCCACCAGGGGGAGTTCCAGCACCTCCAAACTGCCCTAGAAGCACACTAACTTTTCTCAGAGAAATGAAAAGGTTCATGTCTTCCTTTAAAACACACACACACACACACACACACACACACACACACACATAATATTACAATCTTGACTTTTAAAAGAAAACTACAACCAAAGCAGAAGCCAGTTGGGGCCACCACACAGGCTGGAAATAAGAATTCCCCTGAACGGACCCCCACCAAGCACATTTGCTGTGACAGTAGGACATCTCCTTACCCAGGCGTGTGCTGAGCAGATTATAAAAGAAACACAAAACCCATTTCTCTACTGTTGAAACCTCCCACACTATTTTTTTTTCTTTTTGGGGGGGGAGGGGGGAGAGAGGAAGAGCTCATAAAGAAGAAAAAGAAAAAAATGATTTCCTGAATTTCACAGCTACAAGAAAAAAATAATTCCTTCGTAGTCTTCACCTTAAGTCTATGGGGACAAATGACTTATCAAAAGGTCCTAAGGTTAGTTGGTGGGAAAGTGGAAAACAATAGCACGTCTTTTGGCACAAGCCAGTGTTTGTTCCAGGTAAATCAGAACAGACCAAGTTGATTCCTCCTAGATACTTAAAAGCCTGGAAGTTCTTCAGCGTGGAAACACATATTAGGAAACCATGCCAAGAAATAACGCAAAGGACAAGAAAACAGCGATGTAAAAGCTCCTTTAGGGTGACTTGTACTCCCTAGGTTTTGTGGTAAAGGGATAGGAGGAGTGTAGGTAACTAGATCTAAGAGAGAAAATAAATCACCTTCTTTTATTTGCTAAGAAATTGTTCTTTGTGGACTGGGCCCGGGCTAGAGTGTGATTTGGGGGGGATTGTGTGCAATTAAACAGGATTAAAAAAAAAAAAGATAGACAATGTAAATGACTTTTATTAATAAGAGTAAACCATATCCTAACAAAAGTATACAAGAGCCTATAACATATTAACCCAGACACTGTATGACGATCCCAGTAATGACCATCCATGAAAACCTTTCATTAAGGAATATAACTTGGGAAACACAAAAGAATTACTTAGATAAGTGCCTCACACATTTTTCTCCACTTCCTCAATTTTGAATGCTAAATGTCAGAGGTCTTTATAAAGGTGAATCGTCTATGCCAATGTGTGCCTCAATAGGAACATAGTTTCAGCCTGTGACCATCCCAGCCGGCGGCCCACACACACAGTGTGCTAGGTACAATACATTCCATACAGCAAATGATTTTGTATAGAAAGAACACTTTCTTGGGTCCCTTCCACACAACACTCAGGCTCTGTAACCAAACTCCTAATTTAGTGTTTCCTGCATAACGAACAGGCAGCTGAGCGAACAGTAAGCAGTTTGTTGCTTTAACCTTATGTTAAACAGCAATTGTATTCCAGCCCTCACCCCTACCACTACAAACCCTTCTAGCCCTCAGATATTTAACTGCTGAAATGAAATTTACCTTTGTTGCCAGACCCCCTTACTAAAATGTTTGTAAAAAACCTAGGTACTGGCTGGAATGCATTTTTTGTTTTGTTTCGTTAAGGGAAAAGGGGTTAAAGCATACGTGTAGCATTTTTGCTTCTTCAAATCTTTGTAGAAAAAGCAGTGTGGCTAGATGACTGTATTCACCATAAATTCAAGATGAAACCCAGCCACAAAACCTTGGGGACATTTTGACGCGTTCCCAGGTTCAGCTTCCTCTTCAATAACTCAGAACTAAGGAACTCACCGCCGTGTGAAAGGCATTAAATGAGATACATATGCCCATCGTAGGGCACGCACCAGGCCCTCATGAGGGAGTGTTATGATTTTTACTTGTTCGTTCATTATTAATGCATGAAGCTGGTGAAATTCCACAACAAATCATCTAAATGCTTCTGGGAAGCATCTAATCTATTCGAAGGGAAACTCCTCTTCCCCACACTGTGGGTTCCTAAGAGGAGGGACTGTTTTCCTAAACACTTCAGGATCTTTTCATCTTATTTCACGTTGGTTCAGAACCCAAGCAAAGAGAGAAATGTCATTGTAGCACATCACCTCCACCTCACTGAATGCTCCACTTAACCCTGAAAGACAAAGAGCAATTTAGAGACCAAATTAACACCTCGACATTGAGAACTCTGAGGGGACCAAGTGGCAGGGGCCTGTATCTTTACACTTGAGTGGCTTTGAACTCCTACAACCTGGACTGGCTCTTTCAGGAGAGCCATGTGGACGTTCACCTTGGTAGGTCACGCAGCGCACAGTGGCTCTGTCCAAAGGCTAGCAGCTATTTTTACTCAATTGGATGCTGCTGGGCCTTAAGCAAATGGCAAGTGGCTCCTGAAGGTCTGGCTCAGCCCTTGAACCTGGGCCCAGGCTCAGCAAAAGCTCAGGTGTGAAGATGCAGGCTGCTGTGGCTTGACCTTGAGCAGCAAAGGCACAGCTTGGACCTAAGTAGGCGTGGCCATGGCAAGGATGAGGCTATGAAAGGAAGGATGTCACAGTAGAAATCAGTGTGGTGGTTCCTCAGAAAATTAAACATACAACTATACCAAAGTAACAGGAGGGGCACAGACAGGAGATACACAATAGTCAAAAGGTGGAAGCAACCCAACACCCATCAATGGATGGACGAGTAAACAGCACACAGTGTATACACACAATGGACTATTATTCAGTCTTAAAAGGGAAGGAAATTTGGACACATGCTACAACATGGATGAACCTTGAAGACATTATGCATGTAATATGAGAAGATCTAGAAGAGCCAAATTCATGGAGACATAAAAAAGAATAATGGTCTCCAGGGGGGAGGGAATGGGGGGAGAAACAAGGGACTGAGAGGAGGTAAGAATAAGGAGCTAGTGTTTCGAATTTCAGTTTGGGAAAATGAAAAAGTCCAAGAGATGGATGGTGGAGATGGTTGCACAACACTGTGAATGTACTGAATGCCACTGAGCTATATACTTATAAATGGTGAAAGTAGTAAATTTGTGTTATGTATTTTTTACCACAGGAAAAGAAAATAAAAGGAAAGGGAGAAAGAAGAAAGAAAACGGGGGGTGGGCGGAGAGAGAAAAAAGATACCCCCAATCAGGACCCTCTTCAAAACAGAGCCTCCAGAATACTACCTGCTGCTTTTCTATCCAGGTCTCAGAGGAACCGTTTGGTCCACCTCTTGCAGGCAGTGTGGACAGGCTGCTCCTGATGTGTTCCCTTTTTATGCATTACCTTCACGGCTGAGAGAACTGCGAAAGGGTGCAGCTCAACTGATTCAAAAGTTCCTCCCCAACTCACTGGTGCAGATTGATGAACCATCTAAATGCTGACCACCATTTTAGATTTTCAAGGTCCAGCGTGACAGAGCCACATAAGGGTGACCGATGTTATAAATTTTAAAAAAAAACTAATAAGGGTGTTCTTACTAAAGAGATAAGCTGTCACGCTGGTTGAGTTAGAGAAGTAATTTGACGAAATGATGACACAAACACATTAAATAACCCCTACGGTCTGCCCTTGGAACCACCGGGTGCATTCTGAAAATCAAGGAGGTGCCAGAAGGTTAGAGCAACACACTTTACACACTTGAGTCTTCCTACTGGGCCCAGAGGAACAAAGACAGAAAAAAAAAAAAAAGGAAGACAGGCTGATGCCGCAGGAGGAAGAGAGGGCTGCCCTTTGGAGGAAAAGCTGACGCTTTAGGGGACGACCAGACAGAGCTGGAATAGAACAGACCTGGACAGACATAGAAGGAGAAGTGAGACAGCCTAGGATCTCACTGAAATGAGGAAATATGTATCGTTGTGCTTGTTGGAGCTTAAAACAGAATACTAATAAGGAAGATAGGCAATTTTGCTACAGAAAAAGAAAAGAAAAAGAACAAGGAGAAAGGAGCAATTAGACTGAAACGGCTCCCCCAAGAGGAATTAGGATTCAGGTCCAGGGACTCTGGAGGGACACACTTCTAAAGCCACCACAGAGCCCATGGGAATGGGAACCGAGGACCCGCACCCTCCAAGGCCAAGACCTGGGGCCCCCTAAGATCTCGCAGGCTGTGAGGGGGAGACCGGGGGAGCATAGCAGAGTTCAGAGCACAGGAAGACCGAATGCACAGTTACTGCGGGTGCCCTAAGGGAATATGCTTGATGTTCCTGGGATTAGACTCCAAGTAAGAGACAGCACAGGAGAAACCCATTAAAGGGGAACCAGGCAGGACTAGATGGACGGGTCCCAGGCCTGATTCGGGGGTTGGTCTAATGGGAGAGGTTTATGTAAGACAATGCAATGAGGGAAGAGGAGCTCTGTTTGAACAACAAATACTTTTAGCAGACTCAAAGGTTATTGACTTTCTCTTTCTTGCTTTGGGACAACTCACAAAAAACTCTAAAGAGGAATGAAAAAAAAATATATATATATATTTTCATTCCCCTTTTTTATTTTATATTTAAATATATATATATATATATATATATATATATATATATATATAATTTTCCTTTGCTTTTGACAAATATATATATATATATAGAATTCTCTTCCCCTAAATACTCCAGTCCTCTTCTCCCTTCAAGGCAGAGGGAGTTGCCTATTGGTGGGCAACAGAAAATGATCCTGTGCTATAGGCAGGGGTGGTGAGGGGGAAGCTAGTGGAGGAGCTGACTCCTTTCTCCTTCACCTTACAGGCTGGATAAGGTGTCTGTCCTTGATGCAAGCTTCCCTTGCATGGGCCACCCCAGGGTGTACCTAGGAGATAGGGCATTAGCAACTCTGGCTCTTTCTTACTTCAGCTCATGCAGAAGAACGCAGCTGATCAGTAATAAAAAGGTGCATTCTTATAGGTCTACTACTTCAGCACCTGGCCAGAAAGAGAGGTACTAATTACTGGGCATCTTCAAGTCATCCAACAACATTTTCTAGAATATTCTAATATAATGAATGTTTGAAAGACATCAGAAAACAATCATGTCCTATAATTTCATAAATAGCTAAGACAATAATTTCTTTCTTTTAAAGACATTTTATTCAGCTCTGGCTGGTTTTCTCAGTGGTTAGAGCATCAGCCTGAGAACTGAAGGGTCGCTGTTTTGATTCCTGGTCAAAGCACACATGGTCAAGGCACACATCCAGGAGGCAACCAATGGATGCGTCTCTCTCACATCTCTGTTTCTTCTCTCCCTCTCTCTTCCTCCCTTCCTCCTTCCTTGCTACTCTATCTAAAAGTCAATGGGGGGGAAAAAAATCCTCGGGTGAGAATTAAAAATTATAAAATAAATAAATAAAGACATTTATTTCATTTTCAAGCATTTGTTTACTGCATGGCAATAGGACCAAGCGCTGCACTAGGCAATACGAGAGCAAATTTTTATTTATTTATTTATTTTTTTTTACAGAGAGGAAGAGAGAGGGATAGAGAGTTAGAAACATCTATGAGAGAGAATCATCAATCAGCTGTACCTTGATTGCGGGCACATCCCCAGTAGGTACATGCCCTTAACTGGAATAGAACCTGGGACCTTTCAGTCCACAGGCTGATGCTCTATCCAATGAGCCAAACCGGTTTCAGCACAAGAGCAAATATTGATGAGAACATGATTCTTGCTCTTAAGGAGCTTGTGATCATAGCACAGGAAACACATACACAGAGACCAAGCTTCCCAGTGTTCCTCTTGCTAAGACAGGGATGCTTGGAGCGTTCAGGAAGGAGGAAGTCCATTCTCCCGGGAGGCAAAGAATGAGGCACACACTGAGTGTAAAGAGGCCCCAGGAAACTGTGTTCTGGGAACCAGGGGACCCAACTGGCCTGTGAAACGCATGAGGGGAAACACCCACACCCACGCCTCCTGGTATTTCTCCCTCGGCTTTCCACACTTCCCTCCTTCCTCTCCGCACCAGCCCTCCTCCTCGCCTCTTCCCAAGCTCCCATTCCATTGAATCATTCTCGCTTGTTACTCCGAAGATTTTTTTTTTTTTTTTTTTAGCTCAGTCAATTTCCTTGCTTTTAAAAACTATATTCAGAGGTAGGTAGGAGGAGGAAATTAGGTAATGGCATATATCTACTAACATATAGTCAGAACTTTCCAGAGTCAGTCTATCATCTTTATGTATAAGAAAAATCAAACAGCTTTCACCATGCAAAGGGATGGCATTACTAGTAAATACATTATGATGACACGCACTTGTAGGAATTCTCAGCTATTCCACCCGGAAATTCTATTTTGTTTCATTTTGCGAATTATGTGAGATGGTGAGGAAAACAGGGCAGCCACAGAGGCCTTCCACCATTCCCTCTTCTCAATGTCCCATCTCCCAATCACACACCAGACTCTCGCAACTTATTTGTTCAGGAGAAATCCAAGTCTTTCCATTCCTCCCCTATCCAACTGTGATGGAAAAAAGCGTTCCTTGTTCTCCTCCCTGTGCTGATTTTACAGCTTCCCTTCCCAACGGCCGGGTTTCACTGCCAGAGGCCGGCACCTCCCGAAGCAGAGGGCAGGGAAGCAACCCAGCCCGGGCAGCGTCCAGGCTGCAGGCCCAAGATCGTCCTTGCCCAGCACCTGTCCCGGGCAGGCAGGCAGGCACAGGCCCTGACGTCACCATGCCCAAAGCAGAAGCTGTGCCAGTCTTAAAAGGTTAGGAACTCCTGGTCTGAAACGTGTATTAGATATCACACGGAACGCCCAGAAATAACCTCCCCTTCACACAGGTCAGTGACATGACCCCATGGTGGGAGAGGGGACCCCCATCACACACACAAACACACACACACACACACACACACACACACACTCAGAAAAAGGGACTGCAAGGATGTCACCAAATAAATACTCATCCTGGTTACCTTTGCCGAGTGTGACTGTGGTCTTGGGGGTCTTTCATTTCTCTAATTTCCCCTATTTTCTTATAACTACATTATAATTTTTTATAATCATAACACTTTTTAGACAGTTCAATGTGATACCTTGTTGGAACATGCATACACACATACATACACACACACACACACACACACACACACACACAAACACTTTTTTACAACTGGGTTTCCCATGTTGCCTTATAATTCCTTTTTAAAAAATATTTATTGTTGAAAGTATTACATATGTCCCCTTCATCCCCCATTGACCCTCTCCAACCCACCCCTGCCCCCTGCCCCAGGCACTAACCACCCACTGTCCTAATTCAATTTTTAACAATAAATGTTATTTTAGAATGATTCTAATAGCAATAGCATAAGTTCTTTGACCTCTTCGAGACAAGGATATGCCTGTAGTGACCCTACACGGAGATTCTGAGACAGGGCCAACCTCAAGTATTCTGTGTTGGCCAACAAATCACTGAAACATTCCCCAAATCCCAACAGCTTGGATTCCAAACGGCACTGAAGAAAACGTGAAAAAATAGAATCTCTCATGAGCCTAATGCAACTGTAATTACATATTATACCCCACCATGTATTTCATAGTTACTGTCATAGAGTATAATCAGTCTAGCTTGTACCCTGTATTAATCCCTGGTCAGAGATTTCTATGTTGACATCATAATAACTGGGAAGAAGTACTTAATAGTCTGTTATGTTGATACACAAATTTATCACATCCTGGTTTTCATTGTTGAGCTTTTAGGCTGTTTCTAACTAGTGTTTTCCATTATAAAATGCTGCCCCCCCAAACTCACATTTACTTTGCACTTATCTTTCCCACAATAGGAATTACTAAGTCAAAAGAAACAAACACCATGATGACACTTAACTACATATGGGCAAGAACGGAAAGCATACTGAGCTGGGACCGCCCAGGCTGGCTCTGCTCTCAACCTCTGCCAAGTAACTTAAACTCTAAGTATGTTGGACAATTTCTAAAATAAGAATGATACCACCTGCCCTGGCAGTAAATCTGTTGAAGGTCAAACTGATTGATGTGGAGAAAAGGTGAAGTGACGCAAATCTTAGATGCTGCGAGGGGCAGAAGTATTATTTGGGGATGGCACCTCAAATGCCATGGACTCATCTATCTATTAAAAACCCGGGGGCCTCAATGTACTGAACCCTGCGTTGCTGCCTCTGAGATGATAGAAATGAAAAGGAAAACGCCATGTCCCACAGAGCCTCGAGGAAGAGCAGGGGAGGGGACAGCAGGAGACAGTAACTCTCAGGCAGGGGTTGGATCTACGTGCATGGGACCACAGCACAGACTTGCGGGGAACCCGGAGCGGTTTCAGAGGAGGTGGTGTTTGGAACGAGGCCTTGAAAGATGGAATGAGAAGGATGCTTAGAGTCAAGTGGGGTCAGAGCTTATGGAGGTGAGATGGTGTGTAAAACAGGGAAGCCATGTTCGGGCAATGAGAGGTCTAGGACTGTTCTGCAGCTCCAGCCGCTGACCATGCTGGTGCCTCACCAGCACCGAGCGCAGCTTCTCCCGTCTGAGTGACAGTGGAGGAAAGTGCACCCCTCGTGGGGAGTCATCTGTAGCAAACACTGTGCAAAGGGACGCAGCGGTCCTCTGACTATTTTCTATTTCATTCCTCATGTCGGGATTGGGTTGGGTTTGCAGCAGCAAAATATCTGATGTCATATGTGGTCATTCTGACAACGCACATTTCTCTCAAGTTTTGAAAAAAAGAGCTTATAGCCACCTTAAGCATACAAACGTTGAAGGGTGACAGATGGATACTAGACATATGAGGATCACACTGTAGGTATAGAAACACTGAATCACCATGTTGTACACCTGAAACTAGAAGAGAATGCTATACAGGTAAGGTTCCTAACACGTTGACTCAAGAGTTTTCTCAATTTCAAAAGTTATTCAGAGATGATATGATTAGGGAGCTCCCTGATAACCGTGGAAATACGGATAAATCAAAGGGGAGGAAATGGCCGAACCTACATGCTGGTAATGAAATGCGTATTAAAAGAATGTGAAGGTACCATTCTATACCGTCTAAAATAGGGGTGTCGAACTCAATCAGAGAAGGGGCCAAAATCTAAAATCCAGCCTAAATCGCGGGCCGAATGGTTTACTGAACAGTCATAAACTGACAATGTCATAAACTGACAGCGGAGTGCAGTGATGACAGCGCGGTGCGGGCCACATTGCAAGGCCTGGCGGGCTGGATTTGGCCCACGGGCCTTGTGTTTGACACATGTGGTCTAAAACATCAAAAACATTTCTGTGCACGAAGCCACACATGGACAGGACTGGAAGCAGGGGGTGGGAAGATGGGAAGACACTCCTGGAGTAAGGTCTCTATGGAGGTTCTGTCTTCCTAAAAAGCAACCTGGCAAGATTTAACAAGCTCTATAAAAAGGTTCATAGTCTTTAACTACAGAATCCCTCTTTATGAAATATACCCCACGGAAACAGGTCACGTAAAGGGAACTAAGAAACATAAAATATGTACATGGCCTAATGGTAACAATAATGAAAAACTGGAAACGTTTCTGATTACCAACAAGCAAACTATGAAATGTTGGCACCATGGACTATACAGCCATTACAATGAAATACTTCTTGTTATATACATACATGGTTTCTACACATATCAGGATTTTTTTCAAAAGTAGAAAAAAAAAGTAAAATCATCATTCTGGGTAAAAAGGCTGTATGGACTCTGTAAAAGATACACAAATTTAGAGGGCTTCAAAGTTTAGCGTTGGCTAGCATTCAAAATAAACCGACTGTTAAAATCACCTGTGTTTGTGAAAGCTGAATGCTCTGGACCTGCGGGAGCAGAAAATACGCATTTGTGAGCTGCTGTGCAGACCCTTCTGTAGAGATTCTGCGAGTACCAATTCCAGATACCTGCAGGAGACAGAGGGGGGGGGGGGGGGGGGATATCCCTCTATTAGTTTGAAAAACATTTGCCATCATGCTAAAATACATTTTTAAAGGAAATCTGTATTCAGCACCTTGGCCTTCAAGATTCTATTTACCCAATTATTATATTTATTTTCCACAACCAAAAAAAAAAAAAAAAAAAAAGTAACAAAAGTTGCTGTATTTCAGCAGAATATTACTCATTAGAACAAACTAGAAGCTCAATACACGAAAATCCGTGCAAGAATAGGCCTTCTTTCCCCTGGCTGCCGGCATGCACTTCCCTCCAGCACCCAGGACCCAGGACCCAGGACCCAGGCTGGCTTCCCTCCAGCCCCAGCTTCATCAGGAAGGACTCCAGAATGATGTCCAGAAGACATCCGTCTAATTAGCATGCTACCCTTTTATTATTATAGATCTTTTCACAACTAGTCAACTTTTCTGATATGGGTAATACGTGCTTCAAGGAAACCAGTAAGAATTAACCACACACACACACACAAAAAAAAAATGGTTAGCTAGATCTTGGCACTTAAATCACTTCTCGTGATGTCCTCTTTTAACGATGTCACAGGTATAGCTTAAAATCAAGAAACTTAACTACTTTGGGGAACAACAACAAAAAGATACCCCGCTCTCCCTTCCCAGCCTATCAGATGCACAGGGAATACCTAGAAATAACAGCACCTGGCCCCCACGTGCACAATCCACGTTCCCTGATGAGAAATGTTGCTGAGCCCAGGAGGGGAGGAGGCCAAGGGGCTAGAAATTCCCCGTACAGGTGCCTCCCTCTGCACTGTCTGTGGGGCGCAGGCTGTGGGCTTGCAAAGCCTGCTATTTTCTGAACTAGAAAACTGTGTGGCAGATTTCACGATTTTGTCCCAGGGCCCTTCAGAGATGCACAGTGAGAGGGACAGCTCTGCGCAGCCCCTGTGCGCCACGCGAGGCAGGAGGTGGGAAAGCTGAGAGTTGAGCATTGCTAACAGCTTTACCCCATTACTGCTATAAGCCAGGCGGCAGCACGCCCAAACGTCTTTTTTAAACTATCCAAACCCTTTAAGTCAACAACCAAGCCACGCAACAGAAGGAAAAAGTTACTTACGTGATAGGAAAGGACTCCGTGGGAGGAGGTATTAATAAATAAAGAACTCTCAATGTTCCCTTCTTCAGTAGGTAAGAAAATAATTCTGAAGGAGGTTCTCCCCATTGCTGGAATGACCTGAGAAAGAGGCACCTAATTAGCCATGTAGAATGGCCCTCCCTGAAAAATTATCTCGCACAGACTTTCTTCTGGGAGGTTTCTGTGAACGGAGGTTAGCCTCTTCTGCACCCTTGATTTATAAGTAGCAGGGATCCCCGAGAATCCCCTCACACAGATCAATAACCACAACCTAAGAGAACATTTCAAAGAACCCAGTGGACTCATGACAAGATAGTTGCCCAGTCCTTTCACTTGGGATTGGACTCATACGCCTCACATCTTTCCTTTTCCCTCCTCCTCCACACCCATATGTTCAATGCCTTTATCTAACACAGCTCTAGCTTTACTTAACAAGCACATTTGATACTAAATAAAAGTCAGGGAGCCCGACTGGTATGGCTCAGCAGTTGAGGGTCGACCCAGGAACCAAGAGATTACCAGTTCAATTTCCGATCATCAATTGGGGGGGGGGGGGTGGAGATAGGTGGGAGAGGGGGAGCAGAAAGGCAGGAGATAGCCGATTGGTGATATTTCTCTCTTACTCTCTCTTATGCCATTTCCTTAGTCACAGCATTTTTTATTTATTTTTTTTTTTGAGAGGAGAAGAGAGACAAGGAGATGGGGAGATGGGGAGATGGGGAGGGGGGAGGGGGAGAGAGAGAGAGAAAGAGAGAGAGGGAAAGAAAGAGACCCACCTCCTCTATATCCCCTATTGGGCAAGTAGGGCAAGTGCCCTGGACAGGAATTGAACTGTGGACCTTTCAGTGCATTGGACAATGCTTAACCAACTGAGCAACACCAGCCAGGGCAGTTACAGTAAGTTTTAAAAAGTGCATCAGGTGACCCTAGCTGGTCTGGCTCAGTGGATAGAGTGTTGGCCTGAGAACTGATGGGTCCCAGGTTCGATTCCGGTCAAGGGCACATGCCTGGGTTGTGGGCTCAATCCCCAGTAGGAAGCATGCAGGAGGCAACCGATCCATGATCCTCTTTCATCATTAATGTTTCTATCTCTCTCTCCCTCTCCCTTCCTCTCTGGAATCAATAAAAATATTTTTTTTTAAGTTCATCAGTGGACATAAGTAGGCAAAATAAATAAGTAAAAGCCACTGGTAATCTTCATTACAAGTTAAAAACCACCAAAATTAAAACTACTGAAAAACCAGGGTCTTGATCTCTGTGTAAGGGTGCACATTAGCATATTAAGGAGCTATGTACTCCCTCTTACTCCTGCATTTCCAAGGAGCCCTACCTACCTTAGTGCGTTCACCAGGTAAAGAGATCACAACTATTAACTTGTGTTAGTTACTAAATGCTTCAACATGGGTAGTCATTTCAACACAGATAATATTAAGTATCTTTAATGATGAAAAAGTCTTCTTAAATATACATCCATTACTACCTAGTTTAGACGGGTCACACTTTTTCCCCATGGAGCTATCGAGAACCACCAAAATCATGAATATGAACAACTAAAAAAAATAAGTGCTAAAGCAAACACACAGAAGGAAAGAGCTTGGGTAGCAGAAAAGGGGGAGAAGGTAAAAACCCGAGGCCAAAGAAAGCAAGAAAAGCTGGCAGCCGGCCACGGCATAGTTTCCAAGAGCCCATCAGCACTCACCCTGCAATGAACAGGAGGCACATGGAAATGTCCTGCCGCGGTAAACACTGAGTTCACCACGACCTCGCTATCTCTGCTCGGGTTGTAAGCATAGAGGATCTTGGCTGCAGGGTGTCCCAGGAACCTAGGAGGGGAACAGAGTGGGGAAATCACACATGAACAATACATTGTGTGCTTGTAGCTATCCATCCATCCGTGTATATATACTTGAGACCAAAAAAGCTGTTGATGTTCATTACAAAGTTAAAAGCAACAATTATCAAACCCTGTTGTTAATGAAACGGTTCAACCACAATGGGGAAAAAAAGCACAAACAACACCCCCACCCCCCCCAAAAAAAACCCCAAAAAAAAAAAAAAAAACCCACAAAACTTTTTTTTACAAGACTTATGCCAACCCATTGTAGCACCCCACTGATTTTTGGGTGATAAGTATTCAACCCATCCAGGCTTTAACATGCTTGCAGAAAAGCACACGGGTGGGAACCAGGCACGACGTGTCTGGCTGGAACTCTAAATCAAATGGACATATGTTGAGATAAGAAACTGTGCTCATAGAAAAACCCAAATTTTTTAGGGTTTGTTTCCTGAGTCATAAATTTAAAGAGGCTTTTCAGTAGGATGAGTTTCAACGGGCAAAGAGACATAGTTAAGTCTTATTAAAAACTTAATTGTTGCCACAGACTATTCTTCTAAGAAAAAAATGAAAAGCCTGCAATGCCTTCCAGCAGTGGCTTTTACCCAGTTAAAGTATCATGAGTCGTTCAGAACAGCCTGATAAAAGTCTGGCTCCTCCCTCCACCAGCATGAACACAGGGGACGTTTATACGCAACTTCAAAACTTCCTATGAGCCGCGGACTAAGGATCTCTGCTCTATGGCAAATACCCTCGCTGCTGAAGACCTTTCTTTTGGCTTTCCCACCTTCAAAGCTGGCTCTGACCAAGGAACTGTCTGGCCCACCTACCTGGAACTACCTGCAATGTTCCCTCTAAGCATTCACCTCTGGTTCCACTGCCAACGCCAAATGTGCTCTAGTTAAATTAGCTGCAGTGGGAGAGAGCCTGCCAAAATTTCACTGAAATCATTTCTCCGTTTTTATACCCTCAGTGACAAGACCCAGATATACAGTTTTCATTAGTAAGGCCCACAAATAAAACTATATTCTGAAACCAGCAAAAAAAAAACCTCATCTCCAATATGCTTGTGCTTTTTGAAAAATGAAGCATAGGTCATTTTGCTTATACACAATGGGATCCCCAAAATATTATAGTATCACCATCAAATTCTTGGGATTTTTCTTCTAGCTTTTCCTCCTACTTTTAATCACAGATCTTAATTGAAGATTTCATACATCCAATGTGTATTTTTTAAAGTAAGTCCTGCCCTGGCCAATGTGCCTTGGTGGTTAGAGTGTCGGCCCAAGGACTGAAGGGTTTCAGGTTCAACTCCCGGTCAAGGAGACGTACCTGGGTTGCAGGCTCAATCCCCAGCTCAGCATGTGAGAGGCAACCAATACATGTGTCTGTCTCACATCGATGTTTCTCTCTCTCTCTATCCCCCCCACGTCCACCCTCTCCAAAAATCATTGGAAAAAAATATCCCCAGGTGAGGATTAACAATAAATAAAATCAGTCCTTTACAGCCAGTTACAAGTAAAATACACATCAGTGTGATTAAAACCTTGAATTTTCAATGTCGTTAATAATACAACTGAAATTGTTTATACTACCATAAGCATAAAGCGTCACCTCAGAAAGCCTTACCTCAAAAGTACTGGGTTCACATTTGCCTTTTCTCTCAATTGAATTAAATAAACAAGGACTTCCATGGTTTATGGTTTAGGTAAACAGTAAGAATCAATCAGCAAAGTTATTCCTGCTGATCCGCAAAGGCTCATATCCCAGTCACACAATTGGAACACAAGATTTTTTGTCTCAAAGGACACAAATGTCTCCCAGAGGACGAGATTAGAAAACACGGCTGCAAAACTGCAATGCTCCTGGGCCACCAGCCTTCCCCAGGCCTGGCCGAGCACGCTGCTGAGACCTAGCGAGCACTGTGCTATTTTTACTCTATTTCTTAAATTCTATTTTTAAAAGTGTGATGAGGGTAAGAGTTTCCTTTGCTGGTGACAACAGGGAGATGCCCTGTTAATTTAATACTGCAAAAGAACGATTAAAATCTCTTATGAATGATTAGCACTTTAAACCTCAGGACCAACAGGATATTAACCCTTAAACCCTAAGAAGTAGGCAGGGGACAACTGAAAAACATACACTCTAGAGGGAAATCAATGCTATGAAAAGGGATGGGGCTTGCCCAAGGTCAATGTCAAAATAAACAACAGCCAAAGCTGAACTAGGGCAGGGAAGAAATCAGGAGAACTGTGGCTAAAGCTTTACTCTAATGCCTATAAATTATGCCATTTATCAGAAGTTAGGTAAAATGACTAATTTTTAAAGGTTCTAATTTAAACTTGTTTGTTCTTACTGAGGTTTTAAAAACTTCCATAAAACCTATTTATTCTCATTATCATATCCTAGATAAATCTCACTTATAAGTAAAATAGCTTAGGAATCAGATTTATTCTGTCACTCAGTGGGAAAACACCGAAGTGCTCCTCTGCAACAAATGTATGAACACATTTTAATGCATGGTCAAATAGAGATATTGGAAAGTAACACACACACACACACACACACACACACACACACACACCTGGATACATACGATAATACCTATCCTTCCAGGATTGATTAGAAGACTCAAATGACAAGAGACATGACTGTGCTTTGAGAATTATAAAACTACTACATAAATGTAAGTAAATCATCCAAAGGTGACTCAAGTCTAAAAATTAGCAACCTTTTTCAATCAAAGAATTTAAGCATTTTTTAAAATATGCTTTCAGCCATCAGTACCAGCAATTGATATATACAGCTAATTAACAAGCATGGCTAATATGTACATCCATCCATGTGCACTGATTACAAGCCTTTTATGTTACTGAAGAGTAAATATATTATACACAGTCAGCCTCCTATACCTGGGGCAGTTTACCTACTCTCACTGCACTTATTTACTATCCATCTTATTCTATCTACCAAACTGTACTAGACACTCTTTAAAGTAGGTCCTCCATTAAAACTTTTTACAGTAAAGACTTTCCATAAAAGCACTGTGCTCTCTCAGAATCTGAAATCAGTGAGGTTTTATTATAGATTTAGCTCCTAATAAAGTTTCTTGACCTGAGAGTAAAAAATTCATAAACGAAAAAGCAGGCACCTAGAGTCTTATAAAGTTAGCAATCTCCCTCCATACTTTTATCTCTTCTTCCTTTTACGGAATCTCCTTTAAAAGCTCCACGGGGCATTTTACATTGAAAATCCATTCTCCCTCACTGCAGCTCCCTTCTCTTGGATCAGAAGGTAACAGAAAGACACCCAGATGCATAGAGGAGGACACGCCAGGAGACCCTCACTAACTCACCCCAGATGCTCTTTTAACACCGCAGTTATTTCGTTCACATAAAACTGAAGTGAGGTTCCAGGTTGCTAAAGCAAGCAGAGCTTTTCCATCTGAAACACTCTTTTACTTCCACCCTGGAAATGCGAGAAATCTGAAATTCTATCGGCTCAATGCAGCAATATTCTGCATCCAGGGAGCCGGACACTTTTAAGTTTCAAACTTTGTCACAGCCAACAGGAGTCCTTAAGTTCACTCCTCTCCTACAGGCTCCGCCCTTCTCTTCCTTAATTTCATGGAGTTCACAGATTAGTCCCTCAACTGACACTTGTCACATTCCCTTCACCTCAAGGTTCTTAACACGAGGCCCTGTCAGTAATGACAGCTTCTGTGCTGTCCTCCCCACTTACTCGGCTCCAAAGTCTTAATCGTAATAACGAATGTCTGTATAGTGCACATTTGAAACCTGAAGCACAGAGAGTAAGGAAAACAAGTCAGCAAATGAATCTAATTAAATAAATTCAGAAGCCATCAACAATTGGAGTTTTTCATTATAAAATAGCCTGATTTATTTTAGAAAAGCAAGAACTTAATATTGACTTCTCACTAAATTCCTATCACTACAAATTATTTTAAGTACATTTGTTGAAAACTAAAGAAAGGACTGAACAATTCTTATATTCTCCTTTGCATACACATAAATATTCCCTTTAACAATTCCCAGGATTGATCTCCCTTGATATTCCAAACATATTTTTAAAGTACTTAGCATCATACACATATAAAGTATCCTAAGAGAAAATAATGCAAATTAAGTTCTTAAAAATTATAAAGAAAAGATACTTACTGAATTCCAAAATCTAGAACGGATGGCTGGAAATGTAAGCCCTTTCCACTAATTAGTTTGTCTGAGAAGCTAAAAAAAAAAAAAAAAAAAAAAAAGAATATGGAGATTAATTTTGTTGTAGGAAATTTGAATGCTAAGATAAGAAGATATCCTTAGGTCATTGGCTCTTATGAGATACAATTTATGTCTCTTGTAGATGAGTCTGAACTAGATTTTAAATGCTAAAATTAATATATTTCTACAGCTGCAAAAATCTAAGATACTCTTAGATTATGGCTACTATAACTTTATATCTAATGTACAAGTTCTGTAAGTATTCAGATAAAAATAGGAATAGATTTCATTTTTCAATAAGGCTTCATTTCTGGATGAATTCAGATAACGTGACTATTTTCATAAACCCAAATTCAAGAAATTACATTCAAAAGTGGGTTTGGGTTGGGGGCTGCAGAGGGAGGAAGCTTTGGCCCTTAAAATTATTAGATTACTTATAACAAGGAAAGGATGGGGCATATAGCCAGGGTGTTCCTGAAGGCTGCAACTATCACCAGATCTGTATTTTTAAGGAAAACCACCACATAAAAATCCTCCATGGCAACTCACATTTTCAATAGTTATTAAACATTATCATGACTTAATTTTCCTTCAGAATCAAAAGTCACAAATTAATATACCAAAAAGCATATAAAGAAAACACATAAAAAGCATACATTATAATAATCTATAAGCATACTTCAGTACATAAAATACAAAATGTATATAATATATAAAAGGCAAAATATATGTGTATATATGGATACATATATGTGTGTATGAATGTATGTTCATATGTGTACATTTTATTAATTAGTTTTATTATTATACTTTATTATCTATACTAGAGGCCCAGTGCACAAAATTCACGCACTCATGGGGTCCCTCAGCCTAGCCTGCACCCTCTCCTAGTCTGGGAGCCCTCAGGGGATGTCTAAGCCAGCTGTATGACATCCTTAGCGCCGCTGTGGAGGTGGGAGAGGCTCCTGCCACCGCTGCTGCGCTCACCAGCCATAACTTTGGCTTGTAGCTGAGCAGCGCTCCCCCTGTGAGAGTGCACTGACCACCAGAGGGCAGCTCCTGTGTTGAGCATCTGCCCTCTGGTGGTCAGTGCACATCATAGCAACCGGTTGTTCTGCTGCTCTGTCAATATGCATATTAGCCTTTATTATATAGGATTCTTGGAGGTATTTACATGCATTGTATCTGAATGGCAGAAGAACTGTATAATGGTGTGCTATTGTACATAACTTCTCAACTTCACACCCAGTGACATGATGTTAGTAGCTTGAAATCAACCACGGTGGCAATATTTACACCACACCACAGAGAAATTTGCAAACACTCTGAAGAAAGCTAATTCTTAAACATTAAACAACACACAACTGGAAAAAAAACACCAAACATCCATCAAAAGGTTGAATAAACCCTGACACTCAATATAGTACAACACAACTATGAAAGGAAATGGGGCCATTTTTAACAACTATCACAGTGATCTTCAGAGCATAGAGGCAAGTGAAAAAAATCAAGTAGAAGAACAGTATGTATAATATGCTACCTTTTATTTTTAAAACGAGGGAGGACACAATGTATGTACATTTTAAAAATCATGTAACCCCAAAATATTTAACTGAAGAAGCTCCTAAGTGCAACCTGTACAACTGTTTTCAAAGGCTCAAGCAAGCTTTCCAAAAGACAATCTTTCTATTCTCTCTTCCCACCAAGCAGCCCTCCACTCAGCATCACTCTGAGGCTGGTCCAGGGGTGGACATCTGAGTTTCCCACCTGTCAGCCAACGGAAGCTTTGTGACCTTTCCGCATGTCCTTCTCCCGTTTTCCTTGAAGATGCAAACAACATTAAGAGACCAGAGAAACACTTCCAAAATCCTCACCTCACAGTAAGAATCCCGGCTGCAATCTGTTCTTCCTCCCTCCAATTTTCTGCCTCCATCTACGCTTCCCTTATTCCATCCATCCTCTCTCCTAAGACTCCCCTGTTATCTTCTATTTGTATCTTCTTTATCCCATCTATAGCATCTGCCACATTAACACTGAATGTGACACCTCAAGTCTCCATCCGCCTAACTCATTGCTAACCTCTCCCTCGTGTTGAGCTTCCAGAGAGAAGAAGTACTATTTACTGGGTCCCCCTCAAACCCCAAGAGGCCAGGACAGACACACCCAGGAGCCTCCGGAAATGCTTTTGAAGAGTCACAGGAGGCCACCGATGTAAAGAGGTGCCAACAGCAGACACACCACGACCACCCCACTCCCGACCAAGCTGGCCAGGGCTCAGCCTTCCAGAAGAAAAAGAAAACAGGCAACTTCACATATCAACAATCATCTTAGAAAAGTCACGCTACTGTAGAAGTAATAATTAATGACAGTCTCCATCCTGCCCAGTGTCCCGAAAGTGGATGTTTCATCAGATTTCATGCGCAATGGGGAACGTTTGTAGGGTTAAATTAATTTACCCAAGATCACACAGCCAAAATTCCAAAGTAGACATGTTCAGGTCACAGCCATGAGCCTGGTACAGCATTCAGGTCTACCCAAGGTCATGTGATCTACAGAAACCCAGGCAGTCTCTCTTGGGCTTCAGAGTCCAGACAAATGTGGGTTCCAGGTCCAAGCCCATCACTTTCCCGTCGCGAGTGGGTCAGTGGCTTAATTACTCTATCCCTTTATCTGTCAAACGGAGATGACAACCTTAGCTATACCTTGCGATCGTCCTCAGTGTAAAATGAGATAAAAATGCCTTTGCTTCGTGACTGGCACACAATTAAAAGCAGTAAATACTGGATCGTGTTACGAAGAGGATGATTCTCATCTAACAAGAAAAGCAGTGAGAACAGGTGGAGAGGCCCATTGAGCCTGGAGTCAGAGCTAGCTCTGGATTTAGAAGTCCCAAATGGGGTAGTACTATTCGCTCTGAATAGAACAAATGAATACAGACCTGGGCTCTTAGCCATTATTCTAAATACACCCACTTTTGGCAAAGAGCTGAGCCTTCCCTCGGCAGCAGGACATTATGTGCAAGGAAGCCCACATCTATTATAAATATTTATTTACTTTTAATATATTTTTTTTATTAATTTCAGAGAGGAAGGGAAAGGGAGAGAAAGATAGAAACATCAATGATGAAAGAGAATCATTGATTGGCTGTCTCCTGCACAGCCCACACTGGGGATCAAGCCCGCAACCCAGGCATGTGCCCTTGACCAGAATTGAACCCAGGACCCTTGAGCCTGCAAGCCAAAGTTCTATCCACTGAGCCAAACCAGCTAGGGCAGCCCACATGTTATTTGGAAAGAATATCTTTGCCTTAAATCACCTAACATTTTTTTCTTCAATCTCCTTCTCTCTTCTTATATATATATAAAAAAAAAAAAAAGCCACCTTTTTTCTCTGCATATAAAACAAACACAGTTCAAAAATGTGGCTAGGAAAAGAGGAAGGAATGTCACTGGAAATGAGAAGCCCTTGGTTTAGGTCCCAGCTAGATTATGAGCTCCCATATGACACAGTTCTCTTTGGCAAATTGAAAGAGCTGGACCAGGTGACTCTGAGATCCTTGGGAAAGTGTTGGGATGCCCAGACTCCTTATTCCCAGGAAAATCCATTTTGTGCTGATATCAGAACACACACCCTTTAGAAAAATTCAGATTCAGTAACTGAGATCTGAGAACGGACTAACTCTATAACCAACTGTTCTGGCCATGCACAAATGTTATGTGACTGAAACTCATCCTTTCAAATGCAATGCTCTACCTCTTCTGAATGAGCAAAGAAAGGGCCCAGCAGCTCTCGGCAATTTAGTAAGGCATGGATGCCCAGGGGTCTGGGGCCAGCTTACGGAAGACTCTCCCCCTTCAAGGTTATAATCCAGGAAGCTGGACAAAGCTTGGCCAAGCCAGACCAGCAAAACTGAAAGAGCAAGAGCATTCAAAGAGAAAAGGAGAAACTTAACTTAAAAAAAAAAGGTATGTGTGTGTGTGTGTGTGTGGGGGGGGGGGGGATCAGGCATGGTATTGATGGGCCTCAGTGAACATCTAGCATGAATGGAAACTGAATGGAGGCCACTTTTGGCACAGCTAACAGCAGGGGGGGGACAGGGGGGCGGGGGCGGAGGATGTGGAGGGTTGGGAAAGCACCATCTGAGCACAGAAAACACACCGGAAAGCTAGCCTGTTGTTGGCTCTGAGTAGTAGGGTGCAGAGCAAACAGCAAGGAGGTGAGTGTGAGCAGTGAGGTGAAAAAAGGAGAGAGTAGCTATAAGGGAGGCTCTGAGGCAGCAAGGCAGCTAAACAAATGGCTTCCCTGGGCCAGAAGGTGGCCAGTGGAAAAGTCAGGCGCTCGCTGCAACCTGCCATGAAAGTCTGCACCATGGCTCTGTGCTGGACCCTCCCCCTCAAGGCAGCGCTGCCCTGTTTCAGAGGAGGGGCTGCAGAAGCTGCTCCGACAGGTCAAACAGAACTTCTAAGAGGAAGGTGAAGTGACCACCTACAGGGAGGGTGGAAGGCTCTGGTGTTCCATATTCTTGAATGGACAGGCTTTCCTCCAGCACCTACAGCTACTGCCTTTCAAATGCAGACTCTTTCAATACCTGGAGAGAGCAGCAAGTGCTTCAACACATTTTTTTTAAGGTTATGACAAGGGCTTGAGCCACAGGATGAGGGTAAAATGGTGGTGTGAACCAGAGGAAAGGGCTGACACCCATTTCACAAACACTCAGGAAGGCAGTGAAGTCAGTAGATCACGCAAAACTAAGGCTATTGTCCAGACCAGGGGTGGGGAACGCCAGGCCAGTGAACCATATCAGGCCCGAGAAATCGGTTGGTCTGGCCCTGCCAAGACAGTAGGAGTGAGTCCATTCAATGTTTGGCCAAATACAGCAGGTTAACTTTTAAGTTGATAATTCTGTATGGCCCTCGAATAATGTTATAATTATCCAAATGGCCCTTGGCAAAAAAATAAAATAAAATAAAATAAATAAAAGGTTCCCCACCGCTGGTCTAGACTAAGGTTTTCAAGGAAAGACCTGTTATGCGAATGAACTTCTTACTGGGCTGTTCTCCGAGTTAGGAGCCTCTGAGTGCCCATTCTGGCCCCAGAGCCAGACCCCCTTACGGCGGGGATCCCTGCCCTGGAACATCTCCTTGGACCAGGAAGCAGGTATTTCTAGGAAGCTGCGGGTACTGCCAGAGACCTAGAAGGAATTCGGTACTTTTCGGTTGTGCAATAAACCTGGAATGGATCCCCGCGCAGACAGAAGCAGCCCCAGCCTGGGGCTGCCGCTCCTGAGCGTGCCCACTGCGGGCGGGCAGAGCCTCCGCAGGTTCCCACCCACGGTACAGACTCCACCGGAGGCACGTCTGTGATCTCACGGTGCGTACTCGGCCTGAGGGCCTCCGGGGAAAACTCCGCATCATAATCTCAGCCCAACAAGCCGTTTCCTGCTTTTACTTTTCCTCATTTACAAAAGTTCTTCTCCCCAGAAGTTTGAGGGGGAAAATATGAACTACGCAGGCATGTCTACTCAAGCTAGAACTGCCATTCTTCCTGGTACATTAACAATCTGCAGAGAAACTCGTCCCAGTGGAGGGAGAAGCCGGTATTTTCCGCCATTAAGTCCCCACGGAGGTAGGGGGGAAGACATTGGGTGGAGCACCATTCTCCTAATTTCTTCTACTATCAAAAGCCTGGGGCTTCAAGGTCAAAGCAAAAGAAGAAGCCCTTGGAGCAATACCAACTGTGGTCTGTTGGAGGCGCTCTTGCCAACAACAGGGCAGCTGGGGTTTTAAGCCACCAGGGCATGTGGATGCCCATGTCTTCCTAAGGCTGGAACAAAAGTCTTCCATGCCAGTGTGCCTCTTTGGTGGCTGACGGCCTCCAAATTCATACCACCCATGGATAGGTGCTCCTTCTCTCAGAGACTAACATACACACACACACACACACACACACACACACACACACACACCCGAGCCTTTTCTGGGTGGTTCCCGGACTGATTCCAGGGCCACACAGCCCCCTTCTTGCCCCCTCCAAAATGTGCTCCCTCTTCTTCCCTGCTCTGTCCTCCTCCACTCCAGGAAGCTCAGCCCTCTCATCTGAGAGCACCCTCTCCTCGCACTCCCTACCTCTTCAAGCCCTCTCCTTCCCTCCACAGCCAAACTGCTGGCAAAAGTAACCATGTCAGCAAGTACACTTATGGAGCGCTTACGGTATACCAGATGCTGCACCCAGCACTTAGTTATCCTTTATGCCATTTCCACACGCAAGGAAACAGACACTTTGAGCGTTTAAACAACTCGACAAAGCCCATTCTGCCACTGCACGGCGGAACAGGAATCGGCCCCAACGCGCACGACACCGCCTGCCATCCCGTTTCTCTCTGGCATCCTGTACCCTCGTTTGACTAAGGCGGCTCTTGCTGAGGTCACCAAAGACTCTAAACTGTGAACTCAAGTACTGAGCTCACTTAATCTCTCTACTGGCCAGTCTCCTTCAGTTCTAGGAAACCTCAGGGCGTCTTTCCCCTCCCTCTAGGACTGCATCTTCTCATTCCCCCTCCTTCTTCCTTCTCTCTCTTCCTCTTCCTCTCTTTATCTTTCTCTCTTCCTTTTCCTCTCTTTATCTCTCTCTCATTCCGGTTTCCCCATTCTTCCTCAATTCCCACCCTCTAGGTTCATTTACCACCCAGAGGGTAATGCTCCCTATCTTTTTATGGCTGTCCAGGAGCTAAGCTTCCTCACTGCATTCATAGATTTCCCACTGTCACCCTCTGGATTGCCAAAGGACCGGGAGCAGATGCCACACACAGGAAGGTGGAGGATCACTGCTCTGGAGTGACCACCGCGGCCGTGCAGCGGGTGACCGGCGGAGGGGCCGTGTCTTCTGCGGTCTACTTCCATGGCCCTTTCCGGCTGCGGTTCCAGCTGCTAAGCCCACTTTGGCTTGTTTGTTTTCTGAGCCTGGTTCTTTAGTCTTCCTAGAGATTCTGTAAGCTGCCCAACCGCTTTTCAATAAATTCCTTTTCTGCTTAAACCAGCCAGAGCTGGTTTCTGTGGTTTGACTGAATCATTTCTCAAGCCCATGTCGCTGGCCTGGACCAGACGCCCTCCTGCTGATGGCCCGAAGGCCCCTCCAAATGGAATCTAAGATGCAGTTCAACGCCCTGCCTCCTCTCCCCATCGGTTCACAGGGTTCACAGCGTTGCACTACTGCCTCGGTGAGGGAGGGCCCTGTGCACTACTGCCTCGGTGAGGGAGGGCCCTGTGCACTACTGCCTCGGTGAGGGAGGCCCCTGTGCACTACTGCCTCGGTGAGGGAGGCCACCTGCCAGCAGGGGAGCCTGGATGAGACCTTGCCTCCCCTGCCTTTCTTTCTTCTTCTTCTTCTTTTTTTTTTTTTTTTTTTAATATATTTTATTGATTTTTTTTTTATAGAGAGGAAGAAAGAGGGATAGAGAGTTAGAAACATCAATGAGAGAGAAACATTGATCAGCTGCCTCCTGATGTGCCTGCAACCAAGGTACATGCCCTTGACTGGAATTGAACCTGGGACTCTTCAGTCTGCAGGCAGATGCTCTATCCACTGAGCCAAACCGGTTTTGGCCTCCCCTGCCTTTCTTAACTGTAAGTACATGCCGAGGGCTTCCCTGGAGTTTGACACTTTTACTCCACTCAGCTCTCTTCCCCACCTCATATTCGAAGCAGGACCTTGTATTCCAAGAGGCACCACATTTGCATCTCGTTTAAAGAATTTTACAATATAATATTACATTTACACATTCCACCACACCATGTGCTATCAAGGACCCCTTTAGCCAACTGGTTAAATAACTTTAAGAAAAGGCCAGTAATGAAGCCCCAACTTTTGTTCCGACTTTCTCCTCACTACACCACTCAGCTTCTGGTCTATGGCTTAAAGAAGTAACATCTTTCCTAGACTCTACAATGTATTAAAATAACTAAATACAATTTTTAAATCCGTGAAATGCAAAATACATTTGTGTTGCTTTTCAGCTCAAAGACAACAAATTAGGATGAAAAAACAGTTGGGTATCAGAGGTCTCCGGCGGTCACAGAGTCGGGCAGAAGATGCTAGAAGCCAAAGCAGAAATTCACACAATGGGAGGGGGAGGGGGAGATGAGGAACCGCTCCTCCTCAGTCACAGGTAGACCGTGACGTTTGTGAAAGTGTGTGCAATCCTGCACCTCTTTTTAGAAGAGCAACTTTGAGATCCCGGAGTGTCTACATAACTTCGGATATTAGCTCTCTGAACATGAGCCAGGTATTTTTTAAAGCTCACCTCTAGCCCTTTAAGCACAGCTAAACTGACTGGTATGGTACAAGCATGAATGCTCGATCCCACGGACACTCATGTCTTCCCTTCACCGGCAGCAGGGGAAGAGAAGACATGAGTGTCCGTGGGATCGAGCATTATCATACATTATCAACTTAAAAACTAGCCTGCTATATTTGGTCCAACATTTGACCAAATGACTTCACAGGCCTTACATGGCCCTCCGGCCAGACATTCCCTACCCCTGCTCTGGACTCTGACAGGGTAGAGAAAACGCTATCTTGTTTCCTGTTTGCTTGGTGGAGAGAGACAGGGCTTTAGTGGGGGGGAGCTTCGGAGGTGATATAATTTATTTAAAGTTGCCCTTTAATGAACATATTTTGATTTTTTTAAATATATATTTTATTGATTTTTTTTTTACAGAGAGGAAGAGAGAGGGGTAGAGAGTTAGAAACATCAATGAGAGAGAATCATTAATCAGCTGCCTCTTGCACACCCCCTACTGGGGATGTGCCCACAACCAAGGTGCATGCCCTTGACCGGAATCAAACCCGGGACCCTTCAGTCCGCAGGCTGATGCTCTATCCACTGAGCCAAACCGGTTTCGGCCATATTTTGATTTTTTTAAACTGCATATCAAAAACTCATATGTTGGTATTTGGAATATCAGGGAGAACATTTTGTAAAGCATATGACTGCCTTAGCCACCATGCTTATACACCTGAAAGCAATACAAAGTAATATCGGAAGGAAACAAAAATGCCGTCGTGTTTTAAACCACTAGTCTTTTAGAATTCCGTTGCCTCGCAACTTAACTCTCACTGCCACAGCTTTGCACCCTTTGCGAACACCAGAGCCTGCCAGTGGCCACTGCTCAGCAGAGCGAGCACCAGGCCGCCGGCCCAGGCTCCGGGCTCTGCTGGCCCCGGGGAGGCAGGCTCCACGGCCAGCCTTTCATGTGGTTCAGAACCAGAGCTTCCCAATAAATCAGGAGCTAAATGTCTAACGCCATAAAACTAACCCAAACATAACCCAAACCTGATGGCAAAACAAAGAAAATTCTAAATAAAGAAAGGACGGTTCCTGCTGCCTTTCGCTGGGAAAGCCATTGACGGCAGTGCTGGCCTACAGTGGCTCTGGTCACATGTGAGCGTCGACGAAGAAATGCCACATATGAACTGGCGTCAGGACTGGACACACATTCAGAACCTTTCATTCCGCCTTTAGTCTCCTGTGCAGGGACAAGCCTCCCTGCGGGCGCATGCAAGGATCTCTGTGAGGCCCTTGGGGGAACCCAGACGGAAGCGGCCGCGCCAGAAATAAAAGAGGCGCGCTAGCAGGGACACACAGGTGCGGTCTCCGCCTGGCCTCCCAGGAAGAAAGTCCTAGAAGGGACCCTGCTGACAAGAGCCCAATACCCTTTACACTGCAGTGAAGGCAAAGAGTAAAAATTACTCTACTTTTTAAAGACTGCTTGAAACTTCCTCAATTATGGGGACCCATTACCTCCTCCCCCTGGGTGGCTGGCAGAAACCCTATAATGGGATCCGGCTCCTTCTTAAATCTACCTGAAGTCCCACGGCAGAGCTCTTGCAAAACCGGAAGAGAAAAGATGGGGGGACAGTGTCCTGTTTCCTCGTCAGTGTTAGGAGAAAGGGATGAGGTCAAAGCAGTGAAAGCGCTGGACCAAGTCCCAGGGCCCATAGACTCATTGGGGCCCAATCTGGGACCAACTCACAAAGGCAAATTACCCAGAAAGACCATCTAATGTTGTGATCAGAATTTCAGTTCCTGCTACTACAAAATTAAAGTAACGCCCCTAGCCCAGCGGTGTGGCTCCGTGGTTGAGCATTGACAGCTTTATTGGTTAGGGCATATGCCTGGGTTGTGGGCTCAATCCGCAGTAGGGGGCGTGCAGGAGGCAGCCTACCAATGATTCTCTCTCATCATTGTTTCTCTCTCTCTCCCTCTCCCTTCCTCTCTGAAATCAATTAAAAATGTTTTTTAAAAAATTCTAAAAAATAGAAATAATCATCAACAAATCAACAAACAACAAGTGCTGATGAGGATGTAGAGAAAAAGGAACCCTTGTACACTGCTGGTGGGAATGCAGACTGGTGCAGCCACTGTGGAAATCAGTATGGAGTTTCCCTCAAATATTAAAAATGGAACTGCTCTTTGACCCAGTAATCCCACTTCTAGGAATATAGCCCAAGAAATCAGAAACACCAATTAGAAAAAATATATGCACCCCTATGTTCATAGCAACACAATTTACAATAGCTAAGATTTGGCAGGTGAGTGTATTTAAAAACCATGGTACATCTACACAATGGAATACTGTGCTGCTGTAAAAAAAGAAAGAACTCTTGCCAATTGCAACAGCCTGAATGTGTTAGGGGCAAAAATAGAATATTCGGGAATAGTTATGATTATGGGAAATATTAATCATGCTCTGTTAACCACGATTGTGTTGGTTAAAGAAAGGACATTCTAACCTGGCTGGGAGTGGTATGCCCCTAGGACCTGGGAGTCAACCTTGGACCTGGGAGTCGACCTTGGAACTATTCTCATTTAAGAACTGCCTATTACCATGGAAAGATTAACAGCCTCAAAGAATAAAGTTCCACCCCAGCCTCCTACTTCCCCGTGCAATCCTTGTCTTACCCTATACAGGCAGTTGGCTTATGGGGGGGCTGGAGAGCAGATTTTTGTGGATGACCTGCTGCTTAACCATACTGCCGGCCATAAAAGCTCATAGAGGATTCAACCCTGTCTCTGCTTACTTGGCTCAAGTAGTGACAGGCAGCCGGGCCATTGTTTGTCTGGTTACAGATGGACCTGGAGAGCATGACGCTAAGTGAAATAAGCCAGTCAGAGAAAGATAAATAGCACATGATCTCACTCATTTGTGGAATTATCATGAACACCACAATACACTGATGACCAAAAGTAGACAGAGACACAGAAGCACGGAACGGACCAACAAACCTCAGAGGGAAGATGGGAGGACGTAAAGAGGGGGAAGAGTCCTTCCAAAGGACTTGAATGCATATATATAAGCATAACCAATGGACACAGACAGAAGTGGTGAGGGCATGTGCTAGGGGGCGGGGGCAAGCGGGGAGAGGTCAATGGGGGAAGGAGACATATGTAAACACTTTCAACAATAAAATAATTTAATTTCAAAATAAATAAATAAAGTAACACCCCTAGGTGCATTACGTGAAATGAGTTTGTAAATAGCTTTGCCATGGGCCAAGTCGAGTATTTGCCCAGGAAGGGGAGAGGTGTCTGCTCTGAGGTCGGCAGAAAAGCAAAATAGTTTCATTCTGAGTTCCATGGACTCGACAGAAGCCCATCGGGCTAAGACAGAATTTCATGTGTGGGGTTATGGGGGGGGGGGGGGGGCGGGCAGACCGCCTCCAAACTTCATTCAAGGGGGGTGACGGCTCCAGGCGGCACTCCAGGGGCACAGCTGCCAGTAGCAGGAGCCTCCCTTTCCATTCAGCCCGGGGGATTTAATTGTTCTTAATTATACAGCCACCACTCATATGCAAATCGTGCATGAAGGGTTTCCCTTTTAAATTGTAATTTTTCTTTCAGGTTCTCGAGGCACTGAAGTGTTATTGCTGAAGATGTCACTGGAGAAAGAATGGGCCCTGTGGTCGCTCAGGGCTGGAGCGAGGCCCCTCTTCACCCGCCCACTCTGCCTTTGTCCCGCCCGGCAGGCTGTTACTCTCCCACCGCCAGGCCTGCCCCAGGCTAGCTCCTAGGACTCCCTTTTCAGCCCAGTTCTTCTCTAACACCTTTCCCCGCTCTTTCTGGCACTCCGTCTCTGGACAAAGCGCAGCAGAGAGGAGAGGGGAAAGCATGGATCAGCTGGCAGAAAGGTTGCTTTATCCATTCAATCCCTACTTTTGGAGTCCCGATGACCATGGACTCCAAAAGGAGAGCTTTCTGATAAACATTGTGCTGAAGAGAATAACAGCCACATGAAAAAAAGTGCTGGCAGCGCGTCAATAAAAGGAAACAAAGCTGTCATGTTCAACATGATTACAACCAAAAAAGATACCATTAGCAGAATATTAAACAGGGCCGTGCTAGGATGGGTGGGATGTGAGTGACACTTCCCTTTCCCCCAGTTTTCCAAAATTGTTAAGTAGTTTGATACCTTTGAGAATATTCCACATTTGTGGAGTTAACGTTGCTGTTAGAAAACTCAAGAGCGATCTAGGAAGGTACATTCTTCTTAAGTAATTATTTCTTTGTGTGGATTCAAAGAACACATTTCTACATTTATGTTACTTAAAAAACTAACAAAAGTTTCAATTCTGAAAGTTTCAATTCTGAAAGTTTCAATTCTGAAAGTTTCAATTCTGAAACGCTTGTTCCTTTGCTCCACACTCCCTAACTCACTGGTTACTGCCCCGTCTCTGTGAGCTTCTCCTTCTACCACCACCTCCACCACCTCCTCCACCTCCATCATCACCACCATCACCACCACCACCACCACCATCTACCACCACCACCATCATCTACCACCACCACCACCACCATCACCACCACCACCATCTACCACCACCACCACCACCACCACCACCACCACCACCACCACCACCACCCTCTACCACCACTACCACCATCACCACCACCACCATCACCACCACCATCACCACCATCACCACCACCACCACCACCATCTCTTAAACAAGAGGCAAGCTGAGGTGCGGCCTTCCCTCCCTGCTCCACAATCACTCATCCCATGATCTGATCCAGTCTCCAGGCTCTAAACATCACCGGAGCTTACACTCAACCCAACTCTCCAATCCCAGCCCTCTGGGCGCCCACCCACAGGTTCACTGGAAAGTCTAAAAGACATTCTTTTAAAAGTCTAAACCATGGCTCAGTAGTTGAGTATCGACTTACGAACCAGAAGTCACAGTTTGATTCCCACTCAGGGCACATGCCCAAGTTGCAGGCTCCCAGCCATCAATGATTCTCTCCCATCATTGATATTGAGCGCTCTCTCTCTTTTTCTCTTCCTCTCTCTCTCTTCCTTCCTCTCTGAAATCAATAAAACTATATTTTTTATAAAAGTCTAAACCAATACCCATGACTTTACCTCAATCCACCCTATCCACAGCCATCTTGGCTCAGTTGTTGAAGCCAATAATTTTGGAATCAATCATCCTTGTCTGTTTTCTACCTTATATATCACATCAATCTACTGGAAATCCTGTGTGAGCTCTGCTTTCAAAACATACCCAGAGACTCACCACCTGTACCCGGTCCAAGCACCAACATCTCTGAGTTCTTGACTATTGAATACAATAGCCTCAAGTGATGTCCCTGCAGTCTAGGCTCAACATCAGCCAGGCAGCATTTTAAATTCTAATTCAGGTCACTGCTCCGCTCCAAACCCCATGATGCCTCCCCATTTCCAAGGTCTCACATGAACTGAGCGCCACACTCTCCCCCGTGACCTCACCACCTTCAGTTCCCTATACGGAACGCTTCACAAATGTGTGTGTCATCCTGGTGCAGGGGCCACGCTCCTCTTCTCTGTATCGTCCCGGTGCTGCCAAAGCAAGCTCCAGCTCCCTCCTTGACACCTGTCCTGCTCTAACCACCTGTAAACACTCCAGGCCTTAGTTCCCACTGCAAATCAAAACCTTTAGTATCTGTAAATACCAGTTACACAAAAATAGATGCAAGCTGAGGTGCGGCCTGCCATCTGACCCTCGGCCTCACTTCTGCAGTTGCACCCCTATTTCAAGCATCAGTGGGATGCAGATGTGTACCCCACCCCCACATCTAGTCCCTGAGCTGGAAAGGGGGTGAATGTGCCCAATGTGGGGATAGAAGGTTTGAGAGGTGTAGAGAGAGTCCCCAAACTCACTTACTCCTAAGGCCAACTACTCTCCTTCTTCCAGGTCATAAGAGCTAATAAATCCCTTTTAATGCTCAAGCTAAATGACTGGAATCTATTACTTGAAACTGGAAAGGTCCCAACTGGTAGTTAGATGAGCCCAGTTAACTCAAATGTAATTCATGAAATCAAGTAACCTTTGGAATATAAAAATACATGTTACAACTATTTATAAAAGCAAATGCTTTCTGAGAAAAAGGATGAATCTACAAAAGGCCTAAGATTAACCTGCATCCTCACAAATAAAAATAAAAATAAAAATAAAAAAAGCAGGGAGGAAGGGATCTGCATCTTTATAAAGCCAATTGTTTCTTCCAGGAGAGACAGAAATGTTCTCAAATTAGATTGTGGTGATGGCTGCACAGCCCTGTGGCTACACTCAAAGCACAGTGAACCACACACTTACAATGAGTGAACTGTATGGTGTGTGAGTTGTATCTACATAAAGCTGTTTAAAAAAAAATAAATTAAAAAAAAAGAAGAAGAAGAAAAGAAAAAAGAACCATGGGCAAGCACACAATGCCAGCCTCCAACATCAGGCATTCATCAGGATTCAAGGTGGGAAAGGGACGAGGGGGCCGCCGTCTGCATCTTCTCATCCATGTGCTCATCCTTCCTCCCTGAGCCCACAGACGCCTCCCGCACGGCGACAAAGCCGCATGCAGATGCCTCTGATTAGGGCCGGCCACATTTCCCATCATTATGCAGCCTAATTCCTGCCTATTATCCAAACGCAGAATCCTTCTGCCCGATTTCAGGCAGCCTAGCAGCTGCCGAGGAAGAACAGCTTGCCCCTCGGAGGAGGCCCCTTTGACATGGAGCCCCTGCTGCTAAGAGGACTCCCGTCCTCGACATGTCAATCACGGCGGCGGCGGGAGGAGACCTGGGAACAAGGGCGACTTCCATGTGAGCATGTTCCTTCCAAAGCCAGCATGAGAAGAGGAAGAGGTCAGACTTGAAGACTAGTTTTTATACTTGGGGGACGGAAGAGGAGGGAAGGGGGGCAGGGGTTGGGGTGAGGGGAGGGAAGTGGTAAAGAATCAAATAAGAGCACAGCAAGTGCTTACACCAAGACATGCTCTCTCCTTAGCTCTCTCCATCTCCATATTAATCTTCATGAACACGCGAGCCCTGATCTTCAAACCACCTGACCTCCAGAGCTCAATGCACTCCGATACGACTCAATGACTCTGACTTTGCTTGTTCTCCAGATGATCCCTTGACCCCTTTTCAAAGGAGGCATTTCCCTATTTTAAATAGCTTTCCTAGTGGTTTTCCTTTAACTGTAAACAGAGATAAAAAGAAAAATACAGCAACTGTACTTGCTGCAAGGAAACAGGGCGTTATATTGCGAAGGGCCATAGTTATTCAATGAAATACTGTATGTAAAGTGTTTGATTAAGTTTTTAACTCTCATGGCAAACAACTCAATTGTTACGCTGTATTCAGGGACACTTTCGAAATATATTTCTTTCCTCTAGTAATAACACAACAGGGACATCCTGTACACCCTCCACTAGAAAGACTGCCACAATTCTGGCATCAGTTACAGAATTAATCACTTTAAATTCAAGGAAAGGTGAATCCCTAGCAGGAGAATATTTTAAAATGTGTAGCTCCTGAACATTTCCTCCTCCCTTAAAAAAAAAAAAAAAAAAAAAAAAAAAAAAAATCATCATGAGCACCAGCTCAGGGAGTCAAGAAATGTGGGCCACTGGTACCCAATTTGGCACCTCTCAGAGATAATGAGGGGCAACCTTAAAAAAATATATATGGCATTAACCGGTTTGACTCAGTGGATAGAGCGTCGGTCTGGGGACTGAAGGGTCCCAGGTTCAATTCCGGTCAAGGGCATGTACCTTGGTTGTAGGCACATCCCCAGTAGGGTTGTGCAGGAGGTGGCTCATCGATGTTTCTAACTCTCTATGCCTCTCCCTTCCTCTCTGTAAAAAATCAATAAAATATATTTAAAATATATATATATATATATATATATATATATATATATATATATATATATATATATATATATATCTCCCCAGGACTCCATGAGCTCTTCCTGAATCAGACTATCTGGGGACAGAGCCTGGAAATACGGATTTGGGGAACAACTCCCCTAAGGAATTCCACGGTCCCTGCTCCCATTAGGAAAACAGGAGTGCATTTGAAAGCCACAGGCACATTTATCCATCTCTCTGCTATTCATTCCTGGATCCTTCCAGGGACACCTCTGTTCCTCACACGGCTCCTTTCCACTATGAAATTCCTCCGTCTCAGGGAGAGCCAGGCTGCAGGAAACAAGCTAGCTATTTTAAGCAGAAAGGGGCTAGCTATTTTAATTGATACTTATGTGATTGTTGAAAGGTTCGAGGGAGCAGGCTCTATGCTGGGCCTCCAGGAAAGGACTCCCAAACCACAGGGAACTGGCCCCCAAGGGTGCTGGTGCCTCTGTCACAGGGAAGCTGGGGCGCCTCAGGAAGCTTCCCTGGGGCTACTGAGTCAGGAACATCCTGCCAGCTGTGTCCCCAGGACCTAGGAGCTGCCTCTGTCACCATTCTTGGTCCTAGGCCAACATGCTCTAAGTTGGGTCCTGGGAAGAATCATTCACTTCCTGCTACGCTTAACGTTAATGAATTCTGCTTCTGACACTGCTTCCCTGAAGAGCAGTCACCAGACCGGAATCCAGCAGGACCACCTACCCTGAACAGAGGGCCAGACTCGCACAGACTAAGCCATCGCTCACTGTCAAGCAGTCTCTATCGCCCCCAAGTCTCCCGCACCTAACTTTCCTTCTCTGGCCTTTTCCTCTCCATTTCCCCTTCCCATGCAGACAACTGCTAATCCAGGTCCCAGGACTGAGCCTAATGACCACTAATGACATCTTTTGTATTTCTTCTTCTTTGAATCAACTCATCATGCAGCCTGTCTAGTTTTTTGAGTGTGCGTGTGTGTTTGTTTTTGGGTTGTTGTTTTTTGTTGTTGGGTGGTTTTTTTTGTTTGTTTGTTTGTTGTTGTTTTTTGGCTCCTGATTCTTATCCAATAAACTGTCTATTTGCCCCCAAATCCTATCATCCACCAAATGAATGACACTTGAACTAAGTGGATAGGATGAATACAAAATATACTAACACCACCTTCACTGGAAAAGTCTAATAATCACATTATCAGCATGTGCCCAAATGCAACCAGCATCTTTTCCCATGGTCTTTTCTGGACCATATGTCCAACTCAGCCTTAGGTGCTACGAGCGAGTAATAAATCCTTGTCACAAGCACTTGATATTATCAGACGAGCAGCAGAGACATAAGACAAAAGAACAAGAGAGATAGCAAAAATTTTAGATGCTGCAAACAGACTATCTGATACCAATACAAACTAGGAGCTACTCAGATCTGAAATGATGAGAGAGATCCTTTTTTTTTTTTTTTTTTTTAAAGCATGTGTGAGGTCTCCTGAAAGGAACATATGGTAACATATTGTGTAACGGCCCACGGAGTCCATTTTTGCAATCAGATCTTACTTAATACAATAATACACTGTGTGACTTCAAAACATGGGCATATGTCAAATACGGAAAATCTCCCACAGCTACCTGGACAGGGTGGGAAATGAAGGAAGATCTTTAAAGCAAATGAATCCGTTCCCAACATAGGGAGTCGGGCAGAGAGTACACCTCGGTGTGATGCAAGTTGCGCATGGGCCCTTGATTTCTGAGTTTATTTTCTCCTCTGAGTAAACTGCTTTTACTTCTAGATTTCACCTGATACCATATTTGTGCTGGCATCAAGACTCCCTCCACCCTACCCCCTGCCTGAGGATTCCGCTTTCTCTTCTTGTTGGTTTCTCACCGCTTTCAACCCACTCCCTTCCAAATCAGCAGCACCTGTTTCTAAATAAGGTGTCCACACGGGTCTCTTACTTTGCATGTTCACTCTGAGCAAGGGGAAACACACACTTGGAGTTTCTCTTCACCTTATGCAAAAGGTGGAAGAGACACCCACAGAAGCTTACTAATTTGTTTTAAGCGGAAAATTTTTACTTTCTTTTTTGTAAAAGGATTCCATCTCCCCTACCACGCTCACTTTAGAAGCATGCTGTGTGTAAATTACCTTAACTAGGAAACTCAAAATAATCAATCATTGCTTTTACGACTGTAATTATTACCAAGTCTATATGGAACAAAACATTTCCACCATCTACCGGTGAAAGTCAAAAGTTCACGGACAAGAGATGAAGTGTCATTTCCCATAAGCACCGAGATAAAATTAATCGCAGAATATCCTGGAAATCACCAGTGGTCATGGGACAGAGGAGGCCGAGGAGGGGAACCTGGCGCCCCCTGGGAGGCGATGGAAGCGTCTTCTTCACCTCACAGGACCCCGCCTCCTGATTCCAGAGGATATAATCCTTCCAGACCAGACGAAATAAATTCACTGCTGCCCTACAGAGGGGGGGCAAACCTCAAGCCTGGGTGACCTACAAGAGCAGATAAGAACCCATGACTGAGTGCTTCTCTTTCTCTCTCTCTTTCTCTCTCTCTCTCTCTCTCCAGGGGAGGGCTGGCTCCCCAACTCCAGCCAAATCCCTTGCTCCCCCACACTATTTCTTTTTTTTCTTAATGCTCACCAGAGGATATGCCATTATTAATCTGAGAAAGGGAGAGGCAGAACGACGAATGTGAGACATAACAATTGATAGCATCTCAATGTGTCACCACCTAGGCATGTGCCCTGACCAGGAATAGAACCTGCAACCTTTAGGTTCAAGGGATGATGCTCCAACCAACTGAGCCACCTGGCCAGGGCTGTTCCCCACTCTATTTTTTACGTCTTGGAAACTCTACAACTGAGGTATACGTGATAACTACCTTGCTTGATACAGCAACTTTGATACAAACACATTAAGAGACAGGCCTGGGAAGGGAACCTACAAGACAAGACTGGGATTTTAAAGAAAGAAGATGGGAGAAAATGGAAGTGAGAAAGTTATTTCCTCCTTTAAGTTCCAAAGTAAGCCTTTTCCTCCTCTCCTTGCTACTCATCAAACACTTGTTCTCACCTTGTTTTTAACTGTTTTGTTGTTTTTAAGCCTAGAGGGTTCCCCCTAAATGTCCACAGGTGAATGAATGAGTTTATCTGCTTTACTGCAACCAGACTATACACTCTTGTTTTAAAAACCAGTCGTCTTTTTCCAATATTTTCAAACATACCACAGTTTTCTCCAGTCCCTAGAAAAGAATACAGTAAATATAAAACATGTTTCTCGACCCACACAAATCCATCAACGCCAACTGCTAAGAGCTCACATGCAGCCTTCCTCTGTTCTCTTTTCATATACTAGTTCCCCCTATCAATAAATTCCTATTTTTACAACTAAATAACCCTCCCTTTGAAGAGGTAAGCTGTAACCTGTTTTATATTATCGAATGCCAAAATCGGGGAGTAAGTTGAGGCTCTGATATTTCCCTCCCACCAGCCCCTGCTCTAAAAAGCCATCCGTATCCCTCCTGTTCTCCGCTGCAGAGAGAGCTCGGTGCGTGAATGCAGCCTAGGGCCTCGCGGTGATGTCTTTCACATGCCAAGGGAATCCAGCCCAGATCAAGGGAAAGAGCAGCTGCTCATGTTAACGGTACAGACAGCTGGCACTCTAAGACCGAGAATCAAAGGGACCTCTAAAAACACAGTACCAAGAAGATGAAACGGAAGAGAAAGGACGTGAAGGTGGCCCACGAAGGCAGGAAAAGCTAACACGGGGACAGTGAAAGGGCGCCTGTCAGGGACTCCGACAGGGAGCCGCCGAGCACACTTAGCGTCACTAAGGACGCTAACAGTGTGGTCTTTGCAAAAAGGGCCGTCCAGCACAGAAGCAGTCTCCGCTGTACCTCCCTAGCACATTCCTGGAAACCATAACATAAATAGAGCCAATCGTATTTTCCCATGGGAACGACGTCCAAATTGAAGGGTTACCATCCTGGCCAAAGTCACCAAAGACATCACAGCAATGATGATACTGCACAAAACCTACGACACAGCTTCAAACCCTGCAAATACCATGAAGTGGTCAAATCAAGCTGTAGCATTGGAACTGGATGTAAGAAGTGGCCTGGCAGACCACAGGGTCTAACTCCCTCCTCCAGGCCAGGACATGGAAAACCACGCCCCCAAGATCAGGGATCTGGTTAAAAGCCAACTGAGAAACAAGCTCAGGCCTCCTACCAACTAACCAGTCCACAGGGCATTTGACAAAAGTTCTATAAAAGACAGACAAAAAATAAAATTAAAAAAAAAAAAAGTGCATTCTGTTATTATAGAAGCTGTCTCCAAAATAAGACAGACATGGAGCAAATAAAAATATAAGCACCCGTATAACACATTTTACCTGCAAGCAAAGTCATCCAGGAAGAATTCTACATGTGTGCTTGTAACTAGCAACCATTTTCCTTGTGAGCCTTTCTTACCAAGTACAGTGGGAGAAGACTTGGATTGCCCATCGGGGGGTCGCCATGGCATTTGGGCCATTCGGTCCTTCTGATTAGAGCCTTGGCCTCCCTGGCCACAGGGCCTGCGTGTGACCCCAGGCAGGTCCATCAGGGTCCTTGCGGGGACCACGTGCCCTGGGAGGGAATTCTCAGGGTGCAAAGCTTTGAGGAAGGCAACGGGAGCGCAGCCAGTGGCCAAGTTCCCCGCCAGACTTTCCGCAAGAGAGATGGCAAGAGTAAACAGGAGGGAAATGGGGGAAAGGCAGAAAGACGGCCTGGCACACCTACAGTGAGATGTGCTGCTACAGCAGTCTCAGGCCAGTGGGATACCGATCATTTCCACCCTCTTTGTTCTTTTATGAATTACCTAATCTTGCTGCCACAAACATGAACTTTGCGATGAGAAATGTAATGAGAAAACTATGTCGTGAAGTAAGGGTAGGGCTGATATTCAGCGAGAATAGACTCCCTTCACGGGCTGCCTGGGGCCTTTTCTGATTGGCTGGATCCTTTGGGATTCCTGAGACTGGCCTAAAAAAACAAGAAGACTTTCAATATAATCCATAAGGCTGACAGCAGCAGGGGTGAGGGTATGGCTTCCTTTATGGGTGTGGTCCTGATCTGCACATAAATTTTAATTTTCTCTTAACACTAGCTCACAGCAGACCTTTTCCCACAATGCTATCAGTAACAGTGTTCATTGTTAGTCAACTGTGAAAATTCAACCACAATGCCTGAGGCTAGTGAGCAGCAGCTAACCTCCTCTCTGATGGCTCTCCTTAGCATACCCTTCACCACTGTTAGCCAACCATCTGGGCAGATTTCAGTCTTCGTATTTCTAAAACCTGAATTCCTCTTCCGAGAGACTTCCTCTTCTTTTCACCCCAAGTCTTACCTCCAGACTTGCATCAGATTTGGCTTCCTGCAACAGCAGACGGGGCTGTTTCCCTTTAAACTTTTTAATTTGATCATGTTTCTCTCCCCTCCCCATTTCATTCCTGAGACAACTGTCCTCGTCTCTAGCTTTAGGCACCCTGCCTGGCCTGGTATCTTCTAGAAGGAATTTCATTCAAAGAGACAGCAATGGAGACAGAGAAAATTCCTAAGCCTCACAAATACTTCTAGTTAAAAAGCAACATAACTCTGGCAGTTTTAATGAATGTGGTTTGCCAGCTGCTGACATAATATTTGGGACTGATATTCACAGGAAACTCTATTTCAGGTCTTAATTTGATATCAGATGCTAAAGGCACAACAAATACTGAAGGCAAAAAAAAACAGGTAATCCTACAGTCACATGGTGTTTAGTATTTTTTATTTATTTTTTGATGGAAAGTTGATTTATTGGTGGGTGCAAGGTGGGGGCAGCACCGAAACTCTCACGAGTGCAGGGCTCGCCATTTTTCCAGGGGACCATGATTAGGGATGTATTTGACCCCACGGTCATCTGGGATGAGGCGCTTCTCGGTCACCATGTCTTCAAACTCATCCACATTAAACTGAGTAAAGCCCCACTTCCTGGAGATGTGGATCTTCTGGCGGCCAGGGAACTTGAACTTGGCTCTGTGTAGGGCCTCAATCACATGCTCCTTGTTCTGCAGCTTGGTGCGGATGGACATGATGACTTGGCCAATGTGGACTCTGGCCACTGTGCCTTGGGGCTTTCCAAAGGCACCCCGCATACCCGTTTGGAGCCTAGATTAGGGCAGCATGAGTTCAGACACGAGTGTCCACCAGAAAGGGCTGTATCCAAGGTCCCTTATGGCAAACCCATACTAGCAACAGGTTGCGTACACTACCAAGGATGCTGCTGTTTGCAGCCATTGCACACCAGGCCCCCATGGGGAAAAGAGCATGGTCAGCTTAATTGGCTGCAGTTAGTATTTTTTAAACCAAAGGAGACACAGTACCATAGAAATATTACATGGTGGCCCCGCCGGCACGGCTCAGGGGTCGAGCATCAATCTGTGAACCAGGATTGATTCCCCCGTCAGGGCACAGGCCTGGGTTTCGGGCTCGATCGCCCTGTAGGGGGCATGTAGGAGGCAGCCAATGATTCTCTCTCATCACTGATGTTTCTAGCTCTATCTTCCTCTCTATCCCTCTCTGAAATTAAAACAACTTTTAAAAGAAATATTACATAATGGTTAAGTGAACAGATGAAGCCATAAAAAACCTACTCAGTCCTGAAGTCCTAAAAAGACTAACCACCAAGAACCAGAGTGGCTCTGGGAAAGCCCAGGGCGCTGCACCCGGCAGAGGGGACGGGGGTTTCCTCCGCCCGGTCTGACACACAAAGGGAACCGAGGCCTCCGGCAAACCCGCGTGGAAAGTGCTCTGTGGGAGTGGGAGGGTGGGGACGCCGGGAGGGCGGGGTATGAATGGGGAGGCAGGACCAGAAGGAAAGGAGACAGGAGAGTTGAGGTGAGAATCACGGTGGGCCTGGCACAGAATGAGACATGGGAAGGACCACCTGTTGGGCAGGCTCTCCACCCACGGGAGGAAACATGTATTAAAGAAGATCTAGGGCTAAAGCACCCAGCTGAGTGTGGGGGGGAAACAACATTTAAAAATAACACGAGGATCTTGCTCTTAACTCCATCTCAATGGGTAGAGACACACACCAGACTAGAAAATTCGGCAGACAGAGCACCGAATGCTCAGGCAGAAGGAACAGGGGGACTTCCTGGATGTCACACCTCACCGGGCGGGCGGAGTCTCAGGACCAGAGAGGGGCCCCTCTTGGCTTTGCATTCACCTTCACTCCCACCCTGGGTCCTTCCTTCCCCGGGTACTCGGCTCCCGCTCCCAGTCCACCCTAAACCCCCCCACCCTACGCCCCGTGGAAAGAAAGGGACTACCCTTCTGAGGTCGCCCAGTATGAGCACATCACAAAAGCCAGGCCACCTATTTACTACAAACTTCTGAACTTAGAAAGTTGAAATTAAAGGGCACAAAACAGGAACTCAGAGCCCACAAGCTGAAGCTTCAAAGGTGAGAATGCCCCATTTCATAAAAGGTGGTTGAGGTTTCCCACTTGACTGTTCCACGTTCTCCCCCACTCCCTCACCACAGCCCGAAGCAAGCTCATACTTGATTTTCTCACCGTCTTCAGTACACACTCAACGGTTTCTTTCACATCCCCTTGGAGAAGGCCAAAGGCCCCCGGCACTGCACAGGGCTTGACTCCAAGCCATTCTGCTTGAAGATGCAGCCTCAGTGGAAGCACAAATACCAGAACAGCCAAAGAATGATGGGATATTTCATTCTTTTCTAAATGGCTAAAAGACTGTTACACAAACAGGTATTTCTTCTGTCATAAGACCAAGAAATAGAATTTTAAAAAAAAGAGCAACAACAAAACAAAGAACATGTGCTATATAACATGGATGGACCTTGAAGACATCGTGCTCAGTGAAATAAACCGGTCCTCAAAGGACAAATACCGGGTGATTCCGCTTATCGGAGGGACCTAGAGCAGCCAAATTCATAGAGGCAGCACACAGGATGGCGGTTGTCAGGGCTGGTGGGGGGAGGGGGAGGGGGTGTATGGGGAGTTCTTGTTCACAAAGCACAGTTGCAGTTTTGCAAGATGCACAGCTCTGTGGACGGGTGGTGACAATGGTCGCCCAACATTGGGAATGCACTCAATGCCTCTGAATTCTACACTTAACGATGGGTTAGAAATGGAAAATGTGATAGTACACGTTTTATCACAATTAGAATGAATAAACTCCTTTAAAGAAAAGTCTGCGGGAATTTATCGGGTCTCGTGTCCATCCGCACTTAACAACACACAGGCTTTTCCTGAGTAACGTACAATGGTTGGAGCAATTACAGTGGAGACGCTCTGATTCCTAACTAGACCTTCCCGGGGGACACGTGTACGGAGAGGACCTGCCTGGGAGGCCTGGGCCCAGAATTTTCCCTTGAGAAATAACCACCCCCTTCCCTCCCAAGGATATTAGAGCCTTATCTGCAACACAGCCTCCACCGCCATTAACTGATCCCTAACACACATTCCCCGAGACTCATCTTCTCCAGGCTCACCGCCGCCCCCAAGAGCGGTGGCACCTCGCCGCCGCCCTTTCCCCCCCCCACCTCCCCCATCTAGATAGGAAGCAGGGCCCAAGATTACACAGAGGACAGCGGCTCAAGTCTGTGCATCACCCACCTGTGGGCAAGGCGGCTCCCCAGTGTGGACTCTTCCCCCACGGAAGTCACAGCCACAAAGAACCGGCTTTCGGGTGGACTGCGAGTCCCTTCAGGCCCTGCCACCTGCCGCTCACCCACGCAGACACCTGCTCTGCAACTTCAGGGCACTGCTTTCGTGCTGGATCCGAAGACCTCACCTGAAGAAGCAGGAGCTGCAAACCTCCCCCACACCCCCTAACCCATGGAAGGCCCCCGGGGTTCTCATTAATAACGCTACAGAAAAAAATGCTTGAGGTAGTGCTCCAATCCTTTCCGTGGCGTGATTAATCCAGCTGTTCAGAAAGCCCTGGCACCCCCCGTGGGCCTCTATCACAAAAGAGTAACAGCTCCCCCTCCGTCGGCTCAGTCATTAGGGAACAGAGAGGAGACAGCACGGGCCTGGCCTTTCCTAATCTCTCATCACTGCTCCTCAAACTTCCCCCCGAAACTCCCCCGACAAGAGAATTCACTGCTCCAGGGATCCCGCGCCCTCCAGGTTTCCTGCCTAACTCGAGAAACATAGCTAAAGGCTGGCTGGCTTTTTTTTTTTTTTTTTTTAAGATGGAAGCAAACGGAGCAACCCTACTTTTGGGTGTATTTTCATAGAACACGCTTCCTTCCAAGTCTCGAGTAAAATGGCTACCAAGAAAGCTGGGCCCTGTCTGTCCAAAGCCTCCAGAAACCTCCCGCCCCCAACGTGAGCTCAGATGAGGAAGTGAAGCGGGTCTGGCCGTCCCACACGGCCGGCCCCCGGATGAATTCCTGGCAAGATCTTCCCGGAGCAAATGACTGCTGCTGATGGTATCATCCGCTTGGCATTTCTGCACCGGGCTTCACCATGGTGGTTTTGTCTTTGCGTGCACACACGTGTAAACTCCCTGTGCTCGAGGACGGCCACACTTCCCTATTCGCCAGGACATCAATTCCTGTTTCTCACACACCACAGACACTTGGCACAGCAGATTCTGCACCAAGTCCTTGGGGAGAAGAGTGAGTGTGGGGGGAGCGGCGGGCGTCTTCCGACCTAGAGACTCCTGTGAACTGCTGTCTCAGGGCCTGTGGGGGGCGGGGGGCGGGGGGCAGCAGCAGTGTATCCCCCTGCCTGGAGGCACCGTTCTTCCTCTGTCCTGGACACTGAAGTTGGCCAAATTATATACATACTAAATGTGTGTATTTGCTTTAAAATTACATTTGCCTATTGTTTCCTTCTCATGGAAACTCAAGTGTGAAAGTTTAAAATGGCTCCTTCTCCATATTCTACATGTGTGGACGAATAGAGTGTGACAGGTAAATATGTCCAAACTCCTTCCACAAGCAATTTAAAGACTCTCCTAAATTTTGCTTTGTTTTGCTTTTGTTAATCCTTACCCGAGGATATTTTTCCCATTGATTTTTAGAGAGAGTGCAGGGAAAGGGGAGAGAAAGAGAGAGAGAGAAACATCAATGTGAGAGAGACACATTGATTGATTGCCTCCCACACACGACCTGGGCTGGGGAACAAACTTGCAATCCAGATACATGGCCTTGACGGGGAATGGAACCCACAACCCTCTGGTAAAGAGGCCAATGCTCTACCACTGAGCCACACTGGCCAGGGCTTCTCTCCATATTTTTATCCCAGTTTTTCTCTTTCTGTGGTGTTAATATCACCTGATGTCAGAGTAAAACATCACTATCCCTGTGGCAAGAACAAAAAATGGAAGCCCTATTCACTGGAATTGGGTACAGTTGGAATTAGATACAGTTAAGTCCTCATTTAACAGCATCAATAGGTTCTTCGACTTTCAGGCAAAATGATGTCTAACAAAACCAGCTTTCCCCGAGGCCAGTGATCTAAACAAGAGTTAGCTTCCCAGGCCATACCATCAGCATTTCACCCAAATGATGTTCAACACAGTAACATTATTCAAGGACCTGTTGTGCAAAGTCTTCGACTTCAAAACTAAACGACGTGCCAGGCCACTAAATAATTTTCTGTCCCAGCTTTTGTCACCTCAGCAACTTTCACTGAAAGGTTGGCCCCGAGCAAGCAACTGCAAAAGACAATATTTACCCATGACATCAGACAACTGCTGTTGAAATCCCAGAGGACTTTTCCTACCGAATCTCTAGGCCAAGAACAAAAGGTACCCACACGGCCGCCACATCTCTCCCGCTCGTGTTGTGTGTGCTCACTGCGACACCTCACTTTTCCTAAGGCTGTTTGATCACATCTCTGATTTAAGGAGTCCTTGGCACATAGAATTTCCACCCCAGGAGGGAGGGGAGGAAAGTACTGCACACAGAGACTATCACTGGCAGACAGAAGTGTAACGAAGGTGTTCAGAAGTTTAAAACACAACAAGTGAACCACAGGTTGAAGTCTCTCGGTGTCTCCATGGCCACAACAAGGACTTCCAGGAGGCGCCCTGAGAGGGAGCACACCAGAGAGAGGGGGCCTCATCAGTAATGCAAAGTGTGTCCCCTGGAGTCACCGATCCCAGCAAAAAGCTGGACACTCCCTGTGATACGCCCTAGGGCTGCTGCAAACAGTGTCTGAGCACCAAGTGAGGGCATTGATTTCCACAGCAAACCTGTCCCAACATATGCCAAAGGCTGTCTTTATTGCTTGAAATTGCCACTCGTGATTTTCATCAGTGAGAAATTTCTTAATAGCTTACCCAATTTTTCCTTTCCGCAGGTTAGACTAGAGTCTCACTAGTCTGGATCCCTCCCTGCCCTGTCACACACATCACACTTGTTACATACCTTTTCTCTCAAGGAAGACTTAAGGCTGAGACAAAAATGAATTTATTTCTTTTTTTTTTAATAAATATATTTTTACCGGTTTTAGAGAGAAAGGAAGGGAGAGGGGGAGAGAAACATCAATGTGAGAGAGAAGCAGTGCTCAGTTGCCTCCTGCATGCACTCCCACCAGAGCAACCCACAACCTGGGCATGTGCCCTGACCCAGAATCCAACCTGCAACCTTTTGGCGTACAGGACGAAGCTCAACCAGCTAAGCCACACCAGCCAGGGGAAGAAAAAAAAAAACACCAACAAATTTCTTCACTATGTGTACAAGCTTTTCTATTCCATTAGCCATTTCTCAGCTACTGATGGCTGCTTCTTACTTTCACAGACTTTGCTTGGCACTGGGCTCAGCCTCTTCTGGTTCTATTGGCTCCTGGCACTGGCTACCGGAGGTCCCACCTCACCCCGGGCTGCCAGATTTTTATTCTACCCTAAACACTGTCTTCTGAAACACTGGACAGCAGCCTGCAGTGCTTTCCAAAGGTGCGTAGGAAACGAAGAGACATTCTTATGTTCTGGTGCTGAGTCCGCCAATGACAGGGCACCTGTGAGAACACAGCACCTGCTGACCGACCCCCGTTCCAAACGGGAGCCTGCCTGCAGCCAAGTGACCGCCCTGCACGTCCACCCTGACTCCCCAGGCCTTGGCTCTTGCGAAAAGCAAGTCAGAACCGTTCTGTTCAACAAAAAGTGTATTGGGGTGGTTGTTTTTTTTCACCCTGTTATTAAACACACACTTCGAGTAAGTTTAAGAAATAGGGAAAACTAGCAAAGTAAACGAACAACCCTGAAAACCCCATCATTCAAGTTGGGCAAATTTTCACGACATAAAAAGGAGGGTTCCAGAAGATTCCTCCCCGGTGCACCGGCTTCGCAGGACGTGCACGGAGGGGTGAGTTAACACAGACGCTATCTGGGCACTGAGTGGTCTGACCGGGCTGTCACAGGAAATCGGGACAAAACAGGTTTGCGACTCTGGTTAGCACGTTTGGGAACACATGGTTGCGTAAGCACACATGTACTGCACACAAAATTTATCTTAACCGTTAAAAACCTTCCCAGAGTATTTCTTTCACTGCTACCATATTTTTCATGCGCCTAGCAGGAACCAAGCCTCGGAGGAAGAAAAAAGGCCCCTTGCCTAAATGCTAAAAAAAAAAAAAAAAAAGGCATTGAACTTCATGAGTTTCATTCAATTCAACTTTGTTTTGAACACCTAACATGTCCCAGGCAGGGGCAGATCCAGCCTTTATGGGGCCTGAAATTTATTGTTGAGAGTAGGGGGGTGTTTAAGGACGGGGGAGGAGGGATACATAATATATATTACTTTCAAAAATGTAATAGAAACCATAACCACGTGAACACACTCCGAGATCCCCCCGGGCCTTGGACAGACCTGTGCAAGCGAGGAGAGAGTGGATGTGGTTGGGTCTGTGCCAGCGGCGGGGGCAATAGGAAAAGCTTCCCAGATCCAGGCTGAGATCCAGGCAGAGAGCGATCTGGAGGAGGCAGAGGAGGAAATCTCCTGGCTCGGGAAGCTAGCCCAATGGTGGGGAACAAAGAAAAGACGCCAACCAACCTCCTTAATAAATGAACGCACTTGAACATTATATAATTCCAACATGGGTCTCAAAGTTCAAAAGCTTCACTGGCACTCAGTGCTGGGAAGTGTGTGGGGAAACCAACACAATCCTCAGACCCTGGAACAAGAGTTATAAACCAGAACCACGTTTCTGGAAAGCATTTGAGAATATTTTTTTTAAAGGCATTAAAACAGGCCCACCTTTAAAAAAATAAAGAAAAATCTTCACTCAATGATATATTTTTATTAATTTTTAATGAGAGAGGAAGGGAGAGAGAGAGGGAGACATCTGTATGAGAGAGAAACATTGATCGGTTGCTCTTGTACATGCCCTGACCAGGATGAAACTTAGGTATGTGCCCTGACCAAGAATAGAATCCACAACCTTTTAGTGCAAGGGACGACAATGCTCCAAAAAAAAACTAAGAAACCTGGCCAGGACAAAACATGCCCACTTTTTGACCCAGCAATTCCAGTTCTAGAAATGTATTCTAAAGAAATCACTGCAGAAGTGTTCAAAGATGTAGATCAATGTGCGGCTTTTTTTTTTCCTCCCTTTTAAATAAATCCCATATATAAAGTACTAGATTGCAAAGCATGAAAGATTCATATAATGAACTACAAAGTAGTCATTAGAAGTGATGTAATTAGATAGAGACATGAAAAGATGCTCATAATATATTAAGCTTAAAAATTAAGTTACAGCCCTAACCGGTTTGGTTCAGTGGATAGAGCGTCAGCCTGAGGTCTGAAGGGTCTCAGATTCGATTCCGGTCAAGAGCATGTACCTTGGTTTCGGGCACATCCCCATTAGGCTGATCAATGTTTCTAACACTCTAAACCTCTCTGTAAAAAATCAATAAAATATATATTTTTTAAAAATTAAGTTACACTAACACAAAAAGATATCTGCACCCTCATGTTCAAAGCAGAATTATTCACAATAGCTGAGACATGGAATCCATCTAAGTGTCCGTCAATGGATGAATAAAGAAGTTGTGATATACACTCACGCGTGCAAGCGCTCGAGCACGCGCACACACACAGAAACACACACACAATAAGGAATACTATTCAGCCATTAAAAAAAGGAAATCCTGCCATTTGCAACAACATGGATAGAATTTGTGAGCATTATGCCGAGTTAAGTAAGCCAAAGACAAAGACAAACACTGAATAATCTCACTTATATGTGGAATCTAAAACAAACAAATCAAATGGCCAATAAGCACATAAGAAGATGCTCAACTCGACGAGTCACTAGAGAACGAAAATACAAATCACAGTGAGATACCACTTCATCTCCACTAGCATGGGTGTGATCAAAAAGCTGGCTGACGGACGCTGCTGAGGATGCGGAAAAATCAGAACCCTCAGACACTGCTGGTGAGAATGTGAAATGGTCAGACACTTGGGAAGACAGTTTAGCAGTTCTTCAAAATGTAACACACAGAGTTAGCACATAAACCAGCAGCTCTACTCCTAAATATCTAGTACCCAGTAGAATTGAAAACGTTTCTACACCAATGTTTATAGCAGCGTTATTCTTAATAGCCCAAAATGGGGAACATCCCAAATGTACACCAAGTGATAGACAAAACGTGGTATGGCCACACAATGGCATGCTGCTTGCTAAGACACAGGAATGAGTTCTGACATGTGCCACCATGTGGGTAAATCGTAAAAACATTGCGCTAAATGAAAGAAGCCAATAGCAAAAGATCGCATGCTGTGTGATCCATTTATATAAAATATTCAGAACAGACAAATCTACAGAAAGAAAGTAGATTAGTAGTTACCAGGCACTGAAGCTGGGGGGTGGGGCATGGCTATGAATGGGTGTGAGGTTTCTTTTGGGGGCGATGAAAATGTTCTAAAATTAGACAGTGAAGGTTGTACACCTACTAATACACCAAAAACCACCAAATTATATATACATCTTCACAGGGTGCATTCATGTGGGTTGGTGTGAATTTCATCTCAATAAAGCTGATATTTAAAAAAAAAAAAAATACAGCTGTTTTGCCATCTGATAGGATCAATCAGAAGAACACGGTGTCACTCCTGGGGTATTCCTGCCACCTACGCATAGCCTGAAACTACTGAAGTGTCAGACGAACCCAAATTGAGGGACATTCTACAGAATCACTGGCTCCATCTTTTCACAATGTCATAGCTGAGGACAAAGAAAAACTACAACAGGTCCAGATGGAGGAAGGCTAAGAGACATGACAAGTGAAATGCAACCGATGATCTCAGATCTGAAAATTTCTTACTACCAAGGACAAGTAGGATAGTTGGTAACATCTGAATCAAGTCTGTGAGCTGCATAACAACAACAACAAACTTATTAATTAATAAAAGAAGATACAGCCATTATCTCTGTACATTTTATAGCATTGGCTAAGAAAAAAAAAAAATTAGCAACAGGCATCATTAGACTTCTCAACTGGGTAAGCTTGAGTGAGTACAAACTTTGGCTTCCTGGTATACAATGGGGATAAGTCATGGTTCCCAGCATAGCAGCGTCTAGCTCACAGTTCTATTCCAAGGATTAAAGGAGATTCCATTTGTACAGGGCTCTAAAGAGCATCCAGCACAAAGCAAGCACTCGAAAATGAGCTATTATGGTTATAACCTTTAAAATAAACAAAACCATCTCCATTTGGAAAACGGAAACATGACCTCCTTCTTACATCACTACACATTCTTGACTCGTTTGTCATCACTGAAGAAGCAGTTCTCATCTCAGCTGAGACAAAGGCCAAGTGCAAAGCAACTGAGATGCAAGAGTAACGTGGCAAATAATTAATGACAGCCGCGGGCTCTCACTACGGGGCAGGCCCGCCTCCTGCTCTGCCTGCCCTCTGCCATTAGACCTTCCGCAGCACTCCGGGGAGGCACCAACAGCCTCCTTCACCCCGGAGGCAGCCAAAGCTGGCACAGGTTGCCTTGGCCAAGGGTGCCCAGGGTGGTGGGGTCGAGCAGCCGAACTCAGACCCGGGTTCATGTTTCTGAGAGAAAACTGGTACCTGAAGAAAAAAACCTGCTCAAAGGAATCCACTTAAAAATCCACAGTAGTTGAGAGAGAGAGAGAGAGTGCTTACATCTTAAAAAATAAAAGAGTTTATAAAAATCAGTATTTTGTATTTAATAAAGTTTGTTAGTATCCCAAACATACCCTAAGTCTCTGTAGGAGCAAAGAATGAAACAAGAGTGAGAATGTTTAGCGTAATTCTTGACAAATACTGTACTAATATGATATGGGGGGGGGGGGGTTGTGGGGGGATGCTTTTACAGAAAGGTAGTTTTTGCTAAAATACACAAGGGCCCTATTCATTTTCACAGGGGCATCTCTCTTTTTCTCATTATTTTTTAAAATATATTTTTTCTTTTTATTCTTTTTTTCTTTTAATCTTTATTGCTGAAAGTATTACATAGGTTCTCTTTTTCCCCACACTAACCTCTTCCAGCCCACTCCTGTCCTCCCCACTCCCAGACCCTCACCACCCCACTGTCTGTGTCCACGGGTTATGCATATAATAGGGCATCTCTTAACATCATTTAAACCTCTCTCTTTTGAAGCATCAAATATATCACCTTTGCCAATTTTCTATTCTTCAACTGCCAACACAAAGATACAGACCAGATGGGAAATGGAAGAGATGCCAGTATGTAGCGGACGTGTCTGAATGAAGGCCAATTTTACATGTGTTCCATTTTTATTACATATTCTGATGTATGACAGCTTCCAAATTCCTGTGAAACCTCGGGCCTGGAGCTCAGAGACCCAATAAGAAAACATAGTACCGAAACTGCTAATGAAATGTCACAAGCAAACGGAATGCCTTCTGCCCTATTTCTAAGTTTACTCCTTTGATAGTTATCTTTTGGTTATGTCTCTTAAAAAGTGTCCCCTCAGAGTGTAGCATCCTGTCCTGCCCAGTAGAGACCTAGAACCAACAGAAATAAGCTGTTCCTAGTCAGGCCTCCGTGTTCTCTAAAAAGCACACATCTGTGCTCTGGGAAAGACACAGCACCTGCCCTCCCTGTCTTAGGCTAACAGGGCAGACTGCAAAGTATTTATAAATGCAAACAGCTTGCTAGCCATGGAGCTTAAATGAGACAGCAGAATATCCGGGCGCATTCTTGGTACTCCATCCACTTCCTTGTGCGTTCCCAATCTCTCCAAGCTCCTTGGTAACTAAAACCAGCAGACGCAACATGAAAATTCACAAAAGATGAACCTACCTGAGTGTGACAAACTGGTGAGTTAAAACCCCACTGACACATGATAATGCAGACATCCTGTGAAACTAAAATAACACAGTAAAAAAAAAAAAAAAAAGCAGATCCTTGAGGAAGAAGGCAAAAGACCGAAGGTGGCCTTAGCTGGTTTGGCTCAATGGATAGAGCATTGGCCTGTGGACTAAAGGGTCCCGGGTTCGATTCCGGTCAAGGGCATATGCTCTGGTTGTAGGCTCGACCCCCAGTGGGGGGCGTGCAGGAGGCAGGCGATCAATGATTCTTTCTCATCATTGACATTTCTATCTCTCTCTTCCTCTCTGAAATCAATATATATATATATATATATATATATATATATATATATATATATATATATTTTTTTTTTTTTTTTTTTTTTTTTTTTTTTTTTAAAGACACAAAGGTGTCAGCAATGGCATGAAAAAAGTCTCAGAGGAGAATGGACTTGAAAAAGTTACCTTGAAAGAAGCAGTGTGCATTTTTGGATGCCCTATTAAAATTTGGTACCGTATTTTCCGGAGTATAAGACGACCCCCCTAATTTTACAGTTAAAACATAGGTTTAGGCCTATATTTGCTGTATAAGACTACCCCCCACTTCCAAGGCAATACCAGTTCTTTTTTTAATAGACTCTGGCCAATCTGAACAGGCTTTTTTTCATTTCAAAAGTCATCTTATACGCCAGAAAATACGGTAACTATCCCTTTTTTGTTGTTAAAATATTGCTGAGAGACTTAAAAATATCCAATCACATTATTTTTCCTGTATCTCTAGATCACATGTGTCAAACACAAGGCCCGCGGGCCAAATCCAGCCCGCCAGGCCTTGCAATGTGGCCCGCACCGCGCTGTCGTCACTGCACTCCGCTGTTAGTTTATGACATTGTCAGTTTATGACTGTTCAGTAAACCATTCGGCCCGCGATTTAGGCTGGATTTTAGATTTTGGCCCCTTCTCTGATTGAGTTCGACACCCCTACTCTAGATATAAAAGCCTAATATGCAAAGTGTTTCCTTGGGAGTTCGACTGCTCTCTATAATGTGCACTGACCACCAGGGGGGCAGCGCGGAATGAAGGGAGAAATTTCATGCACTGGGCCTAACAAGTCCTATCTAATAAAAGAGTAATATGCAAATTAAACATAACTCCATAATAAATATGGCGGTGTCCATAGCAGCCAGGGCGGATGCTGGTGGCATCACCCCACAATGCAAGCCCAGAGACTGCTCCTGGGCTGCAGAAGGAGGAGAGGGGCCTCTGGCCAGAGGCAGGGGCAAGGGACGGCTGGTGTGGTTGCAGGCCAGGCTGAGGACCCTCCTCCCTCATGCACGAATGTCATGCACCAGGCCTCTAGTAAAATATATAAATGACCCTGCCTTCCTCATCATCTCTGCCCTATGATGGGTGTTACCCAGAGTTCCTCACATTTTTATTTGCATAAACCCAAAAAGGGTTTGGAGGGGGAAAAGGTATACTCCACACATTTTTAAGTTAACATTCAGATTTTCACATTGTGATTTTAAATAGTTGCAAAAGATATAATTTCTGGCATATTGATATAACATTAAGCTTTAAATAAAACAATTGCAGCACTTTTCAATGCATTTATTCTGGTCTAAATTCCATCACCATTTCCCACATACCAACATCCATTTAAAAAAAAAAAATGAATATACTCTTTAAGAGTTGGAAATTATGCATCATTTCCCTTTCTCCTGGACTTCATCTTTCCATTCCACTTTCCCTAAAGTATTCCATCCTAATATACTTAAGAGCTTAAAAGTCTATCAGACCTCTGCAGCAAAAGTCCGTAAACAAATTGAGATTTATGTATTTAGCCACACAAATCAGTGCTGAGTTTCTTCTAAATTGAGTTAAATACAGTTATTATTATAAGGACAAAACGGACCAAGAGAAACATTACAAATTATTCACTGTAAATACAATGTCATTGGTAATGTGCATCTTGATGTGGATGGGACTTTCCCTCCTGGGAGTTCATTCTTTGTAGAAGATTATTACTGAAATCAGACAAGATTCCACACGAAATCTATTACCATGTTTAAGTTCTTATAAACACTAAGAAAATGTGTAGGTAGGTGGAAATGGAAAAGGATTTTTCTAGCAAAGAATAATATGCATCCATAGGTGTAATTGCTACTAATCTATCCGCTGACCACTAGATGAAGTTTTCTTCCAATTGTACTGAAGGTAAAGAATGGGAAGTTTATTTGCAGAAGAATCCTTTACCCGGTGATTAGAGTCATTCATTTTCTCAGCAGCCACACCAACATTTTAATTATGCCTCTGCTTGGTCCCCTGACAGTTAGGGGTGAGTGAGAGGTGTGCCTTCCAAGGATGGTAATCCTGAAAGGGAAGGTGTGAAAGGAGAACAGGCCACCTGGGCCACCGGCATTTTCTCAGGCAGGTCCATTTTAGGACTAATTACGCTGAAGATCTAAGAATCTGAATTTGATTCCCTTTAAATTACAGGTGCCTGCACATCCCTTGAAAAGTCTTCCAAGTACCCCCAGGTGTGCCTCCTCTGGGATCTGAAGGCCCCTGCCTTAAAACTCAGGCAAGGATAGACCTCAAGTTCAAAGGCAGATGGGGATGAAAGAGAATCCCAGTAGAAAGACTAAGAAAATTTCATCCCAAAGTCTGATTCTAATTTGCGCTGCTTCATACACATATTCTTTGACAAATGAGAGTCAGGTATCAAAACCCTCACATAAAGAGGAGTGTTTTCATCCCTTCCACATCATCACACGGGCTTGCGTTTTTAAGTGAAAGTTTAGCTGCCTGCAAAAATGCACAGCATCACCCTTTCCCTGATAGATCCTATTCCAGTTAGCAGGATCAAAACCAGGGCACCATAAAAGCAGCTGCCGATCTCTTACCAAAGCCATCTCCATGCAGCAGTGTCAACTTTGTGGGCCCATCATATTCTCATTCATTACCATAGGGTGAGGTCAGTAGCATCATATTTTTGTTAAAACAAACAAACAAACAAACAAACAAAAACTCTTGTGGAGGAATCTGTGCGAGGGTGAACTTCCTTCAACCAAGAAATGACCGGGGAAACTTCTGCACAGGGACTGAACCTGAACATTTCATATTTTGTTTGCAGATCTGAGACTAACAGGGAGGAAGGGTCAAGGATGGGAAGAATAAAGCCTTCCCTGTACCTGTAATTGGAAGCTCTTGGAGGTGATTTTCTGTGGGTTCTTAGAAGTGGATGCTGAGACAGAGTCTGGTATACAGGATATTTATGAAGAATTAACGCCTGTGGAAGGGAGGTGGCAGATGCAGAATGGGGTGGAGAGAGAAGTCAAGCGGCAATAAGGGTCTGCAAAGCCCTGGCTGGCACCACGTGAGCTTGGAAGTGCTTAAGACCCATCAGAGTTGTCCAATCTTGGGCTAAAACGATTGGGCTTTATACTCCTGTCTTCATCAGTCACCAGTGTGGACTGCCTCTCAAAGGGCATGTCTTTGGGTGTGGGCTGGCTGTCGGTAGCTGAGGAAAACCCTGAAGCAGGCATCCACCCCCAGCTGCCTGCACAGCACACCTCCATGCCTGCCACACTTGCTTTTCCTTCAGAAGAAGACATGGTTAAAGCCATACTTTAAAGCTGAATTTCTCAGCCTTGCCATCAACCTGTTTTGAGTGATCTCCCAGAATCCTTTGAACATGCTCTCTGTATTGGATGGTTCTCTGTGTTGTGAATCATGACTTCTCAACAGAGAATGCACAACAAGAACAACAAAAAAAAAAACAGAAACAGAACCCATTGCCCTGTATTACCCAGCCTCTCTTGCTGTTAGGGAACAGACACAGGACTTCAATTCCTCCAGTTGGAGATCTCCTAGGCCAGTGGTCGGCAAACTCATTAGTCAACAGAGCCAAATATCAACAGTACAACAACTGAAATTTCTTTTGAGAGCCAAATTTTTAAAACTTCTTCTCATGCCACTTCTTCAAAATAGACTCACCCAAGCCGTGGGGAAGAGCCACACTCAAGGGGCCAAAGAGCCGTATGTGGCTCGCAAGCCGCAGTTTGCCCACCACGGTCCTAGGGAGACTTGGGCTGGGAAATGAAATGTGACAAAACAGGCAGACCAGGCTGGCAGGATGCATTCTGGTGGCTTTGGTGGCCTCAGAGGCAGCTAGCTCCCTAATCCTGGCAGAACTGGGGTGGTTCTGGTGATGGTAGCTGGGCCCTGAACATGCCAGTTCCATGATGTGACGCAGCCTAGATCCTGGGACACGGCATAACCTAGTACCTGCTGCAGGAAATGCCTTTCGAGCATGTAGAATGTATTCTGAGATTGACAACTGAGAACATACACAGAATGAGGGGGCAAATAGCTGGAGGCAGGGAGATCAGTTCAAGGATCACACAGTCCAGGTGGGACCTGGTGAAGCCTGGACTAGGACGGATGTAACAGACTGTAAGAATGGATTTAAGGAGAGCATGGAAGAAAGAACAAATCACATTTAACGATAATTAGAATGAGGAAAGATGGGGGGAGGGATCAGACAACATTCAGCATTACCTCCAGGAAATGGATTTGGGTGTGACATAGGGATGTTTGGGTATATGTGGATAATAGGGAGGGAGATGTACTTTCCGATTTATACCCTCCTGTATATTATTTACTATTTGCTTCGAGTGTTTTCATGATTTTCAAAAAAAAAAGATAGCCAAGGTTTGAGCCAGAAGGACCAGAAAACTTGCAGTGTCCAAATTTCAATGACGCTCAGCCCACTGAGTCACACTGGCCGGGTGGTCCTTGTTTATGTTTAAAGCTGTTATGCTCCAAAGGGAAAAGAAGGAATAATAACCACATCCTTTAAAAGTGAAAGTTCCCTCGCATTCTAAGAATGAATAAGGGAAAAGTGAACTAAACAAGAAAGGTGCAGTAATGGAAAACATCATGTGAACATTTGCTATGTGTTAAGATTCTTGAGAAGTTTCCTAAGTGAGAAAGCACTCTTCACAGTAAGTTTGAGAAACTGAAATTATGTCTTCGTTTGTTTGAATGCACAGTTTATAGAGTTTAACCTTAACCTTTAGGCATCTCTGGATTTTTCCAACTAAAAATAAATCTCAAGTATGTGGGTCAGCAGATATAAACATGGTCAGAAAGACTAGGAAAAAAGTGAAAAAAAGGTCATCCAGCAAGATAAGACTTTGCAGTAACTGGCTTTCTAGAAATTTCACATCTAGGAACAGGGTCATGGATCCCCTAAATTCCTAACAGAAGCAAAAAATGTGAAAAATAAAAGATTTTCCCAGAGTGATAATGGAGAGTTATAGCACTCCCAGGGCAGAAAAATCAAATAGCAAAAAGTTATGGACACCAAATGCTGCAAGCATCCTCCAACAGTCAAAGCGATCTGTACAAACTGTCTCCACACCAAAGAATGACGTATGACTAATACCAGCCGCACAAAGCCCCGCCGTTTCCAGTTTTCTCCTTATCTGCTCATTTTTTTTAAAGTCATGTAAAACTGAACCTTTTCAGGAGAGCCCATTTAAATATATTTTAGCCACATTAAAAGCTTTTTATGGTCCTGGCCAGTGTTGCCCTATGGTCAGAGCATTGGCCGGAGCATGGAAGGGTCACAGGTTCAATTCCCAGTCAAGGGCACGTGTCTGGGTTGTGGGTTTGATCCCGGGTCCCAGTGGAGTGCATGCAGAAGGCAACCAATTGATGTGTCCCTCTCACATCGATGTTTCTTTCTCTCACCACTCCCTCTCAAAAAAAAAAAAAAAAAAAAAAATCAATGAAAAAATATATACTCAAGTGAGGATTAACAAAAGAAAATTAAAAACCTTCTGTGATTTCAATGCCTTGTTTAACACATAATAATTCATACCAACCAAAGTACAAGTGAATTATGTCAATCGACATTTGTGTTAAATCTGAGTTGAAACAAATCTTATATTCCAAGATCTAAATGTATTGATAAGTAAAGGCTTATTGTGACAAAGAGAATGCTAGTTGCCAACCCCAATGGCTGTTTTCACCTTCCTCCTCAAAAGCAATTCTTAACTAGGCACATGGCGTCAGAACAGATTCCGTTTCCCAGTTGGTCTTGCAATTGAGAGGCAATCATGTGACTAAGTTCTAGAAATGAGATGTATATTGAAATCTGGGGGCTACTTCCAGGAAGTGGGCTTGAAGGATAGAGCGGGTAAGTAGACATTTAGACTAGGAGACAGAGGAGCCACAACCTGGATGATTCCAGATCGGTCACATCAGCTCTGGCCTGCCCTCTGCACTCTCACATAAGCAGTCTAGAGGCAAACATCTCTCCTGTTTACTCCACTCACATCTTGTTGATGCAACCAGGTTTCCTGTCTCCTGAAGCCGACCCTAATCCTAACGATACACCTCTTCACCATCACATCAATAGCAGTGATGGTAAGAACAGCAGTAACACCTGCACACACACCCTGAGAGCCCTTCCCCTGTGCCAGAAAATACATCAGGAGCTTTACATCCTTTATTATTTATTTATTTATTTATTTATTTATTTATTTATAAATATATTTTATTGATTTTTCACAGAGAGGAATGGAGAGGGATAGAGAGCTAGATACATCAATGAGAGAGAAACATCCATCAGCTGCCTCCTGCACACCCCGCACCGGGGATGTGCTCACAACCAATGTACATGCCCTTGACCAGAATCGAACCTGGGACCTTTCAGTCCGCAGACTGATGCTCTATCCACTGAGCCAAACCGGTTTCGGCTACATCCATTATTTATCTCATTACTTGTAAGAACCTTGTGAAGTGAGCATTCTAAGCCCCATGTCCTCAGTTAGGCACCCAATGTGGTCAATCAGAAGCCCCGAACTGTGATGTCTTCATTAGCAACCCACGGCCTGCCAAACCCTGCCCATCCTCCCCGCAAAATACCTGTGAGACTCTTCTCTTTATCCTTGTCATGCTGAGGTTTCACAGTCCGCTGGGTGGACCCTCTTGTCTTTCCTCGTGGAGACTTTTCTCTGCCTCTATCAGTTACTATCTCATCCATTTTCAACCTTCCAGCATTTTTTTTTTTTGAAATTTCTTATCAACTGATAACTCCTTTCCCAAATATCTCTTCACAATGAGATTTGTCTATCTTTTCCATTTCTATCCTGTCATAATAAATGAGGTCTTAGGAGAGTGAGGAGATTAAGTCATGTGGTCATTCTGGAATCAATTTTTCACAATTTAAGAAAACTGCACGTGTGTGTGTGTGTGTGTGTGTGTGGTGTGTGTGTGTGTGTGTGTGTGTGTTTCTCTGATCTCAACAGGCTGTGGTAGGTCCAAATCAACAAGATGAAACCTTAACAAGACCAAATGTAAACACACCTAAAGGGTTTTTTCTTGAAAAAGAAGGCAATAAGTTAAGTATATATTGAGGAAAAAGAACTTAACAGTTCCTGCTGAAAAGAAGAAAAAGAAAAAAAGAGGTGGAAGGGTTTTTTTGTTTCTGCTTTTGTTTTTGTTTAGCCATCAAACCAAGATGGTCCAAGCAGGAAATGACTGATATAATTGCTAATGAAATCTTAGGCTTCATTAAAATAAGCAGAGTCCAGGCCAAAAAAAGAAGAAGAAGAAGAAGAAGAAGAAGAAGAAGAAGAAGAAGAAGAAGAAGGAAGAAATTCACCACATATGGTACCATTCAGATCTCAACTGAATCATTTTATCCAGCTTTGGCCAAACTTAAGCTAAAAAAAGAGTTCTGACCAATTTAACATTAGAACTGGGGGAAAAACAAACGAAGAAGTGAAAAAGATGATCTGGTATGATTAACCTGGAGACGGGATTGGATAACCGTCTCCAAATCCCCTGTCCCGTTGCAGACAGAGCTTCAGAAGGCAGACTGGGATCACCTGGTCGAGGGCCTGAGCCGGCCAATGCGAACTCACAGTCAGAGAGCATCTTCGCACTGAGAGGCCCAGCACAGGAGTCCGTCTCAGAGGTGATGAACTCCCCATCACCTGAAGAGATCTAGCAGAAGCTGCAAATCAAGCAGCCAAGATGCCAGGATTTGTTTCTTCGTTGCCAGAGAGTTAGACAATTCTGGTCCAGACAGATACACCACCGGAGGATGTCCCCCAACCAAGCCCAGCCGTGGCAGGGGTACTGGGCACCCTCCCCAGGACACTGAGCTCTGAGCATCACTGACCGTGGGGAAGGGCCGCCCGGGACCAGTGCTCAGAGATGCCAAGGCGCAGTCTTGGAGCCATGGGGCAGTGAGGTCGGGTCTGACTCACCCCACTTACTAACAGAAGAAAAAACAGCAGCAGCCGGATAAGGGCTCCGGGAAAGGAGAGGCAGCCCACGTTCCCCACGTAAGACTGCGTTCAGGGAACAGGACAACAAAACCGGTCCGGGCTCACCTGCTACAGACAGGCTCACACCCTGCAAAGGCAGGATGGGCTCTGCCGTGCCATCCCGAGAGGCCTTTTTTAATTCTGGCGGGCTTCCTCCAAGAAAGGTTGGCCAAAGCGCAGAGCGGATATAACTGCGAGGTCTGGAAAAGACTCTGTCCTGTGTATGTCCCATACGCTTCCAGAGGGCGACGTCTCCATTTCCAGCGCCCAGAGGCTGGTTCCCAAAGGGACTGAGACAGAAAAAGAGGAGGGCCGAAGCCGGTTTGGCTCAGTGGATAGAGCGTCGGCCTGTGGACTGAAAGGTCGCGGGTTCGATTCCAGTCAAGGGCATGTACCTTGGTTGCGGGCACATCCCCAGTAGAGGGTGTGCAAGAGGAAGCTAATCGATTCTCTCTCATCGATGTTTCTAACTCTCTATCCCTCTCTCTTCCTCTCTGTAAAAAATTAATAAAAATATATTTAAAAAAAAAAAAAAAAAAAGAGGAGGGCAGCTGGGAAGCACAGCGCCACCCACAAGGGCTGAGTGAGACACTCCCGGAGGCTCTTGGGGCCGCAGAAGCTCAGGCCTCTGTTCACGCTCTGCGTTGCGCAGGGAGAAAACATGTTGCTGCTTGTGAAAAGTTTAAACAGAACTGTATTCACCAGAAACACACACTCCACTACACACCCTCTCTCACACTCTCAGACAGCAGCGATCCATGTAGGTTGCACCAAAGAATGTGCAGCCTCTATTCCAGAATCCTGAAACACACACACACACGCGCACACACACACACACACACACACACACACACACACATTTTTATGAACCAGATCACTAAAACACATGTTCCAGGATTTCGAATTAAACAGCGAGCCGGAAATGAGTGGGAGAGCAGGCAGAGCTGGCCTCGGCCCTTCTTGGCTCTGCTGCTCCCCTCAGGGCTGCTGGGCCCAAAGCGGACTTTTAGGAAAAGTTCCCAGTGCCGGGAGGGCCCCTCTCAGTCTCTGCGTCCTCTAAGAGGGCGGAAGCGTATAAAGAAAGGCCTGCGGGAGGAGGGCTGCCTGCACAGGATGCCTCAAGACCCCCGGCCCATGGCGCTTGTGAATGAAGGGAGATGCTCTCTTTCCATGCTCCGTCTCAGCCCATCCGCCTCCTCCAACTTACATAAACTCCGAGGATGGCAGGCGGACAGAAAAGGAGCTGTGCCTTAACTCTGACGGCATACGGAGAGTGAGAAGGCAGCACAACGTTTTTCTTCACTTCCTCAAAAGCTTCAACATGCTTCAGCTCTCTCTCTGCTATCGAAAGCCTCCAGGATGTCCAAGGAAGCAGAGCCTAGAAGGTGTGCGGCCGGGTGCTCATCGCAGAGTGCTTTTGAGTTGTCTTTGTTTTTTGAAGTTTTCATGAGAAAAAAATATTTTGCTAGTTAGGAGAACACAGATGAAAGAGTAAAGAGTGGGGGAGAAAAAGTCTCTAGTCTAGATATATATATAAAACCCTAATATGCAAATAGACCAAACAGAAGAACAACCAAACCGGAACAGAGCGCGGAACATGGTGGCTGTCTGCCATAGCGGGATGGTGGAGCAGGTGAGCAGGGGCACCAGACCAAGGTGGGGCACAAGTCAGTGTCATCAGGGCAAGCCTCTGGTGGTTACTGAAAATTCTTTGCTCCATGCACCGTGGTCCCGCCCAACACTCACACCCACTGCCAGCACCAGAGCCACCGCTCGCACCCACAGGGCTTCTCCACCTCCCCCTGCTCCTGAGGCGCAATCGGGGCAGCAGCCACCACTGGCACCTGCTGCTGGCGCTGGCCCCAATTGCTCTGTGCTGTCAGAGGGTATGAGCAGGGGACCAGCGTAGTCAGCACATGGGAGCAGAGGCTGTGGAAGCAGGGCTGCCTGCAGATAGGGGTCTGGGGGTGGGGTCTGTGACATGAGGTGCTGGGCAGGGGTGGGGAGGATGGTCTGAGACCTACCCCTATGCCCACAACATCCTCATGGCCCCACAGTTCCTTTCAAGGTGCATGAATTCATGCACTGGGCCCCTAGTAGATGATACAAGGGCCAGGCGTGAATGTTTGCCATCATTTTCTAATTTCAAGTGTATGAGTTCAGTACACAGATAACTTTCCTTTGCTGAAGCAGACAGAACAGAACCAAAAAACCAATGGACCTGGGACACACCTGGGATGTGGAAATGCTGGACCTGAGGTGCACACCTCAAAAACAGGCGTTTGAAAATAGGAAGAACATGAAATGGAAGGCCTAATTTAACCCACTTAATTCTTCTGGTAGATGAATCATGGAGCAAAGTGTCCAACAAGGATCGAACCACCGGTGTCTGACAGATTCGCCTCAGGGGCCAGGGGACAAGTGACTAAGACACAGGTGTAACAGGATGTTATCAGCTTCCAGCAGCACCAGGCCTAACTCAGAGCAGGCTCAATAAGAGTCTTTCTCTCACTTGACTCAGAACTTGCAGTCTAGGCGCAGGTACAGACACAGACACAGACACAGACACAGACACAGACACAGACAGGCCTGGGGCAGGTGGACACAGCAGCTCAATGATGTCACCATAGTTGTGGACCTTCTCATCTTGCCACCCCCTCAGCATCCTGTCCTCATGGAGCTCTGTAGAGATAAGAAAGACTCTCCCCAAGTCCTCAAACAACATTCCCTTCAGAACTACCTTCACAAACATCCAATTCTAAATCATTAGCTGGCAAACGGCATTGTCAGGTCATACCACACACATACACGGTGCAGAGCGGACTGACTTAGACCCGTGGTCGGCAAACTCATTAGTCAACAGAGCCAAATATCAACAGCACAACGACTGAAATTTCTTTTGAGAGCCAAATTTTTTAAACTTAAACTTCTTCTAACGCCACTTCTTCAAAATAGACTAGCCCAGGCCGGGGTATTCTGTGGAAGAGCCACACTCAAGGGGCGAAAGAGCCGCATGTGGCCCGGGAGGTACTATTATTTATGCCAGTTTTACAGATGAGAAAACTGAGGCTCAAGATCACACAGCTGGTAAACCACAGAGATGGAATTCAAACCCTGAGCCCGGGGCCCGGGGCCCGGGGCCTTCTTCCCTGCACTGGTTCTGCCCTCTCAAAAGCCATCATTCCTTTAAAAATCAAAAAAAAAAGGGGGGGGGGGGTGCGGGGGAGATTCCCTCCTGCAAGCCAGAAAAGGGCATGGGCCAGGTCAGGGTACCTTGCTGTTACCCAGCAGCCACAACTAAAACTAGGGCACCCTTCTCACTCTCACAGCAGGTAAGGTTGGGGCACTTACATGTAAGTTCTAAACGCCTTGCCTATATTTATTTAATTCTTACAAAAAACTCTGCGGTCGGTACTATTCATAATACCCATATTTCAGAGAAGGGGAACTCAAGCACAGAAAGTTTTGGCGACTTGCCACAAGTCACCAGCCAGTAAGTAGGAAGTCAAATTCAAATCCAGCTGGTAGGGTTCCAAGCACATCCCTTAGCCACTGAGCTACCACCCCTAACTTGAGGTTGAAAAAAAATACCCCGCCTCACGTAATCATGACCATAATCACCTGTGTCTCACCATCTTATCCACAGCCTGCTCCCAACCACCCCTGGTTCCAGGCCAACAGCCCTGTCCTTGGCTCGTGAACTTCCTTGCCCCACTCCTCCTTACCAGCTGTTTCTTCCTTACCAGCTGTTTCCTCCTTACCACCGCCTGCTATTCTCCTTCCCGCCCACTATGCCTCAAGCCACCCATCTTCATCCCACTTTTTACTCTGTTATTCCCCAACCCAACACTTTATGAAGCCAGAAAAAATGTAAGTAAAAAGAACTAAATTAAAAATTCAGCTCATAAACACACACTACTTCATGGGTCGCCAAAGTCATGTGTTCCTTCTCTTAAAACTACATACACTCCTTGAGATCAGAGCCTGTGTTTATAACCTGCCGGTTAACCAATATGCTCCAGGCTTTCTAATAACCATGCAATGGTAGTCTCCTGGTACCAGAATATTGTCTTTATTTACCGATTCCATCACAATATTGGTTTTCCCTAGGCCCAATTTGGTATATTTGAGATATTACATGCACCTTGAGACTCAAAGATGACTTAAGCGATGTTTTATGCTTATTTATTAATGCAATATATTGTAGATTCAAAATAATCTTTGAAAATCTCTCCAACTAGAAGCATCATTAATTTGGAAAATGTAATGATCTGGGGAAGGATAAGCAAAAACTCAACATTTCAACAAGCTCCCTCTACTTTTTATCCAGAGTAAACTCTAGAGGAAAATATTTTAATACTAAGCATTTAATTATAAGAATAATCTACAATCAAACCAACACATTAATTACAAGTCACCATCGTCACAGACATTTTGATCAAACCCCTTGAGCTAAATAAGTATGTTTTTTTAAAACTGTCCTTTTAAAAAAATCTTTAGGTCAAAGTTTACAGAAATCAATACTGTATTTTCCTAGCTAACATGAATGAACAATATATCAATATAAGTCAATAAATGATACTATTCCACCTTGTTTTCTTGGGCTAGTAACCTTACAGAGAGACACTAAAGAGAGAAATGAGAGCAAGTGAGAATTTTCTAATCATTTCAATTGACATCGTGTCTGTAAATGTAAGACTTTCATACCCGGACTCCAACCTCGGCTCTAACACTTCTCCAGGGTGACAAGAACTGAACCTTTGAGAAGTGTGAGTCTCAACATTCACAGTAAAATGGAGCTAAGGCTATTTTCTCCTGAGAGGCTCTATGAACTAAATCAGCTCATACTTACCTAAAAACAAACAAACAAAAAAAGGAATGTTACTGGTAAATGTCCTTCTTTACACCCAGACTCCTGGTTTCATGACCCGTTTGCCAGATGAGATCTGCTTTGCAAGGTTATGTGGATCAAAGGAGAATACACAGCCCTGAGCTTTCAACTAAAAAGTCCGATGCGTTAGCAACTGTGCAGAAAAGCCAGCGTGCTTGAGCATTCTTGGTTTTAAAAATTAACATTTTTACTTAATTTCTAAATAAAAAGTTTAGGCTACAAAAGGAATACATACTCAGTATAATAAAATTCGTGGCAAGCAGAGTCAAGTTCAAGACTTGCCCGAGGGTGCTTTTGTACAAGGTTGAGTAAGACGCCCCTCTGGGAGGACACAGCGCCCTGGGCAAAGGGCTGCAGGTGGGCCTGGCAACCCTGTGTGCAGCGCCATAAAATAAGATGCTCAAGGCAGCCTAGCACCTACCCCTGAAGGCCACAACAGACTTAACTTTTCAGGGCTCCAATTCCCAGGAAATTGTTAGGGCTTCAATTGTTATAATAACCAAAGGCTAGTCCCGGCCGGTGTGGCTCAGTTGGTTGAGCGTCCTCCTTTGTACCGAAAGGTCACTGGTTCGATGGCCAGGTTGCAGGTTCAGTCCCCGGTCAGTCAGAGTGAACCCATAGAGGAGGCAACCTATCGATGTTTCTCTCTCTTTCTCTCCCTTCTTCTCTAAAAAATCAATAGGAACATATCTTTTAAAAATTAAAGGCTAAATATTTAATAGTAAGATGTGTCTTAAAGCCTCTTAATCAAGTTTCTATTTTATAGCAGAAATAATATGTGCTAAGGGCTGCCAAATATATCCAAGGCTAGACACTATAGGAAAAATACTCCAAAAGCTATAGAAGTTTTAAAAAGCTAACATACTAGAATAGTAACTAATAACTTTTGGATATTAAAATTCTTTATTTGGGGAACAACAATAACAACAAAAAAAACCTTAAAAGAAAAAGTACTCGACAAAAAAAAAAAAAAAAAAAAATAGCACTACTAAAAAGTAACCCGGAGATTCAACTATGCATAGTGGGGACAAAAGTAGGCTTACAATCGTACATATGGAAAAGAATACAGTAACTAATAAATAATACTACAAGAATAGGATAAATCGTGTTCCATGTACTCACAACTGTAAACCTGCTTTTGCCCCACCCTGTATTAATGTACACCGAGGGCTTTTTCTGTTACAAAATAAATGCGCACGCCATACACATTGGAAGAAAAATGACTAATGTGACAAAACGTTTAAAGCTGACCCCAAACAGACTTACAGGAATAAAAATGATTTCCACTTGAAAAATGAGAGGGGAACAGAAGACTGACGTGGACCACTGAGAAAACCGTAATACAAAAGCCTGGGTATCTAGTTTCTTATGATTAACACCTATAATCACCATCTACTTGATCAAAATCCCTAAAGGACAAGAGAAAAGAAAAAAAAAAAAAAGCCTGCAATCCAGATGCTAGGAGATTTCTTTTCTCTTCTCCCTTTCCGCACCAGTTTCCGGCTCCACTTACTTCCCGCCTACTCCACCTTCTCTCCTTTTATTAGACAGCAGTACAGGTGGGCACCTCTCCTTCTCCAGTTTCCCTTGTAGCCCCAATTCAAAAGCAGAACTACAATATAAATCATGCGTGTTTACATGACACGGGCCTTTCACTCAGCAAGGGGCCAGGTCACCTGATATCTGTGTGTCCATAAGCCTAGTTCATGGCCAAACATGTTTCTGAACTCTCAAGGCCAACACCTACAACACATCTTCGAACTAGGTTTTGTTTTTGTTGTGCTTCTTTTTATTTACTTTTAGGCTCACTTTTTTTTTCTTCTTTAATCCCAGAATTTCGGTCTCCAATGAGGATCAACACAACTTTGAGCATTCTTAGTTTTAAAAATTAACGTTTTTACCCCAGGATAACGTTAAGGGGCCTAGGCGATTCGAGATAACCTTTCTCCTTTCATTACGGCAAATGTGGTGAGTAAGAAACCCCTTCCCAACTACCTACACATCCCTCCCAATTAAAACGAAGCCTGAATTTACAACCCAAGTTAAATGGATTAAAAGATTAAGGAATAGAGAGCAAGTGTTTTCTCCGCCTCACTCTCACATTTCAACCTCAAATTACCTTAGCCCTCTAATGACTAGAATAGTCACTGTGAAGGCGCCTAATTACCAGGAATTACACCAACCGTAACCAATTTCGAGATCACAGATCAGATTTTCCCAAAACATGAATCTGCTAATTAAGTTACATGAAAGTCAAGTAACAGGCAATTTGGATGTGACATTTATCCACCTGAACGTAGACGTATAGGTGAAGTATTAAAATTCACAGCAGCTAGTCCTATGGTTAGCACTATTATACACACCTAGATAATTGCAGTTAAAATACTGTACGTGGAAGCAGAGAGAGACTAATCTGGATTCAAACATTTCCAGGAAACACCAAAGGATTCTCCCACCCAACCAATAAATGGCTCTCAGGATCTGCTTCACCGTGAGTCAACCCACAGGTCTTCACCTGCCAAGTTTAGAGTGGGGATGAAACAAGTTCAAGGTACATGGACACCACACAACACACGGAGCCTGGCAGTGGTCTCAGCGGCTGGGTTTCTCTGAATTCTATTTAAAGGCAGGTGGTATGACGGATTTCAAGGCTTCGCCCATTTGCTCAGCTTCAGTATACAGTATCCTGAAATATTCCTCCATCTTCTCACTGATTTCCCACAAGAAAAAAAATGTCACAAAAAAAAGCAATGCCCCCCCCACACACACACACACACACACATGCTCACAATTTTGTGTGAATAAAACAAAAGCTACCTTGGATATGCCAAGAAATAACTTACAAACAGAAGCCATTTGACCAAAAAGGCCAGGTCCAATGGGTTTGGCGTAAAACCTGTGGGGTCTGCAGTGGCTGCCCTTGAACTAACACTCCAAAGAAGCACTGGCCTCTGCGCACTGCTAGAAGTGGAAACGCACAGAGCACCGGCCCAATACCACAGTATTTCCTCGCAGCCCCCGAGTTGGGGGAGGGCAGGGAAAGGAGACGAGGGGACCCTCACAGGGCTTACGGATGAGTTTCCACATGGTTTGGGCTGCATTATATCTCTTTAAGAGGATATATGGAAATCCTAACCCCCAAAACCTCAGAATGTGGCCTATTTGGAAATAGGGTTGTTGCAGGCAGAATTGTTTAAGCTCAGGCCATACCGGTGCAGGGCGGGCCCCAAGCACGGCTGGTGAAGATGGTCATGTGAGGACATGGAGACACACAGGTGGAACGCAAGGTGATAACAGAGACAGACACTGGAGTGATGAGCAGAAGCGACCAAGAGGCGGGGAAGGATCCCCTCCAGATTCAGAGCGAGTGCGGCCCTGCCCACACCTTGCTTTCAGACGCCTGGCCTCCAGAACTGAGACAGGATAAATGTCTGTGCCAAGCCACCCACTTTGTGGGACTTCGTTATGGCAGCCCGAGGACACTAGCACCCCACACCTGAACTTGGGTTTATGCCTCTGGACCTCCTTCCTCCCGCCCCCTCAGTGGCCACTGCTCCCACTGCACCAAGAAAGAGCCACCGAGAATCCCAGTCTGTGGCTGGGTTGGGGAGGCCTCTTCTCTCCAACGGGTCACATGACAGGCTCAGCCATCCCAGGCCCCTGTCCCAATGTTATCCCTTCCCTCCAGCTCTGGCCCTAACCCCGGGGAAGCATTGCAGATCCTCCTGCAAGCATCTCAGACCGGAGGCAGGGGGCGGGGGAGTCAGGCAAGATGTGGAAGTTCCCTTCAGTGTGGGCTGTGCCCACACAGTCACCCAGTTTCTCACAGAATTTTTAGAACACTTCTTTCAGTTTTACTTGAGTAACATCTTTCCACATGCCCCAACAACCCCCCTACAGGGGCTCATTTCTCTCCCTCCCTCCCTCCCTCCCTCCCTCTCTCTCTCTCTCTCTCTCTCTCTCTCCACACACACACACACACACACACACAGCCACGTGCCCAGAGGGAACAGTGCCAGGAGAGAGATCTGTATACACACACCACCCTGTCCTGCGAGTAGCCACTCCCATCCAGTAACTGAGCCTTTTTGTTACTGGGCCAAGATTTTCCACCAGACTCACTTCCCCTATAATGAGTGGATTATCCCCGAGAAAGTTCCTCGGCTCTCCCCTGGAAGCTGACCTGCAACGGCCTCACCCACCTGTTGGCCAGGGATACCAGGGCATGGTGGACCCTGACGGGTGGCCACAAACGCTCAACCCGGAATCTTGCCCCCGTCCCCATAACCATGCCAGCACTCTCTTTAGAAAAAAACGGGATCCGCCAGCTGAAACCTGATAACATGAAAAGAATGCCTATGTATTCCAGGTTTGCTAAAATCCTGGGCGGGTGAGCTGAAAGCCAACCTCGGTCTCCCAAACCCACCCATGGCTTTACCTATAACACCATTTCTGCCTCTCATTATTGTAGCTTCAACCAAAAAAAGTACTTTGTGAGGCATCTAAGGATGTCTTACCCTGAGCCTGGAACAACGATGGTTCTCAGACCTGAGCTGGCATCAGAATCACCTGGAGGGCTTGTTAAAACAGATCTCGGGCCCTGCCCCCGGAGCTCCCGATTCAGTGGCCCTTGGGTGGGGCCCGAGAACTGGCCTAACAGGTTCCCAGGTGGTGCTGATTCTGCAGATTCTGGGCCTTTGAGAAACACTGCCCTGCACCTCTCTCTCATTCCCCACTCAGCACAGTGACAAGCTTGTCCCTCCGTTGCAGGCATGGCTGCTGCCCTGCAGCCCCATCCACTCTCCTCTCCCGCAAGGACACAGTCTTGGTATATTCAGTGAGCACCACTCCCTGGCGCCCAGGTCAACCCTGCACAAAGCAAACCCCAGGGGTCCCACCACGCCCTAGGCCAGGGAGTGGTTCAAGGTGAGAATGGACCTATTTTGGACCCATGACAGAGGTTCTTATAACCTGCCTTTGCATGTTCAGGAGGGAGGACTGCAGGCCTTGCAGTGCTCCCACAGCCTTGAGAGCAGCTGGGCAGCGCCCTGAGCCAGCAGAACAGACAGGTGGGTATAACCTGGCGGCTGGCGCCCGCTCACCTGCTGAGTAAACCAACCCAGCACCACCCTGCCTCCTGGCTTCTTGTGAGGTGACATAACGCATTCTTTATTGGTTGAGTGGGTTGAGTCAGGGCTTTCTATTACTTGAAGCTGACAGTATCTAATCACAAAGCAAAGGGAGCTAACCGGATCACACATCCGCCCAAGGACTGGAGGCAGCCTCAAAGCATCCAGTGCCATAGCGTGAGGTCCACAAAAGACCCTAGAATGACAGATTTGCAGTTTCCAGGTCCTGTCAGTGGGTAAGCAAGACTTAGAAATAAAGCATCTGCCCTGGCCCAAGGCACCACAGGGTTGAGGGTTCAGTTCCCCATCAAGGGCACACACCTGGGTTGCAGGTTCAATCCCTGGCCCATGTCTGGGTGCATGCAGGAGGCACCCAATCAATGTGTGTCTCTCACATCGATGTTGCTATCTCCCCACCCCACCCTGCCTCCCTTCCACTGTCTCTAAAATATTAATGGAGCCCAGACAGGTGTAGCTCAATGGTTGAGTGTCAACCCAGGAACCAGGTCACCAGTTCAATTCCTGGTCAGGGCACATGCCCAGGTTGAGGGCTTGATCCCCACTGGGGGATGTGCAGGTGGCACCCTGACAATGATTCTCTCTCATCACTGATGTTTCTCTCTCTCCCTCCCCCTTCCTCTCTGAAATGAATAAAAATATATATTATTTAAAAATTAATGCAAAAATATCCTTGGGTATGGATTAAAACAAAACACAACCGAAGACTCTATCTAGCACACAGGTTCCTGAAGGCCCCACTCTCGGTCTTTCTTACAAGAGCCATGCCCACCTTCTTCAGGAGTTTGCTAGGAACCGTATAATGGTAGGGCTTATTAATTCATAATTGTAATTCTTCCATCTTAGACTGAGTCTCCTACAAAGAGCAGGCAATCAGCATGTGTGACTGGGAAAATGGTTTTCCAACCTCCTCCGGTTTGGATACAAGGTGGACAAGTGTATCGGGAGAGAAGACACCTCGGAGTCCATGCCCGTTCTGCCACTTCCTAGCTCTGTAACCTTGGATGGTTTTACCTTTGTGGACTCGTTTCCACATCTATAAGGGGAATGTGCACCTGGTTACCTAAGGACAACGCATGGGAAAGTACTTTGTAAACAAGCAAGTGGAACAGTAGAGCAACTGCTTAAATCCAATTTTAATGGATTAACCAGATTAGCATGGTCTGATCTTAACAGACAAAGATTAATCAGGAGCCCCGAAGAGTTACTTCACCAAAAAATAATATTACACAATCTGCCATGACTACTGACTGGAACACTGTCTGGATGGTTCTTTAAACCGGACTTCACCTATTATCAATCACTTAGTGGCAGCCAGAGGAGCCCACACCCACAAGGTAGCACAGCCCTGAAGTCAACCTTGGACAAGGCATGCCATCGATGGGAGTTACTAACTGGGTCCGTTTGCAAGATGGTCAACTTGGGAGGCCACAGGCTTTTGCTGAAGCTCTTCTCTGGGATCTACCTTCAGATGCATCCGTGGGTTTCCTTGGACATTTCAAAGGTGTCAAATCATCTTTCCTACAGAAGTTTACTTTTAGGCCGACAGCCACATGTCCTTCAGAGCCATGTTTTCTGAACGAAATACCTGAATAAGCTGGGCAAAAACAACAGAAATGGCGCCAAACCCATGTTTCTCCGATTGGTGTGTGTATCTTATAGAACAGAATAATAATGCCATGAGGCCACTATTCCTGAAACAAGAATTTTACTAAAAGATTTTTGGAAGAGAATAAAAAAAAGAGAAAAGCAACAACCAATGAGTAATTATTCAATCATGGAAAATTCTCAGTAAATTTTTGAAATTTTCAATTTTCATAACATTTTCATGCTCACAGCAGACTTTTTAAAACTACATCCCCACTCCTTTGGGGAAAACTACAATAAACAAATAAGACTTTTCCCTGTATTATTTGTAAGTTAGTTACAAAGGCAATCCTAAAACAATCTTTATTGAGCACATCTGTGAAATACTGTCTAGACTACCACAGTAAATATTCTTACTACATGTGTTGGGGGGGAGAGGGGACACGGGCACTCACTCTTACTCTAGAGTCATATTTCATGTGTGGAGGATTGTAACAACAAACTAATAATCTGATGACAGTCCCTTTAAAACTAAAGTAACAAGCTCCCAGGATACCCCATTATCTTAATCCTGGTGTTCCTCGACATACCGCCTTGGGAAATTATATTTCTCCGTTGAACCTTGAAGTCCCAAGCTCTGCCACCTTCTTCAGCAATAAGAAGCTGGAGTCACCACAGGTCCAATCCCCCTTTACAGAACTCGTCAGCATCGCTGCCACTCCATTGGCTGCTTCTCATATGTGCCCTTATCACGATAAGGAATCAAACCGGCAACCTCGGTGTATCGGGGCATGCTCTAACCCACATGTGTCAAACACAAGGCCCGCGGGCCAAATCCAGCCCGCCAGGCCTTGCAATGTGGCCCGCACCGCGCTGTCATCACTGCACTCCGCTGTCAGTTTATGACATTGTCAGTTTATGACTGTTCAGTAAACCATTCGGCCCGCGATTTAGGCTGGATTTTAGATTTTGGCCCCTTCTCTGATTGAGTTCGACACCCCTACTCTAACCCACTGAGCTACCCAGTCAGGACCACCCACTCTCTTCTCTCACTCTTGCTGGTACCTTCACCCATCTGGAATAAGCTTCTCACAGTCTTTTGTGCACTTTTTAATAACTATGTTGTCACTCCATGGGCATGTCTTCCCGGGCTGTTGAATCTGCCTCGCTCTTTCTTCAGGATATGCACCTGATTGAATGGATTCCACGGAGTTCCTTTAGTGTGACCTACTGCGACGAGCAGCAATGGTCAGTCAAGCCACCCCGCGGCAGTCAGAATGAAGCCGGCTTAGAGCCAGACATTCAGCGTCCAGCTCAGCCCCTCCTCCTACCAGCAATCCCCCGTCCAGGGAACACGGAAGTCCTGGTGCTGGACACCCCACACCTCTCCAGGCTGCGATTCCACTTTTTTTGGCTCAGGAATGTCAATCTGAATGAAGTGTTCTGCCTATTTTATTCTAGATTAACTCTTCACAATCCACCTGAAATTATTCGAGTGGGTCCAAGCATCTTTTTCAATACGAAGATACAAATCAGCACACGCTTAACCACTCCAGTCTATAAAAAAGATCCATCTAGGGCTGAAACCGGTTTGGTTCAATGGATAGAGCGTTGGCTTGGGGACTGAAGGGTCCCGGGTTCGATTCCGGTCAAGGGCATGTACCTTGGTTTCGGGCACATCCCCGGTAGGGGGTGTGCAAGAGGCAGCTGATCGATGACTCTCTCTCATCGATGTTTCTAACTCTCTATCTCTCTCCCTTCCTCTCTGTACAAAATCAATAAAATATATTAAAAAAAAAAAAAAAAGATACATCTAGGAATAGTAAAAATGTCAGCGAAAACCAGAATTAGGATTCTCATCCTATTGTACTCTTTTTCTCACCGATTCCAATGGAGGCCTGAACAATGGATAGAAATGTCAAAAGCTTTGCTAAAAATTTCACAGCCTGAAAAATCCAACAAGGCTCTTGTGGCTTGAAAACAACTTTAATATATACCGAGAACCCTGTATATCAAAGTTAGTGTTCTAACGAGAACAGCTAAACTATGAGATCTATGACAGTCGGAGGAAATTCGTGTTGCACTGTGATGGCGGCGAAGCCACAAAGGCATTCACTGTGCTGCCCTCCGGGGCCACACGACCAGCAGAGGGTAGTAGGGGCCACACCTAGAGAGAGCTACAGCCCACTCTCTTTCAAGACACACCAAGTGCAAAAACCCAAGTCAAAAACCGCAGCCCCTCATACTAATGTCAGGGCTGTGGTTTCAATGGCAAACATGGTTTGTGGGCCTGGATCTGAAAAACATGTCCCAATGTAACAAGGGAAGCTTGCATCCTTCCCGTTAGCAGCTCTTCACCTGGGTGTTAGGTCCTAGGTTCGGTGCTGGGAAGTCAGTGGATGGGGACTCAGACAGGAGCCTGGGTATCCTGACAAAAGCCATTTCAAAGCAGAGGGGTGAGTGCCCTGTGCAGGGAGGCCTGCGTGCTGCTGCGTGGAGTCAGGTGAGAGAGGTTGGCCAGGCAAGAAGCGAGTGTTTTGCGGGGGGGTTGAGGGGGATCCTGTGAATGAGGGGAAGTGAGAAGCAAGAGAAGGCAGGCTGAAAGAGGTGAGCGGGCCCGACATCACAAAAGGCCTTCTGTGCCAAGCTCAGGCCTCTGCACTTCATCCCCAGGTGAGGAGTGCACAAAAGGCCGTTTGTGGGAGGAATGGCAGGACAGGATGTATGGTTAGCATACATGACTGGAGGAGGAATGTGGAGAACAGGCTGGGGAGCGACACCAGGAGGCAGGAGACCACATGAAGAAGACGCAGCCATACCTGAGGATCTGCTGGTGGCAGCGAGTGTGAGATGGCAGACACTTATGCAAACGAATGCTCCCTGCGGCCATGCACCAGATAGGGGCTGCCTGAGGAGGAGCAGTGGGGGGACTCGGGCAGACAGGACCAGCCCAACAGCTGAGTTGAGGACACACTGAGCTAGCAGCACCTGAAGGCCAAGGGGAGGTCTGTCTCTGTGGGCACCGGAGCAGGTGAGACCCTGGGCAGAGGGGACACTCCTAGCTCAGGTTCCTCCTGTGGGTTAATTACATAACAACCCAAGAGAGTGGGAGGCACCCCCTCGGGAAATGACAGAAGGGACGAGGAGACCAGTCCGCAGGGGAATCCTGGAGAGGTATGTTCAGGTTCAAAAGGTAAGATCCTATCAACAGGTCAGGACCTTGGGGTTGTGCTGAAAACACAGCTTCAGTTTCTGAAGGGGAAACAAAGTCAAAAGCAGTGCCAGTTCCTGCGCGGGGGCTGAGACCCCCTCCTCTGCCACAGGAGTGTTTCCCTAGAGATTAGCCTCTTTGGTCCGCAGTTACATCGCTCAGTGTGCTGCTGAAAGGTTAACAGGATTCTCTTCACGTTCTGACTCTCAGGGTCTGCCGTGAACTGATGTAAACAGTATCAGGAAAGCACATTTTGCTGCCGTTGCTAATCAGATAAAAGCACCGTTAAAAAACAAAACTGCCACAGACGCTGAGCCCAGCCACTCGGTATTTATGACTTCTTTATAACCATTTTTAAAAGCTGAAACAATATTCTATTCATACATTGCCAGTGCTTAAAACTTTTCACATTCTAACAAATAGACCCCAAACAGGCTTATCGGAGAGATGCCCAGAGAGCCAGCCCCGCTTCCCAGAGAGCGTTCAATTCTAGTAAGAGCTGAAGCCACCATCTGCTCTCATCACGCATCCCCAACAGCAGCCTTTCTTTCTCAGCAGAGCAATAGATCACCGCTGATATCTGAGAACACCCGGAGGAAAGCGGGGATGGAGAGGAAAGAGGGAAGAACTTTTCTTCAAATATTGCTCTTCTGGCTTTCGGCCAACTACAATTACACAGCATTAGCAGAAGATGAAATCAAGATAATATAAACAAAGTCTTCAATGAGGCCAATTACCCTGAAAGCTTTCCCCAACTGTGTCTGAGATCACAGCAGCTCCTCTGGAACCCTCCACCCCAGCACGAACAGTGAGTGTCTGCTTCTGGCCCGCACTGGGCAGTCTGGGGGGGGGGGGGGGGGTTTGACACGGAGCCTCTTCGCCATCGAGATCTCCGGTGACAGATGTCAGCGCTGCCTCCACCTTTCTGGGAATACACGGAGCCTCTGTACTGTGGTGAGATCTATTTCTGAGGCCCCGGGAGTAGCCGGTCCTCCATATGGGCCCTCTCAGAGACAACGCATCCACTCTGTGTGGTTCGTCCGAGCTGGCTCTACGGACGTCAAGTCCATCCTAATGTCATTAGGAGTTGGCGCCGTAGGGCAGTAATTAAAGCGAAAATCAGAAATGTTTGAGAAATGTGTAAGGAGAAACTAATTACTTCATAAATATAAGATTAAGGATAAAGGACACTAAAATAGCAGGGCAAATCTATTGTAGTATTGGATTATAACCCAAAGTATAAAATAAATATCCAGGAGTCTATAGCAATGGAAATGACCAAATAAATAAAGGAGAATAGACAAACCTCCCATACAGAAGGAATCTAAAGTATGCAGGGAAAGCTTAATTCCACTCCGTGACTTGCTCCACAGAGTAGAGCATGGGAAGCCGTGGGACAAACAATGACTTTGCAGATAAACCTGACAAATAGTCCCTCAGCCAGGAGACCACGGACACCATCAAAGGGGCCCGCCATGCTGCTGGCAGGCCTGTGATATGTGATGAGAATGGCAATTTGTATCTGAGGTCTTCCTCCCCAAACCCGGAACCCCGATTAACCACAAAGGAAAACACGAGACAACCCCAAACTAAGGGGCATTTTACAAAATACCTGACCAGTCCTCCTCAAAACTGTCAGGGTTTCAGAAACAAACCTGACAAACTGACAACCAAGAGGATCCTCGGAGGACACAATCACTGAAAGGGAGGTGGCATCTAGAGAGAATGGCTCCCTGGACAAAAAGAGGGGCATTCGGGGAAATCTATGGAAACCCAATGTGGGGTTTGGTTCACGGTACTCTAACAATGTTGGTTTCTTGGCTGTGACAAATGTATCACAGCCCTGTAAGACATTAATATTAGGGTAAACTGTGGGAGGGGTATATGGGTACGCTCTTACCATCTTTACAGCTTTCTATAACTCTAAATATATCCTAAAGCAAAAGGTTTATTTTAAAAGTAGCAAGAAGAAGAAAAAAAGCTAAAGGAGTTCATCATCACCAAACCAGCATTACATAAAATGTTGAAGGGTACTGGAGGAGGAGGAAGAGGACAAGAATGAGGATGAGGAGGGAAAAGAAAAAAAAATATGAACAATAAAGTGGCAATCAATACATATCTATAAACAATTAAATCTAAAAATAAAAATAAATGAACAAAGAAACAAATGAACAAAATACACTGATGAATAAAATAGAACCAAAGGCATGGAAAAGGACTGAAGAATCTCAGAGGGAAGTGGGGGAGGGCAGGAAGAGATTAACCAAAGAACCTATATGCACATATGCATTGCCTGTGGACACAGACAATAGGGAAACGAAGGCCTGGGGCGGGAATCCGGTGGAGGGGGCAAAGGGGAGAAAGGAAGGGGACATTTGTAAGATTCTCAACAATGAAAATTTAAATAAGTAAAAGTAACAAGACATTATATGAGCTTTGGGGGTATTAAATTTTTCATTTAAAAGAAATCACAACTGCACAGTAGGGATAAATGAACAGTAAGTACTTGGGGGATGTATTTACCATCACAGGGCATCGCATTTACAGACATCTTTCCTGGAGAGAATTCCAGAACCTACACAAAGAGGATTTTTCTAATAGCAGCCTCCAACTCATGTCATGATCTTGTCTTTACGCATAAAAATCAAATCTCAACCAAAAAAAGCCAAAAGAAAACAAAGTGGCGTGAAAATCAAGTTGAAAAAAAGCAACTAGAGATAAAGTAACAGTAAAATACTGGAATATTTGATATCAGGAAGATTAAAATACTATATAAATCAGTGTTGGTCAAACTGTGAATTGTGGTTAAGGTGTTTTAAAATTAAACTCCAGGGCTGGCAACTGGCATTTTTTTTTTTTTTTTTTTTTTTAATGAACTAGAAAAGTCCTGGGGATGGATTGTGGTAATGAATGCACAACATTGTGAATGCCCTCAATGTCACAGAACTGTGCACTTAAAAACGGTGACCTGGCCGGCATGGCTCAGTGGTTGAGCTTCGACCTAGGAACAGGAGGTCAGGGCACATGCCTAGGGTTGTGGGCTCAATCCCCTGGGGTGGGGGAGGGGGGGGCGGGCTCCAAGAGACAACCGATCAATGATTCTTTCTCATCACTGATGCCTCTATATCTCTCTCCCTCTCCCTTCCTCTCTGAAATCAATTAAAAAATATTTGTAAAAGGTGAAAATGATAAATGTTGTATATATTTAACCACAAAAAAAACAACAACAGAAAACAGTATACCACAGGTAGTAAGGGTAAGCACTATTATATAAATACATAAGCATTCATGTACACATCCATACATCCACAAACAGGCCTTCGGATAAGCAAGTAAAAAGAAGTATCATGAGCCGAAACCGGTTTGGCTCAGTGGATAGAGCATCAGCCTTCGGACTGAAGGATCCCAGGTTAGATTCCAATCAAGGGCATGTACCTTGGTTGCAGGCACATCCCCAGTGGGAGATGTGCAGGAGGCAGCTGATCGATGTTTCTCATCGATGTTTCTAGCTCTCTATCCCTCTCCCTTCCTCTCTATAAAAAAATCAATAAAATATATTTTTTTAAAGTTAAAAAAAAAGCAGTATCATGATGTAAAAAGTATTTCTTACCACAGGTCACTGTCAAAAAGTTTGGAAGCCACTCTTCTAGTTCACTGACACAATTCTCCCCACCCCTCACCTCCCCTCTGATAATCTGACACTGTGCCAAAGGACCAATACGGATAAAGTCTACTAATACTTTCCAGTGGGACAGAAAATGGGTGAAAAAAAAGAAATGAATTCTAATTAATAAAAAAAAAAAGAGAACTGTGTTTGAAAAGGAGCTGAACAAACTCCAAATCCTATGCCACCAGGCTCTCTAAGGCCGGCACACCCACCCCCGGAGATGCAGCCAGGCCTCCCCGGCTCAGCACACATCATCACCTGCCTACCTGCCAGCTCCACGTGGACGTGTCTTATCAAGTCTGAGATTCCTAGGAGACAACCAACCAGACAGCCTGATTTCCCTCCCACGAAATCCTTTCCCATCCCAGTCACCACCTCCCCAGATGCTCCAGCCAAATGCCAGAAGCCCTCCAGGACTTCTCTTGTTCCCCCTCCCTCTCCACATCTGCTTCAGCAAGCAATGGGTCTGTCCCACCCCAAAAATCCATCTCAGAGCATTGCATATCCCTCCACCTCCACTAGGGCCAGCCTGGCCTGAAACAGCATCCCCATTCCTCCTCACCTTCCCTTGCTCCCATTTACCCCAACAGGATTGTAACAGGCGCCGAACTCTGCCCCGTAGATGCGCTGTCATAACTGAAAATGTTACGCCGAACTTAAATGGTCACTGGGAAGTTAATATTGCAAATGTCGGCATTTTTTAAAATAAAACTCACAATCACTTTTTAAAATATATTCAATGAAATCTAAATACCACTGCAATGATATCCATCATCTTCCATTTTCAAAAATCGCACAAATGGGCTTTCCTATATTGCTGGATGTTTTCTCAAGGGATTTTAACCTCATTTACCTTTATGTTCAAAGACTTCTGCAACAAAAACATGGGTACAAATTGAAAATTTGTTGGTTTGTTTTTAATTTTTCTGTGACTGTAAGGTCTAAGTGTTAAATTTTTTTCTTCTGAATTATCATATTTTTATTAGTATGCGATTGATCAAACCAAAAAAAAATAACTATTTATGTATTTTTTACAAATTTTGATAGGTAATTAAACATGTCAAATTCTATTGAAAAATGCATCCTTTTCTGAGATAGATAAAACAGCCTTCAACCCCACCCCCATTGGTCCATGTGAATATCACTTATTACTAGGATGAGGTGGGTTAATCAGCATCCATTTTATCTCAGTTTCCTCGCCTTTTTTTTGTTGTTTTTTTTTTTTCTCCTTAGTGTAAGCACTGAAAAAGCTAGTTCACATAAATAGTTGTGAATGAAATGAGCTTTGGTGGAGCATTATCCCTATATACTCTAAGCTCTCTCAATGTTGTATCCAAAAATCACAGAGATCTATCATTAAAAATAATTTCTGATGATCTAGCAACTGCCAATTTGATTGGGTCCTCCTTCGGTTTTGTTGAAAGTCAACACTTGAAAACTATCAGAGAGTTACAAATGAATTTGCCATCCTATCAGAGTGGGTCGATCACTTTCTCCTGACCAATATCAGTAGTTCAGATTGCTCCTTTGTCTGCCCAAGATGAAGCACACGGTAGGACTGGTGCTGGGTGAGAAGGCTGCTTTTCTTTTGTCAAGTGGAGAAGGATAACTTGCAACCTCAAACAGATCAATTTTTTGAGAAAATGTGGGTGTTGGGGATCCAAAATCCGATTCCCTGGGAGTTATCCCTGTGCCCAGATACCACTGAGTCTTCAAGTGCCTCTGAGGGACCAGATATCCCTGTCTGTCAACTGACTGAGACTGCCTCATAATGAAAATATTCTCTTGTAAATGCGGATGACACCATTCAACAACTACCCGCTGCTTAAAATCCTTTAATAACTCACTCCACATATTAAAAAATAATAATAATAATAAAACTCAAACTCCTTACTGTGACCTCTAAGGTCCTACCACATCTCACTATCACCTGGCCTTCTCCAAGTTCCTGGATTGCTGGCAATGCTTCCCACCTCAGGGCCTTTGCACCTGCTGTCCACCCCCTGCCCAGAGCACGCTCCCTCTACTTGCTGCATGGCTGCTCCTGCACATCCTCCAGACCTCAGTTCAAATGTCGCCTGCCAAGAGGAGCCTCACCTGACTACCCCGTCCAACTCATTATTCTCTATCACAACAATCTAATCCTTGATGGTTCTTTTAACAGCGAAACTATTTTGTTTTGTTTACAGTGATGCCTGACTCCCCCACTACACACAACACAGGTCTTGTTCAGTGTTTTATGTCCAGCATAAAACCCAGTACAGCGCATGATGCTCAATAGATGTTTGTGAACAAGACGAAGGATGTAAGCATGCCATGGGAAAAATGAAGTTGGTTGTGTGTGTGTGTGTGTGTGTGTGTGTTTTAACAGCTTTCTGTACAACCTTATTTTCAAACAAGGCTATATTATTAGGAGTACAAATACCCCAAATGCCAACAAGAGAAGTACATTACAAAGAATATTAAGTACATAAGCATGCACTTATCCAAGTCTTCAGATAGCATCCAAAGTGGGCAGGGCAATTTATCAGGTATCCGCTGCCATTTTTTTTCTTACCTCTGTTCTTGAGAACGCTCCTCCATATCCTCTTCAGAATCACCCTATCGAAAAAGAACATGCTTTAGTTTTCTCAAAGGAGCACAAAATCTCCAAAAGCAAGAGTTCTTCAGATCTCACAGGGGTGATGAACTCTGTAATGAATGTCTAAAATCATGCCGACACACAGCAGGCACTCAATAAATACAATATTTACTGAAAGAAAGAATAACTTTAGTACGGAGACTGCTAAAATTGCCAAGTGATCCCTCATGTACTCGTTGTAAGCACTTTACCTGTTTAAAATTACAATCTGAACATAATCTCAAAACTACTTTGACATCACTTCTCTCCAAAGGCATTTTTATTTATTTATTTTTAAAATATATTTTATTGATTTTGTACAGAGAGGAAGGGAGAGAGATAGAGAGTTAGAAACATCGATGAGAGAGCGTCATCGATCAGCTGCCTCTTGCACACCCCCTACCAGGGATGTGCCTGCAACCAAGGTACATGTCCTTGACCGGAATCGAACCCGGGACCCTTCAGTCCCCAAGCCGACACTCTATCCATTGAGCCAAACCGGTCCCGGCTCCAAAGGCATTTTTAAATGTTTCCGGTTAATCACACGAGATGAAGTTTATTGATAATTAAAATTCCCAAATGTAGAAAATGTAATGTTTCACTCAGAACAGTTGATGTATTTTGACATCAAGGTAAGAAGGCTGATAAATGTTATAAGTGGCATAAAATCACTCCAAAGTGATTCCAAAATCTTCTCCCAGACTTACCATCCAAAAATCTGACCGTGAGTGTCATGAAACAGGTAAAAAAAAAAAGAAAAAAAGTCTCTTCAAACAGAAACAGAGGGCAGATCCAATTAAATCCTACACTGAAACTTGCTGCCAGGGTTCTTCAGGAACACGGACCCTTCCTGTTCCTCCAGCTTCTATCTGAGCCCTGGCTCTCCAGGTAATACTGTCTAATGCCCTCTTCCGCACCCCAACCCTACCCCACCGCCATCCCTGCCAGTCTCCCGAGCCTAGACTCCTCCACACAAATTGCCTCCAAATGTTAATCCACACTTGAAACCATGGGGCCCAAATCCCCATCTCCAGCACCAACGTCTCCCCCAATCACACGTTACAGATACTCAGTGAATGCCTCCTCCCTCTTTCCACGGGAGCCAGGACTGGCCTGGTTTTAGTCAGCACAGCACATGGGAGGTACTCCACCACGTGTGTGGGTGAACTCATTCACAGCTGCCTCCAGGATGCGTGCACTTTGTCTCCCCAGAAACAGTCACCAACCTCAGGCCTACCAACACCAGGGCCCCTGCCAGGCGGTTTCTGTTCTAACTGGTCTCCTCCGGTCAAAGACACTACGGCACTCCTTGACTCTCAGGCAATGCTTAGGGTCACCAGCACACTGCTCTCCTCCCCTCACTCCAACCACAATGACCCACCCACCCAGGCCTGCATGACCACCACAGATGGGGCTTTCTGCTCTGTTTAGGATGTAAGCCTTCCATCCATCCTGGGAGTCAGGTAAGGCCAATCTTCCTCAACATCAATCACTTACACCCACAGGATGTGGACCCAGCATTCAATGTCACTGTGCTACTCTCTGCTCAGGAACCTCCCATGGCTCCCCAGCTTCAAGTCAGATATATCCCAGGCTCCTTAGCCTGGAATTGAGCGGTTGGCAATGGACCTTGACATACCCATCACAATCTCCACAGCCAGGCTGTAGCAGGGCCTCTGGGCTCTGTGTTAAAACATCAGCATAAAACACTCGGAGCCTTCATCCATGTGAGCGAGGCTCCAGGCTCAGCCCCAATGCAGGTCTCTCACCAACTCCCCATACACTCTGCCTTTAGTTTCTTCATTTCATCACTTGATTGCTATCTCGGGGTATTACCAGCCTTATCTCCCCAGTAACACCAAGCTCTCAAAAGGCAGGGACCAAATCCTGTAATCTGCTCCCTCCACCAGAGGCAGGGGTGGGGGTCAGCAAAATTGGTGAAGGTAGTCAAAGGGTACAAACTTCCAGTTATAAAATAAGTAAATAATGTGCAGCATGGTGACTATGGTTAATATTGCTGTACTGCATATCTGAAAGTTGCTCTGAGAATAAATCTTAAAAGTTCTCATCACAAGAAAAAACATTTTGTGACTATGTACCAAGACAGATGTTAACTAGAGTTACTGAGGTGATCAGTTTACAATATATACAAATAGCAAAGCATTATGTTCTACACCTGAAACTAATAGAATGCTGTATGTCAATTATACCTCAATAAAAATGTTTTAATAAAGATAATTTAAAAATACTACTGGATATGACTATTTTTGAAAACTTCATGAAGCAAATTTTTCTAAATCAAAACAGAGAACCTGAAAATTATTTCCCTCAGACCCAGGAACTTTATCACAATAATACCTTTCCTGGCCAGGCTGTGCTAAAATTCACACAATGCTGTAGTGGCCAAAAGCATGGGCTCAGGAGCCAAACACTTCCTGGGTTCAAATTGCACCACTGCCACTTTCTCAAGGCCTTGGGCAAGCGCTATGATGACTTGTGAGCTCCATTTCCTCACCTGTAAAATCAGGTCTTCCTAATCCCTACTTCTTAACCTATTAGCACGAGATAATACTCATCAAGTGCTTAAACAACACCGGTTAGTCTCCAACCCGTGTTCGCCATTATTTTTAGTATTGATATTGGAAGTAGATTAAAACAAAAATAAATCTCTATGACAAAAAGATTTCCAAATACCCGTTAATGATTTGCTGACTGGAGCAAGATGCCGTTACATCACACAGTACCTGAGATAATGAAGTCTCCTAGTCAGTGTCCCAGTTCCTGTTTCACTTTCTATCAATTTCCGTTATCTACTCTCACTCAGGCTTCAGAGGGTGAATTTAACCAGACTTGAGATTTTTAAAGGCAGGTCCCAGGGGCCTCCGAGTGCCAGGCCCCCTGCAAGGTGTTTGCCAGAGGAGCAGGGGGCCTACCATCCCAGACCAGACCAGTGAGCGTCTGCTTCATGGGTTCCAGCTGCTCCTACTCAGCACCCAGGTCAGGGACCTAAGCCAGGGAATCCAGAGGAAGCTGCTCATCTCAGCTAAGGCTGAAGGGATTAAAAGAACACATTCAAGATTGCCCTTCCAGCTTCTAGAACTGATACAAAAATGTGATTATGAAACAATAATAGGAAACCAATGCTTCATGCATTTGGCCTGCCATCTTCAGAACGGAATACCCTATAAATTTGGGGAACTGGACAACACAGAGACAACGGCCTCTCCTCTCCCAGGAAGAACTCACGGGCTACTACTGAGTGTCTACTGCATACAGAACATTGTGGTTACATTGGGGCAACAAGACAAAGCAAAAAATCCAGACACTCAAGAAACTTAAAGAGGGAGAAATGAAGGTGCCACTGCCAAGTTAGGAGTCAGAAGGACCGACCCTGTTCAAAGAACAGGGCAATAGCACCGGTTCTTTCATTCAATAGAAACGTATTGGGCCTCCTCGGCCAAGACTCGGGCTGAAGTACCGTTAAGTGTCCCAGGGGACTGACAGGAGCAACCGTCAAGGTCAGAATGCGGAAGGCCCTGAGAGCCAGAGCAGGTCAAGTGGACGGCAGGCAATCACAGAAGGTTTTTGACCTTGAAGGCGAAGTAAGAAGTTGGGCAAAGCAGTCTCTTGCACACATGCAATTACTTCTTGCACATGCTATTTCTACACCACCACCACCACTTTCGATAACACGTGGTCACATGAAGCAAAGTCAAAGGAAAGGACAAATTCTGTAAACCTAAGAAGAAAACCACGGTTTTTTCCTTCCTTCTCATTATCACAATGGATAGTTTCTATCTTCCTACACCAAACTATTATACAACATAAAAGAGCATATAACAAAAAGATATAAATAATACCATTTATCTGTCCAACTGGAGGGCACAGAACAGTCCTGAGCTGTCTGCACAGCTCAGCCCCTTCAAAGCAGGAAAGCTGTTCCATGCTCTCCAATGACCAAATCGTTGGGGGGCAGGTGGATACTGCCAAAGTCGCAGGCAGCACATAGTAAGTGCTTACCCAGTTCCATTATTGCCCCCATTTTGCAGGTGAAGAAAAACAGAGGTCAGAGAGGTGAAAAATGGTGGAGCAGGGAGTCAAATCCTGGAAAGCTGGCCAGGGGGGTCTGGCAGTTTAAAACAATTCAATTATTATATTTGGTTTTACTAAGGGTGCATTACTAAAATTCTCGATCACTTAGAGACCTTTTAGAAAACAAAAGGCCCAATCAACAGAAAACATTTCCAAAATAAATAACTGTGTATATATAACTAGTGTTGGCAAATGTATTTGATTTTTAAATGCCACATCTTCTGATACTCCTATTTCAACTATAATTTTAAAATTTTAGCTTCTGAAGCCATCTTTGGGTCTTCCTAAGTGAAAGGAACCCAATGTACAAGCTAAGTAAGCAGAAAACCCTCAAATTTAAATAACACCTATAAATATTATCTTCCTGTCGGACTTCATGACACACATGAGGAAGCTTTTCTGAAAAAAATTCAAACTACTTTGAGAAGAATTCCCTAAAAATAACTTTCTTCAGAACTCTGTAGTTTTTATATACATGTAAGATATAGCTATACTATATGTGTGTATATTTATGCAGTTTTGATATATATACATACAATGCAGTTTAAATAGATAACTATAGATAGATCTGTATCTTTCCTCACCTCACCCAGGTATATGCAGGATAAGTCCCTAAAAGAAACTCATATAGAGATGAAGTATTTAGAAAATTGCTTTGAATACCAGTTTCACTTTCACTACAGCTTTCATTAAGGTAGCTTAGCTACATAAATGCTCCTATAGTGAGTACTCCAGAAAGACAGTTCCTAAATTCTAAGGCCTTTTTTACCAAAACAAAGTGTATTATACATATAAACAAAGCCAGAAATTAAGAATGTCATAAAACAATGCCTGAGCCTATAATAAAATCCTATCGGGACACTTCCATCTCTCAGCAGAGTGACCAAATCTTCAACTAACGCCAGGATCAATCAGAGCCTATCCTTTCCTTTTCTTCAGCATAGGTGGGCTTCCAGCACGAACCAGTAAGAGGCAGAGGCTGCAAGTGAGTAAAAAAGCAAATGCATATAGCTATACAGCAGGGCTTCTCCACCGGGGCCCTTCTGCTCCCCGGGGACCCTTGGCTACTTCTGGAGACATGCTTAGCTGTCACAGCTGGGGGGACGAGAGGGAGAGGTGAGTGCCACTGGCATCTAGTGGGTAGAGGCAGAAATGCTCTGACTGCCTGACATGCTCCAGGGCCCAGGACAGCCCCTCACCCCAAAGAATTCTCCAGCCCCAAATGTCACTCATGCCGCTCCCGAACGACTCTGATCTATACAAATATAATTGTATGTTTTTAACACTAAACCAAATGCTAAGTGTGGCTCTCTCCGTAGGGTTATGAGCCATTTCTGATTTGTTCATTTTATCTTTTGATATGTTTCAAACCTTCCACAATACACATCTGTTATTTATAATCAGGGAAAAACTCCATTTGGGAATAAAAACTTTTACGATGAAGGCAGGCTATTTGCTCCCCATCCTGCTGGGGCTTTTTTTCAAAGGGCTGGTCTAATTCAGCCTCCTGGCCTTAGGGCAGGTCCAGAAAAAAAAGTTCCTCTAAAAATCACCTCTCTGCCTTGAAGCTGTTATTTATTAGCCCTGGTTAAAAATGAATATTCCACATATCTCAAAACCAGCCCTCTAAATGCTTCACACAGGAGGAAGAACATGGAAATGGAAAACTGCACAGCCTGGCCAGTGAAGTGATAGCTAGAGATCCTGTTTTTCTAAACAGCCTCAAGAGACAGCATAGAACCAAGTGCTGCCACCAGTGTGGCGGTAATGAACATCTTAAAAACGGTGGCACCCAAGCTGAATATCCCTTTATAACTCAAACCACTTCTCCACAAAGAGGGGAAAGTGTGCTTAGGGTCACTACTGTCCGTGCTGAAAAACAGTCACCAATATTATATTTACATGTGCACACCTTCAGTCCATGAGAATTTCTCCTGAAAGTTAAGCCTTCAACACAAAAAGCTTTGCAGTACTGTGTCTACTGTGGCAGTAAACCCTGTGAGGATGCCACAAATTCCAATAAAATGTTGGTATTTATTTTTTCCAAATGCAATCATCGTATTATCTGGGGAGGAAACCCCAAGTAGGAAATTCAAGTTGTATTCTAACAGGAATCCAAGATGACAATCCTTTCAAGTCACATCTTCATCCCAAAGCTACTTAACAATAAGGGCAAGTACCATCTCTAGCATTTCTGAAATCAGTATTCCTGTGGTCCTCACTCACACGGCGGCACCAGGTCGCTTCAAGAACAGGGCACGCTTCCCTCCCTCGCCCACCCAGGCCCACAGCTGGCCCAGGGGCCCGCCCTTTCCCTCGGGGCAGCAGGCCCGGCCCTGCTGAGGTGGCCTCAGCTCCCAGCTCCTGAACTTGGGGCGGGCGTGACTCACGCCCTGTCACATGGGGCGGGCGGAGGCTGGGAAGGCCACCGTTGCCAGGTGTTCAGGCTTGGCCCGACCGTTTATTTGCCTTGCAAAGTGGCCCGAGCGCCTGTGCCACCGGGGGGCCGGCGGCCTCCTGGCCTCTCCACATTCGCACCCCTACCTCCCCCACACCCTGCCCTGTCACCTGATCGTCCTCACCTGAGTGGGCAGCAGGAGTTCCCCTTCTTCTGCCTGCCACAGCTCCACCACGTTCGGCAAGGGCTCAATCGCTGCACGAACCAAAAAAAAACACACACCGAGTTTTTTTTTGTTGTTGTTGTTTTTTTAATGCACGGAAAAGAAACGCTCTTCCTGTTTCCCTACCGTCCCCTCTGCACCCGCCTCACCAAAAACAAGTCTCCCTTTTCCTTCTACAAACGGAGGCCACCCGAGAAGGGAGCCCAGGCTAGGAGCACAATGGACGGGGTGGAAGCCGGCGGTCCCAGTGTCAGAGAGGCGACCGCTAGCAGGGCCGGGGTGCTCCCCGTCTGGTGCTGGGGGCACCGATCGGAGGCCGTCCCGCGGGGGGCTGATGGACGCCCGCATCCCGCAGCATCTGGAGCGGGCATCTCTGTCTCTGCAGGATGGGTCCCCGGGCGGCCGGGCTCGGGAAACAAAGCTGCAGGAAGCCGGGCCGCGGCGGGGCCCTAGCGCGCGCCGCACAAAGCGGGGGCTGCGCCCGGGGTGCCGGGGGGCCCCCGCGCACAAAGGCTCCGGGGCGCGCGCGCGCGCGGCTAGCGGTCCGCACGGTCCCCCCCAAAGCCCCGCGACGTCCCAGCTTTCTGTTTGCATGGGGGCGGGGAGCGCGGGAGGGGACACGCCGCGGTTAGAAGAAATGTTATCAGCCAAGAATTGCAACCTCTAGCTATGGGGTTTCCTTCCTCCTCCTGCCCCTTTCCCTTTCCTCCCCTCGTCCCCTAATAGATTTCAGCAGTTCCCTACGAGAAAGAGAAGGGGGGAGGGGGGGGGGAGCGGGCAGGGTGGGGAGGAAAAGCCAGCGGAGGAGCGGCGCGCGAGACTGACCTTGTCCCTGAGCCCCTCCCGGGCGGCAGCAGGGCAGGAGGACCTGGAAGACGCCCAGCAGGAGGTTCACGGCCGCGGCGGTGCGGCAGGAGCAGCCGGGCTGCGGGCGCCGGGGCCCCGCCATGCTGCCTGCTGCTCGCGCTTCCCTCGGTGCTCGCCGCGCTCGCCGCTCGCTGGCGCCCGGGCTGCCTCGCCCCGGGCCCGCCCCCGCCGCCCGCCGGGCCCGCCCCGCCGCCGCCCCCGCCCCCGCCCGCCGCCGCGGCAGCTGCTGCTGCAGCTCCAGCCCCGGGCGGGCGCGCCGCTCGCCCTGCGCGCGTGTGAGCCGCCGATAGGGGGGGCGGGCCAGGCGGGTGCGGGTGCGGGAACGTGGACAATGCGGGCGCCCCGCCCCGGCGCGGAGCTCAGGGCTGCGAGTCGGCCCTAATGTGCGGGGCGCAGGCACTTTCCGCGGCTGTGACTTACAGGGACTGTCGCCAAGTGCGATTTTAATATATATATATATATATATATATATATATATATATATATATATATATATATATATATATATATATATATATATATATATATATATATATATTTTTTTTTTTTTTGGGGGGGGGGATCTGGGGGCTTCGCTTTGTTTGGGCGCAGTCGGGGGATTGCCCACCGGCTGGGGGGCGACGGTGGATGGGTGGCGGGCGAGAGGAGTCGCACGGCGAGCAGCCCGAGACAGGATATTTAGTGGAAATAATGCAGTGGTTGTCAGGAAACGCGAGTGCAGCCACATGGCTACTGCCAGTTCTGCAGCGAGGATATCCGGTGGCTGCAGAGTCTGTAATTTAGAATAAAAAAGAGCTCTCCCAAGCCCCGAGAGGCTGACCTCAGCGACGCGTGGCGGTGGTGCGCCCGGCGCCCTCCGTGGAGACGGTCCAGCTGGTGACAGGTGGGGAAGCCTCTTCCGAGGGGATGTTATAGTTTCAGAGATCTTGCAAATACTCTCCCTTCGAATTCATGTTGCAAAATTCAGCCAGCCTCTTCGGCAACAGGGTGGGGGTCGAGGACGTGGTAAGTTGCCTGTTTCTAATGCTAACAGGATAATAGAAGCAATACTTGGACATCTATTTTTCTAGCCCTATGTTTTTGATGCTTAGAATGGAAAACTACGTCTGAGATCTGAGATCGCTTTTTAATATCTTGCAAAGATTTATTCAGGAATCTGTTTGCATCTCCTGGGAGGATTGACAATCTTCAGATTCCCCCACCCCCAACCCCTATTCATTGGCTGCTTCCAGAGTAGCTTTGTATAAAATTCAGAGAATATGAGCAGTGTAGAAAAAGGAAGGAAAGTGACCGGGGCACACCTGTCTGCCTACGTTGATCCTCTACTTAATTGCTTCTGGTGCCTTACAGTCTACAATGGAAAAGCGGTGGTCAAATAGCAGGACGGATGCCGGAGGACTAAACCAATTACAATTCTCTCTCTCTCTCTCTCTCTCTCTCTCTCTCTCTCTCTCTCTCTCTCTCTCTCTCTCTCTCTCTTTAACAGACATAATACAGTACTGTAAGCCTAGTCTCACACTGTGTCTGGACAAAACTCTAAACGAGGTTAAATAGCCTAATTGCTGGGCCAGTCTGCTTATTTCCTTAGCAAGGATCTCCATTCTCATTCCAATATGTCCTTTTTTTTCTCTCTCTCTCTCTTCATGTCATTCTCTAGGTTTGTACTTGCCCTTTGGATCTGAAGATTCTCCATGATGTTAAAGGGGCCTCTTATGACAAGAATACTTGCACAAACCAATCAGGCAGTAACTGTATCTTCCAAATTTGTTTTTAAATGAAAGTTCTCTCATTGGCCTAGTTATGTACAATATGTATTTTTAAGACTTGTTATGACTATATTACTCAGAAAGGAAGTGATGGCCTAATAGATTTTACTAAACAGGCTGAGTAAAAAGTCCTGGCACAAAACTTTTTTTTACTAACTTTTAAATAATTTTACTTTTTTACTACAAGTCTTTCCCACACCAACCAGTATCGCAGATAATGGAAGTGACTTAAAGATAGAGAAAAAATTGCTATGGCCCATGTATAAACACAGCTCTATTTTGTCCTCCTGATTTTCCAAGTTGTGGCCTTGTGGACTTTGCAAAGTGGGGAATGCTATTTGACTGTTGTTCAAAAAGCCAGAAACATGTATCTGCAGTGCCAAGGGGTTGGAGAGGGATACAGGATTACACAGCTGTCTTCTTAGATAAATCTGACCTACGGAGCCTTCTCTGGAGTTATTTTTCATGCTGACTCATGAACAACAGGAAAGGTATGGCCCAGTAAGTAGCATCCATGTTTTGAAGTAAACTTGTTCTCCAAAGAAGACTCTTGTGCTATATTTCCACTATTCCCATGTAGATAGGCGATATTTTGTTATCAGGGGATATTAGACCTGGAACATTTTGGCTAATGAATAATAGCCCAGTTGCCTCATTTACAAAGGAAATTGAAGCCCAGAAATGATGGGAAATACCAAGTTATAGTGACAGAGTTATGAAATAATGTTAACTGAAAACAATCTATATATATCGAAGCCCAAGCAACCGTTACAGCAGAACAACCAGTGGCTATGACATGCACTGAGTAGGCAGGCAAGCGAGCAGTTAGGGCTGAGTGGTCCCGGATTGCAAAAGGAATGTCCAACTGTAAGGATTGGTACTAAACTGGCAATTGAACATCCCCAGAGAGGTCCTGGATTGTGAGAGGGCACAGGCTGGGCTGAGGGACTCCCCCCCCCCCCCCCACTTCCCTGCATGAATTTCATGTTTAATATAAACATGAAGGAACTTTATATGCAAATTATATGCATAAAGTGGGGAACAGGCACTAAGGAGATAACTCACTAGAGTACACAAATTGTAAATTAGATCCATGTAGGTTAAGATGTTTTTATAAATTAAAAAAAAATCAAACCTAAAATTGATAGACTATACCTACTTTTAAAATATACAAGATGTCGATCATGCTTTTGACTTACTTTACTTTTGTTCTTTTTTCTTAAGAAGCAGACATTTATACAATGACTACCAAGCAAGCCTGTAAATGTGAGTTACATCTTCGCACATCCTGCATAAAACTGACAGTGAAGCATCAAGCCCAAATCACCTATCTCTGTTCCGGAGAAGATTCAGCATACCACGAAACAAGCGGTTGATTAAATGAGAAAATGTGTGGCAAGCATCTGGTGTAGGTGCTCAATAAATGCTAGTGATGAAATGATCATGTATTCACATCGAGGGGCCATGCCAGACCTTTCGTTAATATGGTAAACTTGATACTAATCATCAATGACTTGAATTTCCATATTATCATTCATTACCATATCATTTATAAGTCAGGCTGGAAATGATTAATGAAAATGTACATGTAACAGCTGTTTGCTGGCTTATCTATCCATCCATTTTGGGTCTCACTCCAATCTTGACAACAAAACCATGTGTTTCCTCAAACCACCCCCCACTGTCATGCTGGATCCAAGCTCATCCTTGCCTGGAAGGAAGTGCCACGAGGGGTGGTTTTCTAGCAGAGCAGAAAGCTAATAGTTAAGGTCAGGTACTCCTGAGATGCAAACTTCCCTCTGGACTCAGGGGAACCTTCTCACTCTAACTGTATTCCATGTCACCTCATCTCAGAAAGCCTCGCTTGGGTAGGTTGGATAAGGATTTTCCTTCTTAAACTACTCTGTCGTGTTAAACAATTGTACTTTTCCATCATAGGGACATGGAACAATTTGGGGGAGCATCAGTAATTCATAGTTAAATATAGTCACCTTTCTTATTTTTTTCAAAACTCAAAAATAATGTACACTGAAAAGGGCAATTGTTACTGTACATCAATTAAAATTAAGCTGTTTAAACTGAATTTTTTAAAGAAATAACTTTTTAAAACATTCAAGACATTTTTAAATATCTTTTTTTAAGGCTAGAATGTGATGTATACAGGATACGCAAGTCCTGCTAACTATCTAATTATGATTAAATGAATGATACATGAATAAAAAAGAATAGTTACCCTACCAGTTTCCCTTGCAACATGGCATGGCTATTCGTCCTAGTTCTGGTCAAAGAGAGATACGTAGCAGACTTCTGTTGACATGGTTTCAGAGAAAGCTATTGTTTTCTTAATTTAAAGGAATAGATTCAGCTAGGACAAATCTTCTGCTCTGTGTCCTTCTTCCAGCTGGAAAATAGATGTGATGACCAGAGGTCTGCAGCCATCAGGCAAGCCTGAGGGAAAAGCTATCAGTTGAGGATGGTGAATTAAAAAGGCAGAATAAGTCTGGATCCTTGATAAAATTATGGAATTTCTAGATCGTCTGCCTTTAGCTATCTTGTTTTGTACGGAAAAGTAACCCCTTCTTACTGCAGATAGGTTTTCTATTACATATAGCCAAGTGAAAGAAAGAAAAAAGTCAATCAAAACAAAAATGAATTTAAACAATCATCTACACTAATAAAAGAGAACCATGCAAATTGACCATCACTCTGCTATGCCCACTAGCCAATCAGGAGTGAATATGCAAATTAATCCAAAAAAAAGACGGCAGCAGCCATGGAGCTACATCAAGCAGAAGGCTTGGGTTGCTCCCAGCGACAGACAAAGACAAGCTTCCAGCCTGCCCTAGCTTCTGCTCAAGGAGGGGCTGGGAGCCTGGGTCATCAGGGTGCATGCCAGCCTGAAAATGGCCCTCAGCCCTTTACCCAGGCTGACCACACCCCTATGGGGTGAGGATCCCCTTTGGGGGGCTTGGCCAGTCTGCAAACATCCCTCATCCCCTCACCCAGTCTGGCTAGGCACCCCAGCAGGGACCCTTCATCCTGAAAGGGGTGTGGCCAGCTTGAAAACAGCTCTCAGCCCCTCACCCAGGCTGGCTACCCCCCCCAGTGGGGATCCTCACCCCATTGGGGTGTGGCCAGCCTGCAAACGACCACAGGCCCCTTACCCAGGCTGCCCCACACCCCAAGGGAACCCCCACAGTGATCTGGGACGCCTTTCAGGGCAAACCAGCCAGCCCCCACCCATGCACCAAGCCTCTATCTATACTAATAAAAGGGTAATATCTAATTAGACTGGGAGACCTTCCAGGAGAACTTCCAGACATTCTTCTGGACAAAGCCATGGTGGCGGGGCCAAGGTAGAGGCGATTAAAGGCAGTTGTGGGTGATCAGGCCGGGGGGGGGGGGGGGGGGGCATTGAGAGTGACCAGGCCAGTGGGGGGCAGTTGGGGGTGATCAGGCCAGTGGGGAGGGCAGTTGGGGTTGATCAAGCTGGTGCTGGGGCACTTGGGGGTGAGCAGGCCAGTGGTGGGGGCAGTTGAGGGCTAGCAGGCCAGCAGACAGAGTAGTTAGGGGCAATCAGGCAGGCAGGCAGGTGAGCTGTTAGGAGCCAGCAGTCCCTGATTGCAAGAGGGATGTCCAACTGCCAGTTTAGGCCTGATCCCTATAAACCAGCAGTAGGACATTCTTCAATGGGTCCCAGATTGGAGAAGGTGCAAGCCAGGCTGAGGGACCACTCCGCTGCATGAATTTCGAGCACCAGGCCACTAGTCCTTATAAATAAGCAGCCTCAAAGGTAGTAACAGAATGCTCATATAACAAGGGGAAATGGCAAACTAGTACTGGGTTTTTAAGTACAAATTAACAACTATTGTGCATAATTTTATATACAATTAGCAAAGTAGGTAAAAGCAACAAAAGTAAACACTGATCAGACAGCTGCAGAGGCCAAGTGCTTATCACTTAGCAAATTAGTTTATTCTCCAAAGGACAGTGCTGTCACAGAGGCCATTATCTTTGGTCTCTGTAGTAGCCCCCTGGCAAGTACAACATACAGCTCTGGGTGCCATTTGAGATCTCCCCCTATCTTCTCAATTTGCAACCTCTTCCTCCTATGCCCAACCTCTAAAAGGGGCTTGGTCTGGCTGCTCTCTACTTCCTCTGGATCAACTCATCCAGCCCATGGCTTTAAAGAATATCTATAAGCTGATGAGTCCCAGTTATCATTTTAGCCTTGACCTGAAGTTCCACACTCATATTTCCAAATGCCTACTTGCAATCTCCACTTGAATGTCTAATAATAATCTCACACCTAACATCTCCAGAACTCTGATTCCACCTGTTCAAACCTACACACCCCTACCTAGTCTTCCTAACTTCCAGTTCATGGCAGTGCCGTCACCCGAGCTGCTCCAGCCAAAATCCAAGGAGTCATATTGAATTCCTCTTCTCTTTACACCCTTTAAATCTATCAAGAAACTAGAGGTCCAGTGCAGCCGGGGTGGATAGATCATAGGTGCGCCCTGCAGCTTCCATCAGTGCCGAAAGCCCTGGTGGCAGCGCCCATGTGAGCAACCCTGAACAGGCAGCGCGTTCCATCAGTGGCCAGCCCAGCACACACACATGGAGGTCAAGTCACTGGTCCCGCTTTCCCGCCTGCCTGAGCCCCAAGCAGCTGGAGATAAGCTGAGGATCCCAACAGCCTGACAGCCAGCTGGATCGTCCAGCCACCCACCCTGGTTCTCCCGTTCACCATCGCTGATCCATCAGAACCTGCAGGCTGGGGGGAGGGACCAAGAGGTCAGCCATTCAGCCTGCTTGCCAGTTGCCAGTCACCAATCCCACCCTGCTGCCCTCGTGGGCTGGGGTTGGGGGAGGAGGGACCAAGAGGTGGTCAATGCACCTCATGGTGACTGGTCAATGCACCTCATGGTAACTGGTCAATCGGTCGTTCCAGTCGTTACACTTATGGTCCCTGGCCTTTTGTTATGTGGGATTCTGTGGTGCTTGCCTCCAGAATATTTCCCATACCTCTCCTTTCTCCATCACTACCCTGAAGAAAACACCTCATCCCTCACACAGCCTCCTTCTCCTGGCCTCTCTGCCCACACTCTCACCCCTTACATCTTGGTTGTATAATGGCCAGAATGACTTTTTGAAAACAGAAATCAGATTATGTATGAAACCTTCCAGTGGATTCCTATACAATTAGGACACAATACAATCCCCTATCCTTGTCCTGCAGGAAACAGATCTGGCTCCTGCTCACCTTTCCGAAGGGACATCACTTTCTATCAATCTTCCCTCTATCTTCAACCTAGGGGCCTTCGTGTCCCCCACGTCCATTAGGCTTGACCCCCATCTCAGGGCCTTTGCACTTGCTGTTTTCTCTATAGGAAAGCTCTTTGCCCTGATGGTCACCTCTGGACAATCATGTATACAGCACTGCCACATATGGTTGTGCCTGGAGCTCCCAAGAGGTAGGGACTGAAATCCAGCTCTCTGATTCACTAAGGTGGGCCCTGGCGTGAGGAAGCCTGGAGCTAGAAGAGCCTTCTGCTGATCCCATACTAACCGATGGCCAAACCACATACTCGTGACACTGTGTCTTCCCAGAGCGGGCACCTTTTTCTAATCAAAATATTATTTATGTCTAAGCAGAAGGGAAAACTAACAGTCACTGGATATTCACTTTAGTGCATGTCTTACATAAAAGTACAACAGGATTAACCTTATTGTCCTTATTTCACATTAGAAACTGCAACTGAGAGGGATAAATTGTTAATCCCCGAGTTAAAACTGGAATCTAAAAAAATTCCACTGCACTGTACTGTCTCTAAAGATGAAAAAGCAAGAAATTTTCTTTCTTTTTTTTTTCTTCTTCATGTTTTAATGCTACTTATTTTAGGATGTGCCTAGGAATGTCAGGAAAAAAAAAGTCTATGAAAACCCAAGCTATAGTCATTAAAAATAAGTTACTATAGCCTGACCAGTGTGGCTAGGGTTGAATGTCAACCCATAAACCAGGAGGTCAAAGTTTGATTCCCGGTCAGGGCATATGCCTGGGTTGCTGACATATAGAGGAGGCAGCTGATCAATGATTCTCTTTCATCATTGATGTTTCTCTCCCTCTCCCTTCCTTTCTCTCAAATCAATAAAAAAATATACATTTTTTTAAGTTACTGTTGTTCCATAGAGCTGCAAAGCACACCTCACCTATTACACTGCCAGGTGATAAATTAAGCTCAATACTAAATCCATTAAAGGTTGTCATTTTTCTTTTGTCTCCACACTTCTGGACATACAGATCTTGACCCTCTACAGACTATAGTACATACTAGCTTATGATCCATTTGGGAAAGTTATTTGCATAAACCTCTAAGATAGTGGTAGCATTAACTTGTTTGTACTTACTACAATTTTCTACTTGGGATTCAAAATGCAGACTAAGGAGTAGAATTTATTTTTCTCCTCCTTGCTGGCTTCCTTTCTTGCTTACTTTTGGAAACGATACAGAAGTAGACTTCAGAAGGCTGGCAAGGATTTCAATTCTGTAAATTGAGTCAATTTCTTGGTAAATAATCTTGGAAAAACTGTTTTTTTAAGGTCCCACTCAAGCTATAAAACAAGGCCCAGCCTTGGTCTGGGAAACAGAAATAGTAAGTACTTTTTCAGCTCCATGTAACAGTCTGAAGGGATCCCACTGTAATTCAGCTGCTTCTTCTAGAAAGAGAGACAGACAGCCCTCATACTAGCACTTAAGACATGCCAAGCCCTACCTGGAGTGCTTTGCATATATTAAGTCATTCAGTCCTTCCAACAACCTCATGGGGTGTAGGTACTATTTTTATCCCTATTTGACAGATGGGGGCATTGAGGCACAGATAGGTAAGCTATCACTGCACAAGGTCATAAACCAGTAAGGCACAGAGCTTGAATTCAAACCTAGGCTCTCAACCACCAGGGCAATACTGCCTTTCTACCCTCAAATGAATGGCAGGGTAATGTCCACCGCTGTTGTAACAGTGACCATTAGAAATGTATCCAAAGCACAGCGATTAGAAACACGGAATAAAAGCCATCATGGCACCAAGAGAGCTACTTGTTTTAAGAGGATGTCAAGCCTGGCTAGTGGTGCTAAGTGGTTAAGCATCAACTTATGAACCAGGAGATCACAGTTCCATTCCCGGTCAGGGCACATGCCTGGGTAGCTGGCTTGATCCCCAGCAGGATGGATATAGAAGGCATCCAATCAATGATTCTCTCTCATCAAAGTTTCCCTCTCTCTTCTTCTCTGAAATCAATCTATATCTATATCTATGTCTATGTCTATGTCTATGTCTATGTCTATATCTATATCTATATCTATATCTATATCTATATCTATATCTATATCTATATCTATATCTATATATATTAAAGATATCAGTACTGCATAACCAGTTTCTAATCATCAAATGTGTCGTGGTTCCAGAAACAATGGCATGCCCAGTGCTAGAAATGGTCTGTCTAAGTGAAGTGACCTTGTTACATGCATTAAGCCATTTGAACTCAGGTTGCTGTAGGAGCTCACCAAACTAACACCATATGTCCAGTTCTATCATTAGGACCCTAATAGTAGTGTTTCAGCAACACTTATCTGACTTACTCATCTAAACCACCTCACTGCCGCTTTGGAAAATACGTTTCACGAGCTTGAACAAAGCACTTCACCACCCCAGGTCTTTTTCTTGCCTATAAAATGAAACCATAAAACGATATGACCTCTAAGGTCCTTTCCGTGTCTAGCGTTGAATGATTTTCTGTCCAGACCTGATAGCTTGAAAGCAGGAAGCCTGGGCCTTTTTGTTTTATTCATCATTTCTTACTACTTCAGAATCCACCGAGTAAAGCGGCTTTGCAGCTTCCTGAATCGGCGTGCTTTCAGATTACAATCCTGTTAAGTTTGGCACTTAAAGTTCAAATAAAAAACTGCCAGGTCAGCAGCAGGGAGCCAGATGTTCTGGAGAAGAAGTGGTCGTGGGAGTGTGTCCTCCCCTTAGGTGCAGATCTGCGCTGCCAGCCTGGGGCCACTTGGCCAGGTACACAATTGTTAGAATCTTGTGTCCCATCTGTGGGGCCTTGGGCAAGTTACGTCACCTTTCTGTGCCTTCGTTTCTCACCTGTAAAATGGCGCTAAGGATAGCCTACCTCCTAGGGTGTGGCAGAAAAATACGTTAGTGTAGGAAAGCCTGCAGAAGACTGCCTGGCACATAGGAAATGCTGCAGAACAGTGTTTTGTTCCTCTTGTTTCCCTTTACTAAGAAAAGCAAGATGAGAGCCTGAGGAACGTAAGCCCTAAGTTTGCATAGGCTCTGCAGGTGAGGAGCATGGGTGAGGGCCTATAAAATGCTTTTACCCAGTCGACTTCACGGCAGGTCATTGAGAAACTAATGTCTCCCCATCCCCCCACCCCCACCCCAACACACACACACACACACACACACACACACACACACACACATAAGTTGTGAAAATGCCCTCAGTTCAGTTCTTTCATTTAGACACATTCAATTCCAGGGTACCAGGGCCAATCTAGGGCTTCCTTACTTTTCCTCTAACTGCAAAATCAAGCTGACCACCAACTGAAAAAGGTGCAGCTCGGGTGAGAGCTGATCTGTTTCTCCTTCTGTAATCTCCCTTCCTTTACTAGGAGTAGCCAGAAAGGAGCTAACACACTGCTGGAGGCCAGGTAGCTTTGCAAGATCACAGGGCTAAGTGGAGGAGCCAGAATTCCACCCAGCAGGTCTGGCTCCTGGAGTGTGAGCTTGTGGGGTGGCGACCACAACGTTTTGTTGCAACACAGACTGCATTCAGAGAGAGAGAGAGAGAGAGAGAGAGAGAGAGAGAGAGAGAGAGAGAGAGAGAGGAGAGTGAGAAAGGAGAGAGAACAAACCATGGCATCTGACTCCGTGTCATGCTAAACGTGGGCCTCCTATACATCCTCTCTCAGGAAGGAAGCTGCTGACACGTGATCAAGGGGGGCCTCTGCCAGCGCAGTAAATTAGTTCCATGCAGCTGACAGTAGTCGGGTCCCCTGGCCAGGGCGGCCCCATACAGGACGGCAGGTCCTATTGCTCAGGAAGAGAACCCAGGCAGAAGGCAAATAGGACGCATGGGACACAGCCTGGCGAGGCAGCTGCCAAAAACAGCAGGATCAACCCAAACTGGAGTTAGGCTGAGGCTCTAGGACTCCGGGGCAGGAGACAAAGGGCAGAGTCACAGACAGCAAGCAAGTAAGGGAATAAGGGGCCCTCTGCAGAGGCCGCCGCTACTGCAGCCAGGGAGCTGTAAGGAAAGCCTCCGACATCCAGCAGAGCTCTTCTGAGCCCTCTGGCCTCCCAGCAAGCAGGAGAGGTGTGAGATGTAGGAGAAAGAGCGCTGGCTAGATCCTGGGAGCCCGAGGTGCTGTCCTGGCTGGCTGTGTTCCGGTGTCAGCTGGCCCTGGGTCTGTTTCCTCTGCCAGCACATTGAACGGAAAGTTGTGGGTAAATGCCTGGAGAGTGGAGTTTGGTAAATTGGTTAGAGACTCTGACAATCACCTGTGTGTGTAAGGGAAGAAGTATCTACACTAGAGCAATGGCAGCAATTTTACTGATGAGCAATCAAGACGCACCCCTCCCTTGGTTAGGCAAGAATCTTCCTAGTCAGTCCATAGATTTAAAGAAATTTCCCACCCCACTCCTCGTGGAAATAACTTTGGCTATATGTTGAAGGGTTTCTCATTCCTGAACATATGAACAGATTGGCCCACTTGGAAGTGCAAATAAAGATAAATTGGCAGTATCACTTTATAGTTATTAACAGCATCAACAACGTTATTATAAAATCCAGTGTTGGGAAATAGAAGCCCACTTCCACAGTGCCAAGGAAAGGATAAGTCAGTATTTTTTCTTAAGGGAAACTGAATACAGAATAATAGCCATAAAAATGGTCACATTTTAATATTCTTGGAAATTTATTTTCAGAAAATAATTTTGATTAAAATATGTTTAACAAGCCCTAGCCTGTTTGGGTCAGCAGTTACAGTGTTATCCCTTGGTCCAAAGGGTCTCAGGTTCGATTTCTGGTCAAGGGCATGTACCTCAGTTGCAGGCTCAATCCCCTGACTCGGTCCAGGCACGTGCAGGAGACAACCAACTGATGTGTCTTTCTCACATGATGGGATGTTTCTCTTCCCTCTTTCCCTCTCCTTCCTCCCTTTCACTCTCTCTCAAAATCAATGGGAAAATATCCTTGGGTGAGGATATTAAAAAGAAAAGAAAATACCTTGCCGTAACAAGATATTTATAGCAATGTCATTTGTAATAGCTCCAAACTGGATACACCCCAAATAAATCCACTAACATGGAAATGTCAAAGACAGCTAGGATAGATTCAGTGAGAAACTACTCAGCATAATGACAAATATATATATAAGGGGGTTTTAAAGTACTTTAGAGAGAAAAGGGAGATACATAAGAGTTGGAGCAGAAGGGATTTCTAAGCAAAAAAAAATCAGGAAAGGGTGGAGAAGAATGTTTCCTTTGGGCAGAATGTGGGGGTTCATGAAGGAGGAAGGGCTGTGAGCACCAGAATCAACATGGGAGAGCTGCATTGAACCCAGACACAAAACACTTGGGAGGCCATACTCATTATCCATTAGTTTATGCATTTTTCTGCCTAATGATTTTACATTTTAAATTGCACGGGGAAAACTTGCACGTGGTTTAATAGGACACTAACTAGACGACTATAGAGAAAGTGGCAAAGAGCATAGTTGGTTATGTAGGTGGGAAAAGGCCTCAATGATTGGGCTTTTCTCTGCTTTTCAAGTGAGCAGATAACCAAAGACATCTCTGAAGCAGGAAGCTAGTACAGGGGTCAGGGGCTCAAATGGAGCAGGGCTCTAAGCAGGAAATGGCTAAGACAGTCTTTCTAGTTGTCAGAGGAAGTTGAAGTAAGACAAGACTTTGGGAAGACATTGCTCAGTTTTTAAGACCAAATACTTCAGCTCACCTCTGAAGAAGCCCAGATGGTATCTTCAAACGAAAAGGTAAGAGGTCGAAGGGAATAGATAAAATGTGTGTAGAAGCACTTTGCCAATTGAGAAGTGCTTTGTAAGTACTTGCCCTGGAGACCTGAGCTTCCTTCTAGAAAGCAAAGTTGGCTAGTTTGTTCTTTAACTAAATCAATAGATGGTTTTATAAATTCTTATAGTTCAAATTCTGAATGAGTGATGGTAAAATCATAATATTTTTTTCTATTGGAAGCTAGGATTTTTACCTTGACCATTTAACCATGTTGGCTCTTTCTAGTAAGTATTTGGTGATCTATAAGCCAGCCATAATCAATTTATGTTTGGAACTCGTGAAATAGTCCCAAAATACCAGATCAACCATGATTGGCTCAGTGATTTTAGTAGTCTGAATATTTTAAATCACATGACCATCGTTATTCACTCATTCATGATAATCACAAGACAAGCACTGTGTCTATCTAAGGAGGATAAAAGTGGTAAGGTGATGGAAAAGTACAGAACATTATGGACTTTAAGAAATGAAAAATATTACAGTAAGGCTACACTATATAAATTGTTATTTGCCGAGCTCAATGAGCAAATAATTTACAGCGTTACAAAGAACAACATTTGCTCTTTCTTGCCTAAGCTTCATCTTTGGCTTCATGAAGCCAGCTGAACTATGCTAGCTACATGCTTGTACTTACATGCACTTACATGTTTCCTGAATGCTCGGCTCACCGGAGCCAAGCATTAGCTTCTACCTCGTACCTCAGGGATATCAGGTTTCAACTCCCGTTGCGTGAATCTTGTATAACTCCCCCTGTGCCCTATTAAAATGAACACTTTCCATTTGATTTTCTTCCCGAAACCAAGGGTCTCGGGTTGTTTTCTTTCTCTACTGTTGTTAAGCATCAGCTGCATCATTAGTTCCAGACGAAGGTAGACAGCTGCACGCCTGGCTGCGAAAGGTCATCTGGACTAGATACCAGTTTATCCCTGTGATGAAAGTTCATTTTTTGACAGCCTTCATTTCCTTCATTTAGCACTTATCCCTGGGGCTGGGCTTTGTGTTGCCTTTATAGACACACACACACACACACACACACACACACACACACAGCCTCATTCTTTTTAGGCCCTTCTCCAGCTGTGAACTTAGCAAGGCTTCCTGCTAATGGGGAGACAGACAGAATTACAGCTCCAAACATTCCCCTGCCACTGATCCAGAACATGTGTTATCATATCACACGTTGTAAATTGACTCCAACTCCCTGCCAACAGGGCACAGGCTGCATTCCAAGTATCTAAGGCCTGGGACCTTGGTTGTAAAACAGAAATATGCCATGCTTCCCCCTTCAGTTTGGTGTAAGCATGAAGACGTTGGCTAAATATTTTTGATTCTTAGAATGTGCTGTGTTCTGAAGAGCCTACAAAATCTCTACCTTGGTGACGATGGACTTATCTTGAAGATCCCCAGTCACCCTCCATGATGACTGTCACTTTCAATCTCTCACTGAAGGCTGGCTAAAGGAAACAGGGTAAGATGGAGGGGAATGCACATTTAAGATAATAAAGTGACTGCATTCAACTGATGAGAGACATAAACAGTCTGACTATGACAGGCTCATGGGAATAGACGTCTAGGATTTCAAATCCTACATAAACAGTTGCAAAATCTCTGCAATTACTCTAGAAATGAACTCCTAGCACAGATGGCAAGGTAAGGAGTAGACATACATTTCCAGTTCTGTGCCATCGCATGGCCGATGGCTGGAGTGATCATTGATTTATTCCTTATTGAGACAAGTGTATAGTGTTTTTACTTTTGTGACTATTAAGGACTGGGATGAAAGAGTGTCACCAGCAACCCAGCACTGGAAACATTGTGGGGATGAGCAGGGAAGTGGGTTTAATCTCCTCAGAAGTCCCCAGCCCCAGAGTGTCTGAAGAGCCCCATCTTGGTTACCGTGGTGATATCATCTCATTCCAATAATTTCACCTGACAAGGTCTCCATTGTTTCTTCACTCTTGAACATTAGCCCATCTCACAATTCTTTGATCTGATGCTTTTTCATTAGATCCTAAGAAATAGCCACACATGCACACACAGAACAGGGAGTTAATACTTTGTGACAAATAGGCGAATGCCTGAAGGTGAATCCCCAGAGCAAATACTCAAGTTTCATAGAAGAGGGCCCTGCACACTCCCGAAGGAAATGAAATCTCATTATCTAGTGTGAGGGTGGCGTGGCCTGGTTTTCCCCAAATGTATTGGCTACAAAAAATACAAAACAAAATTGGCTAGCTGTATAATTCCCCAAATTATTTTCAAGTTGGTCTGGGATGATGAAGACACTATTCCTCTAGCCTTCAAGAGGCCTGGCTTCCAGGACCAGCTCACAGCCCGCCAGCTAAGTGCCTGACACTCCCCAGGTCTCTAGTCCTGCAACAGCAAAGTGAAGGTGTGGGGCTGGTGTTGCATCCTGAAGATTTCTCTTAGGCCTCAGATCCTATGACTGTTCTCCTCATTGGTCCTCTCTTCTCTCAGCTGAAAGATTTTACTATACATTTTTAGGTTGATTCGCTTAATTTTGCACAGTTAAAGCCCTTAAAGAATAAAAACAATAATGTTTGAAGGTGGAAGGTCTATCCTCAAAATAAAGGAATGTTAATCTTTATATAATTTTTAAAAGTGTAATTATGTCCATATAGGATATATGGGATTATAATAGGTGAGAAAAATTCAAGTCTAAGTTTAATGAGTGTTTTCATTTCCAGAAAATCCAAGGTATAAACAATGGTTTTAAAACTTGAATTTTATAACAATAAAAGTGGACATCAGTCTATATATTAAAAAATCCCTTATTGAGTAATGTTCTCCCATGTTTATTTCTACTTGTTCTATTACAACAGTACTTTGCTGCAATGGCCACTGACTATAAGCACTTGGACTCATTGCCCTAAGCCCCAGGTCAAAGTCTGCTGTTGTTGGTAGTGAGATGAGAGCACTTAAGAACCATTTGTAGATGGGCTGGAGGAGTGTCTCCTGCCTAACTTCGAGGAGGGGTGAGTGGTGGTGGCAAGAGGCAGACAGGGACGGGGGCAATGTTACATGGGGAAGTGAAGGTAGGCCTCACTGAGAAGAGGACACTTGAGCAGGAGTCCACCTTGAAGCTATTTGGGGGAAGGGCAACATGTGCTCACAAGGGCCGGTGTGGCCAGAGTAGTGCAAGAGGGCATGTGCGGGAGATGAGATCAGAGAACAGAGAGCAGAGTGGGTGTGAGGCAGATGGTACAGCGCCCCATGGGCCACTCTCAGTGCTTTGATGTACTTTTACTTCTCAGAAAGACGGAGTCATGAGGGTTTTAGGCAGAGGGCATTTCAGGGGGAGCCCTCTGGCCGCAGTGTTGAGAGTTGACTGTAGGAAGGCAAGGATGAAACAAACCAGTTTGGAGGCTAATGTGGTAGTCTAGTCAGTCTAGGAATTATAGCAGCTCAGGCCAGGCGTTAGCAGTGGAGGGACTAAGATGTGTTTTCTTCACATAGATTCCATGTGGGATGTGAAACTAAGAAAAAGAAGCCAAGAATGACTCCAAGGTTTTTGGCCTGAGCAACCAGAAGAGTGGAGTTGCCATCAGCTGAGATGGCAGTAAGATGAAAGTGCCAACTCATGAACATATCTCTGTTTTGCCTTGTTACTTAAAAAAAAAAAAAAAAAAAAAAAAAAAAAGCCAAAACCGGTTTGGCTCAGTGGCTAGAGCGTCAGCCTGCAGACTGAAAGAACCCAGGTTCGATTCCGGTCAAGGGCATGTACCTTGGTTGCAGGCACATCCTCAGTAGGGGGTGTGCAAGAGGCAACTGATTGATGATTCTCTCTCATCAATGTTTCTAACTCTCTATCCATCTCTCTTCCTCTCTTTAAAAAATCAATAATATATATATTTTTTAAAAGATCAGTTTGCTAAACTAGCCACTGTGTCATGCCAGTTATCATTCCAATTACCCACACACTTGTTCTTTTGTGCTCACCTCATTCTCCCTGCCTGTGATAACCCAGCTCTTTCCTTCTCTTTCTCACCAACATAATGGGTTAGTTCAGGTTCTATATCCTCCAGAAAGCCTGCTCTAACCACATCCCGATACTCCTGCCATCATCTGTAATGATTTTTTTTTTTAAGGTCAAAAGCTATTATTCATGAGACCACTTTCGAGTTTGTTCCCTGAATAAACTATTTTTTTTTCCTAAAGTTCTTACATTCTTCAACTTTGCTCTCTAGTTTTATTGAGATATAATTGGCATGCAACATTATGTTAATCTCAAGGATACAACATAATGATTTGATATTTGTGTATATTGTGAAATGATCACCACAATATGTTCATCCCACACAGAGTTACAAAGGCTTTCCTTGGGGATAAGAACTTTTAAGAGCTGCTCTCTTAACAACTTTCGGATACACAGGGCAGTATTATTAACCACAGTCACCACACTGTGTGTTACATCCTCAGGACATATTCATCTCATAACTGAAAGTTTGCACCTTTTGACCACCTCCATCCATTCTACCTACCACTCACTCCCCACTTCTGGCCAACTAACTACCAATCTTCTCTGAACATCCTTCCACTTATGATTCTTTTTACTCAGCTTTGTCACCAAAAACTCACTCAAAAAAATGCCACCCCAACCTGAATGACTGCCGTCGTGTTCCAGGCTCTCCTGTGCCTTTTGGCCCTTCCCCATTCACCTGTCTGTGGCGCCCGCCTTCGGTCTCCACCAGAACCTGCTCAGGCTGCTCAGGGTCCCCACATCTTGACATTTCAAGACAGCTCACAAGAGATTCTGAAAGCCCCGTTGTGCTGACGCTCTGACTCAAGCGTCTCCCTCTGTGTTGGGCTGACCCCTGCACCTGGGCTGACATGTACAGACGCTTCAATAACTGCTGGGGGACTCCTGGGTGAGCTGACTCCACAGAAGTGCCTGCGTGACCGAACTGTGCAGAGCACTCAGCTCCTAGCCCTGGATCTGCCAGGGCTAGTGCACCTCTCACCGTGCTAGAAGTTCAAGAACTCCTGAAATAAATACCGTAATTGTGTGTCACTTCCACCTACTCACGCCCATGGTTGGTTTTCAGATATTTTTGTAACAGGGAGAAAGTCATTATACTTTTTTAAAGGGGGAAGGGGACCTCGCTTTCCCCTTGGCCTTGTTTCTCTCCTCTCTTCATGTGAACTGGGTTTATCATCCAATTAAATGAGACCAACTTCCACACCCCAAACTACATCCCAATATCTCCTCTGGGCTTCATTTACTGACTGCATACACAGTGCTCACCCTGGAAATGTGGAGGTTCCTCAAACTCTGAACAGTCAACATGGAATTACTCATCTCTCCTCCCCCTGTTTCTCTTCTTATATTTCCTATCTTGGTTTCTTGCTCAACGCAAACAAGAACCTTGATGTATGTCATCTTCAACTCTTTCTGTTCTCTTAATTTATAATGTGACTCTGAGCTTTCTCTTAAGTGCCTGTCGGTGCCTCCGATCTCCACTCACAAAAGGACCGATGGTTATCTCCATCCTTCCTTTACTCCAGTTGATCTCTCTGTTGCCGCTAGTGATCCCTCTAAAACACAAATTTGATCTAATTTTTTCCCCTGCTTTAAAACTTTGAATGAGTTCCTACTGCCCACGGAATTAAGTCCACATTCTTTGCAGAGAGCACAGGCCCTCGGCACTTTGATCCTTGGCCACACTTCCAGCATTCCTTATCACCATCCCCCCCCCCACACAAGTCACCCCTCAGCTCCGGGAATGAACTCACTGCATTCCCTAAAAATCCCCCTGAATTTCCCAATTCCATATTTCCACTATGCTGCTCTCTCTACATGTGCAGTGCTTCTCCTTTTCTTTCCTTTGCATTTCTACTCATCTTTCAAGACAAAATAATGTGAACGTATTCTTTTAAAAATAAAGATGGCAGTGATCAGTCTATGCCAAGTGACACATGAAGCTGACCTAAAAGATGTAACAGGCAGCCCCAGTCCTCAGGGAGAGTTAGTGTGGTAAAGCCAGACTGATGACAAGTGCTACGAGACCCAGTCACGGTCAGTGAGTGCAGCCTTCTCAGCAACCTCAGGTGGAGTTGGTGACCTTGTCTATATTCCCCCAGCAGAGTTGGTCACCCTCTCGCCTGTACCTCCCTCGAGCAGAATGAACCATCCCCCTCCTTTATCTTACTGGTCTTTGTATCCCTGGCACCTGGTACATTGTAAGTCCTTGGCACATGTCTCAGGACCAGGTGGTATCCTCAGGCACCCTGAGCTCAGAGCCTCCCTGAGTCCCCATACTGGGCTCAGTCTACATGGTGAAATCACCTCCTAGAGTCCTCCCCTAATTCTAGAAGAAACATCCCTTCTCTAGGAAACACTCTAGAACCATGCCATTTTTACCATGCCTTTCCCCCCTACAGAATCTACCGTGGCTTCCTGTAAATGACATCAGGAAAATAAGTGGGAAACCAAGTGGCTGATTTCTCGATTTCCAGCCTGATGGTGGGCAGCAGAATGTTGCCTAGAATCCAGAAGTCCAAACTCCTTCCATCAATTAGATTCTCTGAGATTAATGAGACTCTCTTCTGAAACACAAATGCTCTCTTGGGGAATGAAGCCCATTGGTCATTCAGACTTAGAACACAGTGTTTTAACTAAGTCATTTGCAGCATGTACTGACTGCTAAGTATTTGGTGATTATGACTTAAATACGCATTTAACAAGGTAATCTGAGCCTTTTCCAGTTCTGAGTAACTGGAAACTTTACTGAATGTACACTGCTAAAAGGGAAACTTCCAGGACAAAGTGTAGTTTGAAGGACGACAGACTTGTTCTGGGTGTGGCTGTATCTGTGCATGATGCCGGGGGCATTAGGATGCAGGACAATTAGGATCATGCCCAAAAGGGGTAACAAGCATGCAGAAAGGCATGTAAGAGCAGACAAAAGATAATTATTTTTCTTTTTTCTTTCTTTTCTTTGATTAAATTAATTTTTGTTTAGGATTCTCATGATATGCCTTCCTTACAAGCCATTTGTCAATCACTTGGGGAGGTCACAGCTTGGATAACATGGTCACATTCAAACGCGTGCAGGCTGTCATCCTCTCTGCCTGGTCCCCACCCCCACTGTAGGTCAGAAGTTACTCTCACTCTAACTAATCATACTCACGCCTGCTTCCACTTTGGGTTCATTCTGCTTACCAGAAGCTAGAATGTCACCTCTCTAAACACCTACCCATTCCTCATCCACTTATTCAGTCAACAACTGTTCACTAAACACCCGCATTCTCAGGACCACGCTGGGACAGGGCATGAGCACCAGTGAGCGCGGTCCAGACACTAACCTGGTTCTTGTCCAGGGGCCTTTTCCTCCAGGAAGCCCTCATTAATGGTCTGACCAACACTTTCTGAACAAAAAAGCAAGTCATCCTCTGGTGTGAGCTATGACAATGGCTCAGGACATTGAAATCCAGTCTGTTCTGGAACATGCAATTGAACATCCTCACTTTTGTACCACACGGCCACGCTGTCCCAGGAGTCAGGAACTAAGGAAAGCGGGGTTTTCCTCAGCCTGAAGTGCTGAGATAAGACCAGACCTCAGGTGGCCCCGGGACAGTGGTGCTGAGAGTGAGAAAGTCACAGCCACAGAAAGCGCCAAACTCGGCCGCTCTTCCAGAGCAGCAGTTCTTTCTCATGCCAGGGATTCTAACCCAGAAACCCATTCTGCTCAACCCTGGGTGACTTTTGCTTTTATTTTACGTTGAGTTTACAGACGCTACTACAAGATTTCAAAACGAGCGGGATATAAATAACTTTGGACGGGGTTCAGAGGAGAACCACTGTGAGAACCACCATGACTAAAGTGTGGGCAACAGTGTCTATTAATAGACAAAGAAACTGAAATTAGTAGCTCGAGGGAGAGAACGTTTTGGACCTAACAGCGACCTTTACTGGATACAACGTCACAGGAGACTGCTAACCAATAGGAGAAGGACATAGTCTTTGAGCCACTTCATTCTAGAATCTGTTTTTTACAAGGGGTGATAGAATTACTCATTTATTTTTTAAATGTAAAGTGAAGAGAGATGAAAGGTTTCTAAATTCTACCCACAGTGGCTTATACAAAAAAAAGCAGGAAGGAGCCTCTGTATTGAGAGTGGTAAAGGTTTTAAAAATTACCCATAAAATATACTTAATGTCACTGAACTATACACCTAAAAATGGTCAAAATGGTAAGTTTTTGGTTATTTATATTTTAAATACACACACACACACACACACACACACACACACACACACTCCATGAAAGAAAGCTAGAGCTATCGTGCCTCCAATTGCTAAATAATGTCACTTTTAGGAACAGTCATATTTCACAGCACCCCAAATAACTCACTCGCCTGTTTTTCTAAGAGTCTGTAATATCTTTCGTTTTCCTGAAAAAAGCAAAGGAGAAATGGAAACTGTTGGGAGATGGGCCCTGGCTTGGACCCAGAGGCAGCGTGCGGATGCGATGGCTGATCCCTGTCATCTGGACTTGCCCGAATGTAGAACCTCAGTCAAGGCTGGGAGCAGAATGCCAATGCTGTCCGCAGGGCGGGACAATGGTTCTCCACATCAGGCAAGCAAGTCCCTTGAACTGAGCCTGCACTCTATTTCCCCCCTCTTTTCTCTCTTAATCCCCCCAAAGTTTGGTCTCCCTTCCAGCTTCACTCATGGAACCATCAGTGGGCAACTCATTTGTAAACTATTGTAACTTCAGGGAGCTGTACACGTTCCTTCAACTATTTTGAAGAGTAGAAGAAATACTGACTTTCCTTGCCCTGCTTCAAACCAGAGGTCTTTATTAGTTTCAATTACCTGAGGGGGGGAAAATTATTAAAGCAACTCTTGGCAACTTGTAAGAAACAGAAAAGGATTTCCTCAAAAGAATTTGCATCACACTATCTAGCTCAGTAGATACAGCATCAGCTCCCGGACTGAAGGTTCCCAGGTTGATTCCATGCCCGGGTTGGGGGTCCAATTCCCAGTCAGGGGCCATGCAGGAGGCAGCCAATAAATGATTCCCTCTCATTGATCTTTCTCTCTCTCTCTCTTTCTCTCTCCCCCCCCCCCACTCTTTCTTCCTCTCTGAAATCAATAAAAATATTTTTGAAAAGAAATTACATGAAGGAAATCTTTAAGAAATTGAAAAGACTTAAAAACGATAGTGCCTCTCATTTCCCTTTTGTAACTTCCTTTATTTCCGTGGGAATCATATCTGAGTATTGGCTGTAAGTAAATCCTCATGTTTTCTTAGGCCCCTGCTCTGGGCGTGACTAGGTGGGCCAATGGGTGGTTAATAATTCCTGATGCTGCCTGGGTTACTGTGTTTGTCAACAGAAATGTCAGAGCCCAATGAGTTTTGGAGATTATTTTCAGGGCCATTTGGTTACTTCAAAATGATCGCGCTCTCCCATCTGCCATTACAGCAGACATCCTTCCATGAATTAAAAAAAAAAAAAGACTCGATGATTTTGTCGAAATAAGGTCAAATTAATTGCCTTATGGCAATTTTACAGCAAATAAGGAGAATCTCATTTCAGTGAAAGGTATAGAACTTTTGATGTTATGGTAAGAACTGGGAGGAGGAAAGTTATTAATTTCTTCAATTCACTGTATCTCAAGACCATAACCCAGCTCAACAATAAAAGTATCCAAAATTTGGGTCCAGGAAAAGTATTTCTGCATGAGGAATTCAACTTGGAAGAGAGAAGCATGCCTCCTAGTTTCGCTCCCGTACCGTCTACCCCGCAAACCATGAGAGGAGCTGAGAGGCAGGGAGAATGGGAGGGGAAGCAAGAATGAAAGGGACAGAGGATTAGCCAGTAGTAAATGCTCAGTCTCTTCCACTAATGGACAGATATATCTTATCTATGAGATTTAAAGGAACAAACCCCAGAAACAAACAGCACCTTGAATGAATGATGCTACCTCGACGTCCAGTTCCAGCCTCCTTTGCAACTGACCAAGTGCTCAAAAAACGTATTCACTGCTGTGGCAGTTTTAAAAACGGGATATGAATATATACACTTTTTTTTTAAAAAAAGAATATTTTTTGTATCATTCCTCCCACTTAGGAAGTACAGACTCAGTCACCTTTTAAAAGGAAGGAAATTCTCACACATGCTACAAGACAGATGAACACTATATGACATTAAGCCAGTCACAAAAGGACACTTACACGAGGTACCTAGACTAGTCAGCTCTTAGGCACGGATTGGAGACAGGTATGATTCCCCGGGGCCTGGCGGGAGTTATTGTTTAACAGATAGAGTCTCTTTGGGAAGGTGAAAAAGTTCTGGACAAGGAAGGCAGTGATGAATGTACTTTATGCTATAGAACTGTACAGTTGAAATGGTTTAGATGGTAAACTTGAAGTTGTGTATATTTTACCACATTTTTTTTTGAAAGTGTAGACTCTCATCTGGTGACAGGTCCCCATGCTGGCTCTTTTGTCTATGTTTTAACATAGTGTGATCCATGGCTGGTGCCCAACACACAGTGTGAGACTCATGAGTTCGGTGTATCTCGTAGTGAATGCCTTTTGACTCCACTGGGAACTCGCCAGCCACTTCCTGGAGCGCACCTGCAGTTTGTAAGCTCCCTGCTGCAGGCAGAGGTGCACTGTGTCTTCGTACAGTTAGCCGTGAGCAAGAATTGATGAAACGCTTGATAAAATGGCATCTTAGAAGACGGTGCTTTCCCCCTGCTTTGCCACCCTGGTTCCCTCCCTCACGAGCACCACAGAAAGAGTGACAGCTTATAATTTCTTCTTTTCTAAGTATGTTCCTCAAGTTGGACGGCAGCTCCCTTCCTCTCCAGAATGCAAACAGGCCACTTTCCACTCCGAGAATATCCCTCATTGCAGCCAGCCCGGGCACCAGCCTATCAGAGAGCTGGCGTCTTCTCCAGCCACAAAGCCAGCGGCTAAGGTACAAAGGGACATTTCCGCACCTCTTCCCCCTAATATGGCCTTCTCTGGGGGAGAGAGAGGGGAGGCACCTAGGAAATAAACTGGCTGGTCCCCAAGTTCCTCTTTCTATTTCTGTCATTTTCACTTCCCCTCTCATCAGAAATCCCCATGTGGCGGCGTGCTTTCTCCTCTCCCTTCCCGGACATTTCCGCCTCACTGATCCCCTGACACCGCGGCTGGGCCTGTCCCCCTCTACCTGCTACTGTCTGTCTTCACATCTTGAGTTCCATTTCCCCCAAGTGTTGGCAGGCTGTTTCTGTACCCAAACTCAACACTACTTTCAAGAGTCCCCTTCCCATTTGCATCCCAGTCAAAAGTCAGTGGTCCTGGCACTTTTTCACACACAGACATCAGGTAGGAAGTCAGGCCTGCCTTCTGGCTGCGCTGATTTGGCGCCACCACCAGACACCAGGGAGGGAGGGGGGGGGAGGGAAGGGGGGAGAAGCTGACCTTCCCAGGTGCTCTCTGGCTAGTCCAAGAGGAGCTGCATAGGAAAGGCCTGACCTCCCTGTTTCTCGGAGCAACAGGCCCCCATTTCACCTCAATCGCATCTTTTGGAAAAATAGAAATAAAATTGAATTTTACTGGGTAAGCCGCCTCTAAAGCCTAAAATCCCATCTGGCCCTTTGCTATCTGTCAAAAGTCCCAATCCTATACAAGCTTTGGTTTTTATTTATTTATTTTTATTGATTTCTGAGAGGAAGGGAGAGGGAGAGAGAGAAACATCAATATGAGAGAGAGTCATTGATCAGCTGCCTCCTGCATGTCCCACACTGGGGATGGAACCCACAACCCGGGCATGTGCCCGGACCGGGAATCAAACCAGTGACCTCCTCGTTCGTAGGCCAAGGCTCAACCTCTGAGCCACGCTGGCCGGGCCTAGACAAACTTTTCAATCCCATCGCAGTTAACGGTTTGAATGACACTGATTTGGCACTGAAAAGCCCTTCTGTGTCCTTTCATTTTAGCGTGCTGGCAGAGTTAACCCTCACTCATTCATACCCTGCTGTTCTGGAATGTATACAATTGTCTGGACATGCTAAACCAAAGTGTATTTCTGCACTTTATACAAAAAAAAGAAGAAGAAGAAAAAAAGAGCTTGCCCTTTGTAGTGATTATAAATCTCAATCCCCAAACTCACTTTTGGAAGAAATAGAATTTTATGTTCCACTTCAAGCCCCATCCTATAAGGTGGGAGATTTAACCCAGCCCTTTTTGAGGTTCTCTCTTCCTAAGACTTTGCCAAAGCTCTGGGGGCTTACATAGTTTCAAGGGCATGTGTATCTGGTCCTCTGTTCATAGAAGGGACCTGCAACCATGTTTGGACATGGGGATCCTTGCCCAACTACACACTTCACAGCCATCTCTCTCTGGGGCCTTGCCTTGTCCTCAGCAGCGCAGCTAAAAAGCGGTGTACAGGACCCCTCAACTCTCGGGGCCCCCAACTTTCCCGCTATCCCTTCTTCCTCCCAGCCTGGACGAGTTTCCTTTAAATAGCAAGGAAATCTTCCATCCATGTTTCTGGCCAAGACGTTTTGACTATGACCACTGATCCTCCCTGTACCCTCGGCCTTTAAACCAACAGCTTACCTGTAACAGGGAATCGACTACCCTTTCCAGGGCTCGGGACGCTGAAACAAAAAGCGAGATTTCTGCTTCCGGGGGCCGCCACTTACATTGAGAGCCCAGGCCATGCCTGAAAAGGGAGAGGAAGAACCTAAAGAGAACTTCCGATCGCAATTTCAGCAGCAGTTCTTAAACACAAGCAATGAGAGATATCTAACTGATTAAAGAAAACCCTTCTCTCTCCAAAGTAGTTGTCAAAGTGTATATAAAGTCATATTTCTTTGAAATGAGTTCAAGTGTTATTCAAACTCTCATCTCTGGAGAAAACTAGCCAGGCCTTTCCTAAGTTCATAGCTAACATCCCTTCTGTACTTTAGGGCCATGGAGCAGGCCCAAATCTGTGGCTTGCTTACTAATTTTCAAAACGAAGAACGTGAAGCAGAGTAATTATGAACTAACAGGGTATAGAAAAACCTATTTTTAAAATTGTTGCTTTAAGGTCACAGTTTACATTCAGCACTGTTTCGTATTAGTTTCAGAGGTACAGCGTAGTGGCCAGTTATGTACCTTACACAGTACTCTCCCCCATACTTCCAGTACCCACCTGGCACCGTACACAATTATCACAATAGCATTGGCCACACTGCCCAGGCTGTACTCGGCATCCCCAGGACCGTTTTGTTAACTGCCAATGTGTCCTTCTCAATCCCTCCACCTTTTCCACCCAGTCCCCCAACGCCCCTCCTCTTTGGCCACCACCAGTCCCATCTCTATCTGAGTCTATTTCAATTTTGTTTGTTCGTTTATTTTGTTCTTTTGATTCCATATGTAAGTGAAATCATATGGCATTTGTCTTTCTCTGATTGGCTTATTTCACTTACTGTAATACCCTCTAGGTCCATCCACGCTGTTGCAAGTGATTAAGATTTCATTCTTTTTGCATGGACAAGGAATACGCCATCACATATATGTACCAAGCATTTTTATGTTTCTAAACTTCTTTTATCTTTCAATTTATGTTTATATTTAATAATATTTTGCATTAGTTTCAGGTGTACAATGCATTGGTTAGACAATCACATATTTTAGAAAGTACTGCCCCAATATTTCCAATATCTGCCTAGCAGCATACATAATTATTATATTACTGACTGTATTATCTAAGCTATGTTTTATATCCCCGTGACTATTTTGTAACTACCAATTTTGTACCTCAACTTTTTTATCCACTTGTCTATTAATGGGCATTTGAGTTGCTTCCATATCTTGGTTATTATGAATAATGCTGCAATTAATATAATTTTCAAATTAATGTTTTGAGTTTCTTTGAATATATACCTAGAAGGGCTATCGCTGGGTCATAGGCAGTTCCATTTTTTATTTTTTGAGACCCTCCATTGTGTTTTCATCCTAAATATCAAAACTGTCCATGAAGGCTTTTAATTTTTGCAGAGAACTGTGGCTATGACAACGCCTCATGTTTCATTTATTGATGTATTCCATTTTGTAGAAGTTGCTACTTGAGGAGTACTTAAAAATAGTTTTAAAGGTATTAATGTACATTCATATAAGAACTTACAGTTTACAGAATGATCTCTATCTGTTATCTTTTTGGATCCTCCTAATCGCTATAAGTAGTTGTGGTTTTTCAAGAGTAGCTGCAGCTGATACTTGGCCTACAGGTAAGTGCTGAGCCAAGGGCTTCCTTAAGGAGGGGATTTCCAGCTAGTTCTCTGGCAGATGCTTGCCATCTACATATGAGACTAACCAAGATTCCTCCCATTTTTAATTTTTAAAAATTATTTTATTTTATTGATTGGTTGATTTATTGATTTTGAGAGTATATTTATGAAAGCTGGTGACAGTGAAACAAGGAAGAGCCTAAGATAGAAGAAGCAACAGGAAAGAGCCAAGGCGGGTCTGCTTTGGCTCATTGGAAAGTCAGGGGAAAGGAGGCCTTAGAGACAAGTTCAGGGGCTTATCCGAGGAAGAGGTACCACTGCCCATTGCTCCTTTGGTTGCAAGTCTCATGGGATCTCCTAGAGTTTGAGAAATGCAAGCCTGAGGGGAAAGAAAGGTGTGGGTGTGCTCCCAGGAGGGAGAGCCTCCTCAATTTTAAAAATTTTAGTGGGGATGTGTGAATAGCTATTCACTTTCAGTGTATTATATGTTGGGAAATAGAATGAAGTGGTTCTGAAAATGTATTAAGTGTCATAAAATGAGTCAATGGGGAAAAGGCAGTCATAATTTATACGTGATTTAATTATATGTCACAATCAAAACTTCAAATAATAAGACTGCCTCCTGCATGAGGATTGAGCCCAAAACCCAGACATGTACCCTGACTGGGAATCGAACCACCAACCCTTTGGTGCATAGGATGAAGCCCAACGAACTGAGCTACACTGGCCAGGGCAGTATTCCTGAATTTTTACAACTCTGAAGGTAGTCTAGTCAGTACCAAGAGAGAAAGCAGGAGAGCAAGCAAGAGAGAGAAAGGTGGAGCCTTAGAAATCTAGGCTTTCTATCAGAATTTCCTCTCCTTAGATAAAAGTACAGAACACTTGTGGGTTAGAAGAAATACCTCTCACAAAAACGAACAATTAAAACACACACACACACACACACACACACACACACATCAAAAATGACTGTAAGAGTTCTTCGTGTGTTTTTTCCCTCTAAAATTTAAATGGCAGACTTTTTTATTCAACTTATTTTAAAGATCAAGATGACATTGCCATTTGAGAAGTTACACCAGAAATTCTTTCTTCCTCAGTCTCCTCCCCATTCCATCCCATCCAACCAATCATCAAGTCTTCTCTATTCAACCTACAAAAGATGTTTAAAATCTGTCTACCTTGCCTTAATTGGTTTGGCTCAGTGGATAGAGCATTGGCCTGTGGACTGAAGGGTCCCAGGTTCGATTCTGGACAAGGGCATGTACCTTGGTTACGGGCACATCCACAGAAGGGCGTGTGCAAGAGGCAGCTGATCGATGTTTCTCTCTATCCCTCTCCCTTCCTCTCTGTAAAAAAAAAAAAAAATCAATAAAATATATAAAATCTGTCTACCTTGCCCAGCTGGCATAATTCACTGGTTGAGCATTGACCTATGAACCAGGAGGTCACGGCTTGATTCCCAGTCAGGGCACATGCCCAGGTTTTTGGGCTCAATCCACAGTAGGCAGCGTGCAGGAGGCAGCTGATCAATGACTTCTTTCTCATCGCTGATATTTCTATCTCTTCCCATTCCTTTCTGAAATCAATAAAAAAATATATATTAAAAATAAAATAAAATCTGTCTACCTCTCCCATTCCTTTCCCAGTTCAAGCTTCCCACCACTTCTAACCTGTATTATTACCATAAACATAACCTATCTCTCCACCCCTAGTCCTGCTCCCCCTCCACACCCCACACCCCCACCAGCAGCCTCCCAAAGGGGACCTGCACCTACAGGGTGCATAGGCGAGCGGTTGGGTGTGGGAAGAAAATCTCAGGGTTTCTATTTATCGAATTCTTTAAAATGACTGCTTTTCCATATTTTGTATGACACACATAATATTCTTTAATAACAAACATACTTGTAATTAGCATGCAGGTTTTAAATGTCTTTTTATTGATAGAGGTACATGATTTAAAAAGTTTTGTGGTAACTCCTCTACACAGTGTTCATTTTATTAAAAATCCAGATCTAATCATCTTATTTCTTTTGCTTATACTAACTCCATGGCTTTCCATTGTCCACAAAGTCCTAAATCTGTGACAGTTCCTACAAACCCTGAAGGATCGCTCTACTTCTCTGGCCCTCTACAACCTACTCCCTTTCCTGGGCGTGGGGCTGGCTCAGTGCCTCCCCCTCCTCCTTCGAAGCATGTTTTTCCCATGGGAAATCTGCACACGTATGGTTCCCTCTACCTCCACGAAGCGTTAGGTCTAGTTTTTAATGTTGTTTTCTTCCCTGACACCTGCCCACTGACACCATCCCACTTGATCCACAAGGTCACTTGGTTAAACTCTAGTGCCCCTGCATTTTTGGTCATGGTCGCTAGTGTAACTGCTGTGATATACACTGAGTGGCCAGATTATTATGATCTCTGAACGCATAATAATCTGGCCACTCAGTGTATTTTGTTCAATGTCTTCCACACTAAGCCATAATCTCCATGAAATTTGTTTACTATTGTACCCTTAGCACCTAATAAGCACCCAATAAACATTTAATGATTGCAAGAGTGAATTAAAGTACCAACATTCACCCCCTCACACTGTCTCCTCGCTGTCCTGCTCAGGACCCCTTACCTTTAAGGCTCTGCCCAAGGAACCAGCTGTTTCTCTGTGAGGACTTTTGAACTGTCCCTGGGCAGTTACTCATTCACCTGGACTCCCAGCACCTTGGGGGAAATTTTATTACAGCACTTATTGACATGTAGGTGTCTACTTCCATTTCAGTTTGTGCATCAAGATTTGTTATCTTTAGGACTTGGACCTTGTTATCATCTTTGTGAATGGTGTTAACGAGGCATTTCATAAGTGACTAGAGATCTCTTGTAACCCAAGGTATTTTTTTTTTAATGTTTCAGCTTGCTTAATTTTCATACTTCTTAAAAAGTTACAACTACCCTTTGAACAAGCCAAACATTCTGGATAAGGTGTCTTCATAAGCTTTACTGAGATATATTAAATGCTTATACCCACCTCTTTTTGAGAACTGCCTTTTCAGGGGGTGGAGAGAGAGAATTAACAGGCTGCCTCGTTGTGCTTCCTCCCTTCCCCCCCCCCTCCCCCTTAGAGAAACTATTTTAAAAGAGAGGATGAGTAACTCAGGGACTGAGTGTGAACCTGGAATAAATAGCAAAGAGTACAATGGAAGTTGCTTTTGTCCACATACACATAAGGGCATAAAAAAAGGAGAAAAGGGAGAGAAAAGGCATAACTCATGCTCTTTGTGGTGATTACACAAAATGGAAATATAAGAGAATTAAAAAAAAAAATGCCTGGGACTCATGACAGGATAAATTTAAAACAAGGGAAGTGATTGGTTTTCTGTTAGGACACCAACCTCATATAGATCGAACCCTTATATTCATACTTCTTCCTTCCTGAGTAACTTTGTCCCAAACCCAGTTTAGTTGACCCATAGAGTGTCTACAAATAGGAGATTCTTAATCTTAGCCCCTGGGCTGTTTAACTTTTAAGCTTGGATCCTAATAAGGGTTCGACTTGCTCACTTCAGTACCAAGAGCTGCTGTGGAACCGTTACCATACATGGGCAGAGAAGCTGAGAGGAGAGAGGGGGCGGGGAGCACGCTGCTGCAGCTCAGCAGTTACATAACCACAAGGGGAGTGCTGCGGAGGGAAGGTGCTTTCTGCCTTCCTTACACATCCTAAATCCTAAAGCTGCCTGCAGGACACCGACACGCACATCTGAGTTGCTGGAGCTAGTAGCTCACATAGCATTAGGCCCAGCATATCAGTACCGTCTGCTGGGTTGATGGGCTGCTATTTTAAATAACCTTTGTTGGTGTCCTCAAGGAAAAGGTGTGGAAATGTATGTGTGGTAGGTTTGAGGAATAACAGAATGAGTGTCATTTCCTTTTTTCACGGACCACGAGTTGTGAGTGTTGATCTGCAGACAGTCCCCAAACAAGCTGCATTCCAATAGTTCATTTCTAAGTCAGTTGTTAGGCACTTGGAACATAGTTTCCCATAGAAACAATTTTTAGAGCTGGCGGTTCAGATTTCCAGATATGGCCAGAGAAGCCCCGTGAACATGCGAGAAATTGTACCGCAGCCCCTGACCACTCTACAGAAGAGTGTTTTGCTAGGATGTGTCCCCTCTTCTGGGATTCCTGTCTCATCTTCCCTTGTCCTGGAAGGAGAAGACCGTGTCCTGAATACAGATGCTGCTGGCTGGGAAGCCATGGTGAAGGGGGCGGGGGATCCATGGGGAAAGGAGGCTCCCCAGCAGCAAGGACTCCAGGGTGAGGGTGAGGTCTGGTGGAGCCCAGCCCTGGAAGCAGTGACATCTGTCATTGTATCTGAGAGCATATTTGGAGGTTCCAGCAGGGGAGTGCAGCCACTCGTATACCCTTGACCGAAGACCAGTCCTCTCCTCTGGGGGGAAGGATGTCCTCTTCCCCTGAGCACACAGCTTCAGGAGGGATGCACACGGATTGGTGAGGGAAGGGGACACCCGCCCAGGCAGATCCTCGGAATCAACCCTGGTGACCAATGGGATGGCAGATGATCTCAGCCAGATCGCCCTCACATCCACATCTGTGGTTGCATCTGCATTGAGTATTTTCTCCTGGCAAAAACTTCCAACATATTCCGAATGATATAACCACCTTCCGTTGAACACATACTCAGAGCTAGATCACAGCATTAAATTGCTGTGTCGGTATTATTTTACTCCATTCTCCCAACAAACTCAACATCTGTGAGGCCAATTGTTCTATCTGCATTTAAGAAAGTGGGCATGAAGGTGCAGGGATGTTAGTAGCTTGTCTAGATTCAAGCAGTTAGAGCCCACACCACTTGAATCCAAACTCATTTGATTCCAAACCCACTACCCAACACTGTTTCCACGTAAGTTGGCATTATTGCCGGCAGCCTCATAAAGAATGCTGGACCTGAGCTGGACCAGGTAGAAATGGGCTTAGATACAGGATATAGCTGATGAATGGCTCAGACGAGTAAAATTTGCATGCTAATGATTCTAATTAAGAGACAAAACTAGCTTGATTTGTTTCATGTTACAAGAAATGAAAAATAAGATTGGGAAAGTGGTGGACAGATGCTGCAGAGACCTCTAGAATTTCTATAATGTATCTTTCGAACTAGTGATACCAAGTTAGAAATGAAGTTTATAAAAAGGAACAAAGGAAAACCCCCTCTCACTGTTTATAAGTTTTCTGTGCATTCCTTCTTTCCTTTCTTTCTTCCTTCCTTTCTTTCTTTTCTTTTTCTTTCTTTCTTTCTTTTTTTTTTTTTTTTTGGTACATATATCAGCAATATAAATGCATATATCCTTATTTTCACCTTTATTAAGAGACTAGAGGCTCCATGAACAAAATTCAGCACAGGTAGGGTTCTTAAGCTTGGCCAGCAATCAGGGCCATTTGGGGCCTCCCTTCCCAGATGGTCAGTGCACGTCATAGCAAGTGATCAAACTCCTGGTCTCCCAGTCAAACTCCCATGGGGACAATTTGCATATTAGGCTTTTATTTATATAGAAAGCATATGGCAGTAGAAACTTTGAATAGCAATAATTTATATATATTTAAATTATATACATACTTTTTTACTATTTAAAATTGTTTACTTACAAAATACAATGGTATTTTGATACCATAATAATTCATTAAACAAATATCAAGAATTAGAATCCAGCCAAAACCAGTTTGGCTTGGTGGATACAGTGTTGGCCTGCTGACTGAAGGGTCCCAGGTTAGATTCTGGTCAAGGGCATGTACCTTGATTGCAGGCACATTCCCAGTGGGGGATGTGCAGGAGGCAGCTGCTCGATGTTTCTCATCGATGTTTCTAGCTCTCTCTCCCTCTCTCTTCCTCTCTGTAAAAAATCAATAAAATATACTTTAAAAAAAAAAAGAATTGGAATCCAAAATAGAAAGAATAATTTCTAAAGGAGACCTCACCCAGCATCAACTTTAAACCTATGGATCTAAACCCTAGAATGTGAGTTTAAGTTGGGGAGGTGCACGCTCCTCTTCAGTGTTACCATAACACCATGTACACTCCTCTCCTTGGCTTTCATCAGGCCTGTTTGTGCAGCTGCCTTATTTACTTGATTGAAATTCTTTGAGGCCAGGACTATAGAATTAATTTGTTTAATATAATGCTTGGTAAATATGACATTATTCAATGAACATTCAAATGAATTAACAAATGGCTCAGGCTGTTTGTTGGAGTGTTGTTCCATACACTGAAAAGTCTTGGGTTCAATTCTGCATCAGGGCACATAACTCAGTTGTAGGTTTAATCCTTGGTTGGGGTTTATATGGAAGGCAACCATTTGTTGTTTCTCTCACAATGATGTTGTTTTTTTTCTCTCTCTCTTTCTTCCCCTCTTTCTCTCCTCCCTCCCTCCCACTTCCTCTCTGTGAAATCAGTAACAACATATCCTCGGGTATTAAAAGAATTTATTTGATGAATGGAGGACAAGGTATGTTGAATGAATGTGATTAACACATTCCAAGGGATGACTTGAACAATTTAGCTGAACCCTAGGGCATTGGAATATAAAAGGAAGGAATGGTAAATATAGTTTGATGAAACACTGTAGGGATGTGTTAAGAAAGATCAGGCAATAGAAAGAGTGAAAATATTGGGAGAGAGGGAAAAAATGAAGCAAAGGTCTTGGAGCAACCAGGAGGAATGGATCCTGGGGAACAGGAGAGAGGTGGCTTAAGCAGAAAATATGGGGAAAACAATTCTAGGAAGGAGGGCTAGGGAGTTGAGATTATGCTTGAAGGGCTCAAAAAAAAAAAAAAAAAAGCTTTAAACAGAGAAAATTGAGAAAAGTGGGGTTGAGTAGAGGGGCCTGGATGGCAAATGTTTTAAATAATTGTAGAGACTGATTGAAAGTAAGGGCGGCCTTATAGTCTTTCTGGAAAAGGGCCAATTATAACTTTAAGTAAAAGCCTTGATAAGCAATGCTTGAGAGTCTATTTGAGGCAAGAGATTATGAAGTTGTAATTCTTTTGTGTCAAATACTATGTGAGGTGCTCTGGGCCTACAGAGATGAAAAATCAACATGCCCTCACAAGGAAGCTTTTGTTTGGTAGGGAGAAAAATCATCCAACCCTTCAAAATATATCTCATTCCAGTATTACTACCTATTCTTCAAATGGTCTTATTACAACATAGTTAACATTGCAATATAATGTGGCTGTCAGTGATTATAAATGTTCTGTTCATAGAGGAGAAAAGGTAAGCAACTTCTTAGATACTTTCAGTTACGATTATGCAAAATAATTTTGATACCCAGGTACTGTATTCCCTGAAGCTGTGCTACATCAAATGTTGACACTGTCCCAAAAAAGAAGTTATCTTTCTGGATCCATTAAGGGAATGGTTGTTGTTATTAAAAGTACATTTTTACCTGTTAAAAATCAAACAAACGGGCCTGTACATACAAACTAACTTTATCAGTGTAAGCTTAAAGGCAAAATATTTGTTCCAGTTGACCTAAGAATCAAACCCAATCTGCTCAGATGGAAACTTGCTAAGCAAGTTAAACTCAGTCAGGTGTGGGTCCTCCGAGCTCACATAACACAGAAAACGCATGTAAGCAAGAAGTGTGCTTACTTAAACATGGTAACACCACAAATGGACAGAAAAAAAAAAATCAACATCTGTTCAGCTGAAATGTATAAAAAGTTCTCATAGTTACTTTTCAAAATGTTATGAGAAACACGATGCCTTCCAAGTGCAGGCTTGCAAACGCACACACACCCTTTCTGCCGCAGATCCGGTCTCCAGATTGGCAGGGTACATTTTAGAGACGTTTCTCAGAAAGCATTTGGACTTTAACTTATGAAAGCCAATATTTGGCCTAATGACAACTGAACAGTAATTATAAATTTTCCTTTTCGTTAATAAATTCCAGCTAAAAGGCAGTATTTTTTTTTTTACAAGCCTGTTTTTGATAATAGATTCCCAGCTCATTTTACATAAATCTTTTCAAATTATCTTTATTGTTGAAAATATTACAGATATCCCCCCTTTTCCCTCCATTGAGCCCCTCCACCCAACACCCCTTCTTCACCCACGGCCTTCACCACACTTTGTGTTACGCAAATTTTTAAAAGAAAATATTACTGAACATCCATGGAAAAAACAATTTAAAAAGTTCTCAAAGCTATTACCCTTTCTCTGCTTTTCTACAAAATTCAGCTGTTATATTTCTCATCTTTTTTTTTAGAGGATCAGTTCTTCATGAACAGGGATTCTTTTTCGAGGAGCATTTCCAGGAATTCATCCTCAGAACTCCCCCAAATATGCAAACAGCTATGTTTGAAAATGTTCTTTGAAAATATTGTCTAAAATAACATGAAGCTGGAAACAAACCAAATGTCCATCATCTTAGTATATATTTATGAAAAAACAGTACATAACAAAACAATCTTTTTGAACAAAAGAAATTTTTCAAACTGTTAAATGAAAAATAAAAATAGTGTTGATCCAGATGTACAAAAGGAGCTAATTTTGGTTTCCTTGTTTGAAATTATAATTGAGAATCATTAGAGACCAGATAATCCCAATGATACGTAGTAAATTGTTTCAGAGCCAAGGAAGAAAAACTTCCATATCTTTTTAAAGAAGAAAGTATAATACTGATATCCAAATCTGTAAATATAGTGCATTAAGAAAAAATTATAGCCCTAGCTGGTTTGGCCTGCATCATTGATGTTTCTATCTCTCTCTCCCTCTCCCTTCCTCTCTGAAATCAATAAAAATATATTTTAGAAAATTATAGGCAATCAGCACTTATGAATATTGATTCAAAACTTATAAATAAAATGTCAGCAAATAGACTCTAACATCACATTGAGAAAATAACTCACCGTAAGTAGGTTTAATGTCTGAAATTTATGGATGGCTGAGTGTTAGGAAATATGTTAATAACATTCACTTTGTTAATAGATTTAAGAATAAAGATCATAAGCTTATCTCCATAGATGGTTGGAAAAGTCTATGAAGAATCCAACCATTCCTTATACAAATACTTGAGAAAATTGGACTGGATGACTACTTCCTTAACATTATAAATTACACATTATAAAAATCCAGGATTTTACTTAACGCAGAAATATTAAGAGCATTCCTACTAAGGTCAGAGACAAGACAGAGATGTTCTCTATATCTACTACAATTTTATGAGTAGCATTAGCCAATGCAATTAGATAAAAAACAATTATGAGTCTAAGAATTAGAAAAGAGAAATTTAAGCTATGTATTTGAAGATAAGATACCTGAGAACCCTCAGAGAATAAACTATAAAACAAACTAAAACTAAAACAAGTTAGCAAGAAAGCAGGATTTAAAATTAATACGCAAAACCAACAGCCTTCAGATACATGTTATAACCAATTAGAAAGTAAAATGAAAGAGAAAAATCCATTTATAATGGCAACAAAAAAGATAAAATACTTAAGAATATACTTAAGAAGTGTGAAATCTCTGAGAAGCAAACTAAAACTATTGGAAAAACCGAAGAATATGCTTGAGCAAATGGAATGACATTCCTTGTTCTATAGTCCAACTACCAGTTCTTCCTATGTTAAGAAATTTAATATAATCTCAATTTAAAAGACAGCACCAGTGTTTTTTCCCCCCTGAAATATGAAAAGTCAAGTTTGATCTTAAGTAAGTCTGTCAACTTGGAATGAAACTGGGACTTAAAAAAGAAAGCTATATGCTGGCATTGCTCTAAGAAATGAATCCATTACCATTGCTCCAGCCCTACTCATGTCTAGTTAATTTGCTGTATGTAGAATGAGGACTTTGGGTAGCTAAATCATACAATTCCCAAAGAAGCTGAAAATCTTAATTTGTCTGACATTTTACATGTGGATATGTTGCAGCACAGTTTTTAAAAAAGATAGTTAAGGCAGAATAACATGCCTCTTGTAGGTCCTATCTAGCCCAAAGGTTGTCAGGTTTTGAAATTTTGGAGTCTGATAAACTTCTTCTGTAAAGGGTCAGACAGTAATACTTTAGGCTTTGTTGCAATATTCATCCTGTGTTGCAATATTCCTGTTTATTTTTACATCATTTAAAAAAGTAAAAAGACATTCTTAGCTCAAGGACTGTGAGATCAGGCCTTGAATTTGGCTGTCAAGGTGGCAGCTGGCAATGTTGGCAAATAGAAATTCGCCTTGAGATTCAATGAGTATTTCCAAAGACAATCCTATTACCTGACCTCTCTCTCTCACAATCATTTTTTAAAAACCAAGCTGGAGTAAGTAGTTTGTATTTCATAATGTACTAACTTTTCCTCCTGTTGTATATTCAGGAAACATATCCTGAAAGGGAGTTTAGAAATAGTTGTCCCCACTGTCCGTAACCACTCTTACCAAATGATGCCATGTTAGCTGAAAACTGTTTTCTAAACTACTTCAATCATATTTTCAAAAGACAGCATTATCAGCTTTACAACTTAGACTTTTCTGTTCAAGATTAGGGTGGTTCTGGCTTCTTGGCTGCCAGATATACTCATTTCCTTTTCTAATCCCTTAAAGAGAATCATGTTGGATAAAGTAAAGGATAATAGCATCTATTTCTGAAACAGGCCAAGAGCTTTGTAATCCCATTAGGTTAATGATGTGGCAGAAGGCAGAGGGAAAAGTCATTCCAATTCTTCCTTATGCATTGCTTTGGGCCTGGCCCAACTTCAGAAGGGACATTTCAGTGATCTGATCTGGCCGTGAACAACTGTGAAACTAACTAGAAGACTATAAAATCTTTCCTAGAATCATTTAAAAATAGAATTGTGAGATTTAAAAATAACTACATGTGAAGGCTGATATCTTTTAAACTTCACAATTCACTGAAAAGATATGAGGAGTATCAATCATGGCATTACTTACTGAATCAAATTTTATACTGGATCACTAGTAATTTGACTCTGCGTCCACCCAAGCTGTACTCAATCTTCAGATCAATAACAAAACTAACCCAGGACTAAGTATTATCCAGTACTTGGCTAGACTAATGCCCCTAGTCTTCTTGAATAGTATCTCTAATTTCAGGGAAGAGCAAACCAAAAAGCAACTCTGAAAGATTAAGAATGATGTGCAGGAGTAAGCCAGCCAACTAACTGTTAAGTAAGCCAGCTGTTAAACAGCCATTAATAAAGATTAAATTACATTTAAAAATATTGAATTACAGAAACTAAGATGAATTATATTATATTAAAAACAATGGAACTAAAACTAAAAATGTACCACTCTCTATTTTACATTTTACCATTACCTTTGCTCTTGAGATTATGTATATCTAATGTATTTGCATGGCAGAAAAAATGTATATAATGGTGTGCTGCTGAGCATCTTTTACCCACTCTATACTGTCATCACATTGATAATTGGAAGTTGGCTATACTGGGAGTAATTATACCACATAAATAGGCAGAAACTACTATAAATAAGGCCCTGTCCCAACTTTTTAAGGAGTAATTTAAACATTTCCCCAAACACTACTGGCTTAGGAGGGTACCACAGCCTTTCGTTAGCTCATGTACAGACCTCATCTCATCATTCATGCTGGCCCCATAACATAGACTCAATTAAAAAAAAATGTTGCCTAACAGTTATAAAATAGAACCTTTTAGGAGTCATTACAAATGGTTTCCTTTGAACACACATATCTTCTCTCTAAACAAGAGAACATATCCTATATAATAAAAGCCTAATATGCTAAGTGTCAGGTTGACCAGTTGATCATTCAACCAATCAAAGCATAATATGCTAATGATAAGCTAAGGCTGCTCAACCACTTGCTATGATGTACACTGACCACCGGAGGCAGATAGTTGACTGGTCGACCAGTTGCTGTGATGTGCACTGACCACCAGGGGACAGACACTCAGACCTGTAGGTTAGCTTGCTGCTGAGTCTGGCCTATCCGGACTTAACAAGATGGGCTAGACATGCCCTGGAGCCCTCCTGCAGTCCCTTCCTGACGGGCCAACCTCCCATATGTATTCCCACTCCGATCATGCACCGGTGGGATTCCTCGGCCTGGCCTGCACCCTCTCACAATCCGGGACCTCTCAGGGGATGTCAGAGAGGTGGTTACAGCCCAATCCCAAAGGCCAGGCCGAGGGGCCCTACTGGTGCATGAATTTGTGCTCTGGGCCTCTAGTTTTCTAATAAATAGCAAGCAAACTGGGTCTGAGAAATCTTTGAATTCCCACAATTAATGTTTTATGGGGAGGCATATGATAGGTTCTTTTTTAACATATTTTTTATTGATTTTTTTTACAGAGAGGAAGGGAAAGGAATAGAGAGTTAGAAACATCAATGAGAGAAATATCGATCGGCTGCCTCCTGCACACCTCCTACTGGGAATGTGTCCACAACCAAGGTACATGCCCTTGACCAGAATCAAACCTGGGACCTTCAGTCCACAGGCTGATGCTCTATCCACTGAGCCAAACTGGTTAAGGCGATGATAGGTTATTTTTATTTTTTGTCCTTTGTCCCTTACATCAAATACTTTCTCCTGTAAGAGCTGTTGCCTTGAGACAACATAAACTGACCTCAAGAACAAAAATGGACCAATTGGCTCCCCCTCACCTCCAGGAAAAGATAAAGTAGGCCCTGAGCCACTGATGCAATACAAAGGCCAGATGCACTACAAATGGCTTGAATGCCATTTGGGTCATTTCAGACATATGGAGTATCTCATTCAAGTTACTTAAAAGAATATAAAAATTGGAACAGTGTGAAAAAAAATTAAGGCTACATGAGTTTTTGTTTTTGTTTGTTTGTCTTGGAGTGCCTGCAAATTCTCTAAATGCCTAAACTGAACTGGGAAAAGATATATACACAAGACATAAGTGATTTTTCACCTACTTCTTAGGTAGTTGGAAAAAATAATATCACTAAACTTTAGTTGGTGATGTGTGATATACTACCACCACTATATCATCTTATAAAATGTGCAGAAATCAGGACAAAGGGCCCCGTGCTTGTTCTTTACAACGGAAAGGCACCAAAAATTCAAAAGAAAGTAGTTTTCATATCTGAGAAATTGCTATGTAACTCTAAATTTAAGGAAGAGCAACTTTCTGTATTTCCCCCCCCCCCATGGGAATTTGCAAAAATAATGCAGTATATTGAGAATTCATCGCACACATTTACCACTAAATACTGAAAAATACTAAAGCAGCGACTAGAGTTTTATAGTTATTTCCAAGCGTTTGTGTGTGAGTGCATGTATATAATAGAGCCTTCAAAAGCACCCTTAGTTCTTAATATTTAATAGTTTAATGGAAATATAAAATGTTATCAAGTCATAATGGCTTCTGACCTCAAAAAAATTCTCTGTAAACCTAACTTAAGGAGAAGGCCTACTTTGATGAGCACCATGGGGATATGGCTGCCATCCTGTTTTCCATCAAACAAAAAATGTAAAAAACATCTACACCTTATACTTTATTTAAAATGATCAGAATGATCATCAGAATTACTGGTAAATGACAATTCTGTACACTTGGTTGGATAACATAAATAATTTACATATTCACAAGCACATAGATCCTTTACCAACATTGGACATTTTAGTCTATGTAGTCAAAGTCTTCTGGAATTCCAAAATTTTTATCAATTTTATTTTCTTCAAATCCAAATTTTCTTTTGGCCCAAGATTTTATTGAAAATATGTTATCTATAAAGAAAATAAGAAATGTTTTTTTTTGAGAATTCAAACACCATCATAAAACATTTCAAATATAATTCTATCCATTGTTTTTACTTACAGAAGTGTCTGCAGCCCCTCCTCTGACCAGCCCCCACAACCTCCCACAGCTCCTCCTCCCAACTGGCCCCGCCCCAGCCACCCCCCTGCCCAATTGGGGGTGAGGCTGGCCAGCCAACCTCCTGCTATCCTCCCCCAAGTCGGCCTGGCCCCATTAGACCCCCATTGGGGCGGGCTGGCTGAACCCCATCTGTGCACGAATTCGTGCCCTGGGCCTCTCATATATTAGCTATAATGACAAGACAGATGACAGTTTTCCATGCAGTCATAGCATATCTTCATAGAAATAACAATGCCTCCTCTACTATAAATGCTACTTGATCAATTTAAAACACGTTATTTACTATGCTTGGAATATTTGGGCATACTTAACAAAATAAAAATTTATAAAACAAAAACAAAAGAAATTTAATTCTAGGTATCAAATAAGATTAACTTAATGTTTAAAATAAAGTTCATTTCTAAGGTGAATACTATCACATCAAATAGAATGTTTAAAAATATCCTCATTTCTTTCAATTAAAGTGTTATAGAATATCAACAGATATTAAATAAATTTTTACTTTAAAAAAATCTAAAACAAATTTTACTTTTAATAAGGACTTTAGAGAGAATATGAAATACTAATAGCATTAGGTTCTCCAGAATGATGTTTGGTTTCAACATTGTCTGCATAGCCAAATACTTACAGAGGGCCTGCTGCTACATGAGACAGGCATTAAGCTTATTACAGAAATTCCAGAACATAAAGAACCTATGCCTTTAAGCTGACACAAGAATAGAGAGAAAAATCATTTTACTACTGAGCAATTTCAAAGTGGAATGTATGTTAGAAAAGATCAAGTGTTATGTGGACAGCATTCAGAATAGGGCTCCAACAGCACAGAATGACTTCCATGAAATGAGAGAACACATGCAGGTTTAGAAGCAGGAAGTCTGGAGAAATGAACTTCAACTCTAGGTCAGAGAGAAGAAAATAAAACACCACAGGAAGGCTATAGCTTCTGCAAAAGGAGTTCCTGATTCCCCTGAGGGCAAGAAATCATTTTATTACAAACCCTATAAGATTAAAAACAAACAGAAGAACAAATAAAAGCTTCTCCACAACAATGCCAAATGGACCAATTCAAAAGGCTCCATTAGTCGAATCAGGTTTGGCTCAGTGGATAGAGCATCGGCCTGTGGACTGGAAGATCCCAGGTTCGATTCCGGTCAAGGGCATGTACCTTGGTTGCAGGCACATCCCCAGTAGAGGTGTGCAAGAGGCAGCTGATCGATGTTTCTCTCTCATCGATGTTTCTAACTCTCTATCCCTCTCTCTTCCTCTCTGTGAAAAATCAATAAAATATATTAAAAAAAAAAAAAAAAGACTCCATTAAACAAGTTCTCAAGCTGCCTTGAAGACAATGTTACCTACCACCCTGATAGTTCATTCCCTGTCAAATAATTTCCCTACTATGTGGAAATTTTTATAAATAGCTAAAAAAAAAAAACAAACCAGTGGGTTTTTTTTTTTGTTTTTTTTTTGTGTGTGTGTGTGTGTGTTTTTTTTAAAGAAACAACCTGATTAAGACTGGTAGAATACCTGTTAATACATGTGGTGGCACATCCAAGATAGACACAGGAATAGGATAGGCAATGTCATATGCACCACATTTATCCCCCCTTGTTCATGAAGATGCCTCTTATACTAAGTCATCAAAACTCCACTATCTGCCAAAATCGATTTGGCTCAATGGATAGAGCGTCGGACTTCGGACTGAAAGGTCCTGGGTTCGATTCCGGTCTAGGGCATGTACCTTGGTTGTGGGCACATCCCCAGTAGGGGGTGTGCAAGAGGCAGCTGATCGATGATTCTCTCTCATTGATGTTTCTAACTCTCTATCCCTCTCTTTTCCTCTCTGTAAAAAATCAATAAAATATATTTAAAAAAAAAACACACAAACAAACAAAAAACTCCACTATCTGACTTATTAAATGAGCTGTTAAATGATATAACTTAAATTGCATTGAAGTATATTTAGTGCCAAAAACATTTCAATGTGATATTTCTAGTTATATTTGTATCCTGAAGCAATCTCTCATTCTATAAAACTGAAATACTGAATTACTGAACAGCAAATATTCTCAATTCTATATACAGGGTGGGGCAAAGGTAGGTTTATAGTTGTTCATATAGAAATCAATACAATAATAAATACTAATACACGAATACACTCTGTGTTTGACATATTCACAATGGTTAACTCAGTTTTGTCCCAACCTGTATATTTCAGGGACATTTTATATTTTTATTTATTTTTTTAATATATATTTTATTGATTTTTTTTTTTTACAGAGAGGAAGGGAGAAGGATAGAGAGTTAGAAACATCGATCAGCTGCCTCTTGCACACTCCCTACTGGGGATGTGCCCACAACCAAGGTACATGCCCTTGACCAGAATTGAACCTGGGACCCTTGAGTCCGTAGGCTGATGCTCTATCCACTGAGCCAAACCGGTTAGGGAAGGGACTTAATTTTAAGTAAAAAGAAACCAAATATCTATAACAATAAAAGTGTAATATGCTAATTAGACTGGACAGCCATATGTCCTTCTCGATGAAGCCTCAGCAGTGGGGGCAGAGGCAGAGGCAGTTAGGGGTGATCAGGCAAGCAGTTAGGGGCATCAGGCAGGCAGAGTGGTTAGGGGCGATCAGGCAGGCAGGCAGAGTGGTTAGGGGAAATCAGGCAGGCAGGCAGAGGTGGTTAGAAACGATGAGGAAAAGTGGTTATGGGTGATCAGGCAGGCAGACAGGCATATAGGAGCCAGCGATCTCAGATTGCAAGAGGGATGTCCGACTGCCAGTTTAGGCCCAATACCAATGAGTCGAACATCCCCCAAGGGTTCCTGGATTGCAAGAGGGTGCATAATTGGCTGAGGTTACCCCCTACCCCCACTAGTTAACTAATGGCCTCTAGTTAACTAATAATTACATAACACTCATTAGTTATAAATATTACTGATATTTTCTTCTGGTTTTGAAGACTGAGAGGTTTTCAGAAGAGTAATTGTTGTAACTCTATGATCTTTTTATAACACTTCTATGTTGGAAGGAGCAAGTTATAACCTCAAGTGGAAATAGGGTTCTTATCAGCTGTTCCTGCTGCTGTTAAAATATCTTTCTTCCGACATGATTTTAAAAGTACCAGGTTCTTTCTCAGCTAAGGACATAGGGGAAAGAGTTGTTGAATAAAATGTGTAATTATAATTTTGGAAGCTTATGATCAACGGTAAAACATAAAAGCATTTTTTAAGGGGCGAAGGGAAAAGGGGAGTATTAATCCATGTGTCTAATGTACTAAATGGGTTACCAACTATCTTAATTAATCCTTCCAAAATGTGAGGTAGATACTGTCCACATGGAAAGGAAGCAGGTCCGAGAAGTTCAATTAAGTCACAGAGCCAATAAAGAACACACTTGGTTTCCTTTCAGAGTCAAGTTCTCTTACCCTTTACACAAGCTGCCTGTTCCTACTGTTTGCTGAGAGCTATTGGGGGAAATCACTTTGTGACTCTTATCTTATATTTTTAAAATATATTTTTATTGATTTCAGAGAGAAAGGGAGAGAGAGAAAAACACTGATCAGCTGCTTCCTGCACACCACTTACTGGGTATCAAGCCCCCAACCTGGGCATGTGCCTTTGAATGGAATCAAACCTGGAACCCGAGAAAAGAAAGGATGAGAATCCAAGATGGCTGCTCGGGTAGGCACCTAGCTGCAGCCGCACGCAACAATTTCAATAAAATACAACTAAAATATAAAATGGACATTACCCAGAACTACAGGAAAGTCGACTGACTGGAAATTCTACAACAAGAAGCAAGGAGATAACCAGAAGGAAGAGCGGAGGAGCTGTAAGAGCCTAAGGTACCGAGACACGCGGAGTGCGCGCGCGGAGAGGTCGGAGCCGGAGAGCAGGGAGGCTGAGTGCCTGGCTGGCGTTCCCTCCAGGAAGGAGATAAACGCTCCGAGTGTGCTGGGCCCAGCTCCAACCGCTCTGAACCCCAGTCCTAGGCCAGACCCCTGGGACCCAGGCTCACACAGAGGGAGCTGGGCTGTAAGGCGGAACCCGGGGGAGCGGCGAAAGGTGGTCCCGGAGGCGCGCACATTGCTCGCAGAGAAGGGACAGCCGGCTGTGCTGCGGGATTGCCCTGGTGGGAAGGAGACAGGGGCTCCAGACTGCTCTGAACTCCACCTCCAATCCCACTTCCAACTGAACTGAACCCCAGTTCTGGGCTCATTGGTAGCAGGCGATCATGGGCACCTTTCTCTCAGAGGCGCTTGCAACGAGTACTGAAGGACCCGCA